>NC_133449.1:164960768-167902018 GCF_048565385.1 Saimiri boliviensis
GGGGCCAGCATCAACCTTCAGGAACAGTATGTGGTTTCATTATCATGACTGTAAGAGTAATTATTTCACTCACCTTTCGATAATGTTAGTAAAAAATGCTGAGGTCTAAATCCTTTCTGCCATTTTTAAAGTAGAGAATATTTATCCAAATATTTCCTCTTCTAAAATTTTAGTCAGCAAGGCAAATAGACTAAGGAGGCCGCAGCCAAAAGAGCACCACCAGGAAGACAGCGTCCATCGCTCAGATAGAAGAAAACTCGCCTGTCTTAGAGACCCTGAAATCATCCTTGAAGATTCTTTCAAAAAGAAAAAAAAAGTGCCTTCTTCATTCAGAGAGCAGGGTCACCTCCCTTGCCCCTCTCAGCCAGACACAAAACCAGCATGTGCTCCAGGGGCATCATAAGGATGGCAAGGTGAGCCAGAGCGGAAGGCTTCCACATCCTGGGAAGCTCTCTGCCTGTGTTACGGTTCCTCTGCCCTCCTGCAACAGGCACAGCTCAGCTCCGTTAGGAGTGGCTTGGAGACTAAGCCCATGATCAGGGTTTCTCAAATGGTCTTTTCACCACCAACAAAGTGACCTCATTCTCCTCCACAGAGCATTTTTCCAGGAAAGGTTTTCCTCCTTTCTCTGCAGGAAACCAAAAAGAGATTTGGGGCTTGCAGTGATGTCTTCCTTTGGAGAGTTGGGGAGAGGTGATAGCAATGACCAGCCCTCTCTGAGAGTCAGTAGACCTACTGGACACCAGATGAGGCTTCCAGCACCATATACAAGATCACATTGGACCTTGGTAACAACCCTACAAACAGTTATTATTATAATCTCCATTCTATAGGTGAAAATGCAGGCTTAGAGAGGCCAGGTCACCTTCCTAGGGACATATAGCCAACACTCAGTCAGTGTTTACCCAGCAGTGTGTGTCTCTTTTCTTCCTTTAAATAAATAAACAGTAAGGCTTAAAGAGGGTATGCAGAGACATGAACATGTAGTAATTCTACCTGCAAGTGGCCCTTAGTTTCTCTGTAAGGTCCTTCCTGACCTGACATTTTAGAGATAGGTTTTGAAGCAGGGTGTTGACTTGGCGACCTGAACAATGGGCAAGGTCCTGCTGTGCCACCCTCATTCTGGAGGATAATGTATACTGTGTAGAACAATGTGAAACGTTTTATAACTTCTTCCTTGGGTGAGGTGTCTGGAGGACATTGTGAGAAAGGGAAATACTGTTATATTCAGAATCTTTTCATCATTAAAGTTTGAATATTTGGGTGAAGGTGAAAACAGAGTGGTGGGATGTCTTTCCTGACACTAAGAAGGGGAATGAAATCAAATATGAATGGAGGAGGGGCCCCCGCCAGTCATGGATTTAGTTTTGAGGAAGTAGCTTCATTTTTGGCCATTATGGAGCAGTTAACATGAAATTTTCCATCTACAAAACAGAAGGATAGATTTATCAAGGAAAGAGCAGTGCTTCTGAGAGTATGGGCTGTTGGGACACAGGCTAAGTGATAGTGGCAGCAACAAGATTTGGCCACCCCTTTAGTGTGTGGGTCAAGACTGACCAAGAAATTGTCAGCGTCTCTTGAGCAGGTTGGTCGTCTCCTCAAAATTATTCCTGGTAATGACAGCTTTGGACTGCAGGGATGATGGATTAGCAAGACATCTAGCAGAAAGCACTGAATAATAAATAAAAAACAAAAACAAAGGTTACCATTCTATTCCATTTGAGAACACATATTAAAATGTTCAAAGAGCCACTGTTGGTATTTATGGGATTTAGCCATGCCTCTGAAGCAACCCTCACACAGTCTAATGTGCAATGTCTGGGAGCAGGTTTGAATACCCTTATCTCATTTGTAAAGTTTGCACTTTCGATGCTTAATCCTAGAGGTAGACTGGTAGATCCTCAGCTTGACAACACCCTCCTGCAGCTCTGTGTCCCTGATTCCTAGCATAGGTCTGTCACACACTGGGGACTCAATATGTGGGTTGTAGCATTGAATTGAATTGATTAAGCCCATTAGACTCTTTCATGTTATGAGACTCCCTGCTTGTCCCAGATTTGCAGACCTAATAAATTATTAACATCGAGAATCCTCTTCAATACTCTTGGTGTGTCCATAATTGGTTTACCAAAAGGTTTGTATGGGGAGAATCTTACACTGTACCCTCCCTGCACAGCCTTGGCCTCCAATGGGTGACAGACACTTCTGACCATTCCCACCTTTTCTAAAAACCCTTTGACAAGGTCCCTGTACTTGAATTCCACCATCTGTTACGTGTCTGCAATGCTCTACCAATGTCTCATCACAGGACAGGCGGCTGGGTGAGAAGTGGGTATTTCTGGTTAACTTTAGGCAAACGGATGTGAATCTATCATAGGCCCATGACTTGGCTCCTTAGTGGACTCACGGCAGCCCTGAAGCCTCATGATATTTCTCGGCAACAACTGTCCAGATGAGCAAATGTCCCTAGATCTCTCTTGCGGACAGAGCTAACATAACAGCAGACTTCATCCTCCTTCATTCAGGCCTTGATGATCCTCTCCACAACTCTGCCTCTGTGTGGTTTCTTTGGAAGAGGATGAAAGGACTTTGGGGCATACTTATTAGCTGTGCCCAACTAAAGTGTTTCTGAGGACCCTTGTGCTGTGCTTGAAAACCTGAGATGCAGAAGCTTAGTTGACACTGCTTTGTTATTCCGCTTCTGCTAATGGCATTTGCTACGCTGGTTTTGTAGAACGACCCTCGACCTCAATTGCCTCAAAGGTAGTAGAAGAGGGCATGGAAGATGGTAAAAAACTACAAGAAGAAACTGTTGATAGCATCATGCAATATGCTGATGTAACAAACCTGCACATGTGCCCCCTGAATATAATCTTTTTAATGTAAAAAATGAAAGAAACAGAGTTTGGAAATAATGCATTAAAATTGCTCTGAAATCATAATGTTAAGACGTACATTTCCACCGCATGTATGTGCTGGGGACCTGTAGGAGCATACAGGCTGCCTGAGCATATATGAAATATACATGTGAAGTCATCATCCTATGGCTCACTATAAACCTGTCGCTTCCAAGACCAGCAGCTTAGAGTCAAGGAGCAATCGAAGTTATCCAAGCTGTGTGTCAAACAAGTGCAAAGAGCAGAGACAGGCCCAAGTGCCTCTGAAGTGGTCGGGGGAAGTGAGACTTGACTGGGGGCTTGAAGAAAGAGAACGCATAGAATGTATAGAAAGAACAGGGTAAGGCAAGCAGAGACCAAGAGGGGGCAAAAGCTCAGGGCCTGAGAATTGATAGGACAGAGTGATACAAGTGATGGCACTGGAGCAACTGAACTGTCCTGTGGACCTTAGTCTCCGCCACCTGACCACTGTCTTAGTACCTTCTTAGAATTCCAGAGATTGATATATAAGGAGCCTCCGAGATTATATAGTGCAATCCCCTCCCTCTGTGGGACAGGAGGCTAGATATGCAGTGCGTAGCATCCCACTCCATGCTGAATCCTAGCCCAGCCACTCATTGGCTGTGAAACTGACCAATCACTTTCTCACTGTGGACCTCCTTCTCTTTCTGAAAAACAAGAGAAATTATCGACTGCCTCAAAGCATGGGTGTGAAGACTCAATAGGATGCCACAGGTGAAGTACTCCATGATATACCCAATAATGACACAATAAGTGATGATTGCTGTTCTTATTGCTATTAATTTCCTGACAGTGAAACTCAGGCTGAAGAAAATTAAATAGTTTGTCAGGGTTACCCAAATTAGAGGCTGTGTCAGGCCTACGACCTGGGTCTCCTAAGGTCCCACCAGACATTCCACTTCAAGGGAGAAATAGAATTTGTGCTGGGAAGTAGATGTGCGTATTGATAAGAGGCAAAATTTGGTGCCAGAGAGCTCTACCGCTTAGGAATAATATGACTGCACAAATTACCTAATCTCTCCTGGCTTCATCTTCCTCACCTGAAAATTGGAGATGCTGTCATCTGCCTCACGGAAAGAGTGAGGACTCACTGAGGGGAGACATGGGAGGGGCTAGCAGGCAGCCGGGCACACAGAAAGAGCTGGATCCATGGACCACTTACTAATCCATCTCGTAACAAACAGAAAAGATCCCTCTGGCCCCAGGTGGGGCATTTGCATGGAAAATGGGATCTTGAACTTATTATTTGGCAGAAGGTTGCTGCATAGCATAACTGGAGTCTGTCCACAAAGGAGGCAAAACTAATGCTGATCCGCTTGAGAAGACTTCAGCCTATGCACCCCCTTGAAAGAGCCAGGTAAATGTGCATGTCCTGGAGACAAAGGACTTTTCCTGAGAAAGGCTCTGAAAGCTTCCCTGCAGGCCCAGCAGAGCCCTTGAGATTTACCCAGAGAGGGAGGGACAGGTGGCCATCCCATTGTGCCACTGCCCCCAGCTGCTCTGGGCATGCCACAGCACATCCACCTCTTCCTAGTTTTTGTTTTTGCTGATTCTGGAGAAGAAGCCAAGTCAATTCAACATTTATGGAGCACCTTTTATATGCTGAGTGCTGTGTTTACCCATATATCCTTGTGCCCCACCAAGGGTAAGAACTAGAAAGCATTCACAGGCCTCTCAGTACCACCAGCCTGGCTCATTACTTCATGAATGCCGGCTACTTCATGGACATCTGAAATGTGCCCAGCAATGAGCTAAAGTACTTCTTGGGCATCATTTGGATGAATCCTTACAACAACCTAGTGAGGCTGGCCTTATTATTATATGTGAGGCTCAAAGGGGTGAAATAGCTTATGGCTATAGAGTTAGTAGGTGGTGAAAATGGGAGTGCACTCAGGCCCCGGAGTCCACTTGATTAACCGGATCAGAAGGCTAGGTGAGCTAGGCAACAAGGTGAGGGCAAGAAATGGGACCTCTCTGTCCCTTGACCAGCATCTGGATAGCATCAGGGCTGAAGGGTTGATGCCACACAACTTTTTAGAACAGGAGCCTGGCAGGCAGCAGAAGAGGAAGGAATCCAGAGTGACAGCCCTTGCCCCAAGAATTCTGTCTGGGCCTCTGTGTTCTTCCAGGCCCCAGCCCAGCCATCTGCTCTGAGGGGTTCCACCCAGGCCAGGTGCTCTGGAATCAGACAATCTCTGTTCGGTTGCTTCCTGGCCCAGTGACCCTGGGCAGGTCCCTTAGCTTCTCTGAGTCTCAGTTTGGTTCTCTACAGGAGGAGATGGTATTACCTGATTCCTGAAGAGCCTAAGGATTAAATGGTTGACACATGTATAAGAGTGTCTGCCACACAGTAAGCTCTCAATACACATGAGCTTTCTCAGCTCCCTGAGAATGTATCAGACCATCCATCCTAATCCAGAAGACCCCAGCTGTCCTCTGAGCCAGGACTAACTGTAAGTATTTATTTCTGCCTCCCTCTTGGGATTGAGCAGACAACTGATACATTTATTTAATACAATAGTGAAGGCTCTAGGACTAGAATGTCTGCATTCAAATCTAGTCATCATCACTTACTGCCTGTGTGATCTTAGCAAGTTACTTGAATTCTCTGAGCCTTGGTCTCCTTATCTGTAAAAGGGGATAGTAATGGTCCATATGTTTAATATTTATCGAGTGCTTATTTTGTTCCAGATACTTTGCCAATTGCTTTACAAGGAATAAACATAAAAAGAAAAAACACAACAATAAAACAGATGTTTCTGCAGTAGCTTTAGGGTGTTAGACTCAGCACTAGATGCCGGGGACACTCTAGGGACTGAGACTGACCTGGACCCAGCCTCCTGGAGGTCACAGTGTTCACTGGGGAAGATCCACACATCAGGAAACCAATAAATAAATCTAACATTCTACATTGCAGCACAGTCCAAGGAGAAAATGAACACAGTTTGGTGATAGAGAACAGGTAGGAACTACTTTGTGAAGGACAGGAAGTTTATGAATTCTGGAAAATCCCGCATACTACAGTTCCTGTCAGAAAATCATAATGGGGCAGGCATGGTGGCTCATGCCTGTAATCCCAGCACTGTGGGAGGCTGAGATGGGCAGATTACCTGAGGTCAGGAGTTCCAGACCAGTCTGACCAACAAGGTGAAACACCGTCTCTACTAAAAATACAAAAATTAGCTGAGCGGAATGGTGGGCGCCTGTAATCCCAGCTACTAGAGAGGCTGAGGCAGGAGAATCACTTGAATCTGGGAGGTGGAAGTTGCAGTGAGCTGAGACTGAGCCATTGCACTCCAACCTGGGTGACAGAGTGAGACAACATCTCAGAAAAAAAGAAAAAAAAAAAAAGAAAAGAAAAGAAAAAGAAATTCATAATGTTCATTAACATATTAAAGACACGAAAAATCTTCAGAAAGAAATGACGAAGCCAGTTAATTTTGTGTGACCTAGATATTTCCCGATTGTTTTGACTATAGACTATTTCTCCCAGCAGAAAGTCTTTTAATCATCTTTTAAAAATTAGTGTTCTACTAACACATTAAGGGGACTTGAAATCAGTTAATATTTCTCTGTAATTAGGTGTTTTTGGCAACCTCAGGCAGGAATCTTTTATTTGGTTATGTTTTAGACTAGAACGACAATACTGCTGGTGAAAAATGTGTTTCCAGGTGTCGCATTCATCCTATTTTTCTTCAGTGTTATTGATTCCTTCTGTCTCTTTGAAATTTTCTTGGTACATTTCTTCATATCTCTCTGTTAACAAACTGGTTTTCACCCTGACTTTTTGCAAAGGGATGAAAAAAAAATCCTCTTCAAGGAGCAATGAATTCAGGTAAGATATGCAGCAGGCAGCACAGCATGGAGCCTTGGCAGCATTTTCCTGGAGCTAGCTCGAGGCAGCCATACCTGTGTGGTGAGAGCAAATGTCCTCTTTAGAATTCAGGAGTGACACTGGGGCTGCCATGCCAGCTGGCAGAGATGTCCTGGGCATCCCTGGCCAACGCCAGCAAGTAAAAAGAGCTGTAAACATGAATGCGACTCTCCCAAATAAATGAGGCTAATCCACTGGCAATAAATATCAGGACAGAGCACAGAGAAGGTAAAAGGTGACCTTGGAGCACAAAGAGATGGCCTTATGCACAAAATAGTTCATATTTCAACTTTGAGAAAGAGAGAGAGAGTTAGAAAGTCTACCATTGCGCCTACCACTGAGAAGGCTCAAAATGCAGGCATTTCCTGAAATTAAATTGCAAGAATTTTATGAACTTGGGAGCCATACAGTGCTGCATTTGAATCCTGACTGGCACCCTGCTAGCTGTATAACCTTACTTACCTGCTCTGTGCCTCAGTTTCCTCATCCATCAAGTGGGGATATTGCCACAAATCTCATTATGAGGATGACATGGGAAGGCAGCAGTAGTACAATGTCAAGCACTTAGAAGGGAATTTTAAAACGTCGTTTTGCCTCCCCTGCTCCCTGTGAGTCACACTCAGCTGTTCACATCATAGGATGAGTTATTCATGAGATCAATCCTATCAGAAAGCTAGGGGTTGTGGTGGGGGTGGGGGGGCATGCAGTTGTGAGGAATAGAAAAAACAATTGAAAAAGTGTGGGAGTGCTCAGAAATGTCAGTAGGATGGGCTCTCCAAGCTTGTGAACCATTGGCTGCAAACTCTAACGTGTGGGAGGCTTGTTGGCACACAGGCAAGGAAATTAGTACAGAGAAGAGTATAGAGGGGCTCCCTGGCATCATGACTCAGAGCAAGACATGGGCCTGCAACATACAGTGACAGCCAAGAGCCAGCTGTGTGATGGCAGTGATGTTCTGCTCTGTGCTCCAGGTGGGCACCTGATCGATGGAACACGCCCTTCTGAGGATGCCATGAACATTTGCCACAGAGAAGTGCACAGCACAGAATTTTAAATGATCCGCCTTACTCAATTTTCTCAATTCACAGGTAGGGAAACCGAGTTATGGGAGAAAGACTGTCTTACTCAGTGGGTGATATAGTTTGGAAGTTGTCCCCCAACCAAATCTTACATTGAAATGTAATCCCGAATGTTTGAGGTGGGGCCTGGTGAAAGGTAATTGGAGCATGGGGGTAGATTTCTCATGAATGGTTTAGTGGCGTCCTCTTGGTACTATCCTTGTCATTGCGAATGAGGTATGGTTGTTTAAAAGTGTGTGGCACCTCCCCCTTCTCTCTCTTCCTCCTGCTCCCACTATGAGTGACGCCTGGTGCCCTTCATGTGCCACCATGAGTGGAAGCTTCCTGAGGGCTCCCAGAAGCCGATGCCACTGTTATGCTTCCTGTACAGCCTGCAGAATTGTGATTCAATTAATCCCTTTTTCTTTACAAGTTATCCAGTCTCAGGTATTCCTTTATAGCACTGCAAGAATGGCCTAATACAGTGGGACAGTATGATCTAAGGAATCTGTTTGCTTAACTCCCAGTTGTTTCTTTCCACTTGATCTAATACTACACACCAGGAAAAATAGGCCTGAATGTCTTAGTACCTGGCACAATGCACAGCGACGGCCTGTATATTTGAACCCAAGCATTTAGAAGTCATTTTAGAGACATCTGTTATTCTTCCTCATTACTCCTTCCTCCTTTTGCCTTTTTGGAACATGGTGATGGTACAGACATCATCTTGTGACCATGAGGATACGTTGAAGATGGAGGCCAGCACCAAGGAGGCAGAGCAGAAAAGAGGAGGAGACTGGGTGGTCGAAGGCATCACAGAGCCACCCTAATAGTCTGGACGGTCAACTCTAGGCTCATTTTATATGAGAAAAAATGTCTCTAGTTTATTCTGTGTGTGTGTGTTTGTGTGTGTACAGTGTAGACCGATGTCAGATGTGTACTGCATAAACTGATGTCAGCTTCAAATTCTAACTCTGTAAGACTATAAAAAACTAATTTTTTCTCTGGAGCTTCCATTTCCTGATAAGCAAATAAATGATAATGGCCATAAATTAGACACTCTGTGCCAGGAGCTGTGCTACCCACTTTCCATGCGTCACGGAGTAGGTGCCACCTCCATTGTACAGATGAGGAAATTGAGGCTGATAATGGCAAGTAATTTGGGTAAGCAGGAATTCAGACTCAGGATTATCAGATACTGGATGCCATACACCTGTCCACGGGAAATGGATAAACAGTATCTATCTCATAGATTTGCTGTGTCGTCTATGTACCAAATGGCACATAGAAAGCACTCATTAAGTCATTGCCTATGCCTATGTCCTGAATGGTTTTGCCTACATTTTCTTACAGGGTTTTTATGGTGTTAGGTCTTATGTTCATGACTAAAACACCAAAAGCATTGGTGACAAAAGCCAAAATGGACAAACGGGACCTAATTAAACTCCAGAGCTTCTGTACAGCCAAAGAAACAATCATTAGAGTGAACTGGCACCAACAGAATGGGAAAACATTTTTGCAATCTACCCATCTGACAAAGGGCTGATATCCAGAATCTACAAAGAACTAAAACAGATTTACAAGAAAAAAACAAACAAACCCATCCAGTGGTGGGCAAAGGATATAAACAGACACTTTTCCAAAAGAAGACATACACCAGGCCAACATATATGTGAAAAAATGCTCATCATCACTGGTTATTAGAGAAACACAAACCAAAACCACATTGAGATACCACCTCACACCAGTTAGAATGACAATCATTAAAAATCTGGAGACAACAGATGCTGGAGAAGATGTGGAGAAATAGGAACACTTTAACACTGTTGGTGGGAGTATAAATTAGTTCAACCATTGTGGAAGACAGTGTGGCAATTCCTCAAGGATCTAGAAATAGAAATTCCATTTGAGCCAGCAATCCCATTTCTGGGTATATACCCAAAGGATTATAAATCATTCTATTATAAAGACACATGCACACATATGTTCATTGTGGCACTGTTTACAATAGCAAAGACCCGGAACCCAAATGGCCATCGATGATAAACTGGACAAGGAAAGTGTAGCACATATACACTATGGAATACTATGCAGCCATAAAAAATAATGAATTCATGTCCTTTGTAGGGAAATGGATGAATCTGGAAACCATCATTCTCAGCAAACTGACACAAGAACAGAAAATCAACCATTGCATATTCTCATTCATAGGTGGGTGTTGAACAACAAGAACACATGGACACAGAGAGGGGAGCATCACACACTGGGGTGTTTTGGTGGGTGCTAAGGGAGGCACAGTGGTGGGATGGGGAGGGTGGGGAGGGATAACATGGGGAGAAATGCCAGATATAGGTGACTGGGGGATAGAGGCAAGAAATCACATTGCCATGTATGTACCTATGCAATAATTCTGCATGATCCGCACATGTGCCCCAGAACCTAAAGTACAATAAAAAAAAAAAGCACTCATTGAATGCTAATAGTATACTACTTCTTAAATAATGAGAAATAACAATTATACAATTTATATAATTATAAAGAATTACGCAGTTCTATTAAAATAATTATAAATAGTTATTAGATAAAGTTATGTTTCTTAGTTTTTATTTTATTTGTTGGTTTCGTTTGACTTGTCAGATGCTGCAAAAATTTGTGAAAGAAAAGGAGCAATCCCAAAAGGTCAAGAAAAAACTAGGATGAGAGGGAGTGTTTTCCTTTGCCATTCCTGGAAGTGGCCACTTATTTATAGAAAATAATTAGAAACTGATGTCTTCTATTGTAACTGGAGGCCACTTAAAATGGGTCCTGTACTTGGAAAAGCAGGAAATGTGCTCTAGTACTCTATGTATTGGTAGTTCACTATGTGACCCTAGGCAAATGCCATTCATTTTCTGAATCTCAGTTCTCCCCTCCATGAAAGGAAGTGGTTTCATTACACATTGTACACATGTAGCAGAAAATATTACACTGTACCCTGTAAATGTGTGCAATTATTATATGTCAATTAAAAATAATAATACAAAGAGAGATAGAACACATTTAATATTAAAATTGAGAGGAAAAAAGAGGGGAGGGAAAAGATGGGCAGAGGTAGATAGAATACATTTTGCATGAAAGTATTTTCCAAATACTTGAAGTTGATACTTAATGTTTGAAATCACTTATAGTATGGAAAGGGAAAACCATGTGAATGAACAAAAATACCAACAATAATACCACTAACAATGGTTTTCTAAAAAGTAGATGTTTGGATTGTGTTGCTTCTAAGGGTCATCTACAGTTGCTTTTCTGAGAATTTCAAGCCCATACAGAATGGGCATACCCCCTCCCCCCAGAGTACTTATTTTAATGAAGTATTTATATTTAGTTATTTTAACACGCTACTTATTCATTTTCAAGGCATCTGTTAATGTCGAGACCACTACTGATGACATGTGTTAATTTTAGTGTCTTACCATCAATCAATCATTTTCTCTTAAGATATACACTACAGTTAATTCTTTTTTTTTTTTTTTTTTTTTTTTTGAGACGGAGTTTTTGCTCTTGTTGCCCAGGCTGGAGTGCAATGGCGCGATCTCGGCTCACCGCAACCTCCGCCTCCTGGGTTCAGGCAATTCTCCTGCCTCAGCCTCCTGAGTAGCTGGGATTACAGGCACACGCCACCATGCCCAGCTAATTTTTTGTATTTTTAGTAGAGATGGGGTTTCACCATGTTGACCAGGATGGTTTCGATCTCTTGACGTCGTGATCCACCCGCCTCGGCCTCCCAAAGTGCTGGGATTACAGGCTTGAGCCACCGCGCCCGGCCCAGTTAATTCTTTAAAACATTTTTTTAAAGACATTGGAATTAAGGAGTAAAATGTACAAATAAAATCAAAATATAAATAATTCTCAAATCTGTCTTTCCACATTATGTTTTGTTTAGGTTGCTATTAAAAATGAGTTGGTATTTCCTGTCTGACAGCAATAGGAGGTGTTACAAGCTTTCAGAATGAAGGGAAAGCAGCCCAAATTATTTATGTGTTCTTACACATGTCATGAAGTCCCTCGAGTGATTCTAGCTGTACTAATAAAGGCTGCTTCCTGTATTTCTCTGGCTCATCACGCATTCCAAGATCCCAAAGTTTCCAAGCTGTCAGCAATGGAAATATCTGTGACAGCCATTCAAAGACAGTCTTGGGGAAGATAGTTACCTAGAAGATTGCAGGGAATTAGTGTTACCTTCTCAGCACCTAACGCTGCATGCCCATCCATGCAGAGGGCAAAACAAGAACCCATGATCAAAGATATTTAGGAAAACATAAAGGAAGAACTTCCTAATGACCAGCCACTTACAGTCAGTGACCTCCTTGTCACTGTAAGAAGGCAAGTTAATGTCAGGTAACCTCTTAATGGTAAGGCCAGGAGATAAAACTTTAGGTGACAGGTTTGGCCTTAATGAACGCCACCTTCCCTTCCACCGATGCTCTTAACTAGAAATGCTAGCTTTTTTTTCTTGCGTTAGTATTAAGTAAACACCAGGCTTTCCTTGGATTTCACTACTTTTTTCAGTACATGACCTCTTTCTGTTCTAGGAGCACATTCAAGAAACCACAGTGCACTTAGTTGTTGTGTCTCCTTCATCTGGAACCTGTGTCTTTCTTTACACTTTCTTTGTTTTTGTGACATTGAAAATCTTGAAGATTACTGGCCAGGTGTCCTGTAGAAGTCTTCCAGTCTGGATTTGTCTGATGTTTTCCTCATTATCGGACTGGTAATAGGGGTTTATTTAAAAGATTATACAGAGCTTACATTATGTTAGAGGGTACAAGCTAACCATGTGATATCAGTGATGATGTAAACCTTCATCATTTGGCCAGTCTGTGTCAAGAATATTAGATATTGAAGATCAACTTAATAAAATAGAGCATGAATACAAGATTAGAGAAAAAAGAATGAAAAGAAATGAACAAAGCCTCCAAGAAATATGGGACTATGTGAAAAGACCAAACCTACGTTTGATTGGTGTACCTGAAAGTGATGGGGAGAATGGAACCAAGTTGGAAAACACACTTCAGGTTATTATCCAGGAAACTTCCCCAACCTAGTAAAGCAGGCCAACATTCAAATTCGGCAAATACAGAGAACAGCATAAAGATACTCCTCGAGAAGAGCAACCGCAAGACAGGTAATTGTCAGATTCTCCAAGATTGAAATGAAGAAAAAAAATGTTAAGGGCAGCCAGAGAGAAAGGTCTGGTTACCCACAAAGGGAAGCCCATCAGACTCACAGCAGATCTCTCTGCAGAAACCCTACAAGCCAGAAGAGAGTGGGGACCAACGTTCAATATTCTTAAACAAAAGAATTTTCAACCCAGAGTTTCATATTTAGCCAAACTTAGCTTCATAAGCAAAGGAGAAATAAAATCCTTTACAGATGAGTAAATGCTGAGAGATTCTGTCACCACCAGGCCTGTCTTATAAGAGCTCCTGAAGGAAGTACTAAACACAGAAAGGAACAACCGGTACCAGCCACTGCAAAGACATACCAAATTGTAAAGACCATCGACACTATGAAGAAACTGCATCAACTAACAGGCAAAATAACCAGCTAGCATCATAATGACAGGATCAGATTCACAAATAAAAATTTTAGCTTTTCTGTTTTTTAAACTTATGTGTATTTCAGGCCATAAATGTCTCTCTAAGCACACCTTTAGCTTCATCTTAAAATTTCAGTGTGTATCTTCCTTATATTTGGCTGCAATATTTTCAAATTTTCATTATAATTTCTTTATTGATTCATAGTTTATATAGAATTGTGTCTCTTAAATTTAAAACATATGGGGATTGTCTAGGATAGGCGGCCCTAAACTTTTTACACAGGGGGCCAGTTCACTGTCCCTCAGACCGTTGGAGGGCCGCCACATACTGTGCTCCTCTCACTGACCACCAATGAAAGAGGTGCCCCTTCCTGAAGTGTGGCGGGGGGCCGGATAAATGACCTCAGGGGGCCGCATGTGGCCCATGGGCCGTAGTTTGGGGACGCCTGGTCTAGGACAAACACACACACCTACGTGCACACCCACCCACATGTTATATACTTTGTCTCTATTTTCTGGTTGCTCTCAGTGGGAAAATTGGTCTGCAATAATTAGTTTCCCATTTCAGAAGCACAACTCCAACTCCACTTTATTTCTGAACATTTCATAAGGTTTACTTCTTCATAAAGAGTTCACTAATTATCCCAAGTCCATTCTCTTTCCTTGGTATATCCTATCCAGTTCCGTACAGTGTAATGAGCTCCTGAATTTCTGTCAGTGAGGGTTGTGCTCTTCCTTCCTTCCTGATTGTAATTGGACTCCTCACGTCTTCATACACCAAGGGTATTAAATTTAAGTTCATCCAAGTCTGACCTCACATATAGGAGGACTCTTCAAGGATGTATTCTAACACCTGGCTGCCAGGTGAGTCAGCTGCCAGCCACATCCCTTAAGTGTACAGCAACTATTGTCTGGCTGGCCACACAGGATTTTTTTCTCAGTCATTTTGCAAGCCGGGGACCTCTGGCTGGTGATGCTCCACTTAGACCTCCCTCGGCCATGCTACCTGCTGCAGTAGATGGCCCATCCTCTCAGCCTGCCCCAGCCAAGTCTGCCTTGTGCACCAGTTCCTGAGTTCTTGTCCCACACTCCAAAAGAATGCGGATACACTGGCAATCGAAGAGGGAGCAAGGCAGAGAGTGTAGCTGAATGATGAAAATGGCTTTCAGTGGAGAGGGGATGTGAGGATGGTCCCCCTATGTGAAGGCAGCAAAGTCTCCCCAATGTGACTGCATCTGGGGCTTTTACGGGCTCAAAATGAGGCAGGGGCAGGCCATAGGTAGTATTGGAAAAGGTAACATCATTGGTTAAAAGGCATTAATCAGAGATTCCATTGAGAAAGGGTGGGCAAACAAGAACAGAAGTTCTCACTCTGGGCCACAGGCTTCATCTGGGACCAGCAGTCTGGTCTTTCAGCTTCAGACTGTTTTGGGGCTTGAAGGTGGGGTTGCACCAGGAACCCACCCCTGTCTGCCTAGGCATTTGTCTGCCCCCTGTCACTATCACTGGCAGAGATGCTGCATGTCTTGCCCTATAGGTCAGTGACTGACTTTGATGCAAATACTTGCTCCATCAGACGCATGGCTGGGCACTGTCACAGAGGAGCAGTGCCTATGTTCCCACTCGGCCTCTCTCCTTATGTATCTGGCACTATGGCTTTGTTTTCTGAGGTCAGAAGCCTTGACAACCACCGGAGCAACATGAGTGCATCAAACTCTGGCCTTTCTAGAGCTCAGATGAGGCACCCTGAGGAGATTCTGTCAGCTCAGGCTCTTATCACAATTGCTTAGAAAAAAAATGAGGGCACTTGGGAGTGATTTAATTATATGGACTGCAATGACTTGCTTTGCTATTGATTTTATATATTCAAGGAGTCTTTAAAGTGATTGTTCTTGGAATGGGCAACCACCACCACATTGATTTCTGTAAAGTCGGCAGTATCTGGGGAGGAGCCAATCCTGCTGGGCAGAATACATTTGGAAGCAAAGTCACAGACCCTTTTGAATGAGGCCCTTGGGGGAAAGACGTTGAATATGGAGAAATGAGCAAGGGGAATGGCTTGAAGGAGACTGCTTTAAACACAGCCAGCATGGTCCATTTATGCTCCTTTTTCTTCACGTGCAAATTTGTTCTTATCCTTAGAGCTGGACAGTCAGTTTTCTCCCTTCCTGCTCCAATCCTGGAGATTCTGGAGGCTAGGATAAAGGGGGCACTAGAACAATAAATAAGTAAATGTCGATAAATAAATGGCAATTGCTTAGTCTTAATACCATTTATACTTTTTATTTGCACATGAAAAGAAACATATGTATCAATAAAAAGGGCTAACATATTAGCACAACCATCTTTTGGTAGATAGAGCATGGTTTATTATAGTTTTCTACAATAATTTTTATATTCTGAAATTCTTTGATATAGCTGAAAATATATTTCAAGACAGGATTATATGCTCTGACCCAATATTCCTACTTCTAGGGATATCCCCTAGGAAAGTAATCTGAAACACAGAAAATGTATTTGTATATAAAATGATGATATATAATGAACTATTTGAAAAGTGAATGAGCTATACTTTACACTTAGCCAAAAGGTCGAGAAGTAATGAATGAACTATACTTTAAAAATAATTTAAATATTCAGTAATAATGATTGGTAGAATGAAATAGAAGTTGATGCAGTTATAGTATGGTCTATTATATAGCCTTTAAAAATCTTTGCAAACAGGTTTTAATGATTTGGGAGAAGCATAGTAAATGTTGTGAAAAAAATGCTAAGTTGCTAATTTTATTCATAATACAATAATTTTGTACCCTAATTTAACTCCATAAAATATACATAAAAATATTCTCAATAGTTAGCCTGGGGATCCCCGGTGACTTTTCTTTCTCTATTTTTACTATTCTACATTGTCTCAGTTTTCCTTAGTGAACAGAAATATTATCCATACACATAAACACACATGCATTGAAAAAATCCACGTTAGAAGAAACTTTGGACCCTGAGGGTTAGAGTTGCTTACTTAAACTCTTCAGACACTAAATAAGGCTTAAGCGAATATAAATTTTTATATCCATTTAATTTTCCATCTAAATTCAAGCTTAAATGCTTATGCAATTATTGAACCAATATCAAGAGCAATTTTACCAATTATTATTTGGAAGTCATGTTAAATGTGAATGCAGAGGCACACAACAGAAATGAGCCAAAGTGTCTGAGGCCAGATGTCATTCCATTTTCAGAAGATGATACTCCACTATGAGCATTAATCAGCCTCTGTCTTTCTCTAAATCCCATTCCCCTAGATTGGTGTGGGAGAAAGATTTCACACTTGCTTATTCTACTCAGAGACTGCGGTCTAATTTGATTCACTTATATTTGAGAGGGTTGGTATTTATAATTCACTGTGGGTTTGGATTATTGCTACATTTTTTTCAAAGAGCCACCTAACTGCACATCTCTGAGAAGCACCATTTTGTGCATGCAGTGTGCCCTGGAGTGCTGTGTGCAGGGTATCTCAGGGGGTTGTTTTCCAGAGAGCATTCTTCGTATGGCATTCTGATGGGCACTATGCCCTGGAATAGCAAGGTCCTGAATTTTACAGATTCTTGCTCTACTCTACCTGATTCCTTCACCTCTCTCCTTCCCTCAACCTTTGTAATTTTGTTGAGTTGAATTATTTAAGCTAGGCATGAACTGGAATAAGGATCAATGTAGGAGGAAGATGAGGTGGTAAAAAATTTAGGGAAATTTGATAGACCTTGCCCAAATCGGATTCTGTAATCCTTAAAATAGTAAGTATTTTACAACTTACTCCCTTATTAGAAGTCTACTGACTGTGCCATTATGGAAACTGGTGATCAAATCAATACTCCATATCATTAGTATATATTGTGATTTGCTTAGTTGGAATGGGAGCAATAGATTTGAAGCAGGATCATTAGTCTGATGGGTTAAATTAAGTGGCTGGTCATCAAGACTATGGTATATGCAACAATTTAATCAAAGCCAACAGATCCTCCCTTCCCCCCCAAAAAAACACAAAGGATTAACGTAGTTTTTTAAAAAAAAGATAGAGTACATTAGTCAGAATGACTAGTCTAGTCTATGCTGCAGTAAAATAAACACTCCATAGTCTCAGATTTACAATAACAAAGTTTTATCTTTCATTTACGTCAGCCTGATGTGGACTGGGATCTTTCCTGATTTACTCTCTTCCAGGCGGAGAATCAGGAGCTCAGGCCACTCTGCTAGTCCATCACCTTGAAATCCTTTGATTCTGACTGGGTAGATAGATTACACAGAAAAGGAGCAAACAGAAAGTGCTCCCATTCTTAATTGTCTAGGACCAGAAGCAACAGATCTATTAGACTTGATAATTAGGCACATGACCCCCAAAAGATGCATAGGTACTAGATATTTGGTGAGAATTAACAGCCCCTGCCACAGGCAGTAAGTGAAATATTGTGTTCTAGCTGGGAGAGTTTGTTTCCATCAGAAAGCTTATCCATCTTGTGTGGCAGCCTAGTGCCTGGTGGGTTTATCTGTGAGTCCCCCAAGGAGAAACCATCTGTCTAGAGGGCCAGAGAGTTTCCAACATCAAACCCACTTATCCCTTCAACCATAGCACACTTTGGTCATATTTTCTTTAAACCAACATGTGTGTTCACACATTACTCCAGGAAATGTGTGTACCCTGTCACTCTTTGGGAGTCATTCCTTGGGAATTGAGACATCCCCCTCTGGGTTTTGTTTGCCATCTTACTTTTGCCTATAATGACCCCCTATTCTAACTGCAATCAATACTTGCTGAAAGCCTTACTTTCTGAAGACACACTTAGGATGGGTACACTTATGAAGACTTCTCTGATCCTATCGACTCAATGTTCATTCACTTAACAGACATTTACAGCAGCAAATAACATAGACAAATTCTCTGATATTGCAGAGTATACCTTCTAGTTGAAGGAGACAGTAGTAAAGAACAATTTTTTGTGTGCCAATTATTACAACAGCTATTGAGGAAAATAAAATGGTAATGTAATGAAGAGAAGTTGGATACTTTAGTTTGGGCAGAGGCCTTTTTGAGAAGGCGACATGTGGGCTGACACCTGAACGCTTGAATGTGTGCTCTGTGTTTTGTCTGGGTCCCCCAGCAATGTGTTTGTACTGCTTATAAGATGCTTCTCATAATATATATGGTATTTATTTTGTCTCTACCTCCTGGCCCAATGTCATAGAGTGTGAGCTCTTTAAGGGCAAAAACTGTTTCATTTATCTCTTCATTGAAACTTAAAGTTTCCATTTTAATGATGACATTTCATTAAATGGTTAATGCCTAATATGATGTCTGACCCTTTCCATTTGTCCAACAAATGGAAACTCTTAGCTTACTGAAGACACACATACCTAAAGGGTTCAAATATGACTGCTGGCTAGGAGAGAATTGAATTGGCTAAATATATCATCAGGAGTAAATTGGAATGTTAAAAAACAGTTTCCTCACATCCAGCTTGACAGTGAGGTGATCTTTCTGTGGCATCTTTTAAGTCAAACAGCATAGCCAGTCATCTCCACTTCATCCATACATCACTCTGAGCACACAGCTAACCCAGAGGGTTTACTTGGCATCCAAGCACATTCCTCACGCAATTTTCTGGTTACAGCTCATGCTTAGAAGAATAGAATAACGTATGTTTTCCTGCAGACTGCAGCATCTTGTCAAAGACCATGTGGAGAAGGGTGAACTGCTGTAGCTATCAATCATGCAGTTTTGACCAATTTCTGGAATAGTGGGTGTAGAAGACCATGCTGGACTTAACACCTTTGTCAGTACAAGGTGAATGATATCATTCTATTATTATTATTATTAACATTACTATTACTATGTGCCTGAACAAAGCCCTTGCCATGTTTTAATTCATTTAATCCTACCAACAGCCTTATGAGATAGATTTGTTTTCTTCATTTTACATAGGAAGATGGGAGGCTTCATGAAGTTTGGAAACTTGTCAGGGCTCCAGAGCTGGCAAGTGGTACAGCCACGTTTGAAATGTGCAGTCTGACTTCAGAGCCCATGTATGACATCACTATTCTAAGACAGACAACTTTTCCTCAAATTTATACACAATTCAGGGCAGTTCTTGTCTAGGTCAGGAGCCCACATAACTGTTTGTCCAACGCTTTAGCACTTACCAAGCACTTTCACATCTACAATCACACTTGAAACTCATAAGAACACTACAAAGCACATAGGGCAGGGTGAAGTAGTACCTTCTGGGGCATCTTCCCACATCACACTTGTTTCTATAAGAATTGCCCCGACTTGGCTTTGAGGCCCAGAAACCATCCTTATTCCATATGGATTCCCTCCTTCTGCCAACTCTCACTAATGGGACCATGAGTGAGCATTTACCTGAAGCTTAGCCAATCAAAATCTCTTTCCTGGGAGTTTGGAACTGGCAATTAAGATGCTAATCTATTGACTGATGGCACCAAACCCATGAAGAGATAGAGGTTCAAGATCTAAGTGACTGTTTTCTGCTATGTTCATGGATGGACAGAGAAGGCCCATGTATGGAGACAAGAATAAAGAAACACAAAAAAACCCTTAAGGATCCAGAATCAGAAACACCCTTTGACCCAGAAATCCCATTACTGGGTATATACCCAAAGGAGTATAAATCATTCTACTATAAAAACACATGTGTGTGTATGTTTATTGCAGGGCTATTCACAATAGCAAAGACTTGGAACCAACCCAAATGCCCACCAATGATGAACTGGATAAAGAAAATGTGGCACATATGCACCATGGAATACTATGCAGCCATAAAAAAGAATGAGTTCATGTCTTTTTCAGGAACGTGGATGAGATTGGAAACCATCATTCTCAGCAAACTAACACAGGAACAGAAAAACCATGAAACACCACGTGTTCTCACTCATAAGTGGGAGCTGAATGATAAGAACACATAGACACAGGGAGGAGAACATCACACACCAGGGACTGTTGGGGGCTAGGGAGCAAGGGGAAGGATAGCATTAGGAGAAATACCTAATGCATGCAGGGCTGAAAACCTAGATGGCGGGTTGATGGGTGCAGCTAGGTAACAAATCTGCCTGTTCAGCACATGTATCCCAGAAATTAAAGTATGTTTAAAAAAACAAAAAAAGAAAGAAAGAAAAGAAAAAAAAGGGAGAGAGACACACAAAGAAATAGAGACAAAAGTCCAAGGTTTCAGGTAAATTGAGAGAGTTGCTGCCCTTTATAAGATGCTGGTGAACTGGAACTGGTCCCTGTGAAGCTGCTTTGTCTTTTCTTTCCTTCATGAGATACTACCATATTTTCTAGTAAATACCCTTGCTCCAGTGTTTGTTTGGGGGAAGTATAAGAGGGTTATTTGTAACTTAATGAATCTTGACCATGGTGTAGGGTCATTTCCCCAAGTGAAAGACCAAGGAAGTGAGTGACATTTCCTATTGTCATAGGTATAAATGTTAGAACGAAGAAGGTTATCTACCCCAGCTCAGTGCACTTTCTAATCTAATAAGCTACCTCTTTAGACTTTGCAATTTAAGCTACTATTTTATGTGTTGCTTACTTGGATCCCAAACTACCAAATTAGGAAAACTGATAAGATTTTCTGACACATAGCCACACATTGCAGTCTCTTAACTTGACACTGCCAGTCCTAAGGCAGGAAACTACATTTACCAGGATTCCCTTCCCCATATGAGAGGACTTGCCTGAGATTTTGGAAGCAGAATTGAAGCAGGATCATACTCCCATTGGTTTGAGCAGTTAGGCACAAGGATGAGCCAGTACAGAAGTGCCTGGGAGCCTCAACCAGCCCTGGCTCTCTTCATATTGTTCATGAAGTTCATCTGGCTCTGCTGGCCCCATAGCAGCTTTAGGCCCACTCCCAGGTCCATGGCCCCAGGCTGCACAATAGCAAAGTTCAAAGAGGCATGTGATTCCACAGGGACAGGAGTTTACCAGATGACTCCAACAACTCCCCCTTTGTGGTCCTGTGATGCAGTCAGTTGCACACTACCCATATTTTCCTGCGAGCTGTAACTTGGACACCCTCACCGATGCAGCAGGTGGACAGGGCTAGAGACTCTCCGATTCTCCAACACCCATATCAAGACATTCACTTTCCCACATCCATCATTTGTATAAATAGCAATTTATCAATGAAATCCTTTATTCTCATAATACTTACAGTGACTCTGTACATAAGTAGAAATGATAGTAAAAAATAAATGTCAAGAATAACACCATCACTCACTTCAATGTATGGAGTGCTTATTACATTCCAGGCTCATGCTAAGGGCTCTATGGGCATTACCTAGTGGTCCTCTAGATTCACTCTTATGTGGGGGCATTTCTGAGTCATGGTGGTCATTATTTTAGGAAAGAAAATGATTAGTTTTGTAAAAAAGTAATTTGTGACTAAAAATACCAGTGAGATGGCTTTATCTAACACAGAACTTCAATGCAGAGGGGCCTGCCTGTTTAATTGCACTCCTCAGTGCTCTAGTCTCTGTCAAGGGTTATTTTTATGAGCCAATAGAGCCTTAACTCACATGGTGATGTATATTCTTATTTGCTACAATTGAAAGGCATTAATCAAAACCCTTACAAGATAAGTCACCAGGAATATTCTTGCCAAACAAGGATTTGGTGTTTCATACAGCCCCCATGTCAAAATGAATGTAAGCTTCAAAGCTCACTTCCCATCTTTAAAAATCTCTTTTCCCCTTTAACAATCACTCTCCAGTTCCACAAGTGTGTGATAAATATTTTTATGCAAAATGTTAGGCTTGCAAAGGGAAAGCATTGTCATCATTTCATGAGAATATCCACAAATGTTTCGTTCAAGGATAATAAAGTTATTGATGCCATTGTTATCAATTATTTGTGATTGACTTAATGACCATACTAGGCTGTGTCCTTGGCATACCACAACCTGCTCCCATGCCTTAAGAAGCTGGCAGTCTCCATGTGTGGGATCATGTATCCCCACATTGCTAGAGTCCAGGAGCCTATATGCAACCCTCTTTATTTAGCCACTGAAATGTGTTACACTGTGTGAGCCAACAGGCCTTCAAAGCCTTGCATGGAAAAAAGACCCTGCCATTTCCCAATTGCTAGATGCATCTATACATGCCACTTGAGAACCTGAAGAGCCACCAGAAAGAATACCTAACCCTCATCTCATCTCATAGAACAAAGGGATGTGGGGTCCAACCCTGTGACATCCGTAAGAAGCTACATGTGGTAAGCATACAAGAGACCAGTGATTCTGAAAGTAGGAACCCTGCAACCAGAATGCTTCTTGGGGAACAGTGTAATGAAGTGTCCCCTGCTCCCTCAAATGAATCTTCCACCCAATTCACTGTAAGTCCATGGGCTTAACAACTAGTCTTCTACCTCCCACAAAGAAAATACTCATAGATGAAGAATGGCAAATGAAAAAGTTTATGAGAATCCACATGCGAGAGGATCAAGTATGGTCTTGAAGTGGAGTCTTGAAGTGATTCTTCCAATAGCAATTACTGTGCTACTTGAGAGACAGGCATGTGTTCAGATAGATGGATGTGAATCTGATAGGTAGCATCATGACTTTATCCAGACCCTTGTGTTGCCAGAGGTGCATGTTTACAAAATACCTCCCCGAGATTTTATGTGCAATGTATGGCCACAAAATCCACTAGTCCACCTGCATAATATGGGTTTTGCTTCATCATTTCAACCTTCTAACCAAGCAAGTTTCCTTAACACCCTATTTCCATCTTCATTGACTTAAGTGTTTTCTGCAAGTAACATATGGTGAAGAGAAAAACTGGCAATAATACCAGTGGTGATAGTGAGCATTTAAGAAGGGCTTACTACATGCCAGTATCCCCTTTAGAATTTAATCTCCATGTTGTAATAGTTGTTATTCTCATTTTACAGATGAAAAGACGGGATCTGAGAGAGATTAAATACCTTGCGAAGGTTAATTAGGGCTTACTCTACTAACTTGGTTGATCCTTTGAATTATGAGGAACCTCTGTTTTCTCCTATTGTTCTAATAATTGAATAGGAATTCTTCCTACCAAAGTCTTACAAAATACGTATTTTTGACTTCCCTCCTGATTCATAAGAAAAATGGATTGCAGTTTGTTAAATTCCATTTTGATTTTCCTCGGTAAAATTCAAATTACTCCCTTGAGCATGGTGACCAATAGCAGAGTGGAGTAAAAATATTTTCAAAGCCACAAACATTAGCACAGCATCATTTATGACAGCAGCCACAGAAGCATACATATAAAGCTATCTTAGAATGTTTGAAGCATGCATCATATTTCTAGAATCTAAATTATCTAAACAGCAGCAAGACAGAAAACAAAACATACAGTGATTTTTGGACTGACACATGGATTTTGTAACAAGCTGTAGGCTATGTCAGGAAAGAGTTATTTTCTGATTCTTTGCTGAATTATGTTGTTTGGGAATTCTTCCCAGCGTTGTTAGAGATGGATGCAGACCATCTAGTCTGCATGTCTTTGCCAATTCTGTGATCATCCAGTAGACAACAGATTTGAGCAGGAGCTGGGAAATTGTCAGCCCATCTTATATGGCCTTTCCTCCTTGGCTGATAATAGGATGGGGACAACGATGCCAGCCCTGAGTGGTAGGATGTGCTGTTCAAAGGCGAAGCACAGAAAAGGTGTGCATGGTGTGGTGACGTGATGTTAATGCAGAATTTTCAGGGGAGGGTCCTCACTTCCACCTCTTTATCTTTATTTTCTGAATACCCAGACCTCTGAGCCATTCAGAAAAGTAAAAGGACTCTGGCCTTTTCAGCTCTGGACTCGTTGTTCTAGTACAAACACAACAAAACTACACTTCAGAAAACGGCAATTGTAGATAAGCTGGAGGTACATGCTGGGAAACAGGAAAGCTGCTTTTCCTGTATCATTTCAAACCAGGTTCTAGGGGCAGGAATGAGTTTGAGGAAAGCCAAAGGCCCCAGTCCTGAGAATGATCACCATTCAGGTCTTTCTTCCTGAGTTTGCCAAGATATGTTAGGTCTGGTACACTTTCTCCTGGCGGCATGCACTGGTATTTTGGGAAGCCCACCAGATGACTGTTTTCCTTTGCTTAGATTGACAACATTTCATTGCAGGACAAACCAGCAAGGTGAAGAGCACAATGTCAGGCCTTGGGAACCACCTGTAAGATTACTGGACAATTCATCCAAATCTGCAAGGTTTCCTCTATTTCACTAAGTCATCTCAGAGACATTTGCTATCAGATTTATTTCACTGTGCCATCCATGGTTTAGGCAGATTTTGTGAGTTAAGTTTTGTATTTAGGAAGCAAATGGTTTTCATGCTATTCCCCCCACCAAAGCTCCTTAGGCAATATGTAAGTCAGTATTTTATTAACTCCAAGGTACAAGAATAATGGTATTTATGCAATGTATTAACTTCATTGAACCTCTTTCCTATTTCCTAGATGTATGTTCCTATGAACACATACATAAATAATTTTCATTTTATTTTATTTTTATTTTATTTTTATTTTACTTTAAGTTCTGGGATTCATGTACAGAATGTGCAGGTTTGTTACACAGGCATATGTGTGCCATGGTGGTTTGCTGCACCTGTCAACCCATCATCTAGGTTTTGAGCCCTGCATGCATTAGGTATTTGGCAAATGTACTCCTTTTCTTCTTCGCTTATCAGATATTTGTCAAATTATATAATAATAAAGTATTCAATTTGCTTTCAATTGCACATAAGGAGGAGGAAACAGGCATGCTTTGGGAGAATAATGAATTGAAAAACCAATAAGATTTTCTTAAAGATTTCTTGTGCTCTGACAGAAGAATTGTGAGTGAGAGGCCATGTTAACGGAAGTTGTATCCAAAGGTGTAGAGCCACACTGAGCTGGATTTCAACCCTGCTTGGGCACTGACTGCCTTTGTGACCTAGGCAGACTCCTGATCTCTCTCAAGCTTGGAGTCTTCAACAATAAGAGGATTGATTGTGCCTAGGTCATAGAATTAGGATTATATGAATTATATGAAAGGATTATATGAATTTATACCAAAAAGTGCTTAGCACTGAGCTCAAGACATATTAAATAACTGTTTACAAGGTAGCTTTTATGAATACAAAGGACTTCAGAGAGGGGGCTAGACAGGCACATAGACTATTATTGACTGGGACCCTGACATCAACTTGTGTGAATCTGTATGTGGATTTACAATGCAGGAAATTAAATATCAGTTTTCCACAAGGCATTGACTGGCTCACGGAAGTCCCAGCACAATTGGTTATTTTCACACAGAAAAATAATGTCACAAAATAACATTTTTGTCTTTATATCTTTTATCAGCCAATTCTTAAATTGCTTCTAATACCAGTACATGGAGCATGCCATATGTAATATTCCTGATATCTGTTACAGGGTGTTTCTCCCTCACCCCACCCTCTACTCACACACACACACACACACACACACACACACACACACACACACACAGTATTATATAAAATCAAATGAGATTATAACATCCATAACATTTTGTGGCTCATTTATAAGCACTAAGTGAAATTTTGTGAATATTTTTCATAGCAGTAAAGATTATTCTACCTAATCAACTTTGACATCATAACTTGTTTCAAATTTATTTCTACTTTTAAAATATTCTAAATGACATTTTGATAAAGTTCTTGAAACATATATCTGTGTATATATTACTATTATTATCTTGTTAAAAAAATTCTAGATACAGAAGTTTTGGGTCAGAGAATGTGCATTGTTTTAGGACTTTTGTTACATCTTGTCAGATTTTCCCATGGGAAAATGCTAGACCAATTTACACATCTGCCAGAAGGATGCTGATTACCCCTCACTATTGCCAACTGGGTATTTTAATTTAAAACACTGACCAATTTAAAAAATGAAGATAGTTTATCAGGTTTCTCAATCTGATTTACATATCTTTGAACATTTTCACACGTTTATTTTCTTTTCCCTTTAGTAAATTGCCTTTCCTAAACTTTTCTTTTATGAAAACATTGATGGGCTGTGGAATGCAGATGGGGATATAATTTCCTTTAAAAGATTTTATTGGCTTTTGAGACCGAAGGTAAACTAAATTCAATAGCAATGTCACACCACTGCTTCTCCACAGCAGAAACTCATCCAACGGAACACTTTGAACCTGAGAGATGCCAGATATGTTGTGGACAGATAGCACAGGGAGAAATGCCAGATATAGGTGAAGGGGAGGAAGGCAGCACATCACACTGCCATGTGTGTACCTATGTAACAATCTTGCATGTTCTTCACATGTACCCCAAAACCTAAAATGCAATAAAAAAATAAAAAAAAAATAAAAAATAAAGAACAAGGTTTCCCAATAGAAAATATAATAATGAGGGATCTTAGGCCCTGCATAGCTATCATGGGATAAAAAAGAACAAGCCCTTCCACCTTAAAATAGGAAGTTTAGTATAGCCCTCCCATGAATGCTACTTGGACCAATTTTCAGAATTTTTCAGGGAATTTGTAAAGACATTTCTCTATGTCATAGAATATCAAAGTAACATTTATAACAAAGAAACTTGGAAGAGTAGGGACTACGAAAGGCCAATCTATCATTTCTGTTTCTGTTTGATAGTAAGGTAGTCAATAACATCTGTTGCATGAATGGCAGCCATGGTAATCCCCATGCTTAAACTGTTCATAGACTTAATATTGAAAATAAAAATCCCAGAAGGAAACTCCTCCTATAAAATAATGTGCCTAGGATGTCAAATAGTGCCCACCCAGGTCCAGACCTCATTAAAGCTGATGTGTTCATTCTTCCTAATACCAAACAATGTAAAGTGTTAAGTCTTGGTGTGTGAATTGGTATGTGGGCTTACTGGAGCACATAGAAAAATCCATGATTATAGGGTGACCGTCCCACAACTTCATGAAAACTTTATGGATCAAGGGTCAAGGATTATAAACCTGGATGCTTAAAACAGAAAGACTGTCCCGCAGAATTTGAGAGATGTGGCTGTAATTTTCTTTGTCTCAGTTTCTGTTATCCAAGGCCAAGTTAAGTGTTTATGTGCTTTGCTTAAGTGAAATAGACCCACTGCTCTTGCTAACCCTCTCATGCAGATACAAATATGCACACACTGCTCCGTAACTTCCACGGCATAATCTTTCATAGTCAGCTCTCATCTTATGCACGTTTTCCAAGAAGTTGTATGACACAGATACTATACCTTTTCTGACTCTGTCGCTCAGACATATATCACAATCCCAAGCCCTTTATTCTAAAGAGTAACAGAAAAGTGCACAGTATTTGCTTCAGAGACTGATAAGGTTTCACTTGGCCTCTGCTACTTCTCCAGCCCTGTAACCTTGAAAAGATTACTTTAAAAAAAATCAAGTTACCAGTTTCTTTCTCAGTGAAAAGAGCATAAAAATAGTTTCACCTTACTAAGGTAGTTGTGTGGATAAAATAAAACGTGTGCAAAGGATTTAGCAAAGGGGCACATTGTAAGTGTGCAGTAGCTGTAAGCATTTATTATTATAGTCATTACTGAAACTCTTTCAAATAGTTCCTGCAGTTAAGAGCAACACTGCTTTTGTACTTCCCTCAGAAATGGAGGCAAAACAACAGCAGAGATTTGAACTATTTAATGAGACAACAAAATTGTTAGACACCTCTGTAGATTTTTTTTCTCAGCTCCTTTCTGTTGTTACTAGCTGGTTCTCAGAAAAAGCGTTTGTACCTATTTAAAATTCCAGTTACAAATAACACAAAGCCATTTCGATTTCATTTTAAGAACTGACTGAGGGGAAGACAATCTGTCGAGGAAACTAGCATGCTCCTCCAGCTCCTAGGAGAAGGGAGCTGAGGCTTCCCCACACACGTGGTGTACTCAGTTGGAGCTCTACGCCCACGATGACTGTCTGCTGCCAATTATGAGGCAGCTCAGAGCTGAGCTAATTTCTTCACTGAGGCAAATGTTCCCAGTAGTCAGTTCCTTCACCTCAGCTGTAAAAGGAAAGATAATATATAACAAAATTTAGTATTTTTCCTTTTAAGTGTTATCCCCATTTCGCTAACATGGCAAAACGCTGTCTGTACTATAAACACAAAAAATAACCAGGCGAGGTGGCAGGCAACTGTAATACCAGCTACTCGAGAGATTAAGACAGCGAGAATTGCTTGAACCTGGGAGGTGGAGGTTGCAATGAGCCAAGGTGGTGCCACTGCACTCTATCCTGGGTAACGGAGGAGCAAGACTGTCTCAAAACAAAAACCAAACAAAACAACAACAACAAGAACAAAGTAAACAAAAATTAGTAGCATTTCTATATCCTTATAATGAAATAAAAAGAAATCAAGAAGGGAATCCCATTTATAATAGTTACAAAAAAGAAAATGTTTTGAAATAAATTTAATCAAGGTGATGAAATATCTCTACAAGGAAAACTATAAAACACTGATGAAAGAAATTGAACAGGTCACACACAAAAAAGGAAAGACATCTCATGCTTATGGATTAGAAAAAATAATATTGTTAAAATGATCATACTGTTCAAAGCAATATGCAGATGCACTTCGATCTCTATCATAATACCAATGTCATTTTTTATAAAATTAGAATAAATAATATTAAAATTTGTATAGAACAACAACAAGAACAAACAAGAGCCCAAATTGCCAAAGCAATCCTGAGCAAAAAGAACAGAGCTGGAAGTACCACCTGATTTCAAAATATGTTACAATGTTTTTGTTACAAGTAACAAAAACAGCATGGTGTTGGTATAAAAATAGGCATATGGAACAATTGAACAGAACAGAAAACCCAGAAATTAATCTACATATTTCCAGCCAATTGATTTTTGACAAAGACACCAGTATCGTATTCTGGGGAAAGGACACTCTCTTCAATAAATGTTGCTGGAAAATTGAATCATATGCAGAAGAATAAAACTGGACCCATATCTCTTACCATGTACGAAAACCAGGTCAAGATGGATTAAAGACTTAAATGTAAGACTCAAAACTATAAGAATGCTAGAAGAAAATAGAGGAGAAACACTTCAGGACATTGGTCTAGGCAATAATTTTATGGCTAAGACCTCAAAAGCACCGACAACAAAAACAAAAATAGACAAATTGGACTATATTGAACTAAAAAGCTTCTGTACAGCCAAGGGCACAATCAACAAACGGAGTGAAGAGGTAACCTGTTGAATGGGAGAAGATATCTGCAAACTATTCATCTGACCAGGGACAAATATCCAGAATACGCAAGGAACTCAAACAACTTAATAATAAAATACAAATAATCTCATTAAAAAGTTTTTTTAAAAAGTGGGCAAAGGACATGAGTAGACATTTCTCAAAAGAAGACATACAAATGGCCAACAGATATATGAAAAAAATGTTTAACATTACTAATCATCAGGGAAATGCAAATCAAAACTCATATACATGATGCATATTTAAGGTGATTGATCTATAATAATGTAATACCTGGCCCTACTTTAGACTTTTCTGTTCTTTTACATGACTCTCTGTTTTCCGCTTATACCATACTACTATGTGATACAACATTAGTCATTGTGACTCCTTTATTATCTGACAATACAAGCCCAACCTCACTATTCTTTTGTATACTTCTTTGTTTACTCTCACTGATCTCTTTCTTATATAGGATTTCTAAATTATTTTTAAACATTCCTCCACATTTTATTAGTATTTTTGAAATTACATTAAAATTACAAAATAATGTAAAGAGAATTAGCATCTTCATGTCCTCATTCTTATTTAGGACCACATTTCATCTGCCACATTTTTTAAGTCTTATTTCATTTTTCCCAGCATATTGTTTTAATTTTCTGCATATAGTTCTTATATATTAATGTTTTTTCCTAAATGATCAGATCTTTAAAATACTGGTGCAATTTCCTCTATAGTTGCAGGAGAAATAATTACTACTTTGTACAGATTGTGTGATACTGGTGTTACAGCAACTCTTCAGTATTAAATATAATCAGTTAATTATACAGTTTTCAATCTTTCTAAAATATTAATGCATATTAGACAGGAGCAGTATCAAAGTAGACACTTCACTTTCATTAGTGTCCTCAGTGTTGTGAACTTTCTGCCAGAGCCAAGGTACTAAACAATCTTATTTTAGAAAGAAGAAAAGCTATTATCATCTAATAAACCTAAAGTCTCTCAAAAGTCAGGTGAACATGATCACACCAATTACTAAGATAAATGCAACATTTCCTTTTTACACACTTAACCTCAAATCAACACAGCATAAATACAATTATGTTTACTACACAATTAAAATATTTGCAAATCAGTCTTCCAGTTGACATTATTTACATAAAAACTAAGACTATTTTATAATATAACACAAAATGCGTGGTGGTTCATGCCTGTAATCTCAGCACTTTGGGAGGCCGAGGCAGGCAGATCACAAGGTCAGGAATTCAAGACCAGCCCGACCAAGACGTTGAAACCCCGTCTATACTAAAAATACAAAAATTAGCTGGGCACGGTGGTGTGTGCGGCAGAGTTTTCCATGAGCCAAGATCGTGCCACTGCACTCCAGCCTGGGCAGCAGAGCAAGACTCTGTATTGGAAAAAAAATAAATGAATGAATGAATGAATGAGTGATACTATTCAAAGGAACTTGAAAATACAATAGACTTTAGAAATCTGTGTTTTGGGAGAAACTCAACTATGTAAAGAGTTCTTTTCCTTCCCTTCCTTGGTAAAGCCAACTCCCTAAAACTTAAAATCAATGTTACTCTACCTATTTTGAAGTTTTAAGGTCTTATTTCTTCCATATTATAAATTAAAAATAACATTCTAATTTATTTAATGTTCTTTTCATTATACTGTTTGGTTTAGATGTGTGGTAGCTACTCTAGGGTTTAATATGTAACTCTTAAAATTTTTCTTTAATTTTCATGAATATATAGTAGTTGTATATAATTATGAGTTACATGAGATATTTTGATACAGGCACACAATGCGTAATAATCACATCAAGGTAAAAATGGGGCATCCATTACTCCAAGCATTTATTTTTCGTGTTACAAACAATCCAATTATACTCTTTTAGCTATTTAAAAATGTACAATCAAATTATTTTTTACTGTAGTCAACCTGTTGTACTAGCAAATACTAGATCTCATTCATTCTAATGATAGTCACTCTGTTGTACTAGCAAATACTATTTGATTCTTCTCTCTTTTCCTTTTTATTAATCTGGCTATAGTGGTCTATTTTGTAGATCTTTTAAAAAAACCAGCTACTAAATTTATTGATTTTTTTGAAGGGTTTTTTTTTTTGTGTGTGTGTCTATCTCCTTCATTTCTGCTCTGATCTTAGTTATTTCTTGTCTTCTGCTAGTTTTTGAGTTTTCTTTTTATTTTGCTCCTCTAGCTCTTTCAATTTTGATGCTAGGGTGTTGATTGCAGGTCTTTCCTCACTTCTCATATGGGCATTTATTTCTATAAATTTCCCTCTAGACACTGCTTTGGATGTGTCCCGGAGATTCTGGTACAGTGTGTCCTCATTTTCATTGGTTTCAAGGAACATTTTTATTTCTGCCTTCATTTCATTGTTTATCCAGTCAACATTCAGGAGCCAGTTGTTCAGTTTCCATAAAGTCGTGTGGTTTTTAGTTAGTTTCTTAATCCTGAGATCTAATTTGATTTCACCATGGTCTGAGAGACTGTTTGTTATGATTTCCATTCTTTTGCATTTGCTGAGGAGTAATTTACTTCCAATTATGTGGTCAATTTTAGAGTAAGTGCAATGTGGTGCTGAGAAGAATGTATATTCTGTGGCTTTGGGGTGGAGAGTTCTGTAAATGCCTATTAGGTCCACTTGTTCCAGTTCTGTGTTCAAGTCCTGAATATCCTTGTTGATTTTCTGTCTCATTGATCTGTCTAATATTGACAGTGGAGTGTTAAAGTCTCCCACTATTATTGTGCGGGAGTCTAAGTCTCTTTGTAGGTCATTAAGAACTTGCTATTTATATCTGGGTGCTCATGTATTGGGTGCATATATATATTTAGGATACTTAGCTCTTCTTGTTGTATTGATCCTTTTACCATTATGTCATGCCCTTCTTTGTCTCTTTTGTTCTTTGTTGGTTTAAAGTCCATTTTATCAGAGACTAGTATTGCAACTCCTGCTTTTTTTTTTTTTTCCCCTCCATTTGTTTGGTAGATCTACTTCCATCCCTTTATTTTGAGTCTATATGTGTCTTTGCATGTGAGATGGGTCTCCTGAATACAGCACAGCAATGGGTCTTGACTTTTTACTCAGTTTGCCAGTCTATGTCTTTTGCTTGGGGCATATAGGCCATTTACATTTAACATTAATATTGCTCTGTGTGAATTTGATCCTGCCATTTTGTTACATGTTTGTTTTGCGTGTTGGTCGACACAGTTTCCTCATTGCATCATTGGTCTTTACCATTTGGTTCGTTTTTGCAGTCGCTAGTACTGGATGTTTTTTTCTGTGTTTAGTGCTTCCTTCAGGATCTATTGTAAGGCAGGTCTGGTGACGATGAAATCTCTCAGCAATTGCTTGTCTGTAAAGGATTTTATTTCTCCTTCACTTAGGAAGCTTAGTTTGGCTGGATATGAAATTCTAGGTTGAAAGTTCTTTTTTTTTTAAGAATGTTGAGTATTGGTCCCCACTGTCTTCTGGCTTTTAAGGTTTCTGCTGAGAGATCCACTGTGAGTCTGATGGGCTTCCCTTTGTGGGTGACCTGAACTTTCTCTCTGGCTGCCCTTAGCATGTTCTCCTTCAACTCTGGTGAATCTGATGATTCTGTGCCTTGGGGTTGCTCTTCTTGAGGAGGATCTTTGCGGGGTTCTCTGTATTTCCTGTATTTGAATATTGGCCTGCCTTGCTAGGTTGGGGAAGTTCTCCTGGATAATATCCTGAAGAGTGTTTTCCAGGTTGGATTCATTTTCCCCGTCCTCTTCAGGTACACCAATCAAGCGTAGATTAGGTCTTTCCACATAATCCCATATTTCTTAGAGGCTTTGTTCATTTCTTTTCACCTTTTTTTTGCTTTTCTTGCCTTCTCTTTTTATTTCATTAAGTTGGTCTTCAATCTCTGATATCCTTTCTTCTGCTTGATAGATTTGGCTATTGAAACTTGTATATGCTTCACCAAGTTCTCGTGCTGTGTTTTTCAGCTCCATCAAGTTGTTTATGTTCTTCTCTAGGCTGGTTATTCTAGTTAGCATTTCATCTAATCTTTTTTCAAGGTGCTTAGTTTCTTTGCATTGGGTTAGAACATGTTCTTTTAGCTCAGAGAAGTTCGCTATTACCCGTCTTCTGAAGCCCGCTTCTGTCAGCTCGTCAACATCGTTCTCTGACCTGTTTTGTTCTGTTGCTGGTGAGGTTCTGTGATCTCTCTGGGGAGGAGAGGCATTCTGGACTTCGATGTTTTCATCCTTTTTGTGCTTGTTTCTTCCAATCTTCATGTATTTGTCTATCTTTGATCTTTGAAGTTGGTAAGGTAGGATCTCTGAGTGGATGTCCCGTCTGTTAAAGTTGAGGTTATTTTCCTCTATTAGGCTGTCTGTTTTCTGCCTGTGAAGGTGCTGCTGGGCTGCCTTGGTCTCAGCCAGGCTGCTGTTTATTCTTTGCCTGGTTTCTGCTTATGCCGGTGGTATTGGCCCCGCCTTCCCAATGGCGAGCTTCTTTCCCTCCACCCAGACCACTTCTCCTGGATGGAGCTCCATCCGATTTGTTAACTGTGAAACTCTTCCGGGAGAGGGATTCCACTTGGTGGATCTTGTGCGGGTGGGACCTGTCTGGCCATATCCCCCTCCCCGCTGTCAACTCTCCCTTCTTCTGTGGAATGGGCAGTTCCTTTTTGCAAGCCTTCTTGGTGTTAGTCCAAGTCTCCACTTTGGTCTGCCCTGACAAGGTACTGGTCTGGCTGCAGCTGCCAGCCTGGGCTGTTGCCCAGGTCTGCAATTCAGGCGGTTCTCAGCCAGGTGGCATTTTCCTGGGCTGTGTGCTGCCGAAGTCACATAGCAAAGCGTTGTATCTGAATTGGAGTACCAAGGAGGTGAAGCCCTCCCCTCATCCTCCGTGCCAGATGCACCCCCCGGGTGGGGCAGTGCCCCGTCTTGCCTCGGCTTGTCCCCTTTGAGCTGCTTTCACCACCTTTTTTTGGGTTAATCCCGCTGTTCAACCAGTCCTTTTGGAACGAACCAGTACCCCGTTTGGAGACGCAGATATCGCTCTGGTTTTCTGTCTCACTTGCCGGGAGCTGCACTCCGGAGAAGCTCCCTTTCGGCCATCTTTGTCCCCCTCCTCAATGAAACCCATTTTATAATTTAACATACTTTCCTTGACTCTGGGCCCCCATGTGGTTCAGGCTTTCAGAGCAAGCAAGGAATTCTAATCCAATCAGAGCGTTAAGGGTACAAGATTCCATGTCTCTGATTTTCCATGAGAATACTTGAACTACTCACCCATGTGCACTGATTTGTGTTTTCTACATACTGAGCTCATTACATTTCTGGGCCTCTTATCAGCTCCTGGCTTTCCTCTATTGGTCATGTTGGGGAAGACATAGTAATTCACTTCTGCTTTGCAGTAAAGCAGAATTACAGCACAGAGGGCTTAAGCAATTTGCCAAAGATCACATATCTGAGAAGGGGTAAAATCAGGATTTGATTTTAAGAGGTCTAATATCAGAGTCAATGCTCTTAGCTGCTTCTCTTTTATAGCCTCTATAACAAATGTCCTACCAGTATCAGTTTCCCTTTCTCTCCCTTATACAATGACCTCTGCCTGTACTGGCAATGATGCCTTGAGTCATGCTCAAAAACCCTTAAACAGAAATTCTCACACTTCACTGCTCATTGTAATTACCTGGGGAAATTTTTAAAGTAGTAACATCTGGGTCTCAACCTGAAGATTCTGAAGGAATTGATCTGGGCACTGTTTTGCGCATTGGGAATTTTGAAAGCTCCTCAGGTGACACAAATGTGCAGCAAGGCTGAGAAGCACTAACAAACCTAGGCATCAGCTGGTTCACCTGGCAAGCAAGTGCTCACTCCAGCTCGTCTGATTTTATTTATAGGTATTGGTGACACAAGCACATACAAAATGTATCAGTTTAGACAGACCCAAAGTGGAAATTCAGGTACATCACAGTTCTACAACATAGGATCAATGTGATATGATCAGACACACACAAACACACACACACACACACACACACACACACACACACACACCCCATTCTTTTAGCTGCTAGATTCCTATTTCTGCATGTCCTTCTGCTGGACATGTGTTTAGGTATAATAGCATAGTGCCATCTCTCAGACTCTTTATAATAATCCCTACAGCTGTTGAAACTGTCACTTTGTAAATGCTATTGTAATATGAAGGGCTCTTCTAAAAATAGAGTGTTTTTTATCTTCCGAAGTCTGTGCAAACTAGGACCATGGAATACACACAGCTCCAACTACAGAAAGACAAAAACACTCTTATTTATCTCCATTTTACACCTGCCAGTGCTTTTGGGAAGCCTGTCCCACCTATAGGGGCCAGGAAAGTATTTAGCAGTTTGAGTTTTTACATTCACAGGTAAAACCACAGTGGAGAAGCACAAACTAGGGGTTGTGAGGAAACTTAGCACTCCCGGTAAAGTGACCCGCTCGTCCCTATCTTCAGGAAAGACGGTCCCCTTTTCAGAAAAGAGTCTAAATCGCAGATGGCTTCCAAAGAGCAGCGTTGGATACACCGATGAGGGAGGCGAGGCAGCAGCCATGCAGAGCCAGAGCTCAGCATCACTCGCTCAGACCTCTCATCAACACACTCAGGCCGCTGAGCACCTGCCACAGCCTTGCGGGCCCTGGGACCAGCAGCCAACAAGGCAGGTGTGGTCCCTGTCCTCATGGTGCTCATGGTCTAATGAGGAGGATGGATATTAAATGATTAAAGTCAAATAAGTAGCTAGACATAGTAATAAAAACCAGGAAAGAAAAAAAAGGGCTATGAGAGAACATAATAGAGGGAATCTTTCTTGAGACTAAATGGTAGGAGGAGGGGCAGACATCCCAAGTTTAAGGAATGAATGGGATGTGGCTTGGGGGAAGGAGAAGAGTATCCCAGGAAGGAGGTGTCATGGGTAATGCTAGCCCATTCCTCAAGGAATATGATGAGAGGGAGGCAGTGAGCCAGGACAAAAACCCCAGAAGAGGTGGGAGAGGGAGACTGAGGTCAGATCACTCAGGGCCATGGAGGTCAGTAGGGGGATTTGAGATGTTTTCCTGAGTGCCATGAGAAGCCTTAGAGACAGAGGGGTTGAGGTTGCATGACCACATTTGCATTCAGGGAAGAGAAAGAACGGAAGAAGAGTGGATGGTAGCACATCAAAGAGAAGGGGCCAGTCAATGGCTCACAGCATCCTCACCCAGATGACCACTTTCCCTTTCTTTAGCCCATGTCCTCAGGTGAGAAAGCAGCCAGTGTATTTGCTGCCTGTCAGCATTTGTGTTTTCTGTGTCTGGAAGAATGAGGCAGATGGGATGGAGGCTGATACTGCCATTGATGACCCACTCATCCACGCTGGCCTCCAGAACACAGCAGAGCTGCAGACCTTTGTTTTTGGGGATGACTGCAGAAGATTCTTGCCCATGGCAAGATGCTTCCTGCTTCGGCTTTTTGGTAATGAATGAACCCTGCATATTTTTGCCCTCAGTATCTCTCCTGACAATCTCCTTTTTTTTTTTTCCCCCCAGCCTCCTTCCTGATATCTCAGTTTGGGCTCTGACCTCCTTTCACCTGGCTTGCTGCAGTAGATTTTTAACTGGCCTCCCAACTGGTTTTAGAACCTCCAATATTTTCTGCTAATCAGGCCTGCCTTGAAATCTGACTCATCTTCTCAAATCACAGTTTTCAGGACACCACACCCCTGATTTTCTCTTGGCTCACCGTTGCAGAATGAATTAAACTGAAGTTCTTTCATTTGCATTCAAGTCCCCAAAGTACCTCTGCCTTTTCATCGCCTACTGTTCTTTGGATTATTGACCCAACAGGACCACACTCTATTCTAGGACCGTGTCCTCTGGTCTCCTGTCTTCTGTCTTTGGAATTGGCCCTCCCTCTCAGAACTGAGTGAAATTCCCTGCTATGAAAGACAAGAAGGCCCTCATGCTACTTACTCCCTAGCTTCAATGGTTATCTTTGCCAACCATCTATCCTACATGTCCTGGGAGGGCAAACACTAGCTAGTTGCTCACTGTTGTTGCCAATCTTAGTCCTAGGATCAGGAAACATTGACACACTTGGACATGCACACCTGGAATTCTCTTCATTCTCCGGGTCATTCTTGTCATTCCCTCTATTCCTGATCCTCATGTAACACTGGAAGTTTAGCAGTAGGACAGAGCTGAGAAACACCTCCATTATTTAAGTCTAGGTGCCTACTTTCTTTCTCATCCTGCTTTGTCTCTTTCAACACTGATGGTGCCAGCCAGAGTTTTCTTTTAATAGAAGAGAAGGCTGCAGAGACTTGTTTTCTTGGCCAGTATAGCAGCATTTGCAATACCCCCTCCACATGGCCAGCAGTTTAAGTTCAAAAGTCCCCATGGCAGTGATGGGTGGGTAGAAGGGGACAAGTTCTATTTTCACCTGCTCTACTTGCAAATGGCTACAAAGCGATAGTGTAAGCTGGCATTTGGTTGATTCAGTCCCACTGAAGGGAGTGAAGAGGCTGTGTTTTTGTACCATCTTCTCTACATCCCAGATGGATTTGCAGGCTTCTGAGTCTACGGACCGTAGATCAGCTTTAAATGATTATGTCACAAAGCATTAGCAGGTCCTTAGCTGATGTAGAAAGTACCCTTTACAAAGTGTCATAAAGCATAACTGTGGCCTCTGGATGTCAGGGCTTCTAGCACTGCAGCTTCTGACTGCTGAGTTCTCAAGTTCCTTACCAGAGACCAGAAACATCACAGTTCTTAAATGTCAAAGCAAAGGGAATCAATGCCACCTTGGTCTTGACCTGGAGAATGACCGCAACTTGGCAGTCTTGGGGGGTGTTCTACAAAACCTGTTTCTAGTCTTAGCAGTCCTGCCTTCCACCATACTCACACTTTTCACTTTCAGACTCAATTCAAAAGCAGATTATTCAGAGACTGACAACCCCAAACATTGGTGAGGATTTGGAGCAACAAGAATTTGTATACATTGTTGGTAGAAGAGTAAAATAATAAACCACCACTTTGAAAAAAGGCCAGCAGCTTCTCATGAGACCAAACATACATCTAGCCTAGGTTCACTCTTAGGACTTTACCAAAGAGAAATGAAGACACGTCCACAGAGGGACTTGTGCTAAAAATGTACTTAGTTGCCCAAGTGTCCATCAGTACAAGAATACATTAATAAACTGTGGTATATTCATGCCATGAAATACTATGTAGCAATAAAAAGCAACATGCTGCTGATGCATGCAACAAAACCTGGAAAATCTGCTGAGTGAGAAAAGCCTTACACAAAAGAGGACATACTATATGATATGAAATTCTAGAATAGGCAAAACTAGTATACACTTGAAGAAATCAGATCGGCTTTTGCAGAAGGTGAGGTCAGGGATGGACTGAAAGGGCGCTTGAGGGAGCTTTTTGAAATGATGATAATGTTCTACATCTTGATAGAAGTTCAGGTTAGTTAGTGTATGCATCTGTCAAAATTCAGAATGTACATTTCTTAAGATTGTGCATTTCATTGCATGTGGATTTTCATCAAAAATAAAAACTGCACACAAATATGAAATTCTACTTAACGATTTTATTACATATTTAGGGGGACGTGTCCTGTAGTCTTCAATTTACTTTGAAACCCAAAATATGAGATGATCAATGGATGGATAGAGGGATAGAGGAATGATATGCATTATAGAGAGTATAGTAGAGTATCAGTGCTAGAATTTAGGAGACAGATGTATAGGTATTCACTAAAAAATTATTTCAACTTTCTGAGTAGTGTGAGGCCTGAAGGTAAAACCCCACATTGTGAGCTCCCCTGACAGCTGGTAAAACCAGGAGGGCCTCAAATGACCTTACTGTGAGTTCCCCTCCCCAACCTGCTCTCATGGGTAAAAACCCAAGCCAAACAGCCCTCTTTATCCAATGGATTCTACACAGGTTCCTATTTATCCCTGAGTAGTGGGTTTCAGCTCCTTACCAGCCCACAGAATTATTCAGTCAAGTCAATCATATCCTCCCATGGGAACCAGGGGCACTTCAGCCTCTTGGTACTACAAAGCCTGCCACCCTCAGCCCCTGGTAGTTCACTTTGTTCCTGAGTGGAACCCCTATGTGGCCCTGTGTGGCACTGGTGTCCTCCTCCCTCAATTGTGATTACATGTGGCTGATAAATCTCATCTGTCTAGTGTAGGGTGGCATGCGTTTGGCCATCCCCATAAACTAACGGTGAGAATCCTTCCTTTGGATGAATAGGAGACAATTCAAACATTCTGCATGTTTGAAATTTTTATAGTAAAATATTGGGAAAAAACCTATCGTGTGCCTGGCAGTGAGTAATGTTACAAAAGAGAAAGCATTGCTTCTGTCTTTATTGAGCTTCTTACTTACTTGGGCAAATACTAAATAATATTAAATCACACACTGTAAAGGTAGCATATACTCTACCCACTCTCTATCAGTTAATTCTGACTTGCTCAGGGCCTTGAAGTGATTGGAACAGTATGAGAACAAACACATCAGAATGTAGCAATGTGATACAGTTCAGAGAAGAAAGCCCTCCATCACTACTCAACTCTGTGTCCTATGGGCAAATTACTTTCCTTCTCCAGGTCTCCATTTTTCACCCACAAAAATGAGGGTTTGCCACATTTACCTATCCAGCTCGAACACTCTAAATATATGTAATTTTAAATTGGCATAAATTACTGCACTTACAATTACCATATGACAGGAAAAGGAAAGGGGCATTTGTTATTGGACCCTTGATTCCTGTGTAGTCACTTGCTTGGGAAACAGTTTATTCCATTGCAAACAACCCCTTGTTTCCACCCAAATGCAAACCCCTAAAGAGCAGGAATTTAATTGCCTGCCTAATTCAATCACCTGATTTTGAGAATTTGCACAATAGCTAGCTTTTTTTTTTTTTGGTCACAGTAATACTAATAGTCAAATAATCCAACTTAGCTTTCTTCTGTACAGGCATCCAGAAGGGAGTCATAGTTTCTTCTCACCCACAGAAAGGTTGGCATGAGGATTTCATACAGAGGCAGGGCACATCTGTACAATGAAGCTGAGTGTGTGACTAAGTAATCTGGATGTGTAGATTAAAATGTCACACGTGGCTGGGACAGATTCACTGCACGCCAGCAGAGATAACAGTTTTTCCTTTTATTCTTCTCAGGCTTCAGCTTGCTAAAGATTGGTGAAAGACAATGGCTGATGGAGGACATATTTACCGAGGACAAAATGAGACAGATTATGCTTTGGAGACATCTTTCCAGGGATACATTAAAATCTAGCTTAAAATCTTGTGGGAGACAAAACAGAAAGTACCAATTATCTGTAGATAACCACGTTTCTCTGCCCGTGACAATGCAGTTACCCATTACCAATTGGATTTTTTTTTTCCCAGCAAAAGGAATGGGCTTGCTCTAAGCCAGGATTTCTTAACCTCACTATTGGCATTTTGGACCAGATAATTATTTGTTGGGAGGTGGGCAGGACTGTCCTGTTTCTAAAGTAAAGAAAGCTCTGAGGGTGGGACCTTCCAGTCGGCCATCTACATCAGCTCATGCTCATCTTATTGATACTGGCTTTGGAATACATAAAGGTCTCACTCTGTCACCCAGGCAGCAGCGCAGTGACAGGAACATGGCTTACCGTAGCCTCGACCTGCTGGGGCCAAGTGATCTTCTTGCTCTGCCTCCCAAAGTGCTGGGATTACAGGCATGAGCTCCCGTGCCTGGCTAACTTAGATCTTTGACGTCTTAGTTAGTTCTCTCTTTACATATTTAATATTTTGTTTTATTTCTGGTAGCTTTATTTTTGATGTAATTATATATAGTTATCTTCTAAAACAGTAATTTGTTTGATGATATATGGACATGAAATTGATTTGACTTTTGTAACCAGTAACCTTTTCAAATTCTAGTCTAATAAATTGTGTAAAAAAAAAAAAAAAAAACTGTAAAAACTGATTGCCTCCAGATACTGTCATCTTCCCCAGTTGCGAAATGCTGTTCTAAACCAACCACACTCCCTTAACCAGATACACTGGAGAACAAGCTAAGTGCACATGTATGAAAATAGACATAACACAAAATTTACCATCTTAACCATTTTTAAGTGTGCAGTTCAGTATTGTTAAATATATTTACATTGTTGTACACTCTCCAGAACTTTTTCATCATGCAAAACTGAGCCTCTATACTCACTAAACTCCCTGCTTCCCCCTGGACTAGGCAACCAGCATTCTATTTTCTGTCTCTATGAATTGGACCACACTAGGTCTCCCATTCATATAAGTGGATTCAAACAGAATTTGTCTTTTTGTGACCAGCTTATTTGACTTAGCATAATGTCCTCCAAGTTCATACATATTGTTACATGCCAGACTTTTCTTCCTTTTGGGGGTAGAATAATATACCATTAATATATGTGCCACATTCTGTTTATCCATTCATCTGCCAGTGGGCACATGGGTGCTTTCACCTTTTGGCTATTGTGACTAATGCTGCTATGAACACGGGTGCACAGATATCCTTGAGACCTTGCCTTGAATTATTTTTGACAAAAATTCAGAAGTGGAATTGCTGGATCATATAACCATTCTATTTTTAATATTTTGAGGAAATGCCATACTGTTTTGCATAGCACCTGGACCATTTTACATTCCCACCAGCAATGCACAAGGATTCCAATATATCCACATTCTCACTAACACTTGTTATTTTATGTTTTTATAGTAGCCTTCTTGATAGGTGTTGGGTGATATCTCATTGTGCTTTTTCACAACTTTATTAAGGTATAATTGATATACAAATAACTGTATATTTAATGTATACAATGTGATGAATTTTGATATACACATGTATATCAGTGATAACACAAACAAGATAATAAGTATATACATACCTCCAAAAGTTTTTTTGTGTCCCTTTACTTTTTATTTTTGGTAGTAATAACACTCAACATAAGATAGATTCTCTTAGTAAATTTCTCAGAGCACAATACCGAATTGTTAACTGTGGGCACTATGTTATACAGCAGATCTCTAGAACTTATTAATCTTGCATAACTATAACTTTTTACCGATTACTATGGTTTGAATATCATTTGTTTGTCACCACCAAAACTCATGTTGAAATTTGATCCCCAGTTTGGCAGTGTCAGGAGGTGGAGCCTACTGGGAAGTATTTGGGTCATGGGGGGAGATCTCTCAGGCTGAGGGCCATTCTCACAGTCGTAAGTGTGTTCTTGTGAGATTGGATTAGTTCTCATGAAAGTGCATTAGTTCCCATAACAGTGAGTTGTTATAAAGCCAGAACACCCTTCAGGTTTCGTCTCTTCACAAATGTCTGCTTCCACTTAGACCTTCTTTGCCATGTTTTGACCTAGCATATATCTTTCACCAGAAACTAAGCAGATACTGAAGCCATGCTTTTCATAGTTCCCAGCCTAGAGAGCTGTGAGCTAAATAAATCTCTTTTCTTTATAAACTATCTGGACTCAGATATTTTGTGACAGCAACACAAAACGGACTAAGGCATGCCACCTAATGAACAAATTTCCCTTTCTCCATCACCACATTCACATTTCCCTAATGTTGAACATATTTGCATATGCTGGTTGCTGGTTGACCTGTATACTTTCTTTGGAAACATGTCTATTGAAGCCCTTTGTTCATTTGCTCAGCATTCTCTTTGTTGTAATTGTTGTTGAGATGTAGGAGTTCTTGATATATTCTGGATATTAACCTCTTATCAACATACATTATGCAGATAATATCTATCATTCTGTAGGTGTACATCACTTTGTTAATTGTATCCTTTGAAGCACAGAAGTTTTTAATTTTTAAGTAGTCCAGTTTATCTGATTTTACTTTTGTTGCCTGTACTATTGGCATCATGTTGAAGAAATCATTGTCAAATGCAACCCAGGATTTTCCCATTTTTTCTGAGAGTTTTATAGTTTCAGATTTACATTTAGATTCTTGATCCACTTTGTGGCACATGCTTTTTAAATTAATACTATTATGTGATATAGTTTTCTGAGTTCTGAGGTAGCCCCATCTCAACTGCTCATTCATGGATGGAGTCAGGGTTACAGTGAAAAGCTAAATTTCCAGACTCTTTTTTTCTCTTGCTGCAAACTTTTTAAAAGGCCTTGACATTATTCGTGGGAGTACCAAGGGGGCCTCACATGTGCTCACAGGCAAGTTTAGTCACATGTTCAGTGCCACATCCCATCATCCATTTCAATTGATTGGGTGCCATGAAGTCCAGTGAACACCATTGCCTTATCTTGACCTGTCTACCATCTCCTGCCAGGGCAGCCTCTGCTTTTCCACTAAACATTGCAGCTTCCCATAATCCACTGCTGCCAAGATACGTGAGGACCACCACCATCACCCTGGGACTCTCTGGGTGCCAGAGCTGCGGTGGTAGTATAGGTTGAAATAAGGGAGCACATCGCTATCTCTTTATTGTGGTACATTTTCTTAAAGAAGCTATATGTTGGAGATTTATTTTTATTTTATTAATACAGCACCTTTAGTATGACAGCATCTTTCGCCTTCTGTAACAAGTTCCAGACACATGATCATGGGGTTGAGGTTGAGTTTGAGATGCAGACAGTGGCAGGACAGCCACCATGTCTTGGTAAGACCCAGCACTCCACCCCAATAACAAAGCTTTGCAACTGGGTGAAGCTAAAAGAGCCTCGCTCCTCTTTCCCTTTGGATGAATGATTTCCCACTGATCCTCACTCTCTTGTGCAAATGGACTTTTGTCCACCTATCCTTTTCATATCCCAGCTTAGTGTTCTGCTAAGATTCCATCTGAATTATTTTAGAATGACTGAGAGTTCAGGAAACAGCCTCACAGCTATGCTAATGATCTACTGTGAGTTAGTCACAGCACTGAACAAAGCTTCAATGTAGCTTACATTATATTCCCAAGCGCTTACATAAATCTCATTTGTTTGGCACTAATAAAGAATCCCTGTTTTTTTTTTTAAATTTAAAAAGGATATTTATTATATACCATACAATATTTATGAGGTAATTTGAATCCTGCAGTAAAGCAAAATACAATCTCTAACCAGAAAATGGTAGTAATCTTTTCATAGTGCATCACTGTCGACACTGTTAATTTCATTTTAATCACACAGTCTTACTCCTGAAATGTTGGCATCTGTGTGGCAATAATTCAAAGTGCTTCAGCTTGAGGGGGATGGGGAAAATCACTAAATAAGCCGGCAATCAAACCAGGAAAAATTTAAAACTAGGAATTGTAGCATCTGGTTGCCAGCACATACTAGGCATGCAGAAGGATTAAGTGATGCCGACAGCTCCAAAACTGTCCGTTGGTTAAAAAGAAAAGGTGATTTTCTTTTGTACCTAAAGTTCGCATTGCTTGTGAATGGGGTTTTTAATATCACATATATAATATATATAATATATATAAATAATTAACAAGTGTGTTAATAGAGGGATATTGTGAGCTTTTAACATGATATAAGGAAAGCATGTAGAACAGTCCCTGGTATTTAGCTCAGTAAATGATTTTTAAAAATGATGTTTTAAAAAATTACACTAAAGGCAAAGTGTGGTATAGGAGAAAGAAAATGGGCTTTAGCATCCTATGATTATGGTCCAATCACCACACTTAATAAGTAATTGATTCTTGTTCAGTTACCTCTGGAATGTCATCTTCTTCATCTACAAGATGGAGAAACCATCATCTTCAAAGAATTGCTGTAAAAACGGCAAATGAGATAAAGCGATGCCTACTAGTCACTGGTACATCACCATTACCATGAAGCAGTAATAAAAGTTCATGTTTAATGATCACCAACTGTAAGCCTGACACTTTAAGTAGGTGCTGTTATTGTCTGTAAGAGCTGAGGAAACTAAAACTCAAACAGGTTAAATGACTTGCCAAAGGTCATGTCACAAAACTTATAAATATTCACCTTTGAAGTGAAATCGTATCAGTTTGATGCCCAAGTTCATGAACTTAATCACTGTAACATCCCGACATGCCCCCTTGTTTCAGAACTTTCTTCAGTGATGCCTGGTGGCTTGGCACTAGAGAATCCAGACAGAGGAGGCTAGCTGAGGACAGGAATAGATGAGGCAGAAAGGTGGGAGAGGAAAAGGCTCATGATGGCAGAGTGCTCTGCTGATATGGAAATGCAAACAGACAAGAGTGGTGTGCATGTGTTGGGAGAGAGGGGAGGAAAGAAATGTTAGGATACTGACGTGAAGCCAAAAGAGAGTAATGAAATGAGGAAATAGAGCAAGTCAAATGATTAGAAGGCAAGATGTAGTTCCCAACAATGCACCCGAGAGATCTCTTCTGTAGGCAGCTGTTGATCCAAAGGCTTCCAAAGACTACTAAGAGAAAAATAAAAGCATATCTCTGTGCAAAGTTGTGTTGACTGGATTCTAACAGCATGATACTGTGGGAGTGAAACCACTTCAGAAGGAAAACAACCTGGGTAATTCCAGCATCACTCAGTTTATAGAGGTTCTTCTGTAATAACTCCCCTGGTTGAAGAAAAATGCATTATTGAGCATCTTAAGACCATAAGAAAAATAGAGTCAAGAGAACCAAGGTCACAGAAAACTCTGCAAATGCCCTTATAAAACTTTCACATTTGTCAACATAAAATATATCCAATCCAGTCCAATTAAAAGAATATCAACTTTGTTTGTTTATTTTTCCAAGATGGCAGAATAGAGGCTTTTGGTGTGCCTCAGCCACTTGGAAACAGCAAGAGAGTATATAAAGATCAACTCTGTGAGCCTGAGTCCCAGAAGGAAAATGGGAATCCACTGAAATTGTAAAGGACCCTCTAGGTCCTGGGGAAAAGAATGTGTCCAAACAGCCCTTGTGACAGCATCCAGCTGGTAAAAGTGAGTGAAGTTCTAGCATGTGAGAGAGGCAGACAGCCTCCCTCTGTGACTCACCTTTCCACAAGGGATTGTATTGCTTTAGAAGTTTTATTTATAATGGCTACACAAAAAAATAAAATACATAGGCACATATATAACCAAGGAAGTGAAAGATCTCTACAACAAAGGCTACAAAACACTGCTGAAAGAAGTCGTAGATAACACAAACAAATGGTAAACTATCAAGGCTCATGTATAGAAGAATTAATGTCATTGAAATGACCATATTGCCCAAAGCAATTTGTAGATTCAATGCTATACTTATACTACTACCATCATTTTTTACAGAGTTAGAAAAAATATTCTAAAATTCGTATGGAACCAACAAAGAGCCCAAATAGCCAAAGCAGTTCTAAGCAAAAAGAATAAAGTCACAGGCATCACATTACCCAACTTCAAACAGTACCGTAAGGCTACAGTAACCAAAACAGCATGGTACCGGTATAAAAACAGACACATAGAACAATAGAACAGTAGAGAATCCAGAAATAAAGCTGCACATCTCTACAGCCATTTGATCTTTGATAAAGTCACAACAAAGGCAATAGAGAAAGGACTTTCTATTCAATAAATGAGGTTGTGATAGCTGGCTAACCATATGCAGAATAGTAAAACTGAACCACTACCTTACACCATATAAAATGAATTAAGGCAAGATAGATTAAAGATTTAAATATAGGACCTCAAACTATAAGAATCTTAGAATAAAATGTAGGAAACACTGTTTTGGACATCAGCCTTGGCAAAGAATTTATGACTAAATCCTCAAAAGCAATTGAAACAGAAGCAAAAATTGACAAGTGGGATCTAATTAAACTAAAGAGCTTCTGCACAGCAAAAGAAACTACCAACAGAGTAAACAGGCAACCTACAGAATGGGAAGAAATATTTGCAAACTATGTATTTAACAAAGATCTAAGATTCAGAGTCTATGAAGAATTGAGTTTATTTGAAAAGAAACTAAGATGCTGATGTGCTTCAATCCTGGAATGGGAAAAAATAATCCAAGTATGAGCAAAAGGTTAGGGCAGAAGTAGACTCTATGTGCATTTTGAAATAATTGGTGGGTTTGAGGCCTAGGATGAGTAACCTTAGGTGATAAAAAAAAGTGACTTAAGAGTCCTAAGATCATCCATTGGAACAAAGGTGATTTTAGAAAAACAAATCTAACTAAACTTGTGATGGTACTAAGATTGGGAAAGTTACACCCTGACCTTATATTTACCTGGAATGTCATAATTTTTGTAGAGAACAATGTAGTTATATCTTACTTGAGTCATTAAAAAATCTTCAATAAAATATTTTAAGGAAATGCCGACATGGGAAAAGTTGGTATGATAAGGGTTGATCAACACTTTTTCTTTCTACTGTTCTACATTTTTCTAATTCTCAAGATAAATGAATAGACTTATATTATATGTAATGTATAAAATAGATAACTTTATTTTATTATATTTATAATAACATGTATCAATATATATATTCTGCTCCTGTTATATTCTGCCATAACAATTATTATATCATTTATTGAGTGCTACTTATGTGTCAAGGGGAATCTACTAACAAATGCATCATTTCTGCTAAATATTACAATGATCCTGTAATATAGAAACTACTTTTTTATTTGTTTTCAGATAAGAAAACAGAGACTTGGAGAAAGTATGTGCTTGCTCAAAGTCACTCATTAAAAATACTAACATTTTAATGTTAGTATTAAACATTAAAAAGCAAAACATGAAAGTGTTTATATTTTTAATGTTTATATTAAAAAGCAAAACACAAAAGTGTATATAAAGTAGAAGCCAACTTTGTGGCTGTATATGATACAAATGAGACACTGAAAAGGAAACAGCCTTATCTTAACATTCCAGCTTTGCTTATTCTAGAAGGAAGAAGGGTTACTTACCTACTGCTCTATACAAAGACTTTTGTAATAATTTCTTGTTCACTACTGAGGCAGGAGTTGGGTTGGAAGAAAGGAATACAATAATAGATGATAGTGAAAAAGGAAGAAACTTCAAGGAGATATGGGATAGAATCTTTCTGCTGTCAGAGGAAACAACCCTGGAAGCAGATGCTGTTGAGATGAAGGGTTTCTATTCCAAGTAATTTACAAGAATAAAACTGATACATCACCTTTTTGGCCAGCTTTGCCAGACAGGGGCCTGAATTTTGTCATCCCTGTGGAGTCTGATCTAAGTCTTAAAGGTTCAGTCATAATTAGAGGGAAAGCAATTTGCTTTCATGTCTCCTTCATATCACTTCATTGGCCATTCTAGTCTTCAGCTCTGTCCTTTCTTCTCAGATTATCTGGGAAAAGAATACTTTTGCAGAACCTGACTGTTTTCATTTTGCAGAAACAATTTAAGATAAATTGATCATTAGATACATGGTGAATTGCTTAACTCTCTCGCTACATGTAATCTTACCACTAATGTGTTTATGGAAACAGTGATAGAGCCTGCTTTCTTTCTTTTGAATATGTTAACCCTAAATAACAGAGAGAAGCTTTCTAAAAGAAAAAGATATTTATTTGAAAATACAGTATTGCAATGGGAATATGTATGCCACAGTAAACTATATGAATAGTCAGGGAGGTAAAGAAGTCAAATGTTTTGAAGGAGAAAAAAAATGAGAATTACATAATTGTTCTGAAATAATTATCCTTGGCTACAAAGATCAATAACATGTGTGATACCAATTCAAGGCTGGACAGGCAGTTTCTGAGTAAGTGTCCTTTGTGTAAGGTTGTGATAGTCTTCGTGCAAAGCTGTGGGGATTTTTTTTTTTTGTCTTTTTTGTTAACAGTTATACAAGCATGAGAATCCTCTCTTCATTGTCTTTTCGAGCTCTATTTGTTGAGGGTTTCTTATCATTAGTGACTCCACTTTGATTCTGAAAACTTTCACGTTTCACCCTTTTGATCATGATCTTTTTCCTAAAGCATCACTGATCACGGAGGTTTTAATGTCTCTCCATGCCAGAATACACCTGTACCGACTGTTGATCTTGTCTTATTTTGGGGAGGGTGATTGGTTATAGAAGTCAGTGTCAAAACCCTGTTAACTACATTTGAGCAACAGAGGAGGTTTTAAGGACATGGGTTTCAGGCTAGGTCTACCTGAAGTTCATTAGTAAGTTCAATTTTGTCTGTCCCGTAGTCTTTTGTTATCATCTCAAAGTGCTGGGCTAGCATTATTTTGTTAGGAGTTATACTTCTGGAAAAAATTAGCCAGTAACATAAGTTTAAAAAAAGAAAATACAAAGGGAAATTAATAATAATATGACCATTCCAGTGTACATAATGGTTTAAGTCATGAACCTATGTTTAAATACAACCAATTGAATAAATCAAATGACCACAGGGAATTAGGTGAGACCTGCTATGACCTTAAGTTCTGCCTGCTTATTTTGCATATATGAGTCTCAACTTTCCAAGAGGAATGTGTTCAGGTACAGCACATAATATCAACAATAGCACAGAATATTATAATAATAAATAATAAATAATAACTTCTGTTAAGTTACCAGCAGAAGCTATTGATTATAAAATTTCAATTATACCATTATCCTGTCAAGTGAAAAGGTAAGCATTAAAGGGGGGGGCGGTAAAAGTCTCTTTATCATATAAAATCTTGTTCCAACGACTTAGGAAAAGCTGTCTATAGCAGGAAAATATTAAATTTCCCCCCTATTTTCTTGTTTGAATGTCTCTAGTCATGACATGCAGCAGTTTGGTGAACTTGTTGTTGGTCCATACATCAGGTATTAGGTTTGCCTCTTAAAATGTGTCGCGTTTCAGGGTATAGAGCTTTGGAACAGAGAAGCTTTTGTTTTTAGTTGGAAAACTGTAGCCAAATATTGGAGGATATTGGGACAATTCAGGAACTAATCCAGTCTACATGTAGCTAACGTGAACTTCAAAACAATGAACAAGGCTACAATCTAATAATAGGTGTATAATATATTTTCTTTAGAAACATAACTTTTCTCTCCACATTGATTGTATAGGAATCTCAGATTTAAAAATCTCTTGAAGCTAGGAAGCCAAGCCAACACAGACTTCAGATTTTACCTACAGTTGTGAGGTTCTTGGGCCTGCCAGAAAGTAATAATTTTTGCTCACTTACTGTAAGGCTGGGAACTTTTGAAGCTAGGCATTTTATGCAAATCCTTAAATACAACATTTCACTGAAAGTATTGGTAATATAACTAATGTTTCCAATTGTATCCCGCTTATGAAGAGAGAACAGAGTTTCATTGAACTTATATAAATAAAAATGATAATACTCAACAAAGAGTTTCCAATTGTTGGAGGAATCAACTACGGAGAAAAAGCAAATGCTTCTACCTTTGGTTCACAGAAGTATACTTTACCAAATTCTTGTAAACTATAGCTAGCTATTAGAGAAAATTTTCTTAAATGAGAAAAACAAAACACTTAAGTAAAGAATAATAATGGTTTAAATAAGTTACAAAAACATTATTTTCATCAATTATTTAATTTCACATTTTTTTGTTTTATTTAATTTGATTAGCAGTTTTATGAACCCATCAGTTTCATTATTAGAATTCTAACAATTTTTATTTAGTTCATTGATCTTAAAGTTATCAGAAATCTGTGTTTAAGAGTACATGCTAAGAGTCTTTTCCCATGAAAAAGAATTTTGGTTTATAGCTGACTGCAAATGATTTTAGAGCAGGATTCAAAATAATAACTTTGGATGATAAAAACAGAATAACCATGGTTAAAATCTGATGCAATTTCCCAACTGACAAGAAAATTCAATTATTTCTAATACTTGCAGCATTTTAAGATAACCAGAATCATGACTGACAGTGTCACATCAAGACTCCCAAACTTTTATAAAATTCATGTAATCCCGTTATTATTATTTTTTGAGATGGAATCTCATTTTGTCACCTACGCTGCAGTGCAGTGATATGACCTCAGCTCACTGCAACCTCTGCCTCCCAGATTCCTGCGATTCTCCTGCCTCAGCCTCCCATATAGCTGGGATTACACGCACCTGTCACCACTCCCAGCTAATTTTTGTATTTTTAGTAGAGACAGGTTTTCATCATGTTGGCCAGGCTGGTCTTGAACTCCTGTTCTCAGGTGATCTGCTTGCCTTGGCCTCCCAAAGTGCTAGGATTACAGGTGTGAACCACTGTGCCCAGCCAATTTTATATAATCTTTAGAATATTCACATTATATAACACATTCATATAAATATAACTTTAGAAAATAATTAATCAAAATTATGACTGACAAATTAATTTTTTATAAATTTATATAATTTTTGGAATATTTATATCAATAATGTTCCAGTAAAGGTAACTGAAAAAAGATCTAGTATGTATATTTGTCTTTGCTAGATATTTTTAAACATCAAGGTTTGATACAAAGTTTGTAAAACTATATAGCCAGCCTAAAGCAGAATGACCTTTGCATAATTTTTTGATAAGTAAGACTAATTTAATATTATTAGTTTAATGAAAACAGCCATATCTTCTGAGTTATTAGCAAAACAGTCACACATTCTTTAAAAAAATTCTGACTAATTATGCCAGATTATACACCATGTAGACATGATATATAACATGATCCATGTACAAATGCATAGATACATTCAATACATGTACATACACATATAAAGATTATATAGCATTCGTTTTAGAGTTTATCATGAGCTAATAATACAAACTTACCAATTTATAAGAGACAGTTGGATCCAAATTATATCTCTGACTCATCTGGGACCTATACACATGGTTAAACTTTATTTGCCCCAATAGATAATCTAAAGAAGGCTGTGGGCCAAAATTTTGCGTATTGCAGTTTCAAAGGCAGTTTGATTTTTAAAAATCTCTTTCAACCCCCACCCAAGCCCTTTTTTTTCTTTTCTTAGTTTTTAATGAGTTTAGGGTTAAATTTTCAATGTTTACATTTCAGGTAGACTGGCTGATTTATACAAGAAAAACAAAATCTCTAAGTAGCTTTGAATTAGTAACAAATCTACCTTTTGTTTGCTGGTCTAGTTTACTTCACTAGCAGGGAAGAATTTTAAACGTTTCCTTTTCTTCCCTCTTTTTATTTTCTTTTTTTCTTTTGCTTTTTTCTTTTGACCTTTGCATAGCAAAAAAATAAAAATAATAGCCAAAATCTTAATCTGGACAGAGATACCTTATTTATTTCCCTGAGCTCAAGATTTTGACCTGTTTGATTTGAGAGCCTAATTTTTATAAATATTTATTTAGTCCTTTTTATTTTATATTAATTTTTTAATTAAGTGAAAAATGACACACAATTGATGATCATACACAGGCAAACCTAAATTTATATTTGTAAAAGGTGTCTAGGTTGTTGGTTACCATGGAGCTATTGCAATTTGTAAAATCATTAATTTGATAGCCTTTTAAAACTTCTTTTAAAAATCCTGGCTGGAATGCCTTAAGTAGTGAGTTTATCTCAACACCAGTAGAAAAGTGAGCAGATTCAAAGTAGGCAGAAAAAAAATAGGTAGACAGACAGCTTAGAAAACTCTACGTATAAATTCTACAGTTGCAAGTTTTTCAAATAATGACCATTTGAGTTTTGAATTTTCCTTGATGTAATTTTCCAGTTAGTTTAAAAATGTGTGCAAGAAGGGCCAAAAATACGTATCCTGCTGGAATCCCCCAAAAATCTGGCATGATTTAATATTTGAGAATCCCATTCTGTTTCTTATTAGTTTCCCAAAAGCAAAGAAAATCTTATAAATACTGTTAGGAAATGTCACGAGTTTAGATTGGTGTTTTAGATGGAGGAACCCACTCTAATGGCTTTTAATTAGCCATCTTGTGCCCACTGTTTAGAATGTTTATTTTTGCCTCCCCAAAATTTTCAAGAACAGAGTCAAGCCAAATTTAGGAGAAATATCTAATGTAGATGACTGGATGATGGATACATCAAACCACCATGGCACATGTATACCTATGTAACAAACCTGCACATTCTGCACATGTACCCCAGAACTTAAAGTAAAATTTAAAAGAAAAAAGAAACGACAAGCATGTTCACAAAAATGTTTACCTAGGCACGAAAAAATTTAACGGGGTACAGACTGGACTAGAAATAAATTCACCAGGAGGCATGCCTCACAAACAGAATGCAAATTCTGTAGAAATCAAGAGTATGCAATCCAGAAAGATACTTGTTTTTATACAAGAAAGGACTAACCAGGAAAGACGAAAGTCTTTTAACATCCCAGAAGGGACGTCTTGTCCTTTATTAAGTGAGCCTTATCCAAACCAGACCCCAAATCATATTTAAAAGCATCTACGAAAAGGAAGGAGGCTTAGCCTGAGAGAAGACTCATCAGGCAGAAAAGGCAAGCCATGGAAGCAGAGCACTCAGAGGGCTCAAGTCAGTACTGCACCGCAGGTCCAAGAATTGCCAGTGCATCTCGATGGTGATCTTTCTCAAGTCCTGTTTCTGACACATGTAGCTCAACATGAAAAACAAACAGAGAGAGGCACACCAAAGGAAAATATATTGATTTGGGAAGAGAGCACTGCAATGGGAATATGCGTGACATTGTAAACTATGTGTATATTCAGGGAGGTAAAGGAAGACAAAGATTTTTAAAGAGAAAAATGACAAAAGCATTGGCAACAAAAGCCAAAATAGACAAATGGGAACTAATCAAACTCCACAGCTTCTGCACTGCAAAAGAAACAATCATTAGAGTGAATCGGCAACCAACAGAATGGGAAAACATTTTTGCAGGCCCCATCTGACAAAGGGCTGATATCCAGAATTTACAAAGAACTTAAACAGATTTACAAGAAAAAAACAAGCAAGCCCATTCAAAAGTGGGCAAAGGATATGAACAGACACTTTACAAAAGAAAACATACAAGAGGCCAACAAACATGAAAAAATGCTCATCATCACAGGTCATTAGAGAAATGCAAATCAAAACTACATTGAGATACCATCTCAGGCCAGTTTGAATGGCGATCATTAAAAAATCTGGAGACAACAGATGCTGGAGAGGATGTGGAGAAATAGGAACACTTTTACACTGTTGGGAGTGTAAATTAGTTCAACCATTGTGGAAGACAGTGTGGCGATTCTTTAAGGACCTAGAAATAGAAATTCCATTTGACCCAGCAATCCCATTACTGGGTATATATCCAAAGGATTATAAATCGTTCTACTATAAGGACACATGCACAGGAATGTTCATTGCAGCACTGTTTACAATAGCAAAACCTTGGAACCAACCCAAATACCCAACGATGATAGACTGGATAGGGAAAATGTGGTACATATACACCATAGAATATTACGCAGCCATCAAAAACGATGAGTTTGTGTCCTTTGTAGGGACGTGGATGAACCTGGAAACCATCATTCTCAGCAAACTGACACAAGAGCAGAAAATCAAACACCGCATGTTCTCACTCATAGGCAGGTGTTGAACAATGAGAACACATGGACACAGGAGGGGAGCACTACACACTGGGGTCAGTTGGGGGGAAATGGGGGAGGGACAGTGGGGGGTAGGGAGTTGGGGAGAGATAGCATGGGGAGAAATGACAGATATAGGTGAAGTGGAGGAAGGCAGCACATCACACTGCCATGTGTGTACCTATGAAATAATCTCACATGTTCTTCACATGTATCCCAAAACCTAAACCTAAAATGCAATGCAATGCAATAAAATAAAATAAAAATGAGGAGGACATACAATTGTTTTGGGCATAATTATCCTTGGCTACAAAGATCAGTAACAATGGTCATACCAGTCTGAGGTTGGACAAGCAGTTGGTGGGCAGATATTGTTGTGGAAGTATTTTTTTTGTTTCTAAGATTTTTTTGTGCAAAGTTGTGGTTCTTGCAGGGTCTTTTTTGTTATCAGGCACATAAGCATAAGAACCTTCTCTTCATGGCTTTCCTCAGCTGTATTTGTTGGGGTTTTCATATATATATTTCATATATATAATTTTATATATATATATATATATATATATATATATAATTGCATTTTAGATTTTGGGGTACATGTGAAGAACATGCAAGATTGTTGCATAGGTACATACATGGCAATGTGGTTTGCTGCCTTCCTCCCCATCACCTATATCTGGCATTTCTACTCAGGTTATCCCTCCCCAACTCCCCATCCCCCACTGTCCCTCCCCTAGATCCCCTCCAGGCCCCAGTGTGTGATGCTCCCCTCTCTGTGTCCATGTGTTCTCATTGTTCAACACCCACCTATGAGTGAGAACATGTGATGTTTAATTTTCTGTTCTTGTGTCAGTTTGCTGAGAATGATTATTTCCAGGTTCATCCATGTCCCTACAAAGGACACAAATTCATCATTTTTTATGGCTGCATAGTATTCCATGCTGTATATGTGCCACATTTTCCCTTTGGGGTTTTCTTAACATTGCTCATTCCATTTAGGTTCTGACAAGTGCTACAAATGCTAGTAAATAGTTAAAAACAGAGATACTAGTATTTTTTTCTAAAAACAAATATTTTTCATTCAAATAAGTTTTAAAGTATGTAGCAATTTGATTTGTTATGAAAATGACAATTGGTATATTACTTATTCAAAGACCAAATGAGTGATGTAAGAAATAAAAGAGACACACTATACCCAGTATTATCAAGGTGGAGTAAAATGCATATGCTTTCAAAGCTACAAGTTATAAGAGCACCATCATGCCATTTAACTTAATAATCTTGCTTTTTTGATTATAAAAATGTCATTATGCATGGCACAGCAGTGAAATAAAGTCTAATTTAGCTAAATGTGCTTTGGTAAATATTATACAATTTCTAAATCCTATATTTTGAAGAAAACAAGCTGACAAGAATGTTGGTGTATTGAATTGAAGCCACACATTGTTCTGGTTAAGATGCTTTTAAATGCAAGAAATATTAACTCAATTTCAAGTTATTTTAAAAATAAATTCCTGATCTTGTATAACAGAAAGTCAGGGGGGTAAGGCAGGCTTCAGGGCAGCTGGAGTCAGCAGTCCAGCCATATCCTAATGGAGCATGGCGTTTTCCTGTCCGTACTACCATTCACAGTATATTAAATTCATCCTAATGTAGTTCCCTTTCATGGTGCCTTGGTGACTGCCAGCTACAAGTGGAGAAATATTTCTGTTCATATCTAGGAGAAGTGGGAACTCTACCTAAAGCATGGAATGAAAATCTTTCCCTTCTCTGAGACAGACAACATCAATTTATGTGCCCCCTTTTGAACCATAGCAGTTGCCAAGGAAATGCCACATGCTTCTTCGTTAATGAATCAGAATCCACCCCAGGGCTTGCGGAATGAAACCAGTTTACAGCTTGTTGGTGGTGGGGGGTGCAAAGGGGTAACCAGATATTTGAACAATACTGGAAGAAAAAGAGGGGCAATGGATGCTGAGTTAGCAAGCGATAGCATTCATCACAATCATCTTTTTTGTTTCCCAACACATATACACATCCATCTTCTCATACATACATTTCACAATCCTGACATGTGCATAAAATACTCACACTCCTTAGTCCCATCCAGTCCCAACTCCAGTATTTCTGGGTGTTGGGCAGTCCTTCCTTCCAGATATAAACTGTCTGCTGAGAGAGTGCCAGGGAGAAACTGGGTTTTTTAGCGCCTGAAGCTCATACAAATTGGGAGGCCTTTTTGAAGAAAAACAATGCCAAACTGTAAACACAAAATGTGGTACACAAAAGGAATATCTACATAGAATGAGAAAACAAATCACAAGAAATTATATATTTCAAAAAGTTGACAAGTACCACAAACATCAAAAAATTCAGAAAAAATATATTATTGCATAAGTATTATATTAATTAACTGCCTAACTGATCTCTTTTCCTATATTTTTGTCTGCATACACTGATCATCTCTTCCTATGACAATGATTTTATAATTCAAATTTCTATGGAAAGAACAGGCAAATAATATAGTTTTTATTTTATTTTTTACTGCTGAAAGTTAAGAAAATTTCTTTCAACTTTGCAACTTCCTTCCTTATTTTTAGTCCCACAGTTCTTAACACCCTCGGCAGTCTTACTCAGACAGATCTGCTTTGAGATAAACTCTAGGAATCTCACAGTACGGTACTGCAGACTGCAGCTTCCACAACAACCAATTCAGTCTAACCCGTGTCACTCCCAGTCCTTCCCCACCTCGCCACTCTTGACCTGAGGCCAAGGATGGCGAGAGGTGATGAATCCTGGGTTGTCCTGTTCTCCACGCAGGAAGTAGAGCAGTCGCTCATTCAGGTACTTCTCCTCTGGGTTAAAAATACACTCCACATGCACACGAATGTTCATAGCAGCACTGTTTACAATAGCAAAGACCTGGAACCAACCCAAATGCCCAACGATGATAGACTGGACAGGGAAAATGTGGTACATATACACCATGGAATATTATGCAGCCATCAAAAATGATGAGTTCATGTCCTTTGTAGGGACATGGATGAACCTGGAAACCATCATCCTCAGCAAACTGATACAAGAGCAGAAAATCAAACACCGCATGTTCTCACTCATAGGCGGGTGTTGAACAATGAGAACACATGGACACAGGGAGGGGAGCACTACACACTGGGGTCAGTTGGGGGGAAATGGGGGAGGGACGTGGGTGGGGATGTGGGGAGAGATAGCATGGGGAGAAATGTCAGATAGAGGTGATGGGGAAGAAGGCAGCAAACCACACTGCTATGTGTGTACCTATGCAACAATCTTGCATGTTCTTCACAGGTATCCCAAAACCTAAAATGCAATTTTAATAAAAAAGACGCAGAAAAACAGAAAAAAAAATAACAGCAGCATAATTTTGTGATTTTAAAAATTATTTTCTTGGTGTCATTATGAAATTTGAGTAATTGAAGGAATCTAGGGGAACAGCAAAAAGTAGTACATTTATAAACAACAATACGCTTTCTACTTCATGAAGGAAAAATAATGTTTTGAAAAAATTCACTTAAAAACAGCAAAAGGTAAAGCCTACATACTATGCATAAAATTATCATATGCCTTCTTCTGTATATTTAAATTTTTTCATTTGCACTTTCAAATCATATTATTAGACAAGTATGTAACAATTAAAATAAATAAAGTACTTTTAAAAGGAAAAAAAAATACACTCCAATGCTGAAATGTGATCCATCAGAGGGATGCCGTCCCTGGGAGCCAGGCAGATGCGGAGGTAGAGCTGATAGCCCCCTGGTTACCTGAAGCACCAAGACCCTACCCAGGTGTACAGAGTAAAATTCCACACTGCACAGCACTTCAGGGCTCCAGCTTCTGTATCCTGTTCCTTCATGCCCCAAGGGAGAACACACTGAGCTATGGAAAAAGTCCATGCAAGTGAGGGGTTTTAACACCAAAATGTCATTAACTTCATAGTAAGTCTACCTCTTACTATGACTAAAAGATCATTGTAAAAATTCTCAAACCAGTCAGTATTCAATTGTGCAAATGGAATGGGTTAATAATTCTATTCAAAAAGGAGTGAAAGATAACAATGCACAGTGGTCCCTGCTACTAGCATATCCTGCTGCTGGAGAAAACCAAGAAGGACCTTCTGCCCAGGCAATCACATGACTCTTGGCCAGGCAAGTTGACATTCCTTGATTATTCTCTCTGGTACAATGCTCCTGTTCCTGTTTCCTCCAAGGCTTCCTCTGGCCACTCGAACAAAAATTAAGGGGCTGTACTGGAAGAAGATATATGTATACCAGAGGATAATATGTGAATTAGATGGGGATGCACAGCTTCTACAGTCTTCTTCCTGACATTAAACATTTCAAGGTCAAAGAATTGCTTTAGGAATTAAACATGTTTGCTGTTGTCAGCCAGCTGAGAGCTGTCATTGGCGATACAGTTCCTTTATAAATTTAGTGGTTTCAGTCTATTTGCTTCTAAGCATTTCATTAGGCACTCAAGTACCCAAAGTTAGGTATCTTCTCTGCCACTGTGTCTGGCTCATCCACAGGGCCTGAAGTTAAACCAATGTCCTTGTTTGAAAAATTAGCCACAGCAAACCTCTCCTTGACCCAAGCTTCATCCCAGATACTTCTTCCTGGTGGGCATGGTAACACCCTCTGTCAGACAGAAAACACTTGCGAGAAAGTGGTGGGGACAGGTTTATAGAAAGGAGCTTATCTTTCTTATCTGTTTCTAAGTCTTCTGCCTCTTCAAAATGTCTCAGTTTAGCTTGGGGTAAAAAATTCAGCCTTTCTGATCTAGAACATCTACAAATTATTGGACTTACATTCAACTTAGGTTTTAGGACGTAGGCAAAAAGGGGCCTTCTTCAGTAAAGCTGCATGATCTTCCCTCTCTGCTCTTAGAATCCAGTGCAGCCTACATTTATCTCTTGTAAGGCCTTGCTGAAGCTGAAAGAAGGGCTAAAAACATACTTGCAGCCTGAGTTTTCTTACCACTTCCCCTAAAAGTAAAGCCTTTGGCACATGGTCTCTGCTGTCAGGTACAATAGGTAGCAGAGTTTCCCAGCTGCATCAGTAGGGTATCCCATTTCCTAACTGGAGTAACAGCTTCTCCCAACTCAGACACATCAAGGACTAGGCTATGCGGGGAGTAACGTGTCTAATTAAAGAATTTGTGCTGAATATTTACAGATATTAGTATTAATTTTGGCTGCAAGTAACACAAAATCAAACTGAAAGTGACTTAAATCTGCAAAGATAGTTGTTTACAACAAACATAAAAAGCCTGGAAGCTAGTGATTGCAGGGCTGATTCTGAAGATTAGCAATGTCAGGACTCTGGGGCTACAGGCTGAAATACTCTTGGTCTCTTGCTAAGAATGACAAGATGTTTGCTGAGGCTTCAAGCAACATACACTTAAGTATCAGCATCACATGCAGCTTTAAGGATGGGGGTAAGTAAAGGGATTCTTACTCCAATAATGTTCTTTCTCTTATCAAGAAAGAAAATCTTTCCTAGAAATTCCCTCCCTTAGCCTCACTGGCCAGAACTGGGTCACATGCCCACATTCAGAACAATCACCAGTCAAGAGGACTTGGGATTACCTGGGCTGGATGAAACCATTCACCCCTAAGGATGTGAAAGTACCGGTATTCCGTGAGCCTACTGCCACCCACCTGCTGCCTACAAAGCATAGCTCTGTTTGCGAAAGATAGAGGAGTGGCAGAGAGCAATGCATCTCCCAGAGAATTCTAGAAAGAGAGATACCTGCAAAGTGGAGAAGACAGTGCCCAGCAAGTGTCATATATTTGTGGAGTCCTTTGTGAAGATACACTAAATAAGGCTTTAAGACTCAGAAGTTTCTGATCTACTTATTGGGAGGCTTTAGAATGAGACAGAGACAGTAGGGAAAAAGAAGCAACTGGCAGAAAGGGAAAGGGTAAAGCAAATGAATAGAAAAATTAAGAAATGAAAATGAGTTTAGGAAAGGGAAAATTGGGGAATATAGAGAGGCAGAAGTGAGTCTGCTTTTCAGATTTGCATAGTGTAAAGGCTATAAAGGTTTTCAGCAGTTTTTTTTTAACTTTTTATTTTTTATTTATTTTTATTTATTTATTTTTTTAATTGCATTTTAGGTTTGGGGGTACATGTGAAGAACATGCAAGATTGTTGCATAGGTACACACAGCAGTTTTTCTTCTAGGAAAAGGAGAACAATAGAGGCAAGGATACATGGAGAGAGATTTAGCCTGTTGGCAGGGGTCAAGCCAGGTCTCACGGGTTATGAACCTTATGGAATTTGAAGGGCCTTCTTAAAGAAAAAGAAAAAAATTGTAAATATATGATTAGATATGCTAGTGATTATTTACCTAGGATGGGGGAAAAATTATACACATTTTTAAAATATGACAAATATTTTAAAGAGACTTATTTTTATTAACTGATAGGCACACTTTAATAACTTTTCCTTCAGTTTTTGCCTCTATACTCTTTAATATCTCTTCAAATTAGTAACAATTTTGCCGTACTTTTTATGGAAATCATAGAAGGAAAAATCAGTCTTCTAACATAGTAAAAAGGAGGTATTTTTATTACAGTTGGAATGCATAAAACCTGTGACGTTCCACATAGATGTCTTCACTACTTCTAGCACTGGTTATAGGGTTTGCGCCCTACAAATACAGCCATTCAGATAAATCCTATTTTATGCAATTCTGTTTAGAAAAGGAGAAAACAGGCATGGTACAATTATCATTGTGTGTTAAGTATACCCTAGACAGGGCATAATCTCCATTTGGATAAGTCGTCAGTGAGACCCAAATTCTTTGCTAGAATTTTGCGTGCCTGATGACAAATTTTTCCTGGATCAGTTTCTGATTCTATGTTTTTAAACCTTGCTTCTCCTCTGCTATACACATAACTTCTAGTGCCAGGCCCCTGAAGCACTTACTTATCCTAGTGCCCTGCATCTTTGTTGTCATGAGGCTTGGTGAGTTGGCAGAGTGCAACAGCAGTGTGCCTGGATGCCAATCTCACACCAGATGGCTATCAATAACTTTACACAGAGATGATGGCAAACTCCATGAACATATCCCACTAGACCCAAACAAAATGTGTTTATAAGTCAACTCTTCCTTAGCCAGATCCCCAAAAATGCCTCTCAGCTACTGCAGTCCCACACAAAACAAGAGAAAATGTGACAGAAGAGAAGCTGGCATGGAAAAAACAACAGTTTTAACCAATTGCGTTAAAATATATTATTTTTGCCAAATTCACAAAATCATATGACCATGTGAAGACATTGGTAGGCCCTTTCCAGGACCCAAAATCATAAGCTTTTTTTTGTTTAAGTAAAAATGCTTCTATCTGGAGAGAACAAATTCTACATCCGATTCCAAGTAGCTATCCCCAAATCACTGGAGGAAGAACAGAGCTAAAACCTGCTTTTCTTCATGCACGCATTGTATCACCTTGGTTGACACAAAAGCCACTTGCTTAGGTTTACAAAAGAAATTTGTTATTCATTTAGGTTAAGAACCCAAATCTCCACAATTCTTCCGGTAGTCTTTGTTCTACACTGTGTGACTGATAACCTTGCTTCTGGCAGCTTATTCTTTTTCTTGAGATTTAAGACTCATTAGAAGATACTCTCAGTGAGTTAGATACCTCTCATAGCTGATTGAGAAATGAAGTATTTCTATAAAGAGTTATTCTCATATTTCTTCCAGTAATTTTTTAGCCTATAATTCATCTAAATATATTCCTAATGGATACAGGTGTGCAGTGATACTTCACTTTTTTTCATGACAACTGTATAAACATATCAACTTAGTGAATTGTAATATGGCTACTCCTTGCTGTTTTCTCTTTCAAGAAAAATAATAAATTTTATCAATTTTATGGTGATTCATTGCTAGCTAGCCACATTAGATCTATCAGTGGCAAAAACTGATATGTTGTGAGTTTTAAAAACTGAATTTGCTTTTCAGAATATTCTAATCTGATATATATATTACAAAAATACACAATCAATTTGAGCTAGAATGGAATGAAAAACACTTAACCTGTACTGATGTGTAAGAAATGCTTCACTGAAGCCACAAGTTGTCACTAGAAACAAACAAGTGGCAGCCAGAAACTCACACCCTGGTGGCAGCCTGTGGGTGCTTCTATGCTGCTAAGCCTGGTGGCCCTCCCAGTTCTCTGAGTGACTCCCAAGACCTTCCCGGAAGGCCATCCCAATTAATCCTCCTGCTTCTCCCAAGGTTCTAGTCTTTCCTTTTCCAGGCTCAAGCAAGTTATCCTTTATTCATCACCAAGTTTATATTTTGCAGTTCTCCTACTCCTTCTTCTTTCCGTACACGGCAGTTTCAACTCCTCCCTCCATTCCTCCATCACATCCGAAAAGGTTCAGCTGAGAGATAACTCAGATCCCCCAAAACGAAGTTAGTGGCTACACAGTCTTGATAAAGACCGCTGGATGGAAAGTAGACACTTGGGTCCTGACCTAGACCCACAACAAACTCCTTTAGTCAACCTGAGTGAGTCTCTTTGCTTTTCCCTTAAACATATCAAGAAACGTTGTCTCTTAGAGTCTCCAGAGCCCAAAGAACACGTTAGCAAACACAGCCAATCAGATTTGTCTTCAGAGATCCCTCCTTTATGTAAAGCCCACATGTTGTCTCTAGATCCAAAGGGCCTCCAGCTTCAGCTCTGAGGATGCCACTTTTGTGCTCTAGACCTTTTAACTGCCCATTGCCAATGCTTCCATTCTTTCTTCTCTAAACCATGATTCTTCTTGGTTCTTCTCGGTGGGTACTAATTTCTTAACCCCAACTAATAACAAAGTTGAATTTCAAGGGAGGCCTTTGATTCATCTCAATGCAGCCCATATGTAGGGTTCTAAAAATTCATTGTATGACCTTGAACTTCAGGACAGTGGGAAAGATACTCTGAGACTGGCCTTGGCAATTTAAAAAATGGGCGAAAGATCTGAACAGACACCAAAGAAGCTATACAGGTGGCATTGGAAACAATGCTCAACATTGTACATCTCTAGATGTATGATGATACTCTGCCCTCAAGGATGTGGTACGTAACTCTTTGTTTATTTTGGATATAAGTCATTTGTCAGATATGCCTTGCAAATATTTTCTCCCAGTCTGGCTTCTCTGTATGGCTACTATATTTTTCCAACTCTATGACATCCTAGAAAAGTCAAAACTACAGAGATAGTAAATATTTCAGCCGTTATTGGGGGCTGGGTGGGGGAGAAAAAGATGAAAAGTTAATGCACAGGAGATTCTTAGGAGATGGAACTATTCTGTATTATACTTGTGAAGATGAATTTTGTGTGTCTGCTTGACCTGGGGGGAGGGGCAATAGAGTTCACAGATATTTGGTCAGACATTTTTCTGGGTATGTGTGTCAAACTGTTTGGGGTTAGATGAATGTTTGAACTGGAACTAGTAAACTGAGAAGAGCAGATTTTCATTCCTAATGTGAGTGGGCCTCATCCAATCAACTGAAAGCCTAAATAAGACAAGAAGGCAAAATCTCCCATGAACAATAGAGAATTTCATCCTGCCTGACCACCTTGAGCTGGGGCATCATTATTTTCCTACTGTGGGACTCTAAATGAAACATTGGCTCTTCCTGGCTCTTGAGGCTATAGGTCACTAGACCTGGACAGGAACTGACAGCATCAGCTCTCCTGGGTCTTTAGCTTGTTGACTGCAGATCTTGGTTCTTGTCAGGCTCCATGATTATGTGAACCAATTTCTTGTAATAAATCTCTCTCTCTCTCTCTCTCTCTCTCTCTCTCTCTATCTTTCTCTCTCTCTCTCTCTCTCTCTCTCTCTCTCTCTGTGTGTGTGTGTGTGTGTATGTGTGTGTGTATTCTATCAGTTCTGTTTGTCTGTGAAACCCTCACTGATACTGTAATGGTAGACCCATAATATCGCGTGTTTGTTAAAACCCAAAGAACTATACAAGACGAAGAGTGAACCAGCATAAAGAATATGAACTTTAGTTAATAATGACATCTCAATATTTGTTCATTAATAGTAACAAATGTACCATATTAATCCAAGATGTCAATAGAGGAAGCTGTGAAAGAGAAGAAGGGGGTTGTAGGAATTTTGTGTACTATCTGCTCAATTCTTCTGTGAATCTAAAAATAAAGTCTACTAATTTGAAAAATGTAGAGTGTGCAGAATATGGTGTGTTGATGGCGTTTGGAGGAAATCAAGCTAATGTGCAATGGGCTGATGATTGCTGCTATGAGATGCCAGAAATAAGTTGACAGTTAATTTAAGAAAGTAAGAGGTTGTAACTTAAGTGGCCAGGTGCAATGCAATACTTCCCAAGAAACTCCAGACAAATTGGTGGTAAGCATGGAGACGGTAACAGAAGCTATGTGCCCTATTACACTTGGGTTCAAAATCTGAACCAATTTTAAGTAAATTTCAAAGGATTAAGTGGCTTGGAACAGCATTATGCATGTCTTCAATTCTACCTGCAAGGTCTGGACTGAGAGGTAGATATCCCACCATCAAAAGGAGAAGTAGATTTAACATGCTGAATTCTTTTTGTTTTCTTTTTAAACTTTTATTTTAGGTTCAGAGGAACATATACAGGTTTGTTATGCAGATAAACTTGAGTCATGAGAGTTTGTTGTACAGATTATTTTGTGACCCAGGTACTAAGCCTCAAACCCAATAGTTATTTTTTCTGCTTTTCTCCCTCCCACCAACCTCCATCCTCAGGTAGGCCCAGTGTCTGTTGTTCCCCTCTTTGTGTGCATGCATTATCATCATTTAGCTCCCACTTATAAGTAAGAAGATGCAGTATTTGGTTTTATATTCCTACATTACTTTGCTAAGGATAATAGCCTCTAGCTCCATCCATTTTCTGCAAAGGACATGATCTCATTCTTTCTCATGGCTGCATAGTATTCTATGATGTACACATACCACATTTTCTTTATCTAGTCTACTGTTGATTAGCATTTTAGTTGATTCCATGTCTTAGCTATTGTGAATAGTGCTGCAATGAATATACAGGTGCAGGAAACACACTAAATTCTGATGACAGCATAAAATATTTCTTAACTTTTTCTTAATTCATTTGTAGCATAAATGTCTGCCATTGAGGTCTATCCAGGAGACCCGTCTCTCCCTGTGTTCGCTATTCACCCTGCCCTGCAGTCCTTTTATCCTGTGAAACCAAGCCTCAGTCCTCTCCTCAAGACCCTCATTGCCATCCAGGTGGTGTGCTTGAAAGCACTCTGGGCTCACTTTGACCCTCCACCTGCTTGCCTCCATCTGTTTATCCTGTCTTATTACAGACACTGTCTTCATTAGGGAGGAGGAGGAGTAAAGAAGATAAGCGGAAGGAAACCCTATCTTGCCACACAAGCTAGCATCATTATCTTCATCATGATCTTCATCATGATTGCTACTGCAGGCACCTAAACAGCCTGCTTCTTGGTTGCTTTTCTGTCTCTGTGCCAGGCCCTGGGCATCCGATAATAAAGCCCGTTTTCCTTTGAAGTAACTACAGCGACCTTCTGACCAGGACACAAGGTGATTTCCAAATCCTCCCAACCTTCTTCGTACAAATGAGCGGGCTGCTTATGCTTCAGGTAGTGAGAAGGAAGCACCATTCCAGGTGCAACTGTTTTTATGGGAGCCAGAAAAATGTAGAGTTTGACCCCCATCATCTCCAGTGACTTATATTTTAATGAGAAACGCTTGAGGAGGAAGGAAGCTCTCAGCGGTCTCTAATGGAAAGGAGTTGGCTGAATGGCATGTAGTGTGATCGGTGAACGCGTGCTTCAGAACTGACTCGGCAGCTCGGGCTGCACCCACATATCTGGCTGCCTCCCCCTGCTCCTGCCCTTTCCCCTCCATTCACAGACTGAAGGTTAGCTCCCCTGACTGAGCAGTGGTCTGCCCAGACTGGGCACAGTCTGTCCTTCCAGCATCCCATTTAGAAACACCAACCTCACCCCTCAAAGGAGGGTGAGGAATTTCATTTTCTTCCTTGAATGCCAAAACAAAGAGACATCATAATGCCAGCCCTCAGGAAAGCCGGGCAGAATCAGAGCCCTTTTATCCAATTTCAGAGATTAACATTTCAAATCTGGAGGGTTGGATGCCTTTGTTCATAAAAGGTCACAAGAAGAGCACTTTGACTCCCATCAGCATTCTTAAGCAATCCCTCAGGCAGACCATCCCAGAAGCGTCAGCCTTCGGAAAGCCACATCATACAGTGACAAGGAACACAGAGGGGCGAAGAGGTTTTACTGCTCAGATGCTTTGTCTGATTACTCAAAGTCTACCACATTCCACCAAATGGGCACAGAGCTCTGAAACTGTTTCTATCACATACGTAGCAGGTGATTCTTTTCTCTGGGGTCTCAGTTTCCTCAGTCTTGAGAGAATGGAATACACCAGATCAAACACCCTCAACACCAGCTCCACCTTGGCATTACCTGGCAAGCATTTTGTTTGTTTTGTTTTTTTAATTTAATGGAAATATATAGATTCCTGGGCCCATTGCCAGGCTTGCTAAGTCAGGATCCTTCAGGCTATGGCCCTGGACCTTGTGTATCTAGTAAGCTTCCTTAGTGGTGCTGAGGCAGCAGCTGGGTCCTCAGCAAAACCGTACTTGGGAGCCACAGAACAAAATAACCTTCAAAGGCCTTTTCCTCATATGATTGTTTTGAAGATATTTAATTATGTTTTAACAACCTGAACTATAGGCACCTTTCAGAAAAATCAGAAAAGTACAGAGAGAATTTTTAAAGGACAATAGTTCTGCTAGCCAAAGATCTCTATGCTATCATTTGTCCTTATGCGTCAGTTTCTGGGATTTTTGCTTCTGTTTGTTTGCATAATTATAACCATATTACAAATATGCATTCATATCTTGTTTTGATTAATGTCACTTGACATTAATCGATTCAAAAATATTAGTATTTGCCCATTTCATATATTTTCATTACTAACATTTTTTTTCTTTTCTTTTTTTTTAATTGCATTTTAGCTTTTGGGGTACATGTGAAGAACATGCAAGATTGTTGCATAGGTACACACATGGCAGTGTGGTTTGCTGTCTTCCTTCCCCTCACCTGTATCTGTCATTTCTCCCCATGCTATCTCTTCCCACCTCCCACCCCCCCGTCCCTCCCCCATTTCCCCCCAACGGACCCCAGTGTGTAGTGCTCCCCTCCCTGTGTCCATGTGTTCTCATTGTTCAACACTCACCTATGAGTGAGAACATGCGGTGTTTGATTTTCTGCTCTTGTGTCAGTTTGCTGAGAATGATGGTTTCCCGGTTCATCCATGTCCCTACAAAGGACGCAAACTCATCGTTTTTGATGGCTACATAATATTCCATGGTGTATATGTACCACATTTCCCTGTCCAGTCTATCATCAATGGGCATTTGGGTTGGTTCCAGGTCTTTGCTATTGTAACCAGTGCCACGATGAACATTCGTGTGCATGTGTCCTTATAGTAGAATGATTTAATAACATTTTTTAAAGTAAATAATACAAGTTGAGAGTGAGGGCTGTAGTTTACTTTATCATTCCCTTTCATTGGGCATTGTCAGTGAAATGAATTGGATCACTCACTTTGTCACAGTGCCTGTTAGCAGAGGGAGGAGAGAGCAAGAGATGGACCATCCCCTCTCCTTCCCTGGTCTTTGTGGAACCCTGGCAATTTACACCTGCCCACAAACTGTACTTTATGGCATTTGTGCCAGAGGAAACCAATGCACTGAATCAGGCACCACTATGGAAACCCATCACAGACCTTTCTCCCTCGCTGTTTGACTCCTGTGTCTGAGAACCCTGCATTAGTATTGCTGATGGCACAGATTAATGGAGAAACTGATGGATCTGGCCTAGGAAACATCTCCTGATCCTTCCCTGTCAGCTTTCATTTGCTATGGTGCATTTGGTCATTTTAGGAGCTGCAGTGAGCTTCAGAATTAACTAGTGAAATCTCAGGTCAGGGAAGCTCATTCATCAACCCAGTCATGAGCCCTTGAGTAAGTAACAGGCAGAAAACTCAGAGCTAGGCTTTGGGAAAAGATGAGGAATTATGGCTTCCACTAAACTTCTCCTCATAGTTGGCAGAGAATCCAGCAAAACCACCCATTTTCCAAGGAGGGGCCTGAGATTCAGAGACACTAAGGAACTTGTCTCTGGTGTTGTGGGTAGTAAGAGCCAGAGCCTGCTGGCTAGCCTGGCTGCCTACTCCTGGCCTATTCCCTACACAGCCTGAAATGCTGATACAAGTGTTTGTGACTGCTCTTGCTTCATTCGGGTTGGCACAGTAACATCGGTACTCCTCCGCATTCCCCAGCCACCCGCTTTACCTCAAAACCCATGTCTCCCTAATATCCATATGTTCATCCTTCCTTTTTCTTCCTTTTTCTCCCTCCATTCTTTCCTATCTCCCTTTCTCCCTTCCTTCCCTCTTTCACAAGGTTTTTGAATATTAGGCAAATGTCAGGCAGTCACTCTACTGGAGATTCCAATCATCCATCAGCTCACAGGCAGCTTCGCTACCAACGTAAGAACCAGAATGGGGTCGTGGCAGCAAAGGGCAGGGCACCAACTCCAGACTTGCAGGGGAAAGGAAAGGGGCTTCATAGAGAAGGTAACACCTGGATTGAATCTTGAGGACTAAGGTGTGAGTAAGGTGAAGCGTGCGGAGGGGAGTGGATCCTTTCCTCCTGGGGATGGGAACAGCATGTGCAAAAGCCTGAGTGAGAAAGCTCATGACACATGTGAAGGACTGCAAGGCATTCCACGTTTAGAGCCCAAAGAAAGAACAGGGGAGTGTGTTTGGGGGAAGGGGTGAGGAGCACAGCAAGACAGTGAGTAGACCAAGCAGAAAGGCTAAAGATCCTAAGTGGCCTTACTCATACCTGGTGATTACAACTTTATCCCGAGGGATGTGGCAAGGGGCACAATTAGGGTGCACCTAAAACGTGTCTGTGGCTGCAGAGCAAAGACTAGAATGGAGAGCCTGAAATCCGCATGAGAAAGAGTGGGGGCCTAATCCATGGATGAGCTGTGAGATGGCAAGCAGGCAGAGAATATCTCTGATGGAATACCCCCTGCATCAGGGCTACGGAGTTCTAAGGGGATGCCCACATAGTACATTCCAGGCTACCCCCAAGAGAGTCTCTAAAGCAGACAATAAGGCTACGCAGCTCAAACTGCTAGGCCTCGACCTCCTCCAGCCACTCAGGGACATAGGTTCCCTGGAACAACTGAGCTGGCTTTAATGACGCAGACATCAGTGCTTCCCACTGGGTGGAACCCTGCAGGTGATCACTTCAGCCTCAGGGCATTCAGGTCCCTTACCACTGCACATCTTTGAAGAGGTTTAACTGAATTTTTGCATCTTTAAATGTATTATTAGTGACCAAAAAAAGAGGAACACTGGTCTTTTATTTCTCTTTATTATCTAAATAAAACAGATGTTTGTATAATGCAGTTCTTAAAGGATACAGCCAATTTTTTGTTCACCTGAAAAACCCACTGGTATAGAAAAGCTTTGATGCAAATTTATACTTAACAACTGCATTTTACTGTTATTTATTCTTATTTCCCCAACACAGAGGTGATGTCTTGCTTCACAAGTATGAGATGAAGGACAAGGGTCCTTTAGAAAAGTCATATGGTAAGTCTGCATTGAGGTGAGGGGGTGCAGGGATGGAACATTGCCTCTCTGTAGGAACAGTGTCTCCTGGGCCACTGATGATAAAATTAACCATCACAGTGAGCAGTAGGTGTCTGTTCCATCAAGAGAGAACTATGGCTCCCTGCACTTGGGGCAACTGAGGGGTCTGTCTGAGCCCAAAAGGGAGGAAAGTCTGTTTTGGCTGAATAACACTGAAGGCATCTTTAAACTACAGAGGTAACAAGGAAGAGGGTTCATATTTAGCCATTCCCGTTAACTGACATGTCCTTTCTTCCTGTACCTAATTAGGCAGCACTCAGCTGGGCACTGAGGTGTGGAAACTCAGGAGTGATACGTTTTCTGGGTAAGAGATAATTCCAAGAGTAGAACTTACCCAAGTGGGGCACTGCTAGGAAGGTCTCAGGCAGCTGGGGAAGGGAGTCAGCAAAAGCAGGAGATCCCTGCAGTAAGGACAGAGTGAGAAGGAGAGCTGATGTGTGGACCAACTCTGCCTTATTCCATATCAGCTGAATTCTAAAAGCCAACAGCATCCTTCTCTCTGGGCTCCTTTCTGCTCATAGTATCCAATTTATTACAATCCAAGTCTTACGGACAAAGGGTCTTTTTTTGTTGTTGTTGTTGTTTTTTTCAAAACAAATAATGTCCTAAGCCTTTTACAGATGTAATCTTCCACTTGAGGAGCTTGGATTTCAATCTTTATGAAATCACTTTCACTTGGGTCATGAGCTAAACCTGGGTGATTTCAGCTATTACCACCCTCCAAAAACAGTCACTTGACATTACCAATTAGTCTGTTTTAAAATCTGCATTTGTTTCCAAGGGTCTTATACTTTTTTCATAGTCAAACAGTCCAGCTGGTGTCTTTTCTCTGGCGAATCTGAGAATAGTTATAAGGCAGACAATGCAGAAATAACAGGAGGAAGGGAAGAGACCTGCAGTCACCGAGTAGCTCTGTCACATTTTGTATTGAATTTAATCCTCATCACAAGTCTGGGGGGTAGGTTTATTTATCCCTGTCCTTGGCTGAGGAAACTGATATTCCAAAGGAGATAATGTCGCCAGAAGAGATGTGGTAGGAAGAACTCTGTGATGAACTTTGATGACCCTTATCTTTTTATAATTTCCTTCTGTTGAATGTGGGCAGAGCCTGTGACTAGGATGGAGCATCGCTTTCATAATTTTATCTTGTTATATGGCCAAAGAGTTGTGCCAATATAGGTAGATTCACAGTCTGCTGCACTTGGGTTTATCAGAAAAGAAACTATCCAGGTGGACCTGACCAGATTAGAGCCCTTTAAATCTGCATGAAGAGGTCAGAGAGATAGAAAGTATGAGATCTGAAGAATGGAAGGGATTAGACCTGAGAGAGATTCTCCATGGTAGGCCTCAAAGTTGAAGGAGCCACATGAGAAGGAATGCAGGTGGCCTCAGGAGTTTAGAGCATTCTCAGATAACAGGCAGCAATAGAATTAGGCCTCTGTCCTACAACAAGAAGGAACTGAATTCCGCCAACCATCACATGAGTTTAACCCAGCCGATCCCTTGTTTAACTGAGCAAAGGACTCGGCATAGCTGTGCTGGATTTCTGACCTATGGAAACCAGGAGGATAGAAGGGGGTATTGTTTGAAATTGCTTTGTTTGTGTTGAGTACAAAGCAATTTAACATGAATGCAGATGGTGATGAGCTAGAACATAAACCCTACCTGGACCCAAGGCCATGCTCCTCCCACTGGAGTAGTTGCCTCTGCCTTCCACTTCTTCTGTCTGGGAAGAGAGATAAAGAGAGTTTACTGGGCAATTCAATTCTACAAGTGTTTCTTGAGAACCATTCTGTGTGTAGCTCTGGAGTAGGCAGGGTGTTTACCAGATGATTAAGGCTGGACAGCATCCCTTCAAGGGGCTCATCGTCTGGCATGAAAGATAAATAAGAAGCAGATGGTGAGAGCAATGTGTGGGAGCAGACAGGCAGTAGCATGCTGCCAGAGCTGAAATGAAGAAAGGCTCTGAAGGAGAGGAAACTTTCAGTCTAGAGGTAAAGACGAGGGAGGAGGATGTGGTAGGCAAGCTGGGAAGTGCGTATGAGAAAGCACAGCTGCACAGGCAAAATCAGAGACAACCCACACAACGAATTTAAGTTATGGTATCAGGACTGCTAGGCACACATGGGGCAGGTGGGAAATGGAGCTGGAAATGTGGATGAGACCAGGTGGAAGGAGGCCTCTGATGCCATGCTATGGTAGTTGAGCCATTTCTTCTAAGCACTGAGAATAACTTCTTTGTTCTGCAAGCCCTGCCTGCCCAAAAGCCCCATAAAAATCTTAAGACAACTTACTAGACAACACTCTAGGATGTCTTAATATGTAAGATCTCAAATGGCTGCTATTTGATTTTTTTTCAGTTGCCTTTTTTTACTTCATTTAATCAGTGATTCATTCAACAAACATTCCTTGTACAGCTTCTCTTGCTGAGCACTATGTTAGGCCCACGGGGTATAGCAGAGAAGCAAAGGAGGCCCTTTTCCCTAAGTGGTTGACAGGTTTGGGAAGCTGTATAGGGACCTGCCTGGGGTTGGAAATGGGAGAGGAGACGAAGAGTGAGAAAGACTAAGACAACCTTTCCAGAAGGAGGATAAGGGAATTTGGTTCCTGGCAAGTGAGGATGAGGAGGCAGAAAACATCAAAAGCTTCCCTTTTCCAAAACATTCTGGAATTCTCTATGCCCAGACAACCTGTTGCTTCTCATCAGGCTTCAGCTGGAAATGTATGCAGGTTACCACAACCAGTTCATAGGTGGCAACGATGCCCAGCCTGATAGCATGCTCAGGGCTGAAAGACCATGCATTCTTTGCCTTAACTGCATTATGGCTTCTTTTGTTCAAACTCATGCTTTAAATGACAGCGCAACAAAACATTTTAGGAGCATTTTGAAAATAATTGTGTTTTTTCCTACAGCAGCTATCTCCCCACTCTCAAGGTTAGAACTCTTCAGCCTATTGTAGAAAAGAAGAAAAAATTGGGGGTAGTGGGATTGTTTTGTATGTTGACTACAGTGGTCATTTCATGGGTGTATTTGTCATCTTGGACTACCATAACAAAATTCCATAGAACAGGTGGTTTAAATGACAGAAATTTATTTCTCAACAGTTCCAGAGGCTGGAAGTCCAAGATCAGGGTACCAGCATGGTCAAGTTCTAGTGAGGGCTCCCTTTCAAGTTGTAGTCGTCTGACTTCTCACTGGGTCTTCACCGCTCTTTTGCTCTCTCTCTCTCTCTCTCTCTCTCTCTCTCTCTCTCTCTCTCTCTCTCTGTCTCACTCTCTGGTGTGTCTTCTTATAAGGGCACTAATCCTGTCATATCAGGTCACACTCTTAGAACCTCATTTAACCTTAATTTCTTCCTCGTAGCCCTAGTGATTATATAGTCATGCTAGGGATTAGAGCTTCAGCACATGGATTTCAGGTGGACACAGTTCAGTCTATAGCAATGCGTATATAAATCTATTAAAACTCATGCTTTAAATGAGTACAGTTTATTATAGATAAAATAGACCTCCATAAAGTTGTTTTTAAAAATAGAATAGAACAGAAATAGCCAGACCCTGGCCCAATAGATTTAATACACTCTTTTTAAGAAGTCAGGTTACTCATTACTCCAGAATTGAATGCCTGTGTCACTTGCTACTCATAGGAAAATTGCAAAAGGAACCACTCCCTTTTTGAAAACTTTCACCCCACTGGGCTTACACTTGTCTCTCTATGACCAGGTCCAAGAGGACACAACTGGACGCTGCCTCTGCACCTCCTGAGGCCAAGCGGGTTCAAAGTTCCCCAGGCAGCTTTGGACACTGGTACTCCACTTGGCTTTGGGCGCTCTCAGTACCCAAATAGATGACTGTCCTGCCCCTGCTTTTAAGAAGTTAGGTCCATGTTACCACCTGCTTTCCACAGGGCCGTGGGAGCACTGTGCTGTGGATAAAAGATCTCAGGTTCTCACCTGCTCAGTTTGTGCCCCTGCAAAATATCCCCTGCTGTACCAGGACACCCACCAAGTCTGATCCCTTCCCAGGGGAATTCATGCTCCAACATTTCCTCTCCTACCCCTTTCATGATGCCCTCATGAAATGTGCTTATGTCTTAGGCTCTACAGACTCTGTTTTCAGATAACATACTGGTAACTAGTAATGACTTGCAACCCAGGGTTGCCTTTAAATTTAACAGTGGAGACAGTGTCTGAATCCTAGGGAGGAATCTTGATCCTTTCAGTCTAACCCCTGCTGAACCTATGCCAAGCTCCCAGTGGCTCACATCACTTGGCTGATTATAGTTCTTCATTATTCATTCATTTATTTATTCAAAATGATATATCAAGTTTCTGCTGTTCTTGGCTCTGGGCATAAAGAAATGAATAAGACTTTTCTTACCCTATAGGAAAACACTTTCTAGCAGAGGCAGCTAGACCTGCATTTTATGTAAGTAGACAAAAGTCACAAAACGCTGTAGGTGCCTTGATGGAAATGATGGAATTTAGGAGACCCTAAAGGAGAGTGATGTCATTTCTTCCTAGGACGAAAGAGGACATTGTTTAGGCTCAAAAAACAATATCCCAAAATGAAAGCTACAGAAGCAGCCTCAGGAACCTGTTTATCTCTGACCTCCTGCCCTCCTGTGTCTTAGGAGGACTAGTCTTTACAGGACTAGTTTTGAGTCCTGTAAACTAGAAGACACAGGACTCAAAACTAGTCCTATAAATTAGAATCCCTCTTCCCCAAAGCAGATCTTAGAAACAAGATTGGCTTTTCCAAAAAGACATCCATAAAACTTAAAATATTCTATGTAAAAACTAGCCATAAAGAAATTATATGACCTATCACCTTGTTTGGCTGCAGGTCATTAGAATCCCATTCCAGAGACAGGTCTACCCCATATCTAAAAGGAAGGAATGTATGCTTAGCAAGGCCAACAAGAATCTACACTGACAGGCCTTGCTGGCTTTACCCAGTCCGTTAGATCAGATCATACCTTCTTGTCTGTGTTTCCATATGTCTGCCCATACTTCATTGAACCTAAGCATAAAAATGGGTAATTTCTCTGTATCTTGGGTCTTCATTTTGAAGGTTTCTATGTATACACATTAAATAAGTTTGTATGCCTTTTCTCCTATTAATCAGTCTGCCTCATGTCCATGATTTTCAGCAAATCTCCGAAGGGCCAAAATCTTTGGCCCTTACAATGTCAAGAAAAGCTTCAAAGAAAAAGTGAGCAAGGTCTTGAAATGAAAGGGTCAAGACACTCCTGGGAGAGGAAGCTACACTGAATGAATAAAGGCATGAAACAGTGTGGACATGTTTATCCCAATTTTACTCATAAGAAGTCTGAGGCTCTAACAGGTTAAAAGCTTGCCTGTGACCATATTACTCGTGTTGCTGATAAGAACTTCTGCTATGTGCCAGGTATTATTCTAGGGTTTGGGAATACGGCAGGAAACAAATTCAAATTTAAGCACAAGGAATTTTTATTACTTAACACTACAATCCTCTCTTCTCAGTTTAATAATGCTGCAGCGCATAGCTACTCTGCTCAAACATTTGGGGTACTACAGAAATGAGTTACACAAAGCTGTCCTCAAAAGATATATGTAATATAGCAATATCCTTGTAGTTAAATTTACATTTGTTTCCTGCCATATTCCCAAATAATTCTGTGGTCCTTTCAATTTTGTAATGTTATCCTAGAAATAATCACTGTTTTATTTTGTTTTGCTCATTTTATTTTCCTGATGACAAAGAGCAAACATGACAACAAAACCGAAGTCTTATTGACCTGGTACTTAGCGCTTGACTGACATTTTGATTTATATATTCTTAGTAACAAAATTAAGTGAGCTCTGGCCTAAAGACAATTGGGGGCTATTTCATGTGTACTCAGACTGTGTCACATGAATTGTCATCCTGAGAAAAGCCAATCTTTGCAGTTAAGCTGTTGGGGTTGCCATATAGGTTTCTTGTGCTAATTCCTTGAGGGGGATCCCAAACCCATAAATGAGAATCCATACTCAATCTACTTTTATGCCAAGAATCTTTTCATATGGGTGCCTGAACATCTACCTCTGGCTGTTAGAGGGAAAAATAGTGATGAGATCCAGATAGATAATGTCAGCTTCCCCATCATAATACTTCTGTGTGGAACAAAGGTGAACTATGTCATCTCAACTCAAACCTTGACATCCCCTTACGCCGTTGTGGCCTAAGTCAGTGGTATTCAATGATGTCCTGGACTATGGGACCAGAGACATAAGCATCACTTCTTTGGGGCAGGAAGGAAAGCAGGAAACTGGGAATGACTCTTGAAGCCCACCAAGATATTCCATTCCTACATTCCTACTCCACTCTCCAAGTACCCAGGGCGACCTCTGGAATCCCTACCTGGAATTTTAGGTCCCAAATTCCAAAAGTAGGCTGTGTGTAAAACTTGGAGCGTTAATAACAGTTCCTTTTGGATCTGTTTTATGCCCAAGGAATCCAGAAACACATTCTACTCATGATCCATCCACTTTTCCTGTGACTCCCCAAGAGAAATAATATGCAGGACAAATATAAAAGAGAGACACACTTCAGTGTTAGTTGGGCCTTTGACCCTAAACCCATAAAGAGTGTCCGTGGAATAGACTGTGCCACAAGTAGCACTCCTTTTTCCCACATTAGTTGAGCCCACTCTCCAACCTGGTCCCAGGGCAGACACTGCTGATCAACGGCAGTCCTCAACCTGGGCCCAGGACAGACACCACTAATCAATTGCAGTACTCCACTCTACTAAGACCCTTTTTCAATACAGAGTTTTCAGAAGCTACTCCTTATTAATAGGATTAGCACTGTGCAAATATAAAGCCTATAGACTATTTTTTGGCCCGCAGGAAGAGTGCACACTTGCTTGGTTCTGTCCTTGCCTTGCTGCTTCCCGCAGGATTCTCCTGCTGCTCTAGGCTTGGCTGCATAGCCATAGATTTCAAGCTATTAAGAAAGATGTCACATACTTGGCTTTGGGTCACTAAAGCTCTGCCATATAGTTCCTCTCCTTCCTTCCTCGTTTCTTAATCCTTATCAGCCAAGTGATGGGGGTGGGCATTTGTGTTTACTTGGCCTTTGTCCATTTGCTTTTTTCTAACTCTGATTTTAGAGTCATCCCCCTCTACCTGGGCTATCATTTGTCGGTCTTCTCCCCACCAGTTTACACTGTCTAACGATTTTCAAGAAAATCAAAATTTTACAAGTTTAAACAAAGACTAATTGAAACCTTCTCTTCCATTGTTAACAGAGAATCTAATGTGTCAAGTATGCTGGCACCTCTGACTTCAATGTCTCTTAATTCATAACTGAAAATACCTCTACTCTCTTAGGGATATTTTATGTTCCACCATGCTGGGACAAGTCCTAAGGTGTGTGATGGATTATGCTGTTTGCTGAGAATGATGGTGAGGAAAACCGAGCCGGTCCCCCAAGCAGAAAACTGCTTGGGGTGTTCTAAAGCAGCAAACGTTATATGTATACAATAAAGCAGTTAAACTAGTTCTTTAAGCGTGGGATGTGATCCTGCCCCCATAGCTCCCTCATAGAGAACACTTTCTGGTTTGTCTGTGATCAGTGGTAAGCAGGCACCAACCACCCACCTAGATTATCTTGGTTCTATGAGAAAACACAGAACACCTGCTTGTTAATAATAATCACCTGTTCAGAGAGAATAAATACGTGGGTCAGCGTCTGCTTGAGGCTCTCAGCTCGGAAGGCTGTTCAGCCCGCCGATGTCCCACTTTGTACTCTATCTCTGTGTCTGTTTCTTAATTCCTTCAGTGCCACTGGGTGGGGGTCTCCACGACCCAGCTAGTCTTGGCACCACCATCTGATGGTGTCTCTGAGTGCTTGGTAAATGATATTTCTCTCACTGAAGCCTCAAACCTTTCTACCTCTTTTAGAAAACCACTTTTCTCTTCTTCACCATATTGCCCCTTGGCCTCCCCGGTAGGGCCTAAATATCCCTCTACTTTCCTTTTATTATATGTTATTACTATTTTTAGAGAAAGAAAGAATCTTACTCTGTTGCTCAGCCTGGAGTGCAGTGGCACAATTTTAGCACACTGTAACCTTGAACTCCTGGGCTCAATCAATCCTTCTGCCTCTGTTTCCTGAGTAGCTGGGACTACATGTGGGCACCACCATGCCCAGCTAATCCTCTTCTGTCCTTGACAGAAGTCAAAGAAGATGGCGTTGAAGAGGCAAAAATGGCCAATTAAGCCCAAAGTTTCTTAGGAATTGACTAAAACCTCTGCTTCACCAGGGGTGTCTAATATTTTGGCTTTCCTGGGCCAAATGGAAGAAGAATTGTTTTTGGCCATACATAATGTACACTAAGCTGATGAGCTTAAAAAAAAAAAAAGTTTGTGTGGGACCACATTCGAAGCTGTCCTGCGCCTTATCCATGGGCCACAAATTGGGCAAGTTTGCTTAGAGGAAGGAATTCAAATCAGGATTTCCTTCTAACTCTGACGCTTTCACTCTTTGGGAGGTATTCATCTGATGGGTCGGATTTCAGGGCCTTATTTTCCAGTGACTGGGAAGCCTTTGGGGCATAAACGAGTCCTGTGGATAGGCAGACTATGATTTTGATTCCATCCCTCCTGCAGCTGGTGGATGTCTTTCTTACGTAATGATAAGGTTCAAAACTTAAATTGGGTGCTGGGAAAGTGGGAGGTGGGGAACAGCCATGCTGTTCTCATAGGCCCCTTTGTCTAAAGCCACTTTGGCTCAACTAAGTCACCACAAATGGTCATGGACAATAGGTGTCCTCAATGCCCCTTATCAGAGCTCTTAAAATGATGCTTAAAGGTCTATTTCTCTAGTTTTGCCTCATATCTGTCCTGTATCCTGAGCCATAGTGTCTTTATGAAATGTGAAAATCTGATGATATCTCTACTTTTGGAAAGGCAAAACACATTCAGAGCTCTAGGACAAGGATCAAAGAGAAATGATCTTGCTTAGGAAGGACCGACCCCTGCATCCCCATAAGTCATGACTTACTAGAGAATTCACATTTTTTTTTAATTTTGTACTTTAGGTTCTGGGGTACATGTGCAGATCATGCAGGATTGTTGCATAGGTACACACATGGCAGGGTGGTTTGCTGCCTTCCTCCCCCCATCACCTATATCTGGTATTTCTCCCCATGTTATCTCTCCCCATCCTCCCCGCTCCCCACTGTCCCTCCTCTAGCCCTCCACAACTGACCGCAGTGTGTGATGCTCCCCTCCCTGTGTCCACATGTTTTAATTGTTCAACATCTGCCTATGAGTGATACCAGGTAGTGTTTGATTTTCTGTTCTTGTGTCAGTTTCCTGAGAATGATGGTTTCCAGATTCATCCATGTCCCTACAAAGGACGTGAACTCATCGTTTTTGATGGCTGCATAGTATTCCATGATGTATATGTGCCACATTTTCTTTACCCAGTCTATTGTTGATGTACATTTGGATTGGTTTCAGGTCTTTGCTATTGTAAACAGTACCGCAATGAACATTATGTGTGCATGTGCCTTTATAATAGAACAATTTATAATTCTTTGGGTATATACCCAGTAATGGGATTGCTGGGTCAAATGGTATTTCTATTTCTAGATCCTTGAGGAATCGCCACACTGTCTTCCACAATGGTTGCACTAATTTGCACTCCCACCAACAGTGTAAAAATGTTCCTATTTCTCCACATCCTCTCCAGCATCTGTTAGAGCCACATGCACCTCAGCCTGTCCAGTGGGAGCTACAATGGTGAGCAGAAAAAGGAAAAGGGACTAGAAAACAATTAAATAATACATTGAAAATCTAAGAGTTTGGTCAAATAGATAAAGCCTTATAAGATGCAGTCTTCTGAACCATCAGTAAGTGTCCCTGTGGTCTCCTCCCAAGCTGTGGATTCTGGGTCTATTTCTGGACAGGATGGCAGGGGTATGAGCCCCAGGGTGGCATGCTGGTCTGTTCCCATTTTTAGGCGAGGCCAAAAGCACAGCTTGGGGGTTCATCCTGCCCCATATCTCCTTCCAGGATCCTGGGCCTGATTAAGAAGCAACTCAGATGTAACCCGGTGGGAAGGAGTCTCTGTTCCTTAGAAGTTCAATTGGAAGCAATCACAGCCAGCTGTCAGCACTGAGGCAAGAGAAGCCAAAAGCAGGGGGAGGCCAGGGCAGGTGTAGGGGGAGTGATATTGAAGGTCAGATGCAAGAGTGTGAAATGAGGCCGAACAGAGGCCCAGAGGATAGAGGGGCCTGGAGTCTGAGGCTAGGTCAGTTCTGTTGGAAACATCTAATCTGAGTGGTGTGTGAAAATTGGAGTTTGGAGTTAGATCCAAGGGCAAGCAGAGCTTGTTTGGAAGATGGGGCCAGGTTTCAGGACAGAGCCTTGGTTGGGGGAAAAAAACAATCATTTCTAGGAGATAGAAGGCCAGAGCATCAGCAGAGAGGCCAAGCTTATTTTGGTTCTCCCTGTTCTTCTAAGACTTTTTACCTCCTCTGGTCTTAAAAGTACAGTCATCCAAAACTAGTATCTGCTGTAGGCAGAGGTGCTGTTCAGCATTCAACAATCAAAAGACACCAGCAACATGTGGGAAGCCCAGGAGAAGCCCACGTCTCAGCTGAAGAGCCCCTGCATTTATTCCCTTGTGGTGCAGTGCTGAGTGGCATAAGCTGGCCGCTTCAAACCTTCTTTGGGTGTAAGGCATATGCATTAGCAAGTGTCTTATTTCAAGAACAGTCAACACTTTCTGTGATGAATTTTGAAATAATTGTTCATCCTGAGGCATCAGAAAGCCGAATTTGAAAATCACCAGTATGACCAGTATCCAGGTAGTCTTGAGGATAAAAGGACAAGAAATGGTTCCTGTGCAGCCTCTGTCCTTCCTTCTGTCATCTGCAAGGAGTTATGAGCTCCTTTTTGGGACCAGGATTGCCTTCCCCCATGGAGCATACACTTGGAGATGAGCTTCTCCTCACCTGTAATCCCAGCACTTTGGGAGGCTGAGGCAGGAGGATTACTTGAGGCTGGGAGTTCAAGACCAGCCTGGGCAACATGGCAAAACCCCATCTTTACTAAAAATACAAAAAATTAGCCAGGTGTGGTGGTGGGCACTTGTAATCCCACTTACTCGGGAGGCTGAGGCAGGAGAATTGCTTGAACCCAGGAGGCAGAGGTTGCAGTGAGCTGAGATTACGCTACTGCACTCCAGCCTGGGTGACAGAGCGAGACTCTGTCTCAAAAAGAATTTTAAAAAGCCAAAAAATGGGCTTGTTTAGGATCAAAACAGTCATCAAAAAGGCAAGATACTCATCATTTGCATACTCAAGGATGCTAGATAGTTAAGCCTATTGTTTATGATTATTTCCCCTCCTTGGTGCTGCTTTGCCTCGTTCCTTTCATTCAATTCTCCAGCTTTAAAATGTTATGTGATTAACAGGAAAAAGAGGTAGGCAGTCTGGCTTCCCACTGAGAGATCTGACTCACTCTCATAACTTTAATCGCCTTAACGTGTAATGCCCTGTGCCTGAACTGGCATATCTGTGAAAGGGAATCTCTTATCAGTCAGTGTTTGCAGCCTACGTGGAACCATCAGAGGATCATATTGGAAATCCCCCAGTCTCTGATAATGAGTCTGGTGAGGGTATTCATACAGGAATACCCTCTCTTTTTTCATATGAACATTTTTGCCTCTCTGAAATATCTTTTCTTAGCCATGTGCTAATCATCACCTGCAAGGGATATCATGAAGTGAGGCCCAGGTGTCATCCTGCCTTGCTTTGCTTCGGGTTCTCTGGAAGGTTCCTCAAATGCTTGTTGAGCGTAACCTCTATTCAGGGCAGCATTCACCTCCTCTGAACAGCCACGTGCAATCCCACACCAGTCATTCATTGCTGGGAGGTGATAGTTTTACCATGGTGAGCAGTCTTTGGTAACAGAATGACTTAGAATCAAATCCACCCCTCACATGTGAAAAATGTGTGCCTTTAGTACAACACCTGTGTCACTGAATCTGTTGATATGTTAGAAAGACGAAATGACTAACAGAATGCCCCAGCTGTAAAAATTAATTTGAAAATGATAAATGTGCTTAAGGATAGCTTCAAGGATAAAATAGATAGGGCCAGTGTCAGGTGCAATCTCTGGCCTTCTGTCCTCTACGAGGACTTACTGAGCACTGCAATGTGCCAGAAGCTGCATTCATTGCAAAGGGTAGAGCAATCAACGAGAACAACTTGTCTTTTATCCCAAAGAGCACACACTGGGAGACAAGCATCTCAGAAAATACTCTACCCTAGCACTTGGTAAGCCCTCAGAAACAGGTGGTTATTGTTCACTGTATTATTCTACATCCAGAGGACATACGTTCTTGTAGTTTTGTGGAAATTCACTGTTTTCTTCTCTAACCTTGGCTGGGTATTCTACAGCTAAGCAGAGAGCAAGAACAGTTTTTCTTTTCTGTCATTAATACAATGTTCCCGGTAAGAGTTCAATAAAATGTTCATTATATAACTAACCACTGTTAACAAAATTCAACTTCCATGAGAGATTTTTCAGAACAGCACACAGTGTCAAGAGTGGCATGTGGAAAATAACCTCTTACACTTTAAGCTCTGGGTAGAGACAGAAAAGGAAAACGAACAATGATCCCTGCCCTTCCACAGTCGGCTGGGTAAGGCAGGGTGGGATCAAACAGAACAATCTTAGCAATCTCATGTAAGCAGGCCATTCCCAGTGGTGAGTGAACAGAAGGGAATGCATATGCTAAGAGAAGTATAGCTTTGCCAGATCTCACTAAGATTTTATGTGTACTTTTCCCATTTTACTACTATGAGAAACAACCCTATGAGGGTGTGTAAGCAAAAAAGGAAAGACGCCCACAAAATGTATTTGTTAAATGCATGGGATAATGTAGGTGATTTTAACAGCAGGTAGAAATAAGCTCCTTCAGTGAATTAATTCAATTATAGGGACAAAGCATCCTGAAACCATAGACACTGGTCCGGGCAAACCCTCAGTTCATTGGCTGCAATGCTTGAACACAACTTTACGTATTAAAATAGAGGAACCTCCTTTCCAGGAGAATGAGCCAGAAAACAAACAAACAACAACAACAACAACAAAAACAGCAACTTCTCAAATCATTTCCCAACTAGGTCAAGAAAATGTTGATCAAGTGGGCAGAATAAAATAAGTTGTGTTTCTAAAATAGAAAGGTAGGTGTCTTTAAGAGTGGAAGTTGGTCTCATGACCTTTCCTGGTAATAGGAATCTCTTATATCTCTCAGCTCACATACTTGCACCAAGCTCCTCCTCGCCACCAAACAAATACAAAAAAACCACCTCAGAATTATTCCTCTGTTTGACTGTCAGCAATATGACCTTCAGGAAAATCTGCAGACCCTAGTTGGAGAAACTTCACATGGTTTCTAGCCCAAAGACAATTTTGTTTTTTGGTGAATCTCATCCATGTGGACATACACATCACAGGATTTATTTTGGATTGAAGCTGGATCTTTTACTCTGATTCAAGTTCTGAAATTTAAAGGTTGTTGAGGAGAGAAAATACCCAGAAACAGTTTCTCACAGTTCATTCAGGTCATCAAGATTGAGTTTTAGGTTATTAAAAACAATTTTCTTCCGCATTTTGGAAACATAATTGTCCCTATGAACACTGGGCAACGTTGCTTGCTCAATTTGGAACACTGGTTACTAAGGCAGTAAAACCAGTTGGTATGTCTTAGAAATATTTTCAGCCCCACAGGTTAAAATGAAAAGGGTCTATGGCTAAAACAAAGTGAAACAGAACATTCAGTTTGGAAAAACATTATATTCACTGATATTCTTGGTTACTCAACATTTTGTTTTATTTTGCATCAGAATGAAACGTTAAGTCATTCACTACTTGAGGAGTGCTCCCTGGCATAATAGTGTGGGCTAGGTGAAAAGTGACTTGGCTTTGTTTGTGTTTTGCTATAAAGTAGCCTCATAGCTCAGGGAAATTACTTAACCTCTTGGAGGCTCAGAATGCTTAAGTGGATGAAGATATCAAATTGGAGACTTTATAAAACTCTGTAGTTCTAAGTGCCTTCCTTGTCTTCCAAATCACTGGTACTGGTACTGGAGGTGAAGCCAGAGACATTAGCCATGAGTTATCTTCAGGAAGGTCAACTGTGATCATCTCAATCTCTTCCTAAAAACTGTTAATCATTTCCCAACTCGTACTGAAAAAAAAATTCAATGGATACCACTGAAAACTTCCTACCAATAGGGATAAAGGAAAATTTAAAAAAAGGAATTGTCTCTGCCCCCAGGTGAGAAATGAAGTCATTTTCACCATTGTACTTTCTACCAGAGCAAGTGTTGCTAAGCAAGCAGCTCGACAGAGTGATGTGAGGTTTTAAACAGACACGACAGCCCCTTTCTAGCAACCTCCAGATTCAAGATCAGTGAGGGTGGCATGGACTCTGGGATTCCTGGTATTAGAGGCTGTGGTTACTCAGCAGCTCCTTACCAAGTACATTGCCTTCTCTTTGCAGAAACATACCTCGACTAAGTTTCTTGGCCTCCCTTGCACATGTTACTTTGTCATGGCTTTCTATCCTACAGAATATGGGTGGATGATACATTTTCCAGGCCTGCCCCATGAAAACCTCTCACCTAATTCTCAATTCCCTGTTTCCACCCATCTGCCAACTGAATACCAATATCCAGGGGAACTGTGGAAGAAGCCACACCTTGAAGATGGCAGCCTGGGTTCCTGAATGACTGTCTTCTACCACAGACTGCACTCTGCAAGAGTAAAGAAACAATTTATTTTGTATCCAACTGCAGAAAATCTTTTTTTTTTTTTGGTCACAGCAAATATATTAGCTGCATATAGAAATGTCTGCCTATATATTTTTAAAAAGGTATTTGCACTACTGATTTCTTCAATGGGAGCCATTAAGCTTTTACCTAATTAAGTCAATAAACCATCCACTATGGTTCTGATCCCAGTTTCTGGGATCTTAATGAATGAATGAATGAATACTGAATAAATAAAGAAACAGTAGATAATTAAATAAATCATTGAATAAATAAATAAACAAGCCTGTCAGGGGTAGGTGCTCCAGAGGGCAGAGCAGGGCAAGATGGCAAAAACATCTTCTTCCCTGGGCCTTTCTGTGTCTGGAACAGCTTAGCACAACCACTGATTTATTCCTTGAGAAGTGGGACATAAATTGTAATGCAGGTCTAGGACTCTGAGACAGTTAACAAGAGGCTCAGAAAGAGATTGACTGATCCACAGTTACTGGCCTGAGATTGGGTAGTGGGGGAGCCAATGGGGGAGAAAAAAAAAGTGCCATCTAAGTAAGAAGCAGGGGACTGGCTCATCCTAAAGCTGAGAAGGAAAGAGGAGCTGCTTCCACCAGGTTCTCCATCCTGCAACGTATTATGTCCAATTATAATTTTTGAACAATTAAGAGCATGACTATGTTTTAAAGATTATTAATTAAATAATGAGGGGATCAGTACAATGGTAAAGCTAGTTCAAAGAGTATTTTAAGGAATAAGGGACTCTTACATAATCCAGGAGAAAAGGCATTCTGAAATAAATTTGCTATGTTAGGCAGAAAATTGGAATATCATACAGGGCCATAAAACGTAACTTTTAAGATTGTCTATTTTACCAGAGAGAAATCTATGTTACATATAACTACTGTATCTAATCCCTTAACAGCAGAAATAGCCCCATATATAATTAATCTTTGAATAAGTCTGTGAAATAATATTCCAGTATGATGTTGAAAGAACATGGTGTTCACTTTTCTGCCTATTTCTAAGTTTTAAAAGACTTTTTCCTAATGGTTCCCCTGTTTTTGTCATAAATAATCTGCAAAGATTATTCTAAATCACAAAAAAGCTGATGGTATCATGATGTTTTAGCTTGATTATCTTCACTTTACAAAAGTGAAGCAAGCAGTATCAATTAACCATATAAGCCTCCATGAGCATACAGTACTTAGCAACTACTAAGGCCAGATAATTTAACTTCTGTCTGGAAATTTTATTAAGGAAACTCAGGTTGGGCTTTTCATAAGACTCGACTGTTCTGTCTTCTAGCCTGTGGCTAAAAACCAGGTTCAAGAAACTTCACCACATTTCACATGCAGTATCTCTACCTTTTTGTCATTCAGCTTTTAAAATTGTGTTGAGCTAATTAAGAAATATGTATAAAAGAACTAGTTATTTCTAGCATCCCATTATAGCTTAGAACATCTCAAAGAGTGTTAGGTGCAAGATTTATAAGAGAAAAACAAACAACCCCGTTAAAAAGTGAGCAAGGGACATGAACAGATGCTTTTTAAAAGAAGACATACATGCAGCTAATAAGCATATGACAAAAAGCTTAATATTACTGATCATTAGAAAAATGCAAATTAAAACCACAGTGAGATATTATCTCACACCAGCCACAATGGGCATTATCAAAAAGTCAAAAATAATGATGCTGGTGAGGCTGCAGAGAAAAAAGAACACTTATATACTGTTGGTGAGAGTGTAAATTTGTTCATCCATTGTGGAAAGCAGCATGGTGATTTCTCAAAGAGCTAAAGGAAGAACTACCATTCAACCCAGCAATATACCCAGAGGAATATAATGCATTCTACCATAAAGATGCATACGTGCCATGTTCATTGCAACACTATTCACAATAGTAAAGACATGGAATTATCCTAAATCCATCAATGACAGATTGAATAAAGAAATAGTAATACATATATACCATGGAATACTATGCAGCCATAAAAGAATGAGATCATGTCTTTTGTGGGAACATGGATGAAGCTGGAGGCTATTATCCTTAGCAAACTAATGCAGGATCAGAAAACCGAATACCACATGTTCTAACTATAAGTGGGAGCTAAATGATGGCAGTTCATGAACACAAAGAAGAAAACAGCAGACACTAAGAACTACTTAAGAGTGAATGGTGGGAGAAGGGAGAGGAGCAGAAAAGATAGCTATAGAGTATTGTGCTTAATACCTGGGTGATGAAATAATCTGTACAGGAAACCCCATGACATGAGTTTACCTATATAATAAACTTTCACATGTACCACCAAATCTAAACTAAAAGTTTAAAAAAAATGAATATTAGGTGTAAAAAGACATTTTGATTTTTTTTCTAAATTATGCTTTGATTTTGGAATGACCAAATCAAGAGTTGTAAGAAGAGATAGAAGCACTTGATTAAAATAGAAACAATAGCTTGGTTACCTATTAATCAGAGAGACCATACAATATTTTAAATAAATATTTAAAAAGAGTGGCACAATTTTATGGAATTAGAATTTTCATGCCTTAGGATCAAAGGCATGATAAAGTCACACAAATAACTGAAAATTATTCTGGTGAGATTTTGAATCCTTGCTATCCAGACAGATTACACAGGATGTAAAAAATAGCTTTTTCTCTCCATCATAAGGGCAAAATAAATTCTCTAAGACAAATCTATCACTTTAACAGAGAGAAATCATATTCGAGGTTTTCATTAATATCAGACTCAGCAGTGAAGATTCTCAAGTTCTTCTCATACCTCCCTTTTTTAAATTTATGGATGAGCCCAACAAAACTGAGCAAACTTTTCCAGAATTTGAGGACATTCCTTGGCTTCTTTCAGACTCATCATTTCTAAGTAGTATAAATCAAGGTGAATACAATTCAATTTCTAAAAATTTTTAACAACTTTCTATATTTAAGTTTTGTCTTCCATTATTCTTTTTCACATTTGGAACAACCAGACACTTTATTTAGGTCAAGCTACCTCATTTATTTTTGCCATTGTCCCTTCCCATGATCTTGCAAATGGTTGAATTTCTTTGCTATAATGCTGGTTTAGTCTTTTTTTTTTTTTTTTTTTTTTTTTTTTTTAAGATGGAGTCTCATTCTGTTGCCCAGGCTGGAGTGCAGTGGTGTGATCTTGACTCACTGCAATCTGTGTCTCTCAGGTTCAGATGATGCTTCTGCCTCAGCCTTCCAAGTAGCTGGAATTGCAGGCTTGCACTACTACACCTGGCTAATTTTTCTATTTTTAGTAGAGACAGTGTTTCACCATGTTGTCCAGGATTATATTAAACTCCTGGCCTCAAATAATTCATACCTGCCTTGACCTCCCAAAGTGCTGGGACTACAGGCATGAGCCACCACTCCTGGCTCCTGGTATAGTCTTAACTATTTATGTTCATTAAAATGTATAAACAAATTCTATTTTAAAGAGAGAGCTGATAAGTAAGTATCTAATTAAGAATTATCTATTATACACAAGCATTTAAGTAGAACCAAAAGCATAGAGGAACATATAATATAACCTCTTACAGCCATCCACATGTCTTTTACACCTTCTCCAAGTGGCAAAAAGAAACACCTCCACTAGCAGCATCCAAAGATATACCCACTCTATAACATATGCAAATAGGAAGCAAAAGTATACACATTTAGATATTAAGATGACACTCAGTAACTAAGATTTATGTATTCTATTTTACTTAGAAATTATGCAGGTGGCCAAAGATTATTCATTAATCATCATCCATTATCAATTTAATATTAGTCTATTGTTTCAAAGTTTACTGAGGGTGTTAAAATTATGTTAAAACAGACATACTACAAATATAATTGCTGTTAATAGAAAAAATTGGCAAAACTCATTCAATTTTGTTTTTTCACCATCCTAAATATTATGTAGGGATAATATTGGCTAATCTAATAAAAGAATTCATGAAAAAAGTTTAGAAATTTAGAAAGTTGGGAATACCCCTCAAATTACACTTAGCAAGAATGTGGATGGGGATCTCAGTCACACACCTGTAAGGAACTGAATTCTTCCAATAATGCAAATGAACAGGAATCAGATTCTCTCCTGAGAGACTCCAGAAAGGAGCAAAGCCAGCAGAAACATTGATTTTAGTCTGGTGAGACTTGTACCAAACTGACAGAGAGAAGTATAGAATAATAAATTTGAGTTGTTTTAAGCCATGGCATTTGTGGGAATTTGCTAGACCAACAATAGAAAAGTAACATACTAGGATGGAGATTCAATTTATTAACATCCTATAGGACAATAAAACTGTGACCTTGAAGCTTATCTTTTCTACCACACAGATACCTATGTTATGCATTTGACATGGTTAGGCTTTGTGTCCACACCCAAATCTCATCTTGAATTGTAACCCACAGGTGCTGAAATAGAGACCTGATAGGAGGTGATTGGATCATGGGTGCAGTTTCCCCATTCTCAAAATAGCAAGTGAATTCTCACAAGATCTGATGGTTTTATAAATGGTAGCTTTTCCTGCGCTCTCACATGATCTTTCACCTACTGCCATGTAAGACATGCCTGCCTCCCCTTCCACCATGATTCTAAGTTTCCTGCGGCTTCCCCAGCTATGTGGAACTGTGAGTCAATTAAACCTCTTTCCTTTGAAATTACCAAGTCTTGGGTAGTACCTTTACAACAGTGTGAGAATGGTCTAATACAGCATTTAACTTCAGAATATGATTTCATAATTAATAGTGAACATCAAAATTAAAAACAAGTACATTATGCTAGATATTCAAATTATTGTTGAGTGAATCCATTAATAAGTTCCATGAAAGCAAACATCCTATTTTTTTCAACTGATGTCTTACTTAAGTCTAACACATTACCTGACATATTGTGGGCGCTAAATAAATGTCTGTTGAATGGACAAACAAACCTCTGCAATCTCATCTCTGGATATTTTCTGCTGTGAAATCTATGATTCAACCTTACTGAATTCTTTCCACTCCTTAAATATTAATAAACCATGCTCTCTCTCATTGTGAGACTTTTGCACTTGCTTTTTTCTGTGCCTCAAACCCACATCCCCATTTTCCCTGGCTGATGAGCAATCAATGTTAGAGCTCAGCTCAGATGTCACTTCCTCTGGGAAGCAGTGTCTGGTCACCCTCCCCTTCCCATACATCATTCTCTTTGCCCTCACAGTCTGTGTACTTACCCCTCCATAGACTTAACACATTAGATTTTTCTGTGTGTTCTCTTCTTGATAGACTAAGGCAGCAAACAATAATATTTTTAGGACAGGATCTCACTCTGTTGTCCAGGCTGGAGTGCAATGGTCCGTCATGACTCACCACAGCCTCAACCTCCCCAGGCTCAGGTGATCTTCCTATCTCAGCCTCCCAAGTAGCTGGGACCACAGGCCTGCACCACCACACCTGGATTTTTTGTTTGTTTGTATTTTTAATAGAGACAGCATTTCACCATTTTGCCCAGGCTGGTCTTCAAACTTCTGGGCAACCATAATAGTTTAATCATCAACCCTAGAGTCAGACTGTCTGGCTCTATAATTGACTAGCTATATTAATTTAGGTCATTTAATCCATGGCTCGATTTTTCATCTCTAAAGTAACAATAATACTAATGCAACTACCGCATAGGGCCATTGTGAGGACTAAATGTTAAGGACTTAAGACAGAGCCTGGTATACAGCTAGCACACAGGAAGCATTTGCTGTTTTGTAAGCTCCTTGAACTCAGAACCACCATCTTGTTCACTCTTTTCCTTAGTTTCTGATACAGAAGGCCTGATATAGACTAAGTGTTCTGTATCTTTTAGTGACTTGAAGAGGATTGTGATCCAATAAAGAAAATCCTTCTGTGGGCTCATAATTGGAGATAAAACAGCAATGTCTTTATAGTGAGATAAGCTACCCAGAGCAGCTCAAATTCAAAAGCAAGAGGGATCCTCCAACTCACCCCACCCAAAATATCTAGAAACCAACATACTGGTCCTGGTGCTCCCTGGAGTGGCCTGTTGACTCAAGCTTTCTGGGCCATATACCTAATGACATCACAGATGTGAGAAGTCTATTCCCGAAAAGACTGTGGATTCTCAGTAACAGCAGACACTTTCCATCCTACCTTCCTAATACACATAAATGCATGTGAACACACATACACACCCCTCCCTTTGTGCCACCCCCGGCTTCCTGGATCAGGAAATTCTCCTGCGATCTTTAGACTCATTATGCTGACCCTAGAAATCAACCTTCATAATTCCAAGAGCTTGTTCAGGCCCAGGATGACTCTTGAAGGAAAATAAGAGTTGCCTCTGACTAAGGGAATTCAGTGCCATGATTTCCCTCTCTGATTATTGGGGTTCCTAGCTGAGCCATTACACCCCTTTTGGTGCACAGATTGAGAGTTTTTCTCAGCCTTTCTTCCCAGTGGTGTCCGGAAGCACCAGCCCAGCCAGGAACAGCATAGAGCTGACTGATGACTTCATCAAACTCACACTCCTGCAGGCATCTGCCTGCAACCCCCACAGAGTGAAAAGAGAACATAAATTATGGGAAAAGCACAGTCACTTTGCAGAAATTACCCTGAGCCAGCATGGAATTTGTATATGGATAGAAACTGTGAGATTTGGTATGAATTTTTAAAGGCCCAGTCTTATCACACACTGGACCAGTGTGGGCTGCATTCAAGAGAGCTGTGCAGAAGCCTCACTGATGATTGTCCACATCCTACTAGTTTCCATATGTTACTGAATAAAGTTTTACATTGTTTGACAATGTATGCTTTTATTTTCCCTATCACTAAAGAGCTGAAAACACCAAATAAACATATAAAATAACACTAAACAGTACATGCCTGAATTATTATCTTGCTGTTGAGAAAAGTGAGCCAGAAGAGGTTACACAAAATGTGAAAAGCTGTATAGTACAATAGGCCTAGAGACCAGACTCTCGAGTTCCAGATTTCTAGGAACATTACAGCATATAATCCCTACAACAATCTACCAGCTGGATGCTGTTAACCCACCATTATACTATCAAGGAAGCACTCTCTTGAAAGGAATAAGACTGGATTATGCAGGTAGACATTCGATGAAAAAATATAGTTCAAACCTTGCACACCTGAGTGACTTAGAAAATTTTAACTATAAATAAGGGTATTCCAAATACATAGCAGTACTGCCAAAGGGAGTCTCAAATGCCATACCCAGACTAATTGTCTTTCTCTCTTCTCTCTAGGACAGCATTTGACTGACATTTAAAGGGTCACTGTCCCAGAAAGCAGCTTGCCTGGGCCCATAGCCTACCAGAAATCACAAGATCAAGCTGAAAAAGCACAAAGAAGTTTCCCTTGGTTCCAGTTGCCCCTTGGCTTGAATAGGAAATAGCCTCTTAGTGACACTATACTTCAATATCAAATAATAAGTTTTTTTTATCACCCCTTTAAGAAATATCACCTCAGGTTCATCTCAGGAAAAAAATAGAAAGTAGAATTTTTTTCAACCTTAATCCCCTTGGGTTCATCTCAGAAAAAAAAATAGAAAGTAGAATTTTTTCAAACTTAATCCCCTCTTTGTATTTGTCTCCTCTGCATCTCTCCAAGGTAGATGGGTAAGAGAGGGAAATAGCACTGTAGAAAATGGGACAAGACTGCACCCCAATAAAACAAGAAAATATCATTTGCCGGAGGTCTCCTTACCCAGGCTCAAGCCTAAAGTCTCTCATTATTCCTACATTACTCCCACAAATGCCTTGCTGGGAGTCTTGTATACTAGACCTCTGCCATCTTCCCATCTTTTCTACCTTCCTCTTAACCTTCACTCTTGAGAAATACTCACCTTGGCTTCTGCGTCCATAGAACCTTGAAGCAGCTTTCTGGTGAGGTGGTAAGCTACTTTCTGCAAAACTATCAGTAACTGCTATTGATTGATGTATTCTCCCTATCAGGCAATGTATTCTTGTTCCAACAGAAGTCTTCCTGAGACACATGGCATGGTAACCAGAGGAAAGATTTTGGAAGGGTTCTTGAACTAGCTCTACATAGGGAATTGCCAACAATAACTTTCTGTGGCATTTGTTAAATTGTGATTTTTCACCTCACTGTTTGACTTAGTCCTCTTGAAAGGGGCCTGGAAGAGACAACTGGTCTCAAAGGGACATGTATATCAAAGCCTGGCTCACCAGCAATGCCTGACCCTGCCAAAGAAGGTAGGGAAGCCCCCACAGATTCTCTTAGAAACCTCAACTCTCTCTTATCCCAGAGCATCACTGGCAGATATAGACCAAGCATATTCACACTCACACATATGTCTTTTTTGTTTATTCATTTTAGTTTATAACAACTATTTATTTATGTCATGGTTCTGTGGGCTGTTAAATTGTTTTATTGACAAATCATAGCTGTACACATTTATGAGGTACAATGGATGTTTTAACGTATATATACAATGTGGTATGATTAAATCAAGCTAATTAACACATCCATCACCTTGCTTAACTATCTTTTTTATGGTAAGACATTTGAGATTTACTCTCTTAGTTATTTTGAAATATATAATACAGTATTATTGATTATAGTCACCCTGGTGTGCAATATTTCTCAAAATCTATTCCTACTGTCTCTCTGAAACTTAGTGCTTTTTGATTAACAAGTCCTATTCCCCTCTTAGTCTGAAACATTGTACCCTTTGATCAGCAACTCCTGATTCCCTCCATCCCCATCAACTCTCAGCCTCTTCTACTCTCTATTTCTGTAAGTTCAACTTTGTTAGATTTTTACATGTAAGTGGGATTATGCAGTATTTGTCTTTCTGTGCCTGGCTTATTTTATTTAGCATAATGTCCTTCAGATTCATCCATGTTTTTGCAAGTGACAGGATTTCTCCCTTTTTAAGGCTGAATAGTTTTGTATTATGCATTTATCTCACATTTCCTTAGTACATTCATCCATTGATGGATACTTAAGTTGTTTCATGTTTTAGCTATTGTGAATAATGCTGCAATAAACATGGGGAGTACAGATATTCTTTGGACATATTTATTTTAGTTTCTTTATATACCCAGAAGTGGAATGACTAGGTCATATGGTTGTTCTATTTTTTATTTTTTGAGAAACTTCCTTGCTAGTTTTCGTAATTGCTGTACAAATTCACATTCTCACCAACAGGGTATGAGTTTTCTTTTTCTGCATCCACTCCAATATTTGTTATCTTTCTTCTTCTTGATAAAAGCCATGTTAACAGATGTGAGGTGATATCTCAATGTGGTTTTAACTTGGATTTCTCTAATGATTGGTGAAGCTGAGCATTCTTTAATGTACCTGTTGGCCAATTATGTGTCTTCCTTTGAGAAATGTCTCTTCGAGCCCTTTATCCATTATCTTAGGCCATTCTTGTGTTGTCAGAAATTAATATCTGAGACTGAGTAAGTTATAAAGAAAAGAGGTATAATTGGCTCACAGTTCTGAAGGCTATATGAAAGCATAGTCCAGGCATCTTGTTAGCTTCTGGAGTGGACTCAGGGAGCTTTTACTAAAGGCAGAAGACTACTCAAGAGAAAGTACAAACCATGCCGAAAGCAGGAGTAAGAGAGACACGGGAAGTGCCACACTTTACATCAACCAGATCTTGGGAGAACCCATTGTTTTAGTCATGAAGTCCTTGCCTATGTCCTAAATGGTCTTGCCTAGGTTTTCTTCTAGGGTTTTTACGGTGTTAGGTCTTATGTTTAAGTCTTTAATCCATCTGGAGTTAATTTTAGTGTAAGGGGTCAGGAAGGGGTCCAGTTTCTGCTTTCTGCACACTGCTAGCCAGTTTTCTCAACACCATTTATTAAACAGAGAATCCTTTCCCATTGCTTGTTTTTGTCAGGTTTATCAAAAATCAGATGGTTGTAGATGTATGGCATTGCCTCCAAGGCCTCTGTTCTGTTCCATTGGTCTATATCTCTGTTTTGATACCAGTACCATGCTGTTTTAATTACTGTAGCCTTGTAGTATAGTTTGAAGTCAAGTAGCGTGATGCCTCCACTTTGTTCTTTTTGCTTAGGATTGCCTTGGCTCTGCAGGCTCTCTTTTGGTTCCATATGAAGTTTAAGGTGGTTTTTTTTCCAGTTCTGTGAAGAAGGTCATTGGTAGCTTAATGGGGATGGCACTGAATCTATAAATTACTTTGGGCAGTATGGCCATTTTCATGATACTGATTTTTCCTCACCATGAGCATGGAATGTTTCTCCATCTGTTTGTGTCCTCTCTTATTTTGCTGAGCAGTGGTTTGCAGTTCTCCTTGAAGAGTTCCTTTACATCTATTGTTAGTTATAGACCTAGGTATTTTATTCTCTTTTTAACAATTGTGAATGGGAGTTTGCTCATGATTTGGCTCTCTGTTAATCTATTATTGGTGTACAGAAATGCTTGTGATTTCCGCACATTGATTTTTTATTCCTAGACTTTGCTAAAGTTGCTTATCAGTTTAAGGAGATTTGGGGATGAGATGATAGGGTGTTCTAAATATACAATCACGTCATCTGCAAATAGAGACAATTTGACTTTCTCCTTTCCTAATTGAATACCATTTTTTTTTTTTCTTGCCTAATTACTCTGGCTAGAACTTCCAATACTATATTGAATAGGAGTGGTGAGAGGGCATTCTTGTCTAGTGCCGGATTTCAAAAGAAATGCTTCCAGTTTTTGCCATTCAGTATGATACTGGCTGCAGCTTTGTTGTAAATAGCTTTTATTATTTTGAGATATGTTCCTTTGTTACCTAGTTTATTGACAGTTTTTGGCATAAAGGGCTGTTGAATTTTGTTGACGGCCTTCTCTGCATCTATTGAGATAATCATGTGGTTTTTGTCTTTGGTTCTGTTTATGTGGTGGATTACGTTTATAGAATTGCATATGTTGAACCAGCCTTGCATCCCAAGAATGAAACCAACTTGATCATGATGGATAAGCTTTTGACGTGCTGTTGCATTTGGTTTGCCAGTATTTTATTGAAGATTTTTGCATCTATGTTCATCATGGATATTGGCCTGAAGTTTTCTTTTTTTGTTGAGTCTCTGCTGGGTTTTGGCATCAGGATGATGTTGGTCTCATAAAATGATTTGGGAAGGATTCCCTGTTTTTGTATTGTTTGGAATAGTTTCAGAAGGAATGGTACCAGCTCTTCTTTGAACTTCTGGCAGAATTCAGTTGTGAACCCATCTGGACCTGGGCTTTTTTTTGGTTGGTAGGCTATTAATTGCTGCCTCAACTTCAGCCCTTGTTATTGGTCTGTCCAAGGTTTCAACTTCTTCCTGGTTTAGGCTTGGGAGGGTGCAAGTATCCAGGAATTTATCCATTTCTTCCAGGTTTACTGGTTGATGTGCATAGAGTTGTTTGTAGTAATCTCTGATGGTAGTTTGCATTTCTGTGAAATCAGTGATGATATCCCCTTTTTTGTTTTTTGTTGCATCTATTTGATTCTTCTCCCTTTTCTTTTTTGTTAATCTGGCTAGTGGTCTATTTTGTTCATCTTTTCAAAAAATCAGCTCCTGGATTTTTGGATTTTTTGAAGAGTTTTTTGTGTCTCTATCTCCTTCAGTTGTGCTTGCCTTCTGCTAGATTTTCGTATCTTGCTCCTCTAGCTCTTTCAATTTTGTTGATAGGGTGTTGATTTTAGACCTTTCCTCGCTTCTCTGGTGGGCATTCATTGCTATAAATTTCCCTCTAAACACTTCTTTAAGTGTGTCCCAGAGATTCTCATGCATTGTGTCTTCATTCTCATTGGTTTAAAGAACATCTTAATTTTGCCTTTGTTTCATTGTGTATCCAGTCGACATTCGGGAGCAGGTTGTTCAGTTTCCATGAAGTTGTGCTGTTCTGAGGTGGTTTCTTAATTCTGAGTTCTAATTTGATTGCCCTGTGGTCTGAGAGACTGTTATAATTTCCGTTCTTTTGCATTTGCTGAGGAGTGATTTACTTCGAACTATGTAGTCAATTTTAGAATAGGTGCAATGTGGTGCTGAGAAGAATGTATATTCTGTGGATTTGGGATGGAGATTTCTGTAGCTGTCTATTAGTTCTGCTTGGTCCAGTTCTGAGTTCAGGTCCTGGATTTCCTTGTTAATTTGCTGTCTCATTGATCTGTCTAATATTGACAGTGGAGTGTTAAAGCCTCCCAGTATTACTGTGTGGGAGTTGAAGTCTCTTTGTAGGTCATTAAGAACTTGCTTTATGTACCTGGGTGCTCCTGTATTGGGTGTGTATGTATTCAGGATCCTTAGTTCTTGTTGCATTGATCCTTTTACCATTATTTAATGCCCTTCTTTGTCTCTTTTGATCTTTGTTTAAAGTCCATTTTATCAGAGACTAGGACTGCAACTCCTGCTTTTTTTTTTTTTTTTTTTTTCTCTCCATTTGCTTGATAAATCTTTCTCCATCCCTTTATTTTTAGCCTGTGTGTGTCCTTGCACATGAGATGGGTTTCCTGAATACAACACACCAGTGGGTCTTCACTTTTAATTCAATTTGCCAGTCTGTGTCTTTTGATTGGAGCATTTAGCCCATTTACATTTAAGGTTAATATTGTTATGTGTGAATTTGATCCTGCCATTTTGATGCTAGCTGGAAGTTTTGCCCATTAGTTGATGCATTTTCTTCATTATGTCAATGGTTTTTACCATTTGGTATGTTTTTGGAGTGGCTAGTACTGGATGTTTTTTTCTGTGTTTAGTGCTTCCTTCAGGATCTATTGTAAGGCAGGTCTGGTGACAAAGAAATCTCTCAGCAATTGCTTGTTCATAAAGGATTTTATTTCTCCTTCATTTACGAAGCTTAGTTTGGCTGGATATGAAATCCTAGGCTGAAAGTTCTTTTTTTTTTAAGAATGTGAATACTGGTCCCCACTCTCTTCTGGATTGTAGGGTTTCTACTGAGAGATCCGCTGTGAGTCTGATGGGCTTCCCTTTGTGGGTGACCTGAACTTTCTCTCTGGCTGCCCTTAGCATTTTCTCCTTCAACTCTGATGAATCTGATGATTGTGTGCCTTGGGGTTGCTCTTCTTGAGGAGGATCTTTGCGGGGTTCTCTGTATTTCCTGTATTTGAATATTGGCCTGCCTTGCTAGGTTGGGGAAGTTCTCCTGGATAATATCCTGAAGAGTGTTTTCCAGGTTGGATTCATTTTCCCCATCCTCTTCAGGTACACCAATCAAGCGTAGATTAGGTCTTTTCACATAATCCCATATTTCTTAGAGGCTTTGTTCATTTCTTTTCACTCTTTTTTCTCTATTCTTGCCTTCTCATTTTATTACATTGAGTTGATCTTCAATCTCTGATATCCTTTCTCCTGTTTGGTCAATTTGGCTATTGAAACTTGTGTATGCTTCACGAAGTTCTTGTGCTGTGTTTTTCAGCTCCATCAAGTTGTTTATATTCTTCTCTAAGCTGTTTATTCTAGTTTGCATTTCAGCTAACCCTTTTTCTATATTCTTAGTTTCCTTGCATTGTGTTAGCACATGTTGTTTCAGCTCAGAGAAGTTTGTTATCACTCACCTTCTGACACCTGTTTCTGCCAATTCATCGGATTCATTTTCCATCCATCTTTGATCCCTAGCTGGTGAGGAGCTGTGATCCCTTGGACGAGGAGAGACTTTCTGGTTTTTGGTGTTTTCATCTTTTTGTGCTGGTTTCTTCCCAACTTTGTGGCTTTATCCACCTGCGGTTTTGTAGTTGGTGACTTTTGGATGGGGTCTCTGAATGGATGTCCTTTTTGTTGATATTGAAGCTATTTCTTTCTGTTTCTTAGTTTTCCTTCTAACAGACAGGTCCCTCTGTTGCAGGACTGCTGGAGGTCCACTCCAGATCCTGCTTGCCTGGAGATCACTGATGGGGGCTGCAGAACAGTAAATGTTGCTGCTGGCTGCTTCTTCTGTTATCTTCATCCAGGAAGGGTACCTGGCAGATGTTGGCCACTCTCCTTTATGAGGTGTCTCTTTGGGTATACGGGGGTTGGGGAGCTGCTTGAGGAGAGAGTCTGTCCCTTATAGAAGCTCAAGTGCTGTGCTGGGAGCTCCATTGTTCCATGCAGAGCTGCTGGGCAGGTACCTTTAAGTCTACTGAAGCAGAACTCATAACCTCCTCTTTTCCCAGGTGCTCTGACCTAGGAAGGTCACCTTTATTTATAATTTCCTGACATGCTGCTGCCTCTTTTCAGAGATGCCCTGCCTTACCCTGCACAGAGTAGACAAGTCACAGTCTGACAGCAGAGGTGTTGCTGAGCTGCTGCAGGCTCTGCCTAACTGCTGTGTGAACTGTCCCAGTATTGGCAGACTGCCTCAGTAAGAGTGAATGCCCTTCCCTCCACTGAGCTGGACCATCCTGGGTCCAGCTGCACTTGCTACGAAACTCTCAATCCAGAGCATTTCAGATTGCTTGTTTCGTGAGGGTGGTACCTGCCAAGCCAGATTGCCTGGCTCCCTGTCTCAGCCCCTTCCTTTTCAATTGAATGGGTGGCTCTGTCTCCCAGGTGTTCCAGTTGGCAGTTGAAATGGTTGCCCAGATTTGTTTGAGTTTCTGTGTGCCAACCCGCAACACCAGCCTTGCTGAAAACTCATGGCGCTTTTTGGCCCAGGAATCTCCTGGTCTGTGGGCAGTAAAAACTTGTTTGGAAATACAGTGAGCACTCACCCTCTGCATTGTTCTTGCTGGGAACTGCACTCCAGAGCTGTTACTATTTGGCCATCTTGAATCCTCCTCCCTGAGTACTCTTTCTCCAATGTCATTTTTTAAGAAATGGCCAAAACAATCCTTAAATTCATCTAGAACCACAAAAGATCTCGACAAATGTCTAATATCCAGAATCTGTAAGGAACTTAAATAAATCAACAAGCAAAAAACAAACAGCCCCATTTAAAAATGGATAAAAGACATGAGCAAACCCTTCTCAAAAGAAGACATACACATGGCCAACAAGAATATGAAAAAAAATGTTCAGTATCACTAATCATTAGTGAAATGCAAACTAAAACCACAATAAGATACCATCTCACACCAGTCAGAATAGCTACTATTAAATACATCAATAAATAGCCACATTCTGGTGAAGTTGTGGAGAAAAGGGAATGCTTATACACTACTAGCGGGAATGTAAATTAGTTTAGTCATTAATTTCAGTCATTAGTAAATTAATTCAGTGGAAAGCAGTCTAGAGATTTCTCAGAGAACTTAGAATTACAATTTGACCCAGCATCCCATTACTGGGTACATACTCAAAGGAATATAAATTATTCTGTCATAAAGAGACAGGCACATATATGTTCATCACAGCACTAGTCACAATAGCAAAGACATGGAATCAATCTAACTGTCCATCAATAACGGACGAGATAAAGCAAATGTGGTGCATATATACCGCAGAATACTATGCAGCCATAAAAATGAATGAAATATTGTTCTTGGAAGCAAAATAGATGAAGCTGGAGGTCATTATCCTAAGTGAATTAACACAGGAACATAAAACCAAATGTTACGTGTTCTCACTTATAAGTAGGAGCTAAACATTGCGTGTACATGGACACAAAAAAGGGAACAATTAGACACTGAGGCCTACTTGAGGGTAGGAAGAGGATGAGGATTGAAAAACTACCTATTGGATATTATACTGATTACCTGAGTGACAAATTGTCTGTATACCAAGCCCCCACCACACGCAATTTACCCATGAAACAAACCTGCACATTTATACCTTGAACCTAAAATAAGAGTTGGAAAGAAAACCAACCAAAGAAACAAACAAACGAAAGTTACTTCCCAACCTTATGACACATAATTTTTATATCTCCTTCATGAGGTCAAATTGTTTTCTTAGAAGGAGGGATTTCAATGTTGGAAAATAGCCCAAGATCATTAGTTTACCTGATGGATGAGTACCTTGAACTATACTGTCTCACCACTCTGCTTGCTCTTCTGCACAATGATGGGAGGGTAATGAGGATAAATTTCTGGTATATGACCCTGAAGATCACCTTAAAAGAAGAGTGAGAGTTACTCAGTGGCTTGTTTAGAGCAACTAAAACACCTCTGGAACAGATGCACAGCCTTCCAGCATGACTACTTAGAAATGAATAACACCTCACTAGACTCTATAAGTCTGGACAAGATTCATTTACAAGATACAATCAAGGTCTCTTTATCAGAGCCACACTCAAAATCAAGTAGTATTTTGCTTTGTTACCACCTCCAAAAGCCTGAATAATGGAAACAAGTTCTTTAAACTCCAGAACATTCCAGAAAACCCTCTTATTTTACCTCCTACCGCACATATGAGAGACAGCAAGGGAATATGAGAGAACACAGGTTCACATGCATATGAAAGAGAGAAATACAGTATATTTTTGTCAGGGGAATATCATTTTCAATCAGCCAGACCCTTTTCATTCAATAATTTCCTACACTGCAGAGAAGTTAGGTGTTGGATCACTTCCCTTTATGCTTTTTAGACCAAAAGTATAAATTCTAGCAATGTGTTAATTTATATCAAATGTGGTTATAAACCCCCAAATAATTTATAACACACACATGAGCACACATATGCGCGCACGTGCACACACACACACACACACACACACACAGAGAGAGAGAGAGAGAGAGAGAGAGAGAGAGAGAGAATCAAGTTTGTAGAAAAAAAAATAAAAAAATCATGTTTTGGAGTCACATAGGCCATAGCAGTGATTTTTAGAAGCCAAATGCCAAGAGAACAGAGATGTTGAACACTATAGCCCCTCTGTTCCTAATTAAGCACAAATAAATTTATTTGGATCATTTGATTAGATCTATTAGATTCTATTTTGCATGTAACTAGCATACAGCCAGCCCTGGGAGTACTCACTCACCACAGAATTGTCTCCTGATTAGAAGGTTGAGTGTTGTTGGTTGGCATTCGGTTCAGTTAGAAACCTCCCTTCTGAACGCCAATCTAAACTGGTTACCTTGCAGCAAAAAGAAACAGTGGTGTGTTGGCCATGATTCATACCATATTGAGGCTGAAGATGTGTGGTATGATGGAAGTCTGAATGTTAGAGCTCCCATTCAGTCTTCTCACATGTGAATGCCTTCAGTGTCTCCCATCTATTATGAGGACAGGACTCAGAATCAGGAGACTTCAGGAGAGCCTGGATTGACGGGCATGTGTCCAGTGCCCTGAACAAAGTGTGCATCCCAAAGCCAGTGCTGGTTTTCCCTAGCTCCCCTCCATGAAATCATAGGTCCACACCAGAGCTGAATTCCCTCTTCATTTCTGTCAAGTATGCTAAGACTAATTTCTGTCTTAATTAATTTTGCACAAGTATAACAAAATATCTGAGACTGGGTAATTTGTAAAGAACAAAAACTTATTTTCTAACAGTTCTGGAGGCTGAGAAGTCCAGATTAAGGTTTCAGGAGGTTTTATTGTCTGGTCTCTCTTTACACGATGGCACTTTGATGCTGTATCCTCCAGAGGAGGGAAATGCTGTGTTCTCACCTAGTGGATGGCACAAGGCCCGACTGTCACTGAAGGGGGAAGACCCAGGAAGAAAGGTCAAAAGTCAAGCAAATTGCCTCACTATCCTCTCAACTCCTGTAGATCCTCAGGGTCCCCCAGTGGACCTGGAAGTTTTCCCTACCTTACCCAGGTCACTCCTTCCTCCCAGACCTTCTAAACTTTGACGGAACTAAGAGGTCTGGCCCTAAGCATAGACAGGACAAGATGGTGTAAACGTGCAGCAAAACCTGGCAAAACACAGGTACTCTCCTCTACCTTCCCTGCAAAGCAAACAGTGTTGACAGCAGTGAGGATGATGATGATGATGATCATGATCATGATCATGATAACTGCAGTGTTTTGGAGAGCAAATAGCATGTGCCAGCCATTTTACAGATGTCCTTATGTTATCATCCAAAGAAACTTTATAAAGAGACAATGGAAAATCACAGCTTTGGGCTAGATGACCCATGTCTTTATTTGATTTACCTGCCCTTCCTTCAGAATTTTTTTTGTCTTTCTCTACCTCCTATAAGTTGAATGCCTACCTCATGCTCCCAGGGCTCTTCTCTATTAGAAAATTTGGTCCCCACTGGTACTATCAGTTACCTATGTCTGTCTGCCTTGCTTAGGCTGTGAGCGGTAAGAGACTAGCTTTGTCTCCATAAACCCAACTCAACCCAGTACTAAGGACAGAGTATGCCCTCAGCAAATAGGTGTCGGATGGATGGATGGATGAAAAAAGTCTATGTACAACCTGGCTTGGATTCAACAGATGTTGAATGTCTCTTATGTGCCAGGCATTATGCTTGGTGTTAAGAATTCAGTGGTTACTAGACAGACATATAGTTCCTCCCTTTAAGGAGCTTTGAGTCTGGTTTATAAGTTTACAAGCCCCAGCTCTTCCTTCTTCCTGCCTGAAAAATTCTACCTAACAGCCTGCATCTTGGTGTTTAGGATACAGCCAGTCTGTCTTGCATGTAGAGGACAGAGCAGGGGTCTCAGCCATATTCTCAGTCCTATCTGCCACAAAAGTAATGTAAGTGCAGATGGTGGTGATGTGAGAGAAGCTCAACCTTCTGTCTCTTGGATCACCATTCAGAGGCTACTGCTATCTGTGAGAGTCCCTCTCAGGGCCATACTCTGGCTCTTCACTTTTTCAGGTGCCTGCACTTTTGCTGACCTCCTCAGTCCTGAGTCAGTGCAGCAGATGCCAGAACTTTCCATCTCCCTACATAGAGTGCAAATCATGAAGCATTAAACAAAACAGACATCAGCACTGCCTACCCTCTGTCCCCTTCCCTTGGCAAAAGGAAATGATTAGTGCATGCTATTGAGCAGGTGTAGTATATAAAGCAATTACTTTTGTAAATTCTCAACCAATCGGCAAGATAAGCATCACAGATATGGGAATCAAAGCTCTCAGAAGTGAGGCGGACTTGTTCAAGCCCTCACAGGATTGGAACTCAGGTCTTTCTAGGTCCATAGCAGGTGCTTATCTTACTCCACCAGGCTTTATGGAGCAAAGTGAAGGACTGTGCTTTGAACAACCAGGGGGTAATTTGCTGAAATGGCCAAACATAAATTCTTTTCAGTCCTACCAAAGGCTATGTTTTCCTCTGTGGATATGCAATATTTTCTCAACACCTAGAGAAAAGAAAATCTTTCTAGGCAAAAGAGAGCTGACAGGAAGGAGTTTAGACAGGCTTACCAGGTGACATTAAATTGCCACTGAACCAGTGAGCTATGGCAAATGCTTCACTCTTGATCAACTTTATAATCCAGCTGGGGCAGCATGTAGCCTGCCATGCAAATGAGATTCTAGAAAGATGGGCTGAGGTCAGGGTAAAACTGGGACTTGTTCTCAGAGGATGTCATGAGCTGACTGTTGGGGTGATGGTGAAACCCCAGGGTGTTCTGGTCAGTGTCAATCATTTCAACTAATGTGTTTTGGAGTCCAACTCTGGGCCAGACTCTGCACCAGGCCCTACATTTTCAGCCATGAAAATGGCAGTGCACACAGGCTGGAGAAGCGTCAATTAGACAAATCTCATGCAACTGAGAAGTGGTAAAATAGGGATGGCTCCTGTTCACATCTCTGTGAATGTGAATAGAAGACCCTGTCCTCCAGGAGCTTATGACTGCTGTGAACTGCATGAAATAAGGGTGCAAATATGTGACAACAAATGATACTCATTCGAACAAAATCTGTGGGCCAGTGAGAAGACAAGATTAGTGAGAAAGCCCTGTCTTTTGAGTATCCTTATACACATCCTACAGAAGAAGGAAAATACCTCCAGACAGCTTGTCAACTTGCCTGGGTCGTAAGCTGGTGTTGGACAGAATCAAATTGGAACAATAGACTGTCTGAGATCACAAGGCCTATATCTTTCCACAACATAATACAGGCTGAAGTAGACTCTGAAATTGCCCTCTCAATGAATCTCATCTGTAAATGTTCTTTGGAGTCTGAAGAGATGCTTTAGCACAAGACAAGTGTCTAGTTCACCTGCTCCATTCAGGCCACTTGGCTCAGAGGCCTAGAAAGAGCCCAAGCTGTTGCTAACTCTTCTTGGGGACCAGTTTACATCATAGGGGGAGGAACAGTAGGCTTCACTCAAGTTGCCCTAAGCAACTGCATATCCTCTGTAGTAGACTCCAAGACATGCCACCCAAATACCCTTCCAGGAAAGACACTGTGCAGATGCTGGGGGAATACAGCAGGCACCTCCAGCTGTCAGCTCCTCTAGGATCTGCCTCAGCCACAGAGAGCCTGGCTCACACTTTCCTGGGCAGCCTGTATTCAGTGGTATAGGGCTAGCCGTTTCAGCCCAACACTGATGGGTGATCTTTGATCCCATGTTCCTTACCAGGTGGGCCAAGGCTTTGTCAGGTCTATATTGTATTTCAACTTTTCCCTTTGCTCCATCCTGCTTCCTCCCCTTCCTTTCACAGGTGTTCATTCCTCATGGACATCTTTCACTGTAGTCTGTCTCAGCATTTACCATCAGAGACTCCAGCCTCTAGCAGTGTTGAACATCTTCAGGAGTGTGTATGTGTGAGGAGTGAAGAGTGTTGCAAACAGACACAGCCTTACTCTTAAGATGTTTACCATTGAGTATGAAGGGAGAAGTGTGGATGGCTCAGTTCAGACTCCCATCTGCAGAAAAGTTCAGAGTCTAAACTCCCTGCACCTGCCTGAGTGCCAGCATAGTGGGTCCTCCTTGATGCCCAGACTGGTTGAGGGTAGTCACTCAGCACTGGGACCATATGAGGAGTCTGTGTGGCCCTGGGCACCAGCTTCTTCCCAGCTCATCTGCCAATTACTTTGCTCACATCCTTCTCTTAACATCCATGGACCATCCTGGTGCAAGCCACCAGCACATTCCCTGAGTTCCAACTCTGGCCCCACTTCTAGTCATTCTCCATACTCTATCTACAGCGAATTCAAAGTGCAAAGCAGATCACATTCTCTCTGCTTTAAACTTCCCAATGGGGCCAGGTGTAGTGGCTCACACCTGTAATCTCAGCACTTTGGGAGGCCAAGGCAGTTGTATTGCTTGAGCTTAGGGGTTCAAGACCAGCCTGGGAAACATGGCAAAACCCTGTCTCTACAAAAAATACAAAAGTTAGCCAAGCATGATGCTGCATGCCTGTAGTCCCAGCTACTCAGGAGGCTAAGGTGGGAGGATTGCTTGAACCCAGGAGGTGAAGGTTGCAGTGAGCTGAGATTGCACCACTGCACTCAGCCTTGGTGACAGAGCAAGACTCTGTCTCAAAACAACAACAACAACAACAACAACAAAACTTCCCAATGGCTTCTTACTGTTTTAGAATAAAACCTACAGTGCTTAACACTGCCTACTATATTCTCCATGGTCTAGCTCTGCCTACGTTTCTGACCACCAAAATATTTTGGGGGATCTACCACATGCCAGGCAGGTGCTGGAGATACAGCAATGAACAGAATGAAGTCTCTGCCTCCAATGAGCTTCCACTCTAAGGGGAACAGACAACAAAGAAACAATCAATGCATCAAATAGCGATATGTGTCAGGGAGAAAAATAGAGAGCGCTGGCCAGGTCTAGTGACTCACCCCTGTAATCCCAGCACTTTGGGAGACTGAGGTGGGCGGATCATGAGGTCCGGAGTTCGAGACCATCCTGGCCAATGTGGTGAAACCTCGTCTTTACTAAAAATACAAAAATTAGCTGGATGAGGTGTTGTATGCCTGTAATCTCAGCTACTCAGGAGGCTGAGGGAGGAGAATCACTTGAACCCGGAAGGTGGAGGTTGCAGTGAGCCAAGATCACGCCACTGAATTCCAGCTTCGTGACAGAGTGAGACTCTGTCTCAAAAATAAAAATAAATAAAAGAAAAAAAAAAAAGAAAGTGCTCAGGGTAGGTGACATTGAGGAGGAGTAGTCAGGTTGGTGAGAAGCTTCCATAATAAGTTGACATACTAGCAGAGACATGAAGAACTTTAAGGAAGAAAAAGCCATGTGGGTATGTGTGTATGAGGGGAGGCAGCCCGCAACTCTCCAGCTGAAAGAAGACCAGGTACAAAGGTCCTTAGGTGGGGTGTGTGTTTGGCATGTATAAAGAAATCAAGGGTGCTGCTGGAGCGGAGTGGCTAGGAGAGGCAGAGTGCACACCCATGATGCAGGCACTCCGCCTCTCCTATCCACTCTGTCACTGTGCATTTGCAGGTGATGCTCTGAATGAGGTGGGAGCTACAGGAGAATTTGAGCAGTACAGGGCTGTCATCTAACTTACATTTTCAATGTTCCCTTTGGCTGCTTGGGGGTGGAAATCAGGTATGAGGCTGCTGCTAGCTCCAGGTGTGGTTGAACTAGGATGGCCATCGTGGAGGTGGCAGGAAAAGTGTCACATCCTAGATGCACAATGGAGCTGACTGGACTTGCTGAGAGAGTGGCTACAGAGTGTGGGAGAGGGTCAAGGATAGCTGCAAAGTTTGGCCCCTAAGCAGTGGAAGAATGGAGATGGGAAAGATAAGAGGAGGGGCAGGTTTTGTGGGGAAATCAATACAGCTTGGACATGTAAAATTTGACAATATTTCATCTCCTACCAACCGCTGAATTCACACAGCTCATTCATCAGTTTCTGGAAATGTAAGCTAGTTTTACCTCTGGGCCTTTGCCCTTGCTGTACCCTCAACCAGATGTTCTTCCTGTCTATGTGGGCTGTGCAGTACAGCTGTCTAAGAGACAGACAGAGCTCTCACCCTTTGGTATCTTCTTTTTCCAGGTTTCAACATGACTGGCACTTTCCTCTCATGTGTTGGAAGCAGATCCCAGTCACATGCATTGTTCTTTTTTTTTTTTTTTTCTGGTAGTATTTGTCACTACCCATGGCCTTTGTATTGCGTGTTTATCTGCTAGTCTAGCCCCATGAGCATCGCTGACACCTACCTAGTGCCTGGCACATGGCGGATGCTCAGTTAACATTTACTAAATTGATTTAACAGAGACTAGCAACCATGGTTCTGTACTCCAGGGGCTCACGGCCAGAATGAGAAGGATATGTCACTAAAGATTAGTCACAGGTGAGAAAGAGCAAGTGTAGACAAAGGATCACCTAGCAGCCAAGGGACAGGGCAGGGGCAGGGAGAGGATCAAGCAGAGAAGGTGTCAGCAAAGCCAGTCAGGGTAAGATAAGCTGGGCAGAAGGGAAAAGGCATGATGAGTCAGACATGCGTCAAGTGGAACAAGCAGGTCAGGGCAGGCTGAGCTGGTCTTCTCTCTACACAGCCAGCAGATGGAGGGTGCACAGGCTACACCAGGACCAGGGCAAGGAACATCAAGAATAAAAATACCAGCAGCGTCTGCCACGAAGCCATTATGACAGCTCCTTCTCCAGGTGGTGGAGGGAGGCCTCAGAGGCCGTAAATCAGAATTAACTGCAGCTGTCATTCAAGGGCAATTCCCCAGCATGCCCATCCAGACACCATCAGAAGGAAATCCCACTGGGTCACCCAGGCCAGTGCACAGAGTGTTCTCACCCCGCCAACCCCTGCTTTACCTCTGCAACTGCAGCCAAAGCTTCCCTCCAACAAACCATGACCTTAACAACCTTCGCCTTGAAGACAGGACAGAGGTAAGCCCTCCCCACAAGTCCCACCAAGGCCAAGCCTAGGAAATATGGCTGCTGAAAAATAATGAAATTCTCTCTGTACATGAACCCCTATGCACCCTAGGGCTACTCCTGCTTGAACCTGGGAGGTGTCTCTGAGGCTGTGTGGGTGAGGCCAAGGAGGGTGACCATTACACATCACCAAGGGAAGGAGGTAGTTCTTGTCGGCTCAGAGCAGAGAGCAGAGGCCCATGCTGGGGCAGCAAAGCTAGGCTGGGAGCACCAACCAGATAAAGCCCATCTGGCAAATTTCCCCAAATTGATTGGCACTGGCTGCCAAGAAGCTAAAGCTGTGTTAGCCACAGCTTTCAGAGCACAGTGTGGTGGGACCTGTGGATTTCTACGCTCTGGGGGATTTTTCTTGGCTTCTTGAGACCACAGAAAGTATGATCTCCCCCCATCCTCCAACCATGACCCTGGTCTGTGCCAGGTTAAACCTGGCTGCCTGAAGGACAGGGGCCTCCTGCATCAGCACTGTGTCTGGTACAGAGGGGACATGCTCCCTCGGAAGAACTCCCCTGATCTCAGATTTCTGGGTACCCTAGAGGCAGCCCCAGGCCCTTCTGGGATGACTGGCGACATATTAACAGGCATGGGACGTTTGGAGGGGCCTGGCTCTGGGCATTTCCTCTGCTGGGTTTTCAGCCCTGTGGTCCTCCCTGGAGAACCTGTCTCTGGGTCATCCTCTCTGACTGATGTGACAGCCCCTGCTCCCTGAGTCCCTGGCCTGGCCTCCTCCTTCAGACGCTCCAGCCCACTCACAGTCTGGTCCGTCATCGCCCCCCGGAGGCTGTCTAGGCTCACTGCCCGCTAAGCCGACTATTTCTTGTACTTCCCGTTTCCCTTGAACATGGTAAATAGACACTGCTTTCCTACTATTCATCTGGCACCCTCACTAGACCTGCAAGGGACACAGTGCCTGTCCTAAAAAGAGAATAATCTCCCCAGGAGATGAAAGCACACACTCTAGGGAACAATGAAAGCAAATAAGATAACATATGCTTTCAGGGAGAGATAAGGTCACAGCAGAGAAGGAAAGGCTCAAAAAGACTGAAGCCATAGCATGCCTGTAGGCATGGGGTGCATTGGGGTGTGTGGAGAGGTTGGGGAAGGACGCCAGGAGGGAGGGACGACACGGGTAAAGTCTACATTCTAGGTTCCCTAGGGTTGCAAGAGATAGCGAAGAGACAAAAAGATACCACTCATTCACTGCCCTGGCCAGCCTTTCAGATAAACATCAGAGTTATCTGAGGAGCATTTAATATCTTAATGTCAGACCACACCCCAGACTAATTAAATAAGAATTGGTAAGAACCAGGCATCAAAATTTTTAAAAGCTCTTTCAGTGGGTCAATGGTCAGGCTGAGAGACACTGCTCTAGAATACTCTTTGAATTTAATGTTAGATTTCCTGCATTTTTGGCAGATTTTGATAATCTGCTTTATGCCATCATCCATGTGGTTGGTTAAGATCTGGCCACAGCAAATCCTCCTCACTGCCCATTCCTGACACTCTGCATCCTTATATCCTTATCTTGCATTAATTACCTCACAATGGGCATGAACTAAAGTCGAGCAATTAATTGATACTTTACAAAACAACTGAATAAACTTGTAAAAGGATTTCCCAGTTTTCCCAGAGTAAAATGTCTTCTAAGAGTACAATAACATTCTATCCAGTTTCATCGGCCACAAATGTCTTTGTAAAAGAAACTAGATTCTTAAAAAACACTAACAAGTCAAAGGTTTCTTCTCCCATTGTCAGTTTCTTGATGGTATCCTTTACCTCAAAGAACATTTTTGGAAGATCTGCCATTTACCTCTTCAAATAACTTTTTTTTTTCCTTGAGGATATATGATGATATGGTCATTCTCAATTTTTTCCTAAGAAAAACTTATGCTAAGCAGACAGGTCTTAGATAATTTTTCCTCCCACTTTATCATCATGCTCTTGTTCAGTTTTTTAAGGTTCTTTTTAAAAGTGCCTCTTCCAATCAAATGAAGGCCATTTATTTCAAGATATACAAATAGCTGTGGATTTTTAAGATTCTTCTAGAACACGGTATTCCTGACTCTCTGTAGTGTTCCATTTTCCTCCCAATTTTCTTATTCCTACACAGCCTGAAAAGTATTCCCTGTGGAGTAAGCTGTAATAAATGCTCCCAAAAAAGGGGCACTGTGCCAACTGCCCAGAGGGGGCTTAGTAATTATTTCGCAGATGAATATAAAAATAACAAAGTTTCTTTCCACTTTGAAAAGTTTCTATGTGAAGTTCATATATAAACTTCAGCACTACCAATAGCTACACATTCTTAGATGTGTATACCTGTCACAATTCTGAGAGAGCACCTGGAGAAGACTGTGCAATTTGAAACTCTGCCAGGGATCATTATCATAAACTAGTAGAAAGAAGAATCCAAACTCTACTTTCATCTCTGCTCAGACTCTCTCATGCATCTTGGTGAACACCACTTGGATTCAAAAACAAAGAAAAAGGATTGAGATTATTTGATGACTTGCACTTTATTTATCGATACTTGAGATAATCAGATTATTTTTTAATCTTAATTAATTGGTTTTATTTCTACATTAATGTTTTTATCTGTATTCTATCTTTTAAACTATGCATACATATTTCATTATGACACAGCCATGGTTTACAAGTTATCGATCACCTAATCTTCAGGAGTAGATAATGACCCTGTAAAAAATATTTTTTTTGTTTTTTTTTCCCCCCCCAGGATTTGAATCAAGGAATAATTTGGTAAGATATCTAAAAGAGAATCAACCTCCAGGAATCATGTTCAAATTTCTAGTTGACCCATCTTGTCCTCAGACCAAGTCCAGAGTATCTGATTCCATGGGAAGGGCCCTAGATTTTAGAAAGACTTGTGTTTAAGCCTGCTCTCTCCTCTTAGAATGGGTGTATTACTTTTTTTTCTTTTTTTGATATACAAGGATATTCATTGTAGTGGTATTTATTATGAAGAAAAGTTTAAGAGCAACAGAAATAGCTAACAATTCATACTTAGTTGTATTTAGTAAATTTTGATATTGAACATCCATATGGTAAAAAAATACAGAATCATTCAAACTGCATTGTAGAGGGAGACCTGGAGACATGTATTAGGATATAGATTCAGCTACTATTAAGAAGACTCAACTTATGATGAAGCAAAGAAAATTGGAGTTTCTTCCTTATTCACAGTTTGGAGACGATCAGTCCACGGCTTGCAGTAACTCTGCTCCATGAGGTCACTCAGGGCCTTAGTCTCTTTATATTTTGTTCCTCTCCCTTCTATCTTGTTCACAGTCTATTTTGTCACATCAGCCTTCTGTCTTGTTATCAGTCCATCAATCTTGTTATCAGTTTTCTTCTATACTATTATGTAGAGCATGATCCAAGATCCATTTTTTTCTTCACTTCCTTTAGCTGGAAGTAGGAAGAGTGAGCAATGGAGGGCATATCCCTTTCCTTCAGTGCAATACTCCCATTCCTTCCACTGGCTAGAACTTGGTTGCAGAGCCATATCTAGATGGAAAGGAGGCTGGGAAGTAGGGTTTTTAAAAGAATTGTGGACAATCACAAAACATTTTGATGGATTCTGTTACTAAAGAGCAAATGAACACAAATAGCAGTCTTTAATTCAGCACAGAAACATTTTTTCAACATACTTAGTAGAAAAAACAGGAAACAAATTAGGACCAGATTTATATGTCTGTATGTACTCATACAGAGAATTTTTTTCTATATAAACAGTGTTTATCTTTGAGAGTTGGGATTGTAGACGATTCCAACTTCTTTTCCTTGCTTTTATTGTGAAAAAAATTCCCAATTTTTTACAAATTAACATTTTTCCCCCAGTAATGAGAAAAATCTCACCATTTGTACATTAAAAAGAGGTAATTTAGGAGAGAAAGCAGTACCTTTTGTGTGCTTGCAGCTGTCTTCTTTTCTTCTTGGATGTTCCTTTTCTGGGCCTCTTGGTGGTGGATCTCTTGGTTCTCAAGCAAAGTAATAACATTGTCTGGTCCGAACGAGTGTCTTACTTTTTAAAAGAGGAGTAAGAGAGCCCTGTTTGGAAATTTCATTTTCATTGAGGATAATAGAGTGGGGTCAGTTATCTACTTGATGCGTTAGTTGTTGACCTGCCTCAGTTTTCCCATGATGACCAAACTTACGGAGACTAATCAATTTGGAAAGAAGACATAAAAACAGGCATAAGATTCATCAGCCCCCTTTCAGCCAGACTGTTGCACCATGACAATCTACCAGCAGTCCTGTGTTCCATGCTGGAATTCCATCTCAGTATTTCTTGGGAAATTTGCACCTTTCTGAATTCCTCAGTTTTGAGAAAAAACAGTCAAGAAAACAGGAAAAGGACAAACAAATAATATAAATCTCCTTTGAGAGTTAAAAGTTAATAAGTAACACCAAGACAGTTGTGGCTTGAAGTTCAAAGCAAGAAAAATTTGGCAAGAAAAATCTAAGGTTAAGGTGGACATTTCTAGGAACCAGACATTAGCCCAAAGACAGTCAGAATCTAATTAATGTTTCCTTTGTTGCTGTGGACATGTTCATGAGTGTGTGTCCCTAGTCCTCTCTGCTGCTAATGGTGAGTCGTTCTTTCAAGTAAAATGAATCATTAATAAGATTATACACATAGTATGCTTTATACAAATCTATGAGTGGTTTTTCAAGAGATAGCAACCTTTGCAAACAAATTACATTCTAAAATGGGCAATTTTGACATTCAATGCTGTGAAGTATCACTAACCTTCCTAGGAGATCTGAACACTACATTACTAGAGTACCATCCAAAAATTTTCCAGCATTTTCCAGTGTTTAAATATCACTATAGGCTACAATTCTTTGTAAAGTCTCTAAACCTTCTGCTTACTTCTTATGCATTGAAACGACTTTTTCTGCTATCCATAACAATAATTAAGACATATGAAAAATGTTCAAAGCATTTTTTTTAAAAAAACTTACGATTTTGGAAATTTCTGAAAATTCCTAGGATTCCAATTTCGGGTTTCCAAATTATAAAGACCCTCAGGAATCTGGAAACACTGCTCTCAACTGTTACTCTGAAATATATTAGTTTGGCACCCTTATGGCTGCCCCCAACCTGAGCTGTCATCTGCCTTGGACTGGACTGCTGAACCAGCCTCCTAGCAGGCTTCTCTCAGTCCACTCTCTGTACCAGAGCCAGACAGACCTTATGGAAACACAAATCTGTTTGTTTCACATGAGACATCTTAATGGCTGAAACGGTGCTCAACTGCATTAATCACCTTGGAAATTAAAATTTAAACCACAATTAAGGATCAGTACATACCTATCATACTGGCAAAAGTTCTGGCTTCATGAGGGTAGGGACAATATCTATTTTTGCTCACCATTTTATGTGTATGCTTAGCACAACGCCAGATAACTAGTAGATGCTTAATGCCCCTTTGTAGGTAAATGAATGGGTAAATGAATGAGATTGATGCATGCAAGGGCTCCCATTTTATAATACTGAACAGTGTCAATCCATACATGGAAAAATAGAGTCCCTTCAGCATTTTTCAACCTCATTTTTTTTTCTCTTAGGCTGATATCCGAAGATCCCTTGATTTGTCAAACTCCTTTTTCCATCACGGTGGTGAAATAGATTCTTATGAGCCCAAATTTTCCCATCGTGAACACAGAGAGGCTGTACAATTGGCTTGGTATTTCCTTCCCTCTGAAAAAATTACCAAACTATATTAAATTGTATAAAAATCTGTCAATCATAGCCCAACATTATCAACATGATTTCCTCCTGTTTTGTGGAATTGCAGTGAGAAAACAAATGAGATAATGTACATAAAAGTGCTTCGTAAAGCACAAAGCGTCATGCAACATTAGAAACCAACATTAGTAAATCAGCATGGCTCCACTTTACAAGCAAAACTCCATCTACCTACATTTATATCACAGAGCCTGGACTCAGCCTTAAGCCAGCCTGGAGAGATCCTGTCTTTATCTGGGAGCACTTTCTTTTCTGATTCTCTTGCCCTGCTTTGGGTGTATTATAATTCAATACCTGACTTCCACAATCAAGATTTTCATTCTATCTGGAGAAAAATGTATTTTAGAATCAAACACACCTGGGTCTGAATTTTGACTTTGTGGCTCACTGCTCCTTTGAACACTCAACTGGTTTCTTTCATTTCTGAGACTCATTTTATGCACCTGTAAAATGGGAATGATCATCTCTCCCTAATGAGGGTGTTTTGGAAGATCAAATAAAGCCATATGCTCAACATACCTTCTTTATTGTCTGATTCATAATGAATATAAGCTCTGTCAATTCCCTTCTATTTCCCTGAGTAATCTCAATTAATTGAAAAGCTCATTTTCACTAATAGGAGAGAGCAAAAGGCAGGTTCTCTTTAGTAAGACAAAAAGGTGGGAATGTCAGGCAGGGTAAGATAGCATTTAGTCCCTGAACAAAGCAAAGGGTTAGGACTTGGTCACATGGAAGCCTAACAGCTTCTCTTGATGGCCACCAAGTTTTCTGGGGTGTTGGAAGAACCGGAATACACAAGAAAAGGCGCTGACCCTACTGAGCAAAGACCCTCATCTGAAAATATGTTCTAGGAGCATGACGATTCTTCAGGTCTCAAAATCATAGCCAGCCAGAAATTGTACTATCCTAGGTTTGACTGTAACACTTCAACCTGTTCTGGGAACAATGCCAACAACAATATGGATACCAACTGTGGGCCCCAACGTGCTTATTCCTTAAGCCTAAACTCTCAGTCTAAGGAATTATCATCTTAGACCAAGACTTGCAATAGGAAAGGACTTGTCATAGGTTTGCTGTGAGACTTTATGTGAGACCACCCCTCTCTGGGCTCCATATGAACCAATCTATAAACTGAGTAGGCTTGGCTTGGAAAGTCTGAGGGCCCTCTGCAAAGTTGCATCCTGCTGATCGATGATACAAGCCTCTGCCCATGGCAACTCATGCCTCAGGATCAGGGACCGTTTCCCTTATTTGAAATCAAAATCATATCAGCTGTATTTGAAGTCTGCTCCTGCACTCCCTGTTCTTTCAACAGAGAAAAAAGAGCTTCTCACTGTTATTAATTCCTAGGACTTCCTCTGGTTTCTGATTTCTTGCTTCACACTTGCACTGAGGTCCCAGCCTCAGCTCTGTGACCATCAGGGTGCTAGCTGACAGCATAGTGCAGCACGTCAGGTCATCCTGATATCAGCAAAGGATGTTTTTGTTCTGTGCCCTCTCCCCATCACCTCGATACAAACAAATATCTGGTGCACAATATGAAAGTTTGCTTATTTCCAATCTGACTCAGTTGGTACATGAGTTGAATCAGAAGGGGCTTTGATCAAACACAAAAAGTTCTTATAACAATCTCACAGCAAGAATTTTCCAGGACAGTCACAATCTCAAATATTATAGGGCTCTTTTGGTATCCATGGGGGATTGGTTCCTGGAACCTCCATAAGCAGATATTAAAATCTAGGGATGCTACATATAACCTATGTTCATTCTCCCATATCATTTAAATCAGTCATAGATTACTTACAATACCTAATGCAATGTAAATGCTATAAATATTTGTTATACTCTTTTTTTTTTTTTTTCCAAGACGGAGTTTTGCTCTTGTTACCCAGGCTGGAGTGCAATGGGGCGATCTCGGCTCACCGCAACCTCCGCCTCCTGGGTTCAGGCAATTCTCCTGCCTCAGCCTCCTGAGTAGCTGGGACTACAGGCACGTGCCACCATGCCCAGCTAATGTTTTGCATTTTTAGTAGAGACGGTGTTTCACCATGTTGACCAGGATGGTCTCGATCTCTTGACCTCGTGATCCACCCACCTCGGCTTCCCAAAGTGCTGGGATTACAGGCTTGAGCCACCGCACCCGGCCTTCTTTTGTTTTTATTTGTATTACTTTTATTGCTATATGGTAATTTTTTATTTTTTTTTATTTTTTCCAAATATTTTAGACCCTCCATCGGTAGAATCTGCAGAGGCAGAACCATGTACATAGAGGACTGACTGACTGTACATTTTATTTTCACATCAAGAGTTCTCAACTTTAATTGTGAAAACCCTCACTGCAATGAGGATTAAGAGCAGGAAGATGGTTGCAAAACTGACCTATGTCAGAGATATAAGTGAGGAAGAAAATCCATGCCTGGTATTCATAGCAGAATCAACTTGCACAGCAAGAAAGCATGCAACTTAGCAAAAGTCTTTTCGCTGTGATTTGCCAGAAGCGTGCATTGTTTTATGTGTGTGGTTTTACTGCCCTCCAGTGTCACAGAGTGTTAAGAATGTGTTCAACCTAGAAATGTCTTCCTACCAGTAATTATAGAGTCACAGATCCCAAAATATTATCACTTGATGAAAGAAAAAAGAGAGAGAGAGAGATAATCTAGGGAACATCATAAATTTTTGTATAGGTGTCAAATTGAAGATGAGAGAGGAAAGGACTTGCTCAGTCAGCCAAAATTAGGAACAGCACAGCAATGATCAATCACCTCATTCATTTCATTGGAAAATATTGGAGAAAATAATTTACATTATTTGTTGCTTAAACTAGATCATTTTCTCTGAGGTCCCTGAGGGAAGAAAACTGTACCTCTGACTTGAAAGCCAGAGTTCTTAATTCAAACTTTATGCCTAAGCTCCTTTATATCCATCAGGAGAGAAAAAAACAAGCTATTATCAAACACACACACACACACACACACGTCTGTGAAGATTCAGGGAAAGGGGAAATCACACACTGTGGGGATGTAAATGAATACAATTTTATAGAAAACTGTATGGAGGTTCCTTAGAAAACCAACAATAACCCACCGACAATGTCCACCAATAATACAAGGAGTAATGTATGGCAGGTTAGCATTTTCATACAATGGAGTCTAGACGACTATGAAAATTTATATCAACAATTTTATGCAACTCAAGGATGAATTTCAAAACTAAATTAGAGCAAAAGAAGCCAGGCCAAAAAATGCATCCTATGCAATGCCAAGTGTATAAAGGGGAAAAACAGGAAAACTTACCCATCTTACCTGTAATCTTAGGAGTCAGAATGGTGGTTTTATGCTGGTAGAGGAAGAGGGTAGTGACAGAGGAACGTGAGGGGCTTCTGAGTTAATGGTGATGTGCTGTCTCCTAATCTGTGTACCTGTTGCACAATTGTGTTCACTTTTTGACAAAATGTACATTTAAGATTTGCTCACTTTTTTCATGTATGTTATACTACAACAAACTTGTATTTAAACAATGAGGTTGGAGAAAATTGGGCATAAACTCATGCACTCAATTTCTGAAGGACAAAGTGCTAATCTGCATTAAAACTCATAAACATTTCTGTATCTTTTGGCCCAGGAATTCTACCTCCAGTAATTTATCCTAACAAAATAGTTAAGAATGTGTAAAAAAGTAAACAGATTTAGCTACAAAAAAATGTTCAAGATAGCATCATCTAAAATAGTGAAAACCTGGAAACTGTTTTACTGTCAAACAAAAATGGCTTGCTGAACTGTGATGTATTACAAAACAGTATTACAAATATAAAATTAAAAAGCAAATGTTTAGACCTGAAAAGCTATAAACAATGTATTAGTCAGAAATTTCAAGTGATTGGCTGGCCACGGTGGCTCATGCCTGTAATCCCAGCACTTTAGGAGCCTGAGGTGGGTGGGTCACCTGAGGTCAGGAGTTCAAGACCAGCCTGGCCAACATGGTGAAACCCCTTATCTATTAAAAGTACAAAAATTAGCTGGCATTGGTGATGTGCACCTGTAATCCCAGCTACTTGGGAGGCTAAGAAAGGAGAATCACCTGAACTAGTGAGCCGAGATCACACCACTGCACTCCAGCCTGGGTAACAGAGTGAGACTTTGTTTAAAAAAAAAAAAAAGTCAAGTTATTAACAGCATTTCTTTTCAGATTCTAATTATGTTAGATAAATTATTGGATTATATTCAGCAATTTTTTTTTCTGAGTGGAAAAAACAAGTGATTTCAATTTTTGTTTATTATTGTCTTAATTTGTAACTTTTCTCTAGTAATAACACACTATCTAAGCGTATTTGATGACTCCTAGGCTGGTGCTCTTTTAGGAGCAGGAGCCTGAGGGTCCTTATTATTGGCACAGATATGGGGAAAGAGGAGCAGGGAGAGGTACTACTGTAGAGTGTCTCCTCTGTTTCACATTTAGGTGCCTTGGATAATCTGGTAGCTTATTTTATTGTGCCTTTCTGGCCACTCCAATCCTATGATTCAAGAGATCTCTTGTGTCTGGGGACAGGTTGTTGGTATATAGGTATGCAAAGACAGATCTTCCAAGAAAAATTATTTTCTGGAACAGATTCCCATGAGAAGCAGCAATGAATGGGAGTATTTGGGGTATCTCAGAGGTGACCAGTTGTGAATCCAATGACCCTACATAAAAGTAGCCACTGACTATTTTCAATCACATGAAATCTGAATTTGCATAATGTGCAAAATATGGTAACTACAGCTCAGTCAACATTTCTATTTGTTTTCCATTTTCAGAAATACATGCGTACCAAATGGAGTGAAGGGGACTGTGCTTATATGGGCAGGATTGAAACTTGGAAGATAGGACTCTGTTACAAAGTAACTTGGGAGCCCTTTCTCTGCTGTGGACAATTCTCTCAGTAAACATGCTTATCTGTTGGTTCAATAAAGCTTTATGCTGTTGATATCTAGTCATCAACTTAAATTTTCATAGGTAGGAATTTGGACATAATAAAGCTGAACATCTTTTAAGAAACAACTTCTCTGGAGTTGGGGATATATTGATTTAGGGACACAAAATTTCTGTTAGACGGGAGGAATAAGTTCAAGAGACAATATTGTACAACATGGTGACTATCCTTAATAACAACATTCTGTATTCTTGAAAATTGCTAAGAGAGTAGATGCTAAGTGTTCGCACCACAAAAGAGTGATAAGTATGTGAGGTAACCCATATGTTAATTAGCTTGATTTAATCTTTCCACAATGTATGCATATTTCAAAACATCACATGGTACATAATAAATATATACAATTTTTATTTGTGAATTAAAAGTGAAGGAAAAAGGAAAAAAGTACTTCTGATTGAGCATGTACCTTGATCAGGCACTGGGTTATCCTTTTACAATCCTTTGAGATCTGTTGTTGCTGATCATCTCATTTACAGGCACCCAAAATTTCTAAATGGTTACATAATTTGCTGAAGCACACATCTGCTAATTACTAGGGCCAGACCAGAATATACATCTTTTCACACCAAACTAGTTTTTCTTTTTCCATTGGCCCATCTCCTCCTTTCAATCATCTTGTTAATTTAGACTGGACTAACTTTCCTTCAAAAGAGAGGTCTGTAGAGAGAGTGGATGGACTTCATTTTCATAACCTGGTAGCCTTAAAGCACTGTTCTCCCTTGGAGTGCAGTAGGACAGGGCCCTGCCCTTCTACAGCAGCCCACACGTCCCCTGCCTGACTCCCTACTTGCCTCTCAGCCTTCCCTGCAAAGTGCAAGGCTGATGCTCCCAGGGCACTCTCGTTCCCCAAGTGACTGAAGTAGGAAAGCCCAAAGAAGTCAAACTGAGCAGATATTAATACTCCTAGTTGTCACTCATATCCTTACTTTTTCTGTAGAATTAAAAATTTTTTTTTTTTATGAAAAGGCAAGGAAAGTTCGGCTGCCTGGCAGCACATCCCAGACTTCTCTATTGGGGTGGTTGGTTCTGGCAATTTTCAGCTGCGACTTCAGTGTGATGTTCATTGTCTTTCCTGGTGGCAGTTTGCAGGGAGGATGTAAGGCTGTACACAGTAACCTCTGCTATTCATGTCTGCATTTTAAATGAAAACCACTAAGCAGGAAGTCCTTTGAGGACAGGCACAATATCTTACTAGCTTCTGTGTGCCTGCCACAGCACTTGATACATAGTAGGTGATGATTAAATGCTTATCACATACATTAATATGCCCTCATCATTGCTTTTTCAAGCACTTTTGAATCTTCCACCTTCACATCTGTGGAGTGGCCTTCAAGCTTGTAAAAATTATTTGGAATGATAAACTAGAAATTGTATTATACATCCTCCAGGTGAGTAGCCTGAGGCACTTTGATGCTAAAGCCAAGAGCTATGCAGGAGAACCACAGCAGAGGCAAAGATAGGTCAGAAATCATCAAATAGCATCCTACTCTGTGTCTTTCCGCTTGGACTCCTTTCCTGTCTCTCTGGCTGGTTCAGTTTCTTTCTCTTCTTTCTGATCTCACTATTCCAGAAGTTTCTCTTCTCTTAAACCAGTGCTGAAGTTAATGGCAGCACAGGATCAATAATATAAAAGCCCCCTCATCAACAGAGCAGAGGCAATATTCAAGCACTGTGAACTCTCCCACCTAAACCCTGAGATTGTATCTTAGAAGCCCATGGGCTGAAAGACAGGGGCTAGTGACACATTTTGTTGCTATAGTTTGTTGAATCATCTATCTTCCCATGGGGTCACTTGAGGTCTCCCAGAGAGACAGTGTGGAATCACAAAAACCTCAGACCCTAGAGTCACAGCCTAGCTCACTAGCCTTGGCTTGGCACTCATTCAATAAACACTGACCACCAGGCACCATGCTGGGACTGGGGACTATCACAGTAACGAAACAAGCATGGTCTCTGCCTTCACGGTGCTTGCAGGGTCACATCTGGATGATGGGCACTTGATGACGGAATAGGAGCATGGCTCATATTTATGAGTGCTTGCCATGTGCCAGACACTGTATTTAACAGGTTTTGGGCATTATTTGAAGATAAACCAGTGGGTGGCAGAGCTAGAGATTCATGCCACACCCATGTCGGTCTCACTCTAAAGTCGAAACAGGTGAAAAGAGAATGTATAGAAAACACCAAGTCAAATGTATGGCATTTAGTACACGGCATGGTTGAGGGGAACGCATCTGGATTTGGAGTCAGTAGGAGAGGGGATGGGGCTGAGCCCTGCACCTGCTGCCTCTGACTGTCTGTAATGAGGAAGCACTGTGTGACATCACATCAAGGGAGAGCACTCTCCATGTAGCAGGGCCAAGTCAGGCAGATTCGCTACTTTACCCACATTGACTTGACTTAGAATATCCTGGCAAACCAAGCTTTGTTACAAAAACTAAGAAATAGTCTGAGGGGGGCACACCTACAGGAGTCAAGTGGCCGATTAACTGATGATTTTACGCTCACGGCTAATCTTAATAGCGTACTCCCATGTCTGGAGACACTTCTCTGTGTAGTGTACTACAACTCAATATAGAAGCTGTTTTTTCTATTTTACAAAAAAAGAAAACCTCAGCTCAGAGAGTGTATTGCTCTTGGCTACACAGCAAGACTTGAAGAGAGTCTAGATTTGAACCCACGCCCCTAATGCAACTATCCCAGCAGACCCTGCTTCCAGAGACGACTCCTAAGGAATCACCCTCAGTCCAGGCCATATCCTCATTTGGGTGGACTAAAAGCTATCATCTGAAGATGAGCTTTGGTGAGATACAAAGGTTCCCCGGACCTAAAATGTGTGTTTAGTTTGGAAGCAGTTATCTTAAGATAACAGAAAAGCTCTAATCAAATCAAACATTATTTGGGCCAATCAGATCTTCTGCTTGTGAGAGTTCCATTTGAATAATAATGCACACAAAATTGGTTTTCTTGAGCTAAGGAGGAAGATTAGCTTTTATCAAACTATCTAGTTCTAGATAGTTTGCTTTTCTGGGATAAGTACCAACACTCATCCCAGAAAAGCAGCTGAGTGCTTGAGGCTGGGCTTTGTCCTGGGCAGCTCTGATTTCTTCCGAAACCTCAAGTGCTCCTAGGAGACTAACCAGTGGTGTCTGTCCATTGCTGCTCCTAGGAAACTAACCAGTGGTGTCTGTCCATTACCCTAAGACAGGGTTGCTCAACCTGGGCACTATTGACATTTGGGCTAGACAGCCTCCTGAGGGACTGTCTTGTGCATTCCAAGATGGTTAGCAGCAGACCAGGCACGGTGGCTCACACCTGTAATCGCAGCACTTTGGGAGGCTGAGGCAGGTGGATCATCTGAGGTCAGGAATTCAAAACCAGCCTGGCCAACATGGCAAAACCCCATCTCTACTAAAAGTATAAAAATTAGCCGGCCATGGTAGCACGTGCCTGTAATCCCAGCTACTAGAGGGGCTGAGGCAGGAGGATCACTTGAACCTGAGAGGCGGAGGTTGAGGTGAGCTGAGATTGTACCATTGCACTCCAGCCTGGGCAACAGAGAGAGACTCCATCTCTCTATCTCTCTCTCTCTCTCTCTCTCTCTCTCTCTCTCACACACACACACACACACACACACACACACACACAACAAATAAATAAATAATAAAAAAGAAAGAAAAAGAAAAGAAAGAGATGGACATGGTTAGCAACATCTCTGACCTCTACTCAGTAGATGCCAGCTGAAGCCGCTCCCCCAGTTGAGACAACAAAAAATGTCTTCAGACATTGCCATATACTCCCTTGAGGGAAAAAACCTGTTCCTGATAGAGAACCACTACTATCAGAGAACATTTCTTTGGGGGTAGGCTAATGAGTTCAGTCACTTTGCCCTCCTTGGTGTGCTGCTCTCTTCTCCTGCCCCTGCCAGCCTCATGTACTGCAGATGCCATAATTAAGGAATGGAATGCACAGAATTAAAGAATGGAGCAATGCCTATCCCTGGCTTGCCTTACCTCTTTGTCTTATTGCATGTGGAAATCACCATGTGTGCTCTTCAACCCTTCCCCCGCCACCCCTGTCTCTCCCCATAGTTCTCAGTGTCAATTATTTCCATGTTTATGTCCATGTGTGCCCATTGTTTAGCTCCCACTTACAAGTTAAAACATGCAGTATTTTATTTTCAGCTTCTGAGTTATTTCACTTAGGATAATGACTTCCAGCTGCATCCATTTTGCTGCAAAGGACATGATCTCATTCTTTTTTATGTCTGAATAGTATTCCATGGTGTATATGTACCATTGTTTTTTATCTAGTCCACCATTGATAGTCACCTATGTTGATTCTATGACTATATTATTGTGAATAGTACTGTGATAAACATTCAAGTACAGATGTCTTTTTGGTAGAACGGTTTCTTTTCCTTTGGGCACATAACCAGAGATGGGATTTCTGAGTTGAATGAGATTTTTATTTTTAGTTCTTTGATAAATCTCCATCCTGCTTTCCACAGGGGCTGTGCTATAAACAGTGTATAAGCATTCCCTTTTCTCCACATCCTTGCCAATGTCTGTTTTTTGTTTTTTGTTTTTTTCACTTTTTAATAATAGTCATTCTGGCTGATGTAAAATGGCATCTCACCATGTTTTAATTTGTATCTCTCTGGTAATTTAGTGATGCCAAGTGTTTTTACATGTTTTTTGGCTACATGTATGTCTTCAAGTGTCTGCTCATATTCTGTCCACTTTCGAATGGGTTTTTTTTCTTGTTGATTTGTTTCAGTTTCATATAGATTATGTAAATTAGTCCTTTGTTGGATGCATAATTTGCAAATATTTTCTTCCATTCTGTAGATTGTCTGTTCACTCTGTTGATAGTTTATTTTGCTCTGCAGAAGCCCTTTAGTTTAATTAGGTCTCAGCTGTCAATTTTTGTTTTTGATATGTTTGCTTTTGAGGCCTCACAATAATGAGAGCCATCTATGACAAATACACAGTCAATATCATACCAAATGGGCAAAAACTGAAAGCATTCTTCCAAAGAACAGGAACAAGACAAGGATGTCCACTCTCACCACTTCTATTCAACATAGTACTGGAAGTCCTAACCAGAGCAATCAGGCAAAAAACAAATAAAAGACATCCAAATAGGAAAAAAGGAAGTCAAATAATCCCTGTTTACTGATGACATGACACTTTACCCAGAAAACCCTAAAGATTCCTCCAAAAGACTCCTAGACCAGATAAATGATTTCAATAAAGTTTCAAGATATAAAATCAATGTATAAAATTAGTAGCATTTCTATGCACCAATAATGTTCAAGCTGAGAAACAAATCAAGAACTCAATTCCATTTACAAAAGCCACACACACACACACACACACACACACACACACACACACACGCAAAACCTAGGAATATATCTACCAAGGAGGTGAAAGATCTCTACCAGAAGAACTACAAAATGCTTCTTAAAGAAATCAGAGATGATACTAATGGAAAAAATATTCCATGCTCATGGATGAGAAGAATCAATATCATTAAGATGTCTATATTCCCTAAAGCAACATACAGATTCAGTGCAATTTCTACTAAATAACTAAGGTAATATTCCACAGAATTATAAAAAATAAATTCTAAAATTCATATGGAATTATGAACAGCCAAAGCAATCCTCAGCAAAAAGAACAAAGGCAGAGGCATCACATTACCCAACTTCAAACTATACTACAAGGCTGCAGTAACCAAAATAGCATGGTGCTGGTACAAAAATAGACATAGGGATTAATGGAACAGAATAGAGAACCATAGATAAAGCTAGACACCTACAACTAACTGATCTTTGACAAAGTCGACCAAAGTAAGCACTGTAAAGACACCCTGTTCAATGAATGATGTTGGGAAAGCTGGCTAGCCATGGGCAGATGACTATTTAATCCATCTGTCATATGCAGATGCACTAAAAACTTAAATGTAAAACCCCAAACTATAAATTCCTAGAAGAAAACCCAGGAAAAACTCTTCTGGACACTGACTTAAGCAAATAATTTATTATTAGGACCTCAAGTTCAATTTTAGAGTAACATTATTTACTTGTTTTGTTAATTTTAGACTTACTTTTTGAATAAACTGCAAAGGTAATATTTATTATAGAGATTCTTAACCACGAAGAAGTACAACAGCACAGAAAACACAGATAACGCTAATGTCAAAAATGGTGAGGCAAACAATTTTGTCACTTTTGGTCATAATCTGGGCAAGGCTTTTTTTCTTCGGTGATTTTTTCTTCATTTTGAATTGTGGAAGTAATGTATTACTCATAGTCCCAGCAAAAAATACAGGATGTATTGAAATTGAGTAACTTGAAGGGATTTTCGTAAACTTACTATTTATAAGAGAATGGATAGAATGTAAGGAAACCACAAGAGATACTACAGCACCTGGGGTTTGGTACTAGTGGGGTGACATTGCCACCTGGAGCCTGAATGGGAGAAGACAATGGTCAGAATCCAAGACAGAGAGAACTATGTGGGGACCGCCTCCTGACAGCAAGAGGAGGTGGTCAACATCACTGGGAGGAGAATACATGCCTCATTCTCACTCTTCCCCTTCCCTACCAGTGGCCTCCTCTGGCCAAACACATCAGAAAGCAGCAAGCAAGCCTGCAGCCCATTTATGCAGCTGACACCCCAGTTAAAAGAGTCCAACCAGAGGGGCAAACAGAAGACATTCAGCTCAAACAGCTCGAACACACTTCACTTTCACAGTCTGATATTCAAACATTAAACATAAAGCAACCTCTTGCCTTCAAAGAGGTAACCACTGTTTTGAGTTTAGTGTACATCTTCCAGACATTTTCCTAAGTTATTACCTGTATAATATATGCCCTCATAATTGGTACAATTTTGTTCTGCCTGTGTGGGTGTGTGTTTTGTAAACAGTGTGATACAATATGTGTTGTTGTTTTTTTAAATTGTACTTTAGGTTCTGGGGTACATGTGCAGATCATGCAGGATTGTTGCACAGGTACATACATAGCAAGGTGGTTTGCTGCCTTCCTATTCCCATCACCTATATCTGGTATTTCTCCCCACAGTATCCCTCCCCATACTCCCTATTCCCCACCGTCCCTCCTCTAGCCCCCTACAACTGACCACAGTATGTGATGCTCCCCTCCCTATGCCCATGTGTTCTCATTGTTCAACATCTGCCTATGAGTGAGAACATGCAGTGTTTGGTTTTCTGTTCTTGTGTCAATTTGCTGAGAATGATGGTTTCCAGATTCATCCATGTCCCTACAAAAGATACGAACTCATTGTTTTTTATAGCTGCATTGTATTCCATGGTGTATAAGTGCCACATTTTCTTTACCCAGTCTATCGTTGATGGACATTTGGGTTGGTTCCAAGTCTTTGCTATTTTGTAAACAGTGCTGCAATGAACATATGTGTGCATGTGTCTTTATAATAGAATGATTTATAATCTTTTAGATATATACCCAGTAATGGGATTGCTGGGTCAAATGGCATTTCTATTTCTAGGTCCTTGAGGAATCGCCACACTCTCTTCCACAACGGTGGCACTAATTTACACTCCCACCAACAGTGTAAAAAGTGTTCCTATTTCTCCACGTCCTTTCCAGCATTTGTTGTCTCCTGATTTTTTAATGATCGCCATTCTAATTAGCCATGATGTCTTGAACTCTTTTCACATCACCATGTAGAGACCTAACATTTTAATCCCCAGTGTGGTATTCCACAGTGTGGTTGATAGGAGCGCTGTTCTCTGATGTCCTTGCTCTCTCTCTCTTTCTGGGCACACAATAGGATGGGAGCATCCCAGTCTACTAAACTCAGGTTGCCAGTGTGATTGCCTTTGGTCAAGGAGATATAAACCAATGTTTCATATGTCCCTCCCAGGCAAAAGCTTTAAGAGCTGACAAATACTTTTTCTCTTTTCACTTCCTGTTCAGACTAGTGGTGTTCTCAACCAGCACTGCCTAGTAAAAAATATAATCCAAGCTGTTATGTAATTTTAAATGTTCCATACGTCACATTTTTAAAAAATGTTAAACACAGGCAAAATTAATTTTGATAATGTATTTTATTTATCCAATATACCCAAATTATTATCATTTCAACATGCACTCAACATGAAAAACTATTAAGGAGATATTTTACACTTATACTCAGCCTTCGAAAACCAGTATGTATCTTACACTTAACAGTGTTTATCAATTTGGACTAGATACATTTCAAGGGCTCAATAGCTTCATATGGCTAGTGGCTACTGTGTGCGACAGTGCAGTTCTGTCTGAATCTTAAAGACTACAGAGCTGAGCCCCAGCTGAAGTGTGATGAGCTACTTTTACTCACACTACAATGTGAGAAAATTTTTATTGTCTTTTTAAGGCATCATGATTTGGATGTTGCTTGCTCCCACAGAATCATCTGTCCTCCCTGAACACACATATTATAATTTGTTTAATCATTTCAATATGGGTGGACAAGCAAGTGGTTTCCAATTTTTTACTGTTATAACACGATATTGGTGAATATCTTTATGTTCATTTTTGTGTTCAGATAGAACTTTTTCTATCATATGCATTTACATATTTTTTACTTTAAAAAATTTATCTAAAAGGCTGTCCAGAGTGTTTCAAATTTTCACTTCTATTAGAAATATGTGAAAGTACCCATTTCCCCTAAATCCTTACCATTAACTGATATCATCTAATTTTTTCATTTCAAAAAAATTTTTCTATTTGTTTTTATTTACATCTTATATTATAGTTGATATAATATACAGCCTGTTCTTCTAACATCATATTTTTATATAATTAAAATTTTCTTGAAACTTTCTTTTTAAATGGCAGCATTAAAATGTGGCATAGATATAGCAAGTTAATTTAACCATTTCCCTAGTTTCTTGGATATTCACATTAGGACTACTTCCAAACTTTATTATACGTATCACCATAATGAACATGTTTTGTGCATATAACATTTTATACATTTTAGTTAATTTTCCTAAGATAAGTTCTAAAAGTGTAGTTATTGGCTTGAAAGGCTCATACACATTTATAGTTCTTGGTATTTGCTAGCAGATTCTTCTTTTTTTCCAGAAAATTTGTATCAATTACAGTCGTTTAGGGAATTTTCAGGTTTTTATATGACATAAATTGAATATTTTCCATGTACAGACGCTTTTAGATACATTCTTCCATCTTCCAAGGGTTCCGTAAGGCGAGCAAAAGGAAAATGATCAGCCAGGGTCACAGAGTAGGTGAGAAGCAATGCTGACATCTGAACTCAGCTTCAGACAAGAAATTCAGGCTTTTTGTTTGTTCATTTTGTTGAATACTTCCACTGCCTCCTGCACATTGACCATGGAAAAATAGCCTTCTCCTTGATTCCCATTTCAGCCACAACTTGTGGTCCCAAGTAACATGTTAGTTTGGGTCTTCAAGGAGAGAGAACTAATATTACTAATGGCTTATTTCTGTAAAAATCCTCCTCTGTGCTAAAATAGGAATGTCACTGTAACTTCAAGATGCCAGGTGAGGGCACTGCTGGCTCATAATTTGTTTCAGAAACAAAACAGAAATAATCTTAAGAGGAGGCTGACAATTTTTTTAGATTGTTTCCCTCAGAGAGAGACCTTCCACTGAAGAAATATTAAACTGGTGTCTGGCAGAGAGAACTGTTTTCCAATGGGACTCACTGGGATTCTCTATTTAGCAGATTTATTCACACAGACCAACTTGTCTCAAAATGAAAATGGAGCCATAATAAAGTAAGATGTTAAGCTGTTTTAAGTGGAAACCACTGCAGATATTTTCTAGTATAGTTCTCACTACTGAAGACAACAATAAAATGCAAATGAGAAAATAGAGCTGAATGCAAAATTTCCTTTTAGAGTTCAGTAGAGTTGAGCATATCAGAACAGATTAGCAACAACTTCAACATTTTTACATTTTGTTCCTTGGACGATGTTGCTATATTATAGTTTTAGTGAAAGGAGAATGTTTGTTTTCTCTGAAGTCATCTATCCCTTGCTGTGATCTGAGCTCCTTTCTTGCCTGGACCATGGCCACAGTGTTCCGATCAGGGTTCCTCCCCGCATTGTCACACCTCCATGCCCCCCTCACCCTTACTCTGCATTCTACATTCTGTATGAACCTTCTAAGATAAAAGTTGGATCCCTTCACATCCCTTCTCAAAGTCTACCAATGGTTTGCCACCATCTAGAAGATAAAAGCCTTCGCATACCTTATTCTACCTTCAAAATGAAGCTTCTACCCTCTTTCCCAGCTTGATGTTATGCCACACTTCCTGCACCCCCTCCTAATGCTATGCTTCAGCCACACTGAACTTCTTGCCTTCTGCTATGGTCTAAATGTGTCCCCATAAATTCACGTGTTGGAAACTTAATCCCCAATGCAACAGTTGGGAGGTGGGACCTAATTGGTGGTGTTTAGGTTTTGAGGGCAGAACCTTCATGAATAATTAATGCCACTATAAGAAGCTCTTACAGAAGTAAATTCACTCTCTTCTGATCTTCTGATATGTGAGGACACAATGTTCCTTCTCTCCAGCAGGCACAGCAACAAGGTATGAATTTGGTGCAAAAGTAACTGCGGTTTTTGTCATTACTTACAGTGGCAGAAACTGACATCACTTTTGCAGCAACTTAATACCGTCTTGGAACCAGAGACTGCACCTGCCAATGAATGTCATGATCTTGGACTTCCTAGTCTCTAGAATTGTAAGAAATACATTTCTGTTGTTTATAAAATACCCGGTCTCAAATATTCTGCTATAACAGCACAAAATGGACTAAGACACCTTCCCCAAAATGTGCTTTGCTCTTTAATATGTCCAAAGTTTTATACCTACTCTTTCCTCTGCCTAAGAGATTATTCATTATTTTACTCAAGCTACCAATCCGCTCACTCTTTAAAACCCAACTGGCAAGTTACCTTTCAGGATATTTTTTCCAAATCTCCAGATATAGTCACTTATATCAGTCAAGGTTCTCCAAAGAAACAGAACCAATAGGACACACACACATACACACAGATATAGATATAGATAATAGATATCAATATGTGAACGCGGGCCGGATGCTTACCCTATAATCCCAGCACTTTGGGAGCGTGAGGTGGGTGGATCACTTGAACTCAGGAGTTGGAGACCAGCCTGGGCAACATGGCAAAACTCCATATCTACAAAAAAATGCAAAAATTAGCCAGGCATGGTGACTATAGTCCGAGGTACTTGGGAGGCTGAGGTGGGAGGATCACTTGAACCTGATCTGGTAGAGGTTACAGGAAGCCAAGATGGCACCCCTGCACTCCAGCCTGGGCAACAGAGCGAGACAATGTCTAAAATATGTATATATATACAATTTTATATAATATATATAAATACATATATTAAAAACACAGCAACAAGGTATGAGTTTGGTGCAAAAGTAATTGTGGATTTTGTCATTACTTCTAATGGCAAAAACTGTAATCACTTTTGCAGCAACCTAATACCATCTTGGAAAAAAATTATATATATATATATTCCAACTCATAAATATATATATATGAGTGGGTATTTATTATGGGAATTGGCTCACACAATTTTGGAGGCTGAGCAGTCCCACAATATGCCATCTGCAAGCTGGAAAATCAGGGAAGGCAGTAGCCTGGCTCAGTCCAAGTCTGAAAGCAGAAGAACTGGGAGGGCTGAATGTATAACTCTCAGTTCAAGGCCAAAGACCTTGGCTTGGGGAGGGATTTATGCAAGATCCAGAGTCCAAAGGTGAGAGAATCTTGAGTTCTGATATCCAAGGGCAGGAGGAGATGAGTGTTCTAGCTCAAGAAGAGAACAAATTCAGTTTTCCTCTGCCTTTTTGTTCTATCTGGTCCCTTAATGGATTGGATGGTGCCTGCTCACACTGGATGAGGGTAGATCTTTCTCACTCAGTCTATTGATTCAAATGTCAATCTCTTTCTGAAACACCCTCACAGACATACACAGAAATAATGCTTTACCAGCTATCTGACCCCCTTAATTCAGTCAAGTTGACACCTAAAATTAACTATTACATTACTCCTCTATTGGTGATCTTTGGACTACATTATGCTTCTATTTCTTATTTTGAGTGCCTATCAGCACCTCTGTGCAGAGAGCTCCTACAGTAAAGGAACCATATCTAATTCATTATTTAATTCCAAATCTAAGCTGATGCTTGGCACATAACAGACCCTCAACAAGCTATTATTCTTCACAGTTGGGTAGATGAAGAGGTTTTTCATGAATATCAATAATCTGGCAGCATGCCATATATACAATTCTAAAACATTTTGGAGGTTCTGAGATATCATTATTCATAATACAATTCATGCTTATGAAGATGTTTGTGCTCACTTTTACTCCTAAATTTTTCTGGATTATTTGGTTTGGACAGAAAGGGAGAAGATATCAGAGGTTAGAATTTGGTCCAATGCCAGCACAGGTCTTTGGTTTTGTTTCATTTTGTTTTTAAAAGAGATGGAGGCCAGGCATAGTGGCTCACGCCTGTAATCCCAGCCCTTTGGGAGGCCAAGGCAGGCAGATCACAAGGTCAAGAGATCACAACCATCATGGCCAACATGGTGAAACCCAGTCTCTACTAAAAATACAAAAATTAGCTGGGCGTGGTGGCGTGCACCTGTAATCCCAGCTACTCAGGAGGCTGAGGCAGGAGAATTGCTTGAACCTGGGAGGTGGAGGTTGCGGTGAGCCGAAATTGTGCCACTGTACTCCATCCTAGTGCCTGGCAACAGAGTGAGACTCTGTCTCAAAGAAAAAAAAAAAGAGAGAGAGAGATGGAATTTAAGTGAAGGAAGAAAGATTACCCAATGGGTAAGAAGGGAAACCTACTCTGAGTATTTAACAGAAAAAAAGCAGAAAGATTAACGTGGAGAAGGAAGCAAGGATGCTTGAGAACAGGTTTGTCACACTGTAGTGAAGAGAGATGGGAGAGAATAGGAGTGAGCTAGGAAGAAGAGAGAGAAGTGAGTTTAGGCATTTATTCTTCTTCCTACAACTTCTATTTCTCCCCCAGTGGCAGATATTAGCACCGGTGGAAGACAATTGCAAAGTTCTACCAATTCCCCATATTCGTTTAGATGGTAATAAGCTCCTAATGTTCATTACATCTCAAAATGTAGGAAGTCAATAAAGGGAACATTATACACTCAGAGATCTATGGTGCTTGTCACTTCAGAGTGTATACTATTTTAATGAGTCTTAAACTCTTTACACAGACCCTATATCCACACAGAGCATCATAATCAATAGCCTATAAAACTACATGCTTGCACGTGCCTGCACGAACACAAACATGGCATCTCACACATCCACTATCCCACCTGGGGCATGACTCTATTTTCCTACTGATGGATTCAGCTCTTGGGTTGAGATGAACCATCTGTCTCCCAAATGGATTTCTAGTACTTCAATCACATCTCCAGTAATCACTTCCCCTAAACACATTAGTGGGAAATGATGTAAAAAATAATTAAGCGTAACTATCCAGTACATTAGAAATTGATGGTATCTATGTTTTGTAAATTAGAGACATGTAAAAGAAAATGATTATTTTCCAACTTATTGCTGCAGAAAGATCTCTTTATTATTGCACAGAATTCATTCTACTAAAAGGAATGTTTGAGAACTTGGTTCAAAGGAAAGAAGTCAAAACATTAAATGAAAGAGAGAGCTACTTTGAAAAATGGAGAAGACAGATGATGGTGAAAGATGCTGATGAAGACAAGAAGAAAAAAATAATACCAGCAAAACTAGCTTCTAATCTTAAATACAGCCTAGAGTAAATTAATTTAGTTCCGTGACCCCAGAAAGTGAAGCAGACATTTGGTTCCTAGAATATTGCTTCTGGCTTAAGATTATAGCTTGTTGTAGCCTTACACATGACTTTTCTTATATTTTCACTAATTCACCCATGAAACACTCTTGTCCTAAAGTAAATAGGTAGAACCTTTGTTCATCACTGTCTATCTGTTCCAGAAACACAACCAAGAAAATCGATCAATGGCTCTCAACTACATGGATGTCACTCTTCTTGGCAGATAAAATATTGCTTCTTACTTGTTTAGTGCACTCCCAATACACACTTTTTTTTCCAGTACATTTTACATTACCCATAGACTAAACCCTGAGAAAACAACTAAACAGGACATACAGGGGAGGGGGGCATGTACAGTGAGTATGTCTGTGGGGATGAGGTGGGGGCTACAGGCACATAGCACTCAGCGTTTTTTTCCCACACAGGTTGAGTGCCCAATGGAAACAAAAAATTGAGCTAAGAACTGTGTGTAACATTTTGCTCTTTGGCTATAAAATACAAGAAAAGGTTTTACTAGAATTCAAGGGCCTCAGTAATTAATAACACACAGAAAACTTTGGCTCTGCCAAATAAATGTGCCAAAGCACAACTGGCATAAATAAGTGTGCTAAAGCACATTTATGCAAGCACATGAGAGAAAAACCATTATGGGATCCATTCGAATATTCTACAGGATTGGTGAAAGGCTCCTTTATTCCGAAGATGCGGAGGAACAGCAAATCTTTGAAGATAATTTAATTCGTGGGTCAGAAAAAGAGTTTAGAAAATTGTATACTCCAGAAGATGCTATAAGGTATGACCTCTCTGGAATAGAAACAGAATTCCACCAGGTTAAAATACAGTTGAAATACTTTAATGCAGTTTCAAAAGTTTCTAGGAAAACTTAAGCTGAAAAGACAATGTAAGAAGACAGAAGAAAAGATAGATAAAATACAGATTTTCTGTAAACTAAAAGTATAGAACTAAATCTACATTGGAGGCATTAAAGATCAGAAGTAACAGAAAAATTCAGTCTAGTAATACAAACAATAACCTTTAAAATATGTTTAATAATTAGAGAAATAAGATAAATAGTAAAATGGGAGTGATGATATAGAGACAGAAAACAGAGAGTAAACATTCCACCTAACAGTTACATGAATTTCTAAGGAAAATTCCAGAATCATTAATATTGAATCAATAACGAAGAACATAATTGAAGGAAGTTCTGCATAGTTTTTTGTAAGGAGCAATTTTAATAGGAAGATATTAGGGTGAGAAATCTTAACTATATTCTCAGATAGAATCAATGAAAATGACCCAAACAGATGTAAATCTAAGATGAAATATCTTAATTATAAGTGAAAGTAAAATTCTATAAGCATCTTTTCATGTGATCTACAAATGACCTGCAAAGGTATATGTACCTGTTTGGCTATACACTTTTTCTCTGTGATCCTAAAATAAAGAGAAAAAGAGAGAAATAATTTTGAGGAGATAACAATAGAATATAATAATTCATATGTGAAAGCAACAGGAAAATACTCTCAGGTACACATATGTTAAATAAATGTACCATCCACATATCTATCTTTTAAAAAATACTTGAAGAAATAGCTTCAACTGGCAGTATAACTCATAAGTCAAGAATCAGGATAACTTGTATAAAAGCATGGCAATTTCTTCTTCAATTCAAAGTCTCTGCCTTTAGGAAATAATTTTATATTCTATAATTTATTATACAAAGATAGTAATTAAAGCATTATTTCTTTTAGCTAAATGTTGTAAACAAGCTAACTGACTAATATCTTAGAAATATCCAAATGACAAGTTATTTTTCAGTCATTGAAAGTAATATTGAGGAAAAAATTAAAGGATGTGAAAAAATATAATACCAAGTTAAATGAAGAAAACATGATAGAAGTTTATTCATGTACAATAACATTCATTATATAAAACACAAAAGAAAATAGATCAGAAGAAAATATAATTGATGTCAACTATGGTGCCTCTAAGTAGGAGGGTTAGGATTAAGATTTATACTTTAATGCAAGTTCAAAAGTTTCTAGGAAAATCTTGAAGATAGCGATGGAAAAAGCAGAAAGCATCAAACTTTTAGAATTGGAAAGGATTTTAGAGATTGTCTAGTATTATGGCTTCCAATCATGAAGCCATTTCTGGAAGTCTTTGGGCAATATTTAGTGTTTCAAATAATAACAAGGAGTTACGTTTATTACATATTCACTGCGAGCTAGTCACTGTGAAAACTCCTTTATATACACTCCCTCCAAGTTTAAGAAGAGTCATTTATGTACTCATCAAAAGGTCTGGAAACCATACTTCAAGTCTTCTAATAACTAGTCCAATAGCCTTTCTAACACCCCACAATTCACATGACCTAGAGTATTCTCATAGTGCTGATTGTTGGGACGTTTGGTTTTCACTAGAGTAGATCATACTTTACTCCCAGGAGGAGAGTATTTGGAATATTTTTGCAGAAGCAGTTACAATGCAAAGCACTTAGAGCCCGACGGAATTGGCTTTCAAATATGACTCAACAATTTAAAAGTTGGATGATTTTAGGCAAGTCAATTAACCTTTCTGAATCTCTATATCCTCACAGAAGTGCTGTAAGAATTTAATTAGATGACACATATGGAGTGCCTGGCACATTGCCTAGCATGCATGCCTCGACTATAACTATTGATTATCACCACCCTTTCACAGTCTTCAGTATCTGCACTGATGATCCCATCTGATACTCTGACCTTGTAATCTGAATTGGGGAGCACTCAGTGTCCCATTTTCAAACATAATGGAGAAGCTTTCAATTGCCCTATAACTTGCTCCGAGTGCCTTCTTCTATTATGCTCTCTAATTGAATGCTAAGTACTGCAGTTCCTCTTGGCAACGGTTCTAAGGGACTTCCTTAATATTTGTAAATCTGCCTCTGACTCAGCCTGTTTTCTTTACCTCTCACAATGCCAGTGGTAGCCTCTATGGAGACCTTAAGCAAGGCTGGCTAAGCCACAGGTAGCAGGCAGCAGACAGCTTTCTCATATGGAAGTAACTTCCATGCCAGCCTGGCATGGATGTGGGGATTTCTGCTTTACTTAATCCCTAAGTCATGCAAGAGACCCAGACCTGCTGATGAAAGAAGTTAGTTACAAGACTGACATTATCTTTCAGCTTAATGGACAAATCCCAGGAAAAAGGCAAAGGAGGAAGGTTGGTTCAAAGACACATTTGGCTGCCAATTACCCCTCCAGTCCCCTCCTTTTCTCATCTTCTCACAGCCTGGCACAGACCATCACAATCACAACAAGCTTTAGCCCACTGTGCCTTCCCTTCTGGAATATGTTCCCATCCCCTTAGTAGTTCTTTATATTATAACTACCCTGTAGACTTCAGTTTCAATCCCATTTTCCCCGAGAAGTATTCCTTCACTGCCCCAGCCTACTCCATTGCCTACCTCTCTTCAGTGCCTGTAGCACTAGGTTATCCCCCTTACTCAACTGTGTCTTAGAATTAGGACTCTGGGGTCAGACAAAATGACCCTGAACCTAGCCTCTTCCTCTCATTAATCTTGAGAAAGTGAATTGAGAAAGTGAAAAGTGATCTTGTGAGAAAGTGATCTTGAGAAAGTGACGAATCTTTTTAAAATAAGACTTCTCATTTGTAAATAGAGAGGCTAATAATACATTTTTTATGGGAAAGATATGAAGATCAAATGAAATAATCTATAAAGAAGACTTAGAAAGTTTATTTTTAATGTTTCCTAAAAGTTAGAAGTTTCTTTTAACTGTTTAATGAACATTTTCTAAGTTACTTAAATTTTCTTTTAACTGTTTAAAAGTTTCTTTTAACTGTTTAATGAACATTTTCTAAGTTACTTAAATTTTCTTTTAACTGCTTAAAAGTTTCTTTTAACTGTTTAATGAACATTTTCTAAGTTACTTAGATTTTCCACTCTAAGTCTGATAGGGCAAGAATAATCATCTGTCTATCCATCCATTCTTTTATCTATGCATCCAGGCAAGCATTTATCACCTGGAACCCCATAGATAAATCAAACCCAGTCTTTGCCCTCAAAAATCTGGCAGTCTTGCCAGAGAGACAGAAATGCAAACAGGTTTATTATGACATGATATATTTGAAAGGCAAGGCCTGCCAATTGGAACCTGTCAATCTTCCCCAGTAATGGGACCAGCTAAGACAGACCACTCTCATTTGCCTGCAGTGTCCAACATCCTCATTGCTCTTGGATACTTAATGAAGCCTTTTGGTTCCAAAGAAAAAGATAGATGCTATGGCTACACAGGGGTCTAGAGGGACTTGTGCTACATCCCGATTTCACTACCACAGCAAGCTAATTTTTGCTGTATAGGAAATTGAAAACAACATTTTAGCACAAGCTGCTAAAGCTTCTAGGACTTTTGCCAGGATTTTAGTTTATCCAAATCAATTATTCTAAGATCAAGGTCAGTGGACCAGCTCTGGATGTGATTCGAGAATCAGACAGCAAACGTTGCAGGTCATCTGATGCCTTGTCAATACCTCCCACCCAGCAAGTCAGTCTAAACCATCACCAACGATGAGAAAATCTTGTCATTGGAAGATTTTCAGAGAAGTGGTTCCACAGGTTCCCTTTCCAATATGAGATTAATCATAAAATCTCTGAATCATCCTACAAAGCTGCAGAAGCACACAAATACAGAAATAGTGTCCAATTAGCTCAGGGGATTATAATAACCTATGAGCACAGCCTTAGTCAGGGCTGTGATTCCCATGTTAGCCAGCTGGCCTTTCTCTGATGCCAGCAGGCTTAATGCTGATAGTATAACATGTGCTCTTCAACAACCAGGGGAGAGTGTAGGCAGCTCTGCGCAGTCCCCATGACCAAAAGCCATACCCTGCATTGCTGCTGTGCCTTTGCATGTAATGTTCTTTCCAGTTGGCATCATTTGCCTACCTGGCAGGTCTCAGCTGTTCCACACAGACATTGCTTTTGTGCTCTTGGTTCTGTGAAATTCTCCTAATAGGCAATGAGTAATGTGATGCTTCCAAGGATTCTATTAGATAGATATTTATGTGGTTCTCATTTTACTTAGATGTGTACACATCATTATATCTCATTACTTTTATGTATGTCTGTATTTTCTGTTAGACTTGAACTACCAAAGGACAGGGCATGTCTTCTCTATTCCAATGCTCAGCATACAGTTGACATTAGAAGATAAGCATAGATAGGACCAGATAAATAAATAAGAAAGTCAGAATTCCATTCAGACCAGTGAAGAAGGCATAGCATTGCCATTAGCAAAGAGCTCAAAGAAATGGCATAATCTCTGAGCGTCTCTTGGCTCAGCAGATACAATGGGAAGCTTCTCAGCTGGGATGGGAAACATATCAACTCAGCTCCTTGTTGGCTGTTTTCCCAGAATTTAGCAACTCTTTTATCTTCTAAATGCTTGGCCTTGCTGTTTTTCTAATTATTTGACTACCTTTTCTATTATCTATTTTCTTAAGGTTGTTAACATCTTTTGTGTCTCTGTGGTGCACCATCACATACCATTTTCATTATACAGATACAATAGATGTCAATAATCCTAAGAGCACAGTTAAAATGCAGTCAAATAATTAGGAAGCGATAAGCTTTGAGTACACATTACCTTTTAAAAATATAATTTGTTTCATATTTAATTATGTATTTATTTAATTATATACTTATATGATCTAGTTAATTGTAATTTTATATAATTTAATTTGTAATATCACTGTGTTTAACACTCAGCTTGGTGAATTCCTAAAAATAGAACAGTCAGCACCATGAGCAAGCATGAGTCAGCTCTAGCAGCCCATTGTCAGGATGACTAACCCAGATCATTGCCCCTAACCATCTTTCCAGGATTCTGCACACCACTGCAAATACTTTACAGGAGAAACCACATGCTCAGCACTGGAGACTTGAGCTTCAAATTTGTCCAGACATAAGCAAAAGCAAAGCAGTCTGGTCAGCAGAAAAACTGCCACTCTGCCAATCAGAAAGAGTAGGAACTACTACCACCATTCTTTACAGAATTAGATAAAACAATTCTAAAATTCAAATGCACACAAAACAGAACCCACATAGCCAAAGCAAGACTAAGCAAAAAGAACAAATCTGGAGGCATCACAGTACTTGATGTCAAACTATGCTATAAGGCCATCATCACCAAAACAGCATGGTACTGATATAAAAGTAGGTTCATAGACCAATGGAACAGAATAGAGAACACAGAAATAAATTCAAGTGCTTAAAGCCAACCGATCTTTGACAAAGCAAACAAAAACATAAAGTGAGGAAAGGATGCTCTTTTCAGCAAATAGTGCTGGGATAATTGGCAAGCCACATGTAGGAGAATGAAACTGACCCTCATCTCTCACCTTATACAAAAATAAACTCAAGATGGATTAAAGACTTAAATCTAAAGCCTAAAAATATGAAAATTCTAGAAGATAACATTGGAAAAATCCTTCTAGACATTGGCTTAGGCAAGGATTTCATGACAAAAAACCCAAAAGAAAATGAAACAAAAACAAAGATAAATAGCTGGGACATAATTAAACTGAAGAGCTTTTTCATGGCAAAAGAACATTCAGCAGAGTAAACAGACAACCCAATGAGTGAGAAAAAATCTTCACAACCTATACATCTGACAAAGGACTAATATCCACAATCTACAATGACCTCAAATTAGTAAGAAAAAAAATAAACAATCCCATGGAAAAGTGGGCTAAGGACATGAATAGACAATTCTCAAAAGAAGATATACAAATGGCCAACAAACATATGAAAAAATGCTCAACCTCATTAATGATAGGGGAGCTGCAAATCAAAACCACAATGCAATACCACCTTACTCCTACAAAAATGGCCATAATTTTAAAAATCAAAAAACAGTAGAAGTTGGCATGGATGCAGTGATCAGGGAACACTTCTGCACTGTTGGTGGGAATATAAACTAGTACAACCACTATGGAAAACAGTGTGGAGATTCCTTAAAGAACTAAAAGTAGAACTACCATTTGATCCAGAAATCCCACTACTGGCTATCTCTACCCAGAGGAAAAGAAGTTATTATTCAAAAAATATACTTCCACATGCATGTTTATAGCAGCACAATTCACAATGGCTAAATTGTGGAACCAACCCAAACGCCCATCAATTAACAAGTGAATAAAGAAACTGTGGTATATATTTATGATGGAATACTACACAGCCATAAAAAGAAATACATTAATAGCATTTGCACTGACCTGGATAAGACTGGAGACTATTATTCTCAGTAAAGCAACTCAGGAATGGAAAACCAAACATGGTATGTTCTCACTGATACATGGGAGCTAAGCTAAGAGGATGCAAAGGCATAAGAACGATGCAATATACTTTGGGGACTTGGAGGGAAGAATGGGAGGGGAGCAAGGGATAAAAGACTACAAATATAGTGCAGTGTATACTGCGCGGGCGAAGGGTACACCAAAATCTCACAAATTACCACCAAAGAACTTACTCATGTAACCAAATGCCACCTGTACCCCAATAACTTAAGGAAAAATTTTTAAAAAGTAAAAGAAAAAGACTGGGGAGTATGAAGGCTACAAAGCAGGCTGATGCTTTCACCATTTGTTACAGGTTAAGTTCCTGGGGGTGTGGGGAACTCTGCCATGGAGATTTGTTTTTATTAAAGGGTGCTATTGGGAACACCTGTGAGGGAGTGACGGCAGCAGGACTGGGCAGGAGGAGGGGCTGAACTGAGCTGTACCCTCAAAGAGGAATTCAGCTGATGCCAGGGGAGCTCCAAAGCTGAAAGGGCTTTTCAGAATCATCACATGTCACAGAGGCAAAGAGGCTGGGCCCCTGGGTGCCCACATCACTCGGTCACTGGGTGTCATGTAGCATCAATCCCTGAGGAGGACTGGACAAGGAGACTCCTCCTTCCCAGGGAAATGCCTAAGGAGAGACTCAGCTGTGAGCCACCTAGCAGTTGATGCAGCTGGGAAATAAATGCCTTGGCCCTGCAAAGGGGCGGGGTATCTGTCCTATACACACAACATCCCTTACACCTGAGAGGGGCCTGGATCAGCATCAGCTGGGAACTTGTTAGAAATGAGTATATTCAGGCCTTACACAGGCCTCCTCCATCAGAAACTCGAGATGGGGCCAAGCAATCTGTTTGGACAGCCTGCCCAGGTGACCCTGATGAATGCTGACGTTTGAGAATAACTGCCTCATACCAGCAAAGCTCAGATTCTGTGGTCCCGGAACCACTCATCCTCTTCGAACTTACCTGGGATCTCTAAGAATTTTTATGTGAGTAATAGCTATATTTACCAAATTAAAAATAAAAGCTTAGAAATTAAAAAAGTATATTTTATTAATTTATCTAAGAAAATAAGCTCATCATTTTTTTAATGAAAAACGACTAGATTTTCCAAATTAGCGAAAAAGTTAGTAAGAAAAAAAGCGTTGTTTCACAATTTTGCAAACCTCTTCAGTATCTAGTAATAGAAGAGAGCTGGACTCTCGTATCTACTTTTATATTCAATCTGTTTTAATATCACATGTCGTATATATAGCTCATGGGAAACTCTGCTGTATACTTGCAAGAAAATGAAAAAGAAAAAGGCAAATAATAGCATGCTAATAAAAATAGTTTGACCTCATGGACCCTGTCCCAGGAATACTCTTCCCCACTTTGAGAAGAGCTGCCTCTACCATCTCTAATGAAGCAAGAGGCCCAGGCTTTTAGGTCAGATATTGCTTGTTACTCATTTGTGGTTTGGGATTGTGTCTAGGAACTTGTGAATACTACATTTCGGAGACTGATTATGTTTTTTCTTGGTCATATTCTTAAGAGTACTTACTCCCTAACCCCAGAAGATAATGCAACTGATTGAACTGAAACTTCAAGCTTTGTCTCTTTGGCAGTAGCCCTAAGCTTTCCTGGAGTCTCTTCTGGGAGTGCATGATGCAGGGCTCATACAGAGACTTGGCAAAGTTTATGCATAAAGTTTGGGGCCCTCTTTCTCTTGTTCTCTCCATTCAGGGATTGCTCCCTCGCTTTCTGGTACCTGTGGCAACCTTAAACTCAGACATCTGGTTTTTCAGATCAGAGAAACTATGGGGTTTCTAGCCGACTTTTAGCTTCCCTACAGCATGCAGATTTAGTTTCCTCTAGAATCAAAAACTCCATTCATATCGCAGTTTCAAACCATGCCATTCTTTGATCTGTCATTCCTGCTTCAGAATCTGCCTGATGGTATTCACTCTCCAGTCTCCCATGCCTGCAGATCACTGGGTTTAGATGCTTTGTCCAGTCTAATTGTTGTCTGCAGGAGGGTCAGACAGTCATGAGCTACTGAGTCACAGAGCAAAGAAAGGGACCCAAGTCCTTAGGAAGCCGCTTGCTTCTCTCCTGCTCACTCCTCCTAAGAATAATGTTAACGTGGATTCTAGGCCTCCATGAGTAGAATCCCTATGAGTTAAACGGTTGGCATACGGTACATTTTTTCTTTCTTTCTTATTTGTTTTTTCTTTCAGCTTTTATTTTAGGTTCACGGGGCACATGTACAGGGTTGTTGCACGAGTAAACAGTGTGGCTGGGGTTTGGAATGTGAATGATCTGGTCACCCAGGCAGTGAGCATAACACCTGATAGTCAGCGTTTCCGCTTTCAGCCCTTTCCCCGTCCCGGATCTAGTTGTCTCCCGTGTCTATTGTTCTCCTCTTTGTGTCTGTGTGTTCCCAGTGCTTAGCTCCCACATGTACATGAGAACATGTGGAATTTGGTTTTCCATTCCTGCACTGATTTTAGGTCTTCCCTTTTGGTGATAGAGAGGGAAGCAGACCTATTCAGACAACATCTTTTTCTCTCTGGGTGTCCCCTCTTTCTCCTGCTAGGTGGGCTAGGACATGTGCCTCCCCTGAGGTCCAGGACAGCTCTGAGCTCAGTCCTGGGACCCAAGCCCTTTCTTCTGCCACCAGTTCTCTCTGGTTACCTTCCTCCTGGAGCGGCTGCTCTTGCATCAGATCAGTCTTCGGTCTGAAGTTCTTTAGGCCTAACTAGCTTAAGAAAAACGTGTTTACAATCTTACTAGAGTTCTCTGCTTTGGGGCTGGAGGGAAACACCACGGCTGATAATATATTGTTTTTTTGTTATATTTTATTTTTGCTGAACATTTTCCCATATTTCTCACTCCCTCTGGGGCCTCAAAGAAAGGGATGTTGATTGGCAGAGCAGGATTAAGGACTTTCCAAGTGCTTAGCAAAAACAGTGTCTAAGAGTACAGCAAACACACCATTAGTTCCAGCTGAGGACACCATTAAAACTTGTCAGGGACATGCTTTCTTTCAGGCCAGACCCCAGAACCACAGGATCTATTTGAATGACTGAGGCACAGACTCCAGAGTTTTTTTCCCACACACTCTAGAGAAACCTAAACATGGGAGACCTACATATTAAAGAAAAAGCACCCAGAACCTGAAGCGCACCCCAGCTGCATGCCTTCCAGTTTATCTACCAGGTCGGAGGCAGAGCTCTGTTCTAATGCCTGACATACTATGGTGTGGTTAACCCCTTCTACATCTGCCTCCTCTGCTAGGCTAGAGACCCTTGCAGGGTCATCTCTGCTTCCTCCTACCCTTGCAGGCTCTTGGTACACATTGTCCTATTCCTGTTCTCAGGTTAACATGTCCAGAAGCCAGATCAATTGGTTGTACTTTAAATCTTTGGCCATGTAACCCAAAGGGGTCCACAACATCATTCAGCATGAGTACCACATACTTTTTTTAAAAAAACAAAGGTGAGGACTGGGCTTAAAGAAAAAAAACTAGGGATGGTGCAGTACTTACTCCAGTACCACAGACGAACGTGATGTTAGTGGAATCCAGAGAAAGAGCTCTATGGAGAGGGCCATCTGATAGAAAGAAACTAGCCCTGGTTCAAGGCACATGGCCAACTCCAGGGAACTCAGCAGAGAGGGAGTCAAGGAGGTAAACACCAACATAACTCTCCTTCTGTCATCTGGTCTCCTGCAGATGACTTCCATTGGCTGACCTCAGACAGAAGCCAGCAGGCAAAGGAGCCCATTGAAGCAACACAGAGATCAAGCTCCTGGGCACAGAGCAGGGTGGGAGGTAGGCAGCAGAGAGAAAGTGATAAAGGCCAAAGTCACCTAGCCCTACTTCCATTCCTACTAACTCAGGGAAAAGGAACAGAATGATGTTTTAGTCCAAAGACAGTAGCCCAATATAATGAACTGATATTTTTGGTTTATTCATCCTTACCTGCTGTGTGATCTTGAGCAAACTATTTAATCTGTATGCATCTCAGTTTTCACCTCTGAAAAAATGATGGCAATAATATATATTTTACAGGGATTTTATGAAACCGTTGTGGTAGATATAAAGCAGTAGGATGTGGTCTAGCACCCCAGAGGCTTCAATAAATGGCAAATATCCTTGCCAGGCCAATCTTTCCTCATATGCCCTTAATCATATCAGTAATCCCTCTCTCTTTTGCAGTTTCATATCCTCCAAGGAATTCTTCCCTACTGTCAGGAAACATGTCTGGACATCCCTTTTCCTAATTCAACTTTAATTTAGTTCACAAAAATAAATGCAGTGATTGGCATTTTTAGAGCACTGGGCACTTGTGGAGGGCCAGGCCCCTGGTATGAATGTAGCTTTGGACTGGTAGCAAACCCGTCATGTGTGGTCGACCCAGGACTATGACCAGCCACTAAGTCAGCCTTTACAGCTCAGCCTACAGAAACTCAAGTGAGTACATTAGCAAAGGCAGTGCCAAAACTGGGCAGCCAGCCTGCCCAGGTCTGGTTGTGTTGAGTGTTCTGTGAGAGAGCAAGCAAAATACAAACATGGAGAAGACTGCCTATGTTTGGGTGTGATTGCATGCTCAGGGTTTATCAGCTGTTTCCAATTGTGTCTTGAGTGTGAACAATCCTCAGGCCCTAGGAGCCAGGAGAGGCCCCTTATTGATGATGTTGTAAGAAAGTCACAACCCTTAAGCACAGGTTAGATTGCCATCAGGATTGGCAGCAGGTCTGTAACACAAACTACAAATACCCAGATGCCCTGTGTATCAGTTCACTAGGGCTACTGTAAGAGGACCACAGGCTGGGATGCTTAAACACAGAAACTTATTATCTCGTAGTTCTGGAGATAGAAGTCCAAAATCGAGACGTCAGCAGGGTTGGTCCCCCTGTGAGGCTGTGAGGGAGAATCTGTTCCCATGCTGTCTCCTTGGCTTATAGACAGCCATCTTCTCCCTGTGTCTCTTCACATCATCTTCCCTCTATGCATGTCTCTGTGTACAAGTTTTCCTTTCTTATGATGACGGTAGTCATATTGGCTCAAAGCCTAGCCTAGTTGACCTCATTTAACTTGATTACATCTGTAAAGACCCCATCTTCAAGTAAGGTCGCATCCTCAGATGCAAGAGTTGAAGACTTCAACATTGAACTTTGGAAGGATAAAATTCAACCCATAATATCTTCTGAGGGCTCTTATGTCAATAAAGGGTCATATAAATAAATATATCTAGAAGAGTCTCAAGTCAGCTATATTCCTGTAATTATTTTTCTAACCATTTTTCTGCCAAAGCAAACTTTTTTTCCCATTCTCTCTTGTAAATTTTTGGATACTACCGGGCATGTCAAATGGATTAAAGAATTCACACATAGTACTAAGCTTTGACCACACTGGCCTCTTCCCTTTGCACAAATCAGGGTAAGTCCCCAGATAGCCCTGAATGAACTAACTGGCAGAGAACTTGGAGTTTCACGCTGAGCCTGTCTGTTTACTTGCATGTGCTTCTGCCTCTGTCATATCCTTGGATAATTCTGTTTGAGAGCCACTATTTGTCATGTCAACACAGAACATGAAAAGAAGACTAAAACTGAGCTCTACTAATCCTGACTTTTGTGCATCTTGTCCTATGCTTTATGTCCAGAATCCCAGGGCATGCCTGGCACCTACCCTCAGGGCAACGTAGAAAAGGCTTTTCTCTCCAGGGCTTGAAATGTGCAGATTGATTCCACTGGCTCCAGGTTGCTGAGTCTACAGATGTTCTGCTGCAGAAAGCTAATGTTTTTCCAGGGCTCAGAGATAAAACTGTATCAGGGACAGGATAGGGACAATGGGCATTTGGCTTGCCACAACCAGCCTTTGAAGAGAACAGTGTGCTAGGTGCTGGGATAGGCACAGGGAAGATGGGTGAATAAGTCACAGCTCTCAAGGGACTTGCAGCCACTGTGAGACACTTATGGACAATGAGGCATTAAGGCTGAGGGGGTCTGGAAAAAGAATTGGCTTGGGCTCATGTGGTCCTGCTGGACTGGAATGTTTGTGTCCGACCTGGAGGATGGATATCACAGATTCTTCTTGAAACTCAGTAACCCCAACTCTGGGATCTATTGATGCTGATTCTTCGTATGATTTTCAGCTTGGTCCCTTAGGGTCAGACTGGTGATAAGATTCCCTCCTGGAGGGATTAAACACATGCTGTCCATTATCCTGGGCAATAAATAATTTAAAAGTTAGGCTCTAGATCGGGGTAACGCAAAAATGTCCCTCTCTTCCAGAGTCCATCTGGCCTGATTCTGAGGCAAGGAGGTGTCCTAGTAAAAGAGTACCCGGCCACAAGGAAATCACTCAGTAATGAATAAACAAAATAGTGGGATGAAGCTTGCCTGACTTGAATGCTATTCCTCTGTATTACACTGTATTATGCTTCTTTGTCCTAAGTCTTGAAACTTTGGTAAACTTTCAAAGTTAGAGCCTGATTCATGCCCTATTGCAGGTGGTGATGGGAAGGGTGGGTCTCTTTCTCAGGGGAAGTAGACAAATCTGGAACAGTGTCCTTTGTGACCACATGGTGGCATCAACCCATATAAAGGGCCATGTCCTGACAGGAGAGCCGGTGAAACGCATGTCCCTGTGATTCGAGTTAGGCAAATAAACAGCCAGTTGGAATTCAGCCTGATCAAGCCTGTGTACCAGGTCAGCGCAGATGCAGTGTAGAACACAAATGCAGCACAGCTGAGGGGCAGGAGTGTGGGCGTGCGACTGGGTAGTTAGCAGCTCAGAACAGGGTTCTGGAAGCAGATAGCTTTGATTTGAGGGCTGTCAACACCACTTGCTGATGGTATGATTGTGGGTAGGTTAGTTTTGCTGAGCCTCGGTTTCCTCCCTTATAAAATGGAGATGATTGTAATACTTTTATAGGATTCAGTGTGATAATCTGTGTAAAGTCCTTAGCATAACTTATTAATTAATTCAATCATAATTCGGCAGTATGTATTGATTGGGTGCATTGCACCAGGTCCTGTTCTAAGCACCAGGATACATCAGTGAGTAAAAGCAGACAAAAACCCTGCTTCCTACCCCATTACCCATTCCACCATCAACACCAAATTTATATCCACCAGGTGTTTACTGCAAGCCCTCAAAAAAGTTAACAAGGTTTATTATCCCTCAGGTGGCATTTGGGAAAGGATTCAAAGGGTGAATGAGGAAATGATAATGCAGAAAGAAGGTGAGAGAAAGGCTTTAAAGGCAGGGCCTTGCATAAGTAAACCTGGGAGATGGCATGAAGCACACACAAATTGGTATTCAAGTGGCCATTTGGCAGGCTCTCCATGCCTCACTATGACCCATCAAGCCAAGCCAACCCCTGGAGGTGCACAGTATTGGGCTAACTTTGTAGCTCAGAAGTTCTATGCTGGAGCACAGGGAATCTGCTATGGGTCTGAGTGTATGCTCACATGGCCCCCAGGGAAAACGCAGCTGCATCAGGGTTAAACTGCAGTGCATTCTGCAACTGAGCAATTCTGCCTTATGTTTCTAATTCTGGTGGCACAATAGAAACCTTCCTGTTATTTTACAGGATCAAATAGGAAAAGCAGTTAGAGAATGATAAAATTATGCAGGATTTCAGCCTGAGAGAGCATAGAAATTAGCAACTGCATTATTGTAATGGAAACGTGACCAGGAGATTTTGAGAGCAGTGATATCCATACTTAGATAGCGAATCTGTAGAAGATTCTGGTATCACTGTAATTCAGCTGAACTAAAAGCTCCCACTGCCTTGGAAAATGTGTGGCATTCTTTCCCTCTCATCTCAGAGCCCTCTACCATCTGAGTGACTGGTGTGGATGAGGTATTTGCAGGGCTCATCTGCAGAGAATCTATATTTGTTTCTGCCTTAATCAGTTCTCCGTGTGTCCTAAACCAATCACCACCTGTTGTCTGTGAATGAGCCATTTGCAGTGTTTACTGTGCAGGAACATTTAATGGGATCCTAACAACTGCCTGTATCACTGTACATCCCTGATAGAAAAGACAGGTGACAGGATGTGAACATTCCATCAATGCATTCTGGGAGCCAAACACTGGCACTGTATATTACACAGTGAAATTCACAGGGTGAGTTATATGTCCTGTCCAGAGTGATAATTATGGAAGGATAGCTAGCATTAATTTACCATTAACCTAAATTCTTACTGTGAATAAGGTACTGTCCTAAGCATTCTACACATAGCAAGTTAACTTAGTCTTCACAAAACCTCTGTAAGGTAGGTGCAATTATTTATTCTATTTTGCCGATGAGGAAACTGAGACTCTGGGATTTTAACTACCTTGCCAAAAGTCACTCAGTTAATAAAGGGTGAAGTCAGGGATTGAATCCAGGCAGTCTGACACTGAGGTCCTTGTTCCTGCACTTCATCTAAAGTTTCTCATCATGGTGGGCTGAAGGATTAGGCATCTGGGATTGCAGCCTACTGCATGCCAAGGTCTGTGCAGAATCAGACTCCCATCCAATTTTAGGGAGCTTCAACCTAAAGTCATGTCTCCATCTGTGAGGTCTGATGCCGTTCCCTGGTTTATGGGATTTATTACTTATTACCTGAAATACAATTTGGGTGGTCTGGAAATCACTCAAATTCAGAGTTCAACTATTTAAACTCAATTGACCTTTTTTAAAATTAATTTTTTATTTCAATAGGTTTTTGGAGGATAATGGTGTTTGGTTACATGAATAAATTTTTTAGTGGTTATTTCTGAGCTTCTGGTGCACCCATCACCCAAGCAGTGTACACTGTGCCCAATGTGTATTCTTTTCTGTTGTTGTTGTTCTGTACCTCAAGTTCTGAGATACAGGTGCAGACATGCAGGTTTGTTACATAGGTATACACGTGCCATGTGGTTGGCTGCATCCATCAACCCATCATCTACATTATGTATTTCTCCTAATGCTATCCCTCCTCTATCCCCTAACCGCCCAAAATGCCCCAGTGTGTGATGTTCCCCTCCCTGTGTCCATGTGTTCTCATTGTTCAACTCCCAATTTTGAGTGAGAACATGCAGTGTTTGGTTTTTTGTTCTTGTTTTAGTTTGCTGAGAATGATGGTTTCCAGCTTCATCCATGTCCCTGCAAAGGATATGTATTCATTTGCTTTATAACTGTATAGTATTCCATGTGCCACATTTTCTTTATTTAGTCTGTCATTGATGGACATTTAGGTTGGTTCCAAGTCTTTGCTATTGTGAACAGTGCTGCAATAAACATAGGTGTGCATGTGTCTTTATAATAGAACAATTTATAATTATTTGGGTATATACCCAGTAATGGGATTGCTGGGTCAAAAGGTATTTTTAGTTCTAGATCCTTGAGGAATCACCACACTGTCTTTCACAATGGTTGAACTAATTTATGCTACTACTAATAGCATAAAAGCGTTCCTATTTCTCCACATCCTCTCCAGCATCTGTTGTCTCCTGACTTTTAAATGATTGCCATTCTAACTGGCATGAGATGGTATCTCACTGTGGTTTTAATTTGCATTTCTCTAGTGACAAGTGATGATGAGCTTTTTTCATATGCTTGTTGGCTGCATATATGTCTCCTTTTGAGAAGTATCTATTCATATCCTTCACCCAATTTTGGATGGGGTTGTTTTATTCTTGTAAATTTGTTTAAGTTCTTTGTAGATTCTGGATGTTAGCCCTTTGTCAGATGGGTAGAATGCAAAAATTTTCTCCAATTCTGTAGGTTGCCTATTCACTCTGACAATAGCTTCTCTTGCTGTGCAGAAGTTCTTTAGTTTAATCAGATCCCATTTGTCTATTTTGGCTTTTGTTTCCATTGCTTTTGGTGTTTTAGTCATGAAGTCTTTGCCCATGCCTATGTCCTGAATGGTATTGCCTAGGTTTTTTTTCTAAGGTTTTTATGGTTTTAGGTCTTAGGTTTAAATCTTTAATTCATCTTGAGTTAATTTTTGTATAAGGTGTAAGGAAGGGATCCAGTTTCAGCTTTCTGCATATGGCTAGCCAGTTTTCCCAAGACCATTTATTAAATAGGGAATCCTTTCCCTATTGCTTGTTTTTGTCAGGTTTGTCAAAGTTTAGATGGTTGTAGGTGTGTGGCATTACTTCTGAGGCCTCTGTTCGGTTCCATTGGTCCATATATATGTTTTGGTACTAGTATCATGCTGTTTTGGTTACTGTAGCCTTGTAGTATAGTTTGAAGTTAGGTAGCATGATGCCTCTAGCATTGTTTTTGGTTTTGTTTTGTTTTGCTTAGAATTTTCTCGGCTATGCAGACTCTTTTTTGGTTCCATATGAATTTTAAGGTGGTCTTTTTTTTAATTCTGTGAAGAAAGTCAGTGGTAGCTTGATGAGGATAGCATTCCTAATCATGAGCATGGAATGTTTTTTTATCTGTTTGTGTCCTCTCTTGTTTCCTTGAGCAGTGGTTTGTAGTTCTCCTTGAACAGGTCCTTCATATCCCTTCTAAGTTGTATTCCTTGGTATTTAATTCTCTTTGTTGCAATTGTGAATGGAAGTTCATGCATGATTTGACTCTCTGTTTATCTGTTATTGGCGTACAGGAATGCTTGTGATGTTTGTACATTCATTTTGTATCCTGAGACTTTACTGAAATTGCTTATCAGCTTAGGGAGATTTTGAGCTGAGATGATGGGGTCCTTTTTTTTATTATTCATATTTCTTTTATTTTTTTTTTTGACACAGGATATTGTTCTGTCACCCAGGCTGGAGTACAGAGGTACTATGATAGCTTACTGTAGCTTGAATTACCTGGGCTCAAAGGATCCTCCTGCCTCAGCCTCCCAATAGCTGGAACTACAGGCATGCACCACTGCACTACAGCCTGGGCAACAGTGTGAGACTCCATCTCAAACAAAAAAAAAAACATACACAAGAGAGAAAATCCTGGGATTCTTTTTCTAGGGATGTAATGCTTACAAATAAAATGCCTCTGTGGACTACAGTACATCTAAAACATAAACAAAATCACTGACATGTGCACCATACAGAAGTTATTATCCAATAGTGTGATCTCACAAGGATTCTTGTAATTCTGCCCCAGCCTCCCGAGTAGCAGGAACTACAGGGGTCTTTAATCATGTTGTCTGCAAATAGAGACAATTTAACTTCCTCTTTACTCACTTCAATACACTTATTTCTTTCTTTTACCTGATTGCCCTGGCCAGAACTTCTAATATTATGTTGAATAGGAGTGATGAGAGAGGGCATTCTTGTCTTGTTGCAGTTTTCAAAGGGAATGCTTCCAGTTTTTGCCCATTGAGTATCATATTGACTGTGGGTTTGTTGTAAATATCTCTTACTATTTTGAGATACATTCCATCAGTACTTAGTTTATCGAGAGTTTTTAGCATGAAGGGTTGTTGAATTTTGTCAAAGACCTTCTCTGCATCTTTTGAGATAATCATGTGGTTTTTGTCTTTGGTTCTGTTTATGTGATGGATTATGTTTATTGATTTCCATATGTTGAACCAGCCTTGCATCCCAGGGATGAATCCGACTTGATCGTGATAGATAAGCTTCTTGATGTGCTGTTGAATTTGGTTTGCCAGTATTTTATTCAGTTTTTTTTTGCATCAATGTTCATCAGGGATATTGGTCTGAAATTTTCTTTTTTAGTTGTGTCTCTGCCAGGTTTTGGTATCAGGATGATGTTGGCCTCATAAAAGGAGTTAGCGAGGATTTCCTTTTTCTTATTACTGTTTGGAATAGTTTCAAAGGGAATGGTACCAGCTCCTCTTTTACCTCTGGTAGAATTTAGCTATGAATCCATCCAGTCCTGAACTTTTTTTGGTTGGTAGGCTATTAATTGCTGCCACATTTTCAGACTCTGTTATTGGTCTATTCAGGGATTCAAATTCTTCCTGGTTTAGTCTTGGAAGAGTGTATGTCTCCAGGTATTTATCCATTTCTTCTAGATTTTGTTTTATTTGCATAGAGGTGTTTATAGTATTCTCTGATGATAGTTTGTATTTCTATGTGCTCGGTGGTGATATCACCTTTATGATTTTTTGCTGCATCTATTTGATTCTTCTTTTTTTTCTTCTTTATTAGTCTGGCTAGCGGTCTATTTTATTGATCTTTCAAAACACCCAGCTCCTGGATTCACTGATTTTTTAAAGGGTTTTTTTGTGTCTCTATCTCCTTCAGTTCTGCTCTGATCTTACTTATTTCTTGTCTTCTGCTGGCTTTTGAATTTGTTTGTTCTTGCTTCTCTAGTTATTTTAATTTTGACATTAGGATCTTTCCTGCTTTTGCTTTTGGGCATTTAGTGCTATAAATTTCCCTCTACACACTGCTTTAAGTGTGCAAGTTTCTTTGAATTGACTGCACCATGGACTACAGCATAGTCAAGCCATGGTTACCCCTGTGACCCACATGTATACCTCCAGATGTCCTCTCAGAGCCAGGATGTCTGAGATAGTAAGAAAACTGCATAAGGAGATGAATAGCTAGCTCCTGCCTTGCCTGATTTACTGACCTTGCAACATTCTACCATTATTCCTGCCTCAACTGATAAGTCAACCTTGTGACACTGAACTATGTGGCCTCATTAACCGACCTTGCAACATTCTACCACCGTTCCTGCCTCAACTGGTAGGTCAACCTTTTGATATTGGAGTCAGTGACACCCCCCCTTTGGTTTGGAAAAAACCACCCTAAACTGTAACTTTCCATTACCTACCCCAAACCTAAAAAAACAGCTCCCATCCCACCACCCTCTGCTGACTCTCTTTTTGCACTCAGCCCACTCACATCTGAGTAAATAAACAGGCTTATTGCTCACACAAAGCCTGTTTTGGTGGTCTCTTCATTCAGAACACACTTAACAAAATGTCTCCCAGTGTTTCTGGTATGTTTTGTCTTCGTTATTCCAGTTAGCATTTCATCGGTTTCAAAGAACATATTTATTTCTGCCTTTATTTCGTTATTATCCAGTAGTTGTTCAGGAGTAAATTGTTCAGTGTCCATGTAGTTGTGCGGTTTTGAGTGAGTTTCTTAATCTTGAGTTCTAATTCAATTGCACTGTGGTTTGAGAGACTGCTATGATTTTCATTTTTTTGCATTTGCTGAGGTGTGTTTTACTTCCAATTATGTGGTCCATTTTAGAATAAGTGTGATCTGGTGCTGAGAAGAATGTATATTCTGTTTAATTGGGGTGTAGGGTTCTGTAGATGCTTATTAGGTCCACTTAGTCCAGAGCTGAGTTCGAGTCCTGGATATCCTTGTTAATTTTCTGTTTTATTGATCTGTCTAATATTTACAGTGGTGTGTTAAAGTCTCCTACTATTATTGTGTGCCATCTAAGTATCTTTATAGGTCTCTAAGAACTTGTTTTATAAATCTGGGTGCTCCTGCATTGGGTACATATATATTTAAGATAGTTACCTCTTCTTGTTGCATTGATCCCCTTATCATTATATAATGCCTTTCTTTGTTTCTTCTGATCTTTGTTGGTTTAAAATCTGTTTTATCAGAGACTAGGATTGAGACTCCTGCATTTTTTTTCCATTTGTTTGGTAAATATTCCTCTATCTCTTTATTTTGCACCTATGTGTGTCTTTGCACATGAGATGGGTTTCCTGAATACAGCACACTGACGGGTGTTGACTCTTTATCCAATTTGCCAGTCTGTGTCTTTTAATTGGGGCATTTAGCCCATTTACATTTAAGGTTAATATTGTTATGTGTGAATTGGATCCTGCCATTATGATGCTAGCTGGTTAGTTTGCCAATTAGTTGATGCAGTTTCTTCCTAGTGTTGATGGTCTTTACAATTTGGTGTGTTTTTTCAGTGGCTGATACCGGTTGTTTCTTTCCATGTTTAGTGTTTCTTTCAGGAGCTCTTGCAGGGCAAGCCTAGTGGTGACAAAATCCCTCAACATTTGCTTGTTGTAAAGGATTTTATTTCTCCTTCACTTATGAAGCTTAATTTGGCTGGATATGAAATTCTGGGTTGAAAATTCTTTTCTTTAAGAATGTTGAATATTGGCCCCCCACTCTCTTCTAGCTTGTGGGGTTTCTGCCAAAGATCCACTGTGAGTCTGATGGACTTCCCTTTGTGGGTAACACAACCTTTCTCTCTGGTTGCCCTTAGCATTTTTTTTTTCTTCATTTCAACCCTGGTGAATCTGATGATTATGTGTCTTGGGGTTGCTATTCTCAAGCAGTATTTTTGTGGTGTTCTCTATATTTCCTGAATTTGAATTTGGCCTTCCTTGCTAGATTGGTGAAGTTCTCCTGGATAATATCCTAAAGAGTGTTTTCCAACTTGTTTTCATTATCCCCTTCACTTTCAGGTACACCGATCAAATGTAGATTGGGCCTTTTCACGTAAGCCTATATTTCTTGGAGGATTTGTTCATTTCTTTTCACTGGTTTTTCCTCTAATCTTGTCTTCTCACTTTATTTCATTGAGTTGATCTTCAATCTCTGATATTCTTTCTTCTGCTTGATCAGTTCGGCTATTGAAACTTGTGTATGCTTCACAAAGTTCTCATTCTGTGTTTTTCCGCTCCATCAGTTCATTTATGTTCTTCTCTAGACTGTTTATTCTAGTTAGCATTTTGTCTAACCTTTTTTCAAGGTTCTTAGCTTCTTTGCACTGGGTTATACCATGCTCCTTTGGCTCAGAGAAGTTTGTCATTACCCACCTTCTGAAGCTTGCTTCTGTCAATTCATCAAACTCATTATCTGTCCAGTTTTGTTACCTTGCTGGCGAGGAGCTGTGATCCCTTAAAGGAGAAGAGGCATTCTGGTTTTTGGAGTTTTCAGCCTTTTTGTGCTGGTTTCTTCCCATCTTCATGGATTTATCTTCCTTTGGTCTTTGAAGTTGGTGACCTTTGGAGGGGATCTCTGAGTGGATGTCCTTTTTGTTGATGTTGAAATGATTTTTTTCTGTTGGTTTGTTTTCCTTCTAACAGTCAGGCCCCTCTGTTGCAGGTCTGCCAGAGTTTGCTGGAGGTCCACTCCAGACCCTGCTTACTTGGGAATCACCAGTGGAGGCTGCAGAACAGCAAAATTGCTGTCTGTTCCTTCCTCTGGTAGCTTTGTCTCAGAGGAGCACCTGCCAGATGCCAGCCAGAGCTCTCCTGTATGAGGTGTCTGTTGGCCTCCTACTGGGAGGTGTCTCCCAGTCAGGATACATGGGAGTCAGAGAGTCCCTTGAGGAGGTAGTCTGTCCCTTATCAGAGCTCAAACGCTGTGTTGAAAATCTGCTGCACTCTTCAGAGCTGCCAGGCAGGGTAGGTCTGTGAAGCTGTACCCACTACCGCGCCTTTCCCCAAGTGTTCTGTCCCAGGAATGTGGGGGTTTTATTTATAAGTGACTAATGGGCTGCTGCCTTTTTTCAGAGATACCCTGCCCAGTGAGGACATCTAGTGAGATAATGCCTGCAGCTGCTGAGCTGTGTTGGGCTCTGCCCAGTTAGAACTTTCCAGCAGCTTTCCTTAAAATGTGGGGTTGAAACTGCCTATTCAAGCCTCAGCAATGGCAGATACCTCCCCTTCCACCAAGCTTGAACAATCCATATTGAGCTCAGTCTGCTGTGCTGGCTGTGAGAATTTCAAGCCAGTGGATCTTAGCTTTCTGGTCTCTGTGGGGGTGGGACCTGCCAATCCAGACCACTTAGCTCCCTGGCTTCGGCCCCCTTTCCATGGGAGTGAATGTCTCTGTCTTGCTGGTGTTCCAGGTGCCACTAGAGTATGAAAAAAAATTGTTGTGTCCATTTCAGTTTCTGCCCAAAGGGCCACCCAGTTTTGTGCTAGAAACCCACGGCCCTGGTGGTTGTGTAGGTAACAGAGGGAATCTCCTGATCTGTGGGTTCTTAAGACCATGGGAAAAGTGCAGCATCTGGGCCAGAGTGCTGAAAACAGTCCCTAATGGCTTCCTTTGGCTAGGAGAGGAGTTCCTGGCCCCTTGCACTTCCCAGATGAGGTGACATCATACTCTGCTTTAGTTTGCCCTCCTTGGGCTGCACTCACTATCCAATCCATCCCAATGAGGTGAGCCAGGTACCTCAGTTGCAAATGTGGAAATCATTCACCTTCTGCATCAATCTCGCTGGAAGCTGTGTACCAGGGCTGTTCCTGTTTGACCATTTTGCTCAGATTGGTTCAGTTCTGACTAAAGCAGGCCCCCCAAAAAATACAGCTGCTATTAGTCCCCATCTGAGGGAGTTTCCTGGAATTCAGCCACTAGGGAGACAGAATGCCCATTGGCATTAGCTCCAATGTGTATTCTTATCCCTTACATCCCTCCCACCCTTTCCCCTGAGTCCTCAAAGTCCAATGTATCATTCTTATGCCATTATGTCTTTATAGTTTAGCTTTCACATATGAGTGAGAACATAGAATGTTTGGTTTTCCGTTCCTATTTCATTCCTTTTTATAGCTGATTAGTATTCCATGGTACATGGAATATATATATCACTTATATATATATTTACATATATATAAGTGTGAGATATATGTCACATTTTCTTTATCCACTTGTTGATTGATGGGCATTTGGGCTGACTTTTTATTTTTGCAATTGCAAATTGTGCTGCTATAAACATGCATGTGTAAGTATCTTTTTTCTATAATGACTTCTTTTCCCCTGGTAGATACCTAGTAGTGGTATTGCTGGATCAAATGGTAAATCTACTTTTAGTTCTTTAAGGAATCTTCACATTGTTTCCCGTAGGGCTTGTACTAGTTTACATTCCCCTAATGGTGTAAAAGTGTTTCATTTTCATCGAATTCCTGCCAACATATTTTAGTTTTTGATTTTTTGATGATGGCCTTTCTTGGAGGAGTGAGGTCGTATTACATTGTGATTTTGATTTTTGTTTCCCTGATAATTAATAGTATTGATGATTTTTCCATATGCTTCTTGGCCATTTGTATATCTTCTTTTGAGAATTGTCTATTAAATATCCTTACCCAATTTTTTGATGGGATTTTTTTTATCTTGCAGATTTGTTTGAGTTCTTTGTAGATTCTGAATATTAGTCCTTTGTCAGATGTATAGATTGTGAAGATTTTTACCCACTCTGTGGATTGTCTGTTTATTATGGTGATTATTTATTTTGCTGTGCAGAAGCTTTTTAGTTTAATTAAGTCAATTAATTTAATAAACAAAGATAAATCTATTTATCTTTGTTTTTGCTGCATTTGCTTTTGAGTTCTTGGTCAAAAAGTCTTTGCCTAAGTCAATGTCTAGAAGGGTTTTTTTCTGATATTATCTTCTAAAGTCTTTCAGGTCTTAGATTTAAGTTTTTAATCCATCTTAAGTTGATTTTTGTGTAAGCTGAGAGATGATAATCCAGTTTCATTCTTTTACACGAGGTTTGCCAATTATCCCAGTACCATTTGTTGAAAAGGGTGTCCTTTCCCCACTTTATGTTTTTGTTTGCTTTATCGAAGATCAGTTGGCTCTTAAGTATTTGACTTTATTTCTGAGTTCTCTATTCTGTTCCATTGGTCTGTGTGCCCATTTTTATACCAGTACCATGCTGTTTTGGTGACTACGGCCTTATAGTGTAATTTGAAGTCGGTTAATGTGATGCCTCCAAATTTGTTCTTTTTGCTTACTCTTGCTTTGGCTGTGTGGGCTCTTTTTTGGTTCTATATGAAGAATCATTCTTCATTCTATGAAGAATGATGGTATTTTGATGGGAATTGCATTGAATTTGTATATTGCTTTTGGCAGTATGGTCATTTTCATAATATTGGTTCTACCCATTCATGAACGTCAGATGTGTTTCCATTTGTTTGTGTCATCTATGGTTTCTTTCAGTGGTGTTTTACAGTTTTCCTCGTAGAGGTCTTTAACCTCCTTGGTTGGGTATATTTCTAAGTATTTTTATTTTTATTTTTTATTTTTTACAGATATTGTAAGAGGGGGTGAGTTCTTGATTTGATTCTCAGCCTGGTCACTGTTAGTGTATAGCAGAGCTACTTATTTGTGTACATTAATTTTGTATCTAGAAACTTTACTGAATTCATTTATCAGTTCTAGGAGCTTTTTGGATGAGTCTTTGGGGGGTTTTTTGTTTGTGTGTTTGTTTGTTTTTTGTTTTTGAGATGGAGTCTTTCTCTGTTACCCAGGGCTGGAGTGCAGTGGCACACTCACTGCACCTCTGCCTCCCAGGTTCTAGTGATTCACCTGCCTCAGCTCCTGAGTTGCTGGGATTTTGGGCATGTGCCACCACACCCAGCTAATTTTTGTATTTTTAGTAGAGCTGGGTTTTCACCATGTTGGTAAGGGTGGTCTTGAAAACCTGACCTTGTAATCTACCTGCCTTGGCCTCCCAAAGTGCTGGGATTACAGGTGTGAACCACTGCGCCTGGCCAGGTCTTTAGGGTTTTCTAGGTAAATGGTCATATCATTAGCAAACAGCAACAACTTCTCTTTACCAATTTGGATGGCCTTGATTTCTTTCTCTTGTTTGATTGCTTGATTTCGTTCTCTTGTTCTAGTGATTGCTCTCACTAGAACTTCTGGTACTGTGTTGAATAGAAGTGATGAAAATAGGCATCCTTGTCTTGTTCCAGTTCTCAGGAGGAATTCTTTCAACTTTTCCCTGTTCAGTATAATGTTGGCTGTGGGCTTGTCTGTCATAGAAGGCTTTTATTACCTTAAAGCATGTCCCTTCTATGCCAATTTTGCTGAGGGTTTTAATCATAAAGGAATGCTGGATTTTGTCAAGTGCTTTTTGCATCTATTGAGACGATCATATAATTTTTTTTTAATTCTGTTGATGTAGTGTATCACATTTATTGACTTACATATATTAAACCATCACTGCATTCTTGGAATTAAACCCACTTGATCATGGTAGATTATCTTTTTGATATGCTGTTGGATTCAGTTAGCTAGTATTTTATTGAGGATTTTTGCATCTATATTCATCAAGAATATTGGTCTGCAGTGCTTTTTGGTTTTGTTTGTTTGTTTGTTTGTTTTGTTATATCTTTCCCTGGTTTTGAGGGAGGATTTCCTCTATCCTGTGGAGTACTGTCAATAGGATTGGTACCAATTCTTCTTTGAATTTTTGATAGAATTCAGCTGATTTCATCTGGTCCTGCTCTTCTTTTGGTTGGCAATTTTTAAGTTACTATTTCAACCTCACTGTTTATTATTGGTCTGTTTAGAGTTTGTATATTTTCCTGGTTTTATATAGGAGGGTTGTCTATGTCCAGGTATCCATATCCTCTAGCTTTTCTGGTTTATGTGTGTAAAGGTGTTCATAGTAGCCTTAAATAATCTTTTATATTTCTGTGATATCAGTAGCAATATCTTTTGTTTATTTTTTAATGGAATTTATTTGGATCTTCTTTTTTCTTTTCTTGGTTAATCTCACTAATGTCTATCACTTTTATTTATCTTTTCAAAGAACCAGATTTTGTTTCGTTTATCTTTTGTATTTTACTGTTTCAATTTCACTTAATTCTGCTCTGATCTTTGTGATTTTTTTTCTTCTGCTGGGTTTGGGTTTGGATTAGACTTGTTTCTCCAGTTCCAAGTTCTTAGATTGTCTATTTGTGCTCTTTCACATTTTCTGATGTAGGCATTTAATGCTGGGAACTTTCCCCATAGCACCACTTTTGCTGTATCCCAGATGCTTTGATAGATTGTGTCACTAATATAGTTCAGTTCAAATAATTTTTTAATTTCCATCTTGATTTCATTGTTGCCCCAAAGATCATTCAGGAGCATGTTATGAATTTTCATATATTTGCAGGGGTTTGAGGGTTTCTTTGGGAGTTAATTTCCAATTTTATTCCACTGTGCTCTGAGAGAGTACTTGACATAATTTTGATTTTCTTAAATTTACTGAGACTTTTTTTGTGCCTTATCATATGGTCTGTCATGGAGAATGTTCCATATGCTAATGAATAGAATGTATATTCTGTAGTTGAGTAGAATGTTCTGTAAAAATCTGTTAAGTCTGTTTGTTCTAGGGTATAGATTTTTGTTTGTTTATTTGTTTGTTTCGAGACAGAGTCTCACTCTGTCACCCAGACTGGAGTGCAGTGGTGTAATTTTGGCTCACTGCAACCTCCACCTCCTGGGTTTAAGCAATTCTCTGCTTCAGCCTCCCAAGTAGCTGGGATTATAGGCACCTGTCACCATGCCTGGCTAATTTTCATATTTTTAGTATTGATAGAGTTTTGTCATCTTGGCCAGACTGGTCTTGAACTCCTAACCTCGTGATCCACCCATCTCAGCCTCCCAAAGTGCTGGGATTACAGGCGTGAGCCACTGTGCCTGACCTAGGGTATAGTTTAAGTCCATTGTTTCTTTGCTGACTTTCTGTCTTGATGACCTGTGTGGTGCTGTCAGTGGAGTATTAAAGTCCTCAACTATTATTGTGTTGCTATCAATTTCATTTCTTATGTCTAGTAGTAATTGTTTTATAAATTTAGGAGCTTCAGTGTTAGGTGCATATATATTTAGGATTGTGATATTTTCCTGTTGGACTAGTCCTTTTATCATTATATAATGTTCCTCTTTGTCTTTTTAAACTGCTATTGGTTTAACATTTGTTTTTTCTGATGTAAGCATAGCTATTCCTGCTCACTTTTAGTGTCCATTTGCATGGGTTATCTTTTTCTACCCCTTTACCTTAAGTTTACGTGAGTCCTTATGTCTTAGGTGAGTCTCTCGAAGACTGTAGAAACTTGGTAAGTTCTTATCCACTCTTCCATTATTTACATTCAGTGTTTATATTGAGATGTGAGGTATTATTCTATTCATTGTGCTATTTGTTGTCTGAATGCTTTGTTTATTTTTCATTGTTTTATTGCTCTATAGGTCCTGTGGGATTCATGCTTTAAGGAGGCTATATTTTAGGGTATTTCAAGGATTTGTTTCAACATTTACAGACCCTCTTAGCAGTTCTTGTAGTGCTAGTTTGGTAGTGGCAAATTCTCTCAGCATTTGTTTGTCTGGAAAAGATTATTCTTCCTTCACTTATGGAGCTTAGTTTTTCTGGAAACAAAATTCTTGACTGATAATTGTTTTGTTTAAGGAGGCTAAAAATAGGACCCCAATCCTTTCTAGCTTGTAGGGTTTCTTCTGAGAAATCTATTACTCTGATAGGTTTTCATTTATAGGTTACATGGTACTTTTGCCTCACAGCTCCTAAGATTTGTTCCTTCATCTTGACTTTAGATAACCTTATGACTGTGTGCCTAGGTGGTTATCTTTTTGCCATAAATTTCCCAGGTGTTTTTTGAGCTTCTTGTATTTGGATGTCTAGATCTCTAGCAAGGCAGGGGGAGTTTTCCTCAAAGATGTTTTCCAAGCTTCAAGATTTCTCTTCTTCCTCAGGAATGCCAATTACTCTTAGGTTTGGATACTTAACATAGACCTAAACTTCTTGAATGCTTTGTTCATTTTTAAAAATTCTTCATTATTTGTCCGTGATAGACTGGTTTCATCTGAAAGCCTTGTTTTTGAGTTTCAAAGTTCTTTCTTCTGCTAGTTTGATTCTATTTCTGAGACTTTCCAGTGCAATTTGCATTTCTCTAAATGTGTCCTTGATTTCCAGAAGTTGTGATCGTTTTTTATTTATGCTACCTATTTCACTGAAGAATTTTCCTTTCATACCTTGTATCATGTTTTTAGTTTCTTTAAGGTGAGGTTCACATTTCTCTGGTGCCTACTTGATTACTTTAATAATTGACCTTCTGAATTTCTGTCAATTCAGAGGTTTTGGTTTGGATCCATTGCTGGTAAGCTGGTATAATCTTTTAAGGGTGTTAAAAGCAAACAGACAAACTTGTTTTTGTGTTTAAAAAAAAAAAACTTTGTTTTGTCATACTACCAGAATTATTTTCTGGTTCCTTCTCATTTAGGGAGACTATGTTAGAGGGAAAATCTGAGACTCAAGGGCAGTTGTTCAGATTCTTTCATCCCATGGGATGCTTCCTTGATGTGGTGTTCTCCCTTTTCCCCTAGGGATGGAATTTCCCAAGAGCTGAACTGCAGTGATTGGTTTTGCTCTTCTGGGTCTAGCAACCCAGTGGATCTACAGGTCTCTGGACTGGTATTGAGGAGTGTCTGCAAAGAGTCCTGTAATGTGATTTGTCTTCAGGTCTTTCAGCTGTGGATACCAGCACCTGCTCCAGTGGAGGCAGCAAGGGAGTAAAGTGGGCTCTGTGAGGGCCCTTGGTTGTAATTTTGTTGAGTGCACTGGTTTTTTGTTGGTTGGCCTCCAGCCAGAAGGTGGTGCTTTCAAGAGCACAACAGTTGTGGTACTATAGGGAGGAAGCAAACTTGCCCTAGGATTGCCTGGTTATGTATTCAGGTTTATCAGGCAGTGGGCGGGGCCATAGAGCTCCCAAGAGATTCTGTCCTTTGTCTTTGGCAACTAGGGCAGGTAGAGAAAGACCAGTAGGTCGGGGCAGGGATAGGTGTGTCTGAGCCTAGCCTGTCTTTGGGCAATGCTGGCTGCAGATGCTGTGGGGGATGAGAGTGTGGCTCCCAGGCCAATGGAGTTATGTTTTCTGGGGGATTATGGCTGCCTCTGCTGAGTCACACAGGTCACCAGAGAAGTGGGGGAAAGCTGGCAGTCACAGACCTCAACTCGCTTCCATGCATCCTGCAGTCCTAAAGGCCTGTCTCACTCCCACCATACCCACCCCCGACATCATCTAGTCTATTTCCAGGCAGCCAGTGACCAGAGCTGAGAACTTGCCCAGACCGCAAAGCTTCCTGCTTAGAAAGCAATCAGATTTATAATTTTTGGCATGTTGGGGAGCCTACAGTGGCAATACAGTTCCCTCAAAGGATCTGTGGACTCTCCTAGATTCATCTTTTATCAAATTAGATTGAGTCAATACAATCAATTGAAGAATCTGGGTAGGAATACAGTCCACAAGGCCAAGATTTCTATCCCTCTGACTCTGATGACTTTGTCTTCTCTATTGTTCACTAGGTGAGCAGTTATGGCTTGTATTGTGGAAATTATTTAAGTAGGCGGCACTGTCCTATTAAAAAAAAGTTATAAGGCCCTATTCCTTAGTTATAATATTCTCCATGTTGTTCTGATGGTTAAAGATTTACATATATACATACAGCAAGGGGACAGTATTATATATACATCCAAAAGCTGAACAGTGTATAAGATCTGGGAATGGAATCGATGATGAAAACAAAATCAGGTAGGCAACTCTATTCGTTCATTTTCATGCTGCTGATAAAGACAAACTGGGTAATTTATATAGTAAAAGGGACTCACAGTTCCACATGGCTGGGAAGTTCTCACAATCATGCCAGAAGGGCAAAGGAGGTCTTACATGGTGGCAGACAAGAAAGAATGAGATCTAAGCAAAAGGGGTTTCCCCTTATAAAACCATTGATCTCATGAGACTTATATACTTCCACAATAACAGTGTGGGGGAAACTGCCCCCATGATTCAATTATCTTCCACCAGGATCCTCCCAAAGCACATGTGAATTTTGGGAGCTACAATTGAAGATGAGATTTGGGCAGGGACACAGCTAAACCATATCAGCAACTTAGAAGGAGCCAGAGAGCACATCATGGGAGAGGGCAAGTTCTTACAAATTCGTCCATGCCACTTATTCAAAACTAAATGTCCAAAGGAACCAGACCCAGAGCAAGTTAGCAAATGGAGACAGGAGTACAAGATTTTTATTACCAATTAAGTGTCTGTATTTGTAACCCTCCATTGTGACCCTGTGAAGCAACAGAGATCCTCACAAAGTATTGGACATGGAGAAATTAAACTGCAAGACTCCAGAAGCTCTTTTTTTCTTGGACAAGTCCCAGAGGCTGTGCAGAAGATGTCATTGTGCCAAGGCTCAACCTAATAGGGCAGCTCTCTTTAGTCTCCATCAGAAGGGAAGTGATTATTTCTATCAGACTGAAAGACATTACTCTTTTTTGCTATAGAAAGCAGAAGGATGCTGAGCCCTCAGGGATGATACAATCACTGAGAGTCCAGACCCAACACATTCCCTTTAAAGAGCCAGGGCTACCCCCTTCCCAAGGATAAGGAACCCACACTAAAATGCACCATGTTTCTGGTTGGAAAGAGCTAGTGTTAAGATGCCAATACTCTCTGAGTTTATCCAAAAGTTTCAGTGAATTCTAAATCAAAATCCCAACAGAATATTTCATGGAACTTGTCAAGCTAGCTATAGTTTATAAGGCAGGGAAACTTAAAGAAAGAAAGAACCATTGACAGAGAAGTGACTAATGTACTTGATCTAACAGAAATCTATAATAAAAGTAGAGTAATTAAAACAATGTATTATTGATAGAAAAATTAATAAATAGACCATTAGAATAAAACAGAGGATACAGAAATGGTTCCAGGCAGATACAGAAATTTAGCTTAAGGAACAGATTGAATTTCACATGGATAGTAAAAGAATGGTCTATTTTCCCTTCAAATGGATAACTAGTTCTTCCAATGTCATTGATTTAATAAAGCTAGATATGTCCCAACTCTCTGCTCCCAGCACCAAAATATAACTGAGATGGGCTAAAGAATGATGTACTGAATACAATGATAATATTAGATGAAAATAAATAAGAATATTTTGATGGCTTTGGAGTGAGTTTGGTCTTTCTAGGTAGAATACAAAATGTCAGAAGTTTGAAAAAGAAAACTGTTCACAGATGTGTAAAATACATTTAAACTCTGTATACAAAAGGTATTCTAAGAGAAGTTAAAAAAAGCAACATTTTAAAAAATTGCTGAGTATTTGAAATTTTTCTTAATAAAATTTGGGAAAAAAATAAGCAACACACTGAGAGGAAATGTTTATGACACAAATTATAGGCAGGATTAATAATCAGAATATATAAAATCTCCTATAAATGCCAAAAAATGAAAAATCAAGAGAGAATAGAGATAGGCAATTGACATAAAAAGAAATGCCAACAGACTATAAACATACGAAAAGTTGTTCAACTTGACTAGTAATCAGGGAAATGGAAATTAAATCAACAATTAGCTCACATTTTTAATCCACTAGATTGGAAGTAATTAAACATATTGATCATATTCAGTGTTATTGTTAAGGAAACAGACACTCTCATATACTCTTATTTGGTGTATTCATTGCAAAATCATTGTGAGGGTAACTTGGAAGTATTATCAGTGTTTTAAATATGTACATTCCTTAATCCAGAAAATCTATATCTCAGAATTCATTCTCAAGGAAGATGCATTTTCTTTAAGATTCATGAAAAAACATTGGGAAAAATGTCCATCACTAGAAGAATAGTTCAAAAACTGTTGATACACATAAACTATTGCCTTCAGAAAGAATGTGATAAATCTTTATGTACTGATACAAAAACATTTGCATGACATATTTCTTTCGTTTAACTTTATTTTAGATTTAGGGATACATGTGCAAGATTGTTAAGCATTTATCTTTGTCAGTGAGAAAGGTCAGTAAGAAAACGATTCATAGAACATGATTCTCATTATACATAGAAAAAGCAAAAATATTTGTTTTACAAAGAAACATGACTGGAAGGATGACCATTACAATGTCTCATCTCTCTCTCTCACCCAGCAATTCTGTCTTTCTAATCTTTTTGAATGTACCAGCCTCTTTCTCAACTCACAGAATCTTTTTACCTTTTCAAAAAACACTTTTCCTTTGACTCTTCAGGAGGCTGCCTCCTTCTCATCCATGAAGCGTCAAGTTATTCATATAGTGATCACTAGTTAGCCATCCACCTCCACCACATAGCAACAATTTTCCTGCTCCTGTTTCTAAATGGACCACAATTTTCCTTATCAAGTGGCTTTTGTGGGACTAATCCCATGTCCAGCTCCTGGAGTGGGTCATAAGTGGCTTAAGCCAATCAATGTATTCCATCTTCCTAGCTGTAAACACTGATTTAGGAATGGACCAAGTCAGTTCAAGTAGGTCAGTGAAATTTCATTCTTTGGTTTGTAATGTTGATGAGATAATGGCTAGGAATGAGAAAAGCTGCAGTCCTAGCTGCTGCTGGAGGATATCTCATGTCAGGAAGAATGAAGCTCACCTAAGAATGGTACCAATGCTACAGTAGCTAAGCAAATAATTGGAGCAACCATCCAGTTCTTTGATAATGTCATTCATATGGCTGGGTCAAACTGTGCCTCTGAATGTTTGGTTAGATCCCCTGGGCTTTCTGTGATTTGAGAAAGCATCACCACCACCCACACCTGCAGGAATTCTCTCTATCTCATCTTTTTCTCTCTCATAAGTGGTCTTCATACACTCTTGGAGGTAAGCTCCATAAGGACAGGTATGCCTCTGTCATAATTGCTGCTATAACTCTATAGTTAAAACTCAGTATTTTTGAATGATTAGATAAATGAATGAGTCAAAGTGAAGAATGCTGTGAGGTCACTTTTATGTTTTGCTTCTTATACATATTTATCACTTGAATCTTTTACCTAAAGGATATACTACATATTATTTTTTTAAATGTTTGGTAAAAGGTTAAAAAAACTGAAAAAAATATACTTCCAAATGTTTATATTATAGAATTATATTAATAGAAATAAATTATCTTTGATAGTGAGATTATGGTTGGATTCTTTTCTTCATATTTTTCTGAATTTTCTAAAATTTCTACAGTAAATGTATATTGCCTTACAATATTTTAAAAAGGAACATTTTTAAAACACTCTGAGTTCAATAGCAGGGATCCTAAGGTGAAAATTAGACATCCCACTGAAGGCAAACAAGAACAATGTTGATCAAACAGAGGCAAATATAGAGTCTACAGGAATTAATCCCTCAGCTAACCAGGGGAAGGGTACTGAGTCCCTTAATAAGGAGGAACATAACAGAGATACAAAGGGTCATTATAATTTGTTGTATTTGGCTCTATGAAGCAAATCTTCTGTAACCTCTTCAGCAGAGAATGTGGCAGAATGCTGTTTGTTTTCAATCTCTGCTCTCCTCTTCTTCTTTAGCAATAAAATCCCACATTTTTAACTGTACACATGGTCCTCTAGGATAAAGACTGGATTCCCCCACTTCCTTTGCAGCCATGTGGCATGTCACTAAGTTTCAGCCAATGGGATGAGAGCAGAAGTGTAAAGCAAGGTGTTCCTAAAGGGATGGGGCTCCAGCCCGTCCTTTTCTTCTTCTGCCTGGAATGTGTGGCCAGGATGCCTGGAGCTCGAGCATCTGGAGCCAAGAGCAGAAGTCTACATGCTGAGGATGACAAGAGGAGACAGTAGAAGCCTGACTGTCTGATGCCATGAAGTGCCATGCCGGCTCTGGACTGCTCATCCAACCCCATTCTGGACTTTTATCCATCTTATTCAAGCTGCCAGTATTAGTTCCCAACCCTGCTTTTTAAAATTATTATTATTTTACCATAATGCAGGTGAACAGAATCTAACCCATCGACAGTGTGGTCATTCTCAATAAATTGTTATTCTCTGTCATTTTCAAGTAACACTATTGTAGTTTTCAGATAATCCCAAGTTGATTAAACCCACTGAGCCCTGTGCTATTTGGATAACTGAACTGAGTAGACACTCCTGAACAAATTGAAAAAAATACTTATGTCCAAAGTAGACAAAACCAAGAAAGCACATTCCTCCAATTCTCCCTAACCACACACACACTTGCACATCACTTAGAGAATTAGTCACTGATTCTTTTATAAGCTCCTTTCCCTACTGTGTGTTTTCTTAATACCTCACACTTCCACTTCTCTTATCTTTATCATAATTACTCATTCAAACTCTCTTTTCTCTGCTAGATTCTGGAAGGGAGTGACTGTGCATTACATACCAGTGTACCCCCAAGGCTTAACACTACAGTAGACCCACAGAGGGAACTCAACAAATATTTGTTGGATAAATAAATAACTCCTTTTTCAAAGGCAACACTGAAAGAAATTAACACATTATTAATTAACAAATTAAAATACAAGTAAATTAGCATTTTCTATACCAAATGGCTAATTGGAAAATAAGAGGCTTACATGTGACAAAGCGTGGGACTGTTTCACATACGTCCCTTCCCCCAAAGGCATTAAATGCATCATTCTGTTTTCTCTAAATTGCAGTAAGAAGAAATCAGCTGCTTGTTCTTATTCTTCATGGATATAAGCACAGACTTCAGCAGGTGCTCTCTCTATGCCACTGATATGGGAAATCTCAATAAAGAAAAGAAAGGGAAGGGAGTGGGAGAAGCTTTCTTTTTTAGTTTATCAAGGTGAACACTGGCAGTTTATTTATTTTTTTTAAGAAAAAAAAAAGCCAGCAAAGATAACTTAGAAGTTGGGTTTCGTAAAAATAGATATACAATGGAGGAAATGCAGGTCTCCCGTAAACACAGATAATGGCCAGAGAAACCCAGTATCTCAGAGGTGGAATGAATCTGAGAGGTTATCCATTCCAGTGAAATTATTTCTGTTACAACATCTATGTCTGCAGAAGATATGTTATCACTATGGGTGAGTTTTCAGGGAGGGATAAGGCTGTACATGGGTGTTGGGAGGAAGAATACCATATGGTTAGGACAGATGAAGCTTGTGGGGAAAACTGGGTAAAATGAACTCTCTTGTCTTTGTCTTCATCTCCAAGCCTGCCTCTGGTCGTGTTTGTCTGTATTCCGGGCAGACAGTGCATCCATGAGATCTGTGGAAGCTCTGTGAGAGGAGCAATGTGACATCACCACACAAATGTATAATGTTATGCCTGAGTTGGAATTCCCTGTGCACCTGTTTGCTTCACCAGTCCACGGAAATCTGTTAATTGTCTGGTTCTCCATTACCAGTAATTAGTAGGCAAATCATAACAGTTTATTGAATTGGTAACATTTTGTGCCTTTTTCTTAACATGGAAATAAGGAAATGGTTCTTTGTTTTAAAATGATGTATGGCTTCGGAAGATGGAAAAAAGGACAAGAAGTTTGTGTATCTCTTTGATCTCTGAATTGTTCCTAGATATTGGGCTTGTGGATTTTGCCCTATTTGATAAATGAAATTGGAAACCTAGAAGTGCAATAGAAAGTCCTGGGCTCATTAGCAGTCTGCTCTTAGATTATTCTAGACCAGGGTTTTTACTTTGTGTCTCTTGAAAGGGGATGGGGAGATCAGAAAGTTGGAAAGCAAAAAAAAGTCAGTCCAGGTGTTTCTGTGGTATATGCAGTATTTTTCTCGATGAGCATTACTGAGTTTTGTGCTGACTGTTCTGCCCACATCCTTGTTCTCTGGGACTTCTCTCCATTCACTTACATCCTGTGCAACCATGGGAGGGTGGCATCCTATCAACTAGCTTGCAATTCAATTCACTGCTCTACCACGAAGGAATCGAATTCTCTCTCCTGAGAATTTCAATGCCACAGAGGCCAAATCATTCTTTTTAGGGCTCTGGAGTTGAAAGGCCATGTAGAGAGTCAGAGTGTGGCCCAGTGCCCCAAAAACCAAAGCCACATACCAACGAAAGTGAGAGGAAGAGTATGGGTGGGCAGAGGTGGCCAGATGGTGGGGAGAGTGGAGCTCATATCAGAGAGGAACTGGGGAGCTCCATGTGGGGGATGAGGACAAGAACAAAAGGTCGAGACATTCAAAGACAGGGACTCCATGGCTGTACATAGTGCTTCACTGATGAGTGTCTGAGATTTGCATCCTTTCAATAAGTGCCCTTAAATGGGCACTGATGTAGGTGGATATCTATCTCTTGCTATAAATCTCTAAGACACTTTTGTTTGATGAAAGTAATCCTTTTCATGTATACTCCTGGTTTACACATGAGCACTGTGAACCTCAGTGTTCTGTTACTAAGTCTATTCAGGCTTCTGTGTATTCTCCACCAGAAAAGGAAACAATTTTGAATTAAAAACTAGTTTTGTTTTTCTTTGTTTGTTTGTTTGTTTGAGATGGGGGTCTCACTCTGTCACCCAGGCTGACAGTGTGAGCAGAGTTAACAGTAACTTTGAATTTCTGAGCTTAAGCAATATTCCCACATCAGCCTCCTGAATAGTTGGAATTATAGGCACATGCTACCACATCTGGCTAATTTTTCAATTATTATTATTATTATTATTTGTAGAGACAAAGTCTTGCTAGGTTGCCCAGGCTGGTTTTGAACTCCTGGCCTCAAGTGATTCTCCCACCTTAGCCTCCCAAGGTGCTGGAATTACAGGCATGAGCCAGTCCTTGTGCCCAGCCAAGGACTAGTTCTTTAAAAACTCAGTTTCCTAAGCATATGTTAAATATGGTTTATGAATACACAAATTTTTAGGAATGTTATATCTAAAACAAGGTCACTCTGTACACAAATCTCATTCTCATCTGTGTTTCTCTGGCCGACTACATCATTGCTTCTGCCTTGCAGTATATCTACACGATAAGGGGCTTAGATTGTCAGGTACATTCTTCTCCTTTGTATATGAAAAAACTGAGCCCCAAGGAGGTCAAGCAACTTAGTTACCCAAGATCGAAAAGTAATCTGGGACAAAGCTAGGCTGGATGAACTCAGCAGTCCTGGGCACCAAGTCCCGTGGCACTCCCTTTTCATTGAGTGATTTTCTTGTCTTGTCAATGTTTAATTTATCCCCTGGCTACAATAGGCCCCTCTTGGCCAGCTGAGTATAAACTTAGACATACTTTATTTCTTTTCCAGTGAAGTTTTTCCATATGGTCCTTTATATAATTGGTCCTCAGCTAGGAAAGAAAATGTATGCTGGTGTCAGGGGGTAAGCCCTCCAACTGTTCCAAAGTTAACTTTCTGCCTGCTACATTTGTGAGCTGCAGAGCTGAGTAAATCTAGGACAAACACTCTCACAAATCCCTGATAGGGTCTGTAAAGAAGAATGTTTCCAGTCCCTCTGAGGCCTGGCTTAAGAAATGCAAGTAGTTTTAGAAAAAGAGAAAGGTGGCCACTTTTCAAACCAATACTCTGTCCACCCTCTGAGTCTCTGACCTGCATGCACAACATTGGCTCAGACAAAAACGATGCACTCAGCTTCACCTGACTTGTCATTTCAAATCCCAAACCAGCAGTGCTTCATATTCAAGAAGCAAGGCTGTGTGGAGGCAGCAGGCAAGACTACAAAAGGCCTAGAATAAACAAGCCCAGGAGAAGCCAGTGAGTTGGGGGGAGGTGAAGCTGCAATGCTTGTAGCACTGGAGCTACTGGAGAAGTTCAAGTGTGTTAGAGAATCTAACTTCCCAGCCAGGTCCCTGCCCATTGCACAGACAGCCCTGTCAGGCATTCCCTACTGTGAATGTATGTGGAGGAAGGGTCTGAAGGCACTGAAGGAAACTTGTAAATCCTTGGGACAGTAGAAGTGAGGCTTCAGAAATAAGAGCCAACTAGCCATGCGAGGAACACAGGACCAGCCTTTAAGCCTGTGCTTTGAACCTGGGCTGGGCCCTTCTAAGGGAAGCAGGTGCTGCCTGTGGGGGTCATCCCAAACTGCTTCCAGTTCGGCTGCACACTGCTTTGTACAAATAGTAAAAAGCAGCATGGGAGTGGCATTTATCCTAGCACTGTGCTGGCCACTCTCTACATTCATTAGGCATTCACTTAATCTTCTCCAAAAGCCTGTTACGTAGGTTTCAGTATCCTTAACTTTCCAAGTGAAGACGCAGAACTCTGCAAAGTCAAACGACTTTCCAAATTTCCACATTTATAAAGGAGAAAGGCCTAGATTTAAACCAAATTTTCTCTAACCTTAGAATCTAAAGTCTTATCTCTAATTATCTCTGGCAATGTGTTTGTTCTACAAGTTGCCAACCCTCTTGGTAATCATGCTTAGATGCTGCCAAAGTTATTCAGAGGACCCAGGCTTTTTAATTCCTCCCTCCTCCCCCTCCCTCTTTTTCTCTTTCCCTTCTTCTCTTTCTTGTTTTTATTCTTTTTTCTCCTCCCCACTGTACTTCTTGAGAAACTCTAGCTCCTAACAATTTTGTTGAAAACAGTATTTGGCTTCCTGTGTCAAAAGGCTTCCTATTTGGCCACAAAGGTCACACTCTTTCCACTTTCCTGTAAGTGTGAGATCCTTGAAAGAAATTTCTGATAAGAAAAGATTTGGACCCTTTTCTTATCAGAAATTTCTTTCAAGGATCTCACATTTACAGGAAAGTATAAATGGTTGATAAGCCTCATGGAAGAGGTGCTAAGCCTTAGCAATAATAAAATATCCTCGAAGGTGAAGAATCACAGAAGAAATCAGACACAATGGAGATTAAGTCACCAAGGAGAGGAATCAGTTACCACGAAGAACTGAGGTCATTAGCAGTGCCAAGGAGAGGGAGGCTTTTCCATTGGGGATGGGGCTCAAGAGGAGAGACGGTTAGTAGACTGAGCAGGTTAGAATCCTTAGTTAACCTTCCAACTGTCAGCGGACCGTGTTCTTCCTTTTCCCAAGGCTGCATCCCTGCAGTCCAGCCCAGGAAATGGCCAGGTGGTCTTCTCTCCTTCCCCCTTGCCTTCTTTCTTAACTGGATCCAGGTTCCTGTCCTAGGTCCCATCCAGCCTGCCTCTTGAGTAAGCCTGGTTCCTCTCGTCCTCTAATATAACTAATTTATTGAGGCCCTGGATAAAGAATCTTGTGAACAAAGTACTTTCTCTCTACCCACTTTGCCACCACAATGAAGTGTATGGGGAAATCACATCTATAAAAGAACAAGAATTGCAATTTCTCACAGCTGGGCTGAACAGGGCAGCTAATGGAACTGCTGTTCTAAGCCACAGAGTTATGAAGATAGGCAGTATCTCTGAGAACCATCTCACCCCATTCCTGTATTTCATTAGCTCAGCTCCAATTGACCTAACTAGAACAGACAAAGGCTCCTTAAAATATCATGCTGAATGAGATGTAATTTTCAGGATAATGTTAATATCAAAAAAGTGATTGGGAAACAGCTTTTCCCAGCCCTGCAAGTGAGGAGGCATTTTGCAAGGTAAGCACTTTTCTCAGCAACAGAGTTTGGAAGCTGGAAAAAGGGAAAATAATATGGATGAAGAGGCTGTTGTTGTGAGGATAGAAATTCCATGTCAACTAAACCCATCCTATCTAGTCAACCCAATTCTCTGAATATTGAGCTTCTCAAAATGTAATTCTACTTTAAACCTAATCCACTAATTATATCTTCTCTAAGTTGGCCATTCAGCAATTCTTCTGAAATAAATCACCAGTTTACTCTTAAGAGGAACTGCCAAATTAACTTTAGAATCAGCCAGTGCAGCCTTTCCCATAGGGATCAGTCAGTTGTGAAGTATCATGGCAATGATAAGGTAGGCAGAGGTAGTTAGTTTGGTGTAGTATAAAGAACATGGCCTTGAGTCAGTTCTAACTTATAATCCTAGTCCAGTCACTGTGGTGGGTTGAATAGTGTACCTCAAAAATTCATGTCCACTCAAAACCTCAAACTATGAACTTATTTGGAAATAGGATTTCTACAGATGTAATTAGTTGAGATGACATCATACTGAATTAGGGTGAGTTATACCAATAACTGATATTCTTATTGGAAGAAGAGAGGCTATACAGACACATATAGGGTAGAAGACCATGTGAAGACAAAGGAAGAGATTAGAAAGATGCAGCCATGACCCAAGAAATGCAAAGGATTACCTGGAGTCCCTGAAGTTAGGGAAAGGCAAGGAAGAAGTCTTCCCCAGAGACTTCAGAGGAAGCATGGCCCCACCAACACCTTGTTTTTGGACTTCCAGCCTCCAGAACTGCGGAAAAATAAGTTTCTGTGATTTAAGCCACCAAGTTTGTGGTCGTAATTTGTTATAGCAGCTCTGGAAGACCAAGACAGTCACTAATCCACTGAGTAACCTTGAACTAATTATTTAACCTCTCTGAGCCTCAGTTTCTTTGTCTAGACAAGAGTTTAGGCCTATAACTTTGGGTAAATTATGTAGGCACTCTATTTGCTTATGTTAAAAGGGAGGGTAATATTACTTAGCTTTTTAAATAGAGAGAATTGGAATTAACATGTGTTGAGCTCCTAATACATCATGAGTATTCATAGACATTTTATTAAATATTTGCAATATATTTCTCTACCCTGACTTGATCTGAAAAGAAGTTGAGATGGCTTAACAAATTCTTATCATAAAGCATCATACACTTGGACAGAACTTGATGCTAGACTTTCCAACATCCAGTGCAAAAAGGGAAACATGACATTTTATGTGACTCACATATCCACAGGGTAAATTATCACTATGTTATCCTGGCAATCCTAGGGAAGATGCTAATGGGCCAAACTCTGCTTTCCCATGAACCCGTTTTCCTATAAATGTTTCCAGATTTGATTTAACCTCTTATGTTATTAAATTTCTCTGTGAACAAGGCTTACCATAGCAAAAATAGGGAAAGACCTCATTTCTGTTCAGAAATAACTTCTTGTCCAGTAGTTAGGTAGGGAAGTTATATAAGCCTACAGGAAACTGATATAAAGCAGAATAGGATCATATCCTCAGTCCTTTGAAGTTTGAAAGGATGGATAAAGAATGGCAATAGGATTCTGAAATAACACAAACTCAAGTTCTGTCACACAGCAAGTTTCTCACAAAGCAATGGCCACCCCAAACTTTATCTCACCTGCCCACAGCCCAGTGATCAAACAGGGAAGTTTAGAAGGTCAGGGGCTTCTTCTTTTCTGAAAAACTTACTCTGAGGATTGGCATTCCCAAGAAAAGCAAAGTCTAGGAGTTGAAGCAAGAAATGGTAAGTTAAGTTCTAGAAATATAATGATGAACAAAAACAGAGAAGATCCCTGTCCTGACAGAACTTATACCAATCATAACTAAATTTGAAGATAAAATTTTTCTCTGCTCTGAGAATAAATAATAAAGATGAGTATTCTAGTTAGAGCAGTCAGGGAGTTGTCCTGTTGAAGTGGTTTTCTTACCACAATAAAAAAATATGAAGTTCTACACTAACTAATAAAGGATGTATCTTTATTTTTCTGTATCCTTCATATACTTCAATATAATGTTTGTTTTTCTTTTTATATATATATATAAAGTTCTGTGATACATGTGCAAAATGTGCAGGTTTGTTACATAGATATACATGCACCATGGTGGTTTGCTGCACCCATCAACTCGTCATCTACATTAGATATTTCTCCTAATGCTATCCCTTCTCTATCCCCCGAAGCCCCAACAGGCACTGGTGTGTGATGTTCCCCTCCCTGTGTCCATGTGTTCTCATTGTTCAACTCCCACTTGTGAGTGAGAACATGCAGTGTTTGGTTTTCTGTTCCTGTGTTAGTTTGCTGAGAATGATGGTTTCCAGCTTCATCTATGTCCCTGCAAAGGACATGAACTCATTCCTTTTTATAGCTACATAGTATAGCATGGCATATATGTGCCACATTTTCTTTATCCAGTCTAACATTGATGGGCATTTGGGTTTGTTCCAAGTCTTTGCTATTGTGAATGGTGCTGCAAGAAACATATGTGTGCACGTGTCTTTACAGAATGATTATAATCCTTTGAATATATGCCCAGTAATGAGATTGTTGGGTCAAATGGTATTTCTAGTTCTAGATCCTTGAGGAATCACCACAATGGTTGAACTAATTTACACTCTCACCAACAGTGAGAGCTTTCCTATTTCTCCACACCCTCTCCAGTATCTGTTGTTTCCTGGCTTTTTAATGATCCCATTCTAACTGGCATGAGACAGTATCTCATTGTGATTTTGATTTTCATTTCTCTAATGACCAGTGATGATCAGAATTTTTTCATATGTTTGTTGGCCACATAAATGTCTTATTTTGAGAAGTGTCTTTTCATTTCCTTTGCCCACTTTTTGATAGGGTTGTTTGTTTTTTTCTTGTAAATTTGTTTAAGTTCCTTATAGATTCTGGATATTAGCCCTTTGACAAATGGATAGATTGCAAAAATTTTCTCCCATTCTGTAGGCTGCCTGTTCACTCTGATGATAGTTTCTTTTGATGAGCAGAAGCTGTTTAGTTTAATTAGATCCCGTTTGTCTATTTTGGCTTTTATTGCCATTGCTTTTGGTGTTTTAGTCATGAAATGGTTGCCCATGCTTGTGTCCTGGATGATATTGCCTAGGTTTTCTTCTGGAGTTTTTACGGTTTTAGGTCTTACATTAAGTCTTTAATCCCTCTTGAGTTGATTTTTGTATAAGGTGTAAGGAAGGGGTCCAGTTTCAGTTTTCTGCATATAGCTAACCAGTTATCCCAACACCATTTAATAAATAGGAAATCCTTTCCCCATGTCTTGTTTTTGTCAGGTGTGTCAAAGATCAGATGGCTGTAGATGTGTGGTGTTATTTCATAGGACTCTGTTCTATTTCGTTGGTCTATATATCTGTTTTGGTACCAGTACCATGCTGTTTTAATTATTGTAGCCTTGCAATATAGTTCGAAGTCAGGTAGCATCATGCCTCCAGCTTTGTTCTTTTTGCTTAGGATTGTCTTGGCTATGTGGGCTTTTTTTTGTTCCATATGAAATTTGAAGTAGTTTTTTTCTAATTCTGTAAAGAATGTCAATGGTAGCTTCATAGGGAGAGCATTGAATCTATAAATGACTTTGGACAGTATGGCCATTTTCACAGTATTGATTCTTCCTAATCATGATCATGGAATGTTTATCTGGTTGTTTGTGTCCTCTTATTTCCTTGAGCAGTGGTTTGTAGTTCTCTTTGAAGAGGTCCTTCATATCCCTTGTAAGTTATATTTCTAGGTATTTTATTCTCTTTGTAGCAGTTGTGAACAGGAGTTCACTTATGATTTGGCTCTCTGTTTGTCTATTATTGGTGTATAGGAAAGCTTGTTGTTTTGCACATTAATTTTGTATCCTGAGATTTTGCTGTAATTGCTTATCAGCTTAAGGAGCTTTTGGGCTGAGATTATGGGTTTTCTAAATATACAATCATGTTATCTGCAAACAGAGATAATTTGACTCCTCTCTTCTTATTTGCATGCCCTTTATTTCTTTCTCTGACCTGATTGCCCTGGCCAATCCAATTCCAATACTACATCGAATAGGAATGGTGAGAGAGGGCATCCTTGACTTGTGCTTGTTTTCAAAGGAAATGCTTCCAGCTTTTGCCCATTCAGGATAATATTGGCTGTGGGTTTTTCATAAATAACACTTATTATTTTAAGACACTTTCCATCAATACCTATTTCATTGAGTGTTTTTAGCATGAAGCAGTGTTGAATTTTATCAAAGGCCTTTTATACATCTATTGAGATAATGCTGTGGTTTTTGTCATTGGTTCTGTTTATGTAATGGTTGATTTGGATATGTTGATTTGCATGTGATGATTTGCATATGTTATGTAATGGTTGATTTGCATTTATTGATTTGCATATGTTGAACCAGCCTTGCATTCCAGGAATGAAGCCAACTTGATTGTGGTGGATAAGCTTTTTAATGTGCTGCTGGATCCAGCTTGCCAGTAGTTTATTGAGGTTTTCACATTGATGTTCATCAGGGATATTGGCCTGAAATTTTCTTTTTGTGCTGTGTCTCTGCCAGGTTTTGGCATCAGGATGATGCTAGCCTCATAAAATGATTTATGGAGGAGTTACTGGTTTTTGATTGTTAGGAATAGTTTCAGAAGGAATGGTACCAGCTCCTCTTTGTACCTCTGGTAGAACTTGGCTTTGAATCTGTCTGGTCCTGGGTTTTTTTTTTTTTTTTTTTTTTTTTTTGGTTGGTAGGCTAGTAATTACTGCCTCAATTTCAGAACTTGTTAATGGTATTTTCATGGATTCAGCTTCTTCCTGGTTTAGTCTTGGGAGGGTGTATGTGTCCAGGAATTTATCCATTTCTTCTAGATTTTCTAGTTTATTTGTGTAGAGGTGTTTATAGTATTCTCTGATGGTAGTTCGTATTTCTGTGAGATCAGTGATGATATCCCCTTTATCATTTTTTTTTGTGTGTGTCTATTTGATTCTTCTCTTATCTTCTTTATTAGTCTGGCTCGTGGTCTATCTATTTTGTTAGTTTTTTCAAAAACCCAGCTTCTGGATTCATTAATTCTTTTGATGGGTTTTGTGTGTATGCATGTGTCCCTATCTCCTTCAGTTCAGCTCTGATCCTAGTTATTTCTTGTATTCTTCTAGCTTTTAAATTTGTTTGCTCTTGCTTCTCTAGTTCCTTTAATTGTAATGTTAGGGTGTCAATTTTAGATCTTTCCTGCTTTCTGCTGTAGGTATTTAGTGCTGTAAATTTCCTTCTAAATATTGCCTTAGCTGTCCTGTATGAGGTGTCTGTTGCTGCTGGGAGGTATTTCCCCATCAGGAGGCATGGGGATCAGGGACCCACTTGAGGAGGCAGTCTGCCTTTAGCAGAGCTTGAGTGCTATGCTGGGAGATCTGCTGCTCTCTTCAGAGTCAGCAGGCAGGAATGTTTAAGTCTGCTGAAGCTGTGCCCACAGTCGCCCCTTTCCCCAGGTGCTCTGAACCAAGGAGATGGGTGTTTTATCTATAAGCCCTTGACTGGGACTGCTGCTTTTCTTTCAGAGATGCCCTGCCCAGAGAGAAGGAATCTAGAGAGGCAGTCTGGCTACAGCAGCTTTGCAGCACTGTGTTAGGGTCTGGCCAGTTCAAGGGTCCATTCCAAATTTTCTGGCAGCTTTGTTTACACTGTGAGGGGAAAACCACCTACTTAAGTCTCAGTAATGGTGGACATCCATCCATTTGTGTTTTTAAGTATCTGTGTGAATGTGTTAAGAAGGAACGTGATAAATTTCATCATAGAACCATGCTCAATAATACAACATATCATCTCGTTCCATGTACACTCTTTTTGAGAGCAATAACTGCATTTTCTACTGTGTCAGAGCTCCTCCATGCACTTGAAACAGTACTAGGTATGTCTAGAATGCTCCATGATTGTTGCATGCCCCTTGCTGACAACTCTGAGGCACTCAAACCCAGTGCCTCAGTGGGGCTGGCCCCACTCCAGAAACAGTCAGGCTCTGATTTTACTCAACACCAGAGTTTAGACACGACCTGCAAGTCTCTCCACAGAGTTCTCCTGTGCATAACAATTGATCTGAATTGAGACACAAGATGAAATCAATTTGCCACCCCCAATTTCTTTGAACTAGGCATGGAAACAAATCTCAGCAACAATCAAAACTTCTGAAACTTCCAATGTATTTGCTCAGGGGCTTTCTGGCTTTCAAGCCTAATTTCTGGGAATACCTTCCAGGAGGGAAACAAAATCACATCTTATTGGAGGTTGGCCAGGGGAGACAATGTTGGTTGCACTGCAGGTTTTCCAGCCAGAAGGGGAGTAATGGATACTAATTCTGAGAGCTTGCTTCTTGCAAAAACACCAATGGTTGAGGAAGGAACAGCAGAGACGTCATTGGTCCATGCAATGGTTATGGCACATGTTAAATACAGTCAGTACTATCCCAAGTATACAGAGAAGCTCTGACGGTGTAGAAAATGCAGTTAATGCTCTCAAGCAGTGCTTCCTCCTGGGGGACAAAATTATTTGTTCTTTTTGAACCACCAGAGCTGCCTCTGGGTCTGCTAAGAAAGATGACTGGAAGCTGTTCAGAAAGACAACTTAACCTTCCTCCCACTGGGCAACTTCAGTTACCACAAGCTTAGACAGAGATGTATAAGCTGTCAAACACCACAAAACTAATTCTAAATCTCTGAACCAAGCAAGATTTCCAGAAGCATAAATAGGCAGCCTCATTTTGCTTTCAAACTGTTTATAAAAGGACAGACAAATCTTTCTCTCCCCCTACTCGCACAAAGGAGAAAGATAAAACTGGATTTGCCACCAACTGTGCCAAATTCAACATTTGGTCAGTTCTTTCAAGTACAAGCATTTTTCTGAACACTCAGCTCTGAGGGTATAATCAAATGAAATAGATTTTGCTACTGAATGAATCGACTTTATTTTGGGGGTTAAATGTACTTGGCCTAGGTCAACATTTAGGTTGTATCCACTGGTAGATTTTAAAGGACTACTGAGTACATTCATATTTCTCTATCCTTGGAGTCCTAATGTAAGAGGAAAAAGCAACAAATGCAGAACACAGCTCCATCCTGAAAACCATTGCCACACAATTACGTGACATTTTAATGTTTTATTTATCCATATACTATCAGCAGAGGCAAATATATGGCAGACTGTAATAAACAGACATACTGAGTACCATCAAACAATCAAACAGAAGGTTTTGGGTTGTGACAAAAAGCCAAAAATATCAATGAGGACTATAGGCTCAGAGGAAAGAAGAAACTTGGGATGCATGCTGAGTTGAAAGGGGAAAAAACAGGAAGTTGGGCTGTTGAACAAGTTGCCCAACACATATATGTGTGCTGTCATTGAGCACATTCAGAAAGACATTCAGAAAGCCTTAGTTGATGCTGTACAACTTACATTTACACCTACCACACTCTTCCCAAGGAGAGAGTCAATAATAGGACAGATTGGCAAATCATGAAAGAAATATCATTCAAATGAGTAAAGACATCTTTCCAAACATTGGAAGTCCCAAGTCACTTCTCTGCAATGTTCAGAAGGATTTACTCTGGAAAACAAAATGGTAGCAACTAACTCCAACTTTCATATCTGAGTACTATAATTTCTATATTCTCCTGGGAGTTATTCCACCACAGTTTTACTTTATTGCTATGTTTGGTTTTATGCTCAGCATGAAAACCTAAGACTTCATGCCACCAAATTCCATGGTGCTGATTTACTATTTTATACCTCAGCTAACCCCTCTGGGAAAAGTGCTATTGAGATATATTCCTGTTTGAGAGAGCTATGATTTTGCTAATCAACACAAAGCCCATTGCTGAGCAAAAGACATGTATTTGAGTGTGTATATTATGCATTCTTGGCATACCTGTAAGGCTTTCTATACAATAAGGACTAAGGAAAGTGTTAGTTCATTCAGAAAGTCAGTCAAAAGCAGCTGTTGATTTCAAATAGTGAGAGCAACTGGATGAGGTATGGAATTTAAATAAACTGTTTAAAATTTCATCAATGGGGTGCATTTAATGAGAGTGGGAGCATGCATAAAGGAGACTTAATTACATTTAGCTCACCTTCCTGAAATGGAGATCTAAAACCAGAATGACATGATATATATTTTAAGCCCTAGGTAAAAGTAAATACAATTTTAAAAATGATATTATGCTTAATTTTGATCAGAGTACAACAGCAAAGACCTATTTACATATAGGTTCCTCATTTTAACAAACACAAATATTCATAGGAAAGTGTCCACTGTAGTGAGGTATTCAGAAACTGCACCACATGAGGAATGGGGGGGAAACTTACCTAATTTTAATCCTGGGAGGATGGCTTCAGGAAAGTAGTATCCTTGAATAACTGAAGAACTGCTTTGTGGCTGCAAACTCATTCTGTGTTGTTCTATGAGGATAGAAGCCATGAAGAAATGAGCATGATGATTGGGTTTTCAAGCTGCTGGAACTGCGGAGTGATGGAATCAGTGTGGCAGAAGCAGAACAAGATGGGACAAAAAAGGGAAATAGCTCAAAGAGTAAGGAACTGAATGAGGAATTGCATTACAGACCAGACCCAAATCTCTACATAAAAGGAATCAAAACCAGGGGAACTTTTTTTTCCCAATAGAACTTATTTTTTCAGAACAGTTACAGATGTCCACAAAAATTAAGATTGGAGTTCTGGTATTCCCCACATCCAGTTTCCCTTATTATTAACCACTTACATTTGTTACAATTAATGAACCAACATTGATATCATATTTTTAATAAATATTTGTAGCTACTCAGATTTGCTTAGTTTTTTCTTATGTCCTTTTGCTGTCCCAGGATCCTGTCAGGATACTACCTTACATTCACATCATGTCCCTTTAGGATCCTCTTAGCTGTGAATGCTTCTTTTTTTTTCTCGCTCATTTTTGATGACCTTGACAGTTTTGAGGAGTACTGGTCATATATTTTGTAGGATGTGCCTCAAATAGGATTTGTCTGTTATTTTTCCTCATCATTAGACTGAGATTGTGGACTTTGGGGGAAAAAACACAGAGGTGAAGTGCCATTTTCATCACATTGTATCAACATGGTTTCTCACTGCTGATGTTGGCCCTTCTCACCTGGCCATGGGTATTTTGTTGGGTTTCTTCACTGTAAAGTTACTCCTTCCCTCCTTCCTTTCCATATTGTACCTTTGAAAGGAAGTCACTATGAGAAGTATACAATTAAGAGTAAAGGTTTATGCTCCCTTTCTTAAGAATGGAGTATTTGCATGATTTATTTATAATTATTATTTTTTTTACTAGATAAAGAAAATATGGCACATGTACACCATGGAATACTATGCAGCCAAAAAAAAAAAAAAAAAAAAAAAAAAAAAAGAATGAGTTCATGTCCTTTGCAGGGACATGAGTGAAGCTGGAAACCATCATTCTCAGCAAACTGACACAAGAACAGAAAGCTCAACACTGTATGTTCTCACTCATAAGTGGGTATTGAACAATGAGAACACATGGACACAGGGAGGGGAACATCATATGCTGGAGTCTGTTGGTGGGGGTGGGCTAGGGGATTGATAACAGGGGTGGGGAGGTTGGGAGGGATAACATTAGGAGAAATACCTAATGTAGGTGATGGGCAGATGGAGGCAGCAAACCACTATGGCATGGTATACCTATGTAACAATCCTGCAACATCTGCACATGTACCCCAGAACTTAAAGTATTTTTAAAAATTTAGAATTCTTTTGAAAGGGACATTTGTTTCTTCTCCATCAATTATTTATTTATTTAGTCATTTTCAGTATGGACTCACGCATATTTATGTTATACTTGGGTTACAATCCAATACTGCTGTATTTTATTGCTCAAATTGTTCCAGCTTTGGCCATTGGAAGTTCTTTCAGTTGAGTTCTGTGTCCCTCTGTTCCTCTGACACAATTCCATCATTGTAGGTTTCATTTTAATTTTTAAGCACTTCCTTACTTTCTGATATTGCAAGATGCTTCAGGCTCATCTTGTTTGTTTCCTGCCTCAATATTATAATCAGCCGTTTCTCCAAGGAATCCTGGTTCTTTTTAATGGTTCCTATAATGGTATTGTAGACCAACATCTGGATTCTAGGTATGTTCATTGCTGCTGGGATGCTGTTCTTTCTAGCCTCTCTCAGCTGACAGAACAAAGATTATATATGTATAGACCAAACTATGCATATACATTTATCCATAAATATTTCTGATCTGTATTAAGCTAAATATAAATTCATACTGATGTCTCCAACTCCAATGAATGACCACATGGATCATTCCAGCCTCTTCCCCTTGGTTATCTGTAACCTCCCACTTTAACAGTGAGGAACCTGGCTCCCACACTTCTACTGTGCACTTACTTAATTGTTCAGTTGCAGTATACATATGTAGCACTATCTGGATTATTAATCTGTTCCCTATAAGAAACAACTTTATCAAATAGCATACAATGCTTATTTAAATTTCTTTTGACTTCAGTCTTATAGACTGTACTTCTAGACTAAAGTTAAATAGGTCAGCATCTATTCAACCCCATCACTGAGGTAGTTTTGTATATTTGCACTCTTAACACAGTCTGAATTCCTTCCTGGGATCCCTGAACCTCCTAATTATTTTTTTTATTTGTCTACATTGAGGTTCTCTTTTTGGGCTATAAAATTCTATAAACTTTGAAAATAATGTCACGTATTGTTGTGTATCTAACATTACAGTATCATACAGAATAGTTGTATTGTTCTGAACATCTATTGTGCTTCACCTGTTTAACCTCCTACTCCTCCCCCTGAACCATGAATCTCATGTTTACTACCTCTATATTTCATGTTTACTACCTCTATAGTTTGTCTTTTTCAGAATGTGATATAATTGGAATCTTTTCCAGTTATATATATGAATGTAGTCTTTTCAGACTGACTTCCTTCACTTAGCAATGTGTATTTAAAGTCTATCCATAGCCTTTTGTGACTTGATAGCTCATCACTTTTTAATCAGTGAATAAATGTCTATTCACCTTTTGAATGATCTCTTTGTGGCTTCCAGTTTTTGTCAATTATGAATAAAACTGCAGTAACACTTGCTTGCAAGATTTTCTGTGGACATTAGTTTTTAAATAAATAAGAAGATGATGGCTGAATTATATAGTAAGACCATGTTTAACTTTGTAAAACACTGACAAACTGTTTTCAAACAGGTCATATTTCATCCCCATCAGCAATGAGTGAGAACTCTTGCTGCTTTGCTAGGATTTTCTTTTTCAGTTTGCTTGTTTGTTTTCCATTTAAATAGGTATGTGGTAGTATCTCATTGTTTTAATGTAAAGTTCCTTGATGATAAATAATTTTGAAATTTCATTCATGTGGTTATTTTTTATCTGTATATCATCTTTGATGATGTGTCTATTCAGATCTTTTGCCCATTTTTAAATTGTGTTGTTTCTTTTCCTATTGTTGAGCTTTAAGTGTATTTGCATTTTGAATACAAGTCCTTTATCACATGTATGTTTTTTCAATGTTTTCTCCAGGTCTGGTCTGTTGCTATCTTTTCATTCTTTTTTTCTTTTTTTTTTTTTTTTTAGATGGAGTCTCACTCTGTTGCCCAGGCTGCAGTGCAGTGGCATGATTTCAGCTCACTGCAACCTCTGCCTCCTGGGTTCAAGTGATTCTCCTGCCTCAGCCTCCCAAGTAGCTGGGATTACAGGCACATGCCACCTAATTTTGGCTTTTAAAAGTAGCGACAGGGTTTCACCATGTTGGCCAGGATGGTTTCCATCTCCTGACCTCGTGATCCACCCCCCTCAGCCACCCAAAGTGCTGGGATTACAGGCATGAACCAGCATACCCCGTCTTCATTCTTTTAATAGTGTCTGTCATGAAGTAAAAGATTTTGATCTTAATAAAATACAACTTATCATTTTCTTTCTTTCATGGATCATGCTTTTTTATTACCTCTAATCACCAAACCCATGGTCACCTAGGTTTTCTTCTCTATTTTCCTCTAGAAGCTGTATAATTTTGCAGTTTGTATTTAGGTCTACAGTCCGTTTAGTTAAGTGGTGTATTGTCATTTCTAGATTTTTTTTTGCATTTACATTCAATTGTTCCAATACTATTTGTTGAAAAGACTATTTTTTCTCCATTGAATTTCTGAATTTTATATTTGTATATTTGTATGTTCCTTCTTGTACAATGAGAATGACTATTCTACAGATAGGCACAATGAGAACTCTGGTTCTCAGTATCAATATAGTTACTCATTGCTCAAATCTACAATGCAGTAATTAGTGGTTTCAAAGTTACTACGCCCATGCCAGTACCAAAATAAATCTCCTAAGTAGAGTTCAAGGTTTCTTTGTTGTTCTTTTTGTCTTTAAAATAAATCTCAACTATAGTATCTGGTGATATATTCAAGAGTTACTTGAACAAGTTCTGCTTTTCTCTTAGATGCTTTTGATAGCTATTTGTTATTAACATAGGATCAATAGTCTTGTGTTTAAATTTCATTTTAGCTTTCCTCCATCTTTATTTATTTATTTGCTTATTTACTTGTTATACTTCAAGTTCTGGGGTACATGTTCAGCTCATGCAGGTTTGTTACATAGGTATACACATGCCATGGTAGTTTGCTGCATCCATCCCCATCTACATTAGGTTATTTCTCCTAATGCTATCCCTCCTCAATCCCCCCAGCCCCTGCTATCAATCCCCTAGCCCCCCACCCCACAACAGGCCCCAGTGTGTGATATTCCCCTCCCTGTGTCCATGTGTTCTCATTGTTCAACACTCACTTATGAGTGAGAATATGTGGTGTTTGGTTTTCTGTTCTTGTGTCAGTTTGCTGACAATGATGGTTTCCAGCTTCATTCATGTCCCTGTAAAGGATATGAACTCATCCTTTTTTTTGACTGCATAGAATTCCATGGTGTATATGTGCCACATTTCCTTACCCAGTCTATCTTTGATGGGCATTTAGGTTGGTTCCAAGTCTTTGCTATTGTAAACAGTGCTGCAATGAACATACGTGTGCATGTGTCTTTATAATAGAAAGTTTTATAATCATTGGGGTATATACCAACTAATGGGATTTCTGGGTCAAATTGTATTTCTGTTTCTAGATCCTTGAGGAATTGCCACACTGTCTTCCACAACGGTTGAACTAATTTGCACTCCCACCAACAGCGTAAAAACATTCCCATTTCTCCACATCCTCTCCAGCATTTGTTGTCTCCTGAGTTTTTAATGTTTGCCATTTTAACTGGTGTGAGATGATATCTCAATGTGGTTTTGATTTGCATTTCTGTAATGATCAGTGATGATGTGCTTTTTTTCATATGTTTGTTGCCTGCATAAATGTCTTCTTTTGTAAACTGTCTGTTCATATCCTTTGCCCACTTTTTGATGGGCTTTTTTTTTACTTATAAATTTGTTTAAGTTCTTTGTAGATTTTGGTTACTAGCCCTATGTCAGATGACTATATTGCAAAAAAATTTCTCCCATTCTCTTGGTTGCTGGTTCACTCTAATGATTGTTTCTTTTACTTTGCAGAAGCTCTTAAGTTTAATTAGATCCCATTTGTCTGTTTTGGCTTTTGTTGCCATTGCTTTTGGTGTTTTAGTCATGAAGTCCTTCCCTATGCCTACGTCCTGAATGGTATTGCCTAGGTTATCTTCTAGGGTTTTTAATGATGTTAGGTCTTACGTTTAAATCTTTAATCCACCTGGAATTAATTTTTGTATAAGGTGTAAGGAAGGGATCCCGTTTCAGCTTTCTGTATAAGGCTAGCCAGTTTTCCCAACACCATTTATTAAATAGGGAATCATTTCCGTATTGCTTGTTTTTGTCAGGTTTGTCAAAGATTAGATAGCTGTAGATGTGTGGCATTACTTCTGAGGCCTCTGTCCTGTTCCATTGGTCTATATCTCTGTTTTGATACTGGTACCATGCTATTTTGATTGCTGTAGCCTTGTAGTATAGTTTGAAGTCATATAGCATGATGCCTCCCACTTTGTTAGGATTGTCTTGGCTATGTGGGCTCCCTTTTAGTGCCCTATGAAGTTTAAGGTGGTTTTTTCCCAATTCTGTGAAGAAAGTCATTGGTAGCTTGATGGGGATAGCATTGGATCTGTAAATTACCTTAGGCAGTATGGCCATTTTCATGATACTGATTCTTCCTAATCATGAGCATGGAATGTTTTTCCATCTGTTTGTGTCCTCTCTTATTTCCTTGAGCAGTGGTTTGTAGTTCTCCTTGAAGAGGTCCTTCATATCCCTTGTTAATTGTATTCAGAGACATTTTCTTCTCTTTGTACCAATTGTGAATAGGAGTTCACTCGTGATTTGGCTCTCTGTTTGTCTGTTACTGGCGTATAGGAATGCTTGTGATTTTTGCACATTTATTTTGTATCCTGAGACTTTGTTGAAGTTGCTTATCAGCTTAAGGAGATTTGGGGCTGAGACGATGGGGTCTTCTAAATATACAATCATGTCATCTGCAAATAGCGACAATTTGACTTCCTCTTTTCCTAATTGAATACGCTTTGTATCTTTTTCTTGCTTGATTGCCCTGGCCAGAACTTCCAATACTATGTTGAATAGGAGTGGTGATAGAGGGCATCCTTGTCTTTTGCCAGTTTTCAAAGGGAATGCTTCCAGGTTTTGCCTATTCAATATGATATTGGTTGTGTGTTTGTCATAAATAGCTTTTATTATTTTGAGATATGTTCCATCGATACCTGGTTTATTAAGAGTTTGTAGCGTAAAGGGCTGTTGGATTTTGTCGAAGGCCTTCTCTGTGTCTATTGAGATAATCATGTGGTTTTTGTCTTTGGTTCTGTTTATGTGCTGGATTACATTTATAGATTTGTGGATGTTGAACCAGCCTTGCATCCCTGGGATGAAGCCGACTTGATGATGATGGATAAGCTTTTTAATGTGCTGTTGGGTTCAGTTTACCAGTATTGTATTGAAGATTTTTGCATCAGTGTTCATCATGGATATTGGCCTGAAATTTTCTTTTTTAGTTGCAATTCTGCCAGGTTTTGATATCAGGATGATGTTGGTCTTACAAAATGAGTTAGGGAGGATTCCCTCTTTTTGTATTGTTTGGAATAGTTTCAGAATGAATGGTACCAGCTCCTCTTTGTACATTTGGTAAAATTCGGCTTTGAGCCCATCTGGTCCTGGACTGTTTTTTGGTTGGTAGGCTGTTAATTTCTGCCTCAACTTCAGCCCATGTTATTGGTCTATTCAGGGATTCAACTTCTTCCTGGTTTAGCCTTGGGAGGGTATAAGTATCCAGGAATTTATTCATTTCTTCTAGATTTACTGGTTTATGTGCATAGAGGTGTTCATAGTAATTTCTGATGCTAGTTTGTATTTCTGTGGAATTGGTGGTGATATCACCTGTATCATTTTTTTTATTGCGTCTATTCGATTCTTCTCTCTCTTCTTTTCCATTACTCTGGCTAGTGGTCTATCTATTTTGTTGATCTTTTAAAAAAACCTACTCCTGGATTTACTGATTTTTTGAAGGGATTTTTGTGTCTCTATCTCCTTCAGTTCTGCTCTGATCTTAGTTATTTCTTGTCTTCTGCTAGCTTTTGAATTTGTTTGATCTTGCTCCTCTAGTTCTTTTAATTATGATGTTCGGGTGTCAATTTTAGATCTTTCCTCGCTTCTCATGTGAGCTTTTAGTGCTATAAATTTCTCTCTAGACACTGCTTTAAATGTGTCCCAGAGTTTCTGGTATGTTGCCTCTTCATTCTCATTGGTTTAGAAGAACATCTTTTTTTTGAGACAGAGTGTCGCTCTTGTTACCCAGGCTGGAGTGCAATGGCACGATCTCGGCTCACCGCAACCTCCGCCTCCTGGGTTCAAGCAATTCTCCTGCCTCAGCCTCCTGAGTAGCTGGGACTACAGGCACGTGCCACCATGCCCAGCTAATTTTTTGTATTTTTAGTAGAGACAGGGTTTCACCACGTTGACCAGGATGGTCTCGATCTCTTGACCTCGTGATCCACCCGCCTCGGTCTCCCAAAGTGCTGGGATTACAGGCTTGAGCCACCATGCCCGGCCTAGAAGAACATCTTTATTTCTGCCTTCATTTCATTATTTATCCAGTAGTCATTCAGGAGCATGTTGTTCAGTTTCCATGTAGTTGTGCTTTGAGTCAGTTTCTTAATCCTGGGTTCTAATTTGATTCCACTGTGGTTTGAGAGACTGTTTGTTATTATTTCTGTTCTTTTGCATTTGCTGAAGAGTGATTTACTTCCAATTACATGGTCGATTTTACAGTAAGTGTGATGTGGTGCTGAGAAGAGTGGATATTCTGTGGACTTGGGGTAAAGAGTTAATTTATTTTGATGATTTGGCATTTGTAAAACATTAACATGGAATCAAAGGAAAACTGTAAAAAGGATATACTCAGAAAGACACCAATTTCTTCCCTCACTCCTATACTGTATTCCTACTCATTCTTCTGTGTTACTACTGCCTTGTCATAGTTAGATTTATTTGACCCCTCCAAATCTCGTGTTGAAATTTGATTCTCAGTGTTGGAGGTGGGCTTAATGGAAAGTTTTTGGGTCATAGGGATATATCACTCATAAATAGATTAATGCCCTCCCAGAGTGGTGGGGGTGAGTGAGTTCTCACCCTATTAGTTCCCTCAAGAGCTGATTGTTAAAAAGAGACTGGTATCTCTCCCTGATCCTTCCTGCTTCCTCTTTTACCCCTACAGACTCTGGCTCCTGTTCACCTTCCACCATGAGTAGAAGTAGTCTGAGGATCTCAATAGAAATAGATGTTGGTACTATGCTTCTTGATCAGCCTGCAGAACTATGAGCCAAGCACACATCTTTTCTTTATAAATTTCCCACCCTAGGTATTCCTTTATACCAGCACAAATGGACTAAGACATTAGGTAACTAATTTTATTGGTTTCTGGTTTATCCTTCCTGTGTTTCTTTTTGCAAAATACACACACACACACACACACACACACACACACACACACACACAGAGAGAGAGAGAGAGAGAGAGAGAGAGAGAGAGATATTTATTTTTTAAATTTATTTATTTTACTTTAGGTGCATACTATATCTGGCATTTCTCCCCATGTTATCCCTCTCTGCCCTCCCCTCCCCTCCCTCCCCATCCCCCATTGTCTCTCCCCTACCCCCCTCAACTGTCCCCTGTGTGTGATGCTCCTCTCCCTGAGTCCACATGTTCTCGTTGTTCAACACCCACCTATGAGTGAGAACATATGGTGCTTGGCTTTCTGTTCTTGGGTCAGTTTGCTGAGAATGATGGTTTCCAGCTTTATCCAAGTCCCTACAAAGGACACGAACTCATCATTTTTTATGGCTGCATAGTATTCCATGGTGTATATGTACCACACTTTCTTTGTCCAGTCTATCATTGATGGGCATTTGGGTTGGTTCCACATCTTTGGTATTGTATAGAGGGCTGCAATGAACATACATGTGCATGTGTCTTTATAGTAGAATGATTTATATTTCTTTGGGTATATACCCAATAGTGGGATTGCTGGGTCAAATGGAATTTCTATATCTAGATCCTTGAGAAATCGCCACACTGTCTTCCACAATGATTGAACTAATTTACAGTCCTACCAACTGTGTAAGAGTGTTCCTATTTCTCCACATCTTCTCCAGCATCTGTTGTCTCCAGATTTTTTTAATGATCGCCATTCTAACTGGCATGAGATGATATTTTTTAAATTATCTGTTTGGATTCTTTAAAAGTCTTTAATTTTTTAGAGCAGCTTTGGGCTCACAGCAAAATTCCAAGAATGATTTCCCATTTATCCACTGCCCCTACACATGCAACATCCCTCAGTATCAACATTCTCATCAGAGTGGTCTATTTGTTATAATTGGTAAACACATTATAATCACTCAAAGTCTGTAGTTTATATTAGAATCGACTCTTGGTGTTTTACCTTCTATGGTTTTGGACAAGTGTATAATGATGTATATCCACCCTTATAGTATCTTATGGAGTATTTTCACTTCTCTAACACTTTTCCATGCTCTTCCTATTTATCTCCTCCACCTCCAACTCTTGGCAAGCAGTAATCTTTCTTCTGTCTTCATAGTTTGTCTTTTCCAGAATGCCGCATAGTTGCAATCATAAAATATGTAACATTTTCAGAATGGCTTCTTTAGATAATATTATGCAGTTAAGTTTCCTCTGTGTCTTTTCGTGGTTTGGTACTTGTTTGTTTGCTTGTTTGTTTGTTTGCTTGTTTTTTAATACTGAATAATATTCCATTGTCTGGATGTACCATAGTTGACTTACCCATTTGCCTACTTAAGGACATCTAGGTTCTTTCTAAATTTTGGCAGTTATAAATAAACCTGCTTTAAACATCCATTTGCAAGTTCTTGTGTGGACATAAGTTTTCAACTCCTTTGGGCAAATACCAAGGAGATTTCTTTTAACATAAAAGGTAATATACTATATATAATTTTTTGCATTATGCTTTTTTCACTTAAAGATACATATCCTGAAAATTATCCCAGATCATTTCACAAATATTATCCTTATTTATTTCTATAGATATATATCATTTCACTGTATGAAAATACCACCAGTATTTTATGACTAGGCATTTACTTAATTCTAATATTTTCTATAATAAATAACTTTTCAATGAATAATATTGCTCATATGAGTGTTTGGTTTTGATATTATTGGGAATCAATCTTCAGGGTAAATTCTCAGAAGTGAGATTGCTAAGTCAAAGGGTTTCTCAGCCTTTTTCTTCCCTTGACATGAATGCTTAGACTCAATTTTGAAAGCAGGGTTTTTTTCAACATTTCTTATTTGTTCATTCGTTTTGCTTTGCCCTTGTATTGTGGAGGGATGGGGAAGAATTTAAGAATATTTTGTTTAAGCAAAATTGTCAAGGCTGAGGCAATAGAGAATTAAACTCTTACATGTATTAACTTACCTGAGTGTATAACAGCATTGAGAGGCAGGCTCCAAACTGGAAACAAGACGAAATTTGATTTATTCTTATTCTGGACATAAGGAAAAACACAAACAAAAACAAAGATATAAATACCAGCAGGGATGCCACATTGCCAACTCCATAAGATGCTACTCATAGTCATAAAATTTTAACAGTGTCCTCCAGGAGTTATAAAACATGACAGCTCCTGGAACTTGGACTCTAGAAGGGAAAGGCCTGTTTAGACCTTTGATATTTGGGCACTAAAGGGAAGGCAAACCTGGAGATGTCAGGAGCATCTGGACAACAGCAACAGCAAAAGTTTGTTTCTGAGCAATTGGATCGAATCAACACAGTTTAACTTTCATTTATTTGGCACATACTATATACAGGGTTTTTCAGGATACAGGGAAAACAAGCACTCAGTGAGTACTTGCTACATGCCATAGTTTGTAATGTTAATTACTTGGGTTAGTACTAACAAGTTTGTAAGTTAGGTGATATTCATATCCCCATTATCAAGATGGGGAAACTGAGATTCAGGGTGCTTTCATTTATGTCAGAACAACCTATTTTCAAAGTTCAGTTCAGCTACTTCTGAGCTATACAGCTTTGGTAATTTAGTTAACCTGAGACTTGGTTTCCTCAGTTGTAATAAAGGAGATAATTGGAACATTAGCAACACAGTCTAGATCAGTCTCAAACAACAGCATCAACATTACCTAGAAACTTTTTAGAAATGCATATTCTCAGGCCCAACTACAGAATCAAAACTGGGCAGGGCAGAGGAGGGGGTGGTTAGGTCCCAGCAATTTATGTTTCCATGAGCCTTTCAGGGGATTCCAAAGCACGTTCAATTTGGAAGACTGGTGGTGTAGAGTACGGATGCGGATTCTGGAGTCTGAATCCATGGTTTTGAACCCTGGCATTGATTCACTGTTATACTTTTTGGTCGTGTTACTTTGTTTACTAAATCTCTAGTTACTTAATCCACCTGCATCTGAGTTCACTCATCTGTAAAATGGAAATAATAACTATACCTGCTTTGTTGAGATTGTTATAAGGATTAAATTGTGAAAGAACATAAAATACAACAGTGCCTGGCACATACTAAGTGTTGTAGTGAGTACTTTATAGCTGTTTGTTAAAAAGAATAAATAAAAATGATGTTTGTTTGGGGAATTTGGGTAAAGTATGTAAATTGTGCTTGGCACATAGTAAGTGCTCAACAAATGTTAAAAATTATTGTCATTAGTAGCCATAATGTCCTAATAACTTGTTCTAAATTACCACAGCCTCTAAGGGACAGGGATGAGCTCTCTGCATTGTATACCTTCATCATACATACGGTGTAATCCACATGAGCACAGTCTTTGTTTTCAAGCGGAGGTGAAAATAAAAAAATCCAAACTAGGCAGGTAGACATCAGGGTAGAGATAAACCCAGGAGCCCTGGGCAGTTGGAAATATTGCTGCAAGAAGCTCGATAGTGGTCTCAGAGGGATGACATCAGTATGGGAGAAGCAGTGGAGGGAGGAGGCTGATGGCTGGTGGGTCAGAATTGAAAGGGACACACCATTTCAGCTGGAAACATGCAAAACATTATTTCGAAATTGCTGAGCAAATTCAATGGCTAGTATTGCTATGCTGATGTGTTAATAATAATTCTGCAGTTAGAGACAAGCCTGGGCTGTTAGCATTCAAGGCCACTTAGATTTTAAAGAGTCATTTTATGGAAAGTTTTAATTAGCTCTGGATTGTAACTAACATTCTCTTTAAAACGGTTGTGGGCGTTTGATGAGGTCTGGGTTCCAGTGGATGGAAATGAGAGCTGGATTTTACTCATTGCTCTCACGGTCTGTCCAAGGCAGTTCATCTTTTCTGGGCCTTGGCATGAGTGCTGTGTAGCCAGGCATTACACCCACCAGAGAATCCAGGCCTGCATGTCCTCTCATCCTCTGCGGAAAAGGAAAAGGGAGCTGGGCCCTTCAAGGAGGAAGGTTTGTCTGATCCTCAACTGCAACCCCTGCTTCCCTCCTGCTGCAGCTTACCCCTCTTCTTCTGAAGCCCAGATGCCCTGCTTGTCCCTCAGGACAGTCTCCTAAGTACAGCTGCACACTCCAGTTTCCTGCTATCCCCTCTTACCTCCCTCCTAAACTCCTACCCAGCAGGCCCAGCTGTTCATCTTTCTTCTTTGCAGCATGGGGCAGTGAAACTAACAGCAGGATTCTGGTGGACCTAGGTTTGAAAACTGGCTTTGCCACATATAAGCTATACACCTTAGGCTCATTAATTCTCAGACTCAGGTTTTTCATCTGTAAAATTGGGGGAAAAATGCCTAAAGTGTTACTGTGAGGATACCCAGTGTCTGGCACATAGCAAGTATTCAAGGAGAATTTTATCATCATCTAATCACTTTCAACCATCCTAACATTTACTTCGGTTCTGCCTGTGTTTGTCTTAAATTATTCCTTCATGTCCTCCCTTTAACCCCTGAGAACAAGGATCCGGATGACGTCTTTGAATACTCTCCCACTGCTCCCCCACCTAGTTCCCTGCACGCTAATCAAATCTCCCTGTTGAGTAGCAGATCTGGGTACAGGACCTGAGCACGCTTGCTCATGGTGGAATTGGAGGATTATAAAATGACTCCAATGGTGTAGTACTTAAGCTGAAAGAAAAATAATCATTCAAATTTGAGCTCTAGAACTTTAAGATCCATGCTGACTCTGGTGATGGGGGAAGCCCAGGTGTGAGAAATGATTTGTGCCATTTCTGCAGCTATTTGTGTTACTTGTGGTCAGAGAGGCTCACAGGAAGTCAAGAGATTTGGAGGAAGTAAAATGAATCTCACCACACCTATGATTTGGGCAGGGGGAAGCAGAGAGCCGAATAACGAAGTGAGTAAATGGAAATCAACCAGTTGGGAATGTCTTGGCCTCTGACAGCTGTCCTGAATGAGATCCTGAGGCTTTGGCTGGCAGAGCAGGAAGAAGGGAGAAGCAGGGTGGGGACAGAAAAAGACAGGGAGCATTAAAACTCACCCCTGGCTGGCATCTTTGAAGGAGCTAGCTGGGCTGTTTCTGTGCAGTGACCATCCTTGAGCTTCTTCTCTGCAGTGGACCTCCTCCCACCTCACAACTGGCTGCCCATTTCTGGTCATCCGCCTGTTTTAAATGCAGTCTTTTTTCCTACTTGGCTGTGAGTTCCTTGGCACTTAAAGCTCTAATTTTTTCTTTTTAGGTTTTGAATTCTGGATGTCTACTCTGTGCCTGGACCATAGTGAGGAAACGGTAAGTGGAAATATAAAGAGAATATAATCTTTGGAATTATCCAGACCTCAGTTTGAATTCAGGCTCCAGCATCTATCTGCTTGTCTGGTTATATCAGACAAGTCTCTTCACCTCTTTGCTTTAGTTTCTTATCTGTAAAATGGCCAAAATGAGTCTTATCTTTCAGCTGTGAGATTTCTCTCTTGAGGCACATGTAACATATTACCTGCTCATGAATGGCAGTGATTCAGTGCTCCATCTAATTGGTGACTCAGGTAAGATCTTGGCCTTGAACATCCAGTAAGTTCAAAGGATGACAACTAACCCCAAAGACAAAAGCTCTTCAATTTTGCAGCTAATTTAGTCCAACCATCTTTAGCTAATTCAATCAGTTCTCATTCACCAGTGGATAAATTGTGCTCATCATGGGCTTAACCATGCAATTAATATGGTTTTGAGATTGATTCATTAACAGAGCCCTAATTAAAGCTAAATAAATGAGATAAATCTGTAAGTCTATAAGTTCAACTAGCAGTCCAGAAACTACCAGTGGCAATACTCAGTTACCTGCTTTATTTAGCAATATTTCAACAAATAGTTATCATGTATCTACTCTGTGCATGCCAGGGATAAGACTATATCCTGTGTCAGCTGGATATTAAGAGAATATTAACTCAGCTATAGTAAGTCTGAGTAGAATAATAACTAAGAAGGACGATCACTGCGGGGTCAGAGTTAGAGCAGAAAGTATAAGGCCAGAGATAGAGCCAAGCTGAGAAAGGGACCAAAAGCCCAGGCCAAGAAGCCAATATTGCAAATATAGTTCCAAGAAACTCGATGTTGGTCTCAGAGGGATGATATCAGTATGGAGAAAGCCGTGTGGGGAGAAGGCTAATGGCTGCTGGGCCAGAATTGAAAGGGACACTCCAGACGTTCCCGGAGTCAGGATGATCACAAACAGCTAACAGAAGTGAGGATAGAGCAGGAAGGGAGAAACAGAGATCTAAGAGTGATCGGTCTGAGGCCAGCATCTGTGCATGGTGGGGAGGAAGGGCAGCAATCAGAAGGGAGAAGAGTGAACACGAGGGCTTCTTTTATAGGCTGGCTGCATTCATGTATGTCTGCGTGAACTAACATGATTTACAAGGACCAAATAGATGTAGATTTGTTAGAATCACCACAAAATGCTACATTCTTGAGCCAAATATGACCTGTTGACTTTACAGCTCTGAGCCTATCTGTTCTTCCTGGAGAAAGTGGGAAACCGCACAGACAAGCAAATATGTGCCTTTTTTTTTTTTTTTTCGTTTTAACTCTGGTCTCAGCACTACGCCCATGTGGTCTAAATTTACTACACACCCTATTTTCTGAGCAGAGCCATCTCATATACTTGTTTTGCTTCCTAAAACTGGATTTCCTGACATTAGCCCTGTTTCTTTTCCAACTTGCACAAAATCTCAATGTCCACTTTATTATCCAATTCAAATTGGGCTTATCTTTGTTTTCCTAATAAAAGTATTTATCAGTCTTCACCCAAAACATGACACCTCTGTTCCCTCTGGCAACTGTGGCTAAAAATAGAGATGGGGCATGTGATGGTTAATTTTATGTGTCAACTTGACTGGGCTAATGGGTGCCCAGATGGCTGGCAAACATTCTGGATAAGTCTGTACAGGTGTTTCCAGAAGAGATGAGCATTTGACTCAATAGACTGAGTAAAGAAATCTGCCTTCACCATGGGGTGAGCATTTCCAATCCACTGAGGGCCAACATAGAACAAAAAGGCAGAGGAAGGGCAAATCTGCTGTTTCTGCTTGAGCTGAGGCATCATCCTTCTTCTCCTGCCCTTGGACGTTAGCACTTCTGGTTCTCAGTACTCCAGACTCAGACCAAGCCTTACATCTTTGGTTCCTGGTTCTCTAGCCTTTGGGTTGGGCTTGGGCTGGAGCTACATCTCTGGAGCTACATCTCTGGCTTTTCTGAGCCTTCAGCTTGCAGGTTGCAGATCATGGGACTTCTTGGCCTCTATAATTTAATGAACCAAAACATTCATAATAAATCTCTCTCTCTGTCTCTCTCTCTCTTTCTCTCTCTCTCTCTCTCTCTCTCTATATATATATATATATATATATATGTACACACACATATAATATATAAACATATTTATATATGTTTATATATATGTATATATATGTTTATATATAATATATAAACATTTAATATATGTTTATATATAACATTATATAAACATATAATATATGTTTATATATAACATTATATAAACATATAATATATAAACATTTATATATGTTTATATATAACATTATATAAACATATAATATATAAACATTTATATATGTTTATATATATGTGTGTGTGTATATATATCCTATTGTTGGTTCTGTTTTTCTGGAAAAGTCTGATTAATACAGGACAGAAGACTCTGTACCTCCCCTGGATGGTTTTAAATGAGCTTTAATCACCCCTCTCCACCCTCATGAAACCATAGCTCAGGCAAGGAGTTTGAAGCTGCAATGCATTTTTTCTCCTTTCACGTAATCAGTTGATATTTTCCTATTTCAGCCCTGGGGTAGATCTGCTTCATTCATTAGCTAACAGAGCTTATTTTACCTACCTAAGATCTTTACATCTCAGGTTCTTAGTCTTGCCCAGAGGGATGTCTGCTATTTAAAGGAAATAGAGTGTTGTATGTTCCCAAATTGCTGTCTTGAGTTCTGGCAAATAAGGTTTGGGAAGGGCTGTCAGTTCAGGATGGTCCCAATAAAAGTTCCATGAGAGAATAAAAGTATACTCTAATGATGTGTCTTGGAATTCAATCGGCTTCTGAATACATCTTAAATTTCTTTTGATGCATGACTTGGTTGAACTTAGTTGAGAATGTTGTTGACCAGAACTTATATTCTACTACTGAAATGCTGATGGCACTCAGGGAACTGGTGGGATCCTTGGAAAAGGCTGACAGAAGGCCTCGAACTCTCTAATTCTTCACGCTCTTTTTGAGCTTTTGTTTTCTTCTATGAAAAAGAAGTAACTTTCCTTCTTGAGTCCCTTTGTAGAAATTCTACCTATAAAAGAAAGCTTTTCTAATAGCAGATCAGTTTCCCAATTAATTGTGTTTACATCAGAATCTAAGTGAAGGTAAGGAGAGAAAGCGATCATCAGTTTGCAAGGAGGTCAGTGTCTTCCTCATCCAGCTTCAGCTCAAAAGGCTGTACCAGCTCCAGAAGCAGCTGGCTCACAGAGAGACACTTGTATAGCACCACAGTTGTTAGATATCAGCCATGGAGCCATTAATGCCACCTATTTAATTATTCTGAAACAAGAATGAGCTTTTTCTTCTAATTCACGTGTCATGGAGTGTTTGAGGAATAGAAAACCTCATAGGAAAACATTTTCTTAGTGGGTCTCCTTAATGGATGGGCATTTGGAATTCTCTCACATGCACCTTAACCCCTTTGCTTTGACTTATAAGGCAACTCCTTGAACAAAGGATTTGCTGAAATCTTTTTTTAGCTAATTATTGAAGTTGTCTCCATAACTGTTTCCTCTCAACTGATGAAAACCATCCCAATAATACGGTTTCTCAGCTCATATACTTCTAATCTAAACTCAGAATGAATTTTTAGAACAAGTATGTTTAGAAGTAGGTTTTTGACATTTTCAAATATTACAATTTGGAACATTTATTTTTCTATATCAAATGCACAATGGCAGAATGTACCCCTAATCTCAAAACTTCCATCTTGATACATAATTACAAGAGTCAAAGTGTTCATGATTAGTCAAGCGTCACAATTAAAATTCTCTCTTTGATAAACTTTTGAAATAAAATGCCGTTATCATCTAAAACCTCAATCATCTATGATAATGAAGCTCTCAAGTAATTCTTTTGTTATTCATAAAAAGATTATTAGGGCTAGTTCATAATTTTTTAAAGTATTCACATCTGTAAGAGGCATACCACATAAACCATATGTAACTAATCTCTTCCAAGAGAAAAAAGAAACAGATTTGGACATATGTTTTATGGACAGCTAATGTTCCCCTACAATAATGGCTCATGCTAATTATTTTTCTTAAATTGATTATGCTTGCAATAAATTGTTATCTTTATGACAATTTCTAGTTTTAGGAAAATGTTCATGAAATTAATGGTGGTTAGTCTAAATGACCTTGCACAGAGTTATTGTTTCAGATAAATGCCACATTAAGTGGATAATTGTTGTGATCTGATCCTCACTCTGCTAACAGCTTCTTCTGGTCCAGCTGTTCCTTTAGAAATCTTGAGCAACAAACTGAATCCTACCAGTATTAAGACTCTACTGGAACCTATTGATTGGATAAGTTCTTACATTTGTGTGGAATATTGTCCTGGGCATTTTAACAACTTTGACTTAGGCGGCCAGGTGTGACCACGTTGATGGCTTTTGCCTATTTCAAGGTGGTGATCCACCATGGAAGCCAAAAAATGATTTATACTTTATTTGCCTGTTAGATTCCTAACAAAACAAAACAAAAAAAAATTGGTCATCTTCCTGCGAAAATTCTCCTAAAATTCACAAGTTTCTTGGTCAAGAAAATCTTTCTTTATAATTTAAACTTATTTTGTATCATGTTTTATCCTACTTACAAAAATAACTAGGAACTAGGTTCTCAAGGTCTATTAATCATTGATACACACACCATTGAGAGAGAAACTATTTATAGAGAAGTGAGATTCTTATAACTGACAGTAGATACGGATTACCTATTGCAGGCAGGCCCTGCAGGAGGCTTCTGAAGGGTCAGCTCAGTAGTCCCTTTTGTTGTGGTTGGGGAAACATCTCATGAAGTATTCAAGTCCAAATGAAATATAAGCTGAATGTCTGAATCCAGCCTCAGCAAAATGAGCTTAGGATCCTAATACTTATCAGGACTTCTTTTTTATCCCTAATATACAACAATGTTCAAAAATATGTGAGGCATTCATTATGCTGGACCCCACAGGAAGGTTGTGAATGAGACAACTCATTTCACCTGAGCAGTCTACTGAGGGATATCAAGTAGCGAATGACTATACAAGGCTATGGTGTGGTTATGGTGTTGGAGGTGTATGGGCCTGTATAATCAGAGAGGTGCCCCTAAACCAGCTGGGGATTATGGAAGACTGCCTGGTAGGAGAAACATCCAGATAGAATTCTGAGAGGTGAATAATAGTCAAGCGAATGCAAGGTAAGCTGGGTGAGGTCTGAGAAGGCAGAGTTTCTTCTAGGTTCTAGGCAACAGGTACACACACATAAACTTCCAAAGGCCAGGAAGACTACAGTACATTTAGAGAAGAATAATAGCTAATCCTGGGGAGGAAAAAAGTTTGCATTTTATACAGAAAGTAAGGAAGAGTTATAATAGGGTCTTAGGAGGGGAACAATGTTATCCAATATGCGTTTTAGAAAACCCTCTGACAGCAACATGGACTATGGATTGAAGGAGGGTAGGAAGACCCATAAATATGCTGGAAATAGAATCTAGAACTAAGAATGGGGCTTACTTCAATCCATCTCATTTTTCTGTGTTCTCTGCAAGTAAAATCCACTTTGGGAACCAACTCAACAACTCAAGGGTATTTTCAATTATTCTTTGCAATAACATAATCTACTGCATATGAGAAAAATGCTGTTTGTCATAGTTGAAAAATACTTTATTGGTAGTTCTCTGGGAGAAACTACACAGTTTGCTAAAATTTAAATACCCACAGAGCAAAAACAAAGGCAGCTAATAAGAAATGTGTCATTGAAATTGAACAGAAGCTAGAGAAGTCCCATTTCTTGTTCTTTTTATCTTTTCAAAAGCTTGGTTTCACTGCAATTTACCCACACTATCATTCATCCTTTGTATCATTAGCATTTGGGGAAATGCCTGCAACTGTCACCATGAGACAAACAACGTGTAGGAACTAGAAATGCAGTTTGGGGAAATTAGAAAATGAAACTCCTAAAGAGGAGGATTGAATGTTTCATTAAATATAAAGATGATGCCAAAAAAAAAAAAAAATCCCTTCTGACTTCAATCGTTGTTGGCTACTAAAATGTCATCATCAATTAGGCCTTTTTGCATGCTCTGTGGTGCAAAACCAATTACCCTGACAGCCCCTGTCCTCAAAACACCAAGATCAGTAATGTGGGCAGACAGAAAAGAGCCAGCTTTGATACAAACACATATTAAAGCAGGTACCAGTTTTTAAAAGAAAGTCGTAGGTAATCATTCATTCATTCATTTATTCATGCTAGTATACACCATGCAAAGCAGGGGAAAGGAGGAAAGGGATAAGTTCTAAAACTGGATTAGGGTCATGGCCATAGTAGACTTAGTTATAGTCTGGTAGGAATGTCTTTTCATACAATTAAGTGACAGAAAGAAAAGAAAGTGGAAAGTAGTAAGAATCAATAGAGACTGTGTTTCCATAAACGTAGATCGGGAAAATATTGGAGGATGGTAGGGAGTGAAAAGTAGAGGCAGGAGGAAAGTAACAGCAGTTGACATTTTGCTGAACCAAGCACTGTGTTTTTGTATTTATATTTTATCTTAGATTTCATGTGATAGGGACTATAATTACTCATACTTTAACATCAGGGAACTTAAGACAGAAAGATCAGTTTACTGATTCTTGGATATGGGTAGCACTGAGGATCACCATTGTGCCTGGTGTTGGACTTTAAAGCAAGCACATCAATTTATTTCTAGTCTACTCTGGAGTTGAGGTCTCAGAGGGAAGAAGAGATTATGAGTTTGGTTCAGGATTTTGCAGACCTTACGGGGTCAAGAAGCCATGGATCGCATATGTTTTTGAGAATTTCACATATATTCTTCAAACAGTAAGATAGAGGGCAGGAAGCATGGAGGTACAGAGTCTCTTCTACTCTGGTACCAAGATGAGTAATTCAGATGACACCGGAATTTTGGAATTGAGGTCTCAACCTGCCAAGAATGGGTTCCTGGAAAAAGTGGGGCATAAGTTGGGCCTTTGAAAGTAGGACATGAGCAAAAAGAAGAACAAGGAAACCCTCAGAAGGGAAGTGGGCCCAAGAAAATGAAATCAAATCTGCATTCACTGCAGGGTAATTTGATTCCAGTTAAGGTGTCTGACCAGTGTCTGACCAAGAAGTAGTATTCTGACAATTGCACACCAGAGTGTTCTGTACTGTGTGGTTTGGGAGATTGTGATTTAAGAAGCAGCCAGTGGTAGAAAAGGAAAGTCTGAGCTTCTCCTTTAGTCTCCACTTGCCCATCTCCATCCTTGGATGTACCCAGGGGACATTTTCCTAGTTTTGACAAATGTAGCTTTAGACATCCCTCTCACCCCTTCCCAACTTCCAATCAGAATATATAGATATGTCCCCCTCCAGGAGCCATCACCTCAGAAAAGGGTAAATTAAAAGGAAGAGGGTTCTAAAAATACAAAAATTAGCTGGGTGTGGTGGCATGCACCTGTAGTCCCAGCTACTTGGGAGGCTGAGGCAGGAGAATTGCTTGAACCTGGGAGGCAGAGGTTGCAGTGAGCCGAGATTGCACCACTGCACTCCAGCCTGGCACCTGGTGACAGAACGAAACTCTGTCTCAAAAAAATAAAAATTTAAAAATTTAAAAAAGGAAGAGGGTTGAAGATAATAGAGTATATCATTTATTCTCAGGCTATCATGGTCTCCTCCTACATTTTAAATTTATATACCTGGTTTGTAATTTTTCTCCCATCACTGGTTGAACATACCAACAAATACATTCAATGGCAGAGAACTCAAGCCTGTATGCACATGCCATTCTCCAATGAAGGTTACAGTAGTGGAATGAAGGGTTGAAGATGGATCACAGGATTCAGGAATCTTGGATACATTCTGGGCATTGGGCTCAGTCATAGCTGTGATGTAAAAACTAACTTGTTTTTATGAGAACTGGGGTAGTAAGCAATTCCTCTTATTCTTCACCTTATTTAAAGGAAAGCAGGTTGGAGGCAGGGTTGCAAGGGAATGTCTAAACAAATCAGGGAAGTGTGACTAGGAGGACAGAGTTAGATTTTCTAAATAGCTCTCTACTCTTCCACCTGAAGTTTGACTGGATGACACATGGCTTGGATGTGCTGGCGGATGAATGATGAATACGATGACTTCTAACAGGCTTAGCTCTATCTGTAATGGGGTGGCTCAGGTGAAATGGCACCAGTTTTCACAGATGAAGTTACCTGTTGAGGTAGAAGACCCAGTGACATATACAGTTTAGAGATGTAAAATGCAGTCAATAGGCATATATGCATAGCTTTAAATGTGACTTTCCAAAGACCTTGGAGAAGCAAGAAATTTCTCTGGTTTTTCATTTCAATTCTGGGTTGGTGAGGAGACTAACTTAGTTTTGAGTGAGTTTCTATAGGGAAGGTAGGAACTCATACTTCCTTTCACTATCACCTTTCGACATCTTAGACATCTTGGTCAATACAGTGCCTTTTTGAGATACCTTTTCTCTCTAAATAGCTTACCTTCAGCCTTACTGTCATTCAGCCCACCATGCCAATTTTGTATCTCTTATGTAAGAGTGGCCTGATTCCATTCGTGACGAGAGTAGCTGCTATCTGGGCCAAACTTCTTCAAGCACTGCCTCAGTGAAGCTGGTAATCCACATATTGTAAGGATACAAAGTTCTGACTGAATTAAACAGAATATTGCCACAGGAAATCGGGACAAAAAAGGTAAAAATAAAGTCTCTCATGTTAAACACTTCTGTGGACTCATGCTTTCCCTATTCCAACATCATAAAATATTTATCTATAACTAAGACATCATGCAAAATAAATCAATGGCACCCTTCTGTTTTTCAAGAAGCAATCATTTCTACAAAGCCAGAGTTTCAACATACGGCTATATTTGGATGTGTTAGGGAAAAAAAATCAACATGATTAGCAAAAGTGGCCAAGTTCATCTTGCTGTTTTAGCTATTGTGCTATTCCTGTTTCATTCCCCTTGATGAAATAAGTGGAGGCTTAGGACAAAGCTAGAAACATAAAGGTAATTAGGAGAGAAATGAAGGAAAAGAAAATAAAGTACTGATAAAGGTTGAGTGGTAATTACTACTTAGGGAGAGGGAAGGATTAATTAACATTATTAATTAATTAACATTATTCTGTCTAATGTAACCCCTCCTCCCTACCACTCTGAACTAGGAAGTCAAATAAAATGTAAGTAAATAAAGTATAATCAAATCTACTTATTTGAAATGTACTTTAAATAGAATTTTTATAAATTCTTAAACATTTCTTTATTACAAAGAATCTACCTATGTGGTAATTACGTTGGTTCAAGCAGCTATTAAAATTTTTAAGCTAATTTTATGCCTAATGTTTAGATGAGCTAAAAGTTTATATGTAAACATTTATATGGTAAAAGTAGTTGGAGAAATTATAATATATTATAAAACTGAAACAAAGCTGGTATTTCTAAGTGTGATTCCAAAAAATGAACCCACCAAAGAGGTGGGGAAGAGATAGGTGAAACTATCAGCATTAAATTATTTCTAAAGTTTCTCCATAAAAAGGTGCTGTAGATAAAACTAAAAGTGTAGTATTCAAAACTGAAAAAATTACAATATATGACAAAGGACAAATTGGGAGAAACATAATTTTTAAAAGAAATTAAATAGCCAATAAGTGTACACAAAATTTTCAACTCCCCTAGGAATGATGTCAAAGATATAGCAAAATGGCAAAGATATTAAAATCAACAATGTTAAGGGAAATATGTATTTACATTCATTCATGGGTGTTTAGAAACAAAATTTTGCTACGTCAAAATTTGACATCACATTTCAAATTTGATCATATCTTTTTACCTAGAAATTTCATGCTTAGGAATCTACCCTACGAAATACATGTTAAACATCCTTCACACAAAAATCTGAAATTTAAAATGTTCCAAAATTTGGAACTTTTTGAGTACTGACGTGACACTCAAGAGAAATGCTCAATACATTATTTCAGATTTGGGATTTTTAAAATAAGGAATATTTAGCCGGCATATACTCTTCAAATATTCCAAAATCCAAAAAAACTCAAATGAACTATTTCTCTGGTCCAAAGCATTTCAGAAAAGAGGTACTATCATAACAGAAATTAAATTATAAAATAGGTAATTTCCACTGCATATTGATTAAATAAAAGGATCTGTGCCAAGTAATTTATGCACTTCATCTAATCTAATATTTACAATAATCTTATGAGATGGTGGTCGTTATATTCTATTTTTCCTTTTTTAAATTATACTTTAAGTTCTGGGGTGCATGTGCAGACATGCATGTTTGTTACACAGGTATACATGTGTCATGATAGTTTGCTGCACCCATCAACCCATCATCTACACTAGGTATTTCTCGTAATGCTATCCCTCCCCCTGTCCCACACCCCTCAACATGTCCTGGTGTGTGATGTTCCCTTCCCTGTGTCCATGAGTTCTCATTGTTCAACTCCCACCTACTAGTGAAAACATGTAGTGTTTGGTCTTCTGCTCTTGTGTTATTTTGCTAAGAATGATGGTTTCCAGCTTCATCCATGTCCTTGTAAAGGACATGAACTCATCCTTTTTTATGGCTGCAGAGTATTCCATGGGGTATGTGTGCCACATTTTCTTTTTCCAGTCTATCGTTGATGGGCATTTGTGTTGGTTCCAAGTCTTGGTTATAGTGAACAGTGCCACAATAAATATATGTATGTGTGTGTCTTTATAGTACAATGATTTATAATCCTTTGGGTATATACCCAGTAATGGGATTACTTGGTTAAATGGTATTTCTCGTTCTAGATCCTTGAGGAATAACCATACTGTCTTCCACATGGTTGAACTAATTTACACTCCCACCAACAGTGTAAAAATTTCCTGAATTTTTAATGACTGCCATTCTAACTCGTGTGAGATGGTATCTTATTGTGGTTTTGATTTGCATTTCTCTAATAACCAGTAATAATGACCATTTTTTCATATGTCCATTCACTATATATATGCCTTCTTTTGAGAAATGTCTGTTCATAGCCTTCGCCCACTTTTTGATGGGGTTGTTTGTTTCTTTCCTTGTAAATTTGTTTAAGTTCTTTGTAGATTCTGGGTATTAGCCCTTTGTCAGATGGGTAGATTGCAAAAATTTTCTCCCATTCTGTAGGTTACTTGTTCACTCTGATGATATTTTCTTTACTGTGCAGAAGCTCTTTTGTTTAATTAGATTGCATTTGTCAATTTTGGCTTTTGATGCCATTGCTTTTGGTGTTTTAGTCATGAAGTCTTTGCCTATGCCTATGTCCTGAATGGTATTGTCTAGGTTTTATTCTAGGGTTTTTATGGTTTTAGGTCTTACAGTTAAGTCTTAAATCCATCTTGAGTTAATTTTTGTATAAGGTATAAGGAAGGGGTCCAGTTTCAGTTTTCTGCATATGGCTAGCCAGTTATCCAAACACCATTTAATAAATAGGAAATCCTTTCCCCATGGCTTGTTTTTGTCAGGTTGGTCAAAGATCAGATGGTTATAGATATGCAGTATTATTTCTGAGGCCTCTGTTCTGTTCCATTGGTCTATATCTCTCCTTTGGTACCATACCATGATGTTTTTGTTACTTTAGCCCTGTAGTATGGTTTGAAGTCAGGTAGTGTGATGCCTCCCACTTCGTTCTTTTTGCTTAGGATTGTCTTGGCTATACAGGCTCTTTTTGGTTCCATATGAAAGTAGAAGTAGTTTTTTTCTAATTCTGAGAAGAAAGTCAATGGTAATTTGATGGGGATAGCATTGAATCTATAAATTACTTTGGACAGTATGGCCATTTGCATGATATTGATTCTTCCTAACTATGAGCATGAAATGTCTTTCCATTTGTTTGTGTCCTCTCTTATTTCCTTGAGCGGTGGTTTGTAGTTCTCCTTGAAGAGGTCCTTCGCATCCCTTTTAAGTTGTATTCCTAGATATTTTCTTCTCTTTGTAGCAATTGTGAAGGGGTGCTCACTCATGATTTGGCTCTCTGTTTGTATGCTATTGGTGTATAGGAATGCTTGTGTTTTTTGCACATTGATTTTGTATCCTGAGACTTTGTTGAAGTTGCTTATCAGATTAAGGAGATTTTGGGCTGAGACAATGGGGTTTTCTAAACATACAGTCATGTCATCTGCAAACAGAGACTGTTCAACTTCCTGTTTTCCTATTTGAATACCAATTATTTCTTTCTCTTGCCTGATTGCCCTGGCCAGAACTTCCAATACTGTGTTGAATAGGAGTGGTGATAGAGGGCATCCTTGTCTAATGCTGGTTTTCAAAGGGAATGCTTCCAGTTTTTGCCCATTTGGTGTGATATTGGCTGTGAGTTTGTCATAAATATCTCTTACTATTTTGAGATACATCCTGTTGATACCTAGTTTATTGAGAGTTCTTCTTATAAAGGCTGTTGAATTTTGTTGAAGGTCTTTTCTGCATCTATTGAGATAATCTTGTGGTTTTTGTCATTGGTTCTGTTTAAGTGATGGATTACATTTATTGATTTGTATATGTCGAATCAGCCTCGCATCCCAGGGATGAAGCCACTTGATTGTGGTGGACAAGCCTCTAGATGAGCTGCTCGATTTGGTTTGCCAATATTTTACTGAGGATTTTTGCATCGATATTCATCAGGGATATTGGCCTGAAATTTTTTATTGTCATTGTTGTTGTTGTTATTGTTGTTGTTGTTGTTGTTGTGTCTCTGCCAGGTTTTGGTATCAGGATGATGCTGGCCTCATAAAATGAGTTAGGAAGGATTCCCTCTTTTTCTATTGTTTGAAATAGTTTCAGAAGGAATGGTACCAGCTCCTCTTTGTACCTCTGGTAGAATTTGGCTGTGAATCTATTCAGTCCTACACTTTTTTTGGTTGATAGACTATTAATTGCTGCCTCAATTTCAGTTCTTGTTATTGGTCTATTCAGGTATTCAACTTCTTCTTAGTTTAGTGTTGGGAGGGTGTATGTGTTCAGAAACTTATCCATTTCTTCTAGATTTTCTAATTCATTTGCATAGAAGTGTTTATAGTAGTCTCTGATGGTAGTTTGTTTTTCTGTGGGATCAGTGATGATATCCCCCTTGTCATTTTTTATTGTGTCTATTTGATTCTTCTCTCTTTTCTTCTTTATTAATCTGGCTAGTGGTCTATGTATTTGGTTGATCTTTCCAAAAAACCAGCTCCTGGATTCATTAATTTTTAAAGGGCTTTTCATCTGTCTTCTTCAGTTCTGCTTTGATCTTAGTTATTTCTTGTCTTCTACTAGCTGTTGAATTTGATTGCTCTGCTTCTTTAGTTCTTTCTTTCCATTGTAATGTTAGGCTGTCGATTTTAAATCTTTCCTCCTCTCTTTTGTGGGCATTTGGTACTAAAAATTTCCCTCTACACACTGCTTTAAATATGTCCCAGAGATTCTGGTATGTTGTGTTTTTGTTCTCATTGCTTTCAGAGAACATCTTTATTTCTGCTTTCATTTTGTTATTTACTCAGTAGTCATTCAGGAGAAGGTCGTTAGGTCTATGTAGCTGTGCAGTTTTGAGTGAGTTTCTTAATCCTGAGTTCTAATTTGATTGCACTGTGGTCTGAGAGACTGTTTGTTATAATTTCCATTCTTTTGCATTTGCTGAGGAGTGTTTTTACTTCCAATGATATGGTCAACTTTAGAATAAGTGTGATGTGGTGCTGAGAAGAATGTATTTTCTATTGGTTTGAGGTGAAGAGTTCTGTAGATGTTTATCAGGTCTGCTTGGTCAAGAGCTGAGTTCAAGTCCTGGATATCCTTGTTAATTTTCTATATCATTGATTTATCTAATATTGGTAGTGGAGTGTTAAAGTCTCCCACTATTATTGTGTAGGAGTCTAAGTCTCTTTGTAGGTCTTTAAGAACTTGCTTTATGAATCTGGGTGCTCGTCTATTGGGTGCATACATATTTAGGATAGTTAGCTCCCCTTGTTGCATTGATCCCTTTACCATTATGTGATGCCCTTCTTTGTCTCTTTTGATCTTTGTTGGTTTAAAGTCTGTTTTATCAGAGACTGGGATTGCAACCCCTGCTTATTTTGATTTCCATTTGCTTGGTAAATCTTCCTCCATCCCTTTATTTTGAGTATATGTGTGTCTTTGCACATGAAATGGGTTTCCTGAATACAGCACACTGATGAGTCTTAACTCGTCATCCAATTTACCAGTCTGAGTCTTTTAATTGGGGCATTTAGCCCATTTACATTTAAGGTTAAGATTGTTATGTATGAATTTGATCCTGTAATTATGACTCTAGCTGGTTACTTTGTCCATTAGTTGATGTAGTTTCTTTATAGCATCAATGTTCTTTACAATTTGGTATGTTTTTGCAGTGGCTGGTACCAGTTGTTCCTTTCCACATTTAGTACAGGCCTGGTGGTGACAAAATTTCTCAGTATTTGCTTGTCTGTAAAGGATTTTATTTTTCTCCTTTGCTTATGAAACTTAGTTTGGCTGTTTATAAAATTCTGGATTGAAAATTATTTTCTTAAAGAATGTTGAATATTGGCCCCTGCTCTCTTCCGGCTTGAAGGGTTTCTGCATAGAGATATGCCATTAGTCTGATAAGCTCCCCTTTGTGGGTAATCCGACATTTCTCTCTGGCTGCCCTTAACATTTTTTTTCTTCATTTCAGCCTTGGTCAATCTGACGATTATGTGCCTTGGGGTTGCTCTTCTCAAGGAATACCTTTGTGGTGTTCTCTATATTTCCTAAATTTGAATGTTGGCCTGTCTTGTTAGGTTGGGGAAGTTCTCCTGGATAATTTACTGCAGAGTGCTTTCCAACTTGGTTCCATTCACCCTGTCACTTTCAGGTATACCAATCAAACATAGATTTTCACATAGTCCAATATTTCTTGAAGGCTGTTCTTTTCACTCTTTTTCCTCTAATCTTGTTTTCTCACTTTATTTCATTGAGTTGATCTTCAATCTCTGATATCCTTTCTTCTGCTTGATCAATTTGGCTATTGATACTTATGTATGCTTCACAAAGTTCTCGCGCTATGTTTTTCAGCTCCATTGCATCATTCATATTTTTCTCTAGGCTGGTTATTCTAGTTAGCAATTGTTCTAACCTTTTTTCAAGATTCTTAGCTTCCTTGCAGTGGGTTAGAACATGCTCCCTGTTTGCCTGGCTATCACCAGCAGAGGCTACAGAACAATAAAGATTACTGACTATTCCTACCTCTGAAAGCTTTGTCCCAGAGGGGCACCTGCCCGATGCCAGCCAGAGCTCTCCTGTATGAAGTGTCTATTGGCCCCTCCTGGGAAGTGTCTCCCAGTCTGGATACACAGATGTCAGGGACCCACTTGAGGAGGCATTCTGTCCCTTATCAGAACTCCTAACACTGTGCTGGGAGAATCACCACTCTCTGCAGAGCTGTCAGGCAGGGATATTTAAGTCTGCTGAAGCTGCACTCAAAGCTGCCCCATCCCCCAGGTGCTCTGACCCAGGGAGCTCAGTGGACTCTACCCACTTCAAACTTCCTGCAGGCTTTGTTTACACTGTGAGGGTGGAACAACCTACCCAAGTCTCAGCAATAGCAAATACCCCTCTCCCTACCAAGCTCACATCCCAGGTTGACCTCTGACTGCTGTGCTAGCAGGGAGAATTTCAAGCCAGTGGATTTTAGCTTCCTGGGCTCCATGGGGATGGAGCCCGCCGAGCCTGGAAAGAATCTCCTGGTCTTCCAGTTGCAGCCCATGGGAAAAGCACAGAATCCAGCCTGGAATGCACCATTTCTCATAGTAGAATTTCTCATGGCTTCCCTTGGCTAGGAAAGGCAAATCCCCCAAACCCTTGCACTTCCTGGCTGAGGCGACATCCCACCCTCCTTTGGCTCACTCTCCATGGGCTTCACCCACTGTCCAGCCAGTTCCATTGAGATGAACTGGGTACCTCAGTTGGAAATGCAGAAATCACCCACCACCTGCATTGATCTTGCTGGGAGCTTAAGACCGGAGCTCTTTCTATTTGGCCATCTTGCCAGTTCTCCTGTTCTATTTTTATCTTGAAAAAGAAAGGGTCACCTAAATTTAATAGAAAGTTTGGAAATAAAATAATTGCTTACTGTTAGTATTGTTTTAATTATAGAACAACTTAAAAGTCTAAGAAAGGAATTTGTTAAATTATGTCACAGTTCTACAATGGAATTCAGCCATCCTGACATTAAAAAATGGTATCAAATATTTTTTGACATACAGAGATGTCTTTGATGCATTAAGTGAATGAAAGTAGGTTATGAGAGAGTATATACAATATCTCATTTTATTTAAAAAATAAATATCTACATATTTTTCCTGTGTACATACCAGATACATTTTTATATGCTTCAAAGTGTGTGCATCAAAGTATTAATGATATTTATGTCTATAGGACATTAATTTTCTTATATTTTGTTGATTGCTTCTTTTATTTCTCTACATTGAATGTATTTTATTTGTTTAATATATAAGGTGACAAAGATAAAGAAATTAGCAAAGAATTTATAAGCCAACTAGAAAACAATTAACAATATGACAGAAACATATCAATATTAACCTAGAACATTAATGGTCTATTTGTGCTCCACTTAAAAGATACAGACTGGTGGAATCAATCATAAAACACAATGCAACTATATGGTTCTTATAAGAAACTAATCTTGTACATGTAGAGACATGTAGACTGAAAGTAAAGGGGTGAATAAAGATATTCCATGCAAATGGAAACCATAAGTGATCAAGAATATCTATGCTTATATCTTTATGCTTTAAACTTTAAATCAAAAATAGTCAAAAAATGGAGACAATCATCAAATAAAAATAAAGAGATAAATTCAGCAAGGAGACATAACAATTTTAAATATATATGCATCTACCCCTGGAGCACTCATAAAAACAAATATTACTAGATCTAGAGAAAGAGAACAACAGTAATACAGTAACAGTGGGGGTTTCAAATCCCCAGTCCCAGCATTTGATTATCAAGATAAAAGAATCAACAAAGAAACACTGGACTTAAATTAGACTTCAGGCCAAACGGATCTTAAAGAATTTACAGAACATTTTACCTAACAACTTCAGGATATACATTCTTTGCATCAGCACAAAATATATTCTCCAAGACAAACTATATGTTAGGCCAAAAAACAACTCTCGACAAACTCTTAAAAAATAGAAATAATATGTGATATATGTTCAGAACACAGTAGAATAAAACCAGATATCAATACCACAAGCAATGTCAGAAACTATACAAATACATGAAATTGAACAACATGCTCCTGATCATGAATAATCATTGATTCAATGAAGAAACTAAGGTGGAAATTTTAAATGAAAATGCAAACACAACATACCAAAACCTGTGGGATACAACAAAAGCAGTGTGAAGAGAGACATTTATACAATAAATTAAAAAGTGGAAATAATACAAATTAACAACCTAACATCACACTGAAATAAACTAGAAAAGCAAGAATAAGCCAAATCCAAATTAACAGAAGGAAGAAATAACAAAAATCAAAGAATGACTAAACAAACTAATGAAATAGAGAGCAAAAACACAATACAAAGGGTTGACAAAACAAAAAGATGCTTCTTCGAAAAGATGTTTTAAATGTATTAACTGCCAGCTAGGCTAACCAAGGAAGAGTGAAGATCTAAATAAACAAAACAAGAAATGAAAAGGAGACATTACCACAGAAACACAAAAGATCATTATAGACTATTATGAACAACTATGTACTTACAAACTAGAAAACCTAGAGGAAATAAGTAAATTTCTGGAAATATACAACCTCCTAAGACTGAACCACAAAGAAATAGAAAACCTGAACAGACCAATAATGAGTAGCAATATTGAATCAGTAATAATAGAGAAAAACCTCTCAAAAACGAAAAGCCCAGGACCAGATGACTTCACAGTCAAATTTCATCAAACATACTAAAAACTAATACCAATTTTCCTGATTGGTTCCAAAAACTTCAGGAGAAAGGAATTCTCCCCAATTCATTCTATGAGGTCAGTATCAACTTGATACCAAAGTCAGCAAGGACAAAACAAGAAAAGAAAACCACAGACAAATATCCCTGATGAACATCGAACAAAAATGAAAAAGCAGCAGAAGCAGAAGCAGAAGGAAGGAAGAAGAAAGAAGAAGGAGATGGAGAAGAAGACGAAGTACTGGTGGTGGCGGTGGTGGCAGTAGAGGAGGAGGAAACAACAACTAGCAAATCAAATTCAACAGCACATCAAAATGATAATACACTATGATCAAGTGTGTTTTATACGAGGGATGCAAGGATAGTTCAACATATGCAAATCAAAAAATGTCATACGTCACATAAACAGATTTAAGGATGAAAATCATATGATCATCTCAGTAGATGCAAAAAAAAAATAAAAAGCATTTGATAAAATTCAGCATCCCTTCATAATAAAAGCACTTGAAAAACTAGGCATAGAAGGAACATGCCTCAAAATAATAAAGGCCATATATGACAAAACCACTGCCAGCATCATGCTGAATGGGGAAAAGTTGAAAGAATACCCTCTAAGAATTGGAAGAGGACAAGAATGCCCATTTTCACCACTTCTATTCAACGTCGAGCTAGAAGTTCTAGCCAGAGAAATCAAGCAAGAGAAAGAAATAAAAGCCCCTAAAATTGGAGAAAAAATAAAAGAAGTCAAATTATCCCTGTTCACTGAAGATACGATCTTATATATAGAAAAACCTAAAGACTCCACCCTCCCACCACAAAAAAAAACTCTTAGACTTGATAAATGAATTTGGTAAAGTTTTAAGATAGAAAAAAGCAATGTACGAGAATCAGTAGCATTTCTATACACCAATAATGATCTAGCTGAGAATTAAATCTAGAAGCCAGCCCCATTTACAATAGCTACAAAAAATAATATAAAATACTTAGAAATATATTTAACTAAGGAAGTGAAAGATCTCTACAAATAAATCTACAAAATACTGATGAAAGAAATAATAAATGACACAAGCAAATTGAAAAACATGCCATGAATATGAATTAGAAGAATCAACATCGTTAACATGCACATACTGCCCAAAGCAATCTACAGATTCAGTGCAACTCCTATCGAAATACCAAAGTCATTTTCCACAGAATTAGAAAAAAAAATCCTAAAATTAGTAGGTAACCAAAAAAAAAAAACAAAAACAAAAAAAAAAACGAAAAACACAGAGCCTAAATTGCCAAAGCAATATTAAGCAAAAAGAACAAACCTGGAAGCATCATATTGTCTGGCTTCAAATTATATACTAGGAGGCTATAATAACCCAAACATCATGGTACTAGTATAAAAATAGACAAATACATCAATGAAACAAAAGAGAGAATCCAGGAATAAAGCCATATATTTACAGCCAACTAATCTTTGATAAAGTTGACAAGAACATACACGGGGGAAGGGACACTTCTCTATAAATGGTGCTGAGAAAAATGGATTGCCATATGCAGAAGAGTGAAACTGGGTCCCTGTCTCTCACTATATGCAAAAATCAACTCAAATTGGATAAAAGACTTCAATGTAAGACTTGAGACTATAAAAATACAAGAAAAAATGGAGAAAAGCTGTACATTGGTCTAGGCAAAGAAATTATGACAAAGATCTTAAAAACACAGGCAACAAAAACACAAATAGATAAATGGGACTTAATTATACTAAAATGCTTCTGCACAGCAAAAGAATCAACAGAGTGAACAGGCAGTCTACAGAACAAGAGAATATATTTGCAAACTATGAATCCAACAAGGGTCTAATATTCAGAATTCTTAAGAAACTCAAACAACTCAATGAAAACCACAAATAATCCCATTTTTTAAAAGTGGGCAAAAGACAGGTATAAACATTTTCAAAAGAAGACATATAAATTGCCAGCAGGCATATAAAAATGTTCAACATCACTAATCATCAAAGAAGTACAAATTAAAACTACAATGAGACATCATCTTACACCAATCATAATGACTATTATTAAAAAGACAAAAATTACTAGATGTTGGTGAAGATGCAGATAAGAGGAAACTCATACACTCTTAGTAGAAGTGTAAATTTGTAAAACCTCAATGGAAAACAGTATAGAGATTTCTCAAAAAGCTAAAATAGAACTACCATTGGAACCAGCAACCTCACTACTGTGTATCTACCAAAAGGAAAATAAATAAGTATTTATGTTGATGTTAAGTACCCATCAACATATGATTGAATAAAGAAAAGTGGTGTGTGTGTATATACATAATATACATATATATACACAATGGAATACTATTTAGCTGTAAAAAAAAATGATATAATGTCTTTTGCAGCAAAATGAATGGAACTGGAGGTCATTATTTAAAGTAAAATGAATCAGACACCAGAAGACAAATATTAAATGTTCTTACCTGTAAGTAGGAACTAAATGTGTACACATGAACATAGAGTGTGGAATAATAAACAATAGAGACTTGGAAGGGTGAGGAGGTGAGAAGAAGGTGGATAAGAAAAAATTATTTAATGCCTATAACATACATTATTCAGGTGATGGTTACCCTAAAAACCCTGACTTCATCACTTTGCAATCCAGGCATGTAACAAAATTGTACTTGTACCCCATAAATTTATAGAAATAAAAATACCAATTAAATTTAAAAATAAAAAATAACAAAGATGGTTAATTGTTGTTAATTTTTTTATCTCAAGTAGAAAATAGAAGGCATTTGTTTAATTTTACTTAGTAAAATTAAAGCAAGCTCTAAAGAAACTGGTTTCAATGGGACTTTATGAAGATTTTCTTGAATACCAGTGAGTGAAAATTAAAGTGCACAGCAGAGATAGACTGGAGGGTTACATGTCTTTATAAAGAACAAAAAGGAGTCTCTTTCAAGTTCAATTGCTGGGTCATTTATCCAAGTACCTTTATCTAGAACTGATTCTAAACTTGGGAACCAGATGATCCATGGACAGAATTAAGGCAGCCCATAATCTTAGGTGGAGGGAAACTACATCTTTATTTTCATTAAGGTCTAGCTACAAATTAAATTTTCCTTCAGTTATAAATGTAGTTAGTAAACTATCATTTACAGCACCTGTGACTTTGCCACCAATAGAAATGGCATACAGTTTCATATTACCAGCTTTTATATTACTATTTGTGTTTATTATCTCTTCAAAATTATGGTAGTTATTAGCTCTGCAAATGTTTTTGTCCTAATTATTTAATGTAATAATAAAGAAGCACCTATACTGTCACATAATCTCTTTAAGTTTCTTTTTTTAAATATTTTGCAAAAAAAATCTCAATATCATTGGTTTCCTTTGGACTTTTATGTATCTTAATTTTATGGTTTAAAAGAGCTTAAACAAATTTACAAGAGAAAAACAACAGACACTTTTCAAAAGAAGACATTTATGCAGTCAACAAACATGAAAAAAAGCTCATCATCACTGGTCATTAGAGAAACGCAAATCAAAACCACACTGAGATACAATCTCACACCAGTTAGAATTGCAATTATTAAAAAATCAGGAGACAACATATGCTGGAGAGGATGTGGAGAAATAGGAATGTTTTTACACTGTTGGTGGGGTGTAAATTAGTTCAACCATTGTGGAAGACTGTGGTGATTCATTAAGGATCTAGAAATAGAAATATCATTTGATCCAGCAATTTCATTACTGAGTATATACCCAAAGAATTATAAATTGTTCTATTATAAAGACACATGCACACATATGTTCACTGTGGCACTGTTTACAATAAAAAAGACCTAGAACCAACCTAAATGTCCATCAGCAATAGACTGGATAAAGAAAATGTGGTACATCTACACCATGGAATACTATGAAGCCATAAAAAGGATGAGTTCATGTCCTTTACAGGACATGGTTGAAGCTGGAAACCATCATCCTCAGCAAACTGATACAAAAACAGAAACCCAAACACTACATGTTCTCACTCATACAATGAGAACAATAGACACAGGGAGGGGAACCTCACACACCAGGGCCTGCTGGGGGACAGGGGACCTAGGGATGGGATATTAGGGGTTGGGGGGATTAGGAAGGGGTAGCAGGGAGTAGGGGGATTGGGGAGGGAAAACATTAGGAAAAATACCTAATGTAGATAACTAGGGGATGGTGGATGCAGCAAACCACCAGGGCATGTATATACCTATGTAACAAACCTGCATAATCTGTACCAGAAATTAATAAAATAAATAACTACAATAACACACACACACAAAAAAGCCTGAGTTTGGGATAAATTATCTTTGGCCTTAATCCCTTGAAGAACACAGACTTAACATTGCTGCACATGACTGCTGAGTAACGAGTTTTGGTTTCTTTACCCAAAAGTATTTTTATCAATTAAACCGAGGCCCATGTGTTTTTCTGGCTGACTCAGTTCCCTCAAGTCCATTTGCTCCCTCTTCTAGAGCTGTGCTGTCCAACACAGTAGCCACACGCTATACATGGCTTTGGATCCCCTGAAATGTGGCTACTGTGAATTGTGACATCCTATGAGAATAAAATACACTTTGGCTTTTTAATATTTAGCAGAAAAATTATAAAGTATTTCATTAATGATTTTGTTGCATTAACTAGTGTCACAGTGCTGGTGGCAGAAGTGTGATTATAGTGGCTGCCACACAATGAGCATTTTTATATACATCTATCTTTCCTCTTTTCCTTTCCTTACCTACTTCTTTGAGTGGCTAGTGACTATCCCTGACTACAAGCCCACTAAACAATAAGAAGTTATTAACTAGCTATTTTATAAATGCCCATATGTCTAACTGCATTGAATGGGGGCTATTTTTCAACTGACATATGTGTAAACAAAATAACCATTCAAACCTCTGCTGAGTACACATCAGGTACAAGGTGCAGTGTAATCTTTGAAAGTACACAAACTGTTAGCTCCTTGTCCTCAAGGAGAGTTCCAGCCGATGGGACATAGAGGAAGTGCATGCAAATCATTTTTACATATGTGAATGGTGGAAGGAACATTTGAGCTTGATTTCAGGGTTTAGTTGCACACATGTTTCTGGGATCTTGGCATTTGCCTATTTGTTTTCTTTGTAGAAGTTTCCTATTTTAATGTTCTTATAAAAAAAACAGCATTAACAAAAACATACTAATCATCCTTTCTCATCTCTTTTTTGAGTTTGTTTTTCTGTCCCTTTCACTGTTACATACCTTGCTTACCATTGAGCAATACAGAGTAGGTGCTCGATTGCTATTTTTCTGGTAGATGAAGGTAGCTACCTTATAAAACATCTTCACATCTGTTGACTTACCAGTGCTTCTTAGCATGATCCAAGCAACACGTCACATTGTTGTTAAAAGTAGGACTAGGACTGATTTTAATCTACTGAGTCAGAATCTCTGAAGTGAGGGCTCGGAAATCTGAATTTCTAAGTTATTCCTCTTCCCTTTCTGGCCCATTTCACCAGTGATTTTTGTTAACATGAAAACTTGAGAATGACTATTTTACATGATTTTTACAAAAATCCTGCAGATTAGGTAGGCTGAAAACCATCAGTTCATTATAGAAATTAGGAAAATGAACATAAGTGGTTGTGCTTAAAATGATACATTTACAATATGGCAGCTGATAAGAGTATTATTCATAGAGATAGAGCTAGGCAGAGAGGGAAAAAATGTAAGAATTGCTGCCAGCCAGAATCTTGAATTCAGCACAGACGATGGGGAGTATAAGATGGGCATGGAAAGTGGGAGGCTGGGGTAGAAGGATAGTTCAGGAGAGTTACTGCACTAAATCTAGGCAAAGGGAAGCCAAGTCTTCAGTGAGGTCAAGTGTATCAGATAAGAAAAGGAAAATGCAAAGTTGGTCTCATTATTCACAGACTCCATATTTGCCAGTTCACCTACTGGTTACAATTTATTTATAATCTCAAAATCAACACTCAGGGTGCTTTCACTGCTATTTATAGGCATGTGCAGAGGATCAGAAATTTTAGGTTGTCCAATACATTCCCAGCTAAGCTGGAGCAAAGTGACACTCTATGATATAGTTTGGCTGTGCCCCCTCCCAAAAATCTCATGTTGAATTATAATCCTCCTAATTTCTATAATTCCTACATGTCAAGGGAGAGATCAGGTAGAGGTAATTCAATCATGGGACAGTTCCCCAAAGCTGTTCTCCTGACAGTGAGTAAATTCCCATGAGATCTGATGATTTTACACTTGTTTGGTGGTTTCTCCTGCATTCATTCCTCCTCCTGCCACCTTGTATAGAAGATACTGGCTTCGCCTTCACCTTCCATCATGATTGTAAGTTTCCTGAGGCCTCCACAGCCATGCGGAACTGTGAGTCAATTAAACCTCTTTCCTTTCTAAACTACCCAGTCTCAGGCAGTTCTTTATATCAGTGTAAAAATGGACTAATACACTCTGCCTTAATGTTTCAGCTCTCATGAAGTAAACAAGTGTCTTTATTCATGGTCTATTTAACAGTGCCATGTTGTTTTTTGTGGTGGTGGGTTTTTTTCTTTTTGGCATTTTTGTGCACTTTATTGGTGATTTAACTGTTTAAAATGACCCCAAGCGTAATACTCAAGTGCTGTCTAGTTTTCTTAAGTGCAACAGGCTCTGGTGTGCCTTATGGAGAATATATGTGTATTAGATAAGCTTCATTCAAGCACAAGTTATAGTATTCTTGGCTATAAGTCCAATGTTCATAAATCAGCAAAGTATAGTAAGTATCTTTAAATAGAAACACACATAATACAAAGTTATATATTGATTGCCCAATGATAATGTTGTGATTAGAGGTTTATAGGAACCTAACCCTGTATTTCCCTAGGACCAATGGTTCAATATTCACTAATTTAGTGTGTGTGGCAACTCTAGAGAATATAACCACTCAGAATAAAAAGAATCAACTGTAATTATTATAGCAAAAACAACTAAAAGTAGCAGTGTGTGGTGGCTCACACCTGTAATCCCAGCACTCTGGGAGGATGAGGCAAGATGACTACTGGAGCCCAGGAGTCAGAGACCAGCATGGGCAACATAGAGAGATCCCTCCTCTACAAAACAAAACAAAATGAACAATTCAAGCTATCTACTCAAAGTAGTATAGTACCATCATCTCTGTGCTATAATGTCAGGGCCATCAACCCTTAGCAACACCTGCAATGTGTCTGCCATGAACTACATGGTAAGAATTACGAAACTGGGGCTCAGAATGGTTGAGTTTATCCTAAGTCACTTCTGAAGGAACTGCCAAGCACAGTTTGTGATAGATATTTTACAGTCTCACTTACTGTTAGGATGGAAGGGAAGGGGAGAAGGGAGTGGTTTAAAGTAATCCCAAGATAGCAAGCCTTGTTGCTCAGGAAGGTAGTAATGCCACTAGAAAAAAGAACAGACTGAGAATCAAATGTATGCACCTGGAATGGTGGAGTTTAATCAGAAAGGCAGGACTTGATTTTAGCTACAGATTTGAAACTCATCCACAGAGAAGCATTTATAGTCAAAGGACAAGATGAGACACAGTCCCTATCACCACCACCAGAAGAAAGGAGAACTTGAAAATATTTATATTTAAGAGAGTAAGAGAGCAAGGGAAAGCAAAGAAAGGGAACAAAAACCACATCTAGAAACAAGAAAAGAAGAAAGAAATTACAGGATAATGGAAGCAAAAATGAATTTTCTATAAAGGCAGAAGAGATGGTCCATAGTGTGAGATACTCAGAAAGGGCAAGCACCATGAAGACTGAGAAAAGGTCACCACATTTGCTGTTAGAATGTCATTAGTGACCTTTGGGAGAGCAGTTTCTGTCGATGGTAAGGACTGAAGACAGAGAAAGAAATAGTGATTAGGCAATGGAGCCTGCAGATGTGGACTGCTCTTCTCCCATCTGCAAATTCCAGAAGGATGAAATGGAAGGATCACCTTAAAAGGAGAGTGGAACAATCCTGGAGACTATAAAACAGAGACCCTAAAAACTGGAAAGACAAGAGAAGATGTGGTTTCAAAACATGGGAAAGAGAAGGCAATTCTTCTTTTTGAGACAGAGTGAAACTTATATCTGCTGGCCTATACAAATAGAGAAATCCGAAGTTCTCAAGCAAAGTTCTAAACTGATAAACACAGCCATCTGAAAATAAATAAATTGCAAGAAAGATTTTGAGACTTGTTGTTTTCAGTCTCGGAGATAATACATCAGGACATCCTCAGTGCTGATGGGAGAATGTCTAGTCATTTAAGGAAATAACATTGTTGAAGAAACAGACTACAGTTTTAAAGCAGGTATAGTTACTTGGCCACTTCTAAAAAATTATGACCTACAAATCTTGCTGAATCTTCTTTTGCCATTAATAATAAATATTTAGGAGCTGGCATTTTCAGGCAGACACAATGCTTAAGTTCTTTACAAATAAAACAAACAAACAAACGAAATACCACTTAGATCTCTCAAGTAGGTTAAATGTTTTCCATCCTCACTTGTCTGTTTTTCTTATTAAGAAATCTGGCAAATTTTTTATCTGCAGATGTTGCAGAAGCAAATTTCAGCCACACTTATGCTAAACTGTCACCAAACTCCAAATTAATAAGACCTGACTGCCTAACTCAATGCTTCAGCTAGACCCAAATACTCTTAATTTCCCTGCCCATGGGCATGGGAAAGTGGGCTAGGCAATTTTAATGTGTCGTGGTTAAGTCTCCATGATGATAAAATGTTTCCAGACACAGGATGTTCCAAACAGCCTGTTTCTGGGAAATACTGTGTAGAAGCTGATGGGTAATAGCAGCTTGCTCAGCTGAATCCAGCCATGAGAATTGAGATATTAAAATTTTGATATTCTAGGAAAGCTATTCTAACCCTGGGTCCAGCTCACAGCTGTCACAGTCCCTGCCCTGTTACTGGGTACAATAGAAATTGCTGCATCACCTGATACTCCTGTACAATGGCCTCATGCTGGACCTCTTGGTACCTGGAAGCCCTCCAGCTGCATCCCTCCCCCAAGAATTATATAGTTGGCCTGACCTGGGTTCAGACCTCAACTATGTCAGCAAAGTGTGGTGAAAATTCAGGCAACTTAGCATTTCTGAGCCTGTAAAATGGGAACATAAGCCTGTTGTGAGATGCAAGCAAGAGTGTGTATGAAGGAGTTAGTGGTGCATATGATGCATAATATAGGCTGCAAAGATTGTGCTTTCTGTTACCCCTTAGTACCATTTGCTGTTTTATATGCTAAGCAATTTAATGTTTCTAACGTTTTTATTCTTTTAAGTGAGATTCCGGTAATCTGTGTGCATTGTGTCGATTCAAATGATACAGAGGGGTGCAAAGAAAACCTTAATTTTCTCTTCCTTCCTTCCAGTACCTCCTCCACTCACCCTGAGGTATTCAATGTTAAGTTTAATGGGGATCCCTCACACCTTCCTCTTTACTCACATGAATATGTATGTAAACATCAGAGACTATTTTCCCTAAGTTCATGTGTATGTTTTTGTTGTTGTTTTACGAAAATGAAATCATAGTGTCCTTAAACTTACTCTTTCTACTTTCACAAACATCTCTCTTGGGTCAATATTATAAATCAATTTATTCTTTTGAAAAGCCATATGTTATTCAAAACAATCTGTTAATATAGTAAGTACATGGTATAATGCTACCATAATTGACTCAACCAGCCTCCTATTGATGGAAAGTTAGGCTACATATAGCTTTGTTTATCTAGCAGAAGTATTATCATTAGTAGTAGTAGTAATGTTCCATTATTCATTAAACTGGGCCTCCAGAAATATCAGTTTTGGAGGGAAAGCCAGAACTTATAATTAAATCCCATATTCTGCATTATTTTTCCTTCCTCAGCTTCCCTTTCTCTCTCACATATCCCTCTGTCTTCCCCTCCATCACCTTCCTTCTCTTTCTTCTTCTCTTTCTTCCCCATCCCCTTCCTCTCTCTTTCCTCTGCAGAAAAACCTGGAAACAAGGGGACACTGAAGGTTTGTTTTCATTTCTATATTTTATTGGACCTGGCCATTGGGGATCCTCTAGCCATTTTTATGACAAAGTATTCGTTGTAAGAAGACTTTCCAATCCCTAAGCAAAAGATCTTACAGAAATGAATTACCAGGTTGTACTCTCCCTGCTCAGTGGACATGCTGTCCCATCCCAGATGGGCTGGTTCTATTCCATTAGACTCCTCAGGAAAATCAGAAATACAAGCATTCACTTAAGCAGAGGAGAGCTCTTATTTCACTCTGGAGAAGAAACATTGGAATTTTTTTTTTTAACAATTTCTGTTGTTAACTGCGTCTTTGAGTCTGCAGGCCGAGATGTATAAACTTTCCTAGAGTTTGCACTCTTCTTCCTATAACTTCTGCTTCCGTCACGTGCCAGGATTAAGTTGATTGTAAGGACAGAGACCCAAAGTCTTATTCTCCCATGGTGGTTCCCACAGCTGGCCAGTGCTGGACACATGGTGGCACACAGGCAAGGGCTGGAGGAGGAGGATGGGGCTGAGCTCAGTGGGGTAAGTGCTGGCTTCCAGGGCAGGGAAGAGCTGGCTCAGACAAGCCCTTGTCCTTCTGCCTGGCAAAGGGAAAATTAAATTTAGTTTAACACACTATATTCAGTTCACCTTATTTTGGTCATTTTTAGTTTCAAAGTCTCCCAGGTATTGAGTCAAATATACATCCTGTCAGTATTTGGGATCCACCCAGCATTCAGAGTTCTCCCTCCAGGGTTCCTGAGATGCGCACACACTTATTGATTCCAGGCATCTTGAGGCTTCACACCAAGCAGGAAGGTTAAACAGGTGGGGAGAGACTGTCTTTCTATGGTGTCTCTCCGAATACCCCTTCTCCATTCTTTTGACTCGAGGCATAGAAGATTCCTCCTGCCTCTGTTAACCTCTCTGCCTTGGCCTTTGTTTTGCAAGGTGTACCCAGAGTAAATCTTGTCATAGAACAGCAAGCTTCACCCTATCACCTTCCCCCTGGTTCAGGCCCACAGGAGTCTGCCATGCCAGCTCAAGCTTGCAGAGATTGAGTCTGCTTTCTCCCTCTGCCACCCTATCACTTCTACTGCTCTGTCCAGCTCTTCACAGGGCTTCTCCTTTGCTAACTTCCATCAAAAAGTGGGTACTAGACCTTGTATTAATAGCCACCCCAAAACTGTTAGGAATATTCTCTGAAGATCACCCAGTGGGGATAAAACACAGTGGGGAGAAATGCAGTTCTCTCTCCTTCTTGACTTTCTCCAAATTTCCTCTCCTCTCTTTCCCAGTCCTTTTATGCCTTTCTGTCTTGGTGGCAAAAACAAAACAAAACAAAAAACAACAACAACAAAAAACACTAAACCAGTTATGCTTTATTTTCTACTTGGTATCGACTGGGAGAATCTGGTCCCAGGAAATATATTTCTTATCATTTAGATGAAGGACATAACCTCTCTGGCTGTCAGCTGTGAGCTTGCCTTCTATAATTGGGCAATAATGGAAGTAGGGACCAGCAAACAAGCAGTTGGAGCAAAGAAGGCATCTTTTGGTGACATTTTACATCACCTTGTGCCATAATTCTATTATTAATTTTGCAACCAGTTGCTTTATGTCAGCTTCTCATCTGCTAGAGGAGGCAGTCTGTGTCATGGTGACAGCATCCATGTTGTTGTTCACTGTTATATCTCCAGCACTCTGCATGTGACCTGCTATGTATTAGGTGCTCAGTTAATGTTGCTAAATGGACGAAAAAGCCATCAAACCAGTGCCCAGGGTCAAAATCAGACTGCCTACAAAGGTGAGTTCTGTCAACTTCATGAAGGCCGACTGGTGCCCAACTCCTCATCCAAGGACCGCAGTGAATACTCAGGGCCAGGATAGCCAGAGTGAGCAATTGGCAGAAGAGAGGTAAGGATTTGGAGAACGGGCTAGGACATAGCAAAAGCAGGAGATGGCTGTCTGCTAACTACAAGTCTCCTGGTCTGAAATGCCAAGTGTTTATATCTGCATATGAAGAACAAGACTCTTTGTCTGTCAGTGCAAGATCCCAGATGTCATCTGCAGTCATTTTCTATACCTTACTTGGGTTGCATTCCAAAGGAAAGAGAGAAAAGAATCTAAATCCCATCCACTTTGCTCTTTTATTTGAAAGGGCTTTGTGTGTGAGCCTGGGTGCACGTGATTAAAATCCACAAGTGTGGAGCTCTCTCTTCATTTTTATACAGACATTTGTTATTCCCGATTGTATGTGGGAGGCAGTATGATATAGTGTAAAAGGTTGAATTCCAAATTTTGCTACTTGTTAGTTGTGTGGACTGTTACTAAACTTTCTAAGTCTCAGTTTCCTTATCAGCAAAACAAGGGAATGGGCTTGTAATAATATTCAACAAATGTTCGCACATGTAACAGGCAGAGAGAAAACACAACTCACATTCTTGCCACTCCTTGGTCAATTAGTCTCATGAATGCCATGTCAACCCAATTGCATTCATTTCTTTATAAACTCATTTATTTGACAAACCCTTCTTGAACCACCACAATGCAGTTGCTAGGACCACAAACTCTGGAGCTCCACTATCTGGATTCAAATTCTTACTATTTACTGGCTGGGTAAATTATTTAACCTTGGGCAAGTTATTTAACCTCTCTATTTCTCCAAAACCCCATCTGCAAAGCAAGTATACCAAGAAGCAAGTATTTCTTTCATAGGCGATTATGAGGATTAATTAAGTTCATGCATGAAGAAGGTAGCAAGTACCCAAACAAATGTTAGCCACTTTTATGATTATAGCCAGGCACTGTGCTAGGGGTGGGATATGGTGTTAAGAAAAAACAGACGCAAACTCTGATGCAGCAAAGCTTACAACCCAGCAGGAAAGGTGGTTTACAAATAATTACACAATTTTCTTATAATTATAATCATGCTAAGTGCTAGGAAAGCAATGTAAAGAGGTCAATGGGCAGATGGACCAGAAACTTGATCTGGAATGTGCAGAAAGGGACCTCCCAGTAAAATGACAGTAAAGCTGTTCTCTAAGGATTAGAGAGATTTGGCCGGGCAAAAGGAAGAGGCAATGGCAGGTACAAAGGTCCTGGGGTGGACAGAACCATGGCAAGTTGGAAAAACTGAGACCAGCCTGGTGTTGTGGGTGGGGAAACAAAGGGTGACCAGGCTGGAGGTGCAGGCAGGCACCAGATAGTGCAGGCCTTCAGAAGCAAAGTGAAGATTTCAGACTTGATTCAAAGAGTATCAGAAACCATCATGAGGTTTTAAGCAGGGAAGTAATATGACAACTTTCTCACTGTCTAGTTCTATCTTTGGAGCTACAAGATGAGATTAGGACTTGACCCTTTGGCTACTGAGGCAGCCTAAGCTTTCTTTGTTCACAGCCTCATTAGGTAACTCATCTCAGCCGTGTAAAAGCTAGGGACTTTTACAGGGTAAAATCTGGGAAAACTCTAGGGCCTGAACAATTTGATTCTTCCACCACTGCAGTCTGGCATTCCCCACTAGAGGATGCACTTCTAGAGGAAAATGATAACACATATTTTTCTTTTCCAGTTACACCCTCAGTGCTTACCATACGATAAGGTGTGATATAAATTTATCCGTGTGTAAATGGTGACTGTTCAGAACCATCATCAAAACTGACATCATTAGGAGCTGAAGACGCCAACCCCAGATGGCTTTTCACTCTGGTCTTTATGATTTTGGAGGGCAGCACAGGGGCCTGAACGTCGGCTTCCTGCTTTGAAGCCCCGGTGCAGCATGAGTCAGTTATTCTAATTTTAGGCAGCTCTGAGGTTCAAAGGGACAAGAGGCTGTGACACTGCTTTGCTTTATTTCTATAGTTTTCTTTGAGCAGCCATTTGTTCCCTCTTCTTGTACCTCTTTGAAAAGCTCCCGATTCCCCAGGAAGGAGTGAATTCATTTGCATTACAATACATTGTGTTCTGAGCCAGAGTGTCTCTGCTGGTGAAACCTTCTCTTGATCAAACTCCACGACTTCTGTAGAGTGTTTGGAGAGGCACAATGCTTTATTTGCTATGTTTGAGGAGTATGCTTCGAGGAGAAAACATTGCATTCTCTGTGTAACAAATCATACCTGTCAGGTAGGCAGTCTGTCTTGGAGAGAATTAGGCATAAGCCCAAACTCTCTGCAATTTTCCCTGGACTATAGCTGATTTCTCAAGGTCTGATTAAACAGCAAATGCAAAGTCTCAACAGACAAATATAGGTCATCTTCCCCTTGAATGGCTGAATTGCTATCTGCAGCCAGAGCTCCTGTGTGTCAGACCCCTAACAAGGTTTTGTTTTACATTGCAAACACAAGCAAGCTCATAGAACCTTCTGTTCCCAGCATAGACTCCGGACCTTAGCTCCCCCTGCACAAACCCACAGCTGTCCCCTCCTGCTAAAATCCAAGGACTTGAACCAAATGCAAAAACAGTACAATTCAATTCAGGTTCCATTAAGGGAATATTTTTATTTTCTGGTTGAATAATTCTAGAAAAGATACAGGTTTAGTCCTGAATCCAGCTGGCTTATTGGATTTATGTATTTAAAAACAACTTTAATTTGCTTCATAGCTCACTTTAAAATAACCTGGGCTCAGTCTGATTCTGGGAATGAATGTGACCCATCCCCACTTCTGCTTAGTGCTCAGTTCGAGACCCTGTGCCCTACATGGAAAGCTAAGTGAAGCTCAATTCTGAAAAATAAATATTTCACCTTCCCAGTCTGACTGTGCTTGAGATTCAAGGACAATTGAAAAGGCCACCAAAACTCCTTTTAGACAAAGAGTTGGTCCAGAGCCAATTTTAATAAAGCCATTTTTACTTTTTGGCAATGACTGTAGATCAGCTTTCCATAGGACAAGAGAAGCCTGGGTGGGAGTGGGGGTTGTTGGTAGGAACTACTCTGGAAACTGGTAGCTGATCTAAGTTATTCCAAGAAATAAAAATATTGACTTTTGTCCAATCCTAATCATGGGATTTAAGGGATCAGAGAGAAGCATTTAGCCCATCAAGGGACTACCTTTTATCAATCCTTCATTTTCTATAAGTTCATGATTCCTCTTGCTGTACCTAGAACCAAGCATTGGGCCAAATATATAATAGGTATTTTCTAGGTGTAAGTTGCATTAATTCCAACTCTTACCTTGTAGAAGTTAGACTTGCATTGGCTGCAAGAAACAGAAATTCTCAAGAGTGATTTACATGAGATTGATATTGGTTTCTCTGAAGTGTAGAAGTAGTTCAGAGGTAGATGGTCCCGGGCTGACTTGGCATCACCATGATGGTCTAGAACTCAGTTTTCTTTCTGCCATTCATTCTGAGTAACCCTGATTCTACACTAAGGAAGTAAGAAAGAAGGATGTGCCCTTCACTCTTTTTAAGTTATTCATTGTGAAATGTACAGACATATAGAAAAATATGCAAAAATATAAAAACACATGATCATAAAACAAACATATAACAAATACCCAGGTCAGAAAACAGAACGTTGGCAGCAGCCCAAAAGTTCCACTCTAGGTTTCTGCCTGATCTTTCCTCTTACCATCGTCACTCCCAAAAAGAAAACTACTATGTTGACTTTAATAGTTGTCCGTCCTTACTTTTCATTATGGTTTTTTCAGTTAATTTTTATCCCCATAGGCTACAGTTTAGAATTGCCCATATTAAGGAATTTTATAAATGGAGTCATACAATATGTATAATTATTAGTCTGATTTCTTTTGCTCAATATGATATTCATGAGATTCATCCATACTGTTGTGTGTAGAAATCGTTTGTTTTCATTGTTGTGTGCAATTCTAATAAATGAACAGTAGTATCTCACTGTGCTTTTAATTTGTGCTTTCCTGATTACTAATGTAGTTAAGCACTTTTCTGTGACTTTTAGTCATTTGGATAACTTCTTTTGTGAATTATCTGCTGAAATCTCTCATCTATTTTTTATTTAGCATTTTCTGTTTTATTGATTTATAAGAACTCTTTATATATTTTGAATACAGTTTGTCAGTTGTTGAGGTATAAATATCTTCTCACACTTTGTGCCTTTGCCTTTTCTTTCCCACAAGAGTGTACTCTGATGGTAAAAGTCCTTACTTTTAATGTCACCAAAATTACCAATTTTTTTCTTTGTGGTTAGTGTTTTGGTTTCTGGTTAAGAAATCTTTCTGTGCCCTAAGGTCATAAGAAAATTTTCCTGTTATTTTCTACAAGCTTTACTATTTTGCCTTTCATATTTTAGGTCTACCATCCTCCCAAGATTGACTTTTATGTATGTATGAGACAAGATCAAGTATTCGCCCAACTAGATATCCAGTAGCTCTAGTAGCATTTGTTAAAAAGCCAATCACTTCCCACTCCTCTGCAGTGCCACCATTTCCGTTAATCACATGTTCATACATGTGCGGTTCTGTTTCTGAGCTTTGTATTCTAGTTCATTGATTTATTTGTCTCTCCTAGGTTTCAATCCTGAATTGTAAAAATTACAGTGTAGCTTTATAGTAGATCTTAATAGCCAGTAGAGCCTTTTTTTTTTCATTTTCTTCTCCAAAGATATCTTGACTTTTCTCAGCCCCTTGTATTTCTGTTTCAGGATCATTTTGTCAAATTACCCATGCACACACATATGACATAAACCTGGTGGGCTCTTGATTGAAATTTCTTTTTTTTTCTTATTGCATTTTAGGTTTTGGGGTACATGTGAAGAACATGCAAGATTGTTGCATAGGTACATACATGGCAGTGTGATTTGCTGCTTTCATCCCCTCACCTATATCTGTCATTTCTCCCCATGCTATCTCTTCCCACCTCCCCACCCCACCCCTCACCCATTTCCCCCCAACAGACCCCAGTATGTAGTGCTCCCCTCCCCGTGTCCATGTGTTCTCATTGTTCAACACCCGCCTATGAGTGAGAACATGCAGTGTTTGATTCTCTGCTCTTGTGTCAGTTTGCTGAGAATGATGGTTTCCAGGTTCATCCATGTCCCTACAAAGGACACGAACTCATCGTTTTTGATGGCTGCGCAATATTCCATGGTGTATATGTACCACATTTTCCCTGTCCAGTCTATCATCAACAGGCATTTGGGTTGGTTCCAAGTCTTTGCTATTGTAAACAGTGCTGCAGTAGAATGATTTATAATCCTTTGGATATATACCCAGTAATGGGATTGCTGGGTCAAATGGGATTTCTATTTTTAGGTCATTGAGGAATCACCACACTGTCTTCCACAATGGTTGAACTATACTACAAGGCTACAGTAATTAAAACAGCATGGTACTGGTACCGAAACAGAGATATAGACCAATGGAATAGAACAGAGGCCTCAGAGGAAACACAACATATCTACAACCATCCGATCTTTGACAAACCTGGCAAAAACAAGCAATGGGGAAAGGATTCCCTGTTTAATAAATGGTGTTGGGAAAACTGGCTAGCCATGTGCAGAAAGCAGAAACTGGACCCCTTCCTGACACCTTACACTAAAATTAACTCCAGATGGATTAAAGACGTAAACATCAGACCTAACACCATAAAACCCCTAGAAGAAAATCTAGGCAAAACCATTCAGGACATAGGCATAGGCAAGGACTTCATGACCAAAACGCCAAAAGCATTGGCAACAAAAGCCAAAATAGACAAATTGGATCTAATCAAACCCCACGGCTTCTGCACGGCAAAAGAAACAGTCAGTAGAGTGAATCAGCAACCAACAGAATGGGAAAAAATTTTTGCAGTCTACCCATCTGACAAGGGGCTGATATCCAGAATTTACAAAGAACTAAAACAGATCTACAAGAAAAAAACAAACAAGCCCATTCAAAAGTGGGTGAAGTATATGAACAGACACTTTACAAAAGAAGACATACAGCAGGCCAACAAACATATGAAAAAATGCTCATCATCACTGGTCATTAGAGAAATGCAAATCAAAACTACATTGAGATACCATCTCATACCAGTTAGAATGGCGATCATTAAAAAATCTGGAGACAACAGATGCTGGAGAGGGTGTGGAGAAATAGGAACACTTTTACACTGTTGGTGGGAGTGTAAATTAGTTCAACCATTGTGAAATTTCTTTAAATGTATAGATCAAATCTGGGGAGAGATGATGTCTATACAGTCCTGACTTTTCAAACCCATAAATGTGGCACATTCCTTTTTTTAATTAGATCTTCTTTAATTTCTCTAAACAATATTTTACAGTTTTTTGTGTGAAGTTCTTTCGCATAGGTTATTCCTAGGTATTTGATTAATTTAAGGTTATTATAATCACACCTTAAAATTTCATTTTCTGATGGGCATACAGAAATGTATAAATGCTCATATTTTGATCTTGTACTCAACAATTTTTCAAAACTTAGTTGTTAATTCTAATCATTCTTCTATAGATTACTTTGAGTCTTTTACAAATATAATTATCTCTGTAATTAACCTCAGTTTTATTAATGGCAGTTTTCTACCTCTTCAATCCTTCTACCTTTGTGTTTATTTTACATTTCTTTCACTGCATTTGCAAAGACTTCTACTGCAAGGTTGATTAGAAGTGACAATAGTGAGCATACATTCTAGGTTGTGATCTCACAGGGAAATCTTTTAATATTTCACCACTAAGTTGATTGTTTGCTATAAGTTATATGTAAATATTACATTTCAGATTAATAGATTTCTTATATTCTTAATTTCCTAAGATATTTTAAAAATCATAAATGGATGTTGACTTTAATTAACTGCATTCACTGTATCTACTGAGACAATCATATAGTGATCTTTTTTGTTGGTATTAATGTAGGAAATTACATTGATTTTTTTTTCTAATGTAAAACTAAGCTTACATTCTGGGAATCAATCCAACTGCTTCATGAAATATAGAAAGTAGATTGATAGTTACAAGAATCTGGGAAGATATAGGGGAGGGAAAATGAAAAGAGGTATATAAATGGGTACAAATGTACAGTTTGATAGAAGAAATAAGACCTACTGTTTGATAGATCAGTAGGATGACAATAATTTACAACAATCTGTTTTATATTTCAAAATAGCTACAAGATAGTAATTTAAATGTTTCTAGCATAAAGAAAAGACACAATTTAAAGTGACAGATATTTCAATTTTATTAATTTGAGTTTTTTCAAATCATATAAATGTATTAAGTTTTCACATGTATCCTGAAAATATGTACATCTTTTTTTTTTTTTTTTTTTTTTGTGTGTGTGTGTGTGTGTGTGTGTGTGTGTGTGTGTGTGTGTGTTTGAGACAGAGTCTCACTCTGTCACCCAGGCTGGACAAAGTGAGTACAGTGGTGCAATCTGGGCTCACACTGCAACCTCTGCCTCCTTGGTTCAAGCAATTCTCTTGTCTCAGTCTCCCAAGTAGCTAGGATTACAGGTGCTTGCCACCATGCCCAGCTAATTTTTTTTTCCTGTATTTTTAGTAGAGATGGAGTGTTGGCCAGGCTGGTCTCGAACTCTTGACCTCAAGTTATCCACCTGCCTCAGCCTCCCCAAAAGGGCTAGGATTACAGGCTGTGTACATCTATTTTGTATCACTTTTTAAAATGTAAAAGAGAAATAGCCTTTTTACATATTACTGATGTTGGATTGCTAATATTTCATTTAGAACTTTTGTGTCTATGTTCATGAATTATATTGGCTTCAATTAAATAATATTCTATTCTTAAGTTTCTTTTATGTTTTGATTGTAGAATTGTCCTGAGCTCATAAAAAGATTTGGAAAATTATGTTTTTTTCCCAATGCCTAAAGCAATTTGTGTAAGATTAGTGATATTTCTTCCTTAAGTATTTGGTAGAATTCTCAGAGACTTCTTTGTAGTAAGGTCTTATAGATTCAGTAAGCTTTAATGAATATAAGCTATTCAAATTTTCCACTTCTTATATTAGTTTTAGGATGTATTTTCTAACAATTTATCATTTCATCTGAATTTTTAGCTTACTAAAAATTAAAATAAAATAATTCATAATAATATAATGTATCTTTTAAACATCTGCAGGATGTGTACTGATGTGTATCTTCTTTAGTCCTGTCCTTTATTAGGCACTTTTAAAACTTGATCTCACAAGAAACTTGTCAATTTTAATAATTTTGTTAAAAAGCCAACATTCAACTTTTTTGTCATGTAACATTTTGTCATGTCAACTATTTTGTCATGTAACATTTTATGTTTTCTATTCTTTTTATGTACTTCTTTATCTTTTTTTTAAGGGGCTTTTTAAAAAGCTTTTGGGTTTTAATACCTTAGTTTTTTCCTTTTTTAGATGAGTGTTAACTTATTGATTTTTCCCATACTTTTTTATTTTTCAATAAACACACAAAGATCTAATTTTTTTTTCAGCATGACTTTCATTCCATGGATTTTTATATATAATATTTTTATATGTAATATTTTCTTATAATTTAGTTAAAAATATTTTCTAATATCAATTGCAGGTTGACTTGTGGAGTTTTTTAGAGACGTATTTATTAATTTCCAAATAATTAGGGACTTTGGAGTTTTCATTTTGTTATCAATTTCTAACTTAATTACATTATGGACAGATAATATATTTTATATGGTTTTGATCTTTGGAATTTTTGTATTTGTTGTTGTTGTTGTTTTTATTTAGAGACAGGATCTCACTCTGTCATCCAGGCTGGTGTACTGTGGCCCAATCATAGCTCACTGCAACCTTGAACTCCTGCGCTTAAGCAATCCTCCCACCTCAACCTCCCGAATAACCAGGGTTTCATGCTGATGCCACCATGCCCAGCTAATTTGCTGCTGTTGTTGTTGAGAAGAGGTCTCACTATATTACATGGGCTGGTCTCAAATTTCTGGCCTCAAGCCACTCTTCTGCCTCAGTCTCCCTAAATGCTGGGATTACAGGTATGAGCCACTGTGCTAGGTCCAATCTTTGGAATTTGTTGAGATTATGTCTTGGCCCAGGATATGGTCAACTTCTGTTAAATGGTCCATATGTGCAATGTTTTTATATGTCCAATAAGTCAGGTTGAATAATCTGTTATTCAAATCTTTGTTAATCACATATTAAAATTATGAATTTATGTAATTATGAATTTGACTATTTCTCCAGATTATTTTAGCTTTTTTTAAAAAAAAAAATGAAACTACGATACTAGATATAGTCAGATTTAAAACTGCCGTATATTCTTAGTAAATTTAACTACTTATTTTATTAAAATGACTTCTTTATCTCAAATAAGACTTTTTGCCTACTTTGATGTTAATGTGATTATATTAACTTGTCTTGGTTAGTGTTTTCATAAGATATCATATCCCATCACTTTATATTTCAATCTGTCTATGTCTTTATATTTTATGTTTTTTTTTTTTGTAAATAGGATACAGTTTGATTTTTTTCCTTCCTAATCCACTATACCAATCTTTCTTTGTTAATTGAATATTTAAATCCATTTATAATTAAGAAAATTTCTATTACATTTGAGTTTTAATATTTTCTGTTTGTCCTGACAGTTCCACATTTTTATTTTTTCTCTTTTCTTGATTTCTTTTAGGTTACCTATTTTTGTTATTTCCTAATTTTTACAATTTTTTAGTTAAACTACCTTTTATTATTTATTCCTGTTTTCATTATTTACCTAGAGATTATAACATGCATTCAGGTCTAACATTACAACTTCTTTAGCAATTCAAGGGCCATATAAACTCTAATTCTCTTGTCTTGCATTTTCATTCATATATATTTTAACACATAAATTCTATTTTTAAAAAGCTTTACTTTAAGTTCTAGGATGCATGTGCAGCACGTGCAGGTTTGCTACATAGGTATACATGTGCTATGGTGACTTGCTGACCTGTTGACATATCTTCTAAGTTCCTTCCCCTCAACCCCCATCCCCCAAAAGGCCTGGTATGTTTTGTTCCCCTCCCTGTGTCCATGTGTTCTCCTTGTTCAACTCCCACTTAGGAGTGAGAACATGTGGTGTTTGGTTTTCTCTTCCTGTGTTAGTTTGCCGAGCTTCCAGCTTCATCCATGTCCCTGCAAAGGATGTGATCTCATTCCTTTTTATGGCTGCATAGTATTCCATGATGTGTATACACCACATCTTATCCAGTCTATCATTGACGGGCATTTGGGTTGGTTCCATGACTTTGCTATTGTAAATAGTGTTATAATAAAAATATGTGTGCATGTGTCTTTATAGTAGAATGATTTATATTCCTTTGTGTATATACCCAGTAACAGGATTATTGGGTCAAATTGTATTTCTAGTTCTAGATCCTTGAGGAATTGCCATACGGTATTCCACAGTGGTTGAACTAATTTACATTCCCACCAACAGTGTAAAAGTGTTTCTCCACAGCCTCACCAGCATCTATTGTTGCTTGACTTTTTAATAACCACCATTCTGACTGGTGTGAGATGGTATCTCATTGTGGTTTTGATTTACTTTTCTCTAATGACCAGTCATGATGAGCTTTTTTACATACGTTCGTTGGCCTCATTAAGTGTCTTCTTTTGAGAAGTGTCTGTTCATATACTTTGCCCATTTTTGATGGAGTTGTTTGTTTTTTTCTTGTAAATTTGTTTCAATTTCTAGAAAATTCTAGATATTAGACTTTTGTCAGATGGGTAGATTGCAAAACTTTTCTCCCATTCTATAGGTTGCCTGTTCACTTTGATGCTAGTTTCATTTGCTGTGAAGAAACTCTTTAGTTAAATTAGATTCCATTTGTCAATTTTGGCTTTTGTTACAATTGCTTTTGGCATTTCATCACAAAGTCTTTGCCCATGCCTGTGTACTGAATGGTATTGCCTAGGTTTTCTTCTAGGGTTTTTATGGTTTTGGGTTTTACATTTAAGTCTTTAATCCATCTTGAGTTAATTTTTGTATAAGGTGTAAGGAAGGGGTCCAGTTTCAATTTTCTGTTTATGGCTAGCCAATTTTCCCAGCGCCATTTATTGAACAGGAGATCCTTTCCCCACTGCTTATTTTTGTCAGGATTGTCAAAGATCATATGGTTGTAGATGTGTGGACTTATTTTTGAGGTCTGTATTCTGTTCCATTGGTCTATATTTCTGTTTTGGTACCAGTACCATGCTATTTTGGTTACTGTAGCCTTGTAGTATAAATTCGAAGTCAGGTAGCATGATGCCTCCAGCTTTATTCTTCTTGCTTAGGATTGCCTTAGCTATACAGGGTCTTCTTTGATTCCATATAAAATTTAAATTAGTTTTTTCTAATTCTGTAAAGAATGTTGATGGCATTTGATGGGAATAGCATTGAATCTACAAATGGGCAGTTTGGCCATTTTTATGATATTGAATCTTCCTATACATAAGCGTGGAATGTTTTTCCATTGCTTTTATCCTCATTTCTTTGAGCAGTGGTTTGTAGTTCTTTATGAAGAATTCTTTCACATTGCTTGTTAGCTGTATTCCTAGGTATTTTATTCTCTTTGTTGCAGTTGTGAATGGGAGTTTATTCATGATTTGGCTCTTTGCTTGTCTATTGTTGGTATAAAGCAATGCTTGTGATTTTTGCACATTAATTTTGTATCGTGAGACTTTGCTGAAGTTGCTTATCAGCTTAAGGAGTTTTAGGGCTGAGGTGACAGGGTTTTCTAAATATATAATCATATTATCTGCAAACAGAAACAATTTGGCTTCCTCTCTTCCTGTTTGAATACTCTTTATTTCTTTCTCTTGCCTAATTGCTCTGGCCAGAACTTCCAATATTATATTGAATAGGAATGGTGAAAGAGATCGTCCTTGTCTTGTACTGGTTTTCAAAGGGAATGGTTCCAGCTTTTGTCCATTCAGTATTATATTGGCTGTGGGTATGTCATAAATAGCTCTTATTATTTTGAAATATGTTCCATCAATGCCTAGTTTATTGAGACTTTATAACATAAAGGGATGTTGAATTTTATGAAAGGTCTTTTCTTGCCTCTATTGAAATAACCATGTGGTTTTTGTCTTTGGTTCTATTTCTGTGATGGATTATGTTTATTGATTTGCATATGTTGAAACAGCTTTGCATCCATCCCAGGGATGAAGCCAAATTGATAGTGGTGGATACGTTTTTTAATATGCTGATGGATTCGGTTTGTCAGTATTTTATTGAGGATTTTCACATCAGTGTTGATCAGAATATTGGCCTGACATTTTTCTTTTTTGTTGTGTCTCTACAAGGATGATGCTAGCTTCATAAAATGAGTTTGGGAGGAGTCCTTTCTTTTCAATTGTTTTGAATAGTTGCAGAAGGAATGGTACCAGATCCTCTTTGTATCTCTGGTAGAATTCATCTGTGAATCCATCTGGTCCTGTGTTTTCTTTGGTTGGTAGATATTGATTACTGCCTCAATTTCAGAACTTGCTATTGGTCTATTCAGGGATTTGACTTTTTCCTGGTTTACTCTTGGGAGGGTGTGTGAATCCAGAAACTTATCCACTTTTTCTAGATTTTTTAGTTTATTCACACTGAGGTGTTTATAGTATTCTCTGACGGTAGTTTGTATTTCTTACAACTACTGACGGTAGTGGGGTCAGTGGTGATATCCCCTTTTTCATTTGTTATTGTGTCTATTTGATTCTCCTCTTTTTTCTTCTTTATTAGTCCAGCTTGCAGTCTATTTTGTTAATCTTCTCAAAAAAAAAAAAAAAAACAACTGCTGGATTCATTGATTTTTTGGAAGGTTTTTCTTTCTTGTCTCTATCTTTTTAAATTCTGCTCTGATCTTAGTTATTTCTTATGTTCTGCCAGCTTTTGGATTAGTTTGCTCTTGCTTCTCTAGCTCTTTTAATTGTAATATTAGAGTGTAGATTTCAGATCTTTCTGGTTTTCTGATGTGGGCACTTAGTGCTATAAATTTACCTCTTAACACTGCTTTAATTGTGTCCCAGAGATTCTGGTACATTGTCTCTTTGTTCTCACTGGTTTCAAAGAACTTCTTGATTTCTGCCTTAGTTTCATTATTTACCCAGGAGATATTCAGGAGCAGGTTGTTCATTTTCCATTTAATTGTGTGGTTTTGAGTACATTTCTTAATCCTGAGTTCTAATTTGTTTGCACTGTGTTCCAAATGACTGTTATGATTTTAGTTCCTTTGCATTTACTCAGGAGTGTTGTACTTCCAAATTATGTGGTCAATTTTAGAATAAGTGTCATGTGCTACTGAAAAGAATGTATATTCTGTTGATTTAGGGTGGAGAGTTCTGTAGATGTCTAGTAGGTCCACTTGATTAAGAGATGAGTTCAAGTTCTGGATATTTTTGTTAATTTTCTCATTGGTCAGTCTAATATTGACAGTGGGGTATTAAAATCTCCCAATATTATTGTGTGGGAGTCTAAGTCTCTTTGAAAGTCTCTAAGAACTTGTGTTATGTATCTGGGTGCTCCTGTATTGAGTGCATATGTATTTAGGATAGTTAGCTCTAGCTCTTTTTGTTGAATTTATCTCTTTACCATTATGTAATGCCCTTCTTTGTCTTTTTTGATCTTTGTTGGTTTAAATTCTACTTTGTCAGACTAGGATTTCAACCTCTATTTTTTTTCTTTGCTGTAAAAGCTATTTTTATTGCACTTAATATTTATTATGTTTATATATATGTTTCCATTTTTCTTTACTCTGTATTCCTTTTGACATCTGAAAGCTAGTGCTTCAATTATTTTGCTCTATCTTACTTTTTTGCCAGCTCTTGGTCTAATTTTTGTTCTTATAAAGGGTAATGTTTTGTTTATTTTTAATTCTGGCTGCTTTTTAGAATGTCCTCTTTTTTTTTTTAGAAGTTTTACTAATATGTATATATGTATGGATTTCAATTTATTATGTTTGGGGCTCATAGTGCCTTTTGAATCTAAGTTTTAATGTCTAATTAGCTTTGGAAAATTCTCAGTCATTTTTTCTTCAAATATTGCTTCTGTTCCATTTGTCTCTCCTTTAATTTAGAAACTTCAATTGCTTGTATTTTAGACTATCTAATTGTCCTTTTTGGGTCCCTTTCCTCTTTTCTGTGTCTTCCATCTATATATCTCCTGGTGTTTTATTACTAATATATTATTTTATCCTAAATCCCAGCACATTAATCTCTTTAAATATGTCTAATTTTTTAAACCCATCCATTTGAATTCTTAAATTCAGCTTCTTCAGTTCTATAATTTTTATTTGATTCTTTTTCAAATATAGTATGTTACTGTTTTTAGTTTCTAGTTCTCTGTCAAAATTTACATACTTTTTTAATCCTCAAGTGTAGTAAGCATAATTATTTTAAAATCTGCTATGTGGAGCTTCTCTGAGTGTCTCCATATTATCTGTTATTTCCATTTGCTCTTAGTCATTTTCTCATGATCCTGGATTTTTCTTTCTTTCTTTTTTTTTCTTGATGTCAGTAATTGCATACATAAAAAGTATAGAGATAATGTGAAAGCTAAGAAGATGATCTCTTCCTTCAGAAAAAAAAATTGATTTTGTCTGCCAGCTTTCTAGTGATGCTAGTGATATAGAGCCTTTTAAACCAATTTTGGGGACTGAAATATTTGAAGCTGAGCTGAAGTTCTGTGACAGCTTGTGTACCTCTCATTCATCTTATTCCTAGAATAGAACCCTTTAGAAGTCTAACCTTAAGCACAGAAGATTTGTCAGGGAGGATCCACATCCTTGGCAGACCTTGGACAAAACTTTTGTCTCCCAGTTCCATCAAGGCTGTCAAAAGTATGGTTCAGCCTCTTAGCTAACTGTAAAGTTTTCTCCATACCTAATCATGTCTGCAAATAAGAGTTTTACTTCTTCTTCTTCAATCTGCCATTTACTTATCTTGCTGTATCGCACTGGCTTGTACCTTGAGTACAGTATTAAATAGAATTGGTGACACAATATCTTTGCCTTGTTTATGATTTTAAGAAGGTATCGTTAAGCACTGTACTATTGTCTATAGGTTTTACATAGATGCCCTTGATTAGGTTTATACAATTCTCTTTTGCTCCTTGCTTGTGGAAAGCTTTTACCAAGAAAGAATGTTAAATTGGAGGTAGGGGGTATCTGCATCTGTTGAAATAGTTTTGTGGGGTTTTTTCTCTTTTTACTATATAATAAATTGCAGATTCATTTTTTATTCAATGAACTTGACTGGTATTCCTCCTTTCCTGATTTTCAAGAAGATTAATAGTCTTTCTTTCTTAAATATTTGATAGAATTCACCAACCAAACAATTGGGGCCAGCAGTTTTTTGATTTCAGAAAAACTTTAAATTACAAAATTCAATTTTCTTACGTGAGCTAAATCTGTTAAAATTTTCTATTTCTTCTTGGGTCAGTTTTGAAAATTTTTGTCTTTCAGGAAATTTTTCCCTTTTGTCTATATTGTAAAACTTATTTTCATGAAGTTGCTCATAATATCATCTTATTATGTGCTTAATATTTGAAGGATCTGTAGTGATATCTTCCTTTTTACTTTTCTCCTTTATTTCATAATTCTGGCTAGAAATTTTACCAATTTTATTGATCTCAAAGAACAAGCTTTTTTTCTTTATTGTTATTTTATTTTCTATTTTATTAACTGTTCTTGTACTTATTTCATTTTGTCTGATTGATTTATGTTTATCGTTTTTCTTTTTCTAGATTTTTAAGATCGAAGTTTATATCATCAATTTAAGTTCTTTTTTAATATAGCCTCATGAATTTGCAACATTCCCTCTAAGAATTTTCTTCAATTCAAAATTTTTGATATGATATTTTTGTTATCATTCAGTTCAAATAGTTTCCTATTTCTCATGTAATTTCTTTTTTCAAAATATTATTTAGAACTGTATTGTTTAATGTCTATATACCAGGGATTTTATTTGTTATATTATTATTATTGCTATTTACTTTAAACATTTTCTCCACATCTTTACTCTCTCTTCTCCTGTGGCATTTCAAATACATGCATGTTTACTGTTTGATATAATATTATCTAACAGATCCACAGGTTTATTATTTTGATTTTAATATTTCTTCTTTCTCTTTCACCTTCTGTAATTTCTGTTCCTTTATCTTCTAGGATACTTTTTTCTCCATTATGTCCATTTGGCTATTAAGTCCATCCCTTGAATTTTTATTTTAATTTTTGAAATTATATATTTCAGTTCTATAATTTTCATATATATATATATTTTAATTGTACTTTAAGTTCTGGGGTACATGTGCAGATCACGCAGGATTGCTGCATAGGTACATAGCAACGCAGTTTGCTGCCTCCATCCCCCCATTACCTGTACTGGCATTTCTCCCCATATTATCCTTCCCCAACCTCCCTATGCCCTGATGTCCCTCCCCTAGTCCCCCCAACAGACTGCAGTGTGTGATGTTCTCCTCATGTGTCCATGTGTTCTCACAGTTCAACACCCGCCTATGAGTGAGAACATACAGTGGTTGATTTTTCCTTCTTGTGTCAGTTTGCTGAGAATGATGGTTTCCAGATTCATCCATGTCCCTACAAAGGACACAAACTCATCATTTTTTATGGATGCATAGTATTCCATGGTGTATATGTGCGACATTTTCCTTGTCCAGTCTATCATCAATTGGCATTTGGGTGGGTTCCAGGTCTTTGCCATTGTAAACAGTGCCACAATGAACATACGTATGCATATGTCTTTTATAATCCTTTGGATAGACATCCAGTAATGGGATTGCTGAGTCAAATTGAATTTCTATTTCTAGGTCCTTGAGGAATTACCACACTGTCTTCCACAATGGTTGAACTAATTTACACTCCTACCAACAGTGTAAAAGTGTTCCTATTTTTCCACATCTTCTCCAGCATCTGTTGTCTCCATATTTTTTTATAATCCCCATTCTAACTGGCATGAGATGGTATCTCAGTGTGGTTTTGATTTGCATTTCTCTAATGACCAGTGATGATAAGCATTTTTTAATATGTTTGTCGACCTTATATATGTCTTCTTTTGAAAAGTATCTGTTCATGTCCTTCATCCACTTTTGAATGCATTTGTTTCTTTCTTTGTTTTTTGTAAATCTGTTTTACTTCTTTATAGATTCTTGATATTAGCCCTTCGTTAGACAGGTAAATTTGAAAAATGTTTTCCTATTCTGTTGGTTGCTGATTCACTCTAATAATTGTTTCTTTTGCTGTACAGAAGTTCTGGAGTTTAATTAGATCCAATTTGTCTATTTTGGCTTTTGTTGCCAATGCTTTTGGTGTTTTAGTCATGAAGTTCTTGCCTTTGTCTATGCCCTGAATGGTTTTGCCTAGGTTTTCTTCTAGGATTTTTATGGCGTTAGGTCATATGTTTAAGTATTTAATCTATCTGGAGTTAATTTTAGTGTAAGATGTCAGGAAGGGATCCAGTTTCTGTTTTCTGCACATGGCTAGCCAGTTATCCCAATGCCATTTATTAAACAGGGAATCCTTTCCTCGTTGCTTGTTTTTATCAGGTTTGTCAAAGATCAGATGGTTGCAGATGTGTGGCATTGCCTCTGAGGCCTCTGTTCTGTTTCCTTGGTCTATATCTCTGTTTTGGTACCAGTACCATGCTGTTTTGATTACTACAGCCTTGTAGCATAGTTTGAAGTCAGGAGTGTGATGCCTCCAGCTTTGTTCTTTTTGCTTAGGACTGTCTTGGCTAACCAGGCTCTCTTTTGGTTCCATATGAAGTTTAAGGTGTTTCTTCCAGTTTTGTGAAGAGGGTCATAGGTAGCTTGATGGGGATAGCATTGAATCTATATATTACTTTGGGCAGTATGGCCATTTTCACAATATCATTTCTTCCTAACCATAAACATGGAATGTTTTAACTTCCATTTGTATCCTCTCTTATTTCCTTGAGCAGTAGTTTGTAGTTCTCCTTGAAGAGGTCTTTACATCCTTTGTTAGTTGTATTCCTTCTCTTTTAGCTGTATTTTAGTTTTATTTTATTCTCTTTATAGCAATTGTGAATGGGAGTTTGCTCTTGATTTGGCTCTCTTTTAGTTTGTTATTGGTGTATAGGAATGCTCGTGATTTCTACACATTGATTTTGTATTCTGAGATTTGCTGAAGTTGCTTATCAGTTTAAGGAGATTTTGTGCTGAGACAATGGGATCTTCTAAATATAAAATCATGTCATCTGCAAATAGAGACAATTTGACTTCCTCCTTTCCTAATTGAATATTCTTTATTTCTTTTTCTTGCCTGATTGCTCTGGCTAGAACTTCAAATACTATATTGAATAGGAGTGGTGATAGAGGGCATCCTTGTCTAGTGCCAGATTTCAAAGGGAATGCTTCCAGGTTTTGCCCATTCAGTATGATATTGGATATGGGTTTGTCATAAATAGCTTATGTCATTTTGAAATACACTCCATCAATACCTTGTTTATTGAGAATTTTTAGCATAAAGGGCTGTGAATTTTGTTGAAGACCTTCTCTGCATCTATTGAGATGATCATGTGGTTTTTATCTTTGGTTCTGTTTATGTGGTGGATTATGTTTATAGACTTGCATATGTTGAACAGCCTTGCATCCCCAGGATAAAGCCTACTTGATCGTGATAAGCTTTTGATGTCCTATTGCAATCAGTTTACCAATATTTTATTGAAGATTTTTGCATCTGTTCATCATGGACATTGGCCTGAAGTTTTCTTTTTTTGTTTACTCTCTGCCAGGTTTTGTTGTCAGGATCATGTTGGTCTCATAAAATGATTTGGGAAGGATTCCCTCATTTTGGATTGTTTGGAATAGTTTCAGAAGGAGTAGTACCATCTCCTCTTTTTACATCTGGTAGAATTCAGCTGTGAACCCATCTGGGCCTGGGCTCTTTTTTTTGGTTGGTAGGCTATTAATTGCTGCCTCAACTTCAGCCCTTGTTATTGGTCTATTCAGGGTTTCAACTTCTTCCTGGTTTAGGCTTGGGAGGGTGCAAGTGTCCAGGAATTTATCCATTTCTTCCAGGTTTACTGGTTTATGTGCATAGAGATATTTGTAGTCATCTCTGATGGTAGTTTGTATATCTGTGGAATTGGTGGTGATATCCCCTTTATCATTTTTTATTGAATCTATTTGATTCTTCTCTCTTTTCTTTTTTATTAATCTAGCTAGCAGTCTGTCTATTTTGTTGATCTTTTCAAGAAACCAATTCCTGGATTTGATTTTTTGAAGGGTTTTTTTGTGTCTCTATATCCTTCAGTTCTTCTCTGATCTTAGTTATTTCTTGACTTCTGCTAGGTTTTGAGTTTTCTTGATGTTGCTCCTCTAGCTCTTTCAATTTTGATGATAGGGTGTTGATTTTAGATCTTTCCTTGCTTCTTATTTGGGCATTTATTGCCATAAATTTCCCTCTAGACACTGCTTTAAATGTGTCCCAGAGATTCTGGTACATTGTGTCTTTGTTCTCATTGGTTTCAAAGAACATTTTTATTTCTGCCTTCATTTTATTGTTTATCCAGTCAACATTCAAGAGCCAGTTTTTCAGTTTTCATGAAGTTTTGTGTTTCTGAGTTAGTTCCTAATCCTGAGTTCTAATTTGATTGCCCTGTGGTCTGTTATTATTTCCGTTCTTTTGATTTGCCAAAGAGTAATTTATTTCCAATTATGTGGTCAGTTTTAGAGTAGGTATGATGTGGTGCTGAGAAGAAGGTATATTCTGTGGATTTGGGGTTTGGAGAGGATCCAAGATGGCCAAATAGGAACAGCTCTGGAGTGCAATTCCCAGCAAGAACAATGCAGAGGGTGAGTGATCACCACATTTCCAAATGAGTTTTTACTGCCCACACACCAGGACATTCCCAGGCTGAAAAGCACCATGAGTTTCCAGCATGGCTGTTTCAGCTGGCACCATGGGGCTCTGCAGAAAAACTCACACAAATCTGGATGGCCATTTCAACTGGCGCCTGGAATACCTGGGAGTCAGAGTTGCCCATTCAACTGAAAAAAAAAAAAAGTGGGCTGAATCAGGGAACCAGGTGATCTGGATCAGCACGTCTCATCCCCACAAGGACCAGCAATCTGAAATGTTCTGGATTGAGAGTTTTGCAGCAAGTGCAGCTGGACCTGGGACAGCCCAGCTCAGTGTGAGGAAGGGCATCCAACACCACCACGGTAGTCCACCACTACCGAGGCAGTCTGCCATTACTGAGGCAATCCACCATTACCGAGGCAGTCCACCATTACTGAGGCAGTTCACTCTTACCAAGACAATCACTTTTTTACTAAAGCAGTCCGCCATTATCAAAGCAGTCCACCATTACTGAGGCAGACCACCATTACTGAGGCAGTTCCAACTGTACCTCTGTAAACAAAACCACAAGGAAGTTCATGCAGCAGCTGCACAGAGCCCATGGCAGCTCAGCAATGCCACTGCTGGCAAACTGTGATTAGGAATACCTCCTTGTTGGACAGGGCATCTCTGAAAAAAGGCAGCAGCATGTCAGGAACTTATAAATAAAGCCCCACCGTCCCAGGACAGAGCATCTGGGGGAAAAGGCAGTTAAGATTTCTGCTGCAGCAGACTTAAATGTACCTGCCCTGGAGCTCACAGCTCCGCACTTGAGCTCCTATAAGGGACAGACTGTCTCCTCAAACAGCTCCCTGATCCCTGTATATCCAAAGAGACGCCTCATAAAGGAGAGCTCAGGCTGACATCTGCCTGGTACCTTTCTGGGACAAAGATAACAGAAGAAGAAACTGGCAGCAACCCTTACTGTTCTGTAGCCACTGCAGGTGATCCCCAGGCAAGCAGGGTCTGGAGTGGACCTCCAGCAGGCCTTACAACAGAGGAGCCTGACTGTTAGAAGGAAAACTAAAAAATAGAAGGAAATAATTTCAACATCAGCGAAAAGGATGTCCATTCAAAGACCCCATCCAAAAGTCACCAACTATAAAGACCACAGGTAGATAAATCCATGAAGATGGGAAACAACTAGCACAAAACAGATGAAAACACCAAAAACCAGAACACCTCTCCTCCTCCAAGGGATCACAACTCCTCACCAGCAAGGGAACAAAGCTGGATGGAGAATAAGTCTGATGAATTGACAGAAACAGGCTTCAGGAGGTGAGTAATAACAAACTTCTCTGAGCTAAAACAACATGTTCTAACCCAATGCAAAGAAACTAAGAACCTTGAAAAAAGGTTAGACAAAATGCTAATGCGAATAAAAGCCTAAAGAAGAATATAAATGACTTGATGGAGCTGAAAAACACAACAAGGGACTTTGCGAAGCATACACAAGTTTCAATTGCCAAATCAACCAAGCAGAAGAAAGGATATCAGATACTGAAGATCAACCCAATTAAATAAAACAAGAAGGCAAGATTAGAGAAAAAAGAGTGAAAAGAAATGAAAAAATCCTCCAAGAAATATGGGATTATGTGAAAATACCTAATATACATTTGATCAGTGTACCTGAATGTGAAGGAGAGAATGAATCTAAGCTGGAAAACACTCTTCAGGATATTATCCAGGAGAACTTCCCCAATCTAGCAAGGCAGGCCAACATTCAAGCACAGGAAATACAGAGAACACCACAAAGATATTCCTCAAGAAGAGCCACCCCAAGGCACGTAATCATCAGATTCACCAGGGTTGAAATGAAGGCAAAATGCTAAGGGCAGCTGAAGAGAAAGATCAGGTTAACAACAAAGGAAAGCCCATCAGACTCACAGCAGGTCTCTCGGCAGAAACCCTACAAGCCAGAAGAGAGTGGGGGCCAATATTCAACATCCTTAAAGAAAAGAACTTTCAACCTAGAATTTCATATCCAGCCAAACTAAGCTTCATTGGCAAAGGAAAAATAAAATCCTTTACGAACAAGCAATTGCTGAGAAATTTCATCACCACCAAGCCTACCTTACAGGAGCTCCTGAAAGAAGCACTAAACAAGGAAAGGAACAACAAGTACCAGCCACTTCAAAAGCATACTGAATGGTAAAGAGCATCGACTCAATGAAGAAACTGTGTCAACTAATAGGAAAAACAACTAGGTAGCATCAGAATGGCAGGATCAAATTCACACGTAACAATATTAACCTTAAATGTAAATGGGCTAAATGCCCCAATCAAAAGACACAGATTGGCAAATTGGATAAAAAGTCAGAACCCATTGGTATGCTGTATTCAGCAAACCCATCCCACATGCAAGGACACACATAAGCTTAAAATAAAGGGATGGAGGAAGATTTACCAAGCAAATGGAGAGCAATAAAAAGCAGGAGCTGTAATCCTAGTCTCTAATAAAATAGACTTTAAACGAACAAAGATCAAAAGAGTCAAAGAAGGGCGTTACATAATGGTAAAAGGATCAATGCAACAAGAAGAGCTAAGGATCCTAAATATATTTGCACCCAATACAGGAGCACCCAGATACATAAAACAAGTTCTTAATGACCTACAAAGAGACTTTGACTCCCACACAATAATAGTGGGAGACTTTAACACTCCACTGTCAATATTAGACAGATAAATGAGACAGAAAATTAACAAGGATCTCCAGGACTTGAAATCAGATGTGGACCAAGCAAAGCTAATAGACATCTACAGTTCTCTAATTTTCATTGCTTTATTACGAACTCTATTTCTCTGCTGAGATTTTCCTTTATTGAAAATATCTTTGGGTTTACTTTATTAAGAATAGTTATGATAGTTACTTTAAAACCCTTGTATGTTACTTTCAACATTTGGTTCATTTCACGCCAGGCCTCAATTGACTATTTTCTCTTGAGATTGTGCACCATTCTTTTATTTTGTTTTCGTTTTGGTTTCTGTTTTTTAAAACAGGGTCTCACTCTGTCTCCCAAACTGGAGTGCAGTAGTGCAATCATAGCTCACTGTAGGCTTAGACTCCTGGGCTCAAGCAATCCTCCTGCTTCAGCATTCTGAGTAGCTGGAACTGTAAGTGGGTACCATCACATCTGACTGATTTTATTTTCTTCTTCCTCTTCCTATTTTTTTCTTTCCTTTTCTTTTCTTTCTTTATTTCCTCCTCCTCTTCCTCCTTCTCCTCCTTCTTCTTCTCACTTGCTTCTTCTTCCCCTTCTCCTCCTTCTCCTCCTCCTCTTCCTCCTTCTTCTTCTTCCTCTTCCTCTCTCTCTTCCTTCTTCTCCCCCTTCTCCACCTCCCCCTTTTCTCTTCTTCTTCCTATTCCTCCTCCTCTTCCTCTTCTTCTTCTTCTCTTCTCTTCCTCCTTTCCTTCTCCTTCTTCTCCCCTCCTCCTCTTTTTCTTCTTCTCCCCCTCCGCCTCCTCTTCCTCCCCTTCCCCTTTACTTTGATCTTTTTATTTATTTTATTTATTTTCTTTTGGTAAGTAGAGACAATGTCTCTCAATATGTTACCCAGTCTGGTCTCAAACTCCTGGCCTCAAGTGATCCTCTTGCCTCTACCTTCCTAAGTGCTGGAATTACAGGCATGAACCACCAAACCCAGCCTATCTTTTTTATTCTTTGAATGTCAAATAATTTTAGATTTTATCCAGAACATTATGAATGTTAAGTTAGGAGGATTGGGAAATCTTGGGTTTTGGGGGTTTGTTTGTTTGTTTTTAACCCAATGAGTATTGCTTTCTTTGTCCCTTGTTTTAGCAGGTTATTTTCATGGTTAAGCTTGAATTTGTAAATTCTATTTCTCAGGCAGCATCTTTGATATTAAAGAAGACTTTTTGTCTTTAACTTAACTGCTCTAAATCTGTTCCATGCCTGCATAGTTTAGGGGTAATACAGAGATGTGGGTAGACAGAGTTTGGGGATCTCCCACTGGCTTCTTTTCTCTTTTGTGGGTCGCTCACTCTTCTCTTCAGCACCCAGCTTAATTGTCTAGGTTCACTTTACCGGTTCCCCATGCTGGAAAGATTACAGATTTTTTTCATGCAACCCTATCTGCCTCTGTGCATTCAGCTTAGCCTTAGGCTAAACTTAAAGCCTCGGAGTTGGAAACTTATTTATACCAATACCTGGCTCCCTCACCTAAACTGACATGTACTCCCCACCAGTCTGTCTGCTTTGTTTACTTCCCAGGACCTTTAGGCACTTGGGTTTTGTATCACATCCAGGATTAATACTGGTTTTCTCTAGGAAAGGGAGGTTGTTTTATTCCATCATGCCTAGAAGTGGAAGTTCTCTTTTTGGATTCCATCAGGGAGATAGGGAGAAGTGGAATACAATGGCAGTGGGTCAGGATCCAGACTGCCCTACTGTTCCACTTGATACAAAATTTCTGACATTATGATATAGGCAACATGATCTAACTGCCTCTCCTTCTAGTCAGAGCTGCCAGATACATTGGCCTTCTGAGCTGGGGCCTCAAAATGGGCCCAAGACAAATTCCTACACTGACTTTATTTGGAAAGTTACAAGTTTTAGGTACATTCATTAGGGCATGAGTCAAACCTAGTCATTAAAACCTCATGGCCCATAAGGAGAAACCCTTCCAGACTTTTGACACCAGTGTTCCCCAGCAAGAACAGTATATATGATCTTATAGAAATCAGACACAGGAGAATTACTCAGGAAGATATGGAAGTTAGAGGAAGACAGGAAGAACCCGCCATGAAATTTACACTGAGAAATAAAAACATAAAAAGCACTGGAGTTTATTAAGCAATGACTTCTGGGAAACAGGAGCAAAATATGGGCAGACAAGGAGCTACTCAGTGGGTCCAATCAGGTATGCATCCTACAGGCACAAACGACTAAACACTGAGTGCCCACCATGTTCTGCCAGGGCTGCCTCAGGGTCCCTGTTGGACAGACAAGGCTCTAAACCTCAAACAGCTTTTACCACTTGCTCAAGATTTCACAGCTAGTCAGGATGCAAATCATGGTCTGCTTGGCCTCAGAACATGTAGGTAATCAAGTTACTAGGTACTTTGGTTTAGACATCTGTCTTCCCCAAATCTCATGTTGAAATTTGGTCCCCAGTGTTGGAGGTGGGACCTAATGGAAGATGTATGGGTCACGGGGGCAGATCACCCATGAATCACTTAATGCCCTCCCTATTAGTTTCTGGGAGAGCTGCTTGTTAAAAAGATCCTGGCCCCTCCCCTACTCTCTCTTGCCTCCTCTCTGGCCATGTGATCTCTGCACACACTGGCTCTCCTTCACCTTCCATCACGTGACAGCAGCCTGAGGCCCTCCCCAGATACAGATGCCGAATTTTTAACTTTCCGAGCCATCAAAATCATGAGCCAAATAAACCTTTTTTCTTTATAAATGACCCAGTCACAGGTATTTCATTATAACACACAAAATGGACTAAGATAAGAGAGAACTTCACATTGTTCTCTGTATTGGAGGTTCTCAGCCTTTTCCAGGCCTCAAGTATGCAGTATAGATAAGACAGATAGTGGAACTTTATCACCCTCACTCAAGAAAGCAAATTAAAAGACAGATGAGCAAGACATTGTTAAAAATTAACCATGAACCTCAATTTATTTAAGAAAAAAATTATTCTCACAGTTCAGTGTCTTTATCATTATACACAACAAATTACATGAGCCACCATGTCATAATTTATCCTGATCTATCAGGTGAAAGCACTCAAGGCCTGGGGAATGTTATCCTGGAGAAAAGGAAATATTTGGATGCAGGGACTCAGCAGGAAAGAAGCTGAATCAGTTTCCTCAGGGACTTTGCAGCAGAGCAGCAGGAGGCAACCAACCAGAAGCCTGGCTTCTCCCTCTCTACTCTCATCCCCTCTCCACCTCCTTGCCAGCTCCTTGCCTGCAATCAATCTGGCCTCTTAGAGCTATTGACCTGGCTGCCTGAAAGTCATTGCCCAAATTCCATCTCCTCTCAAATCCATTTTCCCTGCCTCAGAGAGAGCCAATTGGATTTCTCAATTATCAAATTGTAAAGTTGTGAGCTTATATACTTCTAAGCGGTAATACGGTGTAAGTTTCTTTTCTGTGGAAATGTCATATCGGCCCCTTTGGGAAGTGAATGGAATATTTAAAATACTCTTTCAGTCTGTATGGCCCATTAAGAGAGATGCAGAGACGGAATGTGACTTTGCTCAGACTGCAGTAGAAAGTACGTTCTTTAAGAAGCTTGGAGGCAGTTTGCTTTACTGATAACATCACCGCCTAATCTTATATTATCTGTTTCTCTTTCTTCTCTTATACCTGGATTTGAAAGTACATAAATGGGCAAATAAAATGTCTCTCTTAATACATAACTGTAACACACATAAGCTAATTTTGGCAATGTATTTAGCAACTTCAAGACTAGTTAAATCAGCACTGCTTGTTTATTTTTTTTAATAATAAAAGCAACTACCATTTGTTTGATCTGTACTTTGTGCTAGATAATATTAAGGCATTTTATATATATATATATATATATATATATATATATTAGTATATTCTCCTTAAAATTTTCAAATAATTTAAATAATGCTAAACTCAATTTGATCTCAATCCTTGTTCTCACTCAAGGCTCTGCTATTCCACCCAAAGGTAGCAAATTTTCAGTTTAGTGTGTCCATCCAGAATTTGCTAGGCACTTACATACATACATTTCTGTAAAAGAGACATAATACAAAGTATCTGTGTGTGCGCGCGTATGTGTATGTGTGTGTGTGTGTGTGTGTGTGTGTGTTTTATAAATAAAACCATCAATATGTTTTATGTTGCAATTTGCTTTTCACACTCCAAAATATGCCCTGGGTATTTCCCCATGTTGGTAAGAGAGTTCTGGCTCATTCTTTTAAATTCCTGTTTCATTTCCTATAACAGGGTAGTACTAAACTTTATTTAGCTAATGCCCTTTTAACGTACCATTAGATTTCCTTTTTGCTTTTCTTTTTCCTTTTGCTGTTACACACAGGGTGAATTTCCACAGACTCCATTGTATTTGGTGACTGTTAGCTTTCTTATTGCCAGTGAGAGGGTGCCGCAAATGCAAAGTTGGCCATAGCCTAGTGTGTAGGGTTACACAGACAAGATTGCAGAGCCTCAATTCTAGCATCCAATCACAGACAGGATTATGTGCATGTTATTTGAGGGTGGTGATGAGGAGATATAAAAAGTTAAAAATGTAAATAATAGCTGTGGAGATATCACCTCTGGAGTCAGCTACATATTTTTCAGACAAGAAAAAGGACAACCAAACAATAGGAAAGTCACTGTTTTCATCTTGATTTCTTGGTGTTTTTAATTGGAAACTAGCAGAAATCTCCTACAGAGATGCGAAAAACAAACTCCTAAGAAGAATGTATAGGTCATGTGAAGACCTTTTTCTTTGCAGACATTCCATGTAAATGCTACTTCCTGTACATTCCATAGGCATGCAATCCCATCTTGTGGCTAAAGCTCTGATCCCATCAGTGCTGCCCCCTCATGGTTCGGGATCTCAGCTAGCTGCACTTCTATCCTGCAGCCTTAGAAGAGCAAAACACAAATGTTTGCATTTCTTTATCTTTTCAAAATTAGTAGCTTTGTTTAGTGAGCGAGTTATTATAAACATGATTTATGCTCATACTAGATATTCAAGCATTATGGAAATGTACAAAGAAGAAAGTAAAAATAAAATCTCCCCCAGTTTCCCTATCCTGATGTAAATTAACATTTTGGTAAACATCTTTCAGATAGTTCATGCTTGTTCTCTCTCTAAAAATTAAAATTTCTGTAAATGACTATAGCTAGCTTTTTTTTTAAAAGAACTAGCTTCTTTTTTCACTCAACATGTGTTCCACATATATTTCCTTAGCAATGCTAATAGATGTGATTTATCCTGGGTACTGACTACATCATAATCAGGCACATCGTGGTATGGTACATTTTTTCATTCATTTATTCATCTATCCATTCATCCATTTGTCCTCCAATCTTCCTTTTGTGGCTTGCTAAGTGTCAGGTAGTGTACTGAGCACTGGGCACACAATGGGGAGCAGGACAGGCACAGCATGAGGCCCATAGACTATAGGTCTAGCAGAGGAAGCAGATAAGCAATAACAATGTGCAGTAAAGCTTACCATACTCAGCTTAGCGGTGTGATTAGCAGAGGCTTCATGGAAGAACAAATGATGAGAGACTTAATGGAAGAACAAATGACTTGATCATATGCTCAGAAGTAACAGATGATAAGTGAGGTGTTTGCCAGACAACAGGGAAGGGGCAGAGGCGGTGTTTAAGTCAGGGGGAATAGCTCTTGCAAAGACCTGGAAGTGAGAGAGATTGTCACCATCCCACGGAATATATTGTGTCTAGCTGGAGTACACTGTTTTTGGGTGCATGGAAACAGATGAAGCTGGAGATTAGGCAGTCGCATTAGCCTTGTTCAGTGACCCTCTAAACTGAATCAGCAGTTATTTTCCAAGCATGAACATATTACATCCCTAAGACACCTAGTTAAATTCGGACCTGGGAATGACTCAAACAAAAAGGAAAAACAAGTTAGTTTCATCTATTTTGATATATTGTAAAAACTTACAAATATGACCAGAGACTTTCATAAAGACATTTAAAAGGAGGCAGAAAACTTAGGCAGTGAGAGACCATGGATAGGCTCTTCTGCTGGTATGTAATATTGTTGAGTGGGACATGAGAGCACATGGACACAGGGAGGGGAGCACTACACACTGGGGTCCGTTGGGAGGAAATGGAGGAGGGATGGGGGGTGGGGAGGTGGGAGGAGATAGCATGGGGAGAAATGACAGATACAGGCGAGGGGACGGAAGGCAGAAAACCACACTGCCATGTGTGTACCTATGCAACAATCTTGCATGTTCTTCACATGTACCCCAAAACCTAAAATGCAATAAAAAAAAGAAAGAAATAAGAAATTGAATAGGTGCAGGAATAATTGCCCAAATACCTGTTTTGCTGTTGTCCAGGTCCGGCTGATTTTATGAGGGGTGGGTGGGTAGTAAGACAAATCTCATGAAGAATATTACAGTATTGATAGAAACACTTGAACACAGAACAGACTTTTATCATTCTGGGGCCCATAGGGTGAACAAACGTAGGCAGCCAGGCCCTGCTGACTCAAGCAGAATGAGACCCACAAGACAGTTGTAACCCAGATGTGTCCCATGTGCTTCAGGAGCATATGCTCAAGTCAGGAATTAAGTGAGTAAGGTAAGTGGCCAACACGGAAGACTGGGACATCAGAAGCAAGAACACTGATCTCTGCTAGAGGACAGGACTCCTTTCCTATCAAATCACCTTTAGCAGAGAGAGGGAAAGAAGCCACAGAGAAGGCGCTGACCCTGCACCTCCAGTGCTCTGCCTGGGCAGAGTGCCAAGAGGCTCCCACCAGCCCAGGTCTGCACAGGGGCAGAGCAACCCTCCTGGGGAGTAAGGAGCCCTTCAGCATGCAACTTTGTCAGAAACACTGGCCAAGGGGTAATTAACAAGGTTCTGATCTCAAAGATGGGGACACAATGGCTAATACAGGAAACTGAAAACTAAACAGTAACTTACAATTTTGACGTTTAAAAGTAGCCTCGGCTGGGCACAGTGGCTCAAGCCTATAATCTCAGCACTTTGGGAGGCCAAGGCAGATGGATCATCTGAGGTCAGGAGTTCAAGACCAGCCTGGCCAACATGGTGTAACCCCATCTCTACTAAAAGCACAAAAATTAGCCAGGCATGGTTGCGGGTGCCTATAATCCCAGCTACTCAGGAGGCTGAGGCAGGAGAATCACTTGAACCCAGGAGGCAGAGGTTGCAGAGGTCCAGATTAGACCACTGCACCCCAGCCTGGGCAATAGAGCAAAACTCCATCTAAAAAAAAGTAGCCTTGTTTCCTAAGAGTGGTCTTTTTGAATGGGCATGTTTATATTCTCTACTAAGGGAAATTCTAAAAAATGAAGATAGAGCCATGATCCTGCTTGCTTTCTAAATTCTGTGGTTCTCCTAGCTTTCTGGTGAAATTATTTGTTTTTTTCTCTATGTTGAATAAGTGTTTTGAGTGCCTGGCAGGACACTGAGGTATGTTGGGCACTGTCCAAAGTATAAAAATTGAAAATAAGTTTTATTGCATTTGGACCCCAATAGTCAGCTTAGAAGTAAATAATTATAAGACAGTGGAAAAGGATTCACAAACCAATTAAATTCCAATGGGTGATACTACAGGTGGCTGGTACATTAGAGGAAGATGTTTATTGACCATATATTATACTGAGAAATAGAAAAGATAAATATTTGTGCTTCTATTGAGACACATTTAAAATTCCCAAACACCCATTGCATAATCTGCTAAGCAATTTGCCCAACTGTTTTGCATTTTTTTCCTGAACAGATGATTACACTGATATTTATTCTAGTCTGCGTGGATTTGTTTTTGGTGATTATTTGTAGTTGTTATTTATCTGTTGTTGAATTTTTCTTTGAGGGGGAGGTAACAACTTAATAGAAATTTTATATAAAGTATTATAATAAATCTCTGATTTTAAAATCAAAATCAATTTTGTTTTTCCATTGACAAAATATACAAATCTACCATCTTACACACTGTTATGGAACAGAAAATATGAAGTAGGATAAACTCAGCTTTTAAAGTCATGGAAAGGGGTTTTCAGGTTAATCAAATATACTAGTTAATAAAGAGCCACCACACATATGGTACACCTCGAATACAATAAAATGTATATCACTAAGATGAAACAAATATATTTTTTGGATGTTAAGAAGGTATCTCCTGGCTGGGCATGGTGACTCAAGCTTACAATCCCAGCCCTTTGGGAGGCTGAGGTAGGCAGATCACTTGAGGCTAGGAGATTGAGACCAGCCTAGCCAAGATGGCAAAACTCTGTCTCTACTAAAAATACTAAAATTAGCCAGGCATAGTGGTGGGCACCTATAATCTCAGCTACTTGGGAGGCTGAGGCACGAGAATTGCTTGAGCCCAGTAGGTGGAGGTTGCAGTGAGCCAAGACTGTGACGCTGCACTACAGCCTGGTCAATGAAGCAAGTGAGATCCTGTCTCCTTTTTTTTTTTTAAAGGAAGTGTCGCAGGATCTTAGAATGTCTGGGAGAGGGGCCACCATTCATCATGTCTCATTGTGTAGAAGATCTGTGGAAATGTCACATAGAGGAGGGCTCTGATTAGCCAGATGTTGGATAGCACAGCTTACCATGCATTTTGTTCATTTGCCACTTTCATATTCAGAGATTGATCATTCAGGAAACTAAATGGAATGAAGTATGTTAGGTGTATTTGCCTAGCAAGTGCATATATAATAGACTGGATTAAGAAGACATGATAGATGTAAAGACCAGTTATGGGGTTCCAGGATAAATCCAGAGAGGAAGTGAAAGGAAAGGATAAACTTCCCCAAGAAAGAGCCAAACAGTAAGGGAAAGGAGCCAAGGATGCCTAAGGCAGCAGGAACACTAGGGTTGTGGGGGAAATAAGCCAATATGTTACTTCTAGAGACTGTACCATCCAAGGGACTCCACACTTTTCTGGGTCACATCAGCACTCTTCATTTCCAAGTGCTTTGTGGGTAGGATGTGGTTGATATGGAACTTTCCCTTTATATTATAATTGCCTGTTGCCTTTCGCCTTTCTCTTTTCCTAGACCATGAGCCCTTTGGTAGCAGGGATGTGGTCTTTCATATTTGAATTCCAAAAGCACCTAGAATCTTGCAAGGCACATAATTGATACTTATTAAATGTTTGAAAAAGGAAGAACGTGATCAGGAAATTGAAGGAAGTAAGAGGTTAAGTGGAAAAGGACACAGGCATGTGTCTCTGATATTCATGTTAAAATTGAATAACTGAAAGAAAAAATTCTAGAGTAACATCTTTAGTTTAGGGAGTGGTAAACAGAGGCACCCAGACAAAGAAGGCAACTTGTCCAACCAAGGTCAAGATCAAATAGCTACAGGCAGAGACAGGGTCAGAAAGTAGGTTTATTCTCTGCGCTGTTCTATACCCATCTGGTGAGCAATCCTGCCTCCTTCCAGGGGGAGCAGTACTTGTTTTACTTCTCTCAAAGTAAACAAGGTTTGGAACATGAGGAAGCATAAAAAACATAAGAAAAAAATCTTTTAGTAAACATAGAGTGAGCCATGATGACTCTAACAAGACTAGGTTGAATCCCACAAGAATGACCACAGAACAAATTGATTGACTCTAGATAATTAAATTTTAAATTCTGACTTGACTACTTTATGATAAGAATTCCATTGCATGATTTGAAACTTTAAAAGAAGAAAAAGTTATAAATGTTTTATTTTTGATACCATGTCTTGCTCTGTCACTAAGGCTGGAGTGCAATGGTACAATCATGGCTCACTACGGTCTTGACCTCCTGATTTAAGCAATCCACCCATCTTAGCCTCCTGAGTAGCTAGAACTACAGGTGCACACCACCTTGCCCAGTTAATTTTTATTGTTTTTAATTTTGTAGAGATAAGGTCTCACTATGTTGCCCAGGCTGGTCTCGAACTCTTGAGCTCAAGCAATCCCGTCTGGGCCTCCTAAAGTGTTGGGATTACAGGTATGAACCACTGAGCCCAGCCTTAAAATTTCTTTATAGTTATTCAAGACAAATGTGAATAAATATTCATGTTTACCCTCTTTGTATTACACAAAATGTAACATATTACACATATTGATCTGCACCTTTATTTTATAATTTAAAATATAAATTGGAGATTTCTCATATGAACACACAAAAAAACTACCTTTATTCAGCTACAAAGTATTCCATTAGAGAGATGAAACATAATTTAATTAAATGGCCTCTTATTGATAGACATTGGAATTATTTCTAGTCTTTTGAGTTTAGAAAAATTTTCTTTAATGACTAACATCGTCCATAGTCCAAGGGTCTGTGCATTTGTAATTTTGACATATTGTCAATTATCCTTCTAGTGGTTATAACAATTTATATTCAAGTCAGCAGTCTGAGAGGACCTGATTCTTCACAGCCTCTACATCAGAGTGTGTTATCAAACTTTAGCATGTTAGCCAATATGATGGGTGAAAAATTGTATTTCAGGGTAGTTTAATTTGCATTTATCTTAGGAATGAGGTTGAGCATCTTTAAAATACTAGGAAATGAAAATATAGAATGAAACTAAAACAGCATTTTCTTCTCTTATCAAGACAAAAAACTTGCACACAGCTGGCCCCAAGAACAGACTCCTCTGAGAGGCATTTGGGAACAGACCACCCCTTAGTACATGTACTTCACATGAATTAGCCCATTCAAATTCACATGTCCTTAAATGATAGGCACTTTTATAACATTTTACAGACAAGAAAACTGAGGTTGAGAGAGCATAACCTTCCCAAGATCTGTTAAGTGACAGTGCAGGGGCTTAATCCTAGGTCTGGAGGACTTCAGGACCCTGCATCTCAACCACTAGCCTGTGCTATTTAGGATGCTGTATTTATGCATGGAGTTTGAATTAGGCCATTTGTATGCTGTTCTTCTCCCTTCGGATTTATGCTCTTCTCTCTGGCCTAGCCATCTTCCAACTCTGTGCCTGGTTTGGAAGGATATATATTTTCTTTTTTTTTTTTTTTATTATTGCATTTTAGGTTTTGGGGTACATGTGATGAACATGCAAGATTGTTGCATAGGTACACACATAGCAGTGTGGTTTGCTGCCTTCCGTCCCCTCACCTGTATCTGTCATTTCTCCCCATGCTATCTCTTCCCACCTAGCCACCCCCCCGCCCCTCCCCCATTTCCCCCCAGCGGACCCCAGTGTGTAATGCTCCCCTCCCTGTGTCCATGTGTTCTCATTGTTCAACACCCGCCTATGAGTGAGAATATACGGTGTTTGATTTTCTGCTCTTGTGTCAGTTTGCTGAGAATAATATATATTTTCTTTAATGTAGCTCTGGTTCATTGCTTTTCCCTGTACAGTTTTGAGATGCGGCAAGTTCATTCTCAGGCAGTCTCTACCTCTCTGTACTTTACCCTTTTCTGCCTGTGTCTCCATAGAAGCCACTGTATTTGTAACAAATTATAAATATTGATCTGTTTTCTCTCTTACCTTCATATAAATATGGGAGTTGGAGCATTGGGCTCTGTAGTGATAATTTTTAAAAAAGCAGTTGGGGAAAATTTATTTTTTTGTATTATATATCAGGGGTTAACTCAACATAATGTAAGACCAGTTGATTTATAATCTCCTTATTAAACACAACTGCTAAAATTACTTAGGAAAGACAAATTCTTCCCAAGTAGAACTATTACATTGAAAAGAATGGAGAATTTAAAAGTTAGTCCTCTAGCTATATACCAGTTGTGTCTATACCATCATAGTCAGAGTAAATTATTAGTCTTCTACCGAATTGGTCTGTACTTCTTTAGAATGGATTTGGAGGCCTATCAGCAACCGCTGTCTACCTAGGAAGCCCTCAGTAGGTTATAAAATAACTAATTTGTATTCACCTCTGTCTGTTTCAGGACTGCTTGCAAACCCTTCCAGGTTCCTTTGATCTCATGGTTGCATCTAGGTATCCTCATTCCCAGCAGCCACATTTAGAACCTTATCTGTGGTAACCCAGGCCAGCACTTCTGCAGCTACTTCTGCATTCCCTGTCTAGCCATCTTTCCTTCTTCTAGCCTGAGGCCTCAGCACGGCTGCTGTAGGAAGGCAAGGTTTCTGAAAGCTGGATCCCCTTTCCATGAAACCTGTACCAGCAACATCTAGTATCACAATCTTGAGTCACAGATGTCCTGGAAACCAAGGACCAGGTTAAGGCTGTTTATAATAAAAATCACCTAGGCACATCAAATCACTTGAAAATCATCATTACTATTATTAAAAAGTCAAAAAATAACAGATGCTGGCAAGACGGCAAAGAGAAGGGAATGTTTATACACTGTAAATTAGTTTAACCACTGTGGAAAGCAGTTTGGAGATTTCTCAAATAACTTAAAACAGATCTACCATCTTTCCTAGCAATACCATTACTGGGTACATACCCAAAGGAAAGCAAATTATTCTACCAAAAAGACATATGCATTCATATATTCACTGCCATGCTGTACACAATAGCAAAGACACAGAATCAATGTAGGTGATCATCAACAGTGGACTGAATAAAGAAAATATGATTCATATACACCATGCAATATTATGCAGCCATAAAAAGGATGCAATCATCTCCTCTGCAGCAACATGGATGCAGCTGGAGGCCATGATCCCAAGAAAATTAAGTTAGAAACAGAAAACCAAATACCACACATCCTCACTTATAGGTGGGAACTAAACATTGGGAAATACATGGATGTAAAAATGGGAACAATAGACGCTGGGGACTACTACAAGAGGGAGAGAGGGAGAAAGGAGAAAGGGCTAAAAAAAAAAAAAACTACCTATTGGGTGCCATGTTGACTACCTGGGTGACGGAATCACTTGCACTCCAAACCTCAGTGTCACACAATATACACATGTAACAAACCTACACATGTGTCCCCTGAACCTAAAATAAAAGTTGAAATTAGAAGACGAAGGGGAAAAAAAGACAAGACAATTGCCCTTAACGTGTACCTCAAGTCCCTGCCATACAATTCAGTTAACAATGAAGCAATTTAAGAAATTGCCACCCCATGCACTGCCTTTTACCCCAGCCCAAGGGCTCACCTCAAAGGTGTCATTTCTGTCCCGGGTAGAGGTAGGTCTGGAAGAAAGCCTTGGCAGGAAAAGAAGGAAGGGGAACCAAGATGCAGGTGCATGTATTTTTCTTGTCTCTGCTTCCACTGTGAACAGCTTCCTTTTACATGGTGGTTCCCTGACCCCTTGGCTGCACATTGGAACTACCTGGAGAGTTTTTGTTTGTTTGTTTGTTTTTGTTTGTTTTTTTTTTTAAATTTCAATGCCTGGGTCTCATTGGATTTGGATAGTCTAGGCTGTAACCTGAACACTGAGTTGTTTAAAGACTCCAACGTAAACACACATGTTTATATCAGCATCATTAACAATAGCTAAAAGATGGAAGCCACCTGAGTGTCCACTGATGGATGAGTAGACAAACGAAATGTGGCATATACGTATAATAGAATACTATTCATTCTTAAAAAGGAAAGGAATTCTGATCTGTACTACAGGATTGATGAACCTGGGGAATATCTCATGCTTGAGTCTGATAAATGAACTAAAAGACAAATACTGCATGATTCCACTTGGTACCTAGAGCAGTCTTTGACTTTTGGCTGCTACCCCTTCATAGATATGAGCAGTTCTCATGTGGCAATTTCCAGATTCACTCTGCAAGAACCTCCAGAGGTCTTTGATTTTCTTTTATATGTATATACATACACACACACACACACACAATGTGTGTACATTATATTAAATAATATATATATATATGTGTATGTGTGTATATATATACATTATTGCACTTTAGGTTCTGGGTACATGTGCAGAACTTGCAGGATTGTTGCATAGGTATATACACGGCAATGTGGTTTGCTGCCTTCATCCCCCCATCACCTATATCTGGCATTTCTCCCCATGTTAGCCCTCCCCAACTCCCTACCCTGCACTGTCCCTCCCCTATTCCCTGAAACAGACCCCAGTGTGTGATGCTCCCCTCCCTGTGTCCATGTGTTCTCATTGTTCAACACCCACCTATGAGTGAGAACATGTGGTGTTTGATTTTCTGTTGTTGTGTCAGTTTGCTGAGAATAATGGTTTCCAGATTCATCCATGTCCCTACAAAGGACACAAACTCATCGTTTTCTATGGCTGCATAGTATTCCGTGGTATATATGTGCCACATTTTCCTTGTCCAGTCTATCATCAATTGGCTTTTGGGTTGGTTCCAGGTCTTTGCTGTTGTAAACAGTGCCGCAATGAACATATGGGTGCATGTGTCTTTATAATAGAGTGATTTATAATCCTTTGGATATATACCCAGTAATGGGATTGCTGGGTCAAATTGAATTTCTATTTCTAGATCCTTGAGGAATCCACCACACTGTCTTCTACAATGGTTGAACTAATTTACACTCCTACCAATAGTGTAAAAGTGTTCCTATTTCTTTACATCATCTCCAGCATTTTTGTCTCCAGATTTTTTAATGATCTCCATTCTAACTGCCATGAGATGGTGTCTCAATGTGGTTTTGATTTGCATTTCTCTAATGACCAGTGACAATGAGCATTTTTTCATATGTTTGTTGGTATCATATATGTCTTCTTTTGAAAAGTGTCTGTTCATGTCCTTCACCCACTTTTGAATGGGTTTGTCTGATTTTCATCCTACAATTATAGAATCTGAATTTCTATGGTTAGAGTCTGGGGATATAAACTTTAATCATTCCCCCAAGTCATTCTGATGAGCTGCAAGTGGTGGAAGTCACTGGATGTCCTAAAATCCAAACTCTGATCTCACCTGAGGTATTGGGCACTCTGGCTCTAGCACACATTTACAGTTTTACTTCCTGTCTTCCCTGTGCCCCTTAGACAGGGCATTGTGTCCTCTGCCTCCTCTGCACTTACAACATGCCTGGCTCAGAATTTTCTTTCTGCCTTGAGTGCCTTCTACTCCTTTGCACATTGTCCTTCTCCTCAACCTTTGAAGCTTAGACCAGCTTCTGCCTCTTCCATGGAACTTCCCTGGATTCCTTTCCCCATACTCATTTCTTCTCTCTCCTCTCCCCACCACTGGTCACAATTCAGTGTGAGCTGTCAGGCCCTTTTTATTGTAGTGTGTGCATATCCCACATGACGTTTTCAGGATGTGGTCTCATGCTTGGTTCTAATTATCTCTGGTCAAGATTAGGAACTTCCCTGATTCCAGTATGATGTTTGGCTGAGAGTGAATATTCAGTATTTGTTGTACTAAAATGAATTTAACTTTCTAGCTCAGAACTTCCTTACTTCTAAGGTCCAGATAAATATATCCAAAGGTCTATATGATGTCTCAAGTTTTTCAACCAAAACACAGTTAAAATGAGGTCTTGATATTGCCTGGCAGTTCTCCCCTTTCTAGTGTCCCTGTCTCAACAATGGCATCTCTATCTACCTAATTACTTGGTCAGGTCAGAATGCTAGACATCACCTTTTACATCTGCATGTTTCTCTCCTCCCATATCCAAACAGACACCAGGAACTGGCAATTTCATTCCCAGAATGAATTACAAGCTCTCCCTTTTCTCTCCATCTTTGTCACCACCTGGTATTGATCTCTCTCTACAGTGAAGTATGACCTTGTCTCAAACACCCACCTTGCCCCTTCCAGCTGGTTCTTCTCATGCAAAGAATGAGGTTCTGGCCTCATTCTGACCATGTCACTTCATTGCCCAAACCCTTTCACTGGCTGCCCACTGCTCTTGACAGTCACAGTCTTCTGTAGGATCTGGAAGGCTCTGAGTGATCCAGCCCCTGCCAGTGCCTCCTGCCTCACACCCTGGTTTTACTCCTGTGCCAGCAACACCATCTCCACCACTGTGCTTTATTTTGCCCTCATTTCTTTCCTTCTCTAGATAATTTGACCATAATGATCTCTCTGCATAGAGTTCTGGTACTATCTACCCTATGAATAACAACTACCCACTACTCTTCTTTCAGGCTTTAGGGTAAATTTCACTATTCTAAAGTGAGATCTGTCCTCAGCCCAAGTGTAATAGGCAGCTGGATTATCTCTGCAGAGCACCCTTGATTTTTTTCATCTTAGCCACTATTATAAGTGTACTTGTTAAAAATAACAATTTCTTGGATACTCTCACTCTACTGAGTTTCATCCCTGATTGCATCCCCACCTTCAAGCATATAGTAATTGCTCAATAAATAATTGCTGCATGAATCAACTCCATCCAATCTGCCTGCACAGACCATCCTCATTTTCCAAGCCCCTATCCTTTTCAACCCCAAAGTAGAAAAAAAATCATTAATATATCTGCCACAGAATTGCTCTTTTTTTGAGATGGCCCAAGCTAATCACAGATATACAAGATGCAGAGGGCTATCTTAGGAGGGGAAAATGCAGAAGTGGGCTTCTGGTCACAATCATGCTAAAAACCCAAGCCTCCACCCCTTCTCCACTGAGCTCCCACTATGAGTAGAATCACAGTTTTGCAGTCTCTGGCCCCTACCTGACAGGCTCTGGACCTGGGACTGGGCGGGTGGGAGGGAGGGAAGCCCCTCACCTTTCTCTTTGCCTTTCAGGGCACATTGTCATGAACAAAGGCAGGAGAAGGAGGATTATTTTCTTGTGATGCATGCCGCATTTTAAATGAAGTTCCTTAGGCATTTAGACAATCATATTTATTCTACATGCAACAGTAGTTTCATTATATATAGAGAAAATCCTTCTAAATGTTAATGTAACATTGGCCCAAGGAACCTCACATTTGGAATGAATAAACCAAGATGTGGTCTCACATTAGTGAAAATGTAGTGAGCTTAGTTTTCTGCTGCAATTTGTTTTGGGAAGAAAACAATTTATCATAGTTGTAAAGAACACAGGCTTTGAAGCCTCTGAAAGTCTTGGGTTCAAATCCTAGCTTACTAACCTAGTAACTTCAAGTAAATTATTTGAGGTTAGTGAGCCTTCTTTATAGGGCTTTTTGAAGGAACCACATGAAAGAATATATATCAACTTATTAGTATAAATGCTTTTGTATATGGTATAGAGTTGGCCCTCCATACCTATGGGTTCTGCATCTGTGGATTCAACCAACCACAGATCAAAAATACTTGGGGGAAAAATTCATAAAGTCTCAAAAAGCAAAAACTTGAATTCTTAGCACACCAAATACTATGTTAAATCCAAGTGAATGAAGTGATGTGTTGGCATTGTATTAGCTATTATAAGTATTAAAATTATTAGTATAAATTCCTTATATTCTATTAATAGCATAGTAATAGAGCTTATGTGGAGTCAAGTTGAATCTTGCCTAACATCTACTATTCATTCCATAATTATTTCTTGAGCTCCTACTATAGTTCGGGCAGTGTGCTAGGTACTGGGTAATATTTTGGTGAATGAAATGAACATGGGTTTGCCCTTATGAAGCATAAAGCCCAATGAGGGAAAGAAAAATAGGTACACAAACCAATCAGTATATAGCTATTAATACAAATGTGATGTGTGCTGCAGGGGAATGAGCTGTGTGCTGTGAGAGGAGATGACAGGGAGATGCTGTGCAGATGAGGTCATCAGAGATGTGCAAACCACCAAGGAGATCAGGCCCTTGGCTGACTCCTGTTCCCACCCCCACAACACAGGACCACCAGAGACAGAGACTGTCAAACACTGTGTTTATTCATCGTGGTACGATTCAAATTTCCTGACATTTTACAAAGCTACCCTCACTCTGATGGTCTCTCTAATCTGACCCAAAAAAACTGGTGATTGTGCAACACACACCCAACCCACGGGCTGGTAGATTATAAATAAAACATTAGAAAACACAATCCAGCAGCATTTGGAAAGAATAATTCACCACAGCCAACCGGATTTATTCCCAGACTACACAGGTAGATTGATGTAAATTAATCTGCTAATATAATTTATCCTGTCGGTCCCTCAAAGAAGCAAAACTGTATCCTCATCTCCTACAAATGGAAAAATTCTTTCACTGTATTCAACATTCAGAATAGTTTTTCCTTACCACTCATTGCTGTGGTTGTTTTGCCTGAAGTTCTAAGGTTTTTGTTTACCAAGCATGATGACTAATCTAAGCAAATATCAAGGTTAGTACCAAAAACATGGTGTGCATCCCTGTGGTGTGTGGAGGGGGTGTAAACTGGCCATTTCTACTGGGTTCATTTAGATTACATCAATATTCATAAGACTTCAGTATAAGCACCATTTCAGCACAGTTCATGTCTTATACTTAGCCCAGGAACTGCAACAGAAGTAACAGGAAAAAAAAACCCCAAAGGCTGTGGGTGCTCACAAGTGGAATGGTTTATGCTAAGGTATAACTGACTGACAGCCTCTATTTCTAAAATTAATTACTTTTCTTCTAGAGTTAAATTTGCTGATGATGCTTCCCACAAAAATATGAGGTCTTTACATAGCAAATGCTCTAATTAAATAAGAATAAAGGCAGAAAACTTCAAGACCTAAATCAGATACATTTATTCTGTGCATGTGGTTGAATCTTTAATAATTTGAAATGTAACAGTCTCTTCCCTCCTGGGATAGTGATGATATCTTGCTCTTTCCTGAATTTGCATCTATCTCCTGTCTGATGTTTATTTATGACTGTGGTAAAGAGAAGAGATGCACTCACTTTGTTCTTTTCCTACCAACTCCTGCCTAAGCTCTCAAACTGCATTGCTGTATACAGAATGGTATCCTCCCAAAATTCATATGTTGAAGCCCTAACCCTCAATATGACTGTATTTGGAGATAGGGCTCTTAGGAAATAATTAAGGTTAAATATGATCATTAGAAAATAATTAAGGTTAAATAAGATCAAGGGCAGGGTCCTAATCTGATAGGATTGGTGGCCTTATAAAATCTCTTTCTCTCCCTATCTCTGTCTTCTTTCCCTGCACACACAGCAGAAAGGCACCATGTGAGCACACAGCAAGAAGGTGGCCACCTGCAAGCCAATTAAAGAGCCCTCACTAGAATCTGACCACACTGGCTCCCTGATCCTGGACTTCAGCCTCCACAACTATGAAAAAATGAATTTCCATTGCTTAAGCCGCCCAGTATATGGTATTTTGTTATGGCAGCCCAAACAGATCATGAAATCCAGAGGAGAGAAAAAGCAATAGCTATGAGTATAAGGAAAATGAAGAGATCTAGCTTTTTCTTCTTTATTCTGTCTAAACATTCTTTCCTGCTTTCAACACTTGGCCCACTCAGGGAACAATGCTGGGTTACCTGTGTCCTTTGAAACGGCTTCTAAGAGACTAAGAACTGGTATACATTTCCCTGCACAGGGACCACAGGCATCATTGTTGTCTCAGAATCAACCTCTGTTTTCAACACCCCTTCTTGTGTGTGGGTCGGAACACAGTGAAGATCCATGGCAGGGACAGCGGGCACCACTATGTGCCAGACACTGGGCTGGGCACTGCAGCCTGAGGCCAGTCATTTTAATCCTCATATCGGCTGCATCAGAAATACAACAAAGGAGCCTCAAGCTAGAAGTCAAAGAACTCAGGCATATCTGGCTTTGAGGCTAGCCCTCTTGGCACAGTTCTCTGCCCACATCATGATGCTTCCAAGAGCTAATTATCCCAGGAGCCACTGCTGTCTAAGAACAGGTGTAATGCAGATACTGGGTGGATTTCCAAACTAGTGAGCACTCTCAATAGGAGTCTCAACTTCTATTCTACCACTCTCTCCCATCCCTTTAACCCAGAATTAGAGCTATTAGGCAAAGAAGATAGACAAGTTCCAGGTGCTCCATGCTCTCAAATTTCCCAAAGGTTGCTCTTTGAGGTATTTGGGAAGAGCAGAAAATAGCAAAATAAAGAGAATATGTCAAATAAGAATCTTTGAGCAGCAAGCTAGCTTGGGTAGGGATGAGGAGAGATTTAATGAATGATAAGGATCATCTCACAGAACCCAAGAGCAGAAAAGTGCCAGGCCCTAGGAAGAGTTACTAGAGTTAGGAACTGGAAACTGAACAGGATGCCCTGAAACTCTTGTTCTCTGTCCATTCTGCTTAACTGCTTCATCCTCCTCTCAGTTCTTGTAACAATAGCTTTGGAGAGAGATCCAAGATGGCTGATCACTAGCAGCTCGGGATTGTAGCTCCCAGTGAATGCGCAGAGAACAAGAGGACACCACACTTTCAGATGAATTCTTGCTGCTCACGAACCAGGAGATTCCCAGCAGAGGAGCCCCATGGGTCACCAGCACGACTCTTGTGACTGGCGAGGCAGTTTTGCTGGTGCCTTGGTGCGTCGGTTCTTGGTGCAGAGTCAGAAAAGCACCATCAATCTTAACGCCGCTGTTTTAGTTGGTGCAGTGGGTTGCTCAGATTTCGTCACTGAGAATCAATAAGTTGGACGTCCACTCAGAAACCCAATTACAAAGACGGTAAATACAAAGACCACAGATGGATAAATTTATAATGAAGGGAAGAAAACAGCCAAAAAAGGCTGAGAATACCCAAGATCAGAACGCCTCTCCCTCAGCAGGGGATCACAGTTCCTCATCAGCAATGGAACAAGGCCTGATGGAGAAGGAGTGTGTTCCAATTACAGAAGCAGGCTTCAAAATGTGGATAATGAGAAACTTCTGTGAATTAAAAGAACTTGTTCCAACCCAATCCAAAGAAACCAAGAACTTTGAAAAAAGGTTTGATGAAATGTTAACAAGAATACACAAGTTAGAGAGGAATATAAGTGAATTGATGGAGCTGAAAAACACAATACGAGAACTTCGTGGAGTATGCACAAGTTTTAACAGCCGAATTGATCAAGCAGAAGAAAGGATATCAGAGGTCGAAGACCAACTCAGTGAAATGGAATGAGAAGACACGATTAGAGAAAAAAGGATAAAAAGGAACGAGCAAAGTCTCCAAGAAATATGGGACTATGTGAAAAGACCTAATCTGCGCTTGATAGGTGTACCTGAGTGTGACGAAGAGAATGAATCCAAGCTGGAAAATACACTTCAGGATATTACTCAGGAGAATTTTCCCAATCTAGTAAGGCACGATAATATTCAACACCACAAAGATATTCCTCAAGAAGAGCAACTCCAAGGCACATAATCGTCAGATTCATCAGGGTTGAAATGAAGGAGAAAATACTAAGGGCAGCCAGAGAGAAGGGTCGGGTTACCCACAGAGGGAAGCCTATCAGACTTACAGCAGATCTCTCAGCAGAAACCCTACAAGCCAGAGGAGAGTGGGGACCAATATTCAACATCCTTAAAGAAAAGAACTTTCAACTGAGAATTTCACATCCAGCCAGGCTAGGCTTCATAAGTGAAGGAAAAATAAAGTTTTTTTGTGAATAAGCAAGCACTCAGAGATTTCATCACCACCAGGCCTGCTTTACAAGTGCTTCTGAGAGAACCACTACACATGGAAGGGAACAAACAGTATCAGCCTTTCTAAAAAAAATACCAAAAGTAAAGAGTATCAATATAATAAAGAACTTACATCAACTAATGGGCAAAACAGCCAGCAAATATTAAATGGCAGTATTAAACTCACATATATCATAAGTAATTCTAAATTTAAATTGACTAAATCCCCTAATCCAAAAACAGGCAATTTGGATAAAAAATTAAAACCCATTGGTATGCTGCATTCAGACCCGTCTCACATGTAAGGATACACAAAGACTCAAAGGGATGGAGAAAGATTTACCAACCAAACGGAGAGCAAAAATAAATAAAAAGCAGAAGTTACAATTTTTGCCTCTGATAAAATAGTCGTTAAAGCAACAAAGATCAAAAGAAGCAAAGAAGGACATTATATAATGATAAAAGGATCAATGCAACAACAAGAAGAGCTAAAGATCCTAAACATATACACACCCAATACAAGAATACCCAGACACACAAGACTTATAAAGAGACTTAGACTCCCACACAATAATAGTGAGTGACTTCAACATTAATATTTGACAGATTAATGAGACAGAAAATTAACAACGATATCCAGGACTTGAACTCAGATCTGCAACAAGTAAACTTAATTAACATTTATAGAACTCTCCACTTTAAAAACACAAAATATACACTCTTATTAATACCACATCATATCAACTTAGAAGTTTAAACAAAATATTGGTTGGCTCCTAGTTTGTTATTCTCTTCCCTCATTTTCTTTCATGTCTCAATTATTAAGCACAATTATAGGCATATCCATATTTAGACTGCATTCTAGCCCGGGCAAATAAAGCAATACCCCCATTCTGTCTCCCTCTTCCTCTTTCTCTTTCTCTTCTTTATTCTTTTTCTTATTATTCTTTTTTCTTTCTCTAAAAAAAAAAAAAAAAAAAAAAAAAAAAAAAAAAAAAAAAAAAAAAAACAATAGCTTCGAGTCTCCCGTTTGCTGGGTGAAATGTGGGTTTGGTTTTCCACCTGGGCAAGCTTCCATGTTCTTGTCTCAGCTATTCAGAGACTTCTGGGTTATCTCTTATTTACACATCCCTAGGAGATTTGTAACAAACATAGATGAATGTTTTATCCTTCGTCCAGTTTGCTGTGGCCAAGAGAAGGGTCACGGAGTAAGCAAGGCAATGAAGTAAGGACAAAAAAAACCATCCCTCACAAAAGTGTGCACCACAGAAAAGGAGAGAAGAGAGCCCAAGAGACGAGAAAGCTGGCTGGCCAACTTTTGCTGAGTTTCTCCTAGGTATCTTACTGTATAATACATGTTAGAATGAATGCAAGCTGTGATGGTTAATATTAGGTAGCAACTTGACTGAATTGAAAAATGCCTGGATGGCTAGCAAAGCATTGTTTATGGATGTGTCTAGGTATATACCAAGAAAGGGTGTTGCCAGAGGAGATTGACATTTGAGTCAGTGGACTGGAGAAGACACATCCTGATTTTGGATGGGCACCATCCAATCGACTGTCAGTACAAGGCAAAGCAGGCAGAAAAAGGGAGACGGGGTTGCTTGCAGAGTCTCCCGGCTTCCTCTCCTCCTGCCCTTGGACATCAGATTCCAGGTTATTTGGTCTTTGGACTCTGGGTCTTACACCAGTAGCCTCCTGGGGGCTCTTGTGCCTTAGGCCTCAGACTGATGGCTGCACTGCCAGCTTCTGTGGTTTTGAGGCTTTTGGACTTGAGCCGTGCTACTGGCTTCTTGCTTTTCCCAGCTTGCAGATGGCCTATCATGGGGCTTCATCTTGTAACCATGTGAGCCAATTCTCCTTAACAAACTCCCTTTTTTAATGTACATGTATTTTATTAGTTCTGGAGAATGCTAATACAAAAGGGATAAACAAAGCATGACCCTCTAAGGACCTAGTTGGGGAGACCAGAGAGACCTGGAAAAGACAATTCCTGGTCAATATACAACAGTATTTACCCATGAGCTGAACTGCAAGGCCAAGATACAGTGCCTCAAGTTGAAGAAGCAGTAGGATCTGTGGCAGTGAGAAGGAAATCCAAGTTTATTGTGCCAAGGGTCTGCTAGCGTGTTCTTACTTGACTTCAGCCTCTCAACAACTTATCTGTAAGATAAATGCTACCTGAGAAAATTTCCTGGAGGATAGATGTAAAGGTCATTTTAGTGGAGATAACAGCACAGGCAAAGTCTTAGTGGTCAGAAAGACCATGGTTTGTACAGGGGAGATTCAGGTGATCAGTCTAAATGAGATGGAAATGCTTTGAAAGGGTGGAATTTGTAAGAAGGAAGTTTAATAAGAGCTCAGATGAATGAAACCAATATTCATTTATTCAGTTTACTTCTTGACCCCTACCATATTGTATGCCAGGCTCTGGATATGTCCCTACTATGGTATGCCAGTCAGGTATTAGGAACAAAGATATAAATAATATACAGCACTAACTCTGAGAAGTCCGCAGCCTAGTGAGAAGAAGAATATGTGTTGGAAACAATAGGCACATGCTTCACACATTTCAGAGATTGAAATATCACCCAAGGATTCTGGTTTCTTGGTATATGAGCCAAGATTTACCATGGCAAATAGGTAAGGCAGAGGATTAATCATGGAACACTATTAGTGCAGGCTTTATGTGTCTCTACCATTTTAAAAAGCACCCAAGGAGATTTTTAAAAAGAGATTTAACAATCTAATATTCAAGACTTTGGGGATTTTAGGGTGATCTGGTGCCCAAAGCAATAGGATCCTGAAGACACTAATCTACAATACCAACTATGAATAATACTCTAAAAAAGTTAATGCCATACCATTGGGCAGCCACTTTGTAATGCTGTTTGTATAGAATAAATCTCATTTTTAATAAAAATGTATCTTTAAGATATATACAACGATTACCCTAGAAATAGATTGGGCTGTCTATTATATTGATATATACGCAATCTTGGAAATTTGTCTCTAGTGCCTGGTTTACTGTACACCAACAGAATTTAGAGCTCCATAAAAATACTTTATAGCATTCAGGCAGCAATGTTCCTATTTCTTATGCGGATACATTGGAAATGTAGTTGGGGCTGTCATTCATCTCTGGCACCTAAATGTTTTTCACAAATAGTTGCCGCCTCAAGAAAGTATAACCAAATAAAGTGTTTTTATTTGGTTCTTTGGTGATATGTCAATAGACATTAAAATAAAAACTTCCTGTACTTAGGCACTATAGTTCCCTTCAAAATGTTTTCAAGAGGAGCTGGAAGGTCTCTAAGGACCCATCAGTGAGAATGAGGAGGCAGAGCTGAGGGATTATTACCTCTTAAAAGGATGGATCTTTCTATTGGCCACTTCTCCTTTATTGGGAAGGAGGGAGCATAATAGAATTTTATATGTAGTATCACACATCCAGAGGAGGATCGTTGATATGCTCTGTGCCTTGTGTGTCTGCCAGCATAGGAGCAAGGCACACATGGGCCTTTTCTCCAGACACCAACAAAATGTAACTGTCCATTTCTCCGGTGAACTCAGTTCGTGGTAATATCTTTGGATATTAATAATAATATCTTTGGATATCACCACAAACTGAGTTCATTGGAGAAATGAGATATTACCACAAACCAAGTTCATTGGAGAAACGGACACCTGTATATGGTTCAGGAGGAAAATAAGATGCAAGCCTTGCCCAATGACTTATTTATAATCTATTTAAATAAGGAGGCCTCATAAAACATTGAAAATAGATTTTTGCATCCATAGTTTAGATTTACCTTCCAAACAGTATTGCTTGAAGGAGATACATAGGTATATGTATACACACACACACACACACACACACACACACACATGGAAATTTGACTCGTTCCTTATTAGTCAAAATAACACCCTCTTAGCCCCTTCATTGTTTTCGTTTTCTTCATAGCACTTATTGCCTGATGTACTAATTATAATTTCTATATTATTTTTCTCCCTCCACTAGAATGTAAATGCCATGTGGGCAAAAGTTTTGACTTCTTTCTCCTCCCCCAGCCACTACATCTATTCCCAGAGCCTAGAACATGTCTAGCTCAAAGCATGTGCTCAAAAAATATTTTCTGAACAAATGAAAAAGCTAGCCCTTAGTAAGCCATGATTATATCCTTTATCTCATTTAATTAATACGATACTATGAGTAATATTATTATTTCCATATTTTTAAGAAAATACATGAATTTTTTATATAAAGAGTTAAAATGGGGCTGAACGTGGTGGCTCACACCTGTAATCCCAGCATTTTGAGCATTTTGGGAGGCTGAGGTGGGTGGATTACTTGAAGTCGGGAATTCAAGACTAGCCTGACCAACATGGTGAAACCTGTCTCTGCTGAAAAGTCAAAAATTAACTAGGCGTGATGGAGCATGCCTGTAGTCCCAGCTACTTGGGAGGCTGAGGCAGGAAAATCGCTTGAACCTGGGAGGCAGAGGTTGTAGTAGGCCAAGATCATGCCGCTGCATTCCAGCCTTGGTGACAGAGCTAAACTCTGTCTCAAACAAACAAAAGAATTAAAATACCACTAGAGGCCAGATTATAGTCTTTAAATACCATTTCCTACTAAAATGAGCAAAGGCTTCCTAGAGGAATAGCGGATTCTAGATCTAGGGTGGGAAATACATAGACTGAGACTAGAACATCCTGTTAGGCAGAAAGGAAAGAAGCTATCAACACTACAAAGATTTAAAAGACCAATTTAAAGGGGTTCCCACTGGCCAAAGCTGGGGCAATAATGATTTAAAAAAAAAATGTGACAAATTGAAACCCGTAAATTGTTAAAATCCATTAGTTCATAATAGTACTGCAAAACAAACAAACAATACCATCTGAGTAGTCACCTTTGCAAGACACTAGAGAACATCCTCTTCATTCTGGAAGTGATAAATAAAAGAATCAAGACTCAGTTTCAGCTCAGAGATACAAAGAGTAGAAAGCAGTGTTGTTCCCACACTTATAGCACGAAAAAACCTTAAAAAATGTAAATAAGCAACTTTTCTTGAACTTTCAGAGAACTGAGATCACAGGGCCAATAACTAACCTGAAATCTAGTGTCGAAGACAAAATGCACCAGACAATTTAGATGATTATATTCAAACTATTGTAATAGAAGAACACCTTGGATTCAAAGATCAGAACATCTCAGCAATGTGGTTTCATCCTGGACTTTGTAGGGAGAAGAAGAAAAGCTACAGGTGGGGTGATTTACAGACAGGATTATTTTGCAATCAGGGGAAGTCTCAGTCATGTTGCTGAACTAAAGATGTTTATTTCTGCATCTACCTCATTTCAGGGAAACAAATATTTCTAGGTTTAGTTACTCATTCCTAAGGCTAGGGGTGAAAGGGACAGGGTCTATATCTGGCTTATCAATAGGTTCAAGTAAAAGGGGGGAAAAGATCTGTGTTTGACCTTGTCTCAGGTAAACACAAAAGTCTTATGCCAGTCATGACAAAGAGTGGAGAACCACCCTTTCCAATATGACTCAGTTAAGTCATATTGGAAAGGGTGGTTCTTTGCACTGTCCTTTCCTGAAACACCAAATAACTGGAGAACTTCTTAACTATTGCTGTCTACTGGGAGCATAAGACTCAGGTAAATTTCAGCATGGAGAGAGACAGGTGTCTACAGAGAGAAACAGGACCAGGACAGCTGCTTATCTGAGGCAGAATGCCAAACACCATGTAAGTGCATAAGAAGGTTCATATAGAAACTTTTAAGTAATTTCTAAAGGCTGGATATGGCCTAAAAGAGTGTGAATTTCTTGAGAGCCACAGAAACAGAGGAGGTTTGCAAACTCTTACAGGTGTTAATTCCCCTCAGGTGTTCAGCTTACTTTAGCTTTAGCCCCTGCTGAAACCATGGAAATCCATCACCCCTTTCAAATAAAAGTGTTAATCCTCAGAAGGAAACACAATACAACCTGTAGCCTTAAGAAGCTGGAAGCAATTCATTGCAGCTGGGCATGGAGAAAGGGAAAAACATTTTCTATCCCTGAGAGAAAGGTGGGAAGAGTAACAAGCCCAGCACAAGTCTGCAGGAAGTTAAGACCACGCCCTTGAGACAGGTGCTCAAGGGTTGCCCAGGACTGAGGCTCAACAAAAAGATCAGAGAGCATCGCCCTCCTTCAAGCCAGCAAGAAAAAATAACAGTGGAATACAGATAGAAGAAGCACAAGAAGGGGATTTTCTTTGGGGAGAAGGGCAAAGGGAAGACCCAGTGCCAAGCCAGTAAATCCAAAGCCAACGGGGGAGCAGACACTGAGAAAAACGCTTCAGCAGATTACCCCACATCCGGAAACAAGGTAGGACTCTCCATGAGTAAAGTCGGCTTTTCTTTAATCCTTATAAAATCTATTTTATTTATTTTTTTGCCTTCTACTCTGCTTCATCATGTAATAGCTTTCTTGTTATTACTTGCCTCGTGCGTGCATTTCCATCCCTTTACTTTCAACCTTCCTATGTCACTTCATTTCAGATGTGGTTCTGGTAAAAGTACATCACTGGTTTTGATGTTTTGCTGTTGGTATTTGTCATGTTGCAACTTTATATTGGCTGTTTTGAATCCCTTGAGCAGGGATGTATCGTTGGAGAGTTTAGAAAGGATCATAACCTTGGCTAAAGCCACTTGAGTGGCATGATGCTTTGCCTTTAACTTCCATTTTCTCTTTTTACCTGGGCTTCAGCCTTTATAGTAGCCACCTCTCTAGGAAGTAGGAGTGCATCTAAATGCCTCTTGCTGGAATCAAAAGTTCACTTTTGATGGAGATTCCAGGGAGGTGAGAAACCCTCTTTGTTTCCAGAACACCCGAAAGTCATGTGCTATTCTAGAGTACTCCTGCCATCTGTACATAAGTCTATTCCCTGGTCTTTGGCTAGCTGACAAACTCTAGTACGTGCAGTTAGTTCTGCCACCTGGGAGGCCTTTGCCTGACAGAGGACTGTATTCTGAAGGAGAGCTTGGGTTTGTGATGGAGTATCTTGCCCGATAACCTTCAGATTCAGTTTTTATTATGATAAGTAGCTATTCAGGTATGAGCAGAGCACAGGAGGGCTCCTCACCACCCAACACACACACCAGGAGTGTCAGGTGACCAGTCATAGTCAGGCAGTGTTAACTTGTCCCTCTAAATAAATAAATTGGTCCCAGCTGGCACTAGGGAATGGCAGTCTCCTAATAGATAGAAAATACCTGAAACTGGTGATTAGCAGCTTCCCAATAAGATCTTAGGGGTTGAGAGAAGTGACACAGGACCTGGAGGTATGCCAACATATAAAACCCCAAGTTGAAAAGGTCAAAGCACGCACTTGCCTTTCAAGTTGCCCACTTGGCCCTCTTCCAAGTATACTTTCCTTCCTTATATTCCTGTTCTAAAGCTTTTTAATAAACATTCTCTCCTGCTCAAAAACTTTCTTCAGTCTCTCCTTCTACCTTAAGCCCCTAAGTCAAATTCTTTCTTCTGAGGAGGCGAGAATTGAGGTTGCTACAGACCCGTAGCAATTCGCCACCATGAACAGACTTTGGTGCCTTGCGACTCGGGTACATTCCACTGCTGACATTTTGAGGTATGATCGATCAACAAAGATGATAATGTCGTGGTTCTCAATATGAGTCTCTGATAAACCTGAGTGAGGTACAGAGGGTTCTGTAAGAAAAGATAATCCTGAGGTTCTGTTCCCTGTCTTCTTGTAGGAGCAGGAGAGTGACAGAGTTCAGGTTTTGCTACCATGAATAACCTATGTAAGAGGCAGGGAGTGATAGCATCTCGTAAGAGGTTAATCAGATGGCTGAAAAGGGCTGTGTGTCCTCAGTAATGTCTGTACTGTGTGAGGAACCCTGAGGTCAAGCAGGGTGCCTAGAACCAGTGCAGCAGAAACATCACCAAGTTTACAACAGCAGCTGTGGTCTTCAGGCAAGGGGGATGAACCTTTGCCCCTAAGTCTACTGATCATGCAGTGAAAACCCAAAGGACTTGTCCCAATCACTCATGTGCAAAGAGATGAAATGATTTTTGTCTGTTTGTTAATTTTTGTAATTAGCGGTACCTAGCAAAGGAAGCTATTGAAAAGCCTTCTTCAGGTTCCAGAAGTCCTGTTCCTGTTGGGCTTTTGGAGCAGCAGCCTGTTCCTGAGGACTTATTCATAAACAGGTTTTGCAATCTCAGAAAAATTTGGTACCCATTGTCTGCAATATCCACTTAAACCTACAAATCCTTTCTATTGTAGTTTGAAAGAGATGTAGGGCACGTAGGAATAGCCTTTAATCTAGCAGATTTTCCCCTCTCGTGCCCTATTCAGTAAACTATTGAGAAAAAATTGTAATTTATCTTCTGAAACTTTAAGTCCCTTTTCTACTAAGACTGAGAGCAAGTAAATGGAAACCTTTTTATAGTCTTCCTTGTTCTCAGAAAAGAGTAAGAGATTATTTACATAGCATATTAGAACTGAATCACAATAGAAATTTAGATCTTTGAAGTCTTATTTGAGAAACTAGGAAAAGTAGAAAAGGGCTTCAATAACACCCTGAGGCATGACTGTCTAGATAAACTGCTGTCCTTCCCAGGAGAAGGCAAAAAGGTATAGACCAGGCGTCCCCAAACTTTTTACACAGGGGGCCAGTTCACTGTCCCTCAGACCGTTGGAGGGCCGCCACATACTGTGCTCCTCTCACCACCAATGAAAGACTTCCTGAAGTGCGGCGGTGGGGGGGTGCGGGGGGCGGGCAGATAAATGGCCTCAGGGGGCCGCATGCGGCCCACGGGCCGTAGTTTGGGGACGCCTGGTCTAGACTCTCTGAGTGTAGAGGCACACTGAAAAAGGCAAAGCAAAGGTTCACTGTAGTGAAGGAGGTGGCTTCTGGAGAAGTTGGTTGGGTTGGGGTACTTCTGGAAAGAGGAATAAAATTTTGCCGATGGCTATGAAGTCTTGAGAAAATTGACATCCTCATCTGTTTGGATTCTTTGCTCACAGGACAGAACTGTTACAAGGGCTAATGCAGGGTGTGAGAAGACCTTGGGATACAAGGCTTGCAACTATAGGTTTCATCCCTTACCTGTGTCTGAATTCATGGAATATTAGGGAAGTTTATGGAATAGTTTGGTAGACTCTATCTGTATTTTTACAGGTTCTGCTCTGATTATTTTGCCTATCTCAGTAAAAGTTTTGCCCTTAGAGTGTCAAGATCCTTTTCTGTCACATGCATTAAATGTAATGGGAGAAGCAATGGCATATCAAGAGCAGACACAACTTGACTGTGAACAGAGGAGTTCTCTGCAACCTCAAGAAATAGTCCTTCCGGCGTGCTTTTAATCATTACGGTTCCGTTTGCAAAGTAATCTTTTTTTTATTAAATTTGCAGGGTTAGGAAGGAATGTTTTCAGTCAAAGACACAAGGGTTAGGTTAAGAGCTGGGAGATGGGGAAAACCTGAGGGTTATTGAAATACCTTCCACCTGTGTCGTAAGTTTACTCTGAGGAAGAAGTTAAGAAAGGTAGCAAAGGTTTTCACATCAATGTTCATCATGGATATTGGCCTGAAATTTTCTGTTTTAGTTGCGTTTCTGCCAGGTTTTGGTATCAGGATGATATGCCACCATAAAAACAGATGAGTTCATGTCCTTTGCAGGGACATGAATGAAGCTGAAAACCATGGCATGTGTATACCTATGTAACAATCCTGCACGATCTATATACATACCCCAGAACTTAAAATATAATTTTTAAAGAGACCAAAAAAAAGGTAGCAAGGTATAATGCAGAAAAAGTGGCACACATAACATTTTTAGTATGAGTAGCACTAGGAATTGATTAGCATGACTGTTCATAGTTGATTTACCTTGAGTGTTTGAGGGTATGGCAAGACATTGAATGCTTTTTCATTCCTTGGAACACCTTCATTGATCCAAATTGAGGAATTTTTCTTTGTCTTGGTTTTTCTTTTGTAAGATGGGTTCATCTTTTTTCCAGTGTTCTTTCTGTTAACAGTATCTACAAGTGTCATTGTCAGCACGTGGTTGGTTGGGGAGTGGACTACCTAGCTTTTTAATCTATAGCTCCATAAATTTACTTAAGAGCTTGTCTCCCTTTTTTTCTAAAGCGCTAGCAAGAAGTTTGTTCAGGTGTTAGGGTTTAATGGGCTGTTTCCTATTCTAATGTCTACTTTCATATTAGGTCTCTATCTTCAGGTTTAACTCCATTTGACAAAATGAGATGAAAGGGCTGCTATCACAACAGCACCTTTTTTTTTTTTCTTATCTCCCAAGATATGTCAGAAAGTATTTCCCACTCTATCTTGAAAAATCCATAGTTTCATCTTTTGTGCTTATTTGCATGATTGAATTGTGGTCCTATCGATTTTTTACTGTGAATGTTTCAGGCATGGCTTTTTATGAGACTTTGATCTAATTTTCTGGTCTGTTTTTGACCCTCAGGTTTGTTACGGGAAGAATCCTGTAGGTTGCTTTCTGGGTCAGCCCAATTAGCTTTTGCCATTTAGGATTTAGTATCTGAGGTTTGGATCAACGTGTTTACAAGTTGATGTACGTCAGGTAACCCTAGGTCATATGTACACAAAGGAATTCTAAATTCTTGTATGAATATTTGCTGGTCTTATTTGGGTTTAGGGAAATCTTTAGTTATAGCTCTTCAATCAGCTCAGGTCCAATCTTAAGTTCTACAGTTGCCTGCATGGCGGGTTCATGAGAGGAATGGGTCCTTATAGGCAACTGGCATTTGAGGGTTTTAGGAAAGTTGTTGGGAAAGGTAAGGGGACTGGACAAAGGAAAGAAGAGGTAGGAGGTGCAGAAAGAGAGAGAGATCAGCTGCATAGGAGGAAGACATTGAGGTCACTTGAACTGTCTAACCCCCATGACCTGAGGTTCTTATCACTACTTGTACTCCTCACTGAGTATCCTGGACCTAGTGATTGTCCTGACTCTAGCAGCTAGTAGGTGTTTGGACAATTCACTTGGTCATGAGCTCAGATGATGGGAAGGGAGGTAGGTTCTAGGAGAGCTAGATGTAGAGCAGCAACTGAAGGACAAGCACTAGAGAAAGGATTAACTAGGGAAATAAGTCTAGTTTGTTCTTGCTTAACTTTATCAAGTTGCCCTTTAGCTTTGGCTGGAGGCTCTTTTAGTAATGCAATTTTTAATTCAGAATTTCGTCTGGAGGTCTCTGAATATCAATCAAGAAATGCCACCCGTGGAGCTTATGGAATCTCACTCCCTTTCTTTACTTAGGTGCCTCTCAAACCATTTTATTCAAATTCGGTGTTCACCCGAGTGACTCTGAAGACCTAAATTATCTTCTGAAGTTATGCCATTTAAAGAGAGAGGCAGAAGAATTAGGACTGTAATCAGAGTACATACAAGAAGCAGGGAATTTTCCAGATAGAGGAAAGAATTTAGACTTAGAGGACCCCTCGCAAGCTGGTGATAGTCGGTAGGAATGTGCCCTTCGTGTCTCAGATCCATAACCTGACAGTTGGCTGCCTCTGAACACAGGCCCAATAGTCTGTGCCCCTGGCAGGTGGAAAGCCAGAAATAACATTCCCTGTGGATCAAAGCCAAGCTCTCAGGATACAAATTCAGGATGGAAGAAGAACCCCATCTTGGTTCTTGCTTGGTGATCCACAGCAAAATTTGTCCAATGGATACCAGTTCAACAAGACCTGAAAACTTCCCCACCTGTGAGGCCAGCTTGAACAACACTCTGATAGGGCCTTTGCCCATGTTCTGCCCTAGGATTCTCCTTCTTTTGACAAATAGCACCTTTAGATAGCACAACACAAAACAGTAACACAAAATATGCCAAAAAGAGGGTGGGGGCAATAAAAAGAGGTGACCCGATTCAAACAAGGATGCCAAACAAATAGGAACCAATAACAAAGCCAGTGACTAAACTGAGAATAAACAGCCAAGAAACTTAACACAAAGAGAGCAGAGTTCATGCTCATGGTGGGTCATTGTAGGCTTCACAAGCCATGAGCCAGCAAAGCACAAGGGGCCTTCATGCATACCACATCTGGATGAAGGCTGGGGTCTGTGCAGTGCACAGTGCAGACAGGGGCTCTGCAGAGCCTCCACCGTAACTGTGGAAATGAAGACCAACCAAATGAGAATAACCAGGCATGGTTTGTTCAGAGCCTGCCATAGCAAGGGAGTCAGCCACCATTATTTGTGCTTGGCAAAGGCTCTACAGCAGGCAGAGAAGTGGTAAAGCTTTACAGTGAAAAAAAACGGAAGGCTTCACACATGCCCTATTGGAGGCTATTGGCATGCGGAAGCTGTAGGCAGGCTAACAAGAGACAGCATTCTATGTCATTGGTTAGGGGTAAATATTTGACTTTACCTAATTGATCCTGTGTTGGAAGTAGGTACACAGGTACACAGTTATGAAAGTTGTCAGTTATTAATAAAGTCCCACTTGGGGACAATTATCACAGGAATTATTGCTTAACTTCCTGGATTTTTGTTAGAAGTAGAGATCTGACTCCTTACAAACCTGACTTAGAAATAGCAGTCTGGTTTCCTGCACTGTTTACCACAGATGGCGGCTTGGCTACCTCAGCTAGTTGCTGTGGATTGTGAGTCAGAGTTCTATTTTTTGTTTGTTTGTTTGAGATTGAGTCTTTCTCTATTGCCCAGGCTGGAGCATAGTAGTGCTATCTCAGCTCACTGCTACCTCTGCCTCCTGAGTTCAATAAAGTCTCATGCCTCAGCCTCCCCAGCTGGGATTACAGGCACATGCTGCTATGCCCAGCCAATTTTTTTTTTTTTTTTTTTTTTTTTTTTTTTTTTTTTTGTATTTTTAGTAGAGATGGGGTTTTACTATGTTGGCCAGGCTGGTCTTGAACTCCTGACTTCAAGTGATCTGCTTGCCTTGGCCTCCCAAAGTGCTGGGATTACAGATGTGAGCCACCACACCTGGCCCAGAGTTCCATTTTATAGATAACCTGGCCATTGTCTATTGGTATATCCAATCTCTTGCATCACTCTGATTTATTCATGTGTAGGTATTCTGAGTTTCCAGCAGATTTCAGAGTTTTACATGTACCTTTGACATTGTCTTGCTTGACACTTAATGGTCTCTTAAACGAAAGATTTGTGAGTCTTTAGTTCTTGGCTTTTCTTTCTTCTTTCATTGCTATCCCTTCATTATCAATTCTCTCTCTCCAGAACTTCCATTACAAACTTGTTTTTGGATCTCTCCTTTACATTTATTAACTTATTTTCCTTATTTTCACCTGATTAGTCCTTTGGATGCATTTTGAAAGAATTCCTTACTCAATTTTCCAGCTTATTAATTTTTTTCCTTTTAAGTGTCTATTTGATGTTTCAATCCATCTATTGAGAATTTTCCCCCATAAGTTATATTTTTCATTTTAAGAAGATAATGTGTTTTAAAGATTTTCTGAGTATGTAAATTATCTTTTTTAAAAGTCATATTCCTATTTCCATTACTAATTCTTTGTCTTTGGATATAAATTCTGTCATTGGTTGAGTTTGCTTCTTCCATGGTGCCAAATTTCCTCCTATATTTGATGATTTTTTTGTATGTGTTAATTTTGGTGCTCGAAATTTCCCGTTAAATTTTCCAGTATCCAGTATTTCTACACTATGGGACCTTAGCAGGTGTTACTATTTTGAATGAAATGTGTCTGGTAAAAATGGGCAAGGGTGGATTGAATGGATGAGTGGAGTAGTGGCTGGCGTTTGGTACTTGAGCACCCTGTTTCTTCTGGCACTGGAAGCAATTTCCTCCCTCTTTGATTTCAGCTCCCACCTGCAGATACCAACCCTCCACTCCTACTCGCAGCCCTACGGCTGCTGCCCACCCCTATGGCCCTGGAGAGTGATGCACAAGATTTTATCTGCCTAGAGTACCTCAAATTAGCACCCTTTTTGTTGCTTCTGAATCTTCTTCAAGAGGTTCTGACATCCACCACCCCAAAGCATGGGACTTTTTAAAATGACATATTTAATTATTTATGATAGAATTCTCCTTCAAGGAACTTTTCTGTCCCCTGATGCACACATACCTAGCTTCCTTTTCTTTTGTGTGTGTGGGGGTGTATGGTGCGGGGGAGGCAGGGAGTGCTGCCCAAGTTGGAGTGCAGTGGCATAATCATAGCTGACTGCAACCTCAACCTCCTGGCCTCAAGTCATCCTCCTGGTTCATCTTCCCAAAGTGCTGGGATTATGGGTATAAGTGACTACACTCAGCCTATACTGATTTTTTTTTTTGGTACAGTCATACATTTTTATTGTAATCTATTTTCTGCAACTTGTTTCAGTTTTGTATGGGATGAGGAAGATTGGTGCACATGTTTAGTTTGCAAACTTGCAACTGAAAACTTTGGAGTGTAGCAGTTGTTAAAGTGTGAGCCAAGGACCCCTGGGGGTTGCAAAGACTCTTTTAAGAGAGCCTACAAGATTCTTCCTTCTTCAACCTCATATCTGTGTAAAGCTGGATTCTCTTCATATACTTCAACCAACACAACATATTGCAACAGATTGAATGCAGAAACAGATATGACAATCCAGCTCTCTTCTATTAGGTCAGACATTAAAGAGATTTGCACAAGTACAGAATATTGCCACTCTTCTCAGTTTATTTTAAAATATATACTTACTTTTATAAGTATATATTATTTTATATATTTTATAAGTATATATTTTTATAAGTATATGTGTTATTGATGTTAATATGTAATAGGCTTAATGAATTAAATATTAAGATTAAATATTAAAAGAAAAATACAGGTTCATATTTACTAAAAGTTTCTATTACCTTATTTTTTTTTTTTTTTTTTATTTTGTATTTTTTTTTTTTTTATTGCATTTTAGGTTTTGGGGTACATGTGATGAACATGCAAGATTGTTGCATAGGTACACACATGGCAGTGTGCTTTGCTGCCTTCCGTCCCCTCACCTGTATCTGTCATTTCTCCCCATGCTATCTCTTCCCACCTCCCCACCCCCCGCCCCTCCCCCATTTCCCCCCAACAGACCCCAGTGTGTAGTGCTCCCCTCCCTGTGTCCACGTGTTCTCATTGTTCAACACCCGCCTATGAGCGAGAATATACGGTGTTTGATTTTCTGCTCTTGTGTCAGTTTGCTGAGAATGATGGTTTCCAGGTTCATCCATGTCCCTATAAAGGACGTGAACTCATCGTTTTTGATGGCTGCATAATATTCCATGGTGTATATGTACCACATTTTCCCTATCCAGTCTATCATCGTTGGGCATTTGGGTTGGTTCCAGGTCTTTGCTATTGTAAACAGTGCTGCAATGAACATTCGTGTGCACCTGTCCTTGTAGTAGAATGATTTATAATCCTTTGGATATATACCCAGTAATGGGATTGCTGGGTCAAATGGGATTTCTATTTTTAGGTCCTTGAGGAATCGCCACACTGTCTTCCACAATGGTTGAATTAATTTACATTCCCACCAACACTGTAAAAGTGTTCCTATTTCTCCACATCCTCTCCAGCATCTGTTGTTTCCCGATTTTTTAATGATCGCCATTCTAACTGGTGTGAGATGGTATCTCAATGTGGTTTTGATTTGCATTTCTCTGATGACCAGTGATGATGAGCATTTTTTCATATGTTTGTTGGCCTCCTGTATGTCTTCTTTTGTAAAGTATCTGTTCATATCCTTTGCCCATTTTTGAATGGGCTTGTTTGTTTTTTTCTTGTAGATCTGCTTTAGTTCTTTGTAAATTCTGGATATCAGCCCCTTGTCAGATGGGTAGACTGCAAAAATTTTTTCCCATTCTGTTGGTTGCCGATTCACTCTACTGACTGTTTCTTTTGCCGTGCAGAAGCTGTGGAGTTTGATTAGGTCCCATTTGTCTATTTTGGCTTTTGTTGCCATTGCTTTTGGCGTTTTGGTCATGAAGTCCTTGCCTACACCTATGTCCTGAATGGTTTTGCCTAGATTTTCTTCTAAGGTTTTTATGGTATTAGGTCTGATGTTTAAGTCTTTAATCCATCTGGAGTTAATTTTGGTGTAAGGTGTCAGGCAGGGGTCCTGTTTCTGCTTTCTGCACATGGCTAGCCAGTTTTCCCAACACCATTTATTAAACAGGGAGTCCTTTCCCCATTGCTTGTTTTTGTCAGGTTTGTCGAAGATCAGATGGTTGTGGGTGTGTTGTATTTCCTGTGAGGCCTCTGTTCTGTTCCATTGGTCTATATCTCTGTTTTGGTACCAGTACCATGCTGTTTTGATTACTGTAGCCTTGTAGTATAGTTTGAAGTCTGGTAGTGTGATGCCTCCCGCTTTGTTCTTTTTGCTTAGAATTGACTTGGCTATGCGGGCTCTCTTTTGGTTCCATATGAAGTTTAAGGTGTTTTTTTCCAGTTCTGTGAAGAAGGTCATTGGTAGCTTGATGGGAATAGCGTTGAATCTGTAAATTACTTTGGGCAGTATGGCCATTTTCACGATGTTGATTCTTCCTAACCATGAACATGGAATGTTTCTCCATCTGTTTGTATCCTCTCTTATTTCGTTGAGCAATGGCTTGTAGTTCTCCTTGAAGAGGTCCTTTACGTTCCTTGTTAGTTGTATTCCTAGGTACTTTATTCTCTTCGTAGCAATTGTGAATGGCAGTTCGTTCTTGATTTGGCTCTCTTGAAGTCTATTACTGGTGTATAGGAATGCTTGTGATTTTTGCACGTTGATTTTGTATCCTGAGACTTTGCTGAAGTTGTTTATCAGTTTCAGGAGATTTTGGGCTGAGATGATGGGGTCTTCCAGATATACAATCATGTCATCTGCAAATAGAGACAATTTGATTTCCTCCTTTCCAATTTGGATACCCTTTATTTCTTTTTCTTGCCTGATTGCTCTGGCTAGAACTTCCAGTACTATATTGAATAGGAGTGGTGAGAGAGGGCATCCTTGTCTAGTGCCAGATTTCAAAGGGAATGCTTCCAGTTTTTGCCCATTCAGTATGATATTGGCTGTTGGTTTGTCGTAAATAGCTTTTATTGTTTTGAGATACGTTCCGTCAATACCTAGTTTATTGAGGGTTTTTAGCATAAAGGGTTGTTGAATTTTGTCAAAAGCCTTCTCTGCATCAATCGAGATAATCATGTGGTTTTTGTCTTTGGTTCTGTTTATGTGGTGAATTACGTTTATGGACTTGCGTATGTTGAACCAGCCTTGCATCCCCGGGATGAATCCTACTTGATCATGGTGGATGAGCTTTTTGATATGCTGTTTCAATCGGTTTGCCAGTATTTTATTGAAGATTTTTGCATCTATGTTCATCATGGATATTGGCCTGAAATTTTCTTTTCTTGTTGAGTCTCTGCCGGGTTTTGGTATCAGGATGATGTTTGTCTCATAGAATGATTTGGGAAGGATTCCCTCTTTTTGGATTGTCTGGAATAGTTTCAGAAGGAATGGTATCAGCTCCTCCTTGTATGTCTGGTAGAATTCAGCTGTGAACCCATCTGGACCTGGGCTTTTTTTGGGTGGTAGGCTCTTTATTGCTGCCTCGACTTCAGACCATGTTATTGGTCTATTCAGGGTTTCAGCTTCTTCCAGGTTTAGGCTTGGGAGGTTGCAGGTGTCCAGGAATTTATCCATTTCTTCCAGGTTTACTAGTTTATGTGCATAGAGTTGTTTGTAATAATCTCTGATGATGGTTTGGATTTCTGTGGAATCTGTGGTGATATCCCCTTTATCGTTTTTTATTGCATCAATTTGGTTATTCTCTCTTTTCTTTTTTATTAATCTGGCTAGTGGTCTGTCTATTTTGTTGATCTTTTCAAAAAACCAGCTCCTGGATTTATTGATTTTTTGAAGAGTTTTTTGTGTCTCTATTTCCTTCAGTTCTGCTCTGATCTTAGTTATTTCCTGTCTTCTGCTAGGTTTTGAGTTTTTTTGATCTTGCTCCTCTAGCTCTTTCAATTTTGATGATAGGGTGTCAATTTTCGATCTCTCCTTTCTTCTCATGTGGGCACTCATTGCTATATATTTTCCTCTAGAGACTGCTTTAAATGTGTCCCAGAGATTCTGGTATGTTGTGTCTTCGTTCTCATTGGTTTCGAAGAACATCTTTATTTCTGCCTTCATTTCATTGTTTATCCAGTCAACATTCAAGAGCAAGTTGTTCAGTTTCCATGAAGCTGTGCGGTTCTGAGTTAGTTTCTGCATTCTGAGTTCTAACTCGATTGCACTGTGGTCTGAGAGACTGTTTGTTATGATTTCTGTTCTTTTGCATTTGCTGAGGAGTGATTTATTGCCAATTATGTGGTCAATTTTAGAGTAGGTGTGATGTGGTGCTGAGAAGAATGTATATTCTGTGGATTTGGGGTGGAGAGTTCTGTAAATGTCTATTAGGTTTGCTCGTTCCAGGTCTGTGTTCAGGTCCTGGATATCCTTGTTGATTTTCTGTCTGGTTGATCTGTCTAATATTGACAATGGGGTGTTAAAGTCTCCCACTATTATTGTGTGGGAGTCTAAGTCTCTTTGTAAGTCATTAAGAACTTGCCTTATGTATCTGGGTGCTCCTGTATTGGGTGCATATATATTTAGGATCGTTAGCTCTTCTTGTTGCAGTGATCCTTTTACCATTATGTAATGTCCTTCTTTGTCTCTTTTGATCTTTGTTGCTTTAAAGTCTATTTTATCAGAGATGAGAATTGCAACTCCTGCCTTTTTTTGCTCTCCATTTGCTTGGTAGATCTTCCTCCATCCCTTTATTTTGAGCCTTTGTGTATCCTTGCATGTAAGATGGGTTTCCTGGATACAGCACACTGATGGGTTTTGGCTTTTTATCCAATTTGCCAGTCTGTGTCTTTTGATTGGGGCATTTAGTCCATTGACATTTAGGGATAGTATTGTTATGTGTGAATTTGATGCTGTCATTTTGATGCTACCTGGCTGTTTTGTTGGTTAGTTGATGCAGATTCTTGATTGTGTTGCTGCTTTTTTACCATTTGGTGTGTTTTTGGAGTGGATGGTACTGGTTGTTCCTTTATGTGTGTAGAGCCTCTTTCAGGAGTTCTTGTAGAGCAGGTTTGGTGGTGATGAAATCTCTGAGTGCTTGCTTGTTCACAAAGGATTTTATTTTTCCTTCACTTATGAAGCTGAGTTTGGCTGGATAGGAGATTCTGGGTTGAAAGTTCTTTTCTTTAAGGATGTTGAATATTGGCCCCCAGTCTCTTCTGGCTTGTAGGGTTTCTGCTGAGAGATCTGCTGTGAGTCTAATGGGCTTCCCTTTGTGGGTAACCTGACCTTTCTCTCTGGCTGCCCTTAGCATTTTCTCTTTCATTTCAACCCTGGTGAATCTGACGATTATGTGCCTTGGGGTTGCTCTTCTTGAGGAATATCTCTGTGGTGTTCTCTGTATTTCCTGGATTTGAATATTGGTCTGCCTTGCTAGGTTGGGGAAGTTTTCCTGGATAATATCCTGAAGAGTATTTTCCAGCTTGGATTCATTCTCTTCATCACATTCAGGTACACCTATCAGACGTAGATTAGGTCTTTTCACATAGTCCCACATTTCTTGAAGATTTTGTTCATTCCTTTTTGCGCTTTTTTCTCTGTTCTTGCCTTCTCTTTTTATTTCATTGAGTTGGTCTTCGACCTCTGATATCCTTTCTTCTGCTTGGTCAATTCGGCTGTTGAAGCTTGTGCATGCTTCACGAAGTTCTCGTGTTGCATTTTTCAGCTCCATCAATTCACTTATTCTCCTCTCTATGCTGTCCATTCTCGTCAGCAGTTCGTCCAATCTTTTTTCAAGGTTCCTATTTTCTTTGCGATGGGTTAGAACATGTTCTTTTAGCTCATTGTAGTTTCTTACTACCCATCTTCTGAAGTCTGATTCTGTCATTTCATCACCCTCCTTCTCCATCCGGTCTGGTTCCCTTGCTGGTGAGGAGTTGTGATCCCTTTTAGGAGGAGAGGTGTTCTGGTTTCGGGAGTTTTCATCCTTTTTACGCTGGTTTCTACCCATTTTTGTGGGTTTATCTACCTGTTGTCTGTCTCTGTCCCAGGGAGTTGGAGCTTTATGAGTTTCCGTTGCACTACTGCCTTTTTTGATTTTTTTTTTTTTTTTTTCAGGTCGGACCCGCCCAGCTAGCAGCACGCCTAGCCTCTGCCTGCCCGCAGGGGCTTTGCTGAGCTGCTGTGGGCTCCGCCCAGCTGCCCTGAGCTCTTCCCTGTAGTCCTTTTTATATGGGCGTAGTTAGAACTGTCTGGGCAATGGTGGCCCCGCCTCTGTTATGGCGGACTCTCTCTGTTGTGGCAGGTTGCCTCGGCAACGGCGGGTTGCCTCGGCAACGGCAGCCTGCCTCCGTAGTGGTGGAGAGTCTCAGTAATGGCGGAAGCCCCTCCCCCACGGAGCCGGACCGTCCCGGTTCAGCTGTGCTTGGTTTGAAGGGCTCAACCCAGAGGGTTTCCAATTACTGTTTTTGTTTTCGTTGTTGTTGGGGGTGGAGGGGTGGGACCAACCGAGCCTGATCACCTGGCTCCCTGACTCAGAGTCTTTTCTTTTAAGTTGAACGACCCCGCGTTCCGGTCGCTTGTTGAAAAGGCGCCGGGATCTCCCGTGCTGTGACTCACGGAGTCGGCTCGAACCGCGGCGCCGGCTCCTGGCGGATTTTTTGCCTAGGAATCTCCTGGCCTGACTCGCTATTTCAGATGAATGGGCTATTCTGCCGTCTCAAGGCTCTGCTCGCCAGCTAAGAGGGCTCCCAGACCAGTGGCTTTTGTACGGAGAACCGCAGCAACAGGGCGTGGTCACAGCAGCCGCGCGGGCGGAATCAGCCCCGCGGGGGCCAAAACAGCCGCACCGGCTGGGACTGCGACGCTGGCGACCCCTCTGCCTGGGTATCTCCTGGTCTGTGGGCAATAAGAGTTCGTCTGGAAATGCAGCGTCCACTCACCCTCTGCACTTTCACTGGGAGCTGAAGTCCTGAGCTGTTCTTAGGCGGCCATCTTGAAAACCCACCTTATTTTTTTTTTATATTCACAAACTCCTTTGGTCTATTCTTTTCCTCTCATTCCAGACATTCCTAAACTAATTTGGTGTTACATACTGTTACCATTATTATAGTGAAGTGGGAAATTTTAATATTTATAATTTGTTTTATGAGTCTAAATGTAATTATTGTTTTTCCTCACATAATATAAGCTGTTTTAAATCTGATCATTCCAATATTGATCTGTATGCTTTTGTATGTTACAGTGTTAATTCTAAATTAATTTTTACAGCCCCTCAGAAAGTAATGCTTTTTTTTTTTTTTACACAACCGATATTGGTTTAAATTTACTATTTTTTTTTTTTGCTTCCTTTCCTCCTTTCATCTCAGATCTTTCTGAAGTAATTTTCTTCCTTCTGAAGCACATATTCTTGAAGTTATTTCAGTAAGACTTTTAAACTCAATTTTTGTCCAACAATATCTTTATTTTGCCAACAATATTTTTTCCAATAATATCTTTATCATTCACATGTTCTTGAATGATAGTTTGTTTTTCAAGTATCAATTCTAGATTAACAGTGATATTTTTCACTTGATACTTTATAGATACCATTCTAATGTCTCTTGTTTTCCAATATTGCTCTTTATAATGCAAATATCCCTAATTCAATGATTTTCAAAAGTGATTCTTAGACCAGCAGCATCAATATCACTTTGGAGCTTTTTTGAAATGCAACTTTAAAAAATCTTTTTCCAGATTTACTGAACCCAGACTTTGTAGTTGGAGTTGTGAAATGCATTTAAAAAAGTCCTCCAAGTGATTCTGCTGCACACATAAGCGTGAGAGCCAGCTATCTAATTATTATTTCTGTGAAAGGTAAAGGTTATTCATCTTCTGTTATTCATCAGACTGCTTTTAAGGATTTTTGTCTTTAATGTTCTACAGATTCTGATAAGTCTAGAAATAAATTTATTTCTTTTAATTGGAGTTTATTGGGCTTCCTGGGCCTAAGGATTGGTGGCTTTCATTAATTCTGGAAAATTTTAACCCATTACCTCTTTGAATATTTATTTTACCCTACTTCCTAGATTCTTCTGAAACTTCTATTATACTTATATTGGATCTTCTCACTTTACAGTTCATATGTTAAAATTATTTCCCCATGTTTTCTGTATATTATGTTTACTATATTTGCAATTAGTTTTTAAGCTATTCTCCAGAGAAGATTTGTGTTTACTTCTGCTAAGGACACATCAAATTCAATTTTATTCTTGGGTTTTTGGACCATATTGGTAATATAAATTCTTCCCTCAAACCTGTATGAATGCAGATGGGGTTAAAAATTCTCGTGGGAAATGTTTTTTATTTTTATTCTATTTTATATGGCACCAAGGCTAAGATCAACATACCTACTCTTCTACCCCAATTTTTCTGCTTTAAAAAAAAAATTCATTCATTGCCTTTTGAAAGTCTTGGCTTTCCTGAACTTTCTGAGCTTACCCGTATACTTACTTCTGTGGCCCAGTCTTTGTCTCCTATCTTCTGAACCCACAGACTGTTAAAACGCAGAAACCACCAAAGATGAGCAGATACTCTGAGGCAAACGCTAGTTCTAGAATTGGCTTAACCTTGTGGATTTTTGCTTGCTTGTTGTTTTTTCCTCTGCTAATTGGAACATTTATATCTACATCTTGGTGGTTGAGCTATCAGTGAAGTACATTAATTTTATTCAGTATTTTGAAACATAATGGGCTTCTTTCAGTTCTGTTACCAAACATTGAGGTCACTTGAATTATCTAACCCCTATGACCTGAGGTCCTTATCACTCCTTATACTCCTCATTGAGTATTCTAGACCTAGGGATTATGCTGGCCCTAGCACCCAGTAGGTGCTCTGGAGAATTCACTTGGTCATATGCTGGGGTGATGGAAAGGAAGGCAGGTTCAAATTCCCTGGGGAACCTATGGGAGTTTTGTCCATAAAAGTTTAGACCTTATTCTGGCTTGCCAGGCGTTTCTTGGCCAGAGATAACCTGAAAGCAACTTGGAGAGGGTGGGGTCCTGGGAGTCATGTCCCTCTTGTCCTTCAGCCTTAGCTCAGAAGGGGCAGGCCCAAATGCCATCCAGGAAGCACAAAGGAAACAGGCTGCAGATCAGAACAATGAAGTAGAAGCAACAATACCAGGTATCCTGGCTCTAGCAACTTCAGTATCCTTAGATGTGGCCCCGAAGTTAAGAAACGCTACTCTGAATGTCATGGGTTGTAGGACGGGGGAGACTCCATCAATAATAAAGATAGGGGCACAATAAATATTTGTTGAGTGGATGACTTCACAGGAATTTTTTTAAGCCTTGGAATATTACTGGAGGTTCTAGTCCATGACTGATCCTGGGTGATTTCAGTTCTTTTCATTTCAAAAAGAATTTTATTGAGCATCTAAACCAGCCAAAACGCCCAGGCCATGCTTTTATGGGGTGTAGAGAAGTGGCCTTTTTCGATTATTGAGGGGGGCTATATGGAATGGTTAACACATCACCTGGAAGACAACAGTGCTAACACACATACTTGATCAAGCACATGGCTTGAAATGAGGAAATAGAGGAAATATTGCAGAATCAGAGAAACTACTGTAGGATAAATGTGAAGCAGATTGAAAAAAAAGATTAACATGGGAAAGGAGATCAAGGGTGATGGAAGTAGGCTTTGCATACACAGAGAAATTGTAGAGGGAGTTTGTGTTATATTTATGTGGCAAAAAGAAGCCATGGGCTTCTGACCAAAAATGGGCCAGGATATTTCATTTTAACAAAGGTGTTGACTGAATCCTTAGAGCTCTCTAGGAGAGATTGTTGTGGTTGCTTTCTAGGACAGATGGTACTGTCTGGTGTCAAGAATGACTGTCTCCTGTGGCCAACTGGCTGTGACATTATATAATAACCTTAACATTGAATGTGATTTTGGATAGTGGCTTCATTTATATTGGTTAATGTTAGCCGGCTCCTAAATCCTAGTTTAATGCTCATCCAAAGTGCTAAGTTCTTTTGTTTGTGAACTATTTGTTAAAGTATAAAACGACTTGGGAATTATTCTGCATGAAATGTCAAGCGGCAGAATAAATAACCATTCCCCTCATTAATCCCTATGGGCATCGTCTGTTGCAGAGCTTTGCTTTTCCATAATGAAAATATGTCAGCCCTGAATATATGCTTGTGCTATTGAGACTGAACAGTGAAATGAAATGAATTCTCCACTCAGCCACAGGTGAAATATGGCAGTTTGTGGCGAATGAGGCACTGAATGCTGTAGGAAGCTGAGACTCGATCTTTGGGAAAGCATAGGGGGGCTAAAATCAGCAAGAGAGGGGAGGGCAGTGTGTGATTAAAGTGTAAAGCAATTCCCCAGATGAAATTCATCTTAATTTATCCTCATTTATAAGAGAAAGCTTCTCCACATAGTACAGCTGGGTGTTAAAGAAATACGTGGGGCTTTGTTGTCCTCGAAGCCATGGAAATGAGGGAAAAGCCCAGGGGTGAGGGTTTGATGTACAGAAATGGTATCATACAGAAAGCAAAGAGCACAGATTGCCAGTAAGCACAGAATCATAGGACCTCAGAGACCAACAGGCCCAGCTCATCCATCTCACAGGTGAGAAACCTGAGGCCCAGAAAGGGAAGAAACTTGTCTAAGGAATCACAGAGCCGGGGAAACTCTTACCCAACACTATCTATATTCAGACTAGCTTATTCACTCAATACTGTGTGAAGACCTCCTAGCTCTCTGTCCTCTGCTCTCTCCAGTACAGAAATCAGTAATTCTTTGAGGGCAAGATCTGATTTCTTCCTCAGATAATGCTGAGTACCTGGTAAATGATAAATGTTGTGAATTGATGTCTTACTGGATTTTTCCTCAAGGTCCAGAGTGATATGCTTTGTGTACAGATGGTTGGAGGGATGTGTATATGTAGTTAACTTCTATTTTATTTATCTCTATTTTATTTAATTTTTATTATACTTTAAATTCTGAGATACATATGCAGAATGTACAGGTTTGTTACGTAGGTATGCATGTGCCATGGTAGTTTGCTTTTATTTTTTAAGTCAGAGCACATGGGCCCACAGCATAGCAGATAAGAATGTCAGTTTTGGAGGTGGATCACAAGTTTAAGAGTTCGAGACCAGCCTGGCCAATGTGGTGAAACCCTGTCTCTACTAAAATGCAAAAATTAGCCAGGCATGGTAGTGCATGCCTGTAGTCCCAGCTACTCAGGAAGCTGAGGCAGAAGAATCAGTTGAATGAACCCTGGAAGCAGAGGTTGCAGTGAGCCGAGATCGCCACTGCTCTCCAGCCTGGGAGATAGAGTGAGATTCCATCTCAAAAAAAAAAAAAAAAAAATGTCAACTTTGGTGATCGCCCACGCAGGGTTCAAATCCTCACTCTGCCATTTATTAGCTGTGTGACTTTAGACAAGTTGCATAACTTCTTTATAAAGTAGAATGAGACATTGTATCTACCTACAGAACTGTGGTGAGACTTCTACAAGACAATGTCGTTGTAGGTAAGCAGTCTTGGCATCTAGTGATGGCTGTTAGTGTTATTTCTCTTTCATCCCAACCCACTCCTGCACCAATTCCCCCATGACAAACTACTGTGCAGAAGCTGAACTACATCCACCTGTGACACAATATTCTCATAGAGTAGCTCTACATTAAGGTGTTGTTGCTCTAGCTAGCTTGCACAGCTTGCTCCAATCAGTGTTCTACTTCACAGGAGAAGAGTGTGAACCACTAAGACTGTTAATGCTGAGGCCTTCATTTGTTTTTGAATGTGGTCACAGATAATCAGGTGAGTGAAAGCTGCCTTGAGCCTCCAATCTGCAAGCCATGGAAACAGCATTACCAAGGTCCTTATTTTAAGAACTGGCCAAAATTTTCATGAGAACTTAGAATTGGTTTTAATGAGTTTCATTGTTTTGCCAGAATGTGATTAGCTTTTTAAAATTAAGCTTGAATTTATAGGAATAGAGGTCAAATTTGTGAAAAATAAGTAGGAAGAAAATATTTTTGTTATATACAATCAAATGGCTTCTAAGTCTTTTACTAAAAAAAAAAAAAAAAAAAGGAAACAGTGAATAGTAAAACTAAGAATAGTTGACTAAAATAGTAGAAACAGCAGGAATGTCAGGAAAAAAGAACCTGCCCACTGATTTGGAAAGCATGTCTGTGAGCTGTTTAGAGTCTCAAGATCCATGGTTGAAACCCTTTGCAAATCATTATATGGCACTAGGATTACCATTTGAATTTGTAATATTTGAACTTGTAGGCAGTAGAACCTTGACCTTACAGATTCGCCATCAGTGGATCTACATGAAGCTCACATGTAGTGTGAATTCTATGTATATGACATGTTCAAAAAAGGCAAATCCATAGAGACAGAAAATAGTTGGACACTTATCTGGGGCTCAGCCTGGGAAAGGGAAATAACTGTATAGCTGGCCATGAGGTTTCTTTTTGGAGTAATAGAAATATTCTAACATTATATGTGCTGTGGTTAACAACTCAGTAATTTTAAAAAGGTCACACCTCAAATGGGTGGACTTTATACTAAATAAATTATACCTCAATAAAGCTATTTTAAAAATTCAACTTGTGTGAACTGATAAAAAAAATTCAGTCTGTGTAAAAGTATTGATCAAATGTCATTGTTTCTATGAGGTTTCTTATATATATATATATATATATATATATATATATATATATATATATATAATCTCCAGGCAGAATTAATTGGTCAGTTTTCTTTGTTCCCGTTGCTATTTGTTATGTTCATTACTCATTCAACAGACAGTAATTGCTCATCTACCATGTGTTGAACACTGAGGAATAAGAGGAGAACTTTTTTACTGTCGTAAAATATATGTAACAAAATTTTCAATTTTCATCGTTTTAAATGTATGTTTCAATGGGATTAAGTACATTCACATTTTTGTGCAACCATCACTGCTATCTTTCCCCAAAACGCTTTTATTATTCCAGACTGAAACTCTGTATCCATTAAACACTAACTCCGCGTCTTCTGTTTTACCCAATCCCTGGAAACCACTATTCTGCTTTCTATCTCTGTGAATTTTATTACTCTAGTTATCTACTATAAGTGGAATTATATAGTATGTGTCCTTTGATGTTGGCTTATTTCCTTTTGCATAATGTTTTCAAGCTTCATCTATGTTGTAGCCTATAACAGAATTTCCTTTTGAAGACTGAAAAATATTTCATTGTGTATGTAGACCACATTTTCTTTATCCATTCATTCATCAATGGACATTTGGGTTATCGTTTCTTGGCTATTGTGCATAATGTTGCTCTGAACATTGGTATATAAGTATCTGTTCAAGCCTGTTTCCAATTTCTCTGGGTAAATATGTATGAGTGAAATCACTCAATCACATAGGGATTCTACATTTACTTTTTAGAGGAACTGCTATTCTGTCTTCTGCAATGGCTGTTCGACTTTACGTTCCTACCAGCAATGCCCAAGGTTTTCAGTTTCTTCACATCCTTGTTATTTATTGGGAAATAGCCATCCTAAATGGAGTACAGTTGTATCACATTGTTGTTTGGACTTTTATTTCCCTAATGACCAGTGATGTTGAGCATTTTGTATATGTGCTTAATGACCATTCATATATATTCTTTGGAAAAAATGTCTATTCAGGCAAGTCTTTTGCCCATTTTAAAAATCAGGTTGCTTTTTTGAGGGGTAAGAGTTTTAAAAATATATTATTGATATTAATCCCTTATGAGATAGAGTATTTGCACATATTTTTTCTCTTCTATGGTTTGCATTTTCATTCTGTTCATAGTTTCTTTGGCACAAAAGTTTTTTATTTTCATTAAGTTCCATTTATCAATTTTTTCTTTTGTCGCCTGTGCTTTTGGTGTCAAAAAGAAATAATTGCCAAATCCCATATCTTGAAGTTTTTTTTTTCTCCTAAGAGTTTTATAGTTTTAGCTCTTACATTTAGGTCTTTGATCCTTTTTGGATATAATTTAATTTGTATATACGGTATAAGGTAACAGTCCAATTTCATTATTTTGCAATACAATTTGTTTAAAAGACTATTCTTTCCTCATTGCATGGTCTTGGAACCTTTATTTCTTAGCTCTTTATTCTATTTATTTGTATGTCTGTCTTTATGCCAGTACCACACTTTTGATTACCATAGTTTTGTAGTAGGTTTTGAAATCAGGAAGTGTAAGGTCTTCAACTTTGTTCTTCTTTTCCAAGATAGTTTTGACTATTCAGGGCCTCTTGGGATTCCATATGAATTTTGGGGTGGGTTTTTCTCTTTCTGCAAAAAAAATTATTGGGCTATTTATAGGGATTTGTTTTGAACTTGTAAATCACTTTCAGAAACCTGGAACCAACCCAAATGCCCAACGATGATAGACTGGATAGGGAAAATGTGGTACATATACACCATGGAATATTATGCAGCCACCAAAAGTGATGAGTTCGTGTACTTTGTAGGGACATGGATGAACCTGGAAACCATCATTCTCAGCAAACTGACACAAGAGCAGAAAATCAAACACCGCATGTTCTCACTCATAGGCGGGTGTTGAACAATGAGAACACATGGACACAGGGAGGGGAGCACTACACACTGGGGTCCGTTGGGGGGAAATGGGGGGGGGATGGGGGGTGGGGAGGTGGGAAGAGATAGCATGGGGAGAAATGACAGATACAGGCGAGGAGATGGAAGGCAGAAAATCACACTGCCATGTGTGTACCTATGCAACAATCTTGCATGTTCTTCACATGTACCCCAAAACCTAAAATGCAATAAAAAAAAGAAAATAATAATAATAATAATAATATTGTCTTCTATGAACACAGGATGTTTTCCATTTATTTATGTCTTTAATTTCTTTTATAGCTTTCAGTGTACAGCTTTCTTTTTTTATATATAGCTTTCTTTTGCTACCTTTATTAAGTTTCTTCCTAAATATTTTACTCTTTTTGATGCTATTGTAAATGGAATTGTTTTCTTAATTCCATTGTTGGAGTTTCATTGTTCTTTAGAAATATTGCTGATTTTTGTAAGTTGATTTTGTATTCTAAAACTTTGCTGAATTCATTTATTCTAAGTTTTTTGTGTTTGAAATATTTAAGGTTTTATGTGTGGGAGATTATGCCATTTGGAAACAGTTAATTTTACTTTTTCCTTTCGAATTTGGATGCTTTTATTTTTCTTGCCTGATTGCTTTGGCTAGAACTTCAAATACTATATTGAATAAGAGTAGTAAAAGCAGACATCCTTGTTTTTATAATCATAAGAGAGAAGCTTTCAGTCTTTTACTATTGAGTATGACATTAGCTAAATGCTTTTCATATATAGCCTTTATTATACAGTTTTCTTTTCTTTCTAGTGTATTTTTTTTTCATGAAAAGGTGTCAAATTTTGCCAAGTCAATTGAAATAGTCATGTGTTATTGTTGTTTATTCTTCACTGTAAATGCCAGGTATGTTATACTATTGAGCATTGTATGTTGAACAACCTGGAATTCCAGGAATAAATTCCACTTTGGCATGTTTATAAATTTTTTAATATACTGCTGAATTTAGCTTGCTAGTATTCAAGATTTTTCATGAATATTATTGATATTGGCCTGTAGTTTTCTTGTAGCATCTTTGGCTTTGGTTTCAAGGTAATATTGGCCTTGTAAAATTAGATAGGAAGTATTCTGTGAGGAATTTGAGAAAGACTGGTGTTATTTCTTCTCTAATTGTTTGTTGGAATTCACTAGTAAAGCTTTCTGGTCCATAGATTTTGTTTGTTGGAAAATTTTTGACTACTGATTATGTCTCTTTATTAGTTAGGAGTCTATTCTGATTTTCTGTTTCTTCGTGATTCAGTCTTGGTAGGTTGTTTCTCAAAGTTTTTATTTCATCTGTTTACCTAGACTATCCAACTTGTTGGCATATAATTGTTCATAGCATTCTCTTGTAATCCTTCTTATTTATATATAATCTGTAGCAATACCTCCCACTTTCTGATTTGAATAATGTAGGCCATCTCTTTTTCTTAATTAAAGCTTTGTCAATTTTGTTCATTTTCTCAACAAATAAATTTTTGGTTTTGTTTATTTTTATGAATTATTCCTGTTTTATTTGTCCCTACCTTAATCTATATAATTTTCTTTCTTATGTTAGCTTTGGCTTTATTTTGCCCTTCTTTTTCTAATTCCTTATGGTTTAAAGTTAGGTTGTTGATTTGAGATTGTTCTTTTTTTCCCCCACCCCCTTCCCCCCCCACCTGCCAAGATTGAGAGCAGTCAGTTTCTCTCTCCTAGTACTGGCATTTCTGTACCCCACAAGTTTTGGGTTGCTTTCATTTTATTTGTCTCAAGATACTTCCTAGTTTCCGTTGTGATTACTTTTTTAACCTACTGGTTGTTTAAGAGTGTATTGTTGAATTTTCCCACATTTGTAAGTTTTCTCATCCAAGTACTAACTAGGCCCAACCCTGTTTAGCTTCTGAGATCAGATGAGATTGGGTGTGTTCAGGGTGTTATGGCTGTAGGTTCACACATTTGTAAATCTTCTAGTTTTCTTTCTGTTATTGATTTCTAGTTTCATTGAACTGTGTTTAAAAAATACTTTGTGTGATTTCTGCCTTTTTAAATACATACAATTTAATGTCAAAAACAATAAGACTTGTTTCATAGCATAATATATGGTCTATTCTAGAAAATGTTTCATATACACTTGAGAAAAATGTATATTCTAATATTACTGAGATAAATGTTCTGTATATGTCTGTTAGGTCCAATTGGTTTATAGTGTTGTTCAAGTCCTCTGTTTCCTCATTGATCTTCTGTCTGGAATTTGGGGTTGAAGTCTCCAACTATTATTGCAGAGCTGTCTATTTCTCCAATCAAGTCAATTTGCTTTGTATATTTTGGAGGTGTGATTTTTGGTGCATACATGTGTATAATTGTTCTGTCATCTTGGTGAATTGAACCTTTTAATATTATACAATGTTGTTCTGGGTCTCTTGTAATCATTTTTTATGTAAACCTCATTTTGTCTAATATCAATATATCCATCCCTGTTCTCTTTTGGTTAATAATAATATTTGCATGGAATATATTTTTCTGTTCTTTCATTTTCAACCATTTATGTCCTTAGATATAAAGCAGAGCCTCTTGTAGAGGGCATAGAGTTAGATCATAATTTTGTTTGTCCGTTCTACCAATCTATACGTTTTGACTAAAAAGTTTAGTCTCTTCAATTGCTTTTTCTTTATTATTATTTTTTATTACATTTTAGGTTTTGGGACACATGTGAAAAACATGCAAGATTGTTGCATAGGTACACACATGGCAGTGTGATTTGCTGCTTTCCTCCCCTTCACCTATATCTGGCATTTCTCCCCATGCTGTCTCTCCCCACCTCCCCACCCCCCACCCCTCCCCCATTTCCCCCCAACAGACCCCAGTGTGTAGTGCTCCCCTCCCTGTGTCCATGTGCTCCATTGTTCAACACCCGCCTATGAGTGAGAACATGCAGTGTTTGATTTTCTCCTCTTGTGTCAGTTTGCTTAGAATGATGGTTTCCAGGTTGATCCATGTCCCTACAAAGGACACGAACTCATCATTTTTTATGGCTGCATAATATTCCATGGTGTATATGTACCACATTTTTCCTGTCCAGTCTATCATCTATGGGCATTTGGGTTGGTTCCAAGTCTTTGCTATTGTAAACAGTGCTGCAATGAACATTCGTGTGCATGTGTCCTTATAGTAGAATGATTTATAATCCTTTGGATATATACCCAGTAATGGGATTGTTGGGTCAAATGGAATTTCTATTTCTAGGTTCTTAAGGAATCACCACACTGCCTTCCACAATGGTTGAACTAATTTACACTCCCACCAACAGTGTAAGAGTGTTCCTATTTCTCCACATCCTCTCCAGCATCTGTTGTCTCCAGATTTTTTAATGATCACCATTCTAGCTGGCATAAGATGGTATCTCAGTGTAGTTTTGATTTGCATTTCTCTAATGACCAGTGATGATGAGCATTTTTTCATATGTTTGTAGGCCTCATATATGTCTTCTTTTGTAAAGTGTCTGTTCATATCCTTCGCCCACCTTTGAATGGGTTAGTTTGTTTTTTTCTTGTAGATCTGCTTTAGTTCTTTGTAAATTCTGGATATCAGCCCCTTGTCATATGGGTAGACTGCAAAAATTTTTTCCCATTCTGTTGGTTGCCAATTCACTCTAATGACTGTTTCTTTTGCTGTGCAGAAGCTGTGGAGTTTGATTAGGTCCCATTTGTCTATTTTGGCTTTTGATGCCAGTGCTTTTGGTGTATTGGTCATGAAGTCCTTGCCTACGCCTATGTCCTGAATGGTTTTGCCTAGATTTTCTTCTAGGGTTTTTATGGTGTTAGGTTTTATGTTTAAGTCTTTTTTTTTTTTTTTTTTTTTTTTTATGAGGATGGAGCCCTCATGGTCCAACCATCTTTTTTTTTTTTTTTAATTGCATTTTAGGTTTGGGGGTACATGTAAAGAACATGCAAGATTGTTGCATAGATACACACATGGCAGTGTGGTTTGCTGCCTTCCTTCCCCTCACCTGTATCTGTCATTTCTCCCCATGCTATCTCTTCCCACCTCCCAACCACCCCTCCCTCCCCCACTTTCCCCCAACGGGCCCCAGTGTGTAGTGCTCCCCTCCCTGTGTCCATGTATTCTCATTGTTCAGCACCCACCTATGAGTGAGAACATGCGGTGTTTGATTTTCTGCTCTTGTGTCAGTTTGCTGAGAATGATGGTTTCCAGGTTCATCCATGTACCTACAAAGGACGCGAACTCACCGTCTTTGATGGCTGCGTAATATTCCATGGTGTATATGTACCACATTTTCCCTATCCAGTCTATCATCGATGGGCATTTGGGTTGGTTCCAGGTCTTTGCTATTGTAAACAGTGCTGCAATGAACATTCATGTGCATGTGTCCTTATAGTAGAATGATTTATAATCCTTTGGATATACACCCAGTAATGGGATTGCTGGGTCAAATGGGATTTCTATTTTTAGGTCATTGAGGAATCACCACACTGTCTTCCACAATGGTTGAATTAATTTACACTTCCACCAACAGTGTAAAAGTGTTCCTATTTCTCCACATCCTCTCCAGCATCTGTTGCTTCCAGATTTTTTAATGATCACCATTCTAACTGGTGTGAGATGGTATCTCAATGTGGTTTTGATTTGCATTTCTCTAATGACCAGTGATGATGAGCATTTTTTCATATGTTTGTTGGCCTCCTGTATGTCTTCTTTTGTAAAGTGTCTGTTCATATCCTTTGCCCATTTTTGAATGGGCTTGATAGTTTTTTCTTGTAGATCTGTTTTAGTTCTTTGTAGATTCTGGATATCAGCCCCTTGTCAGATGGGTAGACTGCAACAATTTTTTCCCATTCTGTTGGTTGCTGATTCACTCTACTGTTTCTTTTGCCGTGCAGAAGCTGTGGAGTTTGATTAGGTCCTATTTGTCTATTTTGGCTTTTGTTGCCATTGCTTTTGGCATTTTGGTCATAAAGTCCTTGCCTACGCCTATGTCCTGAATGGTTTTGCCTAGATTTTCTTCTAGGGTTTTATGGTGTTAGGTCTGATGTTTAGGTCTTTAATCCATCTGGAGTTAATTTTAGTGTAAGGTGTCAGGAAGGGGTCCTGTTTCTGCTTTCTGCACATGGCTAACCAGTTTTGCCAACACCATTTATTAAACAGGGAATCCTTTCCCCATTGCTTGTTTTTGTCAGGTTTGTCGAAGATCAGATGGTTGTAAATATGTTGTGTTTCCTCTGAGGCCTCTGTTCTGTTCCATTGGTCTATATCTCTGTTTTGGTACCAGTGCCATGCTGTTTTGATTACTGTAGACTTGTAGTATAGTTTGAAGTTTGGTAGCGTGATGCCTCCTGCTTTGTTCTTTTTGCTTAGAATTGACTTGGCTATGCAGGCTCTCTTTTGGTTCCATATGAAGTTTAAGGTGTTTTTTTTCCAGTTCTGTGAAGGTCATTGGTAGCTTGATGGGAATAGCGTTGAATTTGTAGATTACTTTGGGGAGTATGGCCATTTTCACGATGTTGATTCTTCCTAACCATGAACATGGAATGTTTCTCCATCTGTTTGTGTCCTATCTTATTTCGTCGAGCAGTGGCTTGTAGTTCTCCTTAAAGAGGTCCTTTACGTTCCTTGCTAGTTGTATTCCTAGGTATTTTATTCTCTTTGTAGCGATTGTGAATGGCAGTTCGTTCTTGATTTGGCTCTCTTTGAGTCTGTTACTGGTGTATAGGAATGCTTGTGATTTTTGCACGTTGATTTTGTATCCTGAGACTTTGCTGAAGTTGTTTATCAGTTTCAGGAGATTTTGGGCTGAGACGATGGGGTCTTCTAGATATACAATCATGTCATCTGCAAATAGAGACAATTTGATTTCCTCCTTTCCTATTTGAATACCCTTTATTTCTTTTTCTTGCCTGATTGCTCTGGCTAGAACTTCCAGTACTATATTGAATAGGAGTGGTGAGAGAGGGCATCCTTGTCTAGTGCCAGATTTCAAAGGGAATGCTTCCAGTTTTTGCCCATTCAGTATGATATTGGCTGTTGGTTTGTCGTAAATAGTTTTTATTATTTTGAGATATGTTTCATCAATACCTAATTTATTGAGGGTTTTTAGAATAAAGGGCTGTTGAATTTTGTCAAAGGCCTTCTCTGCATCAATTGAGATAATCATGTGGTTTTTGTCTTTGGTTCTGTTTATGTGGTGAATTACGTTTATGGACTTGTGTATGTTGAACCAGCCTTGCATTCCAGGGATGAATCCTACTTGATCATGGTGGATGAGCTTTTTGATATGCTGTTGCAATCGGCTTGCCAGTATTTTATTGAAGGTTTTTGCATCTATGTTCATCATGGATATTGGCCTGAAGTTTTGTTTAATTGTTAAGTCTCTGCCGGGTTTTGGTATCAGGATGATGTTTGTCTCATAAAATGATTTCGGATGGATTCTCTCTTTTTGGATTGTCTGGAATAATTTCAGAAGGAATGGTACCAACTCCTCTTTGTATGTCTGGTAGAATTCAGCTGTGAACCCATCTGGACCTTGGCTTTTTTTGGGTGGTAGGCTCTTAATTGCTGCCTCAACTTCAAACCTTGTTATTGGTCTATTCAGGCTTTCGGCTTCTCCTGGGTTTAGGCTTGAAAGGATGCAAGTATCCAGGAATTTATCCATTTCTTCCAGGTTTACTAGTTTATGTGCATAGAGTTGTTTGTAATAATCTCTGATGATGGTTTGGATTTCTATGGAATCTGTGGTGATATCCCCTTTATCGTTTTTTATTGCATCAATTTGGTTATTCTCTCTCTTCTTTTTATTAATCTGGCTAGTGGTCTGTCTATTTTGTTGATCTTTTCGAAAAACCAGCTCCTGGATTTATTGATTTTTTTGAAGAATTTTTTTGTGTCTCTATTTCCTTCAGTTCTGCTCTGATCTTACTTATTTCCTGTCTTCTGCTAGGTTTTGAGTTTTTTTTTTTATCTTGCTCCTCTAGCTCTTTCAAATTTAATGATAGGGTTTCAGTTTTAGATCTCTCCTTTCTTCTCATGTGGGCACTCATTGCTATATATTTTCTCTCTAGACTGCTTTAAATGTGTCCCAGAGATTCTGGTATGTTGTGTCTTCGTTCTCGTTGGTTTCGAAGAACATCTTTATTTCTGCCTTCATTTCATTGTTTATCCGGTCAACATTCAAGAGCAAGTTGTTCAGTTTCCATGAAGCTGTGCAGTTCTGAGTTAGTTTCTGCATTCTGAGTTCTAACTCGATTGCACTGTGGTCTGAGAGACTGTTTGTTATGATTTCCCTTCTTTTGCATTTGCTGAGGAGTGATTTATTGTCAATTACATGGTCAATTTTAGAGTAGGTGTGGTGTGGTGCTGAGAACAATGTATATTCTGTGGATTTGGGGTGGAGAGTTCTGTAAATATCTATTAGGTTTGCTTGTTTCAGGTCTGAGTTCAGGTCCTGGATATCCTTGTTGATTTTCTGTCTGGTTGCTTTGTCTAATATTGACAATGCAGTGTTAAAGACTCCCACTATTATTGTGTGGGAGTCTAGTCTCTTTGTAAGTCATTAAGAACTTGCCTTATGTATCTGAGTGCTCCTGTATTGGGTGTATATATATTTAGGATCGTTAGCTCTTCTTGTTGCATTGATCTTTTTACCATTATGTAATGTCCTTCTTTGTCTCTTTTGATCTTTGTTGTTTTAAAGTCTATTTTCTCAGAGATGATAATTGCAACTCCTGCTTTTTTTTTGCTATCCTTTTGCTTGGTAGATCTTCCTCCATCCCTTTATTTTGAGCCTTTGTGTATCTTTGCATGTAAGATGTGTTTCCTGGATAGAGCACACTGATGGGTTTTGACTTTTTATCCAATTTGCCAGTTTGTGTCTTTTGATTGGGGCATTTAGACCATTTACATTTAGGGATAGTATTGTTATGTGTGAATTTGATACTGTCATTTTGATGCTACCTGGCTGTTTTGTTGGTTAGTTGATGTAGATTCTTGATTGTGTTGATGCTTTTTTACCATTTGGTATGTTTTTGGAGTGGCTGGTACTGGTTATTCCTTTATATGTATAGAGCCTCTTTCAGGAGTTCTTGTAGAGCAGCTTTGGTGGTGATGAAATCTCTGAGTACTTGCTTGTTCACAAAGGATTTTATTTTTCCTTCACTTATGAAGCTTAGTTTGGCTGGATAGGAGATTCTGGGTTGAAAGTTCTTTTCTTTAAGGATGTTGAATATTTGCCCCCAATCTCTTCTGGCTTCTAGGGTTTCTGCTGAGAGATCTGCTGTGAGTGTAATGGGCTTCCCTTTGTGGGTAACCTGACCTTTCTCTCGGGCTGCCCTTAGCATTTTCTCTTTTATTTCAACCCTGGTGAATCTGACAATTATGTGCTTTGTGGTTGTTCTTCTTGAGGAATATCTTTTTGGTGGTCTCTGTGTTTCCTGTATTTCAATATTGGCCTGCCTTGCTAGGTTGGGGAAGTTTTCCTGGATAATATCCTGCAGAGTATTTTCCAGCTTGTATTCGTTCTCTTCATCACATTCAGGTACACCTATCAAACGTAGATTAGGTCTTTTCACATAGTCCCATATTTCTTGAAGATTTTGTTCATTCCTTTTTGTGCTTTTTCCTCTGTTCTTGCCTTCTCTTTTTATTTCATTGAGTTGATCTTCGACCTCTGATATCCTTTCTTCTGCTTGGTCAATTCGGCTGTTGAAGCTTGTGCATGCTTCGCGAAGTTCTCGTGTTGTGTTTTTCAGCTCCATCAATTCACTTAGATTCCTCTCTATGTTGTCCATTCTTGTTAGCATTTCATCCAATCATCTTCTTTCAAGGTTCCTAGTTTCTTTGCATTGGGTTAGAACACGTTCTTTTAGCTCACTGTAGTTTCTTACTACCCACCTTCTGAAGTCTGATTCTGTCATTTCATCACACTCCTTCTCCATCCGGTCTGGTTCCCTTGCTGGTGAGGAGTTGTGATCCCTTTTAGGAGGAGAGGTGTTCTGGTTTCGGGAGTTTCCACCCTTTTTGCACTGGTTTCTTTCCATTTTTGTGGTTTTATCCACTTGCTGTCTTTGTAGTTACTGTCTTTCAGATTGGGTCTCTGAGTGAGCTCCTAGTTCGTGGATGCTGAAGTTACTTTTTTTTTTTTTTTTTTTTTAAGCTTTCCTTCTAACAGTCTGGCCCCTCTGCTATAGGACTGCTGAGGTTCTCTCCAGGCCCTGCTTGCCTGGGGATCACCTGCAGCAGCTGCAGAACAGTAAGGGTTGCTGCCAGTTTCCTCTTCCGCTATCTTTGTCCCAGAAGGATGCTCCCCTACTGTCAGTCTGTTCTCTCCCTTATGAGGTGAGTCTTTGGATCTATGGGTGTCAGGGAGCTACTTGAGGAGACAGTCTATCTTTTATTGGGGCTTAAGTACTGAGCTGTGAGCTCCGTTGTTCATTCAGAGCTGCTGGGCAGGTACGTTTAGGTCTGCTGCAGCTGAATTCAGAAACCACTTTTTGTTCCCGGGTCCTCTGTCCCGGGGAGTTAGGGCTTTATGAGTTTCTGTTATGCTGCCGCACTTGTTTTATCTTTCAGGTCTACCCTGCCCAGCTAGCAGCCCACCTGGCCATTGTCTGCCTGCAGAGGCTTTGCTGAGCTGCTGTGGGCTCCGCCCAGCTGCCCTGTGCTCTTCTCTGCAGTCCTGTTTATATGGATGTAGTTAGAACTGCCTCGGCAATGGTGGCCCTGCCTCTGTTGTGGCGGACGCTCTCGGTTGTGGCAGGTTGCCTCAGCAACGGCAGCCTGCCTCCATAGTGGTGGAGAGTCTCAGTAATGGTGGATGCCCCTTCCCCACAGAGCCAGACCATCCTGGGTTCAGCTGCACTTGCTGTGAAACACTCAACCCAGAGAGATTTCAATTACTGTTTTTGTTTTCCTTGTTGTTGGGGGTGGGGGGTGGGACCAACCAAGCCTGATCACCTGGCTCCCTGACTCAGAGTCTTTTATTTTTTAAGTTGAACGACCCAGCGTTCCAGTCGCTTGTTGAAAATGCGCCGGGATCTCCCATGCTGCGCTGCCACTCACTGAGTGGACTCAACAGCGGCACCGGCTCCTGGCGGATTTTTTGCCTAGGAATCTCCTGGCCTGGCTCGCTATTTCAGATGAATGGGCAACTCTGCCATCTCAGGGCTCCAATCACCAGCTAAGAGGGCTCCCAGACCAGTGGCTTTTCTACGGAGAATTGCCGCACCAGGGCGTGGTCACAGCAGCCACGCGGGCCAAATCAGCCCCGCAGGGGCCAAAACAGCGACACCGGCCAGAAGAGCAGCACTGGCGGCCCCTCTGTCTGGGTATCTCCTGGTCTGTAGGCACCAAAAATTCGTCTGGAAATGCAGCGTCCATTCACCCTCTGCACTTTCACTGGGAGCTGAAGTCCTGAGCTGTTCTTAGGCGGCCATCTTCCCCCAACCACCTCTTAAGGGACCCCATGTTTGAGTCTTTAATCCATCTGGAGTTAATTTCAGTGTAAGGTGTCAGGAAAAGGTCGTTTCTGCTTTCTGCACATGGCTAGCCAGTTTTCCCAACACCATTGATTAAACAGGGAATCCTTTCCCTATTGCTTGTTTTTTTCTGGGATTGTCAAAGATCGGGTGGTTGTAGATATGTAGTGTTGCCTCCGAGGCTCTGTTCTGTTCTATTGGTCTTTATCTCTGTTTTGGTACCAGTACCATGCTGTTTTGATTACTGTGCCTTGTAGTATACTTTGAAGTCCGGTAGTGTGATGCCTCCTGCTTTGTTCTATTTGCTTAGAATTGAATTGGCTATGCGGGCTCTCTTTTGGTTCCATATGAAGTTTAAGGTGTTTTTTTCCAGTTCTGTGAAGAAGGTCATTGGTAGCTCGATGGGAATAGCATTGAATCTGTAAATTACTTAGGGCAGTTATGGCCATTTTCACGATATTGATTCTTCCTAACCATGAACATGGAATGTTTCTCCATCTGTTTGTGTCCTCTCTTATTTTGTTGAACAGTGGTTTGTAGTTCTATTTGAAGAGGTCCTTTGCATTTCTTGTTAGTTGTATTCCTAGGTATTTTATTCTCTTTGTAGCAATTGTGAATGGCAGTTCGTTCTTGATTTGGCTCTCTTTAAGTCTCTTATTGGTGTATAGGAATGCTTGTGATTTTTGCACATTGATTTTGTATCCTGAGACTTTGCTGAAGTTGCTTATCAGTTTCAGGAGATTGTGCGCTGAGACGATGGGGTCTTCTAGATATACAATCATGTCGTCTGGAAATAGAGACAATTTGACTTCCTCCTTTCCTATTTGAATACCCTTTATTTCTTTTTCTTGCCTGATTGCTCTGACTAGAACTTCCAGTACTACATTGAATAGGAGTGGTGAGAGAGGGCATCCTTGTCTAGTGCCAGATTTCAAAGGGAATGCTTCCAGTTTTTGCCCATTCCGTATGATATTGGCTGTTGGTTTGTCATAAATAGCTTTTATTATTTTGAGATACATTCTGTCAATACCTCGTTTATTGAGGATTTTTAGCATGAAGGGCTGCTGAATTTTGTCAACGGCCTTCTCTGCATCAGTTAAGATAATCATGTGGTTTTTGTCTTTGGTTCTGTTTATGTGGTGAATTACGTTTATAGACTTGCGTATGTTGAACCAGCCTTGCATCCCTGGGATGAAGCCTATTTGATCATGGTGGATAAGCTTTTTGATGTGCTGTTGCAGTCGGCTTGCCAGTATTTTATTGAAGATGTTTGCATTTATGTTCATCATGGATATTGGCCTGAAGTTTTCTTTTCTTGTTGAGTCTCTGCCGGCTTTTGGTGTCAGGATGAAGTTGGTCTCATAAAATGATCTGGGAAGGATTCCCTCTTTTTGGATTATTTGGAATAGTTTCAGAAGGAATGGTACCAGCTCCTCTTTGTATGTTTGTTAGAATTCAGCTGTTAACCCATCTGGACCTGGGCTTTTTTGGGTGGTAGGCTCTTTGTTGCTGACTCAATGTCAGACCTTGTTATTGGTCTATTCAGGGTTTCAACTTCTTCCTCGTTTAGGCTTGGGAGGAGGCAAGTGTCCAAGAATTTATCGATTTCTTTGAGGTTTACTCGTTTATGTGCATGGAGTTGTTTGTAATAATCTCTGATGATGGTTTGAATTTCTGTGGAGTCTGTGGTGATATCCCCTTTATTGTTTTTTGTTGCATCTATTTGGTTATTCTCTCTTTTCTTTTTATTAATGTGGCTAGTGGTCTATTTTGTTGATCTTTTCGAAAAACCCAGCTCCTGGATTTATTGATTTTTTGAAGGGTATTTTTTGTGTCTATCTCCTTCAGTTCTGCTCTGATCTTAGTTATTTCTTGTCTTCTGCTAGGTTTTGAGTGTTTTTGATCTTGCTCTTCTAGCTCTTTCAATCTTGATGCCAGGGTTTCAATTTTAGATCTCTCCTTGCTTCTCATGTGGGCACTTATTGCTATATATTTTCCTCTAGAGACTGCTTTAAATGTGTCCCAGAGAATCTGGTATGTTGTGTCTTCGTTCTCGTTAGTTTCAAAGAACATCTTTATTTCTGCCTTCATTTCATTGTTTATCCAGTCAACATTCAAGAGCAAGTTGTTCAGTTTCCATTAAGCTGTGTGGTTCTGAGTTAGTTTCTGCATTCTGAGTTCTAACTCGATTGCACTGTGGCCTGAGAGACTGTTATGATTTCCGTTCTTTTGCATTTGCTGAGGAGTGATTTATTGCCAATTATGTGGTCAGTTTTAGAGTAGGTGTGATGTGGTGCTGAGAAGAACGTAAATTCTGTGGATTTGGGGTGGAGAGTTCTGTAAATGTCTATTAGGTTTGCTTGTTCCAGGTCTGAGTTCAGGTCCTGAATATCCTTGTTAATTTTCTGCCTGGTTGATCTGTCTGATATTGACAATGGGGGGGTTAAAGTCTCCCACTACTATTGTGTGGGAGTCTAAGTCTCTTTTTAAGTCATTAAGAACTTGCCTTATGTATCTGGGTGCTCTTGTATTGTGTGCGTATATATTTAGGATCGTTAGCTCTTCTTGTTGCATTGATACTTTTCCCATTATGTAATGTCCTTCTTTGTCTCTTTTGATCTTTGTTGCATTAAAGTCTATTTTATCAGACATGAGAATTGCAACTCCTGCTTTTTTTTGCTCTCCATTTGCTTGGTAAATCTTCCTGCATCCCTTTATTTTGAGCCTTTGTGTATCCTTGCATGTGAGATGGGTTTCCTGGATACAGCACACTGATGAGTTTTGGCTTTTTATCCAATCTGCCAGTGTGTGTCTTTTGATTGGGGCATTTAGTCTATTTACATTTAGGGATAATATTGTTATATGTGAATTTGATACTGCCATTTTGATGCTAGCTGGCTGTTTGGTTCGTTAGTTGATACAGATTCTTGATTGTGTTGATGCTCTTTACCATTTGGTATGTTTTTGGAGTGGCCGGTATTGGTTGTTTTTTTGTATGTGTAGAGCCTCTTTCAGGAGCTCTTGTAAAGCAGGTCTGGTGGTGATGAAATCTCTGAGTACTTGCTTGTTCGCAAAGGATTTTATTTTTCCTTCAGTTATGAAGCTTAGTTTGGCTGGATAGAAGATTCTGGGTTGAAAGTTCTTTTCTTTAAGGATGTTGAATATTGGCCCCCACTCTCTTCTGGCTTGTAAAGTTTCTGTTGAGAGATCTGCTGTTAGTCTGATGGGCTTCCCTTTGTGGGTAACCCAACCTTTCTCTCTGGCTGCCCTTAGCATTTTCTCTTGCATTTCAACCCTGGTGAATCTGACACTTATTTATTTCCCTTGCCGGTGAGTTGTGATCCCTTTTAGGAGGAGAAGTGTTCTGGTTTTGGGTGTTTTCATCCTTTTTGTGCTGGTTTCTTCCCATCGTTGTGGGTTTATCCACCCGCTGTCTTTGTAGTTACTGACTTTCAGATTGGGTCTCTGAGTGAATTTCCAGTTTGTGGATGCTGAAGTTACTTCTTTTTCTTAGCTTTCCTTCTAACAGTCTGGCCCCTCTGCTGTAGGACTGCTGAGGTCCTCTCCAGGCCCTGCTTGCCGGAGGATCACCTGCAGCAGCTGCAAAACAGTAAGGGTTGCTACCAGTTTCTTCTTCTGCTATCTTTGTCCCAGAAGTATGCCTGCCAAATGTCAGTCTTTTCTCTCCTTTATGAAGTGACTCTTTGGATATATGGGGGTCAGGGAGCTGTTTGAGGAGACAGTCTGTCCTTTATTGGAGCTCAAGTGTTAAGCTGTGAGCTCTGTTGTTCATTCATAGTTGCTGGGCAGGTACGTTTAGGTCTGCTGCAGCAGAACTTGTAAACTATCTCCTCCCGCCCCCGCCCCACATGGGGCTCTGTCTCAGGGAGTTAGAGCTTTATTAATGAGTTTCTGTTGTGCTGCCTTTTTTTTTTCTTTTAGGGCTGCCCTGCCCAGCGAGGATGCAGCCTAGTCACTGTCTGCCTGCAGAGGCTTTGCTGAGCTGCTGTGGGCTCCACTCAGCTGCCATGAGATCTTCCCTGCAGTCCTGTTTATATGGGTGTAGTTAGAACTGCCTCGGCAATGGTGGTCCACCTCTGTTATGGCAGACTCTCTCTGTAGTGGTGGGCTGCCTCAGGGATGGCAGACTGCCTCCGTAGTGGTGGAGCGTCTCAGTAATGGCAGATACCCCTCCCCCATAGAGCCATACCGTCCCAGGTTCAGCTGTGCTTTCTGTGAAACTCTGAACCCAGAGCATTTTCAATTACTGGTTTTTTGGGGGGAGGGGAGGGACCAGCCAAGCCTGATCACCTGGCTCCCCGACTAGGAGTCTTTTTTGTTGTTATTGTTGAAGGGTCAACTCTCTCCCAGTGTTCCAATCACCTGTTGAAAAGGCGCTGGGATCTCCCGTGCCGTGACTCACTGAGCTGGCTGAAACAGCAGTGCTGAAATTCCTGGCGGTTTTTTACCTAGAAATCTCCTGCCTAGCTTGCTATTTCAGATGAATGGTTGACTCTGCCATCTCAGGGCTCCAATTGCCAGCTAAAAGGGCACCCGGACCAGTGTCTTTTGTACGGAGAACTGCTGCACCAGAGCATGGGCAAAGCAGCCGCGTGGGCCAAAACAGCCTCGCTGGCCAAAACAGCCATGCTGGCGACCCATGGGGCTCCTCTGCCTGGGAATCTCCTGGTCTGTGGGCAATAAAAATCCATCTGGAAATGTGATGTCCACTCCCCCTCTGCACTTTCACTGGGAGCTGCAATCCTGAGCTGTTCCTTGTCAGCCATCTTTAGTCTATTTAATTATTAATAGGAAAAACTTACTCTTGCCATCTTGTTGTTTTCTGTGTGTCTTAGAATTGTTTGTGGTTTTTTGTTGTTGTTGTTCCTCATTTCCTCCATTACTGCCTTCATTTGGAGTGTGTGTGTGTGTGTGTGTGTGTGTGTGTGTGTGTGTGTGTGTGTGTTTTGGTCAGAGTCTCGCTGTTGCCCAGGCTGGAGTGCAGTGGCAAGATCCCAGCTCACTGTTACATCTGCCCCTTGGGTTCAAGTGATTCTCCTGCCTCAGTCTCCTGAGTAACTGGGATTACAGGCATGCATCATGCCCAGCTAATTTTTGTAATTTTAGTAGAGATGGGTTTTGCCATATTGGCCAGGCTGATCTTGAACTCCTGACCTCAAGGGATCCACCTGCCTCAGCTTCCCACAGTGATGGGATTACAGGCATGAGCCACAACACCGGACCATATTTAGTTGATTTTTTTTGTAATCACATGTCTTGATTCCCTTCTCATTTCCATTTGCATATATTCTATAGATATTTTCTTTGCGGTTACTATGAAAATTATATCTTAAAGTTATAACAATCTATTTTCAATTGGTAATAACTTCAATTGCATACAGAAACTCTACTTCTTTACAGCTCCACCCCCTCACCTTTGTTTTTGTTACAAATTACATCTTTATATATTGTGTACAAATTAACACAAATTTATAATTATATTTTGTTCATTTGTCTTTTAAATCCCATAGAAGTTGAAAACTGTTATGAACCAAAATTATAATAGTAGTGGTTTTTATGGTTGACTACGTATTTACCTTTACTGTTAAAGAACTTATATCTTTGTATAGCTCTGAGTTACTGTTCAGCATCCTTTCATTTCAACTTGAAGGAATCAATTTAGCATTTTTTATATGGCAGGTCTGGTGGTACAGAAATTCATTACCTTTTGTTTACCTAGGAATGTATTAATTTTTCCCTCATTTTTGAAGTACATTTATGTCTGTCAAGAATTCTCTACCCAGTATATTTTTTTTCCTTCCACATGACAAATATTTCATTCCTTTCTGGTCTCCAAGGTTTCTACTGAGAAACTGGCTTATAATTTATTGGGGCTCCTTTTTATTTGATGAGTCACTTTTCCCTTGCTGCTTTCAAGATTCTCTCTTTGGCTTTGACTTTCAACAGTTTAATTATGTGTTTTGGTGTGGATCTCCTTGGGTTTATGTCACTTAAAGTTCACTGAGCTGTTTGGATTTGTAATGTTAGGACTCTCCACAAACTTGAGACATTTTCAACTTTAATTTTTCACAAGTAATCCCTGTATGCCTTTCTTTCTTCTTCTTCTGGAATCTTCTTAATGTGTATATTGGTTCATCTTATGGTGTCTCAGAAGTTCCTTAAGTTCTACTTGTTTTTCTTCTTTTATCTTTCTGTTCCTCAGACTTGTTAATTTCAAATGTTTTATCTACAAGTTCTCTGATTTTCCTCTACCTGCTCAAATATACTGTTAAACTCTTCTAGTGAATTCATAATTCAGTTACTGTATTTTTCAGCTCCAGAATGTCTATTCCTTTGCTTTCTATGATTTAAATCTCTTTGTTTATATTTTTATTTTGTTCATATATAATTTTCCTTATTTCCTTGAGTTTTTGGTTCATGTTTTCTTTAGCTCTTTTTTTCAAGAAAAGGTCTCACTGTCATCAGCAGTGGCGATCAGGGTTCACTGTGGTCTTAAACTCCTAAGCTTAACCAGTCCTCCCACTTTAGCCTCCCAAGTAGCTGGGACTACAGGCATGTGCCTCAATGCCTGGCTCCTTTAGCTCTTTGAGCATATATATAATATTTGTTTTAAAGTCTTTGTCTAGTAAGTCCTATGCTACTTCAGGGAAAACTTTTGCCACTTTGCTTTTTTCCTTTGAATGGGCTATGTTTTTCTGTTGTATTGTATACTTTGTGACTTTTTGTTACAAATTGAGCATTTGAAAAAACATCCATCTCTTTCAGTCTTTGCACACTGTCCAAGAACCTTCCTTGAACCAGAGGGAACAGAGAAGACCTACTATTAAGAATGTGACTTTCTCTTGATTGAGTGTTAACTTTATTGCTGTAGACCTTTAACATGTTTACAGAGCTCCTTTAGGGTTATTTTAACCAGTTTGTAGTTGGTTTTGGTTTTTTGTTTGTTTGTTCATTTGCTTGGTGTTTCTATAGGGAGAATGAAGGCTTAGAACTTCTCTATTCGACCATTTTACATCATATCTTGCTTTCAAAGAGCTCATGTTTGATGAGTGAATTGAACATGTGAACTGGCCAACTGCTATGCTGAGGGATACACACAGGGTGCTAGAGAAAAAAGGAATCCCTGGTTCTTCTAGGAGTAATCTAGAAGGATTTATAGAAGAGGAATAATACTAGTAAATAGACCAGCAAGAACACTGGTAGGAAGCCTGAGAAGACTGGAGATACTTGGGAAAAAGCATCTGAGAAGTAAAGAATGTAAGAGAACAAAGAAGTGCAAAGAACCAATTACAAAAGAGGCAGTTTGCCAAGGCATTTAGTTCAGATTTGGGCCTGAAAGTAACCAGAAACCTTGAAATTAACTAGACAATGATATGATCAGATTTGCCTTTGAGAACAAGTGACTCCAGCAGCAGTGGCATGTAGGATAGATTAGAGTTAGGCAAGGATGAAGCAGGGTCACTAGTTATGAAACTCTTTGGATGGTTGAGACAGATGACAATTATCAGAACCATGGCAATAGTGCTGGGACAGAGAGAAATAAGTATTTAGAGGAATTAACAGAATTTAGTGACATTACAGGTTGGGAGTGGGAGAGTATGGCATAGATAATGGTTCCATTTCTGAAGCTAAGAGCTGTTGGAGGAGCCAGTTTAAAGAGGAACCTGATGACTTTTTATATCATTGATTTTTGACTTCACAATATGTTATGGTGTATTGCTTCATCATTTTTTTTAAAAAAAGTGAAACTTAGAGATGAGGCTGATGACCTCATTGGCCATGTGCCCCCATCCTGGTTCTTCCCTCAGAGGTTACCACTGCTAACAGGTTGATGTGTATCTTTTCAGAACTTGTTCTGTGCATTTCCATACCTACACTAAAAAAAATGGAGTTTCAGTTTTTAGATATCTAACTTACATGTTTTATACGTCATCTGATTTTTCCCCATACAACCAATATTTTGTAGTTTTTTCCAAGTCAGTGCATATAAGCTACTTCATCCTTTTTAATTGCTACAAAGTATTCCACAGTATAGCCTCACCCAATGTTCCCACTGATTAGTATTTCACTTTTTTCCAAGTTTCCTGTTCTAACAAGTGGATATACTTTTACTTATAACTTGATAAATTAGTGTAGTGTTTGTTTCTCCAGAAGTAGTTACTGAAAACTGGAATTACTAAGTCCTAGGGTGTACACTCTTATTTTTGGTAGCTGTTGCCAAATCACTCTCCACAAGGCTCTTCTGATTATACAGCATACAAGAGTGCTCCTTACCCTGCACACTCATCAATACTTGCTATGATCAAGATTCTTTTCTGAGTGATAATGTATCACTGCTTTAATTTGCATTTCTCTGATCATGGGTGAGATCAGGTATAGTTTCACTGCCATTTGTGTCTTCTACAAATTGCTTGTTTTTATCTTTTGCCCATCAGTCTCTTGGGCTGTATTTTTCTTCATATATATATATATATATATATATATATATATATATGTTGTAATATATAATTTTAGTGTGTATGTACATACGTGTGTGTGTGTGTAGCTCCTAATCCTCCATATGTTTATGTCACCTATGTCTTTTTCAGTCGTATTATTTTTGATGGAGGCAAATTTATTCATCTCCATTTGGCTCATGTGTTCTAGCACTTAAGAAAAGACTTGCTGACTCCTATTGTCATAAGTATATTCCTTATCTATTTCATTCTGTCATTTGTATTTTTTAAAATTTGAAATTGAGGTGTCAGTGAAAAATTCAAGTAGGATTATCCAAATGGTAGGTGATTGTTTCAGAATGGAACTGAAATCAAAACCTATACTTGATATACATATTGAGGGCATCTCAGATTGGAGGAGATTATTAAAACCATAGACAAAGATAAGACTGTCCAGAGAAAGCATGTAAAATTAGAAGTGGGATGGGGATGCAGATCTGAGGTATGCCCATACTAAGAGAACTAGCTGAAGAAAAGAATATACAGGAGACCTAAAAGAAATGTCCAGAAAGGCAGGAGGAAAGCCAGGCAATGATGGATAAAAAGAACCAAGAAAGTCAAGTTTTAACAAGGGTTCAGTAGGTACTGCCCTCAACATCAACCCTTCCCCTTTTTATTTTTGAGACAGGAAGTTACTTTGTCATCCACACTGGAGTGCAGTGGTATGATCATCGCTCACTGCAGCTGTGACCTCCCAGGCTCAAGCGATCCTTCCACTTCAGCTTCTGAAGGAGCTTGGACTACAGGCACATGCCACTGTGCCCAGCTAATGTTTTTAGTGGGGCGGGGGTGTATTTTCTTTCCTTTTTTTTTTTTTTGAGATGGAATTTCACCCTGTTGCCTAGGCTGGAGTCCAGTGGTATCATCCTGGCTCAATGCAACCCCTACCCGCTGGATGTAAGCAATTTTTCTGCCTTGGCCTCCTGAGTATCTGAGGTTACAGGTGCTTGCCACCATGCCCAGCTAATTTTTGTGTTTTAGTGGAGACAGGGTCTCACTATGTTGCGAAGGCTGGTCTCAACCTCCTGGGCTTGAGATCTGTCCTCCCCAGCCTCCCAAAGAGCTGGGGATACAGGTGTGAGCCACCATGTCCAGCCTCCACTTAGTTTTTTCAACAATTATTTGTCTTGTTCAAGTTGGTAATAACTTTTTCAAGCAGGCACCAGATCTCACTCACTTTTATATTCCTAGAACTGAGTATGTTTCCTGCCCACGGTGGCATCCATGCATCCAACAGAGTGAAATCTATACATCTACCAATTAATCTATAAAGGTTTGTTGAATTAATAAATTTTTTAAGTCTTTCTTTTTAAGTCAATATATCAAAGCAAACCTTACCACTAAGAAATTTGAGAAAGTAGTGTGACCTTTATGGTCTGTAACCAAAGCTGGAGAACTGGCTTCCAATTGTTCTTGCGTTAGTCTTGGCCTTCAACAAACTAATATGGCATCCACAACAGTGGATGGGGTTTACTTGCTTATTTGAGAGGAATCTGAAGTGTGTTCAAAATGCCAACAATTCTTTAATGTGCCCTTAACTACCTCGGAGACATCACATTGGCCCTTGCTCTCCCGACATTAGTTATTTTGCAGATTTACAAAGCACCTTTTCTTGAACTGTCAATCTGTAAACTGTCTGTAAAATCTAGTCCAGAGGGTAAAGGAGTGGAATTATTCATAAGATAGTTTCTACCTCAGCTCATGGCAAAATTACTCACTCAGGGTATAATTAAGTCATAGACACACTGGCCCAAATATGGATAGAGGGGAAACGGAAATAATTCCCATACCAATTTGAGTGCTTTCTGACTTTCTGATGTTCAACAAGGATCTGGTGTATTCCTGAACAGAGGAGACCCTAGGGTCCCCATAAAGGGAAGAGAGGTGGGTTGTGTTGTTTTTTGCTTTTCAGAGAATTTGAGAATAACTGGCTGGGGAGGGAAGGGATAAGCAGAGTTTAAAAACTTTAAGGCTGTAAACAGGATGACAAGAGTGAATGAAATCTGATAGGTAAGGAGTGAAGTTGGGGCTTTAGAGAGGCAAAGGCCGCCAAAAGGAGGACTCAGGTGAGGGTTCTAGACCAGCAGTCCCCAACTTTTTTGGCACCAGGGATGGGTTTCATGGAAGACAATTTTTCCATCAACCTCAGGGTGAGGGAGATGGTTTCAGGATGATTCAAGCACACTACATTTATTGTGCACTTTGTTATTACAGTTTAATGAAATAACTCCACAACTCACCATAAGATAGAATCCGAATAACTCCACAACTCAGCATAAGATAGAATCCGTCGAAGCCCTAAGCTTGTTTTCCTTCAACTAGATAGTCCCATCTGGGGGTGATGGGAGATAGTGACACATCATCAGGCATTAGATTCTCATAAGGAGTATGCAGCCTACCTATCTGGTGTGTGCAGTTCACAAGAGGGTTTGCATTCCTTTGAGAATCTGATGCCACCACTGATCTGACAGGAGGCACGGCTCAGGCAATAATGCAAGTGACGGGGAGTGGCTATAAATACAGAGGAAGCTTTACTTGCTTACCTGCTGTTCACCTGCTGCTCTGCAGCCAGGTTCCTAACAGGCCATGGGATCAGTATTGGTCTGTGGCCCAGGGTTTGGGGACCCCTGTTCTAGACCGAGCAGGCATAGGGCAGGCATGTGCCAGAGGTGCTGCAGGTACCAGGCCAGACTAGCTGCAGGCAGACCTCTCTACCACAATCAGAAGTCCTGACAGAGCCTTGCTGGTTATCCTCTTTTGTCTGCTCATACCGTTCCGTAGTGATTGCGTGTGGGATGTGCGTGCTGAATGCACATCCTGCCCAGTGAATTACACACACTCAGGTGTTGCAGACAAAGTAAAATTTATTGAGACAGACAGAAATGCACCTACTCAGGACTACAGTTAAGCATTTACTATTAACCAAAGAGTTGTGTTCACATTCCAGATAAGTCTACGTGGAAAAGCATTCAGAATTTACTAGGTTTTTGCTACGTCACTATTTCATCTACAATAGGGACAACAAACTGACACTCAGGATTAGATGGGCTCTCATTACAATGCTACACATTGAACAGGGACAAACATCAGTGACTTTGAGAAAAAGGTATATAAAAAGACCAAAACCACCCACTGCAGAACGGGCTCTTGGATGTTACTGTACAGTGTGGTCAAGGTAACAAGAAGAAAAAATGTGAGTGGAGGGGGCAGACCTGGACAGACATGTTGTCATTTGCTAGTGTGGGTAAGAAAATGGGCGTAAAGGAGAAGAAACAAGACACAAAACCTCCGACTCAGTATTAAGGTATTCTCATGCCTAGAATATTGGTAGAAACAATAATACATTCAGATGGCAAACAACTCACCATGGTGGAACAAAATTCTGAGATTTAATTTGGATGCCAGGGAAATTGTATTAAAAGAGCTGTTTATGGAATAAGAATGAAGCTATTCACTAAGAACTTTTCAAAAGTGAGTTAGTGAGGGTTCAGCTTAATACCTGTATCAGACAAGGGACTGGATTATGATACTATTTTTTAATCAGTATTTTATGTGTACTTGGTCACTGTACAAATGACTCCTTGTCACTGGTACCAGTGGGCTTTTTGGGGATCTCTTTCCAAAAAGAAGAAAGTGAACATTCTACTTCTAAGGATAAGGTAACTCATTCTAATTTTTAGTACTCATGGAAAGTATTAAAGGTCTTTAAAAAATCTAATGCTGTCATGTCAAAGTGAGGCATGAAAAGTATTATTAAAGTGGCTCCATCAATTTGGGGGTTCCAGTTTGAGGAGGGCTATTTAATATTTTAATGAATTGAAATATCTTCTTAGAATGTCTCTGAAAATGTCATCTCATTACCTTACTGGGAATTATCTATTGAGCACTCTTCTCCATCATTAAGTTAATGCTAAGGATCTTTAAGTGTCATCTTAATTTGATACATCTTAATTTGATACTTGTCATAAGATAATCAGGCAAATTAAAATTAGTGATTCATCCTGCTCCTAGAAGTTTTTCTAAGTGAAATCAATTTTTCAATTTCAATTTGTTTTCTTGTACATTTGCCTAAACTCAAAGGAGATAGTAACAATGGTTTTCTTTGATGATCTAAACTGAGATTTTAAAACATGTCTTCATTTTTAATATAATTTTACTGCAATTAAGCACCTGCTTTCTAAATTATCTTAGTTTTGTTCAAGAAAGAAAAAAATACTGAAACAAAGGTGATGGAGTTGAGATCCCAATACAGAGCTTGCCTATGGTCTGTCTCTCTCTGGGGAAAGTTAAGTATAAAACCTCAGGGTTATTTACGAAGCCAAAGGACTTTGCTATATCAAGTATGTTCATTTCCTATCTAAGACCAACTAATGCCACTTTATTCAGCCAATGCAAGGATTGGAACATGCTAATTTGAGGTGGGTTGGTACATCCAAATGGTTAGTTTGGGATGGGGGATTGGTCAGCTGCCACTATGATGTTTTGGCTGAACATATTTCTTGCTTGAGTTCATGTGACTTTTGTGTGGACAGACTGAAGTTCATGGGGGAAGGCAAGAGACAGACATATGGCCCAAAGAGCCTTGCTTGGGTGGCTGATTCTGATTAGGGCATCCTGGTAGGTGAAAGCCAGGTAAGGCAAGAGCTTATGGACTAGTACTGAGTGAAATGGGGAACTTTAGAGACTAGTCTTTGGTACTTGTATCTTGGATCAGCTGGATAGGGAGAGAAATTCTAAGGAATGTAGAGATGATGATGCTACCAAATTTGGAACTAGACTCCAGTGAGTTTAGTTAAAACAAACACTATGGTGAAGAACTTTCTTCATCAGTATCTTGTAACTTATGGGGAGTGAGAGGGGTACAGAATTTGCTCTTAAAAACCCAGGGTTTGCTTCCATGTGCTATTATGACATTCTTTGTAGGCCTCCATTTGGGATTCTTTGAGTGGTTAAAAAAAAAAAAATTGTACAGCTTTTGTGCCCTTATGATTTGTCAGTAGAATGGGAGTAAAAGCAAAACATTGAGTTCAGAATTAGAAATTTTCTTCTCTTAAGGAACACCATGGTACTCTCCTCTCAGAACAGGGGATATGTGTGCATGCCTTAGAAAAAGCCCTTGAGTAGGTAAGAAAGGAAGGAACCTATGGCAGACAGGATGGCTGCAGCCAAGGGCGCTTGGAGCAGAAATGAAAGAGATGGCTTGTGAAGTGGCTCATGTCGTGTGGGAGTCACATGGCTTCTGTGAGAAAAGTGATTTAGGCAGACAGAGGTTTTTTCTTAATCAGAGGCTTTCAGTAACTGCTGATGCACAGAGAAGAGACCTCCTCAGCCTGCAGGCTACAAGTGCCAACTGCTAGTGCAAAAAAGGACTTTGATACAAATTTCTTATTCCAGAAATTTTGTTCCAGGTCTGGACAAGCTGACAAATTTGTAATTGTTTCTCAGGTGAATTTTTAAGATAGTCAAACAAACACTTTTTTCTGAGAGGTATGTGTGTGTGTGTGTGTGTGTGCAAAGAACACACACAGTCTTTCTACACATGCATGCATATTTATGCATGTACAGAGAAGTATCCAGACACCGATTTTTAATAAAATGAATTCCCCAAAGGGATTCTTAACTGAATTAAGGCTGTTGTTTATAGGAAGCCAGATAGAATGATGTGAAAAAATGAATTTTTACCAGGAATAATAAGGGGCAGGGGGAAAGGTACAGTGTGGTATGTGTGTGTTTATTTATTTATTTTTTTCTTTTTCACAACATCTACAGGACACAAGAAAAGCACTTAGACACTGTAAGGCTGGGAACCATGCTGTAATAACCACCAGTGTGGGTAACCAAAAGGGTCTTTGACATTTAAGAGGGTGGGGGCTCCCTGCACTGTCAGAATTCCACATAAATCACATGCTTGTTGGAAAAATCTCACAGGGGGGAAGGAGGCTCTGGTTAATCAGCCATTTCCCTATCCAAAAAATAAACAGCAACAAAACACAGCACTCTTTCTCCCATACAAACATATGCAAAATCAGAATCCTCTGGGAACAAGCAGTTGTCTTCCAAACCTTAGGTCGGGTATAGAGAGGAACAATGGAGAAGAGACCTTGGTGCCTTGGAGTCTCAGATACAAATGCAGGAATAGGATGTGACTTGCAATTTTGTGCAAAACTTGTGTCCTCTTTCTTGCGGGCACTACCATATGTACCCGACCTCATCCTCTTTGTCGTCGTCCTCGTCCTCATCATCCTCTGTCACGGCTCGGGTGTGCACCCTCAGCTTCCCCTGTTTGTCCTTTGGTCCCAGCTCCCGCTCATCTTCTAGGTCATCCAGCAGGACCACTGAGCCGCCACTGCCAAAATCCCCTGAGGTTTCCTGCTCCTCTTCTGAAAGATTCAAGCTTGAGGTTAGTTTCCACTTATACCACATGTCCCATGTCAGCATTTTTCCCTTTGCATGTGACTTAACTGTAGGGTAAAACCAAGCAGTTTACTTTCTAAACACAGAAATATCCCTGCCGCACTGCGGTCAATCTACAGGGCACAGATTACAAACTATGTTCTCATAAGAGCCCTAGAATTCTTGAGATGCTCCTACCTTCCCAGGAGGTTCACCACCCTAAAGGAGAAGTGAAGGCAGCCGAAGTGGCTCTTTGCCTGCAGCAGTTCTGTCTGACTCCCTTCTCTGGTCATAGCGAGTTCCTGCCACTTGCCAAGCCAGCTACATGTGAGTTCATGTGATTTCAGGGTTACTATATCTCCATTATAAACTCAATATAGACTGGAGCTACCTCGCATCATTCTTCTGTGGAGATCCTTACACAGTGAGGACCCACAGGTTAGCCAGGTCATTGTGGGGCTGATGCAGGAGGGCCTACTCACCACAGCTTACAGCACCCTGTTTCCTGGAGCCAGCCAACTCATTACCATATTTGTCCACACACCAGCACTGCCCCGTGCTGCCATGGCACTGTGTGGCTTTGTAATAGCCCTCCTCATTACACCGAGGTATGAAGGCCCCTGGGGGAACAAAAGGTACAACTTTAATCAGAGATGTGCAGAGATACTCAGGGTTAATGCCCCTCAACACAGGAAAGAAGGCTCACATGTCAAAATATCTGCTGCAGGGCCAGCTGCAGAGGATAGGGATGGTTGGCTATTACTTAGTCAAGATTACAGGGCCCTTAACCTTTGTAAGCCCAATTGCACTGAGCTCTAAGGAGCTCAGTTTTTAAACAGGAATGATACTTCTATTCTGGGCACTGATCTAATCCATGTGTACATATACATATATTTGTGCAATCTCTTATCCCCGCAACTCTGAGATACTTAACCATTTTTTACCTTTTAATAAATAGGAAACTGAGGTCTAGGAGAATTAAGTAATCTTCCCAAGGCATCTGCTAGTAAATATCAAGTCCAGCATTACCAATACATTGCGCAACCACATAAAGTGACATTGCTATAAAACTTTCTATATGCATTAACTATGACTAGTAACAGATGTTCTATAAACTACACCAGTCCATGGATCACACAGTTTCAAGCCATTCCTTGTCACTGTCTTCTAGACTCTAAGTAAGAGGTAATAATAGCTAAGTGCTCTAATTGCATCATTTCATCTAGCCACGCCAGTATCACCATAAGGTGTTGCTATTACTATCTCCCTGTTTACAGAAAAAAGAAGTGATAAACTGGAGTTAAACAATATGCCCAAGGTTAAGCAAAATTCCTTCTATTCCTTCTTTGATTAGCATGAATTTTTCCCTTTAAATCTTGAATGGCCACTACTGATATTAATTACATGTTTAATGTGAGAAAATCGTATGGTTTTTATGGTTTACATAATTTTAACAAAATGGATTACCGGTGGTACAAATTTACAAATATGTTACTAAGTAACTGATATGTTTTGGCTGCGTCCCCACCCAAATCTCATCTTGAATTGTAGCTCCCATGATCCCCACGTGTCATGTGAGGGACCCTGTGGGAGGTAACTGAATAATGGGGGCGGGTTTTGCCCATGCTGTTTTCGTGATGGTGAGTAAGTCTCATGAGATCTGATGGTTTTGTAAAGGGCAGTTCCCCTGCACCTGTGCTCCTGCCTTCCACCCCAGTGATTGTGAGGCCTCCCCAGCCATGTGGAATTTTGAGTCCATTAAACCTGTTTTTCTTTAGAAATTACCCAGGTTGGAGTATTTCTTCATAGCAATGTGAAAATGGACTAATACAGTGATTGAGGCATAAATTTTGTTTCTATGTTTTCTGTATTGTTTCTATTGATGTTCTTAATACATAAAATGATTCAGGTATACTCTAGACATTTTTTATAAAATGAAAATGTGTCCATAAAAGTATCTTGGGCTTGGTGCCCATTTTGGGGGGATGAGAGTAGCATTTCCTGGTTTTGATTTACTTGGATCTTCTGTTACCAAAATTTGGTAACTGATAGTATCCATTTCATCTAGGTTTTTGTAAGTTTGAGAACCACAATTTACAGTATTCTATAACTGAGCTTATATCCCACATTTAAATTCATGTCACTATTTGAGCCTTTTCATGTCTTCATATTGTCACAAGTTTGTCTATTTCATTAGTTTGTTCAAAAAACTATCTCTGATATGGTATTTTAAGTTTTACTTCACTGTTGTCTGCTTTAGTCCTATTCACTTTGTGTTGTTAAAGCTTTTTGAGTTGAGAATTCAGTTAATTTCATTTTTGTCTTTTTTTAAAAAAATGCATTTAAAGCAATGAAGTTTCCTTAAGTTTACTTTAGTTGCTTCCTATGTATTTGGTACCCCATGCTTTCATCTTCATTCATCTCTAAATATTTTGTAGTTTTTACACTCTTTCATCTTTGATCAATATTTATGAAACCAAATGTATGGGGTTTAGTAATCTCATATTTTACTTCCGTTGTTGTGGTCAGTAGGTTTGATCTGTGATCATTTACTTGAAATTTATTGAGTTTTCTGTTGTGATATGGTCTGTGGCAAATGTTTGTGTGTGTTTGAAAGACTATATTCAACGGGTAGGTTCAGAAATACATATACAAGTGTGAATGATAACAAATCTTTGTTTACTTGAACTGTTAGTTTCAAGAGGAGGTATGTCAAAGTTTCTGAAGACCACTGTGGATATAAATCCCCCTTACAGTTCTATTCCATTCTTTAGTCAACAATGGATTGTATATGTGTGACAATGGTTCCATAAGAGTACAACACCGTATTTTTACTATGCCTTTTCTATGTTTAGATATAAAAATAATTCCCTTTATGTTACAATTGCCTGCAGTATTCAGTACAATAAAATGATGTACAGGGTTGTAACCTAGGAGCAATAGGCTATATCATCTAGGTTTGTGTGAGTATACTCTATGATGTTTACACAATGACAAAGTGACCTAATGACACATTTCTCAGAACCTATCCCTGTCATTAAGCAAGGCATGTCTACACAGCAACTGCTGGCATATAGTAAAAGGGATATTTCAGCAAGATGACTGCATTATAAAAAACAGATATGCTTTGTCAGACATTAACGTTGTTTAAAAAAGAGTATTTACCCTCATTTAATTTCAACTTTTTGTGGAATTATTTTCATATAACTCTCCTTTAAATACTTATTGATAATAAATGGGTTTGACCTGTTCACACTTACTGTGATAATAGAAACGCTTACTCCTATTTCTGCCACCATATCTGTTTTCTACTTACCATTTCTCCTGCCTGCTATGGAAATCAAGTTTTCTTTATATCTTGTCTTATTTCCATACATTTAAACACTACGTATTCTAATATTCTTATGGTTATTCATATTTTCCACAGAGGAGCATAGGTTTCCCCAGTAGGATCTACAGTTAATCTATATATTTATCTTTTTCATGAACAAACTAGAAGCTTAACACATTCTTATCATCTTTTTCTCACTTCCCCCAATTGTCTGGAATTTTAATTCTAGGTTGCTATAAAACTATCTTTTTTGGTCTTATTTATTTAGAGTTAGAAGCATGTCATTTCTTTTTCATTATTGCATCTGAATAGTTCCTTCTGGGATCATTTGTTTGGTAGAATAAATCCTTTAGAGCTATTTAAGTGAGTCTGTGGTTAGTAAACTGACTGAATCTTAGATGGTTTCAGAGTATCTCTGCCATCACACTTGAATGATCATTGGGATAAATTTTAAATTGTAGGTTCATAGTTATTTCCCCTCAGCACTTGGAAGATATTATTTTCTCTTCGTAAGTCAGCATTGTCAACAGTAAGTCTGATGTCAATCTGATTCTCATTGTGCTGTGGGTAATCTTTATTTATGACACTTTTTAGTTTTGTTTTTCTTTACAGGGGTGTGTGTTTTATGATAGTGAGATTGCATCTTGTATGAAAGAATTCTTCCTCTTTGTGTAACCTGGGTGGTAACACCATCTGTATCAGCCTCCTGAAAACAGAGGCTCCTGCCTACCACTGTGGCTTTCTGTGTCCTAATTTTGTTTCTGATTTTTGTAAGCGTGCTTACATTTTCAAATTTACCTTTTATTTAGTGAAACAATCTCAGAAAAAAAATATGGGGGGACAGATTTCTCCTATTTTGAATCATGACATAAACCTAGACCCAGCTGACTCTAGGGTCTAGTCTAGAACATGCTACTACCAGGCTATACCAAGATGACTATATTCTCAGAGATGAAATGAGACCATGGAACACTATAGCTATCACTTAGGAAAGGCTGCTGATGCCACAGTTGGATGCTTAGTGATGGCTACCCTCTTATTAGGGAGTGTAAGCCATTGCACATTAGTTTTCAAAGAGCAGTAGATGTTGTCAATAGCTCAAAAAGAGATTTGTGAACAAATTTTCAATCAAGGACTGCTTACAAAGAGAACATGTAGATAACTGGTTCCTCTTTGGACCAAAAAAAAAAAAAAAATTGGGTTGAGCTCCTAGGTTGGTAAGAAGCAGGTGCTGCTCTAAATCTACAATGCAATAATTATAGCTGATAATAATTTGTTATTGATTGTTTTATTTATTTGAATCTGTATGCCCCTGAATACATAAAGAATTTGTAAGCAAATAAATGGCATTTTTTTCTGAGTCAGCTGGAGTAATCCCCATATGTGATAAAGCAAGCCTTAAAATAAAATGAGGTTTATTTTAGGAGAAAGGTAGGCATTTCATTCACATGCACTGGGGTAAATGGAATATGAGACATCTAATCACAGATGACCCTTAACAATGAGGCAATGTATAAGATATCTATACTGCATAAAAACAATGTTTTAATAAACGGCAGTGTACTAGTTCTACAACCACCTGTAGATCATAGGTATTTCATTCAAAATGATATCCCACAGGGAGAAATTAGATCAATAAACACAAGTCCTTGCACTGGAAAAACCTATGGAGGAGGGATCCAGCCAATTTGCCTTCAGACCAGAAATATATCTTTATGTCCTTTTACTCAGGAGAAGAATGTAGACCCAAGAATTTCAAAATCATGACTTTGGGGAAGTCATCAAAAGCCAAAAGGAAGAGAATAAATGCATTTTGAGGTAACTCAAAAAAATCCTAAGAGGAGAAATCACTGGAATTCATAGACTGCCTATGTTAGACAGTCTGCAAGAAAACTTGCCCATTTCCTTCAAATAAACAGAGAAACTTCTGAAATGGCAGGCTGCTTGGGGAATGCCCTTGCCTCTGAATGCTTCACAGGAATAATTCTGAATTACTGTTACAGCTGACACCCCTTTTTTTTTAAAAGAAAGGAAAGCAAAGCAGACTCTTCCTTTCTTCAGCAAACCAATGAGAATTTCCAGTGTTTCTATGACAAATGCCAGGGACTTCCTCCACATGCTGGAGAAAGGCAGGCTGGGAGCTCTTTAGCCCCTTGAGAGGCCCGCAAGATTTGCATGTTAGGAGAACACATATTCATACAACCCACTTGCTTCCATAGTGTTTAAACAGCCTGCATACCTGCATACTTTCCTGGAGAGACTAGGTGAAGGTGGAAATAGGCTAAAGCACATGCATGTTGTTCAACCCTGTCTGATAAATTCTGAAGAGAGGACAGCTCATCTCTTTCCTTCAACAGACAACCCTATCTAAGGAACAGAGGAAATGCTGTAATTTTTAGACCTTATAGTTTTAGCACTGGAAAGAGCATATGAGAGCACCATTCAATGATTTTACTTGGAAAGAAAAAACCAAGATTTATTTTAGCTTAAGATGAGGGAGGAGTTAGCAGTGGGGATGGTGCTAGGACCAGCCCTGGCGGAACTCTCTTCTGGCTGAAGGAACACACAGCAATTCTTAACCAGCCAGCCAGTCCTCTGTTTATGTCCAGCTGCCTGGAAGAGCCCTGCCTGGGGGTAAAACAAGGCATTTCTTTCATGAAACACTAGCCCTAATTGGATAACCATTGTCATGCTGATCATTATAAGGGACATGGCTGGTTTAATTAGTTGTTTAAACCAGTGAAGAAATTGTACTTACCCAGCAGGCTTTTCCCCTTGCTCAGCTTCTGAATTCTGTTCATTTCATTCTGGCAAGGGAGACCTAAAAAATAATTTCTGGAAGTCAATTTCCAGATGGCATGGAATATAATCTCTAATGATTGACTTCACTCTTGACGTGAAATGTAGACAGTGACACACCTGGGAGGGGAATTGTTCCATATGCTGTTACTATACAACAAACAAATTCAGGCCATTAGTGTGACTAATTACAAAACAAACCTCATACCACAATGCACTTAAAATAGCATTTGGGGGCTACTTGCATTGTATAGAAATGTTTGTTTCTTTCTAGTGCCAACTCAAGCAAATATCAAGTATCTAATAGGTAGTGTAACAGACTTTTTCCTTTCTATCAGGAAGGAAGTAATCAGCCAAGGCTTATTAGTGGGGAAGTGTTTCGAATCCACAAACAAACTAATCAGAGGCGACAAATACTTATGTAGCCTAGGTTTTGCTGTAGGAGAGGATGGAGAGGAATGGTTACTTCAGACCTCACGGTACACTACCCCTAGAAAAGTAAAACACAAATTAATCCCTTGAAGCCGAGGGACAATTATGAAGATACAGAAGAGATCTGGAGAGGCAGTGATGAGGCTTTATATCTAGGCTCTGCCACCTCCCAGCTGAATACTTTGAACAGGTCTCTTCACCTGTTCCAGCCTCTGGGCTCTCAGCAGCAAAATGCATGTCATGGAAAAGAAGTTACTTCCATTCTAAACAAAATGAAGTGACCTCATTCATTCTTCAGAGTTTACCAGGACTTGCCTTGGTAGACCTTATGGTTCATGGTTCTCCTGTCCTTGGCAGAGGGGTTCTGATTCTCTATGCTCTTATATTTGGCTGATGCTGCCTCTTTCTGCAGGCCCCACACTTGCATATAAAGTATCTAAGCAACTATTTACAACTCTTACCCTGCACAATGCTACCTGGTCTTGGTGCTTGTTCCATGAGAGAAACTGCTAGTAAAATATATTTTGTTGACGTCTTGTTTTAAGATGCTTTCAGAGTCAAGGAGAAATATATAAATGGAAAACATCAAAGGAAAGGAGAAACAAATTTCATCTGTATTATAAAAGGTAGCATTTATGATGACAGTCCTGGATGCTGTGCCACAGGTGGAGGTTCTGGCTTTCAGCAACCACGAGAGTAAGGGTCGTCTATCCAGAGATGTACCATGAGGCCAGGTGACCAGCTCTGACTCTCGGTGAAGGCAGTAAGTAGCTTTACTCTCAGGGCCTGGCACTGTTACCTCCAGGTAAAGCATTAACACACAGGCTATGTGTTGTAAGGAAACCATGCTAAAAATCACATGATACAATATGAATTCAAACCTAAAGCTATCACTAGGCTTAATGCTGAGAATCACTACAAGTATTTACTAAAATTTTTAAATGGCTATTGTTTGAACATTGATTTTAGGTACTAACAGATGTAACTAGAAGAGAGAAATGAGGTATAAAAATTAAAAATGAAGAGAAATATCCAGCAAACCAACCGCAATAACTTATAAATAAAACAAGAGCTTTGTAAGGTCGTTGGAATAAAATCAATGTTGAAACAACCACCAGGGAGGGAGTATAATGTAAAAAAAAAAAAATAAAAATAAAGAAAACCTTTTTCATTTACAATGGTAGCAATAATAAATTCAAGGGAAGTACAATAATTGTTAGAACAAAATTTTAAAATGTAACACCACTGGTAGATAGATCCTGTTCTAAGACAAAATGATTCCATATTATACAGCTATTGATTTTTACTTGATTAATCTAATTTTGCCTGATACCAAAAACAATACCAATAGAAACCGTTTTTAATTGGGTAAACTGATGCTGAAGTTCACAGAGGGAAAGAAACATATTAATATCCAGGCAAATTCTAAAAAACAATGGCAGCAAAGGATAGTCCTACCAGATATTAAAACATATTATAAAACAACTGTGATTTAAAAGTCTAAAACTGACTTCTTAATAGTTAGAATACATAAAAGGGTATTTATATATATAAAAGAGGCAAAATTTGACTCTCTCTCTCTCTCTCTCTCTCTCTCTCTCTCTCTCTCTATATATATATATATATATATATATATATATATATATATATATATATATATATATAATTAGAACCACATTTCAAATTGAAGGGCAAAAGATAGACTAGTTAATAAATGAGAGAAGGGCAACTAGATGACCATCTCCAGGGCTGTGGAGGAGGCTGGGAGCCCACCTGACGATGTAAACATACACAATCTAGACTGATGCAGAATTTAAGTGAACAACAAAAACAAAAGGTTTCCTCTTATGAGGAAAACATCAGCAATAAAGTGAGGAATACCTTTCTAAGCTTTATGGTGTCTTAGAAGCCAAAAAATAGGGAGAAGTTTGACTATCTTAAAATTTCTCCCGAGCAAAAATGCATGAACTGAAATTTGGGAAACATATTTGCAATATCTATGTCCAGAAAAGTTCCAATTTCCTTAAAAAAACAAGAACCTGATAGAAAAATATACAAAGAACATATAGACATTTCGCGAATGTTTCATATGCATAGAAGTTCAACCTAACTCAGAAACGTTGGTAACACCATAGAGAATAGCTATTCTCAAATATTTTTGGTGAAAGTAAAAACTGTTACAACCTCTTTGGAGGTGAAGTCAAGTGGGAAATACTGCTCAATTTTAAAAGGCCTTTTGACTAGTAATTCTGCTTCTAAGAAGTAGAATTAAAATCCCATACACACATACTTGTATATTTTTCACTGAATGTCCTTTTACAATGCCTACATTTTTTGTTGTGTGTGTACTGTCTGTATATACGTGCATAGAACATAAATTACAGTTGTTTTATAGACACAACTTAAATCCTTGCATATTACCAGTCATCCTCCTTTCCTGGCAGTGGAATATGTCGGGTACGCCAGCTATGCTTGTGGTAATATGTTCTCCTGAATACCTGACCCACAATGGGTTTTGGGATTGGAATTCAGATGTGGGCCAGTCTCCGCTGGTCCCATTAACTGTGACTGCCATACTCAGGTGCACTCCTCAGCCAGAGGGAGGCAAAGGGAGAGCACCTGCCACTGGCTTCCTGAGAGTCTTTCTGTCCCTACTCTGAATCCCCTTGAAATACCCTGGCATCTTTTCTTCTTCACCAAGTTTTGCCTCTTTTATTCATTAGCTGGAGATCATTTATAATTGAAATAGCCTTGCGTAGGACACTTAGTATAAATCTGAATTTATCCTAGAGAAACTGACAAGTGGCTTTCTCAATGAGAATAATTTTCATTGTCTCTCACATTTGTAAGGTATTTTTTACATTGAGAGCTCACAATGACCTTTGGATTATGTAGTGAAGGTTTCTGTACCCATTTTATAGATGAAAAAACAGTGAAGAGACTTTCCCAAAGGGAGGAACAGGCAGAAGTAACTGACTCCTTGACTATTCTCTTGGGTTTTCTAGTATACCACACCAAAAGCAGAAATAAACTGGGAGAAATAAGACTTTGGGCCTGGCATTAAATGGAATGAATTATTTATCATCTGACTGTGGCTCTCTGCCCTCTCCATAGTCATACATGGTCCTCCTCTATTCCAGCAAGTCTGCCCTGGGCTAGGGACCCCAGGTATCCCTCCCACCTTACCTCCAGGCTTCTGGAAGCAGTAGCACCACTCATTGTTAGAAAGCTTGCCATCCTTGAAGGAGTCACAAGAGTTGAACAGAGGCTTGATACAGGGTTCGTACTTATCCAGGTAGATAGCATTGATCTCTGAATGGTCAAGCAGGAGGTCATAGTTCATGTCCAACTTGTTGAACATCCAGCCCAGGGAGTCCTTGCAGATGGGCAGGATGCTCGTGTCAAACCCTGCCAAGCAAAAGGTACATCTCAGCTGCCACCAAGCCTGGTGCTTCCCTCTCACTGACCCAAGAAGGTGCCAAGACCCAACCCCGCTCCCCTCCTAAGACTGTTTCCTTCCCAGGACACAGATTGGGTGATTCTCTAGAATACTTTTTGTGTGTTTTGTTTTAAGTGAAACAGTTTAAAAGTCAGCATTTGAGGAAAATATATTCTAAAGGGAACAAATCCCCAAATGATAATGTATCTGTGATATAAATATGCATTTTCATTTGCTTGAAATGGGGTATGCCCAAAAGAAATAACAGAAACATGATGAGTAAGAGGTATAGCTTATGATACCAAAAACTATGCTTTTATATTTCAAAAGCATTGAAAAACAAAAACAAAATATTTTTAAAAGGATAGCAGTGAAATGAAACAATATAGCATAATCCAGAAGCACTGATTACATCCCAGAGGACCTTTAAATCCAAGCAGTCTGAACATTAATGGCAAAACAAGCCAGGTGCCTGCCTCTGTTCCCCACTCTTCTCTTCTTCAATCCCCTAAAGAGATCCGTGACATGGAATCCAAATCAACTCAGACAATAATTTCTTTCTTATTTCCCTGGGGGAGAAGTCATCGCTTTCTTAAAGCATTATTTGTTTCCACAATGGAAAATGTATGCACTAAAATAATAACACTTAGCTCAACACTCAGGATATTGAGTCTACTGTAGACACGCCCCTGATTTAAAACTCATCTTCCTTCAGAATCAAAGGTGCCACAAAATCTCAGCCTGTTCCATAAACTGGATTTCCAGGACTAGTTTTATTTTTCTAGAATACCGATAAAAGCAAACGTCTGTGTTGCTATGTAGAAACCATGCTTCTAAGCACTTTGTACTTAATTATCTCACTGAATCCTTTTGACAGTCCTATGAAATGGTGCCACATCATCTCCACTGTACAGAAGAAAAAAATAAGGCTCAAGGTCATACAATTGTAGAATGGAGATTCAGACCCTGGCAAGCTTAATCCAGAACCTACATATTCTCAATGACTCCTCTGCTAAACTTCTGCCTGACTTGATCTTCTTGTCCTGAGACCATCCAGTTGGGCTACAGTGTCATGTTTAAGGATGGGCAGTGCGAGGGGTCCTGCTGGGGTCTGTTGCCTACAGCCTGGTCATTAAGTTTCTGTGTGCATCACTAGAAACCCCTGCTTAGTGAAATGTAGGATATAGCAAGGTGTACCCACTCTTTCTGGAGCAGCATCTTTGCAGAAAAGTCTTCATTGTCCAGAAGCCAATAAAATAAGTGCAGCCTCTCCTCCTCTGAGCTTTCTTAGAACGCTATGCTTCCCCTCATTGTCCATGCTTGCTAATTAGAGTATAGGCTCCCTGAGGGAAAAGACTTTCTTGTCTCCTTCAGCAGCTTCAGGCATGACAGGCACATAGCGTTCAATTTTTTTAAAAAAAATGTTGGGAGAAGTTTTCTAGCTGCTGCAAACTCTATTGCTTTAAACACAAAATCTTTCCATTTTTAAATGTATTCATTATCTTAGAACACATTTTAAAACTCCCTCTTTATTTTCTAGAGAGGCTATGGGACATAACATGGCACCTTCTTTGAACATCATGATTGTCAACAGTCTTTGATAATGCTGTCCTCAGGGGCTGCTGAATAAGAGATAATTTGCTACACGGCTCTACACTTTTGTACAGAATACCGACATTTTAATACACAAAGAGGAGTTTACTGCTGACTGGTCACCAAAAAGAAGTGTCAATCTGGTTGGGCAGTAGTCAAAAAGTCAAGCCCAGCACTACTAGAAAAGTAGTGCCTCATCTGACATCTGTGGTTGCCTGGCATACAGGAGAAAGGAGGGCAGCCCTTCTAGTTGGCCCCAAGAGTACAGGATCAAGCAAGGGTCCTGGGCTTCCCCTTCAGAACTCCTGGACTCAAACGCCACTTACTCCTCTGGCCTAGTGGGCTAACCAAGCATCATTCTATTACATTCCCTTCACTCCAGTTGCTTCAGGATATCAAACCTAAAAGCCTCTTCGGGGACTCAATTTGCTTCTGGGCAAAGGCAGATCTTTTGGAGAAATCTCCAGAGACTGGAGGCTGCAAGCAGCAGTTCTCCTCACATCAATCTGCTTTTTGTTGAAAGGTTGTTCAGAAAACCCAAAATCCAGCTGCTCCTAGACGATCCAGGGGAAAAAAAATCTTATTTTGCTTTTCCTACAGATAGAACCACGAAGAACCACTTTTGGGACTTAAATGCTATTTTTTCCTTAAGATAAAAGATCCCAACTATTTCAAGGATTATACCCCTGGATCGATGTTCTCCACTGATCTCTCTGGAAGGTTAAAAGTTAGGGAGGTCATTTTTGTTTTGGCTGAAGACCAGATGCTAGTGAACCTCTAGATGTCAACAGTTGCTACTCTAACTTCTTACCTACCGCATTCCATCCACAACATTACTTTCAGAAATCCCAAACAAGTGTGGGATCAGGTGAAATGCTCTATTTTAAATGACTTGTTTTTATATTTTGACCAAATAATATCAAAATGGCTACATAGAAAAGGCTGTGGCCAAAGTACATGTAGCAAACAATTGTGTTGTTTAGTAATCTATTCTGTGCTGATTGGCCACAGTGTGGAGAAACCTATCCTCTGCCTTTGAATTAAAAGCATCAAAGACTCCATCAGTGTGCAAATGTGACAGTCCACTCTGAGTGTTTGCTGCAGCTTATGACAAAGCTGAGTATGGTCTCTGCCAGCTCAGCAGCTGATGCCAATGGGAGGCTCCTTGAGCAATTTGCCTGTTATGGATGGAGAAAGGAGACACCTGTCTGGGAGTTTCTGTGGAAGACAATATGCGGTCTATTGTACACAAGGACACAGCACCAAAGATGTTCGCTACCCTGTTGCTTCTATTAGCCTAACACTGGTAACAACCTAAATGTCCCTAAATAAAGACCAAATTAAGCAAGTTGTTATGTCCATAAACTGCATTCTGTGTAGCTATTAGAAAGCAGAATACTATTCACAACATGAAAACATAGTCACATTTCTACATGGTAAAACTTCATAAAACAGTCTGGAAAGTATGTTTCAACCTTTGTAATTGTACACACACACTTTCATATATGACACTGAAGAAAACCTCAGAGTATGTACCACAGCATGCTTATCGTCATTAAAATGGTAAGATCATATATTTTTTCCAAAATGCCTATACTAAACATTTTTGTTTTTGTTTTTGAGATGGAGTGTTGCTCTGTCACCCAGGCTGGAGTGCAGTGGCATGATCTCAGCTCACTGCAACCTCTACCTCCTGGGTTCAAGTGATTCTCCTGCCTCAACCTCCCCAGTAGCTGGGACTATAGGTGCCACCATGCCAGGTAATTTTATATACATATGTATTTTTTTTTTTTTTAGTACAGATGGGATTTCACCATGTTACTCAGGTTGGTTGCGAACTCCTAAGCTCAGGCAATCCACCCACCTTGGCCTCCCAAAGTGCTGGGATTACAGGGGCGAGCCACCACACCCAGCCTGCTAAACATTTTTTAATCCAACTTTTTTTTCTTGAGATTGGGACATGTTTAAAGTATATATTCAATATATTAGGTGGGTTTTTTGCCCCCAAATGATATTGCTAACCCTAAAACAATGTCTAATAAATTGAAATGTGATATTTAAGATAAATGAGCAAAAGCCAAATGGTCTTACTGCCTTGGGCTGTGTTGGAGCTGGTAGGCTTGATGACTCTGTTCGCATCCTCGTGAAGAGCTCCAAACCAATCCTTCAGCCGGGAAGCAAGGTTCCGTAACTCCTTGTCTGTGCAGGCTAGAGAAAAGCAAGCAGAACAGACTATGAGTCTGGGGGCTTTCTGCCCTCTGTGTGCAGGGCTACTGGCAAAGCCATGTTCAAAGCAAATCCTTCTATCCAACCATGACATACCTCAGTTGGACAACACCCCGAAGATGCTGTTAGCACAAAGAGTGGGACAAAAAGAGAGAGACTCCCAGGGGGAGCAGCCATTGTTCTGAACTGAAATTGGATGGCGTCTGTGCTGTGAAAGCAAGCTGCAGTGGTCTCACAGTTATGTCGCATCCTCTGAAGACCATCACACATCACCTTTGCTAACCGCATAAAGCTTGCTCTTGCAGTTATGCCAGAGAAGATTACATTTACCACTAAACTCATGCCAAGAGATTAACACCCAGGCATAGCTAATGCTCTGAGAGAGAGGCTGCCTAGGACACCAAAAGACCCTAGTAATAGCAGGTGCTCAATTTTGCTTTAGCCCAGGGTTTGGATTTGTGGATTGGGCCTATTTTGCTAGTCTTCCTACGGCCTCATTCTTGACTTTCCACTATAAACAGATGGATGCCTTCTCCATGAGTCTTTTCAGCCCATCTATAGCTATTTAGCTCATTTCTTAGAGTCAGACAGAGTCACTGGGGCAGACAGACACTACTGAGAACAAGAAAATCCAGACGGATGGATGGGTGGGCAGGTGAGTATGTGGGTGCAAGCTAGTGAAGGTCTTGTAGAATGCTAAGACTTGAGGAAAGAAATCCCAAAGAGGGAAAAAAAAATGGTGCAGAGAAGGAAGTTGACTTTCCCTAGCCCCTCAGGGCACATGCTAATTCTTAATACTGATAAAACCAGCCAAGGGTCCAGGCAGTGGGCTGCTATCGAGACCCAGAAAACCCAGCAATGAGTTCTGGGCCTTTAGCATCTGGAGAGAGACATTAAAGATCTGAGGTGCCAAAATTCCAATGAGTAAAAAGGGACAAAGAACAGAACCCCAATTTTGTAACTTTTCCCAAATTCTAAAGCTCCAGGAGCAGACTGCTAAGGAGTTAAACAGAAATGCTGTTACAAGGCACAACCAAGTTCTGAATGTCTCATAGTGCTGAAGGGACGCAGATTAGGGCTCAGAACCTGCCAGTGCTGAGGGAGCCCAGGGGGAATCCCTGGGTCTTCACTCGAAGCCATAGGGGACAGTGACAAAAAAGGAGTAGACGCAGCCTCAGGAAAACTCCAAGCTAGCCTTCAATCAACACAGGCCTGACTGATTTAAGGTGATCAGCCCCCATCTGCCTGCCTTTTAAAAAGCAATGTGAAGCTTCTCCAGAAGAAAATAATACCATGCAGATCCTCTCCTCATTTTTATCATCCACATGTGCTTATCAGGCAAGCCCATTTCTCACCCTAGGGCTTTGATGGAGAACCCAACTTCCCACAGCGCAGGCAGAAAAGGTCTTTCTCCACTCTCCACATTAGAGAAGAGGCAGCCAGGCCCTGACTGGGTCTTTGCAACCTAAGGACTCTCATTTACAACACTACCTTCTGTCCAGGTAGGATCCGGACTCATACTCTGCAAAGCATGGAATAAATGTGAGTCCAGTGTTTATACCCCAGTTTTTAATGACCTGAAGACACTGCCTTGCTTTAACAACAGAGTATGGTTGTATTTTAAAACACCAGCCAGGAAATAGCACTGAGAAATGTCTCAACAGGCAGCAAAGCATAACTTCTCAGGAGTCGCGCTGGCTGGAATGAATCCCAGCTTTGCCACTCACTGGCTGGGTGACCTCAGACAAGTCAGCCTCCAGCACCTTGGCCTCCTTATCTGTAAAACTTGGGATAATATTGTTATATAACTATACATCAGACAATGTATATAAATTTCTTAACAAAGTACAGGATTATATGGTAATTAGTATGTGCCACCTAAGATTTTGATTGCTATTCCTATTTTTAAATCGAAGATTTATAGGTAACCCTAGGGCTAGCATCACAGCATTCAGAAAAGCAACAAAAAATCCACCTACACACGACTAGCTTTAGCCACATAAATAAGTAAAAATAGATGCTTGTGTTATCTAGTAAGCTGTCATTAGCCATATATATGGCTATTTACATTAATTAAAATTAAGGCCAGTTGCAGTGGCTCATGCCTTTAATCCCAGCACTTTGGGAGGCTGAGGCGATGGATCACCTGAGGTTAGGAACTTGAGACAAGGCTGGCCAACATAGTGAAACCCCATCTTGACTCAAAATACAAAATTAGCTGGGTGTGGTGGTGCATGCCTGCGATCCCAGCTACTTAGGAGGCTGAGGCGGGAGAATCGCTTGAACCTGGGAGGTGGAAGTTGCAGTGAGCCAAGATTACATCATTTCACTCCAGCCTGGGCAACAAGAGTCAAAACTGTCTCTAAAAATCAAATTTAAAAAAAAAATAGTTCCTCAGCTGCACCACTGCATTCAACAGCCCCACATAGCTAGTGACCTCCACACTGGACAGCACAGGGGCAGAATCTTCCCACCGCAGCAGGCTGTCGTGCTGGGCGGCACTGAATCAAGCTAGTGATCATTCTGGGCTATCTAACATTCCGGAGTGTCATCATGATATTCTGACATCCAAGTCTGTTCCTGTACTTCTTCCCCTCAGCTTTTTAAGATGGGCTGAGAAAAAACATAAGCCCCCACCAGCCAGTAACCAGCATCTCTTGCTAAGCTATGTTCCCAAATGGTAGGGAAGGTAGTTGTTTAGTTGTTATGAAGGTAGAGAATCCTGGCTTAGCCCAGGTGCAGAGGCAGATCTTCAGGAGCAGGCCCACCCATCTCGCTTAGGGGCCCCAACTCAGAGCCTCAGGGGCACTGGGTGTTCACTTTTCTGACACTGCCCTGCTCTAAGCAGAGAGAATGTGGCCTTTTTTTTTTTTTTTTTTTTTTTTAACTGAAGGAAATAGGTTATGCACTCTATAGTCAATTTCACATTTGAAAATGGGAAATTAATAGCCTCTTTTTTTTCCCCTCTATTGCCATGCACACCATCTATTCTAAATGTTCTCTGAACAGAGAAAATTGCCAAGTCAACGTGCAGAAGAAATCTCACTCTACAAGATAAATTAGTCAGTCGTATTTAACTAAACCCTGACAGATGTGCAAGTAATCTGTATCTTTACAAGACTGCTAGATTTTCCATCGGCTTCCCACAGTACACAGGCATTGGATGGCTGATGGGATCAGGCACTGGAATCCTGAAAGAATGTATGTGTCATTCAGGGACAAGTCCATCAGCAGGGAGCCACTGGTGTGGGTCGAGAGAGATCAGAAAACTGAAATGGAGACAGGAGGCTCTGAATTACTGGGCCCCATTCACTCACAGCATCTTCAGCTGAATGGTCCTTATGAGGAGAAAGTCAGGGGCAGACTGCTTGGAGCTGAATACATCCCAGAGAAGGAAATAATCAAAGGCAACAGCCTGCAGAGGGCTATTTTTTCAGATTTGGTGTTCCAGCCACAATATGCAGGCTGGTGATGGGAGAAAAGTGTCTGCCTTTTAAGGTGCTCATCATTGACCCAATAAAGGTGTGAACTGGAGATTGAACCTTTCAGAAGTGGGGACCCGGAGGATACATCCCACACTTAGTGCATTCCTAGGGAAAAGTAATGTTGGTGGGGTAAAAAACATATTCACATATCCCCCTGCTATTCTGGGGCCATTGTGGCATTCTACCCTGCGGCAATCCTGGCGATTTCTGGAGAGAGGTCCTGGTGAGAGGAGCAGGGCACTCACTCAGGCCACCAGCATCGTACTCTTCAGAGGAAAAGACAGTGCTTTCTTGGGAAAGGATTTGGATTAATCATGAAGACTAAGACCTGCTTTCTTGTGCTCTCCTTACCCTCCTGGGTGGACACATGCCAGCTAGCCCTCCAATTCTCCCATTTTCAATCACATCCCTTCCCACCTTTCATCCTGGTTTCAGCTCGATTTTCACTGCTCTCGTGCTCCCCGTTCTCTCCTCAGCATCCTACTTCTCAGTGATGTTTCCCCATTTGCCCTCCTGTTGCTACAGGTTACAACGGATCATTTTTACACAATCTCCATCTGCTCCAACAGGGCTGGTGTGTGAGCCACGTCTCTGGGATCTGCTCCCCGGCTTCATATCTGCTTGTTCCCATAGTTAGAAAATGGTACCAGCAGATACTCACATTCTCAGGGCAAACACTTGGCAATTGTCCCAGTTTACAGTGAAAAATTTCACTGCTCCTTATCTCCACTGCCTCTATTCTAGTCTCTGAAGCCACTACTACCTCTTACCACGACAACTGGGAACAGACTCCTAATCAGTCTCCCATCTTGCCATGTTCCCTTCTCCATCTGGTAGCCAAAGTGATCTTTCTAAAATGGACATTTGATCAAGTCACCCTCCTGCTTGAGACACTTCAGAGGCTCCCAGTTATTCTGTAGGTCAAGTCTAAACAACTCTGTAATGTGAGCTAAATGGCCTGCAGGACACACACACTGAAGAACCAGATCTCTCTTCCGTATCGGATCCTCCTCAGCCCTCATGCTCTGACCTTACTGCCCCGCCCACGTACTCTTCCACTGCGAAACAAACACCTCTTCTCACTGCCTTGTTAATGACAATTTCAACATCCGATCTCGGCTTTAAAGTGACATTTTCTTAGAGGACTTCCCCTAATCCTCAAACTTGAGTTTTCCCTTTCCTGAACTCCTAATGCCTTCTCAAATGGCACTCATCACACCCATCTCATTCCTTGCCCATCTTTCTCCAAGATTGTAACATAAAACATGGCCTGACACGGCCCAGCACTGGGGGCCCAGCATCTAACACAGTCAGTTCCTGGCATGAAGAAAGCTCTCAGTACACACCTATTGACTGACTAGAATCACCCTCATACTGCCTTTTGTAAACTTCCAATTTTTCCGTCTGCAAAATGGTGCAATAAAGTTTAGCTCATAGCATCACTTTGTGGAATAAGATGAGACAATATTCGTAAAATATAGCTCACAGCTACTGGCATATAGCAGGAACTCAGTAAATTTATGTTCCCCTTCTCATATCCCAACTGTCTGCATAATATGTTAGAATTCTATTGTTATGCTTTTTTTTAAGCTTGAGGAGATGCTTGTGATTTAAAGAATAACATCTCTCCTTATTTTATAGGTGGGTCAGTAGAAGTCCAAGAAATACAGGTTACAATTTCTGTCTGCTGTGGATCAGTTCCAGGATGGGGAGATTGGTCTGACTTACCCACACCTGTATTCTTAGCATTTGCCCTAAGGTGGTATGTAGTTGTTCAAAAATATATTTATCGCTATAAATATATTTTAAATGGATGAACAGTAGATCACAGAGTCCCAGCTATTAAGTGGAAGAGACAGGAGTTGAATCAGGCTGTTATCCTGCTGGGCCATCCCTGTGTGCAGGGCTTACTTCCTGGATGTGTTGGTCTTGTGGGCAGCCAATACTAACTTACCAATTAATATACTTAGTCCATACTCTGGGTTTAAAAAAATCAAAATGTCAGGCCCTCCCCTGTGTGGAAAGCTCTGCCAATGATGCAGGTGGGGTAGCTAGCTGAGCGATAAAGGATAAAGGGAGAGCAAGTAGGCTCTTGCCTTTGTTAGATTTGGTGTGAGAACAATGGTCTTTTGGAAGAACTGCGAACAGCCTGCTGCCTGTGTCACATGTGTGGCCACTGGGGCTTCATTAGAGAAAAGGATAGTGCCATTGTACAGTACTCCAAAATGTGGAAAAAGATAGCTCCCTCTCCCAGGAAAGCACAGCACTCAGGCAGAGAAGGGCCCAGGTAATTTGGTGCTCTCCCAGTGGACCTTTCCTGTCTAGTTGGAAAATACGAACAAAATGCAATGAGCAAGTGTAAATAAGGCACATTCAGTCTCCATGGAAGGCACCTAGCCCTGGGAAGAAAATGAGATCGCTCCTCCAGCTGGCCACCTTTGCCCCCCTCCATCCAAGGCATGGAGCTTTAAAGGGCTTTAAGCTAGACTGAATTTGAATGCAGACAGTGTTCAAACAAAGCCTGGAGTGCAGCATGAGGAACCCAGCTGATGGGAGGAGGAAGCCACTGTTGCCAATACTATAGGACAGAGAAGCGGTTCCAGGGTTCCCGCAGCCTTGGTGAGGTTGTAAAGGGGAAGGGGAGCTCTAAGTTATTAGCATTTGCTTATGTGGCAGTTAGACTGCCCAGGCAGTCGTCTTTGGGGGAGAGAGGCATTGCTTCTTACCTGGACGAGTCCCAGTAGGCTGGCTCTGCCTATACCCTGCTCCCACTGTCCCCTTCTCCCTGGCCCCTGTGTTCTCCCTCAGACAAAGCCAGGGGCTAGTGAAGAGCTGGTGAGGAAGTTTCAAAATAGGTCATGGTTTTGAAAGTGGAGAGACAGGAGCTAGGAAATACAAGCATCTTTGAAAAATGCTCCCAAAGTCGGTAACTGGCATTGCATGCTGGTCTCAGCTCATTGATGACTTCAGGGCTGAATGCCAGACTAAAAAGCCCTTTCTGAGGATTTGACAAAAAAGGGGAAGACAAATAATCAGTGGAATAAAAAACATTTGGGAGATGAGATTAAAAATGGAAAGGGGGACAGAGGATGGAAATCCTTTATTCAAAGCTGCAGTGTTACTATCTAATAGAGTGAGAAGTCGCGAGCAAGTATGAGCGAGCGTGTCTCTCTTAGAAATCCTAACTGAAGCCACATTTGAACAGCCAATTGGGGATGTCCAAAAATGGCAAATCTGACACACAGGCATCGTAAGATATCTGTAAACCTCTACTGGGGAACCAATTACTGGATATTCTTGTAATGCATGAAATCTTTCAGCTAAAGAACCAAAGAATAAAAACAACCGTACCCAACTCCTCCCCCTCCGTCACAGGACCAGCCCCCACTCTCGGCCGAAATTCACCAATGCCATCTCGGGGGCTCTAGCAGAAGCGAATATGAAAACAATCAGAATTTAATTTAAACTTTAGTGCCTCCAAAGGTGATGAAGGAGTTGGGTCGACTCAAGTTCTCTTTGGGAACAGGCTGGGAGTTCTCTCAGAAATGGAGACTTGGTGCTGATTCTTTTAAACTAATCTCCTCTAGCCCTCCTAGGTGCTGTTGTGAATAATTACTTAATCAGAGCAGCCCTGGATCAATGTACTTAGAGTGTCTGCAATTAGTAGCTCCTGGCGAAGGTCTAGCTGAGCCTTCCTTAGCGCAGAAATGAGGTAACACTTTGAGGAGTCTGGATTCCAGCAAAAAGAAGGGCGCCTTCCTGAACTGCCTGGCCAGGGTCAGGTCTCTTTGTTCCATCATGGTGTTCTCAGGCTGCTGGAAGCTTTCAGCAGCACGTGTCTGTCTTCCAGTGCAGGACTGTAGGCTCTTCCTCACCAACAGGGACCAAGTCCCTCCTGTCACTGAATATCTAAGCAAACAAAGTGCTCCAGTGCTGAAAAAACGTGTAGAAACCCTGAAGAGAGGATGCTGCATGCCATGGGAGCGTGAATATGGAGAAAGAGTGAGTCTACAATTCCCTTAAGAACATGGGCCCCAGTAAAGTGGAATGCAAAGAGGTGAGGGTTGATTCTGCTTTGCATAATCATTCTGCCTTAAAGGCAGGAGAGAGAAAGTAGGCTCTGGGCTGGGTGTGGTGGCTCATGCCTGTAATCCCAGCACTTTGGGAGGCCGAGGAGGTAGCGGATCACTTGAGGTCAGGAGTTTGAGACCAGCCTTGCCAACATGGTGAAACCATGTCTCTACTAAAAATACAAAAATTAGCTGGGTGTGGTGGCGGGTGCCTGTAATCCCAGCTACTGTGGAGGATGAGGATGCAGTGAGCCTAGATCACACCAATGCACTCCAGCCTAGGAGACAGAGTGAAACTGTCTCCAAAAAAGATATATATATATATATATATAAAACAAAAACTGGGCTCTAGAGTCAGACAGGGATGAACACAGATCCCAGTGCTGCCATCCTCACTGACACTATGGACAGGTTACTTTTTAATCTTTAGTTTCCTCATCTCTAGAAAGAAGGTGACAAGAGAACTAGTATTAGGATCATGGGGAAAATGAAACTATAATAAAATGTACTTCAGTGCTCAGGCCATATATACCAGGCTTGCAATATGGTAGCACCAGGTCACACTCAGTAGCTGTTGGCTATGATTTGATTTGTGTTTGTGGACACAGAGCAGTGTGGGGATCCATCAAACAGACAAGTATGGGAATCAAAATCATGCATGTGATGTTTTCACAGGGAACGACCACATGAAGCCATCCAGCAAGATAGGAATCTCTTCTATCGTTTTTCAGAGAAGGTAGATGATATCTCCCGGGTCCTACAGATGGTAAATGGCAAAACTGGAATTCAAACCCAGCTCTCTTAACCAGAGGTTCACTCATCTGCTCATCAATGACAATCCCAGCTTCCCCGAAGGTGCCTGCGTCTGCTCTTCCACTAGGCATGCCAAGCGCCTCCTCCACAAGACACATATCATGCACTTGAGTACAGGGTTGGGACCGAAACTCCCTCAGACTTCCAGCTCTCACAACCCTCAGCATACAAGTCATTGCTTTTCACCTAAGTCCCTACTCCTCTCTGATCCCCTGCTTTTTCATCTGTAGAATGGGAATAACGGTTGTGGTAAAGATTTTGCTTTCAAATACTGACAGGCAGCCACTATTTCTTCTCTTCCAAGGAGCTTCAGGGGCTGGGAGCACTTACCCTTGAGAGGCTAATAATAGGCTCCTTGCCATAAGCAGTTTTGTAATAGAAAACACAATAGGAGCTTACTGATGGGATTTAAAAAACATATACAAGGTGAATTGCCTTTCTAATTGGAGATCATCTAACAGAGATTTGAGCCAGGTTATGCCTGCTCAAATTAAATTGCGTTATATGTAATTCCAGCTTTTACTTTTCAGTGCCTAAAACATCAATATATATGCGTGTTCTCTTATCCTTAGAGAATGCATCATTTTATGTAAAAACAGGCATGAGCAATGGAATTAGGCTCCATTATTCAGGTGCTTGCTAATGAAGTCTTTAAAATGCAATATTTGAAAGAGTTTAAAATACTGACATTAAACTTGGAAAAAGATGAGTTATACTAATTAATCTACAAGCAAAAAATGGATAAATTTCCCTATTAAGCCCATTAAGACTATTCTAGGTAAGCTGATTTGAGGAGACTTTAATGTTTCCCTTGATTCTAATGATAATCTTTCATCTGGAAAAAGAAACACATTTAGAACTTGTATAACATCTGTAAATGTGCATTAGTGAAGTAAAGCTTGTTTTTTTCCTCCCTGAATAATCCAGATCAGGGACGTTAGCTAGATGAAATAAGCTTTTAAAGCTTCTGATAAAATCCACAGCTACTTTCACACTCCGGGGCAAAAAAAAAAAAAAAAATTATAGAATATGCAAAATATTGGTTTAAAATGCCAAGTCTGGCTTTAATTGTGTTCCCTAGCCAGTGGGTCAGCATTTCCCTACATGGGAGACCTGAAATAGATTAGCAGCCTCATAGCCAGCAATTTTACTGAAGAATTTCATGGCCAACCAGACTGTTGAGGCCCTCAACTAATAAAGACTAAGCTGGGGAAATGACAACTGCTGTTCTCAGCTAAAACCAGCAATGGCAAGTGCTCTGAGACGGGTGTAAAACAGGCTCAACCTGGACTACTGAGAGAGCCATGGGGGATGACAGAGTCCTGGGAAAGGGGCTAGGTGGTGATGCCTAATTCCTTCATGGGCCATCCTACTGCAGAGAGGCTGAGAGTCACTTTGCCTTTTGTTAATCTGTGCGCTTAAGTGGCCAACAGCAGTCAATGAAGGCTTCCTAGAGGAGGCGAGAATTGAGCCGAGGCTCATATGCAGGAAGGACTCACAGAGGAAGAAGACATTCTAGAAAGGCATTAGAAATAAAGAGGAGCCCACTTTGAATAAAGTGATTTATTTTGAATGCTCTGCTCAAATTAAATACACCATTTCTAAAGCATAAATGTATATAAAATCGTAAGTTGGGGCCAGGAGTGGTGACTCATGCCTGTAGTCTCAGCACTTTAGAAGGCTGAGGAGGGCAGATCACTTGAGGCCAGGAGTTTAAGACCAGCCTGGCCAACACGACAAAACCATGTCTCTGCTCAAAATACAAAAAAGTAGCTGGGCTGGTGGCACACACCTGTAATCCCAGCTACTCGGGACGCTAAGACAGGAGAATCACTTGAACCCAGGAGGCGGAGGTTGCAGTGAGCCGAGATGGCGCCATTGCACTCCAGCCTGGGCAACAGAATGAGACTCCATCTCAAAAATAAATAAATCATAAGTTGTATAAATATGTATATATGTTCTGTATGTCTAAGCTATTCCACTATATTACATAATATACATGCATATATACATCTCAAGGGATGACTTCCAACAAAGGCAGCACTGCTTGTTCCAGGGCTGTTATTATGAACTTATATCTGTAAGAAGCTGTTGACAGAAGATGTCTTTTTACAGTATATACAAGTCTCTATTCCTAATGAGCAATTTGTATCCAGTTTGACCTGCTCAAATTCAACATCCAAATCTAGGTATTATTGAACAATTTCAGTTTCGACATTTTTTCAATCCCGAAAGCATCAAAATATGCATGTATGTTTTTACAACTTAAACATGGGATAAACTTACTTTGTTATTTAATGGAGCAGAAAGCCACAAAGAATTGGTAGAAGACCAAGCTAGGGATTTGAGATCAGATCCCGAAGGTGATGGGAAGCTTACAAGGTTGTCTGGAACCTGGGAATGGCTTTTTTATTTGGGGGTGGGAGGAGAACATTGGTACGCTTTCATTCATAGATTACATGGGGAGGACTAGGCATAGACTTAAAATGAATATAGAGAACCATGAGTTCCTCTCAATTCCCCCAACTACCCCACCATTGCCCTGGTCTAGAGTAGATGGTGCTATGGACTGATGGAAGGGTGGTAGCACAGACTCTTTCTTGCAACAAAGGAGCAGCATCTCCAAGGGTGCTGTAATCTAAGGTAAGATGGTGGACATTGAGCTGGAGCTGAAAACTCCCACTTGGAATTGATGCCAGAACAGAATGATCCTGGAGATGCCTGGACCAGATGCAGCAGGACACCTGCATTATCATGCTTTCAGTGAGCAAGCTGATGAAGGAGGAAGATAGATAAATGAGGATATAGGGAGAAACTGCCTCCTGAAACCATAAAGGTGTCTTAGGCTAGTCCAAATCCTGCCCGCTTGGCTATTGGCCATACTACTCTTTTCACTCTTCAGGTCATGCAACTCTCTCAATTGTCTCTCTTTCTCCTGAGGGCATGATGAGGTATAGTGACTTGGCACGAAAAGTAGCTGGTGTTCAAGCCTCAAATGACCTCCTCTGGGCTCAGAGAGGATCTTGTGACTGGCACGGTGATGAGATGTTTGCTATTATTATTTCTATTTCTAGTAAAACTGCTATATTTGATCTAAATTGCCTATTTAGATATCCAGTATCTAACAAGGCAGGATGACATAGCTAGTAATTTCTCTCTTCCTCTTCTGAATGTCATATATAAGCAAAAACGTAAACAGGAAAAACAATCCTAAATTTTATTTTCAGTAAAACTAGGAAATCTATCCCTAGCCTTGAACAGTACAGCAGAAGCCACTCAGGTGGAAGTTAAAAGCAAAAGGTCCAGCTGGACCAATCACAACACAATGACTCAGCAAAAATATGTTTCCTATAGGCAAAGAGCTCCTTCTGAAGTGATAGACTTCTTTTTCAGCAAAAACTAAGGGATCTGAAAGAAGGGAGAGTGCACAAATTAAACAAGCTGCACAGGAAGGTAAAACAAGGGAATGAAGAAAAGAGCAAAACGGCCTAGAAGCAGCAGATCTCAGAAAGTGCCTACCATAAAATACACCTTGGGTCTAGCAAGAAAATTAGAGACAGAGTGAGCACAGCTGAGAGAAACCCTCTTGGACCTGATCTGTTTCATAAAACAGAAAAGACAGGACCACACAGAGGAGGCATTTTTATAGGGGACCATCTGTTACTGGTAAATCCCTGAAGCAAGTGCCTGTGGACTGGGAATCTATAAAGATAGCCTTGTTCCTCCCCCTTCCATCCACAGGGCTTCCTTTTGAATGGCAGCCAAGTAATATCTAACTTATTCCAATAATGGCTTTGAATAGGTAGGCCAGTAGTATCTAACTTTTGTTCCTTTAATGGCTGGCACATCGATTTTTAAAATGAGTTATAAAAGATGGCTAAAAGAGCAGCACTGCATCTATGTTCCAAGTTTTGAAAGAAAAAAAAAGAGCAAATCTTACCACAGAACACTTAGCAGAAAGATGGAAAAGATGAACATGTAGACCAAATATAAAACCATGAATTAAAATGAAACAATCACCTTTATAAAGACAGACAACAAAGCAGTATACAGTAACTCGGGGAGGGGGAGATAAGGAGTCAAGGAGGAATGGGCATGCAAGCATTTAGAACTTAGGGGAAAATGAAGTTGAAGTGGAAAAGCACCAGGGAGAACAGACACTGTGGAAAAATACAAGAGAAGGATGCCAGAAATGAGAAGACTAAACAACATGAAGAGGAAATAAAGAAGGAATTACAGAGGGTTACAGAGTAACTTACAGCAATAGAGAAGAGGCAAAGGAAGCCCTACATGTGGATAACTGAAGCCTCTGAAGAAACAAAAGAAACATGTTTCAAAGGAACAGCATAACCCAGGAAGATGAACTGAGAATGGTCAATACTAAGATCTATCTAAATAGAGTTACTGGGTTTTAGAAATGTCAGGTTTGTCAAAGATCAGATGGTTGCAGATGTATGGCATTATTTCTGAGCCTCTGTTCTGTTCCATTAGTCTATATATCTGTTTTGGTACCATACCATGCTGTTTTGGTTACTGTAGTCTTGTAGTATAGTTTGAAGTTAGATAGTGTGATGCCTCCAGCTTTGTTCTTTTTGCTTAGGATTGTCTTGGTTATCTGGGCTCTTTTTTGGTTCCATATGAAATTTAAAGTAGCTTTTTCTAATTCTGTGAAGAAAGTCATGGGTAGCTTGATGGGAATAGCATTGAATCTATACATTACTTTGGGCAGTATGGCCATTTTCACGATATTGAGTCTTCCTAACCATGAGCACAGAATGTTTTTCCATTTGTTTGTGTCCTTTCTTATTTCCTTGAGTAATGATTTATAGTTCTCCTTGAAGAGTCCTTTACATCCCTTGTAAGTTGTATTCCTATGTATTTTATTCTCTTTGTAGCAATCATGAATGGGAGTTTGCTCATGATTTGGCTCTGGGTTTGTCTTTTTTTTTTTTTTTTTTTTTTTTTTTTTTTTTTTTTTTTTTTTTTTGCTGTATGGGAATGCTTGTGATTTTTGCACATTGTTTTTTTTTTTTGTCCTGAGACTTTGCTGAAGTTGCTTATCAGCTTAAGGAGTTTAGGGGCTGAGACAATGGGGTTTTCTATATATACAATCATGTCATCTGCAAACAGAGATCATCTGACTTCCTCTCTTTCTATTTGAATACTCTTTATTTATTTCTTTTGCCTGACTGCCCTGGCCAGAACTTCCAGGACTATGTTGAAGAGGAGTGGTGAGAGAAGGCGTCCTTGTCTTGGGCCAGTTTTCAAAGGGAAAGCTTCACCAGCTTTTGCCCAGTCAGTATGATATTGACTGTGGGTTTGTCATAAGTAGCTCTTATTATTTTGAGATGTGTTCCATCAATACCTAGTTTATTGAGTGTTTTTAGCACAAAGGGTGTTGAATTTTATCAAAGGCCTTTTCTGCATCTACTGAGATAATCATGTGGCTTTTGTCATTGGTTCTGTTTATGTGATGGATTATGTTTATTGATTTGCATATGTTGAACCAGCAAAAACAAGCAATGGGGAAGGATTCCCTCTTTAATAATGGTGTTGGGAAAACTGGCTAGCCATATGCAGAAAACTGAAACTGGACCTCTTCCTCACATCTTATACAAAAATTTCCTCAAGATGAACTAAAGATTTAAACATAAGACCTAAAACCACAAAAAAACCTAGAAGAAAACTTAGGCAATACCATTCAGGACATAGGCATGGCCAAAGATTTCCTGACTAAAACACCAAAAACAACTGCAAAAAAAGCCAAAATTGACAAATGGGATTTAATCAAACTAAAGAGCTTCTGCACAGCAAAAGAAACTATCATCAGAGTGAACAGGCAACCTACAGAATGGGAGAAAATTTTTGCAATCTATCCAGCTGACAAAGGACTAATATCTAGAATCTACAAGAAACTTAAACAAATTTATAAGAAAAAACACAACCCCATCAAAAAGTGGGCAAAGAATTTGAACAGACACTTCTCAAAAGAAGGCATTTATGTGGCCAAGAAACATGAAAAAAAGCTCATCATCACTGGTCATTAGAGAAATGTAAATCAAAACCACAATGAGATACCATCTCACACCAGTTAGAATGGCAGTCATTAAAATGTCAGGGAATGATAGATGCAGGAGAGGATGTGGAGAAATGGAAACGCTTTTACGCTGTTGGTGGGAGTGCAAATTAATTCAACCATTGTGAAAGACAGTGTGGTGATTCCTCACGGATTGAGAACTAGAAATACCATTTGACCTGGCAATCCCATTACTGGGTATATACCCAAAGGATTATAAATCATTCTTCTATAAAGACACATGCATACGTATTTTTATTGCAACACTATTCAAAATAGCAAAGACTTGGAACCAATTCAAATACGCATCAATGTTAGACTGGATAAAGAGTATGTGCACATATATACTATGGAATACTATGCAGCCATAAAAAAAGGATGAGTTCATGTCCTTTGCAAGGACATGGATAAAGCTGGAAATCATCATTCTCAGCAAACTAACACAGGAACAGAAAACCAAACACCGCATGTTCTCACTCATAAGTGGGAGTTGAACAATGAGAGCATATGGGCCCAGGGAGGGAACGTCACATACCAGGGCCTGTCAGGGGGTGGGGGCCTAGGGGAGGGAAAGCATTAGGAGAAATATCTAATGTAGATGACAGATTGATGGGTGCAGCAAACCACCATGGCACACGTACACCTATGTAACACACCTCCACGCTCTACACATGTATCCCAGAACTTAAAGTATAATAATAATTTTAAAAAAAACTCAATACAGTAGCAGAAAAGATACCTAAGTAACTTAGAAGAGCAAAAAGGAAAGAGGCTGCCCTCAGATTTCAGCACAGCAATATTCAAAGGAGGAAGTCAACAGAACAGTATCTTTAAAACAGCCAAGAAAGTTGAACCAAGGATTTCACATCTAATTGTGCTGTCTATCAATAATAAATGCTACAGAAAACCAGTCCTGGACAGTAAACCAGGGACTATTGTTCTCATGAGCCCCCCGAAAGGAAATACCAGAGCACTGTAGACAACCGTGGAGACTGGAGTGTCGGATCAGAAGGCAAATGCTACATGCCCTGACAATGAAGAAATGACACAAATAACAAAAAGGGGAAGGAAAGAAGATGATGCGAAGTACAAGTTTACTAACTGCCTTAAGTACAATAGTTGGAGTCAGATGACAGAATTAAAAGCTGAGTAATGTAAGATTGAACACACTTCACTGAACCAAGGTTAAACCCTAAGAGGATAATTATATCAGCTATGATCAAAGTGTCAGGAGAAAGGAAGGGGCAGATAAACTGGGGAGAAGGGAAGAAAGAGAAGAATCGTATTTATTTTATCACTGTTTCAAGTGATAACATTCCTGAATATCGGAAGAATGATACACACACATGCCTGCCACACAATGTTAAAAACATAAAGGAAAATATGAAAAAAGTAACAGATGATAGTACTAAACGTAACTTTTTACTTTAATAAATCTAAATTAGTTAAATTTCACCTCTCAAAAGAGTAAGATTTTATTTTCAGGCCAGGTCACAAAAAGAAGCCTTACTCCCTACTGACTTTTAAAAGAAAGATAACAATGGCAAAGTGATTCAGAAAGGTTGCGAGATATTTTGACCCCAAAATTTCACTTTGGGACTAACACCTACAGATATGCATATAAGTACATTTGAAGTAGCATGTATAAGGCTATCCATGACAGCATTGTTTGAAATAGCAAAAGGCTGGAAACATTCAAATGTCCATGGTTAAATCAATTACGGTATATCCGCCAATGGAAAACTACAAAGCTACTGGTATGAGATGCAAAGACCTCTAGGAGATATCAACTCAAAGTGCAGAACAGTGTATATTCTATGCTACACATCTGTTAAAAGGGAGAGAGATAATCTGTATTTGCATTTGTTTCTATGTGCATCAAGAGCCTCTTCAAGCATATACAGAATATAAATACATATAAATGAGGGAGCAAAGACAGTGCAGGGTTGTAGCCCTGAGGTGGGAGAAAGCTTGAGTGATATGAACATAAGAGACTTGTTAGCTGTAACCCAAGACAGTTTGCACCAATCCGCCTGTTCTCATGCTACATGCTAACATTCTTCCTTTAAACCAAAAGGGAGAAAATAATTCCTAAATGCAGGATTTTTTAATCAACACAATCTGTGTGCTGCTCTCCATTCTGCCCTGTGACCTTGGGAAGGTCTAAATTCAATTCCAGCACTCCCTAAGCCAGACACTCTGGGGGATACAAAGATGATTAAGACACAGCCCTTGCCTGGTGTTCATTCTCCCCTCTCTTAATTTGTAAAAGGAGAATGCTTTCCCTCCACTGAGTTGGTGGAATTTTAACAAGGAAGACACTGGCCCTCTCTCTCATTCTCAGAATCCTCCTTCCTGGAGAATCAAGGTTCGATTCAAATAAGTGTTCACCTGGGGAATCTTCTTCCAACACCCATCTAAGAGAGTATACCTCCCCCTCCTTGCGGTTTCCCCGGGGCCCTATTCATGCAGTTCTACTTTTCCATGCCATATCACAACCTGCTGTCTCTTTTGGCCTCTGAGATCAGACACAGTATGAATTCTGCAGTAATACATCTATACATACCCCAGTTTCCAGCAGAGTGCCTGGCCAAAAGTAGGCATTGATATGTGTTTACAGGAGGTGCAAAGGGAAGAATGTGAGTACTGAAGTGAAAACACTGCTCCAATTACCATACAAACATGCCAGACAGGTCATGGCCAGCATGCACCTTTGAGGATGTTGTAGAGAGACAGAGCCACCATAGAGAGACATAACTTCCAGCCAAACAGAGAATGGACTTGCGGCAAAGAGAGAAATGCATATGTGTGAGACACTATGATGTAGCGTAGAGAAAAAGACACACATTGCCTCAGTGAAGCCTCAGGATGCTCTGGGAGGGTGACACTATAATCTCTACTAAACACATGAGAATACCAAGGTCCCTAAACAGGCTAGTGGGCTTCCTCACTCCAGCCTCTAGCTCCCTCATCAGCACACACTTGAAGGCCAAAGTGAGCATTTAAAACCAGGACAAAACAACTCAGATCCGTGCTCTTAACTTCACCCATGCTAATTTATGAAAAGATGACCTAATTCTTTTACCACAGATCCCACATCAACATCCCTTGCCTGAGAACAGGAATTGCCAGCTTCCATATGCCAAAATCAGGTCTCTGGGTTTATAGATTGTTGCCATCCCACGCTGATAACACCTCAGACCTCAGCTTAACATGGTAGCAGCCTGGGATCCCTGGAATGTCATTTTCATGTTTCCTTGCATACTGTGATTGAGGGATGCTAGAATGATTGCACACGTGGCTTGTTTCACATTGGCTTCTCATTCCTGTCTGGATAGTGTCTGGATAGTTACCACTAAGTAATTTTGTTTATCTGTGTCTCCGTAAGCTTACTCAAAAACCATGGAACGCTGCTTACAGAAAATTAAGCTTCATTTTCTTTTAAGCATCCAGCCAATATCACAGGCAGGAGATGGTGATCTGGAGGTAACTGGCTTATGCATATGTAAACATGATACATTTAGCAAATTATATAGACTTCACACTTCAGGGCATTGAAGAAAACAAAGGTACCTTCCAAAAAAAACTTTAGTGCAATCAAGTCATTCTGAAAGGAATACAGAATTGCTGGTTTTTGAGAATAGTTCAGCTCTGATATGAATGGAAAATAATGGTTTATAATGTGGAGCACAAGGATAAACCAGGATTTGAGCAAGGCTAATTTTAGGTGGTATTACAGCATCTCTAAGGACTCCCAGGAATTACAGCCCATAACGTGCCTCGAGACCAAATTCATGGTGTTATGAGGTTGTATGTTTCAGACTCAATTCCACTGTGACTCCTCATGCTTTACACAATTTCCTAGCACGTTTTTCTCCTTAAACCCAGAGACAGATTTCTAGACATGCCTTGTGTTCACAAAGCATTGCAATGGTTAAAGCATCCTTGAAATGTATTACATACATTTTCCATTCTCCACCAGGTCCCCTTGCCTCGGTCCCATCTACTGCATCAGCAATAAACTGCACTGATAATATACTTAAAAATATCACCCCAGAAGAGCAACCTTATAAACCACTGTTACAGACTTTAAAACTCTTGGAAAGGTCAAGATAGAGTACTTGGGTGTAAGTAGTTTCGAATTCGTAGACCAAAGTAAAGATGGTTCATTTGTCTGCAGGTCCTGTACCTAAGGGTCCACTACCTTGCAGTGCTCAAACTGCCAATGGTTGACTGCAGGGGTCCAGGTGGCACCAGTGCAGCTCAGCCTGTCATATTCATCAACACCAACACCTGGAGTCCCAAGAACCACCATATATTAAACACCTACTGTCGCCAAGAACCATGTTAGCACTTTGCCTTCATTTCTTTCTTTCTTCATTTAATCCTGGAGAAAATTCACTGAAATCACTATTATTTCAAGTGACTTTAATCCAGCTGCCACTGACTGCTTGTTATGGGACAGGCACTATACACACAAATGTGATCTCCCTGAATCGGCACACCAACTCTCCGTGAGGCGGAGATCTTAATTCATATACATTTTCCAGACTGTGAACCTAAAGAAGTTACAAAACATGTCTAAGTCAAGGAGCTACTAAGTGGTGGGACTGGGAGTCACAGTCAGGTCATGGCCATAGTTACGTCTGTCCTGCCGTATCCTGCATTCTCACCATTTAAAAAGAGGTTCTAATTGTCAGAAAATGAGGATACGCTGGAGAGAGAAGCATCTTGGGCATGCAGAGGTTATGTTGGTCTCTGGTACTTAATCCTTCCCTTTCTTCTCCCTGCCATCCTCCTACACACAATTCCAAGTGATAGACTCACTAATTTTCACAACTCTTTGAGGCAGGCACTATTATTATTCCCATTTTACAGCTGTGGAGACTGAGGCTTGGGGAAGTGACATACCCAACTCAAGGTCAGTGAAATATTATATAGTAGGGTCGAAGTTTGCACCAAGGCTGTCTGACTCCAGGTCCCAACCTCTCAGTCAGAAGGTTCTACAATAGTCAATCTAATAATTAGAGGCATGTTTCTGATGGTCCAAGACCTAGTTCTAATTAGGGTTCTGCCTCAAGATGAGGGACAGATGCTGAAAATGACAACCCATTAGTAGATTTTCTGTAAGACCTAAGTCAAATAAGCACAGGTGGATCCAAATATGTTGTTGTACTCTTACAACTGTAATGCTTATCACAGAAAAAATAGCCAGAAATAATGACTAATGTTATGGGTTAAATTATGGTTCACAAATATGTTGGAAGACTAAGAAGATATTTAAAAGTATGCTCAAGAAGAATATTATGACATGGAAAATACTTATGATACATTAAGTGAAAAAAAGCAGCTTACAAAAGCATTGATGGTTTGGTCCCACTTTTGTAACATGAAATGAGTAACGTGGATGTGTGGAGTGAGTGGGAAACAGGGCAGGGGAAGGTATGTAATAAAAGGTTATCAATGGGTCTGTGGCATGGGAAGAGCACAGTTTATTTTTTTTTCTTCTTTTGCCTATTGATGTTTTCTAATTTTCGACAATTAACACTGTATCCATCATTTTGTGTTGTTTTTTAAGTTTTTTTTTTTTAATTTTTGGCCTAAGAACTTGAATGTATGAATGTATGTGGTATAAAACAAAGTCTGATGAGACTCAGAAAAGACTGCTAGAGATCAGAGCAGCATATCTCAGAGTCTTGAGTGTGTGGATATTTCTAGCAAAGTCTTTCATGGTAACATTCACTTGGCAAACTTTCTTTTTTTTATTGCATTTTAGGTTTTGGGGGTACATGTGAAGAACATGCAAGATTGTTGCCTAGGTACACACATGGCAGTGTGATTTGCTGTACTTGGCAAACTTTGTTGACCTGCACTGCAGCCTCCTGTTAAAGAGAGTTTATTTAAATTTGCTTAACCCGGAGGTCCCCCAATTTACATGACCACACATTTTTCTGTGTTCAGGACATGACTGGTATCTTGCAGCTCTGAGGAACCCAGTCTGGGAGTCGTTTGCCTAGAGAACATTATTTATTCATCTCTACGATCTATGTGTAGTCCAAATGCCAACCTCTCCCTCCAGAAATTCTCATTCATTAACAGCTGTGAAACTAATGAATTTTTCCTCTCTGCATCCCCCATAAGTACTTTTGGAATGTAACTAAATGAAGCAGAAATATTCGTACTCCCTCTAGACATGGAATAGCTGGATCTGTAGACATAAATTCCAGTCAAAATACTTTGTGAAGTATGAAACACTTCTCTTTTTCAGTGCATCTACTGCTAGTACTGCTAAGAGTGTTATTACTAGGAGTTACAGTGTTTTTGAGAGCTTGTCTTGGGAGCTGGGTCAGCAGAGACCTGTAGGTAGCCGAGACAGTGGGGATCGATTAGGGTAGTAGATATGGCTCTGACTATCTCCTTCCTTGCTGATCTAGTTTGGAAATTTGTCCCTGTCCAAATCTATGCTGAACTGTAATCCCCAGTGTGGGGGACACAATGGCGCCTGGTGGGAGGTGTTTGGATCATGGAGGTGGATCCCTCCTGGGTTGGTGCTGACTTCATGATAGCGACTCCTTGCAAGATCTGATCATTTAAAAGTGTGTAGCACCTCTTTTCTCCCTCCTCCTGCACCCCTGTGTTATCTTGTTTTGTTCTGTTTTTGCCATGGGATATACCTGATTCCACCTCCTTCATGAGTAAAATGCTTCCAGAGGCCTCCCCAGAAGCATATGCCACCACTATGCTTCCTGTACAGCCTGCAGAACCGTGAACCAGTTAAACCTCTTTCCTTCTAAATTACCCAGTCTCAGGTATTTCTTTATAGCAATGCAAAATGGCCTAAGACACTCACTAAGCCCGTTTTCCTTGGCCATGTGGTTCCAAGGCGGGGTGTGGCCAAAAGACATTCATTCAGGTTCACACATATATCCTTGATAGTCCAAGAGTGGAAATCTTGTGGCATCAAGATTTGGGGTTTTATTAAGAAACTGCCTTCATACATAATTTACCAGCTAGTTAAGCCTGCTATGCCCAGATTCAAAGTGTCCAGGACAGAGGAAGAAGAGACAGATCCTCTTGGGGGTCTCAGATCTATCTGGAAGAGGGACTTTCTATGTCAATATACCTGAGCTTATCATCCATAATGGAATATGTACATAGCTAAGACTCATTAATCCAATTTTCTATCTCAAGGGATATTAGAATCCTGACAAGAACAAATCCCTGAGAGGGTCAGAATACATCATTTTTTATTTAGTTTGTTTTTCTTTTTTAATCTGTGTAATCATGTGAAAACCCCAATGACTCCAGCAGAAACCAGCCATTTATCTGACAGTTATTCTGTACATCGTGGGGGTCTTACCAAGAAATTTCAGCAGGGTGAACAGACGAAGGTCAAGCCTGTTTGGAGGTGACTTTTCCAGGATAGACAGATTCTCTCCTGTTAAATTAGGCTGGAGCTGATTCAAAAAGTGTCTTTGGGAAAAAGAAATTCTGAAACCTCATTTTTCTACTTTTACCAAGAGGTGGATTAAGTAGGTGTGGAAAAGAATTTGTAGCATGGTTATCACATTAGTCCTGGGAAAGTAAAATTGGTCTGCTTTTTAAAGAGCAGAGCAGAGATTCAGATGCTAGTGCCGCTAACATTCACATTCACACTTACATTCAGGGCACATTTTCCCACAAGGTTCTCCTTCCACAAACAGGAGCCTGAAGGAATCTGAAGGATGCAGGGAAGTACAGTCAGAGCCCTAAAAGGTCCTGCTTCTGATGTTATCACACTTTGACAGTTCTCAGCATGGGAGAAAATGGGGTCTGTTTGTGTGCACATATATGCATGTAATAGATTACAGAGGGGAACATCCCATCCTGCCCTTCTGCATGCAAAGCCTCCCAAGGTGACAGATTTATTTTGGGACATGTCTATGGCCTACCCCTCTGGCGGCATGGGGTAGATCAGGGGGAGTGGTTACAGAATGGGACTGCTTTTAACATCCCCCAGGTCAGGATGCCATTTAAGAAGGTTCTAGCACCTAAGCACCTGACAGTGAGCCCAGTGACAGATGGCTTTGAAGGGAACCCAGCCAGCACAGAGAAGTGTGGAGGAAAGGAGAAGAGGAATCATTCCATATTGGGGTTTCAAGATTTGGAGTCTGAAGGACACTTCCACTGAAATGGCTAGAGTTAGGCAGGCCAACTTCACTGGAGAAGGCCTAGGGCAGGTAAGGGTGATGGAATCAGGGCGTCAATGCCCCACTGGAAAAAAAAAAGCCAGTTTTCATCACAAAATCAGACCACTTCCAAATCCCTACACATTCCTATCTGGACCTTTACAAACATGAACATCCCTCCCAAGCTGCTGTGCTCTCCTTGTGAGTGCTGGGATTTTGCTTATGTGAATACTGGTAAAAATAATATTCCCACCTCACACATTGTCATGCAGAATAAATGACGGTCATGCAATACCACAAGCATGGGCACAGCATGAAGTGGGTATTTAACAAGCTGGACATCCCTAGAACACTCAGTCTCTGGCTTACATACATAGAACTCTTTGCAAGCGAGGAGCCGAATAGACAATACATTTATAAGTTCAAATTCAAATAATATTTCCCAAATAAGAAGACCTAGAAAATAAATTCTATACCAAACACTAAGTTTTCTGTGGGAAGCAGTCTTGTGTACCAAAAGAACCCAGATTATAAGAAGTTGGAAAAATCAAACGGGTCATCTTAACACCAACTGGTGTCTAGCAATGAAAACATGAAAAAGCCATCTAGCTCTTGTACAGTTTTCACCACAGGGACATGGTGTATTTTTCTAGACTTCTGGAATGAAACAAACCAACCCACCTTAGAGTTTTAGTTAGGGCAGAGAAAGGTTGCTCAGGCATCAAATGAGGCTGCCTAGGACCAAAACTATCTGCTGTATTTTAAGAGAGCAAAACAGCCTGGTGCAGTGGCTCACGCCTGTAATCCCACTTTAGGAGGCCGAAGCGGGTACATCACAAGGTCAAGAGATTGAGACCATCCTGGTCAACATGGTGAAACCCCATCTCTACTAAAAAATACAAAAAATTAGCTGGGCATGGTGGTGCCCAGCTACTCAGGAGGCTGAGGCAGGAGAATTGCCTGAACCCAGGAGGCGGAGGTTGTGGTGAGCCAAGATCATGCCATTGCACTCCAGCCTGGGTAACAAGAGCGAAACTCCATCTCAAAAAAAAAAAAAAAAAAAAAAAAAAACAGAGCAAAACAATTAAAAAAAGAACCCAGCAGCCTACTATGGCCTCACATTCACAATGCTGTGAAATGGTCCTGCGGGAGGTCCAAGGAGTGGAACCTAGCAGAGAGTAAAGAAGGAGAAACCAGGAACAATGGGGCTTTGTTGGGGGTGCAGGCATTGGGCCAGTCCTGTGTGCGCAAGTACATGCGGAGGCCGGAGCACTGCAGCTCCTCCTGCTGACTGGGAGGTCCTTGAGGCCCTGCAGCACCCCTTGCCCCCAGGGTTCTCCCTCCCGGGCTTCGCATGCCCCTCTGTGGCAGGAGCTCTCAAGGCTGCCTGCTGCTTATGTGGAGGGGAGACCTCAGCTCCCACAGAGTGGGGAATTAAACAGTCAACTCGGCCACAGGAGGCACCACATGTGGCTTCCAGATTTGAGTCTGCCTCCCTACCAGACCACAAGGCTTTAGCAACTATAGACAGCATTATATTTCTGTCTCTCTTAGGGCAGTACCTTGACATGGTAGGAGCTTCATACACAGTTGCTTTTGGCGACCAATTAAAAGAAGCTGAGGCTGATGTTCTTTTCTGAGCCAAATTGTAAGCGGAAAGTTTAAATGACTTAAAAAGTCACAAAAGAAAACAAGGACAACATTTCTGAATTACATTATTCTCAACGCCTAGCCATGCATACATGTAAACAAATAATATGTAAGTAGCATCTTTGTGCTAATCATTAAAAACTATAATATTCTGAGATTCTTTAGACAGAACCACAAAACAGAATATATGGCTCTGAAAAGGTAATAACATAATGAATGTCTTAAAGGACATCATAATAGAATTATTCAACCAATGACATCACTATATTTGTTATTTTAAAAGAAAAAAAGTTGCAAAAAGTTAAAACTTCACCTCACAAAACACATCAATGTAAGTTTTACAGGGATTAAAGGATTAGGGTAAAAATAATTAACAGTACTAATTATTAAAAGATGAATAAAGAGGGGCTCTGTATATATCAAAGCCACAAAAGAAAAATAGAAAAAAAATTATAAAATCGAGTATAAAAACGAAGGGTTTATGTTCATTAAAAGATGCACAATAGCCCCACACTGTGGAAGAAGAGAGGGCTATGGGCAAACAGCCACGATTCCATCCAAGCAAATCAAGCCAGAAACTTGCAATTCAATCTAAAAGTCCCCAAAGTCTAGAAGGAAACTTCTACCACTCATTGCCCTGTGTCAGATTTAGCCTGTAACAGTGGTTCTTAACCAGGGTTAATTTTACCCCCGAGGGGACATTTGGTAATATGTGGAGACACTTTTGCTCTTCATAACTGTAACAGTGCTACCAGCATCTTGTGGGTAGAGGCCAGGGATGCTGTTAACATCTTGCAATGCACAGGACAGCCCCCACCACAGAAAAATCATCCCACCCAAAATGGCAAGAGTGCCCAGGTTGAAAAACCCTGGCATAGAAAAGAAAAGGGGGTTTATTCTGTGGATGATATGACTGACTAAATGGGGACCACTCAGATGATACGGACGAAGAGGTGGACATGGGTTTAAACCTCAGGACTCTGATCAACGTGGAACAATCACTGGGCTAATTCCTACTATAATACATACAAATCATTACCCTGCATATATTAATAGTCGTAATTTGCCGATGCCTTCCTTTCCTTTCACCTTGTCCCCTCCCTCGGGTAGCTCATCTAGTGACAATGAATTTTATAACCCTCAGGAAGGTACATGATAACCACTGAAGGTATTGATACAAAAGTATGGATATGTACACCCACAGAGGAATGACTGAAGAGGCGAATCACCCCTGCCCCCCATTAGTTAAAAACTCTAGAAGAATGTTCTGCCCCTCTTCTGTTTCTTTCTCTGAAATTTGTTTTAGAGGTATATTTTATTTGCTTTTTCTCTCCTTATTATACAAATCCATATTAGGATCCTCTTTGAATATATATATTTACCTTGCTTGTAATTAGTCCTCTTCCTTTTTTCAAAATGTATACCTGAATCATTTTTAAAATTTTAAAAAAGAAACAACTAAGTTACTATAAATGATGTTAAAAGACAAGTTGGAAAACAGTTTGAAAAAAGGCAGAGTCAATATTCTTAATATACAAAGAGTTCTTTCAAATCAATAGCAAGACCATTAAGAATGTAATTGAAAAATCGACAAAGGGAATGAGCAAATGCTCTTGAGTGAGAAGAAATACAAATAGCCAATAAATACACACACACACACACACACACACACACACACACACACACACAGACAGAGGCATTTCACCTCAATAGTAATAAAAAAGTAAATGAAAATAATAAAATACTGTAGTGCACTTATAAAATTGGCAGACATTAAAAATATAACTGCTACTCATACATTGCTGGGGTCAGATATGAATGTAAACAATCCAGTCTTCCTTAAAATCATTTTGATTATGCGTATATTGTAAAATAAATTACTGGTTTTTAATTATAAATGCTATACTTGCTTGTACAGAAAGTTTATAAAATATCAAAAAGTATAAAAATGAAAAGCAAATCACCTATCACTTCAACACCTGAGAAATATTTTAACTTTTTACTATACCTTCCCTAGAGTTTTCTCAGGGTGTTTATGGGCATGTGTCACGTTTAGTTTAGCACCTTGCTCTTTTTCACTTAGTATTGTATTGCGAGTGTATTCCTACACTATCACATTACCTTTTAAAACATAATTTAGGGTTGTAAAATATAATGTCATATTTGTGTAGCTAACCACTCCCCTCTTATTGAATATGTAGGTTTTTTACTCAGTTTTTGTTTTTGCCTTCCACAAACAATGCAGTAAAGATTATCATTGTGCCTCAATCTTTTCTTTCAATGACTGCTATTTGCCTAGGTTGTACTTAGAATGACAGGAAAATAAAGGCATTGTGATACAAACAAAAATAGATATTATGCAACCAACAGACCCTCATTATAGGAATTTCTGTAAAAATATACTGTACTTTAGACAGAAGAAAAGTGCCTGCAGACAAGACTTCTGAAGTGTAAAAAAAGGAATGACAGACAAAAAGGAAAATGTGCAGGTAAAGTCAAGCAAAACGGGAACTGTATAAAATAATGGTAATATCTTGGAAGTCAGAAAATGTAAAACACAAGCCCATACCAACAATGCCATATAAGTTAGAGCTAAAGTATCCCAAGGTTCTTCCTTGTATTGTCTGGGAGGAAGGCAGAGATGCTGATTAAATTGAGGCTCTGATAAGTAAAGTACGCATGCCAAAATCTCTGGATTACTAACTAAGAGAATAGGAATACGGTGGCTATCTTCAAGACTGATGAATATAAAACAAGGGAAAAAAATTCAAAATTAGAAAAAAGAGAGATAAAAAGCAGAAAATATTAATGAGAGTGGAATTTCCATAAATCTATGTGGGTTAAATTACACTAGAAAGAAAAAAGAAAACCTAGCTGATTGCTGTTATCAGGCAACCAAGACAAAAGGATAAAGAAATACTTAATACAAAAGGATAAAAATTTTAAAAGATATTCTAGGCACATACTAAGAGAGTGGCAGTGGCTGTATTATCAGACTTTTAATATCAGAATTCTTAATTATCAAAATTCAAAGACTACCAAAAACAGAATCAAAACACAATGATAAGAGGTTCACATCACCAGTAATGCAGAGTCTTCCTAAAATATATGCACTTAATAATACAAAAGTCATTCGGAAGAAAATATAATAGAATATGTTTGTGACTTCAAGGTAGGGAAGGATTGTTCAAGGAATTGTCCTAGGAAAGGATTTTTAAAGGAGGACACAAAAGACTGAAAAACTGGATGGCATAAAATTAATGATTTCTTTGTATTAAAAGGCATTACAAAGAGTAAAAAGCAGCAGCCCGCAAACTGGGAGAGGATATTTATAACACACAACTGAAAAGACATTAGCATCCAGAATAGAAGAATAATTCTATGAATAAAATTTTAAAAAGATAACCTAATACAAAAATCAACAAGAGACATGAACAGGGACTGAATAAATAAGAAAGCCAGAATGACCAATAAATGTAAGCCAAGAGGCCCATAAATGCCAAAGGAAACCAGAAAGATCCCATTTCGCACACACCAGGTAGGCAAAAGTTAAAAACAACCTAAAACAGAAAAGTTTTGGTGAGGATGTGAAATAACCAGAACTTTCATATCCTTGTGGTACAAGCATAAGTGGAACAATCACTGTGGAATACGATTTGTCATTTCTTATATAGTTGAAAACAAGCATTTGTTATTCCTCAGTAATTTCATTCCTAGGTATATGCCCTACATAAAAACATTTGCATATGTATACCCGGAGAAGGGGAAGAGTGTTAATATCAGCATTGCTTATGATGGGGAAAATTGGAAAAAGGAAATGCCCATCAAAAGCATATGTTCTTGTTTACAATGTTGAAAACTATGTAACAGCAAATACTATAGAACAGTGATTGAAATTTAGCTAGATGCAGCAGCATAGATTAATTTTGGGAATGCAGCATTGAGTGAAAGAATACGATATGATTCCAACTACCAAAATGTTCTAAAGCAAGCAAAACTGAACAAAATATCATTAAAGGTTGCAAATATGCGCCAAACTATAAAGAAAATGAATGCAGCAATAAACACAGAAGTCAATATGATAGTTGCCACAAAGCAGGGAGGAGAGAAGATGGGTCAGGAGGTGACACAAGGTAACTTGAAAGTTAATGGCAATAACCAAAACTGCTGGTGTTCTTTCTTTGTATTGTCACTGTTTATTCCTTATATACATTTCATAGATTACAAAGGATTACCTATTTTACATTAAATAAAAATTCTAACAAATCAAAAATAAATATGATAGCTGTAAGTGTTTCATTAAAGTAGTTCAGAGCCTAACTGTATTCACAATAACCTGGCAGCCATGAGGGAACATCTTTCTGTTAACTAGAAAACACCAAAATGAAATGCAGTTATTCCACAAATTAGTCTGGTTGTTCAACATCCCTGGAATTACTCTCAATTATGCTTTGCTTTGGATGAAGACAACGATATTTTCCATTGACTGGCACTGCTCAAGATGCAGTTGATTTTTTAACACCCATACGTTTCACTGAGAAGAGTTGATATCAATAACAAGTTTAAAGAGAAATATATATGCTGACAGAAATGTCTGCTTGATGCAGAAGTTTTAGCTCTAAAAGAAAACAAATTTTTGGCAGAACTGGCAGATTACATTTTCAAAATAGGCTTTTTTTAATAATGTGACCTTGACACAACTTGCTTAGAGAGATGGAGTCTCTCTGTTCCCTCCTTTCACTTGGACAGAGCTTTGTGATCTACCTACAGAGTATGGAAGGATGGGTGCACTATGACTTGCCAGTCTAGGTCATTCAAGGTGATAGAGCCTCCCCTCTGCTCCAACGTCTCCCTTCCACACCACATTGCTAGCTCTGCCTGTCTCTGGGCACTTACTCTGGGAACTGGCTGCCCAACCCTGAGGAAGCCCAAGAGACCACAAGTGGGCGTTCCAGCCAACAGCCCCACCTGACGTACTAGCTGACAGCCAGTTTCAACGCCAAACACAGAAGAATGCTTTCAATGTCACTCCAGCCCCGGGCACTACCTGACTGCAACCACACAAGAGACCCCAAGTGCAAACCACCCCAATTGACCTGAAGAACCATCCTAGATACCGATAACTAATTTGTTATTATCTTGTCACCAAGATGGGGCAGATTTTGCACAGCAAGAGGTAACTGAAACCAACTATGATTTTAAGCTCCCTTAAGGCAACTAGAGGAAAGAGGATATAGAATATTAAACGCATTCCAGAATCCCAGGATGTACAATGAAGCCCTGCTACTAAGTAGCTGTATGCCTGGTTAAGCTCTGTGAACTTCAATTTCCCTAAGTGAAAAAAAAAAAAAAAAAAAAAAAAAGTGTAGATTTATAACAATGTATATGTCTCAAGGTTTTTCAAGCATAGGATATACTGCATGAAAGACACATCATAGACAGGAAACAAAAAAAGGGCAGCTACTGACACTGGTGTTACAGTTGTCAGGGCTAACATTTGGGTGGCCACTGTTCTATTCTAGACCTCCTCCATTTCCACAGACAGAATTTTCCACTGCTCATTGGCTGGGAACACATCAATTGTGTCTGCAACTCACAAGAGGGACCACTTGGCTTCACTTTTCTCTGAGTTTGTTCTTTCTTTCCCATTCCTTAACCTTGGTTCTGATTCCCAGATAGCAAAGCCTGGCAAATAAGAGAGGCAGCACAGTATAGCGGACACGAGCATAAATGCTGGAGCTCCACTGCTTGCGTTTGGATCCTGGCTCTGCTTCTTGCTTTCTTCGTCACCTGGGACAACGTACATGCTTGCTACGCTTCAATGTCTTCATCCTAACAATGGAACTAGGAGTAGTATCTATCTCACAGGGCTTTTGCGAGGATTCAGTTAAATGAATGAACGTATAGAGTACTTAGAACCGTGACTGGTATATAGTAATTTCTTAGGAAGCATTGAGAGCACTTGGTCACTAAGTTGCATAAAGTGACTTATTTTGGTAATGTAAAAAATAGATCTCAATAGAAACAGAAGGACTGGCTTCACTTCCAACCAGCTCCCCCCAGCAGAGAATAGAGACTGGGTTTTGGCCAGAGGACTGGGTACCCCTACGGTGACATCTTGAAAACACATTCTGGTAGTCATTGCTTGGCAGGCATTAGGGACAGATTTGAAGGCAGGGTGTGATAGGCTAACTATTACTGTACTTCTAAAGTCTGCAACGCATAGAACATGCTCTGAGAGAAGTGACGTGAAAAGTGTGACTTATGTACCAGACTGGGACTCGAATAATAGATGAGGAAACAAGAATCAAATTGTGCTACCGATGGACAGAAGGTGCCGTGAGGAAGGCATCCTTTCATCTGCAATGCGATGCTCAGACATGTTCAATATCCTAATTATCACAACAGAGGAAATGCCAATTCTTTGTCAGTCTAAGTGATTTTCTTCCCCTGTCCCTTCACCCTTTCAGCTCTCTGAAATGAAGGAGAACCGAGCTGATTTGTCTCTTTTAAAAGACTGCTCCCCTCAAAAGACACTTGAGTATCATTAGCAAGAACTGCTTCTATAGCACAATGCAAATAAAGGTAGTAAAATTCACATAACCATGGCAGACTACATGGTGAAATTGGATCTAATTAGCAAGTGTCAATATAGTATTTTTGGCTAACTTTAACACTTGCATCCTTTGCTATTTCAGGAAGTCTGCAGAAGATCTTAGTCAGACATGCGACCTAATAGCTTGTACTTCCTATTAAGTCACTTTATATTAATACGGTGTCTTCTCTCTGAAATTCTAGTACCAGGCAGTTCCTTAAACGACAAGGAAGAAAACTTTGGCTTGTGGACAGGAAAACCCAGCAGCACAGGTATCGCTACCCTGATAAGGTTAGCACAGAATGAGAGAGTGCGGCCGAGGGTGACAGGTGTAATTAAAATGATGTTCAGCTGCTGATCTGCCAGACAGATAAATTCCATAAGCACTAAACTGCACCAGTTTGGTGGGGGCAGAGGGTGAGTTACAACTGACTGCTCATTTTTTGTTAAATACAACACTGAGGTAAAGCTGGGATCCTTAAACTTTGCTGTGATTAACAACATATCAGCAGGTTTTTAGAATAAAAGGAACACCAACCTTTGACCTATTGAAATATTTAAAGTATTAACACAGAATATGGGAGAAAATGCCCTGCTTACCGCTATCTACTCTTCTGTAGCTCTAGCATTTGAACACCTCAATCAGGAAACAAATTTCCTGTTGTATAGAGCAATTACTAGGAAGGAAGCCATCTGACATAAAAAAAAAAAAAAAAAAAAAAAAAAAAAAAAAAAAAAAAGTACGAGAACCACAAAGCTAGACAGAGAAAATTTAAAAATTGAATATCCACTGATCTCATAGTATGTCACTCATCTTTACCATGCAGTTGAGATAAGACTGGAGGCCTTCACCATATGCTCCAGTAATCCTACTTCTGGTTAATTACCCAAAAGAACAGAAATCAGAATCTCAAAGAGACAACACTCCCGAGTTCACTACAGCACTGTTCACAAGAGCCAAGATGTAGAAGTAATGTAAATACCCATGGACAGATAAATGGAAAAACAAGATGTGATACTGTACATATAATGGAATATTATTCAGCCTTAAAAAAGAAGGAAATCTCATAATGTGGCAACGTGGATGAATCTTGAAGACATTATGCTAAGTGATGTAAACCAGTCACGGAAGGATACATACTGCAAGATTCCACTTACATGAGGTATCTAAATCAGTCAAATGCATATCACCGAAGACTGGAACAGCAGTTGCCAGCGGGAGGGGACAATGGGCCATTACTAATAAAAGGGCATAAAGTTTCAATTAAGATGAATAGCACTAGAGATCTGCTGTACAACATTGTAACTACAGTCAATGATAATGTATTGTATACTTAAAAAGAAGGTAGATCTCATGTTAAGGTAGATCTCAGGCCTTATCTCACCTGTGATGCTACCAGAGCACAGTGAAATTTTTTCAAAAAAAGACTGGCAGTACCACAAGTGAGATAAGGCCTGGTAAAGGGACATTAACAAGCAGCCATCAACAGTGGGAGAGAATCCTATGCATAAAGCACCTGCTACGTACATTACCTCTGCCCACATCACTCCCTTAGAATAAATTCACTTAACATTGAATAGATATTTCATGTGTATCTACTGCATTCTGGCTGTTCTATTTACATGGTGGTAAATAAAACATAATTATTTCCTCAAAAGCAAAGAGGCAGCTGGGTGTGGCAGCTCACGCCCACAGTCCCAGCTACTGGGGAGCTGAGGTGGGAGAATCACTTGATCTCAGCTAACACAGAAGAACGTATTTCTAAAAGCAAAGCAAAACAAAACAAACAAGGACAAGGAGACAGGGAGGAAATTCTAAAACTGAATGAGAAATGCTACCAAGGGTACCATGAAATAAACTAGCATACCATTTTACAGATGAGATAGCTGAGATTCTGAGAGGTTAGAGTCAGCCAGCAATAGAACTGAGGTTGAAATCTAAATCTGAGTCCAAACCTGTGATATTTTCAGTTCATTATGAGCCCCCTTCTAGCTGCAGCAAGGAGTAGAAACTAGTCAGGGCAGCTGGGGAGGTGTTACCCCCACTCAGGAATACACTGCCAAGGAAAACTGGGCTCAAGGGCTTATACAAACAAGTGGGGAGGTGGCCTTTGAGGAATGATGAACACTGTCATTAAGCAGAAGGAAGGCATGCAGAGAAACGTGTCTGCAAGAGGTGAAATTCTATGTATCTAAGGTCATCTGGCTCTCCAAAGGGAGAGAGCAGGACCATCCTGGAGAAAGAGCCAGACAAGGAAAAACATGCACACTCAGTGTGGTCAGGAAGCAGGTCTCCTTCAATTACAACTCATCGCCACCAAGGGTAGGTAAGACAAGACTACCAGAGCAGTTAATTTTATGTGTCAATGTGGCTGAGGCCATTGTATCCAGATAGTAGGTCAAACATTATGCTAGATGTTTCTCTGAAGGTATTCTTGTAGATGAGATTAACATTTAAGTGAGTAGACTGAGTAAAGCAGATGAGCCTCCATAATGTTGGTGGGCCTCATCCAATTATTTGAAGGCTTTAAGAGAAAAAGACTAACCTCTCCTACAAAGCAGGGAATTCTGTCAGCAGATAGTCTTGAACTGCAACATCAACTCTTCCCTGAGTCTCCAGCCTGCCAGCTCACCCTACAGATTTTAGACTTTCCAGACACTATAACCGCATAAGCCAATTCCTCAAATTCAATTTCCCTCTTCCTTTCCCTTTTTCTGTCTACACACAGCCCCTGTTGGTTCTGTTTCTCGGAGAACCATAAGACAACCACATTTAAATACAGAACCAGCTCCAATAGCCAGAAGAATCCAACCGATACAGTCAATCCAAAGCTGCCTCCCAGGTGCTGGTCAGAGTTGCCGGGCCAAGGACCTCCACGACAGTCACAGGAAACAAAAAGGGAACAGCAGGCTGCATGGCTTAGTGGACTTGTTTTAGGGTGAGAAATTTATTCATTCATTTGATAAATATTTACTGAATATCTGTTATGTTCCAGGCCCTGTGTCAGGTGCTGGTGAATCCAGGCTCTGCCTGACACACAGTAAGCATTCAGTAAATGAATGAATAAAATCTTCATTCTAAAATAACTAATCTCATGTATTTTTATGATTGTCCTATTTTCTGAAAAACTCCAACTCTAATGACTCAATCAGGAACTTGGGTCAAAATACCTAGAGGAAAAACATCACGTAAAGGACCAGGTGACAGTGGCAAGATGTCCTATGAGAGAGAGACTGAGGATTCTGGGTCCTTGCTTCACGTGCCTGAGATTTTCTCAAGCTCTTTGCATGTTTTGAACTTGATTCTTTTATTAGGGGGAAGGAGAGATGTCACAGAGATCATGCCTTCAGAGAAAAACAGGCTCCAATTTATACAAATAATATAGCCATCAGAAGCTACTAGGCCAGTTTTAGATGAATTCAATGCTTATAAAACTCTTCTAGTGTTAATGGAATCCCAAAATGGCTTCTTTTGTAGAGCCAATAATCCCCTGCCCTGTTCCAGAGCAGTGTTATCCAATACAACTTTGGTGATGATAGAAATGTCCTGTATCATCAGTACCTGATATAGTAGCCATTAGCCATGTGTGGGCTATGGAGTACTTGAAATGTGGCTAGTGTGACCAAGGAATTGAGGCTTTATTTAATGTTAATTCATTGCAATAGCCATAAACATTCAAAAATCCATATGTGGGGAGTAGCAGATACAGACTAACTGAAGGGTGTGGTAAAAGGGTGTTGCAGCCGGGCGCGGTGGCTCAAGCCTGTAATCCCAGCACTTTGGGAGGCCGAGGCGGGTGGATCATGAGGTCAAGAGATCGAGACCATCCTGGTCAACATGGTGAAACCCCATCTCTACTAAAAATACAAAAAACTAGCTGGGCGTGGTGGCGCGTGCCTGTAATCCCAGCTACTCAGGAGGCTGAGGCAGGAGAATTGCCTGAGCCCAGGAGGCGGAGGTTGCGGTGAGCCGAGATCGCGCCATTGCACTCCAGCCTGGGTAACAAGAGCGAAACTCCGTCTCGGAAAAAAAAAAAAAAAAAAGGGTGTTGTAACACAGTAGGTCTCTCCAGGCATGGGGAGGCTTCTTTCATCAACCCCCTTGCAGCGCTCATCAGCAGTCTGGCTGCAGCCCCCTCTCTTGCCCCCATACCCACCACCCCTTTTGCACCCCTCATTCTCTCTTACCCTAGAGAAGGCAGGTACCCAAACCTCAGCAGAGACCTTGCAGGTGTGCTGCTGAAAAGCCTGCTGGGCAAGGAACTGACGAGGACCACGGGTGAACCATCAGGTGGGCAGTGAGGAGAGTGGGTGTCTATGAAGCTCTGTGGTCAGAATAAACTTACCACCCTCAAACTGCTGTGTCCTTCAGATTTCAAGAAGCCAGCAGCTCCCATGCCCCCTCCAAAATGCTATGGCTAAGAGGGAGGGCATTTTATGCCTTGGGGCTCCCACACCTCCTGTGCTCCCCTTTGTAAGTCAGGGTGACTCGGACACATCAAAGCATCCAGCTGTCAGAGTGGTGAGTCTCCCCTATGGGACGCAAGCTGCTTCCGCGGGACACAGGTGAAGGGCTGAAGGAGTGGCAATTAAAGTATGAGGACGCATGCTTTCCAGCCACGTGAAACAGAGTAAAAAAGTCATCTCAGCCACACTCTCACTGAACAAAATGCTATGTCCCAGAGGAAATGTAATTCACAGGACTACCGCTTGCAGACTCTAAATGACAGAATACAGGATCTGGCAGAGAAGGTTCACTGGAAACAGGTACTGTCTAGCACAGCAACACAGGGCCGGTGGCTTTGAGCGTGTTTATCAACATGTTCAGTGGCCCCTTGGAGCAGCAGGAGTTCCTTGAGCTTGCTGCCAGCTCCCCGGAGACATTGAGAGAGAATGTGTGTGTTGCTGGGGATGTTATCCCTGTGGGCGGGCTTCATACCCCAGACCACTGCTTAAGGTAACAAGTTTGCAGATGGGTCACGGGGTAGAGAGATCAATGAGATAAAAACCTCCTACCTACCCATCTACTCTAGGACACTATGGAAATGAGACTGATCTCAGAGAAATGAATGAGAGAACCAATGTGCAAGTGAACACATGCAAAATCTCTCAGAGACTCCACTCCAGAATGAGAGCAAGACTTAGTGGAACGAAGTTAGCCAGTTTAAAGACATTACCACATCCAGACAATGTGTCAAATAGGAAAAAAGAAAAAAGTGGTCATCATATAACCAAGAAGAAAATGATAGCTTTAGAGGCAAGCACTGGAAGTGCCCTCTGAAGCCCTCTCCTGAGGGGCTGGAACCTCAGTCCCTGGATGGTCATGTAAGCAAGACTAAACCTAAAAGCTGCCAAGGTCATCAAGCTATCTTAGCTAGGGAGGCGAGGGGTGGGGGTTGGCTGCTTATAATCAACTGAGTTGCTCTGCTGTAATTCCCAGCTCATCTAACAAGCACAAATTACAATCTGGCTCTCAGAGAGCCACACTTAGAGAGAAAAGCTGACCTGTGATGTGAGTATTCTGGTCTCCATCTATTTAACAACTATCCAGACTTGATAAGCTATCTTGGTTTTGATTTATACAACAGTCTCCTGAGAACTTGGTTCAGTTGACTGCATCCCTGAGAGACTGACCACTCTGAACATAAAAATAAAATCAAGTTTCAGATCTGTAAAACTAAGATCCAAATAGATCCAGGCTGCAGTAAATTTATCAAAGAAAAGGCCACCTTGTACAATCTTTTGTCATAACCAACCAGCTAGACTTCCTTAATGATAAACTTATATGACTTTAATAACAATTTAAATCATCATCTTGACTGATCCTTACTAAAATCCTTGTGTGGCAATTTATTTATCTATTTTAAATCACAGGGAACTGAGAACTAGAGAAGGTAAGTAAGGAGCCCAAGACTGTTTAGTGGAAGCCCTGGGTCAGGTTGGCCTTAAAGTCCTCACATTTGCAACTCCAACAGTGATTTTCAAACTTGGTTTGGCAGAGAAACCAGAGATCATGCTAGCCATGGTGGTTCATGCCTGTAATCCCAGCACTTTGGGAGGCTGAGGCAGAAGGATAGTCTGAGGCCAAGAGTTCATGATCAGCCTGGACAACACAGTGAGACCCCTTCAATATTTAAAATAATAATATGAAGAAGAAAAAGTTCTAGAGGAGGTTCCATTTTGTTTACTACAAACTGGATTTGATCTGTTGGTTGCTGAAATTTACCTCCCCAAGGAAGCATGCAAGGAGAAAAGGGATAAATGCCTTAGAAATCATGTGGGCTGGGAGGCTTCTACTTTCATGAAAGCATGAGCACTTTCTATGGGTCAAAAATGCCCCCTCTCAAAGATGGCCTTCTGTTCAAAAGGATTTCCTTTACTGAGTTCACACACTGTATTATAAACTCTTCTTTAGGCCAGCTGCAGTGGCTCACACCTACAGTCCCAGCACTTTGGGAGGCCGAGGCTGACAAATCACAAGGTCAAGAGATTGAGACCATCCTGGCCAACATGGTGAAACCCCGTCTCTACTAAAAGCACAAAAATCAGCTTGGCATGGTGGCACGCACCTGTAGTCCCAGCTACTTGGGAGGCTGAGGCAGGAGAATCGCCTGAACCCAGGAGGCAGAGGTTGCAGTGAGCAGATTGCACCACTGTACTCCAGCCCGGCAACAGAGTGAGATGACTCCATCTCAAATAAAACAAAAAGGTATTAAAAAAACAAAAACAAAAACAACAAAAAAAAACTCTTCCTTAGGCCAATGTTCTTGAGAGCAGGAACTAAAGCCTAATATATAGCCTAGCACACTTAAAAAACATTGGGTGGCCAGGCGCAGTGGCTTTTGCCTGTAATCCCAGCACTTTGGGAGGCCAAGGTGGGTGGATCACAAGCTCAGGAATTTGAGACTAGCCTGGCCAATATAGTGAAATCCCATCTCTACTAAAAATACAAGAATTAGCTGGGCATGATGGCACGTGCCTCTAGTCCCAGCTACTTGGGAGGCTGAGGCAGGAGAATTGCTTGAACCGGGGAGGCAGAGGTTGCAGTGAGCCAAAATTGCGCCTCTGCACTGCAGCCTGGGTGACAGAGCAAGACTCCATCTCAAAAATGAAAATAAATAAACTCTTTAGACAAACATTCTTGAGAGTAGGAACTAAGGCCTAATATATACCTAGTATACTTAAAAAATATATTGGGTAGAGTGATGGATGAAGCCATGTCCCGCCGCTCCTGGGGATAACAGCCATTAGCTCTTGGCCCTATGGCCATCCAAGTTACTGCATTATGATTCATTTAGCATTTATCCAACAAACATTTATTTTTGGACAAATGAACAGTTTAAAGGTCTGATCCAAGAGGACATAACACAGCTTAATGAACCATTAGTGGCTACGCTGTGGCAATTCGATGCAAGAGCAGAGGTGTTGAACAAGACCTCTAAGTACAAAGGACACAAATGGCAATTTACAGAGGAAGGACTACAGCTTGCCAAACAACAAAGAAAAGACGTTCAGCCTCACAAGTAATCCAAGCAACACAAATGAAAATAGGAATCGATTTTTGGGGGAGGTCTAGCAACTAAGACACACGTTAAAAATTCTGTGTCTTTTAAACTAACGACTCAGGATTAGAAAAGATGTTGGCAAATGACCAGACTGTGGGGGCGTAAGTTGGTATGGCATTTCTGGGCAGATAAGTTGGTAGTGTGGATGGATCAAAACACCTACAGTTATCTATACCTTTGATGTGTGACTTCATTTTAGCCATTTATCCTATCTGTAATAATGCTAACAAATTATTTTGAATAGAAAAAAAAAAAAAGTCAAACAACTTGAGCCTAGAAACTGGTAACTGGTTAAATACATCCTATTATAGAATGCTATTCAGCCCTTTAAAATCAATTCCTCAAATCATTTGAGGGGAGTTTGTGACTTACCTTGAAGTCGGAAAAGTAGGTTACGAGGCACTACCTATAAAATCATTCCTGTTTTGTTTTAAAAATCCATTATTTTCTGTATTTTTCTTTTCTCTACATTAAAATAATATTTCCCACATGTTCAGTAATACATATTTTGTAATTTTTTCAAATAGCATTTAAGTCTCACAAATAAAACTGACAATAACCTCCTCACATTTCCATGGGACTGTGTACTATTTCCTAACTCTCTTTATTTCCCACAGTATCCCTGACTGGGAATGAGAAGAAACAATACGTCCAATGCTTTCTTCTTATTAAATACCACCTCACACCCAGGTCCCTTGTTTCAAAAGCAGACTTCTTTCCATTAAACTAAAGCTAGGTCTGCCCTCAACTAGTGTCAGTTTCTAAAATTCACTGGCTCTCATGCTGAATTTCTCAGAGTTAACATAACCCAGCCGACTTCAAAAACAGAAAATGTAATTATGCCATTGCTCTACATGTAAATATCCCCCAATGGGAAAAGCTAAGCAGCTACTATATGTTTACAATTCTAATTCTTCCCAAGGAGTTTTAAAAATCATAATATGTACAGTAATAAAGAGTTTTGTTTTGTAAGTGTTTTCCCCCAGAATTATGAAAGCACATTCTTCCTTGTAAATTATACATGGCATCACTACAGCAAGACAGGCCATGTTTTGGGTCTCATTTCAAAGAGATTCAATCTTAACACATTCTTTCTAACAAATACAAAACACTCATAGCCTGCACTGAGCAACCATCAGAAATTAGCAGACCCTATTTTTTAAGGGTAGGCACTATCCAGGGAATTAATATCAAGTTCTCTCAAAGCCTAAGCTTTATCTCAGCAGAACTCTTTTGATCATAATCAAGAATTAAGTGGGTGGTGAAAATGACAGTGGCAAGAATGATTAACAAACGTTATGGTGTACACACAGGCCTAGCTTGTGGGTAAACTATCAAAGACGAGTTTACGATATACATACGCACACATATGTATGTGTGTGTACATATGTGTGTATATGTATACACAACATATAATAGTTAATAAAAAGAAATATATAGGTATTAGAAATAGCCAGGAATGCTATTTCTTTTTTGGCATTCTTTACATCTGTCCATCTCCTCAAACCTATTAGAAACTTCTGAACAGCAAGATACATGTTAGGAGCTCAGTACCTGTTTGCTGACTTACTGTGAGTACCAGTGAGAAAGACCCTCCTCACAAACAAACAAACGTGTCTCACCCCAGAGGGGAAATCCCAGTAGGTTGGCATGGGTTCACGCGTTGACAAAGAACAGACGATTCTCAGGCTTGGAAACAGCACAGGCAAAGGTCTAATGGTGCTCAGGAGACAACGAGTGAATGAGCGTGGTTATAGCAAAAGAAAAGTATGACTGTTCCGTAAGTCATGATTTTAAAACATTAATTGGGGTTGAGGCACAAGGATGTGGAAAGGAGAAAACAGGCAACTACGCCCATGAGCAGGCACTGCAGCAGGAAAGCTGAGAGATGATGTTGCCAGAAAAGGCACGAGGGAGCGTAAGTGCATAGAAGTGTGGGCTCCTGCAATGCGGAAGATGGAAGTACTCATGAGAAAGCCAAGGGTGTGGAAGCCCAGCAATCAGCTGAGGTGAAAGGAGAAGAGTGCAGAAGGAAGGAGGTGGTCAACATCCCCAAAATCTACAGAGAGAAAGTAGCTGAGGATTTAGCCATCAGGGTTGCTGTGGTGGGGGCAGGTGTGGAGAACAGGGAGGCACTTGGTATGTTCTGCACAATGAACTCAGAAGCATGGCGGTGACGAAGTGTTCAAGATGGGGGAGACCCTGATGGGTCTGAAGGCTGAGGACAGAACAGACAGAGAAGGAAGAGCAACAGGAAAGAGGAAGCTGGTTCACCAAGCTTTTGGGATTCTTCTTCTTCCTGAAGAGATGCAAAGAACTCAGCCCTCGCAGCCTGAGTGCAGCCAAGTCAGGAGGAAGTGGACCCACTAAAAGGCTGGGGATGGGCAGAGAGTCAGGTGTAGGGCCCCACTAGGCAGGGCTGCTGACGGGACAAGAAGTGAGCTCAGCTCAGCTATGATGAGGCTGAATGTGGGCCCAGGGTGGGTCAAGGGAGATGAACTCCCTCGAGGTGGCTGAAAGCCTGGGTGAGACAGGAGGATGGAGCAGCTGGCGATCTGCAGAGGAGCCTGAAGTCCTGGCATGCTGCAGCCTGCAGGGCGGGGAAGCCACAGAAGTCAGGACGCTATGGAGCCACAGTGTCACTGTCACTCAGGGCTGAACTCCACAGGAGAGGACAATGGTCTCTGAACATGCTATGTGCCTTCCAGTCTGCATGCCTTTGCATTTGCTGACATGCCTGCCTCCCTAGCAAACCCCTATTCCTTCCTTCATTTCTATTGAAATGCCCCTCCTCTGTGAAGCCCAGCCCCAAAGAAAAGCAGGGCTCTTTCCTCACTGCTCTTCCTGTATGTTGAATCCATCCTTCCCTTGTCCCCAGGACTCACCTTGTAAGCTATTTGAAAGCCACTCAAATGCATGAAGGTGTCTCCCCACTGGTAGCTCTCTCTACCCCTCTCCCTCGCCTCATTCACGCCTATGAATCCTTCCAGCCACAGATCAGGTGTCATTTCCTAATGGGAGCCCTTCTTCCTGCCCCCCACCCAAAGGAGGTCAAATTCAGCCACTCTTCTCTTTCATGGCACCCTGTACTTGTTCGTCAGGGATTCTCTTTGTTGTTTTTAATTTTCATTTATTTTTTTATTTTTTGCAGAGCTAAGGGTCTTGCTTTACTGCCCAGGCTGGTCTTGAACTCCTGGCTTCAAGGGATCCTCTTACTTTAGCCTCCCAAAGTGCTGAGATTACAGGCATGAGCCCCTGCTCCCCACTGGAGCTTCTCTTGACACATTTAGCATATTTCTAATTACACGCTGTGTTTTAGAATGGTACCATCACAGTCCATCTCTCTCATTAGACTGTAAGCTCCATGACAGCAGAACCCTTTTCTTTTTCACCATGTTGCTCTACCTTGTAGCACAGAGGCTGACGTCAAGTAGGCACTCAGAAGTCCCTGTCAAAGAACCAGCAGGTCAATGACTTGGACTCCAATTGTCATGTGCCGCACTTGAGGTGTTCAAGACAGGGGAGACCCTAATGGGTTTTAAAGGCTAAGGATGGAACAGGCAGAGAAGGGGCAACAGGAAAGAGGAAGCCGGTTCACCAGGCTTTTGGGGTTCTTCTTGTTACTGAAAAGAAGAGAGGCAAAGAACTCAGCCCTCACAGCCTCAGTGCAGCCAGGTCAAGGCTGGGGATGGAGACAGGGGCAGGTCTAGAGCTGCACTGGAGGACAGGCTCCTCAGGGTTTACCGTGCAGTTAGTTCCTGCCCTCAAGAAGCTCTTGACCTACGGAGAGAGACAAATGAAACCAAACCTTTCAACAGAGGGTGAAGAATGCTGTCTGAGTGCTGTGTACAGTGCTGACGGGGCAATCTCCGCCACTTGGAGATTATTGGTGGGGTCTTACCAGGTACCATGCTTGTTGGAGACACTTCAGCAAGATGACCTCACGCAGCTCACAATACCCAAACAGTGAGCCAATAGACAGCATTCTCTGAGGCAGAGCTGTAAACCCCCACAGGCAGCCGCTGGTGTGAGAACCCCTCGCACCCACAGCTGTGGTGACAGCAAATGGCATGACGGTGCACTCACTGTATTCCAAGCCCTATATAAAATATTTCAAGGACATCATCTCCTGGCTTGGTCACATGCCACGGGCTCAGCACTATCAATCAGCCTGTTTTATGGCAGAGAGAACTTGGGTTGTCTCAGAGAGGTTAAATGATGTGTCCATCACAAAGCTAGGAGGTAGCAGAACTAGGAATTCAACCTAGGTCCGTGGGGCTCCAGAGTGAACCGTGAGGCTGTGGTTCAGGGAATATTCAGTCCAAAGACGAGCCATGTGGTGACGACAGCTCAACAGTTGAGAAAGGGCATGTGGATATGGCATCGGGGCCAGGCTGGTGCGGACAGTGGCATGGATGACAGCAGCTGCCTTTTCCAACTGACAAAGCGTATCCAAGAGGAAAATTGGAGATCACAAAAGGGCACATGCAGGTAGTCCAGAGGGGTCCAGGTATAGGCCAGCCCAGCCTTGGTGGGGGCGGGAGTGGGCACTGGCTGCCTCCAGAGTGGGTTCTACTGCTGGGGGGTTGCTGTGGCTGAGTCCTTCCCTCAGAGGCACGCTTCCTTATGAGTGAGACCCCAAGCAACTCCTCAGGCCCTGAGCCTGGCGTTCACAGGACTGCGACAAGTTGGCATCTGAATTTAAATTAGGCCAATTTAGTGCTATTTCTGCAGGTGTCTCTGCTGCAACTTCTCTTTTCCCTCCCTCTGCCTGAAGGAGAGACAGAAAGCAGGCAGCCGAGGAGCACAGCTAGCCATATCAGGACCGGAGTGGTGGCTGTCAGCCCCTGCGGCTCCCCCAGCTGACGGCAGCTGTCAGTTTGAATCACAGAACCCCTGGGGAAGATGCAGGGTCTTCACTGCTTTTAGGAAGCCATTTCCAGGCAGAGATTCCTGTTTGTAAGGCAAAGGCACAAACACAGTACTTCTTTACAAGGTGGCTGTTTTTCCAAAGGAAGTGTAGATGGAAAAAAGGACAGCAAAGCTGGAAAAGGGTGCACTAGGAAGGGAGAGGACGAGGTACAAGCCATAACCCGGGAGAATGCTCACCCGGGACTGCTGGCTGCTGCCTTTTTTTTTTTTTTTTTTTTGAGACGGAGTTTCGCTCTTGTTACCCAGGCTGGAGTGCAATGGCGTGATCTCAGCTCACCGCAACCTCCACCTCCTGGGTTCAAGCAATTCTCCTGCCTCAGCCTCCTGAGTAGCTGGGATTACAGGCACGCGCCACCATGCCCAGCTAATTTTTTGTATTTTTAGTAGAGACGGGGTTTCACCATGTTGACCAGGATGGTCTCGATCTCTTGACCTCGTGATCCACCCGCCTCGGCCTCCCCAAGTGCTGGGATTACAGGCTTGAGCCACTGTGCCCGGCTGCTGCCCTTTAAGAATGGCCTGTCTTCCAGACTATCCCTTACGATGGGGCTTCCAGTATCTGAGACTCCATGGAGAGGAAGTATGATCCTGAGGTCACTGTGTGCTTATGCCCTCCCTTGTCACAAGAATGAATCATAGCCAGGCTTTGCTGGGACTGTGCCTAACCCAAGCTGGGGCTGTGGTGGGGAGCATGCATTTGCTAGGAAGTCCTCACCCCACAATGCCCAGGAGACTACTCAACTCACCTTCTCTTTTGGCTAAGCTGAACAGGGGCAGTGGGGAAAAGAGAGACCAATGCCAGGATGGGAGAAGGCTGCATTGTCTCTCTGCTCAGACTCCTTCTATGTGTCAGCCCGGTGCGCCACACTGGGGATTAAGAAGGGAATCAGGCAGATATGGAGCTGCCCTCATGGAGGATGACAGTGAGGAGACTGGCAGAAAGACGGAGGTGTCCTGAGAACAACCGCAGTGGAGGTCGGAGAGAGCTGGGCTTGCACAGGAAATCATGTGTCCCTGACAGCAAAAAAGGGCTGAGCAACACTCAAGGGTAGGGGGTTAAAGGGTAACGCATCTGTTTTCTTGAAGAGAAAAGAAGCTAATACCCACTGGGTACCAGCTCTGGCAGACATCAATTCTTTTTCTAGTTAATCCTTATCCATCCAGTAACTCTGAGCAGGGGGGTGGATCACATAGTTCTGGATTTCTCTGCCTTGCCCATCCCCTGACCATTTCTTTTTTCCGTGGTCAGTAGCTCTTGGAGAAAGTCTGCAGGTAAGGAATAGTCAATGGCAAGACATATGAACTTCCTTCTCTTCCATCCAGGAAGCCCTCTCTGACTATCCCATCTGCCCCTGTGTCCTCCTCCCCAAGCGCTCTCTCCTTTCCTTCTTTCATGTTCTACAATACAAAACTATAAACCGGTGTGTTTATCTACCCTGCAGACAGGAAGCTCTCAGAGGAGGAATGGCATGCCCAGCACTGAACGCAGTGCTCAGAATTTGTGTCATGGAATAAATGGGTAAATGAATGAATGAGCCACTGCCATTCTCTCACACCCTCAGAAGCATGCTGACTCATTTCGCAGCTCAAAGAGCTCAGGCACTAAGATTGTCACTTTATAGGACAGTAAGGCCAGAATGTGGTGGGAGGGAGGCCCCTCTACCTCTGAGGCTTTTCCAGCTCCAGGCAGTTCCTGCTGCCCTGACACTGCCCCCAGGCTAAGCCCTTGGGAACCTGCTTCATAAACACTTATTTAGCAAGACATTTAAAATGCTATTGATTTCTCTTCTCAGAAGGAGAGGTGAGACAGTGATAGACACGGTGAGCAGTTAGCAACAATGAGTCCATCCACCCTCCAACCAGAAGTCATTTCCCTCTCAGATTACCAGCCTGGCAGCCCTGGGAGGGAGGGAGGCTTCACGCTAATGGAGGCAGCGCTAGAACCAGCAGGTGCTCTGACTCCGATAGTGACAATTGAGCTTAAGCTCCTTTTTCTATGAGACAATGAAAAAGAAAGCTAATTTCAGACAGTATATTCTGTATACTCAAATCCAAGGCATGCTTCTCTCCTACTTAGGAAGAAAGACAGGCGCTCATGCCTCCCCAAGAACCAGGAGGAGGAACCTCTGATCCAAGTCAAGGCATCATCAACAATATTTTCAAGCACTTACTAGATGCTAAACAGAGATCTTACTAGATGGGAATAGGTACTGGGAAATGGAGGCACAGAACAATGATACAATGTAGCCCTCATCCCCTTGTGACTAGCCTATGATGGACAGAACACATGTGTACCATACATACTAGATAGATGAATTAAGTGCTGCCCTGGAATCCTAGCTCCATGAGGGCAAACCTTCCACTGTAGTCCTTGTTAGGCTCCCAGCTTTTATTACAATTGTCTCATAGCAAGTACTCAACAAACACTCTTTGAATTCATTTTGTATTTTGTTAAGGTAACAGCAGCTGCTGTAATAAATACCCAACATCTAAGTGGTTTAGGATAAGAAAGTGTATAATCACCCACTGTCCTCTCCAAGATCAGAAAGGAGCAAGATCAGCATATATATAGTCCCTTAGCCTCACTTGCAGATTTATCTGGGGTGGGTGGACTATTCTCCTTGCATTCCTGGGAGTCCCTAACCTAAAAAAAAAGTTTCCTTTTATGTAAACATGCATTGAGAATAACAGAGTTAGACATGAAGTTTCAGAAACTCCAGATGCCAGCCCTTGATGTTTGAGACTATGGCACAGTGGAGCAGGGAGAGGCGACCCAGGGGTGCTGGTCTCATTCACATGGGTGGAATGCAGCCAGTAGCTGTATTTACATATTTTAATGATCACGTAAATGGGAGTTGGTGGCAGAGGCCATATCAGATTTGTCATAGAATAGAAAAATGCCTTTGGGAAACTAGGTATCAGGGAACAGCAAACCTTTCCACCTAACTGCAAGAGGGGTTAATATGTATGCTCTTGCCTGAGGATGGAGCTGTCTCTCCCGTGGGCCTGTTGTGGGGGAACAGGAGGCAAAAGCCCCATGGGTTGCAGAAAAAAATACCACTGAATGATTCCTCTCCTCTTCTGAAATAAAGGGCAAGACAGTTTAAGAAGCTATGTAGATCCACACTTTTGTCACCAAACTCTGGGACTCATGAAAGGCCTTACTGGATGTCAAACAATTCTGTCTTTGAGGAAACCAGACCTCTGAGTACTCCCTCTATGCCTTCACCCCAGTGAAACTTCCCTGGATACCGGATGCTGGTATCTGGCAGGAAAGGAGCAGGTATCTGACAATGCCCAGAACCAGGCCTGGGAAGGGCTGAAGATCACAAGAGACATCTTCGACCCCTTACCTCTCCCTCCTGCAGAAATATTTTAAGTGCCAAGGCTTCCACTGACTGGGTGGTTTGAAAGAGAAGAAGAGAAGGATGAAATGGAGGGATTTCAGAGACAGGAAAGGAAGAAGACAGGGAAGGGCAGAGGGAATAACTACTTAATGCCAGAACGACAACACACTGGTGAGGGGCTTTGCAGTGGCTGTAATTTACTTCCCTGTCCTCTCTGGCTCTCCTCACTTTTTATAGAAATATACTTTTGTGTCACAGATTGACAATGACATGAGCCAAGGAAAGACCTTATGGGTCAGGGCTGTTTGCGGTCAGATGGATACCATTACTTTGGTTTTCCAAGCAATTAATAGTCACAAACTGCATTGCTTATTTTAATATTAATGAAATATAATTAATTCATCAAGTTTCACCCCTAGTAAGTCTAAGCTCTATGAGAGCAGAAACTGTGTCTGCATGTCTGTGTCCTTCAGGATGTCCTACTGTATGTGTCCAGCATAGAAAAGGAACCGAAAAAGGTTTTCTGATTTTTACTTAATGCCAAGAGCTGATGACAGAGGGTGGAAAGAAGGTCGTAACATGGACCTTCCTATTGCTAGTAACAGTGTAGATGATGATGGTGGTTGTGAGACGCTGATCACATCAGGGTCACCACCTGAGACGTCAAGCACTACCTGCAGGGGTCTGTCCTGCAAACGCTGACTCTGTGACAGATGAATAAAACGCACTCACACACTGAGTACAGTGAATGAGTGGGCTAGGGAGGTCGCCAGCTGCTCTCGGAGGGTGATTGCAGCTATCTGACTTCTTCCTAGCAGCTCTTCCTCACTTTTATTCAGTATAGATTTAATAACAGAAGTTTTAAGTCAACACGCTTGTGGATAATTAACATGGTTAAAAGAGTGATTTTACAAGTGATAAAAAGCTTTGGTTCTGGGGTCTAGAACAAACGCTATTAACCAGTAATCTCCCTTCAACCTCCCCCAAAGAGGACCATCTAGCACAAAGTTTACTTGAGTAAACAAGTAGTTAGAGCAGAGACAAAGGAATGTGAGGTAAACAGACCTCACTGGGGAAGCTTTTATTATCCCTAATCTTCACCCTAAGACCTAAAGCTCTAAGGTAAGAACTGGATGCCTTCAGCCTGTCCTATTATTAAAACCCTTTCTGCCTTCCAAAAGGTTTGAGACTGTATCTTATAACTTTCCTAATATTTCCCTGAATATTTTGTCAACCACTCTGAGTAAATCCCAACAGGTGGCGGTGGTGGTGGTAGTAATAATGTCACTAATTATAAGCTGGGTCCCATTCCAAGTGCTTTACTTTGATCATTTTATTAAAACCTCAGAACAACTCCACTGGGCGGTAATAATATTCTTATCTCCATTCCTCCAATGAAGGCATCAATTTAACAGGTAAAGGATTTGCTAAAAGTGATTTAACTAGTAGATTCTGAATCTAGAAGGCAGATCTTTTATCATTCTGCCTTTCTGCCTGCCACACATTATTTTTTTGCAACGGGGACATTCTGCCTATACCTGAAGCCCTAGGAGAACAAAGGTAAACTTGAGGCATGTGCAGACAAAATAAATTATGGATCTTGATCTTTGAGGACCTCAATGACCATGTTCATGCTAATGATCCACTGCATACTTGAATTTCAGTTACTACTTTTCCTCAATATTATCTCACCCTGTATGATGGCCTTTGCAAAAAACTCAAGTTGGAAGATGCAAATTCAGATTACAAGCCATCACCTGCTATCTGCCACCTCTCTGGCTCTCATGCAAACCAGCTCACACATGCAACAGGTCCCACAGCCCCATGGGCAGGGCCCACACCATCAGCAGGAAAGGCTTTGCTAATGATGGCCTAAAGGGAGGAGCAGCTCTGGCATCACAGCCCTACGTATGATTTAGCCTATAAACACATGGCTGCTGGTAGCTTCTATTAAGCCACCACATTGGGCAGGCCCTGAAAGAGAAGAACAGAGCAGCCTCATCAAAGGAAACCTTCTATGCACCCAGGGAAATACTGGGTATTCACAGGTATACAGGTGCCTGGCTCTCCACCTGAACGACAGCTTCCCTCCATGGTAGATTTCCTATGGTTAGGTTAGGACCAAATATCCCTGCAGGCAACCCATTTATTACTCCCATACTTTGAAGAATAATAAAACCAGCTGCTGGCTGGAGTCTGCCAAGGCTACCTCCCAGGAGAGCTTCTCTGAAGGTTAGTGTGGAGCTGTCATGCACAGCCAGATTTTCACTTAGGCCTTTGTTGTTCCTCCTGCACTGGTTTCCCTGCTCTGGCTGTGTCCAGCAGCTTCCCAGTGCCCACTAGGTGGTGATGCCAGCAGAGACCAGGCCGTGTGCCTAGAGCAAAAAGGACCATCAGTATGGATTGGCTTCCAGCTGAAGTGGGCCCACCCAGCAATCCAAAGAGGTGGGAAGAATGGTGTTAACAGCAAGCTAGCACTTCATGAGAGCTTGGATTACTGTTCAATGCATTCTGATAAGCACCATCTGCTGCCAATCCACACTGGGCATATGTCTCTTTGCCCAAGCACTGCACTGTGGCTAGAAATTCATCACAAAGCATGCAAAGACCTTACAAAGAGGAGACAAATGCTGGAGACAATCTCCAAGCATATTTGGGAGCAAGGGAAGACAGATGGAAAGAAACATTCTGCAAATATAGACCCACAAAATATGGAAGGGACAAATACTGCCTGAGACATTTAACAATATACAATCTGCCATATGACACCAGACTATAAAAGTGACCAGAGGAAGTTTCTGCATCAGCTGATGCCTTAGCTAAATCTATTGCATAAACTGCTTCTTTTGTTTCTGTATGGTATGTTTAATGCTCTAATTCCCATTCAACTATGAGCAGCAGTTCATCCTAAATCCCTCTTTTTTTGTTGTTAAGAACAATCAGTTTTGCATCTCTGTGTATTAATCATTGGCACTAAGAATCAGTTTTCTTTTGGGAACCACAAGTGTCTGTCACTCATAAGAGATGCTGAGGCACAATGGCCCATCAAGATGGCCATGCCCAACCTGCTGGAGTCATTGGCTAAGGGAATTGTTCCTACTGTCCTTCTAAGCAGTCAGCAAGTGATAAAGGAGGGCCTACCGTGTGCTTGGCCAACCACTGGATTGCCCAGACAATGTATATGTATCAAGCAAAAAGGCTGGGAACCAGACATATTTCTTAAAAAAAAAAAAAATTTGAATTACATTTTATAAAAAGAGCATTATAATAAGGAAGAAGAGAAACAAAGTATGAGGTCTCACATTACCAGATTTCATGACTACTATAAAGGCTGTGATTAATAAAGACAGCATGCTTGTGGCAAAGAAAAAAAAAAAAAAAAAAACACCCACCAGATAAATGGAACAGAATAAAGAACTGAGATACAGCCAACTGATTTTTTTTTTAAAGGTACAAAGGCAAGGAAAGGATCATCTTTTCAATAAATTATGTTGGAATAATTGGATACTAATGTAAAAGAATGGACCTAGTCAGAGTGCTTCTAACTTACACAAAAATTAACTCAAAATGGATGATAGGTCTAACTGTAAATTACTAAACTATAAAACATCCAGAAGAAAACATGAAGAAAAATCTAGATAATCTGGAGGTTCGTGGTGAACCAAAATAACAACCTATAAAAGAAAAAAAAGATAAGTTGGACTTTATTAAAATTAAAAACTTATACTCTGTGAATGACACTGTTAAGAGAACCAAAAAGAAACAAGCCACAGCCTCAACAAAAATATCTACAAAACACATAGCTGATAAAAGACTTGTATCCAAAACACAAATGCTCTTAAAATTCAACAAGAGCATAAACAACCCAATTTTAAAAATATACAAAACATGGAAACAAACAGTTCACCACATATGATAGAAAACAACCATATGAAAAGCTCATGAACATCATTTTTCATAGAGAAATGCAAATTAAAACAGTAATACCATACTACCACATACCTATTATAGTGTCTAAAATCCAGAACAACTGACAATACCAATTGCTGACAATGATGCAAAGCAACAGAAACTTTCATTTGTTGCTGCTGGAAATGCAAAATGGTAGAGCCACTTTGCAAGACAGTTTTTCCATTTCTTATAAAACTAAACATCTTATCTACAAGTTAGCAATAGCACCCCTAAGTATTTACCCAACTGATTTGAAAAATTATGGCAACACAAAAAGTTGAACTCAAATGTTTATATCAGCTTTATTCATAATCACCAAAAACTGGAAGCAACCAAGATGCCCTTCAATATGTGAATAGATAAACTATGAAACATCTGTACAATGGAATACTATTCAGTGAGAAAAATAAAGCTACCAAACTACAAAAAGACCTAGAAAAATCTTAAATGAATATTGCAAAGTGAAAGAAGCCAGTATAAAAAGACTATGTAAAGCACAGTTCCATTTATATGACATTCTGGAAAAAGCAAAAATGTACAGAAGGTAAACAGACTAGTGGTTCCCAGGGTTTTGAGGTAGGCAAACAACAGTAGTTGAAAAGATGAAGCACAAAGAATATTTTTAGAGTGACAGAACTATTCGTTATGATACAAAAAGGGCAGATACATGACATTATGAATTAGCAAGTACCTACAGAACTTTACAGCACAAAGTGAACCTTAATGTATGCAAATTTAAAAAAAAAAACATTTAGGAGGCTAGGGGATCCTAGAATGCAATGCAGAATGTGACACGATAATCTAAATGTATTATAAAGGTGCTCACCTTCTAGCTTTGGAAATGAGTGAAGATTATAAGCAAACATTATACATAAGCACTATAGTGGATAAAGTTGTTTCCCATGGAAATAGGGGTTAATAATTTTGATACCAAACTTGAAGAATTAAGTGAATGGATGCTGGATGGTGGTAGCCAAGTTTCCCATTGTTAGAGTGGAAAATTACAGATAAGCAAGAGGAGGAAGCTGTAACGATCCATATGATAATGAGTTGGATACATTAGCATAAACTTGTATTTAGCTTAATACATATGGATACATATAGAATAATTTATAAATGTATGTACATACATATATATACATATATACGCACATTCACATACACACACGCACACACACACACACACACACACACACACGGATTAGTATACACATATATAGTCCCATGATTTGGCAAATCAGAGTGCAGAGCAGCAACAACATTCCAGAAGTAGTGAGCACACTGAGTGCTGGGATCTTGGTTTCTAATTCCATTCTGCAATAAAAAGAACTAGATCTGATTGTGGAAGTGGCTGATTCTATGGCTGGGATATAAAATATACAAGACGAGCCTGGAATATTTTATAGTGCCAGAAATTAAAGAAGTGTTCAAGAGTAGGTAAATAAATCAAACCACAGTGAGAGTATGTCAAAAGGACACAAGACCAACAGAAAGAGTGCCAAATGGCCAAAGCTGGAACAATCTGAAATGTAAAATCTTAGTATTGGATTAATTCAATAGTTAGTAATGGATTATAAACTCAAGTACAAAATATATATCCATGAGTCTGCATTTATATAAATATTAATACATGCCTTAAGAAATAAATAAATGTGGTAAAAGAGATAAATCTCTCATGCAAAAACATTTCAAATAATTTATGTAGACACTCCACCCTGAAGCATCTACATAAGAAGATGGAACATTAAATACCTACTCCTTAAGGTGGGCTATGCATAGTAACTTCTTCCAAAGAGTAATGATATAGAAATGGAGTAAAATGAGTACCCTTGTAGCAGAGAAGCCTGACAAACACTACCTCAGCCAGGTGATCAAGGTTTGCATCAACAGTGATAAGGCATATAGATAAGCATGTACCCTTGACTTCATAGGATGACAATGACACTTGTGCTGATTCCTCTGTGGATCTTGGAGATTCTTCTCCAAACCGATAACCTCGCTTTCATCATTAGACCAACATGAAACAAATCCTAATTGAGGGACATTTTAGAAAATAGCTGGCCAGTACTCAAAACTTTCACGGTCATCAAAAACAAGGAAAATAATAGAAAAGCCTAAGAAGGCATGATGACTAAATGCAATGTGGTATCCTGTATGAGATCCTGAAACAAAGAAAGGAAATTAGGTAAAAACTAAGGAAGTAGGAATTAAAATATGGACTTTAGTTGATTATAATGTATTGATATTTGTTTGTTAATTGTGACAAATGTACCATGCCAATGTAAGATGTTAATAACAGAGAAAAATCGGTGCAGGGTATCTAGGATTCTCTCTACTATCTTTGCAATATTTCTATAAATGTAAAAATCTTCTAAAATAAAGACCATGTGAAAAAATTAACATTAAAGTCATGACTTTGGGACATAGTTGAGCTTTATTGGACACCAGTTGCTGAACAGAAGGGGAACACTATTCTAAGCATGAAGAATGACCAAGAATTGACCAAGCCAGGAAAGTAAGGAGAGTTCTAAGTGATACACCAGGAGTTCACTAGACCAATCACAGAAGGACAATCTGTGCAAAGGCCTTCACAGCCCTGATTCCCATTTATGCCCCAGAAACATCGAAAATTACCTTACCAGGGGCTTCTTAGCAAAGTATTATTCACTTTATTCTGAAAGTTTTAACCAAAGCATTAAGACACACACACAAAGGAAATGTAACATACATATAGATAAAAGAATTAAGTATTTAAAAGTCCAGGTATAAGAGTAAGAATGATCTGAGTTCAAATCTTGGCTCTGCCATTTTCCAGATTGGGGACTTAGGGGAATCTGAATATTAAAAGGTGTGTTTCCTTGTGTTAAAAATGGGGATCATAGTGCCTCCCATCACTGGGCTTTCAGGACTATTAAATAGAAACGTACATAAGGTACAGAGTGTCTAGCAATAGTGAGACATAAATAAATGACTGTTTCTTAAAATTTACTTTGGAGAGGAAGATAAAAATGTCCATTATCTGCAGATGATATCATTTTCTAAAGAAAATCCAAAATGATAAACTAAAAACTATCAGAATCAAGATTTCCTATTTGAAAGAGTCATTTTAACAAAAATGGAAAACAGATTTCATTCACAGAAAGCAATCATAAACATTGACTCTCTAGTCATAAACGTAATGAGAAATACTCCCGTATTCTGAAAGAAAACTGCAGACGTTTCCCAAGAGGCTTGGAGAGAGATGTGCCACATTTCCAGATGGAACAACTTAACTCTAAAGTTATCAATTCTTCTCAAATTACTTTGTAAATCCAATCTAAATATAACTTCTTTAAAGTTTTCAAAATGATTCTGAATATCGAAGAGAATAGATAAGAATACTCATGAAAAAGAGAGTAACTTGTTAGATGAAAGATGAATTATTGAGTAAAAATCATTTTTTAAAGTGGCTATTTAAAACACACACACAAAAACTACAGTTTCGGTTCTCATATTATACCCCAAAAAGTATTAGATTATTAGTAATACTTTTCCAACTACAAGTTGCAATCTGTGAATAGGTGCCTCAAAAAATCTTTCTAAAACATGAGGTATGATGGCAGAGAAAAGAAAATAGGGCATGTCTTATAGAGTAAAGGCACTGCCCGGTGAAAGCTTTGAGTGCTAGCTTACCACAGAAATGATTTCTTTCTGTTTGAATGCCACTGGCCTAATGCATCAAACATGAAAAATTCAAGCCATGACAGAACAAAATGAAAACATAGGTGAAATTTTATCTGGTCTCAGAGTAAGAGAGAGATTTCTAAACATACATCAAAGCCAGAAATTCTTAAAGGAAAGAATGATGGACCTGACTGGATAAAAACCCCAAAATCAGAAAGCACTGTTAAAGACAAATGACATATTGGGGGAAAAGTAAACTATATATGAGAAATTCATATCAAATTAAGAATATAAAAGAATCACCTGATTTAAAAAAATCAGCGTTCTAAAAGCGAAATCAGAGAGGATGTGGGTCATTTAAAAAATAATTACAAATAGCATGCACACACACAAACACACACCTTAAACCTGCAGGATACTCAAATAAGGAAGAAATCAAAATGCATCAGAGTCAGGTAATTGTCTCCCAAGATCCATTCTTCTGCCTAGTAATAAGAACCCTGGTTTTCAGCTGGTTTACTGCTTTCAACCTGAAAACTCTATATTCCTCAGCATCTAGGAAGGACCACGTGACTGTACTCAGACTAAATTCAGACTGAGTTGGCCATTAAGATGAAAGCAGAATTTTATCCAAATTCACAGAGGTCTGCTTGAAAGAAAGCAGTGCTGTTCTTTGCTCTTCAGTCTTTCCCACTGACTGCATTAAAGTTGGAATGGCTGGAGCTCTAGCAGACATCTTGGACCATGAGGCAAACTTGTTTAGGCAAGAAGAGTGGAGCCTGGTTCCCTCATGATTGAGGTTGCTTCACACCAGCCCTAGACTTCCTACCACCTGACTTATTTTATGTGAAAATGAAATAGAACCTCTTTTGTTTAAACTACTGTTATTCGGGTGCTGGAGTGTCAATCACATACTGTTAAACCAAATCCCAGCTAAGAAAACTATCTTTTACTTAACCCACAAAATGGAAACATTCCTGTAAAAATTACAGTAACCAAAGATGATAGGGGTCCTCTGAATAGGCATTCCTACACATCACTTGTGACACATCTCTTCTAAAAGAATTTCTGCTGGTATGTAACAAAAGACTTAAAGTATACAAACCATTTTACCCAGAAATTCTACTGCTAAAAATCCATCCTATGAAAATAAATGTGCACAAAATTAATATACATTGTTGTTCATAAAAGCAGTATCTGTAATAACTAAAAATGAGAGAAGCTAAATGTTCAGTAATAAAGGACTAGCTACAATAATTATAGAAGTTTTACAGAATTGAACACCATGCAGCCATTAAAAATCAAGTTTTAAAAGAATAATTGATGATATGGGAATATTATTAAGTATTACTAAGCTAATGGTAAAGATTTTTAAATAGTATTTTATTATATTCAGTTTGGGAGACTGGGTAATTGTAAAAATTTTATTCATTGTATTTTGTAGTATTTTTACGTGTTCTATAATAAATATGCATAATTCTGATGTTATTTTAATGCTCATTTAAAATAAACCTTGTCTCCCGTCTTCCATCACATACCTGTCTTCTCCACATACCTGTGGTTCCCTCAGGCACAGGGTGTTCTGGTCCAGCATGCCTTGCAGGTTGGTACCACGGAACAATTTTTCCACTCCCTTGTCAGTCTTTACAAGGGATGAGGAACACATGATTCATAACCATAGGTCAAATATTCTCACTCCAGGCCATTCTAAACCCTTCAGCTAGTTCTAGGAACTGCATGCTCTTGAGACAGAGTATCCCATAACCTCTGAGCCACACTGTGATGTCCCTTAGCTGCTGCTCATGGACAAGGAGGCAACAAACCAAGGTGCACAGGGCGCCAGAGGGCAAAGTAGTCAGTTATGGTTATCACAGAAAGCCAGCAAGGAAAGCAACCCAGAGACTTTAGAGGCCAACTTGAATCAGAAGTCTTGGAGTAAACCAGAGATGGCTCCTGAGGCCACCTCTGGTCTCCTCCTTCCCTAGATACCAAGTTGTCATTGTTCCTGACATCTTGGCAACTTCTGACCTCACATCAATATTGCCTTTAAAAGGGATGTGCTCTATGTCCATTAGAAATGTGTTTAGCTGCAAATAAGAAAGCTTAGTTAACAGTGGCATAAAGTCATGGGGATTTACTTTGTGACACAAGCAATCAGAATAAAGGCAGTCACAGTGTTGCTTCAGCTACTCCACAGTGCTACCAGGGTCCCAGGTTCTTTCTGGGCTTCTGCTCTGTCATCCTTAATGGGTGGGGTGGTGGGTTTGAAGCCTTAGGCTTGGCATCTTGTGGCTACAAAAGGGCTGCTGCAACTCCACTCACACTTCTGCAAGGATAAAACACAGCACAAGCTCTCCCTGTCCCTGTTATAAAAGCAAAAGCTTTCTTAGAAATCTCTAGAAGACTTTACTTGCATTTCATGGGCCAGAACTGAATCACAGGGCCACACCCTCAGCTGGAAGAGACTGGGAAAGAAAGAATGCAGGTGAGCTTATTCTTCCTCACATAAAACCAGAATCAAATGGCTACGGGCTAGACAACTAACTGTCTGCTACAGACTTGCAAGACTAATTCTAGAATTCCAAGGTCTTTTGGAAGGCCAGTACTGTCAAACTGTACAAAGACCAGATCCATGTTAATGGGGTATATGTGTGGGTGGGTGTGCACACGGTTTAAAAAAAAAAAAAAAAAAAAAAAAAGCAAAATGCTATTTATTGAGCCCCTTTTAGAACCAGCGACTTTCATAATTATCTCAGTTAATTTGTTTCATTCTGATAATAACCTCTCAAGATAGGCCTCGTTTTTACAGACGAGAAAACAGACTCAGAGAAGTAGCTTGTTCAAAGCCACACAGCTAGCAAGTTCTGGGGCTAGAATTCAACTTCACAACTGCCTGGTTCCACAGGCAATGCATTTTCTAGTGTACAACACTTCTCTCGACACGCCTCATCATATATAATTGAAGGCAAATAAGAGAGAAGTGCAAACAAGTTTGTGCGAACCTTGAATACAGAGTTAGTTAGGCTCATGGAAGGTCACAGGAACAGGAGCCTTTCTGTAGAAGATAGAAAGCAAAGACAGTGCATGTGCCAGAGGCCCCACTGTGATGTCCCTTAGCTGCTGCTCATGGACAAGGAGGGAACAAACCAGGTGCTCAGGGCCCCAGGGGGCAAAGCAGTCAGGGTGGTTATCACAGAAAAGCCAACAAGGAAAACCACCCAGAGAATTTAGATGCCAACCTGAATCCAAAGTCTTGGAGTAAACCAAGAAGATCAGTCTCTACCGTATGTATATTAAACAACTCATAACAGACAGGAAGTAGAAACACACTAAACTGAATCCAGCTACTTATTAAGTATTGTTGCTCTAATCAAATGCATAACAGATATATTACAAGTTAATATTTACACTCAGTGGTGACCATACATTCGGAAGACCCTATGCTGGGGACATAAAAATAAATTAAGACATAATCCCTGCTTCCAAGGAGGTCACAGTCTAATGAGTATAAAATGCCAGTACGTAAGGTCCAAAATGTAATAGAATCACCCGTATTTTTAAGTAGGCTTCCTTGTCTCAACCACATGAAATGAAGCCTCGCTCTTCTGACCACAGAGACTACAATGGTAGTATGTCAAAATTATAGAAACGTACTCAGAAAGCGATAAAAAACTTTTGGAGTCCTGGACTTATAAAACCTGCTCTATAAAGTCATGGAAAACAGCTCAGCTCAACACGATTATTACCTTGAGACGTAAGTGAGCTCCATATGCAGACCCATGAGCAACACACTGTGGATGTATCTGGTCCTAAGAGTTCTTGTTATTCCCCTTAGGGGAGAAAGAGCACAGGACCTGAGCACTGAACAGGTATTTAATAAACGCTGGCCAGCTGGATGAAGACACATTACTCACTACCAACAGACCCAATTGCTGCCCTCAATTTTAGGGGGCGAAAAAACTCTGGGGGTATTGCTGTAAGCTTTAATTTTTAAATATAGCTCAGAAGTCTTGAGAAGCAAGGTACACAAAGTAACAGATCTGTGTTATTTTAACTCACTATACTTTCCCCAAATAGGCAAGTTTCTTCTTGGGCACAGTGGTAATCGGATTTTAATCCAACTATTTCACAACACAGATCTATGTATAATTCTTGTAGCAGAAGCTTTTCACTCAAATAAGAACAAATGCTCGTAATCTCCAGATACTCCTTCCTCTGGCTATAAATGTTCTCTGTGTTCTCACAGAGAGACCAAGGAAACACTAAACAGAATGTTCTATACCACACAGGATGCTACACTTCTGTCATCAAGGCAAAAATATTTGCTTCTTGAGATACCTTGAGCCCTTTTCTCAAGTCAGGGACGTAGGCTGTAGGAAAAGAATAGACCTGCCTGAGCTCAGTTTAGATGATGGTGTCTTCCCAGCGCAGAGAAGCCAGAAATGTACAGCAGCTTACCTGTTAGCCTGAGGTTGCACCCCAGAATGACCCACATAGGGGAGTCCATAGACAAGTACTTTCAGGTTGAGAAGCCTGCCTCTTCAACTTTGGTACCTAAGTCACCTACAAAACTCAACTTATCCAAGGGCTGGGGCCACCAAAATCTCAAGTATATAAACGTGCCCAGGTAACAGTAAGACCCTATTTCCTCAGTTACTTCATTCCACAAATGATTGAAGTCAGCCTAATCTGTGCCATGCACTGTCCTGGGCTTGGTAAACACAGCAGCCAACAAGCTGTGGGAAAAGCTGGAGCTGAAGACTCTGGTGGAAAAAAAGCCTGTCAGGTATAAATCACAGACAGGAGCCTGGTGGGTGGGGGGACACTGTTGCAGTCTCCCAACCCCAGGGGACAGGGGGTCTATGGGAAGTACAGATGCCAGATCCTGGAGGCTGGGGAGAACCAGCAGTATCCCACCTAAAGGAACCAGGCCTTAGACTGCGATCTGGGTTCAGATCAGATCAAGGGAGTAAGGGGTCATGATGTTGTCCACTCTAAGCTACTGTCCTGGAGCATAAAAACTCCCTGGTGACTAGCCTGGCTTAGGACATAACAGTCTAAATTCAAAGATTTGGGGAGATACAGGGAGAGAGATTTATGCCTCTTCAGACTCTGTAATACTTCTCAGGTGCAGTTCCATAGGATTAGTTAGTAGCCCTCATAAAAACAAGGGCTTTTTTTTTTTTTTTAACTTAAAATAGTTTTTTGCAAGTCATTTTCGGGAGTATTTCTTGGCCCAGTGCACTGGTACCTGATCAGAATTCTAATCAAATCCCTTGCCAGCATTAAGTTTCTGGTCTTCGACATTCAACTTCTAAATCTGGCTTTACAACATCAGTATCCCTTGTCTACATAATTTCTGAAGCTGGGGCTATGATCACATCTGCATTTGGGTGAAGCCCAGGGGATCAACTTGGTTGTCAGCCTCACTCCACTTCCACATATGGCAAGAGCCGTTTAGGAGACTCAAGCTTGGACTAAGCATAGTCAGGCCAAGGAGTCCAAAATAAATTGGTGCTCTCTTGGCTAGGGTGAGAAGAGACAAGCACATGTAACTACCTTCTTGAGACCTTCCGCCCCGCCACCCACTGGTATGCAACAGGTGGGGCTGGGTTTGTTCATACAAGATTCTTCTAGGTAGTAAAATTTACTCAAGTATAAAGGACCTGCTTCCAGAAAAACCTGCTACTGCATCAACTGGGAAACTTGAAAGCAGGGATTCACACATTCTACAGACCCTATGGTCTCTTCTGTCCCTCAGCCTCCCACTACTTTCCCTAAATTGTTCTGAAGTTATTGCTGCTTTCAGCTCCTTCTAAGCCTTCAAACAATTAAGATTCACAAGCAGATCTCCTACTGTGTCAGTAGGTCTGCCCTCTCTTGCCATAAAGCTCTGCTCCCTCTTTTCACGCAGGAGGGCCTTGGAGGTAACCCTTCTGGGACTAGGAGAGACACACAAAGTGTTGCCCTAATTACTTCTTTGTGATTTGAACACATCTCTCAGCTCCCTCTTTTCCCTTGGTCTCTCTGGAATAAGGAGAGATCTGGGTAGTTGGGTGGGTTCTGGTTGCTGTTCTAACCAATCTGAACATCTATCACTATACCCTCAACCAACTATTGGTTCTGAGCGTTATCTGGCATCATTACGCATTCCACAAGTTAAATCATCAGTAACATTCCTGCTTTCTTTATGTCTAATTGGCAATTTGGGTTTTCAAACAGAGAATCATCATCATCAATATGACAATGATGATAAAAGTTATATTTTATGAACTCTAACTCTATTTTTATAGCTAAAATTGAGCTTACTTGATTCTCATTACACCTGTTAGACTGGGGCCATACCTTTCTTTGCTCTCCACCCTATCAAAGGCCTAGTTCCCAATACACCGGTCAGATCTAGAAAAGGTGCCTACTAAGCGGCCTGCTTTGTGGGGTGGAAGCCACTTACTTTCTTCTGACGATAATTTCAATTTATTTTTTATTATAATGCTATCTTTTCCTTTCATAGTAATATATAGTAGCGCAATGAAAGAACAGTCGACTTCAGGACAGATGACAAATGAATTTTTATCTTTAAGAGCTAGGTTGGAAACTTGTGGCTATCAGAGAAGGGTAATATGGTGGTGAACAATGAGCCCGTGCTAGTGTTTTGATAAACTTCAGAGAGCTAAGCCTGCTTGAGAGAAAAAAAAAGAGGAGAAAGTGTGTGAAGACATTAATTCTTTCACTTTGGAAAAATCCCATCCGTGAGAGCTGTGATCTCAGTAAAGGGCTATATTCTCTGAGTACTGAAAGCACGGGAAAATTTAGCTTTAAGTGTGTGGATGGACACATGTGTGGATGAGTGGGGTATGCATTTTTTTTTCTTTTTTCAAAGGAAACCTGACCTTTCAGTGGACATTGAATTTGGGTTAAGAACACACAGTATAATGTATGGATAAGAGCACCAGTTCCAGGAAAGGCTTCAAACCCCTGTTCTATCATCTATTATCTGTGTGGCCTTAGGCAAGGTACTGAACAGATCCAAATCTCAAATTTTCTCACCAGCAAAGGAGATAACATTATTTGGCTGTCAGAGGGATTACACATAGGTATAAAGTGCTTAGCACAATTCTCAAATTAAGCACCTTATACAGACTATCTTGTGCCATAGATCAACTGTTTACTATTTTAAACACTGTATATTATGGTATATACGTACAGTGGGAAACACTTTAAAAAGAATGAAGCAGATTCATTCGACATTTGGCAGTCATTGAGAATCTAGACAAAAAGACTGCTTGTAACTTCCATTCTACTTGCATAAGATAGACAATGAACAAAAAAGGTAAGCAAACTAACATATTAGAAGGTGATAAATGATGTGGAGAAAAGTAAATAGGAGAAGGTAGGTAGGAAGTTCTCAGGGAAGGTTTCCTCAGAAGGTGACATTTGTGCAAAGATTTAAAGTGGTGGTTGATGGAATGACCTGTGGATGTCTGGGGAAGAGAGTCCTGGCCAGGGGGACGGTCAGTGCTAAGCTCTGAGGCAGTGGTGTAAAGGGCATGTTTGAGGGGTCCCAGGGAGACCTGAGTGCCTGGAGCTGAGCACACCAGAATCAGAGCAGCAAAAGATGGGGACGGACACATAACAGAGGACCAGATCATGTCAGCCTTGCAGATCACTGAAAGTAACTTTTCCTCTTAATCTTAATAAGATGGAGTATCTTGAACAGGGGATTACATATCTGATTTACATTTTACAGAATCAGCTGGACTACCACGTGCAAGAAAAGAATGCAAGGACCAGGGAGATCAATTAGGAAGCTATTACGAGACAAGACAAGGATGTCTTAAGCCTCTGGTGTGGTTCCTCTGTGGAGGTGGTAAGAAGTGGTTATGTTTGAAATTATATTTGAAGCCGGGCTTGGTGGCTCAAGCCTGTAATCCCAGCACTTTGGGAGGCCGAGGCGGGTGGATCGCGAGGTCGAGAGATCGAGACCATCCTGGTCAACAAGGTGAAACCCTGTCTCTACTAAAAATACAAAAAGTTAGCTGGGCATGGTGGTATGTGCCTGTAATCCCAGCTACTCAGGAGGCTGAGGCAGGAGAATTGCCTGAACCCAGGAGGCGGAGGTTGCGGTGAGCCGAGATGGCGCCATTGCACTCCAGCCTGGGTAACAAGAGCGAAACTCCGTCTCAAAAAAAAAAAAAAAGAAAAAAAATTTTATTTGAAAGTGGAACCAATATGATTTGCTGATGAGTTATATGTGGCAAAGAGAAAGAGAAGGATGGTATTTTTTGTTTTTTGGCTTTTTATTCAGTAAATGGAAAGATGGAGTTGTAGTTCATTAAAATGGCAAACACTGCAGATTTGGGGGAAAGATTAGGAGTTTGATTTTGGACATTAAGCTTGATATGCCTAGGGGCACGCAAGTGGAAATGCTAAGTAGTCATTGCATATTTAAGTCTAGAGTTCAAGGAAGCAGGTAGGCAGGTTAGCTGGTGACAGGCAAATACACACATACACAGATAGGTTTATGTGTACATACATGAAAATATATGTATGATATATAAAAGGAAGGTAACAAAAATTATGTAAAATATAAGCCCGATTATGGCTTAGGAAAGTTTAAAAAGTTATTATATGTATATAAAAATAATTGAAGGCATATAAAAAAAAAAGCTAACCAAACTGGGAAGATGGATTAAAGACTTAACTATAAAACCTAAAACTCTAAAACGCTTCAAGAAAACCTAGGAAATGCCATTCTAGACACAGACCTTGGCAAAGATTTTATGACAAAGATGCCAAAAGGAATTGCGACAAAACCAAAAATTGACTAATGGGACCTCATTAAACTAAATAGCTTCTGCACAGTAAAAGAGAGTAAAGAGACATCAGCAGAGTCAATAGACAACCCACAGAATGGGAGAAAATATTTGCAAATTATGCATCTAACAAAGGTCTGACAGCCAGAATCTATAAGGAACTTAAATTAACACGTAAAAAATAAACAATCCCCTTAAGAAGTAAGCAAGGGACATGAACATTTTTCAAAAGAAGACATATACATAGCCAAGAAGCATATGAAAATATGCTCAAATCACTAATCATTAGAGAAACTCATATCAAAACCACAATGAGATACCATCTCATGTGAGTTAGAGTGGCCATTATTAAAAAATCAAAAAATAACAGATGCTGAAAAGGCTGCAGAGAAAAGGTAGCACTATGTACTGCTGGTGGGAATGTCAATTAGTTCAGCCACTGTGGAAAGCTGTTTGGCAATTTCTCAAAGAATTTAAAACAGAACTACCATTTGACCCAACAATCCTATCACCAGGTATATATCCAAAGGAATATAAATTGCTCTACAGTAAAGAAATGCATGTTCATCACAGCACTATCACAATAGCGAAGACATGGAATCAACCTGAAAGCCCATCAGTGGTAAACTGGATAAATAAAATGTGGTACACATACACCATGGAATACTATGTAGCCATAAAAAGAGCAAGATCATGTCCTTTGCAGCAGCATGGATGGAGACGGAGGCCATTATCCTAAGCAAACAAATGCAAGAACAGAAAACTAAACACTGCATCATCTTACTTATAAGTAGGAGCTAAACACTGAGTACACAAAGAAGGGAACACCAGACACCAGGGCCTACCTGAGGGTTGAGTGTGGCAGGAGGGTAAGGATCAAAAATTTACCTATTGGGTACTATGCTTATTATCTGGAAGATGAAATAATCTGTACACCAAACCCTCACGATATGCAATTTGTCTACAGAACCAACCTGCACTTATATCCTTAAAACTAAAAGTTTAAAAAAAAGAATGTATGTTAATTTTGTAAATTAAAAAAAAAAATTAGGGCAAGAGAAGAGTGTTGTCCAGGCAAACAATCAAAGCCATTAATTTCTAGTGCAAACCTCTATCCCATTTGCTGAACTCTGGTTCCAACCCCAGCAACCCTTTGCCTCAGCGTATCCTTCTTTCTCTGTTCACCTTTAGCTTTCCCCACTTACTTGCTACCAAATAGACTTCAGAGGACCAGGAAAACCCGTGGTGCACTTTCTCAGAGTTGAACTCACAGAAAAGGAAGAATCTGAGATCAAAGCCAAAGTCAGCAGTTACCTCAGAGTCCTGACAAATGAGTTTTTCTTCTTTGATGCAGTTGCCAATTTAATTCTCAAGCATTTTTTGTAAGGTCATGACATTTAGAATAACAAGGCCCTAAAAATTAAATATTCCTTTACGTGCTTAATTTCTGACCTGAATGTAGTACTGAATGACAAGTAAATGAAGTTGAATAGGTACAGAAAGGTTAGCATAAACTGATTTTAAATTGCAAGTTTGCAAGCCCAAGGCTTTCACTCTCTTACACAATGGGCATTAAAGAAAAATGTTCTTTCCTGGATGCAAAGATAAATCTCCATTTTTCTAGGAGCCTCTGCAGCAGGATTCTTTCAGGAATTTTCCACTGAGACATTACAGCTAGTGGAACTCCTTATCCCATTCGCTTTTGCACCGCCTCCTCTTCCCTTACAGACACATTTTTCCAACTCCACTTGTGATAAGTAATGGAATTGGACAACCGTCTGTCAACCCGAGATGGTTTCCCCCAGAACCTAGCCCTCAGGTTGAAAGCACTGTTTGAGAAAAGAAAATCACTGTAGACTATTTTCCTACTGTTCTAAATAGCTCAGCTGGAGGGAAGTTATTTCCTGTTCAGCACGCCCTGTTGGAAAAACTTGCAGTCCTCTTTCCTCCCCTTCTGCACCGAACCTGCCCCCATCCTGCTCCTACCTCCCAGCTCATGTCAAGCCAGTATGGGGGTAACAGTTCCACAGCCTTCCCCATAATTTCTTAGGCTGGAGCCACATCCCTTCTAATCTAATCTGTGCCAACAGAAGAAAAGAAGGAGCTGTCCTTGGAGAGTGTTCTGTTCTGTTTCCTCTTCTAGAGACAGAGTGGAGGGGGCGGGTGGGAGAGCGTCTGTAGGATGCCATTCTAAACCTTGCTGGTTAGGGAGTGTGGTGATATTCTCTGCCTGATGGTTAATACTGTAAGATGTGGGCAAGCGACTTCAGACCCAGGAGACGTTAAATTTAACTCCCACCGTACAGATCTGCCATCATCTTTAGGCTAAAGATGCTGCTGACTGTGAATGAGGATGTACACACACGTGATAGGAAGAAACTCCGTAGACCTGGGGTCAGGTGAGCTGTCCACTGATAGCATGCAAGGGTCTTTTCTCAGTGGGGCCCCAGGGTTCTCTTCTGGTGAATGGGGATGGAATAAAGACCAAAGGTGGTCAAACTCTTCCCACAAATGTAATCTAAGGTGGTAAAGTATAGGAATGGCATCATTCTGAGGGAGGTCTGAGGCCCCATCCATCTGGCCTTCCCCTAGTCCCTATGGGGGAAAGCTGGGGCACCCTGGAGGAACAGAGAGGACCCTTCAACATGGTGTGACAGGGGATAAATGAGACCCTTCTTGATCCGAAATCCTACAACTCTGCCAAGCCTTCACCTCAGGGAAGAGGAAGCTCCAAATCCCTCCTCAGTTGAGGTGCAGGGAATGGGGCTGCTACATTCAGGCCAGAAGGAAGTGGCCTGTGTCCCCGAAACAGGAGAGGTGGGTCAATGAGGGCAGATGCTCAGGTTCAGAAGGGGTGGAATATGGGCTAGCTGAAAAATCTACCTTAAAGCCTCCACTTTTGAGACCTCTATTACCTCTTTAGATTTACAAGCATTCTAAAAAATAAAAAAGAAACAGCACCTCAGACTTTCCTTATGGTCTTCACTGAGGACTGAAGAAAAAGCATCAGCAATGCCCTGGAGCTGAAGAATTCAGGTCAGAGCTAAAAAATGACTTTGCTGACTGGGCTGACTGTTGGGTCCTAGAAAATACCAAGAGAAACTGGGAGAGAACTTTCCTGAAAAGACTCAGAAAAAATGCACAGAATCCCAGGCTCAACACATAGATTTCAATTTCATCTCCCTCTTTTTAACAATGCTTTCTTTTATTTATTTTTTGTTTTTGTTGATAACCACTGCTTCATACTCTGAGGTTGGACTGGCTTTATGGCAATGAGAGAAATAAGGCAATGCAGTCATCTACCCAATGTCAGGAGGTAATTTAGAGGTGTAGGAGGAAATACTCAGAAATTTTAAAGGATGGCTCCACCTTCCACCATCTCTTCAGGGGACACAACCAGGGAGAAATGTCAGATAAACAAAGAGAACAAAGAAATCAGCCACTTGGTTTTGCCTTCTGGAAAAAAAAAAATGCTTGTGAAACTTAAAGGTGAGAGAAGACGCTTCTGATTTGCCAGAGCTGGGTATGTTATAACTCAAAAGGCCAAAGGCTGCAAGAGGCAGAGAAGCAGAGCACACTAGGAGATGGGAAGACAGCGAGTTAGACCTGCCTCACACATCCTCCACGCTGACATCCAGCGCTGACCAACGCAGGGCAACAAGAAGTAAAGCTCTGAGGAGAAGATCATGCAGGTGAGGGGCGGATTCTGCTCTCCACACTTCTCCCCATCTGTTTCTCCCACAATTCTCTCCACAATTCTCCCCAGTTCTGGACCCTAGGCTGGAAAGAGGTGATTCTGAAAGCCAAGACAGGTAGAGAGACCCAGCAGTAAAAAGGACCTGTGTTTGCCTACCAGTTTGAATGCCAGTTTGAGGCAAGCCTCATAAAACTGGGCTCTGCATTGAGTAGAAATGGTTGCCAGGAAGCTCTAAAAGGAACCAGTGCATAGCTTGGTCTAACAGAACTGATCTGTAAAGAGAAGGCTTGAGATAGCAACCTCACCACAGTCTTTCTTGATGACAGAAAACTACAGAAGGTTCTCCTCAAGTTTTCTGTGTCCCTGAACAGGGCCAAGTAGAAACTGAGAGCACTAGTAAACCCGGAAGCGTCTAATAGAGAAGAAAGAGGATTCGCCGTGGCCTTAGTGGACGAGTGAGTATAGGTCTCTCGGTAGAGGCAGTGAGAAGGAACACCACTCGCCTAACTAAAGATGTTAAGAACTCCATCTAGGTGGATGGATCCCAAAGAAAGAGAAAACACTAGGAAATGCCTCCCACTAATACTGCAGCTCATAGGCTCTTAGCCCACCTCTACTTTCCAGAATTGAGATCCAGCCCTGCATTAATAGAATTGACCTGGAAGTGACTTTATAAATGTTTCACCTCAGATGAAATGAGGTTCAAAACAGAGGTAAGGCTGAAAATAAAATGTCAATACAACAGTGTGTGTGTGTGTGTGTGTGTGTGTGTGTGTGTGTGTGTGTGTGTTGCCACAGTTTTTACAAGCCTGCATTTCTAAGACCGTAAACTCTCCTTTCTGCAACAGGCACAGTAGTAAGACCGCTCCTCCCATGGTCCAGAGCCATAACCTGTCTCAGAGGCAGGGAATGCCTGTGGACAGCATGCCCACTGCCTGCAGCTTCTGGAAGGGGCTGCTGACAGGTAAGGGGAGGTGGACTGCATGCTCAGCTCTTCTTCCTCCTCCCTCTCTCCACACCCACAGCTGCCAACTGAAAGTTGCCTTTTATTTCACAACTGCTCTCCCCCTTGTACCCATGCCCTCCTCTTCATTTGAACTGCCACCACCTCAGGTCAGCCCTTGTTGTCTGTCACAAATTATTGTGAAAGCTTCACGGAAAGAGGTGTCAAATCAAAGGAAAAGGTCAGCCTTACCTTGCTCAATTTTGTCCAGGTAAAGCATTATTAACTTAAGTGTTTCATTACACAGAATGACTCTGGGAATTTATCAATGCCCTCACTGCCCCGAATGTGTTCTTATTCTGTAGGAAAACACTGATCAAATCCCTATTAGATAGTTTGGCCAGGCACAGTGGCTCGTGCCTGTAATCCCAGCACTTTGGGAGACTGAGGTGGGAGGACTGCTTGAGGCCAGGAGTTCGAGACCAGCTTGGGAAACATGGCAAAAACCCATCTCTACTAAAAATATAAAAATTAGCTGGGTGTGGTTGCATGTGCCTGTACTCCCAGCTATTAGGCTGAGGCAAGAGAATCGCTTGAACCCAGGAGGTGGAGGTTGCAGTGAGCCAAGATAGCAACACTGAACTCCAGCATAGGTGACAGAGCAAAACTTTGTCTCAAAAAATAAATCCATATTAGACAGTTAACTGTTGTACCCTAAAAGGTGATTATTCTCTCCTGCATTAAGAGACCGTTGGTACTGTCATCATTACTACCACCAACATGTAGCTTCTGCTTCCCCTCATGCTTACATGAAAACTCTACTGTAAGTCAGATCCTAGAAGTGAGGTCTTAACAATGAAGGACAGTCTTAGAACCTCATGGAAAGAATTGTACCAAGTTTGAACTATTGACACTTCAAGTAAGACTCATTGATGCAGACTTCCAAGGTGGTATTTCTTAGATAATTTCCAAATGGTGTTCATAAAAGCAAACTGTTGACCCAAGATCTGGAGGAGCAAAAATAATTATATTGGATTGAAGGAACTGATGAGGAAATAGAATTTTAGTTGTTTTATAATATTGTTGGTATTATTTTTAATGTTCTATTTTCTGATATGATAGAGTTCTGTTTTTCCCTGATCTCTCCCTCACCATTAATTTGGTAGGCTGTGCTTTTGTAAATGTTGTGAAATGAAACATTTTTAAATGGTAATCTTGTTCCCACTGACCTTTCAGAATTCAGGAACAACACTTTTTTGAGTCTCTTTACATTTAATGGCAATGGAGTTACTTGTACAGATTCAATAAGAATCTGTTCTCATTTTTACCTGTAAATAATAAAACGAATAGATGGCACAGTCAAGGCCGCACCTGGAGTGTCAGTCTTATCTGCTTACATACAAAGTCCATCATTAAGAAACAAGGGTTGATCTTTATTTGGAAAATCATGACGCCCACCCAGAAATCTGGATTGTTACCTTATAATGGCAGACTTGGAGACCATCTCTCTGAAGGAGAAATGGAGTCACCTCCATTTATAGATGCTACAGGCAAGACAGTGGCAATGTTTTTTTTTTTTTTTTTTTTTTGAGATAGAGTCTTGCTCTGTCGCCCAGGCTGGAGTACAGTGGTGCAGTCTCAGCTCACTGCAACCTCTACCTCCTGAGTTCAAGCAATTCTCCTGCGTCAGCCTCCTGAGTAGCTGGGATTACAGGCACCTGACACCATGCCCAGATAATTTTTGTATTTTTGGTAGACACGGGGTTTCGTCATGTTTGCCAGGCTAGTCTCAAACTTTTGACCTCCAGTTACCCACCTGCCTCGGTCTCCCAAAGTGCTGGGATTACAGGCATAAGCCACTACGCCTGGCTGTCCATGACTTTCTTAGTTTAGTTTCCTAGCCTCAGAATAAAAGAGCAAAAATAAAAACAATAGACAATATACCTGGAATAAGAGAGGCTTCTGAAATTTCCAAGGATTTTAAAGAGATCTCTAGACTGAAGTTGATTTTCTGGGCTTTGTAGTTGCTTAACACCACATGGCTTTAGATTTTCTGACCAGGCTACAAAGAAGCTTACCTATATTAGTTAACTTTTCTTACTGTATATATATCCAAATGAATCAGGCCTAAATGCAATGAGATTAGCTTTCTGGAAATCAAGAATAATCTTTGGAGATTATTTGTAATCACAGTGTTTCATGGTTTACAATGTCCTTCCACATCCTGACTTAAACCTCCCAAAGAGCCTTTAAACAAAATATTCCTGAAGTAACCATGATCACATTTAGATTTGAAATCTTCATCTATCTGCCCTGGAAAAGACAACATGGCTTTTAAAGAGGCAAATAAGCACTCATACCCCATTCATTCTGCTCCATTGCAAATCATTCCTAGATTTAGAAAACATAAGCATATGCATGAGCACACACAAACACACACACACACACACACACACACACACACACACACACACACACACACAGAAGCCAACTACAACGGAGAAAGCCCAATTCCACAGAAGGCAAATTCAAACACCTATCTTGAGTCTCACCAAGGAAGGCTCAAAAAGAGGCTGAGACCAGTGGGACAACATTACGTTCTCCATCATGAAAACATCCAAATGAGCCCAACCTTCCCTTCCCCTCTCGGCCGTGGAAGAGAAACAGCTACCCCTAGGGAGGTATTCTCTTTCATCTGTCCCCTGGCTCTGTGCTGCCTTACAAGTAGAATATATTAATAAAGAAATACTTTGGGGGAGAACTCTCTCCACTGTTGTGACATCTCTGCAGTCTCTGTTTTGATATTTGGCCTTGAGAAGTTCAAAGGATTTGAAATATGAGAGTTCAAGAAAGACCAAGATGTACCCTAGGGGAGGTCCTCGTCTTAGATGCTGAAAAACATGCGACTCCCACACCATAGCCAATATGACCTCTAAAAGAACCTAGTGGATATCTTGGTCTAACAGGATTATTCTTAAAGGCTCTTCTTCTTCCTTTTAATGGTAGTTGAAGGCAATCCAGTTTAGGGACCCTAAGTAAGCTGGAGCACTTACTTGTCATGTCTGCTCATTTCCCCAGTTTGTTCCTGGTGTCTGGGACAGAGCTCGGCCACATCAACCCGCCGTGACCCCTCATCCCCGCTCAGGGATTCTCTGGAGACCCCCACTCACCATTCTTTTCTGCCTTGTGCTTCGGTGGCTCAGGCTCCGGGAGACAGGGACAGGGTCCATCACAGAGGGTGGCAAGGCTTTTGCCAGTAGAACAAGCATGGAACTCCAATTTGCACTGCAAAAGAGAGACACAACAGGCCTTAAGAAGGCAGCAACAACAGACTCCCGACTTGGCCTCCTAAGAAACAGACAGTGCCCTTTGCACCACAAAAGCAAAGACAAAGCTGGGAGAGGTCCACCTCAGTTAGAGGTCTGAATTACAGAATACTGAATAAGAAATGGCCTTTTATATTTTTCCAAATGCAGAGGGTAACTTCTAAAAACACCGTGGAAGCCCTGGAAGACTTCCTTTAATGATGGCAAACTCTACGGTCACTATTTCTAAAATAAAATTATTCATATGAAACTTAACGTCTGTGGAGCCCTATCTGGTCCAGGAAGCCCCCTCCATTCACTCTGAGGCATCTTCTCCACACTCCTCCCATGGGGAGGCAGCATGATACCACTCCCGGTCCCTCTAAGCCTGCTCACATGCTCTTCCTGAGAAGGAAGAGTAACAATCCCTTTAGTAAGCCTGTATGGTAACCTGAGGCTCAGCCCTTTCCCCTTGGGAGCAAGGAGGAGTGAATGCTCTTGCTTCCATTGTCTAAAACCTAAGTTTACATGGGTCTTCCCCATCAGAGGATGCCTATGCTCTAACTAACTTGTGACTCCATGGAAATGTTTACCTAACTCTCAGATTCAATATTAGAAGCTCATAATCCACATCCTCTTGTCAACCCTTTATCAGTAGCAATGGTAATATTTTTTTTTTTCGAGACACATTTTCACTCTTGTTGCCCAGGCTGGAGTGCAATGGTGTCATCTCAGCTCACTGCAACCTCCACCTCCCGGGTTGAAGGGATTCTCCTGCCTCAGCCTCCCGATTAGCTGGGATTATAGGCGTGCACCACCACCCCCAGTTAATTTTGTATTTTTAGTAGAGATGGGGTTTATCCATGTTGGTCAGGCTGATCTTGAAATCCTGACCAAAGGTGATCCATCCACCTCAGCCTTCCAAAGTGCTGAGATTACGGGCATGAGCCACCGCGCCTGGCTATTTCAGTTATTTTCTGTCAGCTCTTTACTCAGTGAATTCTCAGAATACAGGCAGGAGAGAGGAATGTTATTAACAGGTACAAAAGACCACAACAATTAGCAGCATTTTTATTATCCCCATATATGGAAGAAGAAATTGAGACTCAGGCTAAATAACCTGCAAAAGCTCACAAAGCTCAGGGCTAAGCACTTAATGCATTCCAGAAAACTGTGTCTCTCATGTAGATGATGCTTGAGAATATAGACATCCCATACTGAACTGTGTGTGGCTAATTATGCGACTTTGCTATTGGCCTGGATCTGCGTTGTCTGAGAGTTTACTCCTTTTTTGTCTGTAAATTTCTCAAGATCAAGGCCAGTGTGTAATCGGTCCTCTGAAAAGACCCACGGGCCCAGGACCACATGCGTATCTGGTGGAGGTTCAAAGGAAGAAAGATAGGTGAAATTTAACGAGCACCCACTGTGCATGCAGCTCTTATCAGGTGCCATGGGGAATCTTTTAAATGAAAGAAAAGAGGAGATACAGTCCTTGCCCTTGGAAAACACAAATGCATACCTTTGAAAAAAGTCCACTAGCATTTGCAAAGCCACACACATGAGTGCAGATAAATACTGGCTTATTGTGAGAGGACAAGCTATTCAGTCCCTATACTGATTAGAAACGGAGGGAAAGAGTGTTTTAAACCTGGTTCTGAATGTACTGGATGTCACTCCTGTGTCACTCCAACGATCATCCATACAGTTGCTGGCTGTCCTTACAGGGAGAGAGCAACAGAGCCAACCTACAGAGTGCTGGCTTCCACCTGATACAAAACTCCCGCTTGTGCATATTTGTTAAGTGCCTAGTACGTGCCCAGCATGGCAGCAGTCATTGTGGGAGCTATAGAGAAAGCAGCCACGGCCCACGCCTCAAACATCAGCTGAGCTAATGAAGCAAAAAAGAGTGTGTCCTTGTAAAGCCATGTGGATGTGACGACGAGGTGAGGCAGGAAACAAGTCTAGGTAGGGATGGAGCAAAAACGAGGCCCACAGGTATGGGATGTGCCTAGAGAGAACATGTGGCCCGAAGGTGAGCCGAGCGGAACGCCGGAAGGCAGCAGGCAGGTCACTAGCACGAGGAGTTTCCTTTCACTCAGCACAGCCTGTGTGCACATGCCCATGGCTGGCCACAGCTGCCGTCACCAGCCTGCTGCCTTCTCCGCCTTGTCTGGGCTAGCTCTCTGGAACAATCCTCAGTTTCAGACTAGTGGTTCTCTGGCTTATTAACAGGATCCTTAAACCTCATTTGGGGGAAAAATATATTTTTATGTGTCCATTTATTTTATAAAGTCCAAATTATGACCTTTATTTATCACCAAGCCTTATCATGCTATTGCTGTTATTGCCTGACTATATCTGTGAAAGACTGTGAGACTCCTCACTCTCCACTCCATTCTCCTCTCTCTGAGAGAGGAATCCACACTCCTTCTCCAGGCCCCCTGTCTTGCAGCAACACCTACCTATAGGAGGGTCAACTTGCCTACCAGCTCTAGCCACATGCTCAGTCCGACCAGTGGTGGTTAGTAAGAGGGATGCAAGGCAGGTTTGAGCAGCCATGTCAAGAATCACTGGTTTCATCACCTCTCTCGTTGTTCTCTACCATGAAATGCACTAGATAAGGGCTGCTCCCTTCTGCCCAGGACCCAGAAGGCAGAGAACATGGAACAGAGCTGAAGTGTTCTGGGCAGAGCCACAGCTAACACACAATGTGAACACAGAAATATGGTGTATTTGTAATAAGCCAATGATGTTTGGGGATTATTTGTTATTACAGTATAACTTAGCAAAAGCTGACCAACAGAATGGCTTACTTCCTACTAGATCATGGAGGTCTTACCAACAAGAAAGGGTTTTAGTCACTGATGTATCCCTGGTATGATATGACATACACAGAGCCCTGGCATATAGTAGGTGTTCAATAAACAGCTGCTGAATGACAAAAACAGAAGGAAGGGAGGAACCATTCACTCTGCTGCTCTGGACCTCTGTTCCAGTCCCCAGGTGCTTATCAATCTGTCTGTGCAAGGAAGGATGTGCTGGAGCTCAGCACTCAACACCTTCATCCGGAAGCACCCTTCACCTGTGTCTACTCCGAGACCCCTCTGTGAGCTCCACATTCAGTATGCCGCCTCTCAGCCTCCCTGCTCACACCAGCCTATCACTGGAGTATGGACTCTGCGGGTGGACTTGCCATGACTGGGAACTCTCTGGACTGTAGTTCCTGAAACTCCACTTTCTCGGCTGGCCTGCAGCATCCCCGCTCCTGCCCAGCCCTGGTGGCCATCTCTGCAAGCAGCCCAGTCTCTTCCCTAACTACAGAAAGGCACCACCAGAGAAAACAGTACTTGCCTCTTATCTGCATCAGTGAAAATCCAAGTTCAAGGGTACAGATCTGTTTTTTACCTTTCAGGACAATATGTGGCATTTCAATGACGCTTAAAAGGCTATATAATTTCTTTTTTTTTTTTTTTTTCAAGAGACAGGGTCTCGCTCTGTCACCCCGCTAAACTGCAGTGGCATAATCATAGCTCACTGCAGTCTTGAACTCCTGGGCTCAAGCGATTCTCCTGCCTCAGCCTCATGAGTAGCTGGGACTACAGGCATGTACCAGCATGCTTATTTTTTTAAAAAAATATTTTGTAGAGATGGGGGGTCTCACTGTGTTGCCCAGGCTGGTCTCAAACTCCTGGCCTCAAGCCATTCTCCCACCCCAGCCTCCCCAAATGCTAGGATTACAGGCAAGAGCCACCATATCTAGCCATAATTCCATTTTGTATAGAGGTCAAAACAGACTATTTAGAGATACATATACATGTGGTAGAAGCTCCTTTAAATACTGGCGGGAGAGAGGACCACAAAGATAGGGTCACCTTCCCAGGGGAGGCAGCAGGATTGGCCAGACAGGAGCCCAAAGGAAGCATCATAAACATCAATAATGTTTTATTTTATAAAGTAAGCATTAGATTTTGAGGCTTTTGTTCTGTTACTAGGCTTGACAACTTTTATAAATAATATATACGTTTTTATGCATCAAAGACTTTATGATAAAATATAAAACAATGTGTATAGGCTTCTACGGATGTGACAACCAAGCTAGAACCGCACCTCCCAGAAGGCTCCATGAGCAAAACCAGCAAGCATGGGGAAAGCCCTCCAGGAAGGCTGCATAGTGTGAAGCTCCGCTCCTGAACCCACTGCCTCCCACAAATGTTCTCCTCCCACAACACTTCTCTAATTCTCACCCCTGAAGTCACCCTCCCATCACTTTCCCTCATCCTCCCTCCTCCCTCTCCCAGGCTCTTTCTAGGGAAGAACAGATACAGAAGCCAAAACCTGATCATCATTTCAGCTTTACATAGAGAAGTCTACGTAAAGACTAGAAATCTCTGCTGTTTAAGCCACCCAGTCTGTGGCACTTTGTTTCAGTAGCACTAACAAATTAATAGACTTTTCGTCCAGATTTTTTAAAAAAGAGATAGACTCTAAGGAATGAAGACACTTTGTCTTAGGTTTATAAAGCACAGCTCTTTGTGCCAAGATGGCTCAGCTCTGCTGGAAAGAAACACAACAAAAACTCTGAAACAGCAGCCTCGGGATATGAGCAGTTGGACCTAAAGGACTTGACCAAGTTGTATCAGTTGTGACGCATGCCCAGGAAAAGAGGAAATATTAAAAATTCAAACCTTTATATTGATTTTATGATGAAGCAGTCAAATAAATAATGAACTCTAGCTCTCTAAAGGAGAACAGTTGAGAAACTAGGAAATAAGGACTTTTAAACATTGTGCTAGAATCCATACTCATACAAACACAAAATATTAATATAAACACAAACCCCTGGGGATTCTAAATCCTTGACCTGCTAAAACAAAATGCCTGCCCTAATCACTGCAGACAGAAAAAGAAGCGAGAGCCAATGACTACATGAAAGGGCAGATACATTCAAAATGTTGACCTACTTAAAAATATGTGTGCTAGCAGATTTCCCAACCAATCTTCCCTTCTATTTTGCATAACACACTAATACATTGGTGGGAATGAGTGAATGTTTTCCTGCAAATGGCCAGTAAGTCTTTCTCTTCTGTGATTTGTAAAGCACAGCTAACAACCTCTTTCTGGTTCATTGCTCACACAGGTCTCAACTGAGTACACTTCTCCACCACACCACACTCTGCTTTGCCTCGCATGCTTTGGGTATTATTTTTAACATTTTATTCAAATTGCTTTCTCCACTGTATTTCGTCAACCTATCATCCACTTTTAAGCCAGACTGTTGACAGTTCACAGTTGACAATTTTGTTCACAGTTGATGAATTCTGATTTGTTTTTATTCACCCAAAATCATGTCACAGTAGGGGGGGTGGGGGCGGGAAGCAATCCTGAGGCTCTGCCGGCTTTAATAATTGGGTGTGAAGTGAGCGGCTGCCGACTGCACCAGTCGGATGCCACACATGCTGTCCCGGCTGATGGGAGAATAACCACCCATTTCTGCACGGGGCTTGAGTGGCTCAAAGGTCATCTGGAGGAAGCTATGCAGAGAAACAAGGGAAGGTCTCATTTAGAACCTTACCGAACATCCGTAAGTCTATGTGTTCCTTCCACATTCAACATGTTCACTGAGCACCTACTACGGGCCAGGCCCTGGTCTAGGTATAGAACCAATGGGACAAAGGCCTGTTTCCATGAAGTTCACATGGCAGGCATTGATAGGAGTCAGGGAATTAAACAAGGGAAAGAAAGAGACAGGGAATGATGTATTGTATGGTGTGATCAGTAAATCTTCTGGAAAGATGATGTCTGAGCAGAGAACAGAATAAAGTGAGGTATGCAGCTCTCTGCGGAAGGAGGGTCTGGGAAAAGGGAAGCACAGAGATCTGGGGTAGAAGATCCTGACTACACTTGAGAAACAGTGAGGAAGGTGGGCAGGGATGAGGAGAGTGGGAAGGACCATCTCAGCAGAACCGATGGTTGGCCCACGTGTGACCTAGGGCACAGTCTCACATTCATTCTCTCTCTCTCTCCCACCCCTCCCTGTGGTACATACACACACACACACACACACACACACACACACACACACACTTCAAGTTACAATTCCAAGTAAGTCAGAGCCTTAAACTTCTTTAAAACCAAGCTGCTAAAAATAAAGGAGGAAAATGCTTTTTTTTTTCCACAATAGAATACCAGCTACAAAATTTTTTTAAAAAGGCTGATGTTAGAAAACCACCATTTTGAAACTCCTCATGTAATAATTGTGTCAGGAAAGGACCATTTAATGTTTCCTAAAAGTTTTGAGTGAAAGTTATTTGAGAACAGAACATTCACAGTCTCAAAGTGTCTCCTTACAGAATCTTGTGTTATTATTATACAAAGAAGAAAATGTACACTTTCAACAAAATAAATGGCAGTCACCTCTTAACAAAGGAGTCCAAGCTAGTACCACTGCCAGTGGGACAGGCGGACATGTACCTTCTGATTTGCAATAAAAGGAAGTCCACAGTAGCAACTGTGAGACACTGTTATTAAAAATCTTTAACCCGAGTCTACGTATTAGGAAACAAACAAATCCCAAATTGAGGGCATTTTGTAAGATAACAGCCTGAACTCTAAAAACAAACAAAACAGACCTGGGGTGGGTGGATTATCATACTAATCATTCCTAATTAAAATAAATTAAAAATATGAAACAAATGAAATGAGTGGAAGTTCACCGAACCTTGACTAATAATTATTATACAAAACACATTATTATATAAACATTTTGGGAGGAATTTGTGTGATGTTAATGTGAACTATATGCGAAGTGCTATTATGGAATGTTCTCATAGGTGTAGTAACATGTACTAAGGTGGTTATATAAGAGAACACTCCTTTTCTTAGGAGTGAGGTGTCACAATGCTGCAAATCACCTCTAACTAGTCAAGGGGAAAGTGTGTATGTATACAGAGAAAGCAAGAGTACACAAATGTGGCAAAATGCTAACAACTGTCAAATCCTTTTTTTTTTTCTTTTTAATGAGACTGAGTTTCACTATTTTTGCCCAGACTGGAGTACAGTGATGTGATTTCAGCTCACTGCAACCTCTGCCTCCTGGGTTCAAGCGATTCTCTTGTCTCAGCCTCCCAAGTAGCTGGGATTACAGCCGCCTGCCACCACGCCCGGCTAATTTTTGTATTTTTAGTAGAGATGGGATTTCACTATGTTGGCCAGGCTGGTCTTGAACTCCTGACCTCAATGGATCTGCCTGCCTCGGCCTCCCAAAGTGTTGGGATTAGAGGTGTGAGCCACTGCAACAACTGTCAAACCTTAATGATGGGTATACAGCATTCAGTGCATTATACTTTAAATGCTCTGTACACTGAATAATTATTAAACTAATAGCCAGGGAAATAAAATTTAACTTGCTTTGCCCTGTGGTGCTAAGAAAACCCTTCCCAGAAACTACTCCTCTTTTCCCTCCCTAAACTCCTCCCTCCCCAGTGGCTTGCCACTCTCAGCTGTTGCAATTACTGTCCCTCCTGCAGCTGCTCCCTAGAGCAGGCGTCCCCAAACTTTTTACACAGAAGGCCAGTTCATTGTCCCTCAGACCATTGGAGGGCCGCCACATACTGTGCTCCTCTCACTGACCACCAATGAAAGAGGTGCCCCTTCCTGAAGTGCGGCGGGGGGCCAGATAAATGGCCTCAGGGGGCCACATGCGGCCAGTGGGCCGTAGTTTGGGGATACCTGCCCTAGAGGGTGGCTCTCAGGGAAGGGACTGGCTTACACCTGGTAAAGCGCTGACCTTCAGTAAGGATCTGTTAAGGGGACAAGTGACTGAGGTTTTCCTGGAGCACAAAATGCTCTTAATTTATATCAGCAATTAGCTTTGCTCATTTTCTCACCTTCTTTATCTTGTCAGTGATTTAGCAAACCCTTTTCCAGTGAGCGAGAAGGTTTCAGTCCAGTTCATGTACAGATTGTCACAGGCTTGGTTTTAGAGGCAAGGCTGAATAAAGATTCTCTAAACTGTGTAACAAAACCAGTGAGGAGTCTTGCCGTCTTCCAGGCAATGCATCCCAGAGTGACCTGCACCTTGATGAGGAGCACAGCCCTGCCCTGCATGCGCAGGCCACCCCAACCCCCACCCGCAGGCTCCTGGACCCTGCTTTAAGCTTCCCAACTGTACACAAGGGGAGCTGCCTGGGCTCACCTTCACTGTTCTCACTTCTGGGCCTTTTCCCTGTTATCTCCTCTACGTGGGATTTTCTGAGGACTGGACACTCTTCCAATTTTTCACATTTCTGCAGGATTTGTTACTCATCTGGGATTTTAGAGAATAGTGCAGATAAGGAAGGACTTGGAGATCCTGAGCCCGTCATCCTCTCAAGGAGATGGCCGATCCCCTGGATGGAGGACAGCCTGGTGTACGTCAGAGAGGTGGGACCATGCACAGCCTCGCCAGGCAAGGCCTGGATGCAGCAGAGAGCCCAAATCCAAGCGGCTCTCAGTGAAGGCACACAGTGGAGGGCCAGCTGCGGCCCTCCCCTCTTCCATGCGGCCTCCAGGGTCCTTCCTCCAGGAAAGCTTCTTTGAGGCTCCTGCCTCCATGCCCCAGGACAATTCTCCCATTGCACTCACCACACTGGACAGTGCTTATCTGTTTACATATCTACTTCTTGAAGGAAATAGGTGTCTTTGCCTAGATCCTAGCATATCACAAGTACAGATGCTCCTAAGTTACTATGGGATTACGCCTCAATAAACCCATTTTAGGTGAAAATATCAGAAATCGGAAGTGCATTTAATACGTCTAACTTACCAAACATCATAGCTTAGCCTAGCCTACCTTCAGTGTACTCAGAACACTCACATTAGCCTACACTGGGGCAAAATTATCTAACATAGAGCCTACTTAATAATGAAAGAGAGAGTATCTTATGTAATTTACTGAATACTGCACTGAAAGTAAAAAACAGAATGGTTGACGGGTAGCCAAAGCAGTGTTTCTACTGAATTCGTATCTCCATCGCACCACCCTAAAGTCATAAGGTCTTCAGCTGAGCCACTGTAAGTCAGGGACCATCTGTGTTTAATACACTTTTTGTTTATTTATGGGATATGCCTTATGTAACCCTGTGTGAGGGCAGGTGTTAATATATTTGTTCTGTAGATTAAGAAACTGAAACTAGAGAAAGCAAATGACTGCCTCAGGGACACAAGGCCTGTAAGCAGCAGATTTAATTTTTAATCTAACACTTTCTCTTCTGCCTAGTCCAGTGCTATGTGTAATGACTCACAGTCTTCTCCAACAATGAGGGGTTTGGCAAAGCATTTACAGGCATCCTAAGGGCACAGAGAGGAGAGGGAAATTACGCCAGAGCTAGGGAAAGGGAGAGAGGATGGGAGGTGCCCTGTTGGAGGCTGTGTGGTGCTGACCTGCAGGGAAGAAACAGAGCCGGCCAAATGGAAGCCTTGCTTGTCAACTGTGACTTATCCCTAGTGATAGTGATGTTATTCAAAGCCGCTGTAACATGTTGCAATTAGCTGAGCCAACTTACAGAAGTGAAGCTGATCAGCTCACAGACCTGAATCAGGTAATGTGTGGCTACCTTCTGTGTTCCAGAAGCTGACAGCACCCAGACTTAGCCTCTCCTGGAGGTGGAAGAGCCTGCAGCTATTCCTCGCTAACAGATTAACTGTCAAGTGTGATCATCAGAGCTCTCCCAGCAGTCCAGAGTGGCCCAGCCAGGGCCTGAGAAGACAGTTCTGTTCATAGGATCAGGCCTGTGAACTTGACTCCTACCTGATGCAAGCTCCTTCGAAGAGCTGTTCAAGCTCATACACCCCAGGGCCACATATAAGCTGTGCCTCAAAAGTGAACAGGAAGAGCTGCTGAAATTAATTTCATCATCTTCCCAGAAACTCTAGAAAGTGAAGGACTATCACTTCCATTTTACAGATGAGAAGGAAAGAAGTAAAAAAGGAAGAGACACAAATAAGAATGAAAGGAGAGAGCAAGAGAAAAAAGCTGTCGAGGAGGCATGGCAGAGGAGGGGAGGGAAGAAATTCAAGGAAGAGAGCAAGGGAGATGTTTCAACTACGGAAAAAAGCACAAAACACCCCAGAGAGACTGGGGAGGTGCAAGAGGCAGTGTGGGAGCAGAGGCTTCATTCACATGTCTCTCGCCATCCTGGATATGTGGGCTCAGGCAGCGCTAGGAGAGAGGAAGAGGATGTTCTGAGGTGCTAGCACCTGCTTAAAATTGTCTCTGCTGCTATAAACACCCTTGAGATTCCTGCCTCTCCAGCTGTTCTGGTTTCCTCAGAGGGGACCCAGCACACAGTAAGTACCCTCCATGCTGCCTGTTCCCCACTGGCTGGGGCAGTTGACTCCACAGTCAGAATTCACCAGAGGTGGGGGCAAGTTGAGGTGGCACCCGATTCTATCTTGACTCATGCCTCTCCAGCTGTGATGGTGGGTAGAGAGAAGCTCTCTGCCCAGGACCTCTCATTGCAACCTAGTAGGGAATTTGACGCACAGGGTGCCACTGCTTTCTGGGGTTAAAACAGGCGACTTTACATCACCTGTCCAAATCTTCATTTCCTTCTCACTAAAGATAAGCCCTACTTCCCGCAGCCCTCCCGGGAGAAGAAAGGATAGCTAGTGATCCCTAGATCTCCAGTGCCTGGCAGCATTCCCGGCACACGGTAGACAATGAATCTTTGCTGCTTCTTCCATCCCCCAAACCCCACATTCATTCTTCTCTTCCTCCAATAGTGTCTCCACACCGGAGTGATCTTTGTAAAATGCAAATGTGTTTGTGGCACCCCAACCCAGCTTACAGCCATTCCTTGTATCCTGCTATCCTCAGACAAAAAGATTTTTAGCCCCACAGAAAAGGTCCCAAGAGATCTGTACCCCACATCTCTCTCCACCCACAGCCCTTATGTCTCTCCGAACACATGCTTACTCTGACCCAGCTTGCAGACTATGCTCACTTCCCCACCTTGGTCTCCTCTGCCATGTCCCTCAAGGCTTCCTCTTGGATGCTTTGCTTTGATTACAGCTCCCCGGGGAACCTGCAGTAGGCATCCCTAGGTACTTCCAGCACCTGCCCACCTCTAACACTCTGATCTCTTGCCCTGTACTTCAATGACAGCTTTCTTGTCTGTGTCTCTTATGAGCTCCATGAAGACTAGGTTTGAACTCAGCCCCAATGCCTAGAAAATAATCTGAAAAAGAGTATGTACTAAATAAATGTTGGACAGCTACACAGATGCATGGGCAGGAGGAGGGAGGAACAGCCCCACCCATCTAACCACCTACTGAGCAATCGACACAGCTCTGTTGTCATCTCCAATGCACTTGCCCAAATTAGGTCCTCTCTCACTATCCAACTCCAGGCTTCGATACTCCTTGGCTCCATGAATAGCATCCAGACGGTCACCGTTAGACAGATACAAAGCCTTAACTGTCGCTCCTACCATCCCTTCTGATTCTCCCCACTTACCGGAATGTCCTACCAAATATTCCAAACTAACATTTTCCTCTCAAGCCCTGATCAAAACTCAAGTCCTCCCTTTTGAGGCCGATCACCATCTGGTACTGATCCTGCTTCTTCAACCACGCTGCCCTGACTCTTCAACAGGCAGCGATCCTTCAACAGCTGTCCTCTCCCACCCCCCGGTCCCTGCTTCACTCTGATGTTGCCCTCATCCGAATATCTCCTTCTTTTCCCATCCCAAACCTTCTCCACCCATGCGTGTCCTCTTCCGGACACTTCCCTGACCACTCCTCCTCCTGTAGGCTCATGCCCTCGGCTCCAGTCACATTTCCAGCTCACCCCACTCAACCACGCACAGCCCCATGCCTGCTCCTCTGGTTTCCTCTTGCCCTCTAATATTTTCTTCCCAATTATAATCTAGCTGCTAGACCTCAGGATATTTGTGTCATCTGTCTATGTATTCATCATAGTACAGATACGAACACTAAGTATATTTCTGTCCTTCACAGTGCTGGTAGAAATGGCTTCTAAGTCTTCATAATGTATATAAAATGTAATATAACTAACCACGAACCTGGCATTGTGCTAAAATTTTTACATATATTTTCTCCTTTAATTTTCACCCCGGCCCCTATATGATAAAAATAACCATCTTACACATGAAGAACATGTATAAAAATGATAGTAACATCCAACTTACACATCTGAGGCTCAGATGTGGTTTGACCAGTGAAAGCCAGCTCTAAGTTGCGAAGCCTGAATCCAAATCCAGGCTATCTGACCCTAAAGTCCGTGCTCTTAATTAAATCTTAAGTCTCAAGTCACAATGTTTTCTGAATTTTACTCACGTCAACATGTTTTCACAGTGTTTGAGGCTGTGCTGACCATGGTCTTCCCTGTCAGCTGATGGTGCCAGCAGGAACCATTAACTTCCAAACAAACCAAGCCGAGTCACACAAATGGTAGGGAATTCTCTGAGAACTGTACCAAAGTGGGGCACACTCAGAGTTACAGTGTCCCTCCCAGATGTCTCTACAGGACCCCTGCCATGATCTCACTGAAACAAGGGCTTCACCAGGGTGGAGAACTTGGTCTTTTCATTCCCAGATGCACCCCAGGCACCCAGAACACAGCCAGCACACAGTAGGTGTCCTTTAATTATTTCTTGAATAAATGAATGAATGAATGAGATAGAAAGCAAGCCCCACAAAGCCCTGCCAGACCTCCGACCAAAGAAGGAACAAATTTCTTGACGAAATGAGGGAAGAAAACTACAAATAGTGTACGTAGCTCTACCAGAGAGAGCACTTCACAGCCACCGGAAGGCACAGGTGAGATGACCACGTCACTCATGAAAAGGAAGGTCGAAGCGAACAGAGGTCTACATCAGATCTTTAACTGCTACAAAGCAGCCCAGTAATGGCCTCTTTTGTAACTTCAAACCTATTTTACTGGTTCTGAACTCCCAAGGATGCAGGCTTCATAAGTACTTTGTCATTCAGAGCTCAGACAACGGTGAGGCCAGCTACTCTGTTCTGATCACACAGCAGGGGGGCTGCGTCTCCTGTCCACAGGCATCTATGCAGATCAGCCTTCTGAGGGGCATCCCTGGCCTGGGGTCTGTGCTCTTCACACTATCTGCATTTCTTTGTCGTAACTAACACACTATAGAGGGCAGGCCCCTGAGCCTTAGTTTCTGAAGCAGTGACCTCTCTTAGAGTCTCTGCATAAAAACACCTCTCCTCGCTTACCTACAGAGACTTCACAGATAAGGGAGAAGAAATACAGTTGGAGACACAGTAACAGCAGATTTTTAAAGTGACAGAGAGGCAATACTCCATCCCTAGTTGCCCCCAGTGCACTCTGAAAATGGAAAACCAGATACTAGCTAAGCACATCCACCAATTTCTGTCCAAAGCTGACACTTCCCAAGGTAAACAAAAGCCATTAAAATCTCACCTTGGGCAGACATCAGATACCCATCACCAGCCATTCAGCCTGCTTTACTGCTGCACTTCAGCCCAATTTCTTCCTCTCTCCCCTCTTACTTGCTCTAGAAAATACACCCCAAATATCTTTCTGAATAAAGCCTGCATATGTCCACAAGGGCCAACAGAAACGAAACCACACATAAAGGTGACCAAAAACGGCAAAGCAGACTTCTGACCAAATGCAACAAGATTAAAGTGATATTTTTAAAATGAAACAGTAACTTAAACTTAAACTGCCGGATTTTACTGCTTAGAGCTGAAAGACGCTGTAGTGCTGAACGAAAAAGCCATATAACTCAAAGAGGATTTTCTTTGCTTGGCATCACCTCTGTGAAAAATACGTTTAAGTAATAAAATGCCCTTGCAAGAGTTGATTCTCTGATGATGGGGGTAAGGTGTGAAAATGGTTGAGGGCTGGACAGACTGTCATTTTTCCTTTCTTTTGATTGCACAGTTTTTCTGGAACATGTCTGATCTCATTTCTCCCAGAGCCTGATAAAAGCAGAACTGAATAGGTCAGGTGCCGCACCAGTCATCAGCCCTGATGACTGCCAGGCAAGTTGTGTGCTGATGACTCTCGCCACTTGCTCCATGGGCAGTAATGGCCAAGTCACGTGGTTCATGCCGAACCCACTCGCCTTTTGTATTCACTTTTGAGGCCAGAACTATAGCCCCAATGATCCTGAGATGGCCGTGATTTGAGCAGGCAAACTCACAAGGCTGGTTGGGATGCAGACATCTGATGTGGGAAGGCAACTATCTGGGTAACTTCTTAGTGTACACAGAAAGAAGCAGATCCAGAGCCAGGAGGCCAGCCCATGGGGACAAAGGGAGGAGAGACATGCCAGCTACTTGCAACAAGCTACTGGGATAAGATGCCATGAGCCTAACCAGGTGGGTAGGGATGCTTATGGAGAAAGATCCATGGAGAAGCAACTGGCATGGGTGCAGACAGGAGGGATGAGAATTAAAACCCCGTGACACAGGGGCAGGCAGTCAGAGACAAGACACCTATGGAAGTCCCTGTGAGGATTTCAGGGAATGGTGACACTGGATGAGGACGCATGACAAGCATCCAGGTTTTTAGGAAATGAGATGCAAGAGAAGCAGCTGGCACAGCTTTTGCGGGTCAATCAGCCTTAGATTTCCATCCTGGCTGCGTGCTTGGGCATGGAACAGAGCCAGGAAGGCCCCAGAGTCTGAGCCGGGCCTCAGTCTACAGAGGCCTAAGCAAAGTGGGGCAGCTTCAAAGACCCAAGAGCTCATTACATATTCAGTCCTCAGCTCCAAGCTTTGCACTAGCCTTCTCTTCCCCTGATTTCAAAGTTAGAAAGTTCAAACTAGCCTCCTCCCACCCCTACCAAGTTTCCACTTGCATATTTTGATGTCAGTCTGAATCCTGTGTTAATCAGGCCAAAATTCATTAATGAAGGCCTACTGTGATCTCCAGGAAGCTAGCTGCTCTCCTTCTAACATGATCTGTGTTTCATACAGCTGAGTCGTTTCTCAAACACTCTAATACCAAGCTCTGGGGCGGGGGGAGGGACTTCATGGACAAAATAGAACAGCTCCTGTCTCTTGGTGTCCATTGCAAGATGTGCGCTCCCGTTTCAGGGAATTCCGCACTGCAAAGTAATAACGAGCACTCACGTTGTGGCACCCTCACCATGTCATTGCCACAGATAATTAAGCTCATCAATTATCTCCTTTCCTTTGCTTAAGATGATGTCACTGTGAGCTTACAGGGAAGCCAATACATCAGCTACTCAAATCCTCAGGAGCTGACTTCCCAGAGCAGCAGAGTAGTGAAAACAGAGGCTCTAAACAAACTAACCTGGGTTCGAATCCTCCCTGGCTCCAGCCTTACGTGCTCTGAGAAACTTACAAAACCCTCCTGTGCCTTAGCTTTCTGATCTGTGAAATGGGGGAAACCATGGTGCCTCCCTCAATGGGCAATGACACTGCATTTATTCAGCTGATATTCGTTGAGCACCTATTATGGGCCAGGCAGTGCTCTGGTTGCTAGGGATACAATGGTGAATAAAACAGGCAAGGCCGTTGTCAGCTTGGTGCTTACATTCTAGAGAGGTATTTGGAAAAAAAAAAAATTAATGTGTATGAAGTATTTGGCACAATGCCAGACACAGAGTACTTTCTCTGTGAGAGCTGGAGATCACAGGTTACATTTGGAACACACATCTCCCCACTACCAAGCCTATGGAGGGAATGGGCATTCTTAAAGCCCTGACCTTGGGGAATTTTGCCAGGCTTCTATCCCTCCAGTGTGGCGGAGTCAGCTATAATGCAGTAAGAATCCTACCGGGCTCTGGAGCAAGGCAATATCATCAGAGGAAAGAATTTGGAGGCAGAAAAACCTGGTCTCAAATCCCAGCTCTTGCTTGCCTGTAAGTGACCTTGAGTCTGTCACTTACGACTTTGAGGCTTAGTTTTTATAACTGTAAAATGGGGATAATAATAGCACCTGCTTCTTTGTGTTACAAGGATTAGCCAGGATCATGATGAGAGTTGAGCTCAGTGCCTGGCACAGGGTAAGTGCTCATCCCCCTCTGCCAGCCCTACCTCCACCCCATGGAGACTCAGGAAGCTACAGCTATTATGGTGCCTCCATCCCACTTCTGAAATTGTGCCCAGAGAACCTAAGTCATTTCACTTGTTGCCCACAGCGATTCAGTAAATTCCATCCCCACAAGCTGGCCCTGCCTCCTTCTGCTTGCTAAGGGTAGCGCTGAGCAGCAGCACACACTCAGAGCTGCAGAGTGGTGCGGGCATCACAAGTCCAGAGCAGTGCACTGCCCATAACTTCCTGTTCAACCTGGAGCCATGCCATGGATAACACCTTTCTTCTCCCCTGCCAGACTAAGCTCCGGGAGGGCAGAGACTTGAGCACCAGTACCAGCCAGGGGCATTTCTAGGGCAGAGGAAACACACAAGGGATGGAAATGAGGCCGAGCAGGATCGGTGTGGTAGGGGCATTGGGAAACCACTATGACAGAGGGATGCATATGATAGTCTTTGATGCCCTCACCAAAAGTCCTAAGACACATTTGTGAAAAATGAATGCTCTCCTAAAGATTTCATAGTGCCACAGGGGTAAAGGTTATACCATGGTGCCTTACCAAACCTTAAAAAAAAGAGAGAGAAGAGAAAAGAAACTATTAGATCCTTTTATCACCGCTGGAAATCCTCTCAGCTGCCACTGACCCAGGCCTGCCTTCACCTTTCCATGCCAACCCCACTACACCACTCCAAATGCTTCTCCTCGGAGTCCTTATACCCATATCCCTCCAAGGAAGCAAAGTACTTGCTTTGGGATACATTGGCATCAGAAGACAAGAGACTTACACAAAGCAAAAAAAAAAAAAAAAAAAAAAAAGCTCCATCACACACACACTGTTTGCATTTATAACCTGAACCAAGCAATAAAATATGTTAAAATTGAAAATAAAAATGTCCCATGTACATAGAAGATAACTAAATATGTGATTCTAAAGGAAAGAACCGTCAGCCCTGAGAGTAACAAGCCACGTGAGGTGGTGGCAAGGCACCTCAGGGTCGGAGTGTTCCCTAAGTGGCAGCACTGGGGCTGTCCGGAGATGTCCCATCCAACACTCACAGAGCCAGCGGCAAGGACAGCACAGCATGAAGCATGCCTGAGGGTAGCTGTCAGAAAGGACCTCTGCGTTACTAGAAAGGAAAAATCATGATTTAAATTTAGGGACATCACCAACCACAGCTCTGAGGCATTTGCGAGGCAAGAGCAGAAAGTGACATTTCCCCAAGCAGCAGCTCAGCCCCAGTGAGATGATCCCACTCACCATCTGCACACAGGGCTGCTGGCCATGCCTCTTCCAGAAGGAAGCAGGGACTGACAGGGAAGCCTGTGGGGAGAAGCCTTTAGAGAAAGAGACCAGTGTCCTGGAAAACACAGAACAGTTTGGGTCTCCACACTGGGGAGGAAGAACATTCACCTTTTGCAAGGGAATGAAGGAAGATCAAGCCAGATCTACACCCATGAAAAGAGAAAAGGCCAGCTCCAATCCCGGTCTGTCATTCCTGAACGCCTAATGGTGATAATGATGACAGAAACTGAGTAATAAGTACTGAAGTTGAGCTTTGCATCCATTAGCTCATCTGATCCTCTTGATAAACCTGTAAGGTAAGCATGCTTGGTTCTTAAACTACCTGCCAGTCTGATGGGTGGAAAACGGTATCTCATCATTGTTTCTGTTTACCTCCTCACCCAAGGCAAAAGCCCTTCCTCCCTGGCCCTACAGTGTTATTCCAGGCTGGAGTCATAGGCTCTGCAGCAACAGACTGACAGACCTTCAATGTTTTTTACAACATCATGCTTGAGTCCTGGCTCTCCCATCTATTAGAGGTGATAGTATCTATTTCAAATGCTGTGTTAAGGCAAATGAAATAAAACATGCTCATAGAGTATTTAGCACAGGAACTCCCCATCTGACCCATCTCCCCTTTTCTCACTGGGTTAATTTGATGCTTGAAGGCAGAGCACACCTGACACTCCTTTTGCCCCTCCCTCCATCTCTCACTGCATCCCACACTCCCTAGTCACAGTTTCACTTAGGGACAAAGTAAGCCACTCCCAAGGCTACAAGATGTCAAGGGCTTACCTTCCACCTTCCAGCCCTCACCTAGGTGGGGCTAGTAACTGGGCAAGGACAGCGGTAGCATCTCTTCTGGGAAGACACTGTGCCCAGGCCACAAAGGCAGCCCAGGGAGGAGCAGCACTCAGAAGCCCTCGGAGAGGAGGTCATGAAAGAAAGGCTCAAACATGAGGGCCTAGGCTCTTTGTTTATTTTGAAGGTAGGCAAAACCATCCTCTAGAAGGCAGAGCACAGTCTACAGAACCTAAATTGAATAAAGGCCTTCTCGGGAGGTGGCTTGCTGGGGCTCTGTACGCCCAGGTGGAATGAGCAGACAAAGCATGCACTCCTGTCACCATCCTGCATCCACTGAGCAGGTCGTGCAAGCAGTGCCTCCACAGCCCCTGGAACATGCCTGATGCCACTAGTCACTGAAGCCACCAACCGAGCAAGATGATGGCAGACTCAATTCTTGCTCCCAGAAAGTTTAAATTTTAATGGGCATGTTTCAAATGACTAATGAGGAGAAGAAACACTTAGCTTTCCACTACGCCTTATTCTTAGTCAAGTGCTCTCCCTTCTAAGTTTTTTCTTTTTCTGTGCATCAAGCTTTTAAGGGACTTAGGAAGCCAGCTGCATTTGATGGATGGAGAAACTGAGACTCACAGAAGTCACAGGATTTGCCCAAGGTCACCGGGATGATACGAAGTACAGCTGAGGCCTGAATAATGTTTGCTGAGTTCCAATCAACTGCTCTTGTTACGTAACAAGCTGTCATTTCCCCAGCAACTAGAGAAATCCTTGTAGATATTTGCTGGGATGAATTGATACAGTAAAAAGCCACCACAGAAGCTTCCTACAGGGAATGGTGAAGGGAGCTGGGCACAGTCATTTTTCTGTCCCTTCCATCTGATTAACTGCAGCAGGGAGGGAGGTGCTACTAGGTGGGTTCCTTTCCTCCCTCCAGGTGAAGTCCACATGTGCAGCTGCATCTGGAAGGGCTGACTGCTGCAGGAATAGGTCTGGGCATGAGCTCAGCTGCATGAACTCAAAGCAAGTCAGTATCTCTCTCTGCTTCAACATCTTCCTCTAAAAAGAGAACCAGTACCACTGACATCTTTGGGCTATGTACTAAGTGAGATCATAGGAGTAAAGCTCTTAGCACTGGGCGGCACTCAGTATATGGTAGCCACTTTATCATTATTACTGTCATCGTTAATACTGTTATTCATGTCATCAAGTTCACTATAAGAGCTACCTTCCCGAGGCCTCTCAGCCTCAAAAATCCTGCAACGTGGGACCTCTGCAGGGCAGGGAGGACTGGAGACGGCCTGCAGCATCTCTTCCAGCGAATTCTGCAGTGTGTGTCCCAGGGCGGGGCCCTGGGGAGCACTAGGACCTTGGTGTGCAGGAGACACTGAGGTAAGGAGCCCAGTTGTGCTGGATCTTTCAGGGGTTTTAGGGAAAGTTTTCCAAGCCCTGTAAGAGGGAGAACACTGAGAAGGCCCAGAAAGGAGGTCAGGAAGCAGGGAGGAAAAAAGAGAAAAAAAGTATGTAAACCAAGGGAAACACAAGGGTGGCTCTACCTAGGAACTTCTCACCCAGGATTTTTGCAAAAAACGACTGCTGACACTACATGCTTCTCTAAGCCTGCTGGTGCCCAGAAGCATCTGCCACTCCCTCGTGGAAAGCACTTAGGTGGAAGTAGGAAGACTCGGGTTCCAGTCTGTGCTTAGACAATAACCCAGCTTCTCAGGTCTAGTTTCCATGCATGTGAAGATTGCTGGGGGTCAGGGAGTAGGGACCACAGGAGGCTGGACTGGATGGGTTCTAGGCTTCCCTCCATGCCTTCATTAGCCACCAGAACTTCCTGCCTCAAGACTAATCTGTCAGACACGGTGGTGGCTCACGCCTGTAATCTCAGCACTTTGGGAGGCCAAGGCAGGCAGATCATGAGGTCAGGAGTTCGAGACCAGCCTGGCAAACATGGTGAAACCTCATCTCTACTAAAAATACAAAAATTAGCTGGGCATGGTGGCAGGTGCCTGTAATCCCAGCTATTCGAAGGTGGAGGTAGGAGAATTGCTTGAACCTGGGAGGCAGAGGTTGCAGTGAACCAAGACCATGCCATTGCACTCCAGCCTGGGTGACAGAGTAAGACTCCATCTCAAAAAAAGAAAAAAAAAAAAAAAAAAGACTAATCTGGGTCCCTCTCCAGGCAGAGGTTACAGTTTCTATTCCTACAAAGCCTCTCCCAGAATGTGACTGAAGTCTCAGAGCAGTGTCATGGACTTGAAGGCACATCCTTCTCCTGCATATTTTTCAGGTAAACCTTAACTTCTTAACCGCATTGGTTTTATCAACGTGAGCTGGTTGTATGCTTTCCGTTGCTCAGCAATCTCTCACATAGATGAAAGATGAACGATGTCTATCTCCCATATGGGCTTGTTTCTACTTTTGGATACAAATCACCTGATCAGCTTGCTCCCAGGCATTTGTAAAGAAAGATAAAAAGAACACTCTCAGGATGCCAAATCTATGACCCTTTGAGAGAAAGTTTGCTAATACTCCTGCCCCTTGTCTCACCCACCATCACCCCCAGTCCTCCAGATATCATTAGCTTTTCATGCCAATCATCTTTGTTTTGCTAAAGCAGGTATTCTGAGAAATACACAAAAAAAGGTAGCAAGGTCCGAGTCCCTGCCCTTAAAGAGATTTCAAGTAGATCAACAAATGAATCAATTAGTATATTATACCACACTGGTCACAATTCTCTGGTGAACCATGACAAGGGACGTTAATTACCATGGGGGTTGAAAGATGGAAAGGCACTGTGGGGAGAAATGTTCCAGGTGGCTTTGCAACCTGGTGCAAGGTTCTGAAACATTTGGCAAGAACCTCATTCCATACCTCTATGGGGGAGATCAGGAGCAAAGAGATTAAGAAAGAGTTTTAGAATTGAATTTGGATCCCGGTCTTGTGAGAAGGAAGAAACTTCTACTGTGGGTTCTCAAGCAAAGGAGAAGCACAGACGGCATGGCGAGAGAGGAGGCCAGGAAAGCACTGAGGCTGTGGCAAGGAGGCTGAGCAGGAGAATGGAGGAAGGACTAGAACGGAGAGCCAGCACAGAAACGCAGGTGCAAGGGGAGGGGGAGGGGGGCTTGTGCCTGGTGGGGCCTACACAGTGCTGCTCTCCTGGCTTCCCATCCCCTTCTTGTCCCTGCTCATGAGTGTCAAAGTCTTTGATACTGTCTCTGAATTAAACTGAAACAAAAAAAACAAAACAAAACAACAAGAAAACTTCAAAAGATACCGTGTCTCAACAGCATTTTCTAAATTTCTGGTTATTCCTTCTAGGGAAGGTGCTGCCAGACTCAAAATTGTGGTAACAGCTCCCATCTCATATTAAATATAGTAACTGTCATGGCCAACATACTAACTTGCAGGATGTGGCCACCCTCCTCCCCCTCCCACACCTACTACAACATGATGGCAGAGGGGCTGGAGCCAGTGACCTGAGGGCAGTGGGACAGCAGCAAGCTCTTCTCTGTACCTAGGACCTGAGGAACTGTGCTGCTGCCCCTCAGTATCTCCTCGGTGACCTCATCCAGCCACACCTGCCAGTGCCTGGAGTCACCGAGAGACTGATGTTCAGAAGCCACATAAAGCAGATGAAGTTGTCAAAAGCTTTCACATCTCTACTAAAATCATAGTCCCCTCAACTCCAAAGTCCCATCAGATGCATCATCTCAGACTGAAACAGAAACACCAAATCTACACTGATTTTGAGTAACAAAATTAGAAATGTGCTCTCAATTGAGAACACATTTTTAGAAATTCCCATTTCTGAACACATTTTGTAAAGCCATGGGTTAGAGGCCTTTATAACTATCAAAGAGAGCTGCACAGTTTGCCCTTGAATAAAGAAAAAGGGGCCCTTCGGAAATATACCAGGAGATGAGCCAGGAAGGCCACAGAGGCCACTGGCAGGCGGCAGCATTTCCCTCCCCATGTAACCAGGCTGGGTGTAAGCACTAGGATCTAACACCAGATACTTGGCATTCTTGCTCACTGATTTGGTTGGGACTACATGGAGACATGGAATCAACTTGGAGATGGCCCATCATTTAGAACAACAGAAATGAAAGCAATACTTTCTCTAACAAAAAGCAAATCCCACGCAGGACAAGCTGCTAGTTTAAGGTTCTATTTCAATGGAAAAGGGTTGAGCCTGCCTCAAGAACGAACAAGAGAGTTTTTTGCAAAACAGCAACCTGAAGTTTATTCTTTTGTCAACAAAACTGCTAAGTAATTTCTAAACTTCTCACAAAGAAGCAATTAGCCAACAGATACATCTGTTTTCTTGGTCTGTAAGAGGGAATTTTACCTTGGGCTCTGCCTCTGGCCATATCCAGGCCTTCTTCCCTCTGCAGATCACAGCCATCTGGCACACAAGCATAGACTGCTCTGGGAACACCCTACCTTCCACTGGAGGGGTGCTCACTGTCTAGCCAGAGTAAGGTAAAAGATAGCGCTAGGGCTGTCAGCTCATCGAGGACAGGGCCTGTGTCCAGCCATCTCCACATCCCTCACCTCACAGCCAGACATGGGGACACAAACTCAGCACAAACCTTTGCTGGCTGAGGTTAATGAAAGAGCAAAATCCAGTCAAGTTTGATTGTGAGGTAAAGTTTTATCCCAAAAGTATGAAATACCTCTCAAATATCCCACAGTTCCCAAGCTTTGAGAGGAAAAATGGTCATGGAACAAACGGAATGGGCCGGTTCTGTGAAAGGAAAATCTCTTTGTTCCCTTGGGCTTTTGAGCAAGGGGCTTTGACAAGATGCAACTTGCTTCTCCTGGGACTCTGAGGCACCTGCAGTCATGAAGTGTTTTCTCTCTTTCAATATTCTCTGGCTCAGTTTCAAATTCCAGTCTAAAGCCCTCTCCTCCCCACCCCGTCTCTTTACATACTAATCCAGCCATGGAACTGAGCCATAACCCAGGAAAAAAAAGGTAGCACAGAGAGAAATGAAAATGGGGCCACAGGATCTTCTGTGTTCAGTGACCAAGAGGCAAAGGGGGAGCAAATCAGCCAGCTTCTGCACAAGCATGGGGACTCTGCTTTCAATGTGGGCATTTCTCCCATCCTCCCATGGACTATCTCTTCCCTGATCCATCGTACCCTTCCACCAACATTTATTGAGCATCTACTTGCTACTAGGCACAGTAGTATGTGCTGTGAATATAAAGTAAAGACACTAGCAAAACACAGTTGAGCCAGGATGAGAAGGCAACCCCAAGGGTGATGCTAGCCAAATAAAACCCTCACTGTAGATGAAGCTGAGATACTGTTCTTCACGATGACATCAATGCCAGGCATCACTCCCTGGGATGTATTTGGAGAAGGCCTGTGTTCATGTCTAGTGAGAGTGGTGCCCACTGGCAGCCTTTACATTTATGCCTTGGTTTCTAGGTAAGGACAAATAAAAGCAACAGTTCCCTGGACAGCCACATTTAATTTAATTGCCACTCCCCTTAGCTTCCAGGCTCTCGGGCCCTCGGAGCTTCCCACCGCTTCAGCAGTTCAAATTTCCTCACTGTCAGTCTGTCAGAGATCACAGATTGGCCCTCCCCTTCAAATGGAGAGGGCCTCCAGGCAGGGAAGCTTGAATTATTCATCTCAGACATTCCCAGAGCTGGGCACACAGCCTGGAACCAAGGTACACAGAGGACACTGGATGGTGAACTGAAGTTTATTAGCCCCTCTTTCGAGGACTCAAAACTCTGCATATGGGAGCTCATGTGTTCTTACAGATTCTTTATAATATTTACTCATGAAGCTATTTCATCCACCAAGACTAGAAAGAATCCCCAAAGTGCTCAATCCTGTCAGTTCCTTATAAACACAATAAACTCACATTTCCATTGTTTTCCTGTCAAGTCCCTCAGTGGGCCACAGAGACTTTGTGATCTGGCCCCTGCTCACCTCTCCAGCCCCATCTCCCCGCATACTCCCTGCTGCTCCACCCATCTTCCAATAGCCAAGTGTGTCCATTAAGTCGTTTTTCTGTGCCATGCGTTGTACAAGATTCTGAGGATAAAATGGTAAGCCACAAATAAACATGGTTCCTATTCCAAGATCATAGTTTACTAGAGTAGAGACACATTAAATAATCTTACAAATACAAAATTAATCTATAACTATGGCAAATGCTAAGAAAAAAGGTACATGGTGCTATTGAGATGTGTAACGACAGGCCCTGAGCTGGGTGGGCATCAGGGAAGGCATTCCTGAGGAAGCGACCAAGGGGCTGAGATCTACAGGAGGAGGAATGTGCCACAGGTGTGGGCAGGGGCGTCCAGGGCCGGCCCCGCTTGGTGGTTCTGTCAGAACCTTCTTCACACTTACACAGCTCAGTCATTACCTCCTCAAGAGGCCCTCTGACACCCGGGTGAGGTCAGACGTTCTCCTACTGTGTGCCCGCATGATATACACCACCTTTTGTCAAGTCATTCAGTACATCTCCCCTTCTGACCTGGGAATTCCATGGGGATGGAGATGTTGCCTAGTACATTTTATATATCCTGTGCCTAGAGAGGAACAAGCACCCAGTCCTTGCCTGACGAACAGGAGAAAAGATTGATGAATGGATGGATGGATGTGCAAAGTGCCTCTTTCCTGCACTCATGCTTGCACACATCAGTGTTTGGGCAGTTGTACTAGTCCATTTTCTGTTGCTGAAACTGGGTAATTTATAAAGGAAAGGAATTTACTTCTCACAGTCATGGAGGCTGAGAAGTCCTGGGTTGAGGGGGCTTATCGGCTGAGAGCCTTTTTGCTGGTGGGGGCTCTGCCTAGGGTATCCCATGGCCAGGTGGCTGAGCACATTAATGTGCCAGCTCAGGTCTCTCTTCCTCTTCTTATAAAGCCATTAGGTCCCCTCCTATGATAACTCATTAATGCATTAACTCATTAAAACATTCATTAGGGCAGAGTTCTGATGATCCAATCACCCCTTAAAGTCTCCACCTCTCAATATCTGCCACATTGGAGATTAAGTTTCAATATGTGTTTTAGAAGGGACATTCAAATCATAGCAGCAGTCAGCAGCATTTCTGTATTAAGCATCATGATCCTGTGCTCTCTTTGTATCCCTGGGATCCTGAAAGAGCAATGAGAAGAGGCTAGCATCCTCATTTGGGGCAGAGGAAGGGCAGGGTCCCTCTCAGCCCTGGAGAGATTCTGGACTAAAATAAATCCAGTGGTCCATCCAGCAGCTTTTCTGGCACATTATGAGAACTACAGCACTCCAAGCACTTAACTTTTTATTCACAGTGTTTACTGAGCATCTACCATATGCTAGGCCCCATTCTAGAAACTCAGGAGGAAACAGGATAGACATGGACCCTGCCTTTGTGGAGCATACAGTCTTGAGCAGCAAGTGAAATGACAGTTTTCAGATGCAGGTAACTGGCATGAAGAAAGCAGAGCAATAGGCCAGAAAGTAACTGAGGGGAAGATAGCTCTGTTGTGTGATGGTCAGAGAGGGCCTCTCCGATGAGATAACCCTCCAGCTAAGATGGGGATGATGAGAAGGAGCCAGTCCCATGACAATCTAGGGAAACAGCACGCAGGCGGAGGGAACGGCATGTTCCAAGTGCTGATATGGAATGAGCTCAGCGCTTTGGAGGCAGAAAAGCCACCCAAGGGACTACAGCAGAATAAGCTGTTTTGATGATCACTAGGCTGCTCTGTGAAGAACAGATTACAAGCAAACACGGATGGAAACAGAGACCAGTAATGAGACCATGCAATGGCCCTGGTACAAGATGGTGGCTGTCACCAGTGTTTATGGAGTAACAATGGTGATAGGTCATCAAAATCAGGGTACAGTTTACAGGTGAAGAAGATAAGGCTTGCTAAGGATTGGTTGAAGAAAATGAGAGAAAATGAGCAGTTGAAGGTGACTCCAGAGTTTTTGGCCTGAGTCACTGGATACACAGCAGGGTCATTAGCAGACTGGAAGAAACACTGGGGACCGAGGAGAATCAGGAGCTCTGTTTTGGACACATTGAATGTGAGATGCCAACCAGCCATCAGAGTGGATGCTTCAGGTAGGCCACTCAAAAGCTACTCTGCATATGCACCATGCTATTCCTATTCACCACTATTCAACCAGGAGAGTTTAGCACTTTATAAAATTCAAGTACAGACAAAATCCAGACAACCACTATGAAGTGAGTATCACAATAAAGTGAGTTACTTAAATTTTTTGGCTTCCTGGTACATATAAAAGTTGTGTTTATACTACAGTATAGAGTATTAAGTATGCAATAGCATTAGGTCTAAAAATAATGTACATGCCTGAATTTAAAAATACTACTAAAAAATGCTAACCATCACCTAAGCCTTCAACAAGTCATGATCTTTCTGCTGGTGGAGGGCCTTGCCCTGATACTGATGACAGCTGACTGATAAGAGTGGTAGCTGCTGAAGAGTAAGGTCCTGAAAATAAGACAACAATAAAGTTTGCCACATCAATGGACTCTTCCTTTCACAAAAATTTATCTGTAGTATGTGATGCTACTTGATAGTATTTTACCCAAGGTAAAGCTTCTTTAAAAACTGGAGTCAATCCTCTCAAACTCTGCCACTGCTTTATCGACTAAGCTCACAGAATATTCTAAATCGTTTCTTGTCATTTCAACAATGCTCACAGCATCTTCACCATGGGTAGATACCATTTCGAGAAATGACTTTCCTTGCTCATCCATAAGAAGCAACTCCTTACCTGCTCAAGTTTTATTCTTAGATTGTAGCAATTCAGTCACATCTTCAGGCTCTGCTTCTAATTCCAGTTCTCTTGTTATGTCTACTTACATCTCCAGTTACTTCCTCCAGTGAAGTCTTGAACCCCTCAAAGTATCCATGAGGGTTGGAATCAACTTCTTTCAAACTTCTGTTACCGTTGATATTTTGACATCCTCCCATGAATCACAAATGTTCTTAATGGTGTCTAGACTGTGAACCCTTTCCGGAAAGTTTTCAATTTGCTTTGCCCAGATCCATCAGAGGAACCACTGCCTACGGTCACTACTGCCTTATGAAATGTATTTCTTAAATAATTGAAAGTAAAAAATTATCCCTTAACAATTTCGGCTGCAGATTAGATATTATGCTAGCAGGCATTAAAAACAACATTAATCTCCTTGTACATCTCATCAGAACTCTTGGGTGACCTAGGTGCATTGTTAATAAGCAATAATATTTTGAAAGGAATATTTTTTCCACACAATAGATATCTCAACAATGGGCTTAAAATATTCCATAAGCCATGCAGTAAACAGATGTGCCATCCTCTAGACTTTGTTGTTCCATTTCTAGAGCACAAGCAGAGTAGATTTAGCTTATGTCTTAAGGGCCGTAGGATTTGGGGAATGGTAAATAAGCAATGGCTTCAACTTAAAGTTCACCAGCTGCATTAGCCACTAATAAGAAAGTCAGCCTATGCTTTGAAGCCAGGCATTGACTTCTCCTCTCTGGCTATGCAAGTCCTAGATGGCATCTTCCAACAGAAGGTTTTCTTCATATATATTGAACATGTGTTGTTTAGCGTGGCCTTCACACATTCTCTTGGCTACAGCTTCTGCAGAACTTGCTATAGCTTCTACGTCAGCACCTGCTGCTTCATCTTGCACTTTGCTGTTAAACCTCATAAACCAACCGCTGCTATCATCAAACGTTTTTTTTCTGCAACTTTCTTACTTCTCTTAGCCTTCATAGATTTGGTGAGATAATTTTGGATTAGGTTGCGGCTTAAGAGAATGTTGTGGCTGGTTTGCCTTCTATCCACACCACTCAAACTTTATCCATACCAGCAATAAGGCTGTCTTCCTTTGTTATCATTGGGGTGTTTACAGGAGTAACACTTTTAATTTCCTACAAGAAATTTTTATTTGTATTTACAACTTGGCTTGGCACAAGAGGTCCAGCTTTTGCCTATCTCGGCTTTCAATATGCCTTTGTCACTAGGCACAACCATTTCTAGCTTTTGATTTAAAGTGAGAGACAGGTCACTTTAAATCAAATCACTTTAAATCACTTCATTTCACTTGAACACTTAGAGGCCACTACAGGATTATTAATTAATTTAAATATTGTTGTGTCTTAAGGAACAGGGATGCTGATGGAGACGGGGAGAGACAGGGAAAGGCTGGTTGGTGGAGCAGTTAAAACACACACCACATTTATCAATTAATTTCATCATCTTAGACTGGAGTGTTTCATGATGCCCCAGAACAATTTCACTAACACCAAAAATCCGTGGTCCCAGATCACCATAACAGATATAATAATAATTTGTGAAGTTTGAAATATTGTGAGAATTCCCACAGTGTGACACTGGGACATGAAGTGAGCACACATGGTTGAATAATTGACACCAACAGACTTGTTTCATGTGGGGCTGCCTGCCACAAACCTCCAGTTTTTAAAAAAACTCAGTATCTGCAAAGCACAATAAAGGAACGTGGAATAAAATGACGTGTGCCTGTATTAGCCAAAGGCCAAGACTGTTTGGGTTCAGCTAAGTCTAGGTTCAGATTCTACTTCTGTCATTTATGGCTGTGTTATCTTAGGCAAGGAACAACCTTTTTGTGAGTGTTAATTACCTCCTCTGTAAAACCGAAAACAGAATTGTGCCTCCCAAGGTAATTGTGAGGGCCAGATATAACGGTGAGCAGCAAACTCCCGGAGTAGCACCTGGCAGAGAGTACACACTGCACATGGGCCCACCGGCACTAATCCTATGACCGCCAGCTCAGTAAAGCCAGCGGTGGTTCTCCATTCTTATCATTAGCTGGTATTATCCCCAGGTTGATGGAAACCTTAGGAAGAAAAAATGTCCTAGAAATTCCAAAGCAATAAAGTAATACTGTTTCAAGTGACTGAAACAGCGGGTCAAAAAAATGACAGCTACAGGGATAAAAATGTGGATCTACAAAACATGCAATCAAGAAAACCTGTGAGCTGTGAAAACCAAGTAACCTCAGGAACCTTCATTCCCTCCCCACAGCACCAGCTTCTAATAGCACAGAAGAATCTGGGTAGATGGGTGGGTGGGCAGGGGGAAAGAGGCAGCCTCCCTCATTGATGGGGTGGGGTCATCAAGGAGAATAGATTTGGGGAGACTGGCAGCACTGAAGGTGAGTGACAGAAGCACTTTGTTTATAGGATACAACAATGGGGTGCTATATACAACGGCCTCCCTGAGAGGCACCATGTAGTCCACCCATGCTCAGCCCCCCAAGTATAGCATACTGCTGCAGCCACCCTGAAATTGCTCAGCAGTATGCTATACTCATCTGCCACAGCTGAACACTCTACCCTTTCCAGGTAGCTATAATAAAACAGTGAATAAAACAGTGACCCTCCCCGAGGGAAAAAAAAAAAAAAGAACAAACCAAACAGGTTTCCATGACAACCACTTCTGAATGAGGTACTTAGGAGATGGCACCATGCAGAGGGGCAGCACCAGTGGGGTCAGTTATGGTCTATGGGGCCAAGCCCTCCCCACCTCATCCCACCAACACTCAGACCCCCTGCTCAGGACTCTGTGAAATGCCATCCTGGGCTGGGCTTGGGATCACAAAATCAGAAGTTTGGAAAAGAAAGGGTCCACTCAAAGGGAGAAATTAATGCAGATACAACTGCAACAGGAACATCTCAACTACTCAGGAAAAGAGGCTGCTTGTGATACTTGAAAATAAGTCATCATAGTGCATAGTTGTATCCAAGAAATCGATGAGCCAAGCCAAGCCATAGTTTGCATTCATTTGCCAAGGCAGTATTAACAGACCCTCAGTCTGTAGTTATGGTATTTAAAAAATATATTTTTTTAATGTTTAAAATCCAATTTTCTTGCCATTGCTAACTGAATCCTACCCCTCCCAGGTTTATGTAAATTGGCATAATTCTATCATACTGGCTTTTGCAGTGTGGAAGACGCTTGGCTATCTGGACTCTGTGAGTCAGGGTGACATGTTGAAGTCTGGCTCCTGCACCTCAGGGCCAAGGGAGCACAGGAGCATTAGTAACTTAGTGTCTCTCTCTCTCTCTCCATTATCTGAAGAAGAGGTTTTTCAGCAGCACCCATCTTTGGAGACTGGCATGAGAATTATGCAATGTCATGTTATGTGCATAACATGGCAGGTGGCACACAGCAGACAGTAATGCAGTATCAGTACTAGTGTTTGTGCAAATCACACCTACTCACACACAGAGAGGAGCTGGAGTATGATACCCAGATCAAGGGAGGTGAAGCTGGCCACTAGGAAGTAGACCCTGGTCTCTGGCCTTGTGAATAGAGAGGCTGCTTTTGCTTAATTTGTTAGGGAGGGGGACTTCCCCAGAAGGAGCAGTTCTAAGCCCAGTTTCCTGACTCCCTTGCACATGTGACAGACTTGAGAAAGTTCCAGTACAGGAATGGTCATTCCAGTAACCAAAGTTGCTGTTCACTTAGTCTTCCAACACAACCCTGTGTCAGAGATATGTGAGCCATGGCTTGGAAATTCCAGCAAAGCCCAAATAACTATTTGCAAGCTCTAGCAAATGCAGCCAGCTCAGTTCACCTGGCTCAGCATCCTGTATACAGACTGGGAATGTCAGAGGAGCTCAGCAAGCATTGGACACATGGATACATGGTGGAATGGGGGAAAGGGGATGTCATAGGGAGTCAGGAGAATAACTGAGTGTTCAAAAACATTCCCCCTTGCAATGCTGGGCAGGCTTTTATTCACTTCCTATTGGAGCCTCACAGTCTATGTAAGATTGTTCTGATTTCACTAACGAAACCTAACCCAAACCTCCTGTGGCCTAATGCTCACTACATGCTGGAAAAATGAATGAAAACAGACCTGACCACCACTGCATCTGCCACATTGGGGGCTGCCACGGGATCAGTAACGAGTAAGAAAAGTCTGGCCCCAGCCAGTGCCTGCTAAAGAGTCTGCCCTCAACCAGAGGTGCCTGCTGCCATTACCACCTCCAGTGGGCAGGACATGGTGCAATCCCACCTACTTGAGAGCAGAAGGCAGAGAAGGCTTTCTGAAGCAAATGGAAGGTGTAGTGTAAAAGCTGGGCCAGTGGAGCCAGGGGGAGGAGTGGTGTGCTACAAAAGGTTCCTCAGACTTCCTTGGAGAGGGGGCAATTAGTAATAAATGAGTGCTTATAGACAGCTTATAAATGTGGCAGATACTGTTCTGTGAATTTAATATGTAATAACTAACTCAATTCTCACAGAAACCCTTCCCGACAAGTATTATTATGTCCATTTCACGGACAAGGAAACTGCAGCATAGAAAGATTAGGTAATTTGCTCAAGGTCACATGTCTAACAAGCCAAGGACAAGCTCTTAACCCTGACACTGCTGCACTCAGCCCTCCTCTGTCCCTGCCACTGTACTGTACCCTGACTCTACTTCCACCACTCCCCTCATCTGGCTGACCTGTGAAACTATCTACCTTGACATATGCATCTTCCCAGAACCAGGCAGCAACCTGGGCATAGTGGCCCAGCAGGGACCTGGCACAGGTATGTTACGTGACTTTAAAGGTGAGTGTGCTACATGACTTTAAAGCAACCACCCCAGAAGAGGATCCCAAAGCAGGTGCCAGAAAAGTCTGTGGCCTCATGCAACTCTGTGGACTAAAGCTCTGAGCATGGAATCAGTACATGGAACCTGAACGCCTACAGTCAGAAGACGAAGCGGCCCCTCCCAACCCACAACCTTCATAGATACACTCTCCCTTGTTCTCGTCACCTACACGGCTGAAAGCTTTGTCACATCAGTCTCAGAGGCCATGTCGAACAAGCTGCTCTTCCCTCACCTGCACTGACACCGATTCTTGTCTCCCAGATACTTAAAGACTTCGCATAGTTTATTCTTGCTACACCATGAGCCAGAACTGTCCCTCCCACTGAGGCAAACTTTCTCTGAAATGCCACCCAGTCCACAGTCTCCACAGGCCACCTCAGGAGACCTGCTCTGCAACCACAGCCACCTCCTGGTTAGCTCCTCCGGCGGCTGCTCCGTCCCCCAGACATCTTCTCAAAGAGGGGGAGAAGGGCAACACCAACAGATGAAAGCCAGACTCTGTTCCCAAAGGGATGTTAAAATCCAGGACATGTGGTGGCTCACGCCTGTAATCCCAGCACTTTGGGAGGCCGAGGCCGGTGGATCACGAGGTCAAGAGATCGAGACCATCCTGGTCAACATGGTGAAACCCTGTCTCTACTAAAAATACAAAAAATTAGTTGGGCATGGTGGCACACACCTGTAATCCCAGCTACTCAGGAGGCTGAGGCAGGTGAATTGCCTGAACCCAGGAGGCGGAGGTTGCAGTAAGCCGAGATCGTGCCATTGCACTCCAGCCTGGGTAACAAGAGCGAAACTCCGTCTCAAAAAAATAAATAAATAAAAATAAACAAAAATAAAATCCAGGACATGCTTCAAGTACAGACTTTCTTCAGGAAAGGAGAGTACGGACTGATTGAGTGCTCAGGGTGCCCACACCTTTTTTATCTTTCCATTTTTCACTGGAAAAAACATTTGAAAAGTGTCGACTCCATTTTCTGACATCACTCAACCTAGATGAGAGAACAAAGCGGGATCTTTCTAAATGATGCAGGATACCAGCATCAAAAATGAGAAACACACAAAGAAACGTGGGTGACTGGAAGAACATGCTGACCTCTGGACACACTCCCCAGGTCGCATTTTTGATATATATACGTTTTAAACAGCCCTGTTGAGGTATAATGGACATATTAGGTTGGGGCAAAATTAACTGCGGTTTTTGCCGCTACATTTTCTGGTTGGTTTTTGTCTGTGTCCTACTCCTATATGTGTCTTTAAATGTTTTGTGTAACACCTTTGCCCTGCCTGACTGGATACAAGTTCTTGGTTATAATAGTTTCACCTGTGATGTTTTCCCTCTCTAACCAGAGTCCAAGCTAAGACTGGCAAGTGTCCTTTTGCCCATGTTTTACTAACAGACAGATTTAAAATATATATATGTACGTATGTGTATATGTGTGTGTGTGTGTGTGTGTGTGTGTGTGTGTGTATTCAAGACCTTCAATGGGTTCACCCTGAGTTAAAGGGTGGAGATACACACACACATTTATATGTATATGTATGTGTGTGTGTGTGTGTGTATATACATATATATCTATATATATATATGTATGTATAATTTTTGATGCTGGTATCCTCCATCATTTAGGAAGATCCTGCTTTGTTCTCTCATCTAGGCTGAGTAATGTCAGAAATTGGAGTTGACACTTTTCAAATGTTTTTCCAGTGAAAAATGGAAAGATAAAAAAGGTGTGGGCACCCTGAGCACTCAATCACTCTGGACTCTCCTGAATAAGTCTGTACTAGAAGCACGTCCTATACATGTATATATACATATGTGTGTGAACCCTCCTGAAGGGCTCTGGAAGGTTTACTGAGGAGATGGTGCTTAGGCTGAGACTTACAATTAAAATCCCAGGAAAATGGATACTCCTTTTCTGTAGGGATAGATGTGGGTGAGGGATCATCATAGTGCATTAAAATGCCAAAAAAATTTATGCATTTCCTCTATTCCACCTTTCCTTGTTCCTTGTTTGGTGCCAGTGATTTGGGTTGTGTATTGGTTTGCTATAAAGAGAAGCCAGATGGCTGGCCTGAACAGCTTCTAGCAGAAAATGACAAAAGACAACATGCATATAGGTATATGCATGTATATATATGTGTGTTATACATATATGTATATATACGTGTGTGTGTATCTCCCACCCTGTAACTCAGGGTGAGCCCACTGAAGGTCCTAGATATGTTTGTGGTTTCATATCCAACTTCCCACTTTGTTAGGACTTAAGGCATTGTCTCCAATCAATGGAGAGGAGCCAATCAAGCTCATCAAGAGGTTTGGGGGCAACAGCTGCATACCGTTGCATTGGGGCATGCAGCTGTTACTCCTAAACCTCTTGAGTAGCGTTTCTACCTCCCCACCCCCCAGAATAGTGGTCAGGATTCTGTCTGGGTTTCAATGCTCCTCTCTCCCTATAACCAGGGATTTTCCTTATATCTCGCAGGCTCAACTATTAAAATAATGTCTGCATGATAACTAGGAGTTTGGAATCTGAGAGTTTTCAGGATCTCTAGTCTATCATACGGCTGGATTTCCACACATGTACAACAGCACTTCCAATCTGATTAAATCAATGTTCTAACAGAAGGTATATATGTGGTGTTGTTAAAGTTTACAGGTCTAATTTGGCATGAAGAGCTCAGGAGGGTTCATTGAGGAGATGGTGCTTAGGCTGAGCCTAACAGTTGAAATCCCAAGAAAATGGTTACTCCTTTTTTTGTAGGGACAGACATGGGTAAGGAATCATCACAGTGCATTAAAATGCTGAAACAATTGATGCATTCTCTCTGTTCCACCTCTCCTGGTTCCTTGTTTGGTGCCAAGGAGTTGGGTTGTGCACTGGCTTGCTATAAAGAATGACGGGAGAGCTTCCAGCAGAAAATGGCAGACGACAACATGGGTGATGTAGTGGATATCTTGATTAGAGCCACCTTTGGGGCATCCCACCCTCACTGATACATATCATCTCTTGGTAGCTCTACTGGGGAAGAGAAAGCAAAGACACACTTCCAGTGAATTCAATCTGACCAAACTGTTTGGGGTCACCAGGTTCTTAAAGCACTCAAGTTTCTTACCTGCCTGCCATTGTACAGCCTGACTTTGGGGAGGTTTGGATTCTAAAGCTGTCCTTAGAGCCTTCGGATGAGAACTTGGGAAAAGTCACTCTTTTGGACACAGAGCCTTTCCTGCTACTGGAGTTTTGCTGTTCTGAGAACCTTCCTGGACAGAATCAAGCAGCTCAAGAAAGACACCCTTGTCTAAAGGAGGATGCATTTCCATTCTGTGCATGGTATACAAAGATTCCCAAATGTTTCATTGGTTTCAGAAAGGGAAAGAAAAACCTGCCTTGGTAAAAATAAGAGCATCATTAAAGCCATTTCCTTCAATATGCAATTAGGGCAACAACTCATGGTAAGTTCTAACTGAATTAATTTTCCTTAATTTCCTCATATAACACACAAGTCCCAGCCTAGGGCTTATAAAGTAAGATCAGCTTCTCTTGAGCACTACTGATATCCTGGTACTGAAATGTTCTCTTAAAAAATGTGAAGAATTCTGACCATACTCATTTGAGCAGAATGTCAACAAGGGAATATTTTGTTTGTCTCTTTTAAAGAAAAACAAAAGCGACATGATCATGAACTTAATTAAAGTTGTTTGTAATGATTTAATTAGGCTTATAGCACTGTGCCTATTCATTCTAGCCAGGGACCTTCTGTCTTTTAAAGGATTGGTAGGCAGAGATATCATGTGCTCTGCAATTTTACCTAATCCTTAATTTCATCTCCTGACGAAGTGAGGCCATGCATCTTCGTGTTCAGGTAATTGCTTTATCAGATGGCTTAATTGTGCATTCAACAGAACTGACAACAAGAAGGTTATTCTTCCTAATGCGTTTTTAACAAAAGCACTAACTAATTGCATGGCATTCTACTCAGGGCATTTGAGAAGAAGAAATGAAATCCTATTCTTCAAATCTTGGTTAAATGCATGTTTGCATATAGAACATAGAAATAAGTGGTAAAATAATTAGTTGAACTGCTTCCTTCTGCTCTAATTTCATAACTAATCTGCATGCTTAAGTAGTCTGTGTAAATTGTGTGAATGTATTTTCACAATGGACGATGTCTGAACATCTGTGCTTTCTGAAAATGTCACAATAACCATTTTCCCTGAAAGTTTATCTTCAAAAGCCAAAAAAGCTGTGTTATTTTGGCATGTTATAAGAAGAAATAAATGCTGGGAGAACTGAGGACAGATGTGTCACATGAACAGAAGAAAGTATTAACGCATTAGGCCAAATGGTTTGAAAGCATCCTGAATTAAAATGACACAAGATCATGTTCCCATAGATGAACTTCCTCTTCAACTAAACAACATGTCTAGTATAAAAACTTGCCTTGCATGCCCCTCTATGCGTGTTATTCCTAGAAACACAATATACCTTCATGAATTCTTACCAGCTCAAACCAGGGTCATGAGGCCAAAGCGTTTAATGAGGCTAACATATCCAATATTTTAAAAAGTAGTTGGGTGGTACAATACTAATTAAATTTTATTCATCCAGTATAAACTCTCTTCCTTCTGCTTCTTCTGCTGAAAAATACTTACTCTTATTCATAGTGAAGGTTGCGATGAAGAAGATCATGTGACCAGGGTAGACCAATCATAGGGCCATATCAGCCTGGATATAATATTTAATTAAGGGAAGGGCACATGATTCGAATGAGCCAGTTGGAATCTTTTATGAAGGTTAAGACATGGGTAAATTTATTTGGTATTACTAGGCTGAAAGTAAGTGAATCTGGGGCTATTGTAATCCCTATTCTCCACTGAGGGCAGAAAGCCTCTTTGCAGAATAAAGCCATGGAAAGAAATGGAGTGGTGGTGACATGGAATTCTTCCTTCTTTCTCTGAAGCATGGCTACCCCAATATAGTTTCCAGACTTTTATGTCAGTAAATCTCTTGTGGGTTGAGTCACATTTCTGTCATTAAAATCAAAAGCATCCTGATATCACAGCTAGTATTTTACATTACTTTTCAGATGGTTTTTGACTCATGGAAGTAAAAATTGCAGCTCTTGAGTCACACCAGGGTCAAATATCTACTCCGCTACTTACTAGTGGTATTGACCTCCAAAAGTTGTATAGCTTTAGTTTTCTCATTTTCAATTCAGGACTAACAATAGTACCTACGTTATAGATTTATTGTGAGAGCTAGATGAAATAATACAGAAAATAAAACTAAAGCATTTAGCACAATGTCATAGTACTTAATATGCTCAATAATTACTGTTTTTCTGTTATTGTTATTTAAATATTACTGTAGTAGTGACTGCTGGATAACCTCAATATCTACTCTGTTCTTCTTTTTATTTTTTGATACAGACTCTTGCTCTGTCACCCACACTGGAGGGCAATGGTGCGATCTCAGCTCACTCAACCTCCACCTCCTAGGGTCAAGCTATTCTCCTGCCTCAGCCTCCTGAGTAGCTGGGATTACAGGCGTGTGCCACAACATCTGGCTGATTTTTGTATTTTTAGTAGAGACAGGATTTCACCATGTTGGGCAGGCTGGTCTCGAATTCCTGACCTAAGGTGATCCATCTGCCACAACCTCCCAAACTACTGGGATTACAGGTATGAGCCATCATGCCCAGCCCTGTCCTTCTTTCAATAATGTAACTTTCCAATTTTGCCTGGATACATTGCTGTCTATAATAAAAATTCCATCCCCCAGCCTCCCTTGAAGCTTGCAGTGGCCTTATGATTAAGTTCTGGCAAGTGGGATGTAAACAGAAGTAACACTGGTCACTTCACAATTGTGCCCCCTTTCTTTTCCTCCATCCTACTGGCTGGGTGTCACAGCCATCCTGGACCCAGAGACAGAAGCTCAACAACTCCAATTACTGAGAATGACAGCAGGCTAAAAGGATCCTCATCATCACCAGTCTGGAGGCTGCACGTCAGCCTTGGGCTGCTTACCTTGGTAAATGTTTACAGGAGACAGCTAAAATGTAATCCCTTTATAAGCCTCTGTTTCATTTGCGTTTTTGTTACAGCAGCTATAACCTATATCCTAACTGATGCACAATTAATATTTTAAATATTACTCCCACTGGCTCTTTCTAAAAGTCCTGTGAATCAGAAAAGAGGGTGATTCTAATAAAATGAGGGCATGAACCCTATTTAAACTAATGATTGATGATTTTCACATCATTTAAACTAGCTCTTTTCATTAAATGATATTTGGCTAAGGAAAAAAGGTCAGAAATGAATAAGGACTGAGGGGGAAAAAGCAAAATTGGGGCATCTGACACTGAGTGTGTGTTTCCAACCCTCAAACTGTTGAATGTATAAAGCAAAATTGTGTGGAGTTGGCTAGATGCCACTGAGTACTTCTCCCAACACATACAACTTCATGTGTTGGTTTTTCCAAGCAACAGTCATATGGTTTGAATCTGTGTCTCCACCCAAATCTCATGTTGAATTGTAATCCCCAGTGTTGGAGGTGGGGCTGGTGGAGGGTGACTGGACTATGGGGGCAGATCCCCACTTTGGTGCTGTTTTTGTGATAAGAGTTCCCATGAGACCTGGTTGTTTAAAAGTGTGTGTCATCTTCCTCCTTTCTCTCTCCCCACTGCTCCTGCCACGTAAGATGGGCCTGCTTTCACTTGACCTTCCACCATGATTATAAATTTCCTGAGGCCTCCCCAGAAGCAGAAGCCTCTATAGCCTATAGAACCATAAGTCAATAAACCCCTTTTTTTCTTATATAAATTACCCAGACTCGGGTATTTCTTTATAGCAGTGAGATAATGGGCTCATACAAACAAAATCAAAATAATAAAAATCTACTACCAAATGCCTTATCGTAGGGTCCCCGACCCCAAGGCCATGGATTGCTACTGGTCTGTGGCCTGTTAGGAACCGGCTGCACAGCAAGAAATAAGCAGTGGGCAAGCCAGCATTACTGCCTGAGCTCCACCTGTCACATCAGTGGCAGCATTAGAGTCTCACAGGAGTGCGAACCCCACTGTGAACTGCACATATGGGGGATCTAGGTTGCATGTTCTTTATGAGAATCTAATGTCTGATGATCTGTCATTGTCTCCCATCACCCCCAGATGGGACCATCTAGTTGCAGGAAAACAAGTTCAGGACTCCCATTGATGCTACGTTATGGTAAGTTGCATCGTTATTTCATTACAACAAAATACTTATGAAATATTGTGTATTACAATGTAATGATAATAGAACTAAAGTGCACAATAAATGTAATGTGTTTCAATCATCCCCAAACTATCCCCTGCCATGGTCCATGGGAAAACTATCTTCCACAAAACCGGTCCCCTATGCTAAAAAGTTTGCAGACCACTGCCTTATCGGACTGTTGGTGTCCACTGTGGTCTATCTGCACAAGACTCTTTTTTCCCCTACCAACCAAGAGCACACAAGGAAGAAATCAGGATTTCAACGTCTCACCTCCCCTCAGTGCTATACAGATGGGAACATCCAGTGGCTTGCCTAACTGCTGCTGCTGCTGCTCTCATCCTTGGTGCCATTGCCATTATTGTGTTCCAGCCTGTTGATGCACAAAATGTGCAAGTGCAATCTTCTGCCTTCAGTTTCCAATCATTTCATTTTCTGCTTAGTCAGAAGCAAGGCCCTCACCAATAAGCCATTTGCAAGTAAAGCCAATTTTCAACCCATAGGTCTGGAGGGAGCAGAGTGATCCCAAAAATACTCCTGAAAACACCAACAGTCTCAACTCTGCTTAAAAGCGAAGTCGTCACACATAAAAACCTCCTATGCCTGACATGGTCACAGGGTCATAAAAGCCTGTGGGAGATTGAGAAGTCATGTTGAGCTTAAAGCCAGCTTGAGAAGTCTTCCACATCCACACCCCTGATTTGCTCTAACCCTGAGAATAGCCTGTTCTTAGGAAATGTCGGCCAATACAGACTCTACTTGCCAAGAACTTCAAACATGACCTTTACAAGGTAGCGATTGTTGGAAACTATTAAGATGCCTCTCAAAAAATAATATAATCTGCAGCAACAATATGCTGAAAGAAATGCCAACCCTGTAAAGCAAGCACTCTCTCCCCCTCCCTCACACGTGCACAGGCAGAAGGGAAGAGAAACGTTTTCCTCCACAGCAGTTCTTAACTCTGCATCTCTCTTCTGTGTCTAGACATAAATGAGCCATTTGCTAATTGTTTAACAGCAATTAAGGAAGAGAATGTCAGGGGGAGGGGAGTGAAAGCAGATGGGTGTTTGTCTCCTTGGTCGCTGATTACCAACAGCCAAGCTGATGCCAGAGAACAGAGCTGCCTCTCAGATCTCACCTGAACCATCGGTTCCCCCAAAGACGACTGATTACACCTCCAGACTGGTTGAGGTGGCCCTGCTCTGTGTTCCTGCAGCTTCCCAAATGTCCCTTATCCGAACACGTAGTCTCATGAAAGGAGAATGCTTTTCAATTTGTCTACCTTCCTTGTAAGTTCCATGAACACTGGGGCTTTGTCTATTTTGTCTTTTGCCACATCCCTAATATTTAACACAATGTATGGCACAGAGGAAGAAAGAACTCAATACATATGGAATTTCTGAATTCATTCAAGTCAGAAATTGACTTCAGTCTTCCTTGCCATAAAAATGTAATATTAAGAGTAGTTGGGAAGTTATTAGGGTGATCTGTACTCTGCCTGGAAGCCAACTGAAGTGTCGGAGTCTATATCACACTCTCAAACCAGCTGCACTGTTTGGCCTTCCATTTGTCAATTTCCTGTAGTGCCCTTCTGTTCCTTACCTTATATGGATTATGCTTTATAGTGTCTGAATAACCATTTTTTGCCATGTAACATTTTATATCCCTTCATCTCAAGGCTCTATGCCTTCCTGTGCATTTTATCTTTGATCCTGGGGGAGTCATACAGCTCTCACAGTGGTGTCCCTGCTATCGGGGCATTAGAAGAGACCTGCTGTAGACAAAGACTCCTCAATGCATCCCCCACTTCTAGAAGCCTCTGACTATTGGGGGCCCAGAAGCGGAAGGAAAGCTTGTTTGACGCAACCTGAGGACAGACACCAGCATCAAGGACAGAGGATGCTCGGGCTTCTTCCTCCACCTGCCCCAGCGATGCTCCCACAACTATGGAACCCATCTTGAAGGCGTAAACAATTCACCTAGAGAACTGTGATTATTTATTATGGAGTATGGGTTTCCCTGGTGATGATGGGATGGGGGCGATAATAAATTTTTGCCAAAACTAATTTTTATGAGTTTGACTTAATGACACTCAATCACCTCCAGCTACACAGGCATCATGGTCTCAATCTGTCCTTTGTATCCTGACACCAATGATCCAAAAAAGGCTCTAACTCCACGGGATGGGAAGTCGTTTGCTCCTTTACAGGTAACTAATTCAGTCTTATTAATTGAGCATCTACTGGTGGTCTCCAACAGCTTTGTCTGCGAGATTAAATCATCTTTTTGATCCTCCATAAATAAGTGGCCATGCATTTAGGAGCAATGACTAAAACACTCCATTAGCAAATCCAACCAGACTGAAATAGGCCCCTTGGAAGGAAGCCTCATTGAATGCCACAGGAGTCTAGAATTGTCTTCTGCTTCAGAATTCTTGAGCAATCAAAGCACACTTTCCGATTAAGTAATATTTGGCCCACCATTTTAAGAAAGAGAGAGCACAAACTTCTAGATGTGTGCATAAGACAGAAAACTAGCACACTAGAATCAAGAATCGACACCCATGCATTCCACTGCAGCGGTGCCCCTCCCACCACTCTTTTTCCTTTAACTTCAAATAGAAGTGAGTAGGTCACAGATACCCAGGCAAGAGACCATGGTGTAAAATTACCACTGCTCTTGTCTTTTGGGGCTTCAGTATATCCTATACAGAATATGGGAGAAGAATACCCTCAACATATGGGAGAAGCCCACACCTTTGGTAAGAGGGCGTTAGAACATCTTCTTCTGATTCAGGAAAAGGGTTCAGCAGGTCTGGGAAGCTGAGAACTTGGTCAGGCTGGTGCAGGATTTCAAAGACACTAAAGGAACATCAGGATGCTGCTTGGGAAGTTCTGAAGGCCAGGTCCATCAGTACGCATATGCCACTCCTCTTATGACAAATTACGAGTCACTGGAAAGTGGTCTTTCCAATCCTAATCCTGACTCTCAAACCAGCTATTTACTGGTTAATAGTAAGGCAACCTTAATGTATCCAAAAAGTCAACTTTCCTGCCCAGACTACCAAAAGTCTTTGACCAGCGAACATTTCCCAGAGATATTCCCTGGGCAGACAGCATTTCAACGATGTCTGACAGGTTACCACTGCTCTTTGTACCTCAAGGTTCACAGGGAGCTGGCATGTTAAGCTCCTTCTGCAAATGAGAGACAGAGGTGAGTGGGCAGGTTTTTTCTGGGGTTTGATGTACAATATGCCACTTGCCCAAACAGTCCGTAGTTCTCACTGACATCTCATGGCTCATGTCCAGTCTCAGGCTGAGGATCAGACAGTCTGCTCCAGAGCTGGAAGGAATAATCTGAACAACACAAACAGGATCTTCACAAAGACAAAAATATTGCAAGGATTGGCTAAGTCTCTGCCAGAGCCCCGGGTTGGGTGTTCGGCTAAGCAGCTTGGCCCAGGATGGGGATGACTTGTTTTTTTTCCAATTGCAAAGCTCTCTCTACCCCACTGACTCAAATCCAAGGTGGGTCATGCAGACTGGAATCTCCCCATTCTTTCTCAGCTGGACTCTTTGCTGGCTCCTCTCTCTGTAACGATATTTTCTGAGCAGCCACTACGTACTGCACCTCATGCCTGAGCAGCCACTATAAACGGTCTCTGCCTCTGGGATCTCATATTCTTAAGGCAACTGCAAATACTGGGTGTCCCTCAAGCCTGGCACTGCCAGATCATCTTCTCACCTTTCAGGCTCAGTGTCCCTGCTTAGATGGTTTCGACATCCTCCCTCTCTTCCTCATCACATGTCTCTCCACAGGGGCATCCTCACAGTTCTTCAAACACATCACACTGCCTTACTGCACTGGTCCATGCTGTTTTCTCTATCTGGAACATTCCACTCCTCCACTCTCAGTTTAAAGGACACCCCCTCAGAGACACCTTCCTGGATCACCATGTCCTATAATGCAGGCCTCTCTCCAACCCTCTCTCTCAGAACTACGCTTCGTAGCAATTATTAAAATTTGAAATTACATATTGATTTGCTCAGTTGACTATTTATTTCTGTGCCCCCTACCAGATGGTAACCTCCAGATGAGCAGCAATGTTGTCTGTCTTATTCCCCACTGCCCTCACCCCATGTTTTGCATGGTGCAGAACAACTGCATTTGTGTTCAGTACTGTGTTAAGTTGCTGAACAAATGAATGAAAGATTCTATGGTAAGTGACATGGAGCAGGAGCCGGCAGGCTCTGGAGGGTCCTGTTAGTAATGACAGAGCCTGAGGCTGAGCTCAGTTCCAGTGGCAAGGGAGAGCTAGCCGAGCATTTTTAGCAGAGAAGACACAGACTTTTATTACAGAACTCCCCCCTCTTCTGATATGTGGAAGTGGACTTTGGGGTAGCCAAAGGGGCAGACTGGAGGCAGGGAGACCTATGAGAAGCTTCCGATAAACACTGATACCCTCGCTACTAAAAGCGTGGTCTGTGGACCGCAAGCTTGGCCATCGCCTGGTAAACTGCTAGAAGCGCAGAATGTCAGCCCCTGCCATCTCAGAACCTGCATTTTAACAGCTTCTCCAGGTGATTACTCACACACCTAGGATCTAAGTGAAAAACAATGATGGCCTGATCTGCCTTTGGGAATGGGGGATAGAAATGGCTCATCAGTGTCCCCTTTAAATCTACCATTCCAGACATGACTAGGGTGTCAAAATCAAGTCCTGTTACTACAAACTGTCACAAATGTTTAATCTATTAGGGGCTAAAAAGAGTAAGGGGACAGGGAAGTGTGGGTTTGGCTGAGGTGAGATGGGCTATGGCTATTGAGAAAGACATACCGGCTACAATCTTGGACAAAGAATTTCTAACTCACAGGATAGGCCTGGAGTTAGAGTTAAAGATTCCTGAGTCTGGCCATGAAGAAGAGTCAGCTCTTCTTTTCCCACTATATTATAAATTTCCTCACCACCTAGCACAGGGCCTGGCACTAGAAATGGCTCAAATGATGCCTGTTGAGTGAACCAAGGAACCAGTCAAGCAATGAACATGCTACTGAATCCTAAAGCAAATTCCATGGGTCTGAGTACAAGCCAGACATAAGTACCTTCCTGTTTGTGAGAAACACATTTTTCTTCTCCTTCATTAGAAAACTGTGAACATCTGGGAGCATAAAACTATTAGTGGGCAAAAACATAAGAATATACAACGCATGCATCACAAAATCAGCATGGAAAAGTGGTCACAGCCTCTAAATAACCCCAATAAGTCTCTGAGAACAGCAAGCAGTGAGGGTCATTGTGGGTCTGTGACATCGCCACGGTGTCAGAGTCAGGGTGGTGAGGGGGTCACAGAGAATAGAAGTCGCCAATTGTCTGTGCAGTGGGAGCCTAACAAGGAGGAGGTCCCTGCAGAAAGGCCCGAGAACCATGTGGCGGTGTGGCCAGGAGTCACCACAATGTCCCCCATAGCAACTCTCTTTAGTCACTAACTCCACTCTGTAAGTTAACCTTACACAGAAAAACAGGAAGACAGATGAAAATAGCACAGATCTGGCTGGAGGAGACCAGGAGGGCCAGAGCTCTACTCCACCCCTGTGTCTTACAGAAAACCCTGACACACATACCCATACGCTGGCTCCTTTGCGCCTAGCACGGTGTTAGACCCTCAGGGGATGGTTGTCAGATGTGAAAATAAAGAAGCGAACTCACATCAATTCGATGGTTTCCCTTTAGTTCATCATCCCGGTGAAATGTACCCATTCTCAAACACAAATGGCCATACCTCACCCAAGAAGCATTCCAAGAACAAATTATCACCTCCTTTCTCTACTTCCATAACCCCTGCCTCCCTGCCTGTAAATCTTATTATTAGAGCTTAGGTGAAATGCTCTTCTAGAAGAGGCTTTTCCTCATCCTTCCAATAAAAACAAAGCCTTTCCTCCTCCCTCCAATAAATGTAAATAGACGTATTTTATCACAGCCCCTTTTTCTATGAAACAATTTTCTTTTTGTTGAGTTTGAGTTAAAATGACCTGTTACATACTTGTCCCTACCCTTACTAGTCTGTAAGTCGCTGAGGTACCTCCCCCAGAAAAGAATAATGCCTTATTTGGAGCCTGTGCAGGGATCCAGATACATTCTAGATGTGCAGTAAGTGTGGATTAAGTGTTCACTGACATCAAATCCCTTCCTTCTGCTGCACTGGCACAAGGCAGCATCCTGTGCCTCCCTTACTGGTTTGCTCCCCATCAGCTGAGCTATGTGACTTGAATCTTTTGAACAGCTGGCTATCTCACCTTCTCTAGGAAGCTTGTCTGGATTAATTTCAGGATCACATACCACTCTCAGACCATCCTTGCTTTTTACCCCTCAACCAGCCCAGTTACATGGGATAGAACATTTTTATTTTGCTTGTCTGCATGGCCAGACAACATCTCTGAGTCTGTTCACACAGCGCTTCTCAAGGTCAAGGCCTGGAGCCCACCAAGCTTCCCAAGCCCCAGTTCTGGCACAGAGACATGTTAGAACAAGCCGACATGAAGTATTTTTGATGACAACAGACAAGAAAACCAACCTTGGATGTGTAGGAGTGGCCGTCTGAGCCGCAGACCATGGCTGACTGTGCCACGGGACAGGGCTTGCATTTGACCATATTCGAAGGTCCAACCCAGTGTTTATGGGCCATGTTCCCCTTCTTTTGCCTAAAGAGGAGAAAAAAAGGGGATAAATTAGTTGAAACTCCAAACCCTATGGGTCTTTCCTCTAGGTTCCCAGAATAAAAGACCAAATAAATAAAAGACTATCCAGCCAGGCTGAAGGATCCTGCAGGAGTTAGCCAGCACTCCCATTTGCTCCAAAACACGGATAGGAGGCAGAGGATGTTGTCTCAGAAGCATAGGTTCAACAAACCAGATGGACTAAGCAAAAGGATGTAGCCATTGAAAACATGACCACTGACAGATTTTTACAACACATGGAAAAAAAAAAAACAGTGATGGAATATGGCTTAATCAACCCAAATACTGTATGTGACATATTACAGGTGCCCAAAGGACAGCACCCCAAAGTCTGAGACTCTCCTGGAGCTCACAGGCAGCCTTTTGTGTAGCTGACACACAAGTAACTCAATAAGTGCTTTTGACAAAAGTACATGTCTGAACACATCTGAAAGACTTTATCACAGCTGTAGAAAACTATCTCTGGATATATTTTTAAGCAATTGCAGTCCAGCTTCCAATTTGCCGTTTGATAGAGGCTCTGAGGTGATGTCACTTTCAACTGTTAAAATAATCAGAATTCTACTCTTTCATTCCAGCTCGAGTTTCCCCCCATTCTAACCTTTGTCATAATGATAAATGGCGCTATTAGGATGGCTTATGTCCACGGAAGGAACCCCATCACTGTATCATAAACCACTGAAATAAAGGCCTGCAGTTACAGCCAGCCACCCTTCCTCTCTTAGCTGAAGCTGCTCTCCCAGCAAATGGCTTGGAGCAATTCCCAGGGCCCTGGGGCTGAGTTCTGGTTGAAGGATACACGTCTCTAGGCGGCCCATCAATCAGGCAATTACTGTGCCTTTGAAATGTTTGGCACTGGACTTCCTGCTGACGGTTAGTGCTTGGGCTCTGGAGTCAGAAAGTACAGGTTCAAATCTCAGCTCTGTCATTCATTCACAGTGTGACCTTGGCAAGGTACTTAATGGAACAAATCTCAGTTTTCTCATTAGTAAAATGGAGGAAAATAGAATTGAGTTCAAGTGGATATTATGAAGATTAAATGAGCTGAGGTATCTAAAGTATTCAGCAGAGTGCCTGCAAAATAGGAAGCAGTAAAAATGGTAGCCATTATTACAATTATTACTTGCCCCTACAGGTGGGGGTATGGAGGATGAAATTACCATTGCTATAGAAATGTGGCTAATTCTCAGTCCCCAGGATTGGAATGGCATTTACATTTCAAAATAATTCATGGAAGCAGAAGAAGGAAATATTTTCTACCAGGTATGGAATGAATCACCAATTCAGGAATTCAGGTTTGGTGTCTAGGGTAACCTACCCTCTTCCAAATGAAGCAAAGTGAGCAACAAAGAAAGATGCATAAAGCAAAGAGCACCATTAATTTGGCTCTTATTCTACCTCAAACCTACTCTAGCAATTTGGGGGAGGTGGTCCGAGGAAAAAGGTTTGTTCAGGGAACAACCTTTGAGGGTGACATCAGAGAGAATCGGCAGGTGCCCACGGCATAGCACTTAGGGTCCTCAGGGATCCTAGACTGGACGGGCCACAGGGCTGAGCCTATGACTAAACAACCAGAGAAGAAAGTCCTAGGAGTGTCCCTTGAAATCACCTTGCTTGTTCAACTTGCTTGTCTTACCAGTCGGGGAAACTGAAACTCAATGAGAGCCAGAGTCTTGCCTAAAGTCGTGGAGCTGATGAATAGACTTGGGATAGCATGCATGCAGCTGTAGGGAGTGTCCAGGGATGTGTCTCTCTTCTTTAGCCCATCTCAGCCCAACTTATTTTACCAGCTTGAAATTTGTGTGAGGGCATCCATACTTGTGTCATTTGGGGTCTTCTCTCCAACACCTCACTGGTTTCACAGCTGCTGCTCACCTTGGCTTTGCCCTCTGGAAGTGTTTAAAGTCTATTTGCATTTATATTTTACATGGACTTGAGGTCTCCTATTATCCTTCACCAAACACTCTTTCAGGATTTGTTATAGACTACTGGTAGAGGGATGGTGGGCAGGACTCCTTGTGGTGAATGAGTGGGCTGTCAGCATGGGGTTAATCTTAGGGTACATGATTCCTTCAGTAGAACACCATACATTTATCATCATTCACACAGCAGATTGTCTGACACTGATAATGAATCAGCAAATGCAGGGAGAAATTCTGGCATCTGGCAGCCCTGATCCTGGGTCAGTCCCCAGAGTGCATGTCTACAGCTGAAGCAATTCTTGTTTTGATTTCCCAGAAAGGGGCTATAAAGTCCGAAGAGTGGGCAGCTTCGCTGGAGCAGACATAACCGTGTACGATGATGCCCAAGAGGAAAAAAGCCTAAGGGAGCTTAGCCAAAGGTGTGTGGAGGCGGGTGGTGTTGGTGAGGAAGGGGAGGTGAGTTGGTGAGTTGGTGAGGAAGCTATGAACCAATAGCTTTGAAGAAAAGATGAATCCAGCTATCAATCACCAGTTAATGACTAATCATCTCTATCACTCGACCTGAACTTCACCATTAAAGTAAGTTCATTAAGGGAAGGCAAAGAGGTGAGGCTGATTGGTGCCTATCAGAGAGCCTGGTGCATCCTGGATGCTAAAGGATCCCTGTGGGGCAGCAGCAGGGGTCGCATAGGGATGTGGTGACCACTACAGTGGTGACTCAGCAGTTAATCACAAAGTCACAGAATGTCAGAACCAGAAAATGCCTCAAAACTACTCTACTTCAACAACTTTATTTTCTGAGAAACCAGAGACACAGAGAGGAAGTGACTTTCCTAGTGTCACCAAGAAATATGGCAAAGTTACATCTTCTATATTTGCTGAATGGAAGCTGTTCAGGAAACCACCGCATCGACCTGGGACTATTTTCATCCCGTTTTAGCATCTGCACTTTCACTACTAGGCTTTAGTTTTGAAAATAATACTCCTTTGAAACATTGCCCTGACTCTATATCTGCAGAGGAGCAAGCTGGACATACTTGGTATTAGGTGGTTATGAATCAAGCCCAGGTAAAACCATTTCTCCCAGGACACCTTGGGGGCTTTGAGTACAAAGGCCAAGCCATACTGAATGCTCTCAATTCTTTTTTTTTTTTTTTTTTTTTTTTTTTTTTTTTTTTTTTTTTTTTTTTGAGATGGAGGCTTGCTCTGTCACCAGGGTGGAGTACAGTGGAGTGATCTTGGCTCATTGCAGCCTCCGCCTCCCAGGTTCAAGCAATTCTCCTGCCTCAGCCTCCTGGGCAGCTGGGCCTACAGGCACGCTCCACCACATCCAGCTAATTTTTGTATTTTTAGTACAGATGAAGTTTCACCATGCTGACCAGGATGGTCCCCATCTCTTGACCTTGTGATCTGCCCAATTCAGCCTCCCAAAGTGCTGGGATTACAGGTGTGAAGCACCATACTTGACCTGAATGCTCTCAATTCTAATGAAACAAGAATACCTGTTAGATGGGGGCAAACTCAGCTGTTGCTTACCTCCACAAGGTAGGACTCTAGTGGAGATGGCACATGATTCTGAAGTCTCTTTCCAGAGGCAAATTATGTAAAGTTATATACAAATATATGTGAGCCCAAGGAGGCAGAACTTTCTGACTATTGTGTATTTTAATTCCACAATTCAGTGCAAATCATAAAAAATAACTAACGCAGTCAAGGCAAGAGACTAAGATTTTTAACTCAAGATATTTCCTTCTTGAGTCAATGAAGAGTGAAATCCAATGAAGGTGTCTTGATGGGATTTCTATGCCCAATGTCACCGATATTCCTCAACTGGGGTGACACAGCAATTTAGTCTGAGAGGCAGGTCCTGTCAGCCTGCTCATTGGCCACTGAGCCCTAAATCCACCCCAGACCAACTGGTGCCAAGGGGCAGCCATATCTGCAGGCTGATGGCACCACACACAAAATCCCAACCCTCCAGCCCTCCACAATGGCAAGAAGACAGATAATCAACAGGTCACTGGCATTTCTTATTCCTTTTTGTTCAACTGTGTATTCTCAATCTATTTAAAAAAGTATACTCCAATTTCGAGCATTATATTTTTGAAGCAGAGGAATGATTCTTAGGTACAAGTCTAATCATGTAATTATCATGCTTAAAACCTCTATCTTCAGCTGGGCATGGTGGCTCGTGCCTGTAATCCCAGCAGTTTGGGAAGCCAAGGATCACCTGAGGTCAGGAGTTCGATACCAGCATGGCCAACATAGTGAAACCCCACGTCTACTAAAAATACAAAACATTAGCTGGGCGTGGTGGCAAGTGCCTGTAATCCCAGCTACTCAGGAGGCTGAGGCAGGAGAATAGCTTGAACCTGGGAGATGGAGGTTGCAGTAAGCCAAGATCACACCACTGCACTCCAACCTGGACAACAAGAGCGAAACTTTGTCTCAAACTAAACAAAACAAAACAGCCCTCTATCTTCTCTTTACCTCCTAAGGCATAGTCTCTACTCCAGGCTTGGGTACTAAACTGTCCCGGCCTTCCTTCAGAGGCTCCCTGTCTGCCTGCTCCCATCCCTGACACCCTCATGCACACTGACCACAACCAACACCAATTTTTGCTCCAACCACTCTCAGTTGTTTCCCATGTGCCATCATGTGGGTTTTTCTTGACCTGATACACCTTCATTCCCACTCACATTTCTCCCCTCCATCCACCTTTCTCCAAGGCCTGGCTATAATGTCAGTTCCCCAGGAAGCCTGCAAGGCTCCTGGACAAGCAGTCAGGCTGCACTCCCACTCCAGCACAGCCTTGTGACCAGCTCTGGTTGGGCTCTCTGACTAATTTCCAAGCAAGCACCTTGATGTAACTGACAAAAGGTTAAGAGGTTATTATTATTCTAACAGGACCTGGGGCACACCCAGGTTAAAAGCCTGGGACCCCCATCCCGGACACCACCCTCCTCCTGTTCCCACCAGTTTTCCCCCATGCAATCCTATTAAGTTCTATGTCCAGCCAACCATACCTACCACTTAAGTGTCTCTTCCACATGTCATGCAAATTCAAGTCTATAGGACTGGACAATTATTTTCTGCCTGCATAGCAATGTCTATTCCTGGTTCAAACTTCAAATCCATCGCTTTCTGTGAAGTCTTGCTGACCCTGTAAACTTCATCCCACGTAGTTAACCATGACATTGTTTATTTCAACATTATACCCTGTTCAGACCCAACTCTGGCATTCACTACGATGTGAAAGTTCCTTTCGTGTCTATCTTCCTCAATATACTATGTGCTCCTTAAGGGAGGTGACTGGGCCTTAATCATGTTTGTGCTCCTGGTACTTAGAAATATAGGTAACACTTGGCACATGGTCCTACTCAGTGAATAAGTGAACATATTAATTTGGACCTTTAGAGCTTTCTTTTATTTCTGGAAATTATTTGCACTATGGTGAAGACAAAAATGGCATGTTATTTTAAGCAGCAAGAATTCAACAGGCTCTTGTTTCCAGAAATCCTAATTCAGACTCAGACAAAAAAAAAAAAAAAAAAAAAAAACATTTAGTAAAAACCCCACAAAACTCTGGGCACAAGTAAGCAGTGGGTGGAGGGTGCTCCTCTGCGCACCAGTGGGCCGAAGGATTCCCACACTCTAGGAGTCTGACAGTTTCCAAAGCTGTATGAGGACCTCTGAGGATGTGGTTCCAAACTGTCAGCAGATATCAGTCTTCAGGATTCAGGAATAGTAAGTCAGAACGCTGAAATAGTGTTTTTGTATATTTCTCACAATATTTTATTAAGTATTTTTTAAATAAGCAAGAAATATTAAGTTTAATAGTATTTATAAAGAAATGTAGTCTAGAGTGAAAATTCAGCCACTAGGACCTGTCAGCCAACATTATTGAATAGAACTCAGTTAACAAATCATTTGGATCTTCTAACAAGTTAACAGTACTGCCCAGAATCACATGTTGATATTGTCAAATTAAAGACTTACTTTGCTATAAAACGATTCTTTGTGACACCACTCAGCGGATTTTTATAAAGTATACTATTGAAACAAATCTATTAATAGTCATTATAAGAACAACTCTCCATGAGTGGAGAGCACGCTCTTTTAACATGGCAACAGCTACAAGCAAGAGGGACTGCTCAGGTCATAACCCTCTTCAAGGTGCTCTTCTCCTGGTTCTGGAAATGTCAACCTTAACCTTCAATTCCATATGTCAGTGTTTCCCACTCTTGCTTTAAACTGAACCTGCCACTCCCCACTAAGATATCTCCGCCCTCACCACCCCAAGCCCTGCTGCCACCCCACAGGTGACACCAAGGGAGTCCTTGATGACATCAGCGTGACCCAGCATTTCACTTGACCATGATGACAGAGTGGGGCCCCAGCCAGGGCCCACAGCAAGCAGGTGGTAACACAGAGTTGTTTTTTTTTGTTTGTTTTTTTTTTTTTTTAGTAATAAATACATGTACAGGTGTAAATTTCCTGACATAATCCTACTGAATGAAATTCAACAATCTGTGTCAAAAATATTTTAATAATGGGGAAAGTCGCCACTAAAAATATGTGTAGAATTGCTGACTTTTTCTTTCGGTCACTGAAGGAGGGCCATTCATTTTACTCAGTACACTGTGCCATCTACCATGTTTGTATAACTTTAGATAAAACTGTTTTTACTCTGCATATGAACAGCTGGTGAAGGAGTAAAGCAATTCCAGATAATGAAGACCAGCAGCTGCACTCCACTTGTTTCGTGTGGCTATAACATGCAGGTCTAAACGCCCTGAATGCATCCCCCTGATTCCTCACACACAGCAACTACTCTGAGGGTAAATGCTATTCATATCCCCATTATACAGATGGAAAAAATGAGGCTTACATAACCAGTCCTAGGTACTGGACCTTCTTTTCTGTCCTGTCTTTGTTCTCTCTCATTACATTTCTAAGACAGAGACCTGTCAGCTCAAAGGGATGAAGAACCCACCAGAGAACAATCCCTCTCCAGTAATGAGAATGTTTGTTTCCTGGCACAGAAGGATTACATGCATTTTACTTTCATGTTACTATCAAATTGCTCATTCAAAAATAATATTCAATTTGTTTGCCAAATCAAAACTAATTGCTTCTAAAGCAGGGATGGAAGATACTTAGATAGTTGACATAGTGGCTATTTTGAACCAGAGACAAAATAATGAATGTTAATTGAAATGAAAAACATGTTAACCATTGAAATAATCTGTCATGTAAAATGATGCTATAATTCCTCTGTTGTTAGGGTTATTTGAGTCATTATACTAAGTCATAAAATTATACAGGAAGAGCATAATAGCCTGTGTCATTTACAAAAGCAGCTCTGATGAAAGAGACAGACTCCCATGAGAGATATTCTCCATCCTGGTGTAGGTGATCTCACACGTCTCCTTCCTGTTCCAAATGAAGAGGATCCCAGACACGAGATCACGTCCAAGGAGTCCAATTTTTCTAACAAGGCAAAGAGAACTGAAGAGAGTGACCCCTATGTGCCTGAGGGCATCCCAAGTGCTACTGGTGCTACTCCAGGTACAAAAGACAGGTACAAAAGTGCTACTCCACGGTGCAAAAGACATGCTGTTTACACAAGTTTGAAATTTTAAAGGACAAATATATAATAATAACAATTACAGCAGCTAAACATTTATTGAGGCATTATGCCACTGCTGCTACGGCTGCTATTACTACCACCCATAAGAGCTCATATAACATGTGTCCAGCTCCTGTAATGTTCCAGGCATTGTTTTAAGCCCTTTATGTGAACTGTTCATCTCCTCTCAACATTCCCAAGAGGGACAAAAGTCAAGGAAGAACACAAGAATATGTTAGGGAAGGGGTGAGTTGGGGAGACTTCATGGGAAAGCAGACCTGGGGTGATGAGGAGGACCCATACTCACAAGATGAGCCCCCAGCATCAGAGTGGAGGGCATCCATTGATTCAAGCTGGGAGGTCAACCACAGGAATGTCAGCACCTTTATGTGCTTCACCCTATCTTGCTTGGCCCAGGTAAGGAGGGTGAGGGTCACGATGCAACCAGGTCAAGACTTGCTCATACCAAGAGAGAAAAGCAGGCCCCAGAAGCAGAGAGCCATCATCCCAGGGATTGCTTTCCAAGCCAGCCCCACACCAGGTTTCTCAAGGACCTTCAAAAATCCTAGGAAAAGTGCATATTTTAAAAGTCTTAGAGCAGAATCAGGGCCAGCAGAAAGATATGTGTCTGGTATGCACGCAATTCCCAAAGCATAAACATCTCTCTGAGGTACCTGAATGTCGAACTCTAGACTGTGGTTCATTTCAACGTTGGACTCCATGATTTCCCTCTCACCTGGGCTGCGTAATGGCCAAGGCAGCTGAGGAGAATCTATCCTTCATAGATGGGAGGATTCAACAGCCTCAAATGAGAATTTCCAAAAGCACTTTATGTGTAGGTGTAAATAAACTGATAATGAGTAAAGAGGCACACACCAAATGTGTACCACACCCTCAAAGAAGGATTGAGGATATGAAACAGAACTGCTGCTTCATGCCTTTCTATTGCCCAGTTCTCTTATGACCATGTATCGCCGGTCTAATTGGTTCAAAATCTAAAAAAGAAATGCATTTTCAGAACTTCTGAGGAAATATATGCTGCTGAACTCACACCTGCCAGTCTCACATTTCGACAGTAATGCTTAAAGAAGCCAAAGTTGTCAGAATCAAAGAAAGATCTCCTAAGCGCAGGAAGGAGGCTGAAGAAAGGAGCTCACTTAGATAAAAGCTTCCTGACCAGACCTCAAAAGTTCAGGGATGAAGAAGTGAGATCAATCCTATCTGAATTAAACTTCCAGCTTAATATTTTGAGGGCCTGTTTAAGCAAAGCTATCAAAGCTGAGGGTATAAACATTCCAAATGTGTTAGGATTCTAGAGAGTCTTTACCTTTTCAACAAACACTTATTAATTACCTATAATGTGCCAGAAATTAAGCAACAAATTCAAAGATTCCGCTAGCATTGCATTAAATGTACTTCCCATAACATACATTAAATGGAATGATGCTTAAGCATAATGATCATATTTAATTTCTCTGAGCAGCTAAACATATTCAGAAAAGGTAACTATTTTTGTTCTTATTCTTATTTTGAGATGTTTAAAGATCCACAGACTGCCAACTTTTCCAACAAAATATTTATGTGGCAAGACATTTGCTATTAATTTCAGGAATCCCACGAGCCAGGCTATATTTAAATACGCCAGGAGCAAATTATGTGGCCAATGGGAAAACAGTGAGAAGAAAATGAACCTGCCAGATCACAATCCACATCTCTGGTGGGTCACACATTTTGGACATTACTTGAATCAATGTTTCCTTAGAAGTGAAACCAAATGTACATATTATATATACAAATATATGTTTTATAAATATATATTATATATGTACACATATTCTATATTACATGTAATGATATATTATATATATAATTATATATTGCATATTTGGTTTTATATAAACATATATATTTTTTAAATTTATTAAATAGGGATACTAGCATCCCTGGACACCCTGTGTGTGTGTGTGTGTGTGTGTGTGTGTGTGTGTCTGTGTGTGAGTATATTCAAAATAGGGATACTAATATCCTTATTATCCCTATTAATAGTATCCTTATTATCCCTATTATCATATTTTGAAAATATTTGGTTTCAAATATATAATTATATATGATTATGTTATTATGTGTAATATATGTTATATAATGCATAATATATGTGGTTTTATATATATGATGTCCAACGATACTAGTCAAACCTACTTCTTGCATTAAACTCACAATATCCTCCATGCTTCCTGCCCAGATCATGAAGACTAACAGAATGGTATGACTATGTGAAGTCCACTAACTGGTATGAGACTGCAGTCTGCCCTTTCTACTCAGAGGGTGACAGAGCACAGCCAGTAGCACTAAGGGTTTCTATAAGGCAGACACCAGTGGGGTTTTACCCCTCCAAGTTCAGTCGTTGAACAAGCAAGGTCCCTGGGGCCTGCATGCAAAAGCAGCTTACACACACGGAGCCACTCTCTGCTCTGACTAAAATTCTGCTTTGTTAAGGAAAAGTGCCAAGCACACTGTAATTGCAAGCTATTAGGGAAATGTAAACGAACAGTTAAGCTTTCTTTATTCCCTTAGGATAATAGTTAGTGATGTACTCTGTTTTAAAAATCCATTTCTTACTAACAAGGGTCAGAAAAGAAATTGTTCCTTTTGCCCACTGACCTGCGGCATTTTGGTTTGATTTCTCGTTTTGCCGCTTTTCTTTGTTCACTGGCCCGGTTAAGAGAGGTCCACCTCTAGCCCTGAGACCTTAGAGGAAATCTTTAGCAATGGACACACTAATTGGAAAAAAGCAAATACTCATCAAACAAACCCAGGGCTGAGAACTTCATACGGCATCTCCTTCCTGAGCATTCCTAATCCTGCTTCTTCACAGGAGGAGCCAGAGCAGCTGGGGAAGCACAGATTCCATCTAAGTGTTTGTAGGCTCAGGTGTGCATACACAGGCTTGGGCAAGCACATGCAATTCCACCATCGGCTTTACTGCTCTAATCTTGGAACACTTGCTGACTTTCCTTGGGGGCAATTAATTACCGTGGGACGTGACCATAGGAGAGAAAACACCCACAATTATTTTCTGGTCACCAGCAGCAAAGCCTTCTGTTCTGTGAGGGCTGGGTGTGACCTGCCTTAGGAAGGACCAAGTCAGTAAAATGAAGCAGAAGTGGCTTCGGGGACAGGATGCCAGGACAGATATGGAGACAGGCTGGGCCCTGATTGAGACATGGCATTTGAGGAGCTTATGCTGAATACCGTTCCCCATAACACATTAACAGTGGGTCATTCGGCAAAGTGTTAGAGAAGGCTGCTGCAGCCAGATCTGCACCATTACTTATTCCCTGCTCCGGAAGCTTTCTTCATAGTCAGTGTCGGAGGAGAGAAGACAGAGCCCCAGAAAAGCTCCTTCTCTACGTTTCTGGATCAGTAGTAAAGAACTCCGGCTAGCTCCCCAGAACCTGTGTTTTCTCCAACACTTGTCTTCTGCCAGTAAGCCCCACCCTTTCCCAAGGGTGAGCTCAAGTGGTAGCCCTCTCTGAGAAGTTCTCAGACAGTCCCCACCTCCACATACACTTGCCCTGTGTTCCCACCCACTCATACATAGCTGTTTATCACTGGCCACTTGGGGCGATACACAGTTGGGCGCTCAACTGCTCCCCCAGGTAGAGACAAGATGCTCAAAATTGTGTTAGCACAGGGAATACTAAGCCAGTATGTCCCAATGGTATTCCATGGCAGAACCAGATAGAACCTATTCTGCCTGGACCATGTTGAAGTTACCAAGAAAAAGCCTTTTGACTCAACCTAAGAAGATAGCTCAAACAACACAAAAGCGCTGTCCACACAGGGAAGCTGCCTCTGAAAGTGGGTAGGGAGGCTCCCAATACTGCAAGAGTTCAAGCCGAAGCCTTCTAGAGGAAGGGGATGTTTCCACTTATTTAACCTTGTAATTATTCAGCATCCTGAATCACACTGAACAACCCTGTATATAAACCTTTATGTGAATGTCTATTTACTTCCATGAGATAGATCCACCAAAGTGGAATCATAGAATCAAGGAGGTCAAAATACCCACCAGAAATGTGGTACCAATTTGCTCCCCAATGCCAGCACCCTGAAAGAGCACTACTTCATGACTCCAAGCCTCTGCTCTGCCTATTTCTACCAGGTAATTCTCTGAGGACTGCTCTGATACAAAGAATATGGAAACACCACCAAAGAACTGTAGGTAATCACAGAGCCACGAAGAGCAACAAACCAACTTTCCTGTGTAACACGAGATGAAGAAAATGGTGCAAGGAGAAACTGCTCAAGTTGGAGAGCAGGTAGACTGGCAGGAAATCACATATTTCATATTTATTTGCAACATATTTCGATTGGTTTGCAGGTGTATTCTGGGTTCCCACATGCCAGAGAGCAGCAGCTGTGGGCCTCAGCCCCGCTTAGGGTTGAGCAGCTCACCACCCAGTCCCTCTTCTTCTCCCCAGGACAGAAATGAACCCATGAGGATGCTGCCTGCTTCCTCCCCAGGCTTGTTTATGTCTGAGTGGGCAACATGAGCCTCAGGTAGCCCTGTTGCCTCCTATTCTGAAGAGCAACAAGGGTGAATCGTATCGACCACGAGGAGATGAGTCAGACCTTAGAGAGAAGAGATTCTGGAGCCTACAAGCCTCATGGTTGAGGCAGTCCTTAAGGATAAACCTGGGCAGGCATGGAAGAGCCTCAGGGCTCAGGAGCTGTGAGAGGCCGTCATTGAGATTGTCAGTAGTGTGGACACTCAATATCTGTCTCTCTCCTTTTTTACTTCCTTAAGGCAGATCCAAGGCCATTCTGCAGCACTCTGAAGAACACAGAACTGCAACTCTCAGAGAATCTAATGGCATGGATGACATCCTCTCACTGAGGAAGGAGACCCAGGACTCTGAGATCAACTTCCCCTGTGACTATCACACTGCATTTCAATACAAGAAAAGGCTGACCAACTGGCGCCTCCTGTTTCACCCTCCTGTAGGTGGCAGGCTTGGTCTTGGGGAAACTCCAGAAGACACTGTTTTTACCTAAAACAAGATCAAACCCAAAACCGTTTCACGTGTGATTCCTGAAGCTGTAAACCAAAACCCTTTTCATATGTGATTTCTAAGGTTATAAACCTAAGATTCTTCCACATGTAATATCTAATGTATAAGCCCATATAAAGGCAGAACCTTCCTTTGTTAGAAGAGTTGAATTTGGACAAATTATTCCTCAGTTCCTGGCTGTAGTAATAAACCCTTTCCTTCCCCATTCGGTGTTCAGGAGCTGTTTCTTGCCGCCGTTCCTGCTACATCACCACCAAGGCCAAGCCTGTAGCTGCAGAGGAGAGCTGACTCTTGGTTGTGTGTAGTCACTTAGCACAGAGAGAGGAAAGCAAAGAGACAAGGCTCTAAATAAGCAGGTTACCAGGTCCGGCAAGGTACAAAGTCTAGGTATGTCGCTCTTTCTCAAGAACAGGACCACTTTTATAGCAGAGTGACACACTGCTTCCAGTTTCCCTGGGGAGTTTCACAGACACATTCTGAATACTTTCTGTGTATCCAGGAATGTGGTAGGTTCTATGCAGCAAACAAAGGGAAACAGGATATACTCACTTCCCTCATATTAACAGTCCTAACTGTTACTCCAAGCATCACTTTGCAACTCGGCTGGCCTAACACAGCTTCCATTAAGTGCACCAGCCTGGCCCTGCACCCCAAGCTCCTCTCTTGACTTAACTGATTCATTCATCCACTAAACACACCTGCAGTGTGCCAAGGCCTGAGCTAGACACAGGGGATACAGAATGAAGTAGTCATACCCTCCTAGGGCTGACACTCCACTGGGAATCTGGGCATTGCAAGTGAGTGGTAAGAGCATAACAAGCAGTGGAGTGTGGATTCAGCCAGTAGAGAAAACAATTGCTGTAGATCGAATGTTTGTGTCTCCACCAAAATCCGTGTATCAAAAATCCTAAACACCAAGGTGATGGTATTAGGAGGTAGGGCCTTTGTGAGGTGATTAGATCATTAACTCACCTCTCATAAATGGGATCAGTGCCCTTATAAAAGAGACCACAGAGAGCTGGCTAGCTGTTCCCACCACGTGAGAACACAGTGAAGAAACATCCTAATGAAAAAGGACTCTTACCAGACACAGAGTCTGTCAGTGCCTTGGCCTGGAACTTCCTAGCCTTTGGAACTATGCAAAATAAATTTCTGCTATTTATCAGGCAGTTGATGGTATTTTTGCATAGCAGCCCCCAAACACAGTAAGATGGAAAATTGGTACTGAGAAGTGGGGTGCTGCTGTAACAAGTACCTTAAAATGTAAAAGCAGCTTTGAAAGAGGGCAATGGACAGAGGCTGGAAGGGTCTGGAAGTGCATGCTGGAAAGAGTCTAGACTGTTGTGAAAGGATCTTTATGGCTATTCTGGTAAGGGCCCAGAAAGAAAAGAGGAGAGCTGTAGAGAAAGCTTTGATCACCTTGGAGAATACCTAAGTAATCCTGAACAGAATACTGGTAGAAAGTGGATAGTAACATAGTTTAAATATCTGTCCCCTCCAAATCTCATGTTGAAATTTGATCCCCAATGTTGCAGGTGGAGCCTAATGAAAGATGTCTGGGTCATGGAGGAAATCCTCATGAATGACTGGCTGGGTGCCATTCTCACTGTAATGAGTGAGTGAGTTCACTCTTTCCGTGTCCTTAAGAAATGATCGGTAAAAAGATCCTGGGACCCCCCTCCTCTGTCTCTCTTGCCATGTGATGCTGCTCCCCTTTGCCTTCCACCATGAGTGGACGCTTCCTGAAGTCCTCATCAGAAGCAGATGCTGCACCATGCTTCTTGTACAGCCTGCAGAACCATGAGCCAAATATATCTCTTTTCTTTATAAATTACCCAGCCTCAGGCATTCCTTTACAGCAACACAAACAGACTAAGACAGATAGCAAAGGCTATTCTGATGAGGGCTCAGACATAAATGAGGAATATAGTATTAGAAACCAGAGGAAAGGCCACCTTTGTTATAAAGTGGTAAGAAGCTTGGCTGAATTGTGTTCATGTCCTTGTGTCTGTAGAAGGTAGAACTTGCAAGCAATTAAACTGCATATTTGGCTGAGCAAATATCTAAGCACAGTGCTCAAGAAGTGTTCTGGCTCCTCCTCACTGTTTATAGTAAAATGACTCAAAGATGATATTGTTCACCAACAAGGAGGCAGAACTTAAAGGATTTAGGAAATTCTCAGCCTATTCATATTGTAAGGAATGAGAAAGCATGTTCTAGGGAGAATGCTAAGGGGATGGCAAAGTGACACCGTGTAAAGGAGATTGGAATGGATCAGCCATCTCAACAGAAGACAGGCACTATTCATCAAGACAACAGAGACATTAGTCAGTGACCTAAACAAAAGCCAAGAGCTACCATCAAAGACAAGGAAAGAGCAATTCAGAAATCATCAGGGCTGCTCTACCCATCTCTGACCCAGAGTGCAAAAGCCACAGTGAGTACTATGAGGCCACCACAGAAAGACCCCATTAGGGCAATACCACCTACTTAAGCAGCTCCAGATGAGCAGAGCTACCAGTGTATGATTCCAGCCCAAGGGAGCTATGGCAGCAAGAGCCAGGCACAGACATGCTGCAGAGCACAGGGTTGCCTGGAGCCACCAGGGGTCCAATCCCCGCCTGGCAAAGCTGTGGGGGCAACACAGCCATCTCAATGGGTCCAGAAAGTGAGACTCACTCCAGTGGATCTGGCAGGCAGTACCCCTACCCCAGTGAGTCTGGGAGGCGCTCTGCTCAGTGAGCCTGAAGGGCAGAATATCAAGTCACAGAAGATTATTCTTGAACATTAAGGTTTCCTACTGGGTGCCCTTTTGAAGTTTTGACTTACTTGGGGCCTACTAACCTTTTCTTCTTTCATATTTTTCCCTTTTGGGATGGAAATCCTATGCCTAACCCACCATTATATTTTGGAACCACGTAACATGTTGGTTTCACAGGTTCACAGCTGGAGAGCAATTTGCCTCAGGATGAACAGTACCTCGAATCTCATTCTTATCTGAATGAGATGATACTTAGATGACTATGGACTTAAGACTTTAAAGTTGAAGTTGGAATGAATTAAGACTTTTAGGGCTATTAAGATAGAAGGAGTATATTTTGCATGTGAAGTGTATAAATTTAGCGGGAATCAGGGGAAGAATGCTATAGACAATATTTGTGCCTCCCCAAAATTATGTTGAAACCTAATCCCCAATGTGAGAGTGTTTGGAGGTGGAGCCTTTAGAAGGTGATTAGGTCATAAAAATGTAGCCCTCATGAATGGAATTAGTGACCTCATAAAAGAGTCCCCATAGATATTCCTGGCTTCTTCTGCCATGTGAAAACATTGCAAAAAGATAGCGGTCTATGCACCAGGAAGTAGGTCCTCATCAGACACAGAATCTGCCAAAACTTGATCTTGGATTTTTCCAGCCTCCAGAACTGTAAGAAATAAACTTAATTTGTTTATAAGCCACCCAGTCTATAGTATCCTGTTATAGCAACCCAAATGAACTAAGATAACAACTGACACCAACCAGAACATTAAAAATAGCAGGACAGTTTGCAGATATGAGCCTGAAAACCTCTGTGAGGTTGGCAAGGATTGTTCCCCCATCTGATTGTTCCCTGAGGAACTAGAGACTCAGATCAAAGACTAAACCGATTGAGTGCCTACTGTGTACTGGTACCAAGCTCACTCTTTTCCTTATAGCAATGCCATAATGTGGGGTTTAAAGTAATCACTTTAGAAGGAAATGGAGATTTGGTGCAGGAAGTAGCTTGAGGGAAGAATGGCTCTTACACAGAAGATGGGTTCGGGGCAGCATAGCTCTGGTCCCACAGCTCCACAACTTAACAGGTATCAACATTAAGCATGTCAAAGTAGGTCTGAGCCAGTGTCCTCATATGCTCTTAAACACTAAAAAATGCTAATAAACACTACTAAGTAATGCTCCTTATCTGAGTCCACTCTCCTCCAACCCCAACTGTAGCTGAAAATGCTTGCTTCCTTCTTAGAATTTCTACTTTATTTCATGGGATTTTTCAGCTTCTAGATTAGCTTATACACATTCACATTCTTAACCTCCTCTACCAGTCTATAGGCTCAATGAGGAGATCTTTAGGATTTTTAATGACACAGAACCCTCTAGCTTCTCTCATGTGGTACAAAAATCTGCTTTAATGAACAGGAATTTAAGGAAATACAGTCCACACTAAACCACAATTCTATCACTCTCCAACTGAAAGCCACAAAAAACATCCCATCACACCTGGTCTGAGAGATGCACGTGTCCTCATGGCCTTCAAAGTGCTGCAGAATCTAGCCCTGCCTTTCTTTCCAGCCTCATGTATCCATACCCCCTCACTCACCTCTTTCCTGCAGCACAGGCCTCCCCTTTTCTTACTTTCTTTTGGACACCAAACTCTTGCCCTTCTTCCCTGACTTAAGGCCCTTGCAGAAGCTATTCCCCCCAACTGAGAACACTTCCCCGCCTCTCTGCCTTGCTGGTAACTACCACTTTGTAATTTCCTGACAGGTTCTTCTTGCCTGCTACACAGAGAAAACCAATCCACTGAGACTGTGACACTATAACAGAGAAAGAGTTTAACGCAGAGCTAGCCAAGTGGTTGGACAGGAGTTTTCTTACTCAAATAAGCCTCCCTGAGAACTCAGAGGCTAGGGATTTTATGGATAATTGGGTGGGCAGGGGTCTAGGGAATGGGTGTCGCTCATTGGTAGAGGATGAAATCATAGAGCTGTGCAAAAGGGTCCTCACGCACTGAGTCCTCCTCTGGGTAGGGGCCACAGGACCAGTTGAGTCATGAGTCCCAGATCCAGGTGGAGTCAGTCAGATGCTTGAATATGCAGGTCTGAAAAATATCTCAAAGGATCAATCTTAGGTTCTATAATAGTGATGTCATCTACAGGAGCAATAGAATACAGAAAGCCACAAATCTTGTGACCTCTGGCCACATGACTCCTGAGCAGCAAGGAGTTAGAGAAAGGCAAGCTGGTAGACAATGGTTGGTTATTGTTTACCTACACCTACATTTTAGCAGAATTCAGGACCCTCCCATAATCCTAATCTTATGGCTTTTTATTAGTCTCACAAAGGTGGTTTTGGTCCCCGAGTGAGGAGAGGGATCATTTTAGAAAGGGACCATTATTATCCTTCCTTCAAAGTTTAACTATAAACTAAATTTTTCCCATGGCTGGTTTGGCCTGTGTCTAGGAATGAGCAAAGACAGCCAGCCTGTGAAGCCAGAGGAAAGGTAGAGTCAGCCATGCTAGACTTCTCTCATAATCTTTACAAAGGTGGTTTTACCTTTGCCCTCTGCAGAGGCCTTCACTGTTCAACCAATCTAAAGTGACTCTTAAGCTACTCCACTCTTCTCCTCCTTAATCTTATCACAACTTATTAGATACTTAATATTTTTTCATCCGTCCTTTTCAATAGACTTTTATCTCCACATGGGTAGACGATGCCCACTCATCACAAAACTCCAAACACGTAACACAGTGTCTGGCAAATGGAAGGCACCCATTACTATTTGTTGAATAAAGAAATTATCACCATCTCCAACTTAGTGGGATCGGAATTAATGATCCATAACCCACCATCACCAGAGCATGCATGTGAGCAATTTTCTGAGCTAGTCCTGCTGAAGTAACTACAGGAAGGACTTAAGCTCTAAAGCACTTCACTATCACCACATTCAGCGACAGCCTCCCCTGGTGCCTACCAAGAGAAGGAACCTAGCCCCAGGCCAGAGGGCCCCCTGTCACTTCACTGTCCACTTGGGAATTCCTCACAACCATGGAAAATTTGAGCCAGCTCTCCCCCTTTCCTTCAACTCAACACCATCCTTCCAAAGCTGGAACTGTAGTTCACTAGGAAGCATGACACCACAGCACCTCCAGCTGTAGATGCATCATGGATGGATAAGGCAGGCTGAGAGAAGGACTTCTCATTACTCATTATACAGTAACATTGGGTTCAATGCATGCCCATGAAAAGCATCATTTAAGAGACTGTCTTGGAAAGGCGCCCAGGTCCCCAAACTAATTAACTTTCATCTCTCCTGTCCTTCTGTGTGCAAAGGGCCTGCCTTCTGCACTCTTTCTCCATGAGGAACATTAAAGACAGAACATTAACTTGAGAACATTCTATTTTTTAAAAAAATCGTTCTAAAGACAGCCTTGGATGTCCACCTAAATCATCCTAAGTCCATTTTCTGGCCCAGAACCCATTTGGTCAGTGCCCCAGGTGGACACTACCTTGGTGGCTCATATTCATAAAGAATGTCTTTCACAGTTCATTGGTTGGATTAATCTGACGTAAAATGTCTAAACTGAAACCTCTGGGTTAAGATCTTGATGAGTTTCAGCAGAACAGCAAGTAAGTGACAGTAGATTTATTAATAAAAAGGAGAAGGAAAGTGATTAAAGGAAAATTAAAATGAAGTAGAAGTGGGAAAATTCAATCTGATAACTGATTATTATTTTTTGAGATGGAGTTTCACTCTTGTTGCCCAGGCTAGAGTGCAATGGCATGATCTTGGCTCACCGCAACCTCCATCTCCTGGGTTCAAGTGATTCTCCTGCCTCAGACTTCTGAGTAGCTGGAATTACAGGCATGCGCAACCAAGCCTAGCTAATTTTGTATTTTCAGTAGAGATCATGGATTTCTCCAAGTTGGCCAAGCTGGTCTGGAACTTCTGACCTCAGGTGATCTGCCTGCCTCGACCTTCCAAAGTGCTGGGATTACAGGCATGAGCCACTGTGCCCAGCCTCAATCTGAGAACTTTTATGAAAGAAGATGATATCTTTTGTGAGGAGGTCACACAGGCTCTTTTCCACCTGAATACTAGAAAATATCTCCAGAACTTGCAAGGAATTTAGAACTCAAGATGGGCAATTTAACATCTTCAGTGAATTGCAGGGGGGCTCAAGTTTGTCATTTTCTCAATGTTTAAGGAGAGATGTACTCATATAGCAATTCACACCTGCGTGCTACCCAGCAAGACCTGAACCCTAATGGAAATCACACCTAGTAATTATCTATTCAAAATAGGCACAGCTATCTCGACCTCCTCTTTCTAATTCACTGAAATCTGATGCAGGAAATAAATCAGTATGAACATTTCTTAATAAGCAAGGACATCAATAAATACAGCAACTGCAGCCCCGTCATTCTGGGCAGAACCACAGAGGAGGGCAGTGCACTTAAGGCCATTTTACTGGAAATGGAGGTAGGAAATGAGAGGGCATTGTTAATCAATCTTTGGCCCTGCAAACAGCCATTCCCAGCTTTGCAGACACTTGACTTATTAGCATCTGAGCACGTGCACATCCTGGGACTTCAACCATAAAACATTCTCCATCTCCTACAGATAGAACATGGTTCAAAAACAGACAGTGATCCAGTGCTTTGGGGTCAATGGAATATACGAACTGCCCACTCTGGATGCGGTGTTTTGTTTTGTTTTTTCTTTCCAGCAAGTGCAGCCTGGATGGGAGACGACAAGCTCCCAGGGCAGAAGCTCTGGTTCTTGAAGGTCACACATAGAAACTACCAGGAGAGTCAGGAGGTAGGAGACTCGGAGACCCACTGGTCAACCTTGCCAGGTAAACCTGCCCCACCCACTCCCATCTTCAGATGAAATATTTTTTTTAATGCAAAAAGACAAAACAGGGCAGAACAAGATGAGTGTGACACATTTCACTGGCAGTATTCTTTTATTTTTAAAAACGTATTTGTAAAATCAGCCCAGTGAATTTGCCTGACGATGTGCAATATCTGCCTCTCATTCTGTTCCTTAATCCAAGGGACTAAAAATGCCACACAATTATTCCCATCTCCATTATGAATTGCTTTTTACTCTCTGCTGCTCATCACCAAGATCATCTAATCAATAGTCTTTGTTTCCAAGAGAAAAACAAAGGAACAGAGGAATTAAGTGGCTTGAGTTATAAAATCTTGGTCAGTGAAGGCTCCACGAGTTGGGTCCTTACCCTCAGCACAGCCACAAAGCACTTCTGCCGTTTTTCAAAAAAAATAGAGACACGGGCTTGCGGGCTTAAAGTAATTAAATATCTCCATGTTTAAGTGACATGTGGTTTGAATGGTTACTTTCGGTAAAGCCACAAAGGGGAAATAGGAACTCAGAATTATTGCTTAGGGCACAGAAAGGAAGAAACAGATGAAATACCAGGTCATGGACTAGTTGCTTTGCAAGGGGCAAGGATCGGGAGAAAAGGGCCCCGACCTCTGTATAGCAGCATGTCTAGGGCCAGGAGCAGATGAGCTGGTAGTTTTACCACTAAGGGAAAAGCACATCAGGCTCCTGAGAGCTTGCCCCATGACTCCACAGCAGAGGAGGCTGTGCAGCACAGGGAATGGGCATGGAATCTAAAAGTGCAGTGACCTCCACTATAGTTCCAAATCTTCCCCTTACTGGTGGTGTCCAAATAGGACAGTTGTTTACAGAACCTCAACAACTCCATCCGTAAAATGGGTATTATAATATGGACCTAGCAGACAGTAGTGGGAAGTCAGTAAGATTCCTCCTGCAAAGTGTGCCTAAGACAAGGTAGGTTGTCAGTAAGTAGCATCCTTGAACCCGCCACTCTCCTTTTCATCTTCTTTACTGTCCAGTGGCATTTATTTGCAAAACAACAGACCACAGTGATGATGTTTCTGTTGGCAAAGATAACTGATTTGGAAGAGGGAAACCCAAAACTCCATGCATTAATTCCATAATCAGCATAGGAATATAGCACCAAGCTCTCATTGGCACCCTATTCCATATGCAGAATGCAGTAAATGAAGATCCTCTGAGCTTAAAGGAGACCCCCAGAACAATGCATGGGCCACCTGGAGAAGTGCATGAGCTACATAAATACAGAATCATAGAAGTGGATGTGGGCACAATCACATTTTGGTTGCTGGCAATGCCTTGACTCGTGAAGTGCCAGAAAGCCATCCAGACACCCAGGAATCACCCACCTCCTGCATGACCATGTGTCTTTCAAACCTCAACAGATATGTGTATGTATAATCAACCAGTTCAAAGCCCGTGTAGCAGGAGGCAGTGCTTTGTTGTAAAACAAAACTGAGATAAAATAACCATCATCCTTTCAAATATCCTCTGAGAGTTTGGTATTTGAGGCACATTCTGTGATGTACTTCTCTCTGACCTCAAATACTTTGATTCTTTTTTTCAAGTTCACATAAAAGACAGAAAGCTCTCAGATCGGTCTACTGTATTGCGAGCCTTGACTGGATCTGAATTCTTTGCTGGTGTGGAGAATTAGTTGTTATTCCAGATAGTTACGAAGCGGAGATAAAGGACCATTACATTAGAGAGGCCCAGCCCATTGGGAAGTCGGGCCATGTCTGCTCCTTATTTAAAAACAGATTAGTTCCCACTGCTCCCCAAAGGCTTCGAAGGGTACACTTAGATATTGTAAGTTCCATCCAGACATCCTTCCCTCCCATTCACAATACGCTTGCAGAATTTGAGACTGTGGCTTGTCTGGAAGACTTAAAACAAATGCTTCAATTTTCCATTCTCCAAATGAAAATCAATGGCAACCGAGAGGTAAAATCAATGTTTCACACTCTGCAGGGAAACCTCCACCCCTTGCCCCACAATCTCCAGCCCCCATAGAACAATAAATCAGAACCAGCCATGCAGACTAGCAGAGAATCCCTGAGGGCAGAGCCCTCTGCAGGCCTGAGGACCTTCTGTTTATTATCCTCCTGCTCCCTAAGAGAACATTTTTCTTAAGAATGCCTATGAGAATGTTGTTAAAACCTAAGTCAGGAAGAATAACACGATGTTGTAATAAAAACCCTTCTTCCACAAACAAACCCATTTACCAGTGGAATCCTGGGCATCTAAAACCAGGGTGTGACTTCACTGTCTCTTGAAGGGTCTGCTTTATGATCAAGCCTTACAGAATGCTTAGGCACTCAATGGCCACTACTCTGAGGACAGATGACCTGCTTTCCGTCGTCACCGATTGGTCTGTATTCTCTAAAACTTCATGTCAATGGAAATTGTACAGTATCTCCTCCTTTTTGTGGGAGGGAGGTTTATCTTCTTTCACTCTGCCTCATTATTACCAGATTCATCCACATTCTTGAATGTATCAATAGCCTATTTCTTTTTATTGCTGAATAGTAATCCATTATGAGATAGGCCACAAGCTGTCTACTCATTCACCTCTTGTTGACATTTGGGTTGTTTCAGAGTTTTTATCTGCTGCACATAAAGCTGATATGAACAACTATGAGAGAGTCTTTAAATGCACATATGCTTTCATTATATTTTAGAATCAAATCTTTTGTTGTACATGTTTTGCAAATATTTTCTCTCAGAGTGATCTGTCTTTTTCATTTTTGTAAACGTGTCTTTAGAAGACCACTGATGAAGTCTAATTTGTTGCTTTTCTTTTTCATTTACAGTTCAGGCTTTTCGTGTCCTACTTAAGAAATCTTAGTAAAACTCAAGGTCATAACTCTTATATTTTCTTCTAAGCCTTCTTCCAAGACTTCTAAAAAAGCCTAAGCTCTTATATTTAGGTCTGTGACTCATTCCAAGTTTTTTTTTATATAGTATGTTATATAATGATTAAAATATATATCTATATCACTTGAGCTCAGGAGTTCAAGGTTACAGTGAGCTATAATCACACCACTGCCCTCCACCCAAATGACAGAGTGAAACTGTCTCAAAAAATTATATCTATAAATAATTTGGAGTATCATTAAAATATTCACTTATAAATAATAACTAAACAGTGTGTAACAGAAATTTTTATTTGCAATATAGAAGCCACTTGATCAGTTTTGACAAAAACATACCAATAGACAAAACCCATGATTCAAAAAAAGAATGGAAAAAAATATTCTGCAATATCTTCATTACTGTTTTTAGATAGTGTGACTATTGCCTATTTCTTGTTTCCTTTTACTTTTCTCCACTTTTAATGTTTTCTGTAATAAGCGTCAACTATCATTATACCAAACTAAATTTAAAAAATTTTTAAGTGGCTTAAGAGAAGGCTTCCTGACTCCCAGCTGTCTTCACACTGCTCTTTTGTGCATAACCTGCCCCTTTGGAGAACCTGAAAGATGAACATACTACAAAAATCTGTCCCTCCCAACCGCACTCAATATTGCTTAACAGCAGGAAGGTGTGAAACAAAGACTTTCTAAAGAGAATTCTCCAAAGAGAACGTGAGTTTACCTGAAACCAAATACAAATGCCACCCTAATCAAGGAGAAGAATTCCAGCAGGGCAGGGCTGGCTGCCTTGCTTGGCCCCCCACTGAAATTGCTTGCCTGCCGGCCCTGACACACCGCAGTCACAGATGTGTGTGTCAAACAGCTTCTCTGCTCACTCAATCTCCGCAGGCAAGGAAAGCTAATGAAATTCTCCTGCTGATGTGCTCGCTGTCCTTCTGTCTTGATCTGCTTGCAAAGACAGCCTAAGTCTGAAGCCTCATAATCAGCTAAGGCTGGCCTGGCTGCCTCTCCGTCTGTGCACACTCCTGACTGTCTGGCGGGTGAGATTTGCCTCTTGAGCTGCTGCGGAGGCCAGCTTGGCTGGCAAGATTGCCTACAGATGTTTCACAGAGAGAAAGATTACTTCCCTGATTGATGAATAAATAGAGTTGTCAACATGGTCTCCCTGGTCAGAGGGGACCCCTGGAGTATAACGTAGAAGGACAGATGTTTCTTCTGGGAAGGTGTCCAAGACCCTTCGAAGAGGTATGCATTCAACTGATATCTTTGCCTGAGTAATTCAGCCTCTAAGAGGGAGAGAAGGAAGGCTGGACATACAACCACAGCAAACACACTGCAGGGGCTTCCTGGGCCAGGCCACCTCCCAGATCTTGATAAAGGAGTGGGCATGCCATCTCAGCCAGTGCCTCCTCTTTGGGCTGTTTTTCCAATGAATTCATAAGCCCAATGATCAGAAATCCCATCATCTTCTCAGTCTACACCTGCTATGAATTGCAAAGGGGGCAGCAGAAATGACACTGTCATCCTCACATTAAACCTGAAAGGCTTCCTCTTGCAGAAACTGCAAATGCAGGCACAATCAAACTGGCAGGGACCAAGACCTCTGCAATGAGTTACCTCTTACTCTGTGACATGCAACTTTGGAGATTTCTGGCTGACTTTCCAAAACAAAGTAGACAATAATAACTATTATCATCATTGTTTTAGTAATTGTACCAACAGCTGTCTTTACTTGACATTAGGCTGTGTACTTTACACACCATCACTTTATTGAACTCTCAAACACATACACACAAAATACTCTATGCAAGGTTTCATAAAATTTGTCACCCATAAACCCTCCCCGTAAGAATTACTAGAGGATGTGTTCCAGCAAATGAAAAAGAGGAATGGGCGAAGCACTGTCATTAAACCTGTTTAACAGACAAGGAAGCACAAACTCAGAAAGATAAAGTAACTTGCCAAGGTCACTTGGGAAACAGCCAATCTGGGAATTGAGCCCAGATGGGTCTCCTTCCCAAATCCATGTTCTCAACCACTATAATTTTGTGGTCACCAGAAGACGTGGTGGATGAGGATTACAATTTTCAACACAAGCAAAAAAGTGTTGGCGCTTCTAACATAGAAACATGGTGTGCCCAGAAAAACACAATTCACACCTGGATATGCCTGAATATCAAAGAGGCTGCTGAATGCATCTCAAACAGATTAGAGTTTAAAACTAAAAAGGTCTTCTCTAACACTTCCAGAAAGGGCTATCTTCTGCATTCTAGGAGGAAACCTGCAACGGACTCTCCATCTTACACACACACACACACCACACCACATATACACACACACCCCATTCACACACATCACACCCATATACAACCCACACATACATACACACACACACACACACACCCCCCACATACCCCACACACACACACACACCATATACCACAACACACACACACCCCACACACACACACCACACACACACACCCCATTCACACACATCACACCCATATACCACCCACACATACATACCCACACGCACACACACCACATACCACACACACAACACACACACACACCCCATTCACACACATCACATCCACATACCACCCACACATACCCACACCGCACACCCACCCACACATTCACCACCCCACACATACCCACACACCATACCCCATACCCACACAGTACACACACACACACACACACACACACACACACACACAGCTGAACAACTAGAGCACACCATCCCAAAGGGTATTTAAATATTTTTAACTAATATGGCCACATCTTCCCTCCATCAGAGAAGGAAGACACTGCATGCAGCAGGAGAGTCTAGGCTAGTGCTCTCACATAATAAATACCTTAAAAGGAACTTCAAATAATAAACCCCTCCAAAAGACATTTTTTACATACCACTCCCCAATGAACTTGAAGTTCCTTGAGAGTAGGAATAGGGTCTCTTGTTTACCTCTGCAGCCTGAGTGCCTAAGGCCTCAATACCTTTTGGTTGAATATCAATGAGCAGACAATAACAGCTAGAATGAAGATAATCAACCTATTGTAGCAGTGAAAACCATAAGCTTTGGAGGCAGACAGTCCTAGGTTTGAATCATGCTGTTGCTTCGAAACAAATTACTAATGCATTGCTCCACTTCAGGCCTCTCATTTGTAAACCAGAGACAAAATATCAAATTCACAAAATGGCTGGAAAATTTCAAGGAAACAGGTGTCGAGCACAATGCTAGCACAGGCTCAAGAATTCCAGGATGCAATCTAGCTTTATCACCAGGGAAAACAGTTCAGTCTGGGGACAGAGCAAAGTACATTATGATACCTTACATCTTGGAAAGAACCTTGATTATTTTTAAAAGAACCTTGACAGGGACCCAGAGCAAGATGACCCTAGAGGCTAGGTCTGATGCTGCAGGTGCCAGGCTTAGAGAGGCCAGAGGGGTATGGGGTGGGGGCTGCTCTAGATGCTCACCCCATGCCAGGAGCGCCATTTTTCTGCCAGACCATCATTTCAGAGGGCAGGAACTCTCCAGGCACATTCAGAGGAAACCACTTATGGGATTGAGGGAAATTAAAACATACCCCAAGAGGAGCAGCCAAGGGGACTGGCATAGCTTGGACTTCAGGAAGACAGGGAAGGGATAGGACCCATGCTGCATGGTCCCAGGTCAAACTGGAGTTATAAAGCAAAAGTTCTGGGCAGGCAGATTTCAGTGGGAATCTTTACCTAAATTCAGAAAGGCTGCTTTATTTGCCTAAGGTCGTGGTGCAGTGCAGGTGAGCAGCAAAGCATGTTGCCCAATTGGGAACTTGACATGGTAAGTCCAAAGCCCAATGTGACACCTCTCAATTGTACAGGCAGCAAAGACAGAGGTGAAGAATATGCACTGAAGTTGCCCTCCTCTCATCCCTGCCCCATCCGACTCCCTTCTTAAAGAAAGCCTGTTTGCATGTGTATATTTGTTTGCTTTCATGCTTTGGGTATTTTTGAAGGACCAAAAGCAAAAGCAGTCTGAATTCAAAGACCTCGTCCATCATTTGCGAAAGCCTAAACCCACTGGATAGATGATGCTGGGAGCAGAGTGAAGAGTAAGAGCCATGGCTTTAAGGACACTGAAGAAGATGGGGGACACTCCCCCCTGGGCTGGGGAAAAGAGGATATCAGGGGCTGCACCCCAAGGAAAAAGCATGTTCCTAGTGGTGTGGTGGTCCTGAGAAGGCAGGGAAAAAAAGACTGGCAAAGATGCTATATCCTATGGGGACATGGAAGCAGAGAACCCTTGGACCTCAAGGGACCTTGAAGAACCATCACAGTGAGGCTTTCACTGCAACCAGGAGACCAAACGCTTGGCCCCTGCTTCCTTAGCTGTAAGTTTCCTGAATTGTGGCATCACTCTGGGAGCAGAAAGGTCTCAATTATGACCAAGAAGAAATTTTCTGTTCATCAGTTCAAATCAGGGCTATAATCAAAATGAAATAGATTTAAAGGAAATAAAGATGGACATTCTTTGTAAATCTGTGATTGAGAACTGAGATTCCTACCATAGTCGGAGAACAGGCACCAAACACCATACAAATGGTGACCCTAACACTATGCTCTCCCCTCCCCATATTACCCAGCCAAAGACTGCAAACCCTCACATCTGCCAGCTACAGAAAGTCCCCTCCCCTCCCCCACCTTCCTGCCTTACCTCGGGAGCAGGTGCTTGCGGCTGACACACAGGGCAGTCTGGTAGTCCTGGGTCACACACACTTTGTGAGGGCTGCATTTCACCTTCAGGCAGGGGTCCTTGGATGGGTCCAGGGCTGAGGCAAAAACAAGGAGGGCGGGGTTAGGACCTCCTGGGAAATTTAATTGTTGTTGTTGTTGTTGAGACGCTCTTTTGCCCAGGCTGGAGTACAACGGCACGAGGCGCACGCCACCACACCCAGCTAATTTTTGTATTTTTAGTAGAGACAGGTTTTACCGTGTTGGCCAGGCTGGTCTCAAACTCCTGAACTCAGGTAATCTGCCCGCCTTGGCCTCCCAAAGTACTTGGATTACGAACGTGAGTCACTATATCCAGCCTTAATTTCTATTTCTACTTAAATAAACAAGTAGAAAATAAACCAACCATGTGTTTGCATGCATGTGTTTCCCCTCTGAGGCTGGAGGGGAATGAAGTGAAAGCTCAAGCCAGGGGAAATTGTGTCTATCACACACATTCTTCCTCAACATCAGGGGAGCAGTTCCTTTGTGCTTTGGGAGTTTCAGCATGTTCAGCTCAGGCAGGAATTACTTTAAAAAAATCCTTTAGAATCTTATGTGATCCAAGGAACAAGAGCCACTTTTCCCTCTTTGGTTATGAATCTGGTGTTTCTTTTTATGACTTCATTCATGCCTAATTTTACTTCTTTCCTATAAAAAGTCCTTGAGGACAGAGTTTGTTGCTTCCATTCAATAAACACTCACTATGTGCATAAACGACCTATTTTAAGTTTCTGAAGAACTTCAGGATGTATAAGACAGTTTCGTGCCACACAAAGTTACAATGTAACAGGGAGGGGGAAGAGCTTACACATAAATATTTATTGTGCAAGGCAAAATTAGATAAGGACCATGACGGGCATATAAAATGATAACAGAGCTCAAGAGAAAAATGGAGATCAATTTCTAGGGCAAGAATTGGTGAAGCATTAATATGTGAATTGGATCTTAAAGGATGGGCAGGATTTTGAAAAGCAAAGATAGAAAAGGCAATCCAGGTGGGGTGAACCGGCACGAAAGTGCAGGAAGGCATGTTCTGGCAATCATAAGATACTCAATCTGACTATTAAGTGTGGTTTGTGGGGAGGCAGTAATGAGACAGGGGGATGTTGATTCAAACAAGCAACTCCAGAAAGGGTCTCCAAAGGCAGCAGTTCATATACTGCAACATTTCCGGGAATAGGCTGAGCAGCAGGCCCTCGGCTAATCAGCACTCTGCATGCTGAGGTGCACATGCTCATCATTGGCACAGAAGAGGCCTTGGGGAATTCCCTGCAAAACAAAAGCAATTGTGCCATCTTCCAGCTCTGGGGCCTAAAGCCTATTAAGCAGTAAATCTTTCATAACTGCCCTCCACAGTCAGGGGAGGTGATGTCTCCCCACGTCTTCCCCATGCAAACATTTGGTTCAACAAATTGGCATCCTGAGCAGGTACAGCAAAACTTCTGTAATAAATGGCATGGTGAAAAAAACAAACCAAAACAAACACAAAGAAATGTCACAGTGCCCTTAACCACTGGATTCTCAGCCTTCCTGACTCCTCAGCATGTAGAGGATATCACCGTTCCTCTCCTCCTGCCCAGGCCTAGAATCTGTGCAGTACTTTCTTCAGATGCCTGTGAGAATTTCTCAAGAGTCCGGAACACACAACATCCAAAGACGTTTCTGCAACTTGAACAGCTTAGCTGGCTTCCTCCACTGCAGCAGCTTCAGCAGCTGTAAACAGAAGCCATGCTGCATGCTCAGGCCCATCCGGGAAGTAACAAAACCCAGGACCTGGTCCTAGGGGAGTCACCTGGTAAAGTCTGCTCCCCAAGGGATGTGGCTCTGATACTTGGAGCTTAGCAGAGGGAAACAGGCTATGAGATAAAAGAGAGGCTGATTCAAGCCCCAGGGATGGGGTGTTCATTCCCTCAGAGCTCTGAAGCTGAAGGCAGCCTCTACAAGGCAGGTGGCAGGGCCCTGTGTCTGCCTGCAGAGTCTTCCGAGACTGGGCCTTCCAGAAACTTGCAGCAAGAGCTTCCTGGTCATGAGTGGAAGTCTCTTGGTTCCTGGGGATGTCTACATGAGAAGCCAGGAGGCTGGGGCAGTCTCGGGTCAGTGCACTGCCTCTCACCCCAACCCTGAGGCTGCAGCTCTGCCAACTTTGACTTGTTCTCCAAGAATCATCCAAAATTGAGTCAACTATTAAGAATGATTACTGGATGACCACTAATAATGAAAATTTCTCTAGGGTCCTGAAGAGACAAATCCAAAGGTGTTTCTGCTGCTTAAACAGCTTAGCAGGACATGCCAGTACTTCACTGTCCCTTCTCAAACTTCCACACCCCGCAGGATGAAGACATCTATAGATCTCAAGACTTGGGGACTAGACCCCCGGCAGCCCCCACCATAGTTACCAGCATTTTCCCCAACAGATGCCAAGTGCTGGCAGCAGACAACTTGAGATTCTCACTAAAGTGGATGTCGGAGATGGAGAATAACAGGCTGGCCTAGGGTGATGGGTATCAAAATCTGCAGTACTTACTACACAACAAGCTTTGTGGCAGAATTTGAGCTTATTTTTGCCCCTGTAGCCAATTTTGTTAACATGCCACATGGCCCCTCCCCACCCACGGCCTTAACGGACAGTGTAATCACAAGGACCATGAATCAGCTGAGCAGAGTTGGGAACAGCACCGATTCCAGGGCAGGAGCTTCTGGGACTGAACTCTGCCTCTGCTGCCTGTTAACCTTGCTATACCTCTCTTTCCTCTTCTGTAAAAATGGGAATAACAACAGTACCTGCTATTGCTTGGTGGTTATCGTAAATATTGAATGAGTTAATATCTGTACTTAGAACAGACCTGGAACATGCTAAGCACTTCTTATGTGTTTGTTAAGTTTTTTGTTTGTCTTGTGTACCCAAAGTAAATAATAAGTTTTCCTAATAACAAAGAACCATAGTTAACACTCACTGAGTGCTTCTGACATACAGGCAGTGAGCTAAGCCCTCTGACTGGATTACCACATTTAATTTTCACAGCCACCAAAGGAGGTAGCTGCTATTAATGTGCAGGTCTTAAAAAGAAATTGCTAATGAGAGATGCAGAGAGTATTTGCAAACCTGGTTTGTGACTCCAGAACCCAAATTCTTCACAAATGCATGCCTCAAGCATGAGAATCTCCTAGAATCTTCTCTAAAAAGTTGAGGGGCTTACCTCACACCAAGAGCCCAGGTGCATCATATTCTTGAGAGGACTTTGGGGCAGAATGAGACTTACCAGGTAGAAGGAGGGGGTAGCCAGAGGACCCGGTGCTGCAGAGGCTGGGCCACCATTCCCTCTCAGTACGCCCACAGGATGGGGTCACCAGCCCTGATCTTCCCTCAGAGGGTGGGGTGCCCAGCTCTGGACACCTGAGCCCTCAGCCTACCCCCTCTGAATGCAGCCATCCCCCAGCTGAATCAAAAGAACCAAGGGCTGGTCAATTTTGTTCCTGTCGTCTTGTCATCTGTCACCCTACCTTAGGCTAACTCCTATAGACCACCCTCCACTTCTAGAAGTTAACATTTCTTTAAAAACAAAAAGCCTCCAACATAAAATACTAATAAATAAAAACTGTTAGTTATTAAACTCCCTAGACACACTTAACAATTTGCATACAGAAATCAAGCCTGCTAAAAATCAATTACTAGGGTTTGACTACTTCAAACATGTATGCGAATTATTTAGAGTAAATGAACTTCACAGAGCAGCAAAACAGTAACAAATCAAGCTGTCAGCGTTTGTTTAATCACCTCGATGCAATTTGTTTTTGGAAAACAGCAACACTGGGATGGAAAGGGGATGAGGAGTGTGTCATTTCCATTTAAACACAGGCCTTCCAAATACGTTTTTCCCAGCAGCCTCAAGGCTCAGGGTGATGGATGCTCTGGAAAGGCACCCAGCACCAGTACTGAAAAGGACTGTGCCTCCACTTTGTAAAGGGAAGGATAAGAGATCTGAATAATAAGTGGCATTTGGGAGACCTTTTAGTAAGCAGGGGAAACTGCAGGTAAGAAGGTAGGGGAGAGAGCTGAGTCTAATAACCCTGAGCAGGGTTCGAAGTTTCCTTGGCATGGTGCTACTGATTTCTTGGGGACCTTGCTCCAAGTTTCAATCTCTCTCTGCATATGAGGAGTGACAGGATGCAGCCATCCCCAGGGGATGGCCAAGCTCTGTGTCCTCTCTGCCTCTTCCATCACCAAACCTGTGGGACTCCTGTGGACCCAAACAGGGTAACGTCCTAGCACAGGGCAGGTGCCCACCAAAGGTTAATTTTACCTTTCCCACCTATATGCAGAAACTACTCAAGAGTTAACGGGCACACAGCATAGATCCAATTTTTTTTTTCAAAATGACTTTTTACAAAAACTTTTCTCAAGGAACAAACCAAGAATCAATTAATTTAAAGAGATTTGTTAAACTATAAAGCATTGAATTCAAAAGCCAGTTAATTACTGGTTCCAAGTAAGTTTTTTATTAATTAATTTTCTTTTTAAGCTCACTACTTGGTCTCAATTAAGGTGGTGATATTTTAATTATCTTAATTGTTTCTGAACTTGTTTTTCAGTTCAACGAGTTATTTTTTAATTAGTTACATTGATTTTAAAATCTGGAATCAAGCCTTTGCACTCTCCTTGAGCACATCCTATAGGCTAATTGGCAAAGGGTCATGACACCTGGCACAGCAGAGCTTGATACCACCTCAGAGATGCTGAGATGAGAAGGTTCCATTTTGTGGGTTGGCCCAAAGGGTCCCTCACCTGGGAGAAATCACACATATTTGTGTTTATTCAATTAACATTTACAGAGCATCAAGCAGTGTAAAGCGTCTTTCTGTAGGCTAAAGGTGAATACAAAAAGGTTAGCAAAAAGATGTCCTTCCAGCTCTCCGGGGGTTCACAGTTGAACACAGGAGACAGGAGAGAGGACAGTTCTATGGGGGAACAGCTAACGTACCTAATTCAGCCTTTGAGGGGATCAGGTAAGACTTCCTAAACAAACTAACATCTAAGGAAAAGCAGGTCTAAACCAGGTAATAGGATAAGGAAGAACACTCCAGGTAATAGGAAGCCATCCCCAGATGATAGCAAAGCCCTGTGTCCCCTCTGCCTGTTCTATCACCAAACCTGCAGATCTCCTGTGGACCCAAACAGGATAACGTCCCTAGCGCAGAGCAGGTGCCTACCAAAGGTTAATTTTATCTTTCCCACCTATATGCAGAAACTATTCAAGAGTCAGCTGAGTCTTTCCAGGGGTGAGAAGGTTTGTGGCAGGCTTAAGGGATCCAAGTGTTTTGTAGGGCCAGCAGCAGCTGGAGCAGGTTGGTGGCTAAAAAGGCTGGGGAGGAAGCGTAGCCTTGTCCTGGAGGGCCTCTGAGCCACAGGGACCACGCTGGGGAGCCATGGCCGTTGAGTTCCACAGTGCCTTCAAGCCAGCATGCAAGAACCTGTGGCCAGACTAGTCAGGGAAGAGGGGCAGGAAGCGGGAACCCCAAATATGCATTTTATGTAGAAAATGGCACTTAGTAAGAACACACACACTGACACACTTCAGATTCTAGTCCTGAAAATAAGAGGGGAAGTCAGGGCTGGAGGGCCCAGTGATCAACTCTTATCCCTTTTCTCCTGCCAGGAACCTCCTTCCTCCCTCTCCCTGGGAACATCAAGCCACACAAGATTCTGAGAGGCACAAGCCTACCTGCTGAGACCAGTAAGCAAAACATTGATCACGGTGGCTTGGCCGGGAGCAGTGGCTCATGCCTTTAATCCCAGCACTTTGGGAGGCTGAGGCAGGCGGATCACCTGAGGTCAGGAGTTTGAGACCAGCCTGGCCAACATGGTGAACACCCATCTCTACTAAAAAGACAAAATTAGCCAGGTGTGGTAGCACTTGTCTGAATCCCAATTACTTGGGAGGCTGAGGCAGGAGAATCACTTGAACCCAGGAGGCAGAGGTTGTAGTGAGTTGAGATTGCACCATTGCACTCTAGCCTGGACAACAAGAGCGAAACTCCATCTCAAAAAAAAAAAAAAAGTGTAAAACAGCAGCGTGAACTCCTGGCCCACTTTGGTGACTTCCAGAATCTTCCTCAGACAAAAGGCCACTCAATTTGCAAAAAGTCCACAAGTTAAAGATGGCCTGTTGTCTCACTGTTGCTTTTAACACTGCCCTCTGCCTGAGTCATGCTAACCCAAGGTTCATGTGAAGAGCAGACACTCCCAGTGATTCATTAGGAGTGACTTAATGGACAACTGACAAAGAAATTACTCCAAACTGTGAAAACCTCGTCAAGCTAAGACCAGGAACATTTATTGCAGCTTGTCTGTCCCCATGGTAACCCATGCAGGCATCTTGCCTCCCTGCGTCTCCAGAGAGGCTTGTTCACCAGCTGACGACAGAGCCTTGCAGAATATAAAATAGAAGATTCTGCCCATAGGATTTTGCTGTAACCAGGGAAGAATGGCAGCTTGGAAAAACCTCACCGTTCTTTCCTTTCATATTCAAGAGGCTGGCCAAGTTCTCTGAGGTCAAACAAAGGGTCTATTGGTCATGTGTCTACACAGGGCAGAGAGCAGAGTGACATAAAGGGTGAACTCCTGCATTCAAGGACTGGTGAACTGGAAGGGAGGGACATGGGACAGACACAGACGAAGAGGCAGAGGACAGAAAGATGAGTCTGACCAAAGATAGCCCTCCTGGGAAGAGGCCTTTTCTTTCCCCTTTAAACTGAGGACCTGGGGACTTCTTTCTGTGTCAAAACTAAAAGCATCTTCTCTGTAAAGGTGTATATACAGTTTATAACCCACTACCCCACCTCACTCACATCTTATTTGTGTATGTGAGTGAGGTGGGGTAGTGGGTTATAAACTGCTAACAGCCTTTTTTGGGGGTCAATTTTTTAGTCGTGCCCTTAAGTAACAATTGTTCAATGTAGATAGATGGGTATTTAGAAGTTTATATTGTCTTCTCAATATATGAAAATTACAGTAAGAAAAAAGGGAAAAAAGAAAAATAACTCAGCAAGTGAACATATTAGGCAAAAATGTTTATCTTCATAATCTATAATAAGGGAAAATTATAAAAACTTGAATGTCCATCTGTGTTAGTCTGCTCGGGCAGCCATAACAAAAATACTGCAGACTGGTGGCTTAAACCACAGAAATTGACTTTCTCAGTTTTGGAGGCGGAAGTCTGAGATCAGACTGCCAGTAAGGTCAGGTTCTATGAGAGCCCTCTTCCCGGCTAGCAGACAGCCAGCTTTTTACTCCATTCTCCCATGGTCTTTCCTCAGTGCAAGCCAGTGGAAAGACAGAGCAGCTCTCTCTGGTGTCTCTCTTTATAAGGGCACTTACTCCATCAGCTCAGGGCCCCACCCTTTGGACCTCTTTTAACTTTACTTACTTTCTTAGAGCCCGCCCCCCTCCAAATACAGACACCCTAGGAATTGGGGCTTCAACATGGGAATCTGAGGGAAACAAAAACATTCAGTCCAGAACACCAACTGTAGGGAAATGGTTTAATTACATAATCCATTTTTTAAACATCATGTAGCTATTTTACAGAAACTAGTAGATCTATATATGGTAACATAGGAAGGACTTATGATAAATTAAGTGAAAAAGCAAGGTGAAAATAAGAAAACTAATTTGAAACGGTAAAGTAACTTCCCAGAACCATAAGGCATTAATGGCAAAGCCAGTACTCAGAACCAGAACTGCCTTCTTCCAAATGAAGTGCCCTTCCCTTCCCTACCCTTCCTCTCCCCACAGCCACAGCCTCTGCCCCACTTACAGATCAGGGCCTCAGTTTCTCCTGACTGCCCTCTATCTCAAATCTTGCCTGCAGCAAGGAGACAATGACAAGCCATAACCATGGCCAGGCTCCAGAGCAGGTGCCCAGCCCTGGGTGATCTTGGCATTTGTCTCTGAGATGAAGGAGTTAAGGACTACTCACTACTGAGAGTGGCTGGGAAGAGCTTGGTCCCTCTGCTCACATCCAAGGCAAGACATTATGAGCAACCACTGATAAGCGCAACATGGTAATTTACACGTCCTGATTATTAGAAAAGAAGGCGTTAAGAGGGGTCTGCCAGAGCAGCTGTGGAAATGTGCACCATAAAATCAACGACCACAAAATTTTATTAGCCTGGGCAGCCAAGCCTCCCTTTTCAAAGCTATCATCAGATATTTTCCCTGTTCCCCAGCCTCCCTGACAAGGACCCTCACTCAGCATTTCCAGCAAGAAAATGATTTGCCTTTGAAAATGGGGAGGGAGTGGGGAGAGGAGGAAGAGAGAGAGGGGGATTAAATAAAAAGGAAGGGAGAACATTACATACTCTGTCATCTCATTAGGGGACTGACATGGAGACAATGATAACCACCAACTATAGAATAATGTACTATTATCCTAATTCAACAATAAAGAAACTGATACAGAGATCAGATCATTCTTAATTTACCAACTGGTAACTGAGAGAGAAATGTAAGCCTGTTTGTGGCCACACAGTCAGTGAGGCTGGATTTTAATCTTGGTGAGTCTCACACCATAGCTGATACTTGAAGCCACTAAGCCACTAATGAAAATAACGTGATGCGGATAAAGGTGCCAATTAAAATGCCAAGCAGCAAAGAATCACACCCCTCTGTCCACCTTCCCCAAGACTCATGTTACCCAGAAGATCTCATAAAAAATGCCTTCCTGTGGAAAAAAAAATTGAGCTATCAGAAATCAAAGCCAAATTGTTAGCTATCTTAGTAAGTTTGTATTACTTTTACAATGAATAAGAAAGTGTAAGGTGCTTTTCACGGCAATACTGCTGCCCCGTGAGCTTAACTCCGAGTTAAGAAGCAACAGGGACCAGGTGAACTAGCTGTGGTTCCTCCCACGAGGGGTTTCTGTGACGTGTGCATACGTTCCACACTGCGAATGGGGAGATGCGGGAAGCCCACCCGACCCAGCACAGGATGGGACAGCGCAGGCAGCAGGAGCTGAGAATGGCCTTGCCTCTAAGTAGAGAAAAAGATGCCATCCAGAGAAGTCTTCACCTTCTCATCCATCACAATGGCCAGAATTTATTAAAATGCTATCATAGTAAAGGTATTTGGCTTCTATTTCATTATAATTGACATAAATTATTCATAAGACATTTATGAACAGAGGAGAAAGATTTACTCAAAATACAAAAGAACCAATTCTATAACCTAAGAGAATAAGAGGGCATAAAAACCAGAGTAAAAATCAAATACTTCCCGGGGGGGGGAGAAAAAAGTATACTTAAAAGATCACTGTGGCTCATAAACTATCTTTTGTACCTGTGCTTCACTTTAATGCAATTAAAATTTCTCTAAAAACATGGAGCTTTTCCCAGGCCAAAGACGTCCGGAGAATTAACTCTTTTGGTGCTGATTATTCTGACATTGTTCAGCAGCCATGGTTGTTGATCATGGAAGGATTGGGAAACTCAGCAACTCTAAGAATTACCACCAAATTTTTAGTGTATCTAGAAGATAAGAACCCAAGCATTTGGATCAGAGAGATGCAGGTTTGAGAGGAGAGAGGCAGCTGTGCCACCTCTTTTTTTTTTTTTTTTTTTTTTTCTTTTGAGACAGAGTCTCACTTTGTCGCCCAGGCTGGAGTGCAATGGTGCTATCTCGGCTCACTGCAACCTCTGCCTCCCAGGTTCAAGCGATTCTCTTGCCTCAAGCCTCCTGAGTAGCTGGGATTACAGGCATGCTGTGCCATCTCTTTCTATGAGATATCTTGATGGGTGAATCAACTTTCTGGGATTCAGTTGCAGGCAAACAGATCCACTTTACTGAGATGTTGCGAGGATCTGATGGGATAACACATGAAGGTTGTCTAGCACAAGGCCTGGCACATAGTTCATGCTCATTTGTTATCCTTGTGGCTCTTACCAGATCTTTTTAGCTTACCCCTAAAATACAGAAAATGGATGTCCACCAAGGGCAAGGGGACCCAGGACACTTCAGAAACACAAGGTCTGTTCAGTCTTTCCAGCCTCAAAATGGTAGAGTAAACTCTATAAGAAGAAACATTAAAACTTTTCAAATGTCCTGAAAACTTCTGCTGACTAACCACATCCACACCACCGATGAAGACACCCTACAACCACCAAGTAGCTCATGCCTCTCTAGTAGGGTTGTACTCTGCCTGTCTCTACCCACAGATAGTAAGGGCTGGGAATAATGGATGAAAATCCTCTTCCTTGCCTAAGTTCTGGACACTAAGTTCACACTACAGAGCCTTGTACACAAACCTACGATCATGCTCTTTTTAAGAGAAGCTCTCTGGGCTTTGAAAAGTCTCTATTGAAGAGTCATGGAGTTTAATTGTTAAGGTATCCTAAGGGCCTACATTCAAGCACCACGGGTAAGAGGCTAAAAAAAAAGAAGAGCCTGGTTAGGGAAACAGAACCTGGCAAACAATGTTGGTCCAAACAGACAAGGAGTTGAGTCCAGGGAAGTTGGTGGTAAGGGGTATGTTGGAGACAAATAGGTGGGCAGAGTTCAACAAGGCAGATGTGGCATATAAGGTTGGTGCTCTCTGATCCTCAGCCTGTGAATGTCTTCTGCCCTCTCCTACAGAGCCTGGCAGAGACAGGTGTTAACTGAAACCAGAACAGGAAAGTCTGCAGGAAAAGCCTCCAGATTGGAAACAGGGATCTCAAATCACCTCTCAGAGTCTCAGATGAAGAGGTCACTTCTGCAGTATGGCAGCCAATGGAACAGAGCTTCAGTGGAGGGCTCTCGTAAGATCATTTCTCAACAAGTCTAAAAACCAACTAAAGGAAGGGAACAGGTATCACTATACCATATGCATCTAGCACAGCCTGGCCACTTCTTCTTTCTCTTGTGTTCCCATAATCCAATCTAATCCTTGCTTCTCAGACTATATGGTAGGCCGAGGAGAATGCAAATCTTTATTGAATCTCCCTGCAGCATCTATTTTACTAGATGGTAGTAGGTAATCTAAAACTTTGTAGGTGTTTTTTGGAGACAGGATCTGGCTATGTTGTCCAGGCTGGTGTCAAACTCCTGGCCTCAAGCAGTCCGCCCACCTCAGTCTCCCAAAGTGCTAGAATTACAGGCATGAGCCACTGAGCCTGGCTAGAACTTATTTATATTAAGGTAATCAATGATCTACTATGGAATAGAATGCAAAATGTATACACTTGTATAGAAGAGACTTCAAGAACATATGTCTCACAGTGGATTCTGCTCCCTGAACTTCAAAAGAGGTGTGTGCTCTAACTTGTCCTTAGGGGCTCTTTGGTAGAGAAGTCTGAGCAGTGTTGAAAGTATTGAACAAGTTTAAAGGGTCCTAGAATGAAGTGGTCAGCTCTCCAGAGTACTGTTATCTAAGATGGAAAATCAGTACCATTAAAAGTACATACAAAGAACTCTCATAAGCAAATTATTCATTCTTGCAGGACCAGAAAGCAGCTCCCATTAAATATGGCTAATCAAAAATGTATGCCATGCCCCCTGAAAACAGACTTCCATACCATCTCCTCCCTGGAATCTCAATCCCACAGGTGAGAGGTCCTAAAGTTTTTCAAAGAACTGACCTGACCATGTATGATTCAAAGCTTTTTTTTTTTTAATTGCATTTTAGGTTTTGGGGTACATGTGATGAACATGCAAGATTGTTGCATAGGTACATACATGGCAGTGTGGTTTGCTGCCTTCCGTCCCTTCACCTGTATCTGTCATTTCTCCCCATGCTATCTCTTCCCACCTCCCCACCCCCCCGCCCCTCCCCCATTTCCCCCTAACGGACCCCAGTGTGTAGTGCTCCCCTCCCTGTGTCCGTGTGTTCTCATTGTTCAACACCCGCCTGTGAGTGAGAATATGCGGTGTTTGATTTTCTGCTCTTGCGTCAGTTTGCTGAGAATGATGGTTTCCAGGTTCATCCATGTCCCTACAAAGGACGTGAACTCATCGTTTTTGATGGCTGTGTAATATTCCATGGTGTATATGTACCACATTTTCCCTATCCAGTCTATCATCGTTGGGCATTTGGGTTGGTTCCAGGTCCTTGCTATTGTAAACAGTGGGATTTGAAGCTTTTATGATGAGCCTTCTAAGCGCCAAGCACTGGGTGAGGTATTTAAATGAGATACAAAGCATTTGCAGTTCCCCAGACATACTAAAATGAAAGCGATAACTACTTTCAGCCCTCTGTAAATTTTTCAGCAACACTTGGCTGTGGGTTTACAAACGGATATTTGAAGACTATTCATTTCCAAGCCCTTTCTTTCTCCAATTAGAGCAGGTTCCTTTCTGCCTTCTCAGGATGGTTCCCAAGGTTATTAAATTTCATTCCTCACCTCGTAATATTGAAGCAATCGGGACAAAGTTAGTGTTGATTGGAGTTGAGGTTTCTTGGGCATCTACTATTAGAAACTACTGCAAGCTGATAGAAAAATCATTGCATCCCCCACTAAAGGAATTGGTAAGTGCTGTATAATTTAAGTCTTGTGTATTCTTATTCCTCTTTTTTGTGTCCTGTGCTGCTCAGTCATTGCGAAAATACTTCATCAATGCATCTAAATAAGCTAAACAATTCTCAGTTCCTGCCTTACTCAAAATCAGCTCTTTCCCACCTACCTCTCCACCAGTGCGCCACTCAATGGCTAATTACTTTCTTTACATTAGCTAAGATAAGGCCTATCATGCTAATATAAAACATAAATCAGGGCTTAACTGTATATGGAAGACAGTTGCAACAATAAATAATGGGAAAGGACTTTTGAGATTTCCTAAGACAAGCATAAAACCAACACAAGGGGCAAGATCTTTCTTTTTTGTTGTTGTTTATAGCAATAAATACTGACCACCTAACAGGTAAGACAGAGCAGAAAGAAAATCATCTTTGGTTACTCTCATGGCTCCAAAATTCTTTCCACCAGTGGGGTTTTGTTGATGTTATAATTTTTTTCTTGTTGAAGTTAAGGATTCTCATTTTTTCTTTTAAAGAACCCTCATGACTCTGTCTTCTACAGTCTGGCTTGAAACTTCCCTTCCAGAATGTAGTTCCCATTTCCTGCCAATATTCTCCTTATCATCCAATATTTACCTTGCCTTAATTTATATGGACAGCCCACAAACCCTCAAACACGTGAGGTGCTTTTATGTCTCTTGAGTCTCTACTGTGCTGCCCAATACAAAATACCATTACATTCTTATGCCACCCTGTGAGGGCAAAATCATCCCCACCTGAGAGATGAGACAAGCATTTGAATTTGCCAAGGATCTTGCAACTAGGAAGTGGCCAATCTGGAATGTAACTGTAAATCTGCTAAATCTAGCCGAAGCTCCGAAGGACCAAAGACAGTGTCTATTCTCTTCACCGCCACATGCCTCTCACCTAACACAGTGTCTGAAATATCATGGGGGTTCAATAACCATCACCGAGCCCAGGTCCGTGGGCTTAACCACTTCTCTAGCCTGCTCTGTGAGGCCAGGGGCCAAGTTTTGCTCACTATTTCTGAATCCCAAGTCCCCTGACATGTGTCTGCTGTAAAGGCATGTTCAGTTATTGCTGAATTAACTCTGTGCAAGGGGCATCTCTGGATGGGCCTAATAACTTAAGATTTCCAGGTCACAAAAATTCAGAGCTGTGAGAATCCCTGGAGTATTTCCAGACCTACACACTCATTTTTCTCTCATTGTTTTGTTTCAGAGAATAAAAGCATTCATTTTTAGTGTAGGGAAGACTTCACTCTATCAATTCAACAAACATTTATGAAACTCATTTTATATGTCAAGTACTATTATAAGCATTGAGCATTCAGAGATGTCTAAGACAGACAAAGTTATAGCTCTTAATGAACTTATGATCTAGTAGAGAGGTGATAAGAAAGAAAAGAGGGGAGGAGAAGGAGGCCATGCATGGTGGTTCATACCTGTAATCCCAGCACTTTGTGAGGCTAAAAAGGGAGGACTGCTTGAGCCCAGGAGTTCAAGAACAGCCTAGGAAACAGAAAAACCATGTCTCTACAATTTTTTTTTTTTTTAATCAGCCAGGCATGGTGGCATGTGCCCGTAGTCTCAGCTATTCAGGAGGCTGAGGTGGGAGGATCCATTGATCCCAGGAGGTCAAGGCTGCAGTGAGCCATGATCATGCCACTGCCCTCCAGCTTGCAGCCTGGGTGACAGAACAAGACCCTGTCTTAAAAAAAAAAAAAAAAAAAAAAAAAAAACAGAAAAAAGAAAAGAAAGAAGGGAGGGAGGAAGGGAAAGGAAAGGAGAAATAAGGGAGAGCCGTAAGGAGAAAACATGAGATAATGATACGACCTAGGAAGCACATTTTAGGAGTGATGCAATAGAGAGCTCCTAAATGGTCACTCTGGATTAAGTGGCCAGGGAAGATCTCTCGGAGGAGGCGACATTTAAGCCATGATCTGACAAGAAGGAGCCAGTGTTCTGAAGATCTGATGAGGAACACTGCAATCCCAGGAGAGGAACTGCAAGAGCTGCAAGAGCCCCAAGACGGAAAATGGTTTTGGCGTGTTGGATAAACAGGTAGCAATAAATCTCATGAATTTACCAAGGACACACTATTAGACAAGGACCAGGAAGTATCTTTAGAACGATAGCCTCTCACATCAACATGTGCATCCTTGGTGCAGTGAGTCTCCAGATGCCTGATGAACATGCTTAAATCTAACTGAGGTTCAGCAGCAGCAATGGGCTGGCCTTGCTCCAGATCCGGACTCGGCTTTATGATCATCATAATGCCCTCACAGGCCCATGGGGCTGCTTCAGCACAGGGTTCTGGAGTGACCATTGCTCAGAATGCCAAAGCTAAAGGTGGACAGTGTGCAGAGAACCCAGATCGCCCACTTCCTGGTCACTGTCTTTGCTCCTCTAAGCAAATCAACAACATGTGTGATAGAAATTATACGGAAGGGCCAAAGGAGCATCAACTGTGGGCTCCAAACAGCCAGTTCCAAATCTGAGCTCAGCTTTTTGCATGCTGTGTGACCTTGGGCAAGTTACATAGCTTCTCTGAGCTTTAAAGTGGAGTGGTAACATCTCCCTGATGTGGTGGTCAGGAGGACTGGGTGAGACAATGTGTCAAATGCTTCACATTGATCTTAGCAAGTCCTCAGTCAGTTTCAACTCTCTCCCACATGATTCCTTTTAAGCATTCCTTTCAGTGCAGCAACCCAAACCGGGCCCCTTTTCCTCTCCAGGCTTCTCCGCCAGGTCATCTTTAAGCCAAATTACAGTCCTGAAATTACACTGCCTCTAATCTCTATTTTCCAGGAGACCTCATGTGAGCTGCCCCTGGTGCCAGAATGGCCCTACTATCCACAGCAGTCCCCCCCTCCCCTGCTGGTGAGTCCCCTTCTGAATGGGACTGCACTCTACCCTTGCAACTCCTGCAATCAGAAGCCTGATCACCTCACTTGGCCTCTATTGTTGCCCAGTTAGCCAATGTGGTGAAAGGTGAAAGGATGGTTTAACACCCTACACTTAGTGAGGCCATGCTAGAGACTGATACGAGGCACTCCACAGACAGCAAGAACAGGGTGAAAGGAGATGAAATACAGAGATACCCTCTTCTCCAAATACTCCTTCCCGATGCAAATGTGTAACAGGTTTCTGGCACCAGATCCCACTGGCTGAGACTAAACCAGCCATCAGGCTTTTTGTGATCCTGAAAAAGCTAATGAGAAGATGTGTCTCTGTGTAATTCAAACAGCATCCATTTCATGCCCAATCGTTTTTCAAATGGGCAGCAAATCTCCCTGGTGTATTCCTTTCTCTGACAAACAAAGGCTCCATCTGGTCTCTTTGTGGGCCCTGTCCACATCAACAGGGGCAAGAGGCCCTTGAAGCCCTTTCAAAGCCCTGTGACAGGGCAGACCCGCTGGGTTGCCTTGCTCCCGCCTGAAAAGTTACTCTCATTGGAAGCCAAGTCAACATCGAGAATTTTCATTCAGACTGATGAAGCAGGCAACTGATTTTAACCAACCTCTAAATGGCAAGTTGACAACTTTTCAGACTCTTACTCCTGTTTCAGGCAGTAGCATTAAGGGATGGAGTAAGACAAAACCTCCCAGGATCATCAGATATGGTAGCACCACAAAGTAAGACACCATTGGGGTGCATTCCTGGCTCTTCAGGTCGTGGGGAGCAGGGTAAGTGCCTTTGCACCCTGAGAGTGGGAAGGGCCTATAGCAAGATAATAGTTTTGCCCCAAGTATTGCTGTAAAAATGAGGTGACATGTGGATGTGGTCGGCCCTGTGAAACTGGTTTCTGCCATCCTGGCTTTCACGGGTCACGAATAAAACAACCACACTGCTCAAATTCCAAAGAGTCCTCAAACCATCCCTCTCTATCTTAGCAGAGTCTGCACATTTATATTGTGGGACATAATTCCTCATGGGAACACATTGCCATAGAGACCCCTCACCTTTTGATCTGAAAAGGGAAATTAGTAGAATAGAGTTTACCCTAAAGTAGTTTGATATCCAGTAATTCACGTGTGTGTGAAGCAGAGACCTTCACTGGGCACCTGCTACACGCAGAGAGTTTCACTGAGCACCCACTACTACATCATTTGAGGTGCTCAATATACACGTGGAAAAGGGAGGGCCTATACCTGTGCTCAGGTAATTGCAGGCCTGTGAGAGCTACCTGGTAGGTACCTGCTATATATGACTTCAAGAAATCCACACAGCAAAACCATGAGCCAGGTGTTCCTTTCATCCTCATTCTACAGCCAACGTAACAGAGAGACTTGTGGAGAGAAGACCCAGAGTTTGCTCAAGCACCTAGAGCTAGAAGGGCTGAACAAGAATTCAAACACAAGTGGATCCAGTGCCCTCCTGCACCAGAGGCCACAAAAAGCGGATCCAATGAGCCCACAGGTGTGTGGTGACCAGCCCATACAGTGCTTTTAAAATAAGTTGCTAGCAGTAAGCAATTAAGGAATATCATACACAAATCTAGCATGAATTTTTGGGTTATTTTTAGTAGAAAGATCTGGCCACTCTTGGACTTGCACTCACACATAGCTGCCTCCATCCCGGTATCATCTCTTCCTCCTTTACACTCTGCTGCCCGGGTCCCTTCCTCCCTCACGCACTGCTACGTGAATTGCCCATTTGGTCCCACCAGTACTGGTGTTTGCACTCCCTAGAGCTCTGTAAGAACACATCTTTTCTTCGTAAAATAAACAACCACACTGCTCAAATTCCAAAGACTCCCAAGACAATTTGGATGGGAATGCTCTAGGAGGATTAGTTTTCTTTAGTTTAAAAGCAGTTCCCAGTCCTTGGAACTTCATTGTTTGCCAAACAACATGATAACTTCTTTTTTAGTTTAACAGGCTAATTACTCTTCCTTTGAAATTTTTGCATCTGAGTAATTAATTTAGCAATCCTCTGCCCTGGAGAATTTTCCCTCTCTTAATAGGCTCACGGTGAGCCGAGATCGCGCCATTGCACTCCAGCCTGGGTAACAAGAGCGAAACTCTGTCTCAAAAAAAAATAAAAAATTAAAAAAAAAAAAAAACTCTGCTTTTTTCTTTCAGTCTTAAGTGTGCTGTCTAAATGCTGTTGGATTCCAGAGGTGACTCTCAGAGCAAGAAAGGGACTTCTTCTTCCCAGTGTTTCTGCTGGTCTGGGTCTTCACCACGATGTGTCCTAAAGCTGGCAAGTGAGGAAGCCTTCTACATGGTTTCTCTCTTCATAGAGTTTTTTGTTAATCACTTGGTCCTAATCCCATTCCCCAGACACTAACCTCTGAAATGACATTATTGAACAGAGAAATTCCTACAGATGAAAGGTTAGTCACTAGGATTCTGGGACTAGAATGGTTTAAAACTTGCACTCTGGGCTGGGCCTGGTGGCTCATGCCTGTAATCACAACACTTTGGGAGACCCAGGCAGGTGGATCACCTGAGGTCAGGAGTTCAAGATCAGCCTGGCTAATGTGATATCCCCTCTCTAATAAAAATATCAAAAAATTAGCTGGGTGTGGTGGCACTCACCTGTAATCCCAGTTACTTGGGAGACTGAGGCAGAAGAATGGCTTGAACCCGGGAGGCGGAGGTTGCAGTGAGCAAAGATTGTGCCATTGCACTCCCACCTAGGCAGCAAGAGTGAGACTCCATCTCAAAAAAAGAAAAATAAAAAAGAAAGAAAAGGGAAAAAAAAAACTTGTACATAAAACAAGTTATGGGCATTTTTGTGGAGGAAAAAAAAAAAAAAAAAAAAAAAAAACAGATATGCCAGCCTGTGAAAACAGATTGCTGGGCCCCATCTCCAGAGTTTCCAATGGAGGAGGCCTGTGTAAGGCCTAAACACACTCGTTTCTAACAAGTTCCCAGCTGATGCTGATTCAGGACCCTCTCAGGTGTAAGGGATGTTGTGTGTATAGGACAGATACCCCGCCCCTTTGCAGGGCCAAGGCATTTATATCCCAGCTGCATCAACTGCTAGGTGGCTCACAGCTGAGTCTCTCCTTAGGCATTTCCCTGTGAAGGAGGAGTCTCCTTGTCCAGTCCTCCTCAGGGATCGATGCTACATCGCATCCAGTGACCGAGTGATGTGGGCCCAGCCTCTTTGCCTCTGTGACATGTGATGACTCTGAAAAGCCCTTGCAGCTTTGGAGCTCCCCTGGGATCAGCTGAGTTCCTCTTTGAGGGTACATCTCAGTTCAGCCCCTCCTCCTGCCCAGTCCTGCTGCTGTCACTCCCTCACAGGTGTTCCCAATAGCACTCTTTAATAAAAACAAATCTCCACGGCAGAGTTCCCCACACCCCCAGGAACTTAACCTGTAACAAATGGTGAAAGCATCAGCCTGCTTTGTAGCCTTCATACTCCCCAGTCTTTTTCTTTTACTTCTTAAAAATTTTTCCTTAAGTTATTGGGGTACAGGTGGCATTTGGTTACACGAGTAAGTTCTTTGGTGGTAATTAGTGAGATTTTGGTGTACCCTTCGCCCGAGCAGTATACACTGCACTGTATTTGTAGTCTTTTATCCCTCACTCCCCTCCAACTCTTCCCCCGAGACCCCGAAGTCCATTGTTTCATTCTTATGCCTTCGCGTCCTCTTAGCTTAGCTCTCACACATCACTGACAACACACAATGTTTGGTTTTCCATTCCTGAGTTACTTCACTTAGATTAACAGTCTCCAGTCTCATCCAGGTCACTGCAAATGCTGTTAATTCATTCATTTTAATGGCTGCATAGTATTCCGTTGTGTATATATATACACCACTGTTTATCCATTCATTGATTGATGGGTATTTGGACTGGTTCTATGATTTTGCTATTGTGCTGCTGTAAACGAGCAGGTGCAAGTATCTTTTTCAAATAATGTCTTCTTTTCCTCTGGTTACATACCAAGTAGTGGGACTGCTGGATCAAATGGCAATTCTACCCTTAGTTCTTTAAGGAATCTCCACACTGTTTTCCATAGTGGTTGTACTAGTTTACATTCCCACCAGCAGTGCAGAAGTGTTCCCTCTTCATTGCATCCACGCCAACATCTACTGCTTTTTGATTTTTTGATTATGGCCATTCTTCCAGGAGTAAGGTGGTATTGCACTGTGGTTTTTCCATTCCCCTTACCCTTAGTGATGTTGAGCATTTTTTCATGTTTGTTGGCCATCTGTGTATCTTCTTTTGAGAATTGTCTATTCATGTCCTTTGCCCACTTTTTCATGGGATTATTTTTTTCTTACAAATTATTTGAGTTCACTGTAGATTGTGGATATTAGTCATTTGTCAGATGCATAGATTGTGAAGATTTTCTCCCACTGAGTTGTCTGTTTACTCTGCTGACTGTTCCTTTTGCTGTGCAAAAGCTCTTTAGTTTAATTAGATCCCAGCTATTTACTTTGTTTTGTTGCATTTACTTTTGGGTTCTTGGTCATGAAATCCTTGCCTAAGCCAATGTCCAGAAGAATTTTTCCAATGTTATCTTCTAGAATTTTTAGTTTCAGGTCTTAGGTCTAAATCCTTAATCCACCATGAGCTGATTTTTGCATAAGGTGAGAGATGAGGATCCAGTTTCATTCTCCTACATGTGGCTAGACAATTACTCCAGCACCATTTGTTAAAAGGGGTCTACTTTCCCCACTTTATGATTTTGTTTGCTTTGTCGAGATTACTTGGCTTTCAGTATTTGGGTTTACTTCTGGATTCTCCATTCTGTTTCATTGGTCGATGTGCCTACCAGTACCATGCTCTTTTGGTGATTATGGCCTTATAGTATAGTTTGAAATCAGGTAGTGTGATACCTCTAGATTTGTTCTTTTTGCTTAGTCTTGCTTTGGCTATGCAGGCTCTTTTTAGGTTCCATATGAATTTTAGAATTTTTTTTTCTAGTTCTGTGAAGAATGATGGTGGTATCTTGATGGAGACTGCATTGAATTTGTAGATTGCTTTTGGCAGTATGGTTATTTTCACAATATTGAAATTTTAAATATTGAATATTTTTACAATATTGATTCTAGTGGTAAGAGTGGGCATCCTTGAATTGTTTTATCACCACATTACTATATAATTTATCCATTCATTGATTCAGCCAAAAACCTCCTGTATCCCAAAAGCTACTGAAATAATTTTTTTAAAAAAATAGAAGTGTACTGACAGAGTGCAGTGGCTCACGCCTGTAATCCCAGCACTTTGGGAGGCCTAGCCGGGCAGATCATGAGGTCAGGAGTTCAAGACCAGACTGGCCAACATGGTGAAACCGCATTTCTTTAAAAAATATAAAAATTAGCTGGGCATGGTGGCTTGTGCCTGTAATTCCAGCTACCTGGAAGACTGAAGTAGGAGAATTGCTTGAACTGGGACCCAGGAGGCAGAGGTTGCAGCGAGTTGAGATTGCACCACTGCACTCCAGCCTGGGTTATAGAGTGAGACTCCCTTAAAAAAAAAAAAAAAAAAAAAAAAAAAAAAAAAAAAAGAAGTATACTAACACATCAATGAGCATGGGGCATGTTTCCATTTGTTTGTGTCATCCATGATTTCTTTCAGCAGGGTTGTGTAGTTTTCCTTCTAGAGGTCTTTTGATTCCTTGGTTAGGTATATTCCTAAGTTTTTTTTTCTTTTGCAGTTATCATAAAAGGGGTTGAGTTCTTGATTTGATTCTCCTTTTGTTCACTATTGGCATATAGAAGAGCTACTGATTTTTATACAATAATCTTGCATCCAGAAACCTTGCTGAATTCATTTACCAGTTCTAGGAGCTTTTTGGATCAGTCTTTAGAGTTTTTTAGGTATACAACCATTGGCAAACAGTGAGTCTGAGTCTGACTTCCTCTGTACGGATTTGGATGTCCTTTATTTCTTTCTCTTGTCTGACTGCTCTTGCTAGGACTTCCAGTACTATGTTGAAGAGGTGTGGTAACAGTAGGCATCCTTGAATTGTGTTATTACCATATCACTACATAATTTATCCATTTATTTATTGATTCAGCCAAAAACCTTCTGTATGCCAAAAGCTATTGAAATAATAATTTTTTTAAAAAAAATAAGTGGACTTCAAACTATACTACAAGACTACAGTAATCAAAACAGCATGGTACTGGTACCCAAACAGAGATACAGACCAATGGAACAGAACAGAGGCCTTGGAGGCAATGCCACACATCCACAAGCATTTGATCTTTGACAAATCTGACAAAAACAACCAACAGGGAAAGGATTCCCTTTTTAATAAATGGTGTTGGGAAAACTGGCTAGCCATGTGCAGAAAACAGAAACTGGACCCCTTTCTGACACCTTATACTAAAATTAACTCCAGATGGATTAAAGATTTAAACATAAGACCTAACACCATAAAAACCCTAGAAGAAAACCTAGGCAAAACCATTCAGAACATAGGCATAGGCAAGGACTTCACGACTAAAACACCAAAAGCAATGGCAACAAAAGCCAAAACAGGCAAATGGTATCTAATTAAACTCCATAGCTTCTGTACAGCAAAAGAAACAATGATTAGCGTGAACCAGCAACCAACAGAATGGGAAAACATTTTTTGCAATCTACCCATCTGACAAAGAGCTAATATCCAGAATCTACAAAGAACTAAAACAGATTTACAAGAAAAAAACAAACTCATTCAAAAGTGGATATGAACAGACACTTTTCAAAAGAAGACATAAATGAGGCCAACAAACATATAAAAAAAAAAAAAAAGCTCATCTTCACTGGTCAGCAGAGAAATGCAAATCAAAACCAAACTGAGATACCATCTCACGCCAGTTAGAATGGCAATCATTAAAAAATCTGGACACAATAGATGCTAGAGAGGATGTGGAGAAATAGGAACACTTTTACACTGTTTGTGGGAGTGTAAATTAGTTCAACCATTGTAGAAGACAGTATGGTGATTCCTCAAAGACCTATAAATGGAAATTCCATTTGAACCAGCAATCCCATTACTGGGTATATATCCAAAGGATTATACATTGTTCTACTATAAAGACACATGCACACATATGTTCATTGTGGCACAGTATATAATATCAAAGACCTGGAACCAACCCAAATACCCATCGATGATAGACTGGACAGGGAAAATGTGGCACATATACACCATGGAATACTATGCAGCTATAAAAAACAATGAGTGTGTGTCCTTTGTAGGAACATGGATGAATCTGGAAACCATCATTCTCAGCAAACTGACACAAGAACAGAAAATCAAACACCGCATGTTCTCACTCATAGGCTGGTGTTGAACAATGAGAACATGTGGACACAGGGAGGGGAGCATCACAAACTGGGACAAGTTGTCAGGGGACAGGGGAGGGACAGAGGGGGTGGGGAGTAATAACGTGGGGAGAAATGCCAGATATAGGTGATGGGGGGAATGTAGGCAGTAAACCACCTTGCCGTGTATGTACCTATGCAACAATCCTGCATGATCTGCACATGTGCCCCAGAACATAAAGTATAATTAAAAAAGAAAAAAAGAGTTAGACTAAAAAAATATATAAATGTAAGGCTTTACACAAACTATACTCAGGGCATCCCATGTTATTTATCCAGGAGCCTCTAAACTCTCTCTCCAGGCAAGGCTGATTGCCTTGCCTGCTAACCAGAGCCCACACTTGGGTTTCTTTGGGCTCGAATGGCAGTAATTGTGTATGTTATAAAATCATCATTGCTTTCATCTGAATTTTTTATGATTTATACATTGATTTATGCTTCCCCTGGTTTTTGTCTTCCTTGTAACAAAATTCTGAGTTCCTGTCTTACATATTTTTACCTCACTCACAGCAGCCAGTACCATACTTTTGCTGATGAACTGTTATTAACAAGTTGATAATAAACTCATGGTTGATAACATCCTGGCTGCACTGAAAATGTGACCATCTCCAAACTGGTTTTGTATTCAAAAATCTGGGATTTGCCTGCATCTAAGATGTGAGCAAGATGGAAGATTTTAAAAACCTACCTTTTTCATCAAGTATTCAATGCCACAGCTATCCAATTTCCATGATGTAAGAATAAGATCCAATAGCTGTCATATTCTGGGTAAGATCTAAGAGATGTCACTCCCTGTTCTCATCTTTGATGATATATTACACATAGAATTATCTCAGTGTGAATTCAGGTCCCCAGCAAAATATTTGGGCTAGCTTTATATCTTTACTTTCAAGCTGGTAAGAAAGTTTTTTGTTTTGTTTTGTTTTTACTTTTCCTTCCTCCCCAGGTGAAAAAGAAGTCCCTTATCAATATACCATTCCCATTTGTTCTAGTCTCCTGATAAAACCTTCCCTCTTCCTATAATGCTTTTTTTTCCCCTTGAGACACAGTCTTGGCTCTGTCGCCCAGGCTGGAGTGCAGTGGTGTGATCTCAGCTCACTGCAACCTCTTCCTCTGGGGTTCAAGCAATTCTCCTGCCTCAGCCTCCCAACTAGCTGGGACTAAAGGCATGCACCACCACACCTGGATAATTTTTTTGTATTGTTAGTAGAGATAGAGTTTCACCATGTCAGCCAGGCTGGTCTCAAACTCCTGACCTCAGGTGATCTTCCCATCTCAGCCTCCCAAGGTGCTGGGATTACAGGCATGAACCACTGCACCTGGACTTATAATGCTTTCTAAAATAAGACTATGAAAGAATGTGTGCCTAAATGAGGGATGATTTTTCCTCTCCCTGCCTCGATAGACATTTAGCAACATTTAAAGACATTTTTGCTTGTCACAACTGTGTGCAGAGGTTGGGGTGATGCTACTGGCATTTAGTGGGTTGAGGCCAGGAGAATGCTAAACATTCTACAACGTATGAGACAGCCTCCTCCCCTACAACAAAGAATTATGTGGCCCATATGTCTATAGTTCCAAGGTTGACAAACCCTAGCTTAGATACACAAGATGTGTTGGGAAAGGCTATTGTTTAAAAACTTCTCTTGCACTGGAGTGATTTCTGTATGGGAGACAAGAAGAAAATAAGTGAAACTGGCAGTTATTGGAGGCATAAGAAAAGAGGACAAGAAACTGAGATGTGTCCCTAAAGAATATTCTAAAAGCCTATTTACTCCACATCAGCACTAGAAGAGTTGTTCGGAAATTATATAAACCCGTTTCCTTGTGATGCTGTTTGGGAATGGAGACACAGAAGGGAAAGCTGACTTTTCTGAGGTTCTCAAGCAAGTTAGCTGCAGAGCTGAAACTAGAACCCCAGCCTCATACTCCTAGCCCAGTGTTCTGCCTACTCTATCATGCTGATCCTAATGAAAACAGAAAAGGAAATTTTGCTCCAAAAACTCCTATAGGCTTTTAAATTAATTAAGAGAGATGGGAAGTGAGAAGCCAGTAAATTTTTTCAACACAAATATGTATTTAGCACCGGCTATATACCAAGCACTGGTTTCCGTGCTGGAAACTGCAGTAAATGGGAAGGAAAAAGCCCCCACTGCCACAGGACTTACTTTCCAGTGAGATACGCAAGAGAGGCAGACATGGCCACCAGGGAAAGGCAGCAAAGATAAACAGAAGTCTAAGATACATCTGGTACCGTCCAGGGCTCGAGCACCTCAGTGGGCAAATTCCCTAAGTACCTTTATACAAGATATTTTAGGGTGACGTGACATTTTACTTCAGGCTCTAGAACTTCCATAGGTCATTACATAGTTCATCACTAGTCAATGACAGAATACTATCATCAGCCAACACTTTGTAGACTCAAATGTATGTACAGGATGCTTTCTTACCGTCTCACTAAATCCTCATAACAATCTTTTAAAGTAGACATTATAATCCCAGGTTATAGATGCAAAAACTTGGGTTTGGTGACATAAAACAATTAGTACAAGTTAGAGGGATTTACCTTCAGTTCTGTCAGCCTTCAAGGCCTATTCTCTTAGTGACCAGGCTAGGGCATGAAGATTTTCTAAGCTTTTGTAGCTAAGATCAATCACTCAGTATGGCAGCTACTCCAGGCCAACACATGACTCTCAATTCCCCTGTTCTTTTACCAAGGCACAGATAGTTTCTCTATAAGGTCTCATACCAAACACCTGTCTTCATCACTGCTCATATTTCTTTCTGTTTAAAGTACCTTCTCAGAAAATTTAAATTGTTAGCAGACCATATATTTTACACACTGGAGTAAGGACCACCTTGTTGGAAATGTAAATGCTTGTATGCTGTGAAAGCAGAAAGGTTATATGAAGAGTTTATTTGCACTTTTGAGTACCATCAGGCAAGACAGATTGCTTGCTGCCCCATAAATTCTCACCACTAGATTAAATTTTGTTAATGGGACCAAGAACATTGAAAATAACCCATTTTTCTATGTGAATATTTGATCTAAGTCATTACTTCTCTACCAGATTAAGTTTCACTTTTCTTTTTTAAATTTTTATCCCCACCAAGAATCTCATCAAGCTCAGCCATAGCAGAAAAGGGCACCTTTCAGTCAAGAGGCCCCCATTCCAGGCTGTAGCTCTCAGATGGCATTTCTAGATACACCCTGGGCCAGAGGAAACCCACCATTTTGAAGGGAAGGACCCAGTCCCGGCAGGATCCATCACCTGCTGAATATAGAGCCCTTGGGCCCTGAATCACCAGCAGTGATATCCGGGTAGCATGCAGTGGGCCTTGTTGGGGTGAGGCTCTAAGATGTGCGGGCTTCAGATGAGACCCCTGCTTCTAGGCTGTGGCTCTTGGATAGCATTTCTGGACCTGCCCTGGGTCAAAGGGGAGCCCACTGCCCTGAGTCCCAGGCCTGGCAGCCTTCACCACAAACTGACTAAAGAGCCCTTGGGCCTTAAGGGAACATCAGCAGTAGCCTGGCAGTACTCCCTGTGGGCAGTACTCGCTGGTGGAGGTGGTGGTGGTGGTGGTGGTGGTGGTGGTGGTGGTAGCAATGGGGTGAGGCTGCTCTACCTTTGTAAAGAGGAGGAAAGGGTAAGAAGTGTCCTGTGGTCTGCTACCAACTCAGATGCAGCAAAATAGAACACTAGGTAAACTTCCAAGGTTTTTGACTCCTGGCTCCCAAATGGTACCTCTGGACCTGCCCAGGACCTGGGGGAACTTAAAGGAAGGACACAGGCCTGGCAGGCTTTGCCATCTGCTGCTTGTGGAGCTGCAGGAGTTTGAGCAAACACAATCCATAGCCAGGGAGCGGTTACAGTAGGTCTTGGGCAAGAACTAGGACTGTGCTGGCCTCACATCTGACCAGTGTGGTCCTAGGGTGGTGGCCACAAGGACGCTTGTGTCACTCCACCCCAAGCTCCACATGGCTCAGAACAGAGAGAGAGAGACTGTTTTTTTAGGAGAAAGTAAGGGAAGAGAATAAGAGCCTCTGCCTTCTAATACAGAGAATTCTGGATCTTGTTCAAGACCACCAAGGGGGTACCTCTATCAGTCTACAAGAACCACAGCATGATTGAGCTTGAGATGTCCCCCTAAAGGAGATACAGTTTATCACAATAGCCAAGTCTCTCCAAAGAAGGATGGGCATAAACAAGCCCAGACTGCAAAGATTATAAACAATACATAATTCTTCAATGCCCAGACACAGATGGACATCTACAATTATCGTAATGATTCAGGAAAACATGATCTTGCCAAAGGAACTAAATAAGGCACCAGGGACCAATTCTGGACAAACACAAATATGTGATCGTTCAGACAGAGAATTTAAAATGTTAAGGAAACTCAAAGAAATTCAGGATAATGCAGAGAAGGAATTCAGAATTCTATCAGATAAATTTAGCAAAGAGATTGAAATAATTTAAAAGAATCAAGCAGAAATTCTAGAGTTAAAAAAATACAACTGGCATACTAAAGAATGCATCAGAGTCTTTTAACAGCAGAATTGATCAAGCAGAAGAATTAGTGGGCTTGAAGACAGGCTATTTGAAAACACACAGAGGATACAAAGGAAAAATTAAAAACAATAAAGCACATATGAAAGATCTAGAATAGCCTCAAAAGGGCAAATCTAAGAGTTATTGGCCTTAAAGAGGAAGTAGAGAAAGAGGAGTATAAAGTTCATTCCAAGTGGTAATAATTCCCAAACCTAGAAAAAAAATATCAATATCTAAGTACGAGAAGGTTATAGGACACCAAGCAGATTAAACACAAAGAAGACTACCTCAAGGCATCTAATAATAAAACTCCCAAAGGCCAAGGATAAAGAGATGATCCTAAAAGCAGCATGAGAAAAGAAAGAAATAATGTACAATGAAGCTCCAATGTGTCTGGCAGCAAACTTTTCAGTGGAAACCTATAGGTTTAAAGAGCTGAAGGAAAGAACTTTTACTCTAGAAAAGTTTATCTGGTGAAAATATCCTTCCAACACAAAAATGAAATAGAGACTTTCCCAGACACATAAAAGCTGAGGGATTTCAATACCAGACCTTTCCTACAAGAAATGCTAAAAGGAATAATGCAATCAGAAAGAAAAAGACATTGATGAGCAATAAGACACCATCTTACAGTACAAAATTCAGTGGCAATAGTAAATATAAGAAAAATACAGAATACTGTAATGTTGGAACTGTGGTATGTAAACTACTTATCTTAAATAGAAAGACTAAAAGGTTAATGAATCAAAAAGAGTAACTACAACTTTTCAAGACACAGACAATAATATATAAAGAGCAACAAAAGAAGCTGTGGGACATAGTTATAGTGCAGAGTCTTAGTTTTCTTTTCGTGTATTTGTTTGCTCACACCAGCAGTGTTAAGTTGCTATCAGCTTAAAATGATGGGTTATAAGACAGTATTTGCATGCCTCGTTGTAACCTCAAATAAAAAAAATATGATGAATACACGCACAGAAAAGACAAGAAATTAAATCGTTTCACCAGAGAAAAATCACCTTCACTAAAAGGAATACAAAAAGGAAGGAAAGAAGGAAGAAAAGACTGGCCACAAAACACCCAGGAAGCAAATAGCAAAATGGAAAGAAGTCTTTATTTATCAATAATAACACTGAAAGTAAGTGGACTAAACTCTCCAATAAAAAGTCATAGAGTGGCTAAATGGACTTTTAAAAAAATCCTGAAAGATCTGTTGCCTACTGGAAACACACTTCACCTACAAAGACACACATAGACTGAAATAAAGGGATAGAAAAAGATATTTCATGCCTTGGAAACCAAAAAAGAGCAGGAGTAGCAATTCTTATATTAGACGTATTGAAGAGACTGTGAAGGTCATTACATAACGATTAAAGCATCAATTCAATAAGAGGATATAACAATTGTAAATGTATTTGCACCCAAAACTGTAGCACCCAGATATATAAAGTAAGTATTTGAGCTAAAGCAAGAGACAGACCCCAATACAACAGTAGCTGGGGACTTCAGCACCCCACTTTCAGCACTGGACAGATCTTCCAGACAGAAAATTAACAAAGAAACGTAGGACTTAATCTGCACTGTAGACCAAATGAATCTAATAGATATTTACAGAACATTTCATCCAATGGTTGCAGAATACATATTATTTTCTTCAGCACCTACATAGTTCTCAAGAATGGACCTTTTTTTTTTTTTGTTAGGTCACAAAGTAAATCTTAAAACATTAAAAAAAAAAACTGGAATAATATCAAGCATCTTCTCTGACCACAATGGGATAAAACTAAAAATTAATAAGAAGAATTTTGCAAACTATACAAACACATGGAAATTAAACAACATGCTCCTGAATGACCAGTGGATCAATGAAGAAATTAAAAAGAAAACTGAAAAATTTCTTGAAACAAATGATAATGGAAATGCAACATACCAAAATCTAAGGGATACAGTAAATGCAGTACTAAGAGGGAGTTTCATAGCTTTAGGTGCCTAGATCAAAAAGAAGACAACTTCAAATAAATGACCTAACAATGCTTCTTAAAGAATTAGAAAAGCAAGAGCAAACCAAACCCAAATTTACTAAAAGAAAAGAAATAAAGATCAGAGCAGAAATAAATGAAGTTGAAACAAAGGAAACATAAGATCCATGACACAAAATGTTGGTTTTTCTGAAAAGATAAACAAAATTGACAAACCTTTAGCCAGACTGACTAAGAAAACAGAGAGAAGACATACACTGGGAAAAGGATAGACTTCAATACAAGGTGCTGAGAGGATATCCATATGCAGAAGAATCAAACTAGACACCTATCTCTCACCACATAAGAAAAATCAAATCAAAATTGATGAAAAGCTTAAATCTAATACCACAAACTATGGAACTACTAAGAGAAAACATCGGGGGAGTCTCCAGGACACTGGACTGAGTGAAACCTTCTTAATACTGCACAAGCCCAGGCAACCAAAGCAAAAATGGACAAATGGGATCACATGAAGTTAGAAAGCTTTTGAATAGCAAACAAAACAATCAACAAAGTGAATAGACAACCCACAGGATAGGAGAAAATATGTGCAAACCACCCATGTGATTAAGGGATTAATAACCAAAATATATAAAAAGGTCAAACAACTCCACAGGAAAAAAATATAATAATCTGATTGAAAAATAGGCAAAAGATCTGAATAGATATTTCTCAAAAGAAGACTGTACAAATGGCAAGCAGGTGGATAAAAACATACTCAATATCATTAATCATCAGAGAAACACAAATCAAAACTACAATGAGATATCATCTCACTCTAGTTAGGATGGCTTTGTTTCCATGAGACAGGCAATAAATGCTGGCGAGGATGTGGAGAAAAGAAAACCCCAGTGCACTGTTGGTAGGAATGTGAATTAGTACAGTCACTATGGATAACAGTTTGGAGATTCCTCAGGAAACTAAAAACAGAGCTACAATATTATCCAGCAATTTCACTTCCAGGTATTTGGAGAGGGAAATCAGTATACTGAAGAGATATCTGCACTGCCATGTTTATTGCAATATTATTCACAATAGCCAAGATTTGAAAGCAACCTGAGTGTCCATCAACAGATGAATGGATAAAGAAAACACGGTACATAAACACAATAGAGTACTATTCAGCCACAAAAAAGAATGAGGTCTCTTCATTTGCAATAACAAGGATGGAATTGAAGGTCATTATGTTAAGTGAAATAGGCTGGGCATGTAAAGACACACTTTGCATGTTCTTATTTGTGGGAGCTAAAAATTAAAACAATTGAATTTATGGGGATAGAGTATGGAAGAATGGTTACCAAAGGCTGAAAAGGGTTCTGAGGAGTTATGGGGAAGTGGGGATGGTTAATGGACTCAAAAAGATTGTTAGAAAGAATGAGTAAGACCTAATATTTGCAAATACAAAAGAGTGACTATTGTCAAAAAATTGTACATTTAAAAATAACAAAAAGAGTATAATTGGATTGTCAGTAACACAAAGGATAAATGTTTAAGATGATGGACACCCCATTTATCCCCATGTGATTATTACACATTGCATGCCTGTGTCAAAATATTTCATGTACCCAACAAATCTATATACCTACTATGCATCCACAAAAATTAAAAATTAATTTTAAAAAAATTCACCAAATGCCTCTTTGCCCAGGTACACACCCATTAGATCTAGATGCCCACATCAAAGGCAGGAGAGTCAGAGCAACCTGGGAGTTAGGACCACAAGTTGATGAACCATACCAAATCAATGAATACTTTACAGACAAACCTCATCCCAACAACATTTAGAGAACATCCACTATGTATCCGAAAATACAGGTGCTTTCACATGGATTATCTCATTTAGTCCTCATCAGAAGTCTGGGAAGTAGGATGTGTTATGCTCATTTTACCAATCTGAAACGCTGAGGTTCAGAGTTTTGATCACTGCTCCAGAGCATGTGGCAAGGACACAGCCAGGACAAGATTCAAAGCTACTATTCTGAATCCAAAATGTCTGATCCTTCTCCTTTCATTCACATCTTCATTTTAGCAATCATTTCAGGTAGAAAGCCACAAATAAAATACAGGCCTCACTTAAATATCTCATAATTTTACAAGGAAAAGAGATATACCCATGCAACTACAAAAGTAAACATTCACAGAGTAATGTTATCCTTCAGTATCCATGAGGTTTGATTTTAGTACCCATGCAGATACCAAAATCTACAGATGCTCAAGTCTCTGATATAATAAAATGACATAGTATTTGCATATAACCTCGACAATCCACCTGTATGCTTTAAATCATCTCTAAATTGCTTATGATTCAATATAAAGGTTATATGAATAGTTGTTATATTGTTTTTATTTTTATTATTTTAAACATTGTATTTTTGTTTGTTTTCTCTTTCGATATTTTTGATTCATGGTTGGTTGAATTTGGAAGTGCAGAACCCTTGGATATAAACACCTGATTGTACCTGTCATGTAACAGCACTGGGCTAAGCACTCCACAAGCATTATCTAAAAGCAACCAAATGAAGCAAGTGCTGCTATGGACTGAATTCTTTCCCTCCCAAAATGTATATGCTGAAGTTCCTGGCCCCTAATGTGATAGTATTTAGCGATAGGGCCTTTGGGCTCTCAGGGTTAGATGAGGTCATGAAGTAGAGCTCCCAGGATTACATCAGTGCTCGCCTAAGAATAGAAGGGACACCAATGAGCTTGTTATCTCTCTCTTTCTTTTTCTCTCTCTGTGCACACCAACAGAAGGCCATGTGTAAGCACTGTAAGAAGGCAAGTATCCTGCAAGCTAAGGAGAGGATGCTCACCAGAAGCTAATTATGCTGCCTCCCTGATCTCAAGACTTTCAGACTCCAGAACTATGAGAAAATAAATTGCTGTTGTTTAAGCCACTCATTATATGGCATTTTGTTGTGGCAGCCCAAGATGACTTATGCAGGTGCTACTATTATTACCATTTTAAAGATAAGGAAACTAAAGCTCACAGAGGCTATGAAATTCACCTGAGTGCACAGAGTCATAGGCTGCGACTTGGGGCCTCCTTTGGGTGACTGCAAAACCCTTATCCTTCATCACTGTGCTCTGAGATCATGTCCACAGTGAACCAGGTGAGAGACTGTCCCCATAGCAGGGATATAAATATAAATGTACTAGGGGTTCCCAGTGTGGAGAGTGTCCTGTGGAGTGAACAGGAAGAGCCTCCAATGGAACTCAAACATGAGCAAGCCTTTGGAGACAGCACGCATCCTTAATGCACCCAAGACCACCTGCTCATCACCAGGCTGTGTCCTGACAATCTGCTCTTCTCCCATCACACCCCCCTCTGAATTCATGCTCATGTCTGGACAGCTTCCTATGACCCAGTATTCAATTTAATTCTACAAACGCAAGAAGTCACATGGTCCTCTCTTTGCCATTCCTGCGTATCTTTCTCCCTGACGGTGAGCTCCCTGGGGACAGAGAGTGGATCTTGCTCATCTCTATGCCCCCACTGACTTCCATGGTGTCTGATACAGAGTTGGCACTCTATCAACCTTTGCTGAGTTTAATTGGGAAACGACCTTATTGATGTCACGCTACCAACCTGGAGGCTCAGGACCCAGTTGGTATTATGGGCTCTGTAAATGTCGGCTGGATCAAGGAAACTCCAACCACCAGTTTTAAGCAACTAAAACATATTTATATGAAGATATCTTTAATTTATTCCTGGACTCAAGTGGTTGTTGGAAAAAAAGATTACAAATGACCAAAAGTTAAAATAATAATAATAAAGACAAGAGAGGAAAACCTCCCGCTGTTACAGGAGTAGGCATTCAGTGACTGTTTTTTATTTATTTTTTATTTTTATTTATTTATTTTTTGCAGTGACTGTTTTTTGACCTGCAGAACTCATTTCCTAGTAACAGCTCCCACAACTAACAATTCCTACAAAGAAGAAGCTGGTGCTAGAGTGTGAATTGCCACTCATATCTGAGAGGGCAACCTTGGTATCCTTGTACCTTTCTGATAAACATACTCTATCTGTGTGCCTCCAATTATAAAGGTTACTGTGACTTAAAATTCCATTGAGAGTACCAGAGCAGCTGCTCCTGTCTTGTTCGTCTTACATATGAAACCACCATGAACAATTTTCCTCTGTGGCCAGAGAATGGCCTGAGCACCTGGCCTTTGAATGCAGGTTTTCAGACTTCACTCGAGTGAAATAGCGTTCTCAAGAAACTCAACAATTATTTCACTTAAACCCCTTACGCCAAACAATGCAGCCTTAGCCTTCAACACCAGACAAATAACAAAGTTAAGATTCTACCAATTTTTTAAAAGATGGTCAGAATGGCACTTAAGCTCAACCCACAGAAAGTGCCTGATCCTGCAAGCTGGATTACATGGAATCACCAGTACTTTCCTGTGCCCTCTCCATTCATTTTGATACCTCAGTGATGGCAGAATAATGAGGATCTGGAAAACAAGGATCACTTGGGTCTATCCCTCCATTAATAGACAAGGCTTGATAAGGTGAGCACAATAGTCACAATATTTCCAAGCTATCTCAGTTGCCATGTAGGAAAACCAATTATCCATAGTGCACAATATTTCCAAGCTATCTCAGTGGCCATGTAGGAAAACCAATTATCCAGAGGCCCCTCTCCCCTGCAGAAGGACGAGCTCTCTGTACACCAATATTTCATGCACTGTCATCTGTGCATTCTTTAATAAAGCAATTGAGGAGACGAGTTTATTTTTCAACCTTCCCACCAGAGACCCTAGGCCTACAGTGCACACAGTGCTAGAAGTCGGTGGCAATCCTAGAGACGTATTTGCTGAATTTTTTGAGGCCAGGGGGCTGTTTCTAGTCTTAACTACACACTCCCAGTGTCTACTACACACTCCTTACTCCAGGGACACCCAATCTGTATCTGTGCTAATGGAGGTGAGCTCACTACAGAATCCAGTAAGTGGGATGCAGCTGATCACCAGGCATTTACTGAGTGCCATACTTGGGGTTACAAAGCTTATAACCCAGGGTCCCTGCCCCCCTGGAACCTAAAGGCTATCTGCAGAGACAAGACAAAAAATCATAGACAGGCGAAAGACAGATTACAAACCAGCTAAGCACATGGTTGACCATTACACAAGTGATACACGGGACCTGGTATGTCAACGGCACAGAAATACCTGTCTTTCTTATTCCCTAACCAATACCTAACTCCCTTTCTTCTTGCCCCCAGTCTCCCACTGTGTATAGTGTTGGTGGGAATGTAGCTTCCACGATACTTGCCTCTCATCTCATAAGTGTAGGTACCAGTTATTTCTCTTACCTGAGTCCTGGTATTGCTGTGGAAACTTACATGGTCTGAACTCATTTGAGACCTCTTTCTGGGACTTCCAAGCCTTTCATGGAGTGACTCAAAGAAAATATCAAGATCAAATTTTCACTATAGCCAAGATGGTAGCACTTAGACCATTTCCAATGTACAGCCTTCAGCAGGGCCCTCAGTTTCTGCCCATTGCCCTAGCCCCCTGGTAGTTCTGTGAGCCTGTCACCCTAATAAATCACCTTTTTCTTAACGAGAGTTGGCTTCTGTTTCTTGCAACCAAGATGCTGACTGATCAGGCACTCAAGAATTGTTTGTTGAAAGAGAGATTGAAGCTTTGATCCAACTGCTATTCCATTTCATCACCAGCAGCCTGAACATGTGCTTAGGGTACCAAAAATATTTCTCTAAGACTGTGATATTTCAAAAACAAAAACTAAACACCACCAAGCTGTGGACTAGAATTATAATGAACATCAGATACAATACAAATCAGTCTTTCTTGAATTTATTTTGTAGTTCAGTATTGTTTTTATTTTGAATTGCATATTAGGTCAGAACTTAGGGATCCTAAGAATTTCAGCCTGGATCTTCTCAGTGTACAGGTACCTTTGCATTTATCAAATCTCCTTAACCAGGGTAATAACCCCGTCAGGGAAAAGTCTGAGCAACACTTACCCTCGTAAATATCTAGCTCCTATATAACTAGCACCATCTATGTGTCAAACAGTTCTAAAATCTGTGTATACTTGTTATAATTTAATCCTTGCCACAATGCCACTAAGGATGCATAATTGCCATTTTAAAATAAAAGAGATAGATTGTCCAGAAAGGAAAACTAGACCCAACTTATGCAACTGATGAAAGGCAGAGCTGAGATCTGAACCTACTTTAAGAAATTCAAAAGCATCTGTGTCTAACCTAACCAAGTAATGTCACATCATGCTTACTCTCACATACATATCATGGTGCTTTTCACATTTAAATCAAATGAGCAAGTTCAGGGGACAAGAGGAAGTTTGAGGCATATCTAAGACAGCTCCCTGTTTCTGCCTAAGCCTTCCTTCTGGAAAGAGGAACTCTTTCTGCAACTTCGATGCAAGCACTTTGGTGACAGCTCATGCCAGCAGGTAATAATTGCACATTTAGCTGAAACCCTTCCTCTCCAAGCTTAAACATACTTCTCTCCTCTCCACGGGGAAGAGACAAGCTGACCTAACTCAGTGGTAAAATTGGCTTTCATATACTTCAAGACAATTACTATATCTCCCTGCAGGCTTCTTTTCCTGAGGCTACAATTCCTAATTATTTTTCATACATGCCCTAATTTCCAACTCCACAACAAAATCTGCTGCTCTCCTTTAGAGCATGTCCGAGCTGACCTTTGCAGTCAGCAGTCCTGACACATGAGCAGCACACTCAGTGCCTGGGCTCATCCGTCTTCTCATTCTGAACTCAGGTGTCTGCATCAGTGGGGCAGAAATAAAACAGATCATCCCAGAATGTGCAGGACAGTCCCCATTCCAAAAGGGAGCATTGGTCTTGATCAGAGATTTTGTCCCAAAGCCAGTTCACTGCCATGCCCAAGAACACACATGTTGGTATTGGTCAGGGAAGAAACATCATTCTGGTTTGGTGTCAGGGAAGTCCTGGCCCTTCACCAGCCCCAGTGTTCTCTAATGAATGACTGAGACAGGCAGAAAAGAAGGATCCATGACCCATGGGAAGGAGTAATGGGATAAAGGTACCATGTGCCCCATGAAGCACCCCTCACTTAAAGGATAAAACCTTGCCAGAGGCTGAGGCCACCACCACCTTCTTACACGTTCGGTGGAGCATGAAAGGGCCCACGCTGTGTACCCAACCACCACATGCCTTTGCAGAACCACTCTCACTCCTTCTGTAGAAATCTGCAGTCCAGTCCTGCCCTCAAGGAGTTTATGCAACTATAAAAAGAAAGGTGCCAAATATCACGAGAGAAAAATGACAAATTACTGTGGAAATGAATTATGAAGAGGGAGAAATTACTACCTGCATCAGGCAGGAAGGCTTATGGAAAAGAGGGTGTTAGGAGTGAGCCCTGGAAAATGGGTAGCACGGGTCAGGTAGAAACTGTGGGTAGTAAAACCATGTGATGATCAGAGGACTAGAGGCCACGATTAAAACACTGGTGGATTGGATAGGTAGGAGGTCTGTGAGATTTTTGAGCGAAATTGTGATATGATTAGAGCTGATCCAACCCCTTGATAAGTACAAGAGCTGTATGTCTATAATGAGCATGTAAGCTGCTTAGGGGCAGAGCACACACTTGTGCCAGGGAATGGTATAGTAGGAGACTAATAAATGTTGGTTATGATTTGATCTGCCAGTCCCGGAGATTGCTGGATTTTTCTATTAAGTGTTATTGTCAGTCAATATAGCTTAGTAGTTAAAAGCTCAGGCTTCGGGTTCTAATCCCAGCTTCACCATTTACTAGCTTTGTGACCTTGGATAAGTTACTTGGCTTTGCTTGACCTCAGTTTATCTTTGAAGTTGAAAAATAATTACAGCTATCTCACTTCTCACTAGGTGGTCAAATAACAAAGCAACCAATCCATGTAAAGTGTTTTGCAGAGCACCTGGTATACAGAATGTGGTCAGAAAAGCTCCTCAACCATCCCACCTGGCCCCACCAATCTCCTCCACCACCATCCATTTAGACATGTGCATGTGGATATATCTCAGCACATGCAAACACATGTTTATGGCAAGCACTGGGCAGTGCCTTCTTAGAGGAAATGCATAATTTGTTCAAATTTCACAATAACAATTTATCTGCAATAATGGAAGAGATAGGAGGTTTGCACTGCCCACATCTACTTTTGACTATACTTATGCTAATTGTAATGCTATAGAAAGAAACTTCTAGACCTGGACATCAAACCCAGAGGAATGCCAACAAACTTTTACTTTATCTTCCTAGTGACTGAATTAATCTAAAGCAGCAACCATTAAAACTATCAACCCTCTTGCTTATAAAAGCTCCTAAGATGAAAAGCATCAAGCAAATCCCACAATAATGTTTTATTTGTCGTCAAGTAAGAAAGACCTTGTTCCTTACTCACACAAATGGCCAGTTATGTCCTCAACCCTCTTCAGCATTTGGCATCAGGGTCATCTTGAACAGGCTCACAAGGCAGCCATTCTCTTGACAGTGAACACAATAGCAAGGGGATGGTGCCACGAGTTGGCAGATCCCCTAGAAGCAGGGAAGACCCTTGGATGTCCTGGGGAGACTTAGACCCTGCTAAAGAACTCAGGATGTTTTAATGGAGAGACTCAGGATCCTGACCGGCTTCTAATGCTTACAAAAATCTCTCCCACCACAATGTGTGTGTGTGTGTGTGTGTGTGTGTGTGTGTGTGTGTGTACATATTAGGTAAAAATACATATATATGTATATGTATATATATATATATATGTGTATATTTAACTTACTAGAAAGTTATATTTTACTCATCAGTAGTTTAATTTAAAATGACTCTAAGAACCCGCTATACCTGTTAAGTCCTCAGAAAGATGAACCCTTCATCAGAAAAGGCAACAATTCAAATCGATGTTCTCATCAATACAAATCAACTGTAGGGGTCAAGCAGGCTGAAGGCTGGCATGGACAGAAAAGAAAAATGATGCTAATAAACTGCATATGGAGCTAATCAGTGGTATCTAGTTTATGAAATGCAGCAAAATTGATCTCAAAAAAAAAAAATCCTAAAGCCCTGGCTTCTCTTTTTACAATATTCTCCTAAATGGCATTTGTGGTGGTGGCGATCTGGTCGGGGCAGGCAAAGGGGTGGTGACCAGGTGTGAGTACATAAGAGTACAACCATAATCTACTAATTCACTTGCTTTCTCTTTTTGAAAGTTCAGATCATGTCCTCCTCTGCCAGAAAAATTTCAGTAGCACCCAAAAACTGGGACTGTAACTTTGGAGGAAATCCCTAGACACTAAAGGAATTAATTAACAGAAGGTGTGATACATTATGCTCAGGGAAAAGAGATGAATGAATGACCTTATAGAGCAGCATCTGCCCCTCAATAATGAATGCTGGGTGTACATTATTCTTAGTAGCTGCAGAAATTCCTCCCAGCAAAAATCTACTATGTGAAGTTAAAGACAACATTTGCTTTCTTTGAAATCAGAGCAACTTCAGCCAGTGGGCAAATAGGTGTCCTGTGGTACAGGTCTGCTGGGGGCCATCCCCAGGTTATCAAAGGCATCTTCAAAGAAGTGGAGACCAGAGGCCCCTTCACTTAGAAAACAGCCCTTGGCGACAGCTGGGTTAAGGAGCTTAGGGAGTCCAGCTTGGGGAGAGAGAAAGTGAGAGCAAGGGAAAACCAGGGAGGAAAGCACAAAAAAAGAGGTGAGAATCACACAGGAATAGCAGAGGAGATAAGATCAGAATACATACACAGGGAAAAGGGGCTTCAGGAGGTTGGGGAGGTTTGGAAAGGAAGAAAAAGAAAATGGGAGTTTATAAGACAACAAAGTTTAAAACTCCCTTTAACATGAACGCACATTAAAAAAAAAAAAATTTCCCCGCAAAAATGCTGTTGGACTCAAAGATAAGAGGAAGGGGAGCCCCAAGCATTCACTTTGAAGAGTCTTTTTAAGAAGAAATGTCTTTGGTGTGAGTCAGTCGAGAGAAATGAGGAGTGGGAGGGAAAGAAGATCTCTAGGGGGACAGGGGGTGGGGAAAGACAGGGAATCAACCAAAAAGCTTTCCAAGTAGGGACTGAGAGATGAAAGCCAGGGAAGTCCCCATGCCCTCCTGTCCTAAATAGAGCCAGTATAGCTAGGAAAAGCTGAGGACAAGGGAAACAGAAGGGCCACAAGTTGAGAGGAAATATGCCTGACACCGGCTTCCTTCAGGAAATCACCTCCAAAGCCCTGGCAGGTGAGCAGAGAAAAGATGAATCTCTGAGGCCATTTCAACCCCAGCCCATTTCACTGTCCAGATCCATATGAGTGACACGTCCTCCAAGAGGCCTCCCAGATCATCCCGCTGCTTCACCAAGACACTGCCCTAAAACTGGCCAACACATTTGCTTGATGAGTTCACATTGATTTCCCTGCTAGAATGTGAGTTTTGTCTGTTTAGCTCCCAATCCTCTGAGCGTGGCACGTGGTAAACACACACTTTGTGGAACAAGGGATCGAGTTTCCCAACAATTGCACTTCTCAGTTACATGAATACCACTGTTGGGGAAGGACCTTCTTAGAGGGCAAAGAGAAAACGGCTGTCATTTGTTATGTCTGGTGGGCACTGGGCACTTGATTGCAATCCATTCTTATGACTTCCCATGAGGAGGCATCTTTATCCATATCTTGCATTTAAGGAGACTGAGGCTCAGAGAGGCCAAGTGACTTGACATTTCACATGACTGAATACCAGAGCAAGAACTGAACCCAAATGCTGAAGTTTTTTTCTCTACTGAGTCTGTCGGGGAAGAGAAAGCAAGTGACGGAGTCTCGTACCAGCCCAACCAACTCTTCTCCCTCTGGGGCCACGCTCACACCAGTCCTGCACCCTCAGGTGGGAAGAGGGCAGAAATAAGAAATGCAGATTTGTTCAGACTAAGACTACCAGTGACCTGCATCTGGGCTGGGCCACCAGAGACACTGTTCCTCTCCCCCAGTAGAAGGGACATCGACAAGAACAGCCATCTTTTCTGCCGTGTAAACCACTATATCCCCTGAACCAGTCTTAAGACGGTAGCTCAGAATAACCTTAATAAATGGCTGAGAGTCCCTCTACAACCCCAAGGACTAGCACAGTGCCTGGCCCAGAAGAGCAGGTGCTCAGAAAACAATGATGTGTTGGGTAGGGAATTGGTGACTTCCTCTGTTTCTAACCTGGCTAATACATGACTGACTGCAAAGTATTTATAAGGCCATTCAGGCTATTTCAACTCTGATGTTATTTTTCCTCCAATATTAAAATAAGTTTTTATTTCAAAAATAAGACTGTGCAAAAGGCAGAGTCCATTCCCCAGTCTTCTAGGAACCACATCCATACTAGGTTAATAAAAATAAAGGGACTTGTTTCTACCCATAGCCAGTGGAAAAAAACAAAGTATCTGTCCCTTTTCCCCAATTTGATCTAAAAATAAAGGCACGAGCTCTAAATTCCTCTGAGAGCATTTGATTTCAGCTCTGATTTTGTCTCAGAAAAGGCACAGCCATTTGCTCTCCCTTAATAGGACATAAAGCTACCAATTAGTTAACTTACATATTTAAGTTGTCACACAGGGTGAATTACAGGCAGCCAGGGCTGGCAGACCTTCAGGGTCATCCGATTTCCCCTCTGCTTTATCCAAGCACCCTAGACACCTGAGAACCACTCTTTTCATAGGGGTGGGGGTCCCATCACCCTCTCATGACACCTTTTTGTTTAACCACTTTTTCTACCAAAAATTCCCCCAGTGGCAGACTCAATCCTGCCTAGCATGATGATAGATTGTTTGCCTTGCTCTATCTCCAGCAGAGATTGAGGGGAGCTCATTCCTGAGGTTGAGTAGCCAAAAGTATGAGGCAGAAGACCTGCTCCAAGCCCCACTTAATGACCTGCCAGCCATGAGACTTGGGGCAAGCCCCTGAATTCCCTTGAAACAAAAGATGTGGGGATTAGTAAGACTGTCCCTACCTACTTCCTGGGGCTTTTCTGAACATTAAACGTAGATAAGGCCTTCTACCCACTTGTGGCATGTGCTCCGTGAAGACCAGGCCCCAACTCCTCCCACCTTGCCACTGCTCACATCACACTGATGTGACAGAGCACCAGGCAAGAGAGCACCATAGGAGGTATCTCCTTTCATCCTCAGAATAACACTGCAATGTGACTGCTAGCACCTCAGCCTTAACAGTGAAGAGACTCTGGCCGGGCGCGGTGGCTCAAGCCTGTAATCCCAGCACTTCGGGAGGCCGAGGCGGGTGGATCACAAGGTCAAGAGATCGAGACCATCCTGGTCAACATGGCGAAACTCCGTCTCTACTAAAAATACAAAAAATTAGCTGGGCATGGTGGCACGTGCCTGTAATCCCAGCTACTCAGGAGGCTGAGGCAGGAGAATTGCTTGAACCCAGGAGGTGGAGGTTGCGGTCAGCCAAGATCGCACCATTGCACTCCAGCCTGGGTAACAAGAGCAAAACTCCATCTCAAAAAAAAAAAAAAAAAAAACAGTGAAGAGACTCAAAAAGGTTAAGCCACTTGTCCAAGGTCACACAGCCACTGAGTAGCTGAATGGGGATCCGCCTGGATCTGGAGAGGCAAGCTTCTGGCTCTCCACCCCTCTGGCACCTGCTTCCTAATCATCTCTGTACCTACCTGCACAGTGTGGTGTGGTCAGGAGTAACAGGCACACAACACATGCAAGCATTTGCTAAGCCGAGTGTAACACACTTTGTAAAGCAAAAAGATGTACATGTAAGATGCTAGTATTAACATTATGGTTTGTAAAATAATGTTCGTAACTCTACCCTGAGTGGCCTTAGATAAGGGGGCGATGACTGGGGTGCAGAGGATAGGTGAGGAAGAAGAGATACTTGACTCTCTGAAGCATCAGACACATCATCTGAATTCTCTTATTCCTCAATGAGCTATACATTAGTATCCCCATTTCACAGGAGGGAACGCAAAATTCAAAGACATTTCCTGCTTCCTAAACTTGAAATCAGTGAGTTCTAGTCCTCAAAGACCCTGTTACTAAGAGACCGGACTGACAATCACCTGAACCAGGGGATTGTTTGATTCCTTGAGGCAGGTCCCTTCACCACCCCAAGGACACCTCCAGCTATGGCCAAGAACCCCCACTGTTTGGTTGAAAGGAAACTGGGTGAACCAATTCTAGAATATTCAGGTTGGTGCTGTGAGGAGGTCTCATTTCCCCTCTTCAGCTTTCTCCTTCCCAGTCTCTGATAAACAGTCTCAAAATAGAAATTCCCAGGGTTTAGGTATTAAGATAATGGGATCCACACAATGAAATACTGAAATAATAGATGATAAATGAATGGGTTGCCCAGCTTTGTCTTGGAATCGAATCCAATTTTATATACATATCATGAGCTGACTGCGAGGTCTTGAGCTGGGCACTGGGCAGAAAGATGGGGAATAAAGGTGACACCAAGATCATCAGTTCAAGGACTTTCCAGTCTGGAGTGCCAACCTCACAGATGACTCTAATATTGGTCCTAAAACACCGAGTGGAAAACAAGGAAGCAGACTAACAGGCATGAAGGGTCTTGATGGAAGGAACAGTATCATGTTGGGCACCGAAGAGCATACAAGATTTCCAACAGGTAGAAATGAGGCATTCTGAGAACATACAAAATTTTCAACAGGTAGAAATGAGGCATTCTGAGAACATGCAAGACTTCCAGCAGGTAGAAATGAGAAGCAGCAGCATGAGCAAACACAGGCAGAAGAGGAAGGTGGAGGTGTGGGGTAGAAGGGTCTAGTCTGCAGATAGAACACAAAGCACCAGGCTGTTAAGTTTGGACTTTATTTCATAATCAGTGAGAGGTACTGTCAGTTTCTGAGGCAGGCAGTGACACAAGGGTATCTGCTTTAGGGTACTTCATTCTATCAGCAATGAGGACTAGGACGGACTAGAAGCACCAATCAACAGGGGCTGTGGTTCTGCTCATAAAATGAGGCTCTCTCAATTTTCTGCCTCAGGAATGAAAGAAAATTCTAGGCTGGATTCAGGGAATGGGAGAAACAGTCAGAGGGCTAGACTTGGAGGGGCCCCATGGCCAGTTTCCCAAGCCTAGAAGTCTATAGCTTGCCATCAGCTTTGTACCTCTCATTTGCTGCATTTGAATTAAACATTAAACAGAGCTGGAAACAGGGTCCCCACAGGGGCTAGAAACTTTGGAGCATTAGCTGACAAACAGGCTTGCTGCTGTGTAAACTCCCAGGGCAAATGCAAAGTGTGAGCTAATCTTGCCACCATCACAAGTTCTCTGAGCCGAGGATAATATATGATAATCTAAATCAGGCTGGGCAGATGCCTGCCTGCGAAATCTGATTAGGATTTGCTTGACGATTCCCTTTCATCCCCCAGGAGACCGCAGGGCATGGTAGACAGGACCTGGCCATGAGGCTGACATGCTCCCAGTGGTCCAAGCCCCAAGGCACTCTTCTGCCGAACCTCCTCAGGTAGCTAAAAGGAACATGAGGACAATACCCAGCAAATAGTTTTGCAGCAGTGGAACCACAGGAACAGATCCCAGCTTGATCAATGCACAGCTAAAGAGATCAGGGTCTCTTTCTTGTCAAGACTGTGTAGTGTGCAGGCTCAATCGTGCCACTTTTTTGCCCTGCATTCTTCAATGGATACCATCAATTCTGGAAGAAACTTTAAATTGCTTAGTAGGACCCACCTCTCTGACCCTCATCAGCCGTGATTTTCCTCACCTAAAACTTAATGCCTAGATAACAAAGGAGCTGCCAGTAGCTTCCCTCATCTACCTCACACACCACCGTGCCTTTGCTCCTGCAGTTCCCTCCATCCTTGAAACACTCTTCTCCTGGCTAAATCTTATTCTTCAAAACGAAAGGCAGACATCTCCTTTTCTGGGAAGCTTTTCCTAAACAGTGTCTCAGCTCTTCATTATTCAACAAATATTTGCCAGTGTTTCGTACTGTCATACGCCAAGTACATACTATTACAATCCCTTCTTTACAATGAGTGAGACCAAAGAGCTTACCTGGCTGGAGGTCACACAGAGGTGGCCTGGATTCACCCCACATTCCCGACTGGATTTCAGAGCCCTTGTCTGAGTGACCTCCCTTCTCACACTAAACCTTTGGGTCGATAGTTCTGCTTCTGGGTTTGCCTGTCAGACTATGGACTCCTTGAGGGCAGAGATGGTCTGACCCAACCCTCTGGCCAACATGAGGAGCTGGCCTACTGCAGGTGCTCAGTCAAGAGTCGCTGAGCTAAAGGTCTTCACTTGCTCAACAGATGTGGCCACAGTGCCACCAGACTGAGCTCCTAAGCCGAAGCTCTCCTCCCCTCTAGACCCACATGACCTCAGCTCTGGCCACCCAACTTTCAGGCCCAGGTCACCAATTTCCAAGGAGGCCTGGTAAAGGAACATGGATGGGTCAGGACAGACCCACACCCACAATTTGAAAAACAACTAGTGTGTTCATTAGGTACAAGGCACCCGCACTGGTGTTCTCCATGTGAATGGCAATAATTGAAGCACGAGAACCTTATGGACATCCCCTATATGCTCTGCCCAGGAAGAACAGGTAACTCCATATGCAAATGCAGGCCATTTCATTACATGTAAATATATCCTTCCAAGCAACCATCAATCCTATTCATCTTTATGGTGTACTCACTATGAGGCAGACACTGTGAATAAAATGATTAAAAACTGACACAAGAGCAGAAAATCAAACACCGTATATTCTCACTCATAGGCGGGTGTTGAACAATGAGAACACAGACACAGGGAGGGGAGCAGTACACACTGGGGTCCGTTGGGGGGAAATGGGGGAGGGACGGGGGGTGGGGAGGTGGGAAGAGATAGCATGGGGAGAAATGACAGATACAGGTGAGGGGATGGAAGGCAGCAAACCACACTGCCATGTGTGTACCTATGCAACAATCTTGCATGTTCTTCACATGTACCCCAAAACCTAAAATGCAATAAAGAAAAAAGTACTCAACCCCAGTAGTTTGGGAAAAAGAGTGAGCAGGCACTAAGGCCCGCACATGGTGTGAAGCAACCTGCATGGGTTCACAGAAAGAGGAACAGCTAATTCAACAGAGGTGAAAGTCAGGAAAAAAGTCTATAAAAGGGGCATAGAAGACATCCTGGCCTGCAAACCATGGTTTAGTGCATAGAAAGTTATTGGCCTTAAAAAGGATGAAGAGAGATTGGGGTAGAAGTTTATTCAAGTAAGTAACAGTGTAAGTGTCTCAATCAGTGGTTCTCACATCCGACTTCACAACGAAATAGGGATTCCTAGATCTCATCTCCTGAAATCAGAATCTTGGTGGTAGTGACCAAGATTTGGTACTTTTAAGTTCTCCAGGGGACTTTTGCAGCCTGTTTGGCACTGGTCTAGGGGTGGGACCTGGAAGCCACCGCTGTGGGTCATCAGGGACCTAGAGAATGCCAGAGGTAGCTCAGGAAGGCTGAGAGAGCCTCAGCCTCTCAAAAGACTAACAGTGAGTCCAGTTTCCAGCCCTTGCTGGCTGTGTAGATGTTGGCAAGTTGCTTAGCCTCTCAGGAACTTCTCATCAGCAGACAGGCAGGCACAGAGGTGGAGAGTCAAACTGCCTGGATTAAAATTCCTGCTCCATTCTTTCCCAGGAGTGTAACTTCGAGCAAGTCACCTAGCCCACTCTATGTTTTAGCTCTTTATTTATGATATAAAACAGTGACTATTATCTATCGCATAGGAGACAATCTGGCCAACACACTTACCACAGTGGCTGACACCCAATTTTGTTGACTGCTTCTGTGCTATCATGATCGTCACCAGCAACTGCTAAGGTGTGGCCTTAGAAGTTAGTCCAATGACCACAAGCAAGAGGATTTCCAGGACAAGAACAAATGTTACCAAATTTTAAGTATAGCTTTGCTTTCCTTAGTGACATCTTGGCTTTAGCTTTCTCCCAAGTGAGCATCTCGGCTTTAGCCTTCCCCCAAGGACACACAGCTGTGTTTAGGAGACTAGCCAAATAAGCTCACAGCAGACATGATTCAAATAACCAGAGTCAGAAGAAACCAATGGGGCACAAGCCTGGCGCAGGGACATCTCAGCTCCTTTAATGGACAGATCCTAGCATGCAGCCATAGAAAGCCTTCCCTCCACTGGCCTCACACAAGTTACTCCTTACACAGATTGTTGGGTCTTTCCTTGCCCCTGAACGTCCCATCAGCTCCTGGCATCTGCTGCCCAGCAGAGGCCAAGCTCCTCCATTTGGGAGAAGGTAAAGGTCACCCTCCCTAAGTTGCTGGGCAAGTAGCAGAGGTTCTGGCCAGAGTTCTGCAGAGTTTCAAGTAAAATCAACACCCATGTCCATGAGTTGATGAAATCACAAGGGGCATCTTGCCCTTGACAGCCCAGTGCAGAGAGTCCTGGGAAAGCCACATCATAACCGAGCTCAGGGAATCAGGATAGAAGGCACAGAACACAAGACAACAGATTTCTTCATGAGGATCAGAAACAGGTGCACACATCCCAACCTCTATCCAACTCCTCCATCATCCCCCTCCTGTCCCCTACCCTCAATGCTTCCTCTCCCTCCTGACCCCTGCTCTCAATGCTTCTCTGGGAGGTCTTGGAAGTGCGGCTCCCTCTGAGCCCTGCCCCTTGAATGTTCTCAAGCTTGGCTCCTTCTCATCCCCCCCGTCCCCGCATAAGAGATGTCACTCCTCACCACCCTCTCCCTGTCATTTTTCATCACTGACACCTGCTGATTCCCTTCACAGAACTTAACCATGCTTGGGACGATCTTGCTTGTCTTGTTGACCACTGAATCTCCAGGACCCAGAACAGCAAATGGGGCAGACTGAGTGAATGAAATGACAAACAAAGGGAGGGACAGGGTGAAGTCAGGGCAGAGAGAAGAGAAAATAGAAAAGGTCAGTTGGGAGATGGGGAGGGAAGAAGAGATGGAGAAGGTGAAACAGAAAAGAAACCGGCTTTCTTGTATCCTGGGGGGCCAGGAATATCTTTATGTCTTATTCTCTTTCCTTTGAAAGCCTATGAAGTGATTACACAGGTTCCACTCCATCCATTTCAAATTTACTTGCTCCAAGGCTGAGGCCATCATCCCTGAAGCCCCTGCCACCAGAAGATAGCCACCAGCTGCCTACCACCACCTGACTCACCAGAGTAGAGCTGCAGGTCATGAGCTGAGGCAGGACCCTGAAATTCCTTGCACAGATGGCTTGGCTCTAGCACCAAGGGAGCCTCAGCAATTAGTTTAATTTGTTGCATTTCTCTTTTTAATTCAGGAAATGGAAACAGACAAATTAGCTACACTTGTATGACTTTAATTCCTGACAGCGTTGTAGCAATCACTTATTCCATCTAGGGCTCTCCGAGGCTCCTAAGTCTTAATAAAATAAAGAAATAAATAAAATCTTCAGTAAGAATTCAGAGAACATGGTGGGACAGGCATGAGATTAGGTGATGGACTACCGTGGTGCCAGAGTGCCAAGAGGAGGCCATCTCGCCAGGGGGCAGAAAACAGATGTGAGCCAGGCTGGCATCTAAGGAAGCCCCCACAGGACTGCAGAGAAACGCTGCACAGGGAAGATGCAAGCTGTGTCTCTGCTAGATAAGGCCTTTCAAACTACATCTTGGTAATTGAAAACAAAATGAATGTGGTATTGCTACAAGACAGGCAGTAACAAAATACAGTGCTCCATCCTGATAAGCCATGAGGAACAAAGTCCTCTAAAGGGGCAGAAGTGGGAAAAGCAGCGTATGGAAACAAATTCCCTTTGAGACCAAATTTATCTGTGCCACAGAACAGAGATGATTATTGAGAATCAAAAAAAAAAAAAAAAAAAAATCCTGTCCTCGCAAGCACAAAGCCTCCTGAAAATCCAGATCTGGAGGTGGGACAGTGAATAGCCTTGAGTCGTTCCACCTTTAACAACTCTCGGCCCCATATGCCCCCTTCAGACATTTTCCTCTCACTGTCCTTGCACAACCAACATTCTTGAAAGAGTTGGTGAAGTAGTAGTACTGGCCACCATTGAGATCATGTACACGATCAGTACATGATCAGAGAGACATGCTATACTGAGCAAAACACTTTTATCAGCCACCCTTCCCTTGCATAGGTCCCTACTAGGGTCTAGGGGGATTGCATAAATGGCTAGACAGTAACACAAGGGCTAGAAATGCTCCTTCTCAGCCATCTGTTTTGGATTTCATCCACTGTCATCGGCATTGTCTCAGCAGGACTCAATTTCACTCAGAGGAAACATCTTCAAAGTTCTGGACCGAGCTCAGCAAGATATCATCAGTAACTTTCCTCCAGCCTCACAAGACACCAGGAAGGGGACAGAGACATGGGGCTTGGGAGAATGCAACCGTTACTGTGTCTTTATGAAATCTCATTTGCGGGGTTGGGCTTATATAAGGGCTATATGATCCAGGTGGAGCCAACATCTCCAGTCTGTGAGCCGGAAAGTTAGTCATCTAGAGTGTTGTCCTTTCTCTCCTCACGTCTAAGTTCACCCTCCCGCCCTCTAGTTCCCACTCCAGTCAGACCCCTTCTCCAGCAAATGATCATAATTTTTCATCTATAGCAAATACCTCCTTATTGAGATGTTGCCAGGTTCAAGCTTAATCTCTCCCCCATCTGCCACTGTTACCTACCTCAAACGCAACTGTAACTCACACAAGCATGCAGCACCCCTGTGTGTACCAGGCACTGTGCTGGGCACTATGGACAAAATGCTACACTCATTCTGGGCATGCTCCTGGTGCTATAACTGCTAGATAAGACATGAACCATTAACACTCAATCTGTTAATAGTAGAAATCTGTATATAGCTGTGTGGGAGCCTAAAAAAGAAAATGATAAAGCTATTCATGTCACTTCCCCTGAACAACTCTTAGTAATTTCCCTGCAGATGCCCTCCAAAAGCTAGCGGTAGTGATGCCGCAACACATGGGAGGGTTATAATCCATTATGAGATAACTACATAGTTAGCATAAATTAGTGGAAGTAACAATGGCTCAACAACAGGCACTTTTAGAAGACTATCTTCTATCTCTTGGAGCAAATATAAGGTTGCCCGGTTAAAAACATATCTCTTACTTAGCAGTGGCATAGAGAAGAAGAGTTACAATCCTATTAGGTGAGCATCAGCCCAGGCAAGTCCACAGGACCTTCTGGGTCAGATGAATCATGGCAGAAGAAAGGGTGGGAGCTCTTTTTATGCTATACAGAACCCCATGTATGTGGCCCATTCTCCCTTATCTTACACCTGCCCCCAACTTGCTGCTTGCTCCAGCCACACCTGACCACCACTTTCTACCTATACAGCATATCTTATGGTACTTTCCTTAACGAACTTCTCAGATCTTGCATTTTTTACAAATTGAAGGTTTGTGGCAACCCTGAGTTGAGCAAGTTTATTGGCATCATTTTTCAAATAGCAAATGCTCACTTTGTGTCTCTGTGTCACATCTTGGTCATTCTTGAAATATTTAAAACCTTGTCATTATGTGTTACGGTGCTCTGTGATCAGTGAACTTTGATGTTACTATTACAATTGTTTTGGGGTACCACGAACCACACTTATATAAGATGGTGAACTTAATCAATGAACATTTTTTATATGTTCTGACCAGTCCATTGAGGTGGCCCCTCCCCTATCTCTTTCCCTCTCCTCAGGCCTCCCTATTCTCTGAGACAAAACAATATTGAAATTAGGCCAATTAATAACTCTACAATGGGCTGTAAGTGTTGAAGTGAAAGGAGGAGTCCAACATCTCTCACTTTAATTCAAAAGCTAGAAATGATTCAGCTTGGTGAAGAAAGCATGTCAAAAGCAGAGACAGGCTAAAAGCTAGGCATCTTGTGCCAAACACTTAGCCAAGTTGTGAATACAAAGGAAATGTGATTGAAGGAAATTAAATGTGCTACTCCAGTGAACACACAAATTATAGAAAAGCAAAACATCCTTATTGCTCGTATGAAGAAAGTTTTAGTGGTCTAGACAGAAAATCAAACCAGCCAAAACTTTCCCTTAAGCCAAAACCAAATTCAGAGTAAGGTCATAAATCCCTTCAATTCTTTGAAAGCTGAGAGAAGTGAGGACACCTAAAAAGAAAAGTTTGAAGCTAGCAAGGTTGGTTCACGAGGTTTAAAGGAAGAAGCCATTCTCAAACATAAAAGTGCAAGGCGAAGCAACAAGTGGTGATGGAGAAGCTTCAAGTTATCCAGATTTAGCTAAAAGAAGTGACTAAGGTGGCTACACTCAACAACAGCTTTTCAATGTAGACAGAACAACTTTCTGTTGGAAGAAACCATCTTGGACTTTCATAGCTAGAGAGGAGAAGTCAACACTCGGCTTGAAAGCTTCAAAGGATAGGCTGAACTTCTTGTTAGGAGCTAATGCAGCTGGTGACTTTAAGTTGAAGCCAGTGCTCATTTACTATTCCAGAAATCACAGGACCCTTAAGAATGATGCTAAATCTACTCTGCCTGTGCTCTAGAAATGGAAAAAGAAAGCCCAGGTGATGGTGAATCTGTTTACAGCATGGTTTACTATATGTACTAAGCTCACTTTTAAGACACCTACCACTCATGGAAAAAAAAGATCTTTTTTGAAATATTACTGCTTATTCACAATGTACCTGGTCATTCAAGAGCTCTGATGAAAATATATAGGAGATTAATGTTGTTTTCAGGCCTGCTAATTCAACATCCTTTCTGTAGCCAATGGATCAAGAGGTAATTTTGACTTTCAAGTCTTATTATTTATAAAACATATTTCATAAGGCTATAGCTACCATAGATAGTAATTCTTCTGATGGGTCTTGGCAAAGTAAACTGAAAACCTTCTGAAAAGGATTCACAATTCTAGATGCCATTTAAGTACATTAGCGATTTGCGGGAGAAAAATAAAAATATCAACATTAACAGATATTTTGAAGTCATCGACTCTAATGCTCATGGATGACTTTTGAGGGGTACAAGACTTCATTACAGGAAGTAACTGCAGATGTGGAGGAAAGAGCAAGATAACTAGAATTAGAAGTGGATCTTGAAGATGTGGCTGAATTACTACAATTTCTTAATAGAACTTGAACAGATGAGGAGTTGCTTCCTATGGATGAGAAAATAAAGTGGTTTATTGAGATAGAATCTACTCCTGGTGAAGAGGCTGTGAACCTTGTTGAAATGACAACAAAGAATTTAGAATATTCCATAAACTTAGTTGACAAAACAATAGCAGAGCTTCAGAGGGTTGATTCTTAATTCGGAAAGAAGTTCTACTGTGGGTAAAATGCTAGGAAACAGCATGGCAAGCTGCAGAGATTGTTTTGTGAGAGAGTCAATCAAGGTGGCAAACTTCATTTTTGTCTTATTTTTAAAATCTGCCACAGCCACCCCAACATGTAGCAACCACCAATCTAATCAGTCAGCAGCCATCAACTTTGAAGCAAGACCCTCCACCAACAAAAAGACAGTTAGCATTTTTTAGCAATAAAATATTTTTTAATTAAGGTATGTACACTGATTTTTTAAGACATAATCCTACTGCTTGGGATAGTGTAAATATAACTTTCAAATGTACTGGGAAATAAAAAAGGTGTGTGACTCGCTTTATTGCAATGTTCACTTTAGTGGAATGGTTTTGGAACCAAACCCACAGTATCTCTAAGGTATGCCTGTACTCTGTGCTCCCTACACTTTGGAACCTTTGTCATACTGTTGTTCTCCCTTTCCTGAAATGCTTTTCCCACCCTGTCTATCAGCCTTCGGGTCCTTCAGGTCACATGTTACAGTTCAGGAAAGCTTGACAACCACTTGCCTCCTGAGAGGTCCTTTTCATCTGCAGCCTTCCTTCCCAGTCTTCCATGAGATTGAGGTCAAGACTGAGCAGGGCTGGTGTCTAATCCAGACACCGGCAATGAATACAGGTCTATGTATATTTTCTGAGCCAACCAAGAAGAACTCATTTTGAGGTCCACCTGTTTCAGAGCCTTTGGAAATAAGCCTGTCCCAGACAAGGAGAAGCAAGCTTTGAAAGACCTTCCTGTCTGTGTCTACCCTTTGCACCTGGGGATACAGAATGTTCCTTGCTGTCTTCTATTCTCTTCTCCATTCATTCTTCTGTCTTATTTTTCCAGCTAGAAGCTACAGAGGGCCAGAAACTACAGGATATGAGAGGAAGAAGATTCTAACTCTTCTTGGCTGGGATCTTAAGCAAGTTACTTAACCTCTATGAGTGTTTCTTCTTCTGTAAAATAAGAAACATAAAACATCCCCATACATGGGTTTTATGAAGAATAAATAAGTTAACACACAGCTTTTAAAGCCCAGAGTAAGTCTTAGTTAATATGTATTTTCTTCTTCATTCTCCTTTTTCATAATCTTTGCTAAGCAAACCACAGGATATCATACCCACTGGTTTTGGAGACGGCCTGCTGTATGATGGAAATTATGTAAGAGTAGACTCTAAGAAACAGACCATACCCTGGGGCTTGGCTGAGAAGTCTAATGTACTTGGACTTTGAACATATAAACTTTTGTTTGAAATAAGATATGTTTCATCCAGTGCCTCAAAACTTTCACGTGAATCATAAATTTCATTTTTAAAACTGCAACATGTGAACTGCAGTATCAATAGATCAATCATACCCTTCCAAAATACAGATAATAGTGGCCTATCAGGTAAAACAGGCTTGGAACTACTTTTTCATTATAGAAAATGGCACATTCTATGTGCCATGTACACCACTGATGGCCTTCACTGCTTTCGGCCAAGGTCATTGGAGACGTTCATGTGTGGGGAGTAATTTGGGAGGAAACAGTATCTAAAGTCTATGAGTCTTAAAACTAAGGTTCTCAGCTCCAGAAAATTCCCCATGTCTGCATGCTGTATTCCAACAAACATACCATCTGTCTTTATGGAAAAGATACAGGAAAGAGATGACGAAAAAGTAAGTAGGATGAAAAACAAGCTTGGAGAGACTCCTTCCCAGGGCTGTGTGCTGCATGGGGAGATAGAGGGAGGAATGAGTTTCACAGGAGAGCCTCATGCACATGAAAGCCTGGCAAATCAGCATAAACCCAGCTCCTAAGACCTGAAGTCCAACACAGCAGAGTCCAGTGTTATTTGTTAGTCACTCACCAAGAGCAGCCACTGCTAGGTGGGAATAAGGAAAGGCATGTAAGTTAGCCTAAGTTAAAGGGATTCGTCCCACTCCCGAGGCTGCCTCCCAAGCATTTGCCTGTGTGAGCTGTGCAGTCCCTCACATGGCCAGGCACAAACAAGGGCATGCATCCTGCACAGCCTCCCACCCAGGGCACCGAAGGGTTGTAAACAAAGGAGAAACATGATGTGATCCATGCTTTGCAAAGATGACTCAATACCCATCAACAGAAAGATGGACAAACAAATCACTGTGTACACGGTAGACTATGGCCCAGCAGCTAAAGTGAATCAGCTAGAACTGCATGAACCAGCAACATGGAGAAACCTCAAGAATGTGTCAAGGAAAAAAACAGCATGATATCATTTACATGACGCTTAATACATGTACAATAACAGTATGTAATGTTTACTTACAGATAACAACATAGTAAAAAACATACACATGGGCATGAGAAATACGAAATTCAGAATTATAATTGCCTCTATGGAGGCAAGGAGAGAATGAGATATGGGAGAGGTATGCTACCTGCCTTCACTGACAAATCTCATGTTTTGTTTCTATAAGTGAAAGCGCTAAAGCTGATAGGGCCTTATTAATGCTGGTAGGTAGATACAAAGTTGCATTTTTAAACAGAGGAGCTATAGAGAAGAAAGTGTCACTCTGATGTTTGTTGGCAAAGAGAATAGAGGGGAAGGGGGAAGGGCTGGAAGAAGCAGAACAGTCAGGAGTTTGCTTCAATTAAGAGGTCCAGGCAAGCAACAGTGATGCCAGAGAAGGTGAGGGAGACTTGGAATATGCCTGGGAGGTGATCCAAAGCCTTGAGATGTTAAGAGGAGGTAGAAAGTGATGGGAGGGGAGAAGGCATTCTGATGTGTCCAGTTCTCTGGCTGCAGTAACTGGGTGATGAAGGCCCTGAAGCAGGCAGAAAGCAGTGAAGAAGAAACATCCAGCCATTCCAGCAACAGATCAGAACCAGCGACCCCCAGCACCATTCTCTAGTAAATTAAGCGAGACACAGACATCTCCCCAGACCCATTATGGGCAGTTACCATAGGATATCATGAGAATTGTAAGTCATGACTGGTGCCCACCTCTGATGAAATAACTCAATTAAAGAAGGGACGGAAAGGGTAGAACAGAAGCCCCAAGTAATGCAGCCAGCCCTTGCTTCATTCTGCCCTCAAACCTTTAGGTACAATGAGCAGAGAAAAATGGGAGGTCTGGATGGTGTCCATGAATACTTCATAGCTCAGTATAGCTTTGGGGGTGCAAATGACTAAGAAATATGAACAGTGCCTGACTGCCCCTGAGAAGTTATATTAGCGGTAATAACATGGAGGGCCATAGGTACAGCGTGCCAGTAATTTATTTCCCCTTTAAGGATATGTTAGGAAAGTCAGATTTAATAATGTGGAAATTAGAATGGGTGAGACACAACATGGCAATCATGTATATAACCTATCAGGCTACCCTAGCCCCAGAATGGCCCGGGGTCTTCTCTCCTTCGCCAGAGGCAGCTCTGAAGCCCCCTAAACAGCTTCTCCCCTTCCTTCTATGAAAAAATAATGCACACCTCACTCTGTTGGGCAGAATGGGAAAGGGTTTAATTGCTTATTTAATTCCTGGGCTGCTTGCAGAAGGCAAGTAGAGCCTGGGCCAGCCACTCCAAACAGTATCACCCACAGGTGGAAAAAGAGATGGCTACGATAGCAACTTTTCTTCCTTCATGCTTTGCAGATTCAATAGCTCATCGTGAGGGGAAAGAGTAGCATGGTGGCCTTGATCACTTTTACTAATGAGATATTGACTGTGCCGGGGCCAGGACATTAGTCAAACAAAGAAGTGAAAGAGCGTTTCAGAAAAAGGGAACAGCTTGTACAAGGGCGCAGGAGTGAGAGCACATGTGGCCTCTTAGCAGAATGGCAGCAATTCAGTTTCCTCGAAGCAGAGTGGCGGGTGGAAAGTGCCAGGAGCTGAGGGTGGGGGCCAGGCAAGAGCACTGGTCTTTTCTTTCTCAGGACTCAGCCCTGTGTCACCCTATGCTGGGCAGATGGAAGGATGACATGGAAAGCCCTCCCCCCTAGGAGCTGACAGAGCACAGCCAAGTCTTCCTCCCCTTGTCCCACATTCTCCTCTTTCCCAGGGACCAGACTCTTGCCCCCCATACCAGGCCCCACCTGATTTCCTTCTAGGAGATCAGTGATCACCCCATGGCTCCACCTTCTACCCCAGAGACCTCACTGAGCACTCTCTTCTCCAGGTCCATGAGGACTCAGTGAAAGCTCCCATCTGAGCCTCCCATAAGCACCAGCCCTGAGCCAGTAGCTACACACCCACTTCTGGTCAGAGCCTTTGGAAAAAGGATGCCAGCACCATGCAAAAGACCACGAAGGACCCTGGTCCTGTCAGGCTCCACAGGTTTAATCACATTGAAAACAAAATGCTGAGAGCAGCCACTCTCTCTCTTCAATGTGGTTCTGATTCCCTCCACATCCAACACGTGAGTGAGGGAGAAAGAACAGCCAGGCTCCACTCCCTAATTAAATTCACCACCCGGCAAAGGGGTCATCCATCACTTCTTTTGTTTTCTTCTCACTCTAACAATGTAAAATGACCCTCTTAGACCAAACTAAATAATCTCATTTGGCCTATCCTTTTAATGCCCCTTCACTGAAAGTATAGCCAACATATGTGGACAGGTTTCCAACTCCCTCCACTTGCTTCCACTTCCACTATTTCTCTTTTGGACTTTTAGGAGCCTCTACCCATTTAGTGGTTTGGGTTCCAGGGAAGGCTCTCTCTCAGATACTCACTTGCCACTTTGCCTTGATGGGCAGTGGGCAGTTCACCTGAATCTCACAGACACTTAAGATAATTTCAGGGCTGTGGTTTTGTTTAACATTAATTGGTTTTTTTGTTTTTTTGTTTGTTTGTTTTTGAGACGGAGTTTCGCTCTTGTTACCCAGGCTGGAGTGCAATGGCACGATCTCGGCTCACTGCAACCTCCGCCTCGTGGGTCCAGGCAATTCTCCTGCCTCAACCTCCTGAGTAGCTGGAATTACAGGCATGCGCCACCATGCCCAGCTAAGTTTTTGTATTTTTAGTAGAGACGGGGTTTCACCATGTTGACCAGGATGGTCTCGATCTCTTGACCTCATGATCCACCCGCCTCGGCCTCCCAAAGTGCTGGGATTACAGGCGTGAGCCCCTGTGCCCGGCAACATTAATTGTTTTTTGAAGATATCTTAACAAAGCATGCAAGCAGCCATAGAATGGCTCTGAGATCCAGCTCTGACATCACTACTGCCTCACTAGGCAGAGGAAGACAGAGGAGCTGGAGCAGTGGATGAAGAATGGCGCTCAGGCATGACAGCCACCCTATTTGGCCACAGGCTACAACAGGCCAACCTTGAGCTTGGACTGCAGTCAGTGGGCATAGCATGATGTGAGGGTGGCTTACAGCTCCAGATTTGGAAACTTTATGTCAGTCGTCATCCAGACTACCTACTCCAAGGCAGGTGACCCAGCCCAAGCAGGCTCCTGCAGCAGGAAATGCAAAGACAGGTATGAGTACATGACTGGTTGGCAGCGGCAGGACAACATCTCTCCAGGGGTGGCTGGAATAGGCTGGCCCAAGCCAGGGATGCAGATGCCAGCACTCTGGATGACAGTAAATATGCAGAATTTTGTGTATCCCACACATCTCCTAGAGCTACAAAGCGTGGCCCCCAGAGTCACTATGATACCTCACCCTGGGCATGTGGAGGAGGGAGAAAGAAGAGAATAACTCTCTCAGGCCATCCAAGAGCACCAGTCAATCAAATTAGCATCTACATGTTCCCAGGGCAATGTTCAATGCTGTGAAGGATCTCAAGAATTAGAAGACCCACTTTTGCTACCCATTACCTCAAAGATTATTGCCTCAAGCCCTTCGACATCCCTCACCTACTCTGAGTCCATCTACCTGTCAGCATCTCCAGTACCAGCTCCTTTCTAGTGCAGCCTAAGACTCATGTACAGCAACAATCTCCCAACTGCAGACCCCAAATCCTAGCTCTCCCTGCCTAACCCATTCCCCACATGGCAGCCAGAGAGCACTTTTCAAAACATAAATCTGTCTCCTAGCCCTCTGTATCTGCCTGAAAACGTTTTGGTGGGTTCCCATTGCTGCTAGGATGAGGGCAGTACTCCACAAGGTGCATGGCCCTGAGCCGTCTGGCCTCAGTTGGTTCTTCTGTGGCATCTGTCACCAGGCCTTCCCAACTCTCTGCAACTGATCTTCTTTCACCCCCTCTCGCCCGCTGCCTTCCATCACAGAGTATTTAAACATGCAATACCCCTGGCAGCAATGCTCCTCCTTCTCTGCTTTAACCTATTTAGCTCCTTCAAGTCTCAGCTTCAATGCCACTTCCTCAAAGAAGCATTCCCTGACTGCCTCCAACTATGTCAGATCTTCCTTTTACAAACTTCTGGAGCACTGTGTACCTTCTACTTGGCACATACCACTGTTTAAAACTTACATTCACTTATGTGCTCATTTGGTTAATGTTTCCCTACTGAACTACAAGCTCCTGGAGGGTAAGAACTGTGCTTGTCTTTATCATCATGTGACCAGTACTCTGCAGGGTGCCCCTGCACAATATGAGCTTAGTAAATACTTGTTAAATCAGCAAATCTGGGCAACAAGGGACTTGCAATAGCTGGTCTAGTTTCATGAGAGGATCCATATCTAGCTTCAAGAAAACTGATATCCAGCAATGAAAATAACTTAGCCACTCCAGAGAAGTTGAAGAAATCCAGGCAGTGAGGTTGAGTAAAGTCCCCTGTGGCCTAAAGAGAACACATGAGGCAGGATACCCATCCAAGGACCATCGCCTTAATCTTGACAACACAATCGGGATCTTACACTCTTTGGATGACTATGAGAGGCTCACTGATTCTGTAAGTCTCCAGACTTCATGTAGACATGAATCTCTCCATTCACACAACCGAAACCTGCTCTGGAACTCCTATGTGCAGGAACTTCAGGGCGCTGTCACATCAGAACAAGTGACTGTTCTGAGCAAGCTGCTGGCGCCTGCTTATTTTTGCTCCACTAAAAAGATGTGGCTTAGAAAGCACTCAGAGGAAGACTGAGATACTCTGGGAGGAGATGAGAGATGAGGGAGCCAAACTATGAATTCTGCATTGAAACAAAGCAGAACTATGAATTCCAGCTCTGCAGTGCACTGGCTATGTGACCACGGACAAGTCACTGTGCCACTCTGGGTCAGTTTCCCCAGGCACAACAAGGTCAGGATAAGAATCATAAAATCTACCTGGCCAAGGCTGCGTGAGAATTAAATAAGATAATGTGTGTGACGTGCCTGCCACAGGATATTCAGATTCTAGTTCCCATTATAATAGAAAAGTCTTCATACTACTTCTCCAAAAAAATTAACAAGCTTAAAAATCAAATTTGGGAACATATATTCCTTTACATTTTTTTTAAGTTTTTTTTTTCCCAATTTATCACAGTAACACATTTTCATTGAGAGGTAATGTGGAATAGGAGAGAAGAAGCCATTAAACGGGTTCAAATCCAGTTCCACTTCCTAACAGCTGTCTGACCATGGACAAGTTACTTAACTGCCAGAGGTCAGTCTCTACATCTACTAAATGGCTATGATAGTATTTCCCAATTTATATCCTAGTTGTGGAAATTAAATAAGCCAATCTATATAAAATTCCTGGTACAGTGCCTGACACACTGCAAAGACTAAGTAAATATTATTACAATCATCATCCTCACTGCTACTGGTAAAACTTTTTAAAGTCAGAATGATACAAAAATAAGAAGGGCAAATAATTTGTAATATTTACCCCTTCATAAACATATGAGTTTTTTCTTATATCAATATTTTTCTGTTATGAAATTGGGATCATACAATACAAACTATGTCATAGTCTGAACTTTTCGCTTTTGTATGCCATAGCTGTTATTTAAAAACAACAATCTTGCATGTTCTTCACATGTACCCCCAAACCTAAAATGCAATAAAAAAATCAAAAAAAAAAAACAAATGTAAAAAGTTTCATATATTCCATTCTATAATGGTCCAAAATTAATCCATCATAATGTTTCATCAACAAATGTTTCATTAAAAGTTGGTTTTATAAGTAATGTGGCAATGAATGCATTTCTGCATATGTCCTTGTCCTAATTGCATTTCCTTAGAAGAGACCCTGAAAGGGCATATGCATTTTTTTAAAAAATTCTCAATATACGGCTAATTGCTTTCCAGAATTTATACTTCTATGTTTTCTAGCATAGTGCTTGCCATATTGAGTGGCTGGATAAACAGCTGTCAAAAAGAGAAAGGAAAGTACTATCTCTTCAAAAACTACTGGCCAATAATAGAAAGATTGCATCTTGTTTCATTTTTCACTTCTCTGAATGCTAATGAAGTTATACTTTTTTCATGCTAATTGTTTATTTATAGTCTATGAAATTTTTTGCTCATCTCTTTATCCAGTAAGATTTTAATAGTTTTATTAATTTGTAAATCCTTTTTATATATTATAGCTAGCATCTCCTTGACTTATTTGTGGCAATATTTTTCTTATTTTGTGTGTCATTTTATTTTTGATAGATTTTAATTTTAGTGTATCCAAAACTTCTTAAGAACTGTTGTTTTTATGGTTAGATAAAAACTCAACCATGTCTTCTGTTACGTGTTCTAATTTTTTATATATAACTCTTCTGAATAAATACTAAACAACTGAATAAATGTATTTTGGTGGATAGCATGGAACGCTGCCTTAAAGCATTTGCAAAATCTACCTTAAAGTATCTGCAAAATCTCCCAGCACCATCTGTAGAATAATCCTTTATGTGATGCTTCCATTACCATTTGTCAAAGACCTACCAAAAACTCTCAGGATTTACTTCTGACTTGTGGATTCTAGTTCGCTGTTCTGTCCACTAACTTTTTCACCATTTACTGAGCTTTTAAAGGGGAAAAAGTTCATCTTCCTCAGAGCCCAAGTCAGTGGATCCTGTCACATTGTGACCCAGGAGAACACAGGTTGCTGCCACCTTATTGCAGATGACAGCCACCTGTCACAGAACCCGCCCACACGTTAATACAATGACCCCTGTGTTCAGAAGAACAAGGCATCGGTCTGACACATGCCTCCAATATCATCAATACCATTCAGGCAAGCAATGACCTTCCTTTACCTCATGGATTCCCTTCTCAGCTGTGGTTTCTTTTCTCTGCATAGGTTCTCTTAAGTTCAGGCTGGTCAGAAAAGAGCCTCCTGGTTGCATGAGTCATGACAGACGTAGTTTGTTGAGCACAAAGTTGCCCAGGATGTTGCTCAGTTCTCTGTGATCACTACTGAAACCTCATGAGCTCTGAGTCCTTGCTTTCCCTGACCCTCAGCTGCATTAAACCCCAGTGATCTCTTCCACTTCCTTCAACATTTATTTTGCTTCTCGGACACCACATTCTCATGTGTTTCCTCCACCTTTCCAGCAATTTCCTCTCAGCTTCTTCTACTACTGTCATTTCAATTTCCCAACTTCTGAATATCAGAGAACCCAGTTCTTAGTTAACAGTCCCCTGCTTCTCTGCCTAGGTAATGCATCCCATTGACATGGTGCTAAATATCAATGACAGGCTGATGACTCCCAAAGCTTTTACATTCCCAACCTGGGTCCCTACCCTGACATTCAGACCAACAGACTCAACCGTCAACACAGGAGCTTCCACAAGTCCTGAAGGGAATGGCCCATCCTTCCCTGAAAACCAGCACCTCCTGCTGCCAACTCCCTAAAGACTCCAGCAGCAAACTCACCCAAACATAGCCAGAACTCAGCAGTATCTTCTCACATCTGGCACCACCACCCCATCCCAAGCCCCTAGCAACCCAAGCCTGCACTAGACCAGCAGCCCGCAGCCTCTAAGTGATCATCCTGCTTCTTCCATTTAGTCTGTGATCCCATCATATCACTCGACGTGAAGAGTCCTTCTGTCTTAGTTATGGCCCCATGGCTTCTCTGTTCTCACTGCTGAATATTCTCGTCCCCCTCCACCAGATGTCCCTGTGGTTCCTCGGACACACCACATGTACCCTTTTGGCTCTCCAGACCAGCTGCTTCCCTCTCCCCACTGTCCCTGCCTCCTTCACTTCATCTGGTCTTTGCTCACTGGCAGCTTCTCAGTAAGGCCTTTCCCTGGCCCCATCTGAAATATCAAGCCTCCTAAAATGAATAAAAAATAAAATGTCAACTCCTCACATTATACCCCGACTTCCTTGCCTTATTTTTCTCCTTGACACTTACACTACCAGACTCCGTGTTTTACTGATTTAGCCTGATTGCTGGCCGTCTCCCTCACCAGCATCTACACTCCAGAAAGGCAGGTATTTCTGTCTATTTACTGTTGTATCTGCAGTGCTAGAACAGTGTTTGGCACATAATAGGTACTGACTATTCAGTGAATGGGAATAAATGGATGAATTTACAAATTCAAATTCCTCTTTTCATTTTTATTCTTTTTTTAAATCTTACTTTAAGTTCTGGGATGCATGTGCTGAACTCGCAGGTTTGTTACATAGGTATACGTGTGCCATGGTGGTTTGCTGCACCCATCAACCTACCATCTAGGTTTTAAGCCCCACATTCATTAGGTATTTGTTGGAGTCCTTCTTTTACAAACATGAAAACTGAGGCTTTGAGTAGTTTAAAAACCTCCTGAGGTTGGAACTGGAACCCAGGGCTGATTCTAGAATGAGACTTCTGTTTATGACACTGTGAGTATGAATTGAAAAGTTGGGCCAATGACACTGTGAATAGACAGAACCTGGATCTATTTAGCAAAGCCCCACTCTGTTTCACAGTACAGCCGTGGAGTTGCCCACTGGCATCTTTAGAATGTAGTGTTCTTGGGTAAAGAAAACAACAACAACAACAAAAAGAAACAGTCCTGACATCAAGGCAACTGTCCTGTTGAGTTGCTCCAGGAAGGAAAAGGAATCGGCAAGACAATGTCTCACACTGAGTGAAGGATCTGATTGACAGAAAAAGAGAGGAATTAATTCATCAGAACAAGAGAGACCAGAAGGGCTGGACCAGCAGAGAAGCATCCTGCACACCTAGGGGCTCCATGTGTTGATTACAAAACAGAACAGTCCTAATAAGGTTACAGCTGACAATGAATCCACTACAAAACTCTGGAACAATGTGAGGATTTTAATAAGCATCCCCCAAAGACCATTCAGTCAATTTCACAAATACCCATTCTCATCATTTAATTCTAGTGGGGGAGAAGGACTACCCTACCTACCTGTTTCCAAATTAATAATGTGCTTCACTCCTGTTATGCTTCAGAAACAAAGCCACTGTAACATTTCCAGCTGTTTGGGAGAGAATTTTAATATTCTCACTGCTAATATAAACAGAACCTTATTAACTAAGTCCCAGAGATGCCCCATTTGGGATGTAATCCAAGCTCTGGTACCAATGCCAGTGTTAACATTTGAAAATACCTCATGTGCATACTTCATTTGGACAATTAAGGCAATATAAGCTTTCCCCTAGAAAAATGGAAAAAACAAAGATAATTTTGCACCACATTGAGAAAGGCTGCTTAATCCCAGTTTGGGTATACACTGTCTCTTCATCATTTTCATACCAACACTCTGTCAACTCTGAAGAGCCTATGCTAAAAATATACCCAGCTCTATTCCATGGATGGGGAAAAAAAAGGAGAAAACAAAACACATACAACTTAAACACACACTGAAACTGCATCCCAGCAAGCCGCACAACTCTCAATCCAACTGAAGCCCAGATGTGGCACTGCTACGAAGGCTCCTGGCCCACTCACTTTGCAGTCTACGCGTGAACACTCCAACCTACAGGGACACTCAAGGCTGCTAAGGAACAATACGTGGCCATCCATCTGAGGCAGAGTATGGGCTTTGCATCATTGGAGGCAATCATTTCCCAATCATACTGATCCCATTTTTATGACTCAGCCTCTAGGGACAACCCAGACTCACAGAGCTGTAGCAAATCCTCACCACTTCCAATCCCAATGCAGGAATAGAAAGATGGGGAAAAAAAAAAAAAAAAAGAGAGAACCTTAAAGAAAGAAGTATTTAAGGTTCTTAAGTTTCTTTAAGAAAGGTATGGTTTGTCTACTTTTTCAAAATCTGGACAAAACTCTTGCTTGTGAATATACTGCTAATATATAACTAAGTTTTTAAATGTTTTTCTTGTGTTAGAAATAGAAATCCAGAAGGTTTCATGCAACATGACAAACCAGAAAAGCCAGACTAATGATCAGGACAAGCTGGTATTTTGCTCCATTTGAGGCCTGGTTCAATCCATCCTGATACAGCTGTATGCAAGAATGTACATACACAAACACACATGACATCAATTCCTTGGTGTTCCCAGCAAGTATAAATGCCTCCAGGAGAACCAGTGAGTAAAAACTGTGTTGAATAGCATTTAGAAGCTTTGAGTTTAAAAGTCATTTCCTCAGTTTATAAATGAATTAGTTAGGTGTTCACAAGCTGAAACGTCTCCTTCATTTGAGGAACTCTGATTTGTAAAGGAAAATACCAGCAAAGCATTCTTTTCCTGGAATTAAAAATCAGGTCACAGTAAACTCAAAAATAACTTTGTAAAGGCTAAGGATGGGAATAGAAGAGTTCTTCTATAAATAATCACTAGCATCCATATTCATTGTGAGCCTTTTAAACTTGCTGGACAAGTAGCTTCAGAAAAGCTACGGCTGATCTGAATATGTTGCTTTAAGAACATCATACATATTCACGTCCTTGATGCATTCTAATCAACAAATCAAAGCACTCGACTAATTAAACGTTGATTGCTTGTTGCACAAAGGTGAAAGTCAACCTTCCTAGCCAAGGTTTGAGTTATTCTAAGAAATGATGATAGTTCAGTTTTTTCAAGCCATTTTATGCTTAATGAGTACATTACCCTTAATGAAACTTCATTTAGGCTAATGATTACCTTGGTTTACCACGTAACTAACTGATGACAGTCTGTCTTTGAATGCCCTAAATGTGGTAACTGACACCATGGACATGGGTGATAAATTTCAAACACTTTTCTGGGCTTGCCCATTGGCAGTCAACAGATGATCTAGTGTGTCCCAGCCCCTAGGTGAGGAGTTCAGACTCATCATCAAGGGAAAAGTGGCACCTGATGTGAGATCTTCACTGATAAGGTTCAGGAGAGCTTCAGCCTCACCACCCATCTGTGATGAGAACATTTCCCCAAATCAGGGTGGTAAGGCTAGAGGCATGTCACTCATCTAATGCAGTGGAAAGGGCGATGAATGGCTCCAAGCCTGAGCATCTTATCATTGACTCCCTGGGGAAGTCCCAGGGAGCTGCTTCTAATTACTGATGTTCACTATATGATTGCCATATCATTACTGCTATTTACACTTTTTTCCTTAGGATGGCATTACCATGTTTACCTGGAGGGTAATGTGTGCTTTAGCTAAACGAGACAATCATTTTCTCTCAATAATCCTTGAGAACTTGGCACACAGGGCTGCGTAAATGAATTTAAAGTATCTCACCAAGTCATCAACAGAAGTATTTACTTTACCCAGCTTACAACTTTTTGATTTACAGGGTGCTTTCTAATGTTGCACATGTAAACAAGAAACTGCTTAGATGGGAAGCAATGTCACCCTTGTATAACTGTCTCTCCTTCATATATTAATCAGGCTGATTGGAGGACATTATGGAAAATCCCTCTTAAGTACTGTGGATTAGCAATGTAGATGTGCTGCCACTTCCAAAGAGAGGGGAAAAGTTAAATTCTCCCTAAACACGGAATGCTGGCAACACACAGAGTACCTCTGGCTAGTGGGTAAGTGCCTGGGCTCTAGACTCTGGCAGATCTGGATTTGTCCTGTATTCTGCATTTGCTTGGTAGCCTGGGGCTGGTTACTCAACCAACTCTAGCCTTGTTTTACTCCTCTGTAAAGTGGAAATAACGACTCCTAACTCTTGGTTTGTTATGAGCGGCATCAATTTTAATATCATGCCTACAAAGTCTTTATTTAGCACTGGCTTGATCAGTATTAGATGCTAATATTTTTTATTTTATTCAGAATATTTGCAGTGATATTCAGCCAGTAGCACAACAGCTTGCAAAACGGCAGAGTTTTGCAAACCTAATGGAACAATACCTAAAGTGCTTCATGCGTCCCCACTCTGTCTGGGAGAGTGCACTGTCTCGGCACTCAGCTCTGATGAAATGACTCAGCTCTGATGAAATGACTCAGCTCTGATGGGAAACTGAGGCAGCAGATTGGCTTAAGGGAAACATATCAGCTGGTTTCCAGGACCCTTCAATAAATGGCACCATCCCCCACCTAACGGTCAAAGTACAAATCTAAGAGCCATCCTTAATTTCACCTTGTTTCTCTCCTTCCCTTTGTTCAACCCATCACCCTGTACCATAGATTCTACCTCTAAAACATACCTCCAAGCCTCCCTTCCTCTCTTGCACTTGTAGCACTTGCCCCTAGGCTATCATCCACTCCCCTGCAATATTACAAGCAGCTTGTAACCGACCTCTCCACTTCCAACCCCACCAAATGCAGTCTCCATCTAACAGCCAGACTTGTCTGCTTCAAACCCTTGAACAGCTTTCTCCTGCCTTTGGAATAAAGCCCATATCCCAATTGACCTCTGCTGATCCCTGCGATCTCATATCCCACTCGTTTCCCCTCACTCAATACACCCTAGAAGCATCCACCGCTATTCCCTCCTCAAGGCCATGTGCAAGTTGCTTCACCTGCATGAAAGGCCCACACTACCACCCTTTGCTTGGCTGGCTCCCTCTTTGTCATCAAGATAGAGCTAAAAGATTTTCTCTTAAGAAGTGATCATCCCAATGACTCCAGAGAAGATGGTGTATTTCCTATCACCGTACCCCATTTGTTTCTTTATAGGTTTACTGAAATTCATGATCCTTTTGCTTGTTTACCTGTTGATCTCCCCACTAGACTACAGGCTTCACAAGAGCAAGTTCATTCACTGCCATGCTGTCACGACATAGCACAGAATTTGGCACTGTACTTGGTAAGAATGAATTATTCAAGTGCTGTCAAGGAGTAAGGTGAGATGTGGATGTTTCTCTACATGGTTTCAGAATAAAAAGAAAAGCCATGAATGGGAAGTATGAGGCAGTCAATTGCATGTTAGTGAAAGGAAGCTGTTCTGCTCTCTAAAGAGCTGCCTGCCCTGTGGGTCATGAGATTCCCAGGCCTGAGAGTGTTCAAGCAGGGACAAGTCAACAGTTTACAGGAAATGAATGACTGGACTACACAACCTGGTAGGTTGCTTTCACCCTATGACTCCATGAGATGAAAAAGGTTCTGCTCTTGGCAGTGATGAAATGCCCAGGTGGGGTGGCAGGAAAGGAGACAGTAGAACTATGCACTTGGGATGCAGTGGCTCTCCCTGCTGCTGCTGTGAGTCCAAGTGTCCCTGTGTCCTCGGATCCTGAAACATGCCTCTTGGACTTAGTTTTAGAGAAGATGCATGATCAAGTCACAGCCACCACTGAAGGCCAAACAACATTTCTTGCTTCTTACAAAAGGACCGAGGAGCATCTCTGAGCCCGAAAAGTGTGAGCTGGTCACTGGGGAGAGAAACAGTAGAATAAGAGAAAAAAGGAACAACTGAGTTTTGCATCGCCCTTACATGTGCTCGGCACAGTTCCAGGCACTCTGTATAAATTAATTCACCTAGTCCTCAGCAAAGCCCTACCAGAAAGACACTATCATTGCCACCACTGAATGGATGAGAACATTTAGACACAAAGAGAGGTCAACATACAATGCCCAAGGCCAAGTACCTACAAGTGGCAAAGCCAGGGTGAGAAGCCAGGCAGGCAGACCAGAAAACACACTCGTAACACTCACGCTACCCGGCGGCACCAGAACTCAAAAGCCAGATTCGATACGTATCATTCTTTTCAATTCCTCCACAAGCACCATTAGTAGCTGTACTCAAAAACCTGCTTAACATCCTTGTTCAGGCTGTCACACTGGGCTGGAGTCCAAGAAGCCAATAATAACCCCTAAGTGGAGGCACATTTAAGGTTAGGTTAAAGAAAAGGGCTTCTGAGAGTCTGCGAACACAAAGCTACGAAGTGGCCTGGGAATTCCCTCCAAGCCTCAGGAGCTTCCTGCCCCAAGGCCATGCTGGCCTCCTGGGCCACCCACGCTGGGTTCACCTGCCTGTCTCTACCCAGCCTACCAAACACAGAAAGAGAAATGAAAGAGTCCTTAGCATAGGAAAAAGCCAACAAGGTGAAATTATTTTAGAAGGGTTCAGGACTGAGTGGGAGAAGCCTGGGCCATGACTCGGTGCAATTTACCACCAGGGGCACAAGCAGCAAGAGACTTACCCCACTGTATGTCTGTTTCTTCACTTGTAACAACCAACTGCTCTTTAGGGCTTCTGGGAGGTTATCAGTAGGTGTATTTAGAAAATGCTAATTATAATCCTACAGATTAAAGTTACTTTTAACATGTTACAACTGGCATATTTAATTTAAATGGAGAAACTTCACACACATATCATCATAGCTGACATTTATTAAGCGTTATCTACATTCCAGGCAACATCTCATGCAATGCATTTGGGTTGCTTGATTTAATCCTCAAATGCTCCACAAAGATAGGACAGGTTATCAGGCCCATTTTACAGTAAGGAAACTGAGAACCAGACAGATTTAAAGTCTTGTCAAAAGGATGTGACGATGATGAATCAGCCAGGTGATTCCAGAGGCCACATGCTGAACCACAGAGGCACCAGCCTGTGAAGAATATGAGAGTAGGCGTGCTTGCCCCTGAGTATGTATATAAATAAATACACCTATACATAAAAGTGCAGTCCTCGGACCTGAGGAACATAGATTCCCCAAGTTCCAGTCTCAGGTCTCCAGAAGTTCTTCTTGCCCAGGTCCTCTGGAATCCAGGTAGGGAACCCCGAGTGACCTGTCTCATGAGTTCCTTCCATGCCTGTCACTGGCCAGCAGTGCTATCACTCTGCCAGGGTCACTGACAACCCCAGCTGCCCAGAATGAGCACCTGCAGGCCCGGAGCAGGCCCACCTGCAGGGAGTCTTTCCAGTGGGGTGCTGTTCTAAGTTGGAACCAACACACCAACACCTGCATTCTCTTGATGTAGTATTATGTAGTAGAAGAGATGGTGAATAAATGATTTACAGGTGCACATATATTTCCTCCATGAATTTTTTCAATCAAACTTTTTCTAACTACAGGAAGAGGATAGGCTTCAGTTGCAACACTGCTCTGGGTTTGCATATGCTTTACCTGCAGGTAACAATAGGTCCCCTGGGTTGCCTCCTCTGCCAATGTGAGATGGTAATGGAGGCACCACTGTGGACAGACTTCTTAAGGCCCTGTAGCAGGAACAGAGACAGTGGAGGAGGTGGCGACGGGACTCAAAGACAAAAGATAGGGGTCATATTTACTGAGCACATGTGATGTGCTGGGCCCTGTACTAGATGCTTCTGGGGTGCTATAGGGTTAAGTAAGAGGATCCATGTAAAGGCTTAGCCTGAGGCCTGCTCTACTCATTGCTCCGTCAATACCAACCATAGTTCCTGTGATTTACTATTGCCATTGAGTATTATTTTTCATTATTATCATACCCTATGAGTCCACAACCCTACATGGTTTATAATCAGAGCACGGCTCATTCATTTATCAACTTAAAAATAAGAAATGTCATCCTTTACTATCCCTGAAAGGCATTTTAAAAGGTTCTAAACATACAATCCCAGCAATATTAATCAAAATCCCTCCCTCTCCCATTCATCTCTCTCACACCCACAAAAGAGCCAGCCTAACTATGTGCACTTCCAAAATAGTCCCACTTTAAATATCCTTTTTTCTTTGTTCCTAATTGTTTTTGACTGACTTAACCTCTCTCCTAACCAGAAAAACACCTTTTTTCCATTTGCGTGGAAAAAGAGAAAAAAATCAAAAAGAGGCTGACAATTACAGGATTCTCTTTGTTGGCTGGCAGAACAGGAAGCTCTGTGGATATGCTCATATCAATAACTTTTGACCTGCCCCAGAATTATTATAATATGGATGGCTGTGTGAACTTGAGGGTGTTGTCCTCATTTTTAGAGATTAGGAGGTATTAAGAAACATACAACTCACAGATAGGAGAAAGACTGAATTCTGCTTCCCTAAAGAGACCATGCCATCCAAAACACCGTTTCATATTTGAAATTCAGTGAATTGGATAAAGAAAATGTGGTACATATACACCATGAAATACTACACAGCCCTTAAAAAAGAATGAAATCACCTATTTTGCAGCAACAAGGATGCAGCTCGAAGCCATTATCCTAAGCAAATTAATGCAGGAAGAGAAAACCAAATACTGTATGTTCTCACTTATAAGTGGATGCTGAACAGTGGGCACTCATGGATATAAAGATGGCACAATAGACAGTGGAGACTGCTACAGGTGAAAGGGAGGAAATGGAACAGGGACTCATAACCAAACTATTGGATGCTATACCTGGGTGATGGGATCAGGTGTACCCCAGACCTCAGCATTACACATTACACCCAGGTAACAAACCTGCACATGTAGTCCCTGAATCTAAAAGTTGAAATTATTTAAAACATAATAATAAAATTAAGCAGAATTCCAGTTGCTGGGGTAAAGGAAGGAGCACAGGATGTGGAGTGAGCGCTGTCTGACTGTAAAACCCAGTTTCATTCCTTCCTGATGAAACAATCATCAATCAGCAAGTCTCCTAGTCCCTTTTGACCTCCATTTCCTCATTTGTAGGACCGGGATAAGAAGTGCTTGTTTTATAGGAATGTTGTAAGAATTCAAAGAACACACTCAATAAATGTTATTTCCACCCTTCAACCTAATGAGACATCTGTTTTTTTAAAAAAAAAAAAAAAAGTTCTATATGTAGCTTCTTGAATGTGGCAGCAATAATCTTTTTCCTTTTCAATATCAAATCCACACCATGGTAGGAATTACTCACAAAGAGTGTTTTTACTATTTCCTATCTCCAAAATATATTTTCTGTTGGGTAATTCAAAGCTATTAAGGCTGCCAAAACCCTAAATAACCAGGCCACATGAGAGCCAGCATTGCATGACCTGCATGCTGTAAACGAATTGCTTCTAAGCACAAGTAGATGTGGAGGTAGTTTGATTTTGCTCTGATATGACTCAAACTAATAGAAACACTGTAAATATCCTTCCCAAAGTTGGAAGAAGGCAACATTACCATTGGCAATGTAAAACCATTTCCAAATGTGAAACCATTTCCAAATGTGAAACCATTTCCATAATAATTTGTTGAGCCAAGAACCTCGAGAGTGGCTTCCGTGACAGATGAGAAGTCACTGGGCTTGATTGAATCAGACTAACCACATATTGCTTGACTGTACTCTGCCTCCATGATGAGCCTCCTGAGAATTCAGTGTCAGTGTCAGTCAGCTCAGGACAAAACAAGAACCCAACCCTTTAGCCTAAGAATGGCCAGGAAAGTTATGTCATATTAGAAGGTAGAAAATTGAGGGCCGGGTGCAGTGGCTCAAGCCTGTAATCCCAGCACTTTGGGAGGCCGAGGTGGGTGGATCACGAGGTCAAGAGATCGAGACCATCCTGGTCAACATGGTGAAACCCCATCTCTACTAAAAATACAAAAAATTAGCTGGGCATGGTGGTGCGTGCCTGTAATCCCAGCTACTCAGGAGGCTGAGGCAGGAGAATTGCCTGAACCCAGGAGGCGGAGGTTGCGGTGAGCCGAGATCGCGCCATTGCACTCCAGCCTGGGCAATAAGAGCGAAACTCCGTCTCAAAAAAAAAAAGAAGGTAGAAAATTGATTCATACAGTTAATTAGCATGTGGTTTCTGGGAGCAAGTTTTAAAAGAGGCACACAACACACTTGGTATATAAATATAAAACCACAGGAAATGCTGAGAAATATAAACTCTCTCAAATACCAAAGGTCATAAATCCATATTTATGCTCTTGGGCATTAAGACTCAAGTACTTTCAGTGCTCTCAATGGTCCACTATAGACTTTCCAAACTTGTGTATTTGCCAGAACAACTAGATTTGATATTGATTTTTTGTTAGAAAGCCAGGAACTGCAAGATCTTGGGACCAAATATAAGATCCAGAGTAGTCCCTTCTTCTCCTTGCATTTCCAATTCTATAAAATTTGAGGGTAACACTTCGCCCTGTTATACACAGGACGATTGAGCAAAGTGATGAGGAAACATCAGTTGCATAATATCAGCTAAATGAGTTTCAGTTTCATTCCATGCTCTGTCAGCTTCCCTTCTTCTTGCACACACTCCCTCTTCCACAGAACAGGCAAAAGAAAACAGACCAAGTTTTATGTGAATTCATCTCAAAGAAACACTGAAAATGCCATCTAGAGAAGCAGGGGACTTCCTTGCTTTCTTAATACTTCCCAGGCTAGAACTGAGTACATTACTTAACTAGGGAACCCTAAGGCAGTATCACATCTTAGTCTTTGGAGAACTAAGAATGAATACACAAAACCATATACACTTGTTTTTGAAATGCTTTAGAATAGTCAGTTTTAAGAGTCATTTCATTCCATTATTTAAAAGCCTCCTACCCATCCTTTTTATTAACTCAAGAAGGTTCAGGAGAGACATAATAACAGGCACATTTTTAATATAGGTCAGATACACGGTCTGGGACTAGGAGGCATCTGGAGAAGTGAAGGTGAGCCTTTACCACTATGTCATCATTGTGAATCCCAGAGCTATCATTCTCTAGATAACCCAGTCACCAGGCAAGGCACGCAGGTGCAGCCAGGATGGAGGGGAAGGTTTGCCCAGTGCTCCAGTCTCATCTTCTAATTCTGTTACTTGTATTCTCCATAGTACAGCTTTATGCCAGTTAGGGAAGAAAGGTATCTAGACCCAAAATTGTCAATAAACTTGGTCGCATGACATCACTGGAGTCTGTGGGCTTAATTCTAAGGTTGTTCATTCCCCCAGTACTCTGCCCAAAAGCCAAGCAGCTGTAATTCTTTATCTGTAATGAGTCAAAACAATATGGAAACACAGTTGTCATTCTGAGCAGCCAACACACCAGCCGCAGGAAGATGAGCTGGGGTCAAAACTCAGCCCTTCGTATACCTGATGCCCACAGAGAAAAACGACAGAGAATGATAGTTCCAGGAGAAACCTCCAAAGCCTCCATCTAATGCTGTTTCTTTGAAGGTGAAGAAACAGAGGTCCAGGGATGTAAAGGAATACAGTGCCACCCTTTAGCCCCTATTATCCTGGATCCCACTGGAGCACAGGAGTTAAGATCAGGATCTTCAGAGTCAAATAGATCTCAGATTTCTATCGCAGCTACTCACTAACTGTGTGAGCTTGAGCAAGTCTTTAAGCACCTGTGAGGCTCAGGTCCTACAACGACAAAATACAGGGCACCTGCCTCAATACGGATGTTGCTAAGTGTGATATTGTGATATAAGAAGTTCCTATTTGGTGTCTGCCCCTGGTTTCTCAGAAAAACCTCCTAAAATTCTTATAGATAAGGGTATAGAAAGATTTTATAGATATAGAATCTTTTGTTCTAATACTTGGTCTTTGACCCTGGCTCCTAGCACACGGTTTCTAAAACCCTTGGAATCTCTGGAGTGAGGAGTGCCTTTTGTATGCTAATAAGTTGACTGGCAGTTGGGGGCCCCTAGACAGCTTCAAGAGAGAGACTGATCACCAAAATGACCAAGGTATGAACAGTGGGTTGGAACATTCAGTCCCACCCCAACCTGTGGGCTTGGGAGAAGGGCTGCAGGTTGAGTTGATGACCAATAGCCAATGTAATCAATCACACCTATGTAATGAAGCTTCCATAAAACCCACAAAAGCACGGTTCAGAGAACTTTTGGACTGAACACAAAAGGGTAGTGTACCCCAAAAGGACATGGCAGTTCTGCCTTCTTCAACACACCTTGTCCTATGTCAGAAGCATCTCTGACCTGGCTGTTTGTCTGCCCTTTGTAATATCCTGTATAATAAATGGGTAATGAGAGGAAAGTGAGTAAACTGGTTCCCTGAGTTCCATGAGCAGGTCTAGCAAATTAATCAAAGCTCAGAAGAGGTTATGGGAACCCCAATTTATAGCCAACCAGTCAGAAGCACAGGTCACAACCTGGGGCTTATGACTGGCATCCAAAGTGGGGGATCCTTCTTGTGGAGTGAGCCCTTAACCTGTGGGATCCCACGGCAACTCCCGGTAGACAGTGTCAGAATTAAGTTAAACTGTAGGATATCCACTTAGTGTCTGCTGGAGAATCAGGTATTGGTGTGCATAAATCCTTACATATTGTGGTGATTAGAGGTAAAGTATTCTGTATTGAGTATGTTGAGTGTGTCAGAGTAGAGAGGAAATAACAGGAGTTTATGCTTCAGACTAAAAATCAGAGATAATCAAAGTGTTTATCCCAGTGCCTGGCACGTAGTAAGTATACAATATATTGCAACCAATACATTAATGATGGTGCAATTTCTTAGATTCTGTCAGGATTAATTTTATTCACTCAACAAACATAAGCTGAACATATACTATGCGTCAGGCACTGTGGATTCTGCTGGACAGAAGCAGACAGCAGGAATTGTGCAACAGCCTTGGCTTGATTCGCCTGCATAGTGCCTGATTAATAACCTCATTCTGGTCAGGTGAGAAGCCCATGTGGTTACTTTTTAGTCTATGACTGACCTAGAGGCCCTGGGCCAAAGGCCCAGTCTTAGTCCTTTCAAACTGCATTTCCAGAATTTCCTGAATTTGTGTTTTGTATGTTGCCAGACTGCTTCACCCTGAAGCTGAGCTTCCTTGCAGTACACAAGGTCAGAAGCTCACTTCTTGCACGTGAATAACAGCCTCAAGTGGCTGGCTAGACAAAGATGCTGCACAGTCTGTTGAAATAGAAAAGTGGGGAGAGTGAGGTAAACATAACCCCAAGCTCAGCCTCTGACCTCCCTGACTCAAACTGCTGCTGACCAGGGGGCAGGTGCTCAGCCAGGTCTAGGGGAGGTCAAGGCAATGAACCTCGGTTTTAACGCACTGCAGAGGCCTCTGCAGCTCACTGTGGATCCTTTCAGGAAGGAGAAAGCCCACTGCAGCAGCTGGAGACCACAAAAGGTGCTCATCTGAGGCACAGTCCTGGGTTTCATTATTGGTGAGTGGGAAAAGAGTGAAGAAACCAAATGAAATCATCCACCCCAGCATCATCCTAGTGATAACTCCCCTTTACTGAGCACCTGCTATTCAGAGTGCACGTGTTCATTATGGCTATCCCCATTTACTCAAGAGGTATTTGAGGTTGAGAGAGGATAAGCAACTAACCTGAGGTCACATAAAAAGTAAGTGCAGAAACAGACCTCACACCCAAGGTGTCTCATAGATTCTGCACATTGACTATACCGACAACAACACCATCAAGAACTCATATTTTTAGACTTGATGAGCCAAGCTCTGTGCAGAGCAATTATATTCTCTCATTTTATGTCATCAAACCTCTATCAAGTAAGTGCCATTGTTACCCCCATTTTACATTTCCCTAAAGTACCACTGCCCAGGCACAATAAAAAAACATCCAGACACCAGAAAGTGATTTCACTTCTATTGAATGTGCCCTTGCAGAAGCATGTGGCTCCATCATTCATTTAGAAAGAAAGGATCATGTTTATCTGCTTCACCAGTATTTCTCTACAGCCAAGCAGACCTGTGGCACATTGCAATCAACAACAACAACGTCAGATGGTTGATCGAATAAGCATGTATTAGTAGCTGTGGTCTATACCTTCAAACCAATAATAAGACACAGGCATGAAAAGATAAACACAAACAATACCTCACATACCAAGTGCCAGTGTCAGGATACAAACGAGAAAAGATAATAGGGAATGAGCAAGAGATAGTGGGGCCTGACATGGTCCGGAAACTATATTTGAGCTGAATTTTAAAGAAAGTACCTGAATGAGTAGAGATGACATGAGGCAGAATTTACAGTATATTAAATCATGATCAGTTTGTTGTGGAAATATTCTACTCCTATGCAAATTTTTTAATTCACAAGTCCTACCCCCAATTTTTTAAAGCAAAAGTTTAATGTAACCATTACAAGGAAAAAATTATCTACTCCTTAATGCAGACCAAAGGCACACCATGTCCTATGCACACACACTGTGACTCAATAAATGAAAGATAACGTCTTGCCCACAAAAAATACTAGATAAATATTAACTAGTGAGGGTGGATAGGCGCCAGGGTCTACAATTTCAATGGGAGACAACAACATTTCTGAACACTTAGTATGTGCCAAGAACCAAGCTTTCTATAGGCTTTCACATTTAAGACATAGGCAAAGGATGTTTTTACCTCTATAGAAAACAGATATATTCTTCTCAAATTAATGTTAAGCATCTGGTTAGAACCTGGGCAATGAGGCAAAGTGTCTTCTAGGCAGCCTCACCCACTTGGTGAAATCACCCTTTACACAGATCAGGTCTTCAGACCAGGAAGGAAAGAACCGTGCTCTGCAGGGCCCCAATGGTCAGAGTCTGCCCTCACCTAGAGAAGACTTACATCAACCAAGCTTTGAAGGACAAGAATAAAAGCCACGGCAACAGAATGTCTCATCTTCCATGAAAATTAGAACAGTTGGGATGACAGCACCTTCCTGGAATGTAAATTTTACTGGATGATAATTTTACACATTTTTCATACCAAAATAAACACAGATATATTAAGAAGTAGGATTCAAAATGTGTAAGAATTCTTAAGATGAAACCTAAGACTTCAAAGAAATTTAAGGTTTATCAAAGATTGCTTCCGGCCGTACCCCTAAACCTCCCAGCAATGGGGTCCAAGTTTCCCTACCATGAGCAGTTTGTGGTAGAAAGTTTTCATAAAGCTCTGAGTTTGTCAATGTTTGTAGATCCAGGAACCACTAAGTATCTTTAGGATAACTGCACTTTTTTGATCTGATGCATGAGGGTTCACTTCAGAGGTTAATCCTCAGATTCTAGGCTAAAGTTCTTAGGAACACATAACTACCTATTCCAGAGACAAAGAAAACTAAGGTTTAAAGAGATCAGTGGCTGGCCCAAGGTCAGACTGTGGCATAACTCGGGTTCAATCCAGATTTAAAGCCTGGCCCCTCTTTGCTAGAAGCAAATGATCCAGGGGGCATAGCAAATGTACAATGAAAGGATGGCTCATCACATAATGCTCCCTATGACATGAGTTCTGGAGTGAGCAAGGATGACAAGGCAATCCCTAGCATGGCAGGGAAAGGGGGCACTGAGGTAGAACCTAAATGACAGGAGGGACTCAGACAGAATGGGCAACACATTCAGCAGGTGAAGGCTATCTTGAGCAAGGGTCTCAAGATAATCAAATGAGACACTTGTATATGGCCCTGCAGAGCACTGAGCACATAGAAAGCATGCAACAAGCATTAACTGTTATATCTTACTCAGTTCAATATCCAGACATTTATAAAATACTCACCCAGGGTAGCCAATGTGCTAGTGGATAGCCAATAAAAATTGTATAATATAGCAATGTTTCTTTCAAGGATCATGCAATAAGTCCAGGCACAGTGGCTCACGCCTGTAATCCCAACACTTTGGGAGGCTGAGGTGGGTGGATCACTTGAGGTCAGGAGTTCAAGACCAGCCTGGCCAAAGTGGTGAAACCCCGTTGAAAATACAAAAAAATACTGAAAATACAAAAATTAACCAGGTGTGGTGGTGCACACCTATAGTCCCAGATACTCAGGAGTCTGAGGTGGGAGAATCCCTTGAACCTGGGAGACAGACTGCAGTGAGCCGAGATCACACCACTGTACTCCAGCCTGGGCGACAGAGAGAAACTCCATCTAAACAAACAAACAAAAAGGCTCATGCAATATGTGAGTAACATAGCAACTGTGAAATGGGAGCAGGGGAGGTTAAAACCCACCCAACTCTACCTGGAGGAATCAGGGGTCGTGGGTGTGTTGTGAAGCCATCACTGGGAAAGGAATAAAAGAGGCGACCTTATGGCTTTCAGGGTAAGTAGGAAATCACAATGGAAAGAAGTGGGCAAAAGGTATGGTTTTAAAATAAGCATAAGGCAGGAATTCGGAGGCTTGAGGACAGGGAGAGGAGCCCAGAGGCAGGAGCTGGGTTACGAGGCAAGTTTCTGAAGGCTTCGGTCAGGAGAAGGGAGTATGGAGCTCAGACTTGACACCGGGAACAGAGAACAAGACAGGGAAGTTCGTGAGAAGCCACAAGGAATCAACACAAACCAACAAAGACAAAAAAACTCAGCTGACTGAAGAATTTCTTTCCTATAACTGGAGTCTCTTTTCAAACATAATGAATAAATAAACATGCTCCCAGTGATAAAGCAGCACTTTGCTTTGATCTAAATTGCTCACCAGAGCCCAGGGTTGTAGGAGCACTGAGAGCAGCACTGCACCCAGGTGCATCTCCTCTCCTTGCAGAGGCCTCCGTTCTGGGCAGCACTAAGCCAGGGTGAAACAGAGCTCAAGAATGTTCTGGAGTCTGAGAACAGTCCCCACTTTGCCTTGACTCCACCCAGAGACACTGGACTAGAGCCTCCCCCACCACAGCCTCCGTTTCCCATCTGTAAAACATGGACTCTGCAATTCCTTCCAGCTCAGATGCTCTGATTCTAAAGATGGGATTTCCTCTTCAGGGATGGGACATAATACGCCTCTGTGCTGCTTAGAGGTTGTCATCTACATCCAAATGTCGGTATCACACTGTGGTTTGAAATAAAAAACTGCTTGGCAAAGTCACCCACTGTTACTGAAAGAAGTACTCACTGTACTTATATTAGTAAGAACAGCTTGGTAACATTTTTACTGATCATCTACTATGCAAAGTACTTAAAACACATGACTCAATCATAGCAGTCTTTTGCGATAAGGACTATATAACATTCTCCTTTTACTGATGAGGAAATCACAGCTCCAAGAGTCTAGGTAATGTATCCAAGATATCATGATTAATAAGCGGTAAGCTGGAAAAGAAATCAGGCTGTGTGGCTCCAACCCTACTCCTGTCCACCGTAATGCACTATCTTACTTACCTATCCTCGCTGCATTTCTATTACTACATAGGTATAGACGGTCAGAAGGAGGAGGAGGTTTGGCATGACCTGGCTCAGGACTGCCAACACTCACCCTTTCCTCCCTATGGCAGACATGGCTAATCAATTATAGAATCCTTCCCCATTGACTTGTGACCACAAATCCATTTCTAACTAATCAGAGTTCAAGATGAAGCCTGATCCTTTCTCTTCATTATTGGGATAATGAAATCCTGTCAGAGAGATATAATATGTTTAAGGAAATACAGCTTGTTAGTATCAGGGTTGGAACTAGAATCTTGGACTCCTGACTTTCAGTCTAGTGGGTTGATGGTAAGATCTTCCTATGCAAAGAGCAGCGCCTTTTCTAACTGACTTAATGGAGGTATACCAAAGATGACCACATCATCAGGTGCTGGAGGAGACTGCTTTAAATCCAGTCCTAACACCTGGTTCTTGGACATTACAAGTTATCCAACTATGGCCACTGTAAAACAGTATTCCTGCTTCGTTCTGATTGAAATGAACAATTTATAAAGCTGAGAAATTAACTTTCTTTCAAGGTAACAAATATTTGAACTTGGAATCCCAGAAAACGTGTGAATTAAGTGAAAGAACAACAATGCCACTTATTTGATTCTTCTGGAAAGACTAGATTTTCTTCAAGCTTTGCTGGGAAAATTGACAAGGTATGTGACTCAGCTACATCAAACAAATGAGCCATGGGTCCCATTCCTGAGACACAGAAGAAGCAAGCACCCAGAATTGAGTCCTATAGTAGCCACCCAGATTCCTTCACTACATTTAAGGTGTACAACAAGCACACGTGGTCCCAAACCTGCCCATGGAGGAGCTCCTTCTCATCAGACCACCATGCCAGACAATACCACCAAAGGTAACTAGCCGCCAGGTGCTGTGCAGAGGCAGCATGGTGATGTGAAAGAAAATCATCAACAAGGAATAAAATTGCCCAGGCTGACTCCAAGCAGGCTGAAGTGGGACAGACAAAATGCAGGGTCCCCACCAAGGCACTCTTTTGCTGTAAGCCCTGCAAGGGAAACCTTAAAGAGGCTTATGAGAAGAAACCTGTTTTAGACAAAGCTCTCTTCCCTAGGACCTCGCCTGAAATCTCTCCAGATAGATGACAACTGCCAAATCTGCACCCAGGAAATGCTAGTATCGCCCTCTTAATTCGTCCGGTGGCCTGTTTACACAAACACACTGTGTGTTCTTTGTGTGGACCTGAACTAATGATGCTAAGATGACAAAAATCACTCATCTAAAATTATTTGCAGAGTGGTAAGTAAGCAGGATTCTGGCAGTAGGTTTCAAAATGTCCTTTCATTAAATGTTAACTCTTCCTCATGAGAGCTAGAGTTTTCTGGAGGCAGAGGGGTTGGAAATTTTAAGAGTATCCCAACACATAGCAGGGCCTGCCCCAGGGAAAGCCAGACATCTCTGCGGCTAGAATGGGCCTAATGAGCCAGAAATTGGCATTGCTGCAAAAATGTTTCTTTCTAAAAGGGGATTCTTTATTCAAGGAGTTGTATTTCTGAATTCATGAAGGTAAAATTACAGCAATTAAGAATCATGCCGTTTCTTCTCCAAATGAATAGAAGCTCAAAATACTACCAAACAAAACCCCAGGTCAAATTTCATGAGAAAGTATACCTTATTGCCAGAAAACGCACAGATGTGTGCAGAAACAATAACTGGCACAGTGCCTTTGCCCAGTGTTCCAGAGCTCATGATCAAAGTATTCATTCAACATATGTCTGTCCAGGCTGTGTTGTGTGCTTAGGAAGCTGAGCTCTTGGTCCTGGCTGAGCCTTTAGTCTACTTCACTGAAGATAACCTCGCATGGCTGTTTTTCCTGGAGAGACATGATGATTTTATAGGGCCTCCATGGCATCTTTTAGAGCTGCTTTGCCTCCTAAGAGTGAGCAGGTCCTGAAGAAGTCATTAGAAAATGTGAACCTTTCCAGAACCAAGGGCTTCAGAATTCTCTTGATCTAGAGTCTAAGCCCTGGGCAACCCACCCAGTGCTCCATCTGCCCCAGCAGCAGATTCTGAAAGGATAGTCCAGAGGGTCTAGACACCACGTCCTTCATCTGGTGGGGTCAGCTGCATCTCCTGATCCAGGAGGGTGGTGTTTCTAGACAGAGCAACAGGAACCCATGTCTGAGAGAAGGAAGAGGAGGGGCAGAGACAAAGCAGTGCAGAACAAAATCAAATGACCTCAAAATCACGTCCTCCACATCCCATATTGACCACTCCTCATTTCCAAAACCACTGTTTTGGTTAAATCTGTGGAAAAAGAAAACACCCTTCTCTCATTCTGTGGGGCATGCACATAACTAATCTGTTCACTCAAGTCACCCTGCCTGGCGGTAGCCCCCAGGATCCATTTTGAGTCACTCTCTACGGCACCTGGATGGACCATCTTTTTCTTTTTTTTCTTTTTTTTTTTTTTTTTTGAGATGGAATCTTGTTCTGTCACCCATGCTGGAGTGCAGTGGTGTGACCTTGGTTCACTGCAGCCTCCGCCTCCCAGGTTCAAACAATTCCCCTGCCTCGGCCTCCTGAGTAGATGAGATGACAGGCACCCGCCACCATGCCCAGCTATTTTTTTTTTTTTTTTAAGTAGAGATATGGTTTCACCATGTTGGCCAGACTGTTTTTGTTTTGTTTTGTTTTTTGATACAGTCTCACTCTGTCATCCAGGCTGGAGTGTAGTGGCACAATCTCAGCTCACTGCAACCTCTGCCACCTGGGTTCAAGCGATTCTCCTGCCTCAGCCTCCCAAGTAGCTGAGACTACATGTGTAAGCCACTGCACCCGGCTAATTTTTGCATTTTTAGTAGAGACAGGGTTTCACCACTTTTTATTTTTATTTTTTTAATAAAGACGGGGTTTCACCATGTTGGCCAGCCTGGTCTTGAACTCCCGACCTCAGGTGATCCGCCCGCCTTGGCCTCCAAAGTGCTTGGATTACAGGCATGAGTCACTGCGCCCAGCCGGCCAGACTGCTTTTGAACTCCTGACCTCAAGTGATCCACCTGCCTCGGCCTCCCAAAGTGCTAGGATTACAGGCGTGAGCCACTAGCACCAGCCTGGACAGCCTGGATCATCATTTTCTAAGTATTATCACATGCAAGGCACTATACGTTACATGGATTTAGATTACTTAATCCTCAAGGAGCCCTGTGAGGTTGTTTGTATTTTAAGCCCACTTTACAGAGGAACAAGCCACATTACATAGGATGTAGCCACTGGGCCAACATCACCCAGGTCTGACTCCTGAGTCTAATCTCCTAACCACTAGGAACGCCACTGCCCTCTAGTGTCATTGTTAGACATCTCTAAACGGACACTAAAGGCAAGGACTGAATCACATTCAACACCTTAGAGAGGGATCAGTGCTCAGCAGGCACTGAGCAAATGATCATCAAGAAGATGTGTCAGTGAATAGGTAGGTGAGTGAGTGAATAAGTGAAGGTTGCTAGTCTCCACAGTGAATCCTAAGTCTCTCTCAGGCACACACACATTTCCAGAACAGAAAATACTAACATTCAAAAGAGAGTCTAGTGAAAAAGTACCCCATCTTTTACTATTAAGATGTTTGACTTTATATCCATGTTTCCAAGGCATCTTTGCAATTATTCTCTTAGAATGACTCATTTAACCCTCCACCACAGTAAGCCAACAGCCACAGAAACATGGCCAGCAGAAATACACCTGTTTAAACAGGTGTGTCTCACTTTGAGAAAAACTGGAATATAAAAATGTAAATATGATATAGAAACATAAATGGGGGAGGCATTCCAATTTTAAAAGGATTCATGAGTTTCTTCTAAATAGCCTGTTGCCGTGGAAATTTCAGTTTTAAATGTCTCATTTCAGCACCTTCCAAAAATCCCATCTTTTAAATGTCTGTCCATCCTAAGATAAATGACTAGCAGGTTATAGTTACTAAGGAAAGCACACGGCTTCTGGTTATAAAAGTCCAGAGCCATATCAGAAACTGGCACATGAGTCCAGCTGTAACAAAGCACTAGAAGATGCAGCATGCCTAACCCCACTGAAATGAAAATTATTACAAGGCAGTATATATGACACACATAGGTCTTGTTTCAAGGAATCTGTCCCAACAAAGCAAATACAAAACTCAACAGATCTATATGTTATAAGGGAGGCTGCCTCATCCTTGGGTGATGAAAACAGCATGAAATTCCCATAATCCAGATTTTACACAACATCTTCGATAAGGTATTTTCAGTCAATGACTGAGATGATGATAGATTCCAATTTTAGGAGCTTAACTGTATTATTACAGCCACGAGAGCTGAACTATCAGAACCATTCATTATGATATCTGTTTAGACTGTAACTAAATTCATTTCCTCGACATGAATATTCATATTTTTCTTTAATTGTTAAAATGAAAGTGTGAATGTCAATCTTCTCTTTCAAGAAAATTAACATCTGAAATATTTCCAAGGCACCTAAAATGATGAATGAAACTTTTCCTTCTGGGAATGTACACACCAGTTATTTCTCCCACGGCATCTCAGGGAAGCAACACCCACCCTCCGCAAGGCTCCAGCATTGGGTTTGTTTCTGTCTGATGAGAAAGCCTTGATCAGACTCCATCTGAAAGGGTCTTCCTGGTATCTGGCTTCTTTAACACGCCAATTGTGATGCTTTTATTGCTATTCCCATCACACAGGACAGCATGAAGCCTCGAGTTTTCTTGTTTTATTTAATGTACTAAAAAATATCTGCCTTTTATCATGTCACATACACACACCGTCAGTAGAGAGGACAAAGTAGCTAGCGTATCAAGGGATCTGAAAATATGCAGGCTACCTGGGCAAATCCAGAGCATACTAAGAAGATCTGTTTCAGTGCCTCTATGCCTCTATTTGATTCCCACCCCGACTTCAGACTAGATGGGGAAAACCTCTCTTTGGGTTGGGCCATTACTGGGGCCAAGCAAAATACTGTCAGGGGCTCTGTCACCAAACAGTTCAGGTTCAGCATCAGAGCTTAAGTGGGAACAAAAGCTAACACCAGTAGCTAATAAGAGCATTTAGTAAACTTGTGCATTGGCTTTCTGTGTATGCACAGATCATCAGGGATAATTGTCTATAGGTTTAAATAAGACCCTCGGTTAAAGCATTACCTCTCCTGGATAATCACAGACTCTTAAAAACACGGATTTAATACAACTCTAAGAGGGTGATCCCCTTCACATATCTATCAAGTGGTTAGCCAATATTTGTTTGGCTTCTACTAGATTAAAAAAAAAAAAGACAATGAAATTCTAAAAATAGATACTTGAAAACTGCAAGCACATCATTTATGTGTGGGTTTTAACCACTTGCATGAAGATAGACTTCCTAGGTAAGTCAATTGATCCGACACAAATTAACTGAGCACCTACTGTGCCCCATGTACTTGTTTTGACACTAGGTCTAGAACGTGCTTTCTCAAAGGGGCCACACGGTACCTCAAGGGAGTAAAAACTGTTTTTTGAGGAATGAAAAGAAAACCTTTTATTTTTGACCTATAAAGCACAGATATACATACAGCATGGAAACAGATAAACAGTATATTTGTGGTTTTAAATTTCAGAAAGGGAAGAGGCAATTAGGGAAAAAAAAATCTGAAGTCTTTTTAGGGGAGTGATAATGAAAAAAAAAATTGAGACACCCTGGTCTGGAGTGAAGAATAAAACAGACAAAACTCCCTACTCTTATGGAGCTCTAGTCTAAGTGGGACATACAGATGACAAACAATAAGTAAAACGGAGCTTGTCAGGTATCCATGCCATGGCAAAAACAAAGCAAGGAAAGGAGCTAACAGCTGGGCAGGAAGAGAGAGAGGCTGGAGAAAGGACGAGACCAGCATTTCCATCAATTAATTTGTCACTTTTCTCCCAATCATGATGTGAGAAAAATGAACTTTGGATGACAAATTAAAGGGGTAGCCCCTAGGATCCGGGGCAACCCTATACAAAATGTGCTGTAACAGGCAAAAAACGTAAAAAGCGTGACAATGAAACAACAGGTCTATCTAAGGGGGACTGTTCCCTAAGTATGAAAGCAGCATGAAATTCCCAGTAACTCAGCTTTCGAAATATCATCTTTGATGACACATTTTTAGCATTTCATTTGTGCCCTTTAGTTCCCTCTTTCCTCACAATTGAATACATAGTTGGCTCTCTTAATTCCAATATCCATCCACCTGAGACTAATGATGTGCCATTTGGGGCATGCATGTGATTCCCATTGTTATGTCCACATTTATGAGACCCAGGTTTCAACACCTATTGTCAACAATGAGATGAAATTATTCTCATTCTATCACATATTGATAAAATAATGAACAAAAACATGTTCTCAAAGTTCAAAAAAATTGCTCAAACATGTAAGGTTGAACAAGCGAAGGTGATGATCTTGCCAAAAACATGAACTGTTAGCTGACATGCCCTGCCAGAGTTCAGAATGTCTGTCCACCCAGGAACATCTGAAAAAATATATATAAGGCTAGCAAATAAAAAGATCATTCATGGGCATCAGTTCATAATATGCTAAAATAAAGTTCATGAAAAAGTTAAGTCTGCAAAAGTTGGAATCACCTTAGTGCATGCACCTACTAAATAATAAGTGTTGAGTCACTTCATGAAGTTTATTCCTGAGGTGTTTTTCCCCTATCTAATGATGCCACAGAGTTTCCAGCTTCCTGCAATAGTCTAACATTATAAACAGATGCTGAACAAACTTACTCTCCAAGGGAGAGGCTGATTCTTTGGAAAGAAGAACAGCATAGCTCAGCACAGTTCGTAGGTTAAGTTCAGCCTCCCTGTAGCTTTGCCACATCTTTTCTATGGGGAAATTAACAAGAAAAGCTCTCAGCTTAATATATTATTGGAACTTGACTACAAGCTAATTAGGAGGGAGAAATCACAGGGAAAGGCAGTCCACTACTGGATGTCTCCAATATAATTCCAGGAAATGGTAAGACACTCAACAGACAGAGGATTGCTTGCCATGTAAGCAGGGTATACACATACACTGTGACTTTATTTGCATTTAGCCAGATTATTCCTTGGAGTGAGTGACATGCTTTCAAGGTACAGACTGCAAAGTTGGGGTCCATAAGGAGAAAACAGCCAAACAAATCCTTAAAGTATGTTAGCTGGGAAAAGGAAACTGGTATAAAATCAAAAGGCCAGTTCATACCTGATGATTCCCAAAGTACCTACCTACGTGCAGATTTCAGAACCAGGGAGAAACTTTAAAAAACATCACCGATCAACCTGAAAGTAGCAAGCTGAAATTCGGAAGCTGTCTCTACTGAGCTTAATAAAACAGAAACCTTATCTGCAAGGCTTCATGAAGGTGTCTAAGCCTCTGCCCAGATTCCTCCTCCCAGTTAAATAAAATAAAATTGTTACTTCTCGCTGTTTAATAACAAGAATAAACTCCCCAGGGAGACCTGCAGGCAGCATGGGAGGCTTGTCCTTCTCACAGGCTGCTGCAATGACCTGGGAAGACAATTAGCCAGGCTTCCTCTAGCACTCCAGGTGTATGTTTCAATGGCTTCAATCACAGGGGGCTGGAAGCAGAGGCCCAGCCCAATTTAAAACAGGCAGTCATTCACTTGGGGTACATTTCAAGTGTAAAATAGCTCACTTCATTTTCTTGGTTCCTGTTTATGCTTCTAAAGTTACTCTTGGAAAGAAGATTAAGTAGTGTTCTCCCCAAAAGCACGAGAGTCCTTCATGCTCAATCTCTTTGCAGGGCTGTATATTGAAATACATCTACCAAGCCAGCCCAAGAGCTGCACACAGGAAACCCAGGTGCTCCTGAAATCAGCCATCCCCTGAAGAGCCAGTACATGAGCAGAGCATGACAAGGGTTAGGCTGCAGTAGCGAACTGCAGACCTGGGCTCAGGTTCCATCTCTACCATTTTCTGATCGGATGATCTTGAGCAAGTTAGTTAACTGCTCTGAGCCTCACTTTTAGTCATTAAGAAATGGAGACAGTAAATGCAACTACCTCATAAAGGTTACTGTAGAAATAAAATAGGATGATGTCTACAATGCTTGGGAAAGTGACTATTATATAGGACACACAAAACTGTTAGCTATTGTCATCAACATCATCTTTAGGTACTAATGGATATTAAAGAACTTTCAAGTTTCACTCAGCCCCTACTCAGGTGTTACCTACAACTATTTCCCTGCACAGAACCTTCCCTAAACAGATCAAACATGTTCACCCATACGCAAACACAAACTTAGACCTTCCACAGTCTCAAAGGCTAAGACATGCAACATGACGCCTCAACATACACATGTGATGTAGCAGTGGTTCTTCACTTCAGCATCCTTTAGAATCACCTGGAAGGCTTGTGAAAACACAGGCTCTGTCATCAGAAGTGCTGATTCAGTATGTCTGAGGTGGAGCTGCAAAACGTGTATGTCTAGCACTGCTGGTCCAGGGATCACATTTTGAGGACCACTGTGCTACAGGAAGGGGAAAGAGAAGCCAACTTCAAGAACTGAGAAAGGAATATGTGGAAACAAAAGCCCCCTTGGAGAAGCTCAGAACCAGAAGTCCAGCCCACAAGGGCACCAGAAGGCCGCCCCCCAAGCAAGCATCAGGAATGGTGTAGGCAGCCTTTTCCCCACTTGGAGCCAGCCTCACCAGGTTCCCGAATCTTGGACTGTTGGGCTGATCCAAGGCCACACCCTAACAGTGACATCCAGACCCAACCTAAACCCTGAAAAGAGGTGGGGCTTTTGAAACAAGACTATCAGTGGGCTGCACACCATCCTGCTCAGTTATCATCTCTTCCTCCTCTGTGTTAAAGCAATTCTGCAGCACAGTGATTCTTCACAGGGAGATTGATGGGCATCTTTCATGCTAATTCATTCTGGGGTTGGGAAGCCTTTACTTTCCTCATGTCATGAAGAAAATGATGGCAGACATTTCCAGTAGAAATGCCACTGCATCCTTTATAATGTCGTTCAGCTGCTGCCAGAATTAAACTATTGACCAAATTAATCTGTTTACCACACACGTTGTGGCTTGATCTCCTTGCCCTGAGGGCTGAAACATCATGCTGCAAAGGCATCCACATTTATTCTCAGTAAGTGATGCTGGACTGCAAAGTGCCTTGCACACAGGCTGGGTCTTCAATGCCATGGAAGCCCCGAAGAGGCCAGCTCATCCTCCACCGTGCTTTACCCACTTCCTCCTTCAGGGTTAGGTCCAAATCCCTCAATATGGCTGATGAGCCTCATATAATCAGACTTTCATTTTCACAGCTTCAGTCTCCTCTGGTCTCACTCTCTACACCCTAGGAACCCCTACCCACAGGCTCAGGACTTGCCCATCTCTGGGCCTTTGCCTAGGTTGTTCCCTCTGCCTGGAAGATGGCCCTCTCCTGCTTTCTCTAGATGTTTAACTCCTCCTTGTCCTTCATTCAGTTTAAGTATCACTACTGTGTACCCTTTAGTATCTTGTACCTCACATGTTATAGCAGTCCTGCTGCTGATAATTATTTGTATCCAAGTGAGTCTTCAGACTGAACACAGAAGTGAATCACAGAAGGACTTCTTTCCAAAACCCACTCGATATGAGACTTAAAAACGAATCATTAGCCAGATGCAGTGGCTCATACCTGTAATGCCCGCACTGTGGGAGGCTGAGGCAGGAGGATCACTGGAGGCCACGAGTTTGAGACCAGCTTGGCCAACATGGTGAAACCCCGTCTCTACTAAAAACACACATTAAAAAAATTAGCTGGGTCTGATGGTGTGCACGTATAGTCCCAGTTACTCGGGAGGCTGAGGCATGAGAATCACTTGAATCCAGAAGGCTCACTGACTCTGGTCAGTGAGCAGAGATCATGCCACTGCACTCCAGCCTGGGTGACACACAAAGAATCTGTCTCAAAACAAAAAAAAAAGAAAAGAAAAAAAAAAACTAATCATCCTCTCAAAATATTGCTTGAATGTTACTCAAGTGAAACTGCAGTACAAAAGTGCAAAATTTAAAAAAATCACCTCCAAGAGTATTTTAAATGTTTTGCTGAGGGGCAGAAAGCATGTACGAATATAATGTTTTCAGTTTAATTACTACATAGAAGCTCTTACCCAGCTAATGGATTTACCTCGGAGCAATGTCAGAATTTAGGAACAATCTAAATATACTTCTGTAATCCTGCATTAGTCTTGATTCACAAATTTGTTGGGACTTACCCTGGGTGGCTTTCATTAACCAGATGAGCTCATGCACTGCAAATACAGGCAATGGGAGCAACCTGAGCAGCCCCACCCCAGGCCTTCTTAAATTCCAACTGGAGGAAATAGTGGTGAAACTGGAGCTGCTCCCGGAAAAGCAGCCGATCCCCTAGAAAAGCACTAGACACACAATGGGAATCTTCAACCAATCTTGTCTGGGATACAGCAGGAAACTTATAGACAGAATAAAGTGATGAACTTGTTTTTGCCTTTCCACTTATAGTTAAGAACAGTAAGATAAAGGGGAGGAAAAAAAGAAAGAATATAATGTATATTGACGTTGGATAAAGTATGAATTGGGACATACTGGGACACCCCAGTCTCTCTCCTTTTTTTAAAAAATATATTACTCCAGTTTATTAAATAAATGAAACAAGCCTTATGCCACATATTTCAACAATGTTTAAATAAAGAGCTTGAAATATAAAGGCTTATGAAAACTTCACACTCTTTATATAATGCATACTACTTCTAGCACATGAATAAATATAAAGGACAGGAGCCATTTTTTATATTACGAATCTACAACATTAAGCATCAATGATTACACAAATCCATAAGCATACAAACAAAAAAAAAAGATAGAAGGAAACTCAATGTGAACTCACAGCCAAACACCTAAAAGTGGGGGCTGGTCTCAAAGATGACTGGTACTACCAGGGGCTAGTCCACTACCAGGTCCTGGAGACACCTCTAGTAGCTCTCGGGCCCCCAGTCACTCCTTTTGATCAGGAGACAGACTCTACCGGAAGATGATACTCTCACTTGAATCACAAGATTAGGCAAGGGGAGAGACACATTTGCTAGAAAGGTAGATGGCTACTGTCTGGGCAGACCAAACAACAGATGTCATAACAAGCTCAGACAAGAGATATCTTGAGCTAAGAGCAGCCTTGTCACTGTGCTATAGAGCAGCCGTCCCCAGCCTTTTTGGCACCAGGGACTGGTTTTGTTGGAGCAAATTTTTCCACAGACCAGGAGGTGGGTGGGGGGAAGGAGGTGCACAGAGATGGTTTTGGGATGAAACTGTTCCACCCACCTCAGATCATCAGGCATTAGATTCTCATAGGAACGCACAACCTAGGTCCCTCACATGCACAATAGGGTTTGTACTTCTGTGAGACTCTAATGCTGCAATTGATCTGAAGGAGACAGAGCTCAGGCAGAGCTCACTCGCCCCAATGCTCACCTTCTGCTGTGCAGCCCATGGGTAGGGGACCCCTACTGCAGAGTAGTAGGTAATGAAGGAAGCCTCTGGCCTCTGAAGGAAAGGTAATGTAAGACTCCCCTGTGCTCCACTCTTAACAAAAGGGGCTAGTCAGAAACAAAATTGGATACTCTAGAACCTTAGCTCTCCCCATCTTTCTTTACATGCAAACAGCTATTGGCAACCAACTAATATCAACTCAGAGCCACTGAGCACATAAAAGACACACGTTTAGTTCTAGTCTCTTGGGTAGCTAACTTCTTAAACTTTGTGTAAGAGCCTTGTCTCAAACCGATAGCCACCCTGCAGAAAGACGACCCAGCCAGTCAGATAAAGACATTCATACCCAAGGACTTGAGAATACTCCTTGGAAAGAAAAATCGCCCATCAGCTTCCTACAAAATGAATGACAGAAGGAACCAGTGAGAGCAAAACAAAACACAGCCTAGGCTGTCTATTAAAAAGCAAATGCTCATAGGTAATATTTATTTTATTCTTTGGGCTTATTTGGAAATTTTAAACACAATGAATCTTTACTATTTCTGTAAGAAGAAAAGTAAAACTCCATGTAAAAAAAACATATAGCATCAGAATTAAACTGATATGTGTTAAATTATTTCCCATTTATCTACCAAATTTGGGGATATGAATTTCAGATGTCACATTGTTCAGTCCTCTTCTATATCCTTTTCTGAAAATGTTATAGGACTTGTTTGATCATTTTTAATACTTTCAAAATAATTAAACCTGATCACATCTTTTTATTAAATTTTTTATTTCAATCACTGTGGATTCATATGTAGTTGTAAGAAATAATCCAGAGATATACCCCATTTTCCTTCACCCAACCTTCCCAAAAGGTAACATCTTGCAAAAATAAATATAATATCACAATCAGGATACTGATGGATACAATTCCTCAATTTTACTCAGATTTCCTCAACTGTACTTGCACTATTTGTGTGTGTGTGTGTGTGTGTGTGTGTGTGCCTAGTTCCACGTATTTCCATCACACGTGTACCTTCCTGTATCCACTACCATGGTCAAATACAAAACAGTTCCTTCACCACAAGGATCCCTGGTGTCACCTTTTTTTTTTTTTTTTTGAGATGGAGTTTCACCCCTGTCACCCAAGCTGAAGTACAATGGCTCAATCTCAGCTCACAGTGACCTCCACCTCCTGGGCTCAAGTGATTCTCCTGCCTCAGCCTCCCAAGTAGCTGGGTTACAGGCATGCACCATCACATCAGCTAATTTTTGTATTTTTAGTACTGACAGGGTTTCACTATGTTGGCCAGTCTGGTCTCAAACTCCTAACCTCAAATAATCCACCTGCCGCAGCCTCCCAAAGTGCTGCAATTATAGGCATGAGGCACGGCGCCTGGCAGGTGTCACCCTTTTATAACACACCCACCTTCCTGCTGACCCTGCCCCCTTGCTCCCCTACTATCCCTAATCCCTGGCAACCACCAACCTTGCCTCCATTTCTAAAATTCGGGAATTTCAAAAATGTTATGTAACTATACAGCCTAAAACCTTTCGGGGGTTGACTTTTTCACTAAGCAAAACTCCCTGGAGATTCACCCAGCAGTGCATTCCTTTATTACTGCAAAGTACTATTCCATGGTATGGATATGCTACAGTTGGTTTAATTGCTCACTCACTGAAGGACCTCTGGCCTGATTCCAGATGGTAGCTATTATAAATAAAGCTTCTATAAACATTCATGGGCAGGTTCTTACATGAACATAAGTTTTCATTTCTCTGGGATAAATGCCCAAGAGTGCAATTGCTGCACTGTATGGTACTAGCATTCCACAGTGACTATGTCACTTTACATTGCCAGCAGGTATATATGAGTGATTCAGTTTCTCCTCAACCTTGTCAGCATTGGGTGTTGCCACTATTTTTCACTTCAGTCATTCTGATAGGTATCTAGTGATATTCTATTGTTACACTTCAACTTGCATTTCCCTGATGATGGTGAACATCATCTCACGTTTTTATAAGCCATCTGTATATTCTCCTTGGTGAGTGTCTCTTCATGTCTTTTACTCTTTTCAAATCAGCTTGTTTTTTCACTCTTGAGTTTTAAGAGTGTTTTACACATTCTTAACACTTGTCCTCTAGAATAAGATATGTGATTTACAATTATTTTCCAGTCTGGTTCATCTTTTCACCTTCTTAACAGAGTTTTTCACCCAGCAAGAGCTTTATAAAAATTTTTTTTAATTTCCAATTTACCAAACTTATTTTTTTTTAACCAATCAGGTTTTTGGTTTCAAGTCTATTTGTCTAGCCCTAAATCCTGAAGATTTTTAACATTGTTTTCCCTCAAAGTTGTATAGTTTTAAATTTTACATGTAAATTCACGATGCATGTTGAGTGAATTTCTGTCTATGGATGAGGCTTCGGTCCAGGTTCGTTTCTTTGTCCAGCCACTCCAGCACCCACTTATTGGAAAGGCCATCTTTCCTCCCCTGAATTGCACCTTTGTCAAAAAGTAGTTGAGCATATTCACCTGGCTCTATTTCCGGGTTATCTGTTCTGTTCCACTGATCCATGTGTCTATCCCCCTGCCAGTACCACACTGTCTTGATTACTGTGGCTATAGAGTAAGCCTTAAAATCAGGTAGAGTGATTCCTCCTACTTGATTCTTCTTTGTCAAAATCACTTTAGCTATTGTAGGGCCTGTGCCTTTCCATATACATTTTCAAAATAACCTTATCTGTGTCTATAAAAAAAACCTTGCTGCAATTTTGACAGGAGTTTCATTGAACCTGTGTATCAATTTGGAGAAAATGAACATTTTTACCATGTTAAGTCTCCAAATCCATAAACAAGATATGTCTTTCTATTCATTCAGGTCTCCTTTGATATCTATCATCAGTGTTTTTTATATCATAAACATAGTACAATTTGTATGTGTCAGTTGAAATAGATGTGCTACTCTGCACTATGCTGGACGGGGAGAAGATCTTTGTCTTAGGCTGTATGGAACATACTATGGTAGATCCCAGTCACGCTCATCACATTTGCCTACTTGGACTCCTTTCTAGACCTGTATCGGTGTTTGATAATATTCAGTAAACCAATCCTAAACATCAGCAGCCCTCAACCTTTTTGGCACCAGGGAATGGTTTCATGAAAGACAGCTTTTCCCTGGACTAGGGGAGGGTCGGGCAGGGATGGTTTTGGGATGATTCAAGTGCATTACGTTTATTGTGTGCTTTATTTCTATTATTACATATGTATGAAATAAGTATACAACTCACGTAACATAGAATCAGTGGGAGCTCTGAGTTTATTTTCCTGCATCTAGATGGTTCCATCTGGGGGTGATGGGAGACAGTGATAGATCAGGCATTAGAGTCTCATAAAGAGCACACAACCTAGACCCCTCACATGTGCAATTCACAATAGTGTTCAAACGCCTATGAGAATCTAATGCTGCTGCTTATCTGACAGAAGACGGAGCACAGGCAGCAAAGCAAGCAATGGGGAATGACTGTAAATACAAAGTTTTGCTTGCTCACCTGCCATTCACCTCCTGCTGTGCAGCCCAGTTTCTAACCGGCCATGGACCACTACTAGTCCGTGGCCTGGGGATTTGGGACCCCTGCTATACATGTCTCACGTGTGTATCTAAATATTTCTTTTTCTTTGGAGTAATTATAAATGATATTAACTTCAATTTTCGCATATTCATTGTTAATATGAGAATATACAAAAACATTTTTGTTATTGTTCTTGTATCCTGTGACTTTGCTGATCTCGCCTATCGGTTCTAGGAGGCTTTATTTCTTTTTAAAAAGAACATTCCTTGGGATTTACTATACAACCATGTCATCTGCTAATAGGCACAGCTTTATTTCTTCCAGTGCCTTTTATTTCTTTTTCTTGCCTCCCTGCAGTGACCACAATTTCTGGTACTATAATGAATAAGAGTGGTGACAGCACACATTCTTGCCTCATTCTTCAAGGCAAAGGGTTTTCTCAGACCAGGCCATCTGGTGTCACCTGGCTGGAAAGGACAGTCTGAGGCCCATGAGGATGAGAAGACATCCTGAGTGCCCTGCCAGTGTCCCCAGCTGCCGAGGTGCCTCTGGACAGGGAAAAGGAGTCTTGCGCTCATAGGGATAAAGTTGGGGCTTCCCATACCAGGCCACTTCTTGTGGGGCCTGTTCTGCTGATGGTCCCCAGAAACCGTGTCCTCTCTCAGTAGAGGACAGGATTCTCAGGCCCAGCAGGGAGGGCAGTATTTCCCCCTTATCCTCTACTGTTTGTGGACCCTAGATGCTGGGTTCACCCAGTGCTGTCAAGGGGACTCCTGCTGTATCAAGGCAGGGATTAGCCTGCTGGTGCTGCTTTCCTCTGCTATTTGTGTGCGCAAACTAGTTCCACATAATAGCATAATGTGTGTACCTTCCTGTATCCACTACCAATCGTCAAATAAAAAACAGTTCTAGTGTACCTACATGTGTACCTTCCTGTATCCACTACCACGGTCAATTACAAAACACCATGCCTCGGCCACCTTCTCCTGTGGGTGAGAGGAGGACGCAGACGCACTGCTGCTGCACTGCCTCTCCAGTGCGGGGCTCCCACACCGGCTCACCTTCTTCTTACCACTTTCATTGTTCTCTTTTGGTTGCCTCCTGTGCTATTTCCAGTGCTTATTAGCATATTTAACAGAGAAGAGCAGAGATAACCAAGTCTACGCCATCTTGTCCAGAACATAAATCACATCAAATCTCACTATATCCTTTTAAAGGTTAGGGTGAGTGAAATCTTTCTTTCAATATAATTCAAAATAATGTATGTTCCCTACAGGTAACAGACCTTAATTCCTACCCTCCTCCCCTTGCGGGTGGGCTAGGGTTAGTGACTTGCCTCCAAAGAAGAGTAGGGAAAGGGAAAACCATGGATTTAGAGAGGCAGCCTGAAAAACACCATGTTCACCAACTGATGGAAGTCTGGAGTTTAGTTAATTAGTGATGTACTAATGTGTTTCTTAGGTTTGACAAATCTATTACTATTTGACAAATATATTACTAAACACCACACATTCTTCCAACAACAATTGTTCATCAAAGAGATGGACATCTTTTACTTTAAAGTGGACACAACACTGACATTAAAGAGTTTTTGCCAAAAATATTGCTGACCTGGCAGTGCCTCACTGACCACATATTACTTCGTCTCAGAGACAGCACTGCTACAGAAGAGACAAAACCAAGTGCCTTCTTTGTGTCTGTTCCTTCCAGTGGGCAATGATCTGGAGACCAGACATTTGGGGCTGAATCATGGGCAAAGTGGGAGCTGAGGCTCCCAGGAAGGTCTAGTGTTACTTTGTCTTTGCTGCACGGTTTCTTTGATGTAGGATGTTGTAAGGAATGCTAAATACTGCTCCTAAAATATCCAGGCGAGGGAGCCATGGCCAAGTCCTCTGACCTGTTGCATGGCAAGTGTGAACCTCCAGAGGGAATATGTCACCTAGAGAGACATGGCAAAGTGGGTGTCTACGTTCAGATTACCTCATGGTCATCAGGAACAACAATGTGGCTGGTTTTCATTATCCGCTCATGAGTCATAAGTGGAACCTCTGTAAAATAACTGCACCCAAAACCTTCATGCCTTATTTCATCCACTAGTTTCAACCTGACTCCTGGTAATACCAACGATCACAAGTGCTAACAAGAAAAACACGCTCAGATAAAGTGTGGCTACATGTTAGAGAAGTGAGTATGGGCAGAAAGATGCCTACATTTGGAGTTGTGTATGTATACAAGTGAAATGCTGGTGGGTATACATACACGTGCAAGGCAGGAAGATGCACATGTCTGTATGAAGACACTGCTCTGTGTCTGGGTGTCTGGGTATGGGCACCACAGTATGGGAGACAAGTGAGAACTATGAAGTGTGTGTGTTTATACAAAGAGTAGTATATGTATGACCACTAGCAGTGTAGGAGTCTGTGAGTGTGTAAGGGTGGAATGTGTGAGTACAACACGCAGCTCACACGGGTGGTTCGGCTTGTGATCAATCATCAATACATGTAAATGTCTGTGGGGGTGTATACAGGAATATGAAAGTCTGTGTTTAAAGCCTCTCCTTTGATGGAAGCCCTGGAGAAATGAAACTGTGCTAACATTTCATCACACTTAGACACAGGCAGGAAGAGCCTCCACTCTGTGCCTCATCTGACTGTGTCCCTCCCAGTGTGGTGGAGCTTCTGTAGGACTTAGAAAAAATGTCCACCCAGAGTCCATGCTTTGCCTTTCCAGCCCATGTCCTTGGTCCCTGAGATCCCAGAATTTTCTGCCCAATTGGCCCTGAGCCAAATTCCATGACTATCTGGCCTATCCTCCAAGTCTGTCCTTTTGAGGTGGCCTAAGCTGCCAGTGAGGGCCCACTAGGCCCAAGGACAGGCCTCAGGGTAGTGGTTTGTAGTGAGGAGGGGGTTATGATCAGAGCCTTGATGGCTGGCTGCTGGCATGCACACAAGGCCCTTCACGGAGGCGGATGAAGCCAAGGGTGGTCAGAGAATAGCTCTTTTCACGCTGTCACTTCCCACAGAATTACCGAGGTTAACTTGCCAAGGAAAGAGGACAGAACACAAGTTATTGTTTAACAGTGGGTTAGCCTGATTTATAATTTATTTAGACAGGAGGTATATGAGCCTCTGCTTAAAATCTCCCTGCAGGCCCCACAAGTGTTAGAGGTAGGCTGTGCATGGATGTACATGACTGTGGTTCCCCAAGCTTCTTTGAGCTTGACCAAACCTAGTCTCCAGCCCTTAGGTCATGAGGCGCAGAGATGAAGACTGGGTCCGTGGTCATATCTGACCTGGATTGGGGAGGGAATGGTTTAGAATCAGCTCATACAAGTACATACCCTTTAGACACTGAAAACTCGTTCCTTTCCCATACCAATTTCCCAGTGGTCACACACATGTAGGCACAGCAGGAAAACATCTACTGACCACAGAAATATGTCAGGCCTGGGAGCTTCCTGAACTGGATGAGATACCTGAATATAATGAAGAGCTTATTTCAGCGAACTATACTTGGTCACTAGTAAACCCATAGCCCCCAACCAACACCATTCAGATCTAATCGCTCTGGGGTGAGGACCAAGGCAGGGATGAGAGGCATGTTATCGAAAACCACTTTAGCACTGCTCCAGCTCACAGCCACGCTGCCCTCTATAATGACTTCACCCAATTAGCTTGCTAGCAGTCTGCATTTTGTAAATCACTGATGCCAATGGAATGAATTCTGCACCAGAAGGGAAGGGCAAGCAACTGGCAATTGCATGGAAATAATTAATTGCTTTACAGGTTAAGTGAATTATTATCATCTCCTCCATTCGGTGGCACTACCTGCAGCTGAGGTCCAGTGGGCAGCCCACCATAAGCTCCCACTCCCAGCATTCACTCATTCAGTGAATGGAACAGTGGCAGCGTGTGCCTCTCTGGGAGGCAGAGGAATAAGGGTGCTGGGCCCTCCCCTCACAGCCTCCCATCTACTTAGTTCCAGGAAGGAACACCCCACAGATAGGCCATACACGGAAAATGTGCACATCTGCGAACCGCTTTCACTCCTCAAATGAAGTCTAATCAGTTTGTTTAAGACCTCTGCCTGGACTGAGGCTCTGAGTAAATGATGCTTTACTGACATTTCACAAGAACATTTAATTCTCACAAGTTTCACAGGGATCTAGGTTCAGCAAATATTCCCTTTTGTGAACAAGATATATGGTGTTAAACAAATAATTAGCCTTTATTTCTGAAAAGAATAAAGAATATTCTGCCCTTATTCAAAGAGTCGACATGTTAGTAACTCCTACAATTCAGACTGCAGAAGGGAAGAAGAGGATGCAGTCTCTAAGGCAGGGGTTCTTGAGCTTTCGTGTATGTGAGGATCACCTGCAGGGCTTATTAAAACACAGATTATTGGGCCTCATTCCCTGAGTTCCTGCTGCAGTGGGTGTGGGAATCTAACAAGGTTCCAGCTGATGCATATGCTGCTGGTCTGCGGGCTACACTTGAAGGCACTGCTTCAGGAAATAGTTGTGTGGGTTTTTTTGTTTTTGTTTTTGTTTTTTTTTAACTCAAATTACCTACAAAAGCTCAAATTTATTTTAAAAGCAATACATCATGGTGGTTGAGAATATGGACACTGGGGTCAGGTGGACGTAGATTTCATGCGTGATTCCTCCCTTACTAGCTGTGTGATCCTGGGCAAGCCTTGTCCACCTCTTCCAAATCAGCTTTCTCTCTATAAGTTGAAATCAATTCCTCAGGGGGCTGTATAGAGAATTAAAATGAACAAATATATGTAAACCCAAGCTACTTATATTAAACTAAACTATTAGTCATTAGTTTAATTAACTAATGACTGTTATCGGTAGGTCTCATTAGTACTAATGAAGTGTTAATAAATTATTTTCCATAATATGCCTCCCCAAAGAGACAAACCCTATTTTCACTACTGGTTGAAATTAACATTCACATATATGACCACACTGCAGTCCTTGAAACCACTTGTTCCTTTATGCTAAACATGTTCCTTATAATCTTGGTCACATTGTGAATTATTTAGAACACTCTTTCACAGAAAAAGTGATTTAAAATAAGTGCTACACATAAAAGAAAACTCAAAATGAATCTCACGAATAACAAAGCGAAAAAAATTATCACATAGAAGCAGCACAATAAAAGAATAACACGTCATGACCAGAGTTTACACAAGGAAGGCAAAGATTGCTCAGTATCAGTAAATCCATCAAACCGGTGCAGAATAGAGCTCAAGTAAAATCATGTAACCATTCCAAAGATGCTGAAGCAGAACTGAGTAAAATTCAACCACTCTGGACTTTCAAGATGGCCGCCTAAGAACAGCTCAGGACTTCAGCTCCCAGTGAAAGTGCAGAGGGTGAGTGGACGCCGCATTTCCAGACGAACTCTTATTGCCCACAGACCAGGAGATACCCAGGCAGAGGGGTCGCCAGCGTCGCAGTCCCAGCCGGTGCGGCTGTTTTGGCCCCCGCGGGGCTGATCCCGCCCACGCGGCTGCTGTGACCACTCCCTGTTGCTGCGGTTCTCCCTACAAAAACCACTGGTCTGGGAGCCCTCTTAGCTGGCGAGCAGAGCCTTGAGACGGCAGAATAGCCCATTCATCTGAAATAGCGAGCCAGGCCAGGAGATTCCTAGGCAAAAAATCCGCCAGGAGCCGGCGCCGCGGTTCGAGCCGACTCCGTGAGTCGCAGCACAGGAGATCCCGGCGCCTTTTCAACAAGCGACCGGAACGCGGGGTCGTTCAACTTAAAAGAAAAGACTCTGAGTCAGGGAGCCAGGTGATCAGGCTCGGTTGGTCCCACCCCTCCACCCCCAACAACAACGAAAACAAAAACAGTAATTGGAAACCCTCTGGGTTGAGCCCTTCAAACCAAGCACAGCTGAACCGGGACGGTCCGGCTCCGTGGGGGAGGGGCTTCCGCCATTACTGAGACTCTCCACCGCAAGGAGGCAGGCTGCCGTTGCCGAGGCAACCCGCCGTTGCCGAGGCAACCTGCCACAACAGAGAGAGTCCGCCATAACAGAGGCGGGGCCACCATTGCCCAGACAGTTCTAACTACGCCCATATAAAAAGGACTACAGGGAAGAGCTCAGGGCAGCTGGGCGGAGCCCACAGCAGCTCAGCAAAGCCCCTGCGGGCAGGCAGAGGCTAGGCGTGCTGCTAGCTGGGCGGGTCCGACCTGAAAAAAAAAAATCAAAAAAGGCAGTAGTGCAACGGAAACTCATAAAGCTCCAACTCCCTGGGACAGAGACAGACAACAGGTGGATAAACCCACAAAAATGGGTAGAAACCAGCGTAAAAAGGATGAAAACTCCCGAAACCAGAACACCTCTCCTCCTAAAAGTGATCACAACTCCTCACCAGCAAAGGAACCAGACCGGATGGAGAAGGAGGGTGATGAAATGACAGAATCAGACTTCAGAAGATGGGTAGTAAGAAACTACAATGAGCTAAAAGAACATGTTCTAACCCATCGCAAAGAAAATAGGAACCTTGAAAAAAGATTGGACGAACTGCTGACGAGAATGGACAGCATAGAGAGGAGAATAAGTGAATTGATGGAGCTGAAAAACGCAACACGAGAACTTCGTGAAGCATGCACAAGCTTCAACAGCCGAATTGACCAAGCAGAAGAAAGGATATCAGAGGTCGAAGACCAACTCAATGAAATAAAAAGAGAAGGCAAGAACAGAGAAAAAAGCGCAAAAAGGAATGAACAAAATCTTCAAGAAATGTGGGACTATGTGAAAAGACCTAATCTACGTCTGATAGGTGTACCTGAATGTGATGAAGAGAATGAATCCAAGCTGGAAAATACTCTTCAGGATATTATCCAGGAAAACTTCCCCAACCTAGCAAGGCAGACCAATATTCAAATCCAGGAAATACAGAGAACACCACAGAGATATTCCTCAAGAAGAGCAACCCCAAGGCACATAATCGTCAGATTCACCAGGGTTGAAATGAAAGAGAAAATGCTAAGGGCAGCCAGAGAGAAAGGTCGGGTTACCCACAAAGGGAAGCCCATTAGACTCACAGCAGATCTCTCAGCAGAAACCCTACAAGCCAGAAGAGACTGGGGGCCAATATTCAACATCCTTAAAGAAAAGAACTTTCAACCCAGAATCTCCTATCCAGCCAAACTCAGCTTCATAAGTGAAGGAAAAATAAAATCCTTTGTGAACAAGCAAGCACTCAGAGATTTCATCACCACCAAACCTGCTCTACAAGAACTCCTGAAAGAGGCTCTACACATATAAAGGAACAACCAGTACCAGCCACTCCAAAAACACACCAAATGGTAAAAAAGCAGCAACACAATCAAGAATCTGCATCAACTAACCAACAAAACAGCCAGGTAGCATCAAAATGACAGCATCAAATTCACACATAACAATACTATCCCTAAATGTCAATGGACTAAATGCCCCAATCAAAAGACACAGACTGGCAAATTGGATAAAAAGCCAAAACCCATCAGTGTGCTGTATCCAGGAAACCCATCTTACATGCAAGGATACACAAAGGCTCAAAATAAAGGGATGGAGGAAGATCTACCAAGCAAATGGAGAGCAAAAAAAGGCAGGAGTTGCAATTCTCATCTCTGATAAAATAGACTTTAAAGCAACAAAGATCAAAAGAGACAAAGAAGGACATTACATAATGGTAAAAGGATCACTGCAACAAGAAGAGCTAACGATCCTAAATATATATGCACCCAATACAGGAGCACCCAGATACATAAGGCAAGTTCTTAATGACTTACAAAGAGACTTAGACTCCCACACAATAATAGTGGGAGACTTTAACACCCCATTGTCAATATTAGACAGATCAACCAGACAGAAAATCAACAAGGATATCCAGGACCTGAACACAGACCTGGAACGAGCAAACCTAATAGACATTTACAGAACTCTCCACCCCAAATCCACAGAATATACATTCTTCTCAGCACCACATCACACCTACTCTAAAATTGACCACATAATTGGCAATAAATCACTCCTCAGCAAATGCAAAAGAACAGAAATCATAACAAACAGTCTCTCAGACCACAGTGCAATCGAGTTAGAACTCAGAATGCAGAAACTAACTCAGAACCGCACAGCTTCATGGAAACTGAACAACTTGCTCTTGAATGTTGACTGGATAAACAATGAAATGAAGGCAGAAATAAAGATGTTCTTCGAAACCAATGAGAACGAAGACACAACATACCAGAATCTCTGGGACACATTTAAAGCAGTCTCTAGAGGAAAATATATAGCAATGAGTGCCCACATGAGAAGAAAGGAGAGATCTAAAATTGACACCCTATCATCAAAATTGAAAGAGCTAGAGGAGCAAGATCAAAAAAACTCAAAACCTAGCAGAAGACAGGAAATAACTAAGATCAGAGCAGAACTGAAGGAAATAGAGACACAAAAAACTCTTCAAAAAATCAATAAATCCAGGAGCTGGTTTTTTGAAAAGATCAACAAAATAGACAGACCACTAGCCAGATTAATAAAAAAGAAAAGAGAGAATAACCAAATTGATGCAATAAAAAACGATAAAGGGGATATCACCACAGATTCCACAGAAATCCAAACCATCATCAGAGATTATTACAAACAACTCTATGCACATAAACTAGTAAACCTGGAAGAAATGGATAAATTCCTGGACACCTGCAACCTCCCAAGCCTAAACCTGGAAGAAGCCGAAACCCTGAATAGACCAATAACATGGTCTGAAGTCGAGGCAGCAATAAAGAGCCTACCACCCAAAAAAAGCCCAGGTCCAGATGGGTTCACAGCTGAATTCTACCAGACATACAAGGAGGAGCTGATACCATTCCTTCTGAAACTATTCCAGACAATCCAAAAAGAGGGAATCCTTCCCAAATCATTTTACGAGACCAACATCATCCTGATACCAAAACCCGGCAGAGACTCAACAAGAAAAGAAAATTTCAGGCCAATATCCATGATGAACATAGATGCAAAAATCTTCAATAAAATACTGGCAAACCGATTGCAACAGCATATCAAAAAGCTCATCCACCATGATCAAGTAGGATTCATCCCGGGGATGCAAGGCTGGTTCAACATACGCAAGTCCATAAACGTAATTCACCACATAAACAGAACCAAAGACAAAAACCACATGATTATCTCGATTGATGCAGAGAAGGCTTTTGACAAAATTCAACAACCCTTTATGCTAAAAACCCTCAATAACCTAGGTATTGACGGAACGTATCTCAAAACAATAAAAGCTATTTACGACAAACCAACAGCCAATATCATACTGAATGGGCAAAAACTGGAAGCATTCCCTTTGAAATCTGGCACTAGACAAGGATGCCCTCTCTCACCACTCCTATTCAATATAGTACTGGAAGTTCTAGCCAGAGCAATCAGGCAAGAAAAAGAAATAAAGGGTATCCAAATTGGAAAGGAGGAAATCAAATTGTCTCTATTTGCAGATGACATGATTGTATATCTGGAAGACCCCATCATCTCAGCCCAAAATCTCCTGAAACTGATAAACAACTTCAGCAAAGTCTCAGGATACAAAATCAACGTGCAAAAATCACAAGCATTCCTATACACCAGTAATAGACTTCAAGAGAGCCAAATCAAGAATGAACTGCCATTCACAATTGCTACAAAGAGAATAAAGTACCTAGGAATACAACTAACAAGGAACGTAAAGGACCTCTTCAAGGAGAACTACAAGCCACTGCTCAACGAAATAAGAGAGGATACAAACAGATGGAGAAACATTCCATGTTCATGGTTAGGAAGAATCAACATCGTGAAAATGGCCATACTGCCCAAAGTAATTTACAGATTCAATGCTATTCCCATCAAGCTACCAATGACCTTCTTCACAGAACTGGAAAAAAACACCTTAAACTTCATATGGAACCAAAAGAGAGCCCGCATAGCCAAGTCAATTCTAAGCAAAAAGAACAAAGCGGGAGGCATCACACTACCGGACTTCAAACTATACTACAAGGCTACAGTAATCAAAACAGCATGGTACTGGTACCAAAACAGAGATATAGACCAATGGAACAGAACAGAGGCCTCACAGGAAATACAACATACCCACAACCATCTGATCTTCGACAAACCTGACAAAAACAAGCAATGGGGAAAGGACTCCCTGTTTAATAAATGGTGTTGGGAAAACTGGCTAGCCATGTGCAGAAAGCAGAAACAGGACCCCTTCCTGACACCTTACACCAAAATTAACTCCAGATGGATTAAAGACTTAAACATCAGACCTAATACCATAAAAACCTTAGAAGAAAATCTAGGCAAAACCATTCAGGACATAGGTGTAGGCAAGGACTTCATGACCAAAACGCCAAAAGCAATGGCAACAAAAGCCAAAATAGACAAATGGGACCTAATCAAACTCCACAGCTTCTGCACGGCAAAATAAACAGTCAGTAGAGTGAATCGGCAACCAACAGAATGGGAAAAAATTTTTGCAGTCTACCCATCTGACAAGGGGCTGATATCCAGAATTTACAAAGAACTAAAGCAGATCTACAAGAAAAAAACAAACAAGCCCATTCAAAAATGGGCGAAGGATATGAACAGATACTTTACAAAAGAAGACATACAGGAGGCCAACAAACATATGAAAAAATGCTCATCATCACTGGTCATCAGAGAAATGCAAATCAAAACCACATTGAGATACCATCTCACACCAGTTAGAATGGCGATCATTAAAAAATCGGGAAACAACAGATGCTGGAGAGGATGTGGAGAAATAGGAACACTTTTACACTGTTGGTGGGAATGTAAATTAATTCAACCATTGTGAAAGACAGTGTGGCGATTCCTCAAGGACCTAAAAATAGAAATCCCATTTGACCCAGCAATCCCATTACTGGGTATATATCCAAAGGATTATAAATCATTCTACTACAAGGACACGTGCACACGAATGTTCATTGCAGCACTGTTTACAATAGCAAAGACCTGGAACCAACCCAAATGCCCAACGATGATAGACTGGATAGGGAAAATGTGGTACATATACACCATGGAATATTATGCAGCCATCAAAAACGATGAGTTCACGTCCTTTATAGGGACATGGATGAACCTGGAAACCATCATTCTCAGCAAACTGACACAAGAGCAGAAAATCAAACACCGTATATTCTCGCTCATAGGCAGGTGTTGAACAATGAGAACACATGGACACAGGGAGGGGAGCACTACACACTGGGGTCTGTTGGGGGGAAATGGGGGAGGGGTGGGGGGGTGGGGAGGTGGGAAGAGATAGCATGGGGAGAAATGACAGATACAGGTGAGGGGACGGAAGGCAGCAAAGCACACTGCCATGTGTGTACCTATGCAACAATCTTGCATGTTCATCACATGTACCCCAAAACCTAAAATGCAATAAAAAAAAAAGAAAAAAAAAAAAAAAAAAAAAAAAACATGCTAACTAAAAAAAAAAAAAAAAAAAATTCAACCACTCTTGTAACAACAACAACAACAACAACAATACTCAATAAAATAAGAACAAACAAGCCAGGCAAGGTGGCTCACACCTGTAATCCAAGGACTTTGGGAAGCCGAGGCAGGCAGATCACTAGGTCAGGAGTTCAAGACCATTCTGGCTAACATGGTGAAACCCCATCTTTACTAAAACTACAAAAATTAGCTGGGCATGGTGGCATGCACCTGTAGTCCCCGCTACTCAAGAGGTTGAGGCAGGAGAATCACTTGAACCCAGGAGGCGGAGGTTGCAGTGAGCAGAAATCATGCCACTGCACTCCAGCCTGGACGACATGACAAGACTCTGTCTAGGGGGAAAAAAAAGGGGGAACAAACATATACTTCCTTAAAATGATAAAATATATTTTTTTCAGCTACAAAGATAAGATCACACTTAATGGGGAAACACTAAAATACATGTGTGATAGTGAGATATACACTGGATCTTAGCCAAAAGAAGTGATTGATAATGAGATATAATAAGAAATACACATTTTGTCTTCATTCCTGGTTCGTGGCACAGAGCTCCTAAAACCCTTGGAATGTGAGTGATACATGGGAGAGAACCATGTTTTGGTATTCATAAGACTCTTTTAACTCCATATGAGTTTATGCCAATGAGGTGACTCCTGAAGGATGGGGGGCTGGTTTCCAGAGGAACCAAACCATGTGATTAAAGGATTTGAACTTGCAGCCCTCATTCCCAATTTCCAGGGAGAGGGGAGAGGGGAGAGAATGACACAATTACCAATGGCCATTAATTTAATCAATCATGCCAACATAACAAAGCCTCTATAAAAACCCTAAACAATAGGGTTGGTTAATCTATCTACATGCCAGGAAGGTGATACACCCCAACTCCACAGGAACAGAAACTCCTGCACTCAGGATCATTTCAGACCCTTGCCCTGCATACCTCTTCATCCAGACTTTCATTTATGTCCTTTATAACAGACCAGTAATAATAAGCAAAGTATTTGCCTGTGTTTTAAGTATTTACCTGGCACTGTGAGCCATTATAGCAAAGCACTGAAAATGAGGTAGTGGTTGTGGGAACTCTTGAATGTACAGTCAGTCATCAGAAGTACGAGATTTATGATTGGCATCTGAAGTGGAGGCAGTCTTGTAGGATTGAGTCCTTTAACTTGTCGGATCTAACACCAACTCTGAGTGGATAGTGTCAGAATTGAACTGAATTGGAGGACACCCAGTTACTGCCCACAGATAATTAGAGGATCGCTTGGTGTAGAAAAAAATATTCGAACATTTTGTATTAAAAGTGTTAGGTCTGTAGAGAAAAAGTTTTCCCCTTTAACAGTCAACAAAAATTAAGATCAAATAAGACAGGTGAGTTCACTACCATCATTGTTATTTTACACTGAATAAGGGAAACTACGAAATGCCTAAAAAGGTATAAAAATGGTAAGGAGGCTGGGCGCGGTGGCTCACGCCTGTAATCCCAGCACTTTGGGAGGCCGAGGTGGGTGGATCACGAGGACAAGAGATTGAGACCATCCAGGCCAACATGGTGAAAGCCTCTCTACTAAAAAAATACAAAAATTAGCTGGACATGGTGGTATGCGCCTGTAGTCCCAGCTATTTGGGAGGCTGAGGCAAGAGAATTGCTTGAATCCAGGAGGCGGAGGTTGCAGCTCACTAGCTGAGATCGCACCACTGCACTCCTGCCTGGTGCCTAGCGACAGAGCAAGACTCTGTCTCAAACAAAAAAAAAAAAAAAAAAATGGTAAGGAGTACTTAAATCCAGGTCTCTTTAAATACAAGTTGATTATATACTTAGAAATTCTAAAAGAATAAGCTAAAAAACTATAATAAACCCAACACAGTTCTGAAAGCTATCAAAATACAACATTAACTTGCAAATATCCATAGCTTCCTTACACACAAACTTCCATCACATAGTAGACTTATGTGAAGAGAAAATTCCATGTAACATAGTACATATGAAATAAAATACCAAGGAATTGACTAAATAAGAAATACGCCAGAGCTATAAGAATAAAACTTTAAAACCCTTCTGACACAAAACTTGAACAAATCAGAAGACATACCATGTTCCTGGACAGTGTATTAAAACATTTTTTGCATTGCTATAAGGAAATACCTGACACTCGGGTAATGTATAAGAAAAGAGATTTGATTTGCTAAAGGTTCTGCAGGCTATATAGGAAGCACATTGGCATCTGCTTCTGGGAGACTTCAGAAAGCTCTCAATCATGATAGAAAGCAAAGGGGAGGAGGGACATGACAGGGCAAGAAGGGGACAAGGTGGCAGGAGATGCCACATGTTCTTACATGACAAGATCTTGCAAAAATTCAGAGTGAGAGCTCACTTATCATCAAGGGGATGACTAAGCCATCCATGAGGGCTATGCCCCAATGATCCCAACCCCTCCCACCAGGTGCCACCCTCAACACTGAGGATTATAAGTCAACCTGAGATCTGAGTGGGGACATCTATTCAAACCATATTAGACAGGAAGACAAACTCACAGAGCTGTCAACTCTCTGTAAGGAAATTTGTAAATGTAATGGTCTCCTAATGATAACATTGTTTTTAGTTTGGAAATTATATAAGTTTATCCTTAAGTACATTTAGAAAAATAAATATATATGACTATCAAAAAAAGAAAAAAGTGACTCTAAAAGAGAAAAGTCATGAGGAAAGACAAGTCTATCAGACAGTGTAACATTATCAAGCAATGATTAAAATTGTGTGGTACTGGTACTAAAATGTGACTATGAGAAAGACAAATAGATCTAAATACAAAGTCCAGAAACTAATCCAAATACAAATGGAAATACTTCAGTGTATAGTGAAGGTGGCATCTCAAATCGGTAGACAATATATATATGCATATGTGTGTATATATATATATTCAACTAGTGACACAAGGACAACTGGATAGCATCTGAAGAATAAAGCTGGTTCTATATCCTACATCACATACCAAAATAAATTCCAAAAGGATAATGAGATCAATAGGAAAATCCTATGAAACAGGGGGTGGGGTGGGGAAGAAAAGTTTGATTTAAAAATAATGGGAGAAAAACTGGAAAAATCTCTTATTAACCTTAAAGTGGAAAAGGCCTTTAAGACATACCTAAAAATCCAGAAGCCATAAAATTCAAGGTTAATAAATATGAACATGTAACAATGAAACTTTTACTTAGTAGTACACCTAAGCAAAGTCAAAAGACAAACACTACCACAGGAAATTGATTCAAACTACAGGTAAAAGGCTAATATTGCTCTATATAAAGAGCTTCTAGAAATTTACAAGTAAAAGACTAAGGACCCATTTGAAAGATGGGCAAAGGATATGAATAGACATACTTACTGCCAAGATGGTCGGAAACAATTAAGCCCAAATACTGACTGCTATGGTTTCATGTGTCTACCAAAAATCATGTATTGGAAAGTTACTACCCAATGCAACAGTATCGGGAGGTGGGGCCCAATAGAAGACATTTCCTCCCTCATGAATGATTAATGTCAATTATAAAATGGTTCAAGCCTTTAAGTTTGATCTCTTGCTGTCACCTCTTCTGCTCTTCAGCCATGGGATGACACAGCAAGAAGGCCTCACTAGATGCTAACCCCCTGATCTTGAACATCCTTGACTATAGAACCATGAGCCAACAAATTTCTATTCATTATATATTACCCAGTCTGTTATATTCTGTTATAATAGCACAAACAGACATAGACAGTGACCATAATGAAATGGGGAACAATTTGCCAATAGTCATCAAAACTAAAAATGCATACATCTTCTGATCCAGTAGCTCCTCTTCTGGGAATTTAGCAAATTGAAGAACAGGCACATGATGTATGAAATGACCTATATACAAAGTTGTTCATTCCAGAACTGCTTATGATAGAAAATCCCGGAAACAATTCAAAAATCTTCATTAATAGAGGTTAGGTTGAATAAGTTACAGTCTATTTAAACACTAAAAAACCATACAAGCCAGTATGGTGGCTCCAACCTGTAATCCCAGCACCACAAGAGTATGAGGTAGACAGACCTCTGGATCCCAGAGTTCGAGGCCAGTCTGGGTAACATGGCAAAACCCCAGTGATATGGTTTGGCTGTGTCCTCACCCAAATTTTACCTTGAATTGTAGCTCCCATAATCCCCACATCATGGGAGGGGCCCAGTGAGAGGTAACTGAATCGTGAGGGTGGGGTTTTTCCTTGCTGTTCTTAGATAGTAAGTCTCACAAGATCTGATGGTTTTTTAAACAGCAGTTCCCTAGCACACGCTCTGGTGCCTGCCGCCATGTAAGACTTGTCTTTGTTCTTTCTTCACCTTCTACCATGACTGTGAGACCTCCCAGCCATGTGGAACTGTGAGTCCATTAAACCTCTTTTTCTTTATAAATTACCTAGTCTCAGGCATTTCTCCATAGCAGTATGAAAATGGACTACTATACTTGTCTCTACCAAAAAAATATAAAAATTAGCCAGACGTGGTGATGCATGCCTGTAGTCCCAGCTACACAGGAGGCTAAAGTGGAAGAATCACCTGACCCCAGGAGGTTGAGACTGTAGTGAGCTGTGATTTTACCACTGCACTTCAGCCTGGGTGACGGGGTGAGACCCTGTCCCCAAAATCTCCAAAAACCATATAGCTGTAGAAGAACGAAAAAGTTAACAATGATCTCTATGCACAAACACAGAAAGATCTCTAAGATATATTATTTGCAAAAAGCAGGGTGGAGAACACTGTGTATAACATACTCAATGTCTTTAAAAAGGAGAAACAGAATATATACACACATGCTAACTAATGGGTACATTAAAGTATCTCTGGAAGAATACATAAGAAACTAGTAACAGTGATTATAGGGTGAGAAAATTGTGGACAAAGAGACTTTTTACTGTATTTCTATTTTCATTTCTGAACGAACCAGATTTATTTATTCCATAAAAACTATATTCCGTTAAAAAAAAAAGGAATGTGATCTTTTATGGGATGATTTTTTAAGAAAATGTTATCCAAACATGTCCTAGGAAGTGCCCCATCCCACCTACAACTGAGCTGCTGATTTTTCCTAGGCTCACTCTTGAGCCCCATGTTTCTCTTAACAGATAATACCTGGGGAAAAGCACGCTGAGGTCTTAAGATGTCATATAATTGGCAGCTATTTTTAAATCCCTTAAAATTACAATGAAATTCGCCCAAAGGTCAAAGGCAGGCTAGTATTTTGTATTTAAAATTCAGTATCAGAGCCTTTCTATTTTGTGTTTTCAGTCTCACTTTCCTAAGACCGAAGACATCATTAAGAAGATGATTTTCTGTGGTACATATACACCATGGAATATTACGCAGCCATCAAAAACGATGAGTTCACGTCCTTTGTAGGGACATGGATGAACCTGGAAACCATCATTCTCAGCAAAGTGACACAAGAGCAGAAAATCAAACACCGTATATTCTCACTCATAGGTGGGTGTTGAACAATGAGAACACATGGACACAGGGAGGGGAGCACTACACACTGGGGTCCCTTGGGGGGAAATGGGGGAGGGGTGGGGGGGTGGGGAGGTGGGAAGAGATAGCACGGGGAGAAATGACAGATACAGGTGAGGGGACGGAAGGCAGCAAACCACACTGCCAAGTGTGTACCTATGCAACAATCTTGCATGTTCATCACATGTACCCCAAAACCTAAAATGCAATAAATAAAAAAAAGAAGAAGATGATTTTCTGAAATTGATAGGAAAAAAGGTAAGTGACTAAATGTGGACTGCTGTATTCACATATGGGTACCATCCAGAACAAACTGATTTAAAGTCTCTAAGATAATGGAAGACTTATTCATGTAGAAAACTTCCTACCTCTCTCTGTTACCAAAAGACCCTAAACTAATCCACGTAAGAAATGGTTCTGTCCAAATCTACTATTACATTTCACAGGAATTCTTCAGGAAAAATGCCGTAATTTAATACACTGATGGTGCTGCTGATTCAATTTTCTGCTTGCATAAATATCTGCTAAATCCCTTATTATGAATGCACACGGCTAGCCTCAGGTATGAGACCTCCAGTTCTAATCACTGCAGCCACCAGAACTAATGATTCTGTAATGACTTGAAACTGATAAACTAGCAGGCCAGCCTCACCCACCACACTGTTCTGTGAGCTTGCATTAACAGCACTGGCAAGGCGAGTCAAGATCTATGGGTGATGAACAGGGATTAAAGGATTACCTAACTAGATAAAAGCAATGAGGATGAAACTATTTCTAATAAGGAAGCAACGGCCCTCTTTCCCAACAGTGGTGGCAATCTCAGTAAATATTCCAGAGAAGAGTGTTGCAGCTTAGGTTACTATTGATGAAAGATATAACTCTAATAAAAATTCAGTGAGTATAAAAAATGTCAGAGATGGTTTCATATCATGTGTAATAAAGAAAGGCACATAAAAATAACATGTTGCCCATAAAGAGACTATATTACGCTCAATACAGGTACTCAAAAACACAAAGCCAGGGACTGAAAGAGTCTGCTAGTGGTACAGGAATCCACAAAAAAACCAACCTCCAAAATTCAATGTGTAGAAAATTCAGATTTATGCTGGGACTTGGAGAGACTACTTGGAAACACAGTCTTTCAGGTAACCGTAAGCCTGTTGCTTCCAGTATGCGATTTTCAAAATGAAGATATTTAGGAAGAAAAACACGTAACAGAAATTGAAGGGGGAAAAAAACACTTTTTTGAGGTATCTGAAAAGAAACTACATATACTGAAGCTGAATCCTAGAAGTTTCCAAAAAGCCGTAACACCAAATTGGAAAAATTAAATTCTTTGAGAAGAACCACAAAATACAGTAATCAGTTTTGAATTTGAAGTCAGAAGAATGTGAAATCTGTGAGCCTTAATTTAGCAGTGTCCTGCCAGACAACGGCGTCCCACTTAACACTAACTATCGAGATTTTGTTCCATCCTCAACAGAAAGTGCTCACATCCAGGAAAAAAAAAAAAAAAAAAAAAAAAAAACGGAGTTACCAAATTTATTTATGACTGCAAACAACTCCACAGGGTGAGGTGCCGGGCAACTGCTGGTACCTGAGTGCCCTTTTCCCCACCTGATGCTCTCTACCATGCCAGTTTCTATCACTTTGGCCTATTGCCTTCCAATGGAAGAACCAAATATCAAATCCCCTACCAAGTGAAAGACTCTTTCAAAGATCTTTGTTATTTTTTAAATACTAATTTTATTACTTACCAATGTCCAGGACAAAGTTTACCTCTACCTAATAAGAGAACATGGCTCACAGAAACAGATAAAAATTTTAAAGGTTGATTTTAAACTCTGAGTAACGCAAAATAATCCTCTATGGATTTGAATAAAAAAGATAATAACTCTCTCCTTCATACTCCATCCTCCACAAAATTAAGAAGGTATTAGTGAACACGACCACGTGTCCCACTAAACGTAAACAATAAATGTTACTGGTATTAAGCTGCCAGGTAAGAGCTAACATAATTAATAGTAAACACATCATATTTCATTAAGATTCTCCTTGATGCCAGTATTTTTAAAAAAAAATCAATGATCTTTGCAACTTAATAGCCAATCTGAGAAGTAATTTTAGAAAAATAATTGGTTTTAGAAACACATGGATGTAAGTGTATCTTTCTATGACTTTTTGGAGCTTTACAAAGCCATTCCTAGTACTCATAAAACATTTATAAGAAATAATTATACCTCAAATGATTGTTAGCCAATTGTTGGTTCTAATCAATAGTTAAGGACATAGCAGAGGAGGAAATTCATTAAACATTCATTATTGCTCCTAAAAAATGAAAGCAAAATTGAGGGCAATGTAAGCATCAAGAACTTAGTAGGAATGAGAAAAGCCTAAGTTCCAGATGAAAGTGCCCAGAGATGGAAGGTTCCCGCTTTGCAAAGGTGCACAGAGGGTTCTGGAACAGAATCACAGAGACATCAGCAACCTCAAGCCTCAAGAGATGTATGGTTAGATGGCTCAATCATGAATTTTCTGCAGCATGAATCTTCTCACAGCTGCATTTGTTTAAAAAAAGAAATTTTTTTTTGCTTTCACCGCCTTGAGATATTCTTTAAGAATGGGATCCATGATTACATAAGTTTGGGAATCACTGTATATGCTGCCTGTCCTTCAAGAGCCGCAATGTATGTTAAAATATAAAAGGCTTTGAGAAGTCCAGTGAGAAGATGTCTAACTAATATTTAAACTAATGTTGTCCCAGCTTCTCTGACCGACATGCACACCTATAACAACTATTCATGCCTATTAACAGGCCAAGGAGCATCTTTAGGGAAAATTTCTCTCTGGATTTCTTAGTGGTCCTCCATGTTCTACTTGAACAGTTAGTGATGTGACTTCAATTCCCCTACAAGCAGCTCAGCATTACAGACAACTCTACTTACTGACAGGAAACAGCAGAGGTGACACACTTCAGGTTTTAAAGTCAATCTGACCAATATTTGAATTCTCACTCCCCACTTAATCACTGTGTACCTGCAGCAATCTTTCTAATTACCTCTGAGTCTTGGTTCCAACATCTGTATAGCTGGGGTAATAGTAACCACTTACAGTGATGTTGTAAATCTTAGAGACACTATCTATAAAGTGATGAGTAAACTGTCTGCTGTCTATTACTGCTGTCATTATGATATGACATTTCCTTCTATCAAGCTAAAGTTGACCTCCCTATAACCTACATCCATTAAGACTCCTGGAATCAAACAGAATGTATTTTATCCTCCTCCCACTTACTACACTGGCTTTTTCCCAAATTAAACATCCTCAGTTCAACTTTCCCTCAAGGCTTCCAGAGCTTCCACTACTATCTCCACATTTCACTGCTTCTCTTATCTCCAACTCTGTGATTCACTTTGTATTGCTGGACTCTAAATTTGATGGCCTTGACATGGGTAAGGACAGTGTGACCAGAGGGGCTCTTCACCCTTGCAATCTGCCATGAATAACCACTTCCACTAACTACTCTGGATCTCATTCTGTCACACATTCAGCCTAAAATTGTCCAAGCAACTTTGCCCAACATGTGGCTGTGGCTGAAATCACAGAGTGGGTCTCTGGCAGCTGCAGTCACACACATGGAGCTACACTGGTTCTCCAGGGTAGTCTCTGGATCACCCGAATCAGAAGTCCTATGCTAGATCTGCTGAATCTAATCTCTACAAGTAGAGCCCAGGATCAGCATTTCAGCACATATTCTCACAGGTCTTCAGGACACTTCTGTACCACCACCCTGCAGTTTGCAGGACATGTGAAGTTGAAGTTCACTCAACCTGCAAGACTATCTGAAGGATGGAGACATCAACCAGGGTAAAGAAGAAACCACGGAGGGAAGGCAGAACGTGGCAGGCAGAGGCTATGAACAGGCACGGATAAAAGGCCCATGTGGCAGAGCGAGGAAAGGGCAGAGGAGGGCACTGTGAAGGGAAGCTGGAGATGAAAGTGGGTACCTGGCCCGGGGCCTGGCAAGTAGCAAGCTCAGTTCTTGCACTGAGAGCTGGAGGAGCTCCTCCAGGTCACTCAGTTCCGGTGCAGGTCAGCGGCGAATATACCAGGTTCAGACTCCCCCTTGATTCAGGTGCCAGCACCATGCAGAATTTATGGCCTTGCTATGATGAGTATCCACATCATCCTATGATTATGGAATTAATGCAAATTGTGTATTTTCTTTGCAATCTCTCTTCTGCTTATGTGTCCATAATCAACCAAAGTGCAGAAAACATAACACATAGCTCTTCTGGACCCCAGCTACACAACCAGTTATCCCCAAAAACATTTGCAGAGTACTTAAAAAAAGTACTCATCTTGTAGTCCATTATGTGTTGCTATAAAAGAATACCTGAGACTGGGTAATTTATAAAGCAAGGAAGTGTATTTAGCTCACGGTTCTACAGGCTCAGTTCAAGGGCATGGCCCTGAAGTCTGGTGAGGGTTTTCCTGCTGCATTAAGACATGGCAGAGAGGGTCAAAGGGGAAAATAGGAAAACCTGAGAGGGCGGCCTGGCTTCATAACAACCTACTGTTGCAGGAACTAATCCATTTCCATGAAAACTAATCAGTCTCACAAGAACTCACTACCTGAGTAAAAGCACCAAGATATTCATGAAGGATCTGCCCCCCAAAACCCAAATACCTCTCATTAGGCCCCACCTCCCAACATCAAAACACTGGGGATGAAATTTCAATATGGGCTTTGGTTGGGACAGACAAACCATATCTAAAACATAGCCATTTATGCGCTGTTTATGATAGCAAAGACCTGGAACCAACCCAAATGCCCATGAATGACAGACTGGACAAAGAAAATGTGGCACATATACACCATGGAATACTATGCAGCCATAAAAAAAACGACGAGTTTGAGTCCTTTGTAGAGACATGGATGAATCTAGAAACCATCATTCTCAGCAAGCTGACATAAGAACAGAAAACCAAACACCACGTTTTCACTCACAGGCAGGTGTTGAACAATGACAACACTTGAGCACAGGGAAGAGAACAACACTCACTGGGCTAGGTGGGGGTAGGTAGAGGGGAGTTGGGGGAGGGAGAGCGAAGGGGGCAGGGAAGACGGAAAGAGAAAACACCAGGAGAAATGCCTGACGTATGTGACAGAGGTGGGGGGATGGAGACAGCAAACCACCATGGCATGTATGTACCTATCTATGCAACAATCCTACAGGATGCAGGATGTGCACATGTACCCCAGAGCCCAAAGTAAAATTTAAAACATAGCCATTTACTAGATGCAAAAGGCCTTGGGTTAACTCTTCCTATCTATTTCCCTACACACAACTTAGAGGCAAAGGATTAGCCACCAAGCAAACTTTTAACATATTAAAAATAAAATTTACTATTCTTTTGGTCTCATACTGAGTGAGAAAATATAGGAAAATATATACTTTCTAAGCCCTCTTCTCCCTTAAAAATCTACAGCATCTCAATCTTCATACCCTAATACTTAGCCCCTGATATTATAAAGCCTTAATATATACTCTTTTTTGTGTGTATAAATTTACTCATTTATTTGTTCAGTTAGTCAACATTTGTTGAGCACATTTCTGCACTTGGGTCATATAGCTGTAAGTGACCCACCATCCTGTCCTTGGAACTCACAGTCTGGCAGAAACACCTGTTTCTATGTCTAGCTGTGAAGCAGAAGTTAGAAGCAAAAGCTACTTCCATGGCTCCCTCAGAATCATTCATTGATCTCTACCATGCAGAAAATTAATACTTACAAAATTCTGAGATGACTAGTGATCAAAAACAGAGTTCTGAAGTCAGCCCTGTGTTCAAAGCCTAGCCTTGCTATTTACTTGCCCTCTGACCCGGGGCCTCGCTGAATCTCAGTTCCTTCATCCACAAAGACAGGGATGAGAATAGTCCCAGTCTTACATGTTCATCATGCATATTCAAAGAGATGATTCATATAAAGGGCTTAGTGCAGAAGGTGGAATACAGCCAGTGGTCAAAATCAGTAGACATCAATTGTTGTATAAGCTATTAACAATCCTCCCTTAGACTTTGAGGAATATTTACAGAGATCATGGTTCTCACAAAGCATTGCTGCTTCTCCATCTGAGAATCTTGGCCAAGCAGGCCCAGAAAACATTTCTGTGTTACCAAAAAAAACGTGACTGTTCCTTTAAACAAATGTCAAAGATCATGATGAGATCTGGAGCCCAAAACCTTAGTGTACCATGTACTAATTCTCTATAAATTCTTTTGAAGATGAAACACAATCTATTTTCTCACCAAACAGAAAACCACAGACAACTGGAAGCATTAAAAGTGGCAGGAGGTAGCCCGTTTTCCCACCAGCAATGCTGTTCTTTGTAGATGTTCATGGCTCCAACAAATAACTTGCTTGAAATTTAATATAAGAAAAACATTAATTATCAAAAATGCGCATTTCCTTTGATGCAGTGGCTTCACTTCTAGGAACTTATCTCACAGAATTATTTATAGATGCATGACAGATTTAATTACAGCATACTGAATGAACTATTTTTGGTAACAACCAAAAATTAGAAATAAAGCCAATAATGGAATCATGGTTAAGTAACAGTATTTCAGAAGTACACCACACAGAATACGATGTTATAAAAATTATGTATTGATGGACAATTTATGGAGCACTCTCTAAGATGTATTACATGAAAAAGCAAGTATGCAGTTAAAAATGAATATTCATATATATACTGATGTATTTACACAGTCAACTTCTGGAAGGATGCAAAACAGCTGTTAAGAATAGTTATCTATGGGAATAATTATTAGAGAAGAAAAGCAACAAGAAAAATAATTTTACTTTTCATTTTGTGTACTTTTGAAGTATTTGAATTTTTGTGCCTGTGTTTTAGAAGGAAAAAAAAAAAAAAAAAAAAAACCTACAATTCCAAACTGCCAGTTCAAAAGCCAGAATGCCTTCCCAAATTATAAGTAACACTGAGCTAAAAAGAAACAATTAGACATTCCTTAAAAAAAATCTGACAAGCTTCATGATAAAGGCAAGCAGTATTTTTAACACAGATTTTTTTTTTAAAAAAAAGAAATAAACAAGTTGACAACCAGCAACTTCTCCCTATTATGTGCAGCATAGTATACCAGAGATTAAAACTTGGTTGAAGAGACACACTTGGATTGGAACATTGATTCCAGCTGACCCTAAACCAGGCGTCAACAATCTATGGCCCTCAGCCAAATCTGGCCTGCCACCTGTTTTATATAACCTATGAGGGTAAAATAATTTTTACATTTGAAAGTGAATGAAAAACTTAAAACAGTATTTCATAACACATGAAAATTGTATGAAATTCAAATTTCTATTTCCACAAAGTTTTATTAAAACACAGACATACCCACTCATTTGCTTATTTTAATGGCAGCCTCCCTCTACAAGGTCAAATTGGGTTGTTCCAACAGAGATGAACCCCAAAGGACAAAAATAATTATTACCTGACTTTTCACAAAAATAAGTTTGCTGATTCCTGCCCTATAAACTGACTTAACTGAGCCTCAGTTTTCTTACCTGTAAGACAGGTACAGTAATAGCCTCAACTCCACAGAGCAGTTGTGAAGACCGAACATAATAATATATGAAACCCTAAGCATGTGCTGGCTTTTTAATATTATTTCTCACATTTTAACACTGAAATCAGGATTTTTAATAGTCAATGGTGTATCTGAGTGCATTCACAGAAACAGGGGAAGCCCCACTGCACAGCCTCCCTGAATGCTCCCTCAGCTACATCCTCCCCGCTGCCTGTCAACACAAGCTGCTTGTCCCTGTGTGAAGACTTGGGAAGCTGAATCTTTCCAAGAGGGCTTCCTCCCTCGAGAGGACACACAGAATGGCTTGAGTATTCAGGAATCGGTTGTTTTATGCTACAGAGAAATGAAGTGAATGAAAGCAGTCTCAAGGGCACATCATAAGAGGGAGTACCAGTGATATTTACCAGTCCATGAGGATCAGAGCAAACACATGTTCCAACTTGGCTAAAACTGTACAAATCATACTTGCCTGTCTTAGCTGACTGATGCTCCTACCAATTCAACAAGTTAGGTATCACCACCCCTATTCTACAGACCCAGCGAAGTCTGTGACATACCCTACACACCATCTAATGACGTGGCAACACCAGAAAGTGGAGTCTCAGCTTCTTTTCCTCTTACAGCATGTTCTTACACTTGAGCATGCATCAGAATCAATCAGAGGGCTTGTTTCAACACAGACTGCTGTCCCCCACACCCAAGTCTCTGCTGCAGCAGGTCAGGTGAGGATGGAGAATTTGTGTTTCTAACAAGTCCTCAGCTAAAGACCACGTGGTTGTCTGAGGGCCATGCTCTGAAAACCAATGAGTTATACCACAGAGCCACTGAAAATGTAAAATACTCACCCCTTATCATCTTTCCCTCCTCCGATTCTCCAAAGTGAATTTTAACCAACCTCACCCACACAATAAACCATTTTCTTGTTTGTTTGCCTGTTTGTTTTCAATAAAACAATCACACTTGTCTTCCCATTGGTGTCTTGGCTGGACTCACTGCAAGACCAGGAGCCAGGAGACTGTAGACTAGTCCTGATGGGCCAGTAACTAGCTGGGGAGTCTTTGGCAAGTGACTTCACCTCTCTAGCTTGGGTTTCCCCTCTGTGAAGTGAGAAAGCCAATCAGATTATTTCCAAGAGCTGCACTATAGAACACAAGGCTGATGCTCTGATTCGGCAGAGCAGTCTCCCTGCCTGAGTGGTCACCATCAATCCATTAAACTCCTAGAGAGGCTCCTCTCAGTAATGAACGAACCAAAGAAAACTACTGGGTAAGACACATTTATGTAGGCACCAGCAAAATGGTGCCACAGATGGGCTTTGAGAGGGCTGCACGGCACCCAATTTTAGGTTATAAATAAGCTTTAAAGCATTAAAAGACAAGATGATGGGAAAAAATTCAGATAACAACATCCGTCCTAAAAGCAGCTTAGTTTCCTCTGTACTGTCCTAGGAACTTCTCTCTCTCCTGGTGACCACCTCCCTAAAGCCCAATAGGTGTCTGGCTCTCTGTATCGGTCTTTTTTGAGATTTATTATTATTATACTTTAAGTTTTGGGATACATGTGCAGAATGTGCAGGTTACATAGCTATATACATGCCATGGTGGTTTGCTGCACCCATCAACCTATAACCTACATTAGGTATTTCTCCTGATGCTATTCCCTCCCCTAGCCTCATCACACCCCTCAACAGGCCCCAATGTGTGATGTTCCCCTCCTTGTGTCCATGTGTTCTCATTGTTCAGCTCCCACTTATGAGTGAAAACATGAAGTGTTTGGTTTTCTGTTCTTGTTTTTAGTTTGCTGAGAATAACAGTTTCCAGTTTCATCCATGTCTCTGCAAGATATAAACTCATCCTTTTTTATGACTGCCTAGCATTCCATAGCATATATGTGCCACATTTTCTTTATCCAGTCTATCATTGATGGGCATTTGAGTTGGTTCCAAGTCTTTGCTATTGTGAACGGTGCTGCAATAAACATATGTGTGCATGTGTCTTTATAATAGAATGATTTATAATCCTTTGGGTATATACCCAGTAATGGGATTGCTGGGTCAAATGGTATTTCTTGTTCTAGCTCCTTGAGGAATCACCACACTGTCTTTCACAATAGTTGAACTAATTTACAATCTTACTAACAATATTAAACTGTTCCTATTTCTCCAATCCTCTCCTGCATCTGTCGTTTCCTGAAGTTTTAATGATTGCCATTCTAACTGGCATGAGATGGTATCTCATTGTGGTTTTGATTTGCATTTCTCTAATGACCAGTGATGATGAGCTTTTTTTCATATGTTTGTTGGCCACATAAATGTCTCCTTTTAAGAAATGTGTGTTCATATCCTTCACCTACTTTTTGATGGGGTTTTCTTGTAAATTTGTTTAAGTTCCTTGTAGATTCTGGATTTTAGCCCTTTGTCAGATGGATAGATTGATTGCAAACATTTTTTCCCATTCTGTAGGTTACCTTTTCACTCTGATAGTAGTTTATTTTGCTGTACAGATGCTCTTTAGTTTAATTAGATACCATTTGTCAATTTTGGCTTTTCTTGCTATTGCTTTTGGTGTTTTAGTCATGAAGTCTTTCCCTATGCCTAGGTCTTGAACGGTATTGTCTAGGTTTTCTTCTAGGGTTTTTATGGTTTTAGGTCTTATGTTTAGGTGTGTAATCCATCTTGAGTTAATTTTTGTATGAGGTGTAAAGAAGGGGTCTAGTTTCCATTTTCTGCATATGGCTAGCCAGTTTTCCCAACACCATTTATTAAATAAGGAATCTTTTCCCCATTGCTTGTTTTTGTCAGGTTTGTCAAAGATCAGATGGTCATAGATGTGTGGCATTATTTCTGAGGCCTCTGTTCTGTTCCATCAGTCTATATATCTGTTGTGATGCCAGTACCATGCTGTTTTGGTTACTGTAGCCTTACAGTTTAGTTTGAAGTCAGGTAGTGTGATGCCTCCAGCTTTGTTCCTTTTGCTTAGGATTGTCTTGGCTATATGGACTCTCTTTTGGTTCCATATGAAATCTGAAGTACAGGTATCGATTGACTTACGACCTATGCAACTTACGACCATTCGACTTTACAACCACAATCCCTAGGCATGACTGCTCTGCGTCTGGCAGCGCAAATTTGCCCACCTGGGCGTACGACAGTGCGGACCAGCTTCTGGCAGCACTACCATCTCCACGTGCACCATTTCAACCGTACATATAGCCTACTCAACTTACAACCAAATCATGTTACAACCATTCCGCGGTCCCAACCGTGGACGTAAGTCAAGCACTAGCTGTAGTTTTGTCTAATTCTGTGAAGAAAGTCAATGATAGCTTGATGAGGATATAGCATTGATCTATAAATTGCTTTGGGCAGTAAGGCCATTTTCAAGATATTGATTCTTCCTATCCATGAGCTTGGAAGTTTTTCCACTTGCTTGTGTCCTCTCTTATTTCCTTAAGCAGTAGTTTGTAGTTCTTTTTGAAGAGGTCCTTCATATCCCTTGTAAGTTATATTCCTAGGTATTTTATCTTCTTTGTAACAATTATGAAAGGGAATTCACTCATGATTTGGCTATTACAGGTGTATAGGAATGCTTGTGATTTTTGCACATCGATTTTGTATCCTGAGACATTGCTGAAGTTGCTAATCAGCTTCAGAAGGTTTTGGGCTGAGATGATGGAGTTTTCTAAATATACGATCATGTCATCTGCAGAGACAACTTGATTTCCTTTCTCCCTATGTGAATACCCTTTATTACTTTCTCTTGCCTGATTGTCCTGGCCATAACTTCCAAAACTATATTGCACAGGAGTGCTGAGAGAGGACATCCTTGTCTTGTGCCAGTTTTTAAAGGAAATGCTTCCAGCTTTTGCCCATTCAGTATGATACTGGCTGTAGGTTTGTCATAAACAGCTCTTATTATTTGAGATACGTTCTGTCGATGCCTAGTTTGTTGAGAGTTTTTAGCATGAAGGGGTGTTGAATTTTATTGAAGGCCTTTTCTGTTATCCATCGAAATAATCATGTGGTTTTTGTCATTGGTTCTGCTTAGGTGATGGATTACATTTACTGATTTGTGTATGTTGAACCAGCCTTGCATCCCAGGGATGAAGCCGACTTGATCGTGGTGGATAAGCTTTTTGATGTGCTACTGGATTTGGTTTACCAGTATTTTATTGAGGGTTTTCACACTGATGTTCATCAGGGATATTGGCCTGAAATTTTCTTTTTTTGTTGTATCTCTGCCAGGTTTTGATATCAGGTTGATGCTGGCTTCAAAAAAATGAGTTTGGGAGGTGTTCTTTTTTTTTCTATTGTTCGGAATAGTTTCAGAAAAAATAGTACCAGCTTCTCTTTGTACCTCTTGTAGAATTCAGCTTTGAATCCATCTGGACCTGGGGTTTTTGTGGTTGGTAGGCTATTATTACTTCAATCTCAGAACTTGTTTTTGGTCTATTCAGGGGCTTGACTTCTTCCTGGTTTAGTCTTGGGAAGGTATGTGTCCAGGAATTTATCCATTTCTTCTAGATTTTCTAGTTTATTTGCATAGAGGTATTTATAGTATTCTCTGATGGTAGTTTGTATTTCTATGGGATCAGTGGTGATAACGCCTCTATCATTTTTTATTGTGTCTATTTGATTCTTCTCTTTTCTTCTTTATTAGTCTGGCTAATGGTCTACTTTGTTATCTTTTCAAAAAACCAGCTCCTGGATTCATTGATTTTTTGAAGGGTTTTTGATGTCTGTATATCCTTCGGTTCTGCTCTGATCTTAGTTATTCCTTGTTTTCTGCTAGCTTTTGAATTTTTTGCCGTTGCTTCTATAGTTCCTTTAATCGCAATGTTAGAGTATGAATTTTAGATCTTTCCTCCTTTCTTCTGTAAGTATTTAGTGCTATAAATTTCCCTCTAAACACTGCTTCAGCTGTGTCATAGAGATTCTGGTATGTTGTTTCTTCTCACTGGTTTCAAAGAACTTATTTATTTCTGCTTAATTTTGTTAATTACCCAGTAGTCATTCAGGGGCAGATTGTTCAGTTTCCACGTAGTTGTACAGTTTTGAGTTTTTCTTTTTTTATTATGCTTTAAATTCTGGGGTACAAATGCAGATCTTGCAGGTTTGTTGCATAGGTACACACATGCCATGGTGGTTTGCTGTCTCCATCCCACCGTCACTAACATCAGGCATTTCTCCCAGCATTATCCCTCCCCAACCTCTTTACCCCTGCTGTCCCTCCCCTAGCCACCACCTCCCAACATATCCCAGTGTGTGATGTTCCCCTCCCTGTGCCCATGTGTTCTCATTGTTCAACACCTGCCTATGAGTGAGAACATGTGGTGTTTGGTTTTCTGTTCTTGTGCCAGTTTGCTGAGAATGATGGTTTCCAGATTCATCCATGTCCCTATGAAGGACATGAACTCATAGTTTTTTTATGGCTGCATAGTATTCCATGGTGTATATGTGCCAAATTTTATTTATCCAGTCTATTGTTGATGGACATTTGGGTTGGTTCCAGGTCTTTACTATTGTAAACAATGCCGCAATGAACATACATGTGCATGTGTCTTTACAATTGATCAATTTATAATTCTTTGGGTATATACCTAGTAACAGGATTGCTGGGTCAAATGGTGTTGAATGATTAGAACATGTGGACACAGGGAGGGGAGCCTCACACACTGTGATCAGTTGCGGGGGTGCTAGGAGAGGAACAGCAGGGGTTGGGGAGGGTGAGGAAGGATAACAAGGGGAGAAATACCAGATACAGGTGATGTGGGGATGAAGGCAGCAAACCACCTTGCCATGTATGTATCTATGCAACAATCCTGCATGATCTGCACATGTGCCCCAGAACCTAAAGTAAAATAAAAAATAAAAATAAAAAAAATAAAGTCTGTTTTTATCAGAGACCAGGATTGCAACCTCTGGTTTTGTTTTGTTTTGTTTTGTTTTCCATTTGCTTGGTAAATAGTCCTTCATCCCTTTATTTTGAGCCTATGTGTGTCTTCACATGGGAGATGGGTCTCCTGAATACAGCACACTGATGGGTCTTGACTCTATCCAATCTGTCAGTCTGTGTCTTTTCACTGGTGCATTTAACCCATTTACATTTAAGGTTAATATTGTTATTTGTGAATTTATGATGCTAGCTGGTTATTTTGCCTGTTAGTTGATGCAGTTTCTTCATAGAGTCGACAGTCTTTACAATTTGGTATGTTTTTGCAGTGGCTGGTACCAGTTTTTCCTTTCCATATATAATGCTTCCTTCAGAAGCTCTTGTAAGGCAGGCCTGGTGGTAACAAAAATCTCTCAGCATTTGCTTGTCTGTAAAGGATTTTATTTCTCCTTTGCTTAATGAAGCTCAGTTTGGCTGGATTAAAATTCTGAGTTGAAAATTCTTTAAGAATGTTGAATATTGGACCCACTCTCCTCTGGCTTGTAGGGTTTCCACAGAGAGATCTGCTATTAGTCTGATGGGCTTCCCTTTGCGGGTAACTCGACCTTTCTCTCTGGCTGCCCTTAACATTTTTTTCTTCATTTCAATCTTGTTAAATCTGAAGAGTATGTGTCTTGGGGTTGCTCTCCTTGAGGAGTATCTCTGTGGTGTTCTCTGTATTTCCTGAAATTAAATGTTGGCTTGTCTTGCTAGTTTGGGGAAGTTCTCCTGGATAATAACTTGAAGAGTGTTTTCCAACTTGGTTCCATTCTCCTCATCACTTTCAGGTACACCAATCAAACTTTGGTTTGGTTTTTGAACAGAGTCCCATATTTCCCGGAGGCTCTGTTCGTTCCTTTTCAATCTTTTTTTCTCTAATCTTGTCTTCACACTTTATTTCATTAAGTTGATCTTCAATATCTGATATCCTTTCTTATGCTTGATCAATTCAGCTACTGATACTTGTGTATGCTTCACAAATCTTTTGTGCTGTGTTTTTCAGTTCCATCAGGTCATTTATGTTTTTCTCCAAACTGGTTATTCTAGTTAGCAATACCTATAACCTGTTGTCAAGGTTCTTAGCTTCCTTGCATTGGGTTAGAACATGATCCTTTAGTTCAGAGGAGTTTGTTATTATCCACCTTCTGAAGCCTACTTCTGTCAATTCATCAAACTAATTCTCCTTCCAGTTTTGTTCCCTTGCTGGCAAGTAGTTGTGATCCTTTGGAGGAGAAGAGGTGCTCTGGTTTTTGGAATTGTCAGCCTTTTTGTGCTGTTTTTTCCTCATCTTCATGGATTTATCTACCTTTGGTCTTTCTTTAATGTTGGTGACCTTTGGATGTTGTTTTTGTGTGGACGTCCTTTTTGTTGATGTTGATGCTATTCCTAGTTTTCCTTCTAACAGTCAGGCTCCTCTGCTGCAGGTCTGCTGGAGTTTGCTGGAGGTTTACTTTGGACTCTGTTTGCTTGACTATCACCAGGGGAGGCTGCAGAACAGCAAAGACTGCTGCCTGTTACTTCCTCTGAAAGCTTCCTCCCAGGAGGGCACCCACCAGATGCCAGCTGAAGCTCTCCTGTTTGAAGCGTCTGTCGACCCCTGTTGGGAGGTGTCTTCCAATCAGGAGGCATGGGGGTCAGGGACCCACTTGAGGAGGCAGTTGGTACCTTAGCAGAGCTCGAGCACTGGGCTTCAGATCCACTGCTCTCTTCAGAGCCAGCAGGCAGGAATGTTTAAGTCTGCTGAAGCTGTGCCCACAGCCGCCCCTTCCCCCAGGTGCTCTGTGAGGGAGATGGGAGTTTCATTTATAAGCCCCTGACTGGGTCTCCTCCCTTTCTTTCAGAGATGTCTTGCCCATAGAGAAGGAAACTAGAGAGGCAGTCGGGCTACAGTGGCTTTGCTGAGCTCTTGTGGGCTCCACCCAGTTCGAAATTCCTGGCTTTGTTCACACTGTGAGGGGAAACTGCCTACTCAAGCCTCAGTAATGGCAGATGCTCCTCCCCCACCAAGCTTGAGCATCCCAAGTCGACTTCAGACTGCTGTGGTGGCAGCAAGAATTTCAAGCCAGTAGATCTTAGCTTGCTTGGGCTGCGTGGGGGTGGGATCTTCTGAGCTAGACCACTTGGCTCCCTAGCTTCAGTGCCTTTCCAAGGGAGTGAACAGTTCTGTCTTGTTGGCATTCCAGGCACCACTGGGGTATGAAGAAAAAAAAAAAAAAACAACTCCTGTAGCTAACTTGGTGTCTGCCCAAATGGCTGTCCCATTTTGTGCTTGAAACCCTGGGCCCTGGTGGTATAGGCATGTGAAGGAATCTCCTGGTCTGCAGGTTGTGAAACTTGTGGGAAAAGTTCATCCTGGCACCGTCCCTCATGGCCTCCCTTGGCTTGGGGAGAGAGTTCCGTGACCCCTTGTGCTTCCCGGGTGAGGCAACACCTCCGTGGGCTCACCTTCCATGGGCTATACCTACTGTCTAATCAATCCCAGTGCGATGAGCCAGTTACTTCAGTTGGAAATGCAGAAATCCCCCTCCCTCTGTATTGATCTCACTGGGAACTGCAGACCATAGAAGTTTCTATTTGGCCATCTTGCAGCTACCTCAGCCATCTTGGCAGACACCCAGTCTCTTTTTTAAAATCTCTGGTCAAGGATAAGGCCCAATACATGATTCAATGTTTGCTGTTTCCATTGGGCATGGAAATGAATGGCCTTAGAGCTGCTCGGTGTCCATGGCTCCCAGGCCAGTACCAGGCATTCCACAGCCATGTAGCTGATGGTCCTGCCAGGGCTCCCTAGGGCCTAGCCTGAGATCAGAGCTTCCATGAGGGTGGCCAGCAGCCTCCCTAGAGCAGGTCTGCTCAGCCTCTGCCCTGCTGACATGAGGTCACTTCTGTAGGGCTGTCCTATTCCCTGATGGGCAAAATCTCCCCAGTTGAGAACCACTGTCCTAGATGCATAAAGGGTGTCAAGAATAGAACACAGCCTTCAGAACCAGAGGAGCCAGGGTTCAAATCCCTCTCACCCACCACACCAACTAGATAATTTTGGGCCAGACCCTTTTTTTTTTTTTTTTTTTTTGACATGGCATCTCTCTCTGTCACCCAGGCTGGAGTGCAGTGGTGCAATCCTGGGTCACTGCAACCTGTGTGCCTCGCAGGTTCAAGTGATTCTCCTGCCTCAGCCTGCCTCCCAAATAGCTGGGATCCCAGTTGTTACAGGCACGTACCATGCACCAGCACACCTGGATGATTTTTGTATTTTTAGTAGAGACAAGGTTTCACCATATTGGTCAGGCTGGTCTTAAACTCCTGACCTCATGATCTGCCTGCCTCAGCCTCCCAAACTGCTGGGATTACAGGCATGAGCCACCACACCCAGCCTCCTTTGCTTATTATTTAAAGAGTAAGCGAGCTCATAGTAACATGTTTAGACAGACAGCGTAAAAAAATTATGAAGCAAAAACTAAATTCCTCATACCCCTCTCAGCCCATTCCTCAGAGATAATCCATTACAGTTTGATATTGATGCAGGTATTTTATATGCAATTACAAGCATTTGTCAGATACATACATACATAAACACTTTGTTTGACATAATTAGAATCGTATTAGACATATTATTTGCTTTTTTTATACTTATCATATCAAAGATACTTTTCCAGATTACCACACATGAATTTTTTATGCCTTATGAAATCTGCTGAGTGTGTTACTCTCAGGATTTGAACCCAATTTTGCAATTGTAAAATGGGTACCACCATGCTTTTCTTAGAGAGTTGTCAGCATTCATTAAGATTGAGCACACGTGCACACACAAACGCTGTCAAAAGGAGTAGCAGTAGAGTACAGTGCAGCAGGTGTTCAATAAGTGGTATTATTATTAATTCAACAGCTATTAACTCAGCATTTACTTTGCATCCAGTCCCATGCTGAACCCTGGCAACACAGCAGGACACAAGAGAGATGTAAGCCTGCTCTCAGGGAAAGCACAGTCTAGCTAAGGACAAGTAGCAAATAATTCTTTAAAATTATTAAATTACAATCATGTAACAATGCAAAGCATAGCCTATTAGGAGAGTGTGGCCTAAAATGGTCTACGGTCTATCAGAGAAAGCTTCCTGAGTCAGTAACATGCAAACCAACACCTCAAGAATGAGTTGGACAGGCCACAGGAAGGGGCTAGAAATATGCTAAGCTGGGAAAACAGAATGTGTGCAGATCCTCATGGGGCAAGCTGTGTGCTAGTTATTATAATATTATGGCAAGCTCTTAAAGGAACAGCTAAATAACTAAGAGACAGGAGAGCTCTAATTCACTTTCTTAATTACAATTTGCCTATCTCCCCCATGCTATCTGGAAAGTTATACCAACAGGATAATTTTCCATTTGGTACATTTGAATAATCAAGCTCATGGAGGAAAGCATGTTCTAAGAAAAATGGTACACATATAGAGCAACATAAACCAAAGTAGAAAAATGTGGATGACAGTCATGACCACACACCAGCCGCTGAGAATACTGTATAGAACAGTTCCTACAGCATGAGGTAACTCATGTCAGGCAATATCTTTCCCGAATGATCCCTGCTCTGTCATCCTTCCGCCTGAATGTCCCTGGAGGCAGAAACAGTTCTTCCCCTTTCTCTTTCAGGGCGGGACAGCTCAGTGTTGACCAGATATAAACACCAAGCACATAGTTTCCAAACACATAATAATCCCTCTGCATCCGAGAGTGGTAGGGGTCTTTTCTTTGGTGTCTGAGACAGCATGATGTTCTAAACATCTAAAGAGTCATTATTTGACACCCTAACAAAACTACATTTAAGCTGGCACGCACAAAAATTCTCAAACAACGTGAGCTAAGTCAGAAGACAGAAATTCCTAAGAGCATGCCCTTAGGGGCAGTGGCATGGGATCTGTGGATATGGCTCCATGCTTCGAAGCTGGACAACAGCACACTGGTAGGGACATGGGTAGGGACTCCTAGGGATTTAACCTACCCCTCCAAGCCCTCAGTGGTTACTGTGTAAAGAAAATGACTTCCCATGTCATTCTTTATTCACCCCCCACTTGCCTCCCCAAGCACCTGAATGTCAGGTAAAAGTACTTCCTTTTCTGGAGGACAACATTCCCTCTACATGAGTCTCACAGTGAGAGGTCACACTGCATTTCGAAACCTGTGCCTGTGTCTATCTACAGCTCTGGACAGACAAAACAGGGCACCAAGGTCATTAATTCCCCTGCTTTTCTTGCCAAAGACAATAGAATCCATTCAGAGCTCTAAATTTATGAAACTGAAATTAGCTCTAAATTCATGAAACTGAAGCTCTACAAGGAGTGGGTAGGTTACTTTTCTTTACTAGGAACATCTAGTAATTCTGCCATTTTTCTTTTTTACCTCCTTGTATTTGCAATGAATGAGGCCTTGATTATAAAAGATTGACCTCATTTACTCATTAGATATTCTTGCAAAGCTGCATAGATATAACTTTGGGAAACTGAATCTACCTCAGACATACCAATTAGGCAGACTGTTTGAGGAAATTCTATGGGGAGTCATTGTATAAAATAAATTATCACCTCTCAACAGACCTGCCTTATCACAGAACTGCCTAAACTCAAGGTCAGAAACAACCTCAACAGTATCTGTCCTCATCCAATGTTCAGTTCATCCTATAGCAAACCAGCCTTGTGGCTATCTACTCTTACATGTACACATCCCAGGAACGGTGACTCCGTCTCCCTCATGGCAGCCTGCTCCATCCTCACACAGCTTGGGATATAAAAATGCCATACCCGGATTGAGCCAAAAGCCATCCCTTTACAATTCCTACTCCCTAATTCCAGGGCCACCCTCTGGAACCAAACGGAATCCTCAACTCCCTCTCTTTGAGCAACCTACAAATATCCAGGTATGACTATTATGTCTGAAGGAGTTCAAATGTCCACACACCATGCCAGCTTATATTGAGGCTGCCCCCAGCTCTTGGTGTCTCACCATGCTACTCCTGCTTGTAAAACTATTCATAAGGCACTCGAAATCATTTCTGGGTGAAGGAATCTGTGCCTTGCTTTGAGAACAGAATGATGAATGCTCACTCTTAATCTGACAGTATAATTTTATCATTACAAACTAGGAATTCCTCCTCCTGCCTAATCACTGACAGAAAGAACAACTCAGGATCGACCTCGCTAAAAGCAAAAATCGTAATTATTAGCAGATGCCTGCCAACGTTTGCATGGCTTATATTCATAAATTGTATTTTTCCCAAGGGTATATTTTTCTCTTACCATAATTTTATCTTAGCAGGGTCACCACAAAGAGATGTGGCTTAAAATTAGGCATTCTGTGGGTATCTATATTTTTTTTATGACTGCTTCATAATACCTGCTTGAAAACATTACAAAATCAAACTCCTGCATGTATGTGTTGTGGTAGTGTACCCAAATTCTTCCACCACGAGGAACCCTTTCCACTGTTAAAAAAAAATGTATAAATCCCCCCTGTCCTTGACCCCTCCAAAGATAACTATCATGCTAATCGTTCTGTTAGTTGCTGAGAATTTTATAATGACAGGAACTAATATGGATTTGCTAATGTCTTTAAATAAGATGTGGATTTTATTGAACACATCAGCATCCACACACATTTGAGAAACAGACGTAAATATGCATGTATGTGTGCAAGGAAATCATTTCCCACCCACATAAAGCCCACACCACACTGTGAAGCTCCACATTAACATTGCCCTTGGCCCTGGTCGCCTATGGGGAAGAATGCTGACATTCTTAATCCCTCATTTGCCTGTGGGTTTGAACTCATCTACAGTGTTAGCATGGGGAAAGGTAACTATGCAGTCAGGCATCAAAGCTCTGGTTTGGATTCTGAATGTCTCACCAACAAGACTGGCTCTGCCTGCCACTTGGCTGGAGAGAGAAGAACCATATGCTTCCATTAATTGGCAGCACAGATCATCTGAACTCCTTGTTCCTGCCAGGAAAGCCCAGAACTCTCTGTTCCCAGTGCTCATCAGTTACCAGCAACAAAACAATCAGAGTATTCCCTGATGGAGATGCAGGCCAACCATTCTTCCTGATATTGTCAATTTCATCTGTGTACCAAGCCAGCCCTTTAGAAGACTGTGCACTCTGAATTATTGAGTTGATTTACAGAACTGTACTTTGGCACTAAGCATCACTGTATACTGAAATATCTTGGATGAAGTAATCATAAAAGCTTACTAGGGTATTCACTGTCAGATACTGACAGAAACACGATCTACCCTGATAAACCCCCTTCTTAACCCACAAGAGGAAGGCATCTCTGGACTCACTTCTATGAATACCTGTATTTCTCCTGAACATCTGCCTTGTTTACATAGCATGGGAACATAGTGCTCTGTACTTGTTTGTTTTGTTAGGAAGCTCTGTACACTTCTGAGCCCAGCTACAGAAGTGTACAGAAACTTACTATGCATGTGATAGAGTACTACCTTTACTGTGCCTTTATTTACTTGTACTCAAATTTTTCTGTACACTTCTGAGCCCAGCTATAGAAGTGTACAGAAACTTACTATGCATGTGATAGAGTACTACCTTTACTGTGCCTTTATTTAATTTACTTGTACTCAAATTTTTTTTCTTATACTCAAGTATTTCCATTATTTGTGTTATCACTTGACACTTATATAGACGTATAAGTTGCTTTTTGGTGAATGAGGCAGAGACAAAAACAAAAAAAAGACATGTCGGGCTATCATCTATTTGTTTGCAGATCCGAGGACCACTGAGTGACAGTTCAAGTAAGTTCCTGCAGGGAAATTGAGCATTCATGGACGTGAAGTGAATGTAGGGGGAGAACTCAGAGCACTGATCGCCATATATTGATGTTAGGAAGGAAAAGGGGGAGCTAGAGTGGAGTTCAGGGCAAGGGCCTGAGGGTGGCACAACCCTGGGCAAATTTAGAACTAGAACATCACAGAGGCTCCAGTGGGCAAGGAGGACATTTTTTCACATAATTAGGGATTGTATTGTCTTGGCAATGACTGCAAACTGACATTTTCCATCTTCTCTAGCCCTTTCTATCATGAATTTTGGACCCAAAGAAGAAGAAAATCAGTGCAGGGCCATCTACTATACACAGCACCCATGCTCTGCAGAGCAGCTTCTCCTGGCCAGGCTGCCAGTGTCCATGGAACTGCCCACTCTCTCCTGACAGCAAGGAAACTCAGCACGTCATATCATCACTCTTGAGATCACATGGGTTTTCCACTTTTGTTCTTTGGGACCTGGCATATGTTTCTAAGTCATGGGGGTACCATATTCTGTATGGATTTTTTAGTATGAGTCTTGTGCATATATGCATGTATGAGGGCATGGGTTGTATTTCCCTCTTTTAAAGACTAAACCAGCCCATCTCCAGGTGATGCAGGAGGCCACACAGAAATAGCAATTCAGGCCCTCATGCTTATTACAAGCGACTTTAGGCCTTGTACTGGTCCATTTTGTGCTGCCATAATAGAGTATCACAGACTGGGTAATTTATAATGAAGAGAAATTTACTTGGCTGATGGTTCTGAAGTCTGAGAAGTCCAAGATCAAGGGGCTGCATCTGATGAGGTGCTTCCTGTTACCTCGGGACATGGGGGAAGGCATCACATGGTGAAAAAGAGCAAGAGGTCAGACTCCTACCCTCAAGTCCTTTTGCAATAGATATGCATGGCTCCATTCCTGAGGGTGGAGCCCTCATGACCTAAACAGCTCCCCTAAGCCCCATCTCTCAACACTGTTGCATTAAGGATTAGGTTTCCAATGCATGTCTACATGCTTGCGGGTAGGTGGGCGGGGGTGGTGCACAGGGGACATATTCAAACCACAGCAGGCCTCCTGTGGTCTCTGAGCACAGTCCCAACAAAGACAACTTCCACTCAGGCAGCCTGTCACCAACTCTGCGAGGCGCTGCCTCCAACCCGAGGGCTATGCGGCTGCACCAAGTCAGACGGACCACAAGGACACATCAACCTCCAGCACACGCACAATACACGCAAAAGACAAGAAGAGAAGCCACAAACAGCCCAAAGGCACATTTACCCTCTCACTGTTTTTTTTTAATAATTGATTTTCCAGCACTGAAGAACTAGATTTCACACACAAAAACAAATCTTCATTACCGGCTGCTTTTGAGCAATCTAAAGACAGTGCTGACCCAAGCCCTCATAACATCCTCAGCTAGAGCTGGGTCAGGGCTGCTCTCTGCAGGTGGCATGGGTGTTACTTTGTCCCAGTCCCCACCACTCCCAGTGTTACTGCATCAAGCCCATCTTGCTACCCACAATCCTGCTCTGTGTGTTTCAAGGTGCCGAGCAGAATGAGACTTGAGAGACAAAGAGAAAAGTGAAACAGCCTACTAAAGCAATGATTGACATTTCCTTCCTAGCTCTCAACAAAAGTATTTTTAAAAGAAGCACCCTATCTTCAATGACCTGAATATTTGTGTCCCTCCGAAAACTTGTATGTTGAAATCCTATCTCCAATGTGGTAGCATTAGGAGGTATGGCCTTTGGGTGGTGATTAGGTCATGAGGGTGAATGCTCTTGAATGCCATCAGTGCTGTTATCAAAGGGACCCAGGGAGTTCTTCAGCTCTCTTTCCCCAAACATGAGGACACCATCTACAGGTAGATGGCTATCTGTAACCTGGAAGAGGGCCCTCACCCGCACCCAACTATGCTGGCACCCTCATCTCCAACTTCTGGCCTCCAGAACTGTAGGAAATAAATTTCCACTGTTTTTTGGTCACTCATTCAATGGTATTAGAATAGCAGTGCCAAAGGACTAAAGCATGATCAGATTTCACTTCTGCAGTGCTGAGGGATCAACTATCAGAAAACACTGCTCCCCACCAAATGCTACCCCCTCCTCTCTACCTCCAACACCTGCCTATCTTCAGAAGGGCCCCCAGGTCACCTTTTATAGGATCCTTTTCCTGGCCTTCAGCCAGGAAGGGCTGACTAATCCCTGGCCTGAGCCTCAGCTCTGCAAGCTTCTGTTAGGGCACCTCAAACATATCCTCTGAGTGATTTTATTTCATGGGTATCTCTTGGCTCTGTAGACTACAAGCCACCTGAGGAGAGCACTGTTAAACTCCCTTCCACAGTCCTTCAACCAACACATATGTACTAGGGGATCTGTGAGTTCTTGATTCAATGATTCACTGATCAATGAGCTCACATTCTGATGGAATAGGTAGAGACATTAAAATCACTAAGATAATTCCAAATATGAAACACCAGAAGATAGCAGTACTCTATCTCCTGCCAAAGCTTTCACGCCCTTCTCATGTTCATTATGAGACTGAATCAGGAGTTTTACCCCTCATGCCACAGGTGTAATAAATGTCATAATTTCTATTATACAGATAGGAAAACTGAGGCACCCACTTAGGTACACACAGCTATTCGAGAGAAGAGCTAGGAAATAAACCCAGTTTCTGAGACTGCAAAGCCCCAGGGCATTTCTACTAGACCACATTGCCTTTCATCAGGCATGGTTTCTAGGGCAGAATAAACATTTAATAGGTCTCCAGCAGTTAATTGCTACATAGTACAACTGAGGAGCTTAACGTAACCAAACCTCCATCTCGGACCTGAAAGGTGTAGGGGAAGCAGGTGATGCCTGCAGTTTTTCTCCAAGCAGCCATCTCCTGATTGGGAAAACACAATAATCCACTCTATGTTCTCAAATGAGAAAACTTTAACACCATTATTGATTGATTTTAAAATTCAGCTGACATTTTTTTTTCCCCTATTGAGAATTTTCCCAAACCAAGGCTGGGTCATTAGGACTTGACAAATACGATATAATTAATTCAGGGACTGTTGTTCTAGCAGGTGGATTAACATGCAGCTTTTTTTTTTTTCCTTTTTATAAAACAAACACTACATTTTATAAGTTTTGGGAAAGGTAATAAACACGTCTTTAAAATGGATTTGTTCATGCTGAAAGAACTTCTTAAACACAGTATTAGAAAGCTGCAGTGCCACATAATTGCAGGAAGAATTTTACCACCCCCTTCATCATTCGCTATGATTCCCTCCAAACGGTGGCAACAACCCAGAATGGCTTTTGCTCGTTGGTTCTAGGGGCACAGAGTCCTGAGAGCTCTTTGAGAAGTCAGAGTGAAGTCAGAATGCACACTCATAGCTGACCCCAGCACTCGGTGAGGAAATGGAGCCCACACAGTTCCTGGCAGAACTTACCAAGCAGGAAAACACGCTCTTTGTAGGGAACATACCACATACTCACTCCTTGGCCCTTTGCAAACATGATCTCTCCACAAATGCCCTACAAGACAGCTGTAATTAGCCCCACTCTACACATAAGAAAACAAAAGCTAGATAAGTCAAATGACTCAAATGTTTACAGTAAGTTTATGGGAGAGGTAAGATTTGAACTTGAGCCCTTTCAACTCTTGCTTTTTCCTCCACAGTTCACAGTATCCCATGAGATTCTGTGGGAAGACACTTCTTTGGCCTTTTTTTCCTTTTTATTCCAAGCCCTCTCCACCCCTGACGGTTAAAAGGACCATTTAATTCCATTGGTTTTATTTCAGTTACAGTATATTCATACCTCATTAGCTAAACTGTAACCTTTGAAATAACAGCATCGTGCTTCAAATTTTTCATTGTTCTTTTATGAGAAAACATATATAGAAAACTATTCTGCCTGAACTTAACTACTATAGCTGCCAAGGACCTCCACCCTCTTTATTTCAGATGGGTGAAGTGAAATCCACAAAGGCTATGTGATTTGCCCAATGTTGCACATTTTAACAATGGCAGAGCCATGCCCCACCTCAGCCCTCCTCCTGGCATCCCACACTCTTCAGGCCAAGCAATTTACATTTAAAAGTACTAAGAAAAAGCAGCCCCAAGTGTAAAACAGATGGAGTCATGAGAAACATCCTTCAGTGGGGGAATAATTGAATTAACTGTGATATATTAATACAACAGAATAGCACAATATAAAAGAGTTCATTAGATCTACAACTATCAAACAGGTACCTCAAAAGCAAAGTTAAGTAGAATAAACAGATCACAGAGGGAAACATTAATTTCTATTGCAAAGCATATAATGTAACATTGCCTGTATACATATATACAACATAAAAACATAAGGACATGCATGAACAGAAAAGCAAATTAATAATACAGTCTCCTTTAGAGAAAAGAAAATGGGAAAGAAGAAGGGGCGCCCATGAGATTTAAATTTTATATCTGATATTTTATTTCTCCAAAATAAACAGGTAAAGGCAGACAAAGACAAAAGGGAAAACAATTTGATCAAACATCGAGGCAGAGAGACTGAGTTAAAGCAGGAGCACACTAATATTTGAATTAACAGCTTTATGTTTCTTCCCTTGAGTACTGAATTAGAATGTTTAAAAATAAATATTCCAAAAAAAAATTTTAATAGAACTATTTTATTGTTACAATCAAGCAGAAGAAAAGATGGCACTGGGAAGTGACTAATTAGGCTGGAGCCAAGTATGCACGTCTGGGGCAGAGAGCAGGTTAATGTGGCTAAGATGAGTGGTTGCTGTTAGGGAAAGCATATTCCTAATTACGGGGAAAGGGCAAAGGTGAGAGGGAGAAACCAACCAGACCAAACATGACAGAGCCAGGAGAAAAGTATTAAGATGCTTTCCGCAAATGAGGCCAGCTGCCTGTGAAAATCAACAGCTCCAGGGATCAGATAAGGTGAACAAATTCTTAAAAAACTGAAAAATTTTCAAGGCCCTAAAAATGCTAATCAGAGACTCTTTTGGGGTGAGGCTAAACTCCACGTTAAGAAGAAAGCTATGGGGACTTAAGATTTTTATTAAGCCTATTATGTAAATTTTCAGATTAATCTAGAGAAAGAAAACTCCCCTTCAATAGAAGATTTTTAGAAATAAGCAATCTTGACTCCCCAGGTACCCTTTAAGACCTTGGCAAAACACAAATGCTGTGATAATCCACTGGGATCTGGTTCCAGAAACACAGCTGGAACACGAGAACTCCCTCCTTTTAGATCTTAGAATTTTTGCCTTAAAACAGTTCAGGGCTTTGGTCAGAATTTGAGCTTGTCAGGATCTTGGTATAATAGACTGGAAGTCAAAGGGCGAGGTCTTTCTTTTCTTCTATTCAAGAGAACAGCATGAGTGAAAGGGGCCCCTGACTCTCTGAGCTTTATTTTTATCTGGAGATCAATTTCTACAAGTTCATATGCTGCTTTGAACATCTCCAGTATCATCTGAGGTTTAGCTGTAGCCAGTGTGCTCTGGAAGAATGATTAGTATCCACTCCAGAATAAAAAGCATAATCTTTAAAACCAACGTCTATATATTTTATCTAAAACATTCATTTATTCCACGTTAAAGGAACCCACTTGTCTCAGGAAAGTTCGATGCTAAACCTCTTCTGCCATTTGTCCTACAGTGATTTGTCTCATCAAGTGGAACTTCATCGCCAAATAAATTGGTGGTTTTTTTCCTGAGTGCACCATGGCTCCAGCAGAGAACCTGTTAGTGTTCCGTCACTTTAAGACATCTTCATGTAATCAGAATTTTATTCTAAAATCGTATAGTGGTTATATACATAAATTACCTTCCCAATCCTCCAGTGCACAAAAAAACCCTTTTGCTCATCAAAAGTACCAGAAAGAAGTTTACATTTTCTTCTTCTAAAATGTCTAGTCAGGAAGCTTTGAAACACCTTGTTAGAATTCACTTTGCTGTATGTTCATCCCCTGTTCAATGAATCCCCAAAGCATTACCTTTATTTTATTTTTACAACAGCTTTGTGGTTAAATAAATTATTTCATTCCCCTCCAGACCCTCATCAAGACATCTCACTTAAAGGCATAAAAGACAATCTTTGTGACAACACTTTTATTATTTGCATTGAAGATAATTGCCACCAGCAAGTATTGGTTGTACAGCATCAGGGAGCCTAGTCCACATACCAAAGGCACAGACTACATAAGGCCAAGGTGTAGCAAAAAAAGTCACCTCAACTAAACTGACCTGTGTCACCTGTATAAACACTTGACATATTAAGGATTTCCCTGCTACCCAAACCAACCTTTCTCACTTCCCTCCCCCAATAGGTCCTTGGATGGATGTCTCTTAGGATTGATAACTGGGAGTGTCCCCCAAGAGAAGTCTTCCTTAGTGTCATCCCTATTATACAGTTCAGTGCACTTAAACATCAGGTATTTGGTAACTCCTTATGAAATGAAAGAAAGAATGAACACGTTAAGAGCCTGAACCTCTTCAGCTCCAATAATGGGGATCTGGAGGGCACCGCTCTGATGACCCACCACTAGGTAAGACAAGCCAGTGTTACTGTAGCGCTGAGAGCTTCAGAGCATCACAATTTGGAAGGCCACCAGAAAAGAAGAAAAGGAGAAGGGAATAAGGCCAGAGGGGAATGGGAAGAAAGCCACTAGGAGAGGCTACTAAACAGGAAGAGAATGAAAACAATCAATGACTTACTGATCACTTGTTAGGCATTTCCTACATGCCAGGCATATTAGTTCATTTCATCTTCTCAGTGCTATTGTTGAAAGACTTGTCATTATTGCTATTTCCAGATAGGACAGCTTAGAATCAGAGAAGTTAAGCTATGTGCCCAGGATCACACAGCTAGTAACTGACATAGGGGTCAAATTCTAAACTTGGAGAATCTGACTTCAAACTGTAAGATCCCAGACTGCACTTACCAAAGTGTATCCTGCCAAATACATTACCTCCTCTGAGTACCTGATAGGTGTATAGCAGAAAAAAATTGAAAATATGGTCACAAGCAAATATGGAAAACGGTAGGTTAAATGGGTTTCCTTTACTGAGACACTCCTCAGAGCTTTTAAGTTGATAATGAGCACTGTGAATCTCCAAGAGATGAGGGTATATGTGTGTCCCTTATTTGACCATGAATGGTTTTCTTGGGGAAGCATCTTGCTGACCCAGGTCCCCATCGAGAAGCACTAACCTCATATGTGCTCCCAGGTTTGTCAGGGGCCAGTTAAGGGAAGATGCTGGCAGGGAAAAGTGGCAGAGGCAACCAAAAGCTCTGGAATCACCTCAGTGCCCTCAGCCAGCCCTCTGAAGTTCCATCCAGGGGCCTTCATTTCTCCTGACTATGCAAGTAAGAACCCCATTTGCACTGGCCCATGGCTCTCTCCAACTGTGCAGCCTGCCCAACTCTCTCTGCAGGGTGTCTTTCTTTGTGAACTGCACAAGGGAAATTTCTCACCTGAGTAAATCATTGCCTTCAATTCTGAACTCCTGTCCATCTTTTCTGTGAGGAGATTTGGCATTAAATCATTACAAGACAAAAGGGTATACTATTTACGCAACTTTACCCTAATCTCAGAAAAGTCTGATGTTGATAGCCATTATACTCCACTGACAGAAGCATTAACGATTCAAGTTAAAGACATTCTGAGTCTCATCATTGGAGAGCCCCAGGAGGGATACTTTTCTTCTAACTGCCTTAGAGTCAATTACATGATGATAGCACTCACTCCATGAAGCCCTGTTGTTCAAAGTTCAGTAAGTATCTTTAAGCAGAGAGAAATTACAGCTAAGTAACTATTTCTTGAATACTCTGAGTCTTCTAAGTATTCACCATACCAACATGACAATCAGAAGGTGCTTGGGTGCATGGGCATTTCAGAGGTCAAGCTAGCTGGAGAGCTGAATTAATAAGCCGGACCACCGATGACAGCCAGAGCCCAGGGCTCCGAGGCAATGAATGATGCCTTGAAGTTACCCCAGGCCTATGGGAGTGACATCATTTAGCAAGTATGTTTTGGGTTCCTAATCATAGCTGTTGAGTCACCAAATCAAATCCTCTAAAATACTGACCTCATCATGTCACTCCCCTACTCTAAGACTTTCTATGGCACCCCACTGCCAAGAAAACAAAACTCAAACTCGGCAGATTGGTATGGAATATTCCCTCAACCCTTTTCAAATCTGCCTTTCTGACTACACTGTTACCAGAATTCCCTATGCTGGGCTTTCCTTCCCCTCCGCTCTGTCTACATTCCAAGCCTACTCCACACTCACCTCCATCATGAAGCCCCTTTCATCCTCATCCTAAACCATATTTGTCATCTGAAACTCTGAAGACACTCTTCAACAAGTTCTATTTCTACAAACTTAAACTTTCCCCCAAGCACAAAACTATTTTAACTATGTTTGATTCTTTTTTCAGCTCAGGAGAGGAAATGACTCCTCTCTTTGGCTGACAACTTCCACTGGAGTTCAGTAATTCTCCTATTTTCTGGAAGATGAAATGCTCTACGTCTTCCATGCCTGTGGTTTATATTTCACCAAGTGGTGTCAGTGCTGATAGGGTAACCTCCCATTTTATTGAGCCGCACACAACGGAATTGATGACATCTGCTGGGGCTGATATTTTAAGTGAAGGCTATTCTCAGCTCTGCCTGCGCTCCCCATGGTTCTGTATATAAATAGCCAACAGCAGCTACCCCTGAGGTACAAAGTGGGGCTACGCAGCTAAGGTCCTTAATTATATCCCATAAAGTCATAAAGTTTTCTGAGAGGATTAATTTGAGCAGACCCAGTTTTCAAGCCTGCAGAGCTAGAAAAAGAGGGAACAGGATGGGGCTCCGCTGGATATAGCTGCCATCATTCCTAGGAGAGAGTTTGGACTGCTTACCTACACAGATTTAAAGGCTGTGTTTTTGTGGTTCTCAAAATTTCTGTGTTAACTCCCAAACCAAGGGAAGCTCTCATTTATATCCTAAGTGGCAAATGACACCTACCTTGATTTATTCCTTCTCCAATGTGCATTAGTAAAAGTAAACATGTCTTCCCTTGGGAGAGTGTGTGTATTGGCTTGCAAGCTTTGGGAAAGAGTAATTTTGACAGTTATTTAGGCAACATTTGATCCTTATAGCACAAGAACCTATTTCTAGTTCTTGGCTAAAAAGAATCAGTTCACAGAGACTGTCAGTTGAGTTACCTTTGCAAGCAAAAGCCTGGTAGGGTTGTTCGCAGAAGGGCTTGCTCATCAGGCACAGACAGGAAATTTGTTGCTCTTTAACTACCAGTATTCGTCATAAAGTTTTATCCTCTTAAAAAGTTTTAAAATTTTTGATCTCTTTTAATAGAACGTTTCTAAACTAAATTACAAATGCCTTCATATGCTTTTGAGTGAAACATTGTGATGATTCAGTCATTGTTAGAACGGTAAAGGAGTAATTTCTTTACCACTCTAAGGCTACTAAGATGTGTATGGTCCAGACAGAGCCTCTGAAGGAAAGTTTTGCTGGACACTTTGCCCTTTACACACACATACACAGTTCTCCATCTATAGATTCACATGCTTCCATGAGCACACCTGCATCACAGCCATTAACAGATCCCACTGCAATTGCTGACTGATTCATTTCCCTACTCCCCACTCTGAGCTCCTGTAGGTAGGCACCACGGCATTTTTGCTCTATCCCCAGAACCTGGCTTGGTGCTTGTGCATACAGCGAAAGTTCAATAAATGTTTGAGAATGAATGCATGCATGCATGAATGAACAAAATGTTACATTATTTCAAGGCATATGATAAATGTATATATAGAAACTTTAATACTATTTTTGCTTATGAGAAAACCAGAGTGCAGAGGTAGTGACCTATTAAACTGACAGAGCAGAGGGCAGAAAGGGGCACCTTCTTCCACGTTAAATGTCATTGCCTCCCTTGATTTCTTCATATCAAATTGACCAACATGATCACATAGAATACTCAGGAAGCTGATTATCAGAAGCATGGATGCTTTGAGATGTGGTAGGTAATACTGTTTCACTGCATTTTGGCATTAATTGCATACACACACGAAGTGCAATCTACCATCATTTTCAACAGCACCACACATGGGACAATGGGGGAAGGGATGTGATTCAAGGCAGGTCCTCACTGTGTCTTAAAGAACTCACAAGAGGACACTGCTAGTGATTTACAACTGCTATCATGAGACTGGTTTGATGCTTGCTGGGGGATGGAGGTGAAGAAAGTCTTCTCTTGGCCATGCTTAAACCTACATAGTCACTGAACTGACTCTGAAACAGACTTCTATTTAGAAACCATGAAGAAGTTATTTAACAAATGAAAGAGCAGTGCCTTTGAAATTCTCCCAGGATTAACCTCTACCTAGAAAGAAAGTTTCACATTTATGGCTCATGTGAATTAGGGAAGCATCTCCAGGCAGTCAGCTCCATGAATGAAAGCACTGCATTCAGCCCCACAATTCACCATGTTAATTTGATAATCAAATTTCACTTTTTTGTTAAACAAAACCAATAAATGATTGTGCTGGTCAAGTCAATTAAGAGAAATTATTTAAATCAGTCCTAGACATAACCTCAGACAAATTACCAATTGGATAAAATAATTTCTACCACCCCAGTCAATTCAGTCCCAAAGTCAATAAAATAACACAGCTAGCTGGCCTTTGTGAGAACATTAACTCACCAAGGAAGGGAAAAATGAAACCACATTTACCACAGACTATACAGCAAGAAATACTGCATCCATTACCTTGGTCAAAGGGCTTGTTGGGATTCCAGTTTCTGAAATAATCATCCTATATAAGGAAAAAAAATAGAAAACAAAGATCAGAGTCCAAGAATCTTCTCACCTAACTGCATAAGAACCTGCCTTTCTTTTCACCTCCCAAAACACAAAGGAAAACACTGAAAGCTTTGACATTTTTTCCCAAAACAGGCATTAATGTGCAATAAAAAAATATCAATTTACTTTTCAAATTCCTGTCTTTCAAACTGTATGTATTAAATCCTGAGAACAGTAAAAACATTTCATCCCAGTATGGAAACAGCACTGCTCTTCTTGGTTTGACATATAAAGCCAGATGCCTTCTAAGTGCAAGGTGCATTTGCTATCAATTATACTGTAGGTGATGCCTTGCTGCTCTCAGTTATGATTAAGCCTCTGTGTTTGTAACAGCTGATAATTCAACTGTCAACATTTCTTTTACATAGAGACATGCATCTTGTGGTGCCCAGTTCCAGTTTTTCAATACTCACGAAACCTAAAAAGAGATGGCCTTTCAAATGTTAGAATTAACCAAAGGTGTACATTTAGCTTAATACCATTTGTTCTGGGCATGGAAAAATGAAAAAACAAAGGCTGGCCAATCTGGTCTCTTCATAACCATGTCTTTCTTGCATTTGGGTTGCATCAATTTATGCTCTGAGGCTAGACAATTCATTGCTTTGAAATTGCAAAGATCTCAATTACTCACTTCTTCATAGCGATATTAACTTCTTCCCCACTCCGAATAACCCTTTCCTTCCAAACAGCCACTGCTACTCCTTCCTTCTCCCCATCAGCACTCTTTGATCCCATTGTTTCCCAGCACACCTACTCCGTCAGCAAAACTGAGCGGTTTGCAAGTTGAACAGGTGTCACCCATGCACATTATCCCCATACCATCTTGAAGGATTTGTCCCTTTGTAGTTGATATTCAATTTCTCTGCTATATGTGTTTTTGGCAGGCAATCTGCATGCTGCAGTTTCAGAAAGCTGTCCAAAATGAAGCCCCAACATCTCTTCTGGAAAAGCTAATTTACACTGAAGTGCACAATGAGTTTAAATTGTTGTCCATGCTGTCTTCTGATGCTGTTTCTCTCTGACACGATCGCCTGTGAATTTTATCGGCCTCAGTGTCATTCAATTATGTAGCTTTATTATATCCTTGCTGAGTTCACCTAAGCCCTTAAATAGATTTTAGGAAACTAGATTTAGAGTAAAATCAGAACGTATTGTTTCTTGGCCAGTGATTCCATCTTCCAAAGCATGAGGAAATAAACAGCTTCCTCTGGAACCCGAGGATTCGGTACTAAATTATTTTTAGTTTCAAAGAATTGCCCACTTTGCTCTAGCTTTAATTTTATAGAATAACTGCCCTTCTCACCTATCTGGGTAGGAAGTCTTTGAGTGCTGTACCATGAAATATCACTGAGAAAATTCTCTGTAATCTCCCTCCCCGTTTATAATTTTAAATACAATCTCAAACTTTTGGAATTGTGCTGTCAGAAACTCAGCAGCCACTGCTAAAATGATTTTAAGTTAAAGGTTGAATAGTAGATAGGAAATTTAGCACTCAATTTCTAGGTTTGATGACCAAAATGTTCTTAGCCTTAGACAACCATGTTGCCAACATACTCTGCTATTCTCAAGGGCAGAGGAAGAGATAACCGAAGATGAACTCATTCCCACCAGTGGAGAAAAAAGGGATCAAACTGTTCATCCTTCCAACTGCGGTTTATCAATGCTCTCTCCACATACAGAAGATGGCAACACGTCTAATGGCAATGTGGAATCTTGTGAAATATTTTCTACTTCAACATGCTGTTCTAATAGAGAAAGCCCTTGGAAGCTTAGGCTGTATGTCCAACAGGGAAGTGCTGGAACCAAAGACAAGTTCCTTTAACTTTAATTTCACAGGCCACATTCTCTTTGATGTCAAAGAAAGGTTTCAGCAAGTCTCAAGAACTGGATATTCCCTAATGATTTCAACATACTTTATAACTTTTTATAACTTGGATGGGATTTGAAGCATTTGTCTGGACCTTGTCACTTTTTCAGGCTAACTGTAATTGCCATTTTTACATATTTCCTAGGGAAAATCACAGTTTTAAGTATAAGGCCTACAAAAGTAGCTATCTGCATTAGAATATTTAAAACTCATTGCAAATGTAACAATACTCCCTAATTGCTGCCAAAATGTGAAAGTACACCTTGAGTGAAAACTCATTATGCAAAATGAGTCCTTCAAACAACCACTTGCCCAGCCAGGCCAAGCAGGGAAGAAAAATGATTCTCTGATCTGATTGCTTTTGCCCTGCCTTATGAAAGTGGATTGTCAAAGCAAAAACCAATGAGCCAGAGCTGATAAAACCTTAGATGTCACTGCTTTGGCTGCAACCAAGGGAGGAAACCTCACTTCAGGGGCCAAGATCAGGAACACATGTGAAGGATTCTAGGCAACAGAGCCCACTTGAGGGGTGGTCACTGAGCATGGGGTAAGCGGCTCTGAGCAGCCACTGCTGCAGTCCAGGTCAGGGAATAAGTGCCGGAGCATACATGATCGCTCTTGCACACTGTCCTAGCTAGGTTCAAGGGCTTCCACACACGGTGAGTACAAGCAGGCTGGGCTGCATCAATTAAGTCACTCTGCATCTGGGAGAATTCCAGTGAGGCACAGGCCAAACTCAAGTGGAGAAAGCCAAAGAGAAAAGACAAAAAATAACAATGTCTCTTCTAGAACTTCACCTCCTGAAAATTTGTTCATCTGTGAGTCCCACTTAACAATTGGGGTGCTCAAAGGACATAAGATAGCTGTCAATGGTCCTGAACCACCAACACCTACCAATGCCAAGCCTGGGCATTTCTCCAGGGCCTAAGACTCAGGTAGCACAACCAGGATTAAAAAAAAAAAAAAAAAAAAAAAAAAAGTCTTATTTTCTATCTAAATAAAAACATGTATTATCTATTTTACATTGTCCTAAAACAAACAGACACTTGACTCACTATGCTGTCAATAATTTTATCACTTCTACCGTGGGAAGTAGTGTGTCTGCCCCCACACTATCCCAGTGCTGTAGGGCCCCAGACTTAAGCCCTGAAACTGACAAAGTGCAGGACATTAACAGCCCTTGCCTCTGACCTTCCCTCTGCCCCAATAAAGTTATGGCTTGTTAAAATTCAAACTGTGGTAAAAGACATACTGGATAGATCAAACTTATCACGTGAGGCATATCTATCTGAATTAGCCTCTTGAGTGGCAATTTTATCATCTAATGATAAAGCTTTTTTAAAGACTTGTAAGGACCCCAGCAACAGTTAATTCTTAAAACATAAACCCAAACAGAAAGATGCATATCAACACAGTCATTTCTTAAGTCCCATCAATGCATTCTACGGGTTGAGGAATGAAGGATGGCAGTGTTACTACATGTGTATTTTGTGGGCTACACTGAAGAGTATAATTATGTCAGGACTCGTCTGGACAGGGCAGAGAACAGTTTTGCTGTAAATTCTAACTGACCCACATGAGGAAAGACTGATTCCATTTCACTGTAGCATTTCATAAATGAATATTATTCTACCGTTTTTTTAAGGGGTTGTTAACATCTGAAATAAACTATAAATGTAAACAGAGGCTCAAACTTAAGCATACTGACTTAGGACTATAGTCATGCAGTATTCTAGGGCAGCAGAAACTCGCACGAAAAGTCGATATGGCCAGGTGCAGTGGCTCACATCTGTAATCTCAGCACTTTGGGAGGCTGAGGTGGTTGGATCACCTGAGGTCAGGAGTTTGTGACCAGCCTGGCCAACATGGTGAAACCCTGTCTCTACTAAAAATACAAAATTAGCTGGGTGAGGAGGCACATGCATGTAGTCCCAGCTTCCAGATAGGCTAAGAGGAGAATCGCTTGAACCTAGGAGGCAGAGGCTGCAGTGTGCCAAGATCAAGCCACTGCACTCCAGCCTGGGCGAAACAGAGTGAGACTCTGTCTCAAAAAAGAAAATCAGCATAAAGATCATGATAAGTGACAAATCATCCATGTCTGGGATGAGGGAGGAGGGCTGGCGTTAGTGGGAGAGGAAGAATCAGAGACTGGTAGCAACTAAGCCTCCGGTTATTGTTTTATTTTCTACAGCTGATCAACATAGATAAAATTGTATTTTTCCATTTATCTCACTTATTAAATATTCCACTAACATAGTATTGAATCCTGTTAAATTACTGGCACTTGATGGCTGGTGCAGAGGAATTTACCTATTAATACTTTAGAGTATTCTGTTCTGATAAGCATTGATGGAAAATAAAATAATGTTTTATATATACATATATATACACATTTTATATATATATATATATATGTAAAGAGTATATTTGTTATATTACTATATGTTTTGCATACCCATAAATATGCCAAGAGCATTCCACTCTATAATGAATCTTCCAATAAAATATTTAGGTCTGCTTAACATGAAATGATGCCAAAATATTCCTGCTGTAATCTGGGCGATTAAATCTCTTCATCATGGATGATCATAACCAAACGCAGAGTCTATGGTTCCAGCTCATTTTAAATAAGAACCTGAATTTTCTTTTACTATACCATAGCCCCAAAATGACTGATGCAATTTAGCTCAAATATTCCCCAGGGATTTGCCTTTCAAGAGGTGCCTATTTAATCTCCAAGGAATGTCAAAGCTGACTCTGAGGAAAAGAGAGGGTGGCAGAACTAAATGGAAACCCAATTGCCTTGGCACCCAATTATGAAGATGATGATGTAATTTATTACATACTACAGCTTCAGATGCTACAGATCAAACACATTTAGTTCACATGAAACAGATCATTTCTCCTTCATACATATTTTAGCTAAGCCGTTTGAACCCTGCCGTTTCATCTGATGATTACCTGAGATAATATTAATACAAATTACCATCCTAGAAAATAAATGGGAGCCTCATTTGTCTTGACCAGGAGGGAGCAATAGAGACATAAACAGAAGGAAGCAAATTAAAAGGCGGGCAGGCAGTCACTCTGGAGTTGTCTGTGGGCCGATTACAGATGCACACAAAACGGAGAAGCACTTCCCTGCAAGGCTAAGTGCATCAGAATTGAGTTTGTGGATCCCTGATGGAGGCAGACCCCACTTTACCAAAACTGCAACCTTTAGAAAGAGATCAATAAAGGGACTGCAGCCAAACTGCTCTCAAGGGGATTCAGTGCAAACTGGTTCCGTTTATCTTCACACTACTTGACTGGGGGAATAGGAAGAAGGTCTAATTGGTGGGGGGAGAAATGTCCCCAAAATAATAACAGAAGTCACCAGAAAAGTGAGATTTCCAGATCATTATGTAAATGTGCCCATTATATAATGTGACATTTGCCTGTAATTTTGTGTGCAACGGAAATCTCTGCTAATCAAACTATTATAAAGTACAAAACACTCCATTTATTAAGAAAAGAGTTAGCTTCACACACAACTACACTACCTCTGAGCTGTTTTCATTCACATCTCTGGGGAAATAATTTGCTACCTCCTCCCCATCTCTGGTGAGGAGCCCCAGTGAGAATCCTTCCGAATGAAGTGACCCAGCTTGGGCAGTGACTTGAGGCTCATCAGCCTTCCATCCATATTTACCACCTGAGAGAACACTGTGCAACAGGGACTGGGAGCTGTCTGCATTAATACATTTCTGTGTGCACAAATCACCCATGCACACATGGGTCTATGCTGCTTCTGAACAGAGATGGGTCTTACTCACTCACCTGCATATCCCCTAAGATGTCACTTAAAAGCATGCAGTAAATCCTTGCTAAATTACATCAAATATAAGTAACCAGTTCCAGTTTTATTAACATCTCTGTATCCCTGTGAAATTCCCATAACTATTACTGGTATGTGTAAGTACAGGCGGGTGTATGTTTATACACATACTCTAAATCACTTTCATCCCAAATAGAGCAATTCTTTGATAAATTGGTCTGACATTTGGTTTAAAGTCCTGCAGGTCTTAGACAAAATGATTCAGAAAATAACAATGTCACTTGCTCTGCTCTTTCAATAAATTACCCACCAGTAAAACACAGATAATAACTGACAATCATACTTGTACTGTAACTAATGAGGAAAGATAAACCGGCAAATGGACTGTTGATATGCATTTGATAAATTGCATCCCTTGGATATACCAATGAAAAATAAATGTGTGTGGTACTGGTTCACTGAACTAAAACAAATATTTACTACTGAGATTTAAGATTTAGAATGAAATTTACATTTTATTTGGCAACTATTTTGATGCTATGTCTACATACAGTTGAAAAATCAAAAACCTACCTCAACTTCCTGAGTACGAAAGCATTACAAATGAGAAAAAATAAAAGAATCACATCAAACAATAGGAAGAAATGTATACATTTTTGATAATTCATTCAAATTTTCAAATTATCATAACATTAGAAAGGTCATCCAGATATTCTCTCTTAAGTCACCTCCCATCATTCCTTTGAAAAGGTCCCAACAATTCACTAAGTTCATGGGAAAGGACATGAGGTTATGGGGTGGAATAACTGAGGTGGGAAGAAATCTGACTGTGCTCTAGCGATCTATGTCATTACCGCAGAACATCTAGCAAACTCGTGATTAAATCCAAACACTCGGCCATGATTACCATCCACAAGAATTTCAAATGAGTAATCGCCTGTGACATTGGTCCAAAGGGCAAAATTCAATAAAAACCCCAGGATGACAGCTGAGGCCAAGAGTAATACACGTCTACATTTCTGCAAAGAGATTCCTTTGCCTTGCAGTTTCAAAATAGCTTGAGGGGTCCTCAAACCTGAGAAAGATGGATTTATATTCCCAGAAAATATGTACAATGAATAGCATTGTCATTGCCCCTCTGGCTGATCAAAGGATCATCACCACCACAAAGAGCTCCTTCTTCTTGGGGACTTTCTGTCTGTGTTGGTCAGTCCATCCAAGCCGGCATGGAGGAAGTAACCCACTGGCTTATGCTTTTCCCAGGGGGAGGAAAAAAAAGCTGAGTCTGAGGTTTCTTCCCCAAAAATATGTTCTGCGTTTGGGTTTTTCTTCTGGGGATATGAACTGGCATATGATGCTCCATTTGTACTCTGGCCAAGACATGTGTTGTCTCCTGAGACTCAAAACCATCCACAACCTTGACTTTACTAGCAAAATTATCAAATTGAGCTAGCCAAGAAAAGCCTTTTCAGCATCTAGGAGAGAAAGAATAGGTCAGCACCAGGGAGTTAAAGGCAGAGAAGATACTGTCAACAGGGCAGCCTCTGAAGCAGATGTGGGATCAAATTCTGGCTCTAGCATTCACCAGCTATGTGGCCTTGCACATTCTACTCAGCTTCTCCCAGTCCATTTCCTTATCCGTAAAACAAGATCACTTGCACCTACCTTGAAGGATGGTCACAATGACTTGCAATAATGATGCAAAGTACTTGGTATGATATCTGGCCTACAGAATAAATAAAAGGTACACACTTCCATCATGTCCATTTCCTGAGGTTTATGGTAGTGGGATGTCCCAGGAACACTGAGGGAAACATTAGTCTTTGTGGATATGTTTTAAATTTCATTAAGGCAATTCTTGCGTATTTGAATCTTCCCAATTAGGCCCAAGTGAAGGGAGACCAATTGCAACTGGAAAAAATAATTATGAAATATTTAAATGCATGTAATTTTATTAGTCTCACATATGAAGAGCGATTTTTTAAAAATCAATGTAATTTGAAAACTTGAGTTGCAGGCATGTTTTGTGTAAAGAGCAGACTCTTACTATCTAATATCCATGACCCCCCTCTATTAAATAGACCCCATTTATTTAAAAAGATAATACTTACACCATTGAGCCAATTTGTGCGCTGAGGTGGTGTTTTAAACCACTGAAAGGTATTAAAGGTATTACCTATCATGTAAATGTAAACAAATTAATTAAAGTTTCAATTATGATTAACTATATCGTGATAAGGGACCTGAACTTGCCCTGAACAAGCAAAATTTCTATGTAATCATTAATTTCCACGTAGAAAACAGATGGAGGAAACCTGAAAGGGTATGTCTCCTTGGCACACCAAACAAAGCCATTCCCATCTTATAGCTTATAGCATGTAAACCTTCATTTCAGAGAAAGTACAAATTATACTGGCCTGAGGCCCAGCCTTGTCCGAGTATCACAAATTCCAAATTAATTAGAAACAGTCATCTTTCTGAGAATGGCTGCCCCTTCCCTCACCATAGCTGGCAGGCCTCCATGAACATCCAGATGCCACCTTCTAGAGAATAGAACACCAGCTATTAACTACCACCTCACCCTTCCTCCCCACTTATCCTGTCTGTGAGGTGCCAAACACAGGGATTGGCAGAAGCAGTGGTTTTCCACCTTGGCTGATGGCTGGGGATGCTGTGAGGCTTTTCAACACTGACGCCTGGCCCAGCGCAGGAGGTGCTGATTCCGTGGCTGGGGTGTGGCCTCCCCACTGGGACATTTTAAAAGCTCTCCAGGTGGTTCTAATGTGCAGCCCCCATAGGAAGTCACACACTAAATCACGGTGGCTGAGGGGACTGAGGGAAGGCCAGACCCACTATGGATAGCAAACCAGGTACAGAACATCAGGGGATTTCTCCCCAAGCTTCTGGAGCTTTCCAGAGTTGTATCCACCTCCCACTCTCAGGGTCTGCTCCTTAAAATGTCTCCAGGTCAGCAGATAGCACCTCTGTCCACCTGCTGCAGAGGCAAGAACCCAGGCTGCGGGCTGGACTCCTCCTTCTTCTTCCCTCTGCCATTCAGGCAACACTGAAGGCCTCTCTGCGTGCACTCCTGGGTCTCTCTCACATCTCCCCATTCCTCTGTCTCCTCTCACACCTCAACAATTTCTCCTTACAACATGGTCACGTGTCCTAACCAGCCTCCCTTCCTCCCCTGAGCCCTGCCCAAGCTGTTCACCCTGCCTCGGTAGTCACCTTCTAAAGGGATGTCCTGGTCACATCGCTCCCTTGCTTAACATGCTGGAGGGGTTCCCAGGTCAAGGCCAAGTCCACCTCACAGAGCCCAGCTCACAGAACCTCTGTGCCCCAGCACCTGCTGAGCCTTGCAGTCCCATTATGGCCACACTCCACCCTACATGTTCCATTCAAGCTATCAATGAACTACATTTTAACCCTACAACAACCTACGCTCTCTTCGACCCCCAAAACTCTATCCACACTATTCGTTCTGTGCCTGAAACACTCTCCTCACCCTTCTTTGATTAACATTTACTCCTCTATCAAATCCCAATTTAGACACTTCTTCTCATGGGAAGCCTTCCCTGTCCGCAGTCCCTCTGCACTCCAGGCACCTCTGTGTGTGATCTGCAGCCCAGGACAGAGCACTGAACTGCTCACATTGTAGAAGCTGGCTACTCCTCTGCAACTCAGCCACACAGATGGCAGTTGCTAAGGCACTAGGTGGGGCTGGGTGGCCTCACTGCTGAACCTCAGTACAGCATTCATTTGGCACGGGAAACTCAAATATCTACTGAATGAATAAGACAACAAACCAATCTCTGCTGGTTTTTTATGCCAGTATCTTGTGCTGCAACCCTGCAACTTACTCCCCTTTGTCTCAAAACTGATGGTTCTATGACCTAGAGGTTTCTGAGGAAGGTGAAAGAGATAACTCCCTTTTAGTGACTCTAACTGGGGCAGTAACAGGAACCTAGAAACCAGTGGGGATGACATTGGAAGGTCTCAGTAGGATCAACGAGGCTTCACAGGAGGACAGGTAGATTTCTTCCCGATGGCTCCACCCCGCATTTCCTAATACCCTGCGAGTCACCTCGGGGACTAAAATGACTTCATGATTCTTCATGATTTGGAATACCACAGCTGAGCCAAAATCTGATGCAAAATTTAGGACTTGCATCAAATCGCAGCACAAATCAAAACACTGAAGTAATAGTAATATTAATAGTAATTGTAGTAATAATAGCAGCTACCACTTTTTTTTTTCCTTTTTTAAGAGACAGGATCTTGCTGTCACCCAGGCTGACGTACAGTGGCACAATTGTAGGTCACTGTAACCTGGAACTCCTGGGCTCAGGTGATCCTATTGCCTCATCATCCCAAGTACTTAAGACCACAGGTGCGTACCACCATGCCCAGCCAATTTTTTATTTTTATTTTTAGAAATGGGGTCTTGCTACATTGCCCTGACAGGTCTCAAACTCCTAGCAGCATGCAGTCCTCCTGCCTCAGCCTCCCAAAGTGCTGGGATTAAAGGCATGAGCCACTCTTGCAATAACCATCTGAGACAAACATCCCAATGTTACAGTTGTGGAAACTGAAGCTTAGAGAGATAAAATTACTATACAAGTTCACACAGCTAATGAGAAGCAGAATCAGGATGTGAACTCCATTTCTGCCTGACTTCAAAGATCATGCTTTAACCACTACTTACTACTGCTTCCACGGCATCATGTGAACACCAGTGACCCTGGAGAGAGCGCATGGGGCTGCTTGCCCTGTGGAGATGCACCATGATATAGGAGATACCAAGAAATGGGAGATGAGAGCACAGATCCTAGGCCTCTGAAAAGATTCTCACCACCACTACCAGGACTCTCATTATGTGTGAAGCCTCAACTTTCCTATCTATGAAACAGGGGATGAAAACACCTGCCTCACAAGATCTCTAAGTAAGTGGACAGCAGGTCTAGTCGTGTGTCTAGCCCCAAGAAAGCAGGCAAGACACCCTGAAATCCTGATCCACCCCTACTCTCAGGCCCAGCCTCACTAAGATGGTTTTCTGAGAAGAATCATGGCCTGCAGCCCCAAAGACAGCAGCCTCAAGAGCAGGCCGGCACGAGGCACACAGGAGTCTCCTCCTTTTGTGTGTCCTGACCTGAGCACTCACACTGTTTGCCACCAGCACTCCTGGTGGCCCTGTGCAAAGTGAAGCATCCAACACCAACATCAGAGCACCATGCAGAGGATGCAGAGGCGTTAGCATCAATCATCTCTCTGGAAAACTATGGCTGGAGGCTTTGCATGAAGTTTTCTTTAGCCGCAAAGTGAATATTAACAACTAGCCTTAACCTCATGAAACCCACGTTCTAGCAGATGAGAAGGAACAAGAAATGTAAACAGATTAAGCATAACATGACCTGGTAAATATCACTTAGAAAAATTATCTATGGATACACAGAGGAAGAAGCCACAAATTATTCCAGAGAATTAGGAAAGATTCTACTGAGGAAGTTGCACTGAAGCTAGCTCTTGAAGGACAGTTTTCCAGGGGGGTAACACAAAGTGGGGTGAGGACATTGCATTCAGGGGATCTGGCAGGTGCACGAGCATTCAGTCTTTGCTGCAGCAGCTCTAAGCTACGGCAAAAGACCATGAAGCATGAGCCCAGGTGTGACGACAAAGAAGAGACAAAGTGAGATGCTGGTGGCTCTGCTCTGTCGCCTGCACCTCTCAGTCAGCCCTTTGCTCTATGACTAGGAAACTCTGTAGCTACTGCAGCTGGCTGATAGGGAGAATGCATATGACAATTACAATCCTGCCACTTTAGCTGGAATGCTGAGCCATGACACTGTGTCTATGCCACCCAAAGGACAAGAAGCAAGCCCACACCCTGGCCCTTCCAATCCATCAGTAAATTTTGCCATGCCACCTGTTATGAACATGTATGAGTCATTATGAAGCATAATTAAAACCAACTAATCTTCTGCCTGCCTTCTTTCCCTCCTAAAAAGACATACTGAGAGCTTGCTGCACCTTTTCTTTGTTAAATAATTAAACATCTTTCCCTCTGAAGGTGAGTTCATGGAGCCACGCCGTGTGCCCACGGAACCAGGACTGTGGAGGTCCCTCTCATAGCCAGCGATCCTGATTCGCGGCCTCTGGCTCTCACTCAGTCTTTCAAAGGTCTCACTCTAGGTTGCAGGGTACCGGAGAAGGGGAAGAGGAACAACCAGGGTTCCCCGATTCCCATGTGTGTTTTTTTATATGGAGTTTTGCTCTTGTTGCCCAGGCTGGAGTGCAATGGTGCAATGCTCGCTCACTGCAACCTCCGCCTCCTGGATTCAAGTGATTCTCCTGCCTCAGCCTCCTGAGTAGCTGGGATTACATGTGCCTGCCACCATGCCTGACTAACTTTTTGTATTTTTAGTAGAGACAGGGTTTCACCTTGTTGGCTAGGCTGGTCTTGAACTCCTGACCTCAGGCAATCCACCCACCTTGGCCTTCCAAAGTGCTGGTATTACAGGTGTGAGCCAACACACCCAGCCCCATCTTTAAAAATAAAATTTCTCCAGGGTAAAATTACCAGGTAAGATCATTTATATGGTAAAAAATACACATCAATAAGGACACATTTATTTCTTGAAGGGAGCACTCAGCTGGCAGAAACCATGTAATACTTTTTTTATACATTCTTTTATTATTTGGAGAAACAATATGAATGTTAATATAACATTGCAAGTCCCTTCCAGTCCTAATATTCTATGATTCTAGACATGTCGAATGATAAATCAAATATGCCTAAAAGTTGTGTGTAAATAAAGTAGGAACAATTTTCAGACTAGTAAGGACTGGAATGCACTGAAAGAATCCAAGGCAGACTAAAGCAATAAGCTGCTTTTGCATTTATTTTTCTTTTTGCTTCCAAATTTCAAGAATCTAACATGAACACAAATAGTAATTACATCCTAGATCTTTAAAATTTTCTTTCCTGTTAAATAACTTATGAACATTAAAGAAAGACTCCAGTTGGATTTTTCTCATGATGCCCAGAACTACTAAAACAGAAACTCTTGAACAAATTACCAAGACCAAATCCTTCGGCAAAATTATGTTCTCTTGCAAGTTGACGACTCTTGGAGGAAAGTTACATAGGAAGACATGAGAAGATAGAAGAACAGTAAGAAAGAAGACTAAAGTTGCCACAGTAACCACTTTATCCACCTTATAAACACAGACCCCATGCACCAAACTCCTCCCCCCAAGGCTCAGAGGCCTGCAAAGGAAGGACAGCCACCTGCACCAACATGCTGGAAGCCTCAACCATCCTTACACAGTGCCCATGACCCACTGAAAGAAGAAGACAAGGGAATACAGAAAAGGACTAGAAAAAAATCAAAATGGTAACAATGATTATGGGAATACAAAGGGTTTCTTCCTGCTTCTACTTTACTACTTTTCAATTTTTAAAAAATCCACAAGGATTACTTCTTAAATGTGCATATTGTCTATATATTTATTCATTTACTTATTCATTCAATCATTTACTCATTCATTTAAAGCCCTCTGGGGTAGGTATAAGGAAGACAGCATCATCCTAACATTATTATCTGGGAAACTATAGCCCAGAAAAATAAAATCATTTCTACATGAATTCACACAGCACTCAAATTTGCAGTTTAAGGTCCATGTACACCAGCGGCACAGACTCAGAGAAAAGTATCTATGTCTCAGATGTGAGAGGTAAAAATGAAGAGTTTCTTGGGCCACAATCATGGATACAGTCCAGAAATATTTTCAGGCAGCTGAATGGACCCACAAACCCTTATAATTTCTGGAATGGTAAATAGTGTCACCCATTCATTTATTTCTTTTGTCCTGTTATTTCTGCTACCCTATTAAGAAATGAAAGATCTGAAATAAACAGGGACTGACCCTCAGCTCACCCACCAACATGGGCCCATGGCCCATGCCAGAAACATGCAGGAGAAAGCCCCAGAAATCACGTTTACCCACAAGGCAGTGACAGCTCCTGCAAAAAAAAAAAAAAATCCAAATTGTGGCTCGATTAAGTAAGGCAATCGGGGCTCAGACACCTCATCTAATTTACCAGTGGGACACAGGAGTCACAGCTAGAATTGAAGGCACCTTGTCAAGGCTGCCTGCTGGAATTATTTGGGAACAATACTGTGTGGGTTATTATAGAGCTGCCCATCACAGCCTCAGATGTCCGTTTCTCACGCCTCTCTTCACAAAACTCAGCTCTTAGCCCAGCTTGGAGCTGAAATCAGTGGTTCTGCTTCCCGGTCTAAAACATGAAATACATGAACAGCTATGGCAGTTTCATAACTGGTTATTTTTCCTGACGTTTCTATTGCCATCGCCTAAGTGACTCTGGACAAGCATTTAACCTTCCTAGGCTTCAGTTTCCTCATCTGAAAATGAGGGCAATGGTGCCTACTCTATCGAGGTTAACAGGAGGATTATCTGAGACTTATATGCCAAACACCCAGCACATAGGAGGCACCAAGAAATGGTAACTATATTTTATAGTTGACCCCAGTATATCCTCTCTCTTAAGATGATAACAGAGTTTTAAAAATATACCACTGGTTTCCTCTGGATTAGTATATTTGTGATGCTGCCATTCTGATTCTGAGGAGATTTTTTAAAATCAAATCTGGGTGATAGCTGCATTGGAAAAGCAGCAGCCACTGTTCTGTGCAAAAGTGTAAATAAAATGCCACTTAAGTAATCACATTACTCACAACTTAACGCATGCGGCTCGGAGCTGCGAGCAAGCACGCATGTGTGATGGATTTCTCATTATCTGTTGACTGCCACTGCAGTCCATCCAGCTGTCTACAGGCGTCCTGCGTGGCAACGTCTGCATCAGCTCCTGACGGGCCCGCACTCCTGCTATCAGTGGGAACAGACCCAGCAGGAAGGAGGTGATGCCTTCATAATAAGGTGATAATGCAAACAGAAATGTTTGTTTGGAGAAGAGCTGCCAGGTTCGAAGTCAGCCATTAAAGATCTCTTCCTTAGCCTCCAAATGACGGTGGGATGCACCAACATCATTTGGGCCAGAGGAAATCTCTGGCTTCTTCCTCCTGGTCCCTGCCATGGAGAGACACAGCCTCCTCAAAGGCTACTTTTCACTCAGCAGTGCCCAGTGCCAGAGCAGGCACCAAAGGAGAAAACCCAGAAATACTGCACTAGACTCTAGCTCCTTCCTGAAGTGAGGCACTGAAACCCCAGGGGTTCCCATTTGACTAGAGCTGCCCAGAAAAGTGTCAAGAACTGACTGCAGATGCATTAGGTGCTTAGACCTCTTATCCAACTGCAAATGTGCAGTGCAGATGCGGGCATCCACAGGGGCACAGGCTGGAATGCCCTCAGGTAAGGATGTGAGGTTCAGTTCCTCATGTTAACTCTGGTCCACTGAGGCACCTGCCACCTTTCCTTGGGGACAGGGCTCCCTCCAAGTGGGTATCTTGATTGTGGTAAGGCTTATCCTCAAAGACTTGACCCTTTTTGCCTCCACCTCCCAGTGGAGCTTCTGCCTTCATCATCTTTTCCCTCTTGCTCCTCAACACTTGCTCCTGGATCCTTCCTCAGAGCCAGATAGAGACTTTAACAGTTCCCAGATCACTCACATGTTATAAGGGATCCATGCCTGAAGTGACAAACTCCTACCAGGGTGTCTGCCTCCTGAATTTATGGCATGCCTGTTAGCCTCAGCCAGGAAAGAATGGAGGGTAAGGATACTTAAGAACTAGTAGAGACCGGGCACGGAAGCTCAGGCCTGTAATCCCAGCACTTTGGGAGGCTGAAGTGGGCAGATCACTTGAGGCCAGGAGTTCAAGACCAGCCTGGCCAACACAATGAAACCCTTTCTCTACCAGAAAAATACAAAAATTAGCCAGGTGTGGTGGTGTGCACCTGTAGTCCCATCTACTTGGAAGGCTGAGGCAGGAAAATCGCTTGAACCTGGGAGGTGGAGGTTGAGGTGAGCCAAGAACATACCACCGCATTCCAGTCTGAGTGACAGAGTAAAACCCCGTCTCAAAAACAAAACAAAACAAAAAAGAACTAGTGGAGGAGTAAAAGGGAATGAAAATAATTCTGCAAATAGCCTTCAAGAAAGAGAGAGTGACCAAGAAAATGAGCATGGTCAATGTGAAAACATTTTCTGCTACAGACCTGAAATAGATCCAGTGGGCAGCAGAGCAAGGACCCAGGTCCTAGGGGAAGTAACAGTCCCTTGCCATTTCCTAAGGGGAAACCATGAAACTGCAACTTAAGCCTGTGTTCCACCAACAACAGGAAGCAAACAAATGTCTACTGAACATCCACGGCCTGACAAGCACCGCACTCTGCACTTTACATAGATTATTCCACAATATTATTACAATGACTTTGCAAGGATGGTGGTGGCGTTTACATTTTGTAGCTGAGGAAACTATGGCTCAGAGAGGTTAAGTAACCTGTTCCAGGTGACACAAGGCAGGGAGCACAAGAGCCAGCATTCAAATCTAGCTCTGTCCGATGGCTCCTTCCATGCACCACGATAGACCAATGCCCCAAATTGGCTATCGGTTCCACCAAGTTCTAATCCATCAGCTTCCAAAGGGTGAACTGGACCCAACTAAGCCCCATGCAACCAGCAGAGACTCAGAACAGGAATCAAAGCTCCTACATGGAGAAATTATGGCTCCTCTTGGCAACTAACAATTCTTTTGAAGGAAATGGACCACCCTTGATAAAGCACAAAGAAACTGAGCTTTCTGCACTAAAATATGAGTGAACCCAGAGTTTAGAAAGAGAGGGGAGAAGAAGTGAAACCCTAAGAGACATCTGGAAGGAAGGAGACAGAAGGGGACGGAAGGAGAGGGAAGGTGCTAAGCATGGCTCTGCATTCAAGCAAGGTCAGGAGAAGGTCAGTCCATGGGAAGGGCCCTCGGGTGGTAGGGTGACCTCATGAAGGGAGAAAATACACATTTAATCACAAATTTTGGGACTGTCTGCTGTGGAATGTGTAAGGTAAGAACCATCCTCAGTGTCCCACACAAAATATTTGGTAAATTCCACTGGGCTCACTAACACCTGTGTGCAAACGACTCCTCTCTGGGAAAGGAGGGGTGGGTTCAAACAGGTGGCAAGTTCTGTGACTGTGAGGGAGGCTCTGGAAGCTACAGGACAAGGAACAGCTGGCCCCAAACCAACCTCGCTGTGATACTGGACCTCTCCGTGCCTCCTGGGTAGAGACGGGGTAGCGGACAGAGTCTCACTGATACAGTGTTTGTTTACACAGTTTCCAGGGAGGACCAGCTCTCCATGTATGGACACCAACTGGCTAATGAACACCAGCCTGCAGTCTGATCTGTGAATCGCCCTGGACTAACATGCCTGGTCCCCAACAGCAGTGCAAGCACAGATCGGGGCCAACAGCCAAGCAGGTTACTGGCACACATGTACATTAGGAAACCTGGGGCCTGCTTCACTAAAATTAGATGCAAATTTGATTTTGGTCATTGCTTGCCTTCCTGCTGGTTCTTGCATTCTTCTCTTCCACACAGTGATTAGACCTGATGACAGAACTGGAGAAATTATTAAATAAATTATGAATGCATACTCAACCCCAGCAACATAGACCTTTTGCGCTGATTAACGCTGTCTCTCTGCTCTTTAGAAGATCACATTATTCTTGAATCTTTCACAACTAAAATCTACCTGGGAACATAAATCTCCCTCACCGTAATGTGAACAAGTCCCCTAACAGTAGCAGCAGTTCATTACCAAACCATTCTGGGTTATATTTCTCCAAGAAAATAAATAACCAGTTTAAAGACCGTCAGAAAAATGGCCAACTCATATTCAGCTTAAACATGGTTATTTATTAGAAATTATCACGAGCCACTCACCCCTGTGGAAACTATTAGCACAGAAGGTCCTCAGTGAGGTTTCTACTTAGAGACAGGAAAAAGTCATGAAACGCAGGACTGCCAAGGCCATCCTATTCCACTTTGAATAGATCTGCATTTCAGTCTTGCCTTGGCCTTTGTGTCCGATATTGGTAATGGAAGCCTTTCGCACCAAATGTTCAGACATGAAGGAGCCCTAGGGAGACATTTGTAAGAGGGGAGAATATCACATGTAGAGCCATTGCTCTGTGCCAGGCAGGGCTCATCCTCCGAAGTGGGGGTCAGTACATTTTTTTTCTGAAAAGAGCCAAATAGTAAATAAATAGTTTAGGGTTTTTGGGCCACACAGACTCTGTCACACATTCATCTTCTTCTTAACCCCTCCTTTAAAAATCATTGTAGGGGTGGATACAGTGGCTCATACCTAAAATCCCAGCACTTTGGGAGGCTGAGGCGGGTGGATCCCCTGAGGTTGGGAGTTCGAGACCAGCCTCACCAACATGGAGAAACTCAGTCTCTACTAAAAACACAAAAATTAGCCAGGCGTGATGGCTCATGCCTGTAAGCCCAGCTACTCAAGAGGCTGAGGCAAGAGAATTGCTTGAACCTGGGAGGCGGAGGTTCAAGCGAGCCGAGATCATGCCACTGAACTCCAGCCTGGGCAACAAGCGTGAAACTCCATCTAAAAAAAAAAAAAAAATCATTCTAAACTAGCTAGATGGAACAGGCTTGCAGGCGGAGTTTGTCCATCCTGCTCTAAAAAGATTAGATCTCTTAATGTTCTTCACCACCCTATGTGGTCGATGCTGTTTTTACGATTTTAAAGATAAAGGGAATGAGGTGCTGAGATGTCAGGGAACCTGCTTGAGCTCACACACTTGGCTAAGTGTCAAAGTACAAAGCCAGGCAGAATCTAAATCTAGGTCCATTCGTTTTTAAAGGTCAGACACTTCCTACTATATCACATGGCCTCAAAAACATTCTAAATCTGGCAACTCTCTCCTCAGAAAAGAGTGAATTTATACTAAGTAAGAAGGGATGTAGGGAACTAATGTTTCTTGAACATCTATGTATTGTCCCGACCATGAGAGTCCACAGGGCTGCTTGGATGGTTGTACAGGTCACCCACTGCACAAGAATGCCAGGTCAGGAAAGTAATGAAGGCTGAAATCCCATCTGCACTGCACATAGTGACCAAGCACCCTGGAGCAGGTCTGCACTCACACAGAGGGGCCCCTCCTCCTATTTCTTACTAGGCCCATGGTGGCTTCGGCAGCTCTGCTAGCGTACCTCTCAGGGAGGCAGAATGAGGGAGGACAAGCCTCACCAAAACCCAGGGGAGACTGCAGCCTAGAACAGCAACGGGAGACAGAATAAGTTTCTACATGTATGGAATCACAGAGCAGAAGGGTGTGGGCGAAGCCAGTGACAGGGACTCAGGCACCAAGTCTCGGCCACAAGGAAGACCAAGTCCCCACAACAATCTTAGAATTTTGCAGTAAGAAGACAAACAGACCACTGTTTCACACACAGTATGAATTAACATGCATCATTATCTCAAAAGGTAACAGTGGAAAATGGGTACTTTAAAGGAAGAGTTACACAAATTCTATTCAGTTCAATAATTATTGGCTCTCTTAGTGATCGCTTTATAAGAGCTTAGAAAATCAAACACCGCATGTTCTCACTCATAGGCGGGTGTTGAACAATGAGAACACATGGACACAGGGAGGGGAGCACTACACACTGGGGTCCGTTGGGGGGAAATGGGGGAGGGACGGGGGGGTGGGGAGGTGGGAAGAGATAGCATGGGGAGAAATGACAGATACAGGTGAGGGGACGGAAGACAGCAAACCACACTGCCATGTGTGTACCTATGCAACAATCTTGCATGTTCTTCACATGTACCCCAAAACCTAAAATGCAATAAAAAAAAAAGACAACAGGACGTGCTGGAGAATTTCCCCAATATCTTGATATAGAAATTATATGGGTGCCATCCTTAACAAAAACACAGTTAACCTGGAAGAAAAATGGGTGGCACCCAGGGTCACATCACTTTTCAGTTGGTCCTGCAGGTTCCCAACCCACAGTTCTCCCAGCTCGCCACCTCCAAGATCATCACCCAAGCATTATGGGGACATACAAGTCCCCACTTGGCTGCCATGGTGCAAAGTGTTTCTGCCCCAAAGCTCCCTGTCAAAAGATAGCTGGGGTCCAGTTCCAAGACTGACCATATGTCCTGCTCCTCATGCCCCTCCTCCTGGACTCAGACCTTCTGGTCATAACTTGCAGGAGGCAATAAGCCAAACACCACCAGAAGCACCTCCACACAGAGGCGTGCTCCTGCCTCAGGATTCGACAAGACTTCCTTGCAGTGACAGTGCCGGGAAGCGGTCCTTAAGCATCCTTGAGGCTTCTGTTCTCCCCTATCCTACCCAACTGGAAAAAAACAGACTCAGAGTCGTCTCCCTGAGATTGCAGAGAGCAAAAATTTAGTTAAATGGATAGGGACTAGTTAACAAACAGAAGAAACTATGCTTTCCTTTTTTAATCTCCAACTTCAAGGACAAGATTTTTCTCAGATGCCACTAAAAGTTTCTGCAATTGTCTCTAGACAGACACTAGTGAAGAGAGAAAGCAAATTGCTCCCTGCAATTACTAAGCTCTGAACTCCCTAAACAGCCAATCTTTATGCTGCCATTGTAGTTGTGTCTATGGACGGCTGGTTCAGGCTAGGGCAATCATTCCCAGAGCCCTTCACTACTGCTAAATACAATGTGGAAAATTACCCAGAAAACAGCTGTTTATGCTTTAGGCAGTACCTACATGGAGAGAGAAGCAATGGGCGGGTGGAAGTCACAGGCCATAAAATTGAGAAAATACTATTTTCAAGTTAAATGTGAAGGGAAGTCCCATTGCAAGAGGTAATCAATAATCAAGAGGAAGCACAACAAGAAAAGACCCTCTGGTTAAAGAGAGAAGGGAAGCAGCAAGAGTCCCCTCCAGATGACAAATAAGTGAGTTTTAACAGTCCCAGAGAGACTTAACTTCACCACCGTTATGATCCCAAGAGCAATGATGCTGCTTCACTCAGCAAGAGGGAGCCAGGCGCGGTCCTCAGCTTCTGTGTGATTTTCTCCCTCAATGCACACAACTCCACCATGTAGAGGCAGCTTCTATCTCAATTTTGGTAAAGTCTGTGGCTCACTGCACACTGCTACTGACTTTTGAAAGAACACGTAAAGGCAGCACATCTATTACTCCTTTCCAAACATAAGCCACGAACCTAAGAGACTTGGAACCCTTGGACATACCCAATCCTAACTCTGTCCCAGGTCTGCCCACAACATAGAAAGACCAGCACAGCATCCTGAATCCTACTCAGTGCTTCCCCTTCCAAAGGCCCTATCTTCCCAGCCACAGCCAAGTCCCACTCTCTACTTTGAACTCCTCCTACTTGTGAGCCAGTGGGGTATAAAGCAAGGGTCTTCAACCAATGAATACAGAGAGGGTCTAGAAGCACCCATAGAATCCAATCACTAGCCTCTCCTAGGTTCCTGAGACCTGGCAGTCATTTGCTGCGAAGCCTGGACCCCAGGCTGCATTTAGAAGGAAAACTGAACTCAATGACTTTTACATACAGAATTCTAAGCCAGGTTATTGAAGTCCCTCCTGGTCTACCTAGATAGAACCTCCAGCCTCTCCTAACTGTACCAGGAGAACAAGACACAGTGCCATCCGGAATGATGTTTTAGTAAACAACTTTAAAAGCCAGTAAGACGAAAGTTGACTTCACTGATTTATTTCTGTGATGGAGAACTGGGGAAGGAGAAGCAATCCAATTTTTCCTCAGTATCGAACTATTCATAGCAGAAAGCTTGAAGTGTGGTTTGATTAGCTTGATGCAAACTGCAAAAACCAAGGATACATCCTCACCAGCAGAGCAGCGCAGAATACCGAGCTATGGGGTCCAACAGAGCCCAGCTTGAGTCTAGGCTTCAACAAAATTATTGACTATGTAACCTCAGAAATGAACTGTATCTCGCTTATCCAATCTATAAAATGAGTTTATTAATGAGGCAAGCTTCATAGAGTTTACCAAGTCAAAATGAGTTAATCCATGTAATGTGCTTAGCTAAAGGACTGATGAACGCTCATTATAAGTAACACTGTTTGTTTAATAAATGATTATAATTTATGTGTATTTTAACCCTTAACTCCTCTTTTCCTTTCAAGGCCTGCCCATCATATAACCATTTTAGGGGAAAATGGTTAAAGGAAATACTTCATTGGCTTGTTGCTTTTCTTTAAAATATGGCACATTCTGGCTCTATGGTCTAAAATATGGTCCAAAGAGTCAGTGATTTAGAGTCTTTTAAAAAGAGGTCTAACATGTAAGCCAGAGGCAAAGGTGAGAGAAGGTGGTTTTTTTTAATCATAAAGCAGAAGCAATTCAGGTGGGAAAGACCACAAGTTTCCCAGCTAGAGACGTGTTGGTTGAAGCTAGAACAAAGCCATGTAGAGCTGTATACCCTGCTCAACAAGAGGAGGAAAACTATTTTCCCAGATCTTGCTTTAAAATGTGTTAAGGGAATGAGCATGCAAAGAATAAAATTCAGAAAGCATCTCCCACCCCAGAAAACACCATAAAGAGAGTAAAACTCCAAGCCACATAGTGAGAGAGAAGATATTTCCATCATTTAAAACCAACAAATGGCCTGAATATAGAACTTAAACCAATCAATAAGGAGAAGACCGATAATCCAATTAAAAATAAGACGCAGGAGGTATGGATAGGCACTTTACAAAATAGGATACCCACAGGCCAATATATACCAGGATGGCCAAAAACTAAAAAATGGCCATGCTGAGCATAGGAAAAGATGTGAAGTAACTGAACTCCTGCACCCTGCTGGCAGGAAGGCAGCACTAAAGTGGGACAGCTGCCTCAGAAAACTGGCCACAGGCGCTGAAGATAAGCATATGTACCTCACAGCCCAGCAACCCTAACCCTAGGATTTAACCCAATGAAAATGAGTAAGGAACACAAAAGACCTCAACAGGAATGTTCGTAAGCAGAAATACTCAAAATAACCCTCACTTGAAAAAACTCAAATATGCACCAGGAGTATTAATAAAATGAACATTGTGGTATGTTCACACAATGGAACTGTGTGAACCGCCTGAAGTCCAACAATGAACTTTCCAATTACAGGGAACAATAATTCTGCTTTGTATGTAAGCCAGCCTGAACTAAATTTCATTCACATGTAACCATGAGCATCCTAACTCAGCAGAGGTCTCTCTGTATGAGGTATGAGGTAGGAACATTCTCCAAAGCAAGAAACTGCAGACTAAAAGGGGTGGAGCTGAACAGTCTTAATTACCCCTGAGGAGAGTTTCAAATGAGAACTACCCTAAGCTAAACCCCCAAAAATGTTGCTCAGCATCCAGGAAAAGGAGGAGCTTGTTTTTTTTTTTTTTTTTTTTTTTATTTTACACAGTTTTTTTATTTTACACAGTTTAATTTTACACAGAAAAATAACACTACTGCTACACATTACCAACGAGATATCAGATACATAACAGTGACTGACCAAAGGCCAGACATAGAATATAAACTGTGCCAGTCCATCTATACAAAGTTCAAAAAAGGGCAAAACTAACATATGATGAAAAGTTAGAACAGCAGTATCCTTTGGAAAGAAGGGAGGTGAAAGGAGTCGGGAGGAGAATAAGATTAGGGGAGCATTAGTGAGGCTTTTGGGGTGCCAGCAATATTCTGTCTCTTGATCTCAGGGCTGGTTACATGTGTGCACTCACTTTGCAGTGGGTCAATTCTATTCATGTACTTTGCACACAGGAATATCACTCTTCAATAAAGGTTTGAGAAATAAGTGAAACAGAAACAGGCTATTCTGATGTCTTGATATGATCGAGCTGGGCCACTGCTCAGTTGGAAATAAAGAAATACTCTGAGCCAGGAAGGTATTTCCAGGAAACCTTCACATGACAGAATCGACAGGTTTCCTAACACCAGGAGAACGGCTGAAGGCGCATACCCCACAGTCGGGGAGAGGCGGGGCCCTTGTCTAGCTTCAACCCTGACAGGTCTGGAAAGCCAGAAAGGCACAAGGGAAGACTAGCACTGGCACAAATAGTAATTAACATACCGATTGCTTACTAAGTGCTGGTATCATTCCAACTGCATAAAGCATCTCAATTGATGTAACCCTCATTACTCCCGATTTTATTTTTCAAGTGCAGTAACTAATAACAGAGGAGTTTGGGAATTGGCCTATGGACACACAGCTAGCAAGAGCCAGAGCCTAGATTCACCTGGGTAGTCTGGATCCAGACTACCACCAGTTTAACTGCACAACTTACCACCTCCCTGGACTACCTGGCAATCTACAGAACAAGAAGAAATCCATCCATCTGCTTCAGTAGAAGCATGCATGCCAGTGACAGGAAGAGAGAAGACAGACACCGAAGGAGTAGAGCCACAGGGAATGAGCACCGACCGCATGCCAGGCGACGGGCTAGGCGAGCTCTCTGTGCCAAATTATTTCATTTTCACAACAGCGATCTAATATAACTGTGATTACTGTCCCTATTTGAAAGATGAAAAACCTGAGGCTCAGAAAAGTTAACTTCACATTGCCAGGGAGGGGCACAGGCAGTTTGCAAGTGTGTAGCTCCTTCACCTGAAAGGTCAGTATGGTCTCCCAGGTCCTACAAACCAGAATCAGAACAGGCCCTGACATCATGGGGTTTCCATGGCAGCTCCAGGAGGCCACCACCACTGAGGCCAGGTGTGAGCAGAGGGGTTCACACTTATAAGACTGCTTTATGTGCCCAGGCTAGCACCAAATGCAGCAAGTAAGAACGGAGCTCCCTTGAGCAAAGACAGGGGTGGGCTGAGCTATGAGAACCCCATGCAAACGAAAGCTGATGGGAGGCCTGGGCATGCCCTGCCTCGAGTGGTGGAGAGGACCTCTGTTCTGTCTGTGTCACAGGCTTCCCCCTTCTTCCAAGCAATTGCCTAAGGTCCAGGCATAGCTGACCACACCCCCAGCCAACCTGGCCACTGTGAGTTCACCCTCCTTGCCACAGCAATTCATCCAGGAATGGATGTGTGACCTTCACAGCTTGGTAAAAAACCCTTCCTGTTTGCATGTGGGTGCCAGAGAGAAACGATTCGCTCTCCACATGGCCCTGTTAGGAAGAGACTACCTTGGAACTGTCAGAGAAGATCTTCCCAGTCACATGAAAAAAGCATCTCTGAGAATAAATCCAATGTGCCAAAGGAGCTGCAGCCAATAGAGAGGAGGAAGCAGGTGCAAGCCTGGATGCAGCTGTGCCTGAAGTCCAACAATGAACTTTCCAATCACAGGGAACAATAACTCTGCTTTGTATGTAAGCCAGCCTGAACTAAATTTCATTCACATGTAACCATGAGCATCCTAGCTCAGCAGAGGTCTCTCTGTATGAGGTATGAAGTAGGAACATTCTCCAAAGCAAGAAACTGCAGACTAAAAGGGGTGAAGCTGAACAGTCTTAATTACCCCTGAGGGGAGTTTCAGATGAGAACTACCCTAAGCTAAACCCCCAAAAATGTTGCTCAGCATCCAGGAAAAGAAGGAGCTTGGTTTCATAAGAAAACCCCATGCTGTCTACTCGCTGGGACAGTTAAAAAAAAAAAAGTTTGGGGGAGCCAGACCAAAATGCCGGGGCAGCTACCATATGGGTGTGGATGTGATCTGAAAAGACTGAGTCGCCCGTCACCTTCCAGAGAAAACAACTGTTAGAACAAAGCCCTTCCCGGAACAGAACCAGTGCATAGCCAGCTAGTCTTCTGCACATGAAATCTAGTGCAATGCACTGACACATCTTTAACAAGATTTTCCTGTGATTTTCATTCCGTGCAGGATTCAGCCACTGAGAAAGAACAAAATGGAATTTTACTACCTGTAGATATACACCGTTACTTTTAAATTCCTATCTTCAGATAGGAAGGGAGTTGGCAATAAGAGGAAATTAAATCCATAAATCCACTGATTTATCACTGGACAAACACACAACTGGAACCATGACGGTAAACTCTTTGCAGGCCACATTTCCCTCAGAGTCGTTGCTGCAAACACAGCAGAAGATCCTGATTTGGAATGAGAAATAATTCCATTTTAATCTTGTTTATCTTCTTGGTCTAGTAATCCCCTGTGCCCAGTGCCCATCTGGCACATTCTTTTAAGAAAACTGTGGCCACTGCTGCTTAATTCAATTCTGTGGTTGGTTTGTTGAATTTTTTTTCAATGTACATTGTAAGCCATTGGGTATTGGGCTTATTTCTTTAAATAAATCTAATAAACCAACACAGAGCACCATTTATTTCAGGAATATTTTGAAAGCACAAATAACACGTTGGCAACTTTTATTAGAGCACATGAAATGCTATCTCCAGGGGAGTTCACAGAGCCCAACAAATTAGTTTAATCTCAAGTGGACCATGATGAAGGGAAGTGATCCACCAAAGCAATACACAATTAGTACTAATATCCTGCAATTCTGTAGCTTGCATCGTCTGAGCATTTTAGGATGGGCTGCATGCCTTAATAAATCCTGACAATGCCCTCTAGAGCTTCAAATCTCAAACTTTAGCCTGAATCAGAATTACAGAGGATGTGGTTAAAGAGGCAGATCCCTGGGCCTTACCTACAGAAATTCGGATTCAGGAAACCTGTCATGGGGCTCTGAAATCCCACCTTGCCCACTGTGAGTACCCAACGTGACTGTGCTCCTGGAGGTCCAGAGACAAAATTATGAATGCTAACATAAAGAAAGGTATTACCACTTTCCTTACACACAGGCAAGAGCTCGGAATAAGTAGAAGTTTGCTGCTTGCTATAGGACAGCACCACCCAATAAAACTTTCAGTGATGCTGGAAATGGCCTCTATTCTGCACTGCCCAAAAACAGCAGCCACATGGGCTATGGGCCACTTGAAATATAACTAGTATGACTGAAGAATTGAGCATTTAATTTAATTTCAATGAATTTAAATTTAAATGGCCACATGTGTCTTTTGGCTTCTTTATTGAACCATATGGTTCCAGAAGAAACAGTAGCATCTAAGAAAACATAACTGAGAGTTAGCTGTAGTAGACCATATTTCTTTCCATCATGAGAAAAGCTATAGAGCAATTCCCTATCAATAGATACAGGCAAAATGGCTTGGTTTGAAAATCTACTACGCATTATAAGTCTAAGTCTCTCAAAAACTCTATATTAAATTTTATAAGTGAAGACACTGAGGCTCCAAGAAGATAAATGACCTGCCCAAGGACACAGGGCCAGCCATGACACAGTCAGGAGTTGAACACAAGTCCTACGACTTCAACACCCATGCTGTCTCCATTACAACACAGTGCCTTCATGTACATAAGCTCAACTGAAAACAAAGGCCAATGTCGTGGAAGTTGTCACCTCCCTTATCCCATTGATATTTTCCATTATTTTTCACATTATCAACTGGCATTCCTATGCAAGGTTCTGTAAATGAATAAAGATAGCATCCCACAGAGAAGGGAAGATGTTCCAGGAGCAGGACTTGACTCTATTGCTTCTCCTACTTTCCAGCTCTCCCTTCTGGTTCACTCTGCTCCAGTCACTCTGATCTGCTGCTGCAGAAATGTTTCAGGCACATTCTTGCCTCAGGGCCTTTGCACTTGCTGGTTTGTTTTTTTTTTTTTTTTTTTTTTGATCTGAAATACTTCTCCTTCAGATATCCACACAGCTTACTCCCTCTTTCTTGAGATCTCTAATCAACTGCCATTTAAAAATGAATCCTTCCTGCCTTCACTAGCTATTAAAAGAAGACCAAACTCCTCTTTCCACCCCCATGATCCCCTACATCTGGTATTGCCTTTCTCCTTTTATTTTTCTCTGTAGGATTCATCACTCATTTATTCCCTGTCTTCCTCTACTTCCACTGGGACATGAGGGCAGGAATTTCATCCTGGTCACTGATGCATCCCAGCACTTGACTCACAGGAGACACTGCATAAATACTCTGAAGAAATACCTAGCTAAACTACAAAAGTTCACCTGCATGGTTGTAATATAGCTGCTTTTTGTTCTTTATGCTTTTCTGTACTTCCCCAACATTCTACAATAAACTATGTCCCCTGCAGTCACAAATCAAGATGTCTTTCACGTAATGCTACTCAGTGGTTACTGTGTTGTCCTAAATGTCACTGCCACCATGAAAGGTCACCTTATATCTACCCTACTTGCCACTCTTCCTCCTTAGAGCTCCACTACCAGCGGTACAGAGCTAATCTTCCTGAAAACAGAGATGGCCATGTCTACATTTCATCAAAATGGTTGGATCCAGGAGCTCACCACAGAGCCAGCTGATGAAGAATTCTCCACTTATTTAAGAAAAATACAACTTTATCATTTCTGACAACTTAAAAGTTGCATTGAAGGTTAAGAATTAAAGGACCCAGTATTCGCTCAAGTAGCCATATGATCTTTTTCCCCAGTAAAGGCCCACTACAGACACTGTTTACAATTCTGGCATCAGGAAGTTAAGGGAACACTCACTTCACTGACCAAGCAAGTTTAGTTAATACTTTTTACAGAAAAAAAAAAAATTACATGTTATCAGGAGTGGTCTCTAATTTATATAAATCAAATATCAGTGGAGGTATATCATATATTAAAACAATAAAAATACACGGCATATTACTTCATTTTACAGTGTTTTCCCTCATATACTTACTCACTGAATCTTCTGAACAACTCAGTAAAGGGGGTTTCACTTTTTTTTTTTGAGACGCTCTTGTTACCCAGGCTGGAGTGCAATGGCGCGATCTCGGCTCACCGCAACCTCCGCCTCCTGGGTTCAGGCAATTCTCCTGCCTCAGCCTCCTGAGTAGCTCGTATTACAGGCACGTGCCACCATGCCCAGCTAATTTTTTGTATTTTTAGTAGAGACGGGGTTTCACCATGTTGACCAGGATGGTCTCGATCTCTCGACCTCGTGATCCACCCGCCTCGGCCTCCCAAAGGGCTGGGATTACAGGCTTGAGCCACCGTGCCCGGCAAGGGGGTTTCACTCTTATTCCTGTTAAGAAGTTGCTATGGACTGAACGTTTTGTGTCCCCCCTCCCCAGATTTTTATGTTGAAACCTAATCCCCAATGTAAGGGTGTCAGGAGGTAGAGCCTTCAGGAGGTGATTAGGTTGCCAGGGTACAGCCCTTGTGAATGGGATTAGTGTCCTCATAAAAGAGACCCTGAAGAGACCCCTCATCCCTTCTGCCACATGAGGACATAGTGAGGAAACAGCATCTATGAGAAATGGGCCCTTGCCAAATGATGAATCCGCCAGTGCCTGGATCTTGGACTTTCCAGCTTCCAGACTTTGAGAAGTAAGTATCTGTTGTTTACAAGCCACCCAACATATGGTATTGTTACTGTGGCCTGAACAGACTAAGTCAGAAGCTGCGGAAACCGAAGCACAGAAAAGCAATATGCATGCCTTTCTCAAATATCACCAAGTCACGCATTCAAACTTGGGACTCAGGTTGCATTAAAGGACGTCACTTCTAGTCACGAGTGATGAGCTAAGCAGCAAGAATGGGCATCCAAGTAATGGAGAAGCTGGGATGGGTGACTGCAAAGCATGGCATGGCCGACTGAACGTGAACTAAAGGAGCATCCAGGCTGCGAAATTGCACTCCTAGCTCTGCCTATGAACACCACTGTTGGACAAATGCTGCCCAGTGAATTGGAGGATGGAAAGGCTTTCCCACTGACCCGGCACTAATGCAGGCCTCATAAGTAAATAGCACTCATCTGTGACAAGCACCGATAAATCGCAGTTTAGGGCTCTCCTCTGTAAGGACTGGTAGAGATGTCCTGACTAGCACAATTTATCAACCCAGGGAGACAGGTTAAAAGGTACATTCAACAGTATGCAGAATCTTGGCACAGGCTCACACAGGTGGGAATTAGGGACTTGGGATTTGAAGAAGCCCATGTATGGAACGGCAGAGACCTTCGCAGCAGGCTTCCTGAGACCAGACTACCACGCTCTCCTGCAAAAGCAGGAGAGAGGCACAGCTAACCTCAGTGAAACTCAATGTGCTTTGCTTAAAGAATTTTAGCTTAAGTGAACCTCAAGAAGAGACAGACAAGAGTATCTGTGTATATGTGTATAAACACACAACACATACACATGCAATAGACAAATGTGTATATATGTATATAAACATAATATGTATGGATATTTTCTTTCTTTTGCCTTTTCCTGAAGTTAAGCTTCATTTAAAGAGGGATGTATATACACGTGTATGTGTACATATCTTTGTGTATGTTTACACACACATACATGTATGTTTTTACACAAATAAGTGGTGTGTGTTGTGTATGTGTCTACTTATCCCCCTTTAATTAAGACTGCCCTCAGACTGTGTTTCCTTTGGAATGACTGAGTAAACTATGATTCATTCACTCAACAGTATATCACGATACATTAAAAAGGATGCTTCCAAAGAATCTGAAATAATGAGAAAGTTTTAAGAAATTATATAGGAACATTTTTACACTGTTGGTGGGAATGTAAATTAATTCAACCATTGTGGAAGACAGTGTGGCGATTCCTCAAGGACCTAAAAATAGAAATCCCATTTGACCCAGCAATCCCATTACTGGGTATATATCCAAAGGATTATAAATCATTCTACTATAAGGACACATGCACACGAATGTTCGTTGCAGCACTGTTTACAATAGCAAAGACCTGGAACCAACCCAAATGCCCAACGATGATAGACTGGATAGGGAAAATGTGGTACATATACACCATGGAATATTACGCAGCCATCAAAAACGAAGAGTTCACATCCTTTGTAGGGACATAGATGAACCTGGAAACCATCATTCTCAGCAAACTGACACAAGAGCAGAAAATCAAACACCAAATGTTCTCACTCATAGGCGAGTGTTGAACAATGAGAACACATGGACACAGGGAGGGGAGCACTACACACTGGGGTCCGTTGGGGGGAAATGGGGGAGGGATGGGGGGTGGGGAGGTGGGAAGAGATAGCATGGGGAGAAAGGATACAGGCGAGGGGACGGAAGGCAGAAAACCACACAGCCATGTGTGCACCTATGCAACAATCTTGCATGTTCTTCACATGTACCCCAAAACCTAAAATGCAATAAAAAAAAGAAATTATAATTGAAAAAAATTAGGTTTTTGTTAAGCATGCACAACAAAAGAGTGGAAGCAAGTATTTAAAAAAAAATCTTAAGGGTAGCTATGTCTTACTGACAAGAGACATTTCTTCCTTTTTCTATAGCAGGCATGAATTGTTTTCATAATGATAAGTATCAGACTATGTTTTAAGGAGACTATGAGGTGTGCCTCTATATTGTGAGAGGAAGAGTCCCTTAGAAGGGACTAGTAGAGGGCCTAGCCTGCAGTGAGCATTCAAATCCTTGAGGAAGAGGGTGGGGAGGTGGTTCAGAGGCAGGAAGAAAGTCAGTGAGACCCTGGGGAGACCCGACAGGGCACAAACATGAGCAGACCAAGGACTGTCAGAAGCTATCTCACCAAGATCTGGGAGGTCAGTGGATGTCTTCGATTGAGGTACACAGGGCAGACTTCTGTGCATGCTTAATTTTAATAGAAAGAGGAAAACGATAGGAGAAAGTGCAAATCAGGTAGGCATGGACACATTTCCATCAGAAAACAGCATGGTATAGTCAAAATCTCATCAAGACAGAAAATTTGACCATACAAGCATGATTAAAAGGCCATATTTTACTATGGCCCAGAGAAGTCTGTCTCTGAAATCAGAAAGACATGGCCCCAGCCTCAGCTCACCCACCCACTAGCTGTGAAATCGTGGGCAAGTCACTTAGGCTTTCTGAGCCTCATTCTTCTCACCTCTAAAACAGGAATTGTGGAATGAAGATTACACGAGTTATTTCATCTAAGATAATTGTTAACAGTGCTATGTGTGCAGTGAGAACCCAGTGAATGGTAGCTGCCTTCTCCTCTCATTGTGATGGGCTGATCATTACCCACCCTGAAGGCAGGTTGTCTTGCTTTGGACAACAGAACGGGTCTCCCCAGAGCATGTTTAATTTTCATTTATTTGGGATTTTTTGATATTGTATTGATACTAATTTCCAATTCAATTCCAGTGTGGTCAGAGAACAAACTTCTTAACATTTCAATGCTTTGAAATGAGTCTTATTTTATGACACAGAATGGTTTCTCTTGGCAAATGCTCCACATGCACTTAAAAAATAAGTATGTTCTTCTTTTGGGTGGACTGTTCTACAAAAATCAATTCAAGATGGTTGATTGTGTTTTTAAGATCTACTGTTTCTTACAAATTTTTAATCTGATTGTTCCATCAATTGCTGAGAGAGGAGTGTTGAAATCTCCAACTACAAGAGAGAAACTGCTTATTTCTTCCTATACTTGTCTGGTTTTGTTCAAATAATTTGAAGTTCTGTTACTAGGCACGTACATATTGATGACTGTCAGGTTTTCTGGGTGAACTGACTTTTTTATTCTTATGAAATGCCTCTCTTTATGTTGGTTCATATGCCTTGTTTTAAGGTCTACTGTTACTATTGTCCCTCAAGTTTTCTTATTCTTATATTTTGCGTGGTATAAATTTCTCTACAATTTAACTTTCAACCTACCTATTTCTCTGTATTTCAAGTAAGCCTCTTGTAGATAACATTTAGGTGTCTTCCCTTTCAATTCAGTCTGATGATCTCTGATTTTTACATGAATGTTTATTTACATCTAATATAATCATTGAGATGGTTGGATTTAGGTCTGACATATTCCTATTTGTTTTCTATTTGTTCCATCTGTTCCAATTCTCATTTCCTTTCTTCATTTAATTGAACATTACTAGCATACCATTTTAATTCTTATACTGTCTATCATTTACTTTTTTTTAGTAATTGACATGATAATCACAATATGTATCCTTAATTGTAACAGTCTAGGCAGACTTTCTATTGTACCACTTAACATAGGAAACAAAATAATTCTATTCATCCCCTCCCCACATCCTACTCCCCCAGGCTATTGCTGATGTTTATATATATGAATATATATGCACATATTATATAACATATATTGGGTTATACATTATACCTATTACAAATCCAATAAAGTTTTTAAGTGTTTTAAATTGCTGTCTTTTAAATAAATCAAGAGAAGAAAAATACATATATAGTCCTACATACATTTATACTTATACATAAATTTATGTTTACATATAAAATATAAACACACCTCATTTATTCTTGTACATTCATGCTGCCATCTGGTGCCACTGTCTTTCAGACTGAAAAACTTCCTTTAGCATATCCTGCAGTGTAGTTTTGCTGGTGACAAATTTTCTGCTTTTATCTGAAAATATTTTACCTTCATTTTTGATATTTTTATTTAATGCAGATTTAACAGTTGACAGATTTTAATGATCTAAACAAATTTAAATTTAAAATATTTTGTTTCATTGTTATTTGGTCTCCATTATTTCTAATAAGGAGTCAGCTTTTTAAAAATCATTATTCTCACTATAAATAACATATCCTTCTGCCCTCTCTGGCTGCTTTAACAATTTCTCTTTCTTTGGTTCTCAGCATTTTGGCTATGATACACCTAAGTGCAGATTTCTTTGTATATATCCTTCTTTGAGTTTGCTGGGCTTGCTGTATCTATAAATTAATATTTTTACCAGTTTTAGGATATGTTAGGCCATTATTTCTTCAAACATTTTTTCTATCCCACTTGCCTCTTCTTTTTCTGGGATTCCTATTACACATATATTAGACCACTTCACATTGTCCTGCAGGCCCCTGATGCTCTGTTGATTTTTTTTCCTAATTTTTTCTCTTTCTCATATTGGATAAGTTTTTTATTTATGTAAGTCTAGTTTCAGTGACTTTTTCTTCTGCCATTTCCAATCTACTCTTGACTCCTGCTGATAAAATTTGGGGGATAACATGTGGAGAAATGCCAGATAGAGGTGACGGGAGGGATAGAGGCAGCAAACCCCACCTTGCCATGTATGTACCTATGCAATAATCCTGCATAATCTGCACATGTACCCCAGAACCTAAAGTACAATAAAAAAAAAAGTTTTCATTTCTCTGCTTATAATCCCCAATTTGTGTATTATGTCTCCTGCGTCCTTTAAGCCCTTGAATATATTTACAACATGATTCTGAAGTACTTGTCTCCTGTATCTCACATCTGGATCATCTCAGGGTCAGTTTCATCTACTTGTCTCATAACCATGACTTGGACACTCCTGTTTCTTCACATGTCTAGTAATTTGTACTGTACAGAATATACTGTTGACCACACAGTCTCCAGGTTCTTTTAAAATAATTTTTGTATTCCAATAGGCAGTTAACGTGGCTAGACTCCAAGTCCTAACTGTCTCCCCTGCAATGAGTCACAGCTGAAACTGCTCAGTTCCTACAGACATTTGCTGTTGTTTTTTGCTGTAAACCTTGGAGTCTCACCGATTCATTTGAGCTCAGAGGGCCACCAATGATTTGGGTAGAGTCTACAATGATTTTAGTGCTCCCCTTCTGTGGTTCCATCCTTTCTGAAATGTCTTCCCTCCCTTTCCAATTGTTCTAGCAGTTTTTTTGTTTTGTTTTTTGTTTTGGCTCACCGCAACCTCCGCCTCCTGGGTTCAAGTGATTCTCCTGCCTCAGCCTCCCAAGTAGCTGGGACTACAGATGCATGCCACCACACCTGGCTAATTTTTTGTATTTTTTAGTAGACAGGGTTTCACTGTGTTAACCAGGATGGTCTTGATCTCCTGACCTCATGATCCACCCACCTCGGCCTCCCAAAGTGCTAAGATTACAGGCATGAGCCACCGCGCCCGGCCTGTTCTAGCAGTTCTTAACTATGTACTCCAACCCTGAAACCAGCTGTAACACAGCTCTTGCTTGACCTCCAGCAGCTCCATGCCACAGTGAGTGGAGAGCACCCTCATGCAAAAAGCCCCATGAACACAGATTGTATCAAGAACAGCTCTCTTCTCACAAGGGTCCATTCCATTTCAGGTTCTGGTGGCCACTGGGTTTGTTCCTCAAAGAGAAAAGACTTCTTTAGGAGTCTGGTCTAAGATCATGAGGTCTTAATAAAAAAAAAAGATGCTCATCCTTAGCCAAACAGGGAAGAAACAGAGACGCCCCTGGGAACCTTCTAGTGTCTTAACTGATCCCTTGATCTCTTTGTCCATGCCTCCACTGGAATCAAGTATTCTCTTACAGCCTTGGAGCCCCCAGTAGGGATGCCCAGGGTCTATACAGGGTACCTCCTCCCGCTTCCCAGTAAAGGTGGATGCCTCTGCTCTCCTCATACCTGCAGGATCTTCTCCTCCAGCCTAAACAAAGAGCAGATCCCAGCAGACGCCCATGGCTGTCTTGGACCTACGTGTCATTGATATTACTCAAAGCAGTTTACAACTAAGAGATATCATGACAATACTACTTCATGCACCTGGGGAAGCCACAGGATAATATTTTGGGCAAGATGCAGGTAGTACCATTCTCTGCCAACACCATTTGTGAACTCCTTCAGAAGCATGAACAGCTTCACATAAACCTTCCTTCCACCTCTACCATCAGTTCCCCTTGGTCTACTCTAGAACAGTCAGTATCTATCTTCGCATCTCCTTTTTCCTGGGAATGAACTCTGGTTGTGATCTTCAGGAACTACCAGCAAACATACCCATCAAGCATTTTGTCACTACTGTTTTTTATGTGTTCTCATTTTGGCCAAGGGCTACTCCGGGTACAGAAGGAAGAACAATGACATGGTTTACTCAACTAATATTGGCAAGATAATTCTATGCCCTACAAAATTTCCTGTAAGCAAGCAGAGACAATTTAGAGAATAATAAAAACCCAGCTTATTTCAGGTTAGCTATTTTGACAACACCAGATTCACAACTCTTCTCTAAACAGTATTGCTTCAGAATCATAGATGAATAATTTAAATACTGGGAGGAGGGCAAGAGCTGTGAGTATGATGACTGACATCCACAAGTCCACTCCAGGTGGCCCATAATGCTGAGGGTCATTGCGCTTCTAAAACAATGTGTTTTCAACCATTACAAATTGAAATTGGCTCTTGAAGAGGCATCTTATAAACAGCCTGAACTTACTGCCAAATAATATTGCAGAACCAATAAACAGTTGTCCAGAAATTCAGTCTGGTCCACTCTACAGAAATGAGACTTTTTAGAAACAGAAAAGTAAAGGGAAAGAGAAAATCAAATTAGATATTAAATATTTTTGAATGATAAACTATAGGAGAACATGCATATTGTGGGAGATTCCTTCACTTTACAAGAGGAATTAACACTGAAGCTCCTTTAAATCAGTTGTAAATGCCACTAAAAGTCTAACCCAACTGTAGTTTTTCTCCCAAGGAACTAAACGTTTATACACACAGATTTATGTTATAAAGAATTTCAGGAGTAAGGTACACCCTTCTAAAATGTCCAGAAACTCTGCATCCACTAGGAGTTCCTGACTGAAGGTTAAGAAACTCAAAATAGTGCATCTTTTGCTTCCTACTGCCGTCTCAGTCTTTGGGAAGTTACAAGGCTGGCATTCGAGTCGTTTTCACAAGAGAATTTTTGGGTCTGGAACAGGTACAGGGCTGGCACAAAGTAGGTGCTCAATAAATACTAGCAATATTACTTTGTCATTTAATCTTCATGAGAATCCTTTTGAGGAAGGTAATGTCATTTCCGTCTTATAGAACCAGCTCAGAGAGGTTTAGTACTTGGCTGAGACACACAGCCAGTGAGTGGTACAACCTGAACTGGAAGAATCATAGGACCATGACTTGAAAGTCTGTACATTTTTAAGGCTTTTTGTGCTTCTGGCGTTATTGTACAAAGAGACAAGCACTTTTGAGTGAGGGTTCCTTGATGATAGATTAATGATGTATATGTGAAAAAAGAGACATTAAGTAACAACTATTTACAGAATGCCTATGATATGTGATATGTCAGACCCTCTTGGGAAAGTGGAACCTATCAGTTGTGGGGAGGGGTGCCCACTGTTTGAGCACCTGCTAATTGGGAGGCATGATACTAGGTGCTTCACATACATTTTCTTATTTAATGCTCATGATCATTCTATGTGATAAGTCTCTGTAGCCTTAACTCATAGCTCAGAGAAGGTAAGTAATCCACACACATAGACACACAGATTTTAAGTAGCAGGACCAGGATTTGGACTCATTTTTTGAGTTGTTATTAACAAATAATTAAAGCGATTGAGAATCGGGTCATACCATGCTCAACCGATCACAGAGGATCAATATATTCAGCTGATGCACAGGCTGTATTTAGTGCTTGTCCCAAGAGGAAAGAAGCAGGTGCTGGGTGGAGAATAATGGTGCCTGGCTGAGAAGGCAGGCAAGGCGTCGGGAGGAGGGAGGTTTGGTTTGGTTCCTAGGGAGCTGGAGTGGGCTCCTGAAAGGGTGGTGAGGACAAAGCCCTGGAGACCAGGCTGAGATGGCCAGGAGGTGCCCACAGAGAAGGTGCATGGTGCCTGGGACCCTGAGCAAGACTTCCATCAACTGTCTACCTTTCTGCTTTCTTGGTACTTACTCCCTTTTCCTATGGGCTTCCTGCTGCCCCTCTCCTTGTGCCAGGAACCAGGTTGGAAAGCCTCCCCATTAGGAGGCTCCAGGTGTTACAGAGGAGAAAGAAAGATGGTGATGTTGGCGTCCTTCACTTCTCACTGAAGATCTATCTCCTTTAGATGATTTTTTCCACAAAATACAATGGGCTTTTTTTTTTTTTTTGGTTCTGTTATAAAAGCAATTCCTACTCATTACAGAAGAATCAAATTCTCCAGAAAAGCAGAAAGAAGAGGGGAAAAACTCCACCATCTCATCACCTGGAGATAACCACAGTCAAAATTTTACATCTATAAGAAACTAGGTCTTGATGTTCTAAGGTTTGAACCCACAAGTAATACTGAAGGTAGGGAAAGGAGCAATGTTCTGTTTATCTTTGCATTCCCACAGCACCTGACCCAGGCCCTGGAACACACAGGCTTGCCAATAAACCTGCGTAAACAGCAGCTCACAAGCCCTGGCCCAGCTGCTTTTCCTCTCAGGCTTCCAGAAGGCTCTCAAATGAAGGGCATGTGCTTTGCCGAGTTTATCAGTTTGAAACGTGTCAGCTAAGACGTAAGCTGAGTTGTGCAGAGCTGGGGGACAGGAACCGAAGGGTATGTGGGGCAGTCAGGAATCAGATTTTTATGGAAGGAGGAAATTAAGAATGTGCTACAGAAGGTGCCCTGGTGAGGCCTGTGACATGGGAAACCAGCAGGTTTGATCAAAGAAGACAGCTTCCCCCAACAGGTGAACAAGGCAGACTGTCTTCATCAACTGAGCAGCAAGACCCCTGCTGCTGTGGGCCAGTGGTCCATGTACCATGGGAATACCACCAGAAAGGCCTCTCTACAGAGAGGAGGCTGGAGGCGCTGCCCAGGCTCTACCCTGAGTGGCTGCATGACATGAGCAAGTCACTTAATCTGTGTCTCAGCTTCCTTTTCTGCCAGTGGGGGCTATGACTGCACCTACCTTATAGGGTCAGGGTGGGGAGTGCATCAGTTTCCTAGGACCACTGTAACAAAGCACCATAAACTGGGGGCTTAAACAGCAGAAACGTACTCTCTCAGTTTCAGAGGCTGGAAATCCAAAACCAAAGGGTTGGCAGGGCCACATTCCAAGCTTCAACTATTAATTTATCCACAGCTTCAATAACACTCATTATTCTAATTGTATTAACCACCCTTGAATTTGCCGTAGCCCTTATTCAGGCTTATGTCTTTACACTATTAGCAAAGTCTCTACTTATATAACGGCCCACCAAACTCATGCAGATCACATGGTAAGCATCTACTGCTTGTCGGCAATCCTGGGTGTCTGCCTGAAGGCAGCACTTCAACCTCTGCCTTGACCGGCACTCTCACCCTGTGTGTCTGTGCCCTGTGTCTCTTCTCCCTGTATAAGGATGTCTGTCACATAGGATTCGGCCCCATCCTGCTTCTCCTATCCTAACTTGACTACATCTGTAAAGACTGCATTTCCAAAGGTGGTCACATTCATAGATACCAGAGGTTAAGACTTAGTATCTTTTTGGCCTGGAGACTCACTGAGATAGGGCTGGAGAAACTCACCTGGCCACCAGAAGTACTTCATGGATGTCAGCAGCTGCCCTGTCATCAGCAACATGGGTTGGTTTCGGGACGGCCATTCTCATCATTTATTCTACACCATGGTCTTGTCCTCACAGCTCTCTGGCCACTTAATTATGATCTCCACTATAAAAACCTGTCTCCTCATTGAGGCTGCTCCCAGTCCTACTGCCTTCACACCCAGCTCCACCCCAGTTCCTCCGTGCAAACGTCTTCACTCATGGCAGCCAGAGTTCCCCTGGGCTAGAGGCAGGCAGGCTGTGAGGTTAAGAGAGCCTCAGAGCTCCTGCTGTGCATGCTCCTTCCAAGACGTTGGGGTGGGCCCTAGCAATGCATTCACATGGATGTGTTTACATAAAATGTGCAAAAGCCAAGATCTTTTAACAACAATTGGTTAAAACCTCTATCTCACCTTGTTCCAGGTAGCACTGGAATCCAGCTAAGAGGCAGGGATGTATTCAGAGAGGATTCAGTGGGATGGACAGTGTAGTTTGTGGTCACATTTATGTATAGTTAGAACTACCGCTAGTCACCATGGCATGGAAATGGCTTTCAGGAAATCACAGTAACATTTAAGAATGGGGTGAAAAGTCATATGACAAGAGGAACATGTCATACAGTGCACAGCACTGGAAGTCCGGGAAGGTGGAGGATAAACAAGTTCTGAAACATACAGAGCCATAATCTAACCTGTGACACAACCTTTCAGTAATCAGACACATAAAACTGCCACGGGGGTTTGGTGCCTGTTGCTGCCTGTTCAAAATCCAAGTTCTCACCCAGCAGGAGTGTCCCCAGGAATGCACCATGTACAGTCACAAATGCTCATCCTTTGTTCCTCTATTTCTGGGTGGGAGTCACATGACACAGAATTAATTAGAGTCCCTGTGCTTGAGGGGAGCAACATTACAAGCGGTGAGCAGGGGACATCTGTGTAGGAAGTTGCGTGCATTCTTCATCCAATTATCAAAAATAAAAAACAAATTTCATCAGCCATGCTAGAGGAAAGACTAAATTATCTTTTCAATCTCTCAATAGAGAAAGATTACAAAATTGATGTCATATAAAGAGACAACCAAAAAGCATACAACAAAAACATAACATATGGGGACATTTTATTATAAAGGTGTGTCGGGCAGTTTATCCACAATGTCAATCTGTTATTTTTCAGACTGAACCAGGTTTGTGATGTGCATAAGCTTTTAACAGTTTGTAATTTTGTGATTATTTTCTCAGCCTAAACAACACATAATTTTACTCCTAAATGTGTACATATAATTCTGCAGGGATTTTTTTATAAAAAGACCACTATGTCATACAGACGTTAGGCCCCACAAAATCTGGATGCACCCATGTTTGAACTACTGCAGTCTCTGAGTTTACTGCTCTCTCTCTCTCCAGAAAATCCAGTGGTCTTAGAAGGCTCTATGCACACACAGAACCCTCAGGAAGCTGCATCCTGGCATCAGACAGACTCCACCATTACCAACTCTAGTACTTGCTAGTTGTTTATCTAACCTATTTGAGCCTCCATGTCCTTGCCTGTAAAATGAGGATAGCTTTATACAGCAGTGCATATATCCAACTGCTAATAAATATTTGTTATGTTTCCACATACTAGGAGATAAAGACACAATTACGAGCAAAGCAAGACACATTCCTTGCCCTCACAGGACAAAGCTGGAGGCAGGTCTTTACCAACGGAAGAGCCCAGCCACTTAACTGCCGCCTCCAAAATCATTTCTAACAACGAAACATACATACACACAAGCCATAGAGCCCAGTTTTGATATTTATCTATTTTTCTCCAAGTACTATTTATGCTCTCAGCCAGGGAGAAAAAACACAACCCATCATGCAGCTAAAGCTCCCAGCCAGCACGCTCTGCCACCCCGTCCTGAGCCAATTCAATTCTGCAGCATGTGCCTACTATGCTGAAGCTTCTTTTCTCACCGTTTATTTTGTGTTCTTGTCCACGGTTTTCACCCACTGTGGGTAACAACCATAATGGTTTGTAAAAGTTGTCGAGCAAAGGAAGAATCTGGCACATGATGCTAAAATGCCAATTTTCCAGATAAAAACCCACAGAACACAGAGCAAAGACCAGCAGGTTTTTAGCTACTGGTGACCACATTGGTGACTCAGAGAGGACATCATAAAAACTACTGTAGCCTGGATGGACTACTCCGCAGCTGTCAGAAATGGGGAGTATGACAGGCAAAGATGGATGCCTGACGTGGCCTTGGGGACTTTGCCTGGAAGGGTGACTGCCGACATCTGAAGACTAGAACGCTGTGCTGCAGGGGCTCCAGTACCACGACCTTGCATAGTGCTGACTCAGTGAGCACTTTCGTTTCCAGGAACACATCCTGCACTAGACCAGGTATGCATTTCTATAATGACAAAACAAGGTAAATGTTCAAAAGAAATGAATGTGTTGCTATGAGCCATGAAGATTAAAATGGATATACACAAAGGGCTGAGCACAGTGCCTGGCAGTTAGTAAATGCTCAACAAACAGCAGGCATTAACGTTCCTATTATCTCCTCTACTGAACTTTACTACAGAGCAGGAGTCACGTCCCATAGTTCTTTGTATTCCCAACTGGACTTCAGCCAGTGCAGGGCATACAAAAGTACTAAAAAGATATTATCTCATTAATTCTACCAAGTTTTTTCAGACACACAAAGAGCCTTTGGACTAAGTTGACTGATTCTCATCCTTACCAGTCATCTGCCTATTTGATCTCAGAACAATTCCTGGCTCTGCCTCTGCTCTGCTCTGTATCAGAGAGAAAGCTGTTTCTCACACTCCTTTGACCTCTGGCTGCAGCAAGGCAGCTTTGTCCAGTGGGAGGCCCAGACAGAACGTTAGCAGGTAGGAAACCAGAAGCCAAGGCATTTCTCCCAGCTTCCCCTGCTTTGAGGGGCACCTCAGCCATGAAAGAACAGTGCCAGGCATCCCTCCCAGGGCTCCAGTTCCTGAGAACAGCGCTTCTGTGGTTCCAGCTCCCACCAGAAGGCCCTGGTTCCTGGCCTCTGGTATCATCACCGCCTCCTCCCATGTGACCCCTAGCCTAGGGGTGGTAGTAATTCCTTACTGCTGTCAGCTCGTTCATCTCCTGTGTAACCAATTCGCTATATAAAATATCCTTCATTTAAAACACCTAATGTGGTTTCTGTTTTTCTGACTGGACCCTGACAGAAACATCATCTAAAGATGAATGTTTATACAACTGTCCTATGGAGTACTCAGCAGCCGTTAGAAACAATAATACATATTAAACATACTGACATATAAAGATGACTGAGGGTTGTAATGAAGAAAACCAGAAGACAGTAAGACAGTATTATAGCCAGAGATCAGATGGTGAGACGTATGCATATTTACATCACACTGACATGACTGTAGAAATACACATAAACTTTTGAATGTGGTTATCTCCAGGTGGTGAGAATGTGAATTACCCGCCCACCCCCCGCCTCTTTTTTTCTGTGCTTTTCTGAAGAATCTGATTCTTCTGTAATGAGTAGGAATTGCTTTCATATCAGAACCAAAAATAAATAAATAAATGTCCATTGCATTTTGGGGAAAAAGCCGTCCAAAAGGAGACAGATCTCCAGTGAGAAGTGAAGGATGCCAACATCATCACCTTCTTTCTCCTCTACAACACTCGGAGACTCCTAATGGGTAAGGCTTTCCAACCTGTTTCCTGGCACAAGGAGAGAGGCAGCAGAGAGCCCACAGGAAAAGAGCATGGATGAGGAGAAAGGAGAAGGGCAAAGACTTGCTGGAATTCCTGCTGAGGGTCCCAGGCACCACGCACCTTCTCTGTGGGCTCCTTTTGGCCACCCCATCCTGGTCTCCAGGGCTTTGTCCTTACCACCCGCTTCAGGAGTCCACTCCTAGTAACCAAACCAAACCAAACCTCCCCTGCTCCCGAAGCCTTGCCCACGTTTCTCAGCCAGGCATTGTTATTCTCCACCTAGTGCCTGCGCCTTTCCTCCTGGGACAAGCTCTAAACACAGCCTATACCTCTGATGAATACGGTGATCCTCTGTCATGGGCTGAGTATGCTATCACCTGATTCTCACTCACTGTAATTTTCTGTTAATAACAAACTCAAAAATGAGCCCAAATCCTGGTCCTGCCACTTAAAATCGGTATGTCTATGGGTTTAGATTTCTTATCTTCACTGAGCTATGAGTTAAGGCTACAGAGACTTATCACATAGAATGATCCTAAGAATTAAATACGAAAATGTATGTGAAGCACCTAGTATCATGCCTCCCAAGTAGCAGGTGCTCAGTGAGTAGTCCCCATACAATTTATAGGTTCCACTTTTCCAAGACAGTCTGACATATCACATATTGTAGGCATTCTGTAAACAGTTACTTAATGTCTCTTTTTCCACATATACATCATTAATCTAGTCACCAAGGAACCCTTACTCAAAAGTGCTTGCCTCTTTGTACAACAACCCCAGAGGCACAAAAGCCTAAGGACAGCATAGGCTTTCAAGCCAGGGTCCTGTCATTCTTCCAATTCAGGTTGCATCACTCACTAACTGTGTATCTCAGCCAAGTTACTGAACCTCTCTGAGTCAGTTCTGTAAAATGGAAGAGATATTACCTCCTCAAAAGGACTCTCATGAGGATTAAATGAGAACATATATGCATGAAGTGCTTAACACAGCTCCCGGCATGGGCAGTCTCTGTTAAGTTCCTGTCTCTCCCATTTAAATGAGTGGCACCAAGCTTTTCTGAGCTCAGGAAAAAGGCAAGCAGACCTCACTGTGATTATAAACAGCACAGCATAATGGCATCCAGGTGGAACCATGCTAGTGTCATCCTCATTTAAGAATTTTATATCGTCTACTGATTTATAAACCATAAGAAGCAATTCCCTAGAGAAGACTAGAGTTGAAATAATTGTTTTGAAGAAAGTAGGGTGGATCAACACGCCAGAATCATTAATCATCAAAACAGCAACATATATTTGATGAGCTGGCCTCTGTGGAGCTTGCTTTCTGTGACGAAAGGAGAATTTGTACAAAAATCTCCAGCCCGGTCATCCAACAACTCATTGGCATTTTTCCTATATCTGCCCTGTTCCCCTCAACAGAGTGGGAATCTGCATCTGCGGGTGGCAGTTCCAATGGAGGATGGACCGCATCATTAATCGCTGCAAAGCTGCTGCAAGCATTTAATGCATTTATTAATGAATTAATAATTTAGAGAACATTTGCTGGCTATTTGCTATTGAATAACATTCATGTAAAACTGCAAAAGCCACCCAGAAAATGAGAAGCTATGATGCTAAACAAAAGAAAAAGCTATCTCCCCCAGATGCAGGTAACACACAGCTTTAAATTCAATTTGACTCTCATGAGAAAGGAACATAAGAATTGCTCAATTCCCTAATACAGGCACCCTCTGTGAGGGAACAGGCCTTGGGGAACCCTTATCTCATTTTGGAACAAATCTCCTACAAGCCAGTCTGAAAATCTATGCTGTTTTCATCTTTAAAAGCACATGTTTCCAAATGGGTTCTAAGATCTGAGGCCACAAGACCGAGCCTCTGAGTGTTAGTTTAACAAACAGTATAATCCAAAAGGGATAAATTCAAAGTCATCTCTTCCCCACTTGCTTTAGAATGTCATGGTTTAATTTCAACCAGAACAAAAGCACTGATTCCAGAGGGAAAAAGAAAAAAAAAAAAAAAAAAGATTAATCTTCTGGGTACCTACTATGTGCTAAGCATCTCCCAACATTTTCTTATTGAGGGGAGGGAGGGAGGGTGACTGCAAATTTGTGTCTGTTCCTGACCCACCATGCTGATGGTTGGTTTTCAATGTGGACTATATATTAAAATCATCTGGAGAGTATTAAAACGTATCGCTGTCTTGGATTCCTTACAAATGTTCTCCTTCCATAATTGCAACAAGCATGTATAACAGATAAGGTTATTCCCACTCTGCTGAACCTCAGTTTCTTCACCTGTAAGTGTAAGTAATGTGTGCAACATCATTTTAAATAATTTCAAATTATTTAAATTATTCAAATCTACTTCACTCTTTTCCTTCAGTCTCATCTTTACACAAACATAAGCACATGCGTACATTTTATTGACTTTTCTCCTTTTGATAAATATGTATACACTGAAAAATATATAAATATGTAAAAATTTTAAAATAATCACCTGAAAGCAGAACTCCCAGAAAGACTCACTGTTAACATTTTGATGTTCGCCTAGTCAGTCTTTTTGTGTACTTTTTAATTATGAGAGAATAGGATAAGTCTGTACCCACTCTTTTGTAACCTGCTTTTTACACTTAATAAAGCATGAACTTTGCTTCACATCATTAAATATTCTACAGCATCATTTTAGTGGCTGCCTAGCATCGTGGTGTATGCCTATGCCCTAATTTATTTAGCTTGCTTGAATTAATTAGGCTTTACTGTCTGACAAAAGTTAGTCTTCCATTTCTATGCCCAAACTAGGAAAATCAGGTACCCAGGTATTTGAAAATGTGGAGACATTTTCACTGCTTGGCACGTAGCTCCATTAATATGCCAATTCTTTCGGGTACTTCTTTTTCAAAGGGATCCTAGACACATCTCATTTCAAAAAATGTCTGGAAACCCTCTAGGGGATGGCTCAGTATTCAAACTCAGCTCCCTTAAATCCCCAGCAGCGGAGCTGGCCTGAAAGAGCTTACCACGCCTGGTCCCAGGCAGCCTCCTGTCAAGTGAGGTGGAGAGGGAAGGAGTGTCACTGTTTCCAGACTCCAGGGTCTGGCCCAGCTCGGGACCTCAGAGGGTCATGGAGCTGCTTGAACTCATCCCCACGGCACTCAAATGACAGAGACCTCCTCCAGGAGGGCTGGAGAATAAAGCAGAAAACTGCAGAGGCCTTCAGGAAAACCATGCCATAATCAACAGTCGAAATCCTTTGTCACCACACCAGCAAGGAAGGAGCAGACTTTTTAAAATTTTTTTCTTTTTTCTTAACTTAAATTCAGACGCTGGGTTATAAATTAGAGTATTCCAAGAAGTGCCAGTGTAGGAGCCCACAGCTGTCAGGAATCTGGGGTGGTTTAGGTTGGAATCTGTGCCCTTTCAGGAGCAGCAGGCCCATCCCTCAAGCACATAGTGAGCAGGGTACAGTGGACAGCAGAGCATCCAAAGGGGCTCTGTCCAGAGGTCCTGAGAAGAGATGCTCTCTTTGCCCCAAAATCCTACCTCCAACCTCTCTCCCATCATCCCCATCTAGTAAACTGCCAGCAGGAGACTCCTTTGTGTTAGGAGGTTTCTCTGAAGACTAAATGCCCTTGAAGGAGGAATTCCCACTTCTGTGTGTATCTGAAGGATGACAGCTACCACCAGACCACAGTAAGCCAGGGACAGGCCCATTTCCTAATGTCAGGGAAACATTAATCCCAACCAGGAGTATCCTGGGTTACTGTCTTCCCTTGCAGCTCCCACAGTAAAAGGAAAGCTGGACCCAGGAGGAGAACACAGTGCCACCTACCTGGGGTAACAGAGGGTGGGGTTAAGTTACCTGGACCAAAACATGTCCTTACCATCCATTCCCAACAGTGCCTGAAATTCCCACAGTTCGAGTCTCTCCTATGCACCCAGTGGAGATGTGTGTGTGTTTTAATAAACATAAAGCATTATGCTTTTGGAGCAACACAGAAACCAGTCCCTGCTACACTCATTAATCCTATTAGCCCTGTTGGTAGGACACTACAGTCATCTAGTTGGAAGTAGGGATGAGGTAAGGACACACAGAAGAGCCAGATTTTGTCAGGATAACAAGGTTAAAGAGAGGAAAAGTAAATCCCAGCATCTTGCTGCAGAAAGTGTCTTACCTACTGCAGGGAGTACTCTCAGGAAGTTATCAGGGCACACGTCAGGAACCGGGGACACCCACCCAAAGGGAGGACACCAACAGCCTCAGAAGGGACTCAGAAGGAGAGTCACAGGCTCCAGCCTCCCTCCTACCTCCTCTTAAAATGAACCTGACCCCATTCTTCTAAGCTCCAAGAACATATTGCTATTTTGCACAAATATAGATGCTCTGAGGAAAACAATCATCCAAGGCTATCCAAGCTACAACCCACTGCTTGGCCAGGAGGCCACCCTGCCCTGCCCAGCTGCTGCCTATAGTTCTTCCAGAGCTCCTTGGAACAAAGGCATTCACAGAAGGGTTGCATTCATGTACGACAGGAAAAACAACCGTTTTCCCAACTATTTCTGACCATATACTGCAAGGCTTCACATCTTGGGGGAAATGAAGAACCCCCTTGTAAATGCTTCCCACAGAAGAGAATGGCAGCAGAACTGGCAGATGCTCGCAACAGGGAGATAAGGAGACTCTGGCTAGAGCCTGCTTTTTGTCCTCCCAGATGGGTCCTGCACTACACCCACCTGCAGACATCCAGGTTCTCCTCCCATCACCCTCTCAGAACTCCGTCTCTAGATCATCTCAATTCATGTTGGCCTCAAGCTCTGAGCTCTACCCCTTATGCTTTCCTGCTCAGGGGCTTTATCCAAGTTAACCCTCCATTTTCCCAGCCCCTCTCCAGCCTGACAGCCTCTGAGGACAAGCAGCACCCAATTCATTTCCTTTTCTTGGTACATTTTACTTAACAAGGCAACTAGGCACATCATGGCTCATCAGTGAATAAGGACCAGGAAAAATCATTCTCTCACATGATACTGGGACAATTCTTGCTTCCTAACACTAGTTCAAAGGCCTCCAAACTCCAGCCTCACAAACGCTACCACGTCTACCCTCTAGTACCTCCACCAGCTTCCATGGGCTGAACTCAGAAGTGACGCATGGTTCCACAGAAACAAGACAGCACTTAGCGCCCAGAAAACCTGTATGGAACCCCAGCTCTTCCGATGACAAGTTTTCTGAGTCTCATCTTCCTCGCCTGTACAACAGAGATCATAAAACCTGCTTTGGGGATTTAAAAAAAATTTTTTTTTTTTTGAGACGGAGTTTCGCTCTTGTTACCCAGGCTGGAGTGCAATGGCACGATCTCGGCTCACCGCAACCTCCGCCTCCTGGGCTCAGGCAATTCTCCTGCCTCAGCCTCCTGAGTAGCTGGGATTACAGGCACGTGCAACCATGCCCAGCTAATTTTTTGCGCTTTTAGTAGAGACGGGGTTTCACCATGTTGACCAGGATGGTCTCGATCTCTCGACCTCGTGATGCACCCGCCTTGGCCTCCCAAAGTGCTGGGATTACAGGCTTGAGCCACCGCGCCCAGCAAAAATTTTTTTAATTAGAAATGCAATACATAAAGTATCCAGCAGAATGCCAGGAACACACTCTGTTCTCTATGCCAAGTAGCCAGTATCAGTATTTGTCACATGTCTGTTGTTTATCCACAGCTAGAACCCTTAGCTATTGGTTTACTGTCTGGCTGTGTTTAAAAGGACATATGGGATCCTGCCATATTTAAAGGCTGTAGAGTGCATGGACCACATTTTCCATGTTCCCTTTACTCCTCCACTGCCTCTCATCCTGAGCTCAGCACCAAGCAGGTGCTCCATAAATTAGGCTCACAGGACAAACCTGGCCAGCTCCATGTCTTTAATTGGCTTTACTGAGATAGTAGCATTTAAAGCTCTCTGTCCACCTACATGCACCAGCTCAGTCTCAATGCCCAGAAGAAATAAGTTGTCTTCAGGAACATTTGAAACAGTTGCTGTATGCACCAAAGCCAGCTTCAGTATCCACCAAATCCTGTAGCTTCTCCAAAATAGAAACCCTCACCTGTCTGCTTACCCCGCCAATCTGTACAGGTCCCTACTCTCCTCTACCTGAGTTTATCAATGACCCCACGTAGCTCTGTGAAGGGGAAAAAATGGCAAAAGCTAGAGCTAGAACCCTGTCAATGAACAGTTGCACTGTCTTAGCTAAAAATCCATCTCCTTCCACTAGAAAGCCTTCCAAGATTCACCACAGACAGAATTCAACAGTAATCCTCAGTGCCTCTCTGCATTTCATATTCCTTGGGGCTGTACTCCGTGGAACTGTAATTCCTTTTCCATCTCATCCGTCATTCCCATGAGGCTATGAGTTCCAAGGATCTGTCCTCAACTCTGAACCATGTATGGCAATGGGTATAGAATACAGGTTCAACAACTTTCGGTGAATAACTTACCAGCCTCATGAAGCAAATATTGCATCCCACCCCCACATCTCCACTTTGATACATGAGAAACAGCAGCTAGGAGCAACTGAGCATTTCACCTTCAATGCCTCTGCTTTACACAGGAGAGAAAGGAGACCTCCATGCCAGGACACCTGCCACCAGAGCACATCGAGTGGCCTCCCACGGCAATGTGGCTCAAGGATCTCACAAACACCCCTGAGATCATTTCATGATCATTATTTGCCATCTTCTCCTCTGGACACTTAGCTTCCTGAGACTAGGCACAGCGTCTGTCTTCTCTCACTGTGTGTCTAGCACTAGCATGGAGGCCAGGCTGTAGGTTTCCATGAAGATCTGCTGAAAGGACACAGATAACTCATCCATCCCTCTCTGCTTCTTGGACTTCATGGTGCATGTGAATCCTCAGGAGATGTTGTTAAAATACAGATTTTGACTCAGCAGGTTGTTGGGGGTGGAAGGGGGGTACCAGAGAGTCAGTCTTTCCAATAGCTCCCAGGTTATGCCAAGGCCACAGGAAAGCAGACTGCCTTCTCAGGGGTGAGCAGCTAGTTGTTGAAGGTTTGGCTAATAGTTCACTTGTGCTATGACAAAACACCCGAGACTGGGGTCATTTATAAAGGACAGAAACTTATTTCTCACAGTTCTGGAGGCTGGGAAATCAAGATCAAAGTGATAGCATTTGGCATCCAAGAAAGGCTGTACTGTCCAAGGGGAGGAACACTGTGTCCTCACGTGCTGGAAGGACAAGAGCCAAGCGCTGCTGTGTGAAGCCTCTTTTATAAGAGTCATAATCCCCTTCATGAAGGAGGTGCCCTCATAGACAGATCACCTCTCAAAGGGCCCACCTCTGAATGCTAACGAATGAGCAACACCTGAGTTTTGGAGGTAACACATCCAAACCACAGCAGCTACCTAGAGGCAATCCTCTTATTTCCAAAAAAGGACTTCGTCATTCCTGAGCACTTGGAGTTGTCCTTTCTTTCAGCTACGACACGAGCCCTCCCTCCTAGTCCTTGATATTATGTGATTCAAGAAATTCAGAGCAAAATTCGAGTCCTGAAGAGCTAAAGACTGTGAGCTGGAGAAGTTGCCAGGTTGAATCCCCTCTCTGCTGGCTTCCAGGCCCACAACCAGGACTTGTGGCTCACAGTTTATTATGGACAACCTGGCTTGGCAACAGGAGCATTTTTCGATGCCTTTACTTTTAAATCCCTGGAATTCACAACTGTACAAGCAAAACCTTATTCTAACTCCTTTTTTTCCCTGCAGTTTATCTCTCTAACTCTTGTGCCCTCTGAATAGTTCATTCATTCCCAGGACAGAGTCTTAAATTGAAGGAAACCAGAATTCTGCAGATCAATTAGCCTAACTCACAACATGTCATTTTTCTTATTTAACAATTAGAATAACACCGTTTCTGTGTTCAGTGTGGGCCTGCTGTGTGCCCACTGGAGAAAAAAATCTACCTGTCTTTGGAGATCCATTTAAGAACCAGAGTCCCCATGGGGTGCCTCATGATCCAAGGGGGGGGGGGGGTGACACTGTGAATCCGTCTGAGGATTACTTTTTTCCCAAGCTGATGAAAGCTCTGAATGGCCATTCAGCTAGGAAGATCAAGCAACCAACCATTTTTCAAGGGCTTTGGGCATAACATGGCTGCTCCTTGATCGTACTGCTTAGCTGAGGCAGAGGGGGATGTCTTTTGGCAGAGATGAGTGTAGGTATCCTGGGCAAGAGTCTCTGGTCACCAACCACAGTCCTTGCCTCCCTCCCCAGTTTCCACTACAGCTAGATAAGCTTACAAAGGGCTTTGTAAGAAATGTTCAATCAAGAAGCAGAAGGAGCCTCTGCATTTAGCTCCTACAGTGAAACTGCTGGAAGCCTTTTCTTCCTTGTTCCTCCTATCTCCTGGCCATGGAGAAAGGGAAGTGAGATCTCATAGTCTCCAACCTTCAGGGGCTCCAGGGGATTCATCCCTGACCTATATTACTGCTGTTTAGATGCAATGCAGGACACTAGGGAGAACATGGGTTTCAGCAGATCAGGAATGGGTGAGTTTCAGGAATCGATGGAGGGAAGCTTTGTGAAAGTCAGATGAGAATGTTTAAAAAACAACTGAAATTCTAACAGTGTATACAGCATAACTAAAACATCCCTGTCAAAAAAGCCTCTCGGACACACCATTTGAGGAAATGAAGGCTCAGCTCAGCAGGTACCATTCTTTACCACGTCTGACAAGTCAACCCTACCAGTCAACAGGTTGAAGAAAAGTCTGGCATCCACAGAAATAAAACATCACTGCAAGGCCACCTCCTTCCTCCAGAGTGTGATGCACTCAGGACAAAGGAGAGAATTCACCAACCATAATCTACAATTAAAACAAGTCACGTTGGGCATATTTTCTCTTATTTTACTCCATCAGATGAAACTAGTTTCCAAGATCCACATGGCTGTCAATTTCCCCCTGCAATTCATATTTTTATTCTTCTCAGTAGACACTTTATTTTTTGTAAGCTGTATCCAGTTTTGATAGCTCACCAGAACCTGAAGTAACAAATATTTTTAATTTGATTATTTAAAAAGCCTCATTAATTTTTCAAGCCACACAACATACACAGGCACAAATGTATTCGCCAGACATCTGCAACCAGCGAAGGTTAATAGTCATTTAATGTAACTGCATACGTTACAAGCAATCTTCCTGTCCCACTGCATTTTCAAAGACCACATAAATATGTAATCTATTCCTCTTTTTTCTATCATAACATTCCACTGGGGCGATTCTGATGAGCTGTCCCCCCGCTGCCTCCACTGTAAAAGTGCTGCACAGTGGCTGATGGATAGATACTGGGTTTGAGTAAAGAGGATTTCTGCAGCCATCCATAAACCCAGCTCATTTAAATTGCTAGCTGTTGACTACCTGAGAAGAAAGAAAAGGCTGTCCTTAAATTAAAAAAAATAAATAAATAAAAAGCATGGCTCTATTGTCTAGAATGTCAAGCAGAATTCCTATTTCCAGGTAGAAGCACTGAGGGACCACCTGATCATAATGAGGGGCTTTGTTTGTCTTCTCAGCCCCATCTCCTGGGAACCCCTCTTTGTACCTTGAGAAGAAAAAGAGTGCTCAAGATTCCTTTCCCTATAACTAGTGTTCTGGTGGACGGTGAGCCAGATAATTGTTTAGATAGTCAAGTGGGTCTGAAGTGGAAATACAAACAGACTTAGGATGTTACTAGGAGACTACCCCTTGATTAAATGGGAATTCAAAGATGAAACAAGTATTGCCTATTGTTTAATTTTTCCCTTCCTTGCAAGTAGGGTGTTTGGGAACAAAGCTAAGACTCTAAAAACCAGAGCATACATCAGACAGCACAGAGCAGGCCCTCCATTAACTTTTCTCTTGGTCAAGATAAAATTTTTCCTAATCCCAAGACATGCTGCTCTGAGGTCAGTAAATAATGTTGATTTACTGACCGATTCACCTGCTTCTCTGCAGGAAATCAAAGTTCATTCATTCACAGACTTGCTCAGTGACAGAGGATGTTTCATGGATGCCATTCTATCCAGGGCATACAATTCATGCTTTAGCTCCTAAAAATTTGCCAAGCAACGCAGTTGAAAGCTAAAAACCATAATAAGTCACTTTCTCTATATCAGCAGTTCAAGTTTGTCCAATCTCTGCCCTCAGAGAAAAGAGAAGGCGCACACAAATTCCAAGACCATATATCACAAAGATTATGGAGCCTGTTTGAGACATCACAAAAACTACCCAGCTGAATTTGAAGCTGTCTCTCAACAGAGAAATGAAGATTCACAGATTTCCAGGGAAACTGCATTTTGAGGGAGATCCTTCTAGGTAAAAACCCACAGAATTCAATGATGAAGATTTCCTTGGGCCTTTAATTGATTTACAGCCAATACTCCATGGCTAGCTTTGGGTGAAAGATCCATTAATTTAAAGCCATTCATTACCCTTTTCTTTCATCCAACAGATTTTTCCAATAGGCTTATTGTTAATTGTAAGTAATAGATTGACATCTCTCCAAGAGCAAGTCCTTTTAATACTTATAAATTCTTTCTTGAAAGGCCTCAATGATAAAACTAGTTATGTTTTCAGTAGAGGGATGCTAGGATACAAGTTTATGCAATGCCATAAAACTGTACTTCTTATTTAAGTAGCATCAGCAAGACAGTAGAATAGGAAACTCGAGAGCTCATTTCCCAACAGAAACACCAGCTTTAACAAAAACACATGATCCAAAAGCCTTTAGGAGAACTCCAGGAATCAGTTAGGAAGTCACAGTACCCCAGGCAAACTCAAAATCAAGAACAGCTACATTGAAATGGGTAAAAAAAAAAAAAAAAAAAAAAAAAAAAAAAAAAAAAAAAACTATTTTATTCCAACTGTATCGATCCTTCTCCCAAGCCAGCACAGCTCATGATCAAAAGGAAGAGTCCAACTTGTGGATTCTCCCTTGGGAGGGAAATTGAAAAGTAGAACATACATCCAACGTTCCAGCTTTTCAGGGACCTGCCCAAGGGACTGATTTCTGTCTCACGTGATTCAGAGTGCTGATGGGAAACTGACATATCTTGGATGCCTGGGATCCACAGAGAACAAAAGAGCACAGAAGCTAGTGGCAGCACCAGAGAACTTGTAGTATCACACAGAGACACCAGCACAGCTTGCCATAATTTGCAGAAAGCACCCAACTCATGGCTTCTCCAATGGGAGGGAAAAGGAAGGGAGGAATGCATACATTATGTTCTGGTTTTTCAAGGGCTGCCTGAGGGAGTGGTTTCTGTTTTGCCTGACTTAGAGTGATGACAGAAAACTTCAGATACCTGGGAGCCAGAGGACAGAAAAGAGCTCAATGATAGAAGTACCAGAAAACCTGAAGTACCTCATACAGACACCAGAGGGAGCAAGAGGCTACAAGCTCCTGGAAGAGACCAGATCAGCAAATCCCTTTAAACGGGAAATAAGCACAAGCCTAGAGATTTCTCCCCTGAAAAGGTTTAAGACACCTTGGAATCTCTAGCTGGGCTGATTGCTGAGGTCTTTCCCTGTAAGAAAAACTAGGAAAAGTGGCTGTGTTTTCAAATGTGTAAATCCCAACAAAAAACTATAAGGCTCACAAAATAATGGGGAAGCATAGTCCAATCAAAGTTACAAAATAAATATCCAGAAATTGGTCCTAAAGAAACAGAGTTATATAAATTATCTGATAAAGAATTCAAAATAACCATCATAAAGATGTTTAACAAGCTCAGGAAAATCATGTATAAACAAATGAGAGTATCAACGAAGAGAAAAAGAGCATTTTTTAACCAAACAAATGTGTGAGCTGAAGAACACAATTACTGAGTTGGAAATTTCACTGGAGTAATCCAAGAGCAGAGCAGAACTGTTTGAGCAGCATAGAATCACCAAACTCAGAGACAGGCCACTGGAAATTATGCAGTCATAGAAACACCAACCCAAGGGGGAAAAAAAAAAAAAGTGAAGAAAGCCTAAAAGACCTACTATGGGGCACCATAAAGACAAATAGGTATATATAGGTGTATTATAGGTGTTCCAGAAGAAGGAGAGGAGAGAGAGAAAAAGGGGCAGAAAGCTTGTCTGAAATAATGGCTCTGGTAAAGGAAATGAATATCGAAATCCAAGAAACCCAATAGATCTCAACCAGAACATACCCAAAACATCCATAGAGATACATTATTATCAATTTGTCAAAATTTAGACAAAGGGAGATTTTGAAAGCAAGAAAAAAGTGGCTCATCACAAACAAAGGAGTCTCCATCAGACTATCAGTGTATATATCAGCAGAAACCTTGCAGGCCAAAAGGTGGGCAGGCCAAAATGATATATTCAGGCCAAGTGGGATGATATATTCAAAGTGATTAAAAAAGAAAAAAAAACTGTCAACCCAGATTCCTGTATCTATGTTTTTCAAAAATTAAGAAAAATTAAAAGCTTTCCTAGATAAACAAAAGCTGATAAAATTTATCACCACTAGACCTGTCTTACAAGAAAAGCTAAATGGAGTCCTTCAAGTTGAATAGAAAGAATACTAAAAGACACTGGTCAGCAACATAAAAGCATATAGAAGTATAAAGCTCACTGACTGGGACAGGCAGATCACCTGAATCCAGGAGTTCGAGATCAGCCTTGGCGACATAGCAAAACCTTATTCCTACAAAAAAAAAATACAAAAATCAGCCAGGAATGGTGGCACATACCTGCAGTCCCAGCTACTCTGGAGACTGAGGTATGAGAATAACCTGAGCCCAGGAAGTCGAGGCTGCAGTCATCCACGATTGTGCCACTGAACTCCATCCTGGGCATCAGAGTGAGATAACGTCTCAAGGGGAAAAAAAAAAAGAAAAAAGCTCACTAGTAAAGGCAAATATATAAATATTACAAATACAGAATACTGTAATACTCTAATGATGGTAGATAAATCACTTAATTCTGGCATAGAAGTTAAAGTAAAAAGTACAAAAACAACTATAAAGATATGTTAAATGGATACACAATACAAAATATGTAATTTGTGACAATAACAGAAAATATAAAGGGAAGAAGTGAAAGAGTAGAATTTTTGTATGTGACTGAAGCTAAGTTGGTATCAGCTTAAAATAGATATTACAACTGTAAAGCCCCATGTAACCACAAAAAAAAAACACATAAGATACATAAATGAAAATGAGAAAGGAATCAAAGCATATTCTTACCAAAAAAGAAAAAATAATCAAGAGAGAGAAAAAGGAAGAAAAACACTAAAAGATAAGCAGAAAACAAAAGCGCATTTGAGTCCATTTTAGTATCACAGAAAACCTGAGACAGGACAATTTATAATGAACAGGAATTTATTCTCTCACAGTTCTGGAGGCTGGGAAGTCTAAGATTGAGGAACCAGCATCTTGTAAGGGCCTTCTTGCTGTGTCATAACATGGTGAAAGGAATCATGGTGAAAGGAATCACGTGGTGGAAGGGCAAGAGCTAGTAAAAGGAGGATGAACTCTCCCTTTTATAACAAACCCACTCTTGCAATAACAGTGTTAATTCATTCACTCTATTCTCATGGCCTAATCACCTCTCATTAGGCCCCATCTTCAAACACTGCTGCAATGGGGATTAAGTTTTTAACATGTGCCTTTCTGGGAACACATTCAAGCCACAGCAAAATGGCAAAAGTAAGTCTTTCCCCTTTGGTAATTACAGGTATTGATCGACTTAGACCTATGCAACTTACGACCATTCGACTTTACGACCACAATTGCTAGCCACGACTGCTCCACATCTGGCAGCGCAAACGTTGCCCAGCTGGGCGTACAACAGTGCGGACCAGCTTCCGGCAGCACTACCATCTCCGCATGCACCATTTCAACTGTTATGCCAGACTTGGTATAGCAATTTGTGTTTTGTACATGTTTATATATTTTGATATGTTTTGCAATTGGGAAAAATGTTTCCTATGGTATTTTTTACACCTATATTTTGTATTTTTGTATGCACCTGTATTTTGTAATTTTGTATGCTTTGCAAATATTAAACCAGTTGTACTAGTAATGCAGTGTTTTACTTAAACCTGACGAATGTAAAAATAAGAAACAAAATGGTGTAGAGATGATACAAATGGCATAAAATGAACAAAGAAAATTATGATAACAATAATGAAAGAAAATTATAAAATATGACTTAAAGATTTTTATAACATCATTTCACAGTACTGTACCTATAGCCTACTCAACTTATGACCAAATCGTGTTACGACTGGTCTGTTGGAACCAATCGTGGTTGTAAGTCGAGTACTAGCTGTACTTTAAATGAAACCAAATTACATTCCAAAATTAAAAGACATAGGGTAGTTTAATGGATTTTTAAAAAGATGATCTTATTTTAGATTTTAGGACACACACAAGTTGGAAGTGAAAGGATGGAAAAAGATATCCAATGCAAAAAGTAACCAAAGGAGAGCAGAGTAGTCATATGTATCTCATACAAAACAGACAACAAGTCAAAAACTGTCATAAGAGACAAATAAGAACATTATATGTTGATAAAAGGGTCAGTTCACCAGGAAGATATAGCAGTCATAAATACATTTGCACCTAACATAAGAGGACCCAAATATATGAAACAAACATTGACATGGCATGGGCTCAACAAAAGGGGAGAAAGTATTTGCAAGCCATACTTTAGAAGGGATTAATATCCAAAATGTATCAGGAACTCAAATACCTCAACAGCAAGAAAACACCTCAATTTTTAAAATGGGCAAAGAACCTGAATAGACATTTCTCAAAGAAGACATACAAATGGCCAATATGTATGAGAAAAAATGTTCAACATCACTAATCATCAGGGAAATGCAAATTAAAACCACAATAAAATATTACCTCACACCTGCTGGAATGACTATCATCAAAAACAGAAAAGGTAAGTGTTGGCAAGGGTGGGGAGGAAAGGAATCTCTCACATATTATCAGAGTATAAATTAGTACAGCCATTATGGAAAACAGTATAGAGGGTCCTCAAAAAATTTAAAAAGAGAACTACCACATGATGCAGCCATCCCACTTACAGGTACCCACCCAAAATATTTAAAATCAAGATCCTAAAAGGACATCTGCACTCCCATGTCCATTGCAGCACAATCTATAAAAGCCAAGAGGTGGAAACAACCCAGTGTTCGTCTATGGATGAATGCATAAATAAGATGTGGTGTACAAATACACAAGAATGTTATTCAACCTTAAAAAAGGAGAGAATCTTGGCAGGCATGGTGGCTCACGCCTGTAATTCCAGCACATTGGGAGGCAGAAGTGGGTAGATCACTTGAGATCGGGAGTTTGAAACCAGCTTGGCCAACACAGTGAAACCCCATCTCTACTAAAAATACAAAAATTAGCCGGACGTGGGGCCAGGCACTGGTAGTCTCAGCTACTTAGGAGGCTGAGGCAGGAGAATCTCTTGAAACTGGGAGGTGGAGTTTGCAGTGAGCCAAGATCACACCACTGCACTCCATCCTGAGTGACAGAAGACTCCATCTCAAAAAAAAGAGAGAGAAAATCTTACAAATGGATGTACCTGGAAGACATGGTGTTAAATAATACAAGCCAATCACAAAAGAGGAGATATCGCATCATTCTACTTATATGAGATATCTAAAGTAGTCAGACTTTAAAAACAAAAAGTAGAATGGTGGTTGCCAGGGGCTGCAGAATGAAGCAGAAGACAAATGGGAGCGGCTATTCAATGGACACAAAGTTTCCATCATGCCAGATGAAAAATTTCTATAGATCAGCTGTACAACACTATGCATATAATTAACACTGTGTGGTACAATTAAAATTTCCTTAAGGAGGTATCTTTTATGTTATTTTTTTAACCACAATTGAAAAAAAAAAAAAAGCTATACTTCCTGTACAAGCTGGAAATCTCAGAATAATCTGAACACAACAGATTTCGCAAGTAGGTTTCCCCTTCCCAAAATTTAGTTTCCAAAGGGACAGAGAGGGCAGAGCAACACCAACACTAAGCTGTATAGATAAGCTTGATGGGTCAATCGTGAAAAAAATATATATATATATATATGTATATATATATGAGGGGTTTGCACTTACCAAGTAAGCTAAATTGTCATACACCTGCAGACCTTGAGTTTGATATATACGTGTATAAACACACAAAATGTATGTATGGAAATAGATATGGCAAACGAACAGCTCTATCTTTCCAACAGGAAAGATTTTGGGGATGGGGGCAACTGAGATAAGAGGCTGTCAACATAATGTCTTAATTATGTAATTCAAAATAGTGAAAATAGAAGTTTTTGATTGAAATAAACTATTTACCAATCAGCTATGGTATTATCTCTCAACACATGTCCTTGATAGTTAAAAACATACCAGCCCTCCCTTGCATGACACCACTTCTCAAATCAGGGAAATTTCCTCTTTCTCTCATCAGGACGCCACATGGTTTCTGGCCACTGGGTTCATTGTACTTTGTGCTTTGGGGCCAGGACCAAGTACCCCAGCACCCTCCTCAACAAGAGAGCCAGATCTTGTATACAAACACTTAAGTCAATGATGCCTTTGCTAAGAAGAATTCTTCATACACAGTTCCTGAAAGCTAACAGCCCAGCTCTCTGAAGTTGTCTGCCAAAACAGAACTTCAAGGCAGTAACTTGTAATTATATTACTCAACAATGATTTATGAACCACCCACTCTGTGCCGGACATAGCACTGCTCTCAGGGCTGCGTACACATGAAGGAACAAATCAAAGGTCCCTGCCCTCTCAGAACTATCATTTGTGGGGGAGATGGACAGACAAACTCACACATGGATATGTAATAACACCAGGAAATATTAAGAGCTATGGAGAAAACAGTGGCATAAGCAATCCACAGAGTGAGGGGCAGTGTAGTTACACAGCGCAGTCAGCTGACTTCCCTGAGTAAGTCACATTTGAGCCAAGGGCTAAAATAAAGAAAAAGCCACACAGACATGTGGGAGGAAAGCATTCCAGGCAAAGGAAACAGCAAGTACCAGGGCTCTGAGGCCTTCTGGTTTTGATTGATATCAACAGGTTAACCTCTAAAAGGGCTGCACCAATTCACTCTCATCAGCAGGGATGAGTATGAGCACCTATTCCCCTACATTTTTTACCGGCACTTCACCCACCATATTCCCTTTATTTTCCATAACAGATAATTACTATAGCATCATATCTCGTGTAATATCCATAGAGGGACTCAAAGGACTGATGACAGGAGATGAGGAAATGAAAAAAATGCAGCTCCTATTCAGCCAGTATTCCCTGTACCATACACAGCATCCCACCCCCCAACACACACAGTTGACAGACATTTCAATTTATCCTCACATCAAACCTTTAAGAGAGGCATTAGGTACCTACTTTTGCATGCAAAAAAAAAAAAATCTAGATCCTAGAGACTTTAAGAAATCAGGCCAAAAGCATTTGATTCTTAGGCTGCAACCGGAATGGACTCCAGGTGAGCCTACCTTCAGAACCTGAGCTCCTTCCATGCCACCAGGTTGCTCCCTAGTCCAAGGGCAGAGAAGAGCTTGCTTGTCAATCCTATATGAGGGACAAGCTCCAGCCTGAGTGCAGCTGGTTGCCCTGGGTAATTTCTTGCATATGCATTTGATTTTCTTTTACTGGATCTTTTTAACAGCAAAAGCCAATATTCCCCAATGCACCAGGAATTTATCTACAGCTGAAGGAAGTTACTGTCAGGAAGATGTGGATATGAATAATTAAGGCGCTATTAAACATGCACACATCTTGTAATAAATCTCAAATTAGAATGTGCCAAGATCTTGTTAAACCTGCCAACACATATTCTCAAATAAGGTGGGAATATAATTTGGAGCTTATCAGGAGATTCAACCTTTCACAGAAAAATACTATTTAACTGTTCAGAATTTTAATCTGGAGATTACCTGAATTTGTCTCATCTATCATTCCATTGTGTTTATGCCCATTGTGAGAACTCAAACAAGTAATTTCTCTCAGGATGCCCTCAAGTGGGGTGTATTTTGATACATATTGCATTAAACCTCATTATTTCTGACATTATCCAAAAGAGCCTCACTCTAAATATACTTCCCTTTAATTCTTAAAAACAAAAATGTTCACTCATCAGTGACTTAAACAGAACTTCTTGGAAAGTCCAGGAGCTATGCTTTTTGATGTGGGTATGCAGAGAGCACTGTAGTTAAGAGCACACACTCCAAGTCTGATTGATTTCCTGTTCTGGCTCCACCACTTACCTTTTGTCAAATGGGAATGGCAGGAATGCCTTCTGCACAGAGTGGTTTTAAAGATCTCATGAGTCAACCACCTAAAGTGCTGCCTTCTGCATAGTAAGTGCCACCTGTAAATATTATCATTGGGCATATCCCAAAAATAAAAACTGATGTTACCAAAAACATACAACTAACAGTTTCTAGTAACATTTCATCTTTCTAATACAAAAAAATATATATACAGGTTTATTTTTATAATCTCATAAGCAACTCACATGAACAAATAAGAAAACAGATTCTTAAGTATAACATAATGAAGTGTTAAATATCCCTGTGGCACTGACAGAAACCAATACAACTATATCTATTTTGCCATCAGGGAAACTGAGATACCAGTGGCTGAGACATTTGGTTTCAACCTCCCAGAAAGAGGAAGGCAACACAGAGGAGGATGCCCAGCCTTTCATGGCTCTTTAAATGGTGTCTTGGTGCTTTCTGTTCCAATAGGCCAGTACATTCTTTAAAGATAGGCTTAATTTTCACACACAAGCTGTGTAACTCCCGACAAAGCAAATAACCAGGCTGTGCCTCTGTTACCTCATCTGTAAGGCAGACAACAATAAAAACACATAGCTCCTAGGGTCTCAGTGAAGAAAATGAACCAAAATCATAGACCAGTCCTCCACACACATGCATGAGCTGCTGGAAAGGCATGCCCACTTGCCTGTTCTAGAGTGGGTCTTCCTAACACGGCAAATAGCCCAGATCCTCAAGTCAAAGAAACAGCGGAGAAAAGCCACAGCAAGAAAAAATAATGAACATATTGTTCCTACAGACACCTCTCAGATTCTTCAGATCACAGTGCAGAATTAACCGTCCATGGTCCATGCCCACCTGTGAGGCCACTGAAGGTAGAAACAGCAGCAGCTCATCACAGCCTTTTGTGCCACCTGACCTCCCACTGAAAGCTGAACTTTTCTTTGCTAGTAACTAGAGAACAAATTGTGCAAAATGATTGGACTGACCCATAAATCTGTGCCAGTAACCCACTGGCAGGGTAACCATGTGATTCTGCAGAATCTGTAAATCTCACCAAGATAGATGGCAAACGTACTGAAGTCCCTGGTCAGGAGCCTCAGCTTCCTAGGCCATATCCTCAACCTCATCTGCACTCTGGGGACAGGGATGGCAGGAAGAGGATGGACTGGGAAGAGTGACAGTTCACAAGGATGACCTATGTCCTCCACAAAGATATAAAACTCCTCTCATTTAAATGACAAAAGAAAAAAAAACAAGAGAGAAAATATCTGTGTGGTGTTCAGGGGAGAGAACAAATCAGATACTAAGACACGAACCTAGCTCCTAAACAGACAGGCCAGAAGAAAGTTCACAAAGACAAAGCATTTAACACCATGCCAGGCCCACAGTGTTCACTTCATACTGGCGCTAGTCGCTGCCCTTCCTCTCAACACAGAACACAGCTATAACAGCAGCCAGTGTGCTACAGGCCAAGGCGCAATGCTAAGTGTTTTACACGAATTATTTCATTTTCTTCTCAAAACACTCCTAAGGAGCAGGTGCTATTCTCATTCGCACTTTCCTGCTGAGATAGCTGAAGCTTAGAGAGGCTAGGAGACGTGCCAGGATCCCACAATTAGTACGCGGCAGGACCATCTGCATCACTACTTCTAAACGGCATGGTCTCTGTATACCACGGGATCTTTTAAGAACGGTTCTTGCTACCTGCAACTCTTTGGGGGATTGCAAATGGTATATAAAGTCAGAAAGAGCTGGCACACTTTTCTGACTTTTCACCACCCCACCCCAGCCTTTGGATGCTGTGATGGTTAATTTTACGTGTCAGCTGGATTGGGTGGTGGTGTACCCAGACATTTTGTGAAACATTATTCTGGCTGTGTCTGTGATGGAGTGTCTGGATAAGATTCACATTTGAGTCAGTGGGCTGAGTAAAGCAGACTGGCCCTCTCCAGTGTGGGTGGGCCTCATCCAGTCTGTTGAAAACCTGAATAGAACACAAAGTCTAGGTAAGAGGGAGCTCCTCTTGCCTAACTGTGAGCTTGTACATTGGTCTTTTCCTGCCTTCAGACTGGAACTGAAAAATAGGCTCTTCCTGGGCCTTGAGACTAGCAGATCTTGAACTGAGATTTATACCATTGGCTCTCCCGTGTCTCTGGCTTGCTCAATCTCCAGCCACTGAGCCACATCCTTACACTAAATCTATTTATGTATATATACTTATATACACACATTCACACACACATCTGTCTCTAGCTCCTAATATCTCCTTTTGGTTCTGTTTCTCTGGAGAACCCTAATACAGATGTCATTCATCACACAAATCCAACTAAAGCCTTCATTAACAGTAGAGCTTTTTTAAATGATTTATTTAGACACTAAGCATGCAATAACCCAGTGTTCAAAACTAAACTTTAGAGGAATGTCCAACCTAAAGAAGCGCTGCCGTGAAAATAAAACAGGAACTGATTCTAAGTGTGGGATGTAGTGGGGAGGGAGAAGGGAACACAGGGGGATGGTGTGCTCTCCGGCCCCTGCAGAACCTTTCCGCATTACTGTTTTGTTGACTCCTCTAACACACCACATCCATTTGTGCACACACGCTATCCCACAGCGCAAGCTCAAGCAGCCATCTGCGTGGCTCACTCAGCATATCACCCACAGTTCTCCTCACCTGAATGAGTCTAAGTAAGGATGTGAAACAGACTGAAGAAATGGTAGAAGGAAACGCTGTTTTGGGGACAGAACCTTCTTTACAGCTCTTGTCTCTCTCCCATTTACAAGACAGACTCCCCTGGCCCTCAAACTAGGTTCAGTGGGAATTAGCTGTTAGGAGCTGGAGCCAGACCAGCCATTATTGTATGTCCCATGGGAAGCAGAGCTGAGACCTCACTCTGCTCTGCCAGGCCTCCCACCAGGCCACTGCTCCTGAAAATTAGCTCTTTCATCATGACGAGCCGCCCAAAGCACAGGAGCTAAGAGATGACCTATGGGCCCAATTCATAATATTTATGTTCCTTCCACTTCCCTGCCTTCTATCTTTGTTCAGTACCTTAGGCCGGCTGAATCAGGGACCCCCCAACTAGACACTGTGGGATGGAAACTATAATTGCAATTGTCAGTGGTGAGCGGCTCTTACAGTGAGGGCTACATACCTACAATCCACCTGCATTTCCCAGCTCCTTCCACTACCTTCAGCCAAAATGCAAACTGACACTACCTTTTTAGTTAGATTAGGATAAGGCCAGTTTAATTCACTCCTTAAATGCATCAGAATTTATTTTAAAGCCACATATCTGTCAGATCACAAGACATGAACCTGCTCCAAACCTATCACCAGATGCATTGTAAAAATTCACACAGAAAGCTAGAAGCAAAAGTTGAAAGTGAATGTGAATGCAAGGCTGATACTTGGGTATGTAACTTGCTTTAAGTTCTTGATAGTAAAAATACCCAACTCAAGCAACTCAACAAATACATATTGAGCAACTACCATGTGCCAGATATAGACTGAGGAGACGAAGAGATGACGCCAAGCCTACATGAGCTCAATGTTCTAAAGCACTCCACCAAACCTCCGTTTGCCAGGAAGGAGTTGTGTGAATCTTTGCAAAGATCTTCCCAGCCCCAGATTCACCTTGATAACAATAGCTTTCATCTAAGGAAGTCACGCATGCCAAGCATTATTCAGCCATAGGTATTTTCAGCATTCCCTTTATTGAGCACCTATTATATCAGGTACTGTGATAAGTACTACACACACCATACCATTTAATTCACCTGACATCTCTGCAAGGTAGGTATTTCTACTATCATTTTACAGGACAAGTCCAGAGAGATGTTAAATAACTTTCTGAAAGTCATATCATCAGCAAATGGTGAAGGCGCTGGGATTCAATTTCCTCGTCTATCTGTACTTCCTGGGCATCCACTGTGATTTCCAAGAGATTCAAAGGAGGCCTGCTCCTCACTCAGCTGTACAGCAGCATTCACGCTACTGAGGTCAAGGGACTGTTTGTTCCTCTGCGTGAGAAAAAGGAGCAGTGAAGTCACTGGCAAGGCTGCAGCTGTAGGTCCCAGGTGAGTTTCCTCCCCTGAGTCGGCCTTGTCATCTCTCAAATAAGGAAGATGAACAAAGGGATCCATAAGATGTCTTCCAACTCCAGAGTCTGCTGAATCCCTGCAACTGGAAGACCTACTGATTCCCAGGGCATGCAGCACATAATCAGACCCTAACCAGGGCCCACCAGAGAGAAGCTGACTCCAAAAGACCCATGTATTAGGCCGTTCCTGCATTGCATCTTTATAAATTACCCAGCCTCAGGTGTTTCCTCTATAACGAAACACCTGAGGCTGGGTAATTTATAAAGAAAAGAAGTTTATTTGGCTCATAGTTCTGCCGGCTGTATAAGCATGGTGCCTGCATCTACTCAGCTCCCAATGAGCCCTCTGGGAGCTTTAACTCATAGAGGAAGGCAAAGCAGGAATAGGCACATCACATGGTGAGAGAAGGAGCAAGACGGAGAGAAAGTGGAGGTCCCAGACATTTTTAAACAACCAGATCGCCGGGCGCGGTGGCTCAAGCCTATAATCCCAGCACTTTGGGAGGCCGAGGCGGATGGATCACGAGGTCGAGAGATCGAGACCATCCTGGTCAACATGGTGAAACCCCGTCTCTACTAAAAGTGCAAAAAATTAGCTGGGCATGGTGGCACGTGCCTGTAATCCCAGCTACTCAGGAGGCTGAGGCAGGAGAATTGCCTGAACCCAGGAGGCGGAGGTTGCGATGAGCCGAGATCGCGCCATTGCACTCCAGCCTGGGTAACAAGAGCGAAACTCCGTCTCAAAAAAAAAAAACAAAAAACAAAACAAAAAACAAAACAAAACAACCAGATCCTGGTGAACTGAGCGAGATCTCAGGGGATGATGCTAAACCACTGGGGAGAGACCCATCCCCATGACCCAGTCACCTCCTACCAGGCCCCACCTCCAACCCTGGGAATCACATTTCAACATGAGATGTTGAGGGGACAAAAATCCAAACCATATCAACCTGCTGCAGCACATCCAGGCAGACGTAACACTCCACAGCCCCCTCACTGACCTGCATGTTCCACCCTAATTTCATCCGACTTGTTGAAATAGAGCCTTCTTTTCTTCCAAGATTAAAGTTCTGCTAACTCAGATCATATCACACCCCTGCATCCAAAGTAACACACACACCCAAAAGCCAGTGACAGAAACTCCTGAGCAAGGCCTGCGAAGCCCCAGGTGGTCACTCTGGCTTCTGCTCCCCTCTCTGGCCCTGCCTCGGCTCCCACACCCCAGCTGTCCACTCCAACCTCCCTAGGCACTGAGCTCTTCATGGTCTTTTCCTCCTTAGATCATCACCCAACACAGCACCTAGCACAAAACCAGTGGTTGGTAACACTTGCCGAATGCTTGAAAGAACAAGCATTGCTTATCTCAACAGGCCTTGTATGATTACTATAGCGACCGGCTGGCCAGCACCACAGATTCTTCTCCACTTCTATGGGCTGGAGGAGGGGGATGTGCCATGTTCTGTGCAGACAGCAAATGTTCTGCTTTGCAGGGGCTAAGGAATATATACAAAAGTGTTCTCAGACAATACAGTGCCATGTAAATACAAAGCGCTTTCATATATATGTCTGTATATGTGTAGATACTACACTTGATCTTAGCCAAAAGGCCGAGAGGCGATTGTGTGTAGACAGAGAGGCAGACAAACAAACAGATGTCTGCTGAAAAAATACATATATAACCAACATTGAAATCATGGTCCAAGGCAAAATATGTTACGTGCAAAGCGAGTATCACAAATAGCAAGAGCTGCAAAAAATGAGGGTGAGTCTAAGAGGGAGAGGGGAGGTTACCAAGGAGAAAAGAACTTCAGTCAGGCCCTAAAAAACTGGTACAGATCAACAGATGTCAACAGCCAGAGCAGTAGAGGTGTGGTCCCTACCCATTTGCATCAGTATCCCCTAGGGTGTTAGTCAACTCCCTGCCTACTAGCAGTGCTCCCAGAGTTGGGCCTGGGAGTCTGTAGTTTTCATCACATGCTCAGGTGATTCTGATGCACGTTAAAGTCATCACCGAGCCTACCAGGCAAAAGGGCCTGAGTGTACAAAGCTGTGTAGGACAATAATCTAAGAGAACTACAAAGTAGCAGCTAGAAATACATGTGAGGCTCGAGAGCTAGGTCTGGATTCTATAGGTAAAGGGAGAGATGTGACCGGCTTTTGGATAAAGGAGTGATAGTGTGAACACGACATTCTAGAAAGGTTGGGAAGCAGCTCAGGAGGGAGTGGGAAAGGAGTTGAGGAGGAGGGAGCCAAGTCGGGAGGCCACAGACCTCCAGCAGACAATGGTCCCTCCCCAGGTTGAGATCCCCATGTTGGCCACCACTAGGGACCAATCGGGGCCATGGAGACACCCCCCTGGTCTCCTGCATGGACATCTGCTCTGGTCTTTCTGATAAGCCCAGGCCTAAGGATCATCTGATTAAAAAAAAAAAAAAAAACACAGGATCTCAAGGCACGAGTGAGAAAATCTTATTTGCAGACCAAGAGAGTAAGAGATCCTTCAGCATTCAAGCGCTCAGGCACTGGTATTTGGCAAGGATGTGCTGTATGCCAGGCACCCAAGTTCCTGGAAACGAATGGATAGTAACTGTAATCTGGTCAAAGCCGAGAACTTACATTTCTCAGGAACACTGGCATATCCACATTAAATCTATAAATACATAAAGATTTCTGGAAGCACTGAACAGAAGTGTGAGATTTTCCATATAGATGTGTCTGTTTGTTGGGAGATGAATCTCAATGACCTCTACTATTACTAAACCACAACAACAAAAGACAAAACAATCACAAGTTGGAAGCTATATAACCATCATGTCCAATGCATCATTGTGAATGTGAAGCAGGTTGGGTAGTTTCCATCTTGACTGGGGAGTTTAAAAGATGCCCCACCAGGGACCAGTGGAGTCCTACTCTCTAGGGGTCTCTGCCAACAGAGCCACTCCTCCCTCCCTCTTTGCTTCTGCCTGGCTCTTGCGCTGTGAGTGGTACAAAATTCGCTATCTTCACAAGAGTGCCCAGATTCCATGAGACAGACTTGCCTCAAAACAATGCAGATACATAACTTGAGCTCCAGCTGACATAGCGTATAAGCATCCAAATAAGTTGCTTTTCTGCTGAGACGAATAGAAGAGGTGACTTCAAAAGCTTTCCTCTTTCAAATAGATGAACAGGCTTCCAGCCAAAATGAACTATATCATTTCTACCTGTCTGAAGGTAGACAGGCTATAAACATTCTAGCAAGATGTCTTGGGAGTCCTTTAAGCTCTGTGCAAGAAAGTAAATGGTTTGAGAAAGGTCTCTCTAATTAGCTAGTGCAAACTGAGAGCAAAAATGTTTCAATTCCAGGAGTGCAGGAGGGTTTGGTCGCAGAACGCATTTCCTGTGCCTCTTGCTCTGGTGCTCCATATTCTCTCCAAAGCAGACAGTGTTTTTCTGGCCCTGTGGTTTCAAAGATAACCTTCATGGTAAAAATCAATAGCTGTAACACAGTGTTTGGTTCAGAATGAAGCGATAACCCAGGTTCTAGAAGTCCCCTGTTGAGGTCAGAGAGATGCTGGCACAGACGCCTCATTTTCTCCTCACAGTCCTAACATGTGTAACTGCTGTCCTCTGACTTGAGGAGAGACACCTTTGCTGTCTTGCCTTTCTCTGGCAGGCGAGATGCTTACAGCCTTCAGACTCTGGTTCCAGGCGCACTGAGAAGAGCTGGGTCTCTAAGAACATTTAAATTGACAGCTGGTTTATTTGCACTTCGGTGTTGCACCCAAGGGAGCACCCCTCAGCAAGGGGGATACCACTCGTGATGCTCAGAAAAAGAAGCCAAATGCCAAAAACCACACATGGTGAGATTTCGCCCGTGACATGTCCACAGATGTCACATTTACGGAGGCAGAAAGCAGACCAGCAGTTGCCTGGGGTTAGAGTACAAGTGAAATCTCAGGGAATTTGGGGGAGACAATAGACATGTTCACAAACTGGATTGTGGTACAGTTGCAAAACTTGAAATTTTATTAAATTCATTAATGGTGTACTTAAAATAGGCAACTGCTATGATACTAAATTACACATCAATAAAACTGTGAAAGAGATGCATTCATTGAATAGCAAACGATACAGGAAAACACAGGTTAAAAAAACATAGAATACCAGATATTAAATCATATGCTATTTTAAAAAAAAAAAATGTACCATGCACACATTGGGTTAGGAGGAATAAGAGAAGGCAATATGCCAAAATGTTTACAGTGATTGTTCTCTATGTAGCGGAATGACAGGTGGTTTTCACCTTCTCCTTCATGCTTCCTATATATTCCAAATTTTTATCAACATGCATTTGCTTTCATCATTGAAAATTAATGCTGTAATTGAGTAATGCACCTATGACATAATTGGCCAAGAGTATATAACTGAAGAGTTAATAGCAAAGTCTGAGACAACACTGCTTACGGCCCCTGCAATTGAGCAGATACTTAATGGCTACTGTGAAACTCAGGGACCTGAAAGATTTAAGGCCTCCCCTGTCAAGTAAGCACACCCCCTGCCCTCATCAGACCCAATGTATGTGTCCCCAGAAGGCCTTGCACAGAGAAAGCAAACATTAATTAACTTGCCTATTGCACATGCACACACCAGTCCTGTTAACACACTGGAACAAATTTCAACCTGTTCAAGTCAATCAAATACAGGTGAGAGGAACTGAAATACATTACAGAGCTTGAGCCCTGTGGTGCCCATCCCCAATCTAGAACACAGCCTATCTGTACAAATGCTTCTTTTTTTTGCCCCTGTGAGAAAGGCTCTTTATTTTCTTGGAATACACAGTCTTACTGTAACAGAGGATTCACTGACCCAAACTAATGATTTTCTCTCCTTCAATATTAATATCACACACTGTATCTCTAGGTACTTTGCAGTACCTACAGAATTTTCTAAAATAATGAATACTCTGTACCACGCTAACACAGGAGTTCTCCATCCTTGTTGTTAAGATTGAGGACAAGGGTCAGCTGAGGCCAATCCTGCAGTTTGCTGGTTTGGAGAAGGATCCTAAACTGAGCAGACAGCAAGTTCTCTTGACTGACTTGGGAGGAAACCTTGAGGGTGGTATCCTTAGCTCATCAGCATTTTTCCACGATTGACCTCTGTCTATCATAGGGACAGGCCCTGCAGCCTAGTTTGCACTCCAGAACCCACCATCCCCTTTCAGATCACAGCTGCCGGAGCTGTGGGCAGCACAGCTGACCCAGTTATTCTCTCCTCTGACCTCAGGAACGGGAATTTACAGTATTATTGCTCTCCACTGGTAATCTGAAATAAGGCTCTATAAATTCCAGAGCTGTGGGACAGACATTTGCCACCAATGTACCTGGTAAAGCAGGTAAACCCAGGCTCAGGAAAGAGCAGTGCCGAGCAGAAAAGCAAAGAACACAGAAGGAAGAGATCGAGAGTTGCTTTCTCGGCCCCCTTAGTTCTCTAGCTCCTGGTAACAGTCTCTGTGAGGTCTGCAATCAGGCTGCACAAACTACCCTCTTTGTCTCCTGATTATTCCTCCTCCTACCCTGAATGAGTCTTTGTGACTTACATCAAAGGAGGCTTGGATAAAGAGCCCACAAAATAAATTTCTCCCTTAAAATAGGAACTGCTTCCCTGGGCTCTCTGCCTGGAGGCATTAGCAAAAGGACAGCCAAAGGAATGAAATATTTTTTCAGGACTGGAGGCCAAGAGAGCTTCAAGTTCCTAAGAAAAGGGCTCCTAGGACAGGTGTCCAGGCTGGAAGCCCAGCAGAACCTTCAGAGTGAATGATCTACTCAGTGAAGGCCAGAAGGAGAGCTTCCCCAGGACAAAAACCAGGGATGCACCGTCTGCCTTGCTAACCACTATATCCCATGCACCTAGAACAGTGCCTGGCACACAGTGGGATCTCAACTAGCACCTGTTAAATTAACTCATGGATGTATACATACTTGATGGGCATCTACCTTTTTCAAAAAGTTCTAGGCACAGGCTCAAGTAGTTACATACACCAAGGTGGAAGCAAAAAAGTACACTGTCTGTCCAAGGAGCAGGTAACAACCCCATTTGGCAGATATAACAAGCCTATTTACAGGGCTATAGGATGGGACTATGAGGAAGAAAGCTTTATGTATCAGGCTAAAGAAGTAGTTTTGTTTGCGAGGCTGAACGTCCTGCAGGTAACGTTTCTAATGACAAGAACACATTTCCACTGGAGTTCATTGAACCTATCCTTTCTGTGCGGCCTTCTCATTCTACCTCCTGGATATCCCTACTGACCCAGGAGACTTGATGGCATCTTCCATTCTGTATCACGTACCATGAAAATAATAAGCCTACTAAAGCTGTGGTCTCAGACTTTGCAACATCCTCCACATCTGGGCATTCTGACCACAGGCACCTAATAACTCAAGTTACAGGATCAGCGAGGTAGCACTCACTGCAGCATCCATCCAAATAAAGGCAAAGAGCAAGAATCAATTCACACTAAGACCAGGGATTCAACTCTCCCCATTTTTATAACAGGATATATGCAAGTGTATATATTCACATACACACAGAAAGAATTCAGTTTACAACTGCATCAAGCTCTGGCCTTCCTAAACGAAGATATTTTTCAGTTTCTCCTTGTCAATGAAGAAGCATTAATAAACATCTGATTCTCTTTCAAATAAGTATGTCCACAGGAGTGGGAGAGTGATTTGGTAGCAAGAATACACTCTGGCCACAAGACCCAAATGACTTCTCACCATGGCCTCTCCACTAATTAACAGTATCATCTTGAAGGCATTTTACTTCCCTGAGTCTGTTTCTGTCTGTAGGTTGAGGCTGGTGACACTCCTCTGTATTGTTATTTCAAAGATTAAGTCAGAGAATGTGCATCAAAGGGACTGACAATGCCTGACATGTGTGAAGGACCCAATGAATGGTAACTGTAACAGCGTCACTGACTTCATTAAGTGTAAGTTGTCACATCAGTGTTAGCACATGGCCAGGACATACATATGTGTCTGCTTTGTAATACAGTTAGAAGCGTACACTGGCCTCTTCCCAGCCAGCACACATAACGCCAGCGTATAGCCAGCGACCACAGGACCAAAGAGATCTAAGGGAAGTAGCAAGTTTTATATCACAGCCACTAGCATTCATCTCCCTTTCTTTAGGTTCCTTTGGCAAACCAGCTACCCCTATATTTAGTCCTTGGCTTTGGGACTCCACCCCAGCTCCATAATGGATCACATGACCCAAACCTAAACCCACCAATGTACTGCATTTTCCTGGCCAAGGTGATTGGTCCATGAATGGGCACATTTTCCTTGGACAAGGAAATGTAATGAGATGCTTGCCAGAATGACTGAAAGACATTTTCTGCTAAATGTAAATGCAAGGCCCTGTGAGACTGGCACTGTGGCAGCCATCTCACCCCATGAGGACAGCCTGCCCAAGAACAGACTTAATACACAGAGGAGAATAGATCTCAGCGATGGGAAGGGAACCAAGCTCCCAGTGGCATTTATGAGCTTCTGCATCAAGCTAAACCTAAAACCAGAACTACTTCTTGAATTCTTGGTTGTGTCTTAAAGCTCCTTTTTTTCAATCAGTTTGAAATAAGTACTCTGTCTCATGACACTGGAAGAGTCCAGATGGGTACACATAGCAAGGGTGTTCGTGGCTGGTTAGAGGTTTTGGGGGAGCGAGCAGAGATGCCCAGATTACGCTTGGTGAACCATGATTCTACTTTTAAGCCATGTGTTCTGATTAACTCTAGACTATAGAAAAGATTCTCTTTAGAAGTCACTGTGGCCTCACAACAAACCGGAAGCCCCTGGGATGAGTGTTCCTAATCTGGGACAGCACCCTCCAGGCCTGAGAGCCTGAGGTCTGCCCCCGGGGTCCAGCTCAGGTGTGATGTGTGCTCCTGCACATGCCAGCTTCTGACTTTCTAGTTGTCTCATCCTTCCAGATGGGTGGGAATGTGATATTTACAAGGGTCATATTCTCTAGAGCATGTGGTAGAAGCTCCTCATAAATTCTACTTTACTATTTCAAAGGAAAAAAAAAAACTACTTGATTAAAATACACACCAGAGAACATAGACAGCTAGGGGCCTTTCAATCTCCAGCTGTCATGACTGAAGGAGATCTTGATCCTCATTTGATTCAAGAAAGGGGAACTGGAACAGTTGGATGGCAGGCCTTCCTCCACCGCACAGGTGCAACGTCTCATTACCTGACACTTGCCGCCTGGCCTGAAACTTTCTGCTGATCCCTTCCTTCTGACCCCTTCCTGTAGCTCTGCAATAAACAGGTTCTCACGGAGAGAATGCTGGATGATGATTAGTGCCACACTCTGGGGCTTCAGAACAGCCAGCCCTGGGTGGATTCTGGTCATGACCCACCCTGCCACTTCCTATGACCTAAAGCAAGATATTTTACTTATCTGAGCCTCAGTTCTGCATCTGTCAAATAAGTGAAGAGGTCAGGGAGGCAGCAGATCTTACTTCAGTTGTAAGAAAATCCCAGCACTTTGGGAGGCCAAGGTGGGCAGATCACTTGAGGTCAGGAGTTTGAGACCAGCCTGGCCAACATGGCAAAAACTGGTCTCTACTAAAAATATAAGAATTAGCTGGGCATGGTGGTGTGTGTCTGTAATCTGAGGTCCTCAGAGGGCTGAAGTAGGAAAATCACTTGAATCTGAGAGGTGGAGGCTGCAGTGAGCTGAGATCACACCAGTGCACTCCAGCCTCAGTGACTGAGCAAGATTCCATCTCACAAAAAAAAAAAAAAAAAAAAAAGGGAAGAGGAAGTCTGAGGCCCACAGTGGCTGTCTGACTTGCCCAAGGTCCTAGAACTAATAAATGTAGCATCTGGAACTCGCATCCAGAGCCCTCGTATTCTGCACCCCTCCACGAGACCATGGGCCTGGTCCCTCTGGCACTCCATGACTCTGAAGTCAACATGCGTATCTGTGATGGTCTCTTCACTGTCTCCATTCACGTACTCGCTGCACCATCCAGGCCACAGTCTCCTCAAGGGGGAACAACTTCAAGCATTATGTTCTGCACACACTTGGCAGAAACTTTATGCTGTGCGAGGCAAGGTCTCGGAGACAAGAAGCAAGTTATATCCTCTCCTAATGTGTGTGTTTGCTCAGACTGCCTTGCAGGCGTAGTATAAATGTAGTTGTATTTTAAGATCTGCTCAGAATAAACAAAACCTGTTCCAAGAAGAGACTTTACTCTTCATAAGTGTCAAGAAAATCCAGCGAATCAAACAGGTGCATCATGGTACAAACAAAATCAGGATGCTGCCAAGGAAGACGGCTTAGGCCTCAGGGATGCAATCGTGTTTCAGGTTTGAAAAAACGATAGCAAAAAAATAAAAGTAAGATGAAATATGTCACTTGGCTTTTGAGATTGTGCTTACTAGCACAGAGGACATGTGTGAACTAAAGAGTTTTACAGGCCTGTCGCCTTTTTTAAACAAAACTTCTGTTATTCACTCATTTGTTCCATTAATTTTTACTGAGCTTCTATGTGCCAGTACTGTGGTGAACCCTCAGGCTACACCCATGAAGAGAACAGATACAGCCCTGGCCTCCTGCTGAGAATAGAGAGGACAATTCCCCGCATTCCCTGCCAATCACTCAGTTAGGTTTGCAAAAACTCCATGTTTACAATGCTGTGGGTAGCAGCTAATCCCAGGAGAAAATCATTTCATAGAGCAGCATTTCTAAAAACTTGTTCCTTCTAATGATGTGTCACAGAAAGAAAACAAAAAGCTTCTGTAGCCAAATTAGCTGAGAACGGGTGGTTTTAAAACTGGCAAACTGTTTACTGCAAGACTTTGCTGATCCTTTACCATGTGACTGTGCTCAGAGACTTGCCAGAGCGCGCCCGGGCTGCGATGTGTGGGGTGCAGTGTGCGGCACACGGGCCTGTCCAGCTCCAGGACATGAGCAAAGCCTTGCAAACATGTATGTGAACAAACTCTCAGCAAAGAGCATTTTGGTGTCCTACAGAAAGCACTTCAGAAACACACCTCCGTGGAGGACCGTGTCTGACCTAGACCTACTGTGGACATGAAATCCCAGCCTCACCTTGGACCTCCTTCCTAGTATGCTGTTTCCCTAATGCACCAATACAGAACTACCAGGTTTCCTTCAGAAGAATTTTTCAATGGAAGAAAATAAAATAATCTGAAAAGCATTTTATTCTTTATGTCACTAAAATAAAAATCTTGTCTGGGGCATTTCTTTCAGCTCACCCCATGGAATTGATCACTATGAATAATTGAAAATATAAATAAAAAATTCATCTGGTAGCCCAGCCAATCTCTGCTGTGTCCATGGAGGGTGGTAAGACTTGTTATCTCAAGAGGGATTTCCATGACCTCTTTCTTACCCATTCAGGAGCAAATAAAGTCGATTTCCACTAGAAGAATGTCAGGCAGAAGTGTGAATAATAGTGGTACAGAATGACAAAGACAGTAGGCTCCCGGAAGAAAACGAGGGTCTTCGCAGGTTATTTAAAATAAAGAAATCTGGCTAGAGTTTCAGACTAGAAGAGGAGAGCAGGCTGAAATGAAAGATGCTCGGTTATTCCCAGAAAATTACCTGTGGTTGGGGAAGGAGTCAGAGAACCTTGCCCTTTGGCAACACTGGAGAGTAGAAACTTCTTTTGTCGGTTCTGGTCTTCAAGTTCGTTGCCTTTTTTGTTCCTTTTGGCTTTTTGTTCCACGCTTTGTTCTTACCTGACCCCCTCAGAAGTACAGTATCTATATTCTTTTTTTCCAGCAAAATCTGATCATAGGAAATGAGCTGAACCTCGTTCACACCAAAATGTAATAACTAATGCTAAATGACCTGATGCCAGAGTAAGTGTTAAACAAAAAGAACTGTACTCCCAACGCAAGCTTTCAGCATCAGACAGCTGCTGGATGACTGTCTGAGCGGAAGGCCTTCAATCAAGTGCGAGTATATCCCAACACTTGTCCACCCCCACAGGTGTCAGAGGAAGCTGCAAGGGCCTCAGTCCCAAAGGGGAGGGCTGGGAAGGTTGGCTGTCCTGTCCAGTGTTCATGTTGATGCAGAGACTAGCTAGACCTGCAGACCTTCAAGAGGGGACGATGAGTTAGACTGAGGTCAAAAACCACATAGTATTGCCTTCCCCTCCCTACTCAGGATCCTCTTGTCTAGCCTTACCCAGAGCAGAAGAGGTACAAAGGCCAGCTCTTCTTCCAAGTCACAGCTCCCCCTCATAGAACAGGCTCAGCAAGTTTCATTTAACCAGACTGGGGTCCACAGGAATGCCCAGTGAACTCTCTTCCCCATAGTGAATATTGTCTATAACGTTTTGGAATGTGTTTTCTGCACACACAAAAAAAATTCACACAATAAACAGACCTTTCCCACAATGGAAAAACCTAACAGAACTTCTTCCCATCCACATAGTGATGCCACCTTTCAGTGCCTTGGAGATGTCCAAGCTCAACACTCCCACTCAACAGTGGAAGGAAGGGCCCGAGATATGGCAGGGGCTTCTCTAGGGCTGCACAGAGGCATAATGGAAGAGCCTTGCAGAAAGCAAGCACCTCACTGCTTCCAATCCACTCAGCTGCCTCAACTCCAGCACCCATCACAGCCATCTGTAAAACTCAGCCCCTCAGCGCTGCTGTATGAAATCCCAGATCCAACAGGAAGCATATTCACACAGCTCCTCCTTAGGGTCAATCTCAACCCTCTACTTTTAGGAAACAAGAAGTCAAATCCCTTCTACAATACCCAAGGATTCATCCTGCAACAGGTTCCCTGGCATTTGGCTATTCCAGTGTAGGGCCCTCTGTCACTGCATGAGAAGATCAGACAGCCTGGAAGATACTATGGGGGTTTTGACATTCCCACCAAGTAGCTGACTGCAGTGGAAGTGTTAAGTCCAAGAGGTCACTTCTGGGAAAGCCACACCAGGTGCCATACAGGATACTTCAGCTCCCCCTCATAGAACAGGCTCAGCAAGTTTCATTTAACAAGGCTGGGGTTCACAGGAATGCCCAGTGAACTCTCCTCCCCAGAGTGAATACTGTCTATAACTTTTGGGAATGTTTTTTCTGTACAAAAATACAATTCACACAATAAACAGCCCATTCCCACAATGGAAAAACCTAATAGAACTTAATTATTGCAAAGAGATTCTGGGAGAAAAGAAATCACACTTCTGTGTCTTGATCTCTCCTGAGGGGCTCCCATGCACCAGGAGTCTGAACTGACACAGCCACCTGAGAAAGGCACAGGTAGCCCATGCTCAAGTGTGGGGAGTCCTTAATTCCAGCCCATTCTATATGATTTTCCCTGATGACTATTCAAAACAAAGGTCATATAGACAGAATGTTTTATTCTACTTACAGATCTGAAGTCATTTCACATTTGCATGAATAACCTTCCGTGAAGACAGGTGTCACATCTTAATTTTGAGTGACCCTGTGGCGCATGCTGTCATTGAAACGGGCTAGACATTCACAGCACACCTCAGGGCAGCAGTTCTTAGGCAGGAGTGATTTTGCCCCATAGGGGACACTTGCCAATATCTGGAGATAATTCCGATTTTCACAAATAGGGAGGGGTGGTGCCACTGACATTTTTAGTGGATAGAGGTCAGGGATGCTGCTAACTATCCTATACTATCCTATACTGCCCAGGGCAGCTGCCTGCCGCAGGGAATTTTCCAACCCAAAAAGTCGATACTGCCAAGTTGAGAAACCCTGCCGTCAAGCAATGGTTTTAAACAACACTGGGCATAAGGCTCACATAAAGTATTTAGCGTAAATGCAGGTTTCTGAGATCTACCCAAAGAGATTGTTTCAGTTGGTCTGAAATGGGAATTTGCCTTTTTTAGAAAAAAACAAAGACGGTTCCCCCTTCCCCAAGGGATTTTGATGCAAGTGTTTCCTACAGTCCCAAAATGATGAGCTTGCAATTCCAAAAGCTACCACCAGGAAGCAGTGCCGTTAGCTTGGATAACAAAAGCTTTATAGAAAGTTCTTAGGCAGTCTCATGGAACCACACATGCTCTACTTTCCCTCGAAAATACAATCACAGGTAAGAAGAAACATGGACTAAAGGTAGAAAGTGAATAAACTCACTCACACGGTACAGATCAATATTTTCAAAGAATGCAAACACCAGATATTGGGGGCACCCTTCTAACAAAAATTAATCTCTGCCTAATGGAATTGTTTGGAGCCAAGTGATTTCAGAACTGAAAGGACTAAAGTCATCCGGTCCCAAAGCCTCATTTTAGCATACAATATGACTGCCTGTTAACTACCAGTTTCTAGAATTTGATACCTTACAATGCTGTACCCACTCAGTCCCAATCGTGAGCACTTCAGAATCCCTTCCCTGATGAGCTCTTCCTGTTTATGGGGCAAGCTTGTGTCTGCCTTTGAAACACATCCCCAGTTGCTGGTACCTCATGCAGCAAATACTCCTGCAGAGATGGGCATTACCTGGATTCCACAGCTCAGTGTTAGCCAAACTTGCTTTATCCAAGAATCAGCTGGGGCTTGGTAAAAATACAGGCTTTCTGGAGAGTCCCACACAGTCAGTCTCGAGCAGGGCTGCAAATATGTATTTTTACCAAACACCCTGGCCTAAGTAGCTCTTTAGCTCTGGCTCTATTCCAAGCTTTCCCAAAATGTGGTCGTGTAAAAAAATCAACTGGGTGCCACTCTGGACCAATCACTCTCTCTAGGGGCTGAGCCCTGGAATGTGTAACAAACTGCTGGATGAGTATTTTGCACATTAAGGCTGAGGACCCTAACACTCTATATAGAAATTACCTAAAGCATGATGCCCTCCCAGATCTTAAGGAAGCCTCATCTCTAAAAAGGTGGGGAAGGGGAGGCTACCAAATAGACACAAAAGTCTCAGCATTAATGCAGGCACTCCACCAGACACTGGGGGCACCAAAGAGCACTCACCTCTGCTTCATCTGGGCCTCGCACACCTGTGTGACAGGACTTATCGCTGCCATCTTATAGAAAAAAATAGACTCCAAGAAGCTAAACAGCTGCCCAAGGCCATGGGGCTAGTGAGTAGCTGAGTAAGGATCCAAACTCAGGTCTGTGCCACCCAAAGCCCCCGTCTTCCTTTACACAGGCTCCCTCTCAAGAGGCAACGTTGGTAAGGCCTCAACTCTCCTTTCTCCTGTACCAAATGCCCTTTGGCTTCCTCTCCCAGCACACAACGGAACAGACCTCAAAGAATGAGAAGCCCAGGAAGGCTGAAAACTTGCATTTCCCTGTGGGCCCCTCCTGGCCTCAAGAGCCAGGCACCTGGAAACTGGGACCACAGACCGGGAGCTGGCTCCCCCTCCTTCCCTGCACCCTCCCTCCACCCGTCCTTTCTTCTGAATGGCTCATTTAAATGGATAGGATTTATTTGACTCAACTCTGCATTGTCTGACCCCAACCTGCTTCCAGGTATAACTCCCAAGTCAAAAGGTAGGAAGTCAGAACGGGGAGGAGAAAAAGACCGAGATAATCAGCCCTTGATTAATATTGAGCTGTGAATGCACAACCTTTTCTAAAGCTGCACAGAGGGTGGACGGAAGGAATGCAAATGAGGTGATGGTTATGAAAATGATGCCTGAACTGTAAAGCGCCATACAAACAGGAGGCATCATTCAAATTTAAAAGAAACAAACAGGGAAACAGGGCTTTTCCAGACAACTCTTCAAGGCTTACCTCCTTCCACCAACTTTCTCCTGAAAAGGGGTTCGCAACTCAGAAAAAAGATGCCTGATAGCATGTGTGCCAAGCTTAGTGTTAGACACTGTAAGTCAAACAAAAGTGCAATACGTGAGCCCCGTCCAAAAAAACGGATGATCTTATAAAGAGGGGAACTGAGAAATATCCCAAAATCCACACAGCATATGTTTAGTGGGGCAGATTCCAGAACGTGAGTGTCAGAAAAAGTTACCCAAACCTTCTGCAGGGTCCAGCCAATGGCACCTCCTAATGGGCCTCTCCCTTCACTGTTGCCTTCCCCACTCCAGGGTCCTTCAAAACGTGTCTCAAAAGTACCACTTGCCTCCCCTGCCATGTCATTGCTTGGTCTAGGCCTGTCCTCTGTAGCCTGGGTAGCCCTCCACCCTCCCTTGCACCAACCCATCTCCCACACCATAGCTGATGTGATTTTTCTTCAATCCAATAATGTTTTCAAATCAAACAATGTTTAAATCCCTCAATGGCTCCTTGTGACCATCTGGGGAAAGTTCAAACTTTTGTTTAGGACGTGAAGCCTCTCTCTGCCTCCCTTATTGCTCCTAGTGCTCTGAGCTACAAAGATTGTAATTCCTCTAACAGAGTGTAATTTCTCATGCGTCAGAGTTTAGGCACACTGCCTGGAACGCAAGATCTCACACAACAACAAGTCTCTGCCTGGTTCACGCTTCTTTGTCCTTCCAGTCTCAACTAAAACAGTCTCTTGGGTTGGACATGGTGGCTCACGCCTTAATCCCAGCACTTTGGGAGACTGAGGGAGGCTGATCACCTGAGGTCCGGAGCTTAAGACCAGCCTGGCCAACATGGTGAAACCCCGTCTCCACTAAAAATACAAAAATTCGCCAGGCATGGAGGCATGCACCTATAATCTCAGCTACTCAGGCGGCTGAGGCAGAAGGATGGCTTGAACCTGGGAGGTGAAAGTTGCAGTGAGCCGAGATGGCACCACTGCACTCTAGCCTGGGCAACAGAGCAAGACTCCATCTCAAAACAAACAAGAAAACAGTCTCTTGCTTTGAAGCCGAAATCTTCAGAGCCCCCAGAGCCCCTCCTACTCTAGAACAGGTGTTACCTGCGGCTCCTCTCAGAATGCCCTACACATGGCCTTCCTGAGCATTTTCATACTGTATTAGAATGACTTATTCAAGATGTACGTCCTCTTCTATAGGAATAGGAATCACCTGGCCATCTCGTTAAACTGCACATTCTGATTCCATAGGTGAGCAGCGGGGCCTGGCATGCTGCCTTTCTATCCAGCTCTCAGGTGATGCTGCTGCTGCTGCTGGGCTGTGGGCCACACCTGGTGCATACAGACTAGACTCTGCTGCCCAGAGCCAGCAGGGCCAAGCTTGTCTTGTTCACCAAGTATCCCTAGCACCAAGCCCAAGCCTGGCCCATGTTGGCACTCAGTAAATTTTTACAGAATGAACAAATGAGGAAAGTAAACAGGTTGGAGGTAGACATAGAGTAATTTGGGGTTCAGAGGATGATACTGACATTGTCCATAAAATTAGCACTGTCCCTTACAAATCAGACCTTCCTAATATTTATCCATTTATAAAGTTGATTATTGACCTAAATCAAATCCATACAGCAAGCGCATGACCAAAATAGAACATCTGAACTTGGCGATTCTGTGCCCTTTACCAAAGCTAAACAAATTGCTACTTGCTGCAATCCCGGAGGGTTGGGGTGGCGGGGGGAACAGCGCCTTAGCTTAACTGTGAATTATTAATGTGAAAGATTTGCATGTGCTTTTTATGATTATAGCTGACTTTGATGTCTTTGTGCCCTGCTCAGGGCTTCAACACACAACTATAATTTCTTTGCAAAAAAAAAAAAATGTGCATAGACCAAGTATCAGAAATATGTTGAAGTAGTTAACAATATAAAATAAAATTGCCACAATTATATTGCTCCCCGGTTGCCAAGGGTAGTCCAGATGCTCTGAAAGGATGGAACACACCGACTTGTTCAAATCAACATCAAGAGAAAAATAGCACAACATCTCTTTGGAAACCTGACTCTTAATTCTGCAGACCAGTGATTTCAATATCACTGAATGGGAAAAATAGAGGTAAGCATTTGCAACAACTTCAATAACCCACTGCAGATCAATACAGCTCTAACACTGCCCTCCTCGCCCTAAGCCATCCAAAAAGCTCAGCCAAACCGGCAAGATTGGTTACAAAGGTCACATTGTCTAACTCAACACACTGGTGCTGCTCTTACACAATGACGAAGAAATTGGTCAAAAGAGAACTTTCAGGTAACTCTCCCAAGTCAAAATCAATAGTTCTCTGAAGAATTGAAAGGCAGGCAAGCTGCTGAGTCCTTATTTACATATATGTGGCTCTCAATAGATGCCTTCCCCATGGCTGCAAAAAGAAATCAATAGTTTCTCTCAGGAAACCTCAAGTACAGAGGGATGGGATGGATAAAAAAGATACTTGGGGTTTGCCTCTCTTTTTAATTCAAATTCTGCACATCCTCGGGGTAGCAGCTATAATTGCCAAAAGACCTGCAATATTTGAAGGCATCTATTAAATAGTCAATATTATTGAGTGCCTAACTTCAAGCCAGCCCAGTTCTTGGGGCTGAAGATTCAGGTTTCCAGTGTCAACAAGGGGAGAAACTGAGGACTGATTTCCTGAGACCAGGACTAGAGGAGGAAGACCAAGCTTACAGCATAGATGGTATAAGGGAGTATCTTCTTTTCCTAGAGTAGTCACACAAATGACCAAAAACTGGGTGGCTCAGCACAGAAATTATTGTCTCACAGATTTGAAAGCTAGCAGCCCCAGATGGAGCTTTGCAAGGCTGGTTCCTTCAGAGGCCAGGAGGCAGAATCTGTTCCCTGCCAGGCTCCTGGCTTCTAGTGGTTTGCTCATCCTCAGCATTCTTTGGCTTGCAGATGCATCACCCAGATATCTGCCTTCATCTTCACATGGGGTTATCTCTGTGTCTTCACAGTCTTCTCTCTGTGCATGTCTGTCTGTGTCCAAATTTCCCCTTTTCATAAGGACACCAGTCAGACTGGATTAAAGACCCACCCTAACCATCTCAGAGTAACCTGACTACCTCCCTAAAGACAATCTATTTCCCAAATCTGAGGTACTAGGGATGAGGACTTCAACATCTCTTTTTGGGAGGATACAATTCAAGCCATAATGTGGAGGGATGGGGAGATGTTAAGCCCAGTTCTCAGCATGCTGAGAGTGAGCGATCTATGAATGCTTGGGTGCTGAGATCAGAAGAAAACTTTGCTCAAGAGACATAGAGCCGAGAGATGTGTTCCTTTAGCAGTTCAAACAGAAGCAGACGCTTAGGAGTCAGGTGCTGGTGTGGATGGCATGGCTAAAGCCACAGACAGGAATGAGACTGACCCCAGGGACATTACAGTGCTATGGACAGGAGAGCTGAGAAGGAGCTGCCATTGAGTTGGGAGAAAACCCAAGAGGGAAACTCAGCGAAGCCAAGGGAAAAGAAGGTCTGAAGGGAAATGTCGCTGGTCTAATTACACTGTCCCAATATCTGTTACTGTGTAACCATCCCAAAATTTAGTGACTTAACAACAACTGCCAGGTATTGTCTCTCACAATTCTGTGGTAAGGTGTGGCTGAGCAAGGCTTCTGCACCATGTGGCATCAACCAAGGTAACCTGGAGGAGGTTCATCTGGAGAAGGGCTGAACTCATCTGGAGGGCACAACACTGCTTCACTCCCATGTCTGGCACCTGTAGGAGTGGGTGCAGGGGAAAGGGCTAGAAGGCTGGTCTCAGCTGCAATCATCCAAAAGAGGGCACACACATGGCTCATGGCTTCTCCAACTTGTTGGTCTCAGGGGAAGGGCTGAGGGCAGGGCTCTGTCTAGTTCACTATTTTTCATCCCCCTGGTTTCAGTGGAAGCAATCCTCAGCTGCAAAATGAATTTGTGGGATCTAATACAAAATGAAAGTGTGAGACCCTTTTTCAAAAAGCAGGAAACATACAGTGTAGAGTGTGTGTGTGTGTGTGTGTGTGTGTGTGTGTGTGTGTGTGTGTGTATGCGTGCGCGTAATGTAGCATCAAAGTGGGCATGGAAGTACTACTATGCTAAGATCAAGTTTGATCACTTTTCAGGGGACATGAGTTTCTATTTTATCAACATGCATGCTTCCCATGTGCTTCACATGAAAGACATATTTCATTCATGAGTCTACCATGATCCAGCTGCGTGTAGGTAGTCACAATGTCCAACTAGGGCTCAGTTGCAGGTTCAGCAAATGCCACATTTGTTTCAGAGAACAGTTATAAAAACATTCCTGATCCCCCAAGGACCACAGGCACTTGAGAAAGCCCAACAGCCAGAATAATCTGAACATGACAAGAGCATCAGAGAAGCAAGATGCTGGGTTGGAAAGGCAGGCCTTCTGCAGTGGACCCCCACCCTCCCACCACAGCAGATGGTCCTTCAGAAAGAACTCAGACACATCTGCTGAGAATGCCACTTACGGGGTGTGTGCAGCTGCCCGAAGTGCTTGGCCACTCAGGCTTCTCGTTGATGAAATGGAAACACAATGCCCTCTTCCTGCTAGGTGGCTGTGACAATGACAGCTGATCAGTGGGAAGCACCGTCTACAGGAGATATTCCCGTAGTCATTCTGCTGATTCCAAGGGCCCTCCTGAAAACCACAGTCCCCTGTTGTCCACCTCCTCCGGACAAGGAGAGGAACATAACGTGAGGCAGAATCCAAGGAGTACCGCACTCTCCATTCCCAGAGCAGGAGAAAACTCCTGGATCTTGCTCTCCAGGCCCTCCCAGCTCTGTATCACAGCCAGTCAGCCGCCCTGCAAAGGGCCTGACATCCAGTGCTACAAATCTGTAGCCAAGATAGTTCTATGTTTTGACCACATCCAAGGGCAGCACATTACCACAATCATATGGTAACTAAACATTTCGACTGTCACCACCTTTCATGCATCCTTTAAGATAGCACCCTTTAAAACACAAAAAGGACACATAACTTTTTCATGTAGATCAGAAGCGCCACATAATCCTGATGGAAGTCGGGCCCATGTAAACCAAAATTAAAGGACGGGTATGGAGGAGCACGAATCCCAGCTCAGCCTCTCATCAGGCTTTCTCTACACCGCACAGTGGAGAACCTGCTTGAGAAGCTACTTTCCTGGAAGTGCTAAAAGACCTTAAGGCCAATCCATAAGCAAGGATGTGGGGAGAGACTCAAAGGGCTCCAGCTCTGGAACCAGACAGGATAAGGTTGAAATCCCTCCGCAATGTATTGGCTGTGTGACCTGGAGCGAGTCTCTTAACTTCTCTTCTCCTTCATGAGTAAAGTCTGGACTTGCCAGCCTGTTCAGAAGGCTTGAGAAAATCGTGGAGAAATCTCTAGATTGAGGGCTGATACGCTGCATGCCACAACCAGCGGCAATTACTATCATGGTTGCTACCGTGCCAGTAAATATTTTAATAGACTAGATGTTCTTCCTCAAGGCACAGAACTAAATTCCATCCACAAAGGCATCTCTGTTAATCACTCATTAAATATTTAACAGGCTCCTTATGCAGTCAACTATTGTGGGGGCAGAAAAACAAATAAGGCTCACTGTGTCTCCCCTCAAGGTGGTTATGACGCGGTGACTGCCGAGCATGCGGCACTCTTGGACACATGATTGAGAAGGAATTTTCTATCTTTTTCACTAAGTTGTTATTAATCTTTTTTTGCATATGACTATCCTTCCCTGGAAGGATTAAACCACATCTGCTACAGAGCTAGCAGAGAGCCTGGCACCGCTCACACAGGAGCTCAGCAAGGCGGCACGGTGGAAAGGCAGAGGAGGAGGGAGAGAGGAGGAAGAAAGAGGGAGGAGAAGAGGGAGGAGAGGAAGGAGAAGAAAGAGGAGAGGAGGGAGAAGAAAGAGGGAGGAAGAGGAAAGGGTAGCGGGGGTAGAGGAGGGGGAAAAGGCATTTAAGTCAGAAATTACCTGAAAAGGTGGTCAGAACCATGCATTCAAAGACCCTGATAGGCTATAGTCGAGAAGAATTGGTCATTTCTTGTAAATGCTAGTAAAATAACTTCTCTAGTTTAAAACAAAGGAAAGAGTGGGTGATGTTTCATGTGTGATTGTGGAAAGTGGACACTGCAGTGACCCTTTCACCATATTCTTTTCTCTCTCACACACATACAATTTATTTTCTCTATTTACAAAAAAGCATGCAAAGTCCTTTTAACATCTGCCACCCTTTTAGTTCTGGATTTACCAAGTACCACTGCAGTACTGACCAAGTCAGAGAAGACAAACTGACAGAGGACAGAGAGGAAAAGGCTTTCAGAACCGTTTCCTAAAGGTGACACAGGGGCCAGGAAGGGTGGCTCACTCCTGTAATCCCGTAACTTTGGAAAGCTGAGGTGGGCAGATCAACAGAGCCCAAGAGACCAGGGGCAACATAGCAAAACGCCACCTCTACAAACAAATACAAAAATTAGCTGGGTATGTGGTGCACACCTGTAGTCCCAACTACTTGGAAGGCTGAGGTGGGAGAATGGCTTTAGCCCATGAATTCGAGGCTGCTGTGAGCAGAGATCACACTGCTGCACTCCAGCCTGGGTGACAGAGAAAAACGCTGATTCAATCAATAAATAAAAATATAAATAAATAAATAGTGACACAGGCCAAGGGAGTCCACTGCCGTCTTCCAGATGAACCAGGCACACAGCCCAATCACAAAGCCTCTGCTGGCACCACACCTGCCACCACACACCTCAGGATGGGTTATCTTTACACATCAGAAAAAAATGTCTCTGCTCAGATAACAGAGAGCTCCCAATCAGTTAAAGTGTTACCCTCAACAGAGACTAATTACTCACTCCATTCAAATTCTGTAGCTGCTACCAGGTCCCTCCAGGAAACTAACTGTACACTCTGACCAACAGGGACTGCAGTGACATACAAACAAATCAAGAGTCTCAGAACACCTATAGCACTAATTCATGAACCAGAACTCTTCCTAAATGGGAGGTTTCAGCAGGGGCAAGTCGAGGTGTCCCCTCTTCAATTTCCTGTCCCCAGTCTCTCTCCCTGGCAGACCCATCTACTTTCAGAAGAATAACACCTGAGTTTCCATTCCTTACCTATATCCTCCCTCTACAGACACCTGCTGGCCTCCTCAGCACCACAGGACAAAGCTAAACCCCACGTCTTCCCTCACAAACAACAGCACCAGCTTAATTTCCTGATGTCTGCTGAAGGTGGGAAACTCTCCCATTTGCCCTTTCCCTTCCACTCCCACCATTTTCACTCGTGTTCCAACCCTCAGGAGCTCTGAAATCCGATCTCCCCAACTCATTCCACTTACTAACGCCATCCCCACACTCACCCCAAAGGGTGTCTCTTAATCCACTGCTGCAGGAAACCCAGCAGTGGCTCCCCGGCCCTGGCCACACTAAGCACTGATCCCTGGCTCCCAGCCTCTCCCGTCCTAGCCTCCTGCATTCCTCTACTTACATCCTTTATTCCACCCGAATCTTCCCAGAATGCTTGCTGTGGATTTCTGCCCTTGCAAGGCCCTGCCCTTATTGGTCCTCTCCCCACTCCTCAAGAATACCCCTGCTCCCACTGAGGCTTCTCCAAGATTCCCCAGGATGACGTTGCACCTTCCCTTGATCCTCCCCAGGCAGCCTCCTCAGTCCCTCCCTGGGGCCACACCCTGTCCTGTGTCACCTGTATACTCGACTTCTCTCTGCCCCACCAACTGTGAGCTCCTTGAACTCAGGACTGAGTGTATCTGCCTCTTAGCACACCTCTCATGGTGCAGACAGTTTTACACACCACAGGCTTTCTATCAATATTTGTGGAACACACTGTGTCTAATCAATCCATAGACCATAAAGTTTGAGAGCAAGGCCCCAGCCATCAGCTGCAGATGTCAGGTACTTGGTTTGTTGACTGCTTCGTGTCTCAGCCACCAAAATGTAACCTTCCTGAGGACACAGCTATGTTCCTCACTCCTGCTGTATCCCAGCACCCAGGAAATGATCGGCCCCTGGGAGGTACTCAGTGAATATTTCATTAGTTGAACAACCTGCTTTCAAGTCTCACTTATAGACTGTATCACTTTAGGTAAGTGACTCACTCTAAGTTTTGTTTTTTGTTTTTGAGAAGGCATCTCTCTCTGTCTCCCAGACTGGAGAGCAGTGGCGCAATCTCAGCTCACTGCAACCTCCACCTCCTGGGTTCAAGCAATTCTCATGCCTCAGCCTCCAGTGTTGATGCGACTACAGGCACATACCACCATGCCGGGCTAAATTTTTTGCATTTTAGTAGAGATGGGGTTTCACCGTGTTGCCCAGGTTGGTCTTGAATGCCTAAGCTCAGGCAGTTCGCCCACCTCAGCCTCCCTAAGTGCAAGGATTACAGGTGTGAGCCACTGCATCTGGTCTATTTTAAGAATTTTGGTCTCACTCTGTCAACCAAGCTGAAGTGCAGTGGCACGATCATAGCTCACTGCAACCTCAAACTCCTGGGCTCAAGTGATCCTCCTGCCTCAGCCTCCAGGGTAACTGGGAGTACAAGTGTGCACCACTTCACCCAGCTAATTTAATTTTTTGTAGAGACAGGGTCTCACTATGTTGCCCAAGCTGGTCTTGAACCCTTGGCCTCAAGTGATCCTCCCTCCTCGGCCTCCCAAACTGCTGGGATTATAGGAATGAGCCACCAGACACAGTCCTGACTCTTAAGTTTTAATTCTCACCTCCAAAATGGGAGAACAGGATAGCACCATCTCAAAGAGCAGTCATGAGGAATCAATGAAGTAACCCGGGATGAGGGCTTGGTGTGGGGCTGGGCACCATGTGTGTTTGCAATGACCATCCTGGAGGTGCTGGATCATCTCAGCAGTCCCACCACACCTCTTTTACCCAGTTTGCATCAAAGACCTGAGCCACTCCAGACATTATCCACAACAGCCCCCACACCACTCTTCCTCCAATAGTTTTTCTTGCCCTCATGCCTCCCCCTCTCCTTTTTTGGCTCAGATCATAGCCAGCGCCTGGGTAGAGTCCTGCATGCCTCCCTCACAGAGTCAAGAATGCTCAGGCAGCAGCTGCTGAACACAACAGACTCAGTGGAGCAGATGCCAGCCTGGTAGCTCAGCCGCCTTGGACTGATCCTGCCAGAGGAGCAGAGCCCGCTCCTCCTGGGAAGCCAAAGACTCCAGGAGAGGCTCAGTTCTTCCACCTGTCAACCTTCCTGTCAGAAGGAACCTGTGTACTCCTGAGACAGCAACTGAAGTGCCTGAACAGCCCTGCCCTGAGCTCACCCTCAGAGGGTGGGCTCAACTGAGTGAAATCACACCAAGCTCTGGGACCTCCTTACACTTGCTCTGTCTCATCAGTGTAGGTTGGATTAGGATGACCATGCCACTTCCATTTGTCTAACTCTAACTTGGCCACAGCCTAGCCTATCAAGCCCACCACCACAAAGCCCACTTACGACTAAGTTAGACTGCCAAGTGAGGTCAATTTGTAATTTAAATCTGCACTGCATAATGCATAAGAGATCCTGGTATAAATTATTCACCCGCAAATTGCCATCTGGACATTTAGGAAACTTAGTGGGAAATCTAAAAAAGGGAAGTGGGCACTTACCCAGCATCACTTTAGTAAGCAGAGAGTGCTCTTTTGCTGCTGTTGTCATTTTATTTACCATGAACCCAAGCAGATGAATTCCATTTACCTCCACCAAAAACCATTTTAGAGGCGGGGTGTGGTGGTTCAGGCCTGTAATCTCAGCACTTTGGGAGTCCCAGGCAGATGTATTACTTGGGGGCCAGGAGTTGGAGACCACCCTGGCCAACATGGCAAAACCCCATCTCTACTAAAATACAAAAAATTAGTCAAGCACGGTGGTACATGCCTGTAACCCTAGCTACTTAGGAGGATGAGGCATTAGAATTACTTCAATCCACAAAGCAGAGGTTGCAGTGAGCCAAGATCGTGCCACAGCACTCCATCTGGGCAATAGAGCAAGATCGTCTCAAAAAAAAAAAAAAATTAGAGAGGTGTGCATACCAACCAGGGGGCCAACTACTCACTAAGTTTCCTCTTCCAGCTGCAGATCCTATAGCCAATATCCACCTTAATATAGCTATAGGGCACCTTCTTTACAGGAGCTTATCCTGTCTCCCAGGAACATAAAGGGAAACATGGCCTACTGCTGACCTGGCCACCAGCAGAGACTCCCCTCCCTTTCTCTCATATCTATACAAAGAACTGGTTTCTGCTCTCCCATGGCTCCACCTTCCCTACAGAAACTCCCCTGAACAGGGCATTAGAGTTTACAATGGAATCCCAGAGGACAACTCATGGAGTTTGCTGTCTTACACTAGCCCATCCTCTTCTTAGGCCACTGAGCTAAATCCATCCATTCAGCTAATCCTAATTGAACATCTGTAATTATGATTCAGGTACTAAGGACAAAGATGTAAACAGAACACGTTCCCTGTTGTTAGGAAGTTCACAGACCAGAAGGGTAGGTGCTCATGTAAACAAACCACTATGAAACAAATTAGCCCTGACACCCACTTGGTTCTAGGCACAGCGTGAGGCACTGGGGGATATGGGAATGAGAACTGTAATAAACACATGTTCAAGGTCAGTGGGAATATAAAGGAGTTCATAATCAGCTCTGTTTGTGGATCAAGGAAGGAGAGGGTCAAGGAAGGCTGTGCAGAGAAAGAAATATCTGACTGGATCTTGAAGAATGAGTAGGAGTTTGCCAGACAGATATGTAACACGTGCATGCACATATGAGGAACGGCAAGCAGGTGAGTGTACACAAATGCTTTAAGGGTCATGATGCAATGCGGCTTGTACTGCTAGGATAGGCTGAACATAAACTACATATTTCCTTTAAAGAGATCAGTTTTGTTTTCATTTGTGACTAATGATTCTCATACAATCTTTGTGAAGTTGAGGAAATTGAACTTCTCTCATTCTGTCACAACAGAGTAAATGCAACCCTTATAATCCCCTCTTCTTACTTTCTGTTAATAATCCACCTTTCATCAGAATAAAATATCATTACCCTAAGGTACCATTCCACTTAAACCTTATAGCCATCTTCCTAGGAATCAAGAAATCATTGCCAGGCTTACCTCACCCTGAGACACAAATGTGGAAAAAAAAAAAAAAAAAAACCAGAAACTTTGCCTTCCAACAAGGACTTCTGGAGTCCTGTTTCCTTCCCAAGGACTGTACCAGTCACTGCAAATCCTGAGGGTTTTTCTATGCAGAAGTCAGAGAGCACCAAGTGACCCAACCAGCCTGCTTAGGAAAGAGGAGTAGAGTAAAGGTGTTTTGTGGCTGCATGCTATGTGTCCATAAGACACATCGCTGAGCAGTGACTGGACAAAGCTACTTTCCCAAGGCCAGAAAATCTCTCCATCATCCTTCATACCTGCCAGGTGTGCCCAACAGGTGAGGTTCATCCAACACCACTGCCCAACTCACAAAAGAGGACACAGCCTTGACCCAGGGCATCTCTTGCCCCTGATTTGTACAATACATTTAGCTCTTGTTACCTTCATGCAGGAAACGAGAAAGGGAGAGAGGGAGGGAGAGTGGCTTTCTCCCCTGTAATACCTCCCCAGACAGCTATATCCTTCCACCAACCATGATAAGAAACTGAATCTATTCAACAGGTCTTCAGCATTTTCTGCAAACCTGGACTGTTCCAGGTGACTGCGCATCTAAGAGACATATTCTGTTGGTTTTTGAGGAACTGTTTACATCAGAGTTTGATACTCTTTGGCTAAACTCTTTCTAAAACTCAGTTCAAACAGATTAAACACTCAAAACTTTGAAGGGTTTTTCTATGCCTCCTAGACAAAATCTCAAGAATTACATGATCAAATCAAGAATCTAGGTACCCTGAACTCCAATTTAATAGGCACTTTTAGATGGTACTGAAAGTATGAACTCATCACAAAGCCTGCAGTATAGAACAAAGCACAGCTTCTTAAGGTATCATTGCTGAGAAGAAGGCTAAAAATTGTCTATCACAGCCAGTTAGCCTCAAAGGGAGTCTAAATAAATCGAGCCCACTGGGGAGTCTGTGAAATAAGACCTATATTAGGAGCAACCTTTTGAGCATCATGTCCATATGAGGTAAGAATTCTCCCTCTAACTGGGGCATAAGACCTTCTTAAAAATAAAACTTTGGATCACTTCACAGTAATATTACCGTATCTTAGAAAGCAATCTAGGGATTGAACCTGAAATTTGCATGATACTCTCATTTGGTTATAAGACCCTCCTCTCTGGTTGTTCATCACTAGGAAAACAGCTGCCTGCAGGAAGGTGCGCAAGATACAAGGCATTCTCATCATCACCTCGCTCTCTGATTAAACACCAAAATATGTTTGATCCAGAGCATACAAAATCAATTACAAGAGTTAACACATGTAAAGCACTTTGAATCCTGAATCAAAATTAGCCATTATATCAATAAAAATAACATCTTCCATTTATTGAGTACCTACTACAGGGCAGGCAGTAGGTGAGCACACGCGCTCTTTAATTTCATCCGAACAGCCAACCCTACAGGGTAGTGCTAACTCTCACATTTTACAGACAAAGGTAAAGATATGCAAACTGTGTTGGTTTCTGCCTTGCTTGCAGGCTTTTGCTAATGAAAAGTCATTTTTACTTTTTTTTATGAAACACTGCCGTCCACACTAAGGAGCAAATGCAGTCAGCATTTTTATATGCTTGCCCAACTTGGATAAAGATAAAAAATCAAGAGAAATACATAGGCAGATACATTTCTTGAACTGGATTCTTTTCCCTCTAGGATGGACATAATATAGCATGGAGCTTTCTCCACATCACTTGAACATCTACATGGTTACTTATCCACTGCTGGGAGGTGGCTGTGGTCCACAGATTCATCCTGAAATAACTTCAGAGACCCTTGTGGTGACAAGTGTACTAGTAAATCCCCACAAGGGTGTCCCTGGCCCATTCCATCTCCTGATCACCCAAGTAATAAAGAGGGCCAGGCCAGGCGAGGTGGCTCACGCCTGTAATCACAGCACTTTGAGAGGCCAAGGTGGGTGGGTCATGAGGTCAGGAGATTAAGACAATCCTGGCCAACATGGCGAAACCCCTTCTCTATTAAATATACAAAAATTAGCTGGGCATGGTGGCACATGCCTGTAGTCCCAGCTACTCGGGATGCTGAGGCAGGAGAATTGCTTAAACCTGGGAGGTAGAGGTTGCAGTAAGCCAAGATCACGCCACTACACTCCAGCCTGGCAACAGAGCGAGACACCATCTCAAAAAAAAAAAAAAAAAAAGAGGGGCCAACTTCTATCTCAACCACTCAGAGAGGATTTAAGACAAAGAGCAATTGGTGCCATTAGTCTCTTGGTGCAGATGCACAAGTCTAAGCCCAGATCACCTGCCAAACATCAACATCCAAGATCCAACATGCAATCAGTTTGCCACAACAGCTATCTCTACCCCATGTCATTCCTCAGGGGAAACACATAAAAATAAACAAACAGGTAACCAGGCAAAAAGAAGAAGGTAGACATTGTGTGCTCAGAACTTGGGAAGAGCACTGGGTTTGAGTTTTGCCCTTGTTAAAATGGTGTGTCACTTCACATCTTACAAAGGCACACAGCCTTGTCCACATTAATCCAACAGTCATCTGGACCCACACGGACCAAGAGCATCCCTAAAGTCCCCAGAAGGCAGACAGGATCCAGGATCTCACAACAGTGCTGCTGGACCTTCAAAAGGTAAGAGTACTTCCAATACTACCCTTCCTAGGTTGTGCCCTTAAGTCAATGGAGGTGATTCTCTCTGCAACACTGCCTCCTATTTCGGGAACAAGCCCAACATTTCCAAATGAGTCTGCCCACTTTGATCTCTGCAGTGCCTCACTTTATTTCTAAAGTGCCCTGTGTTAGGAAGACAGTCTTGATAATAATACAGCACAGTAATATTTGGGGTTCCACCCATCACAGTAACTACTAATTTATTTTCCTTCCATTCCATTTAGGTACATATTTCTCAGAAGACTGTCTACCACCCCAAAGAAAACTGGTAGATCAGGATTTTTCAAGCTTCCTCCAAAGAGATGACTCAGAGACTGGGACCAGCTTCCTCTGAGAAGCCTTCCCTCAACACTTCAAGTGCACTGATGGGTCCCTTCTGTATTTGCTTCTACATATCCTCTGCTTCCTCCATTAAAGCATTATCATATGATGCCTGTTACGAACTGAATGCATGGGTTCCCCCTAAAATCACATGTTGAAAAAAACCCTAGCCCCCACTGTGATGATATTTGGAGGTAAAGTCTTTGAGAGGTAATCAGGTTTGGATGAGGTCATGAGGGTGGTACCCAGGAAGGGATTCGGGTCCTTATGAAAGGAAGAGACCCCAGAGCCTCCTCTCTTCTCCATGTGAGGATACTTAGAGAAGTTAGCCATCTGAAAGTCAGGAAAAGGGCCTCACCAGCCACTGAAGCTGCCAGCACCTTGATCTTGAACCTTCTACCCTCCAGAACTGTGAGAAATAAGTGTCTTTTATTTATGCCACCCAGTATATGGTATTTTGTTATAGCACTTGAGCTACAACAATGTTATAATGATTAACCATCTCTCTATATGCCCTACTAGACTGTAGCTCTGTAAAGGGAGAGATAAGGTCTATTTTACTCATTACTGTATCAGAGTCACCTAACAGGGTCTGGGATATAAGAGGCACTAAGGAAATACCTATTGAGTGAGTGGATGCATGGGTGGGTGGATGCATGTGTATATGCACAGATAAAAATTACGGTTTTAAAGAACATCGGACACTAGAGGAAATGCTTTATGACATAAGTAAAAATGCAGGAAAGAAAATTACTTAAACAATGTGATTTCAATTATGTAAACATTTACACATGATTAGGAATCTGGAAGGAAATATGCTAAAAAATGCTAAAAAGTGGTTATCTGGGTGGTAAGATTTGGATGACTTGTTGCCATTGCCTTCATTTCCCATGTTCCCACAAATTGCATATATTACATTTATGATTCAAAAATAAGATTACATTTTTAAAAAGGAAACTACTGAGAGAAAATAAAACTTGCCTCCATGTTGTAGGAGTTTTTCATCTCTACAATCATGGCAGAGAGACGCAGGGAAGAAGTCGAGACTCTGGGTGGGTTCGTGTTCCCAGAGCTCAGGAACTCCCTTCTCTCCAGATTCCCCGGAAGCATGAAGGATCCTCAAACACAATGATTTTACAGCAAGCTTCCCCCTTAAGTGTTCCTCCCATCCCCAGCCATTCAGTAAGGAGAGCTGTTCAGAGATGGTGGAAGAAATGCTGCCTTTGAGGACAGACCCAAAAATATGAAGGATCAAAAGACCAGAAGGAAAAGGCTGGGAAGGAATTCCACCCAAATCTTTAGAGCCATCAAGGCCAAAACCAAAGGAAGCACAAATGTGTTCACCAAGCATTGAGAAGTTCCTCCCAAAACTCAAAAGTACAGAAGAAGGTCACTGCTTTAAAAGTGACTTAATTAAGGGTTAGAAGCAGAGTGGTGAAATTATAGGTAAAAACAATTATTGTAATAACTACTGCAGCTTACCACTTATTAAGGACTTAACACAGAGGCCAGCAAACTTTTAACGTAAAGGGCCCTATAGTAAATATTCTCCACTTTGTGAGCCATATGACCTCTCCTCAACTCTGCCATTGTAGTGCCAAAGCAACTACAGATAATACACAAAATAATGAGCATGGTTGCATTTAAATAAATGTCTATAAAAACAGAGGGGACAGATTTGGCCTGAGGGCCATAGTCTGCAACCCCTGGCTTAACATGGGCAGGCATTGTACTAAGCTCCTGACTTAGTACTAATTTATTTACCACAACCTTCAAGTGGGGAAACTAAGACTCGGGGATATTAAATTCCTTACCAGGCTACGCTCTCAAAAGGTGGCAAAGCTCAACTCAACCCGAGGTCAATTTGACTTCAAAGGGGACACAGTTTTTCATGAGATTATTCTGCCTCAGAGACCCTCATGACAGTAATCAATCCTTCTTCACCAGGGGAACACATACTGAGCACATCTTTGTGCCAGTATCAGGCTGAGTCTGGGAGATAAAGGATGAGTAAGACCTTGCCTTCCCAAGTTCATAATTTGAGATGGACATCTGTCCCACAAGCACCTACCAAGCTCTCCCTCCCCAGTACAACTATGTTTCCAGCAGAATAAAATAGGTCCAGGGATACCAAAAACCCACACCACAGACATGCATTAAATATATCTCATTTCTTTACAAAAGGCTTTTATGCTCCATGCAAGGACACTGCTAAGTGATCCCACTCAGAACTTGTAAATATTGGCTTACACATCCATAAGTCCTGAGTCCAGAAGCTAAGAAACAAACTGTAGCCTGAGAAGCCCTACCAGAAATTCACTGTACTGAGTCACAGTTCAGCTTCATGGTTAAGAGCATAGAACCTGAAGACAGACCAGGATTGGATTCACAGCTATGCATCACTTTGGGTCAATGACCAACCTGCTGTAAGCCTCAGATACCTCACCTGTATGCAAAGGTTAAGAATTCTTACTGTCCTAGAGCTGTCGGGAGACAATGTGGGGTTGGAGGGCAGGAACTACATTTGTCTTATCCATCATCATATCCTTAGTACCAGGCACATACCAGGTGCAAAATAAATACAGGAAAATAAAGAGAAATGAAGACTTTCTGAAATAACCTCAGTTAAAGGAAAATAGGACTTACTTTGCAAAGAACCACCCAATTAAAGAAGTCTGGCACTGGAAGCAAGTTGCAGGTGTCCTGCAGAACCTGCCTGAGCAAGCCAGTCACAGGGGACAGGCTTGAGATGCACAAATCCATGCTCAGAATGAGCCTGGGAGACCCTTCTCTGCAGGAAGCAGGGTGGATGGCAGTAAAAGTGAGCAGCGAGGTATAGGAGCACCTTCTGTTTACCTATCTCTACACTAACAGCCTGAGATCCCAGGGCCCTGCATGTGCCCCTAGACTAGCTCTGCTGGTTATTTCCCCCAGCCACTCATCTGCTTCTAATTCTAAATAAACTCTGACCTTATTAACTTCCATTACGTGGGGGTGTTCACTTCCACTTTGTTGGCCTCTCTGACAGAGACTGCCTCACTGGAGAAGGACAGAAGTTAAATGCCAAGATTTGCAAGCACTTTTCCCTAATACCTAATCACCATCTCCACAACTGTGGCTGTTTCATCAACCTCAAAGCTAGAGGCAAAGATGTTGGGTGACGGGTTTTGCAGCTGCCATGTGCCAGGCACCATGGGACTTAACATTCAAATTATGAGTGATTTATCTGCCACAGTGGAAACCTAAGTGACCTGATAGAAGAATCTGCACAAAGTCAAAGGAAAATTGAGTCATTTTTACACAGCCTTTGGATGGGGTAGATGAGCACAAGGCTGCAGAAGCTTTTTGCATGAGAGTCCCACAGCTCTGGTGATACCGGAATCTAGGACATAGGAGCGTCTATAGTTCTGCTTTGCCTCAATCTATAGCTGCCCCACCTAAGACAAGGGCAATTCACCCATTTCCCTGACAAACACCTACAGTGGTGCTGTATAAAATGGGCAAAATCTGGACCCGCCCCTCCCGGAGCCTATATTGTGGGACAGTGCCCAATACTCAGTGCTTATGACACCACAGCATTAGCTACCATCTTATACCAAGGATAGAGCAGGATTTAAGAGCCAAGCCTTGGAATTAGGCAAAGCTGTGTCCTAGCTGAGGCTCTGTCACTTATTACTGTGTGGCCTATAGGCTCATTTGTAAAATGGGGCTAATAATGGTGCCTCCCTCAAAGAGATGCTATTAGGATCAGGTGACTTCATTGCATGCAAACTGCTCCTTCATGCTCACTGTAGGACACAGTCGGCTCATCATTTGTTGTCCCAGATGGAATGTGAACTCCTCACAGGGAGAATTGATGTCCAAGTGCCCTGGCACACAGTAGGGCCTCAGGTCATACTTCTGGGGAGGATGCTCACCCAAGCTTGTGGGATGCATCTGCAGAACACCCAGCTTTCCACAGCTGACCCCTGCTCAGTCATCTCCTCTCCTCCCAGGCTGCAGTTCTCAGTCCAGGAGTCTCCACTCAGACCTTCCTGAGAGCAGTGCTGTGGACAGTAAGCAAGTGAGGACAGCCCCAGCCATTCTGTGCACACACACGGGAATCTCCAGCCAATGTGAATTAAGTTGGTTTCTTCCCAGCTCTCTGGCACATGCCCTGGATTCAAAGGTTCGCCTCACAAGAGGCAGTTCTGGCTTTCTCGAGCCTTTCTAATTGAGTCAGGTTTGGGATGAATTCTAGAGTCTACTCCAGAACTAACAGAAGCAGGTAGCCACTCTTCCCTAGAAGCAGGTTTCCCTCTTTAAATAAAGGACCCTGAGAAATTGCCCCTCAAAGGAACACCAATACTGAGGCAACCCATCTTTATTGAGGGTCTTGGTTAGTCAGCTAAAATTCTCCCTTAAAAAAAAAAAAAATTGTGAAGCGATCTGCCTCCTAATCCATTCATAAATCAGACACTCAAGTCTTAGAATAATTCCCCCATAATTCATGTTAATCATTCCGCTCTCATAATATGAATCATCTGTTTAATGGAAAACGTTCACCAAGACGGGCAAGAGCCACTGGATCTTGCTTTAAAAATCTTTCCAGAGCTCAGAAGGTTTTCTTTTATTGATAGAAAAGTTACTATATTTTTAACAGGCACTTTAAATTTTACTCATGCAATCAAAGCTGTTTTCCTAACTCAACTTATACAGTTTTCAAACACGTATTATGTTTGACCTTATTAAATATTCTGTGGCACCAGTTACACACAACGGCACTCAAAAGCACAGCACCAAAACTTCTGGCAGCACTGGAAAAAAAAGAAAATCCTCATGAATTGCCCCAGAGGGTGCAGCAAAGGCTCTGAGCATGGCATGGGCTCCCAACCAATGCCATGGGAGGCAGGGACAGGGGACAGGCTCCAAGAAGAGCTCTTTGTCCTGAAGTTCAGTGAGCAAGCAAACAGACAAAAGTCTGGGATTTCAGCACTTCAGTCAAGAATTCCACTGAATCTTCTCCAAGCATACTCCCCCAGCACTCCAATAAGACAACACTTCTCAATTGTATTAAGATCCAGGATGTCATATAGGAAACAAGACAATTTTGATGTTTTCTAAATAGAAAATTTGGAGCTGTTATCAAAATCTATAAACTAAATAATAATACCACAAATCGCTACCATTTACTGACCACTCAGTACCAGGTATCGTGCTAACTAATGTAAAGATAGAAGATCTTGTTTAATCTCCACAAAAACCCTAGGAAGCAGGTGTTATCATCTTTATTTTTCAGACAAGAAAAGACAGAGATGCTAACAAACTTGCCTGCGACCACCCCACCAAAAAGTAACAGGTGTAACCAAAAACTTGCCTGCGACTACCCCACCAAAAGTAACCGAGCAGGGTAGGAGCAGGGGCCTGTTGAACCCTAAATTCCACCAAACTGACCTAGGAGGTCAAAGCTGGAGTCCTGCCTCACTCCACCCCCTGTGGTTTAGGACTACAGTCAGGTGAAGCAAGTTAATGCCATTTACCGCTAACCAACTGCTTGTCAGAACACCTTAACTGCTTTGAATGGAAAGGTCTTCAAGTCCTGCCAAGACATAAGTGATGAAGTAGGAATTTAGTCAAAACAGGGGCAAGGGAGTCTCTCACCAGCCTTGTGAAAGTCAGAACCAGAGGGAAAAGAATATGGCTCGAAGAGACGGTGAGAGAAGGGGGGATGGACGCTCCAGCTAAGTGTGGGCCAGTTGTCAGCAAAACAAGAAAAGTATCAACAGACCAAGGAAAAGAGGACAATAACAAATAACTGTGGCTACAATTTTTTAACGCAAGGCCTTAGACTGCGTAAATTGCTGGGCCAGAGATAAGAGACAGAGGGTGCACTGTGACAACTGAGTCAATGGCAGTGATTCTGTGCTTCCAGTGTTTTTGTGTGTTTTGTCAACTCGCCTGTTCACATATCCTAGAGTAGGTGAAGTATCTGAATGACACTTGCTTCCTGTAAGCCCTGGAGTCAGGGGACGGAGCGCCTGCTGTTCTGCTCTGCCTCCATCAACGGTTTCCCCACCAAATCTGATGCCCTTCCTTTGCTACTCGAAGTGAAACACTGACAATCACCAGGTGGCAACAACTGGTTAAAAAAAAAAAAAAAAAAAACGCACGACTGACAAGAGGATCCCTGGCCTGGAATCCCTGTAAGCCTTCAACACCCCTGAACAGTCACACCCACCCCTGCAGTCAACATGCGGCAAGCAGCAGGAGCACTGCTGAGCACTGTTGCCGGAAGACTATGAAGTTCAGGTTTACGGAAACCAAGTTACTGAGTATTTTTGGAGCTGCTCCAGGGGATCAAAGCCCCAGATAAGGCACCTGGGGGACACTTTCCTGTAAGAAGTTTACAACTTAATGAAAAAACTATATAAATAACTCAATTTGAGACATGCCTCAGGAACATTAAATTCGAAAGCAAGCATGCAGTGACTAGAACAAAAGTATCAACACTCGTGATCTATATTCCCCATGGCTACCCCATGTCAATCTCCTTCTAGTTCAGTTCTTCGTTGCCCACGCTCCTTCATACTGACCCATAAAAACCACACATCCCTGCAAAGCAGCTCAGGCTAAACAGTTTGGAAACTGCCCCATGCCTCTTCTCTTCTTTCACATTGGAACCAACATCAGTGAGGTACCAACTACCTGGCAATAACTGTGCCAAGTTCTTGGGATGCTGACATAAAGAGTTCATCCCTGTCCCCAAAGTCAGAGGAGCCATTGCTATGGATGGAGGTGGGGGCAAAGGTGGCACGGGTCCACCTCTAGTTAGGATGCAGTGGAAATATCAGCCCATGTGCTCTCCACGCCAGACTTTCTCTCCCCACTTACACTACTCAACCACCCCCAAAAGGCAGTTTCATTATCACATGACCCTCTCTTCAAAACAGTTTCTGTTGAGATAAACCCTGATCCTAGAAGACACACTCACTAGCCCAAATTAATCCAACCACATTCCCACTCAAACATCTGTGCCTAACAGTCACAAAGATTGTGGTCAGCTCATTATGGCTTTTGAAGCAGATGATGTTGACCCAGGGCTGGGAGAGTTGTTTCCAGGCACAAACATCCTAACAAACAGTCCCGGAAATCCAGTGTACTTACTGAAGCACAATAACCCAAGTGGGCAAAAGATGTGGGAGGAAGGTTACAAATTAAGGTTCAATGACAACTGGACCGTATCACAAAGAAAGGGAGCACAGGGTCCTGCAAGGGCACAATGGACACCTGTGACCTGTTCTGGGGATCTGGAAAGGTTTCCACAAGGAAGTGAGACCTGGAGGCAGAGCGGGAGGAACTCTAGGCAGCGATGGGAGAAGCTGATCCAGGCAGGAAGGAGAGCACAGGCAAAGGCCCTGTGCAGTCCCAAACACAGCCAGCTAGGCTAGAGGACAGTGTGCAAGGGAGATACATGGAGCATTCCACACACAGCTTCAGGACACCTTCAGACTGCTAGAAACCCATCACGGACCCAGATTTAGGACCTTACCACCATGCAACTCTTCCTCCCACGAAGTGTCTTGGGTTGGCCTTTGCCTGAGGCTACTAGCCCTGCTGGCCCTGTGCCTCCCCCTCCCTTCCCTACAGACCTGTCCCCACTGCTTCTCAATCTCCCCTGGGTCTCCCTTCACGACTGCACACAGGACTGTGTGTTCCAGAGGAACATGTGTTCTGCTCCCTTATTAATCTTGCTGTATCTTAGTAAAATGGCCTCATGCCCACCCGGTGTTATTCTGCACAGAGCAGCGAGGTTTGGGCTGCAAACTGCAGCTAGGTGAGCTGTATTTCATTCCTTTTGTGTTGGAGGAATGACCTAGATGCTGCTCTGTACAGCAGACTCATACTTGCAGGCTTTAACCCTTTCTTTCCCATCCAGCCTGGTGCTCAGATGGAAGCAGAGGTTTGTACTCCCACCAGGGTGGTGCCAGCTGAGCTGACAAGTAGGCTGAATTGGGCCCATGTAGGAAAGAACAGCTTGAGACCCTCCTTGTTGTGTGGGTGGGTGTCTGGACAGCAGAGAAAGCTTCTTTGGGAACCCTTATTCATGCAAACTCATACACAAGACATAGTGAAAGGAAAAGGTGAGTGACTTGGGGCTTCCTCCATCTATCTACCTCTTTCCTTGATTGGTTTCCATCCCAGGCTGTCATATTCATTCATTCACTATGCTCGTATCGATTCAATGTTGGCTCTATACATGACTTTGCGAGGGACCCGGAGATAATGACAGGGCTGTAAGAGATTCTCCAGAGGAGAACATATATAAGCAAAACCCCAACAGGCAATATCCACATGGGGGTCAAAAAGTGCCAGGGAGAACCGTTGTTACCCCTAGATTGACCCGGGTGTGCCACTTACTGACTGGGAACTTATGCAAACTTCCCAAAGTTGTGAAATAGAATTAGGACCACTATCTTAGCTCAGGTTTCCATAACAAAATGCATTAGAGTGGGTGGCCTAAACAACCAGAATTTACCTCTCACAGTCTGGATGCTGAAAGTCTGAGATCAAGGTGCTGGCCAATTCAGTTCCCCTGGTGAAGGCTCTCTTCCTGACTTGCAGATGGCTGCCCCTTTGCTGTACCCTCATATGGCCGAGAGAGAGAGAGAGGAAGCAAGCTCTCTGATGTCTCTGCTTACAAGGACACTAATCCCATCATGAAGGCCATACCCTCATGACCTCTTCTAAACCTAATCACCTTCCAAAGGCCCCATCTCCAAATGCCATCACACTGGAGGTTAGAGCTTCAACATAGGAATTTTGGAGGGACACAATTCAATCCATAGCAACCACCAACCCCACAGGATTAGTGCAATGATTTACTGGGATCCCACAGGTACATCTCCTTATAAGAATGAGCCCAGCTAGCCTGCGTATTCTTGTAGTGAGCAATGCAAGGATAGTGCCTATGGTGATTGGTAGATAGATGAATTCTATCTAGGATCTAGCCTGCCTCTCAGCACACTCAGGACCAACCGATTCTGTACCCTTCTCACCTGCTGACTACCTCTGCCAAGCCAGAGCATGACTTCGAATTGAACTTTTTCCCTCCATGGGTATGAAAGCAAACTGAAAACACAAGAGATGTGATTAAATGCTGAGCTGGTCATCATGCCACGATCAGACAGTCACACGCCGACCAAGTCCGGTGATTTTCCACCTCTTAATCACGTCCCTGCCGCATTTAAAATGCAATGAACATCAATGAGAACAAATGCTAATAAGGCTCTAACAGGCATTGGATGTCAAGAGGTAAGGAATAAACCTTGCATATTTTGACTGAAAGGGGGTCAAAGAGGAAATAACTGGGATACTAAATAGAATTATTCTATTCAAGAGAAAGGCTCCCTGAAAGGCAACTGCTCCAGTGAGTGACAGTTGCTCATTAAAGAATGCACCATTCAGTGTCCCGAGGCAACAGAAACACCCAACCCAGTGACACGTATCTTTCCTGGAATTTAGCTAACACAGTAAAGTCACCAGCAAATTTACAACAGGCCTAAATGAAAGAGAAGATCCTTTCTGACACACGCAGTCATTAGAGTTTTAGCTGTACTGAGATTTCTCCAAGAAAACACTGTGGCTTTGGAAATGTTTTATCACCTGCCTCCTTTAAGCAGCATTGGCAAAGTTAATGCATTTGTCAAGCATCTCTGCCTCCCCAGGGTTTTGGGAAACCCTCTCTGGTAGATGGGCCTCAGGTCCATGAATGCATCCTATAAAACCTGCCTGGCTGACACAAAGGGACAGCTTAAGACCAGGGCTGTGCTGCTCTCACTGCTGGTCACTGTACCTGGCCACGCCTTTCAATGGCCGCCATGTACTGCACTCTGGTTCCAGAATACAGTTCAGCCCTGGCCTGAGGACTTGTAGCCATTTTCTGGGCTTGTGCCTTCAGAGTTTTGCCCTCTTCAATGTCTCAACCATTCTGAAATGCCCAGTGCGCTGCATAAGGTTTCCTGATTAAAAGAGACTTGCTTTTGAGTTTAAGGAGGCAGAATGAATAGTGCCACAAATTGAAAATCAGACCGACCTAGATTCAAGGCCCAGCTCCCTCACATCCTGGCTGCAAGATGTTACTTATGCTAAGTTCTGCTTCCCTCTGCTTAAACTGGCAAGGCCAGCACTCGCCTTGGAGGGCTACTGTGAGCATTAAATGAAGAAATACATGGGATGTAATTAGCATAGTGCTAAGCATATGGTAAGCAATCCAAAAGGTTAGCTATTTATAACTGGCTTCATGAAAACCTGATTTTTCACTCCATTGCAAGTGTCAAAGTAGTTTGGTAAGTAAGGAAGCCTCTGGGGATTCTACAAAGCTGTTTGCAGTGAGCAGCCACCCCTTTAGGTAACAGGATTTACCACGAACTGTATACACAACCTTCCATTACCAATACAAATGAGGAGCTGAGGGGGTGAGGATTACTTATAACACCAGAGAGCCCCAAATCATAAACAACCTCTTTGGAGGTTGAGAAGGTTACCTCAAACCACAATCCAGATGTCTCCACACCCAAACTTTCTCCTCTCAGCTTAGGTGTCCACCCTGGATAAGGTGTTGATGGCAGTAGCATCAACGATGATTGTCCGAGACTTTGTTAATGCTAACTATACACCAAGTATCAAACTAAACACCATTCATCTATTCACCCATTTAACCCTCACAGAAACCTATGAAGGAGGAAGGCGCTGTTACTATCCTCAGGTGAGATCAGCACTATCCAACAGAAATATCACGTCAACCCCAAATGTGATCCACGTATATAATTTGAATTTGCTAGCAGTCACACTAAAAAGCAATAACAGGTAACATTAATGCTAATATTTAACCCAACATATCTAAAGTAGCATTTCAACATGCCACCAATATTTTAAAATATTAATAATCTATCATCCTAAGCCTTCAAAATCTTCGTGTTTTATACTCCCAGCACATCCCACTGTGGGCTAGCCCAATTTGAGATGCTGAGTAGCCACATGAACCTGCTGGTCACTGTACTGAACTGTGTAGGTCTAAAGAATGAGAAAACAACAGGGAAATTTGGCCGGCTCCCCACATGGACACAAGCAGTCTGTGTCCACAGCCAAGCTCTTAACTACTGTGCTCCTCAGCGTCTCATTTGCTGAATCCACTTAACCCCACACTCTGCCAACCAATACCCTCCCTGAGCAATAGAAGCTTGATCTTTCCGTATAATGATTGGCTACAAACCCCTTCCTGCATGCTGAGAGAAAGCGTAAGGAGACACCTACACCGTAACTTTTAAAGAAAAGATCTTGACAATACACCGCCGCTAAAACTTGCTAAAAATGACCCCAGGGTGAGAAATAGCTAAAAGGAGTCAAGCACTTTTTCAGTAGAACCCAACTGATGTCAGAGGGTAATTCCAAAACTGTCACACACACAAAAGGATCCAACACTGTGTCAGAAATTCCAAGAAAGGGTAAAGAGAGTGAGTGTTACAGAGATTAGATATAATTAGGTAAGGAATCCAATGTAAAATGCCAGAAAATGACAATGCTAAGCACAGAAAAATATGGAATAGAAGAGGCGATAATATATACTTCAGTGGGAATGGGTAAATACACACTTAACTGGAGACACAGCAGAGAAAGGATGAGCACCAAGAAAAAAAAAAAAAAAAAAAAAAAAAAAAAAAAAAAAAAAAGACCTGGAGGTGAGCAGCTACTCTCTTCTTGCATCTCATCTCATAAATCTTCACTTCTTCCTTCAAGAATGTAGAAATGATGGCAGACAGGAACTCTTTGCAACTACAGTTTGTGATATGAGGACACTGCTATGGTTTGAATGTGTCCACCCTCATGAATGGATTAATGCCAATTCTAAAAAGGCTTGAGGCTGCGAGTCCCATCTCTTGTTCTCTCTGTGTATGCTCTCTTGTTCTTCCACCTTCCCCTTCCACTATGTGATGATGTAGCAGGAAGGCCCTCACCACATTTAGGCCCCTGGATCTTGGACTTCCCGGTCCTCAGAACTGTGAATCACGTTAAATTTCTATTCATTGTAAATTACCCAGTCTCCAGTATTCTGTTAAAGCAGCATAAAACACACTAAGACAGGCCTAATGGTAATTACCCACTGCCAACTGTACTGTGAGTAAAAGTGCATTTAAAAATCAAAATGGCTTGAAAAGCCTCCATAAGATTAACAAGATCAACATGGAGTCTCCTGTTGGAAATACCTAGAGTTTAAAGAGAAGGTGGATGAAAATCCCCAAGCATGAACAATCATTGACCGGAGCACAGGAATGATTCAAGGCCTCTGTCAGACAAGGCTGGGTTTCACCTCCTGCCCTACCAGTTCCTCTGCAGCATCCCTGTAGAAGGGTCCAGGACAGGAATACCTGCCCAATGCTTGCAGAATCCTCGTGAACGGACAACATGGAAGCCCATCGCCAAGTCCTCTGCCCTGCCAGGCTATCTGGGGGCAGCCAAGACCTGGGCCCATGTTGGTGAGTTTCCTGAATAACCCCACCTGAATGGCAGATGGCACGCCCCACATGCACTCTGCAGCACGCTGGGCTCATCATCACAGGACATACAAACACTGAGCTCAAGGTAAAATCCCTCTCTCTCACCAATCCCTTCAGGAGGGGCCTTCCCTCCAACTCATGTACAGGAGGACAGTTACCAGCAGGAGCTCAGGATCAAACAGACCTGGCTTGACCTGTTACTAGCAGTGTGATGTTGGGCAAGTCATTTAACTGGTCTAAGCCCCAAATTCTTCTTTAATAGAAAGAATTATTCATTCATTTTACAAATATTTATTGAGCCCACCCTGTTTTAGCTTCTGGGGATACAACAGTTAAGAAAATAAAATACAATCTCTCCCTCATGGAATTTAATTCTAGTTAAAATGGGGAGATGCCCAGTGAGCAGATCAACACATGTAAGTATACCTATCTCACAGGGCTGTCAGAAAGATTAAATAACACATACAGTGGAGACTGCATGCACTAAATAATTGTCGCCTATTGTTATTACAACAGTAATAGTAATATCTAATCCTTCCAGCAACACATGGGCCTGCGCCTGGCTCCAAAAGTCCAATTTGGCTGGAAGCCAGGGTATTATAAAAGCCTGAAAGGGGCTCCATTCTTCACATCCTAACCTCTTTCTGGATTCATGCCACAAGGATATCCTGCCACAAAGATGAAGCTCCAGACAGTCTTTATTTAGCAGACTCCAAAGTCCCACCAAGCCCAGGTACATAGTGAAAAATGGGTCTGAGAAGTAGGGCTCTGGGGGGTCCAGCTCCACTAGTCAGGAGAGTGCCAACTTTCTGCCAGTCCCATGATGACTGACACACCTGCTGCCCATGGGTCCCCACACTAGCAGGGAGGAGGGCCTCAGAGGCATGCCAACACGCCATGGCATGTCACATCTTCACGGACTGGAGGGACAGTGAGAGCTGTGATTCTGCTACTGCCATGAATCCATGGCTTTCTGATGGTGCCCCAGGGAGTGCTAGGGCTCTGCAGAAAATGACACTGACTACAAAGATGACAGCAGCACTCATCACACCGTTTATGACGCTCTTGCTGGGCGGAGCACAGCGTGCAGTGCTTTCCTTAATGCTTTCTATAACCCTGCAATGTCAGTATTATTTTTTTAAATCTCCATTTCACAGATAAGGAAACTGAGGTTAAGTAATTTGTCCAAGAATGTACAGCAAGGAGAAACTAGGCAGGCAGTCCAACTCCAGAAGCCAAGTCTGAACCAATAAGCTAAACACCTAAGAGCCATCCTATGGGGATAAGGAAAAGCAATCTCCTTTCTCTTATCCCCACAGGATGGGGCTCCAAGCCACCCTCTCCCATTTCAGTTGCAGTTCACATTTTATCTGTTTCCTACGAACGGACTCTATATGACATTTCCTTTGGAAAAAAAGATCCATTGCTACTTTAAAAAAAAAAAAAAAAAAAAAACTCATGAAATAAATGATGGCCAACATCAAAAGATGGCTTTTGATAAGACAAGCTTTAAAAAAATGTCAAGATGTAAAATGTCTAATCAACAAAGGAATAAAGCACAGCAATGACAAACAATTACTCCTAGACATATCAACATGGCAACATCATAGACATAATGAGTCAAAGACGGCAGATACAGAACAACATACACTGGATGAATTCATGAATTCATTTTATACCAAATTCAAAAACAGGCAAAATGAGTATTTGGTGATAAGTTAGAACCGTAGTTTACCCTTGGGAAGGGAGCACTGTCTGGGAAGGTCATGAGGGGGCCTTTGAAAGTGCTGGAAGTGCTTTCTATCTTCATCGGGATAAAGTTACAAAGGAGTATTTAGACGTGAACATTTACTGAGATGTACAATTAAGATCTGTGCACTTTTTCTGTATGTGTATTATACCTCAATAGAAATGTAAAATAAAAACTCAAAAATATCTCAGTAAATTATTTAATCCAGAATTCTGGATTAGGTAAGAATGAGGCCAGACACATTTAAGAAAGAGAGCAATTGTATCTCCTCATTGTAAAAAACTAAAAATACGAATTTTTTTAACTCTAAAACAGAAATTCAACATTGACAATAGAACACCTGAACATGGAACCGGCTAATGGGAGCTCTGTGTTCCAAGTCTGCACAGGCTACGCATGACCTCCAGCTACCCCAGTCCACCCTGCTGGGGAGATCCACAGCTTGATTCTCAGAGAAACGTTTGCAGAGAACAAAGTCCACACCTGCCACTTCAAAGGGGCTTAGAAGAATGTTCTCTTCCTCTGTGCCTAGGAGCTTTGGGCCTTTTAAGAAGGCCCCACGAGAAATTCAAAAGCACTGAATGCAATAAAACTGTCGCTGGCTATCTCGACAACCAAGTACATGAAGTAAAATGGACATACATGATAAAAGGAAGCCAACAGCCCACCAGGCTTTCCCCACACAGTCGACAACTCCAGGCACACTTGCCTCTAATTATTTCCAGGTCTGGGGACAAGCAGGTCCTAGAATAAAAGCCCACGGACCCGCCCAGTTACACTCCCAGAAAGCAACCCAGAGCCCTGGGTATTTCTGGTTCCAAGAAGAAAGCAGCACAGGCACCTCTGGCTACCTACAACCACCCTCCTCCTGCAGCCAGCACCAGCTACCCCGCCCTCCCACACTACCCTGCCTATTAAAAGGGAGGTCGGCCTGCCAAGAATCACAGGCTGAGTGTGCTTGGCTTTGCTCGCTGTCAGTGTGAGTGGTTTTGATGCAAGAGGCAAAGGAGTAATGACAGTCACTTGGGTTTGATCACAATTGTACTCTGATTTGAAATGCAGTTCAGCAATTACAAGGTCCTCAGCCGCAGAGCTCCCCTGGGATGGGGGCAGAAGGGGTGCTTTTAAATGGGAAATTATATCCACCATACAAACAGGTTTCACTTTTTAGCTCCTTGTGGAAGATTCTTTTTCATGAAAAATCCCTTCTGGAGCTGAGGGAAAAGAATAAGCCTTATGGGAAAAGTAACTCCTGAACTTATTTTCAGGCCCTTGGTTTTTTCCCCCTTCATGTCAGTTTCTTCTTTAAATACTGCTGTATACTGTATACTTCAAATACTGCTGTATACTGACTGTCTGCAAGCTGTCTCCAACCTTTCTGGTACACCTCTATATAGATGCATAGAAAAGAAGACTAGAAGGTCAACAGCACAGTATTAACAGCTGTCAGGTTTGAATAGAAGGATGATGGGTGACTTGGGCCTTCTTTTTGTGTGCCAGTATGTTAAAAGAGTACATTAAGAATTTCACTGGTGTCATCCGTTCATCTGTTTTTGCTGCAATATGGCACCTTGCTTCCTAACTCACGAAGGAAAGACCGGCTTTGAACTTCCTAAGGTCTGGGCTCTCCTTGCTTCACAAAAGAGTAAACATTATTATTTGTGTGTTTCCAAATGTGAGGGGAGGAACCGACAGGCAGTGGATAAGTCCTCCTCCAATTTTTGTTTTCAGTTTGTTAGTCTAATGAGGCAAATTAATTTTACCAGCATTTTCAAATAGGAGAGATGAAGGTATGTGCTTCAAGCACTGAATCAGGAAATGGCCCCACACACATTACTGGACAAGGCAGGGATGAGCTTACGGGCCTCCCTTGGGAGAGCCTGACGCTTCTGCAACACAGGGCCAGCATGGGGTAGAAATTTGTGTGGGGAAGGACAGGGAGGCACCTCTGAGACAGGAACACTCAGTGCTGGGGCCTGCAGAGTCTCCTAGCCATCCCCTCTCCCTTCTGTGTCTTATAAATTACCCCTCTCAAGGGAGGAAGCCTTGAGGAATGCATGATACTGGGCTTCTCATCTATCTCAGCAAGTTATGCCTAAAGGTGATTTAACTTTAGAAAAATATTTTAGCCTGTAATCCCAGCACATTAGGAGGCTGGGAGGATCATGAGGTCAAGAGATTGAGACTATCCTGGCCAACATGGTGAAATCCTGTCTCTACTAAAATTACAAAAATTAGCTAGGCGTGGTGTTGTGCTCCTGTAGTCCCACCTACTCGGGAGGCTGAGGCAGGAGAATCGCTTGACCCTGGAAGAGGATGCAGTAAGCCAAGATCATGCCACTGCACTCCAGCCTGGTGACAAAGTGAGACTCCATCTCGTAAAAAAAAAAAAAAAAAAAAAAAATTAGAAGAAAAATAAAATATTTTAACATGTGATGTCTTACTCCCCAAGTATCAAGGAACAATTTGTTTCTGTTATTTTTTTTTAACCTACAAGGAACATGAACTACTTGTAGAATAAAAAAATAAGTTTTTGGAAGAAGGCAAGACATAGGCAATTCAATAAGCTGACAGATAAATCGTGGGAGGGGACTACTTCTTATGCTCCTGCATGACCACCAGCTGTAGGAGGATTCCGGATTCTCTTACAATGTGTTCAGAAGAAACCCCTTGACATTCTCTACAATGGATAGGTTCCAAGATCAACAAATTAATCAAATAAGTGCTGAATGGAATTTCTTGTTCTAAAGAGAAATCAGACAGGGTCTAAAAGAAATCAGGCGAGCCTAAATGGGAAGCAGGAGACAGAGCTGGCAGAAATGCAGTACAATCACCTCTTCTCTTCCATTTCTTAACTTTGTTCTGCGTGAGAATTGCTATGTGAGGGAGACTTAGATGCTTGGTTTCTCACAGTTCTACAGCTAGAGGAAGAATGGAGACAACAGATCTAGTAGTAGGCAAGAAAGAAGTGGCCCTGGGGATACAGGTAGGACAGGCACAGCCACTCCAGCTCTGTAAACTGTGGACAGGCCTGTTGATGGTGAAAAACCACCTTGAAGTTTGAGCTAAATGGTAGTAACTTGTCTCACGCATAAATGGCTGTAGTCTCAGCTAGAAATGCTAACAAACCCAAAGGTCCTCCATGGAAACGAGGTTGGAATCCCCACCTGAGCCACAGAGGAGCCTACGATGGTGCAAATGGCTAAACACTGACAGCTTCCTTTTTGAGCAAATCAGCTGGACAGAGTTCCATGGCCATAGGTCAGCACGTTTGGTACCAGGCAAACATGCCTGGCCTAAACCAGCCAGACCAGGGCTCAGCCCCTGAGGCAAAGGCTGTTTTATATAGACTAGCCAGCAACAGGATCACTTGTAGCAACTCCATTCCCCTGTGGAGAGTTTGAAGTGGGGCTTGAAGCATGCGTCAGCAGGTAGACAGAGAGAAGAAAGCAGCAGCAGAGGCATAAAAAGGCACCCGAAAGGCAGACTGCTAGCCTTGGAGATGTCCATGGAGCCAGACCCAGGAAATCACTGCTGTACCCTGAGCCACTTCCCAGGGTTCCATGGGGTTGGCTATTGAGGGGCTTGCCTTTTATACAACCAAGACAATATCTTGAGCTTCTTCCTCTCCCCTGGGAGCCCTGAAGTGCAACCCAAGCCACCCTCTGCTCCAAGAGCCTAGAAGAGACCTAAACACTCTGCCAGCACTATCTAACCTCAAAGGCATGTCTACAGGGATAGTGGGACGCTGTAAACAGCTGTGGGCCAAAGGGCACTTGCCACCCTGCCCCTACCTCACAATCCCCCAAGTATCCCCCATCTTGGCCCTGAGTAGGGCTGATAATGTCAAGATCATGTTTTGAAGCCACCAGAATGAAAACTTATTCTAGCTTTCCATCACAGCAACAACAGACTAACCATTTGAAAAGAGTTTCATCATAATGATTCTATTTTAATCTCCTTCAAACATGACAGAGATCAAACATAAACAGATTTATCTTTACTGAAAAGGAAAATAAATCCTGGGTAATATGCAAATGCATTTCTGAGCCATCCTGTGGCTTTAACCAACAAAAAAGGGAGGTTTAATGTTCAAAAAGACACTGCTCAAGTGACAAGGCCCCTTAATACTCCCCCACACCTAAGCACACTGCAAATGCTTCTGAGCAGCATCCATTGCTGACCAGAGGAATTCGGGAGCTACTTAAAACTCACAAAAGACAAGCCAATGATTTTAAACTTTACTCATGTCTTTGGCTTAACAGCTATAAATCATACAGGAAATCAGCATCTGACTTGAATGTGAGATTTTGCTGATGAGCCAAGACCTGCTTGGCGGTGCCACCACACTCGTCACCAGCCAGGGCCTGATGTGACAACAGAAGCTACGGGGTAAGTGGGGCTTGAAACTATCTTCTCTTTCCAAAATCCAAATAAACTCATCTCTCAAGTCATTCAGACCTTAGTGGTGGATCAATTCATGAGCCCCAGTGGTGACAGCACCAAAACCAATTCCCCTGCACAGACTGAATCATCAAACTAAATATTGCCACTTTAACACTTAGTGGGTAAGAATTAGAATGTCAGGGAAGGGCTTTCCAAGCATTCATCATTCTCCTTTTTTCCCTCTATGATATTCATATAGAAACTCCCTAAGACCCACACCAAATAAACTCCAGACCGACAGCTTGGTGAAGCAAATGCTGTGTGTGTGAATCACGCTCCATCTCTGGTGTAATATATCCACCTGCCACCAGAAGGAGTTACTAAGGGCACAGGCAGGAGTAGAAACGGTGGGGGCTGGGAGAAAGGTAATGTGACAGGTTAGACAACATCCAAAGCTAAAAATGAATAACTCAACAGAAAACTCATTAACGTAATTGCTTTATTGCTGTAGTCACCACAATAGCTTCTGGGTACATTTTCCTGTGCAATAAGGAGACAGAAGTAATAAAATGATCTGCGTGTATCTAATGTATGAATGTGAGCATCTGAAAGAGGCTCTTGCTTAGGAAGAGGAATGCTCTATCAGTCCATTTTCACACTGCTATAAAGAATTACCTGAGATTGGGTGATTTATGAAGAAAATAGGTTTAACTGACTCACAGTTCCACAGGCTTAACAGGAAGCATGACTAGGAAGCATCAGGAAACTTACAATCATAGCAGAAGGTGAAGGAAACAAGGGCCTTCTTCACATAGTGGAAGGAGAGAGAGTGAGGGGGGGAAGTGCCCAACACTTTTAAACCATCAGATCTCATGAGAATTTACTCACTATTTCAAGAACAGCAGGAAAGAATCCAATCCAATCACCCCCCACAATCCAATCACCTCCCACCTGGCCCCTGCTCCAAGTCAACAGAAGATTTGGGCAGAGACACAAATACAAACCTTATTATTCCACCCCTGGCCCCTTCAAAATTTCCTGTCCTTTCTTGAGCCTCTTCATCTCCCCTGGGAGCCCTGAAATACAACCCAAGCCACAATGGAAAATATAATTAACCCTCTCAATAGTCTCCCAGTCTTAACTCATTCCAGGATTAACTCAAAAGTCCAAAGTCTCATCTGAGACAAAGTAAGTCCCTCCCACTGTGAGCCTATAAAATCACATACAAGTCATGTACTTCCAAGATATAATGGGGGTATAGACATTGGGTAAATGGTCCCATTCCAAATGGGGGAAATTGGCCAAAACAAAGGGGCTACAGGCCCAGTGCAAATCCAAAACCCAACAGGGCAGTCATTAAATCTTAAAGCTCCAAAAGAATCTCCTCTAACTCCATGTCTCACATCCAGGCCATACTGATGCAAAGGGTGGGTTCCCAAGGCCTCAAGCAGCTCCACAGGGTACAGTCCCCACAGCTGCTTCCATGGGCTGGCATGGAGTACCTGTGGCTTTTCCAGGAGCCCAGTGCAAGCTGTTGGTGAATCTATTATTCTGTGGTCTGATAGATGGTGACTCTCTTTTCACAGCTCCATCAGGCAGCACCCCAGTGGGGATTCTGTGGGGAGGCTTCAACCCTACATTTACCCTCTATACTGCCCTAGCAGAGATTCTCCACGAGGACTCCATCCCTGCAGCAGACCTCTGCCTAAACATCCAGGCATGTCCATACATCCTCTGAAATCTAGACAGAGCTTCTCAAACCTCAACTCTTCTCTTCCACACACCCACAGGCCCAATACCACATGGAAGCCACCAATGCCTGGGAATTGCACTTTCTGAAGCAATGGTCCAAGCTGTACTTTGGCCCCTTTTAGCCATGGCCAGAGCTGCAGTGGCTGGGATGCAGGACGCCATGTCCCAAGGCTGCACAGAGCAGCTGGGCCCTGGACTGGGCCCACAAAATAATTTTTTCCTCCTAGGCCTCTGGGCCTGTAATGGGAGGGACTGCCACAAAGGTCTCTGAAATGCCTTTGAGGCATTTTCCCCATTGTCTTGACATTCAGCTCTTCTTTACTTATGCAAAGTTCCAGTTTCAGATAATCTCTTTGTTCAGACATATAAGCATATACATTTAGAAACCACCAGGTCATATCTGGAATGCTTTGCTGCTTAGAAATTTCTTCCTCTAGATACCTTAAATCATCTGTCTCAAGTTCAAAGTTCTACAGATCTCTAAGGTAGGGGCAAAATGCTGCCAGTCTCTTCACTAAACCATAGCAAGAGTGACCTTTGCTCCAGTTCCTAATAGATTCCTCGTCTCCTTCCGAGACCACCTCAGCCTGGACTAATTGTCCATATCGTTCACATTTTGGGCAAAGCCATTCAACAAGTCTCCAGGAAGTTCCAAACTTTCCCACATCTTCCTGTCTTCTCCTGGGCCCTCCAAGTTCTTCCCACATCTGCACACTGCCCAGTTCCAAAGTTGCTTCCACATTTTCAGGTATCTTTATAGCAGTGCCCCACTCTCCTGGTACCAAGTCTATGTATGAGTCCATTTTCACACTGATATAAAGAATTCCCTGAGACTAGGTAATTTATGAAGAAAAGAGATCTAATTGACTCACAGTTCTATAGGCTTAACAGGAAGCATGACTGGGAGGCCTCAGGAAACTTACAATCATGGCAAAAGACAAAGGGGAAGCAGGGACCTTTTTCACATGGTAGGAGGAGTGAGAGTGAGGGGGGGAAGTACCACACAGTTTTAAACCATCAGATCTTATGAGAACTCATTCACTATCATGAGAACAGCATGGGGAAAATCCACTCCCATAAGCCAATCACCTCCAGCCAGGCTCCTCCTGCAATTTGACACGACATTTCAGAGGAGACACAAATCCAAACCATATTAGATGCCCAGGAGGAGAGAGTGGCTAGCATTACCCAGTGGGAGAGAATAGCTTAAACATATTCACCATAAAATGAAAGCATGTGATGTGACAATGTCTCAGAAGTTTTCTTAGTTGCTGGGCCAGGACTGGTTAAAATGATGAAAGTAGTAAAAAATGGCCTCTTTGTTTTTCCAGTCTCCTTCCACAATCTCCATATAAAAGAGCCATCACCAAGCAGCCTCCTGGGGGCCCTGCCTGGCCTGCCCCTCATGCCTCAGAAGCAGTAGGTAAGGGCATGGCCTTTGGAGTCAGAAAGACCCCAGGTTTGAATCCCAGCACTGCCATTTACTGTGAGTCCTTAAATTAGTCACTTAAGAATTAAGCCCTTAAATGCTTTTTCCTACCTAGAAAATGGAGACAGGAAAATATACTTCAAAGAGCTGCTGGGATATTTAAGTTTAAGAAAAATGGGTGGGGGGGGATCTTAAAATCTTAGCACACTGCCCGGCACTTGGCAAAGCTCGACAAATGGCAGCTCCATTTGCCCTTCCCTTCCACACATCCTGACCCACCAGCCCTTAATGTCTACTGCTGGCCTAATGAGTTGGTCTTTCCAACCACACTAGCAGCTAACCAGCTGTTTATACTCCTATACTACCTATACTCCTTAAGAAGAAAAGATGGAAACAGATTTGTGGGAGCCTTTAGAAGTTCTCTAATAATAATCCTCACCCCCAAGAATGCAGCCAGCCTGTGTGAAAGACTGGCCTTACAAGGTGACCTAGTCAGGATAACTTTCTCCTTCCCTCCAGCTAGTTAAGATGGAGCTGCAATGAGATAAACCAGGCAGTCTACGAATGAAGAGGGCAGTGCCACAGGCTTTGGCCAAATAGAAGCATCCACTGATTGAAATGGAAATGATTGGCAGTGGGGAGTCCAAGAAACAGTTAACTGTGAGGCCCCTGTAGGCCAATATGACCCTCTCATCAACAGGCATCTATGACAGGCCTTCCACAGCTGCAACTCTCAGGACATGCTTTCACTCTTTCAGGCACTGGTGTCTATTCCACCTCTTTCCCACCCCCCACAACCCCCAAGAGTCCTGAATCATTTGCAATTTAAAATGAAGCTTCTGGTAAAACTCAGCACTGGCTCCCTCCTCATCAGCCCAACCAAGGTCATTGTTCTTTCAAGGACCATAAAAGGCACACACTGTTTTCCCCACCCTTAGACCAAGCATGAAAGCCTCTTCCTCCTGCTATGTCCACAGTCTGTGCCTCAAATGTCCAGTCCAGCTCCAGGCCACATTTTCCAAGGCTGCCCTCTGAGTCCCCAACTGGCACAAACCTCATGGGCTCTGTTCCAGGCACAAGGACTGTCAGCACAGCATGGACATTTGGCCCAGCAAGCTCCCTATGGGGATTCCACTTGGGCCTCTGTACACAGGAGGCAGAAGGGTGCTTGCCCTTTGTAGCAGGGAAACAAGGCTTCTGAGGAATAAGCGCAAACGCTCACTTAGAATTGACAGGCAGAGCTGTCCACTGGGACTCTGCGCACAATATTTTGTTAATCAGGTTCCACTATACCTGGAACCCAAACCCTGCTCTAGCAGTCTAGAATAGACTACCCTATCAAAGCTCTAGCTTCAATTCAAAGCTCTGTCACTCACCAGGTATGCCACCATAGACAACAAATGCAACTTCCCTGGGTAGGGTAATAACTGTTTTCTGTGACTGCCACCATGAATTGACACAGCCTTGGTAGCATATATATACATACATGTGTGTATGTTTCCTGGAGGCCAGAGGTTCACAATCAAGGTGCCCAGCAGAGTCCCTCTGAAGTTTCTAGGGGAGCTTTCTTGCCTCTTCCAGTTTCTAGGGGCACCTGACTTTCCTTGGTTGTTGCAGTAAAGCTCCAATCTCTCCCCCTCTAACTGCGTATGGCCTTTCCCTCTGTGTGTCAAATATGCCTTTTCTCTTTTAAGGACACTGATCATTGGATTTAGTGTCCACCCTAAACCCAGGATGCTATCATCTCAAAATTTCCAACTTAACTACATCTGCAAAGACCCTCTTTCTAAACAAAGTCACATTCACAGGTACTGGGGATTACGACTTGAAGATAACTACTGCGGATGTGGGGGTTGTGCATAATTCAGCCCTGCAGTGTCTATCACATAATTACATGGCGTTAGATTAAAAGAGATAATGTCTGCAATATGCTTTGCACAGTATAGGCACATGTTAAATAATAAACATTACATGTTGCTTTTATCACAGTTATAAGCTTCATCTCCCTTTCCAGGAAGCCATCCTAGTACCTCATTCCAAAAAAAAATTTGAGACAATTCAGGCTTCTACTCTCGATCACAATCACCTTAAGATTAGGAACCATGTTTGTTGATACCCACTTCCTCAGTACTAGTAAGAGTGTGTGGTACATATAAAGGTCCATGGTCTCAGTGGCAAGAGCATGTGCTTCTGCATCAGATAGACCCGTGCTTTGAAACTGGCTCAGCTGCATTCTAATGATATGATGTCAGATGTGTAAATCAATATTTAAGCCTCACCATTACCATCTGCAAAACAGGAAAATGACCAGCTATGTAGGAATGTTAAAAAACACTTCAGGCCGGGCGCGGTGGCTCAAGCCTGTAATCCCAGCACTTTGGGAGGCCGAGACGGGTGGATCACAAGGTCAAGAGATCGAGACCATCCTGGTCAACATGGTGAAACCCCGTCTCTACTAAAAATACAAAAAAAAATTAGCTGGGCATAGTGGAACGTGCCTGTAATTCCAGCTACTCAGGAGGCTGAGGCAGGAGAATTGCCTGAACCCAGGAGGCGGAGGTTGCGGTGAGCCGAGATCGCGTCATTGCACTCCAGCCTGGGTAACAAGAGTGAAAATCCATCTCAAAAAATAAAAATAAAAAAACACTTCAGACATCACATATGTAGCACCAAAGAGTAACCAGCAAATAGTATGTACTCCATAACTAGAATAATGATTCATTATTGTGCTTGGGAATTGTTTTGTTGTATAAACATCTAATAACTAAATAATTGAATACCAACAGCCACTCCTCACAGTCCAACAGAGGTGTCAGATTCACCATCCACACTCCTGTATAGACTTCTGGTCCTCAGAGGTAGTGCTGGGATTGAGCCCACAACCTTACCACCTCCGAACCTCCTAGGAGTGAACACCCCACCTGCAGATTAATAAATCAACTCATTCATCTATTCTTCAGGTATTCACTGAACATATACTCTGTCAGGTTCCTACCATCTGCTAAACACCTGAATGCTCTTGAGGAGGGATCAGAAAACTTTTTCTGTCAAGGGCCAGATAGTAAATATTTTAGGCTTTCTGGGCCATATGGTCTCTGTTGTAACTAAACTCTTCTGCATGAAAGCTGCCACAGACAACATGTAAACAAATGAGAATGGCCGTACTCCAATACAATTTTATTTACAAAATCAGGTAGTGGGAATTACAGCAAGGTAGCAGGATACAAGGTTAATATACAAAAGTCAAGTGCTTTCATATTTACCAGCAGTGAACAAGTGGAATTTGAAATTAAAAGTACAATATCATTTACATTAGCACCCAAATAAATGAAATATTCAAGTATAAATCTAAAAAAAGTACAAGATCTATATGAAGAAACCAACAAAACTCTGATAAAAAAAATTGAGAGACATTCCACGTTCATGGATAGGAAGACTCAATATTATTAAGATATCAGTATTTCCCAACTGGAGATTTAATGCAATCCTAATCAAACTCCCACAAGTTATTTTGCGGATCCTGACGCACTGACTCTAAAGTTTATATGGAGAGGCCAAAGACCCTGAATAGATAACACTGTATTGAAGAACAAAGTCAGAGGATTGACATTATTCAACTTTGAGACTTATTATAAAGCTTCCATAATCAAGACATCACAGAATAGAGAGTCCAGAAGAAGACCCACACAGATACAGTCAACTGATCTTTGACAAGGAAGCAATGATAAAAGGTCGTCTTTTCAACAAATAGGACTAGAAAAATTAGACATCTGCAAGCAAAGAAAAAATAAATCACAGACTTTATACCCTTCACAAAAATTAACTCAGAATGGATCACAAACCCAAGTGTAAAATACAAAACTACAAAACTCCTAGAAGATAATGCAGGAGAAAATCTAGATAGCCTTGGGCTTGATGATGTCTTTTAAGATATGACACCAGAGACAGAATCCATGAAAGAAAGAATCAATAAGCTGGACCTCATTAAACATAAAATTTTCTGCTGTGCAAAAGACACTGTCAAGAAAATTAGAAGACAAGCCACATACTGCATAAAAAATATATGTGAAAGACATATCTGACAAAGCACTGTAATCCAAAATTTACAAAGAACTCTTAATACTAAACAATAAGAAAACAAACAATTTGATTAAAAAAAAAAAAAAAGGTCAAAGACCTTAACACTTTACAAAAGAAGACATACAGATGTGGCAAAAAGCCTATGAAAAGATGCTTTACATCATGACATAAACAAATTAAAACAATGAATCCCACTACACACCTATTAGAATGGCCAAAATCCAGAACACTGACACCACCAAATGCTGGCAAGGATGTAGAACAATAGGAACTCTCATTCACTGCTGGTAGAAATGCAAAATGGTACAGCCCCTTTGGAAGACCATTTGGTGGTTTCTTATACTAGCAAACACACTCTCACTGTACAATCGAGCACAAATGCTTTCTTTGATATTTTTCCAAAGGAGTTGAAAATTTGTATCTACATAAAAATCAGCACATGGATGTTTACAGCAGCTTTATTCATAATTGTCAAAACTTGGAAGCAACCAAGATATCTTTCAGTAGGTGAATATATAAACTATGGTATATTCAGACAATGGGATATTTTTCAGCACTAAAATGAAACGAGCTATCAACCATGAAAAGACATGGAGGAACTTCAAATACATTTCACTAAATGAAAGAAGCCAGTGTGCAAAGGCTTACAAGACTGTATGACCTCAGAGGATTTTTAGGGCAGTGAAACTATTCTGCAGAATACTACTAATACAGTGATAGATACATGTCAGTATACATGTGCCCAAACCCATAAAATGCACAACACCAAGAATGACTGTAGTAATGTAAACTATGGTCTCTGGATGATAATGTTGTGTCAATGTGGGTTATCAACTGCAACAAATGTGTGACTTGCAGGGATGTTGATTGACAGGTCAGAGGTTGTGCAGTTGTTGCAGCAGGGACTATATAGGAAATCTCTGTACTTTCCTCTCATTTTTGCTGTAAATTTAAAACTGCTTAAAAAAAAAAAAGGAAAGTCTACTTAACAAAAAAAAAAGTTGGTGGGCTATATAAAGTTTGCAACCCCTGCTTTTGAGGATACACAAATGAGTAAGATGCAGTATCCGTACAATGAGAAAAAGTCACACAGAGAGGAAGAGACAGTGCTGAGAATAGAATCCAGGTCTCCCATCCCCATAAAGGCTACTGAACTAAGTCCTACCTGTTCCACCCAGGATCGATTAAAAGCGCATTTAAAGGGAAAAATAGGAACAGTTACACCAAAATGATTTGTTACATGGCACAGAGGAAATATTTATAATATGAAACCCAATCAACAGATATGAAGAGTCTGTTCACACACATATTTAACTAGTATTTACTGAATGAATGAGCATTTCATCTCCTGGGTGACAGTATTGTGCTAGATGCTAACTGAAAGCACACAAACTATATAAGCGCATGGCAAACCAAGAAACCCCAGTGAATACAGATACTCCTTCAAATACCGTGCCAAGTTCTTGTGTTCTCTGATGGCATCTCTAGGGTGGGGGGTATGTGGGGGGAAATTTTGATGTTGAATTTACAAGATATTGTAGAACAAAAGCAAGGTCACAAGACTATGCTCTGTTTTTCTTGATACGCAGACAGATGTCTAGAGTGTGTGGGTCTATGATGACCTGTACCATTCCCTGCCCTTGAAGGACTTCAACCCCTCATTGAAGTCCACATAGTATGATGGCATGGAGGGCCCCAGCCACAGAGGCAGCCCTCCAGTTCAGCTCAATGGCATGAATGGCCACTGTCACCTTCCACCTCTCCAAAGATGTGGATGCAATATCTGGATGTGGCACTCACACAACACACTGAACTAGAAACTTTTAGTGCCTCTGCCAGGGCTGCAGATTCTGTTCTACAGAACACCGAAACTGCTCAGCAACCTCTTCAAAACAGTCAAAATTAGTTTTAGACAAACATTTAAGAGGAAAAGGAAATCTATCTGGAGGATCTTGCCAACACTCACAGCTGCGACACTGACAAGAAAAGGGCTGCAGAAGAAATAATTTGCCACAGACCATTCACTTGTCATCATATACAGCACTTTGCACAAATTGGCATAATTTAGGTAGGCAAGAAAATAAGCCAACTACAGCAAAACACCTAAGGCTCATTCCAAAGACCCATCAAGGCAGGATGCAAGAGGTACAAATAAAGCACACTGCCACACACTTCCTGGGAGACGGTTTTTATCACAGGCTTACAAATGATAATCCAAATAAGACACATTAAGTTCCAAGTATAACAGCCCTCTTTAAATAGCACAGAAACATCTCCAATTCCTCACAAGCTCTGATGTTGCACAAGACTACCAGAAGGGCCAAGAGCTTTCTAGACTTCCAAGAACACCTTTCCCTGGTCCTGTCCCCTCAGGAGCTTACATGCCCTACCCTCTGTTAGTCACTGCCTGTCTCTGTGGACCCCAAATGTTTGAATCCCTACTATCTAATACGACTACGACTTGTACTAAGCTTTTGATAGCACAGTGCATCACTGCACCAAACATCCTTCATCAGGATTCAAGGCGTCATTGCTGAGATGAACCAGAAGCAGGAGGGATCCCTGAATTTGTGGATTTAACACATGGTCCCAACAGCTGAAGTGATGAGCAATCCCAAAGCTGGTGGTGATGACAAGAGCCACTGTTCCTGACTACCACCACGTGCTGAGCTTCCATGGTGCACCTGCAGGTCAGTCCTCAGCATAGCGACATCCTCATTTTCACAGACCAAGAGCCACAAAGCTGCAAGCAGCAGAGCTGGTGCTCGCATCCAGGCCTCCAAGATGCTAAGGAAGAGATCTGAATCAAGTCCCTCATGGCTAGAGTGTGGAAGAAAAACCAGCTGGCCACAACATCTTGGGTTCCAAGCAGCTTAGCTGTGTTGTGTCTTTAAGGTTTGGATGGGTACATACAGGTGTCAGGCATGCTTGATGGTATTTTATGGGAAAAATTCTAGGCTACTAACAATATCAACTAATTCTGTGATGTGAGAATATCAAGGGCATATTCAGCATGCAGGGATATCACCACTCCGTCCTCCTCCACCCACAGTGTCCTGTTCACTCTGGTCAATGTACGTGGGTGGAAGAGGATCTCTACCTCCACCAAAGCTCAAGCAGAACGTCGTGTTCTTTCTTGCTGTGACATAAAAATTTCCATGTCTTTGCCCTATGTTCCCTGCTAAAGGAGACCCTTTCTCCTCTTCTCTCTAGAAGGGACTCTGCAACCTGGGGGGACTTGGGGATTTTCTATTTAGTAAAAAGGGCAAACTACAAGACAATTTGGCAGTCAGAAATCCCCTGTGGTCTGAAAGAAGGTCATGGAGAAGTCAATGTGGGGAAATCATGCCTGCCTGGAAGCCGTATGCATCTATGAGCAAATAAAGGACATTTGTTCCCGTGACTGCTAACGCAATGACCCCTGGGACCTGAACAGCCTCCCAGCCTAACTCATATATATTTTTAATGAAAAATTGCAAATTAGATTAGCTTAATTTGACCACATCTGCCTTTTTAAATAAAGGAAATTACCATTTTAATAGGAACACCAGCTATTTGTCTTGAGGAAGAAGGTCCTTGTGAGGTCTGCTTTGCCCATTCTATTTCTGTTTTTAATAAGAGAAAAGAGGACTGCAAGGCAGAGGACAGCTGCTTGGGCTTGAAAAATACACAGTGGTTCTCCTGGTGAGCATACAAAGAGATTGAGAGAAACACCAGAGAAATCCCTACCTTCATAGATGTTCTCAACTACCAGAGGCAAAAAAGGTTTCCCTCTGTGTTTTAACATTACCTGTCTCAACTGCCTTCAGGAAATCTGTTCTGAGCCCCTATTGCCAGCAAGGCATGGCATCAGGGCCAGCGCTTTCCAGCAGAGTTCAGGAAGGAAGCCAGAGATCAACTGCCTGAACCAAGGCCTGCAGTTAGGGAGTAGCTGGTCGGGTGTGTGGCAAATGGAACAGAGCTGGTGCAAGTATTTTTTTTAATACTTTAAGTTCTGGGATACATACGGAAAACATGCAGGTTTGTTACATAGGTATACTTAAGCCATAGTGGTTTGCTGCACCCACCAACACCTCATCTAGATTTTAAGCCCTGCATGCACTAGGTATTTGTCCTAATGCCCTCCCTTCCCTTGTTGGGGCACTATCTGACAGGCCCTGAGGTATGATGTTCCCCTCTCTGTGTCCATGTGTTCTCATTGCTCAACTCCCACTTTTAAGTGATAACATGTGGTGTTTGGTTTTCTGTTCCTATGTTAAGTTGGCTGAAAATGATGGTTTCCAGCTTCATCCATGTCCAAGCAAAGGACATGAACTCATTCTTTTTATGCCTGCGTAGTATTCCATTATGTATGTGTACCACATTTTCTTTATCCAGTCTATCTCTGATGGGCATTTGGGTTTGTTCCAAGTCTATGCTATTGTGAAAGTGCTGCAAAAGTGTGCTGGCAAAAGTGCAGAGACAGGGAGTGGCTGGATGAGGCTGAAGAAATGCCAGGAACCCAGCAATACAGGCCTCCTTAAGGAGAAGAGACTTTGTCCTGATGGCACGAGAGAGAGGTGGTTTTATTTTCAGAAGAACCTCTGGCTCCTGTGTAGGAAGCTGTAACTGCAGTACAGCAATGGCCACTGCCTGCATCAGAATGGGGCTCATCCTTTTCGCCGTGAAACTGCCCTCTCCAACCCCTTCACTGACCTCCATACTGCCAAATCCTAGAACTCTTCTCAGTTTTCTTCCTCACAGTTTTTCCCACTCTTGACCATACACCATTCCTCCACCTTGAAACTCTTCTCCTTTAGTCTAATCTAAATTCTATCTACGATTTCCACCTACATTTCAGGTCACTCCTTCACTGGCTCAACTTTCTGCTCCTATGTGTATGCTGGCCTCAAGGCTCCATTTCCAGCCTTCCCTTCTCTTTGTATTTCCCAGATCCCCCAAGTCCATGGCTTTACCACTGCTTCCACCCACAGTCCATAGACATCCAACTGCCCAATGCATATCCAACCTCAACAACTTTACAATCCCCAACATCAGCCCACAACCTGACTTTCACCTAGCTTTCCTACTTCTGTCCAAAGTACAGCTCCTATGACTAGAATGCTCAGTTATTTCTATAACTTATCTCTGTTCCTCTTTTCTTCCATAAGGAATTACCAAGTCTTAGCAAATCTCCCTGGATGGTATGTGCTGCCCCCAGGGGTGATCTCTGGAGTTCCAGGGAAGGGTTCAGACTCTGGAGACAGATGACATGGGCTCACACCCAGACTGCCACAAGGTGTCTGTGTGACCTTAGACAAGCTGTTTACTACTATGCCTCCGTTTCCTTATCTGTAAAAGGGGATAATACAAGTACTGTTCTGAGGATTACAGGTAAACACAATGAGTTCGGCACAGTGCCCAGCATTTAGTAAGAACTCAATTAATGAAAGCTGCAATTATTAATCGGATTGCTTTGGTCTATCCCTTCACTTCCGTTTCCTTCCATCCCTAGGCCCATGCTTGAATTATTCCAATACATAGTGACTTGGTTCCCTTTATCCAGCCTCTATTCACCTAAATACATGCCAAATATCATTCTTAAATTTACTTTTTGAGACCCCCACCCTTATTGTATCATCTCCCATTACTAACAAGATAAAGTCCAGCCTCTTTCTCCTAACACATGATGCCTTGCAACCCTCCTCTGCTCATAGCAAATGGGCAGACCCAGCCCCAATATCCAGTGCTTTCTCCACATCTTTGCTGACACATACCCTGTCTTAAAATTCCCCTCCCCCCACCCCCACATCTTTATGTACATGATAGAATTTTGTGCAGCAAGTAAGAAGGGCAATGAGGATGTATATTACACATCAATTGCATTAAGGGCCCCAATTCTTTACCCTTTACTGTATGTACACTCTAGGCCATGTCACCTTGCAGTGATCTCACACTCTGCCATTGAGCCCATACATGTGACTTATCAAAAGAGGACACAAGCAGAGGCTTGAAAAAACGCTATAGTGTTTCAGCTTCTGCTCCTGTGCCTCAGCCATCACCATGAGAACATGCCAGAGCTAGCTGCTAAGAGATGAGACACAGGGAGTTGCCCCAGCTGAGGCCATCCTGCATCAGCTGACAGCCAGTAGATGCACAGCCATGCCAGGAGATCAGCCAAGGTGAATGAATTCCAGCTAACTACAAGAAAAGTTCACAGTGCATTAGAAAGGGAATATCATAGACAGCAGAGCAATAACATGGTCCCAAGTGTATGTGTGTGCTTATGTTCATAGGCAGTGACACAGCTGCAATTATATATTTCTAATAATTGTTCATCTAATGCTAGGCTGTTTCCCAGCCTAGCAGACAATGTTCTTAAGAAATTATCTGCTTTGTTTACCATAATAAACTCAAGTGCCTACCTCAAGGCCAAAAACATTTTATACTCATAAGCACTATTAAATGAGTGAATTTCCATCCAAGTGCATGCATCCACAGATCTAGAGGGTTTACACCAAATGGTAAAAAGCGGTTATCTCCACGTGCTCAAATGATGAGTTGTGTTTTAGGGTTTAATAAGTATTTTCTATTTTTCTACAGTTAACATGGATGACTTATACAATAAAGTAGTAAGAGTTAAGTAATAAATCTTTCAAAATGAAGATCCCTGGATTCCAAGCAGAGGCTTCCTCAGTCAGCCAAACCCCAGGCAATGCTTCCTTCTCTGACCCTTGGTGTGTACTGTCATTCATTCTTAAATTTTATTTACTTTTTTAGATTAAAAAAAAAAAAAGCTCCGATACTAAGAGTTGTACAGTTTGCTTGTGGATCTTGTCTCCACCGGTAGACTGTAAAACTCTTAATAACGGGAGTTGTTATCATTTAAGCCCTCTACACACTACACAGTCCCATAGCATTTAATGTCAACTTTTTCAAGTTAATTCATTAGCATCTCTGAATTTTATAATTCTGAAAGAGAGAAAGTCTTAAAATTATTGTACATTTGAAGGAACTGAGGCACTTAGTGAGATGTTTAGGATCACCAAGGAAAACTTTATAATTCATCAAAAGGCTAGAATCAGATCTCAAACCTTGACCTTCTCTCCAATGTTGCTGCCACCATGCCTTATAGCCTTCATCAGTATTAACACTGGTGACCACACGAACATCTTCCCACTGGCTATACCCTTCAAAGGCTGGGTATCAATCTCATCCATCTTTGCAACTCTCCCATCTGAATCAGTGCCTTACATGCAATAAGTGCTCAATAAATGTTCACTGAACTGAACCAGGAGACAGAACCCACAGGAATGAGAAAGTCAGCTCCAAGAGCCAGTTCTTGTTCCTTACATGAAAGAAGTATTATAAAGTATAATAGGGTTTTAAGATAGTCTCTAGAGCAGAGAGAGTTTCTAAGGCTCATTAAGTCTAGGGGTCCTTAACCTGAGACCCACAGATGTACTTCACAGGGTCCACCAAGCACTGGCACTGTGTGAAAAAATGCTTTTTGGATATGTACACGTTTCTCAGAGAAAGGGTAAAGCTTTGATCAGAATTGGTGTCAATAACTCAGCAAAGCTGAGATCCAGCAAGACGAAGTGACTTCTGCCTGGTGGTGCATGCTGGCCAATGGGCAGAGCTGGGGCCAAACCCAGATCTCCTCATTTCTACCCTGGGGTTTTCTCTTCCTCGTAGGTTGTCCAGCACGTGGCATGTATATGCCAGTGACACGCTCCCAGAGCACTGCATCTCTGTAGCTTGGAAGGATGGTCAGACAGCTTTATAGCTTTATTGGATTTTGTTTCCCGCAGACCACAATGTTTTGTAAGGGTAAAAATTTCTGACGTGATCTGGATACATTCCTCTAATTCATCAGCAATTCATACAAATGTCAGGCGTGCCAAAGTAATTTTCTTTAAAATGATTTATCAGCCATACGAACACAAGCCATTCCGCCTGGTCTTTGGAATTAAAACCACATTTCTCTTCAGAAGAGAACAGAAGTGCAGTTTTGACAAACAGGACACATTTTCACTGGTCTGGGATGAGCTGGTCTCCAGCAGGGAACAAAGTGGTAAACAGGAGGAAGAACACTTTATCAGGCCTGTGAATCGTCCCCGCATCTCATCCACACCAGATCTGCCACTTGATACCTGATGACTCATTCCCAACTGACTGTGTTTAATAACTAACATAATCACCCAGCTACCAGCCCAACTGCAGGCAGCTGCTACATTATGTGTGCACTGAAAAAAAGGAGAAGGCAAGGCTATGGTGAGGTGAGGCGGTTGATGGAGCAGAAATAATGTTCCTGCAATGCAGCTTGGAAGAGATACAAGTCAGTTCCTGTAAGGCATGGAGCTTATTCCTGAGAGGTGAGGAGGTAAGCCCAGCGGGCCGGTCCAAAGCATGCTGTTTATCCTGGGTAGGGTTCTATCCTGTATGTGAACTCACCCTTTGAGAAAAGCCTAGATAGGAATAACTAACTAAGGTCATTCACTTAATTTCCTCCCAAAAAGATCCCAATCTTCCAATACCAAAGGAAAGGCTACAACTGCATACTAACGGCACCCATTCATGACTCTGAATATCTCTCCAATGTAAGTTACATTTCTTTGCAGCCAATAATACTCCTCAATATTTTGCAGCTTTTTGAAGGACTACCTCAGTTGAGATCCTTGGGTTCCACTATCTTGAGAGAGATGGAGTTTTTAAGCCTCAGGATCCAGACACCAAACTGGACTGGGGTTTCTCACTGAAAGTCAGCTAGTTCTGTTCCTCAAATTTCCTATCTCCAAAATTTCTTGAATATTTAATGAGAAGTAACAGAGAAACCATCACCAGCAAGCATGACAAGTATCTCAAAGGCATTTGACTAGCACAGTGTTTTTCAAAGTGTGATACAACTGAGGAATTTAGAAAATACACATACATTTTTATTTAAACAATTTATGTGAAGGTGTATTAAACCTGTGGCTTCACATGGATTATTCTTTAAGACTAAATTAGGGGGGAAGGGGAATTGATTTTTTAAATATTTTAACATAAATTCAGGTGTCTGATGATGTGGCAGCAATCAAGACTGCGGTACCCACAAATGTGGGAGACACTGGATTAGATATGAGATTGGAGACCCCTGCCTGGTACATCCACTATACCTGCAGCTACCTGTGAGCACACATCTAGGTTGTTATTAGGGGAAGGCAATGAACATTCTCTGCTTCAGGAGCCATTTATGCACTGTCTCGTTTAATTTTCCTAATGACCCTGTAAGGTAAAACTCAGCCTCCTCATTTTATAGTCAGGGGAAGAAATTCAGAGATATTAAGTAGTTGTCCAAAGTAATACATTTATTAATCTCATGTGGATCGAGTGACTTACCTGACCTTGACATGTGGCTGAACCAACTCACTGCTACCCAAGAGAGGGTATCTCAGTGGTCATCTATACCCCTTCTAAAAAATGTAACACTAAGAACTTGCTCTCCAAAGAGTCTTATGCTTTCATACTTTGGATGCTTAAAAAGACTTCTGCAACCATCAACACCTATTTACCTTGTGGTATTACTTTCACTTGACAGATGAAGAAAACAGAGCCCATAGATGTTGAGTAAGTTGCCCAAGGGCACTCAGTAAGTGAGCAATCAAGGCAGGCTCAGAACTGCTTCCAGATTATTGGTCCAAAAGTTCAACATCCTGCTCCATGATCCTGCCATGAAGCCAGGCCAAAGAGTCAGAGCTTTACCAAAGAACTCCTCCAGAAGTGGGAGGCAGGGAGTTCCATGGATGACCATCTAGAACAGCAGTGGCAATGGCACATAGCAAGGGCTGGTCCAAGAAGTGAGTGGAGCCACACCCATTATTCCTTCATGTTTGAGGACTGGGCCCCTACACAGGGTATGTGTGGCTAACAGTGGTTATAGATCGCTTGCTGTTATCTCCTGGAGATCAATGTCTGGGCTATACATGTGATCACAGTTTCTATTTCTATCAAACAGAGCATTCCAGCCTTATCTTTCTAACTGGATCATAAACTCCTTAAAAGCCTTAAGGATGGAGATCAAGTCTGTCTTTCTCTTCACCCCAAACTCCCCTCCTCTCACAGAGGCAGCCCTGGAGGTCAGGTTTATTCATTGTCCTCTTGCTCCTCACAAATGGCTCCTCTTTTTCCTTGCCAACACTGGGTCAAATTGTGGATTTTGCCTGTTTGTCCTCTACTAAGGAACAGTGGTTGAGCATGTGGGCTCTTAAGAAAGACTTCCTAAGTTCACTTACTAGCTCTCGACCTCGAGCAAGTCACTTAACCTCTCTGAGATTCATGTCCTTCTCCATCAAGTGGGAATAACACTAATACTGATTACTCAGGGCTGCAAGGGGCCCGAGTCATTTCAGCTCACTCTCACACATTCAGACATGATGACTCAGCTCAGACACCACTCCCCGAGGAAGCCTTCTTGGACACACCCACCCTCCTGTCCACAGAGGCCAGCACTGCACCCCACATATACTTGATGTTCAGTAAATATTTATCAAGTGAATGTTTGATGAAAATTTCCCAAAGAAAAGAGAATCATCAGAACCTTAAAGAAGGAAGATAAACTACTAGAATGGCGATGGTAGGGCCAATCCTCAGTACCCTGGAGAGACTGCCCAGGACACCGACTAACCAGCCAGCCACACTATACAGAAGGCTGCCAATATCACCGACACCTGATTCCATTCCACTGGCTGACAAGACTTCCATGAGGCCTGCCAGCCAGACTGCCTGCCATTTCTGAGCATGTACAGACCTTAGTGAGGAAGGCTCGTTAGCTGATGGGTTGCAATGAGGTGGCACCATGACAATAATTTGTGCCTTTGAAATAATTGGTGCCTAGAGACTAAGTGTTCAGTCCATGATAAAGTGGCATGAGGTAGATCCCCATTACCCTGGGAGATGGGCCAGAGAAACCTGAACTGCAATCCGTCCTCAGCTTCCCCAGGAAAAGCAGAATGTAACATGATTGTATCTGGCATTAAGCAATGTATCTGGCCTTGGATCATTAACTTATATGGCTCACGAAAATACAGTAACAAATCTGAAATATTTGCTTAATTTATCTCTCTGTCTCAATCCCTTCAAGCAGCTTCTGATAGGATATGCAGAACACATTCTTCTCTCAGGAAGACAGAAACAAATCTTTGGGGGAATTATAAGAGTAAATAAAGCAGGAGTCAACCAGAGACCACAGCTAAACAAATACTCACAAATCAAATTGATTCTCTAATTTGAAAATTTGGCAGATTAACAGAGTTTTATGATTTTATGGATAATATTTCCATAATTTCTTCCTAGTTAAGTGATCGATAAAATCTAATACTATAGCACTTGTTTATTCCTGCAAATGAACAAGCTGCATGAAAAATACTTTATGGGGGATGCCAAAAGCACCAATCTACCATAATCTGTAGCCTACAAACAGGGCAAAGAGACCGACCCAATAGGTACAGCATGCACCATGCCAGCTGAATTTTCCACAAACTTGATACTCTAAGTCACTAGGGAGAACTAAAGAGGGCCAAATGAATGGGAGGGGGGAGGACCATCTGCGTACAAATGACACCATCCTAAATCTCATGTGGTGAAAGGCAAGGAGACAATGCGTGCCACCCAAAGATAGGCACTTCACAGTTATATTTTAACAAGCCTTTTATTTTTCCTGAAAGTTCTACTTTTTGAGTCACAGTAGCCTACGTAGGGTGCCAAAAGTAATGCCAGAAAAGGTCTGAAGTATGTCAGCAGCAGGAATATCAAGAAAACCTAGTAACCTTAATAACTAACACTGAGGACTAGGCATGGTACGTGGCAAGCTTTTGCAGGCATGAGCTCATTTAATTCTAATAAACCTACCAGGAGATATCCAGGGCACAGCGTCTTCACTGCTGGGCCATAATGCCCCTTTATTGTTTGTTGTTGTTGTTGTTGTTATAATTGTTATTCAGGTATGACCGACATATAAAAAGCTTTCAATATTTAACGTATATGACTTGGTGAGTTTGCAGGTAAGTATATACTTTATAAACAATCATTGTTATCACAATACTGCCTCTTTAAGTATTAAAAAAAAAAACTGTGACTTTGTCTCAATCATTGAAAACAATTATCCCTGCAGAGTTCACCACCACCACCACCACCACCACCACCACCACCATAGCTCCCAACCAAGTGATATGGGTCAACCCCAAAGACCAGTGTAGGCCAGACATCTGCACTGTAAAGTAAGATCCCACCAACAGCAGAGGAAAGCTTTGTGCAGTGATTAAAAGTTGACCTTTCAAACTGTGTATTTTTTAAATGATGTAATTTAGATTGCTTTTAGTTGCAAAAATTCTTTTTTTAAAGAACTAGTAAGTGAACTTAGTCTCTCTTCAGAGCCCTCTTGTTCAACCACTGTACCTTAACAGGACAGATAGGCAAACCCCACAATTTGACAGAGTGTTGGCAGGGAAAAAGGAGAGACATTTGTGAGAATAAAGAAACCACTAGGCTTGTTAACTCTGGGAGAATTTAACTTCTTTTCTGGACTTGCTATCTCTAAGCTCAACATTTCCTGAAAATAAACTGAATTGCTTTTTAATCTCAACGTTTTCTGCCCTAAAGCAGGTCTCATCCACCAAACTGCAGATAAGCTGATTCATCATGGGCTTTAAGGTGACTGGCATCTTCTTGCCCCTCTGCAGGCAGCCTGTGCATCATAAGGCTGCGGTCACTGTAGCTTCTGGCCAGCTTGGGTGATCACCAGACCACGGTGTGGAAGAGGACAGTGTTCCAGGTATAACCTCATACGGGCCGATTCTTGTTGCCTGTCACCACAAACAGAGACTGTACCAAGCCAGCCTATGCAGACACTGCAGGTTCCCCAGGACAAATGCAAATGACTTAGAGGAAGACTACAGGAAGTCTTCACAGAGAAGGGGCCCAGGCCAGTTCTGTATGGAACACACACAGGCAGATAAAGACACCACTGAAGTCTTCCAGGAAGCTATGTAGAGTCCATTCCCACACCTATGCCTGAGAAAGGTCTCATCTCTCCCTGTTCACACCACCCAGTCACCACAGCAAATCTGCAAGATACACTGTATTTCCTAGGGGGGAAAAAAAAAAAAAAAAAGAAAGGCCCTTGGATTATACCATATTACTTCTGCTTTGAGGGAACAAGTGGAAGAGCTCTCTGCCTAACTAGTCTTCAGGGTTTTATGGAATGCTATGGCAGTGTGGTCAGCACAGTGGCCATCAGATGGTCCTTGCACAACCCTCAGCACACACAGCACTCAGAACTTTAGAAGGCCCTTGACAAGACTTAAGTGCTTCTTCCAGCCAAGGAGCTCAATACTGCATAGGCAAACATCCAAACACAGATGGTCCAAAGAACAGCTGGCAAGGAGGAAAAGTGTGAATCAGAGAAAAGAAAAGGCCAAGCTACAGACAAATTAGGGATGGTTGTCACTACCCAGAGGGCGGCTCTTCCACAGCCACTTTCAGATTTACCCAGCAGAGCACCCACTGGAAACCCTACTGCAGCCCACTCCTTCACATCCTGCCTTGGTTGGAGCCAGAGTCAGTGGACAAGCATGGGGCCAGTGCACAGAGAGGGCCTATCTTCCAGCAGGGGCTATCAAGCATCCTTGTACCAAACCCAACATATAGCCAGAGGCTAGAAACCAGGGGTCATCCCTGATGGCTCCAGCAGGTGGGATAGTGCTGGACTAGTCATCAAGAGAGGTTGACATCAGGTCCCACTCATGGAAACACTTCAGCTGGAGGAAAAGGAATAGTGCTTAAGGAGTTTGTCTTTCCATCATCCCAACAGGGACAAGAAAGAGGCTTGTGAAGGGCAGGGGGAAACTTAGCAAAATGATAGCTAATAAAAGCTAAAAGTGACTAAGTGCTTATCATGTGCTAGTTTAATATGCATCATCCTATTTAGTCCTCAGATTGACCCTATGCAGCAGGCACTATTAATATTCTCATCTTAAAGCTGGAAAATGATGGCTAGGCATGGTGGCTCATGCCTGTAATCCCAGCACTTTGGGAGGTTGAAGCAGGAAGATCAGTGAAGGCCAGGAGTTAGAGGCCAGCCTAGGAAATATAGCAAGACCACATCTCTTTAAAAAAAAAAAAAAAGTAAGTTTAAAAAAATTCACTGGGCATGGCGGCACACACCTACTTGGGAGGATGAAGCAAGAGGATCACTGGAGCCCAGGAGTTTGAGGTTACACTGAGCCGTGATCTCACCACTGCACTCCACCCCAAGTGACAGAGTAATACCCTGACTCAAAAAAAAAAAAAAAAAAGATTGGGAAATGGAGGATCAAAGAGATTATATAATTTTCTCAAGTTCACACAGCTTGCACCAAGGAAAATCTGCTCATGGTACCTGCATGTGTGATGTGCACTAACTCCCCACACCCTCTCTCTCACCCACCTCTCCTTGAGTTTCTGCATCTCTTTCTTTTAGGGGAAAGCTGAGGGTGTTTTTACTCAAGAAAGACTTCTGTTTTGCCTAAGATACCAAGATTTTAGTCTCATATTTCTCTGGGAAGAAAGGGGCACTTGGAAATGATGCATTCATTAGTGTTACTTCAGAGCCATTCTATCTCCCTCCCCAGGAGCAACAAGGAGCCGCATCTGTTCATGAAGGTTTCACGTTCAGGCCAGCACCAAAAAGCCAGGGAAGACAGGTTACAAGTGCAAAGCTGTCGTGTCTTAGAGAAAATAGGCCCATTTATTTCAGTTCTCCTGAGTCAGAGGAGTTTTCATTTGTTTCAGTGGAAGCTGTTAAGTTTCTCTTGGAAAAGCTTTTAGGAAAATATACAACCATTGTAAATACTCTAGTTTATCAGAGGTTAAATATGCTTATAGGCATTATAAGAAAACAGACTTGCACATCTTCCCAAAAATGAATTTGAATTACGGAAGAAAGCATTTCACAGGCTTGAAGTTAGTCAGCATTTTTTAATGTCATTTTTTATTGACAACCATCTGGAGTGGGAATGAGGTGTGTTTTGTGCCACGTGGCCAAGGCAATAGTTGGCCTATACTATTTCATCTTTAACTGAAGTTAATTCTCTGTAAGTAATTAGGAATGGCAGTGAAAATCTAAACAACTCCATTAATAACACACGACAGTGTGAATGCTGGGGTTGTAAAAGCAGGCCCAGGGTGTCAGACCTCAACCTGATCCCCACCTTCCCAGAGGGGATATTAAAACCACAGCCCTGTAAAACCACTCTTTGAAATCATGTCATACTTCATTGAGGCGGGGGGCAATATCTGAACCCAAAATGGAGTCTCTAATGAAATCTGAAAAGAAAAAGTATGTTTTTAATAGCACTGATTTAGGAAACAATTATGGTCCTACACAGTGTAGATGAGAGGCACAAGTAATTCTACTTGAAGTTTTCTGCTAACTGTGACATACAGCCAGTGTGGGTCAGGACCCTCGTAAAACTACTGGTAGCTTACAGAGTTGTGAGAAACCTCAGCGAATTCTCTGAAACAACAGGACTCATTCTCAGAGACGGTAAAACTGGTGCTCAGAAATGTGCCTACAGTCCCAGAACTGATGACTTCAGAACTGGAACCACCTAAACTTGTCCCTTCACCTTCTTTCCCTCCTTCTCCATTTCCTCGTTGCTTTGTTTGACAGATACGCTCGCACCTTAACTCCCATTTACAGACAAAGAGACAGAAGAGCAAGGAAACCAGTACAGAAGATGATTTCTGGCCCTCACACCTCAAGCTGAGAGCAGCCACGCTGCACTACCTCTGCTGAGCTCCCCTGCTGGGCAGTGTGCGTCCAAATAGACCATCCCCAATTCCCATCATTCTGAGGGTTAAGCACCTGGAAGTGCTCAGAAAACAGAAACATCCAACAATAGACATTTATTAATGCCTACTCTGGGCCAGGCGTGCCTCAAGATGCTTGGGATAAAATGGTAAACAATCAAAAATTCTCTGCCATCATCAGATTCACCTTCTAGCAGACAGAAGTGGCAAATAAGAGGCATGATAGAGAAAGCATCTCATGTGTCATAAGGGAATAAATGCTATGGAAAAATGAAACTGTACAGCAGGCTGCGGGTGTGAGAAATGCAGGGGGGAGGGTGTGCACAGGTTGCAGTAATCAATGGGATGGTGAGGGGAGGCCTCATTGGTGAGGAAGTGAGAGAATTAGCCAGGCAGATATCTAGAGGGCATTCCAGGTAGCACAGGCACAGGCCCTAAGGTCTGGCTTATTCAAAGAACAGCAGAACAGAGTGAGTGAGGCAGAGAGGAGGAGGAGGAAGAGGAGATCATCTTCGGGAGGTAACAGGAGGCCCATCACCTGTTACCTTGTTACCTGTTCCAAGGTAACAGGGTAGATACTTTGGCTTTTCCCCCGAGAGAAATGGGGGCCCACAGCAAGATTTGGAGCAGAGGAGTGATATGCTTTGACTTACATTTTCAAAGGCACAGTCTGACTTATGTGCTGAGCATAGACTGGGGCTGGGAGGAGCAGGGAGGACGCAAAGGTGAGACAGACAAACCTGCTGGTAGATGTTTGTGCCAATCCCAACCAGAGATGTTAGCTCAGGCCAGGATGGTGCAGCAAGGTTGACGGGCAATAACTCATTGAGCACAACTACACTCACTGGTCAGTGCTGGAGTCACTAATTCAAATGCGTTTCTGAGGCCAAACTGATAAATTAAAAAAACAAAGTAGATCAAGTAGAAACAGAGAAAAAAGCTGGGTGGCAGTGCATGCATGCCCTGCTGAAAGGGGCGGCCGCTATGACTGCCGACTGTCTCCAAAAGGGATCGTGGGCCAGTGTGCTCAAGTCTGAGGATTTTCCCAGAGAATCAGGCCATCCAGATGTATGGATTTTTACATGCGTTTAGAAGTCATCTTCTAATTTTTTTTTAATGTTAACAACTAATTCAAAATAATATTTTAAATATGGTTGTACAGGCCAAACAAAACACATCAAGCCAGAGTTAACCCATGGGTTTTTCACCTCTGGTGTTCCTGTGCTAATTAGTTTTATGAATCACTGAAACACTAGCCTACTGATATATAAAGAAATATACTGCATCAGCACTACCACAGAGCTGTTTCCAGGTGCTTATTAGTTTTTGTGTTTAAAAATACTCCATTATTTCCTTTGAATCTGGCTGCCAATACAGCAAACATTCATACCAGGAGCCATCACACTGAAGCCCTCCCAAGTGATGCTCTCAATAAATATTTAACAATTAGGAAAATAAAGACAATACAACCATATCAAAGATGCAGGGAGCCTTTGGTCACTCATGGTGCCAGGAAATTTCCTGTAAACCCCACCTAAGACAGGTTTGTTACAATGCAATAGGTGCAGATATCAGAAGTTATTCTGAACTAAAAGAAGCTAACACCTAAATTCATCACTGTTTAGGTCAAGAAAGTGAAATCAACCTGGAATGATTTTGCAAGCATCAAAGGGAGGGAACAGGGGAATCCCCTCATCAATTCATATAATTACTGACAGCTCACATAATGAGCTTATCTTAGTCCCATAAATCAGCTGAACTGCAAGTTATTAAGTCTCTGAAGGGAGAGAGCTTGGGGTGCACTTCCTGGGAGAAGGTGTGGAGGCAGGAGGTAAAGCTGGCTGCCAATTCCTCCTGTGTCCTCTCTTCCAGACAGAAACAAGGGTCCTTGTGTGCATAGCCCAGGGCTGAATGCCAGACACCCCCTTCACCGTCCCAGCTCTGTCACCATGAATGAGCCAAGGATTGGCGGACAGACCCCTATTGGGCCACAGAGGGCTCTTCCTGTTCCTCCTCTCCGGCTCTATATGAGCTCCAGATCGCCACCAGCTACATAAGTGAGAAGCACCAAGAACAAATCCACTGACAACATCTAAATTGCACAGGGCAAGGGAAAAAGAAAAAGCTGGCTAATTCCTTTCCCAGTCTAGCCAAATATTTTCATTCCTTTGAGAGGACATTCTTTCATTCCTTTGAGAGGACATTCTTTGTGGTCAGAAAAGGAAGCAAGGGCCCTCAGAGCCATGCTGTGGATCAGTATCACATCTTCTCCACACCATCTGGGAACTCAGACCAGGCAAGCAGAACCATCCCACAGGCTTCCTCCAATGGCTGAGTCTCCAACTCTCCTCCATTCACCTATTTGGCCCACCAACTGAGAGGAAAAAGAAAACAGAAGACTGTGGCTGGGAAGCAGCCTGACTCTGTCACTCCTTGATTCAGAGTCCCCAGGCAAGCTGCGGCTCTCCAGGCTGCTGTGATAGTCCAGCTGAGAGGATGCCCCAATTTCTATGGAGTCAAAACAAGAAGCTGTAGGCTCCCAGCTAAAGAAGCCCAGCCTCCTACAGAGGCTCACCACTAATACATACTTGCAGCCCAGGAGCCAGGAATGCAGACAGGGGCAGGCTCTCACCAGGACGGTCACACCTAGGGACATATAAAAGTGGTGTCAGCCCCTAGTGCTTGATGCCACTGCCAAACACTGTAGGTGCCAAAGTCATCAGAAGGAAGAGATTAATTCTAGGACTGAGGTGTGTATCAATGAGTGAGGACCCCCACAGGAGCAGTAAGGCCAGGCAGGAGTGGATACATGCCCACGATACTGAAGGCAGCCAGTGGGCCTGGGCGATTGGGCAGAACACCAATTTTCAGACAGCCTTACCAATTTTCAGACAGTCAACACCTAATGGCTTAACATGCAGTCCATCTTGAGCACTGGCTGCCAAACAACTGTCACCATCAGCAGAAAGCCCATGTGGATTCAAAGCTTCTGCCCCTCTACTCAGAAGTCTTCCAAGAGGGCAACCCCTCAGAACTAGAGAACACTGACTATGTGCCAGGCACTATGATAAGTGTAATGCACACATTTTTCCATTTAAGTCTCACAGCAACCCTCGGAGGCTCTATGGATAGCTTTAGTGAGGGGCCAAGAACACAGACTCCAGCTTTATTTATTTATTTATTTATTTATTTATTTATTTATTGAGACGGAGTTTCGCTCGTTACCCAGGCTGGAGTGCAATGGCGCGATCTCGGCTCACCGCAACCTCCGCCTCCTGGGCTCAGGCAATTCTCCTGCCTCAGCCTCCTGAGTAGCTGGGATTACAGGCACGAGCCACCATGCCCAGCTAAAGACTCCAGCTTTAGATCCCAGCTCTTCTATGTTCTAGGTGAGTGGCATTCGGTCAGTGACTGAACCTCACCCCAGTGTCTGCACCTGTAAAGTGGAAAGAATAGCATTTGCCATGTAGGACTGTTAAGAGGACTCAATGAATTATTCAAGCAAGTGCTTCAATCGTTTAATATGAATGTTCACTGCTATTAGCTTCTACCATTATAAAAATTTTACATTGAGGACACTGATGCTCGCGGGAGAAAGAAATCTGCCTTAGGCCAAAAAGTGAGTGAGTGGCCAGGCTGGGTCTTGAACTAAAGTCTTGCCCTTAACCGCTGTGAGGCATTAACAGCATCCTGGGATGCTGCTAAAACATGGCTGAAATAAACTGAGAGAGAATTAAGAGCTTAATTATATCAGTGAAATACGTACTGGAGCAGGACATAATTTCATGGTCTGGAAAAAATAGATATAAGATTTTTACTTCAACTCCATAGCTGTCACTTTAAACCACTGCTGTCCAAGGAGAATGGGTAATTTTAGAGCAATTGATCTTTTTTCTCTAGGGAAAGGTGACAACGCTATGCTCTTTAAGCTGCATTTCACAACTGGGGAGAAACTTGGGAAGAGACAAGAGGCAGAGAAAAAGGAGTACTGCCGGGCGCGGTGGCTCAAGCCTGTAATCCCAGCACTTTGGGAGGCCGAGGCAGGTGGATCACAAGATCGAGAGATCGAGACCATCCTGGTCAACATGGTGAAACCCCGTCTCTACTAAAAATACAAAAAATTAGCTGGGCATGGTGGCACGTGCCTGTAATCCCAGCTACTCAGGAGGCTGAGGCAAGAGAATTGCTTGAACTCAGGAGGCGGAGGTTGCGGTGAGCCGAGATCGCGCCATTGCACTCCAGCCTGGGTAACAAGAGCGAAACTCCGTCTCAAAAAAAAAAAAGGAGTACTAACAGGCTTAACCCAGAGGGCAGATGTTATGATAAAAATTAAACCTTCCTGGGACACAGGACCCCAGAGTTCCTGCAGTCACTTACTAGCTTGGTGTACCTGAGAAGGGGGAGTGGTGATCAGGTTAGGCAACTATTCGATGGTAGCATTCTGTAGTGACCCAGGAACGTATAAATCCTGCCTGAGCTCATTTTCTCTTCCTCAAGGTCCCTGTAAAATATGTGTGTGTGTGTGTGTGTGTGTGTGTGTGTGTGTACATATACATATATGTACATACATATGAGAAAAGCAGCACAAAGCACTACATTCTTGAGTCCAAACCCCAACATAAAATGCCAGTGATTCAGGCTAGACCACAGAGAGAACTCTGATCACCCAGGGTAAAATAAAGAATCTCATTCTTGGCCAGACGCGGTGGTTCATGCCTGTATTCCCAGCACTTTGGGAGGCTGAGGCAGGTGGATCATGAGCTCAGGAGTTTAAGACCAGGCTGGCCAAGATGGTGAAACCCCATCTCTACTAAAAATACAAAAATTACCCAGGTGTGGTGGCAGGTGCCTGTAATCCCAGCTACTCAGGAGGCTGAGGCAGAGAACTGCTTGAACCTGGGAGGTGGAGGTTGCAGTGAGCCAAGATCGTGCCACTGCACTCTAGCCTAGGCAACAGAGTGATACTCCATCTCAAAAAAGAAGAATCTCATTCTCCCCACAAAACAAAACAGAACCTCAAGTCTTTCTGCTCTGTAAGAAAACACAAGCCACTGTGCACCTATCAGCATCAGAGCAAACGGCACCAGAGAGACAGAGAACATCTGAAACCTATGTCAGCGTGCATCATTTCCTGGATTAAAACCCATCAGTGCTTTCCCCTGTGCCTAGAACGACATCCCAGCCCTGCTTCCAAGCCACAAGGCCCTGCAGGGTCTATGCCTGCTGGCTTCCTTCCCACCCCCACTGTTCACTTGGTTCCAGGCACAAGGGCCTCCTTGCAGCCTCTGCAACAAGGCCAAGCTCCGCACCACCTGGGATCATTGTAGATGATATTTCGTCTCCCTGGAAGATGTTTTTTCACTGCATCTTGGCTTATTTCCTTCACAACATTTACCATTACCTGAAAATAGATGACTTATTTGTTTTCTGGCTTAATGTCTGCCTGTTAGCTCTCCTAGACCATAAGGCCCATGTGAACAAAGACCTTGGCTGTGTTATTCAGTTCTGTGTCCCTGGCACTCTCTATACATTAGAGAAGGCAAAAGAGGCTAGGTGTCCCCCAACCCCACCATGAATGGTAAGTGGTATGGCCTAACCATCAGATAGTAGGGACAGGGATGTGGAGGGGAGAAAGACAGACAGGGACATGTTTCCTCTTGTATAGGCTCAACCATGATGCCCAGCAGACTGAGGCTGAAGACTAACCACCACAGCCCTTTGCTGTGATCATTCCTGCCTTGCCCATGCCACCGATGGCATGCAGTATTCCCTAAGTCCCCTTTAAACCTCATCCTTGCCCTCCTTCTCAGGAATAAAGAGCTTATCTTTGCCTCTAATCCCAACCCATTCTTGAGAAAAAGGAAGGGGAAAGGGGAACAGCCTTAAGCTCCTAGCTATGGCCAACATGAAAGGAACCTATTTACCCTCTCTGGATCCCATTTACTTTATTTTTTTTAACTGCATAACTCTTAAGGTTATCTGCAGCTCATTTCTAATTTTATGTCAAGGCAAAGGACACCAGCCTCCATCAAAAGCCAATTCCCCTAGAAATCAGAACAAGATGTCAACAAAAGAACATGAGACAGACCAGGAACATCCAGCTCCACCATATACTAGCTGCATGGCCTTGCCCATGCTTCTCAGCCTCCATGAGCCTCAGTTTCCTCAACCAAATAAAACGGGAGGATACCTCCACCTTCCTCACTGGGTGAGTGGGAAGACAGCTCCCAACACTGTGCCCAGTGTTCAATTTATGTTCCACAAATGTCATCCCATCTCCCTCCCAAATCCCCTCCCCAAACACACATTTTAGAGCACGGCCTATCAGATTCCTGGGAAATAAGGGCATAACTTCCAAGTCTGAAGGAATCCAGGCTACCTCCAGTCCCCCGTATGATCACCAAAGTGTCATGACCACCCACTCCTAACTCCATCCAGGAAGCACCAGACAGGGTTCCTGCCTCTCCATCCTCAAGGGGGATTTTCCCTTCCCTACGAAAAGCCTGGAAGGAGGCAAACTGTTAGAAGCACTGAAAATGTCTGTACCTATCTTATTTGTTACATCCTTCATGGGAGACATAAGCTTTATAACCTTAGGTAGGTGCACTGAACCAAAGCCATGTTTGTGGAATTGCAGATCCACAGGCAGCATGCAAGTGGTGACGGAGGCTGCCATGGGATTGGGCTGAAGAGCACTGGGCTAAAGGAAATCTGGAGGAGGAAGTCTGGACTAGCGTCTCAGAGCACAGGATCTAGAGTCAGACAGCCTGGGCTCACATCCCAAATCTGCTGTGTGCTAGCTGTGTATCACTTTCTGTAAAATGGCATAATAACAGTACTTACAGCCTATGGTTGCCTATAAGGATTAAATAAAATTAGCCTTAGCGGCATTTTAACACATAATAAATTAGCAATACTTGGCACATGATGAATATTACACGGGTAAGAGGCACATGACAGCTGCCATTGAAGATTAGCTATTGTGCCCACAGTGCCTGGGTTGAGAAACTTAGCTTTGTTTTTTGGTTTTGATGTTCCTATGTTTCTCTGTTAGGTTAGAAGGATATACATACCAGGACTCCATTCCTTCCAACATCTGACAGCTATTAAGTGCTAGGCTCACAACAAGGTGCTGAGCAAAATAGATGTCTAGCCCTTGGGGAACCTATGGTTGAATGAAAATTAAGTTTAGCTTGGTTTAGCATTTACCAGGTACCTCCTATGCTTCAGGCCAGGGAGAAGCATTGTGGTGGTGGGAAGGGATGCCCAGGCATATCAGAAATGGTCTAGAAACAGTCCACCATGAGCCACCTCCCAGTGCTACCACATAGCTGGCCTGGGCCCCAGCTGTCTCCTCAAGCCCTGAAAACTTCTCTTTCTCCCTCAGCTTCACCACTTTCCAAATCATCACACCACAGACCTTATTAACTTTGCAAGCCTTTCCATTTTATGCCCTTATTTTCATGCTCCTGATATTTGGGATTCACAGGCACTTAATCAAGATGCTGTGCAGGTTTATTACAACATCTTCCAGCTGATCTGTTTTCCCTTACCTGGACACTCCACCACAGTGCCTGTTAGTGTTTAAAAGGATCTGAGGTATCATTTGACTTGTTCCTGATGATAATTAATTTTAAGAACTGATCAAGATGTTAAGGGGAACCAGCCCTTGGAAACTGATGACCATGTAGGTCTATGGTGACAACAGAGCCTTTTTAAGATGTTATGACTGCAGGAAGCCAGGGAAAGGCTGCTTTTTGAAAACCATCTCATTGGCCATATGAATCACGGCTGTCGGGTTCTGTTATTGGTTTCATTATTCCAAACAAGTTCCGTTTTGTGCCCACTGGATAATTGGCCCAGAAGACATCCCCGCATTTTAATGAAGTCAACAGGTATTAAATAGAGACTGCACTCCATACCACTGGATAGCTCTCTGTGCCTCAAGCACAAGGAGAAGACAAGCAAGATTCACACGTGTGAGCATGAGCTCTAGTTCAGAGGGGAGTGTGCCACAACAGCTCTCTAATAGACACCACCCAACGCACAGTCAGACATCCCACACACAAAGGAAACCTGCTTTCCCTGCAAGGAGACCCAAATGGAGAGAGGGACAGCAATGCAGTGGGAGGGAGAAGGGGATGCAAGCCACAGAAAAGGCAGAAATGCAGATAAGCACAGCAAGTTTAGGGACCTCAGGAAAGTGTGTTTCCTAGTGTCCTGCTTTGGATAAACTCCAGAATCAAGTCACAAACGTCCATGCTTCTCAGGACCAGTGGCAGTATGGCTTCCAGCCAGAAGGTCTTTATGCCCTCCTATGGGCCAGGCACTATACTGCGCTCCAATGAAGATACAGTGGAGAAAAGGACAGGTGCACTCCCTGCCCTCACAATCCCATCACAATACAATGGAGTAAGCTGTGGAATGAGCAGCTAGAATGGATGACTATTTAACCCAGTCTGGGATCTAGCCAAGACTTCTCATATAAAGGGAGCTCTGAGCTGAGGCCTATAGGATAGGTCCTAATTAATCCACAGAATGAGGACGGGCAGAGAGATGAGCACAGTTACAGACAGGAGACGCGATGGAGGGTGTTCTGTAGGATTACAGCAAAGACTTGGAGAAAGGGAGAGCATGAGTAGTGAGGATGGAGAGACAGACAGAGTCAAATCACCAAGGACCTTGTCGGGCATGTTAAGAGTTTGGGTGTCACTCTGAAATCAACAAGGAGGCCCAGAAGATTTCAAGAACAGTAAAGACATAATACTATTGGCACTTGAAGACAATCCCTCTGAGTAATCAATGTGATTGATGTTCTGGAACACACCCTGAACTGGAAGCAAAGAGACCCCAGGCTTCTTTCCACTCTGCTGCTTCCTGGCTGTATGTTTTTAGATGCACCACCTCCCCTCATGGGCCTCACTTTTATCTTCTGTAAAATGGGGCTGACAATTTCTGGGTCTGTTGATCTCACCAGAGCCTTCTGAGGCTCCCATCTTCCAAATGAGAGCATGGCAAAGTTGGGAAGTTAAATAAATGCAATGCATAATGATAGCTCTCCCAAACACCAAAATTTCACTTTATTCCACAGCTTCAACCCTCTCCAAAAAATTTAAAAATCTATTTAGACCTTGAAAAGGAAAAGGCTGAATATGCTTTTCCATTGCACTTTCTAGCCCTCACCACTACAGGAAAGAAAAGGTCTGTGTGGCTATCACAGCAGCCAAGGAGAAAGACGCTCTAGCACTCTGATCTAGAGCCCTCTGATGCCAGATCAACAATCCACCCATAATACGCAGAGTTGCAGGGAAAAACTACCTGTCATGGAGATGGACTACATGAGCCCAGTGCAACAGTGACCTCATGTATTACTTCTCTCACCAGACAATCATTTTCCAGGCCCACAAGCCCCACTCCACTCAGGCAAAATCTCTAGCTTGTCAGAGCACGGGTTTGCGCTCTGAAGGCCCATTCTACCTCAGAACCTCACTGACAAGGGACAGGTATAGACCTCTTGTTGATACCTAATTTCTGCCAGCTGGAGTGCCTTATGCCAAAATGAACATCTGGCAACCCTAGAGCAGTTGAGCCACAGTAAAACATTAGCTGGACTTCCCTTCTACAGCTGACAGGCCTAAAAAAGGCAACTCGTGGGAGATGGCTAAGTATGGGCAGATGTTTCCCAAGTAAAGTGTGTCACCTTGAAATGTCAGTGAATGAAAAAAACAACTGCATGGCTGTACACTTTGGTTTAGGGAGGGGCACAAGGGAAGTGCAGGGTCACTGTCTGGGAAACATCATTCCTAGGCCAAATGGAAAGAATCAAGTTGACCCACTCAGAGCCCCTGAAGCTCAGAAAGAGGAGCAGTCCTTCGGACAGAAAGAGAACTGTATTGACTCCAATTCCCACCTCAGGAGAAGCCTGCGAACTTCAGCAGAGTCTTCACCAGGGCCTGGGATCCAGGGCAGGGCCTATGTTATCCTACACAGGCCACAGGCACAAGTGACAGAGATGTTATCCTTCAAAGCAAATAAATAAATAAAGCAAAATAAATGTGCAGGAATGTTCTCTACTGCACTGCGAGAGAAGACAAGTGCAGAGGACCTAAATTTCCTTCAACAGAAACCTTGGAAGATAAATGTGAGTCCAAGTGTACTCTGATTATCTGACTAGATCACTATGTTCTAACAGAAAAAGCTCTCCCAAATCTAGTGTTAAGTGGAAAAAAAAAAAAGGTACCTTTAAAAACAACATGTAGCATCTAACGCTATTTTTATAAAATCTTAAAAGTAATTTTTGGAGATGCTGTATCAAAAACTTAACAGTCATAACCTCATTTAGTTCGCTATGATGTAAATACCACTGTTACCTCATTTTAGAAATGAGGACAGTAGCTCAAAATTCTTTTCTCCTCAGTCAACTCTGTTGAATGAAGAGCTATACTTTGCTTCTCATTGACTCTTAGTCTATTTTGAGATTTTTTCCCCCAGAATTATACTGCCTTCTAAATATAAACTAGTGGAAGAAAATATAAAAATGCATAAACACTAATTCTCTTTCGCTGATGACAAGCAGAATTTTTTGAATCGTGAGCAAAAACAAAAGAAACACACAGGCACCATATTCTATGATTTTACAAACTTCTCTTACTTCAAAATTGACTTTGGTATTGAACAGTTTTAATAACAATAATAAGCAGATAATTAATGGCTGAGTGGATAGATGAATGGGATTTCTATTCACTTACTACAGTAGTTTCCAGCTGACCTTGTCCTGCCTTCCTGGAAGATCTCAGCCACATCTACTCCTTGACAGCTCCTGGCATGAACTCCATCCCACCTGAGCATAAATCGCAACACTCAAACCAAGACCTGAGCTACACTCCTGGCTTTTCTGAAGCCGCAACCTTTGGAGGGAGCAGTACCATGCCCTATGTCACATCAGGGTATAATGTGATGTCACAACTCTATTTGGAAGGCTTCTGCCTCTACACAAACTTCAGTTCTAAATACCTGATTAAATATTTCTCACTCACAATCGAGAAATACCAAACTGGTCATACTGAGCCCAAAACTGTTCCCATCAACAACTAGTTTGTCAATCACAAGGTTTCCACCAAGTATGTGCATGACAAGAATTTGAATTTACTCAGCCCTGCACCCACTTTTTTAAAACAGAGATTACCCTCCCTCCACCCACCTGTTCTCCTGAAACAAATACATGGGCATTTACAGGTCAAATAATCTGTCTCCCAACTATTGGTTCAAGGAAATATCTATAGACAAACTGCAATTGGTAAACAATTCCAAATGGAAAGAAAACACACACAAAAAAATGCTTCATCCTGCTTACAACCAAATGAACAAATTTATGACAGAAGAGCAAAAATACAATTCTTAGGGATCAGACAGATTCTGCTTACTTCCTATTCCTCCTCCATCCTTCACTACAGTGTCTACAGTCACAAAGCTTCCCCTCCCAACAAGTACACTGGCTGGGTGAGAGCAGTGAGCAGGCCAGTGTTTCTGAGTGGCAAAAGATAGTGACCAGATATGCTTGTTCTTTGTGACTAACCACCTTTTGAGCTTCCCCTTCTACCAAACCATCTGCAGGAAAATGTCAACGTGTGCTGCAGGGAGAAAATGTATTTGCTAATTTATGTGCTAGGTATATTCACTTATTCAGTAGAATAATAAAAATGTGACTGCTCACCACCCTTCTCTTCTGGAGGAAAGACATCTTTATTAATGATTTTAAAGCCTGGAGAAACAGGAATGCTTGCTCTGTTTACATTTCCCCATATTAAATGGAAGACATTCACTTGCTGGTGGCAAAACACTGAAAATACCCTTCTGGTCATGATTTATTGCTGGAGAAGTTTTACTAAATTGGGATGTGACCATGTATCCACGTATTAATTACATCCCTGGGAAAAGAAAATAACAGAGATTTGCATTTTCAGTAATTCCTGAAAGAAGCACTCTGTTTCTGGAAGGTATTAAAAAATATTTTCCAAGACTTTATATTTTAGTACCTAAGGTCTAGAGCTTCAGCAGCCACATATTCTGAAGCTAAATAAAGTCATAGATAATCCCAAGTATATTTCTGCCCCCCTTACTAACTGGAGGATATTGCATCCTGTCCCTCAGGTGCTATATCTTTGCTGATCAAAGCTTCTTCCATCAAAGACCTCCCTGAATCTGAATTTGGCCTGAATCCCCAAATTAACATTCAATTAGGACCAGGGAAGCATTCCAATTTAGGAACTAACACACTTGTAAGTAAGCGAGAAAAGGAGACACAGGATATTTCTAAGTCCTTCTTAAAGGGTACAAGCCATTTGTGGGATTAAATTTAAAATTGATAGGAAAAATGTATTTCAGGATAAATATGTAAATAGAGATTTGTAAATAGTTTCTGAATTAGGGAGGAAGGTGAGAAAAATAGAGAAGGGTCCAAATAGTTTGAGATTCCAATCATAAAAGGCAATCCCTTCCTATTATGAGCACACAAATATTTGTGAGCTGAGTCAGTGTTACTGGTAATTCTCTGGGCTGTTTAAATAGAATTTGTGAGGGAGGAGGAGGAACACAAACCATATGTCTGTTTGACTAATGAAGGCCAGTGACTAAGAAGTATACTAAGAAGTATATACTATGAGCTACAAAGGCCCAGAGTTAAGGGACATGCACCCAAAGATGGTAGGAAGGGTCCTCTAGGATGAGGTCAAGATGAGAGCCAGTTTTCCTTATTCTTTACAATGGAGGGAGAGGTCCTTCCCTCTCTCTCCATTGTAAAGAATAATGAAAACTACTCAGATCCCCACAATGAGACAACCAGGCAGTCCCCTGGTTCAGAGGAATTCTTCACCATATTCCAGAAGCGTGATTCCAATAAGCACTAAGCCAAAAAGCCACAAACAGGAAATCTCTACCTGGTCAATTGCCCAGGTGAATAAAAATTAAAATTAAAATTAAGGTCCTTATTTTCTTAACCCAGAGTCTAGTGGCAAGCCCACTTAAGGTTTCTGAGAAAAAAAGAGAAACTTTTGCTGATCTATATCCACTTACTTACCTGTTAACTTAATTGAATGAAAATACATTACCTGGCACTGTTACCTTGGCAACCCTGAGAATCACATCTTCCTAAATATCCTAAAAGCTCAAGTCACCTTGTTAGTTTTCAGAAACCTAAGCAGATAAAAACTGTAAACCCACAGTTCCAAGAATCTCAATGAACCTCAAGCACAGGAAACAGGAAGAAAAGGATACAAATGCTCATATCAAATTGCTCCAAATTAGTCAAAGAGAAAAAGTCATAAAACCTTAAAAGTAGCAAGAGGATAGATATGTTACATACAGAGGACAAGAGAAAATAAAAGAAACAAATTTCTGACTGAAAACAAAGCAAGCAAGACAGAAGAGCAACATCTTTAAAGTACTGATGGCAGGGGTGGAAATCTGTGAACATAAAATTCTATACCCAGCAAAAAGGTCTTTCAAAAGTTGCAATAAAGACTTTTTCAGACATACAAAACCTTAGAGAATTCATCACCAGCAGATCTGTCCCTCTGAAAAAAAAACAAAACAAAACAAAAATTAAATGCCTCAGGCAGAATAAATATTATACCAGATGGAAACATGGATCTACACAAAGATATAACGATATAAAGAACTCTAGAAATGGTAACTATGTGGGTTCTCAGAATCAACATTAGTTATATATATTAACTGCTTTTCTTATTGTAATTGTCTTTTGAAATATACCTATCACTTTCTTTGATATTACCTTTAGTTAAGCAGAGAACCAAAAGTGATAGCCTTATATAATCCTACTCGAAGATAATAACAGGACTTGAGAAAACCTATAGCTCTCCCCAAAAAGCCATAAAACTGGGGTAAATAAAAGATACAGTGGAGGATATAACTGTAACTAAGAAAAAAATCAGAAGGCTATCAAAATTATTAATAAAAAACTGCCATAAACTTTTCCCAAGCAAGTATACCATTTTACACTCTCAGCAACAATCAATGAGAGTTCCACATTCCCACCAGCACCAAGTATTGCCAGACTTTTAAATGTTAGCCACTATCATGAAGGTAAAATAGTATCTTCTCGTGATTTTAATTTGCATTTCCATGATAAGCACCAATTTTGAACATCTTTTTATGTGCCTATTGGCCAGTTATAGATCTCTTTTTGTGAAGCTTTTGTTCAAATATTTTGCCCATCTCCTTATTGGATTGTCCTCTCATTATGAAGTTGTAATATTTCTTTATATATTTTGGGTATAAATCCTTTGTCATACATATACATATTCATATTCACGTGTATATGCACAGGTGTGTATATAAAATACTTTCTCCCAGCATGTGCTCATCTTTTCAGTTTCTTAACGGGGACTTTCTAAGAGTACAAGTTCTTAATGTTAACGAAGTTCAGTTGCTTTTTTTCCCCTCATACGAGTATTGCTTTTGGAGTCCTGTCTAACAAATCTTTGCCTACTCCAAGGTAATAAAGATTTTTCTTTTAGAAGTTTTATAGTTTTACATTTTACTCTGATGTTCAGGTGTGCATAACCCATTTCAAGTTTATTTTTGTGTATGTTGTAAGGTGTTAGTGAAGATTCTTTTTTTTTTTTAATAAGTTACCTGGTTGTTCCAGCAATATCTGTTGAAAAATCTATTCTTTTCTCCAGTGATTTACACCTTGACATCTTTGTAAAAACAAACAAAATAAGCCAGGCATAGTGGTTCACACCTATAATCCCAGTCTTTTGGGAGGCCAAGGAAGGAGGATTGCTTTAAGCCAAGGAGTTTCAGAACAGCCTAGGAAATGAAGCAAAGGCCCATCTCTAAAAAAAATTTGTTTAATTAGCCAGGCATGGTGGCATGCATCTGTAGCAATTGATACTCAGGAGGCTGAGGTGGGAGGATCACTTGATCCCAGGAGCTTGAGACAGCAGCAAGCTATGATCATGCCACTGCACTCCAGCCTGCATGACAGAGCAAGACCTCATCTCTAAAAACAAACAAAAAATTCAGCTGCCTATATATGTGTGGGTCTATTGTGGACACTCTATTTTGTTCCGTTGATCTATAAATATGACCCAGCAATTCCACTCCTGTTTACCCAAGAGAAGTTTAAAGCATTCATTGCTATGAATGCTCATGGTAAACAAAAGCTTTGTACATGAATGCTCATGACAACCGTATTCATAATAGTATCAAACTGGAAACAATCCAGATGTCCATCAACAGGTGAATGGGTAAACAAGTTATATCTATACAATGGAAAGTAGTCAGCAATAACATAGAATTACTGATATACACAAGAACATGGACAAATCTAAAAAAGATTGTGCTAAGGGAAAGAAGCCAGACACTAAAGATTACATACTATATGATTCCACTTACACATAAAATTTATCTACAGTGACAAAGTAGATTAGAGGTCTCCCGGGACTGAGGGACTGAGTATTAAAGGGGCATGAGGAAACTCTGGATAATGAAAATGTTCTAAGTCTTGATGATGGTGGTATTTACATGTGTGAATACATTTGCTAAACCTCAAACTGTATACTTTAAATAAATGCATTTTATTGCATATAAATTATTCCTCAATAAACTGATTTTTTTTAAAAAGCAGTCTTCCCTGTTACCAATACAAGTTTTCATTCTAAAAGTCTGCCAAAGGGTCTGTCTATATTCATAAATATGAACAACAGTTATAAAGATGTAAGGCTGTCCCTTGTTTCTACTGACTATTTCTAAAATGCTTTCCCAAGGCTAATATTTTAAACCAACACTTAAGATTGGGCTTAGTACAATGGATGGCCTTACCTAGTGGAGATACATTTATTACTAATGTACTTATCGATCTGCCCTAGTTGTTTATTTTCTAGATTCCCATAAAGCATTGGTATGGAAAAAGACTATGATGCTGGAGACAGGGGAGAATATTCAACAAAGATATATCCTACTGCACATTACCTCCTGCTCCCATGTGTGGCTTTTCATCTGTGTCCCAGCAAACATCCTTCCCAACCTGCCCTCCAAAAGAGAATGACCTGGAATTCTGCTGCCAAATTCATCTCCAAAAAAAAAAAAAAGAAGAAGAATACCACATGTATTTTCTGAAGCAAATGACAACTCTAATAATGTTGCTGAATCACAATGTAACACAGCACTACAGAGAAATGAAGCTTCTCCAGATATCCATGTTTGTACGTCAGTGTCTAGATGTTGATCACACATCTATAACCTCTAGTTTAGCAAACCATATATCAAAGCTTCTCAACCTGGGACCTGCTTACCTCTACTGGTGTCCTGCATTTTACCAGAGAGTGCAGCAACCCACAAAATAACATGGTGCATATTTTCTAAAGTGTCAATTTGACATGGACATTTAGAAATGATAAAATGAAAATGTTTTCACGGTAAAAGAGTCACGTGATATTATAAAATAGAAAGCCATATTTACAAAATGTATTAAGATGTTGAAAAAGACATTTCCCACTGTAATAGATGCTTCCAGTTAAACTCCCAAAACCCTCAAACCTCTTTGGGGTATACACTATCTCTTCTATGTTGTTAAGGGTATATTACAGGAAAAAAAAATGGTTGCCAGAAGTACACCAACTCATTCTAGGTTAGTGTCTATCCAGAAATTAGGTACTACAGCCAACAGTTGGGCTCCAACCCTCGTTTGGCCACATCTCTACAATGTGATCTTTGAAGAACTGCCATAGTTTTTGCATCCATAAAATAGACATGGCAACAGTACCTAGCTTATATAGTACTGCACAGTTAAGATGCCTGGCCAACAGTAAGTGATCAATTGTTAGCTGCCTATCATCATTGCTGTTGTTTGTTTTTAATCTATATATACCATGACATAACTTTTTCACATATCAACTGCAGTCCATTTGGTAATAAGATTATCAACTGCTTACTCCCAAATGCAGGAGGCGGCAATGAGAATTCTGGACACCCAGTATGAATGCACAGCTTTTCAGGAACTCCTACTCAGACATGGTATGCTCTTTGGATACCAACTGACATCAGCAAAAGATATGAGGGCTCTTTAGGGCTGAGCTTTGAAAAGTTACCTGAGGGATTCGACTTTCAAGATGGCCGCCTAAGAACAGCTCAGGACTTCAGCTCCCAGTGAAAGTGCAGAGGGTGAGTGGACGCCGCACTTCCAGACGAACTCTTATTGCCCACAGACCAGGAGATACCCAGGCAGAGGGGTCGCCAGCGTCGCAGTCCCAGCCGGTGCGGCTGTTTTGGCCCCCGCGGGGCTGATTCCGCCCGCGCGGCTGCTGTGACCACTCCCTGTTGCTGCGGTTCTCCGTACAAAAGCCACTGGTCTGGGAGCCCTCTTAGCTGGCGAGCAGAGCCTTGAGACGGCAGAATAGCCCATTCATCTGAAATAGCGAGCCAGGCCAGGAGATTCCTAGGCAAAAAATCCGCCAGGAGCCGGCGCCGCGGTTCGAGCCGACTCCGTGAGTCGCAGCACGGGAGATCCCGGCGCCTTTTCAACAAGCGACCGGAACGCGGGGTCGTTCAACTTAAAAGAAAAGACTCTGAGTCAGGGAGCCAGGTGATCAGGCTCGGTTGGTCCCACCCCTCCACCCCCAACAACAACGAAAACAAAAACAGTAATTGGAAACCCTCTGGGTTGAGCCCTTCAAACCAAGCACAGCTGAACCGGGACGGTCCGGCTCCGTGGGGGAGGGGCTTCCGCCATTACTGAGACTCTCCACGGCTACGGAGGCAGGCTGCCGTCGCCGAGGCAACCCGCCGTTGCCGAGGCAACCTGCCACAACAGAGAGAGTCCGCCATAACAGAGGCGGGGCCACCATTGCCCAGACAGTTCTAACTACGCCCATATAAAAAGGACTACAGGGAAGAGCTCAGGGCAACTGGGCGGAGCCCACAGCAGCTCAGCAAAGCCCCTGCGGGCAGGCAGAGGCTAGGCGTGCTGCTAGCTGGGCGGGTCCGACCTGAAAAAAAAAATCAAAAAAGGCAGTAGTGCAACGGAAACTCATAAAGCTCCAACTCCCTGGGACAGAAACAGACAACAGGTGGATAAACCCACAAAAATGGGTAGAAACCAGCGTAAAAAGGATGAAAACTCCCGAAACCAGAACACCTCTCCTCCTAAAAGTGATCACAACTCCTCACCAGCAAGGGAACCAGACCGGATGGAGAAGGAGGGTGATGAAATGACAGAATCAGACTTCAGAAGATGGGTAGTAAGAAACTACAATGAGCTAAAAGAACATGTTCTAACCCATCGCAAAGAAAATAGGAACCTTGAAAAAAGATTGGATGAACTGCTGATGAGAATGGACAGCATAGAGAGGAGAATAAGTGAATTGATGGAGCTGAAAAACGCAACACGAGAACTTCGTGAAGCATGCACAAGCTTCAACAGCCGAATTGACCAAGCAGAAGAAAGGATATCAGAGGTCGAAGACCAACTCAATGAAATAAAAAGAGAAGGCAAGAACAGAGAAAAAAGCGCAAAAAGGAATGAACAAAATATTCAAGAAATGTGGGACTATGTGAAAAGACCTAATCTACGTCTGATAGGTGTACCTGAATGTGATGAAGAGAATGAATCCAAGCTGGAAAATACTCTTCAAGATATTATCCAGGAAAACTTCCCCAACCTAGCAAGGCAGACCAATATTCAAATCCAGGAAATACAGAGAACACCACAGAGATATTCCTCAAGAAGAGCAACCCCAAGGCACATAATCGTCAGATTCACCAGGGTTGAAATGAAAGAGAAAATGCTAAGGGCAGCCAGAGAGAAAGGTCGGGTTACCCACAAAGGGAAGCCCATTAGACTCACAGCAGATCTCTCAGCAGAAACCCTACAAGCCAGAAGAGACTGGGGGCCAATATTCAACATCCTTAAAGAAAAGAACTTTCAACCCAGAATCTCCTATCCAGCCAAACTCAGCTTCATAAGTGAAGGAAAAATAAAATCCTTTGTGAACAAGCAAGCACTCAGAGATTTCATCACCACCAAACCTGCTCTACAAGAACTCCTGAAAGAGGCTCTACACATATAAAGGAACAACCAGTACCAGCCACTCCAAAAACACACCAAATGGTAAAAAAGCAGCAACACAATCAAGAATCTGCATCAACTAACCAACAAAACAGCCAGGTAGCATCAAAATGACAGCATCAAATTCACACATAACAATACTATCCCTAAATGTCAATGGACTAAATGCCCCAATCAAAAGACACAGACTGGCAAATTGGATAAAAAGCCAAAACCCATCAGTGTGCTGTATCCAGGAAACCCATCTTACATGCAAGGATACACAAAGGCTCAAAATAAAGGGATGGAGGAAGATCTACCAAGCAAATGGAGAGCAAAAAAAGGCAGGAGTTGCAATTCTCATCTCTGATAAAATAGACTTTAAAGCAACAAAGATCAAAAGAGACAAAGAAGGACATTACATAATGGTAAAAGGATCACTGCAACAAGAAGAGCTAACGATCCTAAATATATATGCACCCAATACAGGAGCACCCAGATACATAAGGCAAGTTCTTAATGACTTACAAAGAGACTTAGACTCCCACACAATAATAGTGGGAGACTTTAACACCCCATTGTCAATATTAGACAGATCAACCAGACAGAAAATCAACAAGGATATCCAGGACCTGAACACAGACCTGGAACGAGCAAACCTAATAGACATTTACAGAACTCTCCACCCCAAATCCACAGAATATACATTCTTCTCAGCACCACATCACACCTACTCTAAAATTGACCACATAATTGGCAATAAATCACTCCTCAGCAAATGCAAAAGAACAGAAATCATAACAAACAGTCTCTCAGACCACAGTGCAATCGAGTTAGAACTCAGAATGCAGAAACTAACTCAGAACCGCACAGCTTCATGGAAACTGAACAACTTGCTCTTGAATGTTGACTGGATAAACAATGAAATGAAGGCAGAAATAAAGATGTTCTTCGAAACCAATGAGAACGAAGACACAACATACCAGAATCTCTGGGACACATTTAAAGCAGTCTCTAGAGGAAAATATATAGCAATGAGTGCCCACATGAGAAGAAAGGAGAGATCGAAAATTGACACCCTATCATCAAAATTGAAAGAGCTAGAGGAGCAAGATCAAAAAAACTCAAAACCTAGCAGAAGACAGGAAATAACTAAGATCAGAGCAGAACTGAAGGAAATAGAGACACAAAAAACTCTTCAAAAAATCAATAAATCCAGGAGCTGGTTTTTTGAAAAGATCAACAAAATAGACAGACCACTAGCCAGATTAATAAAAAAGAAAAGAGAGAATAACCAAATTGATGCAATAAAAAACGATAAAGGGGATATCACCACAGATTCCACAGAAATCCAAACCATCATCAGAGATTATTACAAACAACTCTATGCACATAAACTAGTAAACCTGGAAGAAATGGATAAATTCCTGGACACCTGCAACCTCCCAAGCCTAAACCTGGAAGAAGCCGAAACCCTGAATAGACCAATAACATGGTCTGAAGTCGAGGCAGCAATAAAGAGCCTACCACCCAAAAAAAGCCCAGGTCCAGATGGGTTCACAGCTGAATTCTACCAGACATACAAGGAGGAGCTGATACCATTCCTTCTGAAACTATTCCAGACAATCCAAAAAGAGGGAATCCTTCCCAAATCATTTTACGAGACAAACATCATCCTGATACCAAAACCCGGCAGAGACTCAACAAGAAAAGAAAATTTCAGGCCAATATCCATGATGAACATAGATGCAAAAATCTTCAATAAAATACTGGCAAACCGATTGCAACAGCATATCAAAAAGCTCATCCACCATGATCAAGTAGGATTCATCCCGGGGATGCAAGGCTGGTTCAACATACGCAAGTCCATAAACGTAATTCACCACATAAACAGAACCAAAGACAAAAACCACATGATTATCTCGATTGATGCAGAGAAGGCTTTTGACAAAATTCAACAACCCTTTATGCTAAAAACCCTCAATAACCTAGGTATTGACGGAACGTATCTCAAAACAATAAAAGCTATTTACGACAAACCAACAGCCAATATCATACTGAATGGGCAAAAACTGGAAGCATTCCCTTTGAAATCTGGCACTAGACAAGGATGCCCTCTCTCACCACTCCTATTCAATATAGTACTGGAAGTTCTAGCCAGAGCAATCAGGCAAGAAAAAGAAATAAAGGGTATCCAAATTGGAAAGGAGGAAATCAAATTGTCTCTATTTGCAGATGACATGATTGTATATCTGGAAGACCCCATCATCTCAGCCCAAAATCTCCTGAAACTGATAAACAACTTCAGCAAAGTCTCAGGATACAAAATCAACGTGCAAAAATCACAAGCATTCCTATACACCAGTAATAGACTTCAAGAGAGCCAAATCAAGAACGAACTGCCATTCACAATTGCTACAAAGAGAATAAAGTACCTAGGAATACAACTAACAAGGAACGTAAAGGACCTCTTCAAGGAGAACTACAAGCCATTGCTCAACGAAATAAGAGAGGATACAAACAGATGGAGAAACATTCCATGTTCATGGTTAGGAAGAATCAACATTGTGAAAATGGCCATACTGCCCAAAGTAATTTACAGATTCAACGCTATTCCCATCAAGCTACCAATGACCTTCTTCACAGAACTGGAAAAAAACATCTTAAACTTCATATGGAACCAAAAGAGAGCCCGCATAGCCAAGTCAATTCTAAGCAAAAAGAACAAAGCGGGAGGCATCACACTACCGGACTTCAAACTATACTACAAGGCTACAGTAATCAAAACAGCATGGTACTGGTACCAAAACAGAGATATAGACCAATGGAACAGAACAGAGGCCTCACAGGAAATACAACATACCCACAACCATCTGATCTTCGACAAACCTGACAAAAACAAGCAATGGGGAAAGGACTCCCTGTTTAATAAATGGTGTTGGGAAAACTGGCTAGCCATGTGCAGAAAGCAGAAACAGGACCCCTTCCTGACACCTTACACCAAAATTAACTCCAGATGGATTAAAGACTTAAACATCAGACCTAATACCATAAAAACCTTAGAAGAAAATCTAGGCAAAACCATTCAGGACATAGGTGTAGGCAAGGACTTCATGAGCAAAACGCCGAAAGCAATGGCAACAAAAGCCAAAATAGACAAATGGGACCTAATCAAACTCCACAGCTTCTGCACGGCAAAAGAAACAGTCAGTAGAGTGAATCGGCAACCAACAGAATGGGAAAAAATTTTTGCAGTCTACCCATCTGACAAGGGGCTGATATCCAGAATTTACAAAGAACTAAAGCAGATCTACAAGAAAAAAACAAACAAGCCCATTCAAAAATGGGCAAAGGATATGAACAGATACTTTACAAAAGAAGACATACAGGAGGCCAACAAACATATGAAAAAATGCTCATCATCACTGGTCATCAGAGAAATGCAAATCAAAACCACATTGAGATACCATCTCACACCAGTTAGAATGGCGATCATTAAAAAATCGGGAAACAACAGATGCTGGAGAGGATGTGGAGAAATAGGAACACTTTTACACTGTTGGTGGGAATGTAAATTAATTCAACCATTGTGGAAGACAGTGTGGCGATTCCTCAAGGACCTAAAAATAGAAATCCCATTTGACCCAGCAATCCCATTACTGGGTATATATCCAAAGGATTATAAATCATTCTACTACAAGGACATGTGCACACGAATGTTCATTGCAGCACTGTTTACAATAGCAAAGACCTGGAACCAACCCAAATGCCCAACGATGATAGACTGGATAGGGAAAATGTGGTACATATACACCATGGAATATTATGCAGCCATCAAAAACGATGAGTTCACGTCCTTTATAGGGACATGGATGAACCTGGAAACCATCATTCTCAGCAAACTGACACAAGAGCAGAAAATCAAACACCGTATATTCTCGCTCATAGGCGGGTGTTGAACAATGAGAACACATGGACACAGGGAGGGGAGCACTACACACTGGGGTCTGTTGGGGGGAAATGGGGGAGGGGCGGGGGGTGGGGAGGTGGGAAGAGATAGCATGGGGAGAAATGACAGATACAGGTGAGGGGACGGAAGGCAGCAAAGCACACTGCCATGTGTGTACCTATGCAACAATCTTGCAAGTTCATCACATGTACCCCAAAACCTAAAATGCAATAAAAAAAAAAAGGAAAAAAAAAAAAAAAAAAAAAAAAAAAAAAAAAAGAAAAGTTACCTGAAAAGCAAGCTTAATGCTCAATTTTCTGATGTAGGTGAGCTTAAGAACTGACTCATTCTTTCTGAAACAAAGGTAACACTGATTTATAAGTCAGAATGTTCACTTACATATTCATCTGTGACAGAGGTATCTGCGATCAAGAGGCAGACATCCACACAAGGAGGACCCTTCATGCTGCACTCAACACAGATCAGAAGTTTGCCTTTTGAGTGCTAGGTAAGACTCAAGACAAACGGCATGTTTTCAAAAGATGTTTCTAACAATGGCAGCCTGGTGAGTTATTCTCCTACATTCGTAGGGTATTTCTATGGAAGAAATGTGGATCATCTCCCCCAGAAAATCTCTGGAAAATTTTTCTTACATGTGACCTGAGTTTCCTCAAATCTCATCAACCTATAGGCCTTTCCCTAACCTATGGGTGACTGTCTCAACATGATGTAAGACCTCCTGCTACCGGAAGTGCTACCCAGTTATTTCTGGGTGTCCCCTGAAGTGAAAACAAGAATTCACAAAGAATGTTTCCCAGTCCAGTGCCCCGAATGCTCAGTCCTACCCACACAGCACCCTGAGAGTTCTAACATCTCTGCCAGAGGTCACAGACTCCAAGGGACTCCCATAAGGTACACAATTGCTGTGTGTGGTACAGAGGGTGAGTGGCCCACCAACCATTCATATTCTCCTCCAGAGCAGAGGCATTGCTGGGAAACAGCTGCCAAGCCAAAAACTTCATCTCCCAGAGCCCTCTGCATCTAGGTACTAATGCTTGCTAATGGAGTGACTAGAAATAACGTGTGTCACTTCCAGGTCCAACAGTTAAGAAGTGGGTGTGCCTTCTCCATATTCTTTCCCCATTTGCCAGTGGACTCATGTTAGAGAGAGCAGCTGCCCCCAATAGCCTAGGTCCCTGAATGATGCCAAGAAGCAAAGCCCTCCCCTTAACCCACTGAAGTGCTGGGACTTCTCTCCTACAGCAGCTAGTATTATCTTAACTGAAAGCACTGTGTTCACTGCTGAAGCAAAGAGAAGCCTTTCTCCCCAAGATTGGTTGATACTTTTATGCGTGGTTCCCAAAGCAGCGTGGGCTATGCTCTTATATCTCACCAAGATCCCCATGAAAACACAGTTTTCTTCATCTGCTCTGGAAGAAGCAGCTAATCAGGTCCAGGTTTGGGAAGAAGCCAAAAACATGGACAAGGGCTGAGCTCTCCGTGGTCTCCGTTGTTTTCTCACAAGGGTGAATCCAGAACTCAGTGATCACAGAATTCCCCATAGATTAAGATGCCTACCAGGCCAAAGACCTCAGAACTCTTGATCTCCCTACTACACCACTCTAGGTCAGAACCCAGAAGCAACTTGTTCCACCATAAAAGGCAATACTTTGGCTACTCAGCAAGTCATGTTATCCTGGCCAAGTCCTGTTTCCATGCTCAAAGGTACTGCTATGCTGGGAGTAACCTCTCTTTACTTGTACCTGCACTGTAGAACCCAGAAGTTTTCCATTTCTGTCCACTTCAGGACTTTCTATGGATAAGCCAAGACATGACCCAGCACAAGTCATTCCCTGGGGCCACTGTAGACATACCAATCTCTTTGTAACCTGGCTGCACTCAGGTTAAAAACAAGTTAGAATGTGTGAAAGAAGGAGAAAGTGGAGAGGACAGTACTAGGAGAGAGACTGAGAGGGTAGGATGGGCCCTTCATACAACAAAGAGCCTTTGTTGGGGCTTTTAACCTCTTAAGCAAGGGGTTTCTGAGACACAGTCACATCACTAGGAGAGTCGTGTGGGGAATATGGAAAGGCAGGGAGACCAGTTCAGAGGCAATCACAGCCAACCAACCAGGAGAGATGGCCATGGGAGAGCCAGTCCTCAACCTGTCCTTCAAGGCAACTCCCTCGACTCTTCCTGGAGTTACTCATGGTTTGCTGGACCTCATGGAATCTAGGTTCCTTTCACTGTTCGTATCAACCATTTTCATTCTGCATCTTTCCCTGGAAAACGTGTAGACTCTGTCTACTCACTGAATGGAAACATTGTGTTCTCCCTCAGATAAGCTTAAAGAAGCACTTAATTCATCCCAGTTAGGCCTAAGTCCTCCCTCAATGTCCTGCTGCCAAACTGTGGGTCCCCTTCTGGTTCTCCACCCACCCCCCCAAAGACAGACAACCAGAATTATGGGAGTTGCCTTAACACCTCCCTCTCCCTAATTCCTTCACCTTAAGGTAAAACACCAAATCCTATCCATTCTTCCTCCTGAATCTCTCTCAAGCCCTTCAGCTTCTCTTCATCTCTACTGCTGCCATCATCTAAACCAGGGGCAGCTCTGATAGAGGACAGACGGATAGAACTCCCTCCAACCCAGGAGCCCCTGTTCTCCTCCAACCTGTTTTCAACCAGCGGGAAGAGTGATCTTTTGCAGACTTGCATCTGATCATGGCACTCTTGCCCTACCTTGAGTGGTTTCCGTTTATTCTTTGGATAAATACCAAAATCTCCACATGGTTTTCATGGTTCTGTGGTGATCTGGGCCCTGCCTACCCTTCCGCAGTCTTTCTGCTTTTCTCCTATTCACTCATTCTGTACCCATAGGTTGGTCTCCTTTCACAGTTCCTGAAACGCAGCAGGATTTTACTTTCTCAGCCTGCTCTGTCTGTGGGAATACATTTATGACTCTGCCCCTTGGGATCACACATCCCACAAAACATAATCCCACAGAAAACTCCTATGTAGTTTCATCTCTGTTTTAGGCAGAACTTTTTCGGTGAGGTGTTTCCAGCTCACCCCTACCCCTATTATAGCAGGTCTCTTATTATACATTATATTGTACTTTCCTTTACAGCAGCACTTACCACCACTGTAATTAATACTTACTTGGATACGTATGTATTTAATGGCCATCATATCTACTGAATGTAAGCTCCAAAAAGGCAGAAACAAGTTCAAGTTGCTCAAAACAACGGCCTCAGTGCCAGTGCATACCCCAGCTCATAGTAGACACTAGTAAGTACGATCTGGCTTAGCACATTCAGCACGCCCACATAACAGAAGAATAAACTGAGGCCTAGAAAAGGAAAGGGGATTTCCCAAAGCCTTGCCATCTTTGGCAGAGCTGTGACTCAAACCCTGGGCTCTTAATCCGTTGTTAAACCCTTAGCCCAAACTGACACTGAAGTCGCTCTATACCCAAGACATCAATCCATCCATACTGACGCGGACATCGCTCTAGACCCAAGAGATCAATTCATCTATGATCTAAAAGAGAGGAGAGAACCCAAGCTGTGGAGACCAGAGATCTCGATTCAAGTCCTGGATGGACTGACCACTCAAACTACTCAAAGCTGTGGCATAAATTAAGCAAGGCGATGTGTACACTGTGATTGGGGTAGGACCTTGTTGGCCTGAGTGGTCCCTGTAAAGATGTGTTGTTTCGAGGACAGCTTGTGAAGTATGTCTTCAATTCCTGTGTGTCCACCTCAATCCGGGCCAGAATCGCAAGTACTTAGGAAGGCAGGAGAGCATTTCATATTGAGAAGTTCCCCCCAGGCAGCTACTAAACAGTGTTTGATGAGGATGATAAACACATGATACTAATCTTACTACACAGAGGTGTGTTCAACATTCTAGCACACAGAGCCACATGGCAGGTGATACATCTTAAAAAGATGGCACTGCTGGCTAACTGATTTCTGCCAGCGGTGTATTTACTTGGAATTTAAATTTTGATTTAAACATACCTATAGCATTATTATAGAATATACTGAAGGCTCTATTCACAGGGGGGCAAAAAGACTATTCATCACTCCAGCTCATACTCAGCAATTCACAGACAGCTTCTCCTTCCCTCATCCAGGACAGCTGGGTGTCCTGGAAGCTTTTCTACCACTGGCATATTAAAATGATGTTTCAGCCAATTCTGTAATCACCTATTTATTTTGCCCATGATGTTTCAGGCCCTGTGCTAGACCCTGGAGATTCAGCAATGATGAGACACAGCCTCTGCCCCAGGAAGCTCCCAGCCTAGCAAAACTACATTTGTATAGTCCTTTACAGTCTACTAAGTGATTTGGACTTAAATCTTTTATCCACCTCTCCTGGTATTGTCATTATCTTTGTATATGCCTTCCTTGGTCAGAGATTTTGACATAAAATTTGTTTCCAGTTAAAATGTGGCAGAGGAACTTAATCATACTCGTTTTGGCTTTAGAATTCTAATTAGGGAAAAATAAACCACGGATTTCTCTAGAAATGTATGTCATGACTGACTGCTAAGTAGCTGCCCAAAAGCTACTAAAAACACCTTTTCCCTGGCTGCCTTTCACTACAGAGATGGCAGCGTCAGCCACCCACCTGCCTTCTTTACACTGAGGGGTCATCAGATGGTCTAGCCAAAGCAATGTCTGCAGGAATCTGTTCAGAGGCTTCTAGGAAAGCTTTTGCTTTAATTTTTTTTAAAGACAGTCCCAGCTAGTTTGGCCCTCACTGCTTCTCCCCATCTTCACCATAGATGTAATGTTTCTAGCTGTACCAGCCATCCCACAAACAGGAAGCAATGAGGGAGCCGTAAGGAAAAGGCCCAGAGAATCAGATGTCAGCCCTGATGCTGTTGAGCTGATGAGGCAAGGACAGCAGCTATATCCCTCAGACTACTTACTAAGTATGAAAAACAAACTCCTCATTCTTTAAACCAGTGTAGGAGAGGTTTTCTGTTACAGCCAAACAGTGTTGAAATGCATGGTTCAAGAGATGATTAAGCACCTAGTCTTTGAACTGGACACACTTGGATTTGTGTGCCAGCACAGTCACTCACTGGCTGCATGGGTCTGGACAAGTTACTTAACCGCTCAGAGTTCTGTTTCTATCTTCCATGAAATGAATCTACTATAACTGCCTATTCCACAGGTTTGCTGTTAAGAATAAGTCAGATGGTGCATGCTATGCTTTGGATATGGTTTGTCTGTCTCCACCAAAACTCATGTTGAAATTTGATCCCCGTATGTAGTAGTGTTAGGAGGCAGGATCCAGTGAGGAGTGTTTGGGTCTTGAGGGTGTCACCCTGGCAGGTGACTTGGTGCCATTCTTGATGTACTAAGTAAGTTCTTCCTCTGGCAAGATGGGATTGTTTCTCAAGGAAAATGAATTAGCTCCTGCAACAGTAGATTGTTATAAAGCCAGGACGTCACTTGGGTTTTGTTTCTTTGCAGGTGGCCATTTCCCCTTTGACCTTCTCACCATATTATGATGCAGCTTAAAGGCTCTCACCAGAAACCAAGGTCATGCCATTAAACTCCTCAGCCTGAAGAACCATGAGCCAGGTAAACCTCTTTTCTTTATAAATTGCCCAGTCTTGGGTATTCTATTACAGCAACAAAAAATGAACTAAGACAGTGCATGTAAAGCGTTTTTGTGTAATATCTGGCTAAATAGCTACTCAAATGATAAACTGCAGCCAATAAGCACATGAAAAGATAACCATAATCATTAGGGAAATGCAAATCAAAACCACAATGAGATACCACTTCACACCCCTTAGGATGGTCATTACATAAAACAAAAACAAACCCAGAAAATAACAAGTGTCGGTGAGGATATGGAAAAATTGTGCACCACTGGTGGGAGCATAAAATGATGCAGCTGCTATGAAAAAACAGCACTGAGTTTCCCCCAAAAGATGAATTACCACATGACTCAGTAATTCCATTTCTGGATATATACCCAAAAGAACTGAAAACAGGTACCTGACAAGGTATCTGCACCCACGCTCACAGAAGGATTATTCACAATAATCAAAAGGTAGAAATAACCCAAGTGTGCACTGACCAGTGAAAAGATATTTTAAGTGTAGCATATAATACAGTGAAATATTATTCAGCCTTAAAAGAGGAAATTCTGACATGTGACATACCATGGATGAACCGTGAAGACATTATGCTAAGCGAAATAAGCCAGACACACAAAGACAGATGCCGTTATAATTCCTGCCTGACTTTTGTGAGGTACTTAAGTAAACTATTCAGAGTCAAACTATTCACAGAGACGGCATGTAGAATGGTGGTTACCTGGGGCTGGGAGGAAAGGAGAACAGTGTTTCCATTATGCAAGAAGAAAAAAATTCCAGAGCTAGACAGTGGTGATGATTGTACTACAGTGTGAATACACTTAATGCCACAGAAGTTCACAGATTAAAATGATGATTTTTATGTTACATTGTATTGAATTTTTAAAATGAAAATGAAATAAAATAAAGACCTGCATTACTGATCCTAATACTGATATTATCATCTTACTGAATTTTCAGTAAGTTAGTAAGTTGTCAGACAATACCATTGGCTGAGCACAACCCTGGGTCAAGTGCTGAAATGCTTGCCCCCACGGCATATTTGTCCTAAATCAGCGTATCTACAAGGCATTTCACCCATCCAGCCAACAAGCATACTTACTTCGTTCTCTAGGAAACCAAAGGTAAGTCAAATGGTTTCCTGCCCTGCGGAAGGCAAAAAGATGTTAACAAATAGCCACACTACAAGGTAAGATGTAGCACCTGCCTTGAAGGGAGTTAGAGACAAATGCAGAATCTTGAGAGCAGGGCCACTGCACCTGGCTTTGGGGTCTGATAAAAGTTCCAGGGAAGAGATGGAAATGGAGCTGGACTTGAAAAATCAGAACCTTTATTACTGAAACAGAAGGAGTGTTATAGATGATTCCAGGTAGAAACAGCAGCAAAGCGAGCAGAGGCAGCAGAGCATCTTGTTTGGTTGGGGGGAACTGTGCATTACGGTGAACAGAAAAGACAACTGCCAGTCACCAGGCAGTGGAGGTGCATCTTTATTTCATGGAGCAGGGCAGGAGATAAAGATGTACTTGCATCCACAGCATCTAGGACTCTCTTAACACACATCAAGTTTTCAAAATTGTCAATTCAATCACTGACCAGCATTTTGGAGGACCTGTAGAATCCTCCAAGTGTCTAGCAATGATTATCAGAAAAAAAGGCTCCATCTGACTTCCAAAATCACCTCTTCCATGTCACTATTGTCTAGGTTACTTCCCAAGAAAGAGACTGAGGAGCCATAGCAAACTGGAAAACACCTCAAAAGGTCTTTGGTTATTGATGGACAACACAGGCCAGTCCTAACCTCCCAAAAACCTTTATCATGCATACTCCCAGATGGAATCCAACCAACTAGCACAGAGCTTCCCTTCTAAAGAAACACTGAGGCTACCCTCCCAGGACAACTCTAAATCTGATCACTGTACACTTTGAAAGTATTTATCTGTATCCTTTCCTATGTGGAAGGAAAGCACACTAGCACAAATATTTGAGGGGAAAAAAACAGACAATGAGGCTCAATCCAAAGGGAAAAAAACATGTATTCAATTGAGTACCATTTTAAGGAATTATTTCAAAGTTCTAATCACTATAAGTGATTAAACAATTCATGACAAAAATTACAATTACCAAAGAAATAATCTGTTCCACAACAGCAATTTTAGTGACACTTATAACACACAAGAAATCATGAAGCTTAATTATTTGAATTTACTGGGGCTACAGATGCCATGTTTAAATCTAATTAAATAGATCCACCAAAACTGGCCATCTGAAGAAATGGCAAAGTTGCTGAACCAAGCACTGATTTTTAAAAGCAGTTCGTGAAGAGCCTCCAAATAGGCAGAGAGTAATGATCTATCTCTCTTCTTCAGCTGTCATTTGAAAAAAAAAAGAGACATTTCTATATTGATCTTCAGTCCTTCACAATAGAATTTACTTCAACTCCTAAAACACATCCCCCATTCCAATGATCTTCGATAGATCTGCAGGATAAATGAGAACTCTCCTACTATTACCTTTCAGGGCTCACATTCAAACTATATTAGATCTCAAGGAAGAAGGTATAAACCTTAAAAGTGGTTGAGAAAAAGATTTCCCTTCTCCATTTCTTAAAAATGTTAACTGCTAAATATCAGTAGCCTGGAGAATTTGCATAATTCCTGAAACATCAATGAACTGTTTGCTTAAATACTAAGTATTTCATGAAGACAAGATTCTGATGATAAAAGTAATAAGTGCTCAAGGAAGAAAATATGGAAAACATATAAAGAAAGAGAATTAAAATTTCCAACAATCCTTCTAACCATGCATGATCACAATTAACACTTTGCTCTCCTTACTTCCAATGTATTTTCTAAGCTTATTTATTTTTATCACAATGTGAACATGTTATTTTTATAATCTTACATCTTATACTATCATTAAACATTATATCAAGTACATTCAATGTAATTTCTTTAAATAACCTCTCGCTGATGGACTTACAGCTTGTTCCCAATTTTTAAACTTTCACCAATAAACTGACTTACATTTACATAGGCAAACCTATACTGGTCATCAGAGAAATGCAAATCAAAACCACATTGAGATACCATCTCACACCAGTTAGAATGGCGATCATTAAAAAATCGGGAAACAACAGATGCTGGAGAGGACGTGGAGAAATAGGAACACTTTTACACTGTTGGTGGGAATGTAAATTAATTCAACCATTGTGAAAGACATTGTGGCGATTCCTCAAGGACCTAAAAATAGAAATCCCATTTGACCCAGCAATCCCATTACTGGGTATATATCCAAAGGATTATAAATCATTCCACTACAAGGACACGTGCACACGAATGTTCATTGCAGCACTGTTTACAATATCAAAGACCTGGAACCAACCCAAATGCCCAACGATTATAGACTGGATAGGGAAAATGTGGTACATATACACCATGGAATATTACGCAGCCATCAAAAACGATGAGTTCACGTCCTTTGTAGGGACATGGATGAACCTGGAAACCATCATTCTCAGCAAACTGACACAGGAGCAGAAAATCAAACACCATATATTCTCACTCATAGGCGGGTGTTGAACAATGAGAACACATGGACACAGGGAGGGGAGCACTACACACTGGGGTCCATTGGGGGGAAATGGGGGAGGGACGGGGGGTGGGGAGGTGGGAAGAGATAGCAGGGGGAGAAATGACAGATACAGGTGAGGGGACGGAAGACAGCAAACCACAATGCCATGTGTGTACCTATGCAACAATCTTGCATGTTCTTCACATGTACCCCAAAACCTAAAATGCAATTTAAAAAAAGAGACATTCTCAAAAATAAACTCTTGGATGGCATTCATTGACTCATTAAAGTTCCTAATAAGACCTGCCAAATTGTCTTATCTAAAAGTTATGCCAATCTACGTTTCTACCAATGATGTAATGAAAGCTTAAATTTAAAACTCTTTTTTTCCTTTCCAACAGCATTACTAAAGAGTCAATGAATGTCTTACCAATTTTTTTCTCTTTGTTTTACAGATTTTTGACATACTATTTTGTCTCCTGTTGTTTCCACTTAATATTAAACTTATTTCCTTAGGATATTAAGGGTTCACTAAAAACATGATTCTCTTAAGGAGCACATATAAGCCATCCTATAAAATGTATTTCTTTAAGTGGGAGGCATTGAAAGGTTTTTTTCATATGTATTACCTATTTGTATTTCTTCTCCTAATTGCCACCTTACTTTCTTTGCCAATTTTCCCTCTAAGGTTCTAGTGTTGTTTTTATATATTAACAGAATTCATGCTTTGTTGCATGTGTTTTTCTAAGATTTTTTTACCAGCGTCTTAATTTTAATTTCTTGGGGGAGTTCTGTTTTTTTGTTGTTGTTGTTGTTGTTTTTACTTATGAAAACATTAATTTTGGCCAAGCATGGTGATTCACAACTGTAATCTCAGCACTCTGGGAGGCCGAGGCAGGCAGATCACCTGAGGTCAGGAGTTCAAGACAGCTTGGGCAATATGGCAAAAACCCCTCTCTACTAAAAAATATAAAAATTAGCTGGGCGTGGTGGCACAGGCCTGTAATCCCAGCTACTTGGGAGGCTGAGGCAGGGAGAATTGCTTGAATCTGGCAGGCAGAGGTTGCAGTGAAACAAGATTGTGCCACTGCACTCCAGGCTGGCCGACAGAGCAAGACTCCATCTTAAAAAAAATTAATTTCATATAGAGAGATGAGTCATTTTCCTACAGTGACATTTTGTTTCTCTTGCCTTCCCTAATATGGAAGTTACCCATAATTTTTCCTGTTTTTCATCTTTTTATTATTAAAATTTTTGCATCAAACCAAAATTTATTTTGTACATAGAGTAAGGAAAGACTCTAATCCTATTTTTTTCAAGTAGTTAATTTAGATATATTAAATAATTCATTCTTTCCCTCCATCATGTGTTAAACCCTCTTTCAAATTAGGCTCTGTTTCTAGACTATTCCGTTCCACACACTGGCATGTTCCTGCAATAATAACCACATGGTCTTAATTAGCATCATTTAGTACATTTTATATCTGGAAATGCAAATCTCCTATATTATGCATCATTTCCAAAATTTTTTTTAGCAATTCCAGCCAGCATATTCATATTTGAGAATAATTTGACACAATCCAAAGAAAGAAAGAAAGAAAGAAAGAAAGAAAGAAAGAAAGAAAGAAAGAAAGAAAGAAAGAAAGAAAGAAAGAAAGAAAACCCCATCTGAGATGCTGATTGGAATGGGGTGAAATGATATATTACTTTGGAAAGAACTGACATCTTTATCACACAGAGAGAAACTGGCAGCACACATCTCCATTTATTGAAGTCTTCTTTTATGACAGTCAGTAAATTTTTGTGATTTTCCTCATATGGATTCTGCAACATTTCCTGTTATGCTATTCCTGTGTGTTTTATACATTTTTACTCCTAAGCAAACTACACCAAGCAAAGAAAGTCTTAGATTGTACCCCTGAATTTCAACACCACATCATGAAAAATATGCCTATCTCTCGTCAGGGTGTGACAGAGATGGCTCAACATTTCCTGAATGAATGAATGACAAATGGGTCCAAAAGCCCTAGTATCAGTACAGAACCAGAGGGCTAGACTATGTAGCAGATTCACAATTGTTCTTTCATGCTCAGTGCCAATTTTGCATTTTCAAAGAATAAGAAATCATCTTAAAATAATAATACAGCTACCTCTGATAGTTCTGTCATCATGGTACACTCTCTCCCACCACTCCTGGTCTTCCCTCTCATCCCAAGAGGTGGATACAAACAAGCCAAAGTCTTTCTAGGGAACTTCAGTTTGGGATAGATAGACTAGCCTTTGGAACTGAGCCAAGAGAGAGATATCTCCTTGTGAAAACCATCTCTGAGTCCCTGCAGAGGAGCACAGGGAAAACAGAGGTCAGCCCTGATGGATATTGAAAAGCGGATTTGCAATAAAAGAGATTAAGTTTTTTAATGATTTTATTGAGATTATCATCCATATACCATACAATTCACCCAATTAAAGTGCACAATTCAATGGGTTTTAGTAGAGTTGTGCAACTGTCACCACAATGAATTTTAGAACATTTTTATCACCTCTAAAAAAAAATCCTGCAGTTTTTTTTTAAATTGTGGTAAAATATACATTAACTTTCCAATCTTAGCCATTTTTAAACAATTTTTAATTGATGCAGAATAGATGTCCAAAGTTATGGAATACATGTGATAATTTAACACATTCAAACACATTCACATAATTTGTAAAGATCAAATCAGCACACTTGAGATAGCTATCACCTTACATACTTGTCATTTACATATGCTAGAAACATTTCAATTATTCTCTTCTAGCTATTTTGAAACGTCTAGATTATTGTAAACTACTGTAACCATTTCTAAGTCTACAATTTGGTAGTTATAAGTTGCACTGAAGCCAATCTCCAGAACTTTTCCATCTTGAGAAATTCAAATTTATATCCAACAAACAGTAACCCCCCCCCTCCCCGCCATCCACCTCCCAAGCCAGACCCTGGCAACTGCCACTTTACTCTCTGTCTTTGTGATTCTGACTAATCTCATATAAGTGGAATTGTAACAGTATTTGTCTGTTTGTGACTGGCTCATTTCACTTAGCACAATGGCCCCAAAGTTCATCCATGTTATAGCATATGTCAGAATTTTCTCTTTTAGGCTGAATACATTGTGAGCTTTTTTAAAGAGAAAAGAAGAAGGGAGAGAGTGGTAAGAGGGCAGTGAGGAAAGAAGTAGGGAGCCGAGAGGGGGATCAATAACTGGAGGCCCTCGGACGGGTCCAGGCGGGAGAGGATGGCAGTCTGTCCGCAAGCAGAGATGGGGAAATGGATGCGAGTAGATGAGTTCAAGATATATTTGGATTAATATAACTAAAGATAAAATGAGAGGACTTGCAGATGAATGGGATGTGGGAAAGGGAGAGGAATCTCCAGGGTGACACCTTGCCTAACAGAGGGAACATTACAAGGAACAGAGAAAATCCAAGGCAAGCAGCTCCTGGGCGTACCTCCTAAATAACTCAGAGGAGAAATGCAAGTCCTCAAATCTGTGATCCCAGTCCTGCTCCAGAAGGGAATGTCCACAGCTAGTTTCCTTCTTAGAATGTGCTGACCAATCTAACACCACTGTGTACCTTTCTAAGAAAACTTCATTTCTAAAATTTCATTTGGAGATATTTGCATGTGTACACACACACACACACACACACACACACACACACACACATACACACACACACTCTCACACTCCGAAGCCACCATGCTGAACCTGATAACCTGTCTGTCCGAATTCCCACCCATAGGTTCAAAAAGGAAAGTAGAATCTCTTCTTGGCCAAAACGAACTGGCAGGCAGGCTGCTGAATTGCAGAGAGCAGGAGGAGGTAGACTAGACAGACTCCCCAGTCACAAGGAAAATAGCCATTACTTAAGTTTTTCAAGTCAAGTCAGCTGTAAAAGTCCATGATAAAAGTAAGTAAAGTTTACAGATTGTTTGGTTTCTTTAGAGAGGGCTCAGCAGCTCAACACATGACGTAAGAGGTTACAATGCAGCAGTAAAGAGCACGTGCTTTGGAGTCAAACGCTGGCTCTACCAGCAGATAACTCTGGCCACAAGCAAATTATACCATCTGAGTTTCAGTTTCCTAATTTGTAAAATCAAGATAATCAAGCCTAACTCATAGGATTAGTGTGGTGGTCACATGAAATGGAGAGGGGGAGGAAGGGCAACGAAGAGATGGAGGATGGGGAGATTGCATGTGGGTGTGACACAGTGGTGAAGTACACAGGATAGTCTCAATGATGGATGAAGAGTCCAAAGACCCAGTTTCTACACCAGCTTCTGCCCTAACTAGTTCTGTGACGACAGACAAGCCACTTCTCTTCTCTTGCCCTGGGCTTTCTCACTCATTAAAGTCTCTGCTGACCTGAGGACACTAAAGTGTAAACTAGCAAAGGGAGATCTAAGGCCCAATCCATTTAACACTGCTAGTCTCAAAAGGCTGAGGAGCTCATGTTATTATTAATGGTTTCCTCCAGAGGTATGGGGTGAGGGGGGCTAAATAAGACAAATTGAATGCAATTCTGATCAAGAAGCTGTCAGGCCCCTAGACCTCCTCTGCCACTCTGCACAACAGAGCTGCCTGCTCCTTCTCTACCATGGCAAAACACAGGGAGTTTATTAACTGGTACATCACAGGGTCTGTTAATTGAGGGCATAGGTTTAAAGCTGGGGTACCTCATTTAAAGTAGGAGTATTAAACAAAGGGGGATGCCAAGACACACCCCACCACACACAAACACAACTCTCTCACCCTCACTGGCTCCCAGTAAAAACAGCTGGCCTTTCACTCTACAGGTGAGCAATGATAAGCATCTTCTCTGAGGAGTCCGAGAAGCCTAAGAGGAAAGACCTAAAGATACCAACACTGATTCCTAATCAAACAGCCCAGCCAGATCACCCTATGGTGAAGCTCAGAGTCCACTAGCCCCACCCACACATCAAAGCCTCCAAACAGCTTTGTAGTACCTCTTACAGATGAACCAACAACTGAGTATTATCAGATATTGGAGGAAAAACCTTTCACGGGGGAAAATGGAGATCAAAATAGACGGGAAAAGAGCCTGGAGGAAAAAAGACTCTGCAGGGAGGGGGAAAAATCTTTAAAATAATTACCATGAATATTTTTAGAGAGATAAGAAAGGATACATTATCCCTGAAATAGGAATAATATGACAAAATAAAAACATCTGGAAAGACAAAAGAAAAAAGGCTTGGAAAGGTACATGCATATATTCGTGTATATGTACAGACATGGAAAACTTAACAGAGAGTTGAAAGGTAAACCTGAGAAAAGCTCCTAGAAAATAGAGAAGAAATGAAGGAAAGAGAAAGAAACAGAAAGGGAGAAGAGAGAAAGGGAGAGAAGAAATAAGTTTGCATGACCCAAGAATGTAATTGTAGGAAAAAATATGTACAGCTAGCTTTGGAGGGGTGTTCATTAAAGAGCAAAGCCAAGAGCAACAGGAATCATTACATAACAGACACTCATATGAAATCTGATTATGTCAAAGGTTGACCCTTGCCGCTTGCTGTTCATGATCTTTTTTAAATGATCTCTCCAATGTAAGCACCATCCAGTGGGTACAACTGTACCTTGCTATGAGCAATCATCTTACAGAACTCAGAAGGAAATTTTGAGTCTAAACCACATTATGGTGAAGTGTTGATATAAATGGAAATGGTGTCGTGATTTGGTTCCCTCGAAGTTATATTTTATTTTTTATATCTAAATTTGATTTAAGCTTTTATTCTTATAATCTGCCAGTTTTATTTTTTCCCCAAAGCCTACTGCTTCAAAAGCAAGTTCCAGGAAAAAAAAAAAAAAGCCTGTCTAATGTAAGTAAAGAAAGATAAATGTCTTATGAAAATAATTTCTATTGACCCAGATCCTGCTGAGAGAGCAAGCAAATCCTTATGTGCAAATAAGGCACTCATTGCTGCCATTCAGCCTTGGGAGGCTTCACTTATTACATGACTGTTGGAGGGCAGTAATAGTTCTTTAATAACCTGAGGAGTAAAGGAGTTTTCTCATATGACAACTGATGCTCGTTCACTTGTCTGCAGGTGATTGAGCATTCATCACCACTCTTCCTGTGATTCTGGACAGAAATAGGTGAGTCACAATCAGACTCAACATCAGAGTAGCTGAGAATAAACCCACCAACAGCCACTGGAAAACTGATGAAGTTTCTCCAATCTCTTTATAATCTTCTTTTCCAATTCTCTTAGGCAACGGGACCAGCCTTGGAAGCATTTTCCATGGAGAAATCTGAACTGGTAGCAGAGAAAAATCACCAGGGTACAAGGCAGAGGCTACTGCCTCAGCTGTCACCTTGGAGTCTCCTCATGAACCAGCCAAGGAAATGACCACCTTTCTCCAGCTATGGCGTTCTCAGTTGCAGGATAAAGGCACTGGACCAAGATTGCTTTGGGCTCTAAGTCTATGATTCCAACTTTTATCAAATCATACTATTAGTAAGATAAATCAGCCATCTTAGCCACCCGCCAGGCTTAAACCACTGCTCACACCAGGCAAGTGAGGAAATGTGTATTTGCAGGGCTGCCTGGCATACAGAAAGGGAATGGAAAAGTGGCTAATGGCAGAGCTTTGTAATCACTCTAGAGGCTCTGACCCTTGGGTCCCAGCCACACAGGGCTGGCAGCTGTGTCTTGGGATGCATGGATGGCAACACCAATCCATTGTGCACGGGCCATTGACTCCTGGATAATTCATTAGCAAAAGAGCACAGACCCTCCCTGGTAACAAAAGAAAATCCATAAGCAAGAGGTCTCAAACAAAAGGAATGTTTCTGTCTATGTACTAAGACATTGCCTTTTAAAAGAACACTCACTCCAGCTCTCTAGGCAGGTGCAGAGCTTCCAACAGAACCAGAAAGCATGTCCCTGCATGAAGAAAGGGCCCCAGAGCCACCCATAAAGGCCACAGGGTGTCTGATAGCATCACAATTTCCTGAGTCTCAGAAATAGCTTCCTTCCACTTCTAAAGAGGCAAAAAGAACAAAGCCTGTCAGTGACAGGCCTGGAGTGCTCACTTACTGATGACATTTCTGCAGATCCTGATCCACTCCTCCTGGGACTTCAGCTAATCCCAAGACCTCAGCTAGTCCAGCTGCAGACTAAGGCTTCTTCATGGGTTGTTTGAAATGTTTTGGGTTATTCAACCAGTTACTTTTTAAAGTCATGCTAGCCCTTCACATTCCTCAAGAACAATCATAGTTTAGGGTGGAAAAAAAAAGATGCAGGCCAAGGAGGTTCTGACTTGGATAAGACACCAGTTCAGAGCAAACGAAGAAAGATGTAGAGAATAAATGGGAAGTCCAGGGAGAATTGGGTTCAAATCCGCAATTTGCCATTTATTAGCCACGAGATCTTGTACAAATTGCTAACTTCCTTTAGTATTGTTTCTGCACTGCTAAAATGAAGATAATATTACCTAACTCATACGGTTGTGCCAAGAATTAAATAAGATAGTGCATGTACAACACTCAGGTACACTACCTTGCACACACAGTAGATGCTCCATAACTGTCAGATTCAGGTGTGTGCCCACACTCACACTGAGGACCCCGCAAACTCTTCACAATGCAGCTATGCAATTCTAACACCAGTACCTTAGATAAAAGCTGATCCATCATGTGCACTCAAGGAAGGAAATAATAAATAGGGAGGCATGTGCCAACAAGGAAAAAAACAGAAATAATTATAGTAGATCCTCTGTGCCTTGTGCCCAACAGAAAATGAGTTTGTTGCTAGGTTCCTTTTCTGGCCACAATTCATGGTACAATTAAATCCCTGGCATTGTATTTCATGTTCCATTTTAAAGAGCCTCTTGTCCAGGTCTCTGTCATGTGACCTGCTCAGTGGGGCCAACAGAGAAATAAGCCCAGTGGCCTCCCTCTCACTGGTACCTGTAATGGTCAAGTTCCTGCAATTTGACATCTTCCCAAGTTGCTGAGGTCCCCTGAAGGAGGAGGTTTTCTGGACTCTGGAGCGTCCATGTCTGCTACCACCGCCAATCCCCAATGGCGTGGAAAAGAACAAGGGCTTTGACAAAAACAAACAAACAAAAAACCCAAAAAAAGACAAGTCTGCCACTTTGGCTCAGCAGCTAAACTTGGACATGTTATTTAAACTCTGAGCCCCTAAGTCATGGCTAATTCCACCCACCCGCAAGACTGTTGCAGATTTACAATGTGAGGACCTGGAGTTCTCAGCATAGTATGTGAATCACAGGAGATCTCCAATCCATGATAATAGCTACTCCTGCCATGCCCTGAGGTCTCCTCCTCCCTCTCTCCTTAGTCCTTCTCAGTGTCGTTTGTGTGCACTCATTTCTTCTTGCCTTTTTCTTAAACACTGGTATCCCTAAACAAAGGCTTAGAGTTTGATTTTTCTCTTCTTCCATGACACCACTCCTGCTGAACAGTAGCATCCACACTGATGGATCCAGTTCTCACTCACAACCAAATGACTTCCAGATGGCTGTCCCAGGCCAGTCTTCTCTCCTGGGCCCCAGATCACTACTTTCGGGTCCATACTTGACTCCTTGTCCGGCTTCCCCATGATCCTAAACCACAGACCTAAAACAAACTTCAACTGTACCCCTGCCAATGCCTGCACTTATTCAGCTACCTTCACCATCCCCCTCTCCAGACAGCTGTGGGTTCACCAAGGGCCATGGTCTGTACTTCCTTGCCAGCTTTCACATGACCACTGTCTTCTTCATTGTATTATCACTGCTTTGCTCAGGCCCTTCTCTCTAATCTGGTTTCCAGTCATGCTCCTGCCCCTCCATCTCTCCCCGGCCTCCTGAATCATCTCCCTAACTTGAAATCTCACCCTGTCCCTCTGTTGTTTAAAGTCCTTCAGTGAGTCCCATCATCTAAAAGTAGGACAAAGATATCATTTCTTACCCAACCTAGGTACTTTTGAGAATAAAAGAGGGGCCCTGTTCATCATTATACCAGGATAACAGGCATAAACCGGGACTGTCCCTGACACAGTAAGATGTGCAATCACCCTACCTCTGAAGAGTGAGCCTCGGCCAGGCTCCCAAGATGCTTTGTGACCTAGCTTCTGCCTGTGAGGGCAACTGTACTTCCCCTTCTGTCTCAAATGCCATCTGCTCTGGACTTCTCCCTGCATCCCGTGTCATGCTCTTCTCCACCTGACACACCCTCTACCTCTGCCTAGATGCTCCCCCTGTCCACCAGGCAGGTTCCTCCACCCAACTCCACATCACCTTCCCTGTGATATCTTTCTCCTCCCTGGAGCACCCTGGGTCCTTCACTCCCACCCTCTTAAGTGCCTGAACATGCGTCACATGGGCTCTGCCTGGTGTCACAACAGGGTCAAGTGCAGAATACAGCATAGGTGTCCCGGGTTTACCAAATGTATATGTAAGCTTCCAACGAACGATCCCCTCTCTGAGGTGCAGAGCTCAGAATGCCCAGAGGTACTGAGTCACAGCAGAGAGAACAGACTGACCCAGGCACACTAGGACCAAGCAAGCCACCTGGCCTCCAAAGAGATCAAAACCAAACCTCGGCTACAAACTCCCGAGATACAGCCAGGACTCGTTCTGCTCCCTGAGGCTCCCTTTATTCTTAACACTCGTAGATGCAAGTAATAAAGCCATCCTCACTTCTTCCTAGAGGAGAGTGGGGACCTACAGAGAATCTATGCTGCGGCCACAGGAAATTGACATGGGTGTGCAGGCAGGGCTATAACCAGGCCCTACAACCAGGCAAGGCCCCAAGGACTGAAAAATCACCCTCTGCTGACCATTCTCATCCCCTTCACCAGCCTCCTGGCAGGTACCAGGTTGTACCAGCTACCAAGCTCACATGGCACAAACCCAGCTAACTTACTGCTTCTCTCAGCTCCTAGTCCAAATTCCCAAGAAAGAGGCTCTGATCTTGGATTAGGGGTCTGTCACTAGCTCAGTCAACTGTAGATATCTGGGATGGACACAGGATGCTTCCAGACAGAATGGCCTGGAGGAACCCACTATTACAAATAGTGGAGAATGAGGCAGAACATCAGGGCTCACATGAGCCAAGTAAACACTCCAAAAGGAAAGTCCACTGCCCTCCTCCACCCCGCTTCTCTACAGTCCCTTCTTCCTAGGTATGCTATTTTCCCTCTACTAAAATTAGCTTCACAAATTCTCTGTCCTTCAGAACTGAGACCAAATTTCACCTACCCATGAACCTGGGTAGGGCTGATTCTATCTGGTTACAAAATGCTATTCACATTGCATTAGGAAGCTGCATTTTATTTGTGATCATACTTTTTCTTCCACCCTATGAATGATCTACTTAAATTCAATACAGCCAGATAGAGGGGGGAAACAGTAGTCCCTCTGAGCACTCAGAGGTGACAGGGAAGCTTGGGAACCTTGTAATCTCACAAGGAGTAATGTACAAGGTCCCTGAAGAGTATCATACAAGTTTAATTGAGGAAAGTGAAGGAGTCAAAGGTGAATGAAACATTATTTCCTAAGGAAGGTTAATTCAAGGATGATTTTTGTCATGTTATAGAAGAACTTTTCCATTTTCAAAATGTTTTAATCCAGCAATCCTCTAATAGCCAGCTCCTTGGAGCTGACTTTTGCACATGGCATCAGAAGCACGTATCTGGGGTAAAGAGAAGGTAACTGATATAAGACTTTAGATATGGTCTGAAGAATTTATACAAGGTACCAGCTACTTCTCGTTGCTGACAGACTGAATGTACAACGACTTCAAGCTAATAGATATATTATGCTCTAAAATGAATGGTGTTCAAATCCCTGGCACTGGATATCGTTTTATAAATTCCAAGGGGGTTTATTGAGAAATAAAGCACACAATACAAACTGTGACCTAAGCCTGATTCCAGCTTCGCCATTAAACGCTTCCCTAATCAGGGCCCCAAATTCCTCCTCTATAAAAAAAGGAAGTTGAAATTAAAGCTCTCAGAAATACCTTCCAGCACTAAAATTCTATGCTCTACATTAAATTATGTATATGCAGCTTCCACAATATCCCTTTGGACTTCAATATCACACCAAAAAACAGTGCCAGGCATTTATTAACAATAAAAATTCGAATGATATAGAAAAATGATTACATTTTATCTTTTGGGGAGATAGAAGTACCCAAAGACTTTTTTCCTGCTGTACCTTGTATAAATCGTTAGCAGCAGAGTCACTGCAATTAAACAAAACCTAATGATGCAACTAATCAATGCAGCTGTAGAAAATGACACAGCGTTTGGATCTCCAGAGAGCTGCTGGGCCAGGAAGAAACAGATCACAGATGCTAGGAGATGTGAAGAGTAGACATCCACCACAGCAGAGGCCCAGAGGCAAAGGCAGTCTTCCCTTTGGTCTCAGCAGGATCCCAAACCTGAGAGATCCCAGAACAAGTCTAACCTGGATTCTGAGGAATTCCGATAGGAGGAAGGTATGTGAGATACATAGTATGAGAAAATTGGGAAGGTGCCAATGCCATGGAAAAGACAAGATGGGCACAAGTCAACATGGCTTAGAAACTTTAAACACGATGATTCTTTTTATTGTGATTTTTAAAAACACATTAACAGGGACATGGATGAAACTGGAAACCATCATTCTCAGCAAATGACAAAAGAACAGAAAACAAAACACATGTTCTCTCTCATAAGTGGGTACTGAACAATGAGAACACAGGGACACAGGGAGGGGAACATCACACACTGGGTACTGGGGGGCAGGGGACTAGGGGAGGAATAGCAGGGGATGAGGGGATTGGGGAGGGATAGCATTAGAGAAATACCTAATGTAGATGACAGGGTGATAGATGCAGCAAACCACCACCACAGCACGTGTATACCTATGTAACAATCCTGCACAATCTGCACATGTACATCTGAAACTTAAATATAAATTTTTAAAAAAGAAAAACAAACACATAAAATTTACCATTGTACAGTTCAGTAAAGTATATTCACATTGTTGTGCCACCTATCTCCAGAAATTTTTGATCTTGCAAAACTTAAACCCTATACTCATTAAACAATACCCCATTTCCTCTTCCCTCAGCTCTTGGCAACTATCATCCTATTTTCTGTTTCTATATGTTTGACTACATTAGATACTGCATAAAGTAGAATCATACTGTAGTTGCCTTTTTGTGGCTGGATTATTTTATTTAGCATTATGTCTTCAACATCTATCTATGTTGTAGCATGTGAGAGAATTTCCTTGCTTTTAAAGCTGAAAAATACTCCATTTGTGTGTATACACCACATTTGCTTTACCCCATTATTCCATCAGTGCACTCTTGGGTTACTTCCACTTCTTGGCTGTTGTGGTTAATGCTGCTATGAATATGAGTGTACAGATGTGGTGATGATTCTCATAAACATAAACACCTATTTTGAACAAAAGGTCAGCCTAATGTTTTTCATTGTTTCCTAACATAAATTATTACCCCTTCTTGCATAAGGTGGAGAGGAGGAGGACAGCAGCTGAGAAAGGCCTTCACCGGCAGAGAAGAGTGTCCACACTAAAGAACTGTCATGTGCGCTACATAATATATGCCACTGAATACACAGAGGAGAACGTGACTCAGCCACAGGGATGTAGCTGCTCCCTAACCATGGTCCTCTACTTGTTCTGTTTCTATTCGAGGAGATTCCTCTAAATGTCTAGAAAAATCTTAATTAAAATAAATACACTGTGACAAAAAGCTATTGGCAAAGGTGTTTTGAAATAAATCGGCATTACATTACACTCAACCACACCCATATAATAGGCAAAGCTTGGCAACTGTATGGATTCACCAACTTCCTCATAAATGACTCACCACCATCACCATAACTAACACTCCATGCAGGGATCTAAGAGCCAGAAGTAGGGAACGCCTCCCTAAACCACGCTACTCACCTGTGGCATTTGTGAATCTATTACCATACCTATAAGAGAAATGACCAGGTTTCAATCTATGTCTGCAAGAAAATTCCCAAATAAATTTAAACCACATCTATAAAGCCAGCCAAAAACACCAGCAACCTCAAGGTAGGTGATATAATCTGGCTATATTCAAAAGCCCACAGGCTTGATGCCTGGCTTTCCATAATACTTCCATTCAGTCTCTAACATCAAATAAGCATTGAGCATTGGTATTAAAAAATAAATACATAAGCACTCACTGGTATCTCATTAAGAACCATGCCTCGCCTCACGTTCGTACTACAGAGGGCACATAATCTTAAAGCAAGTTACAGTCCACCCTCCTTCTCCCAAATATCATTTGATTAGAAACCTGGCAGTTTTTTGGGGTCTCTTAGGGTAGAGAGTATTAGACAGAATTTCACCATGAAATGCAACCCCAAAGATGCCCAAACACCTACAGATGCCACCCGACCCCCTGTGTGCCTGGGCTATGTTCAGGTGCCAGGACTCAGATTTCTTTTCATTAGGCATAGCCACTAAATGGAATTCAAATACAGGTAAGAATATATGAGTGACAATCAGATTTTTTTAATTTTACAGTAAAATTTCCTTGAACTTGCATATACAAACAGGAGCATATCAAGGACATTTTTCCCCATCAATTAATTTGAATCATTAATTCAGAGTTAATTAATTCGATGATGATTTCAAACTCCAAAACATTCTCTGTTGTTTCATCTTTCTCAGAGTTAGCAGACACTTTGTACAGAGACATCCTGCACTTGGCAACTGCTCTACTTTGTGCCCTCCCATCTTCCCTCCTCCTGTCAGGCAGGACCCTATCAGAAAAGCCCTGCCTGAGGGAGGAAGATCTGCCCTTCAGCAGGAATCTGGCCTGACACCTGATTTCCACTGAGTTGTCAGTAGGGTGCCAGGAAAGTGAGACAGCACTCTTCGTTCAGGTGTCACTTCTCTTCCACAGCCTTCCAGTGATCTCCTTACCCTCAGGCCCTGCTTCAAGGCATTGGAACTGCTAAGAAGCCAGGAAGGACAGGCTTGGCCTCCGCCTCTGGGACAGTTGCAGAACCAGTTGCCCTGGCACTCTTTCCAGCCTGCTGGCTGGTCACGGTCACAAAGTGGGAAATGATTTCTTCTCAACTGACCCAAGGGCCCAATACCTTCTGCCCAGTGGGACAAAAAGACAGATAGTCTCCTTGAGCAGACACAGGCACTCGTGGGCCATGTGTCAGGAGCATGAACCACCTGCACAATTTTGACTCAAAAACATTCTCTGCTCCACCTCACCTCTCTCCCCTCAGCCCTGAATAAAATAACCAGTTCGTTTCCTCGGAAAGTAGTTTTAACATTAACTCAGCTACAACTTAGTTTTTTTCAATCTTAAGCGTTCTAATTGTCTGTGTTTCTGTGGCCAGCAAAGAGAGACAGCATCAGAGAGATAGGCTCTGCCAAGTGGTAACTGTGAAATTTTGAGCCTCTTGCCTCTCTAAGTCCCAGTTTCCTTATCTGTAAAATGAGGTAAAACCCATGACTAAGATTAAACAAGGAGCCTGGCACAGTACCTCATGCCTATAATCCCAGCACTTAAGGATGCTGAGGCAGGAGGATGGCTTGAGCCCAGGAGTTCCAGACCAGCCTGGGTAACACAGTGGAACCCCATCTCCATAAAAAATTAAAAATAAACAGGCTGGTATAGTGGCAGAAGCCTGTAGTCCCAGCTACTCAGGAGGCTGAGGTAGAAGGATCACTTGAGCCCAGGCTGCAGTGAACAATGATCACAGCCACTGCACTCTGGCCTTGGCAACAAAGTGAGACCCTGCCTCAAAAAAAAAAAAAAAAAAAAAAAAGAAAGAAAGAAATACAAAAGTAAATAAGAAAAAGAATAATTATTTTTTAATTAAACAATGTGGCATTCATAAAAACTCTCTAGAAGAATGTGTCCAAAAAAACACGGTAGATACCTCCCAAAAAGTGTATAATCTTCTTTCCTCGATGCAAAAAAGGCCAGGGAATCTTCAAGCTATACCCTTGGAGGAGTGAGATGTTGGGGTGGGGAAGAGCAAGAAGATTGAGGACCCTTCTTCTCAACTTTAATAGTTTTCACACAAATTGCACTTGATGACAAATATCAGAGGACTCATGCCTCCACACCTGTTCTAGGGAATTTCTCACCTTTGATAATGCTAGGTGTTAACCCACTGGGATAGAGTTCAGTTCCACTCAAAGACTGCTGTGATTCTTGTCCTTTTCAGCCCTGGCCACCACTCTGTGGCATCCTGCAACAGTACATGCAAATCTGCTGAGGTTTTTACTTGAGCATTCCAAAAATGGGGCAGGTGCATCTCCCACAGGAAAGATGTGGGGTACACATGCATTTCAACACCTCCAGCTCAATCAGGGCTGATTCCATGGGTGTATGACCCGGGTATTCACACAGGGTTTATGCTTAGAAGGGCCATACTCTGCTATTGCCATCTTGAATTTCTTAGTAATTTTTTAACAAGAGGCCTCACATTTAACTTTTTTCTGGGCCCTGAAAATTATGTAGACAGTCCTCAGCTCCAAATTTCACAACAACATTCAGCTTCTTTCAAAACCGCTCTCCCTGTTTTCCTGACAATGGCACCATTATCCTCCCTATTACCTGGGCTTGAAGTCATAGGCTCTCTCACTTCACCAGCCCTCTGCATCTGAAAGCCGTTAGATGCTGCCAATTCTATTTCCACGCTGCATGCATGTCATCCCATCCATTCTCACTGAGGCTGCTCCACCCCTCTCTCTCTCACCCAAACTATTAAAATATCCTCTCAACCAGTGTCCCCTCCTCCACAGCTCATCTGCCCTGCCCACCCATGTCATGTTAATTTCACCAAAGCAAAAGCAATCATAGCATTCTCCTGCTCAAAGCCTCTCAGTCTCTTCCAGTGCAGCAGTTCAGTTGCTCTGAAGCCACCGATAATCCCCATACCCAGCCCAGTCTAGGAACAGACCCACCCTATCCAGGACTCTTAAACCTTTCAGGTAAGCCACAGGCCACAGGTTAGATCACCTCTCCCTCCTTGATCCTTAGTCTAAAACAGAACAGCTTTCCCTTTCTGAGGTATATATCATCCTTACTATACCACATGCTCCCTGAAACCAGAAGATATGCTTGATCATGCCATCTCTGCTTATCACCAAACACTCCTGCACAACACAAAATTTTTTTCAAAGTGACTTGTCACAATACACAGTTTCAATGTTGCCCCAAGCTCACATTTCAGCCTTAGCACGAATGAACTCAATGCTATCACAGTGCATTTTACAATGTATTCAATTTTGCAGGACATCTGTCACCTCTTTTGCTTCCTTTTTTTAGTGACAATAAACACAAACAGAAGAATTACATTAAGGATAAACAGACTCTTGAAATCTACCTCCAAGTAGTATGAAAGATCTGTACTAATCCAACTAATGTGCTTTCCCTGCAACAGCACAAAAATCCAGCTCTCATTTGAATATTTAACAAGCATCATCTTAGTAAATCTCATTCCCTTGATCTACGTAGAAATAAAACATGGATTTAGCCCATTCAGACTGTGTTTGGTCCTGCACATACATTTTATGCTTCCACTTGAAATCTTAATCCTATTGCAGCACACTAATTCTGGCTTGTATAAGATGCTGCCAGCAGAATCCATTGATTTGCTTCACCCATTTAGATTTGTTTCCTTCAGCCAGTTCTCTGAATTTTTAACTCAGTAAGTATACATGTATGTTTTTGAGTTCCACAAATTAGGGTAATCTTAGACACTAAAGGTTAAGTTTGCCTTATCCAAAATGCTTAGGACCAGTAGCTTTTAGACTGTGGACTTTTCTATATTTTGGAATACATGCATTATATACTGGCCTTAGTTGAACGTCTCAAATTTGAAAATCCAAAATGCCCCAATGAGCATTTCCTTTGAGCATCAGGTGGATGGCCAAAAAGTTTTGGATTTACAGTGTTTCACATTTCGGATTTGGGCTTCTTAATCAGTATAACAACTACATACGTTAGACCACTAACTACATAGAAAACCTTGAAAGTATGTTTTGTAAAACAAGCTAAAACTTAATTATTTACATTCACGGTGTATAACTTCACCATCACATGCCGTGTTTTGTATCAAAAATGGCATTATGATTAGATGAGCTTTCTGCCAATGAAATGTATTTTTATACCAATTCTGCTGGCTTGTTGTTGCACAGACTAAGAAAATATGAAAATGGAGTGTTCTGCCAAGTCATTATGAAGCCGTTATTTTGAAAGAGTGAGGCTTACTGAATCCCAAATGATTCAGTTATCTTTTTCCCCATTTGCATTGGCTATTACCTACTGACACTTAGTAAAAGAAAAAAAAGTGAATCTGATTCAAGGTTTATAACATAATAGTTTTGAAAGAATTCCTCTTTTTAATTTGGATGTCTCTAACAGACATCCTAAAAATTTAGATTATAATGTGCATAGGTGACGTGTCTCATCTAATACCTCATTTAATAATTCTTAGTGAGAAAATAAACAACAATAAATCCCCAAAACACAGTTCTGACTCACAATGGTACTTGTATTTTTGTTACTTGCATTTCAAATACAAAAATATAGTTTCCCTGTTTACCTACATGGCATCCTTGGCATATGGGCAATTAGCTATCCTATGTCTGTTTTCTCCACTGCTCTATCAGCTCCATGAGGGCCCAGATGTAAATTCTCAAGAAATATACATTAAATTCAATATCACTTTTGATTCTGGTGCTAGTATCAAAGTGGCAGAGCTACTTGAGTGGAAAAAAAAAGTACTCCCTCGTTTCCTGAGAATTTTCTAGGGTATTAGCACCATAAGAATCCAGGACACCTTCAAGTCCATGAATCTGAGTTTTAGAAAAAGAGAAGATGAAGGTTGCTTGACTTTTAAGTCCTTTTCCACTTTATCATGTTCTTCACCTCATTCAAACCAAAGGCAAATATTAGAGAGCTGTGTTTTCCCCAAATGTCACAACTAGTAGGTTTGCTTAGAAAAAAAAAAGAGGCAAGTGTCTGAAATAAAACTCAAAGCCAGAGCCCATTTGGTCCTTCCAGAAAGTGATTATGAAATTCACTGTCAATGCAAATGGTACCAGAAGCACATCTCAAACTCCCTGATTCCACTAAAAAGCAGTACAGGAAATTCAGAGTAAGAAGCTGCTTCATACACACCTCTCATTAAAAATAATTGTCAATTCCCTGTGTGCTCTCTGTGATACTCCTGGGTAGCTACAGGAAAGAAAAAATGAAATCATGAGCTTTATCTACCAAAAACAGCCCAGTAGTAAGAAATTCTTCCAATGTCTAAGACCAAGAAAACTTGGGCTCAAAATATCAAGGCAGTGAAAGCTAAAACCATTATTTTGGCTCAATCTAGTGAAATAATTGTCCCCAATTTTCTATTTCATTCAGTATGGCAAAACCCAGCCATGGGAATCTACAGCTCTAATTTCAGGGAGCAAAAGGTTTCATTCAATCCAAGGCTGCACTCTAGTTCAAGAATAGTTTTCTTAATAAGACTATCAGCACCACGGAGAGTTCCAAGCTGCATTACTGAGATAAATATTACCACACTGCTCCATAGGTGCACCACACCACAACACTGATGCAATTTAAGGGGTAGAAAGAGACACGATCAAGATGTCATTGTGTGTGTGTGTGTGTGTGTGTCTGTGTGTGTCTGTCTGTGTGTGTGTTTTTGCCGTGTTCTGTGGGGGGGTCCAGGGAGTGCAGAAAATTAAATGAAAAATCGAGGTCTTAGAGGTCTAATATGACTGTAGTGGAGTCCCCTTATCCCCTGGGTTTCACTTCTCCAAACCAAATTTAGCTGTTTGTGCATGGATGAATGCAAATGAATGCCATGCTCCCTAAGGACAAACATTATGATGTACAAGGATGTCACTATCAAGAATAAAAGACAGATATTACTTGGGAACAGGAAAAAAAAAAGAAAAGCAAGATTTCAGAGTCCATATATTGTACTCAAGAATAGCACTGGTGACAATAGTGAAGATAAATTTCCACAGTATAAAATAGAATTGTTGTTGTCTCTGTTAGCATAGCCCAGTTCATACAACTTAAGGTGGCTCATCTAAAGAGCAAAACCTGGGCCTATATGAGTGTTAATGAGAGCTCAACAACAGACAGGAAGCCAGACTTGAAGGACAGCCACCCCTACATCAACTCTGGCAATCACAGGATGGGTTATAAGTCAACCACAAAGATCCCCCCCAAATACCTAGAAGAATGGGAAACACATTCAGAGGATCACTGAGTTCCTGCTTAAGGTGGTTCGATAACATTTATATGAAAGAACATTTAAAATCTCTTTTACATCACCAAAAAACCCTAAAGCAAAGGCCACATCCCTACAAATCCATACAAGTGCCTCAAAATATGCTGAGGCTGGAGGGGAGGGGTGAACAGTAAGATATAACTTGCTAAGGTAATGAAGTGAGTCCCCTAGAAGAATTCAAAATAATTTATTCCAGCAATGTTTGAAAGAGGCTCATAATGATTTGTATTCTCATTCAAAAATAGATATTGATTCCTCTATGGAAGGATAAATAAACATTAAAGTTACATGATTGGCATGATGAGAATGTTGTTTTCCCTTAATTTTGTTTTGGCAAAGGACAATGAAGGCCCTTGAACAATTAATCACAATTGCTGAATCACAGCAATAAATGACAGCCTTATACAATCCAAGACCAAGAATGTGGTCAAATCATATATATGCAAAAGGGGAGTTGTATTTAGATACCAATTTTTGGAAAGCTGTCACGCATAATTTGGAACACTTGAATATGAAGCACATATCTATCTATCTGTTCCATTGTTTTTTACCAAGAGAAAATAATGTATGAGAAAATTGTCTCTCTTTTCAAATTAAATTTATCACTGAACCAGACCTCCATTGTCTTAAAGGCTGAGCTTCTTCAGATACATGTTCAATTATCAAACCTTTGGGTTATCCGTTCACTTAGCTAGGAATTGTGGAGAAATGAGGTCAAGTTTTGAAGCTGTAACAAGACTTTGTACCTTACACAAGAGAATGCACCCATTTCTCACTGTAATAATATTACTTCACTTCCTTCTTCAGGAGCATGTTTCCTCAAATAATGTGGGTCTATTCATACATATCACCTTATTTGAAGACAATAAAGTTATCTGAGGCCAGAAGAGGTGGAGAGACTTGCCCAGAGTCCCACAGTAACTCATCAAGAAGAAAAGATCCTTCTTTACAGATGGTTTTGTTTCCAGGGCACACTGTAGACACCAGGCTGCCTGAATCAAACTAAGATAGTTGCTCTCAGAATATCAAGCATGTCTCCTAGGAGACAGGGCCCAGGCTGGCCTAACAGGGTGTATGAGAAGAATAGCTGCTTCTTGGAGCCTAAATAAAGACAATGCTAAAGAGACAGCACCCAGCCAAAGTCATAGCCCTGAGATAGCCTGGAATAATAGCAACGATTTACCATGGGTATCTATGCTGATGTGGCCTATAGCAACAGGTTGCTCCTTGTCTCTAATACTTGCATCCCTGGGGAACTGAGACAGAGGATCTTCTCTTAAAATGGAATCAATCCTTCCTGCCAACCACCAGTTTTCTTTGTGGCTTAAGATTCAGAGACTTTCTGGGCACAGTGGCTCACATCTGTAATCCCAGCACTTTAAGAGGTCAAGGTGGGAGGATCGCTTGAGCCCAAAAGTTCTAGGCCAGCCTGGGCAACATAGCAAAACCCCATCTCTGCAAAAAGTAGAAATAGAAAAAAATTAGCTGGGCATAGTGGGACTCACCTAGCTACACAGGAGCTGAAGCACAAGGATCACTTGAGCCCAAGGGTCCAACGTTACAGTGAGCTATGATCATGCCACTGCACTCCAGCTTGGGCAACAGAGTAATACCCTATCTCCAAAAAGAGGAGGAAGAAGAAAAAAGAGGAAGAGAAGGTAGAAAGAAGAAAAAGGAGGAGAAGAAAAAGAATTCAGAGACTAATTTTCTTTTCCTAGTCCAATTTAATAAGCTAGACTGCTCACATGAGGGGTCACAGCCTGAATCTGAGAAACTTCCGTAGCTGTCCAATGGTGTTTACTTATCACTGCCCCTAGTTGCGTCTCCTATTTCTCAGGAGATTCCTGCTCAATCCAGTGCTCACAGCTTTCCTTTTGACAGGAGGAGAAATAGGATTCTATATTATTACAAAACTAACACAACCAATAACTCATGCATCATAACTCACGGAGCTGTTTGCACATACTTTTAATACTTACAAATGATTTCTTCTCTCCTTTTCGTAAACTGAGAAGCAATGTGCCCTTTATACCTTCTAATTCTCTAACTATATTAAATGCTAAAGAATCTTGGTAACTCCTGATCCCAGATTTTATCTTTATATCCAATGACCCAAGGGTGTTTTTGACCCATCAGCTTAATTAGAATTTTTGACATATTTTTTAAGTAAATGAACAGTTACTGAAAGGTATTACATTCTGTCACAATTATCACCACTAGGAATGTATATGAAAAGAGAAAGTCTTTGTCCTCAAGGAGGCAATAATGAATGATGAAGGAAAGAACCCACAATCAGAAAAATGATTCTCTTTAGAGAATATGACAGAATGTAATGGATACCATGGTGGACCCAAACAATAGCTAGTCACCTAGAACCAACAGGAAATTTATATAAATTTTATTTTATCTATGAGACTATAATCATGATCCCAAACAGGCTACTTCAATACAAGATAGCTTGACACTCACAGAAGAAATTCATTGTTAACACACACTACCAACTACTATACCTCAGCTAGTGGGTATACTAACCTTTGTTTCAAGAAACTATTCAGTAAATCTGAAGTAAGTCTGCAAGTTGTTTGGTCAACTCATGTTTTCCAATAGTCATCCTACTTAATGGTCTGGGGCTTTCAGTTTAGCTTGATATCCTGTAGAGAATAAATTGAAATAGGAAAACAACTCATCAGATAGAAAAATCACTAGCTAAGATGAGGCTTCACTATCAAGAAGAGGGAGTTTCACATATAGTAGGTTTTGAGCAGAAACCAACACATATGCAGATACCTGCAGAGGCCCTTATGAATTTTTCAGAGGAAGATCAAAGAGAAAATAGACATGAATGGGTTGGACCAGAATGATATAAAGTAGAAGCAGTGCTGGCATGGATTAGAATTTAGATGAAGTTTATCCATGCAGAATGAGTTTGAGCAGCATACAATGTTCCTAGGTTTGAGGAGACTGATGAATATTATCAGTGTGGGGCAGTGGAAGAGCATGAAAAGCTTTCAGACTCAATGTCACTTTTCAAGATTTTGTTTTAACCATACCAAGAATCAAGAAGCCTTTCAAATCTCATACCCTGGATTGACTATTACTTATAGACAAGGCTGCTCCATTAGGCTGCACAGACAGGTTCCCCTAGAGGTATGCAGTGTGACAGCCCTCTTTCCATGAGAGAAGCTAGTAAGGAGTTTTAATCAGTGTCGGTGTTTTAAATCGGTAATTGAACTAGCCTTGTTTGAGTGCCTACTATGTGCCAAATAGCGTGAAAGGCATTGGGGATGCAAGCCTCACAGAATTACTACATCCCTTTTATTTCAACAAGAACATATTGGTTTGTCTAACTATCCCAGAGGGAAATAAAAAGGAATTTGTTCCTCAAACAAGATAAATCTCCTTCAGTTTTAAAAAAAGTGGGAACTGCATATGGGGGATAAACCAAAGGACACAAAATGAGAAAACTCACAGAAATGACTCAATTCTGTTTTGTGGTTATCAAAAATAAAGAAAACAGTGGCAGCCAGTGCACTGCTATGAAATACAAGCAAGAACTTAAAGGAATGTTGAGGTGTCTTTTAAAGAGAGATGGTTTCTTTATGGACTACAGCATCATCATTCCAGTGAGTGCTCCTTCTACGTTGGCTGAACTCTTCTTGATAAGTCAGAGAAGCACATTTCAGAGGGAACAGGCTATGGGAGACAGGACCTGGCAAAGGATCCACATAAACAGACACCAGTATCACTTTCTCGTGGCATATGTTCAAGACATGTGGACTGGCCAGCAAACCCTCCTGAAGACACCACAAGCTTTGGTCATCATTTCCAAAACTGGCTCCATAATCAGGTTCCCTTGACCAGCCTGGAATAGTCTTAGAAAAAAAAAGTTGATTCTGTTGGTTGCTGATTCACTCTACTGACTGTTTCTTTTGCCGTGCAGAAGCTGTGGAGTTTGATTAGGTCCCATTTGTCTATTTTGGCTTTTGTTGCCATTGCTTTTGGCATTTTGGTCATGAAGTCCTTGCCTACACCTATGTCCTGAATGGTTTTGCCTAGGTTTTCTTCTAGGGTTTTGATGGTGCTAGGTCTGATGTTTAAGTCTTTAATCTATCTGGAGTTAATTTTGGTGTAAGGTGTCAGGAAGGGGTCCTGTTTCTGCTTTCTGCACATGGCTAGCCAGTTTTCCCAACACCATTTATTAAACAGGGAGTCCTTTCCCCATTGCTTGTTTTTGTCAGGTTTGTCGAAGATCAGATGGTTGTGGGTATGTTGTATTTCCTCTGAGACCTCTGTTCTGTTCCATTGGTCTATATCTCTGTTTTGGTACCAGTACCATGCTGTTTTGATTACTGTAGCCTTGTAGTATAGTTTGAAGTCCGGTAGTGTGATGCCTCCTGCTTTGTTCTTTTTGCTTAGAATTGACTTGGCTATGCGGGCTCTCTTTTGGTTCCATATGAAGTTTAAGGTGTTTTTTTCCAGTTCTGTGAAGAAGGTCATTGGTAGCTTGATGGGAATAGCGTTGAATCTGTAAATTACTTTGGGCAGCAATCCCATTACTGGGTATATATCCAAAGGATTATAAATCATTCTACTACAAGGACACGTGCACACGAATGTTCATTGCAGCACTGTTTACAATAGCAAAGACCTGGAACCAACCCAAATGCCCAACAATGATAGACTGGATAGGGAAAATGTGGTACATATACACCATGGAATATTACGCAGCCATCAAAAACTATGAGTTCACGTCCTTTATAGGGACATGGATGAACCTGGAAACCATCATTCTCAGCAAACTGACACAAGAGCAGAAAATCAAACACCGTATATTCTCACTCATAGGTGGGTGTTGAACAATGAGAACACATGGACACAGGGAGGGGAGCACTACACACTGGGGTCCGTTGGGGGGAAATGGGGGAGGGGCGGGGGTGGGGAGGTGGGAAGAGATAGCATGGGGAGAAATGACAGATACAGGTGAGGGGACGGAAGGCAGCAAACCACACTGCCAAGTGTGTACCTATGCAACAATCTTGCATGTTCATCACATGTACCCCAAAACCTAAAATGCAATTAAAAAAAAAAGTTGACATTATTTTCTAAATTTTCTACAATGAATATGTTACTATTGCTTTTGTAATAAGAGAAACAAATTTTTAAAACATAGAAAGTATTAAATACTGCCTGGAGCAACATCTTTAGACCCTAAATGCCTTAACTTTGCAAAGTAATTCACTCTGCCTGAGAAAGTCGATGAATCTTGGCCTTCAGTCAAGCTTTTATGGTAAGATATGGTAAAAACTCATGTGCTATGAAATTTAAGAAACATTACTGTTCCTTAATTATCTCAATTTGCTCCAACTAAATTTCTCCTGGAGTAAGAGTTCCATTTCTTATTTTTGTTTTGTTTTGTTTTTTAGCTTTTACCAATAAAGGCAAGAAAACATCTAACATTCTTGGGGGTATCACATTGTCCCTTTGAGAAAACACCTGTGCTCTGTGGGCACAAGGGAAGCATTCTGAGCATCAAATGACAACACACAGATTAGACCCCCAGATAAAATCAAATGCTGTAGGAACACTCATATCAAAATAAATACTAGAAGCAAGTGTTTTTATCATCTTCTAAGTTCATAAAGATGGGCCACAAATGTGGCTGTGCTAAACTGGAATTTTGTGTACCAACAGGAAAACAGAAAATACACACAAGAAGGAAAGTCTGGAGTCTGGCTGTATCTTGCCATTTCCCAGTGAAGCTCTACACACAAGTCCATGTGGTCAGGTGGGGCAGTGAGGCAGGCAACCCAAGTCCAACATCCCATATCAAGTGAGTGTGTTGGTGACTACATGTTGAACCAGACAGGGCCCACTCTTGCTCAAGATGAGTGAGTGTGGATGTACATGTCGTGCAGTCTCCTGAGAGCCAAAAACAAGACCTATTATTGAATTCGAGGGCAGGGGAAGCATCCTCAAGTCTGAGACAAAGAACATTTACCAAATCAATGCCAGAAGCAACAAGGCAGTCCCTGTGGCCACATCCACCTATCTCCAGAGCTGACCTTCCCCCTCCAACAAAAATAGGCAACTCCCAACTCCAAGCCTTAGAGGAATTTTCCCATCAATAAAGAGGTAGTAACAAGGACAGGATGTCTTTGGTTTCCACAAAGAGATAGAGGCTAATGCAAGGCTTTTAAAAAAAAAAAAAATTCATTGCTGAAGGCACAGGGAATTCTTTCAACAAGGGACTTCTTTTGGAAACTATCTGAAAAGCTGACCGGAACACCAAGAAATTTAAGCAATGCTACTCCATCTTTCTGGACTATTTCATTGGGAATATACTCCCACTCTGACCTGAAGGAGGTGCATGTGGTTCCCAGCTTGTTCACAGATTCTCACCATCTCTGAGGCTTTTATCGACACCATCAATAAAGCAAGTGCCCTGCACTCCAGGAGCCAACAGTACACTGGAGGAGATAAAAAGGTAAAATAACTACATGGTGAGGCCATTACAGACAAAGACTGTAAGCACTAGAGCCATTCAGAGGTACATGAAAGATCCTCATGAATTAAAGCAATTGAGGAAGGCTGCCCAGAGAGGCAGGCTTGGAACTGGAAATTGAAGGTGTTCCTGGAGTGCTAGGATAATGGAAAAGGTATGCTAGGAGAAGGGGCTTGGCATACACAGATGCACAAAGGACAGTGGTATTTACAGATTGTGGGTATGGTATGGTATGGGAGAGAATCTGTGCAGAAGAAATGTAAGAAAGATGGGGTAGTAAGTAGCAGCAAATGGTAAAGGGCCTTAAAATCCAAGCTAAGGGGTGTTGATTCAATTCACTGAACTGAATTAGTTTTTAAAGCACCCAAACAGGTACATTTAAGAACAATATGAAAGACAAATATGAATCAGGCAGTGAGATGGTCAGCGTGGGAAAGGCCTGTGCTAGAGAATGGAGAGAGGCTCAAGAAGTCTGGGAGAGCTGCCCCTGCATCTGCAAGGCGAGGAGTCTACTGACCAGGACTCCTCTGAAAATCTCCACCCCCGTATGCTTAACAATGTTCGTGGCAGGGCAGTAAGCCCTTAGGATATGAGGTCACCAGAGAGTCTCTTCTAGGTCAAGGTACAGGATAAGGACCAGACTGTATACTGCACTTAGGGGACATAGAAGAGCCAAGGAGTAGAGCTCAGCAGCCACTCCCTGCCCTCCTCCTGTGCCCCAACTCTACAGATGTTGAAGTCAGTTGGTCCAGTAGCAAGCAGATGCAGGCCAGGTTCCAGGATGAATACTGGACATACAGAGAGGACAACGGTGACTGTCTCTAGTAGAGAGGCAAGTAACATGGAGTTGCAAAGACTTTACAAGCAAATCCACTCTGAGTTACTACTTGTTGCACTTGAATTTGATAAGAAGAGAAGGTGACCTCTAACATCAAATACAATCCAATTCCTTACACTGATCTACAAGGCCCTGTATGATCTGCAGAGCTCTGCCTATCAGTTCTCCCACACTTCTGCCCATTGAATGCACTCCAGACATCCTTCGTTGTAGTCCTCAAACATGCCATATTCATTCCCACCTCGGGACCTCTGCATTGCTGTGCCCTCAACCAGAATACCTCACCCCAGATCTTAACTCAGCTGCCTCTACTCAACTTTCTGCAAGGCCTTCCTGGCTGCTCTTATTTAACTTTTGTGCCCCCAAGGAGGCATATCACACATATCACATCTCCCTGTCCTGTCTTCTCTGCACGGAGCTCTATCCGAAATTCTAATATACAAACATGGTTGGTTTGTTGTCCATGGATGGCCCTATTAGAATGTAAAACTCACAAGAGCAGAGACCTCTTCCATCTTGCTCAAGTCTGTCTCTCCAGGATCTATAAATGTGCCTGGCACATATTAGTGCTCAATATATTTTTGTTAAATAAATGGAATCATTAATTAATCAGTCCATGTCTTGAGAGATCCATGAAACGTTACCTCCCTGGGTAGAAAATCTGTTTAAGGGTATGCGATGCTCAGGCAGATCTTAAAGAGACTGCAGCTTCAGAGTTACTACTTTCTTTTAAAACATCTGCATCCAAGACACTGGCAGCTGGGTATCATGCATGCTCGCATCAAATGGAAGAAAAGCCATGGGGAACCGGCTGAACACACAGCCAGCCAGAAAGGATACTTCCAGAAATGTCTTCATTAATGAAGCAGCTTTTTGGGGCAGCCCCTTGAAATGCTGTCAGTGTTGCTAATAAAACTCCCACAACTGTAGACTTTAGGGTGGGAGAGACAGGGGTAAGATCACTGGCATTCCACTGTAATTGAAATGAGAGCCTCCTGGAAAGCTTAGGCTGCAAGTCACAGTGTGCTCCGGGGCCTGTGTCTTTGTTCTGCCCCTGTCTCTGGGCTCTAATGAGGCTTTATGAAAAGCAGAGCTGCCTTTTAAGAAAATTTTATCCTAACCTAGAAACAGCAAAATGCAGCCAAGTCTCACTTACTGGTACTAACGAGATAGAGAGACAATAACTGAAACTCAGATAAATCAGAAATATCTTCCAGCAAACCTCTCTATGATCTAATAATAAAAACTACCACCGTTTCTGTAGCATCTGATTACTCACAAAGCACTTTCACATCCCACCATCTCCTGTGATCCTCAAACTCCCCATGAAGCCAGTGTTAACATCATCAGATGAAGAAACTGAGGCTCTGGACGACAAGGAGACTCATCCAGAGCCCCAGATAAAAGGCCTAAGGAGGACTCGAGTGTGACCCTCTGACTCTGCTGAAGGGGTTACCGCCCAACCTGTGCCTGCACCTGCTGGCACTAAAAGGCTTGAGCGAGAGAAAGTGGGAAGGTCCTGATGCCCCCTGTGCTTAGCCTTCTGGGCCAGGGACACCAGGAGGCCATATCCGGGCAAGCCTCGCGCCCTTATAACCACTTTATTTTCTCTTATTTTTCACTGGTAGAATTTCCCATTGTTTCTAGCATGCACATTTCTCCTTGACAGCCAGGATCCAGAAAAGACCCCAAAGGCAGGAACCACATCTGTTGTTCCTCCAGCAGCAGCCAGAGCCTGAAGCTTCCATCCACTCAGGCATTCAGCCCAAAGTTTCACTGCAGTTGGACACAGGCAAGGCCATGGCTCACACTCCGAGATGAGAAAGGCTTCCTCAGGTCAGACTAATTCTTGCAAGCCACAGACACTGGGCAGCTGAATTGTGCACCAGCTAAGGGGCAGGTTCGTGGTCAGACTGCCAGGCTTCGAACCCCAGCTCCACCACTTCCTACCTGTATGACCCAGGGCAAGTTACCTTGCCTGTGTGTTGGTTTCCTTATCTGAAAACGAGGATTATAGTGATATTGATGTCATGGGGCTACTGTGAGTGTTAAATGAGAAAATACCTGCAAAGCACTTAGAACGGTGTTTAGCATGTTAAGCAGGGGCTTAATAAATGTAAGCTATTATCATTAATTGCTCTTATTTCAGATATAATGCTCTTTAAAGGTTAAGAGAGTCTGCAAAGAAAGGGATGGGGAGGAACATATCCATATGTCAGAATGCAGCATGCTGAATAGTATCAGAGAGATGAACAAAGAGGTTAGGAGCCAAATATAAAGCCAAAAATTCATTAGAAGAAACAGGGAGAGCTTCACTGAGAACAGCAAGCTCATTCCAGCTTCAACAAGTGCTGACAGTTTCAGTACCATTCAGGGAGTGGCGAAGGATGAGGCTAAAGGGGTGAGCAGGAGCCAAATCATTCAGGGGCCTCATGGACCGCAGTAAAAATCTGGACTCAGTCCTGAAGACAATGAGGAGTCACCACTGAAGCATGTTAAGCCGGAATGTGACAAGATCAGATTTAGGTTTCGGAAACATGGAGCTCAAAGCAAGGTCCATATGGAAGGGGGCTTAAAGATAATGTGCTCCACTACTGGGTATATGCCCAAAAGAAAGGAAATCAGTATTTTAAAGAGATTCTACAGCCCCATATTTGTTGCAGCACTGTTCACAATAGCCAAGATTTGAAAGCAACGTAAGTGTCCAATACAGATGAATGGAGAAAGAAAATGTGGTACATATACACAATGGAGTACTATTTAGCCATAAAAAAGAATGAGAGTCTGTCACTTGCATCAATACGGATGGAACTGGGGATCATGATGTTAAGTGAAATAAGCCAGGCACACGAAGACAAACATCACATGTTCTCACTTATTTGTGGGATCTGAAAATCAAAACAATAGAACTCATGGAGATAAGAGTTGCAAGATGGTTACCAGAGGCTGGGAAGGGGAATAGGATTGGATTGGGAGGAAGAAGGTGGGGATGGTTAATGGGACCAAAAAAAAATTAGAAAGAATAAATAAGACTTAGTATTTGATAGTATAATGGGGTGACTATAATCAATAATAATTGTACATTTAAAAATAACTAAAAGAGGCTGGGTGCAGTGGCTCATGCCTGTAATCCCAGCACTTTGAAAGGCTGAGGCAGCTGGATCACAAGGTCAGGAGTTGAGACCAGCTTGGCCAATATGGCGAAACCCCATCTCTACAAAAAATACAAAAATTAGCCAGGCACAGTGGCAAGTGCCTATAGTCCCAGCTACTTGGAAGACTGAGAAAGGAAAATCACTTGAACCCAGGAGACAGAGGTTGCAGTGAGCCAAAATGGCACAACCGCACTCCAACCTGGGCGACAGAGCAAGATTCCATCTCCAAAAATAAAAAATAACTGAAAGAGTATAACTGAATCATTTGTAACACAAACGATAAGTGCTTGAGTGGCCAGGCACAGTGGCTCATGCCTGTAATCCCAGCACTTTGGGAGGTCAAGGAGGGCAGATCACTTGATCCCAGGAGTTTGAGACCAGCCTGGAAAACATGGCAAAACTCCATCTCTTAAAAAATAAATGCAAAAATTGGGCCGGGCGCAGTGGCTCAAGCCTGTAATCCCAGCACTTTGGGAGGCCGAGGCGGGTGGATCACAAGGTCAAGAGATCGAGACCATCCTGGTCAACATGGTGAAACCCTGTCTCTACTAAAAATACAAAAAACTAGCTGGGCATGGTGGCATGTGCCTGTAATCCCAGCTACTCAGGAGGCTGAGACAGGAGAATTGCCTGAACCCAGGAGGCTGAGGTTGCGGTGAGCCGAGATCACGCCATTGCACTCCAGCCTGGGTAACAAGAGCGAAACTCCATCTCAAAAAAAAATAAATAAACGCAAAAATTAGCCAGGTGTAATGGTGCACACCTGTAGTCCCAGCTACTGGGGGGCAACAGAGGGTGCTGAGGCAGGAGAATCACTTGAGTCCAGGAGTTTGAGGTTACAGATCATGCCACTGCACTCCAGCCTTAGTGATAGAGCAAAACCTTGTCTCAAAAAAAAAACAAAACAAAGCCTCGAAGGGATAGATACCCGATTTTTTTGATGTGATTACACACTGTATTCCTATATCAAAATATTTCATGTACTCCACAAATATATATACCATGTACCCAAATAATTAAAAATCATCATTTAAAAATTTTTAATTTTTTTATTATACTTTAAGTTCTAGGGTACATGTGCAGAATGTACAGGTTTGTTAATAGGCATACATGTGCCACAGTGGTTTTGCTGCATCCATCACCCCATCATCTACATTAGGTATTTCTCCTAATACTATCCCTCCCCTAGGCCCTGACCCCCTGCTATCCCTCCCCTAGTCCCCCACCCCCCGATAGGCCCCAGTGTGTGATGTTCCCCTTCCTGTGTCCGTGTATTCTCATTGTTCAACACCCCAAATTTTTAAGAATATGGAAAAGATAGTGTGGCAAGAAATGGTATGGGCCTAAATTAAGAGACTGACAAGGAGCCAGTGAAGATGAATTTGAGGGCAACTGAGGAGGTCAAATGGACAGGCCTGGGCAGGGTGGGGTGGTAGACACCAACAGCCTGCCAGTCTAGGTGACAGGATGAATGGCAATGCACTCACCATAATGAGAAGCAAGGGGAAGGAGAGCAGGTCTAGAAGAGGAACTTAGGTCTGCACATGGTGACTGTGCCGTGGAAAGGTGGAGGGGCCATTAGAGTGGGGAGGCTGCTGGGCAGATGAACAAGTGGTGTCTTGAACCTAGGAGAACAACTTGGACTGAAGACACGTATTACAGTGTGAGTATACATGTGGTAGCAAAAACATTCCTGGTGAATTAAATTATCCAGGAGAGATTAGTAAGGTGAAAAGAGGTTTGAGGACAGAACCCTGGAGAATCAGCAATATTTAAAGGTTGGAAGAAAAAATAGGACCCAGACAAAAAGAGCCAGAGGTATTAGAGAGACCATGCAGAAAACCTTGAGAGAACAATGCTATAGAAGCCAAAGGAGAGGAAGGGAGTGCCAGGTAACACCAGAATCCAGGACTCATGACAGAATGAGAAGTAACCAACAAGCACCCAAGCCCATCAATTTTGGTTATATTCATAAAATACTTCCATGAGAAAGATATAAGATACCAAAATAAATGAACACACTTCTCCAAATTTAGACTGTTGAAGAGACTACCAAATCAAACACACTTAATCTGCTTGTGATCTCACTGAGGTTAGAAAACAACTTCCAGCATCAGAAAGCTGCCAGCATCATGACAACTTTAAAAAAAAATTAAAATATATGACAGCTGAACACCATGGGCAAAGCAAAGCCTTGGAATATAAAATCCAAGTTCCATCCAAATTCCTTCTCATAACGACATTAAGACTAATGTATAAGCTTATAATTTCTAAAAATTGTAAACTCATCTCTTCCTGAGAGCCCAACTTGATTCCTGCTTAGCTGGAAAAGTTCTGTTGAACTGTCTGAGGTTTTTGCTACTAGATACACAGGCATGTCTCTGGAATACAAGGTCTGATCTGAAGCAACATTTCAAGTAGTTACACACTCAAGATACATTTCATACCCAACATTAAATGTCTTGAGTTACACACTCAAGACACATTACATACCCAATACTTATTTGCAACTGTAGCTATACATGCCTGGTTATTTGGCAATCACTCAAAATGAATCTGCTTGGGTAACTGATTATCACGCAACCACACAGTACTCAAGAAGTTGCCAAAAATCAATTCTGAGACAAGAGATATAGAATCACACTAAAGAATAGAAAAACAGACAACAAAAGAGTCTGGGTCTTCCAAGATTTCTGAGGAAGAACATATATTCCAGAATCCAGGGCTCAGAATCACAATGCATGCAAAATTACAGCACAAGGTCTTGGAACTTAATAACCGAAATCCACAGTGATCGTACACAACATTTGTCTCTTACCCCAAACCTCTTACATTCTGTTCATTAGATTTTAAGATCTACACACATAAATGAGATAAAATGGAACATAAGCCTAAAGACTTTATTACTGGTTTAAATACTCGCAATGCCACAATCTGCCTCAGACAAATCAGAGTCATGTGGCTAAATGTGCAAACAATTACTCGATTTAATTTCATCTTGCAGAAGTTGAAAGCAAGCTGTAATCACAGTGGATGCTGCTCATTTTATTCCAAAAGCCACCATCTTTTGTGTTCCTGATTGGATTTTATTCTTGGACACAAGCAGAATGGCTGACCAGAATTTCTTTCTGGGTTTCCATACTAAGCATGCTAATTCATAGGGTATTAAGAGAGTCATGCCTAAATAAAACAGCTGGATCTGTTCTGTCCTAAAGGGGCTTATTTCAGCTCCTTAAAGAGACAAGGTCCAAGCTAAGCCACTGCCCAAACCTTCAGACTGAACAGCTGGACAACTTATTTGCACTGAGTCCTGGAAGCTCATAAAGTCAACAGCCCTGGTCTTTAGGTGAAGAAGGAGCCCAAAGCCATTCTAGATCATAGTCTACCTTTAGATTGGTAGGTAAAAGCAGATTCCAGGATTAGTCCTAGTGCCCTGCTAAGGCCTTGGATAAGTTACTCAATCTCTTTGCCTCATCTTTTTCATCTGTAAAATGGAGATAACAGAACTTGCACGGAGTTAATGTGAGGAATAGATAAGAGTGTGCACCTTAAGAGTTTAGCACAAGACCTTGCATGTATTAAGTTTCCATGAGCATCATTAATAGCTAATAACCTAATAGAGAAAAATCTGTATATGAGTTATCTATGACTTCATAACAAATTACCCCAAAGCTTAGTGGCTTAAAATAGTGAGCATTAATGAGCTCAGTTTCTCTGGGTCAGGAATCTGGGCACAGTTTTGCTCAGTGCCTCTGCCTCAAGACTCCTCACAGGCTGCAATCAAGGGATCTGCCAAGGTTTCATGGGAAGCTTGGAGGGAGGGAGGAGCCACCTCAAAGTCCACTCACATGGTTGTTGGCAGGATTCAGGTCCTCAGGGACTACTGGACTGAGAGCCTCAGCTCCTCACTGGTGGCTGGCAACCAGAAGCCTCCCTCTGTTCCTTGACACATGGCCTAGGTCTCTGGTAGGGTAGCCTAGAGTATGGCCACTGGCCTCCATCAGGGCAAACAAAGAAGGCAGTAAGAGAGGGCACACAAGCTGGAAGCCACATTCTCTCTGTAACCTCATTTCAGAAGTGACATCCTATACTTTTGCAATATTCTACTGGCTAGAAATGAGTCACTAGGTCCAGCCATACTCAAGGAGAGAGGACTACACAAGGGCATGAATGTCAGGTGAGAATATTTGAGGACCTCCTGAGAGGTGTACCTATTGCAATCCGAAAAGCCAAAATCTTCACAATGAGCTTCCAACTCACTCTTTCCTTCTTTCAACAACTATTTGAGTACCTACTTGGTGCCAAGCACTGTACAAGGGCCCTGAAAACGTATTAAAGAAAACAGACACACTTCTGTTCTCATGAAGCATATAATCTGGCAGAGGAAACAGATATTAAAGAAAACAAATTGTCATTGACCTAAAGGCTTGACAAGGGCAATGAAGAAAAATTTACATCTGATAATATCGTGAGAGGAATGTGATCTGCTTGGGATTCAAATAAGGCTTTCCTAAGGAGGAGACCCAGGCTGACACTAAAAGGATGAGGAAGAGTTAACCAGGTAAAGAGCATGGCCAGCCAGGAGACAGCATTTCAGACACAAAGGAAATAGAGTTTATGAAGGCTGCAAGGTTGAAAGTGTTTTGTACATGACAGGGGCTCAGCAAATGGAAGGGTGGAGGCCAGATAAACAGTTTTAATAAAACTCACTTTGGTCTCAAATCCTCCACACTTTTAAAACATCCAGTGCCTTCAGGGCTTAGAATTATTTTAATAATTTTTCTATTAAAACAGCTTTATACAGTAGGACACACTGTCTGTAACCAAAATCAGATCTCACTCCAATGGACTGCTGCTCACCAAAAGACTCACTTAGAACAGTCTCCTCATTCCATTTCTTAAAATTCAATCAATTTTTACGTAGTAATGCTGCTTACTGACTCCTGGAGTTAAAGAGAACAGAGGAATGCCAATACATGGCAGAGGTAGACTGACACACTCAAAGATGTTTTTCTTTTGATTCTCATGGTTAAAGAATAGACCCAGAAACAGACACAGCCCAGTGGGCATTTAAATTAAGAACTTTCCTGCAAGCCATTTGAATTCTGCCAATGCTTTTTCCTGTTTACCAGCAAGCTGTAGGTTCAAGCATCAGCCATAGAAGGACACATTGCAATACATCTGAAATCTGATACATTTGTACAGGAAAAGAAATTAACAGATGCTCATTATATCCACATTAACCTGGGCTGATATACTTATGACAAATGGCTTACTTACACTGTCATCCTATTGACAAAGGACCATCTTTTCTATTGATACTGCAAAATCCCCAAGTACACTGTCAGTAGCCAATACATACATAATAATAATGCAATGGAAGTTTTCGGGGAGAGTAACAAATTTTTATTATGCTCAAAAATTGAGTGTCAGCTGAAAGTCAGCTATGGGAACTGCCCGCCTTCAGCCCCACTTCCCACAGAACCAGTACCAGGATGGAATTCCCAAAGTGAAACCCACAGGGAGAAGGAAGCAGGCATGATCACAGTTACATGCTTTCCTGGGTCAAGAAGCTGTGGTGAGATAAAACTGAGAAAGAAAGGCTGTTCCCTGGAACACACACACATCTGCCAACAACTGTCCCCTCACTCACCTCACCACAGCTAAGGCCCATGATAATAGGAGAAGGGGAGTCAGGAATGATGGGCCTGCAGAAAACCACTTAATAAAAGAGTTCCTTAACCTTTTAAAATAGTTTTGTAAACTGCAGGAAGCTGGAGGGCCCTAAATTTAGAGTCTGTGGGCAGATAAAACAAGCCTCTGGCTGAAAGTTGAAAGAACTGGATTCCAGCATCAACTAATTAACTCTTTGGCTTTTAACAATGGCTTCAATGAATCAATTAACAAGTTATTATTGAGTGGCTATTACATAGCCAGTGCTGAGAAAGCTGTGGGCTTGATACAAAGGCTGTTAAGAGTTCATTGCTTGCCCTCAAGGAACTTAACATTTTAACTCAGGAGGAAAAAACTAATGTGTAGTCAGCTTGTGTAGTCAGCTTTTCAGAACCAGCCAGGAACAACTTTGCTATTCAGTCATTCAAGAGTTGGAACCTTTAAATATAAAAGCTTTTCAACAGTTAAGTGCTTTTACCATGGAAATCTTTCAGAAATATACTATCTTACCATTCCCAGTTTTTCTTAAAGGCACGAACCCTGGTTCTTATCAATATTAATAAGAGTTATGCAAAAAAAAAAGTTAGGAGATCCTACGGTAAGTTTGGGAAACAATGGGTTGAAAAGTTAAATGGTATCTTTAACTATAGAACATGTTAGAGCCCTTTAAAAACTAATGTGTACTGCACATATCTAAAGGAAATATATTCTTCTCTAGGGAATCATTTATTCTCATGGGATTAAGGTTCAGTGCAACATACTTTGGAAAGACTGTGCTATACATATCCCATCCTCCTTGAGTAAATGTTCCCGATGGCTCAGAACAGTCTTATGGGGATGGACTGGTGATATGGATGAGCTGCTGCAGGGAAATGCCTTTCCTCCATTGGCCACCCCCACCAAAGAGGCTATTCCATGGGCGGTGGCTGTGGACACTACTCAGTCATGCTCCATTACTGACTATGCTGCTATACAGTGGGCTTTCAGAGCAGCTCAACCTTGACATTCCCATCTGGGATCCAGAGGCTGGCTGTGAAAACCTCCCAGGACCTGGGACACTCTTCACTCCATTATGCTACTGTAAGTTATCTCCTACCCTTGAAGCTCCAGCTCCCTTAGAAAGACTCTAGACCACACTGATCTCCTGCTCAGTTCAGAGCACAGATGCCCTGCATGATGTTCGTGGCACTCACCTGGGCTCTGCCTTATGCATTTCAAAGCCATCCACAATGAAATGTATTTGACCATTTGTTGTGGATGGATTTATGGGGCATCCTCAGCTAAACAATGTGTTCCAGAAGAGCAGTGTCCTTGTGTCTTCCTGTGGCACTGAGAACATACTTTAAATTTTTGCTGATTGATCAAAAAAAAATTAAAGAGAAATGTAAGGTATTGTTATGAAAAGAGGTCAGTCAAGCTGGGTCAGCCAGCCTGGCACTGGCCTTCTGAGATAAGAGCTATGCTGTTTTGTCTTATCCATGGGCACAGTGTGGGAGGTGAGGCTGATCCCACACTGTGATGATAGTATTAGCAAGAAGTCCAAACCCAGGCAGAGGTAGAAGAGGCCACAGGGACATCCAGAAGGTTTCTGAAGGTACGGCTGCTGAGCACAGTGCCCTCGAGACCCCAGCATGCCCTGACAAGTGGTCAGCCATCTCCAAGTCTAGTGTGGTGGCTCACCCAAGAGCTGTGTACTCTGCAGTCCACAGAGACTGCCTTGGTACCAAGCCCACCGAAGCCAGAGAGGAAATCTGATTTCTTAAAATCACTGGTCACTGGTTCACCAAACAGTAAACAGAAAAAAATTATAGCTTCCCTCTCTCCAATACTAAAAGGGAGAATCTGCCTGGAGGAAGCTGCCCAGTGGTCTGGCACACTCCCCAGCCTCACGGGAAGCATGATAGCTAGGAGCATGAGTAACTGGAGGCAGATCAGCCAGCTCTCTAGTGGTTAGTCATCCAACCTTGGGCAACATGGTTAATGTTCAGAGCCTGTCTTCTTGTGTGTAAATGTAAATACGGGGAAAAGTTTTTTCATAGGGTTGTTGTGAGAGTAATATGAGTTAATTGCACAAATTCCTCAGCCCAGCACTTGGCATGCAGTAAATGCTCACTAAATGCTGGCATTACTGATCAACAGCTCCACCTGCTCTGTGCAGGACTAAGCTCTGTTCAACTCTCTAACCCAAACTGAAATCTCCAGAGCCACATGGGGTGACCCTGGGCTGATCTATTCAGATGATAGAGGCTTAATAAATGACACTTATTTTTTGCATAATTAGATTTGCAGATTTTGCTGCCCTCCCCACCAAATCATAATACTCCCCGAAATCAAATTACTTGTATATTTTTACTTTTTTATTTCTTTGCTACTCAATAGCTATGAGGATTTGGGCAGCTTCCTTATCTGTAAAAACGGAGATGATGATGGCACCTATTTCATTCAGTTGCTGCAAAGGTTAAACGGAATACAAGTAATGTGCTCAGGCCATAGAAATTTCTCAGTCAATAGTAGCTGCTATTCTTATTTGTGCATCTGTATTTGCCAGAATCAAGAAAAAGACCCATCACCACTGCTGTTTCCACCACAGCATGGCTAACAAACATTGCTGGAAACTGCAGGACCCCGGTGACTATCATAAATTAATGTGAAAGCCCAGCATAGATAATGATGGCTCCTGGAGGCCAGCCGTCAGCAGATCAGATCCATGGCAAAGTGCACCACACCTAGGAGGGCAAGGTCTCAGCAGCCAGAAAAGGAGTGTCTCCCAAGAGCAGGATGGGCCCCATCACTCCCTCCACTTCTCGGCAGGGAAATAAGAGGCTGAGAACAAAGTGATCAAGAAACTCCACAGCCTTGCAATCAGTGAAGAGGTAATCACACATCCATGGGACCTGAGGGCATGGAAAATAATAGGGCAGAGTGACTTCACCCAGTAGACTGGGCAGGAGAGGAGAATAGAGCAACTGACAAGGGTGAGCAGAAATAAGAGGGATGAAAACATCCCTCAAGTCACAAATTGAGGTGCCAGATTCAGACTCTCTCTCCACTAATGAATTCATCTGGAGGGTGGCTTGCCGAAGACTCACTGCCATGAACTCATAGGAGGACACATCAGGGGCCCTGGCTTACTGCGGCCAACAGACACTTCACACAGTTGGAGTGGACCTTAGGAACAAGGACACTTCATGAGTGCTTTAGTCTGCGGCTGCAATTCTCCAGAGGCAGGGTTTCTGGTCAGACAGGAGCAATCTGCATCATACTATCTTCTCTTTGACTCCCCCATCACCACCTCATCCAGGAAGAAGGGATTCTGCTCAAACCTTAAAAGAATGTCTTAAGTACACACACAAAAAATGCTCAATGCAAACTAACATTTCACTGAGATCTCATGTTTTTCCTATCAGGACAAAAATCCAAAAGGCAATCACTCAGTCAGTTGGGAGAAAACAGACACTCACATGTGCCACTGGTAGGGGCGTTAACTGGGGCAACCCATGGAAGGGGAGTGTAATTTGGCAATATTCATTAACATAATGCATATACCCTTGAACCAAGCAAATTCATTTCTCAAACCTACAGATATAGCTGCACATGAACGAAATGAGGCTTCCCTAAGATTATTCATTACAGCATTGTTTTTAACAGCATAACATAGGAAACAACCCCAGTTTTCACCAATAGGAGACAAGGTAAATAAATCAAAATACATTCAGAGAATGGAATACTAGGCAACTTTCAAAAAAAAAAAAAAGAAAGAAAGAAATAGGATCCAACAGAAAAATGAGCAAAATTCATAAAATATCCACACAAATGATTTGAGAAGATGCTCTACTTCACTTACAATAAAAGAAATACCAATTCAAACCACACTGTGATACCATTTCTTACCTATCCTGCTTGCAAAAGTCCAAATGCTTCATCACATATTCTGTTGGCAAAGCTGCAGGAAGAAAAGCACTGTTCTATGTTGCTGGTTAAAGTGCAAAATGGTTCAGCCCTGTGGAGAGGGATTTGGCAATTGCTGACAAACCTGCATATGCTTCTGCTATGACCCAGCAATTCCCCTCCTAGGAATTTACCCCAAAGATACATACTTTTGCAAATACGAAACAACAGATGCACAGGTTATTCACTCACCCTCAGGAATATGCCAGAAAATGTTCAAACCACCTAAATGTTCATCCATAGGAGACTGGCTGAATAAACAACTACAAATCCACACAATGGGAAAAATTCTGCACCATATGAAAGAAAAAGATCTTGATAAACTGCTATAAGCTGTTTCCATGTATTGGTAAGCGGAAAAAAAGGAAGGGTCAAAACTAAACATGTATACATATATACATATGAGAAGAGAGGAAATAAAAACATACGAATATACATCCTTGCTTTTGTAGAAAGAAACAGAAATAATAAAATAGTAGCTACCGGAAATGGTTCTCACAGTGGGTAGGAGGAATGGGGGTTGGGGGGAAGGACAGTAGCAGGGAGTAAGATTTCTATTCTCTATATAGTTTTGATTTTGAACATAAATGTTTTATATTTTCAAGAAATAAATTTTAAAGTGATGAACAAAGCACACCCTAAAGTTGAATACAAATAGTAATAAGCAGACCTAATTGTATATTAACATGGAAACAAAATCACTGTAAAAATAATAATTTGTCCAAGTAATTTTCAAAACACCACTCCTTTAAATCTTTAAAGGCATATACCATAAGAACAAAAAGAGCTGGCTGTCTATAGCACCTGAATTATTTTCTTCGCACTGTTAGGACAACCTCACTTCACAACTTTAATAAAGCTAAATGCCCATCAATCAAAGAGTGGACAAAGAACCTGTGGTGTATATACATGATGGAATACTATGCAGCCATTAAAAGGAATGAATTAACAGCATTTGCACTGAACTGGATGAGACTGGAGATTATTATTCTAAGTGAAGTAACTCAGGAATGGAAATCCAAACATTGCATGTTCTCACTGATATGTGGGAGCAAAGCTATGAGGACACAAAGGCCTAAGAATGATACCATGTGACTTTGGGGACGTGGGGAGAAGAGTAGAAGGGGGTGAGGAATAAGAGACACATATATGGTGCAGTGTATACTGCACAGGTGATGGGTGCACCATGATCTCACAAATAACCACTAAAGAAGTTACTAATATAACGAAATACCACCTATTCCTCTATAACTTACGGAAAAATAAAAAAGAAATCTTAAACTTTTGTAGGTTTGTTGTATAATCAGTACTGTAATTCCTAGACTCCTGAATACACTGTAGAATACAATAAATAAGTATATGTACTGATATTATTTGGAATCAGGGTTCCCACTGTGGGAAAAATAAAGAGCCTATTTTATGAAGTCTAATGGTATGGTGTTAGATTTACACTGAAACTATCGATATGAGCTCATAATTTTTATCATTCCTACCTCTGTGTAGTTAAAGTGCCTAAAAGTAATGACAAGTCCCAAACGTGGCGTGCACACCCAGCCCCCAGATCTTGGTTTGTAAATACCAGTCCTCATTAGAAAGAACCAGGATTCTTCAAATCTGATTCCAAGACTCAGGAAATGCAAGATAAGCCTAGAATATCTCATTATGCCAGAAAGTAAGCAAGTTCTCAAAAGAACAGAAAAGCAAGCTTGAAAGGGATCCCAGAGTCAAATTTGGGACAATTAGTGCATCAACAGGTGCAGCAATGTCCACAACAACATGCTGAATGGTAACTGAACTGAAAAAAAAAAAAAGTCCAGGAGTCCACAGTGTTACTAACAAAGTGGGAGAGCAATGAAGCTCTTCTTTACTAAAAAATACTAGTGAAAACATTTAGGTAGAACTGGAAAATCATCACTTTGCAATGTAATACTATAGGAAAGGGCCATTAATGGATGCTATAGTCATTGGGTAAAGGTTGTGAAGAACAGGATATTCACATGCTCTCAAAATTCCAACTTACAGATTATTTATTGGATACAAAGGAAACAGAGTGCCTTTACACTGAGCTAGCTGGCAGCACACTCCCTTAACCAAGTGATCAAACTAAGCATCCCCAACAGTGAGACAAAGTGGCATTAGACATCTTATGTGATACAGTGGGAAGTGTAATACAGAACATCACTGCTGTGGTCTTCCTGGTGAAGTGCCTGATCAGAGTCCAATAGTGAAGAAGCAACCAGGCAAATACAGATGGGGTAACATTCAATAGGACAACCTGCCTCAACTTTTGAAAAACAGCCATGTCCTGAAAGACCCCCCTTCCCCAAAGTGGTAGCAGTACTCTTCTCTTTTCTAGATAAAAGGTGACATAACAACCAAATTCAATATCTCACAGATCCTGGAATGGAAGAAAAAAACACTTACATATAATGCTTTTGTAAAGTAACAGAAAATGTTTTTCAACAAGGTTCTGGCTAAAGAAAGTAAGAAGTGTTAAGGCAGACTTGATAGCATTATTATATTAATGCTAAACTTGGGTCTGATAATTTTGTTATTGAAAACATGAGATACTTAGTTATTGCATCACTTAAAGTGTCCTTTTTTTTTTTTGAGACAGGGTCTTCCTATGTGGTCCAGGCTGGAGTGCTGTGGCACAACCATGTCTCACTGCAGCCTTGAACTCCTGGGCTCAAGCCATCCTGCCAACTAGCCTCATGAGTACTTGGGACTACAGGTACATCATGCTGGCTAATTTTATTCTTTGTAAAGATGGGGTCTCATTATGCGGCCTAGGCTGGTCTTGAACACCTGGCCTCAAATAATCCTCCTGCCTTAACCTTCCAAAGTGCTGGGATTATAGTATGAGCAACCAAACCTGGCCTAAAGGGTTTTAAACACACACAAAAAAAGATGAAGATGTTGCGGCAGATCCAAGATGGCTGAATAGGAACAGCTCTGGAGTGCAGTTCCCAGTGTAAGCAACACAGAGAGTGAGTAAACACCGCATTTCCAAATGAGTTATTACTGCCCAAAGACAAGGAGATTCCCAGGTTGAAAAGCACCATGAGTTCCCAGCACAGCTGTTTTACCCAGCACAGCAGGTCTCCACACAAAAACTCACAGCAGCCAAAAAATCTGGGCAGCTATTTCAACTGGCGCCTCAAACACCTGGAAGACAGAGCCACCCATTCAACTGAAGAAAAGGGGGCTGAAGCAGGGAACCAGGTGATCTGACTCAGCCGGTCCCACTCCTACAAGACCAGCAATCTGAAACACTCTGGACTCTGAGTTTCGCAGCAAGCGCAGCTGGACCCAGGAGGGTCCTGCTCTGTTGGAGAAAGGGCATCTGCCATCACTGAGGCAGTCTGCCATTACTGAGGCAGTTCTAACTATACCTCTATAGATAAAACCACAAGTAAGTTCACCCAACAAGTGGGCAGAGCCCACAGCAGCTCAGCAATGCCTCTGCTGGCAGAGTGTGACTAGGCTACCTCCTTGCTGGGCAGAGCAGCTCTGAAAAACGGCAGCAGCACATCAGAAACTTATAAATAAAGCCCCACCTTCCCAGGACAAAGCACCTGGGGGAAAAAAGGTGGTTATGAGTTTGGCTGCAGCAGACTTAAACGTACCTTCCCAGCAGCTCTGAATAGAACAATGGAGCTCACAGCTCAGCACTTGAGCTCCCATAAGGGACAGACTCTTCAAACAGCTCCCTGATGCCTGTATATCCAATGAGTCACCTCATAAAGGAGAGCTCAGGCTGACATCTGGCAGGTATCCCTCTGGGACTAAGATAACAAAAGAAGAAACTGGCAGCAACCCTTAGTGTTCTGCAGCCACCACAGGTGACCCCCAGGCAAGCAGGGTCTGAAGTGGATCTCCAGCAGTCCTACACCAGAGGGACCTCACTGTTAGAAGGAAACTAAAAAGCAGAAAGAAATAACTTCATCATCAATAAAAAGGATGTCCACTCAGAGGCCTAATCTGAAAGTCACCAACTACAAAGACCACAGGTAGATAAATCCACAAAGACAGGAAGATACCCATGCAAAAAGGATGAAAATGCCCAAAATCAGAATGCCTCTCCTCCTCCAAGGGATCACAACTCCTCACCAGCAAGGGAACAAAGCTGCATGAAGAATGAGTCTGATTACTTGACAGAAAACGGCTTCAGACGGTGGGAATAACAAACTTCTCTGAACTAAAAGAACATGTTCTAACCCAATGCAAATAAACTAATAACCTTGAAAAAAGGTTTGACAAAATGCTAATGAGAATAAACAACTTAAGAAGAATATAAACAACTTGATGAAGCTAAAAAACACAACACGAGAACTTCACGAAGCATACACAAGTTTCAATAGCCAAATCGACCAAGCAGAAGAAAGGATATCAGAGATTGAAGATCAACCCAATGAAATAAAATGAGAGGCAAGATTAGAGAAAAAAGAGTGAAAAGAAATAAACAAAGCCTCCAAGAAATATGAGATTATGTGAAAAGACCTAATTGATGTTTAATAAGTGTACTCGAATGTGATGGAGAGAATGAATCCAAGTTAGAAAACACTCTTCAGCATATTATCCAGGAGAATTTCCCCAACCTAACAAGGCAGGCCAATATTCAAGTCCAGGAAATACAGAGAACACCACAAAGATATTCCTCAAGAAGAGCAACCCAAAGGCACATAATCTTCATATTCACAAGGGTTGAAATAAAGGAAAAAATGCTAAGGGCAGCCTAAAAGAAAGGTTGGGTTACCCACAAAGGGAAGCCCATCAGACTCACAGCAGATCTCTCAGCACAAACCCAACAAGCCAGAAGAGAGTGGGGCCAAAATTCAACATCCTTAATGGAAAGCACTTTCAACCTAGAATTTCATATCCAGCCAAACTAAGCTTCATAATTGAAGGAGAAATAAAATTCCTTTACAAACAAGGAATTGCTGAGAGATTTTGTCACCACCAGGCCTGCCTTACAAGAGCTCCTGAAAGAAACACTAAACATAGAAAGGAACAACCACTACCAGCTACTCCAAAAACATACCAAATGGTAAAGAACATTGACACAATGAAGAAGCTGCATCAACTAATGGGCAAAACAACCAGCTTGCATCAAAATGGCAGGATCAAATTCCCACATAACAATATTAACCTTAAATGTAAATGGGCTAAATGCCCCAATCAAAAGACACAGACTGGCAAATTGGATAAAAGGTCAAAAACCTTCAGTGTGCTGTATCCAGGAAACCCATCTCACATGCAAGGACACACATAGGCTCAAAATAAAGGGATGGAGGAGGATTTACCAAGCAAATGGAGAGCAAAAAAACAAAAGCAGGAGTTGCAATCCTAGCTTCTGATAAAATAGACTTTAAACCAACAAAGATCAAAAGACACAAAGGTATTACATAATGGTAAAAGGATCAATGAAACAAGAAGAGCTAACGATCCTAAATATATATGCACCCAATACAGGATCACCCAGATACATAAAGCAAGTTATTCATGACCTACAAAGAGATTTTGACAGCCACATGACAATAGTGGGAGACTTTAACACTCCACTGTCAGTATTAGGCAGATCAACGAGACTGAAAATTAACAAGGACATCCAGGACTTGAACTCAGATGTGGACTAAGCAAACCTAATAGACATCTACAGAACTCTCCACCCCAAATCCACAGAATATACATTCTTCTGAGCACCACATTGCACCTACTCTAAAATTGACCACATTATTGGAAGTAAATCACTCCTCGGCAAATGCAAAACAACAGAAATCATAACAAACAGTCTCTCAGACCACAGTGCAATTAAATTAGAACTTGGGATTAAGAAATTAACTCAGAACCACATAACTTCATGGAAACTGAACTGGCTCTTGAATGGTGACTGGATAAACAATGAAATGAAGGCAGAAATAAAAATATTCTTCAAAATCAACAAGAACGAAGACACAACATACCAGAATCTCTGGGACAAATCTAAAGCAGTGTCTAGAGGAAAATTTATAGCAATAAATGTCCACGAGATGCAAGGAAAGATGTAAAATCAACACCCTATCATCGAAATTGAAAGAGCTGGACGAGCAAGAAAAAAAAAAAACTCAAAAGCTAGCAGAAGACAAGAAATAACTAAGATCGCAGTAGAACTGAAGGAGACAGAGACACAAAAAAACCTTTCAAAAAAATTAATAAATCCAGGAGCTGGTTTTTTGAGAATATCAACAAAATAGAGCACTAGCCAGATTAACACAAAGAGAAAGAAGAATCAAATAGATGCAATAAAAAATGGTAAAGGAGGTATCACTACCAATTCCACAGAAATATAAACTACCATCATAGATTACTACAAACAACTCTATGCACATAAACCAATAAACCTGGAAGAAACAGATAAATTCCTGGACATTTGCACACTCCCAAGCCTAAACCAGGAAGAAGTCGAAACCTTCAATAGACCAATAACAAGGGCTGAAGTTGAGGCAGCAATTAATAGCCTACCAATAAAGAAAAGCCCAGAGCCAGAGGGGTTCACAGCCAATTTCTACCAGACATACAAAGAGGAGCTGGTACCACTTCTTCTGAAACTATTCCAAACAATCTAAAAAGAGGGAATCCTTCCCAAATCATTGTATGAGACCAACATCATCCTGATACCAAAACCCGGCAGAGACTCAACAAAAAAAACTTCAGGCCAATATCCACGATGAACACAGATGCAAAAATCTTCAATAAAATACTGGCAAACTGATTGCAACAGCACATCACAAAGCTTATCCATCATGATCAAGTAGGCTTCATCCCAGGGATGCAAGGCTAGTTCAACATACGCAAGTCTATAAACATAATCCACCACATAAACAGAACCAAATTTTAAAAACCACATGATTATCTCAATAGATGCAGAGAAGGCCCTCAGAAAAAATTCAACAGCCCTTCATGCTAAAAACTCTCAATAAACGAGGTATCGACAGAACATATCTCAAAATAATAAAAGCTATTTACAACAAACCCACAGCCAATAACATACTGAATGGGCAAAAACTGGAAACATTCCCTTTAAAATCTGGCACTAGACAAGGTGCCCTCTCTCACCACTCCTATTCAATCTAGTATGGGAAGTTCTAGCCAGAGCAATCAGGTAAGAAAAAGAAATTAAAGGTATTCAATTAGGAAAGGAGGAAGTTAAATTGTCTCTATTTGCACATGACATGATTGTATATTTAGAGGACCCCATCATCTCAGCCCAAAATCTCCTTAAACTGATAAGCAACTTCAGCAAAGTCTCAGGATACAAAATCAATGTGCAGAAATCACAAGCATTCCTATAGACCAATAACAGACTTAAAGAGAGCCAAATCAAGAACAAACTGCCATTCACAATCGCTACAAAGAGAATCTAATACCTAGGAAAACAACTAACAAAGGATGTAAAGGACCTCTTCAAGGAGAACTACAAACCACTGCTCAACGAAATGAGAGAGGACACAAATGGACAGAAAAACATTCCATGCTCATGGTTAGGAAGAATCAATATTGTGAAAATGACCATACTGCCCAAAGTAATTTATAGATTCAACACTATCCCATCACATTACCTATGACCCCCTTCACAGAACTGGAAAAAAAAACACCTTAAACTTCATATGGAACCGAAAGAGAGCCCGCATAGCCAAGTCAATTCTAAGCAAAAAGAACAAAGCAGGAGGCATCACACTACCGGACTTCAAACTATACTACAAGGCTACAGTAATCAAAACAGCATGGTACTGGTACCAAAACAGAGACATAGACCAATGGAACAGAACAGAGACCCCAGAAGAAACACCACACATGTACAACCAACTGATCTTTGACAAACCTGACAAAAACAAGCAATGGGGAAAGGAGTCCCTGTTTAATAAGTGGTGTTGGGAAAACTGGCTAGCCATGTGCAGAAAACAGAAACTGGACCCCTTCCTGACACCTTACACTAAAATTACCTCCAGATGGCTTAAAGACTTAAAATAAGGCCTAACATCATAAAAACCCTAGAAGAAAACCTAGGCAAAACCATTCAGGACATAGGTATAGGCAACGACTTCATGACTGAAATGCCAAAAGCATTGGCAACAAAAACCAAAATAGACAAATAGGATCTAATTAAACTCCCGAGTTTCTGTACAGCAAAACAATCATTAGAGAAAACTGACAACCAACAGAATGGGAAAAATTTTTTGCATCTACCTATCTGACAAAGGGCTAATATCCAGAATCTACAAAGAAAGACGACAGATTTACAAGAAAAAAACAAGCCCATTCAAAAGTGGGCGAATGACATGAACAAACACTTTTAAAAAGAAGACATATATGAGGCCAACAAACATATGAAAAAATGCTCATCATCACTGGTCATTACAGAAATGCAAATTAAAATCACATTGAGATATACCATCCCATGCCAATTAGAATGGCAATCATCAAAAAATCTGGAGAGGACAGATGCTGGAGAGGAGGTGGAGAAATAGGAACACTTTTACATTGTTGGTGGGAGTATAAATTAGTTCAACCATTGTGGAAGACAGTGTGGCGATTCCTCAAGGACCTAGAAATAGAAATTCCATTTGACCCAGCAATCCCATCACTGGGTATATATCCAAAGGATGATAAATCATTCTATTATAAAGACACATGCACATGTATGTTCATTGCAGCACTGTTTACAATAGCAAAGACCTGGAACCAACCCAAATACCCATCAATGATAGACTGGACAGGGAAAATGTGGCACTTATACACCATGAAATACTATGAAGCCATAAAAAACGAGTTTGTGTCCTTTGTAGGGACACGGATGAATCTGGAAACCATCATTCTCAGCAAACTGACACAAGAACAGAAAAACAAACACTGTATGTTCTCACTCATAGGCTGGTGTTGAATAATGAGAACATATGTACACAGGAAGGGGAGCATGACACATTAGGATCTGTTGGGAGGCAACAGGGGAGGGACAGCAGAGGGTAGGGAGCTTGGGGAGGGATAACATGGGAAGAAGTGCCAGATATAGGTGATGGGGGGATGGAGGCAACAAACCACATTGCCATGTATGTACCTATGCAACAATCCTGCATGTTTTGCATAGGTACCCCAGAACCTAAAGTCCAATAAAATATATATTAAAAATAAAGATGAAGATGTCTGTGTTCTGATTTTTTTTTAAGTTTCTTTATCATATTTTATGTTTAAAAAGGCAAGCTAGAGAACAGTGTGTACAGACTTCTACCTTGGGGTAAAATGTTGTGAAGGGTGCAAATTATAGTGTTTTTTTTTAAGCTCAAGGGTACATGCACAGGTTACATAGGTAAACTCATGTCATGGGGGTTTGTTGTACAAATTTCATCATCCACGTATTAAGCCTAGTACCCAATAGTTATTTTTCCTGATCTTCTTCCCACCCTCCACTCTCCAGTAGTTCCCAAATTATACAGTAGCTTACATGCACACACACAATTTCTGGAAGATTGTGTAAGAAATTAATAAAGGTGGTCACCTGTAGCAGGTAGCAAAGAGAAGCAAAGAACAAAACAGCAGAAAAAAAAAAAACAGTGGTGGAAGCAAGTACATTTGCCCTTTTTGAAATATTTTGAATGCACAGATATTACCTACTAAAAAAAAGTCAGCACTGTGTTTTAGAAGAGAAAAGTAAAGATCTAGAAGGTGGAAGGAATAGGTCAGTGAAAGAACTAAGAACTTTGAGATCTTGAGGGTGGGGACCTTACCATTTTCTAGGAGTGTCAGTGATGTCTTGGTATTGTGAAACATGACCTTCTCAGGCTGAGTGGGTTAGAACAGGTGTGCAGCTCAGCAAAACCCATCAGAAGTCTTAGATTTTTGGCTGGACATGGTGGCTCATGCCTATAATCCCAGCACTTTGGCAGGCTGAAGGGAGTGGATCACTTGAAGTCAGAAGTTCAATACCAGCCTGGCCAACATGGTAAAACCCCATCTCTATTAAAAATACAAAAATCAGCCAGGCATGGGGGCAGGTGCCTGTAATCCCAGCTACTTGGGAGGCTGAGGTGGAAGGATCACTTGAACCTGGGAGGTGGAGGTCACAGTGAGCCGAGATCATGGCACTGCACTGCAGCCTGGGCAACAGAATAAGACTCCATCTCAAAAAAAAAAAAAAAAAAAAAAAAAAGTCTTACATATTATTTCCCAGCAATTCAGCAATTCTTTTACTAAAAATGTATCCCAAGGAAATAATAAAGATGAACAAAGATTTAATCACCAAAAATGTTCATAACATTGTTATAATAGGGAAAAACTGAACACAGTCCAAATGTTTTAAGAAGCCTTATTTAAATAAATTATTGAACTATCTACCCACAGAAATACTAGGCAGACGTGGTCAAAGTATATGCTGTGATCCAGAAAGATGTTTATGTAGCATTTTTAAATGAAGAGGGCGTATATACAACATGATTTCATTTAAAATTGTGTATGTGTGGGTATATAAATGCATAAAGCAATGTGGCTATCTTGGGGTGACAGGATTACAGGTTTTTTTTCTTATGATTAATTTTCTCAAAAAGTGAGATTTTATGGGTTTTTTTAAGTAGTGAATTTATTGTTGTAAGTGGGACTGGGAAGGCCCTTGCAAGAATTTCAGAGAACACAATCCAGATCCCTTTCTTACTAGTTTCAAGGTTAGGAAGACACTTGCAGACCACTCAGAGTTTGGGTATAGCCAACTTGCACCTCTAGCTACTGAAGCATTTCTCAGTATAACTTGCAGGGAGGCAGACGGGGCCAGCCTGCTGGCTATATATCAAAGCAAACCTGTCAACCTGCTGACAACCCCTACGAACAGCTAGAGTAGGTCAATGTCCACTGGACTGTGACGCTTCCCCACTTACTCTCCAGGGAATGATGACATTTGAGGGGGAAAACGGAGCCTCATTTCAACAGAGCGCCCCTTGCTAAGCTCCACATGTCAGCTCAGACAGCACCTGAAGCTAAGGACCACTGTAAAAAGCTGACAAAAGCAGCGCCCACACATCAGCATATCCTAGTGGCTCTGGAAAGAGGGACACTTGGCTTCATGAAAGGAAGCTGAAAAAGACCCGGTTTCTGTCAACCTGCTGGCTGCTGAGCTGATGAACAGAATGAAGTAGATTCCATTCAGCAACACAGCATGCCGCAGAATGCAGGTTTGGGGTCAAACCCAGATTTGAAGCTCCCCTGCTTTCCTTAGCTCTTCTACTTGGGCAAGTCACCTCACCCTGTGTCTCAGATTCCTCGGGTATAAAACAGAAGTTACAGGATCTTCTGGCAGAACCAGGAAGATTAAACGGGCTATCTCAAAGGCTTGGGTAGAAGTCCAGTACATGTGTGGGCATACACATGCACAGGAGGACAGAAAAACACAGAGGAAGATGCTGACAAGGCCATCTTAGAATAGCACCTGGCACAGACTACGTCACAATAAATACCAGCTGCTATTATTGCTAGAGCAAAGATGAGTGAGCAGGAGTCATCCACCAATAGATGGGTTAACCAAGCATGAGGACCTGAGACACAATCCCTTGTGGCAAGATTCAGGGTCTCTGGGAGAAAAGCCTGGCATTCTTATCCCAAAAAGGGGAGACATTATTGGATTTAAAGTGAAAATCGCATCTAAGTTCCACTAAAGCAAAGATTGGTGAGCTGGAGTCATCCACCAACAGGTCAGATAAACAAGCATGAGGGCCTGAGACACAATCCCTTGTGGCAAAATTCGAAGTCTCCAGGAGACAAGCCTGGCTTTGGTATCCCAAAAAGGGGAGAAAATACCGAATTTAAAGTAAAAATCACATCCAAGTCCCACATGTCAGAGACATTCAGATTTGAAATAATCACTGCTTTTACTTTAAATGCAACATAAACTAAAAGACCCAATAAAATGTTTATTTTCAGAAACGAAACAAACTTTCTCCCTAGTCCCTAGTAAATTTGAACAGAAAAAGAAATTTACATTCAGCAGAAGTTCCACCAAAATAAGCTAAGCCACAAATCTAGAGTATTTTTAAATTGGTATATATTAATAAGTTTTCCTATTTATCAATAAACTACTGTGTTTCCAGGCAGAGTTAGGTCCTTTATATCCAGACTGTGTTGTTTAAGTGGGACTTTGTATTCACCTCCACCCCCCACCCCAAATCTGACTAAGATCAAAGTTCAGCACCAAATTCCTTAGTATTCTAAAAATAACAACAAGGGAGATAGAGATGGGGAGCAGGCAATGAGCTTCCAGATGTGAAAGAATGATTTTTACCTAGAGAGCTTCATAAAAGGGGTAGAAAGAACTAACCCTTACCATTACTCCATACCAGCCCTCCCTGCTCCCCCGTATGTGTAAGGCAATCAAAGGGAGAAGGCAGTGGTCACCAGCCTTTGGGAACATGCAAAGTTCATCAGGTTTTCCCACTGAGGTGTGTTCCCCAGTCCAGTGCCACTTAAGGGGATATTAGACAGGAGAACCGCTCAAAAATTGGAGCACCTGCAAGAAGAGAAGATTTGTTTCCCCACTTGAGCATTTTCTCAGGCAGCAAACTTGCTTATCTGTCCTGTGACTAACTAAAGGGAAAAGAAAAGGGAATTCAAGAGGTCTAACCAAACTGAGAGAAGGGGCAGCATTAGGGAAGTCAGTGTCCCTATTGGTTAGTAGAGCAAGGAATGAGAGTTTAGGGAGCATCACTAACAGCTCAGCTGGAGCCACTACGTGCATATCCATCGGTGGGGACCACCTATAGATGAGAGGGCTTTAGTAGCATAAGCTGCAGGACAGATCCCCAGAAAGGGATGCCCTTGGAACATTGTTAATGCCACTGGCCAAGCACGTGGCTTCTCCTTCTCCTAGGCACAAGGCAGCATCACCCTTAATTGCCCCACTGATGTGGGGTCTGGGCATGTGACCTACTTTGCTCTCCAAAACGGTGTCTCCTCTAAGAAGAGGCACTGAATTGCTGGTGCAAGGCCTTGCAGCACACTCTTCCTCCTGCACAGTGAATGCATGGAGACGGAGGCTTCATCAGCCTGGTGTCCTGGGACAACGCAGGTCAGAGCCCCTAACAATCCATGAGATGTGTGGCATGAGAAGAAATAAATCTTTGTTGTTTTAAGCAAAAGTGTGGTTCACATGGAGTTGGTTATTGGCGACCACAGCATAATTTAACCCATATTAACCGATAAAAGCAAGATAGGAAGGAAGAGGTTGATCTGGATTCAAAAGTTCCCTGCCTGGCTCTCTAGAGGGCATGCCTTGATGCCAAGCCTGAAGGGAAGAAGGTTAAATAATCAGACATTCATCCCCACTCGGACTCCTCAAGCCACAGGTCAAAACTGTGCAGGGGAAGAGGAAGAGAAAACCCCAAATCTGATAGAAGACACAAGTTGCAAACTCAACTGGACTTAGTTTTAAGGCTAAACATGATAGAGAGCTATGCAATCTGCCAGGATGTTATTAACGGAAAGCAGCAATTAAAAATAAACAAAACTGCCTCATGTTTATTTCCCAAATTGAAATTCTTCAATACACTGGCTGCCCATACATGTTTGGTAAACAAGGACATGTGTTTACGACTGGTCTTAGAAAGCTGCAGCTGTTCACACTGCTCTCCTTCACACACACACACACACACACACACACACACACACACTCACACACACACTCATTCACTCGTATTACTGAAATAATTTCCAAAAGACAATCAATATTGCCCCAAGACAATCAGTTCTAATCGGCTCTACCAACTGTGATATACTAATCCTATTACACGGCCTTCCTGCTTCTTTTGGACATAGAGTTATTTTGCTCTGCGCAGAGAGGGTACACCCGCTGGGAAAGAGAGATTAGGATGTCTGAAAATAATGTGTCCAAGAGAAGTAAGTGGATTAGAGCCCACCTATCATTACTGAGAGGGTGGGCACTGAATGGCCAAATGCCACATGAGTGTGACAGGGAGCGGATTTATTAAGATGTCAAGCTTTCCCAACTTCTCCCCACTCCACATCGCCCACCCCATGCCTTCTAAAGAACACTCTTATCTATTTCTAGCCTGGAAATCAGGAGGCTAGAAGAGCACCTAAGAAGCCAGGGGAAAGTGGGAAGTATTTAACCAGGAGAGGCAAGTACCTCCTGGCTAAGAAGAGTTTTTATGCTGTTGTCGTAAAAGAGACTGCTGAGCACACAGAGGGACCAAAAGAATGAGAAGGAGGAAGAGGAGAACAGAGCTTTTGAGAACCTTCATTGTGGCTTATGATTTTGAGTAATCTTTAATATTTTTTCTTCGAAGTGAAAACTGAAACTCCTCTTGAATTCCTTTGGCTGCTGGATGTGCATCTGTGAATGGGACTTAAAGCAAAGTCCTAGCGGTGTAAGGCTCTGGGGTTTATGTGGGTGACAGATTCTTCTGCATTGCTCTCCCCCTTGCCCTCTTCCTCTGATACTTCTCCAAAAGGCACTTCACAAATCAGAGCAGATGCCTTCTCTCTGCAAGCCTCTCTGACCTCTCCACTGGGACTGTATGACCCTCCCTGAGGCCCCCCTGGTGTCCTATGCTTCCCCTCATGTCACCTTGTATTATAACTATTTACCTGTTTATCCAAGTACAGCCTCAGCTCCTCAGAGCCAAGATTTAGTCTTCAATTTCACACCCCAGAGTCTGGTACCATGCCTACCACACAAGTATTTAGTAATTAAGACAAACTAGCATCTCTCAAACTTAAAATTTTACTTGATCAAAAACATGGAAAGAAAATAATTATCTGCTTCCTTGGTCCAGTATAACACAAACTGCATTTCTTGCCTATGAATCAACATCCGTGTTCTTTCTGCAGAAGCTCAACCACTCTGCTGGTCAGTCTTATGTAGATTTCACATAAACACTAACTCTGCAGTGGGGAAGGAAATGGAGGAGAGAGTAAAATTTTAAAACTATAACTTAAGTATCTTAAAAAGTTACTACAGAAGATTCGCTGGAATGTCAGGGTTCCTTGTTGAAGAGTCACACAATAGCAATGTCAGCGACAGGTCTGCGTGAGCACCTCAAAGGATGGGGCCCTGCCAAGTTGTGATAAGGGAGCAGGTTATGACATTACAGGTTTTCTTCTCTGTCTTCCAGGCCACCTAAAGTATGCCAAAGAGCTCAGTGGGACTTTGGACTTTCACTCACGGTGGGAAAGGGGAAAGATACACTTTAGCTTAGAATTGCTCAGGAGTTGTCAATTGACTCGTAGGTTAAAAAAAAAAAAAAGAAAGAAAGAAAGAAAAAAGAGGAAAAAAATTTGCTCAGGGTTTACATTGGCAGGAAGTTAATATTTAAAGGGAAAGGGGCCTTTCAGACTGGACTCAAAAGACCTTTTCTCCCATACTCCTACCCATCCCTAAGACATCTGATCTTCACCTGGCAAGTGACCAGCCAGGAGAGAGAGAGCAACCCATACTGGATTGTCAGGGATGGAAATTGGGAGGATTTAGGGAGGGATACAGAATAAAGAATGGGGGAAGGAAGGGAAAAACTGCAGAAAATGCCAAGGGGAACACTCTCTGCCAGTCATGGGAATGGGCCACATGGTACAGCCCGTAATTCTGGACTAAAACTTCACATCCATGAGCAGCAGCCATAGAAAAACCCCAACAGAGCAGAGGCATTACCTCTCCATCTCCATTATCCTATGGACTTGATGTGGACTCACAGATGACTTGATCAGAAGTAAAGATATGATCAGACATCCTCTCAGAGGCTGGTGGGCTTGATCACTTTGTTATCAATCATGTCCCCTTTCCCACCCCCACGCCAGAGAAACTAGAATTATACAGGGAAAGAGAAGATGCTACCCCAGCACAGCCTCAAATGTATATTGACCATCTAGAGAGGCTTCAAGATGCCACAATACAGGAACCAAGGCCTGGAATTAAGGAGTTTACAATCCAGGTGTGCCTCAAACTGGCCAAATGGGAACCAGGGTAAGGAACACGTTCCCTAATACCCAGCTGTGTGGCACTGGCTGTCACTGCTATTCAGGGGTGTGGGTCACTGAAATTTGCCATGCAGCAGATGAGAAAGAAGCAAGCTGTGAACAAAGTTCGCCTTGTTGGAAATAACGGATACCACCCATGATGTGCGGAGAAACAAGAATTCAGGGAGAATACTCAGCCTGTCCATCTGGAGACTGTTACTTCTCTTGGGGAACAGAAATATTGTTATGCTGCATTTTCCCACTCCTCAGGGTAACAAAATCAAACAGCCTCTCTGATTCACGGTGCAACCAATTTACTGTAATGCATAGGCAAATAAACAACATCTCCCAGTGGCCATTTATCTTGGCAAAAACAGTAAAAATCATAGTCTTTATCATGCCTGATTGAATGTAATAATCTATCAAACTTCCTTGAGATATAAAAAGTAATGTACTTAGGCCAGGCTCAGCGGCTTACACCTGTAATCCCAGCACTTTGGGAGGCCAAAGCGGGCAGACTGCCTGAGGTTAGGAGTTCAAGACCAGCCTGACTAACACGGTGAAACTCCGTCTCCACTAAAAATACAAAAATTAGTTGGGCATAGTGGTGGGCACCTGTAATCCCAGCTACTTGGAAGCTGGGGCAGGAGGATCACTGGAATCTGGGAGGCAGAGGTTGCAGTGAGGCAAGATCACGCCATTACTCTTCAGCCTGGGCAACAAGAGCAAGATCGCATCTCAAAAAAACAAAAAATAAAAAGCAATGTATTTGTTCAGTCAGCCCTCCCTTCCCTTGGCTCTGGAAAGGTCAAACATCAGAACCAAGAAAAGCCCTATTCCCTAGAATGTAAGCTCCACAAGGGCAGGGAACATTGTCTGTTTTGTTCAGAACTGTGTCCCAAAACCTAGGAGAGCACCTGGCACACGTATTTCTCAAATGAACAGCACTCTTATCTCAGCCATTATCTCATATTAAAAAATTATGATAAAAGGAGCAACCATATCTCTAAGCCAATATTTCTCAACCTTGACCCTAGTGACAATTATTTTGGGGTTGGAGGGAGGCTGCCATGTTCACTGTAGGATGTTTAGCACCTGTGGATTTTAATCACTAGATGCCAGTAGCACACTCTCGACCCAGTATGGCACCAAAAATGTCTCCAGACAGGGCCAAGAGTCTTCTGGGGCAAAATCTTGTGGCTGGGAATCACTGCTCTAGGCTGGCAGAGAGCTTCCAAAGAGCTAACACAGACTGTTGAGAACTGTTGTGTTTTCTGTCTCATTCATGATGCTGAGACAGCATCTGGGGAAGCCCTTCTCCCTGCCTGCTCTCTGAGGTGAGTGCACCAGGCAAGCCTGCAGTGGGAGGAAATATTGGGTAATGAAAATCAAGTAGATGTCTTGAACACAAATGAAGGCTGAGATGTAGGCCCAAGCCTTGTCTGTATTCGACAGGAAAAACCACTTTACCGCTGTGGCGGGAATGGACTTGGGTTTTAATGATCTTCTCTCACTCCTCCACCACAAGGGCATTAAAACAGCCATACATTGCACCAGCAGCAGGGCATCGGTCAGCAGCAATCTCACTTAAAATCCAGCTTGGAGCACCTGCTCCTGCTCCTAATTAGGAACAAGGCTGGGATTTGTTAATATCCCCACAACCAGTTCAAAGGGCTCTTCGGAGAATAGGCTCTACAAAGCATTCCCAAGGCTAGGCACAAGCATGAGGAAGGGCAGCAGCTTCTGCTGAGCTGTGGGCTTTCACACCTGTTTCCCTGACAAAACTGAAGGGGGAGCCGAAAAACTGTCCTCCCAATTGGGACTCTGATGATCATGCCTAACTTTACCTGTGCTGATTTAGTACTTGCACATAACCTGGCATGCCATGTTTCCATCAAATTCTTCTTCTTTACCAACATTCACTGATACCCATCGCTGGCAAGTTTGCAGTAAAACACATATTCTACAGTTCCAGGGGTAGAATCAGTACCACGTGATAACATACATTAATGGCCTTTAAAATACACGTGATGGCACACCAAGCATTTCTACTTTTGGGAATATATCAAAAGGAAATAGTTGTAAACGGAGAAAGACTCATATGACCAAAAATATTCATCACACAATTATTTAGAATAAGGAAAAAAAAAGGAAACAGCCAGTTGCCTCCCATCAGATAGACACCTTAGTTTGGTATACTGTGGCATATACACTCAGTGGACTCAAATACACCATTAAAATGTCATTTACAAAGAATAGTACCAAACTAAAATGTTTATGCTTTGTTATATAAGAAAAGACAGCCCCAAATCATATAAACAGCATGATATCAACCATGAAAATAAAAACTTTAGTATTCAAAAGTCTACTGGAGGCAAATAGACCCTTTCCAAAAAGTGTTCAATGTGAGTGTATTTCAGAGGGAAGTAACTTAGTCCACTCTTCTGTATCGTCTAACTTCTTTTTTTTAAGTATCTTTTTCTTTAAATTGGGAAAAGAACAACGTCAAGTCAAAAGAATAACGGAAGACCCACCGTTACAGCATAAATATATCCTTTCTACATTCCCGCTATACTAAGGTATCTTTGTCCCTAGCACCTAAAACCAACCATTGTATCTTTAACAGTGTTGCTTTCCTCCCTCAACTGGAATGTAATTTTCATAATGGTAGGCAAATGTCTGACACATAATTGATACAGTTTTGTTGAGCTGGATGTATGAGTTAGATTATAGGATTTCTGTTTTTAATTTCTCAATCAGTGAAACAAAAAATGTTGCTCCCAGTGAACCTTCATATATGAATGAAAGAGTAGCTGGCACAACCAGTTTGGAAAACCAGTTAATTGCATCTCTTTAAGTTAAACACTCACCTTTCTTACGGTGACCAGTGGATTCCCATAGCTAGGTGTGTACCTGAGAAAAATATGTATGTAGGTTCACCAAAAGGCATGCCTCAGAGAGTGCTATTATGTAATAACCAAAAACTGGAAACTAACTGTGCCTCAACAATAGAACAAGTAAATAAATTGTGGAATATTTATACCATAATGAAAATAAACACACACACACACACACAGCATAAAAAATTAAATGTCAAAAATAGAAGCCAGACATTTAAAAGTACATACTCATTCCATTCATACAAGTAAGAAAATGGGCAAAACACATCTATGATGTTAAAAGTCAATGACTGCTAGGAGCATGAGATGGTCATCAAAGATGCTGGTAATATTCTGCCTCCTGGTCTGGTAGTTTGGGTGTGTTCACTTTGAGAAACTGCATCAAGTGGGACATTTATAATGTGTATCTTTTGAGCTCTGCATGCTATGCTCCAATGAAATACATTCCCTACCAATCCAGGGCCGCTATAAGACAGGGCATGTTTTCCATAATTACCTCTCCATGCACTACAGCCCTTGACCAAGAGGCCTGACAAGGCTAAACTGGCCACACTTCAGCATTTATGCACACACAAGTTCTGTCATGTCTCAACTCTCCACCTTGACTGCACAGGCCAGCACCTTCCTGTTTGCCTACTGGCAGTGTCTGCACCCACAAAATTGGGCAAAATAACAGAGGTTGCCTAATGTTTTCCAGGAAGACTTGAGGCAAGCTGAAGTGACCCGACCACCAGAAAGATTCAGAGATGTGGCCCTGGATCACAAGAAGGACAATGAAGGCCTCTGGATGAGGCCCAACTGACCAGAACTGCTCAGGGCCATTTGCAGAATAGGCCCTTTTCTTTGCGGAAAAATCTCCAACAGGATTCCCTGACCTCCAAGCACCTCTTTCTCTTCACTTTGTCTCAAATAGAAAGCCTGCAACCTGTTCAGGGGACAGGAATGTTTGTTTCCCCTCTGCTACATCCTAAGTGCATAGCACAGTGCCCGGTAGATGGTAGCCTGGTCAGTATCTTTGGTATGAATGCATAAACAAACAAAACCTACTGAATCAGTACAACAGGATCTGGTTTCTAAAAAGGCAAAGATCTAGGACCAGATGGCCATGGAAAGAAGCAAAATATTCCAAAACACACATGAAAAGGTCTTTCTGAAGTAGGAATTTTTAAATCAACAATTCTGGCATGTAAAAATCTCACAATTTCTCTAACCACAGTGAATACAACATTATTTTCATCTTTACCGTGGATAGCATTTGACCGCTTTGTTCACTGGAAGTGATGGAGGCCTCATTCCAGGTGGCTGGACAAAGGCTCCAGACCAGGTCCAGAGCCACAACCAGTCTGGCTGACTCGGATAGGAAGTGAGGGCTTGGCCAGATGAAAGTACTGATACCAACCAACCATGCCCACAGAAATCACAAGGGAATCATCATGTCCAATGAGCATGGAAAGACCCAGAAATTCCCCTTGTTCCCCTAACAATGGAACAATGGAAAGGCCCCAAATAGTCAATAAGTCTGTCCAATAGACTTAACTATTTCTCCCTCTTGGCAATATTTTTTTTATCAATTTTAGGTGCTATTAATTTACCATTAATTAAAGGAAATTCAACCAGTTCGGGTAAAGAACATTTGAGAGTTTGTTCAGTAGGTACAGAATGACTTCAGAATGAGGAATACTGCCAAGTCTGGTTGATGCTCATAAATTTTCTAAACTTTGATGAGTCCTTTGGTGGGAGCAGGTGGCAGGAGGGTGTGTGCCTTCTGATCTTTCAAAAAAAAAAAAAAGAAGTCTGGTCAATCAATAAAAGAATTGACTACGTATACCAAAAAGAGTATCAGGCAATGTCACCGTCCAATCCCTATGTCTCAGACTCCCTCTGGGGTTCCAACTATCAGTATCTGCATCTCAGTGCCCAAGAGTAAACACAGTCTTCATTACATCCACCATTCCTTGTTTGTTAGATACCCTTAACACCACTTCAGTTTCAATACTCTTTTCACTATAAACTAAAGCCAATGCCAGAGTCAATTTCCCTCATTTCATCTGTGCAGAAAACATAGCAGTTTTGTTAGAGAAGATACAAAGTCAGGACAGAGTCAGCTAGAATCAGGCCTTTTGGAGATAGATTTGCTGAGGTGATCCCCTGGAATTTTGTCATGTAGAAGGTCCCACATCAATTCTACTGTGCTCAAGTGTGCAAGCATCCTAGACCCTAGCAGCCAATCAAGACCAAAATGTTACTCCATTCCAGGAATACCTCATGACAATAGTTGTTGCTGAGACCTATGTAGAGTCACACATTGGAAAACAAGATCGTTTTTTTCTGATGTGAATGGTAGCCCTGTTGGCATAAGGGAAAATACTGCATTCATATTAATTTATTGCCAAGTCTTCAAAATAAAATGCTCATTTTGTCTAAAATGTTATTATTCACTGCAGCTAAATGGTATTGGCTACTTGGGGTAAGCAAAAATTCTCTAGGATTTTCCTAAAAATATAGCCTGAGAACTACCTACATCAGAATCACCTAGACTGGGCTGGGCGCAGTGGATCAAGCCTGTAATCCCAGCACTTTGGGAGACCAAGGGGTGCAGATCACTTGAGGTCAGGAGTTTGAGACCAGCCTGGTCAATGTGGTAAAACCCCATTTCTACTAAAAATACAAAAACTAGCTGGGTGTGGTGGCATATGCCTGTAGTCTCAACTACTCAGGAGGCTGAAGCAAGAGAATTACTTGAACCCAGGTGGCAGAGGTTGCAGTGAGCTGAAATCGCACCACTGCACTCCACTCTAGGCGACAGAGCAAGACTCTGTCTCAAAAAAATATATATATATATATATCACCTGGACTGCTCATTTAAAATGCAGGTTCCTGGGTGCCACCTTTGACCTTCTAAAGCAGGCATCCCCAAACTACGGCCCGCCCACGGGCCGCATGCGGCCTCCTGACGACATTTATGCGGCTCCCCGCCGCACTTTGGGAACGGGCACCTCTTTCATTGGTGGTCAGTGAGAGGAGCACAGTATGTGGTGGCCCTCCAACGGTCTGAGGGACAGTGAACTGGCCCCCTGTGTAAAAAGTTTGGGGACGCCTGTTCTAAAGACTATGCTCTGGACTAGGAGGATGAAATCTGCATTTTAAATAAACCATGACAGTGATTTCTCAAGACTGTAAAGATGTTAGTCTGAGAATGCCGCTCTAACAGACCACTCTGGCTGTCTTTTCTTTTTGCCTTGGTCAGGCTTCTCAGAACTCAGTCAGAGTGTGACTCTATCTGCACAGTGGGACAGAATGAGTACAGCTAAATAGAAAGTGGAGGCCTCTGCTCTCTGCACGTTTGTTTTCTCCATGTTTTATTTGCACAAAGATTGCCTGGAACACCTGCAGTAAGTTCCGCTTCCCTGCTCCAATCACAGGCGCCAGTAGACTTCACATAAATGACTGCTCACACACCTCATAATTCTTCTGGGGAACACTGATGGTACCCTCTGTAGTGTGATGTGTCCCAGATCACACAGGAAGGGTTTGGGAATCATTACAAATCCTTGTATAATATGTCCTCCCTTCTTCCCTTGCCCCAGAGAAAAGTTAGTTTTAAAGGATCAAGTGAGAGGGTCTCTGGGGGGGTATATTTTCATAAAACTATGAGGAAAACTATCCAATCAAGTTAACTTGGATCTTAGCATTACTCCTAAAGGAATCCCCAACAATTCACAACACCAGTCTGTGAATGCTTCTTTCATCTCCCACAAAAATAAACCATTATCCTCATGTCTGTCATAGGAATGCTGGGCAGACTCAGACCCAAGGGCTAGAGGGTGCACATGCTATCCAGCACTCCCCATGTGGCGCTGAAGTAGCTGCATGCGTGTCTGTTTCTGCCGCTAAGCTGATCCCTGAGCATGAAAGTCTTGCTTTTCATCTTTAGCCTCAAAGCAACAGAGGAAGGGAAGGAGGTAAGAGGAAAAGGGGATGGAGCAGCCCCTGTATACTAGTCTCATTTTTAAAATATAAACTTCACAGATCACCATTCTGTCCAAGAAACACTATGATGTTCTTATTTCTAAACAGCAGTGGGAACTGTCAGAGTGCTAAAGCCCAGGACACTTGACCACAGAGGGAAGGAAAAACTCCGGACCACGGACACCAGAGTGAGAAGGATTGAGCGGGCACCAGGGTGAGGGATGTTAACACAATAGAGATGGCTGCAGATGATGACAGAGAGAGCCACAAAGACTGGGGGAAAGATTACAGGCCATCCTCCCAAGTACCTGGGCCATCTGTGTGCCTCACTTTTTGCGGTTGACTCATTCCCCTGCCCCCAAATGTGTGTTAAGTTGAAAATGTGGAAGCGTGCTTTTAAATACACTAGGAGAGAGCTTGCTACTTCGGGGAACCCTAGGGCAAACACATCTGACAGAAACACATCAAGGTCTTTCCCACTTCAAGATCCTCAAATCTGCTCTCCCCACAGCCTCCTCTCACCTGGTTCACCTGCTGTCGTCCTGCAGGGCTCAGCTTCAATGCCATTCGCAGGGAAGCAGTCCCCATCCAAAACGGTTAATGACTTCCCCCTCCCTCTTCCCGTGACATGTTCTGAGAGCATCAGTGCCTCTGCCTTGTTGTGCTTTTCTCAAAGGAACCTAAATGATTATCTTGTGATTATTTGTCTACCACACTAGACCATAAACCCCAGGAAGGTACAAACTTGTCTATCTTCTTCACCCAGCGCCTAGCAGAGGCCTGGCACATAGCTGGCATTTGAAGAACATCTTATGTGCAAACAAGTTACCCTACCTGCATTAACTATTTGTTATTGCTGGGTGTCTCCTAAGCCACAGCCAACCTGCTTGGGCTGTAATGAATAATAGGCTCTCTGATGACCTGTAAATGATCTGGAACTGAAGAAATGGGTCTTTGGAGAGAAAGATCAAAGGTCTGGCTAATCCTACGAGTATTCTCCTTTGGTTCTAAAGCCAAATGTGGTGCCTGGAGACCACCCGAATGCCAAAAAACATGTGCCGGCCCCTGCAAGAACTTCCCCAAGCATAGTGATGCCAAGATGATGCAAAATCAAGACAAAATTATGGGCACCAGGTGTACAGAGGGTGCTGAGAACACCATGGTAATACAGAGGCTGGTTGGATCATTTGTCTCAAAATGGACTCCATCCCCTGCTGCCCCTAAAGCCTGCCTGGGACCACTCTGCAGGACAAGATGAGCTTTCTACCTCTTGAGATGGGCTGGAGGCAACTGGATCAGAGCTTAATATTAAAGTGATACCAGATAGTGCTTAGTTGCACCACGGGGCTCCTGGGGCATCCTTCACATAAGTCGGATTTCAGGCACAGTTGAACACAAACCCCATCCCAGATACTTCATGATGAGAGTTGCCAGTTTGGGGGAGGGGATTCCAGCAAAAACGTGAAATATGATGGCAAAGTCTTCTGTGCCAAGAGCTACAACTGGAAAATAACAAAGAACAGGCCATATGGAACCTCACACAGTCTTCCAGACTGGCAAGAAATGCAGTGAAGACAGGCTCAGGATCATGGAACAAACTCCCCCAACATGTTTCTAAGAGACAGAAAGCAGCATCTACAGCTGAGTGCCAACAACTCACACTCACAAGGCAGAAGAGAAGCTCCGTTAAATTAAATGACTATAGATCATACAAATTAAAATAGATATACCAGCCACTCAAAGATCACAAGCACCTATTTTGTGCCACGTGCTTACTCAGTCCTCCCAACAAGCCCCACAATGCAAGTATCACCGTTCCTGTTTTACAGAAGAGGAAACTGACGCTCTAGCCAAAGACCTAAGCTTAGCTTTGGCAAGACTGGAAGGTGATCTCAGGTTAAGAGTGGGCATTTACACCATGACATGACTCAGTCTCAAAGAGCTTTTCATGGAATCAGAGATTGTGCTGGAATTGCAAGGGGGGTTGCGTTTTCCTGCTGGGTTCCCTCTGCCTCTCAACAGCACTGCATTTGTTAGTATCCATCGTCATTGTCAATTACTAATAGAGTGAGACATACACATTCAAAGCTAGTATGACTCACTCTGCAATGACAGCCCTCTCCACTTGCCAGAAATGTGGAAAGTTCTGGTCTGGGACAGCACACTCAACCATTCATTCGTACCAACATTCAATGAGCAGCTTTCTGAGTGGGGCTCTGTGGTAAAGGTCTCGAGGACACCAAGCCATATACGATGGTAGCAGCAAGGTCCCAGTTTAGAGACAGGAGTTAGACTTAAAGTTTTTTCCAATATGTGTGACCCCCAGAATTTCCACCTCTCAGACTATAAACACATGTGCCTAGTATGCTCCTAAAAGCTTTCCTTCCTCAGGTTCATCCAAGAGGTTTGCTCAGGAGGCAATTCAAGCCCAACAAAATGCTTATTGGCCACCTGCTGTGTAAGAGGCATAACAAGACTTCAGCAGGCATCCAACTATTAAATAAGTTAAAATATAGATACATACAACTATAAATCAAGGAATGCTGCCTAAAAGTGCTATAGGAATTGTTACAATTCATAAAAAGAATAGCCTCTACTTACTATTTATGATGCCAGATGCCATGCTAAGAGTTCACCTGCATTAACCAATTTACTCTTCATGCGAAATCCATAAGCTTGGTCAATACAGTGGACATATGTTGACATGTGCCCATCAGGCAGCCATTTCCCCATCAGGCAGTCATTTCCCCTTGAAAAACTACCCTTCTCCCATCCATCAACATTGGAATCCAATGAAACCTCCTCTGCCCCTCTAGTCCTAGGCCCCAGCCCTGACACATAACCCAGGCCCGGACAATCCGCATATTCTACCAACTTAGCCAAAGTAATTGGCGGAGGAATGGGTGCCTAACACCGGGAAATCTGGCAAGTCTCAGTTCTGGAACTTTTGTTGGCACTACTGAGAACATGAAAACTCTATGATGATGCAAATTTGCAGTTGCTATGAGCCACTACATGGAACTAAACAGCCTGAGCACAAAACCAACATAGGAGAAACAAAGCCCAAAGATGGGGAGCAGGAAGGCAGCGTGAGACACACACAAACCCCTCCTAGTCCTACCATCTAACTTGAGCCCCTGGATCCAGCCTTACATTAAACCATGGCTTATTGGAATTTTTAGTTATAGTTATACAAGTGAATATGTTTTCTCTTCCATCAAGCCAGCCTGGACCACATTTCAGTCACTTGCAATCTAGAGTTTCACCAAGAGAATATTACTATTACTTCCTAACAAATGATGAGTCAGAGGCTCAGAGATGATAATCTGAGATTTAACTCTAAGTTAAATGAACTGTGAATAAGTTTTTTTTACGGGGGGAAGGCACAATAGTAGTGTGCATTTAGACCAGAAATCTGCGAGAGTGACAGCCTGCTCAGTTGCTTGGAGCGTATCTTTTCTCTCCATCCACCAACGGAAGGTAGAGACAGGCAAGTTGCCTTGCTGCAGCCCTTCCCTTCAGGGTGAGTTTGTTTCTTGTTTACCTCTACACAGAGGGTGTAGCCCTTTGGAATTCCAGCTTTATGCCAAGGTCTATTAAACTCTTGAACTGGGCACTCTCTTCCTCCTTGACAGTTCATTAAAATGGAGTATCTTAACCACTGGAGACATCTCATGCTGAATGAAATGTGATGTTCAAATACTTGTAACCTTAAGTGAATTATTTAATCTCTTATGGGAAATTTCTTTTGTTTGTAATTATCTCACCTGGAGAGAGAAGGCCGAGTATAAGTCTGGGTGTTACGAATTTTCCAAGGAATACAGGCAGTCACCCCACCACAGGAAAAGTAAAAGTAGTCATCTTGAATGTATTTGTGTTTAGATATTGTGTTTGGTTTGAAACACATTATACTGAGTAAATCAATAAGAAATGATGATATAACATTTAATTACTAACATTACTTTGCCTCCTCAAGCAACATGAAGTGGTTGAGTGAATGATGAGGTGCCATTCCTCTAGGCAAGCATTATGGGTCCATTATCCATTTGGAGTCACTTCTTAGTTTTGAAACTGGCCTCATCAGAATACAGGAGAGCACTTACCCTCCCAGCACTATGGTTCTGTACTGAAGTACCATGGAGAGGCCTGGGAAGGTCAACCAGGCAAGGAGCTCTGCCATCTAAGACGACCTAGCTTTTCTCTGGCAAGGGCACACGAAGGCTCTCAGGCCTGTCAACTTTTAAACTGTCCCTTTATAATGATCCTGTGAAATAATTATTTCTATCAATGGTCAGCTAGTACAGGGGATTTAAGATAGTGGGTTCATTAAAGAGAGTCAGGATCACAAACTCATTTAAGCCTCCTCGAACCTGTTTAATCAAAATGATTTTCTGCTACTCTCGATTACAGGCTGAGTTTCCGTGATGACAGATTAATGACTGACCCACTAAGCCATACCACCTCTTTTGTCACCAGTCCCACTGACTAAGCCAGCCACTGTTTTATCAGTAGGCTCCACTTGCCCTTGAAACTCATTATAGCTGATATGTTAAGATCAAATGAGCAGATCAGATGCTCACTGCCACCCCAGTTCTGCTACAGAGACCACCAAATCCCACAGAGTATGCACCAGAATGAAAAAGAACAGAAGCTGGTCCTTGTGCTCTTATTAGAATTACACACTCAGGTCACTCCACAGTAAGATAAATGCCAGCCAAGGCAACACTTCTGATTCTTCGGGCCTGCTAAAGGTAATTATCCTAAAGTTAAATGTCAGGGCTAGTTTCACGTGTGCAAAAGAAAGAAAATGTCATGTTTGGTGTAAGCAACAATATTATTTTAATCAAATCAGAAGCTCATTATGAGGAGACGATAAGCCCTGACATGATCCCAACAATACACTATGTCCACCTGACCTCCCATCCCACTTTGTCTTAACCTAAGGTTATTCATGGATTGTCCTCATTCATAAAGCAGGAAAAAGTTGCAATGTGCTATCAGTGGAGGCTTGCACCCCAAATCCACTCAGCTCCTGATTGGCTGTGGTACAGTGAGAGCCTAGAGTCAGATGGCGTGGTTCCAGCCCCAGCTCCTCAACATCTCAGCTCTGTAATTTTTATCAAGAGACTTAACCTCCCAGAAAATAGGAGACGATAGTAAAAGTACATCTCTCATAGGACTGTATGAATATTAAGTGAGATAATATACGGAAAATACCTTAAACACGGTCTGGCACACTCAGTGTTCCATAAATGTTAGCTATTACCTATTTCTGTAATGTTTTAATCTTTCAGTTACAACCAGACTGTATTATGTTCATAGAAAAAAATTGCTAAAACAGAATAAGAAGTCTATAATAGTGTAAGTTAAAGAATTTCCTCTAGCAAACAAGAGGTTACATGAAAGAAGAGATTACATTTATTTATCTTGTTCACTCTTATAACCCAATGCCTAGCTGACAGTAGGCAAATATTTGTTGGAATGAATGAATGTACTGATGAAAAAAGGAAAACTTCCTACAGTAATGGTTATGGAAAGCCAATGCCAAATCAGATGCAGACAGATTAGGAAAATGGTTGTGGCATCTTGATTCCTCAACCTCAAACCATGAAGGAGTTAAATGCATGGCAGCTAAAGATGGAGAATTATTGTAAAACTTAATACAAACATCTGCCTCTTCATTACCTCCTTAACATTGTATGTGTACAAAAGTCCAGGCCTCCATCTGACCAAAACTTCCCAGTTGCTAGTGTTTATAAAAGAATAATGATAAAACTAATAGACCACAAATACATTTAAGGGCAATTATCTGAATGTTGTTCTATTTTTCCTGGATCTGTAAGTCCAGGGAATAAGCCATGGTGTTATTCTGAAAGCTTTACTTCTAAAAATAAGGGGATAGTAAGTATTTACACACCTAGAGCAATAGGACACTTTCCAAAATGGTAAGTAGAGGTTGCCAAGTCCCCTCTAGCAATGTCACAGCACACCCAAGAGTCAAGGAAGATGGAGCACACACCCCACTGTCATATTCATTTCAAAGTTGGCCCTGCAACAACACCCAAGGGCTACAATCAACTCCCTAACAATAACCCTTAGCTTTCAGTTTCCCAGGTTCAAAAATCACATCTGAATATCCCTCCCCAAGTCCAACAAAGAGACAAGTCAGAAGGAAGGCAAGAAGTTTTCTTTCACAATGAGTTTCAAAAACTGACAATCATCAAAATGATAATCGTGGGACACAGCCTTTCAAAGTTATTAGTATCTTCAACAAACAACTAAAGAAATAGCAAAGAAACTGAGGCTTTGTCAATCTCAAGCAAGGCTTAGCTCAATGAAAATGATCAGGCTGGCTGAGCAACTGCGAGACTAGCTGAGGCTTCATTGATTGCCCACTGAATAGAGAGTCTCTACAGAAAGCAACTTCTAACTACCTGTTTCCAGGCTCAGGCTTTGTGATTATTCCAAGGACTTGCCCTAAAAGAGTGTCTGGTCTGAGTTCCACAACATTTTAAAGAGATTAATGACATTAAATTATGTCTGAGCCACTGTTAGTGACAGGTGACTCCATAAAGCATATAAAATGGGTGATGCTTGAAAATGTTGGGGATGTTTTTGAACATTTTTAGATGTTTTAGTGGTATACTGCATTAAATTATCATTTTTTAAAAAATATATGCTGCTAAAAATATTAGTTTAACATCTAAAACTGCTCCAAAAACAAAAACAACAAAATAGTGCATTTGGACATCAAAGCTTTTCTTTTTGCTGTGTCTTGGACATTTTTACACTATCTAAAGGGAGTATTTCCTAAACATTATAAGAATAACCTAGTATATTTGTTTAAAATACGGATTCCCAGCACTCACCCCAGAAATCTAAAGAGTACTTCTCCAGGGGAAGATCCTAGATGCTGTGATTTAACAAGCATTTCAGGTGAGTTTCATCCTCAGTCAGGTATGGAAATACACTGATCCAAAGATCTAAAAATGTCACCATCATCCATAAGAATTATGAGAAATGAAGAGAAGCCCAATTTTTAAAAATTTAAAGCTAAGCAGGAATCCAGAATATCATGCTCATAATACACTGAGACTAGAAAAGCTTGAATAGCCAGGGCAGCACAGTAAACCTTTCCACAACCCAAAGACCCAACAAGCACAAGGGTTTCATCCCAATCCAGCTGCCAGGAGCACCAAGGCATCTGCAGAGGTGGCCCTTCACTTCCAATCCTGGCTCAATTCTTCCACCTCTAGCAGATTCGATCATCTGCCCTGCTCCTCAACTCTATCTAAAATGGAACCACAGAAAGGTAAAAACAAAACAAAAAGCAAAATTATCTCTGCCCCAGGTGAATCCTTCGTGGTTTGGGCATCTTTTTCAGTCACAGGCAAAGGTCAGCAATGCAGGATTCTCAGACCTGAGCAGTTAATGGAGCAGGTCAGGAACGGGGCAATGAGTGGCAGGAATCTCACTGGGGTAGGGGAGGAGAGTGGGGGGCCTATGTACTGCAAAGTAAGACTCCAACAGTTACTATGCACCAATTAAAAATTTTAATGAAATTACGCTTTTGATAAAAGGCCCCAAATAACTGTGGCTATTCACTGAATGTGTTTGAAATCCCCTTTCCAAGAAAAGCAGCCCGACCTCAACTAGAAAGAGGAAAAGGAGGAACAGAGAGGAGAGTGATAAGCCCCCACACAAGGCTCTGAGTGCATCTCCTCTGGATCGGGATCTGGAAAGGGTGCTCTTTAGAAGGTGCATAGAAACACCTGGGATTCATTCAATTTCTCAAATCCTCTCTCCCTGCAAGGCCTACAGATACTGGGAGCAGGACTCAGAGGAGTCCAGTGTAGGAAGCTGACCTCCACCCATACCCCACCTCAAAGTCTCTGTAAACTATGCTCTGCGACATTAACAAGAGGGTCTGTGGCATGGGTCAAATTACCATTTAAAAAAAGATATATGCTGCTAAAAATATTAGTTTAACACCTAAAACTGATCAGAAACAAAGAAACTGCATTTGAACATTAAAGCTTTTCTCTTTTTACTCATTCCTTGGGCACTTTTACAATATGTAAGGCTTCTCAGAAACAGGAATTCCTAACATTAAGTACCATAAAATATGGCATTCCAAGTCCCCTGGAAGGGCATGGCCCTGGCCAACTGGGGCAGTCCTTGAAGGAGCTGGCAGCCGCTCCCACAGAACAGAGGAGATGCCATCTGCTGGAAAGACTGCATCAGATACCTCTTGCCCCACATCCCTGGGGCACTCCTGGGGAATGGCAGCCAGCCTTGGGGCAGAAACCGGCCGCAAGTGTACTTCTGGGTGTCCGGGAGCAGCTTTCTCCACCCGCAGGGCTCCCAAGGAGGAGCAATGCTCTGCCACCCAGGGTCCCTTTCAGGGCAGGGGATCAACTGCACGGGCTAGCTGTTCCTGTTTCAAGACTCCGAGGGTCAAACCACCCCACCTTCCCTGTATTTTATCAGGCCCATTGCCATAAATCCCCCTCCCCCCACAGACACACACGCAACACCTGACTCCCCCATAGGCAGCTGGGACTCCCAGACCTAACCTCTCCAGCAGGGACTCTACTGACACATCCTAGAGATGGTCCAAGTCACCGCTGCCCCGGGAGGTCTTCTCGGGAGCTAAGCAAAGTCTACCACCACGGTTAGGAGAAGCCGGAAGCGCAGGGAACCTCTTTCTGCACAGCTGCTGGTGATCTGTGCCGTATTTTAGTGCAGTCACCTTCCTCAGCCCGACAAATACACACACCTGGACCACAGGTACCAGGCAAGCGCATGGAGCCCTCGAAGTTCTTCAAAGTTCCTTTCAGGCAAGACAATGCCCAGGAAGCAGGGACCGACCAGTCCCCGCGGGAGATGCGCACCTGCCCCTGCAACCCCGCTTCAGGGGTCCTCTTTCCGAGAGGCTCCGCGCCCCGCCACCCACCCCCAGGGCCGGGTGGCGCCGGTACTCACGTCTCGAAAGCGGTTCCAGTACTTGTCCCGGTCGTACTGGGAGACGGTGCTCAGCCACTGGTCATTGTCTAGGAAATTGCCGTGGTTGGGGCCCGCGTCCAGGTGCCGGCTATCGACTTGGAGGAAGCACCACGCCGCGGCGGCCGCCGCCAACACCGCGATCCCAGGCATCTGCGGGGCAGGGAGCGCTGGGCTGTGAGCGGGGAGGGCGCGCGGCCGCGAGCCCCGGGCACCCGGGCGTCCTAGCGCCCCAGCCCGGCCCAGCGAGGAGGCAGGGACCCCGCGGCGGGGACGGCCAGCGCTCGCGCACCTGGGGCCCCTGTCGCGCGTCTAGACCCAGGGACCCCTCTCACGAATGGGGGACTCAGCTACGAACCTGGAGGCTGCGTCACGAATCCAAGGCTGCCGTCCAACTACGGGGACCCCTCTCGCCTATTCTCCGAGTGCCCCACAGATGCCCCCCTCCTGTCAGGGGCTTGGTACCCCTCCCCAGAAGCGGAGAGCCCGGGTCCGCGCGCCGCACTCCCACGGACGGTGCACACGGCTTTGGAGCAGGGGAGGCGAGAACAGGGTTCCAGCAGCACCCGAGCTCCGGCAAGCGGGGTGGGAGCTGCCTGCAGCTGGGGGTCCCCGGCCACAGCTAAGGGAAAGGCTCCCTCGCGCGCCCTGCGGCCTCGGTGGCAAGAGGGGCGCGCGGGGGCAACCCCGGGCCCTGACCCTGCCGGCCCCCCAGGCGGCCGCGGGGAGGTCCCAACTACTCCAAGTTGGGGCGCGGGGTTCCACTGGGCACGTACCTTGGGGGCCGGCCCGGGTCCCCGCGTCCGAGTGGCTCGAGCTCCCACAGCACGGTCGCCGGGAAGGCTAATCGCCGGCTCGCACCCCTGCGCTCCTGCCACCCGCCGCCGCCGCGCGTCCGGCCGCTTTGTGAGCCCGCAGCGCTGTGCTCCGCTCGCTACCTCGCGCGCTGGCTCGGGCGCGGCGTCCGCGGGCGGAGGAGCCCGAGCGCACGAGCCAGAGCTCTGGCGCCCCCTGGCGGCCGCGTGCTGCCTGCCCGGCAGCCCGGCCGCCCCCAGCCGGGAGCGTGGTCATTCGCGTCCTCACGCGGGGCTGGAATCAGCTTTGAGGCTCACGCTGGTGCGAGGCAGGAGAGGGGACTGAGGATTTAAGGCCAAGACGCGAGCCAGCATGGAGGCACTCTCAAAAGGAAGGCCGTTGGGTTATCTAGATCAAAATCACCTGGGTGGAGAGAGGAAAAAGCTGCTTACAATGAAGATTCCTGCCCTGCCAGCCCCACGTGCTGAGTCAGCATTCCTTAGGAAGGCCTCCAAGTCTGCACTTGCAATCAGCTCCCCAGGCGTTTTTTATGCACAGCAACGTGTGAGAATCACTGTCCTGCCGTTCCCTGCGCACCTGCATCTCTGTACTCCATGCTTACCACTGTCAGTCCCTTAAGACGGCCCCTCTAGCTTCCGTGGCTGTTAGTTCTACATCCTGTGTCCCTGTGTTGACCCTGTGGGTATCCCACAGTGTCTGCTCCCGTCCTGGCCCTTGAGAACCGGCCGCAACTAACCTGTTGGGTTCCCCTAGATGGGAGGGAGGGGAGAGAGGAAAAACAGATCAGGCTACAGGGACAGGACACTGAGAAGCAATAGGTTGGTTCTGCCCCAGCCCCTAGCCCCTTTCCAAATACCCAGCAAGGTTTGATGAAATAGGGCTGGGAGGGACTTAATGCCTTCCCCTGCCTGTATACAGGTGACACTGGCCTGTCACCTTTCTCTGTCCAACTACACCCCATTCCCCAACACCTGAGTGCTCTTGCAGAAAAAGTCTGACCATCCCATCACCCTTCTCCCCTCAACACAAAATTCTTCACAATGCTTTCCTGATAAACATCAATCTCCTGGCTGGAGCCCCCAGGCCCTGCACGTCTGGCCCCTGCCTCTCACCCCTCACTCTCCACCTTCCCTGACCTTCTGGATGGGCTGGCCCTGACCCAATGGAAATGGGCTCCCTCCATCCCTGGGCATTCATTCTGCCTGGGCTGCTGTCCACACCCAGCCTCAGTATAAGTCTCATGAGTTCTTCTCTCTGCTTATTCATCCTGACCTCTTCGGAGAGACTCTTGCTACACCTGTGGACCAGGCCAGGACCTGCAGTGATGCTGTCTTTGAGAACACAGTACTTCTCTGGCTGTAAGCTCACTTGACATCACTTACTCCACGTCTGCCTCCCCACCTGACTGGAGCTCCTGAGGGCAGAAGCTGTGGTTGTCTTGTTTACCACTTCTCCCAGTGCCCATAGTACAAGCTCTTGACACGCCGTTAATGCTCAAAAAGTAGTTGATACATGAATGAATGATTTAACGAATGAATGCCACCCAACCATGTCTGGAACAACAACACATCTCAGCCAGCATGCCAACAACAATGTAAGGTGTGGTCAATAGCATGTTCTGCTACAAATAATTTGGTTACATGGAATTGTTGAATGTGTGAAAGTCAGCAGATCTGTGGTTATCCCAGCTTTACTCTGACTGATTTGCATTCCTAGAAACTTTCTCAAAAGGGAGAAAAAGGAGTGGAGTCACAGCTACTATGTTGGGGACTGCACATCATCCACGGTTTATTTTATCATGGAATGTTGTGGGTGGGTGCATCAAAGTGGGAGAGAGGTTTAGAAACGATGAAGAGACTGTTTCTTATGTTCATAGAAACCCAAGTAAGCAGCATTTCCCCATTTATCTGCCCAGTGTGACAGCAAAATTTCTCCAAGGAGTTGTCCCTAAATGTCACTTTTGCCTCCTCACCTCCAACTCATTCTTCAACCCACTCCAATCTGCCTTTCGTCCTCACTAACTGAAATGACTTGTCACCATCAGCAGCCTCCTCCAAGTCACCAGACCGAGTGGGTACCCTCGATCCTCCCCAGCCTGGTGGCCTCTGAGCAGTTTCCTTTGGCTCCTGTGGCTCCAGCCCTGCTGGCTTTTCTGCCAGCCCCCGACTAACCACCCATCCACCACTGTCATTCCTGCTGATATTCCAGGGCTTCTCAGGGCTCAGATCCAGCCCTCTGCTCTTTCCCCCAAAACCCTTTCCCTAGGTGCCCGAGTCCAGTCCTATGCTGAGATCCTCCAGGTACACTTCCAGCCTGGAAATTCTGATAACTTCCAACTATCCTCCAGCTTCATACTTTACCTCTCCTCAGTGCCCCACAGGCACGTCAGACCTGTGACCAGGCCAGAACAGAAGTCTGGATTTCCTCCATGCATCTGTGTTCTCCGTTCATCTCTGTTACAGTGAATGTATGCTCAACCATACGGCTGCTTAAGCCAGAATCCCACAAGTCATCTCTAGTTCATCCATCTCCTCACCCCTCACCTCCCATCCATCAGCAAGGGGGGTCCATTCCACTTTCAGACACCCCCGGAAGCCACCCACTTCCACGGACACTCCCGAGTTCACAAGACCATCACTTCTCACGCAGAGAACTGCGGTGCTTCTTGTCTGATTTCCTTGATTCTCTCCTTTCCCTTGCAACTCATTATCCCCTAAGGTGAGAGCAATCTTTTTTTTTTTTTAAGAGAATTTTCTCTTCTTAAAATTTTTGTGGGTACATAGTAGGTGTTTGTATTTACAGGGTGCATGAGATGTTTGATGCATAATCGTTGCATCATGTAGAATTGGGTATCCATCTCCTCAAGCATTTATCCTTTGTGTTTCAAACTATCCAATTACATTCCTTCGGGGTTTTTTGTTTGTTTTTTGTGGGTTTTTTGTTTTTTTGTTTTTTTTGTTTTTGAGACGGAGTCTTGCTCTGTCACCAGGCTGGAGTGCAGTGGTGCAATCTTGGCTCACTGCAACCTCTGCCTCCTGGGTTCAAGCAATTCTCCTGCCTCAGCCTCCCGAGTAGCTGGGACCACAGGCGCATGCCACCACGCTTGGCTAATTTTTTTTGTATTTTTAGTAGAGACAGGGTTTCACCATGTTGGCCAGGATGGTCTCAATCTCTTGACCTCGTGATCCACCCGTCTCAGCCTCCCAAAATGCTGGGATTACAGGCGTGAACCACCGCGCCCAGCCCAGTTATTTTTAAATGTGCAATTAATCTATTGACCATAGTCACCTTGTTGTGCTATCAAATACTCTGTCTTATTTATTCTTTTTATTTTATTTTATTTTATTTGATCCATTAACCACCCTCACCTTCCCTGCAACCTCCCACTACCCTTCCCAGCGTCTGGTGACCATTCTTCTACTCTTGGTGTCCATACATTCAATTATTTTGATTTTTAGATCCCTACATGAGAACATGTGACATCTGTCTTTCCACAACTGGCTTATTTCACTTGACATCATCATCTCCAGTTCCATCCATGTTGTTGCAAATGACAGGATCTCATTCTTTTTACCGCTGAATAGTACTCCATTGTACCTATGTAGCAATCTTTTTAAAATAGAAATCACTCCCTTGCCTAAAACTTTTCAATAGCTTGCCATGACAGCAAAACAAAAATTCACATTTCCTCCCGTGACTCACAAAGCTTTGCTGCATCTGGTCCCTTACCTCTGCCCTTCATTCCCTAGATTCCAGTCACATTTCTTCTCAGGGTTCTGCAAACTTAGCGAGCATAGACCCCGCAGGTCCTCCCTTCTGGCCAGGCCCCCTGCCCATAGTCTTCTCTCCCTGCTCTTCCTTCTCCCTTCCTTCATAGCTGCCAGGTCTCACTCAAATGTCACCATCTCACTGAAGCCTTCCCTGACCACACCCTCTAAAATAGACACTTCCCTCCCAGCCACATCAGTATTCTCTTGTTGTATCTGGTTGCTCAGTCCTTCCTTTAAGAGCGTTTTATTCCTTTATTATCTCTCTCTTCCTCAATTTGAATATTAATTCTGAGAGCACAAACACTGTCTTTTTTTACTCCAGGCTAATCTCAGAACCTGGCATTCAGTGGGCCCTCAATAAATATTATCCAGTGGTTCAACACATGAAGCAAGTTCCGTAAACCCTTAATGCATCCTGAAGTATGAAAGCCTAGTCTAGGGCCATTTCCTCTGTCCTTAAATCCCTTGTTCTGCAGATTCAAGTTCCACTTTGCTCAGGGATCTGACCCCAGTTTAATCAGAGGGCATCTGCTGTTAGCCATGCTCCCACTTCACAACTGGAATCTTCCCCATAGCCATCCCCTTCCTGGAAAGGGTGACCAGAGGGGCACAGGCAGGTGTGGGCGTGCTGGATCTGGCCTGAGCCAAGGAAGGACATAACCTTGGAGCGGGGGCAAGGAGGCTGGGAGCTGGAGACCTGCCATCAGCTCCGCCAGCACTCGGGGGGAGAAATGGCAGATTTATTCAGCCGCGGGAAGAACCCGGGACCAAAATCAATACTGAGCCTTGGGGCTGTATTTCTGCTTTTCATTGGCTTATGCACAACTATAATAACTCCTTGTTTTAACATAGTTCTCATTTCCACGAGCCCCACATGTTTTATTTTCAGTTTAATGGATCCTCAAACATGTGCTACTGGTAGTCAGAAGCAGGCATAACTATCACCATTTTATGCTGAGGCTAGGGGAGCGCAGAAAGGCTAGATGAATTGCTGAAGGTCGCAGAGAGAAAGATGGACCTACTTGCAGAAAGTTCTAGGTGTACCCCCATCCCCTGTTCATGATGCTATGCTGGCAAGAATCAAATCACCCGTTGGGCTCCATCCAATAAAAGAGGTGCCTATGATACTTTATCATCAGCCCAGATTTATTTCAGCTGCAAACTCACCTATCCACCTGCTGCATGCGTCTCCATTTCGCTGTCTCATTGGTATGCTCTGAATTCCGTGTGTCCAAAATTGAACATTTGAGCTGTATCCCCCTGTTAAACCTACCTTCTTTCCTGTGTCCCCACCTTGGGGAAACCACTCCCCACCCCACCCAGACCCTGCTGTCACTCTGCCCTCCTTCTCAGCCCCCACTTTCAGTGACTCACTCATCTGTCAATCTCCCTTTCACCCCCCTCAGCTCCGCCCACTCCTCACTGCTGTACCTCTAGAGTCTGCTTCCCACCACGTGTCACCTACACATCACAGAGGCCTTATAAGGGTCTCTCTCTCTCAGCTCACCCATGGTCATTCATTATCCACACAGGAGCCAGAGTGGTCCTCTCTCAGGGTAAATGTGATCACTTTGCTCTTCTTACTTCCCTTTCTGGGTCCTCAGGACAAAGACCAGGCACTGCACCATAACTCCTGGTACATCCTGCTAAGCCCAGGAGCCTCTTGCTCCCTCTGTCCTGGACGTTCCTGCCCCTCCTGCTCTGGCCACCAGCACCCTGCCCCCTCCACTCAGGGGGGCTTCCTCCTGCAGGGCTTCCTCCTGCCGAGATGCTCTCCTTCCTGTCCCCTCTTCTCCTAGACAGCCCCACTCACCTTTCTGGCCACAGCTTCTCTAAGTCCTCAGAAAAGGCACCCCTGACCCTTACAACTTTGCACTCATCACAGGGCACAATTGCTTGGTGTGATTCTCCCACCTGACTTTCAGCAGCACAAAGGCGGGGTCCTGGTCTGGGTCTGTTTCATTTGCTGCTGAAACCATAGTGCTGAAAAAAGGGACTTAGGCACACAATAAATATTGAGTGAATTAATAAATGTTCGTAGCTCAATAATGCGTTTGTTTCCTTCCCTTCTTTGAAGCAAAGAAGCTCCAAGGTTTATGTTGAATATTTTAGCCCCCAAAAGTTTACCCCTTTGATAGAAAGTAGGGACAGTGAGGGAATGCCATGACCTTCCCACTCCCAGGCTATTCTGCTGTGGTTTGAAGGTGATGTTGGAATAATTCCTCATCCCAAGAAGAAGAGTAATGAAATAGACACATTTCTTGACATCACTGAAAGCAGCTCACCCAGCAGGGCCTGTAGCTTTTGCGAACACGTCGATTTCACCTATTGATTATATGTATTCAGCAGAGCCAGGCTCACTCCGTCTCCCTGCATCCCTCATCCATCCCCACACACACACATGCATGCCTTCTTGCTTTCTTCCCCCCATGCAGAGCCATGGTGTAGTGATGACACACCTTAGGAAGAATTTATTTTAAGCAAATGAATACCTCACAACGAAATAAAAATAAACAGCAGAAAAGTCTAATGGCAAAGCACCTACTCAGAAACAGAGCAGAGGATGCCCAAGTTCTGACCACAGAGGAAAAAATCATGAGGGCCACAATACTAACAACACGGGCTGACACGCGTGAGCACTCAGCGTGGCATGTCAGACACCATGGTCCTGTGTGTTATCTGATGTAATCCTCCTGATAGTCCCCCATGAAATAGGCACCGTGATAAGCCCCATGTTAAAAAGAAAAGCCTGAGTCCCAGATCACTCAGTGAGTAAGTGGAAGAAGAACCAGGCACTACCTGACGTCAAAGCTCCTGCTATGACACACTGCAGCACTCAGGCACACTGCTGCCACCTCCCATGGAAGCCATGGCATTTCCCTTGATGTCCAAGCTTTATGCACTTTATAGTCTAATGGAAAATATGTAGACACCTAATCTCTGGTAGCTGAATAACAAGCCCTCTGAGACTTGAAGACAATTTTCTTTTCCTCGCTCAGAAAAGCAATCCAGGTTCTTTTTCTTTTTCTGATTAGCTTTGTACTCATTTACAAAGAGAAATACATCCCCATGTTGGCATCAGGTTCCACACACACTATAAACCTCTGGGATAGACTGGCAGGGCCCTCCTTTCCTCTCAGGGTCAGGGCCAGATGGCTGCCTTTAGAAGGACCACACAGTGTGGGTATGCTGCAGGCTCATGCCTTGGGGAACAGAGGATGCTGACTGCTGAGTCAACAGTATGGCTGTGTCCCACAGGACGAGGGTGCTGAAAGAGGCTCCAGCTCAGCAAGGATCCCAAGACTAGGAGCAAAATGAAGTTCCTTAAGGAAAGAGCACCCAAGCAGCTTTCAAGCTGGGATGGAGACCAGAGAGCAGAACTGGAGCTGGAGGAGTCATACACAGCCAGAAGGGCCTGGGAAACACGACGAAAAGGAACCCAACTCATGTGCTGTGCCCCCTTGAGAAGCCCCATCTTACTGCAGCATTAACTAACACAAGCAGAGTTCCAAAACCACCCACTGAACTAGCCTCAACCAAAACCATACTTCTGTTCGATATTGCCCACCAAAATTTCCAAAATGGAATACGGTGGGTCAGGAAGGTTCTGCACTCTAAACTGAACTGGCTCAAGCACCCAGGAATGAACAACACTGGGAAGGCATCAGTAGTATTATATTATTTATGCTAAAAGCTCAACATGAGATGTACTTCCTTAATGGATTTTTAAGTGTTAAAATACTAAAACGTTGTCATTTATAGGCACAATGTTGTACAGCAGATTTCTAGAATTTATTCATCTTGCATAATTGAAATGTTATACGTGTTGATTAGCAACTTCCAACTCCCCTTCCACCTGCCCCTTCACAACTGCCATTCCACTCTCAGCTTCAATGAGTTTGACTATTTTAGATATCTCATATAAGAAGAATCATGCAGTATTTGTACTTCTATGACTGGCTTATTTCACTTAGCTCAGGATCCCCCAGGTTCATCCATATTGTCACATATTGCAGGATTTCCTTCTTTTTAATGGCTGGATAATATTCCATCGTATGTATATACCACATTCTCTTTATCCATTTACTTATCCCTGAACATTTAGGTTGTTTCCACATTTTGTGAATAATGCTGCAGTTAACATAGGAAGGCTAATATCTCTTTGAGGTCCCAATTTCAATTCTTTCGGATAAATACTCAGAAGTGGAATTGCTGGATCATATGGTAGTTCTATTTTTAGTTTTCTGAGAAATTTCCATACTGTTTTCCCTAGTGGCTACACCATTTCGCATTCCCACCAGCAGTGTACAGGGGTTTCAGTTTCTCCACATTCTCGGCAACACTTATCTTTTTTGTTTTTTTATAGTAGCCATTTTGACAGGTGTGGGATATCTCCTTGTGATTTTCATTTGCATTTCCTTGATAACTAGTGACATTGAGCATCTTTTCATATATCTGTTGGCCATTTGTAGGCCTTCTTTGGAGAAATGTCTATTCAAGCAAAGATATGGAATCAACCTAAGTGTTCATCAAGAGATGATTAAAGAAAATGTGGTGCATACACACACACATACACACACACAGAATACTATACAGTCATAAAAACAATAAAATCATGTCTTTTGAAGCAACTTGGATGGAAATGGAAGCCATGATCTTAAGTGAAACAACTCAGAAACAGAAAGTCTAGAACTCTGTATTCTCACTTATGGTTGGGAGCAAAACAATGTGTACACATGGACGTAGAGTGTGGAACAATAGTCACTAGAGATTTAGAAGGGTAGGAGGAGGAATGTAAGGGATTAGAAATTACTTAATGGGTATAAGGTACACTAATCAGGTGATGGTTACACTAAAATCTAAGACTTCAACACTATATGATATATACCTGTAATAAAACTGTAATTGTTCCCCTTAAATTTATAGGATATCATAATTTTTTTATCAGTCAAGTATTTATGATTTATTTTTGTTACAAACATTCTATATACTCTTTTAGTTATTTTTAAATGTACAATAAAATAGTGTGTTGACTGTAATCACTCTCCTGCGCTAGTAAATACTAAGATCATTCATCCTAACTAACTATATTTTTGTACCCATTAACCATCACCACTTACTTCCCACAACCCATTACTGTTCCCAGCCTCTGGTAACCATTATTCTATTATTTATGTCCATGAACTCCACTGTTTTAATTTTTGGTTCCCACAAATGAATGAGAACATACAAACTTTATCTTTCTCTGTCTTTATTTCACTTAGCATAATGACCTCCAGTTCCACCCATGTTGTTGCAAATGACAGGATCTCATTAATTACTATCCGTTGTGTGTATGTACCATGTTTTCTTGCGTTAGTATTAACTGAACACCAGGCTTTACTTGGATTTCACTACTTTTTTCAGTACATGACCTCTTTCTGTTACAGGAGCACATCCAAGAAACCACAGTGCACTTAGTTGTATCTCCTTCATCTGGAATCTGTGTCTTTCTTTACACTTTCTTTGTTTTTGTGACATTGACAATCTTGAAGATTACTGGCCAGGTGTCCTGTAGAAATCCTCCAATCTGGATTTGTCTGATGTTTTCCTCATTATTGGACTGGTAATATGGGTTTATTTGAAAGATTATACAGAGGTTACATTATATTAGGGGGCACAAGCTAGCCATATGATATCAGTGATGATGTTAACTTTCATCATTTGGTTAAGGTGGTACTTGTCAGATTTCTTCTTCACTGTGAAGTTACTATTTTTACCTTTCTCTCTATTCTTTAAATATGTCACTAAGTTTGGCCTACCCTCAGGAGGCAGGGCATAAACTAAGCTTTCATCTTAATGATAATGTTCTAAATTGTATTTTTGAATTGTTTTCTTCTTGATTTTAAAAATACAATTGATTTTTGCATATTGACCTTGTATATGACAATCTTGCTAATTTATTTATTAATTCTTTTTGTGGATTCTTCTGAGATTTCTATGTACAAAATTATATCTGCTGCAAAAAAATGAAAATTTTTACTTCTTCCTATCCAATCCTTATACATTTATATTTCTTCCTGCCCTGTTACATACACTACAACTTTTAGTATAATATGAAATTGATGAGGTATAGCAAGCACAATTGTCTCATTCTCAATCTTGGAGGAAAAGTTTTCAACATTTTACCAGTAAGTATGTAAATACCTTGTGTTATTTAGAAAGCTCCTGTTTTAGTCTGTTCTCATGCTGCTGATAAAGACATACCTGAGACTGAGCAATTTACAAAGAAAAGAGGTTTAATGGAGAACTCACAGTTCCATGTGGCTGGGGAAGCCTCACAATCATGGTGGAAGGCAAGGAGGAGCAAGTCTCATCTTACATGGGTGGCAGCAGGCAAAAAGAGCTTGTAGAGAGAAACTCCCATTTTTAAAACCACCAGATCTTGTGAGATTCATTCACTATCACAAGAACAGAGCAGCAAAGACCTGCCCCCATAATTTAATCACCTCCCACCAGGTTCCTCCCATGACATGTCAGAACTGTGGCAGTTATAACTCAAGATGAGATTTGGATGGGGACACAGCCAAACCACATCAGCTCCTTTCTATTTCTATTTTGCTAAGACTTTTTATTATGTGTAGATGTTGTATTTTAATAAAACTTTTTACTATATTCATAAATCTAATTATATTATTTTTTAATTTTGTGAATGTTGTAAAATAGATTGATCAATTCCAAGTGCTAAATCAACCTTGGATTCCTGGAATAAATGTGATTGGAATATATTATCCTTCTTGCATGTTGCTGTATTTGCTTTACTGATATTTTGTTTAAAAATTTTATAGCTATGAGTTATTCTAGCATCATTAAATGTGGTAGAAAGTATTTTTTTTTAAGTAATCTGGAAGACTTTTCCTAAAATCATGTTATTTCTCCCTTAAATGTTTTGTAAAATTCACCTGATAAGCTACCTGAGTCTGGATTTTGGTAATGGAGTGATAGAGTGCAGGGGAGCAAATTTTTAATTATGAATTAAATTTTATTAATAGTCATAGAAGCACTCAGATTTCTATTTCTTCTTTTGTCAGTTTTGAAATTTTTGTTTTTCTAAGGATTTGGCTAGTTCATCCAGGCTTTTAAATTTTTTGCACACATTTGTTTATAATATCTTTACCTTGTAGTGTTGTTTTTATTTGCTGATGTTGATTATTTGTGCCTGCTTTACATTTATAAAACTTAATCTGTTCTGTCAGTTTTTAAAAATATACTTAAGTTCTGGGGTACATGTGAAGAATGTGTAGGTTCGTTACACAGGTATCTACATGCCATGGTGGTTTGCTGCACCCATGAACCCATCATATACATTAGGTATTTCTCCTAATGCTATCCCTCCCCTAGCTCCTCACCCCCCAACAGGCCCCGGTGTGTGATGTTCCCCTCCTTGTGTCCATGTGTCCTCATTGTTCATCTCCCACTTATGAGTGAGAACATGTGGCGTTTGATTTCCTGTTCTTGTGTTAGTGTGCTGATAATGATGATTTCCAGCTTCATCTGTGTCCCTGCAAAGGACATAAACTCATCCTTTTTTATGGCTGCATAGTATTCTGTGGTGAATATGTGTCACATTTTCTTTATCCAGTCTATCATTTGGGTTGATGAACACTTAGGTTGCTTCCAAACCTTGGCCATTGTGAATAGCACTGCAGTAAACATGGGAGAGCAGATATCTCTTTGAAATACTAATTTCCTTCCTTTTTCATTATTATTATACTTCAAGTTCTGAGATACATGTGTAGAATGTGCAGGTATGTTACATAGATACACACGTGCCATGGTGGTTTGCTGCACCCATTGCCCCATCATCTGTATTAGGTATTTCTCCTAATGCTATCCCTCCTCTAGCCCCCCAACCCCCGACAGGTCCCAGTGTGTCCATGTGTTTTCATTGTTAACTCCCACTTATGAGAGAAAACGTGGTGCTGGGTTTTCTGTTCTTGGGTTAGTTTGCTGAGAATGATGGTTTCCAGCTCCAACCATGTCCCTGCAAAGGACATAAACTCATCCTTTTTATGGCTACATGATATTCCATGGCATTTATGTGCCATATTTTCTTTATCCAGTCTATCATTAATCAGCATTTGGGTTGGTTTCAAGTCTTTGTTATTGTGGACAGTGCTGCAATAAACATACCTGTACATGTGTCATTATAGTAGAATGATTTATAATCCTTTGGGCACATACCCAGTAATGGGATTGCTGGGTCAAATGGCATTTCTGGTTCTAGATCTTTGAGGAATCGCCACACTGTCTTCCATAATGGTTGAACTAATTTACACTCCCACCAGCAGTGTAAAATCATTCCTATTTCTCCACAGCCTTGCCAGTATCTATTGTTTCCTGACTTTTTAATGATCACCACTCTAACTGCTATGAGATGGTGTCTCATTGTGGTTTTGAGTTTCATTTTTCTAATAACCAGTGATGATTGGCTTTTTATTATATGTTTATTGGCCACATAAATGTTTTCTTTTGAGAAGTGTCTGTTCATATCCTTTGCCCATTTTTTGATGGGGTTGTTTTTTTCTTATAAATTTTTTAAAGTTCTTTGTAGATTCTGGATATTAGCCTTTTGTGAGAATACATTGCAAAAATTTTCATCCATTCTGTAGGTTGCCTCTTGACTCTGATGATTATTTCTTTTGCTGTGCAGAAGCTCTTTAATTAGGTCCCATTTGTCAATTTTGGCTTTTGTTGCCATTGCTTTTAGTGTTTTAGTCATGAAGTCTTTGCCCATGCCTATGTTCTAAATGGTATTGCTTAGGTTTTCTTCCGGGTTTTTAGGGTTTTAGGTCTTATATTTAAGTCTTTAATCCATCGTGAATTAATTTTTGTATAAGGTGTAAGGAAAGGATCCAGTTTTAGTTTTCTGCATATGGCTAGCCAGTTTTCCCAACACAATTTATTAAATAGGGAATCTTTTCCCCCTTGCATGCTTTTGTCAGTTTTGTCAAAGATTAGATTGTTGTAGATGTGTGGCTTATTTCTGAGGCCTTTGTTCTATTCCATTGCTCTATATATCTGTTTTAGTACCAGTATCATGCTGTTTTGGTTACTGTAGTCTTGTAGTATAGTTAAGTCAGGTAACATGATACCTCCAGCTTTGTTCTTTTTGCTTAGGATTGTCTTGGCTAACTGGACTCTTTTTTGGTTCTGTATGAAATCCAAAGTAGTTTTTTTCTAATTCTGTGAAGAAAGTCAATGGTAGCTTGATGGGGATAGCATTTAATCTACAAATTACTTTGGGCAGTATGGCCATTTTTATAATATTGATTCTTAACCATGAGCATGGAATGCCTTTCCATTTGTTTGTGTCCTCTCTTATTTCCTTGAACAACGGTTTGTAGTTCTCCTTGAAGAGGACCTTCACATCCCTTGCAAGTTATATTCCTAGGTATTTTATTCTCTTTGTAGCAATTGTGAATGGAAGCTCACTCATGATTTGGCTGTCTCTCTATTAGTGTTGTATAGAAATGCTTGTAATTTTTGCACATTGATTTTGTATGCTGAGACTTTGCTGAAGGTGCTTATCAGCTTAAGGAGATTTTGGGCTGAGACAATCGGGTTTTCTAAATATACAATCATGTCATCTGCAGAGACAATTTGACTTCCTGTCTTCCTATTCAAATACTGTTTATTTCTTTCTCTCTCCTGATTGTCCTAGTCAGGACTTCCAATACCATGTTGAATAGGAGTGGTGAGGGAGGCCATCCTTGTCTTGTGCTGGTTTTTAAAGGGAATGCTTCCAGCTTTTGCCCATTCAGTATAATATTGACTGTGAGTTTGTCATAAATAGCTCTTATTATTTTGAGATACATTGCATCAATACCTAGTTTATTGAGAGTTTTTAGCATGAGTGGGTGTTGAGTTTTATCAAAGGCCTCTTCTGCATCTATTGAGATAATAATGTGATTTTTGTCATTGGTTCTGTTTATGTGATAGATTACATTTAGTGATTTGTGTATGTTGAACTAGCCTTGCATCCCAGAGATGAAGCCAACTTGATCATGGTGGATAAGCTTTTTGATGTGCCGCTGGATTCGGTTTGCCAGTATTTTATTGAGATTTTCACATCGATGTTCATCAGGGATATTGGCCTGAAATTTTCTCTTTTTGTTGTTGTTGTGTCTCTGCCAGGTTTTGGTATCAGGATGATGCTGGCCTCATAAAATGAGTTAGGGAGGAGTCCTTATTTTTCTTTTGTTGGAATAGTTTCAGAAGGAATGGTACCAGCATTTTATAATTCTATACTATGCAATTTCTCCTTAAAATCTCACACATGCCGCTCACACAACCAGGTTAGTACACCCCTTTATAGACTGAGAAACTGAGACTCAGAGAAGAAATGTTTAACCACTTACACACTCATCTCCACTAGATTTTTCTTAAGGTCAAAGCATTGGGAAGAATTCGCCTGGCTGTACATATATTTGCATATAATTTACAGATGCCTCCAACTATGAAAGACATCCTTAGGCAATTTGCAAGTTAAATTTGTATCATTTCGCTCAAGGCATGAAGTGAAGAGGGAATTATCAAGCCAGGGAGAATTTCAGGGGAGACAGCAGGGGTCCCCAGAAATTATCCCAACATCTTCAGTGGGAGAACACTAAATTCAAGAATTTAGCATCTGCTCAACAAAGGAATATTATGCAGGGCATTAAAATGATGGCTATAAAATCCATGAAGCAACATGAAACATAGAGTGAAAGAAAAGCAAGTTACAGAATTGGGTGCACAGAATGACTTTAGCAGGAGGAGAGGGAAGAGGAAAATAACCGCACCAGGCACAAGCCATGACTATGTTAGGGCACAATCGTGGGGAATGTACTTTTTCTTCTTCCAAAGTGTTCTAGAATGGATGATCTCTACAAGTTTTTCACTCTCTATGTGACTCAGTTTCCTTATTTGTAAAGTGTTAGTCATAATAGCACATATCTATCGGAGTTCTGAGAAGATTAGATCATATACATAGAGTGCTTTGCACCAAAGATGACACATACTAAGTGCACAATTAGTGTTGGATTGGGAATAGTAGCTGTTATTCTGTCAACTCTTAGCCCTCACTTCTGACAAAAGTGGTGGAGCAAGAACTCTGTTGGAGTCATGAAGCCTGGGATCAATCAATGCCAGATTTTCCTTGATACCCCTAGGACTCAGTTTCTTCTCTTGTAAAATCAAGGGACAGGGTCATGGTACCTCTACCCTGTCATTGTACTCTGTGAAAAGCTGTGTGGTGCCCTTTACATCTACAATTGAAAGTTCCCTGTACTTTCAATCAGTTACAAAAAAGGCTCAAAGAAATTAATGAGGGGCCAGGTGCAGTGACTCCTGCCTGTAATCCTAACACTTTGGGAGGCTAAGGCAGGCAGACCACATGAGTTCAGGAGTTCGAGCCTAGCCTGGCCAACACAGTGAAATCTTGTCTTTACTAAAAATGCAAAAAAATAGCCAATACCTGTAGTCCCAGCTACTTGGGAGGCTGAGGCAAGAGAACTGCTTAAACCCAGGAGATAGGGATTGAAGTGAACTGAGATAACACCACTGCACTCCAGCCTGGGAAACAGAGTGAGACTCTGTCTCAAAAAAAAAAAAAAAAAAAAAAAAAAAAAAAAAAGAAAGAAAGAAAGAAAAGAAATTCATGAGGAAAATACATCAATGAGAAAATGGGCAAAAGTCTTGAATAGACAATTCACCAAAGAAATACAGATAACCAAACTGCCAAATAACTAAAATAAAATGCATTAAGATAATCAGTCACTGTTCAAATTTGCAAATACTTTAAAAAATCATTATTCTCTGGGTTGGCAAAAATGAAAAAAAAAAGTTGCTCTCTTTGTGAACTCATAAACTGGTACAGTCCACTTGGAGGCCAAAGTTCTTGATATCTATGTCAAGAGCCATAAAATATTTGTGAACCATGACTTTGTAACTTCATCCATAGGAATTTAACCTAAAAAGATAATTAAGAATACTTACAAAAGCTCAGCAACAATTATGTTCTTCTCTGAATTATTTATAATAGTGAAAACTCAGAAACAACCACATAATATTCATATAACAGAATATCATATGGTCATTAGAAATCTTATTATTTGAGAATATTTAAGAGCTGGGAAAGTATGACACTAATTGAGTAAAAATGACCAATCAGCACTATCTTAGGTTGACTGTCTAGAAGTAGAGCCTGAGACAAGGATTCTTGAGGAAGTGATTGATTGAGAAGATGCTCTAAGAAGGAGAGCAAGGGAAGCAGATGAGTTCAGGGGAAGAAAGCCAAGCAAAGGTATGGTCTCTGCTAGAGGTCACTCTCTCCAGTCCCCAAGGAACTCAGGAACAAAGTTTGTACACCTTCTTGGTGCCCCTTGAGGGACTGGTCTTTTGTTTCCCCATGGCATTGGCTGCTGGCTGCCAGGGTGCAGGAGTATGAGGATGAGCAGGGGTGCTCTTTCTTCCACCCCTTGATTCTCTGACTCATGTATTCTGTCTACTGGGACACAGCACTGTCTAATGTCTATTGGTTTAAGGTATGTATTCAGCCTAAAGGATGTTGCCCCATCCTTGCATAATATTACCTATAAACTAGTACCTCAGCTATACCTTCAAGAGGCTGTTTCAATCCTTAATCAGGCCAGCAGCTCTCGGATGGTATAGTTTTTAAAAGGATCAGTGGATCTCACGATATGTGCTCTCTGCCATACCTTCTTTCCCATAAAAGGCAATGTAATGTGGTATTCCATGCCAGTACGACAGACACCAATTTGGTCTCTCACACTGTGGGCTGGCTGACACACTGTGGGCAGGAAAGGCAAATCTGGCCCCTGAATATGTGTCAATCCCAGTCAGAATGAAACGCTACCCATTCCGAGTTGGAAGAGGTCTGATACACAGGGCTCAGCAATAGTCTCTGTTTCTGGCAGTTGGAACATTCAGCTGTGGCAGTAGCTAAATTAGCCTTAGGGTATGGGAACCCATGTTATTGGGACCATATGTAGTTTTTATCTCTACAACCATGGCCACTCCTTTCATCAAACCACAGTGCAAGAAATATAGATGGTATTAATGTAAGTATTAGTACAATACATATATTTCCTAGCTCTATGGAGAGAGTCTAGAACAAACACAACCCAGTATCAATGAGCATATGTAGTGCCTAGGTCTTGGTTTCACAGTACTATTCTATTCTAATCACTATTCAGTAAAAAGAACCAAGGTTCCTTGAAACGTAATTGATTTCAGTGCTAGAGTAGCAAAAATGTGAGATAAAGCTGGAACACTTTGTGGTGCTAGAAAGTTAGAAAATGTTCAAAAAGGATGTGGATTTGTCAAAAGAATAAGGTCTAGTTAATACACTGTGGTATGTCCAAACAATAGAATATTATTCAGCGCTGAAAAGTAATGAACTATCAAGCCATGAAGAGACATGGAGGAAACTTAAACACGTATTACTAAGTTAGAGAAGCCAGGCTGAAAAGTCTACAAATTGCATGATATTTCAACTATACGATACCTACAAATGGTAAATCCACAGAGACAGTAAAAAAATCAATGAGGTCAGAAAATAGTGAGTATGGAGGTATGAATAAGCAGAGCACAGAGCATTTTAGGGCAGAGAGACTACTTTGTGTGATACTATAATGATGGATACATGTCATTAGACTTTGTCCAAACCCATAGAATATACTGTACTGACTGAAAATAATGTCTATGAATTTTTAGATGATGATGATATGTCAATGTAGATTCATCAGTTGTAACAAATGTACCACTCTGGTAGAGGATATAGATATGAGGGGAGTCTGTACATGTTGGGGGACCAGGGAGTAGGTGGGAAATAGCAATGCCTTCTACTCAACTTTGCTGTTAACCTAAAACTACTCTAAATAAGTAAAGTCTATTGAACAAGTAAATGAAAGAATAGAGTCCAAACTAAAGGAGCTTATAATGGGCAGAGCTAGAAAAATTTTGTGAAAAAAATAATGATAATGTTGGATTTAACCCATAGGAATATAATAAATAAACATATAAATAGGGAAGAAAGGACAGTTCCTCCTTACAGCAGAATTTTAATTAATAAATGTAGAAGGAAAAAGGGAAATAGAAAATCATCATTAGGCAAACACTATAGTAACTGTTGTAGACAAGACCTATCAATGGATGGTAAAATTAGCAGGTGACAGTTTAAAGAAACACAGGACTTGCATGGTTTCAAAGTATTTCCCCCAAGATATTTGTTAATCATAAAAGGAAGGATAGTAACTTTACTGTGGAGAAACTACCTTACCCAAGGGATGAAGGTCAAAATCACCAATAATAAGACATGCTGATATCGTGAACCTCTTGATACAATGCACAGAGGACACTTGTTGATGTTTCTGCCAAAAATGCATGCCTCATTCCAAGCATGAGAAAACATCAGACAAACCCAGACTGGAGGCACTCCACAAAATAACTGATCAGTATTCTTCAAAAGTATCAAGATCATAAAATATAGGAAAAACTGAGAAACTGTCAAAAATTGGAGGAGACTAAAGTGAAATAGCAACTAAATGTGGGATTACAGAACAGAAAAAGGTCAAAATAGGTGAAATTAAAGTAAAGTCTATAGTTTATAGTATAACGTTAGTTTCTGGCTTTGTACTACAGTTATATCTGATGTTAACATTAAGCTAAGCTGGGTGAGGGATATAAGGAACTATACTATTTGTGCAACTATTATGCAAGTCTAAAATTAGTTCAAAATGAAAAAAATGTTTTAATCCAAATAATAAAATATACTTTGCATTTTGTAAACAAAGGGAAAAAGAAGAAAGAAAGTACAGATATATATAATGCAAACTCTTTTTAATATTTCCTTAGCCCAAGTGAGACAAATAACTCAGGTAGAAAAATAAAAACTCATGTCCACTCCCTAAACCAAACAGAAACTGTATTTAGAGTCTCCACATGCTGCGTTCTTCCATTAGCATGGATAATTGGAAATTGACTGCCTTTAGAAATGATGCCCTGTTTCTCTCCCTGGGTATAACACAAAATAAATTCCCAGGGCAATGGCCTATGTTATTGAATCCAACAGTAATTAAGTTAATGTATCCTATCTTGTGTGTGGAAGTGTAATTCAGGAGGTACAAATCTTTTATTGAACTCAAATTCAATAGTCATGTGCAATCCCCCTACTTGTGGTGTGTTCAAAGGTTGTAGGAAAATTACAAAAGGTGATACATTATAATTTTATTCTTATGAAGACTGGGTGTATTCACCTGACACAAGCCATTCATGGGGCACCCTTTCATTTGCACAGAGGAAAATGTTCAGATGAGGAAATATCAGCACATAATAAATAAATGAAGCAGAGACCTGAGGCTTTTGCCTGCCAAGTTTTCTTTACTTTTTCTTCTGCTAAACGTGCCCTGATTTTCCTATGAGGAGCCCCTCCTTCCCTCCCGCGGCCCATATGATGCAGGAAGGCAGGTGCCTCCCAAGCTGGACAAACAACCCCAGCCTGCCCAACAAGCATATGATTCTCCTGGCCACAGACACTGGTTCAGGATGGGCACATGACCCAAGCCAGGCCAATGAGGCTCAATTCTAGAGCTTTCATTGGAATTAGTAGGAAAGAGGAGGTGACTTTTCACTGATAATGCTAAGATGGCAGTCAAAGGTGGCCATCCTGTCATTCTTGGAGGAGATGCTGAACAAGGCCAACAGAGAGAAAAGCAGAGCTGAAGGGAAGGTGAGCACCCAGGTACATTTGTCAGCACATTCCATTTAGTTTCTTTTTATAAATACGTATCTCCCAATTGAAGCTTAAGTCAGCTTCAATTGGGAGATACGTATATATATCTTATTTGTAATCTCAGAACTCAGATCCATCTCTGAATTCACTCCCTCTGTTGTACCATTATAAATCATCCTATCTCTGTAGTTGTTTTAATTATCTTCTCTCCCTCTCTCTCATGTTTCTGGTCTTCCCTCTCACCTCAGACCTCAATAAGATTTACAAATCACACCTCTTCCTGGATCAGTCAAATGTCCCACCAGCCCCCTTCCCCAGGTGTCACACATTTGAAACCTCTAACTCAGACTTTGAATGTTCTCTCAGCTCTAACATAAATGGCATTTTTAAAAAGAGAAAAGAAAAATACCAGGAGAAAGACTTGCATCGTCCTTCTGGGGTTACACTTGCAGGTTTATTCTAACAGGGGAAGCAGTCAGACTGGAGTTGCCAGGATCTGTGTTTTCATACCAGACACCAACTGGCTCAGTCATCTCAGGCAAAGCCCCTGATGGCACAGGCCTCAGCGTTGGTACCACAAACACCATGAAATGAAGGGTTAGGCTAGATAGAAAAGAAAGCTTTTTTCACTGATAGTGTTTAAACCAAGTCAGAGCATCCTCTAAAAGGAGAAGTTGCAGGGCTGAAACCTATCTTCCAACGCACAAAGACACTAGACAGACCTGCATTTCCATGAGACTGAGCGACAATGTTATCATTTGACCTTAACATTTTACCCACCCTCCCCCATTAACCAGAGTCCTGTAGGGCAGAAGCCACCTCCTAGCAAAGAACAATAGCAACAATGACAGCAGACCCTGTCTATGCACCTCCCGTGCACCAGGCACTATACTAAACGTGCTTCGAATGGGATCTGCTGTCCTCACAGCAACCCTTTCAGGTAGGTCATCTTAGTCTTCTTTGTTAAGCAAGGAAATTGAAGTTGAGGTTAAAGAACTTGACTAAGATCCTACAGCTAGGAAACGTCAGCACTGTTATTCTACCCCAGGTCTGTCTAACCACAGAGCATATTCCCTTTCCTCTGGGTCATGTTCCTCCACAGAAACACTCCTGCCCTTCATCAGCCTCCACTTCAACCAGAAAAGCCACAAGCAGGAGTGCTGTGTCCAGCTGGTATCATTGGAGGTGGACTGGGAGTGCTGTGTGGGCCAAGTAGAGAAAGTCCGCATGACCACCTCCAAGTCTTACATCCAGCAAGCCAAATAAAAGACAACATCCCAAACAGTTTACATTTAACAAGGATGAACAAAAAGTACACATTGACAGGGTGTACAAAGGAGCTGGTCACAGCACTATTTATAAAGAAAAAAAAAAAAGCTCAAAATCATCTACCTGGGGAATGGCTAAGCCAGGTGCCATAAATCATTAGAATGTAGATCATATAGCCCTAAAAAGTGATGTTTGCCATTGTGCACATGAAACAAGATCAAGTAAAAAAATGCAGAAATCAAAAGAATAACATCAATTATGACAAAATAACTTTTTTTGATCACTTACAATTTGCAGATGTAGTGACTAGCATGTTATATATTCAGGAGTAGGGGCAGGGATGATGGAGGTGAGTTCAGGAGGAGGGGCATGGATGATGAAGGAGAGTTGAGGAGGGGCAAGGATGATGGAGGCAAGTTCAGGAGGAGGAGCAGGGATGATGGAGGTGAGTTGAGGAGGGGCAGGGATGATGGAGGTGAGCTCAGATGGAGGGACTGGGATGATGGAAGTGAGTTCAGGAGGGGCAGAGATGATGGAGGCGAGTTCAGGAGGAGGGGCAGGAATGATGGAGGCAAGTTCAGGAGGGGGGCAGGGATGATGGAGGAGAGTTGAGGAGGGGCAGGGATGATGTAGGTGAGTTCAGATGGAGGGGCAGGGATGATGGAAGTGAGTTGAGGAGGGGCAGGGATGATGGAGGTGAGTTCAGGAAGGGGGCAGGAAAGATGGAGGCCAATTCAGGAGTGGCAGGGAAGATGGAGGTGAGTTCAGGAGGAGGGGCAGGGATATGGAGGTGAGTTCAGGCAGAGGGGCAGGGATGATGGAGATGAGTTCAGGCAGAGGGGCAGGGATGATGGAGGTGAGTTCAGGAGGAGGGGCAGGGATGATGGAAGTGAATTCAGGATGGGCAGGGATGATGGAGATGAGTTCAGGAAGGGGGCAGGAAAGATGGAGGCCAATTCAGGAGGGGCAGGAATGATGGAGATGAGTTCAGAAGGAGGGGCAGGAAAGATGGAGGCAAATTCAGGAGGGGCAGGGATGATGGAGGTGAGTTCAGGAGGAGGGGCAGGGATGATGGAGGTGAGTTCAGGAGGAGGGGCAGGGATGATGGAGGTGAGTTCAGGAGGAGGGGCAGGGATGATGGAGGTGAGTTCAGGAGGAGGGGCAGGGATGATGGAGGTGAGTTCAGGAGGAGGGGCAGGGATGATGGAGGTGAGTTCAGGAGGAGGGGCAGGGATGATGGAGGTGAGTTCAGGAGGAGGGGCAGGGGTGATGGAGGTGAGTTCGGGCAGAGGGGCAGAGATGATGGAGGCAAGTTTAGGAGGTGCAGGGATGGATGGGCCACGCAGCCACGGTAAGGCCTTTGGTTGTATGAAATGGGTAAAACCTTAGGAGAATTTCAAGCAGAGGAATGACATGATCTGACAGGTTTTAGAAAGACTGTTCCAGCTGCTCTGGGGAGAGCAGACTGACAAGTCAGGCAAGTGGAAGTGGTAAGAATTGATGGGATTCTGGATATATTTTGAAGACCAAGCTGACAGAATTCCTTCATGCTTTGAATGTTAGCTATGGAGGAAAAAAGACAAGTCAAGGATGACTCCAAAGGGAGATCTACTGAGAAGGATGCAAAGGAAGCATACAAAGAATATTTTAAGGTAAAGGAAATTTTTCTATAAAATATTTGAATGTATAATGAATTATATATCATTAGACTTTAAATGATAAAAAAAATTACACATATATTCAATAAAATGGTGGAGCTGCTATGGAAAACAGTATGGTGTTTCCTTCAAAAAATTAAAAATAGAATTTCCATATGATCCAGCAATTCCACTTCTGGGTATATAACCAAAAGAATTGAAATCAGGAACTCAGGGCCTGGCCCAGTGTCTCATGCCTATAATCCCAGCACTTTGGGAGGCCAAGGCAGGTGGATCACATGAGGCCAGGAGTTCAAGCCCAGCCCGGCCAGCATGGCAAAACCCCATCTCTACTAAAAATACAAAAATGAGCTGGGCATGGTGGGGGGCACCTGTAGTCCCAGCTACTTGGTGGGCTGAGGCAGGAGAATCATCTAAACTCAGGAGGCAGAGGTTGCAGTGAGCTGTAATGATGCCACTGCATTCCAGCTTGGGTGACAGAGTGAGACAGGAAAGAAAGAGAGAAAGAGAGAAAAGAGAGAAAAGAAAGAAAGAGAGAAAGAGAGAGAGAGAAAGAAAGAAAGAAAGAAAGAAAGAAAGAAAGAAAGAAAGAAAGAAAGAGAAAAGAAAGAAGGAAGGAAGGAAAGAAAGAAAGAGGAAAGGAAAGGGAAGGAAGGAAGGAGGGAAGGGGGAAGGGGAAAGGAAAGGAAGGAAAGAAAGAGAAAGAAGAAAGAAAGAGAGAGGAAGAAAGGAGGGAGGGAGGGAAGGAAAGAAGGAAGAAAGGAAGGAAGGAAGGAAGGAGAGAGAAAGAAAGAGAAAAGAAAGAAAACAGGAACTTAGATACTTGTACCCCACATTCAGAGAAGTTTTATTTATTCACAATAACCAAAAGATGGACGCAAACCAAGTATTCACTGACTGAGTGGTGGAGAAACAAACCTAGTCTATACATTGAATAGAATACTGCTCAGCCCTAAAAAAGGAAGGGAATTTTTTTTTTTTTTTTTTTGAGACAGAGTCTCACTCTGTAGCCCAGGCTGGAGTGCAGTGGCACAATCTCAGCTCACCGTAACCTCTGCCTCCCATGTTCAAGCAATTCTCGTGCCTCAGCCTCCCGAGTAGCTGGGATAACAGACATGTACCATCATGCCCGGCTAATTTTTTGTATTTTTTGTAGAGACGGGGTTTCACCATGTTTGCCAGGCTGGTCTCGAATTCCCAACCACAAGTGATCTGCCCACCTCTGCCTCCCAAAGTGCTGGGATTACAGGTGTGAGCCACTGCACCTGGCCCAAACAAGAAGGAAATTCTGACACAGGCTATGACATGAATGAACCTTGAAGACATTATGCTGAGTGAAATAAGCCAGTGAGAGAAGAATAAATTCCACTCCCAATAGGTACCTAAAGTAGTCAGATTTATAGAGACAGAAAGTAAGATGGAACTGGGGGAGAGGAGGGAAGGATGAGTTGATGTTTAATGAGTACATAATTTGAGTTTGTGAGATAAAAAAGTAGGTAGATGGTGGTGATGGCTGCACAACAAAAATAAATGTACTTAATTCCACTGAACTGTATCCTTAAAAATGGTTAAGATGGTACATGTTTTACTATACGTATTTTACCGCAAAACAATTGTTTGAGTCATCACCAACCTCCCCTCAACACATACACACACAAAATGGAGCCATTGTCCTGTGGAGGAGCGGTAAGTAGTTCCATATCTATTGTAACAATCCCAGAAATGGCGGGGCATTTGGGTGGGGGAAGGTCGAGGGGGTTTCAAGACCATGGCTTCTTTCTGACTGCTTAGGTATCTCAAACAGAAACTGTAAAAAAGAGTGTTAATATATGGTGTGGTGTTTAAGCATCTATTAGAAGAACAAATGACGGGTTCTATTCCAATTTAATGAGGCAGAGATCATCAAACACACATTTCAGGCTATAAAACATCCCTCTCATTGCAAACTCCCCAGGGGAGGTTACAGAATAGATGGGAGTTAATATCTTAAGATTAAATAACACGATAACAGATTTGGTGTGTTTGACCTACTTTTTGAGAAACTAACAAAGACTGTTTTTATTCCTCACCTTATAATAAACTGCTTAACAGGTCAGTGTTAAGCCCACTATCATGAGGATGGTGGAAACAGGGGAGATAAACATGTGTGCACCCATTTATTACAAGGACCAGATGGAATGTGAGGTCTCAAAAGCAGCTGAACACCCCCAACGTAGGCTGGCAAGGACCCCAGTGTGCTCTGTGGTTCTCCCTCCAGGACACAGGAGAGGAAATGGCTTCCTGTTTTACCATCCCTCAACTGATAAAAAGAGCCAGAAGACCCCCCTCCCAACACACACACACACACACACACACACACACACACACACACACATCTTGCTTCCCTTGGGCCTAAAAAGAGGATATGTAAGGATGAATTCCATGCTCAAAATATCTGAAGTCTGTGAGGTCTCTCAAGGGCACCTCATCCATCTATAGATAGGCATATTCATTCCCGAGGTGACTGACCTAAGTTCAAACAGACAACATGTGTGAAAGAGCCAGTTCCTTGGACTATCTCTGTGGCCTCGGGGAATAGAAGGGAATGAGAAAAGGAAAAGGGGTCTCTACATTTCTCATCAAAAGGTATAAGAGACTGTCGGTCGCCTCCGGTACAAGTTCACTGAAGCCTCTGAATCTTAGTGTTCGTGTGTAAAATGGGAATAATAGTTACTTCACAGAAGTTCTTCCTTTTATAAGGATGGAATCTTGCTTGTTCTGTCACCCAGGCTGGAGAGCAATGGCATGATCTCAGCTCACTGCAACCTCTGCCTCCCAAGTTCAAGCAATTCTCGTGCCTCGGCCTCCCAAGTAGCTGGGGTTACAGGTGTCTGCCACCATACCTATCTAATTTGTGTGTGTGTGTGTGTGTGTGTGTGTGTGTGTGTGTGTGTGTGTGTTTTAATAGAGATGGAGTTTCACCATGTTGGCCAGGCTGAGCTTCTTCTACAAAATATGACATATATGCTCATCTAGGTATGGTCATGGATTATTGATTACATTACACTGTGTTCATCCATTTGAGAAATCTTAGCTGGTTCCCAGCTGTCTATGGGATAGAATCTAAATGACTGTCATCCAGATCTCATCTTAAATATGAGCACATACTTCATGCAAACTCTCCTGACCCATTTCCTTTCAAGGTGTGTCACCCTCGCTGCATCCCTAGGCCTTTCTACCACACGTCCCTGTTTTATTCTCTTGATAGTATTACTGATTTTCTTACGTATTCACCTATCTTGCTTACTGCTGTATCTCAGCACTTAAAACCATACCTGTTATGTAGTGTTGTCCTCTGCGATTGTGGATGACTTGGCTTGCAATTAAAGACCTTCCACAAGACTTTTGGGAATGAAATGATTCCCAAGGGACATTGTGACACCCCCTCTCCTACCTAGAATGGTTTGAATACAATTCTGCCAGGGAGCAAAGAGTAGAGCAGAAGACCTCTTAAGGCCCTTTCTGCTTTTCAGAATTGTTTGACCTCTCCCCATGTCTATTTGTCACTGGGAAAATCTGTCATTTGCCAGAAGAAACAGTGAGACAGCAGCATGTTCCATTCCCTTGCAAAGCCTTAAGCCTGTGCAAAATTGTACAATCTAGTCATGCAGTTGAAACTCAACTCTTGGAAGGGAAGGAAGGAGAGAGCTTTTTATACTCAAGAGCTAAGACTAAAATATATAAAGACAAATAACAATGCTGGCAGTAAGTATAGGCAGCCTCTCTGACAGCAAAATTCAACTTTTAAAAATCAGGCAATTCTTCAAACTAGAGCTAGACTTCAGGAAATTAGGGTTTGTGTTCAAGTGGGCACATTACAATTTCATAAAAATTGTCTTAGCCATTTCTCTGCTATGGACTTTGGAAGATAATGATACACTTAATATTTCTGATTATGTTGCTGGGCAACTCAGGGATCATGAAATAATTGGAGATACAAGATTGAACAGCATTTTGGAAAGAAATAAATCATAGGCAAACCTGCAAGAATTGTGTCCGAAGCTAATAGCCTGGGCCAGGCCTTCACACCACGCCCCTGCCCCACTCCGATGTCTACTTCAGATCCTTTCAGTCAAGTTCAACCAAAAAGGGCAGAACAGCCTGAGTCCACACCTACCAAAATTGTTCTGTTTTGAAATAGGTGATATTTAAGGGCAAGAGCTCCCTGCTGTGTGACAAATGTTGTAATGGGTGAAAACAGCAGGGAGGCCCTGTGAGAGCAAAGGGTCACTGTGCCTTCCAAACCAAGTAAGGGATAAGGATGTTTAACAAGAGAACGTAGGTCTTCTCTCCTAGCAAGTAGTCTCCACTAGTTTAAGTCCAGAGATGTCTTGCTTTAAGAATACCCAGCATAAGAAAATCAGATTCTACAAACTTAAAAGTAGATAGAAGAAAGCCTAATGTCAACCCTCTCTCATTTCAGTGAAGAGGAAGCTAAGGCTCCAACACACTGAATGCCATGTTCTGGGGGATTCACCTGAGCCCAGACGGGATCCAGGATCTTTTTACTCCCAATTACAGTGATTGACCATCCTGGTTTTCCCAAAATGTACCTATTTTAGTATGACAAGGCCCTTATCAGTCTTCCTGTTTCTGATCTGACATGTAAGGAGTTTGGAAGGCATCACTCTGTCCTAGTAAAAACCTAAACAAACTGAAAAATTAATAATTCTCAGATCCATCAGAGAAGGAAGGTTCATAGGGCAAAATACTGCCCCAAAAGTTGGACAATCAGATAGGCAGAGACAAAAAATTACAACTTACCAGAGCAGAAAGAAACCTCTATGGGAGCCAGTATTGCAGCAAGATGACCTTAACTGTAATTGATGAATTGCTAGAGGCTCAGCGTGGACAAGCCTGAGAGTTAAAAATTCCAGGTGTCCCCAGTTATAGGCAGGCCCTTACACTTCTATGAGTCTTATCTCTAGAAGCCTACCAGGCTCTCACAGTGAAGGCAGAAGAAAAATCCCCTCATGCTTACAGCAGAAAGACAGGGAAAGCAGCCGCTTTGAAATACACCAGAGAATTCTGTCCTTCTTAATAAGGCTTGTCTGCAGGAAAAAAACTTTTATCAGAGCTTAACCTATCGAGGTTGTATCAGAGTCCGACCTAACTGGGAAAAGGAAATATCCAACTGCATCCCACACCGGCCTTCCATGTGGGGGAAGGAAATACACAACTCGGGCCACCTCTAACCATCCTGTCCCACGTAAGGTGGGCGACAGGGAACACTGGGGAACACTGTGAAAGTCACAGTCCCTGGGCACAGGCTCACTAAAAGACCACAACCCGATTATAGGAGTAGAGAGCATCTCCCCCAGCCAGCACTTCACCACCACACAACTAAATGCCCATTTCCCTTCATCCAGGTGTGGCTATTAAGAAAAACATTGCAAGGCATACTGAAAGGCCACAAACACAATGTGAAGAGACTGAACAAGTGTCAGAACCAAAGTCAGGTGTGGCATGACGGTTGGAACTATCAGACAAGAGTTAAGACGACTATGATTTACTGATAAGGGTTCTAATGGAAAAAAAAATGACAACATGCAAGAACAGATGCGTAACATAAGCAGAGAGATGGAAAGTCTAAGAAAGAACCCAACAGAAATGCTAGAAATAAAAAGCATTGTAACTAACAGGCTAGGCACAGGGGCTCACACCTGTAATCCCAGCATTTTGAAATGCCAAAGTGGGAGAATTGCTTGAAGCCAGGAGTTCAAGACCAGCCTGGGCCACATAGTAAAATCTTATTTCTATAAAAATGTTTTTAAAATTAGCCAGGAATGGTGTCATGTACCAGTAGTCCCAGCTACTTGGGAGGCTAGGCAGGAGGACTGCTTGAGCCCAGGAGTTTGAAGCTGCAGTGAGCTATGGCTGGGCCACTGCACTCTAGCCTAGGCTACAGAGCAAGAACTATCTCTAAAAATAATAAAAAATAAAATAAAAACCACTGTAACAGACATGAAGAATACCTTCCATGGGTTCTTGTGTAGACTGCACATGGCTGAGGAAAGAACCTTTGAGCTTAAGGACATGTCAATACAAATTTTAAAGCTGAAGATCAAAGAGAAAAAGGACTGAAAAAGAGCAATACAGAATATCTAAAAATGAAGGGACAACTACAAATGATGTAGTAACGCACGTGATGAGGATACCAGAAGAAGAAAGACAGAAAGGAACAGAAGCAATATTTGAAGCAATAATGACTGAGAATTTCCCCAAAATTACTGTTAGACACCAGACCACAGAGAACACCAAGCTGGACAAATCACAAAAAAGAAAAAAGCTACACCTGGGCATTTACTTAGGTTACATTTTTTTCTGTTCTTTTTTTCTTTTTTCTTTTTTCTTTTTTTTTTTTTTTTTTTGAGGGTCTGTCATCCAGGCTAGACTGGAGTACATTGGCCCAATCACCACTCACTGTAGCCTTGACCTCCTGGGCTCAAGCAATCCCCCACCTCAGCCTCCTGAGTAGCTGAGACAACAGGTACGTGCCTGTCTTGATTTAAAAAAAATACAAAAGTTAAACAAAGCTTCGTCATGTTGCCCAGACTAGTATCAAACTCCTGGGCTCAAGCAATCCTGCCACTTCAGCCTCCCAAAGTGCTGGGATTACAACCATGAGCCTAAAATTTAAACCGCAGAAAACCAAACATTAAAAAACTCCTAAGAAACCCAAGGCAATATCCCAGGGACAGAGCCTGGGGTTAGGCTCTGAGCCCAGGGCAGCTGTACTGTTCTTTCAGGAACTGCCTTGCCACCCATCTTAACTTTGAAGCACAAAGGGTGCCAGGTCTAAGTGAAACGGATACTTTTATGCAACCATAAGACAAAATCCTGAAATGCCAAGTGCCTGCTTAGTAGCTTTGGAAAGGTGCCCTTATTGAACATTATAGAAGGGGTGGCTGGCTCTTCAAGGATCTCCTGTTCTTTTCAGGCTCCTAAGGTAACATCAGCCATTTTTAGATTGGTTCTGTTTTCATACCTTCCCACTGGCCTCAAGCGAGCTGAGAAAGTCACACTGCCTGCCCTCTGTCTTCCCCTAATTCTGCAGGTGGAGGTTGGTAGTCTAGTTTTCCTTTTTGGGATACTATTTTCATTTTTGTGAGCCTCTTTGTAATAAAATGGTACATTTCTATATTAAAAAAAAAAAAAAAAAAAAAACACGAAAAAAAAAGAAACCAAAGGCAAAAAATTCTTACCTATAGAGAAGCAAAGATAAGAATTATATCTGACTCTTTAAAGAACATTCAAGCAAGAAATAATAGAGTAAAACATTTAAAATGTTAAGAAAAAGAAAACTCACCAACCTAGAATTCCATATTCTGTGAAATTATCCTTCAAAAGTAAAGGAGAAATAAAGACTTTCTAGGAAAAATAAAAATCAAGAAAATTTGTTACCAGTACACCTGCCTTATAAGAAATGCTAAAACTCCTTCAAACAAAATTATGAACACCAGAAACTCAGATTTACATTAAAAAAGAAAGAACATTAGAGAAGGAATAATTGAAGGTAAATTAAAATCTCTTATTTTCTCATTCTTAATTGACCTAACAAATAACAGTTTGTTCAAAATAATAATAGCAGCAATGTTATCAATGACTACATCTTACACATAAGTGAACTGAATAACAGCAATGCTGCAAGAAATGGGAGAGAGGATATGAGTTATTATAAGGTACTAGCATTATCTGGGAAGCAATATACTATTATTTGAAAGTGAACTTGGATTAATTGTAAACGTATATTGCAAACTATAGGCCAACCACTTAAAAATTTTAAAGTTTACACTTTTTAGCATATGGATGTGCTAAAAAAAAAAAAAAAAAAAAAAAAAAAAAAAAAAAAAAAAAGTAGCATTACATAAAATGCTCAATTAAAACCAAAAAAGGTAGAAAAATAATGGAAGACAAATAAGAACAAATAGAAAACATTAACAAAAAATGATAGATATTAATTCAACTATATCAACAATTACTCTAAATGCCAATAGCCCAAACGCACAAACTAAAAGATATCATGACTAGGTGCAGTGGCTTATTTTCTCATTCTTAATTGATCTAACAGATAATAGTTTGTTCAAAATAATAATAGCAGCAATGTTATCAATGACTACATCTTATGCATAAGTGAACTGAATAACAGCAATGCTGATTACAGGCTCATGCCTGTAATGCCAGTACTTTGGGAGGCCAAGGTGGGTGAATCACTTGAGGCCAGGAGTTTGAGATTAGCCTGGAAAACATGGAGAAACCCTGTCTTTACTAAAAATACAAAAATAAGCCAGGCACAATCGCACATTCCTGTAATCCCAGCAACAAGGGAGGCTGAGGCATGAGGATATCTTGAACCCATGAGGCAAAGGTTGCAGTGAGCCAAGATCACACCACTACTGCACTCCAGCCTGGGTGACACAGCAAAGTTCTGTCTCAAAAAAAAAAAAAGAAGAAGAAGAAGAAGATATCATGCCTATAGTTAACAATACTGTATTATAGCCTTAAAAGTTTACTAAGAGTGTAGATTTGAAGTATTCTTATCATAAATAATAATAATAAAAAGAGTGGGAAGAAACTTTTGGAGGCCACACATATGTTTATGGCATTGATTGTGGTGATGGTTTCCCATGTGTATGCTTCAATGTTGTATACATTAATTATGTATATTTTCATATTGTCAGAGATCAGTTAACTACATTTATATGGGTCCATATTCTGAGCTCTCTCTTCTGTTCCTTTGATCTATTTGTCTGTTCTTCCACCAGTATCACACTGTCTTGAATTGAATACTATACCTTTAAAGTAAGTCATGAAGTTGGGTCATGTCAGTCCTCCAACTTTGTTCTTTCTTTTACTGTGCATATTTACAGTGAACAACATGATGTTTTGACGTACAGTCATGCATCACTTGACAATGGGGCATGTTCTGAGAAATGCATCAGTAAGTGATTCAGCATTATAAGAACATCATAGAGTGTAGTTATACAAATCTAGATGGTATAGCCTTCTGTACATCTAGTCTGTATGGTATAGCCTATTGCTCTGAGGCTACAAACCTGGATAGCATGTTACTGTACTGAACTCTGCAGACAACCATAACATAATGGTAAGCATTTGTGTATCTCAAGATATCCAAACATAAAAATGGTACAGTAAAAATATATATATATAAAAGATAAAAACTGGGTGCAGCTGTATAGAGCACATACCATGAATGGAGCTGCGGGACTGGAATTTTCTCTGGCTGAGCCAGAGATTGAGTGGTGAGTGAATGTGAAGACCTAGCATATTAACATACACTACTGTAGACTTTATCAACACTATGCATTTATGCCATGCTGAATCTATTTTTTAAAGTTTTTCTTTTTTCAATAATAAATTAACCTTAGCTTACTATAACATTTTTACTTTACCAGCTTGTAAATTTTTTTAGTGTTTTAACTCTTTCTCAATAACAACTTGAAACACAAACACATTTTACAAACTTATTCTTTTTATCTTTATTCTATAAGCTTTTTTTGATTTTTAGAATTTGTTAAGGGCTTTTAAACATATATATATATATATATATATATATATATATATATATATATGATTGCACTTTAGGTTCTGAGGTACATGTGCAGAACATGCAGGATTGTTGCATAGGTACATAAATGGCAATGTGGTTTGCTGCCTCCATCCCCCATCACCTATATCTGGCATTTCTCCCCATGTTATCCCTCCCCAACCTCCCTACCCCCTGCTGTCCCTCCCCTATTCCCCCCACAACAGACCCTAGTGTGTGATGCTCCCCTCCCTATGTCCATGTGTTCTCATTGTTCGACACCCGCCTATAAGTGAGAACGTGTGGTGTTTGATTTTCTGTTCTTGTGTCAGTTTGCTGAGAATGATGGTTTCCAGATTCATCCATGTCCCTATAAAGGAAATGAACTCATCATTTTTTATCGCTGCATTGTATTCCATGGTGTGTATGTGCCACATTTTCCTTGTTCAGTCTGTCATCAGTGGGCATTTGGGTTGGTTCCAGGTCTTTGCTATTGTAAACAGTGCTGCAGTGGACATACATGTGCATGTGTCTTTATAATAGAATGATTTACAATGCTTTGGATATATACACAGTAATAGGATTGCTGGGTCAAATGATATTTCTGGTTCGAAGTCCTTGAGGAATCGCCACACTGTCTTCCACAATGGTTGAACTAATTTACACTCCCACCAACAGTGTAAAAATGTTCCTATTTCTCCACATCCTCTCCAGCATCTGTTGTCTCCAGATTTTTTAATGATTGCCATTCTAACTGGCATTCGATAGTATCTCAATGTGGTTTTGATTTGCATTTCTCTAATGACCGGTGATGATGAGCATTTTTTCATGTGTTTGTTGGCCTCATATATGTCTTCTTTTGAAAAGCATCTGTTTATGTCTTTCATCCACTTTTGTTCGGGTTTGTTTGTTTTCTTCTTGTAAATTTGTTTTAGTTCTTTGTAGATTCTAGATATTAGCCCTTTGTCAGATGGGTAGATTGCAAAAATGTTTTCCCATTCTGTTGGTTGCCAGTTCACTCTAGTGATTGTTTCTTTTGCTGTACAAAAGGTGTGGAGTTTAAGTAGATCCCATTTGTCTATTTTGGCTTTTGTTGCCAATGCTTTTGGTGTTTTGGTCATTAAGTCCTTGCCTATGCCTATGTCCTGAATGGTTTTGCCTAGGTTTTCTTCTAGGGTTTTTGTGGTGTTAGGTCTTATGTTTAAGCCTTGTAGTATAGTTTGAAGTCCGGTAGTGTGATGCCTCCAGCTTTGTTCTTTTTGCTTAGGATTGTCTTGGCTAACCGGGCTCTCTTTTGGTTCCATATGAAGTTTAAAGTGGTTTTTTCCAGTTCTGTGAAGGGGGTCATAGGTAGTTTAATGGGGATAGCATTGAATCTATAAATTACTATGAGCAATATGGCTATTTTCACAATATTGATTCTTCCTAACCATGAGCATGGAATGTTTTTCCATCTGTTTGTGTCCTCTCTTATTTCTTTGATCAGCGGTTTATAGTTCTCCTTGAAGAGGTCGTTTATATCCTTTGATAGTTGTATTCCTAGGTATTTTACTCTCTTTGTAGCAATTGTAAATGGGAGTTCGTTCTTTATTTGGCTCTCTTTTAGTCTGTTACTGGTGCATAGGAACCATGCTTGTGATTTCTGCATGTTGATTTTGTATCCTGAGACTTGGCAGAAGTTGCTTATCAGTATAAGGAGATTTGGGGCTGAGATGATGGGGTCTCCTAATATACAATCATGTCATCTGCAAATAGAGACAATTTGACTTCCTCCTTTCATAATTGAATACCTTTAATTTCTTTTTCTTGCCTGATTGCTCTGGCTAGAACTTCCAATACCAGATTGAATAGGAGTGGTAAGAGAGGTCATCCTTGCCTAGTGCCAGATTTCAAAGGGAATGCTTCCAGTTTTTGCCCATTCAGTATGATATTGGCTGTGGGTTTGTTGTAAATAGCTTTTATTATTTTGAGATATGTTCCATTGATATCTAGTATATTGAGAGTTTTTAGCATAAAGGGCTGCTGAATTTTGTTGATGGCCTTCTCTGCATCTGTTGAGATAATCATGTGGTTTTTTTATTTGGTTCTCTTTACGTGGTGGATTACGTTTATAGACTTGCATATGTTGAACCAGGCTTGTATCCCCAGGATGAAGCCTGCTTGATCGTGATGGATAAGCTTTTTGATGTGCTGTTGCACTGGATTTGCCAGTATTTTATTGAAGATTTTTGCATCTATATTCATCATGGATATTGGCCTGAAATTTTCTTTTTTTGTTGAGTCTCTGCCAGGTTTTGTTATCAGGATGATGTTGGTCTCACAAAATGATTTCAGAAGGATTCACTCTTTTTGGATTGTTTGGAATAGTTTCAGAAGGAGTGGTACCAGCTCTCTTTGTATGTCTGGTAGACATTGGCTGTGAACCCATCTGGATCTGGGCTTTTCTTGGTTGGTAGGCTATTAATTGCTGCCTCAACTTCAGCCCTTGTTATTGGTCTATTGAAGATTTCAACTTCTTCCTGGTTTAGGCTTGGGAGTGTGCAAGTGTCAAGGAATTTATCCATTTCTGGTTTATGTGCATAGAGTTGTTTGTAGTAATCTCTAATGGCAGTTTGTATTTCTGTGTAATTCGTGGTGACATCCCCTTTATTGTTTTTTGTTGCACTGATTTGATTCTTCTCTCTTTTCTTTTTTATTAATCTGGCTAGTGGTCTATTTTGTTGATCTTTTCAGAAAACCAGCTCCTGGATTTATTGATTTTTTGAAGGGAGTTTTGTATCTCTATCTCCTTCAGTTCCACTCTGATCTTAGTTATTTCTTGTCTTCTGCTAGCTTTTGAGTTCTTTTGATCTTGCTCTGCTAGCTCTTTCAATTTTGATGATAGGGTGTCGATTTTAGATCTTTCCTTGTTTCTCATGTGGACATTTATTGCTATAAATTTTCCTCTAGAAACTGCTTTAAATGTGTCCAGAGATTCTCGTATGCTGTGTCTTCATTCTCATTGGTTTCAAAGACTATCTTTATTTCTGCCTTCATTTCATTGTTTATGCAGTCAACATTCAAGAGCCAGATGTTCAGTTTCCATAAAGTTATGCGGTTCTGAGTTTCTTAATCCTGAGTTCTAATTTGATTGCACTGAGGTCTGAGAGACTGTTTGTTATGATTTCCGTTCTTTTGCATTTGCTGAGGAGTGATTTACTTCCAATTATGTGGTCAATTTTAGAGTAGGTGCAATGTGGTGCTGAGAAGAATATATATTCTGTGGATTTCGGGTGAAGAGTTTTGTAGATGTCTATTAGGTTTGCTTGGTCCATATCTAAGTTCAGGTCCTGGATATCCTTGTTAATTTTCTGTCTTGTTGATCTGTCTAATATCGACAGTGGAGTGTTAAAGTCTCCCACTATTATTGTGTGGAAGTGAAGTCTCTTTATAGGTTATGAAGAACTTGCTTTATGTAGCTGGGTGCTCCTGTATTGGGTGCATATATATTTAGGATTATTAGTTCTTCTTGTTGCATTGATCCTTTTACCATTATGTAATGCCCTTCTTTGTCTCTTTTGTTCTTTGTTGGTTTCAAGTCTATTTTGTCAGAGACTAGGATTGCAACTCCTAGTTTTTTTTTGCTCTCCATTTGCTTGATAAATCTTCCTCCATCCCTTTATTTTGAGCCTATGTGTGTCCTTGCATGTGAGATGGGTTTTCTGGATACAGTACACTGATAGTTTTGGCTTTTTATCCAATTTGCCAGTCTGTGTCTTTTGATTGGGGCATTTAGCCCATTTACATTTAAGGTAACATTGTTATGTGTGAATTTGATCCTGCCATTCTGATGTTAGCTGGTTGTTTTTCCTGTTAGTTGATGCAGTTTCTTCATTGTATCGATGCTCTTTACCATTTGGTATGTTGTTGGAGTAGCTGGTAGTGGTCGTTTCTTTCTATGTTTAGTGTTTCTTTCAGGAGCTCTTGTAAGGCAGGCCTGGTGGTGACGAAATCTCTTAGCAATTGCTTGTTTGTAAAGAATTTTATTTCTCTGTCACTTATGAAGCTTACTTTGGCTGGATATGAAATTCTAGGTTGAAAGCGCTTTTTTTTTTAAGGATGTTGAATATTGGCCACCACTCTCTTCTGGCTTGTAGGGTTTGTTCTGAGAGATCTGCTGTGAGTCTGATGGGCTTCCCTTTGTGGGTAACCCAAGCATTCTCTCCGGCTGCCCTTAACATTTTTGCCTTCATTTTAACCTTGGTGAATCTGACAATTATGTGCCTTGGGGTTGCTCTTCTTGAGGAATATCTTTGTGGTGTTCTCTGTATTTCCTGGACTTGAATATTGGCCTGCCTTGCTAGGTTGGGGAAGTTCTCCTGGATAATATCCTGAAGAGTGCCTTCCAGTTTGGATTCATTCTCTCCATCACATTCAGGTACACCTATCAAACGTACATTAGGTATTTTCACATAATCCCATATTTCTTGGAGGCTTTGTTTATTTCTTTTCACTATTTTTTCTCTAATCTTGCCTTCTCATTTTATTTCATTGGGTTGTTCTTCAATCTCTGATATTCTTTCTTCTGCTTGGTCAATTCGGCTATTGAAACCTGTATATGCTTCACGGAGTTCTCATGTTGTGTTTTTCAGCTCCATCAAGTCATTTGTATTCTTCTCTAAGCTGTTTATTCTTGTTAGCATTTTGTCAAACCTTTTTTCAAGGTTATTAGTTTATTTGCATTGGGTTAGAACATGTTCTTTTAGCTCAGAGAAGTTTGTTATTCTCCACCTTCTCAAGGCTGTTTCTGTCAATTCATCAGACTCATTCTCCATCCAGCTTTGTTCCCTTGCTAGTGAGGAGTTGTGATCCCTTGGAGGAGAAGAGGCATTCTGATTTTGGGCGTTTTCATCCTTTTTACACTGGTATCTTCCCATCTTTGTGGATTTATCTACCTGTGGTCTTTGTAGTTGGTGACTTTTGGATGGTATCTCTGAGTGGATGTCATTTCTGTTGATGTTAAAGTTATTTCTTTCTGTTTTTTAGTTTTCCTTATAACAGTCAGGCCCCTCTGCTGTAGGACTGCTGGAGGTCCACTCCAGACCCTGCTTGCCTGGGGATCACCTGCAGTGGCTGCAAAACAGTAAGGGTTGCTGCTAATCTCTTATTCTGTTATCTTCATCCCAGAAGGATACTCACCAAATGTCATCCTGAGCTCTCCTTTATGAGGTGTCTCTTTGGATATATGGGTGTTGGGGAGCTGCGTGAGGAGACAGTTTGTCCCTTATAGGAGCTCAAGTGCTGTGCTGGGAGCTCCATTGTTCCATTCAGAGCTTCTGGGCAAGTACATTTAAGTCTGCTGCAGCAGAGCTCATAACTGCCTTTTTTCCCAGGTTTTTTGTTTGTTTGTTTTTTTACTTTTAAAACTTTTAAAATATGACACAAACACACACAGGCTAATGCCTACACAAGGTCATGATCATTAATATCACTGTCTTCAACCTCCATATCTTGTCCCACAGGAAGATCTTCAGAGGGAGGCAATAACATGCATGGAGCTGTCTTCTCTATGATAACAATGCCTTCTTCTGGAATATGTCTTGAAAGATCTGCCTGAGGCTGTTTTATAGTTAGCTATTTTTTTTTCTAAATAATCAAAATATACTTTTATTTGTAAAAGAGGACCGATTCACTAATGTTCTAAAAATATAAATTTTTATACACCAAGTTCATAAAGAATATTTTATGGCATTTTATAATATACAAATTAAGAACAAGAAAAAATGCGTTTTACTTTTCTTTAACAGTGTTGCCTGGTAATATATTAATTACATATTAAGTCTATGAAGTAAAAGTTTAACTTACATTTACTGGTTGCTTTTTCACTTAAAGACCAGACCAAAATCAAAACCTTGGAACTTCTACTTTTCAACGTGAAAGAATCAAAGCATAGCTATAATCCTAAGATAGCACTGATAAGGTAAATATTATTCTTATGAGTGTTAATGGACGATACTGATATATCTCATAGTGTACTCAATTTGAAGTGTTGCCACTGAAATCGATTAAAAATGTTTATTCTGAAAGATGCTACTATAAAGTTTACAGACTGAAATGCTTATAAATGCTTATTCAAAAGTAAGTTCACAGAAAACCTAGAAAACAGGTTGAATTGAAACCTGTAGATCATTTTATAATTTTCATAAGCAACAATTTCTTTTGAAGACATAGAGTATTGTTTTAATACAAATTAACAGCTTTAACATGAGCTCCCTTTAGTGCTTTTAATTGTCACATGGCTGTAAACCAAAGACTCCCAAACTTTTAAATAATCACTGATACTACTTGAGCAGAACTTCGCAGATGTCAGTACTTTTAATGTCATGTACATCAAATTACAATAAAGAGATGACTCTAAACAAGATGCAGCCGTCAGCTTCCATGAACAGCACACTACTACAATAAACCGAGTTTATATTCCACCATCAAGTGTGGCTCTCCCATGACTTCGCTTTGTGATGGATCATTGAGAATATCCTCAAATCCAATAGTCTCATCATTACCCCTCAAAATATCCAGTGAAAGATTTGAGCTTGGAAGAAATGGAAGACGCTGAACCTGCTGCACTGCCTTGAATTCCATCTGTAATTTTAGTGGAGCAAACAGACCCTGAATGTTTCTCAGAGTGGAAAAATTCATTTTATCTTGGTTGATCTGGAAATTTTTTTCTGATAATTCAAGAGGATGACTAGGCAAAAGTTCATTTTTCACACAAGAAAAACCCTTCCGAAGAAGATCATGACTTTCAAAAGGTCCACTTGCTGAAAGTTCTGTAACTGGAATACTGTCCTTTAGCTCAGATCCAAGTCCTCTGGCATTCATCTTCAGCAGCTCTGCTAAAAGCCTCTGTGCCCCGTTACCGTCAGCCGACCCCGCCGCTCACTCTATAGTTAGCTATTTTTAATAACTGGAAGGAGTACACTAAAATAACAATAAAAAGTATAGTATAGGAAGTACATAAATCACTAACATACTCATTTATTATCATTATCAAGTATTATTTACTGAACCTAATTGTATGTTCCATATTTTTATGCAACTGGCAGCACAATAAGTTTGTTTACACCAGCATCACCTAAAACACATGTGTAATGTGTTGTGCTACAACTTTATGGTAACTAAAAAGTTAAGGCATTATGACAGCTATGACTTCACTAGGCGATATGAAGTTTTCAGCTCCATTATAATTTTATGGAACCACTGTTGTATATGTAGTTCATTGTCGACCAAAATGTCATTATACAGCACAAGACTGTAGTGATAGATGAGACAGATAGATAGACACCTACATATATACATAGACACACACAAAAAAAGTGATTCCTACAGTCAAGCAGTTTAACATATCCACCATGTATCCATATAGCTTTTTGTATGTCAATCAGACCTCAATATCGTGGTTACACATACAAAAAAAAAAAAAAAAAAAAAAAAAAAAAGGTTACCAGGGGCGGATAGTGGGATAGTGGGGATGGGTTGCAGTTATGTAGGATGAGTAATTTAAAAAGATATGATGCATAACATAAGGACAATAGTTAATAATATATTATATACTATATACTCTACTTGTAATTTGCCAAGAGAATAGATTTTAGAAACTCTTAACGCACACACAACACACACACAAACACACACACACACACACACACACACAGACACACACAGTAACTATGTGGGACAATGGGCATGCAGTTTGCCTAACCATAGTAATTGCTTCACAATGTGTATGTATATCAAGATAACTATATAAAAACATCACATTGTACACTTTTTACAATTTAAAAATAACAAAGTTTGGACTTTTTATAAACTTACTATAAAGTTATAATATTGAAGACAATGTGGTATTGGTGAAAGATTAGACAAATAGATCAATGGAACAGAAGAGAGCTCATAAACAGGGCCATAGAAATATAGTTAACTTATCTTTGACAAAGAGGCAAAGTCAATACAATGGAGAAAATACAGACTTTTTAACAAATAGGGCTGGAAGAACCAGATATCCACATGCAAAAATAACAAATCTAGACACAAACCTTACACCCTTCACAAAAATTAACTCAAAACATATCATACACCTAAATGTAAAATGCAAAACTATAAAGCTCCTTGAAGATAACAAGAGAAAATCTAGATAATCTTGGGTGTAGTAATGACTTTTTGGACACAATACTGAAGGCATGATATATGAAAGAAATAATTGATAAGCTAGACTTCATTACAATAAAAAATTTCTCTTCTATGAAAGATATAATCAAGAGAATGATAAGACAAACCACAGATAAGAAAAGTATTTGCAAAAGATAAATCTAATAATGGACTTTTAATCCAAAATTTACAAAGAACTTGTAAAATTCAGCAGTATAAAAACAAATAACCTGATTAAAAAATTAAAAGACTGAACAGATAACTTGGCCAAAGATGATACACAGATGGCAAATAAATATATAAAAAGATGCATCGAATGTCACTAGGGAATTGCAAATTAAAACAACATTGAGATACCTCTACATACCTATTAGAATGGCCAAAATTCAAAACACCAGCAATACCAAATACTGGTGAGGACATGAAGCACAGAAATTTTAATTCATTGCCAATGGGAACGTGTTTCAGCCACTTTGGAAGACAGTTTGGCGATTTCTTACATACTGTTACCATAGGATCCAGCAATCATGCTCATAGTATTTACTCAAATAAGTTGAAAATTTATGTCTACACAAAAATCTGTCCATGGATGTTTATGGCAGCTTTATTCGTAATTGCCAAAACTTGGAAGCCAACAGGATATCCTTCAGTAGATGAATGTATAAGTAAGCAGTGCAGTGATACATCCAGACAATGGAATATTATTCAGCACTAAAAAAGAAATGAGCTATCAAGCCAGGAAAAGACATGGGGGAAACTTAAATGCCTATTACTAAGTGAAAGAAGCCAATCTAACAAGCCTATAGAGTATACAATTCCAACTATATAACACTCTAGAAAAGGCAAATCCATAGTAAAAAGATCACTGGTTGTAAGGGATTTGGGAGAAAGGTGGGATAAATGGGTGGCACACAGAGGATTTTTAGAACACTGGAACTTTTCTGTATGATACTGTAATGATAGATGACTGCCATTATAGATTTGTCCAAAACCAACACCAACACCAACCTGATGTAAACACCCTACAATACAACACCAACCCTGATGTAAACTATGGATTTGTGGTGATAATAACATGTCAAAGTAGGTTCATCGATTGTAGCATATGTTCCCACTGTGGTGGCTGTTGATAGTGGAGGAGGCTGTGCAGGTGTGGGGGAAGGAGGTAATATGGGAAGTCTCTGTACTTTCTGTTCATTTATGCTGGTAACCTAAAACTACTGTAAAAGTATTGTCTGTTTTTTTAAAAGGCCCTTATCCCAGGAAACCTCTCAGTCACAGGCAAACAGGGACAGTTGGTCACCCTATTCCCAAGCTGAGATAAGTTTTGCTTGTGCCTCACTCAGAAATGGGGGCCTCACTCAAAGTATCTCTGAAATAATCACATTAGTTCATGGAGAAATGCAGCTTGGTTTCTAGAAGTTAGAGTTCATGAGAAGTCTTCTGAAATGGGTCTATGTAAACAAGACATACCTATTTTCAAAATCCTCATAAAGCAAATATTTGAAAGTGGATTTCTCAAATCATGGGTTAAAATGAGTTACATCAGTACCTTTATCCTCAGGCTGTGAGCCATTCTCCCAGGAGAGAGCATCTCCTAAAATTAGTCTATTCACCTACACACACAAGGATTTATAGATTATTTTGGTACAAACCTCACTGAACAGAGGGAAAAAGACTCACCTTCTAAAATAAATGTTTTAAGACTTTTAGAGAAACCACACTTTATCTGTTAAAAAAAAAATCCATGCACCTGAGGTGCCCCCAGATCCTTTAAGGGCTATAAAATTCACAATAATTGTATCAGGAGGTGGTGAGAGGGGGTTGGAGAAAGCGAAGAAACACCACAAGGACTCTTGGGCTGTGAAGACTGGTACTGAGGAGGCAAATGGTCAACATACGATGATCCCCATTCACCTGCACCCTCACGCGTGCTTTCCCCTGAGGTTGCTGCCCCTTGCTGGACCTCTGGGGACACCTTTTAGATAACGAGGTATCTGCCCTTTTCTATAGAATGTTCCCTAATCCTTTGTTTCATTCTAGCAGACATTCTAAATGAGTGTTCCCAGAAAATTTAAATTAAGCCCATCCCACAAACACTGAAAGTGAGGTGAGTAATTGTACTGCTGAGAGTGGCACTTCTCAAACTTCAACGTGCATTGAAAACACCTGGCATCTTGTACAGTGCACATCCTGAGGCTGTGGGTTGAGGTGGGATCTGAACTTCTGCATTTCTGACAGGCTCCCAGGTGATGTCAATGCTGCCAGTCCCAGGAGTAGCAAAGACTAAAGTGTCTCACCTCAGATGAGCTGGACTCACCCTTCCCAGACAAACTGGATTCCACACAACTTTCCATATAATTGGATCCTTATTCCTTGAGGTTAATAAACTTTGTCATGTGGCTTTAAGATACCTTCTATACACTGAAAATTACCAAATTCACATTTCTAATATAGATGTCTCCTCTCAGTTTTCAGACTTGTGAATCCCACTGCCTGCTTAATATCTCCACTTGAATGTCTAACACATTTCAAAATTAATATGTCCAAACTGAACTCCAGATCTGCTCCACCAAAAAATAATTTAAGCAGTGAATCAATCAAAAACCTGCTCCACCATTGGCCTTCCCCAACCCACAGAAGGAATCCCATTCTTCTAACTTCTCATACCGAAACCTTGGAGTTATCATTGAATCCTATCTTTCTCTCACACTCCCCATCCAATCTGTCATTAATCTTTTCAGCTCTCCACCATTTCTACTGCTATCACTCTGGCCTAAACCATTATCATCTCCTGCCGGGATTTCTGCACTAGCCTCCTAACCAATCTCCCTACCACTGGCCTTGCCTCCAGTCATAGGTTGAATGTCCCTCAAAAAGATATATCCACATGCTAACCCCTGTAACCTGTGAATATGACCTTATTTGCAAAAGATGTTTTGGCAGATATTATTGAGAATCTCAATATGAGATCATCCTGCAACATCTGAGTGGGCTAAATCCAATGACAATTGTCCTTATAGGAGTAAAGTAGAGGGAGATTTGAGAGAGAGAAGGGCATGTGAAGATGGCAGCAGAGATTGCAATTATGCGGCCACAAACCAAGGAATACCTGGAGCCACTACTCACTGGAAGAGGCAAAGAACAAGTTCTCTCCAGGAGCCCCTGTGATGGTTACTTTTTTTTTTTTTTTTTTTTGAGACAATCTCACCCTGTCACCAAGCTGGAGTGCAGTGGTATGATCTCTGCTCACTGCAACCTCTGCCTCCCAGTTCAAGTGATTCTCCTTCCTCAGCCCCCTGCGTAGCTGGGACTACAGGTGTACACCACCACACCCAGCTAATTTTTGTATTTGTAGTAGAGATGGGGTTTCACCATGTTTGCCAGGATGGTCTCAATCTCTTGACCTCGTGATCTGCCCACATCAGCCTCCCAAAGTGCTGGAATTACAGATGTGAACTACCATGCCTGGCCGTGATAGTTACTTTTATGTGGCAACTTGACTGGGCCAAGGGTGCCCAGGTATTATGTCAAACATTACTCTATGTGTCTGGTGAGGGTGTTTTGGATTAGAATAACATTTAAATCAGTAGACTGAGTAAGTAGGTAAGCAGATTGCTCTCCCTAATGTGAGTGGATCTCTGTCAATCAATCGAAGGCCTCAATAGAACAAAAGGCTGACCCTCCCTCAGTAAAAGAACTCATCCTGCTTGACTGATTGAGCCAAGACACAGGTCTTTTCCTGCCTTTGGACTCAAACAGAAACTGGCTGTTTCCAATCTCAAGGCTGCCTGCTTTTGGACTGGACCTTACACCATCAGATCTCCTGGTTGTCAGGCCTTCAGACTTGTACTGAACCTACACATTGGTTCTTTTGGGTCTCCAGCTTGCCAACTGCAGATCTGGGGACTTCTTGGCTTCTGAAATCATGTGAACCATTTCCTTATAACAAATCTCAGTCTCTCCCTCTCTCTCTCTCTCTCTCTCTCTCTCTGTGTGTGTGTGTGTGTGTGTGTGTGTGTGTGTGTGCGTGTGTGTGTGTGTGTCTACACATACGTACACACAGGTTGCCTTGACTTGGGTGGGGTTATAACCCAATAAATCTATTATACGTGGAAATACTGTAAGTCAAAAATGCATGTAAGACACCTAACCTACTGAACATCATAGCTTAGCCTAGCCTAACTTAAACGTGATTAGAACATTTATATCAGCCTATGGTTGGGCAAAATCAGCTAACACAAAGACTATTTTGTAATGAAGTATTGAATATCTCATATGATTTATTGAAAAGATCAAAATTCAAAATACACTTTCTACTGAATGTGTGTCACTTTCACACCATTGTGAAGTCAAAAAATTATTAATTCAAACCACTATAAGTCAGGGACCATCTATGTACATGTATATAAATACACACACACACACACACACACGCGCACACACACACACACACACACACACACACACACATCCTATTGGTTCTGTTTCTCTGGAGAATCCTAATACAGCCCCAGAAGGAGTATACCTCTGCCAATACCTTGACCAGACCCCCAGCTTCCAGAACTGTGAGAATAAATTTCTGATGTCTTAAACCACCCCATTTGTGGTAATTTGTTTTGGCAGCACAGGAAACGAATACACACCCCTATCGTCTAATCTCAACTAGCAGGCAGAAAATTCTGTTGAATCAAAAGTCAGATGCACTCCCTTGTTCATAATGGAAGCTCCTACAGTGGCTTCCCATTTATTCAGAGTGAAAGACGAAGTATGTGCAAAGCCCTGAGGGATCCACTCCCATTCTACTCACCTCCCACCACCCCATTTCCTCCCTGGTTTCCTCCCCTCCTGCTTTCCCTCCTGCCCCTCCATGCCAGCCACTCTGGCCTCCTTGCTGCTCCTTGAACACACCAGGGACGACCCTACCTTAATGCCCTCATCTTCTGAGGTCTGGGTGGCCAATTCCTTCACCTCCTTCTAGTCTTTGATTAAATTTCACTTTCTCAGTGAGGAGGTCTATCCTGACCATCTTTTCTAAAGTGTAAACCTCAGTTTCCAAATATTCTTATCTGGCTCTACTTTCTATTTTTCCATAGTACTAATCATCTTCCAACATATTAGATAATTTCCATATTTACTATGTTTTCTATTTATTATCTGTGTCACTGGAAGAATATAAGCTCCCAGATGGAAAGAATTTTTACTCCTTTGTTCACTAACATGTCCTAAGTGCCTTAAATAGTACCTGGCACATAGTAAGTATCCAATACACACTGGATGTATGAATGAATGAATGAATAAATGAATGAAGCTTTTTCAAGATCACAGTGAATGGTAGAGCTGAGATTCAAACCTAAGGCTGTTTGGCTCTAAGACCTGTACTATTTCTAATCCACACCACCTCCCTAGAGTTGCTGTTACAATACTGCCATCGAAATTCTTGCCTATGGGCATCTTTGTAGGTGAAACACTAAGAGGGTACCCTCTTAGTGTTCTCATTATAAACACATTTGAAGAGAGTGCAGGGCAGGTTTACCTTAGCCATAGCAGGAGTTACAAATCAGAGTAAGATATTAACTCTGTGTATAAGGAGAGGAGGGTGGGGAAGAATAGAGGTGACCATATTTGTTCATCATAAAATAAACCAAAAGTAACTTAAGTAATTCCATAAGGCAGTGAATCAGAAACATCCAAAACTGGAGAAGAGTCCAAGGCCACCTAAGACCAAATACTGACTAATACCTGAATTGCCTCTAAATCAATCCCACCAAGAAGGTAGCTCAACTCTTACCTCCAATTAATACCTGAAATTTAATTTTTCTTCCTTTTATTGAGTAAAATACACCTTCTCAAAGTATGTACCATCAACTCCTCCAAATCAGACCTTATTCCTATACGTTAGAACTGGGATCAATACACTTTTCTTCGGAAAGAATCAGATAGTAAATATTTTAGGTTTTATAAACCATGTGGTCTCTTTGGCAACTATTCAACTCTAGTATTGCAGCATGAAAGTATCCATAAGCAATATATAAAATATCATGGCTGTACTCCAATAAAACCTTATTTATAAAAGCAGGCAGCAGACCATAGTTTGGTGACCCCTGCATTAGACCACCCATAACAAATTAAATCCCTCTTTCATTGGTCAGTCCTGCAGATACTTTACAATAAACTCAACAGCCCTCAGTTCTCTGGATCAAGTAAGTTCAACACCTTCCCTTCTCATCGGTAGGGTCTCCAGTTTCTCCAAGGGCCTGGACCCTACTCCAATGCACTCGGATTTTCGGTGCAGTTCTCGCTGGAGGGTCCTGACCTAAAAAGGATGCTCCACCATGTCCAGGCCACAATAGAAGGGGGCTGGCAGCTCCTCCAATCTAGTCAGACCTCTAGTGAAGTAGCCAAAGATCACTTTACTTTACCTCCCTGCATCCCATATCCCACTGTTGACTCAGAATGCATTCACAATCAGCTACATCCCCACATCACATCCACACAGGCTAAGTCCTTCCTCCCCAATTCCATGTTGGTGTCCTTGGTATTTTAGGCCTTACCTTTTTCCCCCTTAGCTTTTGTCTTGTTGAATTCTAGGCTTCAACTCCATCCACTCAAGAACTCTTCAACCCCCAAACCTGTCATTCAACATACTGGCCATCTCTCCCATCTCTGTTGCTGAGAAGACATTCTCCATCTGCGTTTAAGATCTTGATGAAAAAACTCCAGGAAGACATGGCCATGCTCGCCTGTAGTCCCTGGCACTTCCACTCTCCTGTGTATCCCTTCTGTGATCCCATGACACCCAGAGTCATGGCTCCCCTGGCTGCGTTCTCTGTCCCTCAGATGCTGCATCTCAGGAGTATAAACATCAGACAGGACAGAACAGAATTGAGTAGAACACGTGCCTGTGTGTGTGGCATTCAGAGGAGAGAGGGAGAAAGGGAGAGGGGCCTCTGCTGAATTCTGTGGCAAAGAATATTAAGGTCATTAAACTCCAGTACATTTGAAATCCAAAAGTCTACCTGTACCTACTTGCTTGGAAAATGACGTGACTGCCGTAATTTCACATGATTATCTCTGATGTGATATGGATATGTGCGAGATCTCTGATGTGCAGAAAGTCAGTATCAGTGGACTTTCACTACCATTAACTCATTGAAAAAGGAAGCTTTCCCCATTTTCTAGACTGCCTGGGCTTCTGTGAGATTGGGAAGTTGTGTTTCTTCTTATTTTTGAAGTATTTTTAAGTGAAAAACAAACTGCTTTTCAATAGCTGTGAATCACTGACTTCTTTGTTTTTAGGTTTTGAACATTACTTCTACTTAAGTCCTAGAAGAAAAGCAACTCAGAAGAAACGCTGGTATATCCCTTGTCAATCCATGTCGGATCATCTCAGGTTTCCGGCTGTAAGAGAACCAGACTTTTAAAATCAGAGCAAACAGGACACTTGGATTTGAGGAGGGTATTTCTGGGCAAAGGCAGGGCTATGATGGCCTCTGTCACTAAAACCCCAAAGTCTTTCCGCCTCTAGTTTCCCCAAAGCCTGCTTGGTGTCCTGAAGCTTGTCTGTTCCCTTCAGCATCCACCACCTACCCTGATTCCCTGTGTTTCTTTCGGCACTGATGTCCTCCACCTGCTCTGATTTCTTGTTTGAACATAGAGTTGAAGAATTCTTTATCGTAGCCCTAGGAAGTGAGGCTCAAAATTCATTAGCCCTGAGCAGAGATGGGTGGTGGCCTTTATTTCTGCGTGAATAGACAGAGACAGGCTCAAAGGATGTGTATGTGCAAGTGTGTATGCACTTCCAGCCAGTTACCCAAATAGAATTTGGTATTCATGAGTTTTATATTTGCCTGTTTAAGGATGCTCAGACATAAATGGATCTTTAATTATACAGGTCTAAATATAACCCCATCTCCCTGCACACGAATCCCACCTTTCACCAAATTTGCTCCTACTAACTTTAGCTCTTGCTGAACTTTCAGAAAAAAAGCCTAGGATGATTCAGGAGTGCAAAGGAAAGACCCTTCCCCAGCAAGGAACCCCCCCTCTTTTCTGTGAGTCTTTCCCTTTCTAAGAAAAAAGTGGAGTGAGAGGAGTCAGAGACTGCCTAATTATGGCCTGCCCATCTGCTATTTGTGAATGTCAGTGTTTTTCAGGCTGAGTAGATTCGCCTTAAAGGAGAGCTTGCCAGTAAGTGCAGAAAGGCTCCCCTCTGCTGCCCTGCACAGAAAGCATCAAACCCAGGTTTGAGGTGGGTGGTTTTGAGGTAGAAAAGCCAGAACCATCAAGGCTCCTGTTACTGAGATCCCAGAAAAGTCTCTCAGCCTCTGGTTTCCCAACAGCCTGCTTGCTATGCTGAAGCTTGTTTGTTTCCTTCAGCATTGATATCCACCAGCTACTCTGATTCCATTTGAATGTAGAGTTGATTCTGGGCTAATGGAAAGCAGAAAGGCTGAATGAAAAACAGAGAAATGGCAGGATGGGGGCTGCATCTTAGGCAGGGGAATCTGGCTGCAAATGCCCATTAGATTTGTCACTGAGCTTCTTTCTGGAGACATCCCCAAGGCTTTTCTTCATCTTCCTCTGCTCCCTGAGCATATGTGGGCTCAGAACTGATCCCAGCTTCTATCCACACCTTTCTAGACTCTCAGTCTAGGCCTTTGAACCCGCTCTTTGCAAGATCAGCTTCCTTTTCTTTCTTTTCTCCTTCAGATCAGCTCAGATTGCTCAATAAAGTGAGACAAGATTCCAATTTCTCTCCTCGAGCTTCAAACCTAAGACTTGTTCATTCCTGGAATTGAATGCCCTAATAGCTTGAGTGCCATCACAAGCACCCCACGCTGCAGCAGAGACAATTTTGTGCTTCAAATGTAATAGAGAGTAAATTGCAGAAGAAATATTTTATGCAAATTAACCAAGCTTAACATTTTGATAAAGGGCTTTTTAAAAAATGAACCAAGGAATCCAGTACTCCACTGCAAGTTTAACAAAAAGAAAATTTCAAACGCCTGAATCTTTAAAGTGTGACAGCAACAGAAATTTTGCCTGGTATTTAATAGCAAGAGATATTAACCACCCATAAGATGGAACACAGAAGCCGAAGTGCCTAAAACTATTAGTTCAAAACAACTTTATGTGAACTTATGGATTAAGGTGTTTCAATAATTTAAATAACTATCTCCCTCCTTTTGAGTGGACTCGTCACTAAGCCAAAATATATTTGCTGTGAGATCAATGCTCAATTTGCATATGAGCTTGGAAGGAGAGAAGAACAAAGATTTGTTGAGCATGAACTATAGCCAGGCCCTGTGCTGGGCAGTTCACATGTTATCTCATTTAAACAGGCATGCTTCCAGTCCCCTGAGAGAAAATGACAAAGGAACCAGGGAAAAGCCATATGCTGATTCTTCTGGGTAAAGACATTCCCTGAAAGAAAATGAGAAGAGTATAATTAACATCTCTTTCACCCACTCTCAGGACTCTTGAATAAGATGCGCCTTCATAACTGAAAAAGGTAGGTGGGAGACAAACGTTTTTAAAAGCCTAATAATACTCCCACTTATGCCAAATTCAGGCTTCCTGGAAGCCCCAAATCCACATCCCCACAATTTGCAGCTGAAAGTAGTTTAAAGGAAGGGGCAGGTTTCAGCAAAGGCAAACTGAGTCTCAGCTCTACCTGGAAAGGTATGGCTCCTAGTGTGGGTTCCCAAACCTGAAAGGCATTGAAATTATTACAGGGATCAAGCACCCTCAAGCAGACCAAACTTTGTAGACAGAATATGTATTTCACACACACTATATCCCAACATGTATATAAGTGCTGTGGTGATTATTATAATGCAAATTCATTTATTTATTTATTTTTTAGTTCAATAGGCTTTTGGAGAACAGGAGTAAGTTCTTCAGTGGTGATTTCTGAGATTCTGGCGCACCCATCACTACACTGCACCCAATGTGTTTTCTTTTATCCCTCATCCTGCTCCTACCCTTCCTCACAAGTCCCCAGAGTCCACTGTATCATTCTTATGCCTTTGCATAGCTTAGCTCCCTCTTATAAGCAAGAACATACTACATTTGGTTTTCCATTCCTGAGTTACTTCACTTAGAATAATGGTCTCCAACCTACAGAGACTTAGACTCCCACACAATAATAGTGGGAGACTTTAACACCCCACTGTCAATATTAGACAGATCAACGGGACAGAAAATTAAGAAGGATATTCAGGACTTGAACTCAGCTCTGCACCAAGCAGACCTAACAGACATCTACAGAACTCTCCACCCCAAATCCACAGAATATACATTCTTCTCAGCATCACATGGCACTTATTCTAAAATTGACCACATGATTGGAAGTAAAACACACCTCAGCAAATGCAAAAGAACAGAAATCATAATAAACAATCTCTCAGACCACAGCGCAATCAAATTAGAACTCAGGATTAAGAAAATCACTCAAAACCGCACAACTACATAGAAACTGAACAACCTGCTCCTGAAATAACTACTGGGTAAATAATGAAATTAAGGCAGAAATAAATAAGTTCTTGGAAACCAATGAGAACAAAGACACAACGTACCAGAATCTCTGGGACACAACTAACACAGTGTTTAGAGAGAAATTTATAGCACTAAATGCCCACAGGAGAAAGCAGGAAAGATAAAAAAAATCAGCACCCTAACATCACAATTAAAAGAACTAGAAAAGCAAGAGCAAACAAATTCAAAAACTAGCAGAAGACAAGAAATAACTAAGATCAGAGCAGAACTGAAGGAGAAAGAGAGACACACACACACAGAAAAAAAAAAAAAAAAAAAAAAAAAAAAACTCTTCAAAAAAAAAAAAAAATCTATGAATCCAGGAGCTGGTTTTTTGAAAAGATTAACAAACAGATACACCACTAGCCAGACTAATAAAGAAAAAAAGAGAGAATAATCAAATAGACACAATAAAAAATGACAAAGAAGATATCACTACTGATGCCACAGAAATACAAACTACCATCAAAGAATACTATAATCACCTCTACACAAATAAACTAGAAAATCTAGAAGAAATGAATAAATTCCTGGACATATACACTCTCCCAAGACTAAGCCAGGATGAAGTCAAATCCCTGAATAGATCAATAACTAGTTCTGAAATCGAGGCAGTAATTACTATCCTACCAACCAAAAAACCCCAGGACCAGACGGATTCACAGCCAAATTCTACCACAGGTACAAAGAGAAGCAGGTACCATTCCTTCTGAACCTATTCCAAACAATAAAAAAGAGGGACTCCTGCCTAACTAATTTTATGAGGCCAGCATCATCCTGATACCAAAATCTAGCAGAGACACAACAAAAAGAGAATCTCAGGCCAGTATCCCTGCTGAACATTGATGTGAAAATCCTCAATAAAATACTAGCAAACCGAATCCAGCAGCATATCAAAAAAATTATCCACCACGATCAAGTCAGCTTCATCCTTGGGGTGCAAGGCTGGTTCAACATAGACAAATCAATCAACATAAGCCATCACATAAACAGAACCAATGACAAAAACTACATGATTATCTCAATATATGCAGAAAAGACCTTCGATAAAATTCAACACTCCTTGCTAAAAACTCTCAACAAACTATGTATCAATGGAAAGTATCTCAAAATAATAAGAGATGACAAACCCACAGCCAATATCATACTGAAAGGGCAAAAACTGGAAGCATTCCCTTTAAAAACTGGCACAAGACAAAAATGCCCTCTCTCACCACTCCTATTCAACATAGTTTGGGAAGTTCTGGCCAGGGCAATCAGGCAAGAGAAAGAATGAAAGAAAGTCAAATTGTCTCTGTTTGCAGATGACATGATTGTATGTTTAGAAAACCTTATCGTCTCAGCCCAAAATCTCCTTAAGTTGATAAGCAACATCAGCAAAGTCTCGGGACACAAAATCAATGTACAAAAATCACATTTCTATACACTAATAATAGACCAACAGAGAGCCAAATCATGAGTGAGCTTCCATTTATAATTGCTACAAAGAGAATAAAATATCTAGGAATACAATTTACAAGGGATGTGAAGGACCTCTTCAAGAACTACAAACCACTGCTCAAGGAAATAAGAGAGGACACAAACAAACGGAAAAACATTCATGGATAGGAAGAATCAATATCATAAAAATGGCCATACTGCCCAAAGTAATTTATAGATTAAATGCTATCTCCATCAAGCTACCATTGACTTTCTTCACAGAATTAGAAAAAAAACTACTTTAAATTTTACATGGAACCAAAAAAGAGCCCGTATAGCCAAGACAATCCTAAGCAAAAAGAACAAATCTGGAGGCATCACGCTACCTGACTTCAAACTATACTACAAGGCTACAATAATTAAAACAGCATGGTACTGGTACCAAAACAGATATATAGGCCAATGTAACAGAACAGAGGCCTCAGAAATAACACCACAGATCTATAACCATCTAATATTTGACAAACCTGATGAAAACAAGCAATGGAGAAAAGATTTCCTGTTTAATAAATGGTGTTGGGAAAACTGGCTAGCCATATGCAGAAAACTAAAACTGGACTCCTTCCTTACACCTTATACAAAAATTAACTCAAGATGGATTAGAGACTTAAATGAAAGACCTAAAACCATAAAAACCCTAGAAGAAAACCTAGGCAATACCACTCAGGACATAGGCATGGGCAAAGACTTCATGACTAAAACACTAAAAGCAATGGCAACAAAAGCCAAAATTGACAAATGGGATTTACTTAAACTAAAGAGCTTCTACACAGCAAAAGAAACTATCATCAGAGTGAACAGGCAACCTACAGAATGGATGAAAATCTTTGCAATCTATCCATCTGACCAAGGATTAATATCCAGAATCTACAAGGAACTTAAACAAATTTACAAGAAAAATCAAAACCATCAAAAAGTGGGCGAAGGATATGAACAGACACTTCCCAAAAGAAGACAAATATGCGGCCAATAAACATGAAGAAAAGCTTATTATCACTGGTCATTAGAGAAATGCATATCAAAATCACAATGAGATAACATCCCATGCGAGTTAGAATGGTGATCATTAAAGAGTCAAGAAAAAAACAGATGCTAGAGAGGATGTGGAGGAATAGGAACGTTTTTACACTGTTGGTGGGAGTGTAAATTAGTTCAGCCATTGTGGAAGACAGTGTGGCAATTCCTTAAGGATCTAGAGCCAGAAATACCGTTTGACCTAGCAATCCTATTACTGGGTCAAATGGTATACACTCAAAGGATTATAAATCATTCTACTATGAAGACACACGCACAGGTATGTTTATTGCAGCACTGTTCACAATAGCAAAGACTTGGGGCTAACCCAAATGCCCATCAAAAATAGACTGGATAAAGAAAATGTGGCATATATACACCATGGAATACTATACAGCCATAAAAAAGGATGAGCTCATTTCCTTTGCAGGTACACGGATGAAGCTGGAAACCATCATTCTCAGCAAACTAACACAGGAACAGAAAACCAAACACTGCATGTTCTTACTTATAAGTGGGAGTTGAATATTGAGACACATGGACACTGGGAGGGGAACATCACACACCAGGGACTGTTTAGGGGTGGGGAGCCAGGGGAGAAATCGCCTTAGGGGAAATGCCTAATGTAGATGAGAGGTTGATGGGTGCAGCAAACCACTATGGCACGTGTATACCTATGTAACAAACCTGCACATTCTGCACATGTACCCCAGAACTTAAAGTACAATAAAAAAGATAAACTTTAAAAAAAATGGTCTCCGATGCCATCCAGGTTGTTGCAAATGCAACAATTATTTTATACCTTTTTATATCTGAGTAGTATTCCACGGCATTTATTTATTTATTTATTTAGATAGACACCACACTTTCTGTATCCACTCATTGATTGATGGGCATTTGGGCTGGTTCCATGTTTTTGCAATGGTGAATTTCGCTACTATAAACATGAGTGTGCAAGTGTCTTTTTCATATAATGACTTCTTTTTCTCTGGGTAGATGCCCAGTAGTGGGATTGCTGGGTCAAATGGTAAATCTATTATTAGTTCCTTAAGAAATCTCCATACTGTTTTCCATAGTGGTAATACTAGTTTACGTTCCCACCAACTGTGTAAAAGTGTTCCCTGTTTACCACATCCACACCAACATCTATTTTTTTTTTAATTTTTTAGTTATGGTCATTCTTGCAGGAGTGAGGTGGCATTACGTTACAGTTTTGATTTGTATTTCCCTGATTGTTAGTGATGTTGAGTATTTTTCATGTTTGTTGGTCATTTGTATATCTTGAGAATCATCTGTTCATGACATAATTTGCTTTCTTCTTGCTGATTTGTGTTTTTTGTGAATTCTAGATATCAGTCCTTTGTTAGAGGCATAGTTTGTGAAGATACTCTGTGAGTTATCTGTAGACTCTGCTGATTATTTCTTTTGCTGTGCAGAAACTTTTTAACTTAATTAAGTCCCATCTATTTGTTTTTTATTGTTGTTACATTTGCTTTTGGGTTCTTGGTCATGAAGCATTTGACAAAATTCAGCCTCTCTTTATGATTAAAACCCTCAGCAAAGATCTGCATGGAAGGGACATACCATAAGATAATAAAAGCCATCAATGACAGATCCACAGCCAATATTACATTGAAAGGGGAAAAATTGAAAGCACTCTTCCTGAGAATGGCAACAAGACAAGGATGCCCATTTTCAGCACTTCTATTCAACACAGTACTGGACGTCCTAGCCAAAGCAATCAGACAAGAGAAAGAAATACAGGGCATCCAAATCGGTAAAGAGGAAGTCAGACTGCCGCTGTTTGCTAATGATATGATCATATATCTAGAAAACCCTAAAGACTCCTCCAGAAAGCTCCTAGATCTGATGAATAAATTAAGTGAAATTTCAGGATACAAAATCAATGTATTCAAATAAGTAGTGCTGCTATGCACCAACAGCAACCAAGCTGAGAATCAAATCAAGAACCCAACTCTTTTACAATAGTTGCAAAAAAAAAAAAAAAAAAAAAAAAAAAACCTTAGGAATATACCAAACAAAAAGAAACTTAGGAATATACCTAACCAAGGAGGTGAAAGAGTTCTACAGGAAAACTATGAAATATCACTGAAAGAAATCATAAGTGACACAAACAAATGGAAACACATCCCATGCTCATGGATGGGTAGAATCAATATTGTGAAAATGTCCATACTGCCAAAAGCAATCTACATTCAATGCAATTTCCATCAAAATGCCACCATCATTCTTCACAGAACTAGAGAAAACAATCCTAAAATTCACATGGAACCAAAAAAGAGCCTGTATAGCCAAAGCAACACTAAGCAAAAAGAACAAATCTGGAGTCATCGCATTACCCAACTTCAAACTATACTATAAGGCCATAGTCACCAAAACAGCATAGTACTGGTATAAAAATTGGCACATAGACCAATGAATGGACAGAATAGAGAGCCCGGAAATAAAGTCAAATACTTATAGCCAACTGATCCAACTGATCTTTGACAAAGCAAGCAAAAATATAAAGTGGGGAAAGGACATCCTATTCCACAAATAGTGCTGGGTTAATTAGCAAGCCACACGTAGAAGAAGGAAACTGGGTCCTTATATCTCACCTTACACAAATCTCAACTCAAGGTGGATCAAAGACTTAAATCTGAGACCTGAAACCATAAAACCTCTAGAAGGTAACATCAGAAAAAAACCCTTCTAGACATTGCTTAGACAAATGCATTTTTTAAAGCAACTGAATGTGTAGGAGTTTTTGGTCATTATGTATTCTCCATCAACAGACCCTAAAAGTATGATCACTATCACATGGAGGTCTACAATATTTTAACATTAAAAAGAGTACTTCAACAAAATAAACATAGAAAATAATAATCTTGAAAGGCCTTAAACAGTTGTCACCAAACTCACATATACTACTATATGGGGAAAAAAATCACAGTTCCACACTGCAGCCTCATTCACTCATGTTTAAAAAGAAACTTTAATGTACTTGACTAATCCTTTTTCCAAAATTAAAAGTTGCACATTAGGAAGGCAGAAAAACATAAAAGAGACGCTCAATTGATTTAACTTTAAAACTTTTTACAGTTCTTATGTATCACAAATTCTCCATAATAATTAAAACCATAAACTGGGGGAAAGGTGTATGAAGTAAACATAAGCATAAGGGTTAATAGCCTTAATATGTATATCAGTTTTTTACCTATTCAATTGATCACAGATGCTTAAAAATCATAAAACTTAACAGTACCAATCTGGTGAGAAGTGATTTACACACTCCCAGTTGGAATATTAACTAATAATTTCCTAGAAAAAAAAATTGCCATATAAAACAATATCTTTTTAAGAACTAGCTCTATCAAAATATAATTGGCATATAATAAACTATACATAAAAGTATTATTTGATAAATTCTGATATATATGTGTACCCCTATGAAGCTATTGCCATGATCCAGATAGCAAATATATTCACCACTCAAAATATTCCTTGTGCACCTTCATAAAGCCTCTACACCACTTCTTCCAACTCGTCCATCCCTACACAACCATTGTTATGCTTTGTGTCACTCTAGATTAGTTTGAATTTTTTTCAAGCTTCATATAAACGGGATCACACAGTATAGTCTCCTTTTTTGTCCAGTTTCTCTTAGCCAGCAAAATTATTTTAAAATTCATCTATATTGTTGCACATAAAAATAGTTGATTTCTCTTTCTTGCTGAGTAGCATTCCATTCTATGAATACATTGCAATTTGTTTATTTATCCATTGATGAAATTTGGGTTTCTTCTAATTTTTGTCTATTATAGTAAAGCTGCTATTACCATTTATGTAAAAGTCTTTCTGTAGACACATATTTCTCTTCTTGGTTTAGTACCTAGGAGTGGGTCATATGATAGGGCAACTTTTTAAGACACTGTCAAACTGTTTTCTAAAGAAGTTGTACCATTTTACACTCTCACAAGCAATGAGAGAAGAGAAGGGATGCTGCTATCAGCAACAATTGGTATGGTCAGTCAATGAAATTGGGCTTTAAAAACACAAAGCAAAACTCTAGAATATAATCAATTAATCTCACATCTGAGCATCTGTCTTTTTAAAAAAATTTAAATGAGGATAAAATACCCACAAATATTCATCATACATTTAATTAGTTTAAAAAAAATGTAAATTGCCTGAATGTTAAATCATAAGAGATGAGCTAAATTAAAACTGTACATCTTTTTTTTTCCTGAATATTTTCTTTTTTTTTAATTGCATTTTGGGTTTTGGGGTACATGTGAAGAACATGCAAGATTATTGCATAGGTACACACATGGCAGTGTGATTCACAGAATGGGAAAACTGTACATCTTATGATAAAACACTATTCAATCATTTTGTAAAATAGCTCAGTAATTTGAAATATATATTAATATATATTCAGTATGATTGAATTTTCATACATATGTGTAATGACAAAGGGAAGGAAAACTAGATGGAAAAAAAATACTCTTTCTTCATACGTGTTTGCATTTTCTTCTCCATATTTGTTTTTATCTATTTTCTACATAAGTGTGTTTATTACAATCAAAAAATTTTAAACTTTTTTTTTGAGACAGTCTCACTCTGTCACCCAGGCTGGAGTGCAGTGGTGTGATCTTGGCTCACTGCAACCTCCACCTCTTGGGTTTCAGCGATTCTTGTGCCTCAGCCTCCCAGGTAGCTGGGATTACAGGTGCATGCCACCATGCCCAGCTAATTTCTGTATTTTTAGTAGAGATGAAATTTCACCTGTTGACCAGGCTAGTCTCAAACTCCTGAACTCAGTGATCCATCTGCCTTGGCCTCTCAAAGTGCTGGGATTACAGGTGTGAGCCACCACACCATACCAACATTTTTTAAAAGAGTAGAGAATAAAAATGAGAGGGCAAGGCATGAGACGTGACTGCCAAATGCAGACCACCATGGGAGGAGAGTGAAAATGACCAGCTGCAGAACTAGAAAAGCCCAGCTCCATGGAACACAGATTTTTGGAGGGAGGAAATACATATATCTTACCACTGGATTAACAAAAATTATTCCTACTAATATAATCAATACTCTGATCATAAAGGCAATGAAGTTTATAATACAATATTAAAATATTTCCATCCAAAAAAAAGTTGAAAAGTAGAAAAGTTCTTTCTCTGAAATAAATAAATTCCTCGATGATGTTAGGTGCATGTAGAACCTATTACCATAAGCGGTTGCATTTGACACCATAAAGAGGTTTAGGAAAGATGTGGAATCCAATAGGTGTTACAAGAGAAGACGTTCATGTAAGCACCCACTGCCACCCAGCAAAGCACACGGTCCTGTGGCAATGTGGCATCAGCTCAAAGGTGAGGAGAGTGAGAGCTGGAGGTTCTGCCCAGGATGACTGGGAGACAGGTGTGAGAGTCCTATCAGATGTTGGGCACCAGGTATGGTGTGACCCAAAAGAAATATGGGTGGAGATGGTTGATAGATACAAAAAAATAAAGTTAGAATCAAGAAGATTTGATAGTACAACAGGGTGACCATAGTCAATAATAACTCAATTGCACATTTTTAAATAACCAAAAGAATACGCTTGGGTTGTGTGTAACACCAAGGATAAATGATTGAGGGGATAGATACCCCCCATTCTCCATGATGTGATTATTATGCACTGCATACTTGCGTCAAAACATCTTATGTGCCCCATAAATATATATATTCCTACTATGTACCCACAAAAATTAAAATTAAAAAAATGTTTTGAAGTTTAAAAAAAAGAAAATTCAAATGAAAAAGAGAGAGAGAGAGACTGGGACCTGGAAAGCCCATGCCTTATCCCTGGCCTAAAAGCTGAAAACTCTACCCACCTGGAACAACATCTTATTCCTCTTTGGGGATAGTGGGGAGTAATCGCCAAAGAGAATAGAAAGCGAGAACTAGCCTCATGGGTGGGTGAGAGCAAAAGGTGGATACCCTGAGAGAAGGAAAGAGGAGACCCAAGAATCTAGCTACAAGCTCTACATCCAGCCCCTGTGTTGTCGGAAATTGGTGACAGTTGTTGAAACAGACTCAGCGGATCCTAGAGCTGACAAGGCAGCTCTGCCCAGGAGACCTCTTGGAGCTCAAGCATCATGTTGTAGGCTGGAAAATGAATAACCCCTTCTCAACAGAGGGCTTCTAGACATTTCTACCTACAGAGTCATCCTACAAAGAACACTCAAGCCAGAGCAAACTGGGAGGCGATGAAGTCCCAAGAGATGGGTCTGCAGCAGTGGGCTTGAAAAAAAGTGGAATTCTAATCAAGAACCTCAGTTATTTTGATTTATTGACTTTTCTTTGCCAGGACCCAGCTCTGAGATGCAGATTCCTGCTGGAGAGGGTAGGGGAGGGAGGGAGGAGGGGGGAGAGGGAGAGAGGGAAAGGAAGGGGGGGAGAGAGAGAGAGAGAGAGAGAGAGAGAGAGAGAGAGAAAGAAGAGAAGAAGAAGAAGAGGGAGAAAAGAAGGAGGAGGAGGAGAAGGAGGAGGAGGTGGAGGAGGGGGAAGAGAAGAGGAGAGGAGAGGGTGGGAGGGGAGGGCAGGGGAGGGGAGAGGAGAGGAGAAGAGGGGAGAGGGAAACTGAAGCAAAGGTCTGGCTAAAACTAAAAGCTGGGGAAAAAAAACTATCAATTGAGCCCTCAAACTCTTGAATTGAGTTTCCTTGAATCTAACATTCAGATAGTTACTTTCACTATCCAAAATTTCCCTGGTCTTTCAAGCCTGCAGATGGAAATGAAGGCACATTGACCTTAAAAAGAGATTCCCTACTCTTGCCCTACACATGTACAAAAGTCCTCCAGTTCTTGGAGATCTTCCATCTCCTAACAGTCCCCAAAGAGTGTCTCTTACAGGTTCATAAGCCCATCTATCATCTGTGATCACTATGCAGGATCAGCCATGTATTTCCTCTGCCTTATCTACAGTCTCCCCCACGCTCAACAAGAGAGTCTTGTTTCTGTTGCTTCTGACAGTACTAATCACAAATACATCAATCATATGCCAATATCCACTCCAAAAGTGTCTCTCCTTGTGGGACATGGTGGCTCATGCCTATAATCCCAGAACTTTGGTGGAGGGGTGGAGCTGAGGTGAGTGGATCATCTGAGGTCAGGAGTTCAAGACCAGCCTGGCCAATATGGTACAAAGATTAACAAAATGCAGAAATTAGCTAGGCATGCTGGCTCATGCCTGTAATTCCGGCTACTTGGTAGGCTGAGGCAGAAGAATCACTTGAACCCAGGAGGCAGAGGTTGCAGTGAGCTGAGAGTGTACCACTGCACTCCAGCCTGAGCAACAGAATGAGACTCTTTCTCTAAAAAAAAAAAAAAAAAAAAAAAAAAAATGGACCTCTCTTCCTGTGCTTACAGATTCATTTTGCCTTCTATACCCAAGTGGAAAATCCCCTTTCCCTGACTCTGTCACTCTGTCACATGGGAACAGGGCATCCTTCTGCAACTCCAGGACTTATGGGGTCCTTTGCAAAAATGGCAACTTCAGCTTCTCTCCTTAAGCCTTTCACCATCACATTTAGGGACTGGGCTGGGACACTAGGGCATCCCTTCCATCACCCTTCCTTCTGCTTCTCTATCTGCTCCAGGATCTCCCTCTGCCAGAAGTCAGCCCCCTTCTTTTAGCGAAAATCCAAAAATCCCCATAAACTGCAACTCATGCAAATAAAGAACTAAAGGGGTTCAAAGTGATGATGTTTCTGAGACCTGCATTTTTGCTAGATTTCCGCTGCTGCTCCTATGGCCCACCTCTCCTCAGACCCATTAGGAGTAAACTGAATTATTCCTGCAAACCTCTCCGCCACGACCCCCTTTCCTCTGGATCCCCTCTCTCAGCCCCTCTTCCAGCCACCAAGTCCTAAGGAGCATTTCCTTTCTGCTTCTGTCCTCATCCATCCTCAGCACTGCCAGGCTCACATCGGGACAACGAGACGGTCTCGAACTTGGCGCCCATCTTGCTCTTGTCTCTCTCTCTCTGGTCCATGGGACCAGCACTGTCAGAGCAAGGCTGCTGTCTTAATCCACTTGGGCTGCTATAACGAAACACCCTAGACCGGGTACTGGATAAACAACAGAAATGTGTTGCTCTCCATTTCAGAGGCTGGGGAAGTCCAAGATCAAGGTGCCAGCAGATTTAGTACCTGGTGAGGGCTCCTTGTTGATGGCATCTTCTATCTGTTCTCACATAGCAGAAAAGGCAACCAAGCTCCCCAGCCCTCTTTTATCAGGGCAGGAATCCCATTTCTGAGGGCTCCACCCTCATGAGTTAATCACCTCCCCAAGGTCCCAGTTCTTAATAACACCACATTGGGAATCAGGTTTCACTGTACGAATTGGGGTGGGGGCAGGGCACAAACATTTAGACCACAGCAACTGCTAAAGCACATCTCTGATTATAGCCCATTACATGTACACTCGCGCACGCGCGTGCACACACACACACACACACACACACACACACACACACAGGTACGGGCGACAATGCTGGACTAGACAGTCACCCATAGAGTAGGGAAAGTCACGCTACATTACCCTGTAAGCATCAGTAATAGTACTATTTCCCATGCCCCTGAATCAGGCACTCTAAACATCTTATTTTTTTCAATCCTCAACCAATTCTGTAATTGTTCCACTTTATAGACAAGGAAAATGCAGCTTGGGTACTTACTTTGCTTTTCCTCTATAAACAGAGACTGTAAACCTATTTGGGGTCTCAAAACCCTGTGAGAATCTAGCAATGGCTATGGACCCAGTGAAATCCATCTGTGTGCCTCCCACTGCTGTGCCCCAGGTTAAGAACCCCAGCTTGACTCTATCTTTCCCTGTCCCCGGAAGCAGTCCTCTAGGATTTTAATTTTATTTTCAGTCAGTGATCCTGGAGGGGTTTTTTTTTTCCCTTTTTCCTTTTCATCATATTTTGTACCCCTGGAATGGGGTTAAGCATCCACCTCAGAACTTTAAAAGATGAGAGAGAGAGAGAAGTAGCAATTATCCCTGAGAGGGAGAGAGAGAGAGAGAGAGAGAGAGAGAGAGAGAGAGAGAGAGAGAAGTAGCAATTATCCCTGAGAGAGAGAGAGAGAGAGAGAGAGAGAGAGAGAGAGAAGTAGCAATTATCCCTGAGAGAGAGAGAGAGAGAGAGAGAGAGAAAGAGAGAAGTAACTATATCCCTGACACTGCCCCTCAACTCCCCACAAAAAGCCAATTCCAGTTTCCCTAAATGTGTAAGAGGCGTTTTCCCCTGGGCAGCCAATGTGGCTTTGAAAGAGATGAGCAGAAGAGAGGCTGCAGCGGCATGGAAAGTAACCCACAGGGTCAAGAAACCAAGGACTTCCCTTCAGGAAGATCAGGAATTAATCTGATTGGTGTCAGAAATACTTCCTCATGGCACTAGGATTTAAACTCATGGCTCCAAAAGGACAGGGACCCTGCAGCTATATAATCACTAAAATGCCTTCTCCAGCCCTGGGTTAATAGGCTGTCACTCGGACAGGTTCAGCCAGAAACCATCCACAGCAATGACAAAACAAAGCCTCTTCCTCTCCTTCTCTTTCACTTATCCATCTATCTACATATGCGAACACTTACAGGACACCTATTGTATGCCTGTGAGTTTAACTGTGTCCCCGTTTTCAATGAGCTCACAGCATAGAAACAGACAATTAATGGATAATTATGGTGTCACATGAATGTGGATAAATGCACATTTTAAGGGACAGATTAAATTAATCCTGAAACAGCCGCACAACAGAGTCCTATATAGCCATTAAAAAGAATAACGTAGCATCATATTTGTGTCATATTTCCATTGATATGAAAAGATCTCCACAGCATATTAAATGAGGAGAGAGGGGAGCAGATTGCAAAACAATATTTACAGTATTTTACTCTCTTTAAAATTGTATTTTATACACACACAAATGCTAGAAAGATGTTCACCAAATTATCTACTACTTAGCTCTGGGAGGTGGGTTTTTGAGGGACTTTTATTTACTATACTCTTCTTGTCTTTCTATTTATATAATTTAAATTTTTCTAAATGAAACAGCTTTCTATGGTAAAAATAAGAGACATTCACCACAGAAAACCAATGTGCTGGGTTCAGTAATGGAGATACTTGCAGGTGCACCCCGCCCCCGCCCCGTCCCACCACTCACTTGGAGGACAAAATTCTCTAAGTATATCTGGAAGGTAAATGAAGATGTCTAGAGTTTTCTTCCATTTTTGGTTAGCTGACTATTATGGATTAAAGTTTTCAATGCTAAAGAATTTTGGAAAATAAGAAATGATACCAAATAGCCCACAATTACCTTCAATAGCAGCAATGTCTTCATTTCTCAGAAGTGAGTTTACCTTGACAAGCACAGCAGCTTTCACTAGATTTATTTATTTATTTATTTATTTTTGAGACTTGCTCTGTCGCTCAGACTAGAGTGCAGTGGTGCAGTCTGGGCTCACTGTAACCTCCACCTGCCAGGTTCAAGTGATTCTCCTACCTCAGACTCCCAAGTAGCTGGGGACTATAGGCGCATGCCGCCACACCCAACTAATTTGCTATTTTTTGTTTTGTTTTTGTTTTTGTTTTTGTTTTGGAGACAGTCTCACTCTGTTGCCAGGCTGAAGGGCAGTTGCGCAATCTCAGCTCACTGCAATCTCTGCCCCCGGGATTCAAATGATTCTCCTGCCTCAGCCTCCCGAGTACTGGGACTATAGGCACCCACCACCATGCCCGGCTGATTTTTTTTATTTTTAGTAGAGATGAGGTTTCACCATGTTGGCCAGGATGACCTCTATCTCCTGACCTTGTGATTTGCCTTCCTTGGCCTCCCAAAGTGCTAGGATTACAGGCATGAGCCACTGTGCCTGGCCTAATTTGTGTATTTTTAGTAGAGACAGGGTTTCACCATGTTGGCCAGGATGGTCTCAATCTCCTGACCTCATAGTCTGCCTGCCTCAGCCTCCCAAAGTGCTGGGATTAAAGGTGTAAGCCACCATGCCCAGCCCACTGGATTCTTCGAGAACAGCAAACCACTCACCAGCACTGTGCCTGGGCCCTCACACCATCCCTCCAGACCCTGCATGTAAAACACACCAAAGCTGGTGAGAGGGTGTGAACCTGATTCCAGACTGCCTCTCCTGCTCTCATACTCATACAAGGTTTGGGTGTTAAGTTCATTTATTCATTGAACAAATGCCTGTGAGACTCCCCCACCCTTTGTGTTTGGCTTCCATTAGGAGTGAAGACACAGGGGTGAACAAAACCATGTGCCGCCAACCCTGTCCTCATAGAATTCAGGATCTGGTGGGGACAAGGGACCGTAACAAAGTGACTCTGGAGTCAAACTCCCTGAGTTCAAATCCTGGCTCCTGCTTACGTGCTGGGTAGCCTGAGCATGTTAGTTAAACTTTCTGGGCTTCTGTTCCCTAGTCTGACAAAGACGCATAATAAACTCACAAGGCTGTAACAGAGATTCCATGAGATGATGCATGTGAAATGCTCGGCACAAGACCTGCCACAAAGCCGCCTGGCTGCAGGCTAATTAATACTGTCATCAGCCCTTACACTTATAAGTTATGGAAGAAGAGAGTCCAGGCCAGCATGGTGGCTCACACCTGTAATCCCAGCACTTTGGGAGGCCGAGGCAGGTGGATTGCCTGAGCTCAGGAGTTCGCAACCATCCTGGGCAATACAGTAAAACCCCATCTGGAAATACTTTTTGTATTTAAAAAAATACAAAAAATTAGCCGGGTGTGGTGGCATGCACTCATAGTCCCAGCTACTTGGGAGGCTGAGGCAAGAGAATTGCTTGAAGGCAAAGGTTGCACTGAGCCAAGATCACGCCACTGCACTCCATCCTGGGTGACAGAGAGAGACCCAGAAAGAAAGAAAGAAAGAAAAAAAGAAAGAAAGAGAGAGAGAGAGAGAGGAAGAAAAAGAAGAAGGAGGAGAAGGAGAAGGAGGAGGGAGGGAGGGATCGAGGGATCGAGGGAGGAAGGAAGGAAGGAAGGAGAAAGAAAGAAGAAGTCCAGAGTAGGGGCTGGGTGCTCACAGCAGGGAAACCACTGAGCATCTCCCAGTACTACTGCCCACCTTTCCCAGTAACAGTGGTCCAATAGGAGGAAAGAGCAACTCAATCTGGCACTGTTCCTCTCTCTAATTAAAATCATAGCCATCAGGAACCCACAGGACCCATGCAATTTCCTGCCCACAGGGTTCGACTTGGGCAATACGGAAAGGCATGCAGAGGCAGAACACTAATACCACCCATTCTAGGGAAATATATTGCAGGAGCCTCATCATGCTGACCTTTCCACACAGAGTATTTTGATTAACTGGCTACTGATTCCTCCCCTGCAGGTCTAGAAGACTATAAACAAAAAAGGGGGTGAGTGGTTGGCCAATCAAATTTTTGGTTCACTGAAAAGGTTAAGAGAGTGCAGTAAAGCATAGTGACTGCAGGAGAGTGGAACCTCATCCGAAGTCACGAGAGCAGGAAGCCAGAAGGCGAAGCTGCCCCACACACTTGGCTCTGAAAGAGGCTGACACCTTTGCTTCTGGTCCTGAGCCAGGCTCAGCCTTTCTGCAGGCCAATTAATTCTAGACACAACATCTGCCCTAAATTCTTCAATGTAATTAGCACCACATGTTATCAACAGGAAGCTGGTACCCACGGGCACTTGAGATAATTGTTTCAACACTGGCATTTCTCTGCCTACCGTGAAAGGTCACTATAGCCGATATATCTCTGCTACCCACCCCCCAATTCCTTTCATTAAATGAAAAAAGCCGTCCCTTGTCACTGCAGTTATATCAATTCGTGGGTGCAGGGCTCAGGCATCCATGCAAAGGCTTCTTAGCAGTAAGTTTGCTCCAAGAGTTTGCAATAATTACTTCCTGCAACTTCTGACATCGCTAGTGTCACAACTCCCTCATACAGGTCATATTGCCTGATGTCTTTGGGCTGCTGAGGAGGCTGGGGAATCACTGCACAAGGGATGGCCCCTTTCTGCTGCCCCATTTGCAGGAGGCCTTTACAGATGGAGCACATAGCATAACAAACACTGGCTGTTTAGAGCAGTACTGTTTTGCTCTATCTTGTTACATGCCCTGTGCCTGCAGTCAGTTTAGAAGCACAGCTTAGTTTGCTGTGTGTAGGACTGATTGCGCTCGGCATGCACTGGACAACTGCCACCAAGACTTCTCACGGCTCCCCGACACATTCTCCAGGAGAGCAAGAAAAAGTGGAAATCTGACAGTTTCCTTACCTTGCCCTCACCGGTGCTGCAGCCACAATGAATCTCCCTTCACTCTTTTTTAATTTGTTTTGAGACGGTCTTGCTCTGTCACCCAGGCTGGAGTGCAGTGGCACAATCTCAGCTCACTGCAACCTCCACCACCCAGGTTCATGCAATTCTCGTGCCTCAGCCTCCCGAGTAGCTGGGACTACAGGTGCGTACCACCACACCCGGGGAATTTTTTTGTCTTTTTAGTACAAACGGGGTTTCAGCATGTCGGTCAGGCTTGTCTCAAACTACTGACCTCAGATAATCCACCCACCTTGTCCTCCCAAAGTGCTGGGATTACAGGCATGAGCCACTGCGCCCGGCCTCCCCTTACCCTTACACAAGCCCCATTCTCTCACCTCTAGAACTGTGTCTGTTCTTCCTTTTTCTCCGGCATTCTTCTCTCACCCCTCACTTCACCCTGCTAGCACATACTCATTCTCCACCCTGGATAGCAATTTCCTCTGGAAGGCTTCCTTGAAGCCCCTTGAACTAGGTAGGGGCCCAAACCCTTCACCTTTGGCAATCTTATTTAATGGTCTGCCTCCCATGAGCAGGAGAGCTGGGTAAGAGCAGGGGCCATGCCTATCTTGTTCATTCTTCTATCTCCCAAGCTTGGCAAGACATTTGATAAATATTTATGGGATGAAGTTTGAACACATGGAGGGTAGTTCATGTTGTACTGGCTGAGTAACATGAAATTCAAGGGAGCATTAGTCCTCGGGGAGACGCAATCAACACATTCTTGATTCCAGAGCAAACAGGGACCAGAAAAAGCATACCGTGACCTGGCTGCCCCAGCACTAGCTTCCTAGCAGGCAGTAGCATCCTTCCTAGGAAAGAGTACATCTGCTTGGAAAGCTGACTGCACCCGTAGGTCAAGTAACAAGACAGAGCAAAACATTCAGTACTGCTCTACACTGCCACTTTTATTCGTCATCCTATGTGCTCTGTGTGTAAAGGCCTCCTGCAACAGGGACAGCAAAAAGGAGGCATCCCTTGTGCAGATATTTCCCAGCCACCCCAGCAGCCCAAAGATGTCAAGCAATGGCCACACCAAATCATGGCTTAGGGAGGCTTCAGTGCCTCCCCCATAATCTCCATCAACTCCCTGACAAGCCCCCCAAAATCTAAACGGAAACAGCACTCTTGCTCTGCCTCCTCTCTCCTTACAGAGAGAGATTCTGGAGGTCCCACTACCCTTGGGATAAAGGCCAAAATCCTTCCTGTGGCCAAGCCCTGCTGCCTCTCCAGCCGTCCACACATATCCCCAGCCCTCACTCCCAGGGTTCTGGCCACACTGGCTCCTGTCTACCCACACCTCCCGGCTCTGGGCTCTCCAGGTTGGCTCAGACCTCTGCATCCTTCAAAGTGTTCCCTCCCTCTGGGACATGCACCCAGAGGGGCGGATTCCCCACGGCACCACACTCCTCTCCCACACTGGTTTTCTCCCGCCATTACTCTACACTAAATGTGTGCTTACTTGGTTAGTGCTCGCCTCCCCCACTAGACTGTAAACGTGAGGAGGGCAGGGCCAAGACCAGGTCTGCTTCGGCTCATTTATCCCCCAGTACTCAAGTGGCATGCAACAGAAATCCGCGGAGAGAAAAAATGCATCCGCTAACTTAGGTCAACATTACCCAAACTGCCTCTTAATGAAATGCCAATGAGAGCCTATAAACAAAGGTTTGAGAAATACGGCGTATACTCACCTCACAGTATACATTCGCATAATAAAAAAAGAACTCACAGTCCTGCCAGAAAGACACCTGTTTAACTTTACTGCAATGTGTCCGAGCTTAGCTGAGTATGAAATCCTGTCCTCCTCTCTTTCAACATCCTAGAAAGTCGTATGCCTTAGAACAGCAGTTTGGGAAACACTATCCTAGATAACGCTTCTGTGTTTAAATATTCTATTTAAACAATCTGCTGAACACATCGTTCTTCAAGAATGCTCTGAGCCACAGAGCTTGGTGAAGTGAGATAGGACCTGAGGTGCCCTTACTTCCTGCCTGCCCACACCTGCTCTGCCTTCAGTGGTCTGTGCCATGATGGCTTTGGGAGACCATGTAACTACAGACAGAAAGCCCCAAGCCTCACTTCCCTTGGGCTTAGGCCAGAACTAAGAACCAGGCGGAACCTGGACAGGAATGGAGTAAGCATCTTTTCAAGTTCACAGTTCCTTCCCACCATGTGCTGGCCACGCAAAATAAGAACAGCAAATGGTATCAGCACTTTTCCAGTCATGGTTACTGATGTGATCCTTTGTGCCTCGAAAGAAACCTAGTAGGTAATTCAGATACAATTTTTCTTATTTAAAAGATTAGAGGAACTAAGACCCATGAGGTTCAAGCAACTTGCTCAAGGTCACTCGGGCCCAGAATTTGCAGAACTTGAACAAAAGTATCAGAGCTGAGGCTCTTTCTTCTACGCCACAAGGTCACTCTTTCAAACTAAGACTATCCCTAAAGAGGCAGCTGCCGGCCAAGCAGGTCTGGAAGCATCAAGAGAACTCCTTATGCTGGAGGGTAATTTGGGCTTATCACTGTGTGATAAGCCACCATAACTGGCCTAATGCATCTATGGCAGAAGCTGCCAACTGATAGCCTCAGGGCTGAATCTGATGAGTGTGTTTTATTCAGCCACATAGTGGGGTTGTTTTTCAGTTACCTACGTTTAAAATTAAAGGAATTTCACCTTACAATCTGGATGAAACCCTGGAAGCCTACCCCAACCATCAGCGGGCAGCTGGCAGGGCAGCTTCTGCCCTTTCCAATGGGCACACCCACTCTGCCCCCACCCTATGTCACCCATTTGCTTACTTGCAGGACCCTGTGGCCATTAGAATGTTGCTTTCCTGCTTTGCAGATGATGGGCACTTGTACCCAAGACCACCAGACACGGAGGTGTGGCAGAACAGGACACAGGAATTATAGAGAAAGAGGGAGAAACACCGAGAGGAACATCTTCTGAAGTCGGGGATAACAGCCTCTGCTAAAAATAAAAGCAAGCTTCTACAACAGAGGGAAATTGCAAACATAAATTTCCTTTAACCAGCAGCCAAACATTTTAATATTTATGCCTAGACTTTCCCAGACAATTTTAATTCACATTACTTCCTATAGAAAAGATAAAGGAAGACAGCGGGTACAGAATGTGAAAAAAATACTTAAAATGCCATCATTTAAGTGGAATTGAATCCTTTTCAAAACACTGTCCAGAGGAGCCATTGCCTCGAGAGGTGGTTTGTCAGTTCTGTGAACCACTCAAAGTCCATTGAAAGCTATAAAAAGCACCTGCCTTCTTCCACAAACCCCAGATTCATTTTCTCCGGGGTGGGATTCTAATGTGGCTCCTTTGCAGCAGGAGCAGAGCTGGGGGCGACAGCTGAGGAACTGCTTAGGTCTGTGACAGGCAAACTTGTTATATTACATTTCAAAGCCACACATTGTTATAAAGAGAAGCAAAGCCATCCAGAGCTGCAGCATCTCAACTTTGTCAGGCTGGCTGGCAGCAGCAGAGAGAGTACTGATGCAGAAATAGCCAAGCACTGTTTTCAAGCTCTTCAGAGTTCAATAGGTCAGGTTGGTTCTTTCTCCCAGCAAATTCACCTCATACTGGCTGTGGAGTTGGCAGGCTGGGTTTTGTATGGGAGATGGGGATTAAGTTCTCTCCATCCCTCAGACAAAATTCCCTAACCCTCATACAAAAACTCTCAAATCAACCCACCTTCCAGATGCAGGTTTACCATTGTCTCCCCACAAGGAGCCCTTCACCGGCTCTCCAACCCTCTCCACCCTCACTTTCCTCCCAACTGCTGAAGCCTTTGGTTTTTTTTTTTTTTTTTTTTTTTTTTTAGACAGAGTCTCACGCTGTTGCCAGGCTGGAGTGCAGTGGTGTGATCTCAACTCACTGCAAACTCCATCTCCCTGGTTCAAGTGATTCTCCTGCCTCAGCCTCGAGAGTAGCTGGGAATTACAGGCACACACCACCATGGCCAGCTCATTTTTGTATTTTTAGTAGAGATGGGGTTTCACCATGTTGGCCAGGATGCTCTTGAACTCCTGACCTCATGATCTACCCTCCCAAAGTGCTGGGATTACAGGCCTGGGCCACCGCACTTGTATGTTTTAACACTGATTTTGGTGGTTTTAACACATGATCCGCTGCCTGTCCTTTTTACATGTAGAGCCTTGTGACTTGCAGCTACACAGGCTGGTCTCTGAGGGCAGGGACAGGGCTTCCTGTTTCTCTTTGTAAACACATGTGGGGCAGGTGCGCAATGGGAATGACCACCCCTATGCAGACTGGACAGGAGGCTCAGGGCCCCCGTGTGGGAAGAAACAGCAGGAAGTCGGACCTAGGGAACCATGTGGCTAGAAGAATGGCAGCTCAGTGACCAACGGCAGAGCTTTTCTAAGTCCTTGGCACTGCTTGAGGAGAGGCAGTACCCAAGAATGACTGAGCCCAAGTTTCTGCCAACCTCATAGGATGGGGACTCAGATTTACAGAAAATGAGACACATGAAACCTCTGAGTTTGTGACCTGGCTGAAACTCCCATCAGCCTCAAATCCAGCCGAAAGGATGACAAAGGGAACAAAGAAAGGAAGTGGAGATTCCAGCCTCAGCGCAGAGGAGGGAGGCCTTGAGAACACACGTGAACGAGGCTGCGACACAGGCTCCAGGAGCAGGGAGTGGAATACGGCTGAGTCCCAGATCTGGGCCTGCTGGTATATGTGCTTACAAAACCACAGTGCCTATTCAGACATAACGTATGTATTGATTTCAGCATGGACCTGGACCCCTACTGTCAGTTTTGAGGGACAAACTGCTGAACCCCATCTTGAAGCCCCCAAGGGGAGTAGGGTGCCTTCTGAGCAGAGTCCCAGCCTGTATTAGTCAGCTATAAAGAACTGCCTGAGACTGGGTAATTGATAAAGAAAAGAGGTTTAATTGACTCACAGTGCCACATGCCTGTGGAGGCTTCACGGCAGAGGGAAAGCAGGCCCATCTTACCTGGCAGCAGGTGAGAAAGAGCATGTGAAGGAGGAACTGTCAAACACTTATAAAACCATCAGGCCTCATGAAAACTCACTATCACAAGAACAGCACGGGGAGAACCACCCCATGATCCAATCGCCTCCCACCAGGTCCCTCCCTTGACACATGGAGATTATAGGGATTACAATTTGAGATGAGATTTGGGTGGGGACCCAGAATCAAACCATATCACAGCCCCAGGGGAAGATGCTTGGGTACAAAACCATGCGGTGTCACACTGCATGTGGCTGTCTCCCACAAAAGCCCCAGGAGATGAAGCAAGCTTCCCAAACCTCCTTCACCAGCAAGCAGGGTGTTTCACACATGGTTGGGTGCCAATCCATCAGTGATGCCCACATCTACCATCATTCATTAAAGGAATGTTTATTCAGCACCAGTTGCCTTGGGCCACACGCACTATGCATTCACATGTTCCAGCACAAGGGACACAGCAGGGAACGAGGCAGACCTGGACAGACATGGTCCCTGACTTCATGGAGCTCGCCCTCTAGTTGAGGGGAAAGGCCACCAAAAACTAACAAATGGATTGTTTCAGGTAGGGATCAGGGCAATTAAAGAAAATTAAAGCAGGGTAAGAGAAAAAAAGTTCTGGAAAAGTCTGAGCACGGTGGCTCACGCCTGTAATCCCAACACTTCGGGAAGCTAGGAGTTCCAGATTGGCCTGGGTAACATAGTGTGATCTCATTTCTACCAAAAAAAAAAAAATTAATTAGCCAGGCATGGTGGCACATACCCTTAGTCTTAGCTACTCAGGAGCCTGAGGTGAGAAAATTGCTTGAACCCAGGAGTTTGGGGCTGCAGCAAACCATGGACACACTGCTACACTCTACCCTGGGCAACACAGCAAGACCCTAACTCAAATTTTAAAAATAATTGGAAGAAAAATCTATCTTGGTGGTCAGAAAAGACCACCTGCAGGAAGGGTGGCATGTGAGCACAGGCATTTGCGAAGATCTGGGGGAAGACTGTTCAAGCAGAGGGAAAACCAGAAATGAAAGACCTAAGGCAGGGGTGGGTGTGGTAGGAACAGCAAGGGGACCAGGGTGGCCCGGGGGTGGGGGGCTATAGCAGGTAGCTCATAGTGACTGGCGGTGCCACTTACTCCCCGCAAGCATGCTTATAGTAGGTGCTGCCTGTTACTCTTCTTTCTATCCCCAGTACATAGCCTAAGAGGGAGACAGAGGAAGGCTGTAGCTTGACTGCTCCCACCCCTCATATGAGCCTTTAGCGCCACAAAGGCACAAATCCTGCTGATAAGAGGGAGCCCACAGAGCACCCATCCTTAGATGAGATAAAATGGAGTATTTTCCAACCTAGAACTTTCTGAACATCCCCATCAGGGCCCAACATTTATGTCTGATATCAGCTCAAAGAAAATTTTCTCTTAAAGCATTAGTTAACATCTGTTCTGCTATTTTTGCATCTAGGGGAGGAGGAAGCCCCCCCCCTTCAAAAGCCTTCATTTAAAGAAAGATTCCGGAGGTTTCTCTCCCTCCTGCTTGAATCATTGAAGTGATGCTGAGCTCCCCAGATGGAGACAGAAAGTGGGTAAAGAGATGAGAGAAAAAATGCCACCAAGGTCCTGAATCAAGCCCTTGTGATTGGCCGGAAGGACTGTCTGCACCTTGGCTAGAGACCAAGGGACTTGCCACAGAAGGAACAATAAGGGAAAGATGAACTGGGCTTGGTGGCTCACGCCTATAATCCCAGCACTTTGGGAAGCCAAGGCAGGCAGATCACTTGAGGTCAGGAGTTCAAGACCAGCCTGGCCAACATGGTGAAACCCCATCTCTACAAAAATACAAAACTTAGCTGGGCATGGTGACAATCACCTGTAATCCCAGCTACTTGGGAGGCGTGGCAGGAGAATCACTCGAACCCAGGAAGTGGAGGTTGCAGTGAGCCAAGATTGCACCACTGCACTCCAGCCTGGGTGACAGAGCAAGTCTCCGTCTCAAATAATAATAATAATAATAAGGGAAAGATGAGGGCAGAGGTCAAGGTCCATTCATCAGCCCCAGTGTCCTCCTTTTGTGTCCCCTCCACTCCTCTGAGCTATTGCCAGTCACACCTGATCATCTCCCTTGGAGTCATCACCACAGCCACAGCCTCTCTTCCTCCTCCAGGCTGCGCTGTAGGTGAGGGACTGCTCTGAAATGCAGAGATGACCTTGTTGCTGTCTGTTATAAACCCATCAAGGCTCCCCACTCTCCTAGGGACAGAGCCCAAGTGCTTTTCACAGCCCAGTCCTCATGACCTCCCCATCACCTCCCAACTACAGCACTCCATACAGCTGAGCCAGTGCTCCCCGAAGTCTGTGACTGTGCCCAGAGCAACAGGTACGTTTTGCAGGGCCCAGGTCACACACCTGCATGTGTTTGTGAAGCAAAAGTTTCAGGAAACTGATCTTTACTATGCACCATGTGCCCCGATATTTTCAATTCCATTTGTTCTGTTTGATTTTTAAAGCAGGTCATGACATGCTAAATCAGTTTCACGACTCACTAACAAACCATGAACTCCAGTTTGTAAAACCATATTCTAATTGAATTTCTGCAGTCCCTCTGAACCTTTTCCTCTTGCCCCTCTGAGATTTCACACACACCACTCTTTCTGGTAGGATTCACTTTCTCTTCTCCATTCCCCCTTTGGCTAACTCAGTTGTTTTCCATCTTAGCTGCACATAAGAATCACAAGATGCCTTAATATTATACCAGTTTCTGGGCCCTATCCAACCCACCCCCAACCCCCACACTGAGATCCTGATGCAACTGGTCAAGGTAGAGTCCTGACTCACAGGTGGTTCCTCATGGGCAGCCAAGGTTGAGAATCACTCAGCCTCACTCCTACTCAATCTTCAAACTATCTGCAACATTCCCTCCAGGAAACTTCCTCTCCCACCCGCAACACACAGACAGGTGCACACACACACACACACACACACACAAAATCCAGTTTTAATGACCCTTCCACAAGTTCCTAACCCTCCCTGGTCCAGGCGCTGTAGCACCCACTACGTTTTACTGTATTTGGCTTTCTGTCTCTCTCTCCTCTAGGTGATGAATGGCTTGAAGGCAAAGATGAGTCACATCTTATCTCTGTAAACCCACCATGCTTAGTGCACCGTAAATATTTGCTGCAAGACCTATGAGGCCGGTCCTAATTTACAGATAAGAAAATTGACATCCAGAAGGTTAAATAAGTTAGTCAATGTTGTACAGCTAGAAGTGTACAATGGGATTAGAACTCAGATCCGCCCAGTTCTGGGGTCAGAGACTACTAACCAGCATGGGAGCCTCCTTTTATACCTTTAACAGACCAGAATCACAGTGAGTTCACAGACCCAACCCGAGCTGCTCCAGTCCTTAAGGATGAAGGTCCCAAGAAAGCCATCAGCTTTGCCAGCAGAGTTGTTTTTCCCCTGGCTCTTTTCTGGCCCTGGGTTCACACAGGCACCACCCCCAAGGGACGTGATCCTCATCCTCTTGCATTTTCACTCTGCTCTCCCCCAACCCAGATGCTCCAACCCAGCTCCCATATTCCTCATGCTGGTTGGACATTTCCATTTCTCTCAAACAATTATGACTCACCCCAAATTCAGTCTCCTCCTCTTCTTATTCCCAAATAGTCTCATATCCCTCTCTCCCTCTTTTAATCCCCCCAATTACCTAAGTTTAAAATATCTCAACCCTGACATTTCTGCCTGGTCCCCTCCTCCTTACTCCCCTGTGTATCTTGCCAAACACATGGACTCCTCTATTGCTACTCCCCACACCCTACCTATAGACCCATTGGACCACAGCCCTCCCATGCCATTCCCACGGCCAGCCTTTCCCAGTTCATCACCACCGTTCTCTGGACTGAACAGTGTTCTCTGGATGAACAATACATCTCCCTGTTTCCAGGCTCCTTGCATCTATCAACACCCCCAAACAGGATGCCTGACAAGTCTTCCAAAGCCCAACTCCAGCCAGGTCTCTCCTTTACTCAAAATCCTCCAGTGAGCCCGTACTAACCTGCACTGGTAAATAAAACCCAAGTGTCAAAATCCACTACTGTGAGCTGGTTGTAAGGGACCTTTCCAGCCATATGCCACCATGGCTCTGCGACATGTGCCTGCACTCCTAGCTGACGGGTCTGCAAGGCATGCCATTCCTCAGTCCTCCTCCTGCTCCACCCTGGTCCAGGCACCATTGTCATCTAGGAGCAGTGCTCAAGGGAAATAACAACATTGGCAGGTCCATCTTCACAAGCCAAATTATACAAGCATTAAAACCATTGCTGCCCCTGTTAGTTCCATGTCATCCAGTCATAGATTGGGTTCATTCATGAGCTAATAGCAGGGAAAGTTTCTACAGGCTCCCTTGTTTTTAGGGAGGCTCATAACCAGAGCAGAGGCGGGAAATCACCGCCACACTTTCTGATCTACACCAAGTTTCCTAGAGGAAGGATGGGTAGGTAACAAGGCTTCCTACTCCCTTGGGACCATGAGATGCCGAAGGGCCATGGAAATGCAGAACCCTTGTCATATTAACTGTGAAAAGAAGGTGGGGGAAGCAAAGGTTTCTAGTGGAGTCTTGGGGAAGGCAGGTGAGGGGAAGGCAGCAAAAAATTGCAGGAGTGGGGAAGGCTGGCAGCCTTGGAGATTACACCAGGTCTTGGAGTCCCTGTGAGCTATAGAGGATGGGCTTTCTGACCCTCAATATGCCCTCAAGTGACTTACATTTTCATAAGAGCAGGAATTTCTTCCAGGGTGTCTCTCTGATCTGGAGTAAGTAAGGCTCAGAACTCCAGGAAAACATTCATCAGAAGCACCTTCCCTTGAACGAGGCTTTCTTTTCTCCTTAAACCAGAGAAGGCTGGGATCTTCCTTCCCTCCACAATCCCACCACCCATCAATTCCTAGATGTCCCATTCCACGACCAACCCGCTTCAATTTGATGCTTAGGGGTCCCTAAATCAACCCCTCCCCACCCCATGCCCTGTCCCTGTTTCACATCAGATTCTCCTGTGCACATTGAGCTGATTGGGGCTCCTACTTTGGTATTCCAAGTGCTAATTGGGGATAATTATGACTCTTAATTATACTTCAATCATTACATACCAACACCACAGCTGCTTTTAAGTTTTATATTTTATTAAAGCAATGTTTTCAAGAGCCCATTTAAAAAGGAGGAAAAACTACTGAATAATCATTTATAATTTAAAAGTAAATAAGAGCAAATTATGATCATGTTTGTGAAACAAAACACTCTATCCAATCCAGTTGGTTATTAACCTAAAAATCTTTCTGAGTCACCTGGAGCTTTGGGTTCATGTAGTAAGCTTGGTGACTCTGACTCTAAAATTCCAGGCTTCATTTCCAGTGGTAAAATGCTAGACCCCAAAGCTATAGAGTTTCCAAGAAAGGTGGCAACAACAACAACAAAAATGTGGTCAAGCCAGAAGGTCAGGGATCCCAAAGCAAGACTCCCAAAGACAATAATAACAATGTCTTGTATCAATACAGCACTTCCCATCTTAGAATGTGTATTCAGGCATATTTGTGCATAGGTCCAAGCCTCATTTTCTTTGATGGTTCTTAACTTTTTAAAGGTGCAGTCATGAAAATTATTTTCCCTAGAAAAATGCACATTCATCAACCGTACACAAGATTTTTCACATAATTTTAAGAATTTAAGAAATTCTTACACAAGGTCATCCATGAATTTCTTAGAATTTGTGATTTACAAAGTTCTCAGTGTTCATTTGTTTTTGTCTAGTACATGATGAACTCGTGGAGGCACCTGCAAATCACACATACTGTGAAATTTCCCAGCATGATTCTTTACTATTCACTCCACAGACATTGACTGAGTGCCTACTGCGTTCCAGGCATCTGGCTCATTGCCAGAAGAGAGTAAAGATGTGGTGATGAATAAAACAGGGTCCCTTAAGGAACTCCCCTAAGTGGGAGAGGCAAGGGAAGGATGTGGGTTATGCTGAGGAGGAAGGAAGAGGAGGTACTGGAAGAATTTTGGTCCCTGGGATGCTGCCAAGCTGGGGCTGGCCTCTCTATGAAAGCTGCAGGTGGAATGGAAAGGCAGGGAAGTGCCTCCGCACTGAACATGCAACAGCAGTATTAATAGCAAGACCTGAGTCCCATACAAGTAATGCCAACCCTTGAAAGCAAGCTCAGAAGCTTAACCCAGCAGCCAGGGAACATGACCAGTTCATACATTAATTTCCAGAGGTGTGCTGAGTGTCTTCTAAAGACCCTACACACTCAGCATAGGAATGAGAATTCGTGACAGTGATATTTTCTGTAAGAAAGCAAAGACTAAGAGCAAAGAATGTAGTTAAGGCCATACGTGGTGCATTAGTCTCTTCTCATGCTGCTAATAAAGACATACCTGAGATGGGATAATTTATAAAGAAAAAGAGGTTAATGGATTCACAGTTCCACATGGCTGGGGAGGCCTCACAATCATGGCAGAAGGTGAAAGAGGAGCAAGGCACATCTTACACGGTGGCAGGCAAGAGAGCATGTGGAGGGAACTGCCCTTTTAAAAACCATCAGATCTCAAGAGACTTACTCACTTCATAAGAACAGCATGGGAAAGACCTGTCCCCATAATTCAATTACTTCCCATGAGGTCCCTCCCATGACACATGGGGATGATGGGAGCTACAATTCAAGATGAGATTCGGGTGGGGACACAGTCAAACAATATCAGGTGGTTTGCTACACTGACTGCTCCCATGTGACATTCCGGTCCCCTAACTCAGAGCTTGGTTTCTGATGTTTACGACCTGTTATTCTGCCAAGCAAACATTTGTTTGTCTACTATTTACTAACATCACCATTTTGTGAAAGACATTTCCTTATTATCTAAAAATAAAAATAAAGGGCAGTTTCATAATGAAGGCCTTTCCTCACCAGAAAAAAAGAATTGGCACTTCACACCATGTGTATACCCACAATGAACACAGATACATAGTTCACATTTCTTTATTTTTCTAATTTTTCTAAAGACCAGCGAAATTTCATCACAGCTGAGCACCAGTTTACAGAAGGACATTTGGGAACTGCCATAAGGATTTGGAAAAGAAAGCAAGAGCAAAGTGTCTGCAGAGCAATTTCCTTGCTAGGATCAAAGAGAGGTTTTCAGTGGTGGAACTGTCTGGGCTGGGTGCTGAAGGATGAAAGGAGCTCAAGCTAGTGGGTTGCTGGAGTCCTGTAGACACACTGGAAATGAAGGCAGGTGGGGAGAAGCACAATAGGAAGCCTCATTTGTTGTGTCTGCTAACAGCCCTTAATGTCCACATCTAACTGTTGTATCTCATACATTGTCATTTCTAATCTGTTCTTTGTTCTTCAAAGGCAGACTTTCCTAACTAATAGACAAACATTTCAAGTTATTACTGGCTGACCTTGTTCCCCAAACAGCAATTCAGTTTTGTTAGCTTCACTATATTTGTGTGTTGTTCCTTATTTTTACAAATTCTTCAATATTAGATTATAGGGGGATAAAATCAAAGGCCTATTACTAGAGGAAAAACAGCATATAAACACTGTACAGTTTAGAAAAAGATGAAATTTATTTGATGATACAAAAGCAGAATAGTACTTGCTGGACCTAAGCCAGTCAACTACATGTTTAATTTTGAAAAAGAACAAAAGTATTTTTAAAAACTTTGACCACAAGCATTTGTCTCTTCTCCCTCTGAAAATCCCACTAAAATGATAGTAAAATAATTTTTAAGTATAAATAACCAAAGGAAAAGAGAGCGAGAAAGGAGATAACAGTGAATGAAAAACGTATACAAACTAGGAAGACAGCAAATACATGGAGGGTTGGTAACCTACATAACAGGGCAGAGGAAGCTACTGCCAATGTGCCCACAGAATGGAGATCACTATAGTAAATAAGCTAATTCTTCCCTCCACATCTTCCAGAAAGGCTCAAGACTTAAGGTTCTAGATGCAGCAACAGGCAGAAGGTTGGGAATGGGAGGCACAACGCTGAAAGCAGGACTTACTGAAAGTGGACATACAGAAGGGTTATGCCCCAGGATTTCCTCTCCACTTCCACACAGCCAGTTGACTAATTCCATCCACCCTATTCCCAAGGAAACCAAAGGTTTATTCTTTGGAGAAATCAGAGCAGAGAGACTCTGGACTCTAAGAATCAGGCATATTCGAGATAAAGGGAGGTTAATTTAAAGTCTGCAGTCCCCATTCCTGCACTCTGCTACCAGAAAGCTGGTAATCAGGCATTCTCCCCATAGGCTGCAGAAAAGATGATTTTTGTCCATAGAAAAGCTGGCCAGATTCTTGTATTTTCCTGATATTACTACAGTGAAGCCTACTAATTGGCTAGTCTCTCTCTCTTTTACACACATACGCATACACACATGTACACACACCCCTACCTGCCTTTAAAAACCATAATGTTAAATGTCAACAGCAAACAGGATCACTTAACATTTGAGGAATCCCTCCAGTATGAAAGAAAGTACAAAGCAGGAAAAAAGGAAAGAACCAGGAAAAAATGAACGAATAAAGACAAGTAAATGCTGAAAATTTTAGTAAAAAACAATATACTGCAGGCAAGAAAACAGAATAGGATCCTATCTTTTTTAAGAGAACATAGTTCAAGAAAAAACTTGAAAATTAAAAATAAAATAGCACAAATAAAAAAAAAAATCAGTGGAAGATTTGGAAGACAATGATAATTTTTCCTGAAACTTTTGCCTAGTTTCCATTTTTCTACAGAGAGAGACCAAAGAAAGAAGACAACAGGGCACAGCTTTAGAGTGAGTTTTTAAACCTAAGATTTTATAGGCATCAAAACTATCATTCCCCACCCCTCTGCAGTTCAGAGTAAATAGAAACATTTTAAACTTGAACAAACTCAAAACTTTAGCAGAGAATCTAAAGCAGAAAAGCTACAGTGTTGCCAAGTGATGAAGACCTACTACATTAGTCCATTTTCTTGCTGCTGATTAAGACATACCTGAAACTGGGAAATTTACAAAAGAAAGAGGGTTAATTGGATTTACAGTTCCACGTGGCTGGGGAAGCCTCACAATGGTAGTGGAAGGCAAGGAGAAGCAAGTCACTTCTTACATAGATGGCGGCAGGCAAAGAGAGAGCTTGTGTGGAGAAACTCTTGTTTTTAATCATCTCCCGCCAGGTCTCTCGCACAACACACAGGAATTATGGGAGTTATAAGATGAGATTTGGGTGGAGACACACAGCAAAAATCATGTCACCTAGAGAACAATCAGTCCCAGTCAGAAGCAGGAAAATGGAAGTTTCCAAGGAGGGGACTCTAAGAGGAAAACAACCACACAGAATTTATAGAATATTGATATGTAGTTTGCCAAAAAAAAAGAAAAGAAAAGAAAAGAAAAGAAAAGAAAACTGATAGAAGAGAAAAAAAAAGGGTATATAAAAAAAGTTCTGGGAGTAAAAGATAGTAACTCTAGAAAATAAAAACCAAACTAAAAATTCTCAAAGAACGAAAACAACCGTAGTACTTTACCTGGCTTCTCAATTAACAATTGTCATCATAGCAATGCAACCATAGACTCCTAATTCAACCAAAATACCTTATGTCATTTTACTGGAAGATGGGGAAGCAGCAGTGAGATGGGGTAGAAAGTGAATAGAAGGGTGTGTGTAAGCATCCTAAACCTACCCACACTCTAACAAGAATTCAATAATGCCCAAAATGAATGAGTCCAGAAATAGCAGTAGTAGCATATTGTTTACAAATATGGAGGTAAGTTTCTAAAGAAATATTAAAGGTGTTGAAAATTTGCTGCATCCATCACCCCATCATCTACATTAGGTATTTCTCCTAATGCCATCCCTCCCCAGTCTGCCCACCCCCTGCTATTCTTCCCCTAGCCCCCCACCCCCTAGGCTTTGGTGTATGATGTTCCCCTCTCTGTATGCCTATGCAACAAACCTGTATGATCTGCACATGTACCCCAGAACTTAAAATATAATTTAAAAAATAAAAAGTTGTTGAAAGTAGTAGACCCTGGAGACAGTTCTGAAAAGAGATGAGGGGCAGGACTCTTGACTGCTACAGCTCATTGTGAGTTTTTCATGTATGAGCATATATTACTTTAATAAAAGTACATTTTATTTTTTTAAATAATATACATGATGCATTACCATACTATTATCAATTATGTTTAAATGCTTAAATATGTTAAATTTTTTGTGATCTTTCCCATTCTCTGAAAACAGACTCCCTTATAACACATAAGTCTATTGTTCAGCTTGGACCTATTTTTCACCTGTACTTTCAGACACATGTTCTGTAAAAAGGCAAGGATTCATCTATTAATATTTTTCTAGCACTCAGTAGCGAATGGCTCCCCAGCCCTCTGCGGTTCTGAGTCCAGGCTAGCACAGTTGGCCCAGCCTGTCTGGCCCACAAGCTTATGACCCATTCACTGTTCCCTAAGATAACAGCAGGCTAAGCCATGATTTTCAACAGCTGGAGCCCCTAGCAGCCCACCAGTTCAGGCCGAACTCCTGTCTCTTCAGAATCCACCTGGCCTTCAGCAGGACCTGGGAAGTTACTAGTGCCAGCTTGTTCCTCTGGCTTAACACTGAGCACCAAGTCCTCTGCCAATACACCGTTACTGGGAAGGTGATGAAAATGGCATTTTTCAAGGTAATAATTCCATAATTCTAATGATTAATAGGGTCCCCAAAATAAATGTCACATCTCACCAAGAAGCCAGCAGCAGTTAGACCATTACAATCTGTGAAGCTTTCTGTGGCTGGGGACCTGAATATCCATGGCATCCAGACCCTCTTTCCTGGAGGTGCCAGAGGCTCTCTTTCTGTCCGACAGGGACACCAGTCTGTGTGATATGATCCTGCCATTGGGTAAACATCAAGAAGGGCCAGGCTTGACTTGGACACTCTCTCCCCAAATCCAATCACGTCATAATCAGATTTAATTGAAATTAATTAATTAAATACAACTGGCTGTAGGTATTTCATCAATAGACACCCTGCTAAGAAAACTGTTCTGCCAGCCTCCAATCTGGCCAAATAAGCTCATCCCTCCTCCTTCCCCATACTGGCTCCCAGCCCATCGGACCACCAAACCCTTCAGAGAGAGAAAAAAGTACCAAGGGTTCTTCAGGAGTCAGAGGATGAGAGAAGCAAATAGTACTGAATTAGGACTGAGTCAGAAGCATTGAGATCCTGGCATGAGCCTTTTTGCTCTGCTCTGATAACTCCTATTGGGTAGAGGCAGGAAAGTTCTAGAAGCATTGTGGCCTTCATTGTTTCTGGGGTGGGCCAGATCTAGGCTTGTTTGCACTATAGCTAATACGTCCCAGCTCTGCCCACCTTGGCTGCTACACTGAACTAAAAGTCAACATCAGTTATATTCATTTTCTCAAAGATGTATGCTAAGCACCTACTATATACCAGGCACTGTACAGGGCACTGTAATTTAGTGGTGACTAAGACAGAACAAAGTGCAGCCCTTGTGAGTTTAGAGTCTAGACGTGGAGAATGGCTAAGCCAATAATCTCATACATAAATATAGAAGGACAAATTTTAATAGGAGATATAAGAGTATGGGGGTTGATGACAGAGTATAGAAAGGGATATAGATTAGGGGGTGAGAGAAGGCTTCCCCAGGGCCAGCTAAAAGATGACTAGAAATTAGCTGGACACAGAGGAAAAGAACTTCCCAGTCAAAGGAACTGTCTGGGTTGTGTCCCTGGGGTGGGGCTGTGACAAGTGGTTTGTGCAGCTGAAACAGAGCAAGAATGAGGACAGCAGGGCTAGATGAGGCCACAGAGTCCACAGAAGCTGGGCCGTGGTAAAGAGGCTGGACTTTATCCGAAGCCCAATAAGAAGGTGCTTATGCAGGACAGCTCTTTCAAAGGCATAGAGAAGATCTTATAGCACAGCTCCTACGGTCCTTTTCGGGAAACACTCTCCTAGAATAAAGAAAATTCATTCATTCACCCAGCAAGAGTGTACCAAGGTAATAAGACAAACTCAGTCACCCTGGATGAAACCCTCAGAAACCCTCAGTTTCACATGGTCAGTGGTGTAAAGTTTGTCCTAAAGGACTATTGGGTGCTTCACTTTGCCCAGAAACGTGGAGAAAACACAGGCTCCTGCCCTCTAGGGGCTGGAGGGAAAAGGCAGGTCAAGCTGAGGTTTCCACAGAGGAAAAGGCCCTTTCTTTCTTTTTTTTTTTTTTTTTTTTTTTTTTTTGGTTTTTTTTTGGTTTTGGGGGTTTTTTTTTGTTGTTGTTGTTGTTGTTTTTTTTTGAGACGGAGTTTCGCTCTTGTTACCCAGGCTGCCCTTTTATACTCTTTTCTTAGTCCAGTTCTTTTAACGATGGACTTCAAAAGGAAACTGCAAAACAAGCTGAAAGGAATTGAACTTGCTCTTTGGAGTGAGAATTCTGAAAATGTACCCAGCAGTCCTTTTTCCACGGATACACGCATACATTTCGATCTCAGCCTAGGGCATTCTTTGCTGAGGGGTGGTATGGATAGTCAGTGCTGTAAGAGTTAAGAAGAGGAGGGGAGGATCAGTTAAGGTTTCAGATGGAAAAGCAAGAAATCCCCCATCTAGCTTATCTCAGCCCCATTAACTCATACTCTGCACAGGAGCTATTCAAAGAGGCACTTTATAGAGAATCATAGCTGAACACTTCAAAAAACTTCAACACTGAAGATGCTTTTTGATGGGGTTAGAAGGTAATAGCTTTAGTCCCAAGAGTCTGCACTGGCACCAACAGTTGATACTGAGTCTTTAAGGTGACCCAACTCTTGGGAACAGCTTTTCAAAAAAATTGGAAATGGGACCCTACCTTATCCATTGCAATATGAATGCTCCATCTATTACCCAAACTGCCAGGTATGAAAGGAGAGAACATGAGATTGCAGTCTCAGTGAAAGCTGCAATTACCCACGGCTCCTGCTCACCTTTGTGCTTCCAGGCTCGGCTGCTTTTCATCGTATGTTTTTTCAAAAGCTACTGACACTTAAGAGCTGGGCTGGACTCCTGCCTGTTGCCAGAGCTCTCTTTTCTAAGCCTCCTAGGGAAGCCAGAGGCCCCAAATTCTGGTCGTATCTCATTCCTCCTACCTGACGAGACTGGGTGGGAAGTCCAAAACCTCACCAAAGTTTCCTTTGGAAAGTCAGATCCCGGGGAGCCTCTCTCTTCAGAGTGTGGGGTTACAGCAGGTAAAGAATTGTGAACAAAGGGGCTATATAATGAGGCTTGTGATTGCAGAGTTCTCAGAAGCTTAAAAATGTACACAAGCAAACAATGCAACTCATGATACAAATTGTTCCCTTTTCTGTTGCCACTGCCTTTGCCTGAATTTAGGGACTCACTTCCTGCCTTCTGAACTTTCCTGGCAGTGCCCCTGCCTCTTTCGCCTTCAATCCAGCTCCCAAATTGGGAGCATACTTCTTTTTACTTTTTTATTTATTTATTTATTTTTGAGGTGGAGTCTTGCTCTGTTGCCCAGGCTGGAGTGCAGTGGCACAATCTCGGCTCACTGCAGCCTCTGCCTCCCAGGTTCAAGCAACTCTCCTGCCTCAGCCTCACAAGTAATTGGGACTATAAGTATGTGCCACCACGCCTGACTAATTTTTGTATTTTTAGTAGAGACAGGGTTTCACCATGTTGGCCAAAACTGGCCTCGAACTCCTGACTTCAGGTGATCTGCCTGCCTCGGCCTCTCACAATGCTGGGATTATACGTGTGAGCCACTGTGCCCCACCTGTGAGCACACTTCTATCAGTAGCTTTTCTTAAACTCAGTCCTGATCTGTCACTCCTACATTTAACACTCTTCAATGACCACACACTGCCTATTAGAGAAAGTCCAAGCAAGCTCCCTTGGTAACATACATGGCCTTCTGTGATTCGTCGCCTGTGACCGCCAGTGCCCCTTTTCTCATTCCTCACAATGCACATCCTTCCCACCCAGCAGAAATGCACCACCAGGGACAATCCCCAGACTGTTGCCCTAGGGTCTGCATGCCCCTGTCTTTGCACACCCTGTTTGCTCTGCCTGGCATGCTTTCGCCAACTGCCTCATCCAGTCGTAAAACTGATTCTCATAAAAATCTTGCTTCTGTTCCCTTCTCTCTGAAGCCTTCTCTGATGACTGACCTCTTCCTCTATTGTCCTATAGGGCTTGTGACACCAAATGGCAATTGTTGGTTTACAGGTCTGTCTTCCCCAGTATAGACTGAGTTCCTTAAAACATAGATTAAAATTTTATCCTTCCCCAGGCCTTACCCAATACCTAGAATGAAAGGATATTTACATAATCCACAGTTAGGTATAGCCATTCCCATTTTACAGATGAGAAAACCGGGGCTTAAAGAGAAAAAGTCACAATGCCAGTTGGTAGTAAATCTGGAATCAGAAATCAGTTTTCTTAACTCCTAATTCAGAGTGTTCTATACTAGGACTTCCTTCCCACATGGGGCAAGACACCTATCTCTACGGAAGATAACATTGTCAACCTTAAGTCCCATTCAGCCAGAGTTATATGACACAAAGGTCTTGGAGGTCAGGGTGTCAAGACCAAAACACAGCGCCCCTCCTTGGCATGCCATGTAACCTCATTGCCTTTTCCTCCCCTTTCCAGGGACCTCGCAGACCCCCCTGGCAGCAGCTTCAATCCAGAAACCTAAACTCACCCAGGCTTCTGAGGGTCTGTTGAAGACATCACTCTAAGCACTATTTTCCAAGGACTAGAAAGGTGGCCTAGTTGGGTGGCCTTGGACAGAGGGTCAAGGGAGAGGTTCTGCACAGGGGGCTGAGAACATCTGTATCACTCACATTATCTTAACCTCCAAGAGTCATAAGCAGGGAAGGCCATCAGGAGGAAACCTTTAATTACCTGCAGATGATCCCAATTAAGCAGCACTGCCTCCCAATTAGCAGTCCCTTTCATTGAAAATCATTAGGCTTAATTTCATTTCCCAGGAAACACCTTAATCAAGCAAGCTCTGTCCCCAACTCCTAAGGCAGCCAGACTCCCACTGACGTCAGCCTGACCCTGTCTGGCCTGGATGATGATGCTAAATTGAGCTCTGGGTCAATTTCCCAATTAAACCCATCCCTTTAATTACACTGTTTTCTAATGTGTAGTCAGACCAATGATCTGTGTTCCTTAAATTACTAAAGGTAGAGCATGTTCGAAGAAGGCCCGTCCTTAAAGGGAATAAATTTGTAAGCACACTGCAAAAGGGAACCTCTTATAAAAAGTAAGCCTGAAACACCATAGCCTGACAGCCATAAAGCACAGCCAGTGTTCAAAATGTAAGGTGGGAAAGCTGCTGGCACCTTCACTGTCAAAGTGGGAGGAGCCCCAGATTTTTTCTCCCCCTTTTTTCCTTCACTATGCCCCCAAATTGTGAGACTTGAGGGAGAGACTCTTAGCATGCAAACCCTGCAACACATTCTGGGGACTGTCACTCATGGCGTGTCTCTGTTCAGCAGGAAGAGTTCTTTCCAGGTGCAGATGCCCATAGGCAGCCATTTACATTCTCAGCCTTTGAATCCTAAACCTTTTACTTAGAAGGTGAGAGAGAGTGACTACAGGAAGACGAAAATTCAGAGTCATCCCACCCGGACCACTGTCAATGGAACTGCAGCTGTGTCCGCACTATAGCCAACTGCTGACCATCAGATTTAGAATCACCATACAGCACCTCCTTCTTGTGTTCAGCTCTCTTATTCCAAATTCAGAACGCCCATTCTTGTGCTGATAAAGGGTTCAGGGCCAACCAAGGGATCCATTTCCCCTGTCAATGGGCAGCCTCAGATCCTTCACGCTGCTGTGTTCCCAAAGTGGTTTTCCTCCCCAACACAGCAAGGCTCGCCCTCAGCTGTGTTGGCTCTTTTTTCCTTTTGCTTGATTCTCAGCAGACTTACACCTCCAGCAAACGGGAAGGGGAGGGAGAAAAATACAAGATGGAATTGGTTCAATCGCAATTTAGAATCCCTGTAAATTTATCCACTAAAACCCTACAAATACATCTTAATTTTCACACTGAAATAGTCTATGAAGTTCAAATCAAATTGTTTCCTTTAACTTTTTTCATATCCATGTTAATCACATTCCTGTGAAACTGAAGAGAGAAAAGTGCTCCTCTCCTTGATACTAAATTTAATATGGAGATGATTAGAAGTACATTTGTCACTGTTGCCTGGAGAGCTTCATGCATTAGCCCTCCCCAAATTAGATTAACACCTAACCATTCCCTGCTGCTCCCCAGGTCTTCACTGCTAGGCCAGGCCTCTACAATAGCCTTCTATTGATTTTTCCTAAACTATTTATTTTTTAAACTTTATAGTCAGCTCACTTTAATTCATTAGTATTCAACTTTCAGTGAAAAACCCTAAACATGGGAGACTCTGATCCTGTCCCCTCTGGTTGAGACAGATAGATATGTATTTGCCTGAAGTCAATTGTTTTCTATTGACTTTTACCATTTCTTCCCTCTCTTTCCCAAAGACAAAACTATTTAGATCTGATCAAGCATCTGGCCTGTTAGATGAGCTGCCCTTTCTCCTTTATAGACATCCTGACTGAAAATGTGGCTGGTCTGATAGTGGTCTAGAAACATTTCCCAGGAGCAAGCCACAATTTGTCACTGCATTCAGGTTCAAAGCCTTTTGGTTGGGGAAAATAGGATTCTTCAAATTTTCCTTAACAAAGTACCAAGTCCCTCCTGAGAGTCCAAACAACCAGTGCCCCAAGCCTTGCAACCCATACTGTTTGGGTCTCTGTGCTAGCTCCAGGGAGTAAGCCAGGTAAAAAGCTTGGTGATAACACCAGATGTGGCCATACTAATACTACTACTAGTAATAGCTAACATTTGAGTCCTTACTGTGTTCCAGAAATGTGAAAAGTGTTCTCCCTACATTGTCCCCACGTTTCCATACTACTCTATTGTGTTCCAGAAACATGAAAAGTGCTCTCCCTATATTGTCTCAGCTATACAATAGATATTATCTACAATTTACGGAAAAGGAAACTGAAATTTATAAAAGTCAAGTAATTCCCTCAAGAACACACAGCTAGTGAGTGATTGTGCCCAGGATTTAAGCCCAGTTTGGGTTCTACTGCCAAGTTGTCTGATACCTTGAAGTAGGCAAGGGTAAAATTAATATTGAACTGAGATTAGCATCTATTATATAATAACCCTCTATTCCTGCTTGGCTTAGATAAGTGCAAATTAATTCAATTTAGATCTGTCCCTGTACTCAGGTTCTGACATCCAGGTGAATCAATTCCCTCTGAGTCTTAGTTTTCTCATCCATGCAATGAAGACATTAGACTGAGTGACACCATGAGAAACTCCCAGATCTTACAGTGTGGGATTCAAGATAAATATGATATACATTTAAGGCTGGAGAAGCCCTGGAGGTGATCTAATCTAGGCATGTTAAATGCGCAGCATACAAGAGTGCCTCTTCCCTCTGCCGTGCCCATGGTAGACATCACTAATGGATCACCATCTTCTTTCTTGCTGAATCCAGTCATAACTTCATAATTTTTTCCAATTCTATGCCTAGTAATGGAATGAGACAAACGCATATAAAATAAATCTAGTTGCTATCCCAATTGCTAACCAACCTGCTCAATTTAGAAGTGAGGAAACTGAGACACAGAGAGGGTAAGGGATTCAATAAACATCTATTGAGTGATTGACAGGTGCCAAATCTTGTGTTAAATTCTGAGAAAGAGATGAATAATACATAGTCTTATCCTCTGACAACTTTCAGTTTAGTGAGAGATGTAGGCTGTTAAACAAGCAGTTACAATACTGTGTAATGAGTATTATTTGACTACCTGGGAAAAAAATCTAACCTAGACTGATTCACAGAAAGCTTCCTAAAAGGAGTAGCACTTAAGCTGAGAATTGAATGGGAATAGAATTTTGTCAAAAATAGACTTGCAGGTAGAAGTAGGAATGGACACTCTGGATCAAGTTGTAAAGCTCCAAATGAAAAGAGCCAAGAGATTCCTTGAAAAGAGAGAGCCGAAACTCAATGAAAACAATAAAAATGCCATGCTGATTAAAGGAGGAAAATGCAAATGCAGCAGTGATGCAAATACTTAAAGATGTGTGTGCACTGAAAAAACCCATATGGTATACTGTATAAAAAGAAAAATATTACAAGAACTTTTGAGGATCAGACATCATTGGAATTCTTTTCAAAGAAGTCAGATTTTTCTTTATTGATGTTTGGCTCCTATAATAAGAAGTGGCCAAATAGTCCAGTAACAGGTCGTATGTATGACTACCATGTGCTGGATCTCATTGAATTAGGTATTGAGAATTTTGTCTCTCTAAAAGACATTAAGAACAGTAAATGTTCTGAGGGAACAAACCCCATGCTAATATTTGCTGCTGATGATTCTGATGTAACAGAAGATCGCAGAAGACTAAAAAGTCTTCTTATTGATTTCTTCAGAGGCCCCACAGTATCAAATATCTGCCTGGCTGGATTAGAGTATGTTCTGCACTTCACTGCACTGAATGGGAAGATTTACTTTCAAAACTATAAGCTGCTGTTGAAGAAATCTGGTTGCTGAACACCATGGTTTGGAGATGAGACCCTTATTGGATCCGGTTCTGAGGAGGACACACCTGGCATTGGATGATCTTTATAAACTATCTATGAAAATGCCAAAAGCTCTCAAGCCAAAGAAGAAAAATATCTCCCATGATACTTTGGGTAAAACTTATGGAAGGATTCATATGCAGAAGCAAGACCTAAGCAAACTATAAACCAGAAAAATGTAAGGGTTGAAGAAGCAACCTGCAGAAAGGATAACAGAAGACCCAGAGAAAAAGTCAAAAAGAATTTTAAACAATTGATGGAACGTAGCCAACCACTACTGCTTTACTGTGCTCTACTTAAGAGAATTATCAAGTGTCAATTCATTCAGAGTTTCGTATAAGATCTTATATATGTTTATAACATGATAATTTTACCATATAATATTATGAACAGTAATATACTAGTATTAAGTATAAAGTAAACCTCTTACTTGAGACATTACACACTGGTGTGCCATTTTCTCTTGTGATATCCCCTACCCTCCACAAGTTCTTCTTTCTAATCGGGTGGATGGGTGGGTGAGAAGAGATCTCAACAACCATTGGAATTTTTTTTTTTATTTCTGGCCTTAAAGAAAGCCACAGAAAGCAGAAATGAGCCTCAGGAGCTGTGTACACACTCTCAATATGAACTACTTGGAAAGTTAACCTCTTCTTCCAACATAGATCTACAATCTGATTTTTATTTTTTACTTTTCTATTATTTTTTCTGAAATCCTACCAGTTGAAATTTGAGATTTTAAGCTTTGTGTCTGAAAATATATATCTCTGAGAGGGGGAAAAAGCTTTTGTCAAATGAAGACAGTGAGAAGGTCATTATAAACAGAGTAAGGAGTCCAACAGCTCATAAGAGCTCAGACTACTTAGAGCTGTAAGTTACCAAGGAGAGCTACAGCCTTGGAGCATAAAATGCAATGAGTTTGGGAATATTGAGCAGGAAGGAGATCAGCAGGAGCCAGTTCGTGAAGGGCCACATATACCATGCTACAGAGGTCATTCTTCACCCTGAGGTGGTTAGAAGACATGGCAGCAAATTCCTTGACATTTCTCCCGTGGTGGGGTCTATAACCCCTCTCCTTGAAACTCAGCAGGCTTGTAACTGCTTCAGCCAATAGAGTAGTATGGAAATGGTGCTACATGACTTCTGAGGCTAGGCCATGAAACACCATGCAGCTTCCACTTTGTTCCCTAGAGCTCAGACTTGTGGAGCCATGAGCCACCATGTAAAAAGACCAACCACCCTAAGACCATCATGCTTCAGGGGCCGCATGTATGAGCTCCAGCTGAGGCCAGCCTTCTGACCTTCCATGCAAAGTGCCATATTTGTGAGTGAAACCCATTACCAGCTGGATACTGACCTCTGTTGATGCCCCATGCAACAGAATGATCACCCAGCTGAGCCCTGCCTGAATTCCTAACCCAGAAATTATAAAATATAATAAAACAGTTGCTTTAAGCCACTGAATTTTTGGGTCTCCTCTTAAATAGCAACAGATAACCAGAAAATAAAAGGAACATTGAAGGTTTTCAGGAGGGCAAGTGACATGATTAGATTTATTCTGGAAGGACCACTTAGGCTGCTGTGTGGGGAATGGATTGGGAAGTGAGAAGAATGAAGTAGAACAACTCTTTGGGCTACTGCAGTTGTACAGGTAAGTGATGACCAGGACAGTGGCAGTAAGGTAAAGAGAAATGCTGACCTGATTAGAGATATATGTAGAAAGTAGAAGCAAAAGAATTAAGTGGATGACTGATGGATATATGAGAGAGAGAGGAGAGTCAAGAAAATTCCCAGTTTTCTGGCCCCGATGACTGGGTGGATGGTGGTACCATGTGCTGACATGGACACGTGGAGAGACAGATGAGTTTCTTTTTGATGTGTTAGATGAGATAGTGCAGGATGGGGTAGGGAACTCAGGAGGTTCATCTGGGCTGAAGAGCCAGATCTGAGAGCCATCCACTAAGGGATGGTGATCCATAAGAGGGGTAGAATGACCAGGGATCTCACTGGGAGGAATGAGAAGAGGGAAACCGGGCAGAACCACAGAGAGTGGCCAGGCTGAGAATGAGCAGGTAAGAGCACACCCTGGTCCCTGAAGTTTCTCTTGAGTGATTCCCCCCAAATTGCCTACCACCTTCCTTCTGTCTCCTGTACCGTAGAAACTGTGGGGCTTTGAACATGGCAAACACTGAGGCTTCTGTGGGACTAGACTCTTCCACTGTCATTCACCAGATCTGCATAAGCCACTCCATGTTAATTTCTTTAATTTTTTTTAAATGCATTGCTTTATTCTTCTCTCTCCATTCCCTCCAGCCTAATTGTTTTCTTTTAAAATGTTCCTCATTTCTCTCTCATTTCATTTTCTTTCATCTGCAACCTGCTATTAAGGTTGTTTTCCCCACAGCTATTTTGACACCAAAGCAGCTTAATCTGTTCTCCTAATTAGCTTGTGATACATACACAGAGTCCAACATCTCCTGTACAATAGCATTCTCTCCAGTCGTCTCCATGACTCCCCACCTTCCTCTTTCTTCCCTGCTGTTTCATGGATCCTCCAGCCAGACCTTTCTCTCCATGTTTCCAAAGGCAGAAAAGCAGAGAAACTGCAGGGATGTGTTCTTACCCTCTGAAGTAATGTATCTGTTGCAGGTGGCTGATCTGGGGATATACAATGTAGCCAAGAACATGAGTTTTGGACTCTAGCAGACTGGAATTAAAACTTACTAGTTTAGCTACTTGCCAGCCACATGGCCCTAGGCAAATAATAAACATTTTTTGAGCTTCTGTTTTTTCATCTGTAAAATGAAGATGATATCAATATATATAACTCAAAGGATTAAAAGAGAACTGTGTTAAGCTCCCAGCACAGAGCATGGCTCAAGGGAAGCACTCAATAGCCCATGACTGTTAATAATACATTATGCTAAGGAAGCCTCTTATTAAATTTGAGCTTTGGGGTTTGGTGCAAGGGTTGTTCTTGAGATAAGAGAACCAGATGCTTTCCAAACTGGTACTGGGTGGCTTCCATGACCAGCTGCGGTCTCAGGAGCCACGTTCACTACCTGGAAATGTGTTGTGGTACCTTCAGGCATGCTTTCCCCTTCAGATTGCAAAAAGCTGTCAGTGTCCTTCACATAGACCTTTGGTCCACTTTAGGTTCCAAATTGCCACTTCATTATAGTATTTCAGAGATGAGTGGATGAAAATGGATATCAGCAACCATCTAGTCCAAAAATCAACCCTTACATGTGGGTGAAATAAATCATTCAGCTCAATGAACACCCGGTCTACCTCATATTCCAGACCATTTTTTCATCCTAAGTCCCTCCTACTCAGACTCTAGGATGTCAGTACATTAAATTGGTCAGCAAATATCTAATGGTCCAGGAAACAGGCCGGGCAGTGGGAGTCACAGTAATGAATCAAGTGGGCAAGAACATCTGATCTCATGGAACTTACATTCTAGTCTGGAAAGATAGACCATCAGCAAATGAATGAGTGGTATAGAGAAAAATAAAGCAGATTCAGGCAGAGAGGGAGTGGGAGAAAGAGAGTCTTTCAGTTTATGTAGAGACATCCGAGAAGGCCTTGTTCACAAGGGCTTTACACAGAAGCCTGGGGAGCAGGAAGGAGTGATGCCTGAGGAAGAGTGGTCCCAGGAAGAGGCAGGCAAAAAAGGAAAGACCCCAGGTGGAGATGTGCTGCAGACCAACAAGGAAATTAGTGTGTGCAGTGGTATTATCAAAAGTGAAAGTGCAAGAGAGGTCAGAGACATAATAGAAGACCAAATAAGGTAGGAACTTGTGAACCATGGCAGCAACTAGGGCTCTGAGAACAGTGGAAAGATACGCGGTCAGTGTGGGCTGTGGCTATGAGAAGACTTAAGCTTTTCAAGGACCACCCTGGATGTGCTACTGAAAATAAACTGCACAGGTAGCAGGTAAAAGCAGGGAGGTCAGTTAGAAGGCTCCTACCTGATTATTATTCCAGGAGAGAGAGGATAATGACTTGGACCAGGAGATGGCAGTGGAGGTGAGAAAGGGAAAACAGAACTCACTTGCTACAGGAAGCCTCATCCTCTCACCTCCCCTGTGTTTGCACCACTAACACACTTTCACCTGTATTTTAAGTGTCTTCTACCTCTACTGATTCTGAGTTCCTTGAAGCAAAAACCATATTTCATGCATTTCTCTATTATTATTATTATTATTATTATTATTATTATTAGACTTTAAGTTCTGGGGTACATGTGCAGAAATGTGCAGGTTTGTTACACAGGTATACACGTGCCATAGTGATTTGCATTTCTATAACCTCAGAATTTAACCTGCTGCTTAGTGCATGGAACACAGTCCTAATAAAATGAACAAACAATTGTTATCCTCCTAACATGCCAGGTACCATAGGGGTGAATATGAATGGCCTGTGACCCTAGAGAATGCAGCACTGGAAATTTATGCGATCCAAGAGTGACTCTGCAGTCTGTGGTTTGTCATTTTGCTGAGGCACAAATTTAAATTTTTTTCTTGAAGACTTGTAAGAAAAAGACACCTTCCTGGTGATTGAGACCCAATGACTACCCAGAATACACACCTCAATCCAACTTAGTTTTTCTCTCCTTTATTCTTAGTGGTATTTTTACCAGGGGGGTGTTTAGTGGGTTCACATATTTCAAGATCCACAAAGATCTCCCACCTGAAATCCAATAATTATTGCAAGATGCAATTTCTACCTTCATCAGGCTCATATTTTAGTTGGGAGGCACACACTACAATAACATATAAGTGGAATAATAAGATGGAAAATACGGAAAGAAGACAAGAAGGATATTTAATATATGGAAATAATTAATGTATTATACCATATCAATAGAATTAAAAAACAAACACTATATGATTATCTCAATAGATACAGGATATGCATTTGGCAAAGTCCAACAGCCTTTCATAATTAAAATAAAAACTTCAACAAGTTTCGAATGAAAGGTAAAATCCTCAACATGCTAAAAGGCATCTCTGAAAAACCCACAGCTAGCATCATACTTAATGGTACAAAAACTGCATGCTTTCTCCCTAAGACCAGAAACAACAAAAGGGTATCCAGCTTCACCACTTTTATTCAACATTGTCTCAGATATCCAACACAGAGCAATAAGGAAAGAAAGTGAATTAAAAGACATCCAGATTGTAAAAGAAAAACTAAAACTATATTTACAGATGATACGATCTTAAAAATATAAAATCCTAAGGAATCCACTAAAAAAATTCTAGACTGTTAAGTGAGTTCAGTAAGGTTGCAGAATATAAAATCAATATAAAAAATCAATTGTATTTCTATACATTAGCAATGAACAATCCAAAAGTGAAATTATAAACAAAATTCCATTTTAAATAACCTCAAAAAGAATAAAATGCTTAGAAAAAATCTAACAAAAGAAGTACAAAACTTATATCTGAAAACTATAAATTATTGCTGGAAGAAATAAAGATCTCAATAAATGGAAAGATATTCCCAGTTCATGGAACAGGAGACTATATTGTTAAGATGGCAAGACTCCCACGAATCAATCTACAAACTCAGTGTAATTTTTATCAAACTTCCAGATGGCTTCCTTTTAGAAATTGACAACATGATCTTAAAATTCATATATAAGAGGCCCAGAATAGTCAAAACTCTCTTGAAAAAGAGAAATGAAATTGGAGGACTCACACATCTTGATTTCAAAACATACTACAAAGCTACAGTAATCATGATCATGTATTACTGAAATAAGAATGAACATGTATAGATCAACAGAATAGAATTAAGAGTCTAAAAATAAATCCTTATGCTTGTGATCAATTGGTTTTCAACAAGGATCTGTGACAACCCAATGGGGAAAGAATAATATTTTCAACAAATAGTGCTGGGCCAACTGAATGCCCAATGCAGAAGAATGAAGTTGGACTCCTATGTCACATCATATGCAAAAAATAACTTGAAATGGATCAAATATCTAAATGTGAGAACCAAGACTATAAAAGCATTAGAAGAAAACATAGGGGGTAAATCTTCATGACATTGGATTAGGCAATGGATTCTTAGATATGACACCACATGTGCAAGAAATAAAAGAAGAAAAATTAGACTAGATACAATGGTTCACACCTGTGATCCCAGCACTTTGGGAGGCCAAGCAGGGAGGATCACTTAAGCCCAGGAGTTCAAGACAGTCTGGGAAACATGAGAAGACACCAACTCTACAAAAAATTTAAAATTTAGCCAGGCATTGTGGTACATGCCTGTAGTCCCAGCTACTTGGGAGGCTGAGACAGGAAGACTGCTTGAGCCCAGAAGGTCAAGGTTGCAGTGAGCCATGATCATGCCACTGCACTCCAGCCTGAGCTACAGAGCAAGACCCCGTCTCAAAAAAGGTGGGGGGGGGGGGGCAAAAATCAGCATTGGGCTTCTTCAAAAACGTTTTTGCTTCAGGGGACACTATCAAGAAAGTGATAGACAACCCATGGAATGGGAGAAAATATTTGCAAACTGTATCTGATGGGGAATTTGTATCTAAAATATGTAAAAGCACACTTAATAACTTTTTAAGAAACCAGATAACTCAGTCAAAATGGGCAAAAAAAAATCTGAACAGATATTTCTCCAAAGAAGATGGCCAGTTAGCACATTTTAAAAGAGGCTCAGCATTGTTAATCATCAGGTAAATGCATACTGAAATCACCATGGAATACCACTTCATAGCCAGTTGAATAGCTATAATCAAAAAGTCAGATAATAATAAGGTTGGTGAGGATGTGAAGAAATAAAAACCCTCATATATTTCTGGTGGGAATGTAAGACAGTGCAACCACTATGGAAAACCATCTAGAAGTTTTTCAAAAAGTTAAATGTTATGGTTACCATTCCAGCAATTCTGCTCCTAGGTATACACCCAATAGAAATGAAAACTTATGTCCATACAAAAAGTTTTAAATGAATGTTTATAGCAGCATAGACAAATTGTGGGGGGGGGGGGGAGCCCTATATATCCATCAGCTGATGAATGGATAAACAAAATGTGGTACATCCATAAAATGGAATAGTATTCAATCATTAAAAGGAAGGAAGTACATGGATGAATGTACTTCATTCATGTATGAATCTTAAAGACATTATGCTAAGTGAAAGAAGCTGCTCCTAAAAGAGCACATATTACATCATTTTATTTATATTAAATGTCCAGAACAGGCAAATATATAAAGACAGAAAGTAGACTCGTGGTGAGATGGGAAATTGAGATATGATAGCTAAAGGGCATGAAGTTTCTCTGTTAGGTGATTAAAAGCTCTAAAATTTATTGCCATGATGGTTTTACAACTCTGGACATACTAAGAAACCATTGAACTATATGCTTTAAAAATTGTATGGTATGTGAATTATATCCCAATTAAAGCTATTACAAAAACAAAGAGATAAGGGAGTAGAGTGAAAAAAAAATCTAACATGCTTAACCCGAGTTCCAAAAGTAGGAGAGGAGAGAAAATGACTCAGAGGCAAAGTTTGGAGAGCATTTTCCAGAACATGTAAGAGATACCAATCCACAGATTCAGAAAGTCCAACAAATACCAAGAAGAATAAAATTGAAAAATAAAAATACCTTGAAATGTGATAATAGTGAAAGCACAGAACACCAAAGATAAAGGGAAAAAAACATAAAAGCCCTCATAGGAGTATGACAAAGGGGAATGAGTTCCATAGACAGCTGACTTAGCAACAATGGAAGCCTGAGCATAGTGGAATTATATGTAAAATATACTGAAATAAAATGGCTACCAATCTAGATATGGATAAAATAAAGAAAAGTGAAAACTGGGTAATTCCATTCTAGCAGAATAAGTTGAGAAGGAGTTTTTAGAGGAATATTTACTATAATTTTTGTGTGTAGGGAAAGAAAAGCTTTAGCACTGGAACCACTGGACCTGAGTTTGCATCCATCCCATTACTACTGGAGAAAATAAGAGTTAGACAAGTCACAGAACTTCTTGGTAAATCAGTTTTCTTCATCTGTAACACAGAAATGTGTGTTCACTTACGGAACAGGGATGGTACAAAGCTTGAATAGAATCACATATCCTAACAGTCTGAAATCTGTAAACTGTGGGGCAACTTGCTAGGTACTTATATAAAATTATCTCTAAGACATTTTGTTAATTGAAAAAGGAAGTTGCATTATAGTCTGTACAGTAGGCTATTACTTGTATATAAAGAGGAAGAAATATGGCAAGTATATACTTTTATGTGCACAGCACATTTTAGGATTCTTGAAAAATTTATAACTACAGTTACTTCTGGGTAGGAGAAGTAGATGGCTGCAAACAGGAAAAAGAGAGAGAGAGAGCTACTTGAAATTTTTTAAAATAACATTAAAAAAATAAAACCATAAAAGTGCTAGACAAAATATATGGCAATATATATTTTTATAACTTTGTGACTTTTATCATCTTAAAGTCAAAGACTTTTTAAAATGACACAAAACTGAGATATCATAAAAGAACAAATTTAACAAATTCATATAGCAAAAGCTAAATGTTCCTTCATGACAATAAAAACATAACATCTTTTGTACCTTTAAATTTTTATATTTGTAATTGCATGTACCACATACCACAAAATAAATAAAATCACATTTAAATACTTTTGAGTCTCTGATGCTACATGGATTTCATAAGATCTCTGTCCCTCTCTCTACATTACTATAATTCCAGGACCAGATCCTCTGAGCAGCAAAGCCTCTCAACCTTCATTCCTCAACAGAGGACCTCCCCTAATCACGGCTATTTGGGAAAACGCACTCTACCCTATTGAATTATCCCTTACTTCTAGGTGATGTTCCTGATACTTACATTATTACTCTCCTAGCTCTGTGACATTCTGCAAACTACATGAGCTAATGTCAGCAAAATAGTGGTGGCCAATTTGCATGTCATTTGATACTCTATTCCTGCGAGAACAAAATGTACCCCAGTTTCTCATCCATAACTCCTATAAACGCCCAGATGTCTCCATCTCAGGCAGGTTGACGTTGACCAAGACCCCTAGGAAAACCACTCACTAGTCTCCACTGAGGAATATACAGCCCCAACTCTGGCCCCAAAACTTCCAATCAAAGTCAACTCTAGTTTTTTCTTCCTTTTTAATCTTACCAGCTGTCACAGGATCCTCATTCCTTGCTAACAGCTAGCAACTTCTGACACAAATTTTGTCTGGAGCTATTAGGCTCTTAGGAATAAAAAATCTTCTTTCCTAGAACAACAAGGGACATATTAGTCCACTTTCAGCTCTGTAGCTTCTAAATGAGTATATAAACTTTTTCTACAGGTTTCAATCTTGCCCTAAAGTGATGCCATTAAATGCTTTTTAATTAAACAAAATGGTACATCTGGAGAAGCAAGCGCATATGTGGCACTGTCCATGGTTCCGGTCCTGCTTGCCAACCACTCCTAACCTGAGAGATCAATGACAACTGAGCAACCTCTCCAAGAATTCTAAAAATATGAAAGAGAAAGGCAGTGGTGGGAGAGAAGGAAAGCAGGAAAAGGCAGAGAGGGAGAAAGAGAAAGAGAGAGAGAAAAAAAGGCTATTTCAAAAGCAGAGACCACTGAAAGATTAATTAGCAAAATGAAAAAGAAGATTCCTGTTTTATTTTTCAAACTGTAGTTACTGAGAGGCCACAGTCAACCATAACTGAAATCTGAACTACAAAATTGCTGAAGGAAAGTAAAAAATTTATCAAGGAGACTGAGATTTGTTGGTGTTGATACAAGCAAATGAGTTCTTAGGGCTGGATGAGAACAGCAGATAGGTCAAGACGCTAAGATTGAGTTGTACCAACGTTTTTATGATTTTTCTTTTATATCTTGCTGCAAATTAGGACTTATGTATCACAATCGACATAGCTTCTTTTAGACTCTTGTAAAAGTCCTCTCACACCTCCAACAGCTAAATTATTTTTCTCTTTGAGATACGGAGGAGCACTCCCTTCCTTACCCCCACCTCCTCTGCTCATACTTCCCTGAGGTCAGCACTGACAGCATACACTGCTCAGAGTCACTCAGCCCTGCAGCTGCTGAACGCTGACAAATTGCCAGTTCTTTCGGCAGATAACAATTCTTCATAGCTTATTTTCAAAACACTTGAACTCTATAATGTATGCTCGCTCTGCTACAAAGAACTACAGAAAATTGATACACTCCTCAATCCCAAGAAGCAGAATTATTGTTCTTGGACTGGTTGTTTACGTGCAGTTTGAGCTTCAGGGCATATGAGGAGAAATTGCAGAATTGAGAGCACTGTTCAAGGGGCTTAGAGTGTGAGATGGTTGAGAACTGCTCGGAGCCTGGTAGGAACTTTGCTGCAAAGTAATCACAGGCATTGGCATAGAGGTGTCACCACTAGAAATCAAGGCCATCTGGAGTGTTCTGCATGGGAGAGAATTCTATTCAGTTCACTTTAGTGGCCCTTTTTATTCTCAGTAGAATTTCTAGTATTCCAGAATGTCAGAGCTAAAATAGTGCTTAAGTAAAGTCCATTTTTGTCCAAGCATGTTTTTCATTTACAAGCAAACAACAAAAACAACCCAAAAACAAACCCTGAAACCCAGAGAAGTTGGGCGACTTCCACAGTCACAGAATTAGGAGATAATCAAGGCAGAAATCCAAGTCTCTGCTCCCAATCCAGGGTTTATTCATTACACGATGATCACTCCAGCCCTGCTTCTCACTGTCCATGTGTCCTTGAGTAAGTTAATTGATTACCTCATCTGTGCCCAAATTCTCTCAGCTGTTAAAGAGGAACACAATTAGCACCTCTCTTTTTGGGTTGATATAAGGATCAAATGAGGTAATTTATATGAAGTGCCTAGCACAGTGTCTGGCTCATAATATTCAATAAATGAGAATTCACATTATTATTATTAGTGTTATTCATTTCCATCTTACCTATGAAGAAACTAGGTATTAGAGTTTCAAGAAGACTTGGCAAGAGAACAACATTCTAAATCATTGCTTTTGAGTTCTAAACCCCTAACTTATTATAGATACTGTGATTACTTCTCTCAGGAACATGCTTCTTAGGACACACGTGTATTGAAGCCAGCAAGATTGCACCTCAGACACCCACAATGCCCCAGGCAGTGAGCTGAGAATGCCCCAAGAGTCAGGAAGAAAACTGAACTTGAATTTTTCTTCACTCCCAGCCTCTTGATCCCCAAAACCCATGCTGGGGAATGAAGCCATCAGCAGACAGAAATCCTGTATTTTGTGATTCTGACCTGGCTGTAGCTTCAACTGCTCAAAATCCAAATTTCTGTTCATCCTCTGACTTTATTGATGAAGTGCAATAAATGTTTGAGGATTAGTAAACATATTAATGAGAAAAAAGAAATGAATTTACCAAGGATGCCTGGAAGATAAAAGAATAAATGTTGTTAGATGGAAAATATTAAAAGATGTAATTAACTATACATGAGAAAGATACAAGTACCACTGCTGTTCAAAAAAAAACACCTCTTGCATCAGATTAAATTGCCCCTTTTACCTGTAAATAAACCAGAGATTTGACTCCTCTGTCATGGAATTCAGCCCTTAGTCTTGTGAATCAGGATCCGATTGTAATGCTCTCATCCAGTAAGTCTGGGATTATTTCCAGCCAATTCAGCAGCTGCTCACTCTTGGTTATATAGACCATCACTAAAAGTAACATATAGGAAAGAAGGCCCAGCTTTCACACACATCAGGAAAAAGAGAAAAGAAAGGGGAAGATAACCCAAAGGTGGGACTCAATTAGATCGGCTCATGGCATTTACATACTTGAAGACTCACTCAAAGAAGCAGATCAAACTCCAACTCATGCTCCCACGCACAGCTCAGTCCTGAAGGCCTCATTCCTCCAGCAGAAAAATCCATGTTAGGGCATGGAAGAGACAATATAGATAAGCAGAAATGATGATGCCTTCCACTTTCTGGGCATTTTAGACACTGCAGGCCTTTCAGTGCACATGATTTTACCCAGGCTCTGTCCCAGCCCTGTGGGGGTAGGGAGCAGATGTTGTCCAGTTAGATGTGGAAGCCGAGTTCCCAAGAAGTCCTGCTATTTGTCCAAATCGGGGATATTTTTCCCCAGTGGCACCAGAGCAAGGATTCAAATTCAAGTTTTGTGGTTCCAGGGCTAACATTGTTCATTATGCACATATAAAAATGATATTGATACAAAAATTAGCAAGATGTGGTAGCATGTGCCTGTGGTCCCAGTCACTCAGGAGGCTGAGGCAAGAGAATCGCTTGATCCAGGAAGCGGAGCCTATAGTGACCCGAGATCACCTCACTGCTCTCCAGCCTGGGTGACAAAGTGAGACTCCATCTCAAAAAATAAAAATGAAAATAAATAATAAAAATAAATTATACTGGAAACCCCTGCAGAAATCTCCCTGTCACCTTGATTCAGTAAGAGAAACTTAGCAGAATGTGGGAGTGGCACAGACAGAGGAAGGGATGAAATTGCCTGAGCACCTGCTATGAGACAAGCACTACATACACCATATCCTCACCCCAGCTCTGTAAAGGAGATGCCAATGTCCCTAGTTTACAGATCAGGAAAGTGAGTCACAGCAAAGCAGAATGGCTTGCTTGGGTTTCAGTTTCCTTGTGTATGAAATTGCAAGATTGAACTTGATGATCCGTCATATCCCATTTACCTCTAGGAATCTGTAATTTCAAGAAATGCAAAGAAGCTGCCTCCACCATGCAGTTCACCTTTCCGCCATCCTCACCAGCTTGCTTGCTGGTGTGCGGGGCCAACCCCCATGTCTGAAGCCCTCCCAGACCAAGGAGAGGTGTCTCAGGAGAAACAAGAAACCTAACGGAAGTTTCTTATGTCTCTCTCCAAATAAAATATCCCACAGATCTCAGCACACAGCTCAGACATACTAGCCCGTGGATTCCCATGGAAATGTGGCTCCCAGCCAAGCAGCCCCATATGCTGAGTGGGAGGCCCCCATACACACAACCAGAACCAACTTCCTGAGAGCCCCACAGGGCCACCAGATTTCTGTGTGCCTCTCCACAGCCCACCTGCCCCGGCCCTCCACTCCTCCCAGCAGGAACCCATAGTACCAGAGACCAAGCCACACTGCAGAGAGGATTTATGGAAGTGTCTGGCCTGACCAATGTTAATTTCCCTTTCCTGACATTAATAACAGCAGCAGCAGCAGCTACCATCTGTGCATCTTACCACATGCCAAGCACTGACCTGACTGCTTTCCACAGCCTGCCTCTTTCAGTCCTCCTCACAACTCCATGCTCTATGCACTATTATCATCCCTGTTTTACAGATGAGAAAACTGAGGATAAGAGGTTAAATAACTGGTCCAATCGCCCACTACTAGTAAGTGATGGATTCAGGAGTCACATCCAGGATTTTCTGACCTGACAACTTACACTCATAACAACTTCCCCCAGGGCCTGGCACCATGCCTGGTGCTCACCAAGGGCGTGATGAAAAGCCAGTATGTCCATATGGCAGGAGGACAGGCAGCCCTTCAATGGAAGAGTGGTGGATCACACTGAGCTCCGGGAGGACATTCACACGTGCCTGCAGCCATGCTGCAAAAAAAGCAGGGAGGCCCTGCACATGACACTGGGAAATGTACCACGACCCTTGCCGAGGATCAGAAATGAGTAGGGACGTTGGGTGGGTAGTAGTTCATGCAGGCGTCTTTCCTGAGTGTCAATTTACCATACAGTGAAAATTCACATGGTTCAAAACATAGAAGGGAATCATCTCCAGAGAAACTCCTAAAAGGTAGGCTCAATATAGAGAAAAAGGAAAAACTTCCATTCATTCACTCAGGAAACAATCTTGAGCACCTACTGTGCACCAGTCTCTGTGCAAGACATTCTCCTGGAGCCTGCAGTCTGTTGGAGAGAGACCCTGCCTAAAGCAACTTCAAAATATATGTCATGAATGACTGTGATGGATGTCGTGGAGGAAAGGCAAATTGTGAGAGTATTCAATTTGATTTAGTTTGATGGGGTCATGCCAGGCCTAACGGAAAACATTTAAGCAGAAACATGAAAGGTGAGTAGGAGTTCATGGAGCTAAAGGAGCGTGGGAGTGAGAAAGCATCACAGTGTGAAGGAAGAGCATGGGCAAAGCCTTGAAGTCTGGGTACTGGAGGAAGGCTGGGAGGCAGATTGTGGCAAGGTGGGTGGGAGGAGATGGGCCTGAGAGACATAGGACCTGAGCACACAGAGCTCTGGGGGCTGTGTTTAGGGTATTTTATTATGTGTCAGGCATCATGACAAGTCACTAAGCTGGCAAGGTCACACTGGCTGTTGTGCAGGGCATGGATGAGAGCCGTGGGAAGCTGGATGCAGGGAGATGAGCTATGAAGCTAATACTTTCATCAAGGTGGGAGTGGAGGGTGGCCTGGAGAGGATGGTAGATTGAGGTGTGATGAGCTACGTACTAAGTCTGGTGACATTTTTAGTAGGAACTGGAGACGGGAGAGTAGCAAATAGGACAGAGCAGAGCCAGAGCCCAATACCTTCTCATCTAGACCTTGCATAGCTCCAGGGGCAGTGGCCCAACATTGAGTTCTAGGATATTCCTGAGATCTCAGCCTCTCCAAACACCACTCCCCTATACTTGGAAAAAGCCAAGGGCAGCTCTGGGTACCTGCTTCCCCAGCTTTCTCCCCAGTGTAAGGCCCCATCCCCACTGATAGCTAAGTGGCTGTCTTCAACCAGAGCTCCTAGGGCAGGGGGAAGGAGGTGGCACCCCTGAGAGGAAAACAGGTGTAAAACCTCCCTCCTTTGGTGGAGGGAAAAAGAAGTATGTCATCAAAGTGCTTCGAAAAGGGAGAAACAACATATTAAGAGGCAGTAAATCCAGCCCAAACCCAGCCCAAATCCCAAATAAATGCTTTCTTTCTCTCTCTCTCTTTTTTTAACTTATACTTTAGAATCAGGAGGTGCATGTGCAGATGTGTTACAAATGCATGATGCTGAGGTTTGGAGTAGGGGGTTTGGAGTGTGAATGAATCCATTACCCAGGTACTGAGCATATAACCCAGTGGGTGGTTTTCAACCCTTGCCCTCACCCCCTCTCTTGTATTCCTCAGTGTCTATTGTTCCCATCTTTAAGGAGACATGCAATCAACCCAGGTGCCCATCAGTGGTGGACTGCATAAAGAAAATGTTACATATACACCATGGAACACTATGCAGCCATAAGAAAGAATGCAATCATGTCCTTTGCCGCAATGTGGACACAGCTGGAAACCATTATCCTAAGTGAACTAAGGCAGAAATGAAAAACCAGATACCATATGTTCTCATGTATAAGTGGGAAATAAATGTTTTTTAATTAAATAAAAATGTTGATATTGTCAGAAATATATATCCAGTCATTTCTAAGCAGCATCCTTCATCTCATCTCAAACCAACTTTTCTAGGGAGGATCCATAGACACATTTGCCCTTATCAAATGCTTAGATTCAGAAAAGAAGAGGCAGCAATAACTCCACCCATGGGAGGCGCCATGCCCGGCGGAGCCAACAGCTAAGGATGAGCCCTAGTGGCAGACCCGAGCCCTCCAAAGCTCACCTTCACTCATGCTTCACAGAGCAGGCCCCTGTTCTCTCACCACATCCACCCTGGGGCTACTAATGATGATAACAACTATAATTTATTGAGGAGCTATTGAAAGCCAGACCAACATTTCAAATAAGGCTTGTACACCAGGTGAAGGATCTGAGACTCAGAAAACTGAAGCAACTCGTGAGTGACTTAGATAGGACTAGAACCCCAGGTCTGTCTGACTTCTGAGCCACACCCTAACCACTTTGCTAAGCCTCCTCCTGGGCCCCTGGGTCACCTCTCAGGGACTGCTGGCTAAGTCAGCCGAGGGGGGCGGAGGGATGAAGGAAGGGCCACAGTTTCCTCTTCAGCAATGAGAATAAGAAATGATGGTCTTACTTCTGGCCCCACCTAGACTGCAAGCCTCCTGTTGCCTACTGGGCTGGAAAACAGAGGGAAACAACTGCAGAGCTAAAAGCCAAGGGTTCAGATGCTGGGTCCCCTGAGGGCATTGGAGCGCAGCTCTCAGAAGGGGAAGTCCCTAGGAACCCCGAATCCAGGACTAAGGCTGACGGTGCTCCCTTCCCCTCTCCACCTGTCTCTAGGGCTGACTTCATTAACCCTCCTTCAAGCCTTTGGTGGGAAGGCCTACCCTGGCATGGTCCCACGGATCCCTAGGTTCCTCTAAGGCGCAGAAAGGCAGTGGAACACAATGGTTAAGAGCAAGGTCCTGGAGTCAGACCACAAGGATTACAGCCTTAAGAACTTTGAGAAAAGCACGTCCCCTTTCTGAGTCTGAGTTTTCCCGTCTGCAACGTGGGACTCACTGCATGAGGTTTTTGCAAGGAATGGAGATGATGCATGTAAAGCCTGGCACACCGCAGGCTGTGTCAGCCGGCATCACACCTTCCACCCTGGAAGGTGGCCCATCCATCTGGGAGAACAAAGTTGACCGTGTCAACCCTGCCAAGAGGCCTTTCTTGGGGTAGCTGTGCCCACGTCCACATGCAGACTAGGGCTAAACACCATCCCTGACCAGCACTGGAGCCTCAGACCTTCAGGATCACCCTCTTTAGGTAACAGATGTGGAAATAGAGTCTCAGAAAGATGAAGTGGCTTACCCAAGGCTACATAGCCAGTGAAGACTGCTCCAGGAATCAAGCCCTGATCTAGCACACAGCCATTGTTTCACACCCTCTGTTTGTATCTTTCTATATGGAGCGAGCCAATGAATACTTTGTCATTCATTTATTAAGTCCATATCTTGGGCCAGAACCTATACTAGGCTCTGCCCTCCAAGATCTCATAGTCATCTAGGGACAGATATGCATGCCATCATGAACAGATGATTGCATTTTAGGGTAGAGGTACCTCACCAAGGGTCTGCACAAGGTCCGTTAGGGACACAAAGGAGACAGCAATCAACCCTGCTAGGGAAGGAGGGTGAAAAGCAGGGGCTGCCAGGAAGGGGTGCTGCCAGGAAGGGGGGCTGCCTGAGCCAGGTAGACTAATGTGCCTGGGAAGAGCATTCCAGACCCAGAATTTGAGAGCTACTTTAAGGACAGCTAACCGGAGTGGCCACCTATGTCTTATGTTCCTGTCTCTATGGGTCTGTGGGGTGTCCTGGTCCACCCTCCCAGGATTCCCCTGATTAATCTACAGCAGCAGTCCCCAGCTCTTTCCTCAGCCCACTTAATACTCACCTGACCAGGAGTCACAAGTTTCCGCAAAGGGCCACCCTCCAGGAGGCCACAAAGGTCTGGGATTGCTCAGCTCCTGATACTGACTCAAGAAGCCGATGAGGCTCAAGCAGGCTTGGCCTCTGCCTCACTTGGAACCCTCCCTCACCTTGTATGTTCCTCCAGGGCTGCTTCTGGGCTGGGATTTGGGGACCATGGTGCCACCTGTCATGGTGACATCAGGGTGAGCCCTACCACTTACCCCTAAGGGGCCTTCTCCAGATCCCAGCTTATCTGGCTGCTTTACTATTATCAACAACTACTATTACAATTTTGTAATGCTTCCTAGACTCCACGTCACCGCAAAATTAAAATGAATATTCTGCCCAGGATCTGCATCTCAGGGTAACATGTTACCCCAGAGAGATGGTGGAGTCAATCTCCTTCCTAACCTTCCTTGACTGAAATCATCAGCTCTTCCTAGGCTGATAGTATTTTCCTTTGGAGAAATAAAAGAGCCTAAATGCTTCTACTCTGGAAAGCACAGATATTTCAGGATTATTTCAGGGACCAAATGTCTCTGTGGTAACTAGAGACTTTCTTCCCCTCCAAATGTGGGCCTGTGATAATGATTAAGACGATAGACAGGCTAGCTACTTTCCAGCAATCTGTAAAGACTGCAGCAATATACCCCAAAGTATCCCCAGGGAAAAAAGAGTGAGATTAAATAATTTGAAGATAATTTCTTCCATGAAAAGAATAATGTTGCCATCAAAATGAAAACCCTGTAATAAAACCAAATTATGCTGAGACTTTGGGAGCACTCTGCCTCTCTCCTACCATTTTGACACAGCGCTTCTGCAAAAACCGTGCTGGAATTGTCAGCACAGGGCTTGAATGAGAAGCAGAGATAGGAAGGTAGACACCCCCGCTGCCAGTCCATAGTCAGTGTGCTTCAGTGGGTTAGAACACATGGGTCCCTGTCTAATATTACATGCCAAGCAAGTAAGCAAAAAACAGCAATTTGCTCCAGGGCCCAGGTCTAATATTACGTGCTCATATTAAGTCCCAAGGTCTAACATTAGCAGAAAGAGTATGGTCAACACCTAAGAAGTCAAAACCAACCTCTCTCAGGGGCCTCAAGGAAATCAGACCACTAGTATCACAAGAAACAGCAGCACTTCTTTCCCTTCTCCAGTAGGGTCCAGTTAGGTGGGCTGAAGCTTTTCCATTCGGTTTGGTGTCGTACACGGAATAGACACACATCTATGTGTGTTGGATCCCAGCGGGCTGAAGGCAGAGGAAGGCAGGAGGTGGAACTTGCAGGGGAAGGAGAGAGACAGTTGACATGTTGCCTCCAGAACCAAATTCTGCCAGGTCAGGGATTTGGGCAAATCATCAGCAAGGCTCGTCCAAAGAAAATTACATTTCTGTCCCAGCACAACATGCGAAAAGGCTGGAGATTTTTTTTCTTTGTATTTAAGGATATATTTAAGATTGTATGACGTAAAACACAGGGACACATCATAGTGATTTTGGAAGCAGCATGAGGTGATGCCTCTTCCTCCAAAGCAGTTGAAACAAAAGTACAGCTATTGATACCCAAAGACCACAGCCTCAGGTGAAATATTTCTATGAATATTAAGACACTGCAGACAGAGAAGACAAACAGGAGTGGTCAGAGTGAGTTTAAACCAAACGTCAGGAACACAGACTCCCTGGCTTGCAGGATTCGGGTTGTGATGGGCAGCTTCTTACCAGGCAGTGAGTAGTACTTATTTCCTGAAATTCAATAATTTATCTGAGCCTCAAAAGGGATGGGGGAGGGGGATGTCGGTCTTTGCAACTAGCCAGAGAGCAGTGGGACGACATGCAGAGCATGGCCTGAAGTTTCAGTATGAACTGGCACCAGAAGGACGCAGCCCCAAAGAGAAGTCTCTTTCCTCATGTGCCAGCTCCTCCCTCTCCAGCAGCTGCAGGCTTCCATGTGTACCTGACTTACTCCCTACTCTGCATGTGACTTCTAGAGGCAGGTCTTAGTCAACAGGGCACACCCAGAGCTCAGTGGGTAAACAATGAATAAATCTCTCAGTCTAAGGCCTGAAGCTGGTGAGATTAGTGAAACTTGACTTTGTAGCTCCCAGCTCCCCCATGCCCATTCCTCCCCTGCTCTGCTGAGCTCCCTACCTCTTTCAAATTCTGCTCTCCAGAAAGGATATTTGCTTACTTCTCAGGCAAATTTCTCTGTTCCAGGACTCCTGTGTTTGAAGCTGGGTGCCTGGGACGAAAGATGTTGTTTCTATCTGAGGAATGCCTGCCCTTTGCAGACTAACAGAGGTGGGCAGTGGGTGTGGGGCATGGATGGTGCTGAGGAGAGATCGAGATTGAGATTGAAAAGCATTTGATTTAGTGCAAGTAAAAGGTAGAGAGAAAGCAGGAAAAAGGACAGAGGAGCCTATAAGCCCCAAAACAAGGAGCACCACATCCCCTGAGGGAGAGACCAAGGAGAGGATTAATCAAGGTTTTGATGCCAGACAGACCTGGATTCCAATCCTACCTCTGCTTTTTACTAGCATGTAATTTTCAACAAATTACTTGACCATTCTGAGCCATTTCATCCTGAGCACTCTGGGGATGAGAATACCAGGTGCTCAGGACTGTTGTGAGGAGTAAGCGAACTGGTGTAGATAAATTATTCAGGGGAGTGCCTGGCACACAAGAAATTCGAGAGCTGGTAGCTGTTAAACTATTTGTACTTCTAAATCAAACAGGGGCCTCTGGTGTGCAAGTAAGGTATTTTCCTATGCTACAGGGCAGAACTGACTATTAAAATCTTTGAGAGCCTCTTCATAGGAAGAGGTAAAAGCTTCTAGGATGTCCTAAGATCTGGAAATAAAGGGCGAAGACAGCTCGAGGGATGGCAGGTGGCTTGATGTTAAGTCTGCTCACATAACACTACTCAGGGTATTTTTTTTTACTTCAACTTGAAAAAAACTGCAAATTTTACACTATTACGGAAAAAGGGGAAAGAGCCATAACTTGTTATATTGTTGCATGTAGTCAATTTCATGCACTTTTGACAGTTATAGCATATCACCAGTACATAAAATTCTATAGTCCAGCTCCCAACATCTGGAACATCAGCACAATACATCATACTTGCACCATACAGAAAAACCCAAGGGCAAATGCTTAAAATTGAAAGGACAAATCAGTTTCATCCCTGTTGCCAACTCTAACTGACTGGCAGGGGCAGCCTGGTGCCTTGTCTTGCAGGGGTCAGTGTCATAGCTGATTAGTGAGTGATGTGTGCCTTCGGCTCAGAATAGGGTATCAGAGGCTTCTTGGTATGCTTTTTATATCAGTAGAGTCTATGCCAATTCTCCAGACACTTAAGAAAACCAGTAATAATGACCACATTCTGCATAACGTTTGTGACACCAAAGAGGGGGACCTGGGGTCAGGTTGGCCCAGTGCTTAGAGCCAATCAGTAGGAGATGGAAAACCGAGTTTGGACAATTGGAATATGATGAAAGCCATCTTAACTAATAGCCTCTTTGATCAAGGCACTCCTTAGGAAAAAAAAAAACTTTTTAAATCAGCAAATGTGACAACAGGTTGTGCTTGAGAGAATAAATAATGTTTATCTGACAAATTTCCTAAATCTTTGCCATCCTTGTGAAAAAATTAAGACAAGATGGGAATCAAGAAAAGCGAAGACAGGTCCCTGTCACCCTCCCCAAACCTTGATCAGGACTTTGGTTTAATTTCCAAATATTTGGCTTTTTTTCTTTTGATATACTATTGCTATTGATTTCTAGTTTAATTCCATTATGGTCAGAGAAGGTATTCTGTATGACCTCAGTTTGGTTTTTTGTTGTTGTTGTTGTTGTTGTTGTTGTTTTAATTTATTGAGACTTGTTTGATGGCTCCGCATGTGGCCTGTCTTGTTGTATACACATACTGTGGTAGATGGTTAAGATGGCATCAATTCTTTACCTCCCAATGAAAGATGGGGTCTATTTCTCCATTCCTTGAGTCTGGACTGGCCACGTGGCTTGCTTTGGCCAATGGGACATTAGCAAATGTAACATAAACAAACGCTCTGAAAGGGTTTGCACACTAGGGCTTGGCCCTGAGACTGCCATGTGAGAAAGCCTCAGCTAACCTGTTGGAAGATGAGGTACGCTCTCCGATAACCTGTTAACCACCAGATACTTGAGTGATCCTAGGTCATTCAGCCATTAGCCGACCTGCTGGCTGATGACAAATGCCTGAGCAGGCCCAGCAGAGATCAGCCAAACCACATCGGACCAAGAGAACTGCCCAGCCAATCCTCAGAATAGTGGGAAATAATAAAGAGTCATTGCTTCAAGCCAGTAAGTTTTGGAGCACTTTGTTATTCCATAAAAACCAACGCGCATGTGAGTATATATGCACGTTATACAATATACATACACACAGGCCTCAATTCCCCTCTTTCTCTCCTTTTTTCTACTTTGCATAATATATACTGTGGTTGTGCATAGTATATTCTGTGGTTGCTAATTTTATATTTAGGCTTCAGGTTATATGATATTAAGGCAGAATCGTCGCTAAGCTAGAGGAGGAATAATGCCACCTAGAGATGGAGTGACTGATGGCATTTGAAGCTTTCCCTTTGTGGAAGAAGGGTAAGCACATTTTAATTTTCACAGAAGATAGCTGCAGCAGTTAGAAAGGAGCCAGTTCTTGCCACGGCTGTTTAGGCACATGGGAAGAAGGGAGTGTATGGATGCCACATGGGAAGAATGTGGCGAACACTGAGGACCGATAGTTCCACAGGCATTCTCCCCTGCTTCTATCACAAAGAGCCTAGAAAGCTAAAAACCACATTTCCCTTCTCATTTGCAGCTAGGGTTTCTGAATGCAGTTTAGCTTCTGCTACCCAGATGCATTAAAGCGAAACAGAGAGTGGGCACTGAGGATTTGTGGAGTGCCTGCGTTCCTGGTGTAGATTGTGGCAAAGGTGGGGACAGGAGCTGTTTCCAGTTCTGCAGGTTCCTGCCTGGGGCAGAGGCAGCACACCCCTGGCACCCTAACTCAGCAGTAGATAGCTTAGAGAGCCATGGCAGCCTAGAGCGTGCTTCTTTACCTCCCCAACAACATCATAAGCCATAATGTATCCTGCTATATGTCTCCCTCTCTACAACCGAACCCTGACTAGGCAAGAACCAATCTATGTTTACCAGATTAGTTTCCCTTCCCACAAGCCAGCAAGTGGGAAACTTGTGAGACAAATTAGAACACTATTAGAGACTGCATTTTTCTGCTCATATGACTGTATTTTCCTGTTTGCCTGCCAAATATGTATTATCTCATTTAATCCTTCCAACAACCCAACAAATTAAGGACTATTATTGTCTTCATTTCAAAGATCAGGTAGCAAACACAGACTGTGCCCAGGATGACGCCCAGAGCCAGGCTCATAACTAGACAGTGCACCCTCAGAGCCCTCTTCAGCACTTTGCTGTTTCACCCCCGATTTTCCCCTCCCTGGTCTCTTGGCCACCACTCAGGTCCTCAGCACCCTTTGCTTCCCCCACTGTGGAAATGTGCCTGGACATTCACGCTGAAATAGGAGCAACCACTGAGGCTGTAACCTGGGCAGCAGGGGTGTTTTCATTTCACTAGCATCAACATCCTCCTTGGCTGAGTCCCCATATTGCAGAATGCATCTAAGGATGAAACTTCAGGCCACAGTAAGCAGAGCAAGATGTGTGGGTCCTTCCAGGGGTCTTGAAAATCACCCTCACTGTCCTCTTATCTGAAAAGTGTCTTTCCAAGGGCTCACTCTGTCTCCCCACTAAACGGCCCCAACCCATGCACCTCCTCCCAACCTCCTTCATATGGAGAAGAATCTACCAAAAGCATCTTAGATGTACCTGACACCCTCTCCTCCCCTACCCCTAGCCAGGGTGTATCCAAGAGGTACCAGTATGAGACTTTGGAAAGAGCAGGCCTGACAGAGGAGTGAGTCGGTGGCGTACAGGCCAAGGATAATATCCTCGACTCTCCATCAGCCACAGCGATGCAGCCTCATGGAGAAGCCTGGGGAAAACAGCAGTGAAACTGCGTCTCCATCAGCCCTGATTTCAATGACTGAAATCCATAACTCTCCTCAGGTCGTCAAGGGAATGTGCTTAGGTGTGGGAACATCTGACAGGAAACTGAAATATTGATGAAGATAAGTTTGTAGTATTTTTGACAAATAAGATGCCTTCTGATTCTAGATTTTTAGTAGAAACAAGTTGTCAAAGTATAAGCAAAAATTTGCATCAAAAAAAGATTAAAAATGAGAAATGTTCCTTCTGTTAATTTTTTCCTGTGGCTTGAGAGAACACGGGTGCTGAACGTTCATGGTGGAATGGCATCTGTAGTAGATGCCAATTAATCTTTCGGGGGAAACAAATCTGTGAATGAGTGAACATGAAATAGCTCAGAATCACAACGAACGTGGCCTTCAACCTGAGATAGACGTGAGTTCACATTCCTGTTCAAATCATCTCTAGTCCCCTCTGCCGGTTGTTTAACCTCTTGAGGCTTTGGTTCACTCATTTAAAGGGGGGAATAGCAATGCCTGCCTCTTAGGCTTGTCATTGGGGTCACATGCTCAAGTGACAATCTGACTGTGCTACTCCTACAAACAAAGCCTTCTGCAATGGATGCAGTGGTGTGTAACCCAGGTCCCCAAAGTGTGCACATTCAGTGACTATTTTTTATTTCAGTCATCATTTACATGCCATAAAAATGCACCCCTTTAAATTACAATTCAGGGAGTTTGGGTATATTCACAAAGTTGTGCAATCATCATCATTATTTCCAGAACATTTCCATCACCCCAAAAAGATATCCTGATACCTCAAGGCCATTATCAGCCAGTCGCTGTCCCGCTCCCCTCGCCCCTGGCAATCTCTAATCTACTTGCTATCTCTAAGGATTTGCCTATTCTGGATTTTCATATCAATGGATGCATGAAACACGTGGCCTTCTGTGTCTGCCTTCTTTTAAGTAGCATGTTTTCAAGGTTCCCCCATGTTGCAGAATGTATCAAAACTTCATTCCTTTTCATGCTAAATAATATTCCACTGTAAATATACGACATTTCGTTGATCCATTCATCAACTGATGAACATGTAGGGTTTTTTTCCCTTTCATTGGGGCTGCAATAGATAATGCTGCTATGAAAATTCATATACAAGTTTCTGTGGGGTCATGTTTTCAGTTTTCTTGGGTATATACTTAGGAGTGGAATTGCTGGGTCATACAGTAACCCTACATTTAACTTTTTGCAGAACTGCCAGTCCATTTTCCAAAGAAGGTGCACCACATTATTTTCCCACTAGCAATGGATGAGGATTCCAATTTCTCCATATCCTTGCCAGTATTTGTTACTGTCTTTTTTATTGCAGCCTCGCTAGGGGGTGCGAAGTGCCATCTCACTGTAGTTTTCATTTGCATTTCCCTGGCTAACGGTGTTGAATGTCTTTTCATGTGCTTATTGGCCATATGTATGTCTTCTTTGGAAATTAAATCCTTTGGCTATTTTAATTGGGTTATTTATCTTTTAACTGTTGCATTGTAAGAATTATTTATACTTATGGATACTATACCCTTAACAGATATATGATTTGCAAATACTTTCTCCCATTCTGTGGGTTTTCTTTTTACTTTATTGATGGTATCATTTTAAGCACTGAAATTTTTAATTTTGATGAAGTCTAATTTACCCATTTTTTCTTTGGCTGCCTATACTTTTGGCGCCAAGCATTAATTTTGCAAAGATACAAAGGGTTGTCTCCCTTGTGTCAACTAAGGACAACACTGCAAGGCCACCCAACTCCAGAGCCCTGGGGGCTTTTCCACAGCCTCCGCTGCAACTTCTTTGCCCTGTGCCCTCTCCTGCTTCCCTCAGCCCTTCAGAGGTATTATTGCCAAAAGCACTAACCAATAACATTCTGCATCAAAATGTCAGCATCTCAGAGTCTGTTTCTTGGGGTACCCAATCTTAGACACTTTTGATGTCCTCTCATCAACCTCAAGACAGAGGGTTGTTTCAAGACAGAGGCTGTTTCTTGGGGTACCCAATCTTAGACACTTTTGATGTCCTCTCATCAACCTCAAGACACCTCCTCATCATGGTTTCAAGTCCTTCTGTGACATGGCCCCTGCCCAGTACCCAGCCTCATCTCTGCACTTTCTCCTCATTTGCTATGATTCAGCCACACTGAACTGTTTGTGCTTTCCCATAAATGCCATCTCTCTAGCCACCAGTCCTCTGCACTTGGAATTCCTTTCTCCTTCCTCCCTAACACCTACCTCTATCCCCTCACCTGGCTGATACCCATCATCCATCCAAAACGATGACTCAGTTCATCATCATCTCCACCAGGACCCTTGCCCTGACCCTCTGAGTGTTTCGACAGAACCCTTCACTCCCAACCCTTAGGATTACTATACTGTATTGTAATGCCTTCTTTATGACTTTGTCTCTACAACTTGACATGAACCCCATGAGGACTGGCATCCTTTCATTTACATCCTACCGCTAGAGCTGGCACAGAGCCTGACGCTCATGAAGATTCAAAAGTATGCAGTGCATGTGTGACACATGCAAAGTACAGAAGCAGGTCAGAGAAGGCGGCGTCCAGCCAGGGGCTGCTTCAGGAAGGGGTAGCTCCTGCCCAGGGCTTTACAGTGGACAGGAGTCCCCCAGGCTGGCAGTGGGAGGGCTCCATGACACCACCCCAGAGTTCTGGAGCTCACTTTGGCACCCCTATGATGTAGAGCTGGCACTACAGCAAAACCCAGTTCTCTCATTCACCCCGCGCATCTCCATCTGGGCCTCCTGGAGTCTACCTGGGGCTAGCCTGCCTACATTCACAGGCTCCTAGTGCCTAGCAGTTTCCCAGATCCAGGTAAAAAATCCAGCAGGTAAAAGATCCAGCAGTTTTCTACTGGAAACTGCTAGAAATCCAACTACCCTTTCCAGGACATGCATAAAGCTTTGTCCAGCTGCCTAGAGATGGTTTTATGGGCGTCCTTATCTGGGCTCTGCAGTAGTCGCCGGCACCAGGACAGACAGTTCCTTAATCATTCAAATAGGAGGCCTGGGTTACATTTAAATGATGGATCTGTGGCTGGACAATACATTCAAAATGCCCTACGAAGCCTCAGCCTTCCCCTGCACACTCTCACCTCAGATCCAGGCTGCTGCTTGAAGGTGGAGGTGAGGCCCAGAAGGAGGGAAAGGCCCGCAGGGGGCTGTTAGCTCCCCTAGACTGCCGGCTTCCTCACCCTTGAAGTGCGCTGCCTGTGTGGACCTGTTTGTCCTGGAAGGGCCTTTTATCACCAGGGTCACACTACTAGTAATTGGCGAGCAGAGATGCAAACCCACACTGCTAACCAGAGCCTGTGCCCTTGACATTATGCTCTATTGTCAAATGACGTTTTGAGACTAGATCTTCCGGTTCTCACTCTACCCTCTCCATGCTGCCTCACATCCTCTGTATGAGGTGTAACGCAAGGCCCAAGCCCCTCCAGCCCAGATATTCCTCCCTGCCCACTCGATGCCGAGGCCAGAGTCAGGCCCACACCTGGGGGTCGCAGACCTGGGACAGTCCCTTGGCAGCAAGGCTGGCCACATCATTTCTGTGACCTCCTTCAGCTCAGCTCAGCTCGGGACACCACTGGATGGGCTATCCTTAAATGTGAGGACGTGCTGGAGGGCAAGAAGACAAGGGAGTTGGGAAAATTGGCTCCAAGAGGCCAATACCAAATCTCACCCATCTCTACCTCCCAGTTTGTGGCTCAGAAAGATTTATGGTGCTGCGCGAATGGGTCATTCTTGAGATAAAGTTCATAGATCTTGCAGCTGACAGGTCCTTTCAATCAGTGCTTCAGGAAAACTTCCACAGCTGATAAATGAGCCGCCACTAAAGCCTCAGCAATTGGCTCCTAAAGGTCTCCATGCCTTAGGATTTCTCATTTATCCTCCAAAAGGAACACCTATGGTTGATGCCAAATAGAGCAAGGAAGAAGGCTGGAGTGCAGCAGCGAGCAGAAGCCTTTCCTGCCCAGCCCTATCCTGAACCCCACTCTGCATCCCCTCAGCAGATGCCAAGTGCACAGGGAGCATCCTTGGCACTCACTCACAAGAAGCCCTGCATGCAGTTAGGATCCAGCCAAAATATCCTGCAGGGCAGATGCTAGGGGATGGACCAAAAAGACCTGGATTTTGGTATCCAAGAAAGCAGAGTCCAAGCTGACCGGTGGAGAGGAAGCCACACGGCATTTGGAGACATAAGGACACAAGGACTTTTCACTGTGGCCAGCATTGCTGGTTGCCCATCTAATGTCTGTTCTCCCCTTCTTTCTCCCAAAGCAAACTCTGAGTTTGTTTGGAGCAGAAGCATGCCCAAGTAAAAGTATTCATCTGCCCCAACTCGCTTGCAGCTGGGGCACCGCAAGAACGGTAAATGGTGCTCTAGCAAGGATTTCTGAAAAGGTTTTGCTTTCCTGTTACAGGCATGGTCTCTTCCACTTCCCCGCCCACCCCCCAACCCCCCACCCCCCGAACCCCCACCCCTGCTTCTTTTTCATCCTGTTTTGCAGATGTCAAAAGAGCTATGGAGTACCTGTCTCCCAGCACACTAAGGATGGAAGAACAGAAAGACAGCAGGACGTGGCCAGGTGCAGCTGCTGTGCCAGTCCTGGAAAGCCGGTCTCTGTACCTGTGGTTATGTAAGCAAACAGTCCACTCTTCGGAAACGCCACCGTAGTCATTGTGCTGTTACCTGGAACCAAACACAATCCTGGGTGATAGGATCCAAGCTTGGAGAATTTTATCAAGTTCCTTAACCTCTCTTAAGCTTCAGCTTCCTTACCTATATAAAGGGAATAAGATAATATTCGCTCCCCCAGTACACTACCCTCTAGGCACAGGCACCATGCGGATGTTTAGCATGTGCCACCCATGAATTGAGAAAGTGACTGTTGTATATATCAGGCAGAGGCAGTGCATTCACTAACAACCGCTAAGGCCACCCCACAGGACTTCTGAATCAGATGCGACCACACGAGAGATTCCTTAGTCATGTAAACACTTACACTCATGCTTACCAAAGCCCACATTCCTTGGCGTGCTGCGCAGAGTTGAAACCAAGAGGCCCTACTCTGAAAGCAGGAAGTAAGCTCCTGTGACTCATGCCTTCCACCCCCTCTCAGAGGGAAGCAGCAAATTAAAAGGGATTTCGACACATTGTGCCAAATAGAGAGCAGCCAAGTGGCCACAGGTGAAACCAGGCCCTGCCAGATGACTCCACTTGAAGCATCCTTCAGAAGTGAGATCCTGCTTATCAAAGAGCTTGTGTTTTTTAAAAAAAGAAAAAAGGTCCTAGGTGTATCTCCTGGCCCAGGGGAGACCCTGGGACAGAGAGCTCGTCCTTTGTTGGGCGCCTTCCCTCCACTCACACTCCAGCCCCTTGAGCCTGCACACAGTCAGAACATCTCCAGCACCAGCGCCCACCACCAGAAACCCAGAGCCTCTCATGCTACAGGCCACTTCTGCCAGGCTGTGCCCGACTCCGAGGGCCTGAAGCAGCTGCCTTCTATGTTTTAGTCCTCATGTTCATCTCCTCAAGCTCACAGAAGTGGTACATCATCCATAGTTTACAGATCAGGGCACTGGCTCTCAGAGGTGAAGAGACTGCTCAAACCCATGTGATCACCCTGCCTGAACTCAGGCTTGAAGTCTCCTGACGATTCTAAAGCTTCCCATCTGAACTGCCATGCTGACCCGTCCTCTGCCAGAAATGATTCTTGCTCTCTCTCTCTTACACTCTCGCCCCCTCGCTCTCTCTCTCTCTGGGTCCCTGCCTCTGTGTTTCTATATGGATGGTATCTCCTCTGGCTGTGTGTGTCTTTTTTATGCTTCTGCCTCCCTGTGTTTCTGTGTCTCTCTGTCTCTCACACTCTGTCTCTTGCTCTGTGTGAATCTCACCCCTTTTCGCCCAGTCTCTGTCTGTCTGTCTCTCCTGTTGCTCCCTGTGACTCTTTTTCTCTCGGGGGCATGTTTTTCCCCTCCTTTCCCACCCCTGCCCCTGCAGCACACCAGACTATACCTGCATCTTTATCTGACCATGTTCCTTAGAAACATACACAGGGATCGCCTGTTCTGTTAGCAGTTGTGTCTCAAGCTCCCAGAAACACACAACATAGATGATGAATATATTCTTGTTGAAGGAGTAACTGTTGAACACACTGAAAGGGGAGAATGAAAGACTCCTAACACTGGGAAGGACAGTGGGGCCTTTCCTAGAGGCAGCTGGAAACTAGAAGTGGGAAGGAAAGAAAAACCAAGGAAAGGAAAGAGGTCTAAAGCCAAACTTTCCAGCCTTTATCTTACAATTCAGAGATTCATCAAAACATTTTTATCATGTCCGCTGGCAGGGTCCAGGGGTCTAATAGATTAACATCACGTGCAGCATAGCAGTCAAAAACTGCTACCAGGGAAGATGTGGGTTCAAATTCTTGCTCCCCTCATCCCTCAGCCTCCCTGAGCCCCATCCATCTCCTTGCCAGTCAAGTAGGAGCTAGAATAGGGCCCGGCGAGTGCGGTAAATGCTCCTGAGGACACACGTTCCTCCATTTGACAGATGAGGAACCAGAGAGAGAAAAGGATGTGCTGTGGGTCACACAGCCAAGAACAAGGCCTCCTTCCACCCTAGGCCAGTCGAGAGCCCTCACACCTGCCAAGGAGATTTGCAGCCTCCAGTGACCCTGGGAGCTTGGAGCAGCCTTTGAAGCTGGAGTGACCACAGGGCGGGAATCTGAGAGAGAGCAGCCCTGCCATGTCAGGGCCACCCCTCTGCTCTGTTCCACCCCCGAAAGGGTCCTGACCCTCAGGCCCGCAGTCGCTGCCTTTCCTCAGCCCCAGAGCCACCCCAGAGGCAGGCAGGCAGGCAGGCAGGCACAGGTCCTGGAGCCTCCACCGGGGTGATGGGAAACCTGGATCAGCCTCAAGCACCAGCTTTGGAGCTGTAAGTGGTCTAGAGAGAAAGCCACATCGACACTCCCTAAGAACAACAGCCAGCTGCCTCTCTAGAGCCCCAAGCCCCAGTCTCCCCATGTGCAAACATATGGCAGCATCTGAAAATTTCTAAAATCCCAGCCAGAGGCCCCTTCCCATGGGCACTGACCCTGGAGCGGCAGGAGAAGCTGCCTGGGCAGAAAGGGATGGACAGTGGGGAGTGCAGGCTCCTATGGGAAAATCACATGAGGAAAACAGAACAGAGGATGTTTTCATTAAAGTAAAATCGCTTGTTAGGGTCAAAAGACACTATTTGTAAACTATGGAAACATAGGTTGGTAGAAAAACCACCAAATATGAAATCACTCTGGAACTTTTCCTATGAGGAGAAACCAGGCCAGCAGCATAGTAGGGGAAATGTGTGTGCGCTGAGACAAAGCCCTCCCTAGCCATCAGCCACTCACTGGGCCTCCCCAAGGCCAGGCAAGGCCCAGAGCAGGTTGGCCGTGGGACGGGGCAGGGGCGTCTTCAGCCTGGCTCTGGCATCTGCTTTCCTGGCCACCCTTGAGGGCCAGACGTTCGTGACCTCCTAGCTGCAGAATGCACTCACAGGGTATGACTTCTGGGATTTGAGGATGACACAGCTCAGCAAGCAGCCTCAGTAGGAGGAGGGGGCCTGCATCTCTTCTCAAGGGTCTATTAACTAACTCCCGTAATCCTGTGATTAAGGCAGAGTGTCATGTTGTCATCTGCCTCCATGAGGTGTTACGGAGATTAACTGGAATTAAAGCATTCAGCACAGAGCATGGCACAAATCAAATGCAAAATAAATGCTAGCTGCTATGATTATTGAAACAACTGCAGCCTGAACCCTCTTCTCAGGCCGATGCTCAAACTCAGTTGTGGGTCAAAAGACTTAGCAGTTTTCATCCAGGTGTGCTCCACTGCTCACAACACACCCTCAGGCAAATGGATTCACCTTTCTGAGCCTCCTCTGTCCCAGGGGCGCAAATTCCTGCCCACCTGCTTGGGGTCCGTGAGGCTCAAAGAGGCCTGACCTTACTCTTCTGAACTGCCCGACAGGTGCCGAGGGTGAGTGGTGAGAGCTGGAAGAACAGAGCTCCAGTGGAGGCCAGCCCAGGAGAGGGGAGAGGAGGTGGATGAAGGAAAGACGTCACCAGCTGAGCCCTACTCACATGCCTTTCCTCCCTCTCCCATCAGTAGTCCTGAATGCTAGCTGAGTGCCAGGCACCGGGAGTGCAGAGTAAGTCAAGCAGGCTGTGCCCTCTTGGAGCTCAAAATCTGCTTTCCCAAATCTGGGGAGGAACCTGGCAAAGGGTTTTCACTCATCCCTTGGGTCTCTCCAGCTTGAAGATAAGTCTAACACCTCTGTGTTGACCATCTGTCACCTGGTACAGGCCAGAGCCACTGACATCCCAAAAGGGTTTGGCACTGGTTTGGCACAAAAGGGTTTGTTAGCTACGGAGGCAGCTGAGGTCTCTGAGCAGAAGGCTTTGAGAAGTTACAGCTGAGCCACGCATCCCCACCCACTGCATATAAGGCTTCCCTCCCAAATGGTGATGCCCAGCTGAGCCAGCCATCTTACCCAAAAACCTGACTCCCAGTGGTTCCCAGGGATTATCCAGCAGTTGCTCACACCACCGAACACGCCCTGGAGGAACTATCCTCGCTTTGCCTAACTGAAGAAGGTCTTTGTGGGTCTGGGACTCTGCTGGGGCCAGTGATGGAAACCGAGGAACCTAGACCTTGTCCAGTAGATCTTCAAAAATTTTTTAATCCAAAGACATACAGGAATAAGTCTGTCCTTTTCATGTCTGAGCTACAGCAGAGAGACGGGACTATAGAAATGAAATACTGAGAAAAGTTTGCACAGTTCAGCTTTTATTAAAATTAAAGGATGGGAAATTAGAACATGATTCCTGTTAAAATAATACATTTGAGGAAATGTTTCTTCAGCTATCGCTGTAACTGATCAAGCATGTGACACGGATTCTTTTACAAGATATACAGTCCCTAACAGCCATGCAGAGAACACCAGATCGAGGATCTTACCTATGCAATATGTTGTACGGGGTGTCAGTGATCAAGTCTGACTGTCTATGACAACCACAGGGACAGAACACCCACACAGACATAAACATTCAATGTCTTCAGTTTTCTTTCAAAGAAAGTATTTTACATGTCATATGCAAATTAAACAAGAAGTCCAACAAGGGTCCTCTACTGCCACTGAAAACGGGGGGGATGCGGGGAGCGGATAATTTACAATCTCATAACCAAACATGGCAATACGGCAATTTGATGCTGCAAATGCCACAGTTCTGTGCATTCCTGCCATGGCTGATGCTATATCCATGAGTCACTGAGCCTTGTGACAAAGGCTGCACAGGGGCTATGAGACTGTGATTATCCACTACAGAAGAAATCTCTTCCATTCCCAAATGCTGGATGTGCTGCTGGCTCTCCTGCTTGGTCAGGAGAAACACAGCACAGCTGAACGTGAGGGGCTTAGGACTCTAAATAGTGCAAACACTTAAACAAAAATACATTCTAACCTCCTTGCTTCTCCAGGCAAAACAGAGCCTTAAAAACTCCAACTAAGTGGAATATGAGTTTGCTCAGCCTCCCAGCTTCATCCAGCTAGGTGCAAATGGGGAGCGTGGAGGCAATTTAAATGGCACCTGTCCCAACAATAATAATAAATTTTAAAAACCATAATGCTAATGGCAGATAAATACACAAAACAGAGCCTGGAGCACAGACACAGATCAAGAAGCAAGTTGTAAGTGTAGTGTGAGCATCTGCAAAGCACAAGCCTGACACATTCTTAGCGGGGATCATGAGGACTGATCCCCACTTTTAAAGTTTACAGACAAGATGCGCCCAAAGAGGACATCATCCAGCAGCAAAGGCCTCAAGCTAATGGAAGATTCAAATGAACAAGGAAACAGAAGAGAATAAGGAATGGTCAGCTGGACGTAGGATGCTATGGGAGTATGTGCTAGGGGGCAGGCCTTTCCCTGGGGCTTCTCCATGCCACAGGGTGCCAGGCTCAGTGCCACTCAGTGGGAGCCACCATGAGACAGCCCAGCCTCACCCCCACAGAAAACAGACTCAAAAAAAAAAAAAAAGAAAGAAAATCAATACAGATGGGCAAGTGCTGAGTCAAACTTAACGTCAGTCCCTAGCAATTCAAGAAACACCAGCGACTGTGTTTTAAAATTCAGCAGACTCCCTTGAATGTGGTATTTTTTAAAATGGCTCATCTACCTGGAGCTACTGAAAAATATGTTTCTGGAGGGTGAGAAAAAGGAAGAGAGCTACAGGCATGAACTATGAGAGTGAATGGTGCAAAGAATATAACATTTCATTATCATGGACAATAAAAAGCGATTCAAATATCTTGAAAAAAATCTTATAAAAATATCTACATTAAAATTTTAGCCGAAAAGCTATAGCTTCAGTTTTATAAAAAGGCCATCTTTGAAAGGATCTGGCTCAGAAATATACAAACATTACACAACAGATATCAAAGTAAGACAGCTCAGAAAGCATCTTAGGGGATATTGCAACTGGCTTGTTGGGAAATAGAATTAAGTATTCTTATTGCATAGCAGAAAATGAGGTCACTTTCATTTGCATAATACTGCAACTTTGTAGATGGAGAGATGCCATTGGGTACTTAGGAGAAATCACTTTGGAATTCAGAATCTGACTTCTACATTGTTCAAATCAGTATCCAAGTGGCGTCTCGGCTGCTTCTAATCTTGGGCCTCAATTCCATTTCACCACTGCAATCAGATGACAGATATGCCATTGGCAAAGCTGCATTCACAAGCAGCTGTGGCCACCCTAAGGGGGGCAGGAAAAGGCTTCATCTACCATGTGACCAACGCAAACTAGAAAATAGCTTGCTGTGTCCACTGTGGAAAGAGAATCGTACCTGGCGATGAAGAGATAGCAGGTTTTGGGTGGCATCTGTGGGCAGCTAGAGCAGATTGGCTTTGGTGATGACGTACCAGTGTTCTGGTCCCCGTGAGAAAGGACACACGAGGGTGAAGTGCACACAGCCTCAGCAGCGCACTCAGCAGAGGCAGTGCTTTGTAGGAAGGAAGGCGTGAGGTGAAACCAATTGCAAAAATCCAAAAGCAGAACACATGACTGGCTAGCTTTCAGTGGAGGGATCCTTCCCCGGGAAGATGACACATAAAAAATAGCCTCTCCAGCATGAAAATCTAGCTTCTCAGTGGTGGGAAGGGGCAGGGAATTCACCTATCACCTGAAATTGAGAGCTTCTGTGACTGGCATTCATCAGATCCCAACCCCAACCTCATCCCCATCACACAGACACACCCAAACAAGTCTCAAAATTTCCTCAGAGAAGAAGAAAGGACATTTAGAACAAAAAGCTTATCCCCTCAGCTTCCAACCCACAGCCAGGTCGAGTTCTGAAGCCACAGTCATCCCCACTCAACTAAAGCATGCCTTGCTTCCTTTGGAGACATTTCTTCCAGGTCTACCAAAGCTGGATACTGTAGCCTCTTCCGAAGGCTTCTAAAAATTCTGGACACCTTGTTGTTCTCCAAGCGTCTTGTTGAAGTAACATGTGCTTAACATCAGAAAGAGAAGTTTTGTCTTTAGGAGAGTTGCACATTTAGGGCATAATAAATATATAGTAAATGTACAAAGTGGCCCACTGGCTGGGAAGACTCCTGGGTTTCTCACTGCAGGGGATAGGGGATGCCAATCTCCCTCAGTGCCTGCTTGGAAGTAGCCCAGTCGTATCGGAAGTCCAGTGTCAACATTTATGCAGTTCCTTGGCTTCCTGTAGGTGGATTCTGACATTAAGGAGGGTGTCCCAGACTGCAAGGTATGAGACTAATCTCCAGACACAAGACTTCCCCTGCTTATGCCACAAATTCCAGCATAAGCAGTTTGCTAATTTAGGAACAGCACAACTTTTAAGGTTTTTTAAATGCGAATTACTCCATACACCTTCAAATGCCCACCCCTCAAGATGCCTGAAGTTCCATCATTAATAATTTTTACCTGTGAATTAGCAAAGCTCTCATCAAGCTCCTTCTTTAAAATGCAAGCACCCCTTAGGAGGCCTCAAATCCAGGTCCCACTGATTATCTCCTACCCCACAGGGAAAGTAGGAGTGGAGGTCCTTGGGGGTTGGGGAGAGGGTGCACACCCTGGAATACGGGGAAAGCACAGGAAAAAGAAGACAAGGACATAAGACAGACTTGACCACTGTCACAAAGTGCCAAGGGCCAGCTCTAGTGGCATATTCCTTTGAAGTCAAACAACGTCCATCTGACTCACACACAACCCCATCCAACACAGGGACAAATCTATCTTTGGGTTTGGAGGAGGGTGACCTCTTATTTATCCTCCAAACCAGAACACTTCTGAGAGTAAAATGGGGAGCTGTGAATAATTAAGCCTGGATAGTAAGTATAAATCGGGACTGTCCTGTCCTAGGAAAACCTAAAAGTAGGACCCTTCTCTCAGACCATTATAGGCAGGAGCTGAATGCTTACCACTTTGGTTTTTTGTTTGTTTTTTCCAGTTTATTTTTTTTTTCCAGTGTGTTACCGGAGGCTTCTCTGAAGAGCTAGTTTTCCCAGCTGAAGAGCCATAACATCTCCCAGGCCTGGAATCTATGGCATCAAAGACCAACGGCCTAGGCATGAAGACTGGGCAGCTCTCATCTGCTTCCTAGAGGAGAACTCAAGGACAAACAGCTGCCTGAGAAGCACAGGGAACCCCACTTGTCCCTTATTCTAGCACACAGAGGAAGGGCACGGTGCAGCTCGGAGAATTCTCCAGCTCTTCTGCAGACAAAGTCGCAGTAGTCAAGTACGTAAGTGGGCATGGCCAGAGAACTGCCCCTCTCACTGGTTATTTCTGGACATTCCCAGAGTGTCCAACTGGAGCTTCAGAAGAAAGCAGCTTTAGTAGTCTCAGATTCCCCATGGGACAAATCCAAAAGAGATGTCGCTGAGATTTGATTCTTAACATAGTGAAAGGATCAGTAGTAAAGAAATCCAGTAGACTGTCACACACGCTCACCCCCCAACTTAGAGAAACACCACGTTCTGCACACACACACACACACACACGCACACACACGCACATGTTCCAGGTTCTGTGTTGTCCCTGTAGAAATACCAAAACAAAGCCCAAAGGTGCTGCTGGGGCTGTCAGGAACCCCCTGCTCAGGGCATAGGCCAAAGCACCTCAGGGAAGCAGGGGGTGGGTAACGGTGTCCACACGGTGATGAACAGTCAGCCAAGTCAGAGGAGAGTGGTTCTCACAGCAGCACAGACCCTGCCCAGTGAGTTGAATCCAGTCGGTCAGCACAGTCCTACTGTTTACAGTCACAAGCAACAAGCAGCACCTGCTTCTTCCTCCACCTCCTGGCAGTGGGAATTTGGGTCACAAGGACTTGTGAATCACGGCAACACCTAATAAGAAACAGAGAGAAAGTTACCATCTTAGCTTCTCCAAAGTTACTCAGACTCCCAGTGAGTTCATGAATCCAAGATAGCCTAAGTCACAACCAAGGAAAATGGGTACCATTTTTATCCTAATATTGAAGTGTCTGTGGTCTCAGGCTGCGAGCAGCTGGCTGTTCCCCACTCCAACAGCCAAGTCCTGGCAACACACTTGAACCTATGAGCACAACCCCTCAAATACCACTGGCGAGTGGTCTCACCCTGTGTCACCACATGGACTCACTGTGGTGACTCCTGTCCCCAGCTCTAGCACCCACCTCAACAATGTTTAGTGCCCAGGGGCAGCTACGTAGTTCTAAATTTGAATCACTTTAAGAGAAGCGATGGGTGATTCATCTCTGCTTTTAGAAGACATCTCTACATTTATGAAGTGGAAAGTACAGTAGGCTGCCTTCATGGCAGCAAGAAAGACTGAATTCCAATCCTAGCTCTGCCACCAGTCAACCTGCACTGTGGCCTTTAGCAAGTTCTTTGACCTCTTTATGCTCAGCGCCTGCACAAATGTCATCTAACAGACCCTGCCAGTGTGACAATCTCGACTTTGATAAATGCTCCAGACATGTATGCTGTGTTACTGTTTTAGTCCAGGTGAACCATGCTCAGCACCTGACTATAAGTCCACGCATGACCCAAAATCTCACTGTAAGGGACTGAGGCTACATGGCAGACACCACATGTTGATTCCATCAACGTCCTTCCTACTTGCTATCCTCTACTACAGCCACCAGCACAAGCTGCAGGCTCAGCTGCCCGGACTGCCTGGCAGCTAGGCATGCCACGTGACCCAGTGCTGGCCAATAAGACTATAAAGGCAAGTGTGCCAGTGTCGCAACGCTGGCTTTGTTCTTGTTGTGCCCAGAATGCTCAAGCAAGGCCAAGGGGAGGCAACAGCCTTTGATAAAGCTGGCCGAACAGAAGAGAGGAGAAACTTGGTTCTTCAATGTCAGTCTGAGCCCCCAGGCCAACCTTGGATTTCTTTTTACCAGAGACAAATCCACTCACTTTCTTATTTAGGAAAGTATCCGTCAGGGTTTCTAGTGCCTGTTGCTAAATGAAATCCTAACTTACAGGTGCCTACAGGCAGGATGGTTACTGGAGCCTTATTTTTAACATAATCCCACAATTATAAAATGTTCTGGTTGAAGATGACATTGACAGAACATGGCTAAAGGCAAGCCAGGATACCCCATTGGAGATATTCTGCTAAAACATCTATTTTCTGTTCATTTCTGGCTAAAGGCACAGACATAGAAGCTTTGAGGCAGGCAGAGCCTGAGTCCAGACCAAATGCCCGATCTTGACAGCATCTTACTTGAATCTCAGACATCTCTTTCAGAAGGTAGCTTTTTTTTTGAAAGCAGGCTCCTGTGTTGCTTTTTCATATAACCTTTATCTTGATTATAAAAGTAATATATTCTCATTATGGGAAATCCAGAAAATGCAGAAGAACACAAAGAAAACCACCACTGTCTTTTTGGAATACTTTCTAGCATCTAACAATAATCACCATCATTTACTGCATGGTGTCGAGTGCCAGGCAGGTATTGTGCTTAGCTCTTCACATGTATTACTGCATTTCATTCTCACCGCAGCCCTAAAAGGCTTAGTCTAATTTTATTCCCATTTTACAAATAAGACAACAGGGGTTCAGTATGATAGAATACATGGCCCTGAGACTCAGGGCTAGTGGCAGAGCTGGGATTCAAATTCGTATCTGACTCCAATATCCATTTGCAGAAGGAGCAGCTACTCAACCCCCACTCCAATCCCCCACCAATACAGGACTACATACATGAATGAGTTCACACAGACTATCACAAATGTTTTCTCATAACATTAAAAATCCATACACTATACAACTATCCCATAGATTATTAGCTATCTCCCTCATGCCAGATATAAAGTAATTCTCAGATTTTAGCTATTATGAGTAAGGCCCCAATAAATAACTTTGTCCATAAATCCTTGCATTTTGGAGCATTTCCTTAGATTTTAAGATAATAGACTGACTCAGTAGCTGGGTTTGAACATAAAATTGCAGGTTTGCTTGTCTTCTTCCTACCTACTTCTGGAGTGGGCAGACAATGAAGAAAGGGACATGAAATATTCAGCATATATATGAAATTCTAACCACCTACACTTAACTCTTCCCCTCTCATTAAGGCACACATGGAGTCAAGGGAGGATCCCTCACTTGTCTCACTCATCCCATAACAGAATTACTCCAGGACTAAACTTCTTCTAAAATGTTTTATACTAAGCCAAGGAAAGCATTATGAGGTGAAAAAAAGCTCTAAAGGAAGAAAAAAGTTAAATTCCATTGTCACAGAAGTCTTACATTGAAAGAATGTGCTGCAGGCTGGGTGCAGTGGCTCGCACCTGCAATCCCAGCACTTTGGGAGGCCAAGGTAGGAGGATCACGAGATCAGGAGATCAAGACCATCCTGGCCAACATGGTAAAACCTCATCTCTACTAAAAATACAAAAATTACCCAGGTATGGTGATGGGCACCTGTAGTCCCAGCTACTCAGGAGGCTGAGACAGGAGAATCACTTGAACCCAGGAGGTGGAGGCTGCAGTGAGCCGAGACAGCACCACTGCACTTCAGCCTGGGTGACAGAGTAAGACTCTGTTTTAAAAAAAAAAAAAAAAAAAAAGAATGTGCTACAAACTCCTTTGAATCTGCACAGCACACTCTTCCTTTGCAGTCAAACAAGATGGAATGACTGACCTTTATAACGCAAAATGGGAAGAAGAATATTCCTGGAGTCGTGGTATGGATGAAATAAGATAATAACTATAAAATACTTTGGATAATGTCTGGTATGTTTGGTGTGCTGGATAAATAATGTTATCTCTACTCCACGTTCTAGAAAACCAGATACCAGGAACTGAACTACACCATAGATATATATTTGCTCATCTCCCCATGGACCCAACCTTAGCAGTACCAACTCTGATGCCACCCCGGCCCCTGCCCCTCACCAAACCCCTCACAAACACTCCCCAAGAAGAAGCTTCCACACCAGCCTGGTGCCTTGCTCTAAGGCTTACCCTGAGCCTGGGTAGCATAAAAGGCATGGACTTAGAACTCTGGGTATGAACTCTGACTTTGCCATTTATCAGCTATGTGGCTTTGGCAAGTTACTTAAACTCTCCGAACCTCAGTTTCATCATCCATAAAATGGACGGATACAGTCCCATTCAGCCTGAGAGTTGTTGAAAAGATGAGAAAGAACACACACTCTGTTCCTAACACACTGTCTCTGGCATGGGCCAGGCACCCAGTAAAGGACAACTATTTGTGTGACTGTGATCCACTCTCAAAGTTTAATTGAGCCCCTCTCCTTCAGGAAGGGTTCCCTGGCTTTGCCAGTTCTCACCAGTCTTTTGTGTGCCAAAGCCTGTCTAGCACATGTCATTTAGAACGTGTATATCCATCATCTTGTCTTCCCCCTGCTTTGTGTGGGCAGGTCTTACCCTTCAAATTCAACTCTGGACAGAAAGCATTGCATCTTATGCCATGTAGGAGCCTGGCACACAGTAACCAGGAATGCCAGTGGAATTCTAAACTCTCTTGTGACAACTCAGTTGGAACTCTGTATACATTCTAAGGCTACCTTCAGGTTCACAGGGTCAGGGCAGGAGGTAATCAGTGCCAGTTATCTGTATCTGTCATGAGCACAGAATGAAGGCGTGGTGGCCACATAACCTTGACCTGTCATCCCTAGAGGAGGCACTCAGGTCCAAGTTAAGCAAGCGCACATCCTCTCATCCCACCGGCCCACCCAACCCTCACGCCCCCAGTGTGTTGGAGGCCTCTGGGATGGGTAGAGAGATGGCACACACTGACCTGCATAGCTCCGCCCCGTGCTCATGTTGGTTGGAAGCAGCGTCCATTTGTCAGTGACAGGATTGTAGTACTCCACCGAAGCCAAGTTGCAGGATCCATCATCCCCTCCAACCACATACAGGAGCCCATTCACTGCACAGACCCCTGGGAGTCAAACAAAAGCCATATGAGACATCATCACAGCAGATGCACCAAGAGATCAGAATTGATAAAGAGACAAATCTGGATAGGCTGGGAGGCTCTTTTCCTCCCTTTACGGTAATACAACAGGGATTTAGCTCCACAGGTCTGAGTTTGCTTAGTGGAAGAAAATGTGACAACAGCTACTGGGCTCCAAGGATCCTTATTCCCAACAAGATCATTTCTCTGGCCAGGGAGTTTTTGTAACTTACAATGCGTATGCCCCCTGCCACACTCACACCTACACAGTAAGTATGTAGAGCCTATGGGCACAGACCTCTCTCTACTGGGAAGGTGTATACAGACCTCCTGTGCCCAGCCTGAGCTAAGGAATAAGACAATTTAGGGGACTTCATGCACACTACTACTTCTCTGCTGCTACGTTTTTCCCTGATAAGCCCCATGTTATATCCACGCTGTGTGATGCTGGAGGTTATGTCTGTAATCCCTTTATAAGACTTGGGTCTAATTCACATACAGCTCCCAGGGATGAGGCACAGCTCCCACCCTGATCTCAAAATGAGATGGATTTTAGGCAAGGTCTCATGCAGCAAGGTCTAAGGCATAGGAAAACAGAATTAGTTATTGTTCATTAAGACTTTCAAGGGCCATAGTCCAGTACGTTGTGTATTTTTTCAAAATTCGATTAAGGGATTGGTGATACTCCAAAAAGTGGTAATTATCAATGTTGCTGAAGGTACTCTCAGAGGATAAAATGGATCACCTTCCTGGATGGCATCTAAAATACATGTGCTCCCTCTGATTTAAAAATTCTACTTCTGGCCAGGCACAGTGCCTCATACCTATAATCCCAGCACTTTGGGAGGCCAAGGCAGATGGATCACTTGAGTCCAGGAGTTCAAGGCCAACCTGGGCAACATGGTGAAACCCTGTCTCTACAAAAAAATACAAAAATTGCCAGGCATGATGGTGTATACCTGTGGTCCCAACTACTCAGGAGGCTGAGGTGGGAGGAGCTGTTGAACCCAGGAGGCGGAGTTGCAGTGAGCCAAGATTATGCCGCTGCAATCTAGCCTGAGCGACAGAGTAAGACTTTGTCTGGAAAAAAAAAAAATTACTTCTGGTCTTTTAAAGAAATAATTTTAAATACGTGCACTCATTTAGCTATAAGGACCATTTATAGTAACTAAAGTATTACTTATAGTACAGAAAAGATGGAAATAACCTGTGTCCAATAGTAGATTGCTTGTTTAAATTATGATATAGTCATTTAAAATATCACATAAATAAGTTTAGTGTTGTAATAAAATGTTCATGAAAGATTATAAAGTGAGTTTTTTAAAAAACGGGTTATAAAATAGTGTTATAGTGTAATTCCATTTTTGTTATTAAAAAATAGAAATATCTATGAATTTTACACAAACACATTTATATCTAAACTTAATTCTCAGGTTCTAGATAGCTGCTTATAAGGGTCCTGTAATTTCTTGCTCATGTGGCTTAAAGCCAAATGACAGCTTCTATCACAGCAGGCTTAGGCAATGAGCAAATTAATCAATTATTGCTCCAACCCCCAGTTACACTTCCAAGTCGGCCACGAACGGGTGTGGCAAACAGGTAATATGAGAATAATAGAAATGAATCTGCCTATGTCACCTGTGTGTCTTTCCAGCCTGGGAAGTTGGGCTAAGCCAACACTTTCCTAGAGCAAAGAGGCATAAAGGTCCACTGGCGCAGTACACGACCCAAAAGGCAAAGCTCAAAAAGGAAAGAGCTTAAAAGGGACCTCATGCTCCAGGAAACATACCTAGATACTCTACAGTAAATCACTCCTACAGGAAGGAACAGGGGATGAGATGGAAAGGAGAGACAGGAATATGAAGAAAGCAATAAGGAAAGAACTGATCAAGGGTCCGACTATCACTGCAAGGAAGGAGACTGGTTTCAGGTTGGAACTGAAAGGTTCTCCTAGCCAGGCACTGCCAGAGAAAAGAACCAAGTGCCATTGTCTGGCCCTGCGCTTAGCTACCTACCAAGGCTGTTGGGGGTGGGGGGTGGGGGGTGGGGACATTGATGACAACCAGAGGACTTTTCTAGGTCTGTGCTCATCTGTGTGCAGTCAAAGTCATCACCTTTCCCTGGCGAGAAAGGGGCTCCCCTGCATCTAGGTTGCAGGATCTGCAGCTAGCTTTTTGGGTCTCAACTTCTCCCCTCCTCTAACCAAGAGCCCACCCGGCAAATGGACACTCCTTGTTCAGGATACAAGCTCAGCTCCAGCCCCTGGGAACCTGCCCACTGTTTAGAGCCAGCATCTTCAGGAAGAAAAGACACACGACCCCCAAAGGGGAGACGGAGACAGCGGTCATTACCTGCATTGCGGCGGCACATGTTCATGTCTGCCACTTGCTTCCAGGTATTTGTTCCAGGATCGTAAACCTCAACGCTCTTCCTCACCAAAGGCCCATCATGCCCACCTGTGGCATACAGCTGTCCGCTGAGCACTCCAACCCCTGGAAGGCAAACACGGTGTCCCAGCCTCAAGCCGGCTACAGTAACCGGAAATCAGAAGGCCTGGCATCCAGTCCTGGACAGTCCTGACCCATGAGGTGACTTGGGGAGTGACATTTTGTCTCCCTGAACCTCAGTGTCCTCATCTGTAAAACAAATACAATGACACCTTGCCTGCCTCCTAAAAGACTGGCAACCTCAAAACTTTGAAATATAAAGCAAATGTGACCCAAATTCTATTTTTTAAAAACATATATATATATATGAATATATACATACATATATATGGAAGAGGATGTTCATAAGCAAAGAAAAAAGACAAAAAAGATTGAACGAAATCCATAAAAATATTAAGAATAATTACTTCTGAGTGGTAACATACATTTTCCTTTTTTGCCTATCTATATTGCCTAGTTTTCCCACAATGTTGTATTACTGATATTACTCAGCCTTATATTAGTTGAGTAAGAAGAGTAAAAAATTGAAACTAGCCACACAGCAAAGTGCTGAAATCATTATTAGGGAGGCCTCCTGCTGGTCGTGTCTGCAGAAGCTGCTCTTTCTGCCCACTTCTCTCCTTCTAGGCTGCAGAGGGCATCATTAGATCACTCACCGTGTTGATCAGCCTGAGCTGAGTGCTAGAATTGCTTTGTTTACAGATTTCAGTGTCATCTTTCAAGATCCTTTTGTCAAGAAGATGAAAGCCATAAAGAAGGAAGACAGCACAGTCTCTAGAAAGTGCAACTTGGGCTGGGCGTGGTGGCTCACACCTGTAATCCCAGTACGTTGAGAGGTGGGGGCGGGCGGATCACGAGGCCAAGAGATTAAGACCATCCTGGCCAACATGGTGAAACCTCGGCTCTCCTAAAAATACAAAAATTAGCTGGGCATGGTGGCATGCACCTGTAGTCCCAGCTATTCAGGAGGCTGAGGCAGGAGAATCGCTTGAACTCGGGAGGCAGAGGTTGCATTGGACTGAGATCACGCCACTGCACTCCAGCCAGGTGGTAGAGCAAGACTCCGTCTCAAAAAGAAAGAAAGAAAGTAAATGCAACTGACCTGGTAGCTAGGACACCTGTGTTCTGGACATGTCTCTCTGACTTGCTCACTGGGTGACCTTTAACCTTTCTGGGCCTCAGTTTCCCTATTTGTAAGGGGGAAGAGTTGTACTAGATCAGTAGTTCCCATGGACCACAGACGACTCCACTGCATGGACAGGCTGCATCTCAGTTGACTGGGGACCTTTTTGAGATAGATTCCACACTGGTCAGGAGTCGGAAAAAGTTCCTCAGGTGACTGGGATGTGCAGCCAGGTTTCAGACCCAAGAACCAGATTTGTAGACCATAACTTCCTATGGATGAGGACTTTTTTTTATCTTGTCCTCATCTGCTTCTCTGTGCCCCACGGCAGTAGGTTCTCAAGAGATACTGCTTGAATGACAAAAATATAAATTAATAAAATCCCTCCCACCAATTATGCCAGTATGCTAGTGGCTCCTAGCAGTTGCTCTAAACTAACAGCAGATGGTGCTGTCGTATCAATAATGGCTCTCTCTGACAGGTTCAAAATAATTATTTGCGTTCCAAAGCTGCCTCACCTTCCCTAACTCCAAGCTCAGCAGGAACACGCATTCCCTGAAGGACGGCCTCTTTTCCCCCTAATCTTCTGGTGGCGCTACCCACACCCTGCTGAGGAAGCAAGCTGCCTTCTGGGCACTCAGGCACCACTGCCTGGGCAACTCTCCCTCTGCCCTCGTGCAGCCTCATCCAGAAACATTCATGCAGCAGTTTCCTGGACCTAGAGCCACAGGGGCTCTAGGCAACTCAAAGGGCCTCAGGCAGCCAAAGGCCAGGGCCTCTGGTCTCTGGGTCTTCAGCCAACAAGAACACCCACCGTGACGAGTATGCGGGTTCCCGACTCAAGAGGTGAGACTTGCCCAAACCCTAGGAAAGTGAAGCACTGAAGAAAGGCTGACCTAGGAGCCTAAGCCCAGGGCTCTGACAGTCATCTCAGGAAAAAGGCTTGGTTTTCATTTCCTAAATCAAGGTCAGTGTGCCTCCTAGGGACACAGGCAGCAGACGTGTCACCCTCCAGGTCCTCCAGCGTAGGTAAGAGGCAGGAGTAGGGCCAGGTGATGTCCACCCAGCAATAACCATTTCAGCAGCTTGACAGAGACAAAGCAGCTGTAGCCTCCAGAGGCAGCTCCCTCCACAAAGTCAAGCCTGAGCTTCCGAAGGCAGGTCTTCCCTCGCAGCTCCACGCCCGGCTGCCTCCCCAGGCTTTCGGCCCTGGGAGCAGCCACGTATCTCAGGGTGTGCTGCCCTAGGCATGCTGAGCTCTCACCCCTTATGTCACAACAGAGGATTCCTAGGGAGTATGAAGAAGGCTCTAAAGAAACCAAAATGTCCCAAAGAGGTTTCTGATGGGAAAAGAATAATGGGATTTGTGGATGGACTTGGTTCTTAGGGAACATCTATGACAACCCACTCATTTCACATATAAGGAATTAGGGGCCAGAAAGAAGGAAAGAGACTTGCCCAAGAAAGGTCACATGACAAATGACAGCAGACCCAGCATCAAGACCCAGGCCTACTTCCAGGCAATGGCTCTACATTCAGGAAGGGCCCACCTGTCAGAATCAGGAGAGACAAAAATTCCCTAAAAATAGCACTCCAAACTCAAACGCTTCTTAAATGGAATCACGCCGATTTTATTTTTGTAACCAAGTGAGTACACAAAGGTTCTTTGAAAATATTAAAATCACATACTTTTTAAGGAATGCTGAGGAAGTGGTCATATGTTTGCTACTATAAAATGAGATCACAACTCAATCTGCAAAAATACAAAAAAAAAAAAAAAGAGAGAGAGAGAGAGAGAAAGGAGTAACATTACGGGAATGCGGCTTCCCTTTTCAGAAGTCACACAGCCTTCCCACCAGGATCAGATTGGTAATTGGTCACCGCTGACCACAGGAACCAGCAATAAAGAGCCAGTGGACTGATGCCTCTGCCCTCTCAGACCCTTCCCTTTGGGCCTCTGAGACAATGAATGGGAAGACGAAGCAGGGTAGAAGGGGCTGTTGCTCCACTTCCTGAAAAATCCCAAAGTACCACAGATCTTCTGGTCTTCCAACAAGAAGTAGAAGTGAAAAACCTTTTGGAAAGTCATTTTCTTCCCATGTTGGGGAGTAGGCTGAAGCGAGGAAAAGTGGGAGTGGGGGACATAAGTTATCTCCAAACAAGAACACTAATAGCTTGGCTTTCAATCCCAGACAGGCAAGCTCAGCTTTGCCAACTGAAGACTTGTCCTACTACTTCAGAGGAATGAGGCTGATAATTTAGGGATTTAAAAGGCTAACTCTGGAGTCAGCATCCTGATATTGCTAGTTACTAATTATATGACCCTGGGCAAATTATTCAACCACTGGCAGACTTACTTTCTAAATCTGATAAGTGGAATTCATATTGTATCCACCTTGTAGGGCTGCAGTGAGAATGAAATGGATTGAGACACAAAAAGTACTTGTTAGGACAGTGCCTGGCACATAGTAAGCCTTCACTTTCAAAAGATGTAAACACCTTCATAGAAATATAAGTGATGGTGAGGCAGAGTATTAACTTATCCATTCTCTAGTGATCCCCCAGGGAAGGTTAACTGGTAAGTGCTGTGTCTAGCTGCAAAGGTGATAGTGGAATTATATACAGCAAAAGGAAAGAAGAAGGAGGTAAAATAAAATGTTAAGTTGTTTAACCAATACCCACTTATGACTGATGAAAGAAATCACAGATTACACAAATAAATTTTAAAAATCCCATACTCATGGATTGGAAGAATCAATATCATTAAAATGACCATACTGCCTGGAGAAATCTACAGATTCAACAAAATTCCTATAAAACTATCAACATAGTTCTTTATAGAATTAGAAAAAACAATCCTAAAGTTTATATAGAACCAAAAACGAGCCTGAATAGCCAAAGCCAATCTTAACCACAAAGAACAAAGCCAGAAGTTTCACATTATCTGACTTCAAATTAGATTACAAGACTATAGTAACCAAAACAGCATGGTACCAGTACAAAAACAGACACAAAAAGAGATCAATGGAACAGAATAGAGAACCCTGAAACAAAGCCACATACTTACAACAAGCTGATCTTCAACAAAGTTGACAAAAATAAACAATGGGGAAAAGACACTCTATTCAATAAATGGTGCTAGGAATTTTGGCTAGCCACATACAGAAGAATGAAACTAGATCTCTGTATCTCACCATATACAAAAATTAACTGAAGATGGATTAAAGACTTAAATGGAAGACCTAAACTATAAAAGTCCTAGATGAAAACCTATGGACAACTCTTCTGGAGATTGGCCTAAGCAAAGAATTTATGACTAAAATGCTAACAGCAAATGCAACAAAAACAAAAATAGAGAAGCGGGACTCAATTCAACAAAAAAGCTTCTGCACAGCGTAAGAAATAATCAACAGAGTAAACACAACCTACAGAATGGGAGGAAAATATTTGCAAATTATGCCTCCAAAAAAGGACTAATATTCAGAATATAAGGAATTCCAACAACTCAGCAAGGAAAAAACAACCCCATTATAAAGCAGGCAAAGGACATACATACAGTATTTCTCAAAATAAGGCTTTCCAGTAGCCAATAAACATATGAAAAAATGTTTAACATCATAATCATCAGAAAAATGAAGATTAAAACCACAATGAGATATCATCTTATACTTGACAGATGGTGATTATTAAAAAGTAAAAAAAAAAAAAAACCCAATGTTAGCATGGTTGCAGAGAAGAGTATATTTATCACTGTTGTGGAAACATAAATTGATACAACTTCTATGGAAAACAGTATGGGGATTTCTCAAAAAACTCAGAATATAACTACCATTTGACCCAGCAGTCCCACTATGCAAAAGAAAAGAAATCATTAAAAGACATACAATTGTATATTTAAAGCAGCACTACTGACAACACCAAGTCATAGAATCAAGCTAAGTATCCACTAATGGTTGATTAAAGAAAATATAGTATGGATACACCATGGAATATTATGCAGCCAAAAAAAAGGGGGTGAAATCATGTCCTTTGTAGCAATGTGGACAGAGCTGGAGTCCATAATCCTAAGTGAGATAACCCAGAAACAGAAAATCAAATACCACATGTTCTCACTTATAAGTGCAAGCTAAATAATGGATATACATGGACATAAAGATGGGAACCACTGACACTGGGAATTCCAAAAGGGGTGAGGCCGGGAGGAGGGTGAAGGTTGAAAAATTTCCCGTTGGGTACAATGGTCACTATTTGCGTGATGGGTACACTAGAAGCCCAAACCCTACCATTATCCAGCATATCCATGTAACAAACCTGCACACGTACCCTCTGAATCTAAAATAAAACCAAAAAATATTTTAAAGACCCACTTGTGAGCAAATCAGAGACAGCCGGGACTCCAAGATTCCCCCCTACCTGCGCCACTGCGGCGGGTGCTCATGTCTGCCACGTATGTCCACTCATTGGTCGCTGGGTTGTACTGCTCCACAGTGCTAAGACACTGGCGGGAAGCTCCATCATAACCCCCAACAGCATACAGCTTCCCTGCAACAGACAAAGTGGCTGAGTGTGATGCCAGGGACACTGGCATGAAACCAGAGCTCGGCTGAAACCCTATCTGTAACCAACTGGGGCACCCTTACCTCAGAATTCTGGGCCCCCTTTCTTCAGGGGACCACCAACTTACTCCTCGACCACGCAAAGTATCCTTCACATTTCTTCACATACTCTACTTGCTCTTAAGCCATGAGCCCCTCAGAAGCAAACACTGAACACCTTTCTAAATAAGTACCTCCAAACACCCAACACAAAGCTATGGCTTGGCACCACTGGGGCTCAACATAATCTTGCTGGTGAATTAGGTTAAATTTTCTCTAGAACAAGACACCAGCACTGGATGGATGGAAAGCTAGAAGGCCCCCAGCTATAGGCAGGCAGACCACCTTTCTAGCTAAAGATTGAAATAGCAGATAAAGTAAATATGGAAAAATATTCTTCAATGAGAACCCAAAACCTGTCTTAACCATTGTTTCTACTCCTTCCACAACCCTGGCAGGTAGACTGTGTGAATGGAGAGTTCTCTGTACACTGTGAGCCAGGGTGGCTGGAATTTTTCTGCAGACTACCCTGTGATCTCTGAACAAGAACTCTGAGGTACCATCATCTACTTTTAAACTAAAACACCATGAAGCTGCTATATCCAAGAGCATCATTTCTGCCTGGAGTTGAGGGCTGAGAGTGAGGTTGGACACAGGAGGAAAAATTTCCATTTGAGCTATCCCAAAGCAAAAATTCAAATATTTGGGGTTTAAAATTTAGTCTTAATGCAGTGGGATGGTCTCTTCTGTGGAAACAGGGAGAGGAGTCACACTAGCTGTAGACTAAATAAATATTGTTAAATGCTAATCCACTTAACAGGATTACTTACTCAGTAGATTTATTGGTCATATGTGCTTTCTTAATGGACAGACACCAAGAATGCAACTGGTATTTGAAAATCTGCAATTATTTTAAGTTAGAAAGATTCTCAGGCTCAAACCTATGCTCTGCTAGCAGAACTACTGCTGCACTATCAAATGTAAGAATGTTTTGCTTTTTGTTTTGCTTTTTTTTTTTTTTTCTTTTTTGAGACAGAGACTTGCTCTGTCCCTCAGGCTGGAAAGCAGTGGTGCAATTTCAGCTCACTGCAACCGCCACCTTCCGGGTTCAAGCAATTCTCCTGCCTCAGCCTTCCAGGTAGCTGGGACTACAGGCACATGCCTCCACACCCACCAGTAGAGATGGGGTTTCACCATGTTGGCCAGGATGGTCTTGATCTCTCGACCTCATGATCCACCCGTCTGGGCCTCCCAAAGTGCTGGGATTATACGTGTGAGCCATTGTGCCCAGCCCATAAATGTTTTTCTTCTATCATCATCAAGCCTGGCTTTGTTTTCTGCCCCAAGTTCCTCTCAACTGACCCATCTAAAAGAAAGAAACATGTCCTCCTAAGTTCTGCACTCATCCAGTCAAAAATTTTTTTTAAACCTGACTAAGTAGCTCTTCTAGGGTCCAGGCTACTTGTAAGGTGTATGCTGGTTCAGATGGGACAATCTCCATAGCACACTCTCCACTCGCTTGGGGAGCTTCTGCCTACACTCCGATCCACACAGTCCTTTTCCTAAGTAGGTATTCTTCGAGGCAGCCAGTAGCAAATTATTGTGATTTCCTCCATATTTTTTTTCAGTGTCATTCAAACTGTATTGCCATGGTAATGAGATGATGAGAGGGAGGAGAGGAAGCCAGACAGTGTGGAGAGCTATCTCTTCAAGGCCACAGTGAAGCAGACAGAGTCCACTTAAGTTCCTCCCTCCACATTCCCACTACAGCTGTCAATTGGATTCTGCTGCCCCAGGGTGACCCACAGCCAAAAGTCCTTCAGATTCAGGAGGGGCAGAAGAAACAAATCCCCAGCCTGTCTTCCACGTCAACAGGGCATGCTACAAGACAGTACTTCTTCCAGATACAGAACATGCTCACAAAAGCCTTTGTCAAGGGAAGTGTTTTAAATTAACCACCATTATGGCACCTTGTCTAACCCCCATCAACCATCCCATCTCCATCAGCTGAAAAAATATCCACTCAAGGTTCCTCCTGGAGTCTATTAACAGGGACTTGCTTTTTTTTTTTTTTTTTTTTTTTTTGAGACGGAGTTTTGCTCTTGTTACCCAGGCTGGAGTGCAATGGCACGATCTCGGCTCACCGCAACCTCCGCCTCCTGGGCTCAGGCAATTCTCCTGCCTCAGCCTCCTGAGTAGCTGGGATTACAGGCACGTGCCACCATGCCCAGCTAGTTTTTTTGTATTTTTAGTAGAGACGGGGTTTCACCATGTTGACCAGGATGGTCTCGATCTCTCGACCTTGTGATCCACCCGCCTCGGCCTCCCAAAGTGCTGGGATTACAGGCTTGAGCCACCGTGCCCGGCCGGTACAGGAACTTGCTATTTTTAACCCCTACTCTATTGTTTGGTATTCCTGGCTAAGGAACAAGAGAAGAAATGAGAAGGTGGCTAGACAAAGCACTTACACTTGGCAGACAAATCAATTTCTGTTCCACCAAGAGAATGAGATTGCAAGACACAATTTACCTTGGTAGGAAGACAAAATCCTTGCCCTCACAAAGATGACTTATTTAGTATGTTGGAATAGTATACCTTTTTTTTTTTTTTAGACAGAATTTCCCTCTCGTTGCCCAGGCCAGAGTGCAATGGTGTGATCTTGGCTCACTGCAACCTCCGCCTCCCAGGTTCAAGCAATTCTCTTGCCTCAGCCTCCTGAGTAGCTGGGATTACAGGCATGTGCCACCACACCAGGTTAATTCTGTATTTTAGTAGAGATCGGGTTTCTCCACGTTGATCAGGCTGATCTCAAACTCCCAATCTCAGGTAATCCGCCCACCTCAGCCTCCCAAAGTGCTGGGATTACAGGTTTGAGTCACTGCACCCGGCCAGAATAGTATATCTTTAAATGAAAACTTAAATTACACAATACCAGTGCAGACTGAGAAATGCAATGCGAGAAAAGAATCTTTCTATGAAAGTCTAACTCACCGGATGTTACATTTCCTTGGGGTACATTTGTGTTTGCATGTGGATTCTTGAGTGTGTACATGAGAGATGGAATGTCTGCACACATGTCTGAATAAACAGATATTCCATCTGAATTCCCACTTCAGTACAGGTTGATGAATCAGTGTTGTCATGCAACTGATAACATTTTAGTTCAAATAATATTGTATGCTTTGGTACACTGAATTCACACATATTTATAGAACTCCTACCTACTGGCATTTGTCAGCACTCTGAAGGAGCATAGCACAGTGAAAAGAGCACCAGCTTAGGAGTCAAAAAACCCCTGGGTTCAAGGACAGGCTATGCTACTTACTATCATCGGAATGTGGGACATCTGGAAGATGGAGGAAATCCGAGTCCTGCCTGTCTCCTTCATAAGGGTTTTGCAAACCAGAGACTAGATGTGAGACTTTTTTACAAACAAAAGTGTACCATCCAACCAGGCCCTAGACCTCACCACTCCCTCCTGCCCTACCCCACACAGCTTTCCTGACTAGAGCTGGCCTCGATCACCAGCCTGCCCTGCAGAGACAGTCATCAGACCTAAGAAGAGGTGCCTACTTCACTCACAGTTCTGTTAATGTTCAACATTTGAATATGAGGACAAAATTAATTAAATGCAATTAACTCTCGCTCCACTACATTATCCTCCTGGGTTATATGCTGACTATGAATTCCCTACGCCCTTCCCCTCCCCAACCTCTAGCAGAGCTACTAACAAGGGGCCAAACCACAGGCCGACATTTCCCCCTCTGGGCTCCTTCTACTCCCCCAGCCCAGCTCCACCACTTAGCAGCCTTGGGCCAGGAGTTCCACCACCTCTCTGAGTCTCAACTTTCCTCATCTGTTAAATCAGGATAATAGTACCTAACTCAGAGGAGTGATCTCAAGAATAAACCAAGGTAGAGGAAGCACCAAGCACAATACTGGACCCAGGACAAGGCCCGTGGGCCAGGTAGGCCTGACCACTGGCCACTGCCACCTCCTTACCCTCCACAACGCCCACACCCACACTGCTCCGCCGCGTGTTCATCGGGGCCACAAAGAACCACTCGTTGGTCTTGTAGCTGTAGGCTTCCACCGATGCTAGGCCTGGGAGACAAGAGACTCATGAGACTTCCGTGGCGCCAGGCCTCACCCCGCTGTGTGAGAAGCAGTGAGGATGGGGGAGGAGTCCAAATGCAGGGGCTGGAAACCTAAATGTATGGCTCAGTGCCACCTCTGCATCACCATGTGACCTGTGGAAACTCCCTTGAAACACATCGTCAGTGTCTACCTGTGGGGACTATTAAGACTTTTCTCAGAGGGTGGGTTGTGAAAGGACAAGGGGTGTACCTGAAATGCATGACAAATGCAGACCATAAAAACTGCAGAGTGGAATACTTTGATTCCAAGTAGACACCTGAGGTAGCCTCACTGAACACCTATTCCAATCCCCTTCTCCCCAACTTCCTCTACCTTAGCAGTGGAAAGCTAAATACTTGCTTTCCAAGACTCCCTTGCAGCTAGGGGTGGCCAAGTCAATGAGACCTAAGCAGAAGTCTATGTGGATTTCGGAAATAGCCTTTGCTTTTACCTGGAACACAAATGTGTTGGCTGGAGCTATAATGGCCATCCTCACAATCATGAGAAAAAGGCCAAGAGAATCTTAAAGAATGTGGCCCCAATGTCCATGAGCCACTGGACCAACTCAGCACCTGCTAACCTCTAGGCTTCTTGTTTCATGAGTAAAGGAAAACCCTCATGTTTTGAGGCACAGTTTAATCAGGTTCTCTGCTAATAGCCAAAAGTAATTCCCAAAAGAAACACTGCTCCATTACCCTTTTGTTCTCTTTGTCCCACTCACTAAAGGCAGCCTCCAGAGGAACTAAAGACCCTGGAATTATACGAGTGAGGCAAAGAGAAGGCTGAGAAAAGTCCCCAAGTTGTGAAGACACAAATAAAACTCAGAGAAGTAAAAAAGACAGCTTTTCACCTCCCTGGGGGCCAAAGTAGATCATATCAGTTTAATAGAGCTACTGTCTGCAGAGACATCTACCTGGCAGTATGAGTAGAGATGAGATCACCTCTCTGAGTTTATGTCCACTATTGCTTTCAGGTTGAAATTTCAAAGCTAGATAGAATCCAGAGGCAAGGAGACTCACCTATGGTGAAACCCCACTGGCAAAGCTTCAGTGGGGTCATAGAAAGGGCAACAGAAAAAATGGGCAGCCTGGCCCACTGTGTGACCTGAGCCAGGTCTCTTCCAAGTGCCAAACTCAGCTCCCTCACCTGTCTAGCAGAGGGTTCCAAATGGAGGTCTGAGGCACGCCCCACCCCCACCCCCAGCTAAGCATGCTCTCCTTCTAAGTCTCATCTTCTGAGTAAACAGGTCCCCAGACACTGGAAAGTAGGAAAGGGACTCTGAGTGTGAGGTCCTAGAAAGCCTAGTACATGGGCAGTTACGTATTCTGTGTGGAAGAAGGCCTGGCTCTTCCCCACAAAGCTGGTTGCGGAAGAAGGCTTAAGTATGTCCCTGGGGCAGTAGCTACAAACAGACAGAAAGTTAGTCCAGAACTGGCTGAATAAAACAGGATTGCATGGAGGATGTGTCCCAGGCTGGGAGGGGTTGGGAACACACCCTGAACCTACCAGTGCTGCCATCAAAGCCTCCCACCGCGTAGAGCAAGTCGTTGAGCACTGCTGCGCCCAGCGTGCTCCGGCGCTCCTGCATGCTGGCAATGGACGTCCACTGGTCCTTCACGCCGTCATACACATCCACTGTCCGCACCCGCAGTGAGCCATTAAACCCTCCCACGGCATACACGTGGCCAGCCATGAACACCACACCTGAGGCACAGGAAACCAACACATCAAGGTCAGGTCAGGCGCATGACTGCTCATGTTGATGGATGACAGTAAGGAGCAAGACAGACACAGAAAAGGCCACCACGGAAGATGCTTTAGATATCTGGCAGTCATTATGGGATTCACTGGATTTCTTTCCTATTCGCTTTCAAATTTTGTCTGATTCAAGTGAATACCTGAATTAGTTTTAACTCACCAAGCTCATAAGAACTGACCCCAAAATAGCCAAAAACTGTGCAGGTGGCCAGGTGTAGTAACTCATGCCTGTAATCCCAGAGTTTTAGGAGGCCAAGGCAGGTGGATCACCTGAGATCAGGAATTCAAGACCAGCCTGGCCAACGTGGTGAAAACCCTCTCTACTAAAAACAAAAAAATTAGCCAGGTGTGGTGGTGTGCACCTGTAGTCCCAGCTATTAGGAGGCTAAGGTGAGAGAATCGCTTGAATCCAGAAACCAGAGGTTGCAGTGAGCTGAGATCGTGACACTGTGCTCCAACCTGGGCAACAGAGAAAGACTGTCTTAAGAAAAAAAAAAAAAAAAAATGATTATCGGTAGCTGCTACAATGGAAAGATGGCGGAGCAAGAGCAAAGAAAAATCCCTTTGGTTCCAGAAAAATCTCCTAAAAAACAGCAAGGCCTATCAAGCCCTCAAAGCCACTCAGGCAAAGCAGGCACTTTTGGCAAAGAAGGAGGAAAGGAAAAGGGCCCAGGTTTAAGCAACTGGAATCATTCCTCCACGAGTCCTGGTGGCAGACACGTGACAAGGTGCGTGTGAGATAACTAGAAGTGAAACCTCACACCTTGGAATCGCCAGATAAACATTCCTTAGCCTTTGTTATATGCATTGAAAGGATGGATGGCTTGAGTTTACTGGTGCAGAAAACCACTGCAAGACTTCGCCTAGAGAAATTTTTTCATGGTGTCTGTGTAAAAGCCACCCGCCAGAACCTAAAAATGTTGCATATAGTGGAACCTTATGTGACCTGGGGATTTCCAAATCTGAAGTCTGTCCAGGAGCTCATTTTGAAACATGGACAAGCCAAGGTCAAGAATAAGACCATCCCTTTGACAGACAACACAGTGATCAAGGAATACCTGGGGAAGTTTGGTGTCATTTGCTTGGAAGACCTCATTCATAAAATTGCCTTCCTGGGGAAGAATTTCCAGGAGATCTCATCATTCTTGCTCCCTTTCCACCTCTCAGTGGCCCATCTTGCTACCAAAAATAGAGTGAGCTTCCTCAAGGAGATGGCACACCTGGCTATCGGGGCAAACAGAGCAATCAGCCCATCTACCAGCTGAACTAGACCCAGGTGCCAAACTGCAGTAAATTTTTATCAATGAAGTGGAAGCATGTGTTTTTGGGGTTTGGAGAATTTGTATCAAGTATCTTCAGAGAAGATTGTTTTCTGCTTTATCTTCAAAAACCGGAAAGGAAGAGTCAAAGAAAAGACAGTAGCTGGCCAGGCATGGTGGCTCACACCTGTAATCCCAGTACTTCGGGAGGTTGAGGAGGGCGGATCACCTAAGGTCAGGAGTTCGAGACGAGCCTGACCAACATGATGAAACCCTGTCTCTACTAAAAACACAAAAATTAGCGGGGCATGGTGGCCCATGCCTGTGTGATCCCAGCTACTCAGCAGGCTGAGGCAGGAGAATCGCCTGAACCTGGGAGGCGGAGGTTGCAGTGAGCCAAGATCACGCCATTGCACTCTAGCCTGGGCAACAAGAGTGAAACTCCATCTCAAAAGAAAAAGCAGTAGCTTATGTTCATGGCAAGCACCTCTCATCGCAGTCCAGTTCCAGCAAAAATTCTGGCGTTTTCTACATTGGCTGCCGCCTCGTCTGAAATCAGCACATTCCATGGAGGAAAGAGTCTGCTTTGCTGCAACTCCTATCCTACGGTTTAATGTTGGTAACTGAATAACTCTAGCATTTGTATGAGGCACCCTAAGACTCCTGCAGCAGTGGACAAGCCCAGGGACATAATAAAATCTGGAGATTCCTGGGGCCTTGTTGCGAAAAAGACTTGGAATACACATAGGCAGAAAGGTACAAAAATAAATGTTCACTTGTCTCTTGTCTCTGCAAAAAAAAATAATAAAGCTGCAGGAGAGAAAAGAATGGGAGCCTGAAATGCACAGATGCTTGAAGAAACAAGGAGTAGCTCATGACTTCCGGCATGGATCGGGGACCAGCAGGGGAAAACGGCTTGCAGAAGTGGGAGACAGGGCTGCTCACCTGCTCTGCACCTCCTGGAGGGAAGCTCAGCAATCTGATCCCACCGGTCCTCCTCGAAATCATAGCATTCCACACTGCGGATTGCCTTGGGTGCCTGGCCGCCAACCACAATCATGACCTCCAGAGAGACAAGTGGACATTAGCGGGTTCTCCCCAAAATCTGGATTTATGGGTGATCTATCCCGGGTACTTCCACATGCTTATTGCCCAGGGTCTGTGGATGATCAGAGATGCCAGTTTACAGAGCTACATACATGGAGATGCTGCCCCTAGTTACCAATAGGTATGAGTATTCAAGAAAAGTCTAACAAGCATCTTCCCATAAAAACACAATCCTAAGTTCTGTTTCCCAAACGCTCCACTCAGGGGCTAGCTTGTGGGTACGTGAAGCCACGTAGGTCATCTTCTTTCATCTCAGTGCCCTCAAGATTGGGAATGGGGGGTGCTAAACCTTATATCAAAACAAACTTGAATATACTTTGAAAAAGAGTGCAGAATTTGGATGTATTTTTAAAATTGTTATTCAAAAGTATTTCTCAATGCCTAGAATGTAGGGTGCACTTACGCACTGCAGTATAAAAAGAATTGTGAAAAACTGCTGTGAGGTGGTTATTACAAAAGTTATTAAACTGATGATGTTCTGAAAACTAGCACTAGCAGTCAGTCCTATTTCCACAAGTAAGGTAGTAGCTGCCACTACCAGGTACCATGTGAAATGTGTTGTCATTGACTTGTCACCACAACTGTGAGGTAAATATCATCATCCATATTGATAGGAAAGTAAAGCTCAGAGAACATATGTAAGTGGCCCAAGGTCACACAGCTAAGAATGTAGGCAGAGACTGAAATTCAAGTCTACCTGACAGAGGGTGAGGCCAGCCACCACCCCCAACTCCTGCTCTAGAGACAGGATCCGAGCAAACACAACTTGCTGCATCTATGTTTGTCAAAACACAGGTCACTTTCCATTAGCAGGTCATGAAATCAATGTAATGGATTATGGCCAGCATATATTTTTTAAAAAGCACAGAAAGTATCATAAGAATATCATTTCGTGAAATACTTGTTTTGATTATACACACATGTGTCTTCTGGATAGCAATTTAAATGTATTTTGTATTGCAGGGCATAGTCAAAAAACAATGAAAACTACTGCTCTGATTAGGTTAATAGAACTGCCATACTTATTTGTGGTACCGATACTGTGACTTTGGTCACATGTTATTAATAAATAAAATTAAAGTACCAGTCACCTACAGTTTACATATTTTAATAAGCATGTACAGATTCACAGCTATCCCCACAATGGTGTCACTCTCACTCAATGGCATTCCAATACGCTTTCTTGAGTGGAGAGAAAGAGTGGAAATCACAACCAGCAAATTCATTTGTTCATTACCTGTAGCTTGTCTTATTTACCCAGTGGTTCTCAAACTTAAGCATACATCAGAATCACAGAGGACTTGTAAAAACACAAGCTGCTGGGCCCTATCCCCAGAGTGCAATGCGGTGGGTCTGGAGTGGAGCCCAGAATCTGCCTTTCTGACAAGTTCCCAGGTCCTGCTGCTGCTGCTCCACTCTAAGATTCATACTTTGAGAACCACTTGTTTAACCCACACTCTGTATGGATTTCCTGATGATATGCCATTAACAAATTTTGCCATTGTGAACTATCATAGTGCTTTTTACTTTCCCACATGTATTTTTGGGAAAAGAAGTGGCCATCAAAATCTGCATGAGCTTGCAGGAGCATATCCCTCAAGTGAACACTACCCACCAAACGGGAGGCAAAACCAGAGCTTACCACCATTGCTACAGATCAATCATTTATTCCCCAACATTCCAGAACAGGCTCACCCACTGCCGTGTGGGTGGTCACTGGTCATCAGATTTGGTCCACAGCTGTCTGTTACCAAAAGTGGTTGACCAGTGTTCAAAAATTAAGAAATCAGTTCTGACTTCTAAAGCATTCCAAAGGAAGCCAGGACACACAGTACAAGCTCAAGCTGCTGCTGCTGCTGCTGCTGCTGCTGCTGCTGCCAGAAAGAAACATTCTGTTCTTGACTTTCCTGCATGCCTCAGCTCAGAGGGCCCACTGCCCTGTGTCAAGAATAGCCCTTTTCAGAGTAAAGATGAATTCTACAGTACTTCCCATCTGCAATGCTTTGCTTCGACAGGCATCCATGAACAGTTCAAGGGAGATGTTAATGAACACAGCCCCTTGACAAACTCCGGACAGTGCCTAACCTACTCTTCCAGGGCAGAAAGATTGTGTTGGTAAGCATGCCCAGAACTTTCATTGTCCTTCTGGTTTTGAGTTGGTAAAGCTAAACTGAAGGCAAATACTGCAAGGATTTTCTTTGAAACCTGAGAGAGAATAAAAGCAGTTTTAAGTTTTCTCTCTGCAAGGACTTCAGGCACCCCACACCCTCCCACATGCTGTGCCCTTACTTGAAACTTTCTTCCCATCTCTGAGCACTCTGCTGTAATACCTGCTTATCTTTCCGGTCTCAGTTTACATGTTATTTCCTCCAAATTGATTTCTCTGGCCTCCAAGTCAGAGCTACACATTCCTCCTCTGAGATTTCACCTGCCCTGTGTGTTATGCATTGTGCTTGACCATTGGTGACTTGTCTTTTGTGACCCTAGACAGTAAGCCCTGCCTGGGCAGAAAATGGATCTGCCTTAGTCACCAGGATAACTCCATGTTTTATGTTGCCAGGTAAAAGTGAGGGCTCAAGTATTTATTTTGAATAAAGAATAAATGAATAAAAAGTAAATGGTATGTGCAAGGTGTTAAACAAACAATACAGAGTTTTAAAAAATGAAAAGAAAAACTAAACTTGAATGTCATTTTCTTTAGTTAAGATATGTTGGAACACCAGATCAAAATTCTGGAGACAGGAAAAAAACAAGTGAAAGAGAAATATGAGCTATATTATAATAAATGTATTATAAAAATAAAAAGAGAAAGTGAGGGCTTTTCCCATCTTTTGACTAGACCACCAAAAGAAAGTCTGCTTATTCTTGGCATAAGCTATCCAGCTTCTTTTGTAAATTAAAAAAAAAAAAAAAAAAAAAAAGGCAAGGCTTTCAGGAACCCTCACCATGCCTGAGAAACTATCTCCCACCGGGGATGTAGAGGGTACATTCATATCGGAGAAAATCTACCGCTCATCTCTGAGAACTTTCACAATTCCTTCCAAAATGCAAAATCCAAAATCCAAAATCCTTCCAAAATGCAAATTTTTTATGTTAAAGTAAAACCTGAGTAGAAAGACAAAAATGATATAAGACAGCCAGGTGCAATGGCTCACACATGTAATCCCAGCACTGCAGGTGGCAGAGGCAAGTGGATCTCTTGATTCCAGGAGTTGGAGACCAGCCTGAGCAACATGGTGAAATCTCATCTCTACAAAAATACAGAAACGAGCTGGGTATGGTGGCATATGCCTGTAGTTCCAACTACTTGGAAGGCTGAGGTGGGAGAATCACCTGAGCCCAGGAATTTGAGGCTGCAGTGAGTTGTGATTGCAGAGTCATTGCATTTCAGTCTGGGCAACAGAATGAGACCCTGTCTCAAATGAAAAAAGAATACAAGATAAAGTTTTCAAAACAAACTTGCCTTTGAGCTCATAAAACCACTGGTGAGAGATGACTTTAAACATACAAAACTTGTGCAAATATCTGAGAAAAGGAATTGTGAGGTTTTGTGGAATAGGACCATCAGTTTCGGAGTGAGCTCAAGGCTGCAGGAAGAGCAGGTACACATCTGCCTCTCTCGTGGGCATAGGAAAGTCAATTTTTTTTGTTTTATTTTTAGTTGGCACATAATAGGTACACATATTTGTGGGGTACAGTGTGATGTTTTGATACATGCATACATTGGGTAATGATCAAATCCAGGTAATCAGCATACCCACAATCTCAAATATGTCTTCCTGGTAAGAACATTCGAAATCTTCTCTTCTAGCTATTTTGAAATATACAATACATTATGGTTAACTATAGTTACCCTACTGTGCAATTGAACTCCAGAAGAATATTCCTCCTATCTAACTGTAACATAGTATCCATTGACCAGTCCCATCTCCCCTTCCCTATCTCCTCTCCCTCCTCCCTTCTCCAACCTCTGATAACCACTATTCTGCTTTCTACTTCTACAAGAGTGGCTGTTTTAGATTTCATATATAAGTGAGATCATTTGGTGTTTGTCCTTCTATTCCTGGCTTATTTCACTTAACATAATGGCCTCCAGTTTCATTCACATTGTCACAAATGACAGGATGTCACCTTTTTATTTTTATTTATTTATTTTTAAGTGGAGTCTCACTCTGTTAGCCAGGCTGGAGTGCAATGGCACAATCTTGGCTCACTGCAACCTCCACCTCCCAGGTTCAAGCAAATCTCCTGCCTCAGCCTCCCAAATAGCTAAGATTACAGGTGCCCGCCACCACATCCAGCTAATTTTTTTTGTATTTTTAGTAGAAACAGGTTTCACCTACTGGCCAGGCTGGTCTTGAACTCCTGACCTCAGGTGATCCACCCTTGTCAGCCCCACAAAGTGCTGGGATTACAGGCATGAGCCACTGTGCCAGCCTTTTTATAGTTGAATAGTATATATACCATATTTTAAAATCCATTCATCTGTTGATGGGCATTTAGGTTGATTCTGTATTTTGGCTATTGTGAATACTGCTGAAATAAACATGAGAGTACAGATGTATCTTCAACATGCTGATTTCATTTTCTTTGGATACATACCCAATAGTGGGATTGCAGGGTCACATGGTAGTTCTATTTTTAATTTTCCCTGGACACATACAACCAACCAATACAGAATCATGAAGAAATAGAAAACCCAAACAGACCAATAACAAACAACAAGATTGAATCACTAATAAAAAGTCCGTTGTCAAAGAAAAGCCCAGGACCTGATGATTTCACTGCTGAATTCTACAAAATATTTAAAGAAGAACTAATACCAATTATTCTTAAACTATTCCAAAATATTGAAAGGGACAGAATCCTTCCAAATTCATTCTTTGAAGCCAGTGCTACTCTAATACCAAACTAGACAAGGACACACACACACACAAAAAGAAAACTATAGGCCAATATCCATGATAAACACAGATGCAAAAATCCACAACAAAATACTAGCAAATGAAATTCAACAGCACATTGAAAAGATCATTTACTGTGATCAAACTGGATTCATCCTAGGAATGCAAGGACGGTTCAACATAATGCAAATCAATAAAAATGATATATCACATTAAAAGAATCAAAGACAAAAACCACATGATCATCTCAATAGATGCAGAAAAAGCACTTGATAAAATTCAACTTCCCTTCACAATAAAAACTCTCAACAAATTAGATATAGAAGAAATGTACCTCAACATAATAAAGGCCATATGTGACAAACTCACAGCTAACATCATACTGGAAAGGGGAAAGTTGAAAGCTTTTCCTCTAAGAACTGGAACAAGACAGGGATGCCCACTTTCTCCACTTCTATCCAACATAGTACTGGAAGTCCTAGCCAGAGCAATCAGGCAAGAGAAAGAAATAAAGTACCTCCAAATTGAAAGGAGAAAGTCAAACTGTACCTGCTTGCAGACAATATAATCTTATATATTAAAAAGCCTAAAGATGCCACCAAAAAACTATTAGAATGAATAACTGAATTTGGCAAAGTGAGAGGATACAAAATCAATACATAAAAGTTAGCATTGTTTCTATGCACTAATAGCAAACTACCTGAAAAAGAAATCAAGAAAAAAACTCATTAACAAAAAATAAATAAATAAGTAAAGTACCTAGGAATAAATTTAACCATGGAGGTAAAAGATCTCTACAATGAAAACTCAAAAACATTGATGAACGAAATTGAAAAGGACACAAATAAATGGAAAGATATCCCATGATCATGGATTGAAAGAATTAATAATGTTAAAATGCCCATACTACCTAAAGCAATCTACAGATTCAATGTAATCCCTATCAAACTACCAATGACATTCTTCACAAAAATAGAAAAAAAAATCCTAAAACTCATATGGGACCACAAAGGATCCTGAATAGCCAAATAATCTCGAGCAAAAAAAAAAAAAAAAAAAAGCACAAAAAACAAAAAACAAAAACAAAAACCAAAGCTGGGGACATCACACTACCTGACCTCAAAATACATAGCAAAGCTATAGTAACTAAACCAGCATGGTACTGGCATAAAAACAGACATGTGGCCGGGCGCAGTGGCTCACACCTTTAATCCCAGCACTTTGGGAGGCTGAGGTGGGTGGATCACGAGGTCAAGAGATCGAGACCAGTCCGGTCAACATGGTGAAACCCCATCTCTAATAAAAATACAAAAATTAGCTGGGCATGGTGGTGCATGCCTGTAGTCCCAGCTACTCGGGAGGCTGAGGCAGGGGAATTGCTTGAACCCAGGAGGCAGAGGTTGCCGTGAGCCGAGATCACACCATTGCACTCCAGCCTGGGTAACAAGAGCGAAACTCCGTCTCAAAAAAAAAAAAAAAAAAGACATGTAGACCCATGGAATAGATTAGAAAACCCAGAAATAAATCCACCATTTATGGCCAACTGATTTTCCACAAAGGTGCCAAAAGCACACACTTGACAAGGTGTTAATACCCAGAATATATAAGAAACTCAAATAACTCAATAACAGAAAAACAGATAGTCTGATTTAAAAATGGGCAAAAGATCTAAATAGATATTTCTCTAAAAAAATATGAATGATCAAGTATATGAAAAAATAATTTAACATCACTAATCATCTAGGGAATGCAAATGAAAACCACAATGAGATATCACCTCATCCCAATTAGAACATTTACTGTAGAAAAGACAAAAGATAACAAATGCTGGCAAGGACGTGGAGAAAGAGGAACTCATATACCCTGTTGGTGGGAATGTAAATTAATACAGCCCAGTATGGTCAAAAGAAATCCAATTTTTATAGCAGGTGTTGCAAGAAGCCATCATACGTGGAACACTATACCCAACACTGTGTTGATCATGCAGAGTGAAAAGAATAAATGTCCTATCATGAATGCTAATGGATAGTTGTTTCCATAGATATCTGATGTTAGCAACCAATTAGGCAAATATGAGTATTTCCCACAGTCTACATGTATCACATCTCTGAAATAACAAACTTCTAGCTACTTATGAATACCACAGGATATTAGAGAAAGAGACTTGAACTATTCTCACCTACAAGTCCTCATTTTATATTCCAGAAACACTCAGGCCCAGGGAGTTCAACAAACATGTTTCCTTTCTTTCCCCAACACTCCTAAACCCCAATTTACTTAAGATTTATGATGCCTTTATTAGAAATTACTGAATCAAATCAGCTTATTTAGAAATCACTATTTTTAACATTTATCTTTCAAGGTAACCCTGAGTAAGAACTATCAGTCATGTACAAATCACAAACTAAAGAACTATTTCTAGGCGAACAAGCATGCTAGACTGAACATAATTCAGTCACTCTCATGAACTGCAGCATACTTAGGAATCTGGCAAGGTTCTGATCCCAAGTCTCAACTGTCACTGTGCTGAAGGCTGCAGAAGTTCTGGTGAATGGAGGGCTCTGACTGACAGAATATGAGTGAGCTGAACTCCACTGCAGCAGGGACAATTATTAGATACCTCCCAAGGAAAAATACTCTTATTTTTGAAAAGTCAAATAGCCATTTATTCTAGGGAGATTAGTGAGCCCATGGGAAAAACTGATTCCTTAGGAAGGAAATTTTATTCCCAGCATAATATTTTAAAAAATAAATATATGATGTTTTCTTGCTCACATAGATGACTCTGATTCCACACATGTGACTGTGGGATTGAAGGCATGTTGGTCCCTCCTCACTGAAATCACAACCACCCTGTGTCTGAGAGCCATTAGGTGCCAGGGACTAGCCAGGGAAAAGGACAATCCATGAAGAGAGTAGAGATTTCCAGCCTACGTGTAGATCAAGACCCTAGCCCTGGCCTCAGGATTACATAGGTCATTCAAATTTCCACTCAGGTAAGAGGAACAATCTGGACTCTACACATTTTTTTCATGGGGCAAGAGTAGAATGTATGTCCAAACTCTCTTCTGTGACCGGTGAGCTGGGCAGAAGGCAGGCCCAGCCAGTCGGTCCCTCGGGCCAGGGCAGGAAGCGAGAGTCTCTCTTACCCTGGTGCGTGGGGCCGCAGGGCTAACACCAACAATTCATCCGAAGGAGCATGTCGAGGTCGAGCCAGAAGACTTGTCCAAGCAGGTTCCTGAGCAACAGTTGCTCTAGGCAAGTACTGACAGCAAGGTGCAGAGACAATGGGGGTCTAAGAACCAGGTAATATGAGGACAAGGCCCAGGGGGAGAGAGGAGGAGTGGAAAAAATGGGCTTTGGAATCAGACACATCTGGGCCCAAATGTAATATGTATACATACATATATATGTATACATATTACATTTGGGCCCAGACATATGTATCTCACACACACACACACACACACACACACACACATACACACACACACACACACACACAGCTGTGTGGCTATGAGCAAGACATTTAACATTGCTAAGCCTCATTTTCATAACTTGCAGTATCAGGGTAATAGGATGCTTCCCATATGGGTGTCAGGAGGCTTAATAGTGCCAGCATCACCATTATTTTCAAAGGCAGGTGCTAAAAAGCAGACTCCCAATAAAAGGGAGAAAAAGATACTAGGAACCTATGAAGGGAGGATAAGTGCCACTAATTCTGGGGGTGATTGTGGGGATTTTTCAGGACCCCAGGGTGTGGACCAAGGTAGAAGGGGGCAGTGCCCATCCAGGGGCCTGGCCCAAATGAGAGGTCATCACACCCAGCCTGTCAACAGTTTCTTCCAACACCATCTACTAAAAGAAGGACAGCCCAATTCAGGAGCAAGCCACCCACTTCCAGCCCAAATGGTGTTTCGGCAGCATTTTTAAGGAGCTGAATAGAGATGCCAACTGAACTGGAATGACAGTGAAAAGTGCCAGGTTCAGTACATTTCCAAAAAGTTCATTTGCATCTTCCTGAAACCTCATTTCCTTGCTGCCATCTGTGGAACAGGGTAACGTAGGCGCATTCTGAGTGGCTGGGAGACAGCCTCTGGTTGTCCATGGCAACCGAGGCTTAGGGAAAGTGCTGGGTGGTGAATGTGTGGGAGTCAAGATGATGCAGTTAGCTGTTCCAGCTGGGATGTGTCAGTATGCTCTGTGCATATAAGGCTCAGAAAAAACACCCTTATTAGCCTCTGCAGCTATCTCAAGGCAGAGTCCTGTTCCTCTCAGGGAAGGGCCTTGGCTCGCAAACAGAGTTACTGCTGAGGATTGCTGGATATAGTGCAAGTTGCTCTCCACCACGTTGTTTTTCAAAGTTTGCTCTACCAGAAAGCCTATCTGGACTGATTTCATGAAAGCCCAAACCACCCTGCCCTTGGAATTCCTATGCCTGCTTCTCCAACTAGTCCAATTACCTCCTAATTTCTCTTCTTCCTCTACTTATTTGGTTTTTCAAATAGGATAGAATATTCATAATTTCTATCTTACTTTCTCAGAGAGACTGCTTAAAATTAAAAGTCCCCAAAGCGCAGGATCACGTTTCTTTCAACACAGCATTCGGCTACAATGCTTTTGTGACATTTGGAGGTAATACAATAAAACAGTTCAGAGCGCAGGACCTCGGGCCAGTCATCCTAGGCTTAAATCTCAACACAGCCATTTACTAGTTGTGCTTTAAAGATGGGTCACAAGTTCTGTGGTACTCCTACACTCAGACATGGAACTTAATGCCTCCCCTCTTGAGAGTGGGCTAGACTTAGTGACTTGTATCTAGCAAATAAAAGACACAAGGGACAGGACATGGATTTTGACATTAGGTTATAAAAAGACTACAGCTTCTGTATTAGGTATGTGCTCTCACTTTCTTGCTCTAGAATAACTCTCTCTGGAAGAAAGCCAGCTGTCATGTCATGAGGACACTCAAGCAGCTTATGGAGAGACCCACATGGCAAGAAACAGGCCTGCCAGCAACCACATGAGTGAGCTTAGAATCAGATCCTCTCCAAACAAGCCTTGAAATAACTGTACCCCAACCAGCAGCTTAACTGTATGAGAGACCCTGGGCCAAAAGGACCCAGCGAAGCCACTCCAGGATTCCTGCCCACAGAAACTGTGAGATGATAGATGTTTATCGTGTTAAGCCATCAGAATTAGGGTAATTTGTAATGCAGAAATAGATAACTAATACATAATGAGTGGGTGACATAACCCAAGGTCCAATTTCCTCATCTGCAAAATGGGGATAATTATAGTTATGAAAATCCTAAGAGATAACAAATATAAGTCATTTAGCCCAGTGGCTGGCACATGGTAAGTGCTCAGTAATTGAGATCTGCTGTTACCATTATTGTGGGGATTAGTATCACGTAGTTTAAAAGCCCAGGCTTTGAGTCGGCCAGACCTGGATTCAAGTCTTCCCACTGCCACTTAAGAGCTGTAAAGCCCTGGGCAAGTCACTGAGTCTCCCTCAATCTCACTGAATTTTGGTTTTCTCCGATCTTAAAGCCTCCAGAGTTGTAATAAAGACATAATAAGATAGTGGACATTATGTACTTAGGCTAGTAATGCAAAGAAGCTGCTCAGTAATTAGTAATTAAACAATACTACTTGTATCATCATCAATACCTTCAGTGATGAAGACAAGGACAATGACCCAGGGAAGAAGATGCAAAGTACAAATTATTCTCTGTGGTCAGCAGAGGGTGTAAACCAGTTTTCTCCTGCAGTCATCTGAACTGGTTTCTGGATGTTCCCTCTCACAGACAATTCACATTTGACCTTGGAGACACAGCTCCTGTCAGCTCCTGCAGAAAGCTTTCCTTAACCCCTTACCCTCTCTTTGCTCTCAGAGTGTTTTGCCTGTACCCCCACAAGGGCATTTAATCACTTCATTGGAATTGTCCTTGCACAGCTGTTTCCCCTCCTCCTGGTCTGGGAGTTCTCTGGGAAAGAGACCAGTTCATATGAGCCTTCATGACTCCAGTGCTTACCTCAGTGCCTGGCAATTAGTGATTTCTGTATGGAAGTATGTTGGATGGCTGAATTAAAAAGTAATGAACTGGCTGGGCATGGTGGCTCAAGCCTGTAATCTCAGCACCTTGGGAGGCTGAGGAGGGTGGATCACCTGAGGTCAGGAATTCAAGACCAGCCTGGCCAATATAGTGAAACCCCATCTCTACTAAAAATACAAAAAATTAGCCAGGCATGGTGGCAGGTGCCTGTAATCCTAGCTACTTGGGAGGCTAAGGTAAGAGAATCACTTGAACCCAAGAGGTGGACGTTGCAGTGAGCTGAGGTCATGCCATTGCTTTCCAGCCTGGGCAACGAGAGCAAAACTCCAACTCAAAAAAAAAAAAAAAAAAAAAATCAACAAGACAGAAAATTAACAAGGATATCCAGGACCTAAACTCAGACCTGGGCCAAGCAAACCTTATAGACATTTACAGAACTCTCCACTCCAAATCCACAGAATATACATTCTTCTGAGCACCACATCACACCTACTCTAAAATTGACCACATAATTGGAAGTGAATCACTCCTCAGCAAATGCAAAAGAATGGAAATCATAACAAACAGTCTCTCAGACCACAATGCAATCATGTTAGAACTCAGAATTCAGAAACTAACTCAGAACCGCACAGCTTCATGGAAACTGAACAACTGGCTCTTGAACGTTGACTGAATAAACAATGAAATGAAGGCAGAAATAAAGATGTTCTTTGAAACCAACGAGAATGAAGACACAACATACCAGAATCTCTGCAACACATTTAAAGCAGTCTCTAGGGGAAAATATATAGCAATAAATGCCCATATGAGAAGCAAGCAGAGATCTAAAATTGACACCCTATCATCAAAATTGAAAGAGCTAGAAGAGCAAGATAAAAAAACTCAAAACCTAGCAGAAGACAAGAAATATGTAAAATCAAAGCAGAACTGAAGGAGATAGAGACACAAAAAACCCTTCAAAAAATCAATAAATCCAGGAGCTGGTTTTCCAAAAAGATCAACAAAATAGACCAGATTAATAAAAAAGAAAAGAGAGAATAATCAAATAGATGCAATAAAAAAATGATAAAGGGGATATCACCACAGATTCCACAGAAATACAAACCATTATCAGAGATTATTACAAACAACTCTGGAAGAAATGGATAAATTCCTGGACACTTGCATACTCCCAAGCCTAAACCAGGAAGAAGTTGAAACCCTGAACAGACCAATAACAAGGTCTGAAGTTGAGGCAGCAATTAAGAGCCTACCACCCAAAAAAAGCCAAGGTCCAGATGGGTTCATAGTCTAATTCTACCAGACATACAAAGAGGAGCTGGTACCATTCCTTCTGAAACTATTCCAAACAACCAAAAAAGAGGGAATCCTTCTCAAATCATTTTATGAGACCAACATCATCCTGATACCAAAACCCGCAGAGACTCAGCAAGAAAAGAAAACTTCAGGCCAATATCCATGATGAACATAGATGAAAAAATCTTCAATAAAATACTGGCAAACACAGTGCAACAGCACATGATCAAGTAGGCTTCATCCCAGGGATGCAAGGCTGGTTCAAAATATGCAAGTCTATAAACATAATCCACCACATAAACAGAACCAAAGACAAAAACCACATGATTATCTCAACTGATGCAGAGAAGGCCTTTGACAAAATTCAACAGCCCTTTATGCTAAAAACCCTCAATAAACTAGGTATTGACAAACGTATCTCAAAATAATAAAAGCTATTTATGACAAACCAACAGCCAATATCATACTGAATGGGCAAAAACTGGATGCATTCCCTTTGACATCTGGCACTAGACAAGGATGCCCTCTCTCACCACTCCTATTCAACATAGTATTGGAAGTTCTAGCCAGAGCAATCAGGCAAGAAAAAGAAATAAAGGGTATTCAAATAGGAAAGGAGGAAGTCAAATTGTCTCTATTTGCAGATGACATGATTGTATATCCAGAAGACCCCAACATCTCAGCCCAAAATCTCCTGAAACTGATAAGCAACTTCAGCAAAGTCTCAGGATACAAAATCAACGTGCAAAAATCAAAAGCATTCCTATACACCAATAACAGACTTAAAAAGAGCCAAATCAAGAATGAACTGCCATCCACAATTGCTACAAAGAGAATAAAATACCTAGGAATACAACTATCAAAGGATATAAAGGACTTCTTCAAGGAGAACTACAAACCACTGTTCAACAAAATAAGAGAGGACACAAACAGATGGAGAAACATTCCATGTTCATGGTTAGAAAGAATCAATGTCGTAAAAATGGCCATACTGCCCAAAGTAATTTATAGATTCAACGCTATCTCCATCAAGCTAACAATGACCTTCTTCACAGAACTGGAAAAAACCACCTTAAACTTCATATGGAACCAAAAGAGAGCCCACATAGCTAAGTCAATTCTAAGCAAAAAGAATAAAGCAGGAGGTATCACACTACCAGACTTTAAACTATACTACAAGGCTACAGTAATCAAAACAGCATGGTACTGGTACCAAAACAGAGATATAGACCAATAGAATAGAGCAGAGGCCTCGGAGGCAACACAACACATCTACAACCATCTGATCTTTGACAAACCTGACAAAAACAAGCAATGGGGAAAGGAGTCCCTGTTTAATAAATGGTGTTGAAAAAACTGGCTAGTCATGTGCAGAAAGCAGAAACTGGACACCTTCCTGACACCTTACACTAAAATTAATTCCAGATGGATTAAAGACTTAAAATAAGACCTAACACCATAAAAACCCTAGAAGAAAATACAGGCAAAACCATTCAGGACATAGGCGTAGGCAAGGACTTCATGACCAAAACACCAAAAGCATTGGCAACAAAAGCCAAAACAGACAAATGGGACCTAATCAAACTCCACAGCTTCTGCACGGCAAAAGAAACAGTCAGTAGAGTGAATCAGCAACCAACAGAATGGGAAAAAATTTTTGCAGTCTACCCTTCTGACAAAGGGCTGATATCCAGAATCTACAAAGAACTAAAACAGATTTACAAAAAAAAAAAAAAAAGCCCATTCAAAACTGGGCAAAGGATATGAACAGACACTTTACAAAAGAAGACATACATGAGGCCAACAAACATATGAAAAAATGCTCATCATCACTGGTCATTAGAGAAATGCAAATCAAAACCACATTGAGATACCATCTCACGCCAGTTCGAATGGCAATCATTAAAAAATCTGGAGACAACAGATACTGGAGAGGATGTGAAGAAATAGGAACACTTTTACACTGTTGGTGTGAGTATAAATTAGTTCAACCATTGTGGAAGACAGTGTGGCGATTCCTCAAGGATCTAGAAATAGAAATTCCATTTGACCCAGCAATCTCATTACTGGGTATATATCCAAAGGATTATAAATCGTTCTACTATAAGGACACCTGCACACAAATGTTCATTGCAGTACTGTTTACAATAGTAAAGACCTGGAACCAACCCAAATGCCCATCAATGATAGACTGGACAGGGAAAATGTGGTATATACACACCATGGAATATTATGCAGCCATCAAAAACGATGAGTTCATGTCCTTTGTAGGGACACAGATGAAGCTGGAAACCATCATTCTCAGCAAACTGACACAAGAGTAGAAAATCAAACACTACATGTTCTCACTCATAGGTGGGTTTTGAACAATTAGAACACATGGACACAGGGAGAGGAGCATCACACACTGGGATCCATTGGGGAGAAATAGGGGAGGGACAGCAGGGGGTGGGGAGTTGGGGAGAGATAGCATGGGGGGAAAAGCCAGACATAGGTGATGGGGAGGAAGGCAGCACATCACACTGCCATGTGTGTACCTATGCAACAATCTTGCATGTTCTTCACATGTACCTCAAAACCTAAAATGTAATTTAAAAAAAAAGCAATGAATGAATGCATACATGATTGTTTATAGCTGGATTTCAGATTAAAAAACAAAAAACAAAGAGACTTACAACCTTTTTAACCCCCCAGGAATGACAACTGGATTCATTCAAATTTGGACTTGTTGGCTTGAATCAAACATTCTGGGGTCAACCTACATTAGTGATCAAAGGAGGATATAAAGTAGGTCATAAATCCTTACTAAATCCATGTGAAAACACAGGTATGAATGATGATAAGACCACCAGGAAAAAATGAGGGGTAATATAAATGGTCAGTGTTAAGTTTCTATGAGGCTATTTCTTCTTTAAAAATCTATTTCTTTAATTGAGGCCGTGTGCCAAGGACACAGATGAGTAATGCCTGCTGCCATGGAACCTACAATTGCGTGGAGGAGCTAAAACTCTAGAAGAGAGCCCTAAATGCCTGCCTGAAGCATCAGCCTGGGCTACTCAGTTATCTCCTCAAACTATAGTCCTTGTTGTTCAGAAAGCAATGAAGCCATCACCAACCTGACCTCTCCCCCATTAAATAATCTTTCTCATCAATCACGTTTCTATGTATCAGCAATAAACAATTAGAAATTGGAATTTCATAAGAAAAATTTACAATAGCATCTAAAACAATAAATGCCCAGGGATAAACCTAAGAAAAGACACATAAGACACATAAACTGAAAACTATAAAACACTGATGAGATAAATTGAAGAAGACCTGCATAAACAGAGTTATACTGTGTTCATGGATCTACAGATTTAATATTATTAAGATGGCAGTTGCCACATTTGATCTAGACATTCAACACCATTCCATTCAGAACTGCTACAAGCTTTTCTGTAGATAGACAAGATGATTCTGAAAGTTAATGGAAATGCAAAGAACATAGAATCACAAAACGACTTTGAAGAACAGAACTGGAGGACTTCTACTACCTAATTTCAAGACTTACTAGAAAGCTAGGAATTGAGGCAACATGGTATTGGTGTAAAGGTAGACAAATAGATAAAATGAAACAGAAGAGAGTCCAGAAATAGATCAACACATATACAGTCAATTATTTATTTTTAAAAAGTAACAGAGAATCTTTCCAATAAATAGTGTGGAACAACTGGACATTCATATGCAAAACAAACGAAACTTAGGCCCTTACCTCATGCAACAACCACATTAAAAAATAAATAAAATAAAAAACTTCGCAAAATGGATCCACAGACCTCAATGAAAAACCTAAAAGTCGTAGAGGAAAGTATAGGAGAAAATCTGTGACTTCAAATTAGGCAAATATTTTTTAATATAGAACATAAAATAAACCACAACAGAAAAAAAAAAAGGAAAAACTAAAAACTTCTTTACTTCCAAGTACAGCCACCATGGAAAACAGTATGGAACTTGCTCAGAAAAATAAAAATAGAACCACTCTATAATCCAGCAATCCCACTATTGGGTATATGTCCAAAGGAAATGAAATCAGTATGTCAGAGAGATATCTACTCTCATGTTCATTGCAGCATTACTTGCAATAGCCAAGAAGTGGAATCTAGCTAAATGTCCATCAACAAATGAATGCATAAAGAAACTGTGGTATACATACATAATATAACACTATTTAGCCTTAACAAAGAAGGAAATCCTATCATCTGCAACAATATGGATGAACCTGGAGGACATTACATTAAGTGAAATAAGCAAAGCACAAAAGGCCAAATAACATACAATCTCACTCATATGTGGGATCTAAAAAAGTTAAACTCAAAGAAGCAGAGAATAGAATGGTGGTTACCAAGAGATAGGGGAAGGAGTTGGCTGGTAAGATGTTGATCAAAGGATACAAAATTTCAGTGAGATGGAAGAAATACATTCAAGAAATTTATAGTACGACATGGTGACTATAGTTAATAACAATGTATTATATTCTTGAAAATAGTTAAGAGAATAGATTTTAAGTGTTCTTACCACAAAAAAAAGTGTATGAGGTAATACATATGTTAATTATCTAAATTTAGCCATTCCCCAATGTATCTATATTTCAAAGCCTCATGTTGTACATGATAAATGCATATCATTTTTGTCAATTAAAAAATTAGTTTAAAAAATTATCTTCCAAAGATCCTGCCAAGAAAATGAAAATATAAGGCACGGGTTGGGAGAAAATATTTGCACAATATACATCTTATTAAAGACTTGTATCCAGAATATATAAAGAACGTTTACAACCCAGTAAGAAAACAGTAACACAATTTTTCAAATGGACAAAAGATTTTAACAGACACTTCACCAAAGAAGAAATATGGGTGGCAAATAAGCACATGAGAAAATCTCAGCATCATTAATGATTAGAGAAATGCATATTAAAACCACAGTGGGATACAACCATATACCTACTAGGATGGCTAAAATTTTTTTAAATAGATAATGCCAAGCAGTAGCAGGACTGCAGAATAACTGAAACTCATATATTGCTGGTGGAAATGCATAATAGTACAGCCATTTAAAAAAACAGTTTAGCAATTTCTTATAAAGTTAAACATATACTTACCACACAACCCAGCAATCCTACTCCTAGGTATTTACCCAAGAGAAATTAAAACATATGTCCACACAAAGATCTGTAAGTGAAATCACAGCAGCTTTATTTGTAACAGCCAAAAATGGACACCCAAATGTCCACCAACTGGTGAATGGATAAGTTATGGTTCATCCATACAATGGAATGTTACTTAGTGATAAAAAGGAATGAACTCCTGATACGTGCAACAACATGGATGAATCTCAAATGCATTATGGTAAGAAAAAGAAGCCAAGCTCAAAGGACTACATACAGCATGATTCCATTTGTATGACGCTCTAGAAAAGGCAACACCAGAGGTACAGAAATCAGATCAGTAGTTGTCAGAGGCTGAGAGTAGAAGAGGACTGACTGCAAAGCAGTACATGGAAACTTTCTGCAGTGATTAAAATATTCTGTCTTTTGACTAGGATGATGGTTATATGACTGTACATTTGTAAAAACTAGTCACATTGTATCTCTAAAATGTGTGAATTTTACTGCACATAAATTATTATATCTCGATTAATCTAAAAGAAAATAATCTCTTTAAACCACTACCAAAACGTCAAAGCTGTTTCTCAGGAAGTAGTTTGGTGTAAAAGGAAAAGCATGGACTTTGGAGTGGGACAGACCAAACCCCAGCTCTGCACTTAGCCAGTATTTAACTGGGCAGGTTTCTTAACCTTTCTGAGTAATCTCAGTAAAGTGGGGATATGAAGAGTACAGATCTATTACTGTGATAATTTAGACAGTACACAACCTGATAATACCTAAGTGATTGTTTCCCTCAGCATATCCCATTCATTCCTCAAGCCCTCAGTGGGAATCTCCTTACTAATTTAAGTGCTCAAATAACGGCAATAAGAGTACAGTTTAAGAAGCAGGTTAAACAATATGACCTTAAATCATTCAAGGATTAAAGACAGGAGAACAATGAGACAAAGAGCAATAATGTCTTCTTTATTTCTTTAACAGATTCTAAGAAAGCCATGGTTCCAATTGCCTGCAGAAGGCTAGATGCCCAGGAATCTAAATGTTTCATTCAGAAAATAAATGGTTCCTAAGGAGTAGGGATGACAGGAAGATGGCTTTGACCTCCTGAAACAAGGAGTAGACTCTTTCTCAGCAATAGATTCAATCCCTGGGATGGAACAGGGGTGATGCTTGAGTCCAGGCTCAGGCATAAACTGGGCTTTAATTTCAAAACTATCTTTTTATGGGTATATGGGGTAAGAGCTAGACATGGAGTCCAGAAAAGGAGAGGTCACTGGGTATGGTTTCTACACAAAAAAACTGGGCCAGCATTGAACCATTCCCTTAGCTCCAGACTACACTCCTCAGGCAAAGATGTTATTCATCTGATATCACAGAGGATGAGAACCACCATTTCCAAAGAGAAACGTCACAGACAGAAGACCAGCTGAAAACCCAGGGAAGTAAACAGGCTTAATAAAAAACAGTGCATTTAGAATCAACATTCTCAAGACATGAAACTTTTGGAAAATTAGATCATCATAAAGATAGTGTTCAAACCAATGGGGGAAAAGAGAAATTAATGACTAAAATAACTTTGAGGCAACTGGCTCCTCATTCACAATGCAAATAAAACTGAATCCCTGCCCTCACTCCTTACACACACACACAAATTCTAAGTGCACTAAAGATTCAAATGTAAAACAAAAATTATAAAAGCACTTGAAGAAAACATGGAGACATTATTTAAATAATTTCAGAGTAAGGAAAACATTTCTAAAAAGACACGAAGCCAAAGCTATAAAGCAAAAGACAGATCAATTTGAATACTTGAAAACTGTGTTTTTTTGGACTAAACAATTACTATAAACAAGAGGCAAACTGCAAACTAAGAAAAAAAATATTTGAAATACATACATAAAAGACCTAACCTCTTTAATGTACAAAGAGCCTTTAAAAACTAAAAATAAGGCCAGGCACAGTGGCTCACACCTATAATCCCAGAATTTTAGGAGGCCAAGGTGGGTGGATTGCTTGAGTTCAGGAGTTCGAGACCAGCCTAGGCAACATGGTGAAAACTTGTCTCTAAAAAAAAATTAAAAGAAAACAAATTAGCTGGGTGTGGTGACACACACCTGCAGTCCTGGCTACTCGGGAGGCTGAGGTAGGAGGATCACTTGAGCTTGGAAGGTGGAAGCTGCAGTGAGCTGGGATCACTCCACTGTACTCCAGCCTGGGTACAAGAGCAAGATTCTGCCTCAAAAAAATATTGATAAAAAACATACAATCTAATAGGAAAAATGAGCAAGACCATGAACAGAGAATTCTCCAAACTAGAAATACAAATGCCAAAAATCATATGAAACCAAGATTAATCTCACTCCCAATGAAAGAAATACAAACTAAAACAAGATACCACCTTTTAAAGGATACTTGACACAGAAATGTTTATAATACCAAAAAAAAAGAATTACTGTAAAGCCCATCAGTAGAGGACTGTCCATAATATGTACATAATAGTGCACAAGTACAATTAAACACCACGTACCATTACAATTTAAATTGTAACTGGTTTCACCTATACTGATAATATTAAAAGCAGTCTGTACCACATGGCTGCATGTGGGGAAAAACATTTCAATCTGTATAGCAATACACTGCACCTATTTGTGAAAAAGTGCATAGAGACATGTCTGAAAGAAAATTTATCAAATAATAGGGGTTTTTTTTTTACCCTAGGAGACCTTTCAAGTGACTTTTACTTTATTTCAAAATTGTACTATCTTTTTAATAATCTACAGTAAGCACATATGTCTATAATTAAAGAAAGCTATTTTCATTTTGAAAAACATGAAGAATATGAAGAGTTTCAATGTAATATTTCAACCAAATGAAACAAAAGGCATTAATCTGCAGTAAGACCAATGTCCAGCCACACAAAGGCCTTGCCTTGCAGCTGTGCCTTCTTCTAACCTGCACTAGGCAGCATGAGACTGACAGACAAGTATGCACTCTCGGGTTTACAAAGGTGAAGCCAGGTGCAGGATGGTATGGACTCAGAGAACAGGATTGGAGAGTGATAAAGACTCAGTTCAAATGCTCGTTCTAGCTGTGTTGACCTTGGGCAAGTCAATTAACTTCTCTGAACCTCAGTTTCCTCCTCTATAAAAGTAGGATAGTAACTGTCTCTACCTTATAGGGTTGTTGAAAAGATTAAATAAGATATGCAAGTGATACCCTCAGCATTCAACAAAGGTTAGCTGCTTGTATTATTATCTGGGACACTGAGACATTTGTTCACATTGCAACCAATATATTCCCCATGATCCAAGGTCATGGAGCAGAGGGGAAAGAAGGTCCTGCAAACTTCAGAGAATTCCAACACCTGGTCTTGGAAAACAACATGCTTCTCTAACCACTATGAAACCTTCCTGGAAGAAGCAGGCAGGGAGGAGGGCAGCCAGCTGGAAAGAGGAGGAGGAGGATGAAGCAAGGGCCTAAATAATTTCCTGGTGCTGCCTACTGCATTGTCCATGAGACAACATCACCCACTCCGCTCTGCCCACCTTTCCTCCTGGGTTGACTGATTCCTTCCCCCAGACATCAGCATTTTAAACTCCTAGAATGACTACTTTGGCACCAAGTCAGATAGGACTTCAGGAATCGGGTGGAGCATCCTTCATTCTGTAGATGAGGAGCCTGAGGGTCCAGGAGGAAAAGAGACTCCCAGGAAACCAAAGCAGCCAGCACACACCATAAACTCTAGATCTCTAGATCTTGGGGTCCCCTCGTATGTCTTCCTTCCTTTTCCCTGACTGCTCCCTCACAAATGCTCATTTCCCCCATTTCCTTCCCCTGCTTCATGACCTGTCAAACTCCTCAATTTGACAGGGTCTCTTTTCTAGGGACCCCTTTTCTCTTCTCTGGCAGCCCTAATTCTCCTTTATGTCCTTCCCTGAAGTGGGGGAAAGAAACAGACTGGGACTGTTCTGACTCAAAGCATGGCCTAGAAAGAGGACCAGTATGGCCATCACTAAGTGAAACCAACGTAGCCATCCCTCTGCTTCCAACAGAAATAGAGCACAAGCCATGGTGTGAAATGAGAAGGCAGGGTGGGAGTGAAGGGGAGCTCTGAGTTATTCTCAAACCTCCCTGATGACACTGGAGGTTACCTTGAAACTCTTAGGAAAGGAAGACCCCAGAAGAGTGAGGTACCAGCAGATTCAAGAGGAACCAGCAGACTCCATCTCCTAGGTTGTAAATGCAACCAAGATGCAGGGCAGCCATGGGTGAGGAAAGACTTGGAGGCAGGAGTGGAAGGCCACTTTCCCAGGGCATAGTCCTGACTCTTGGCGATCATTGGGCTGGGGCTTACCTTGGGAAGGCTGACTGGAGTCCTGGGCTTGGTCCTTGGGTTCTTAATCAACAGCCTCTGATCCAGAGGAAGAAGATGGTATTTCATGGCCTCAATGAGGAAGTCTTTACAGGTGTTGTTATTCTTTATCAAAGCTTCTTCTTCAACCGTCTAGAGGTAACAATCCACAGGTGATCCTAGAGCAGAGCTCAGCCACATTTCCCAAGCTTTCTCCCTGGGCTCAGTCATTCCTGTACTCCCACACTCATTCATTTCTTCACCACATCATCTCAGACCCAAAGAGTTACAACTTAACTGCTCACCTCCTGCACCTTAAGAGCACAGTGGGATAAGGGATCAAGCTCTGGCATTAGACCAGATCCACTACATAACTTCTCTGATCCTCAGTTTCCTCATCTGTAAAATGGGCATGTTAAAGGTATCTACAACCTCACCAGTTTTGTTTGTTTTGAGGCTTAAATGAGTTTATGCAAAACAAAAGACAAATAGCCACCCTAAAAGCCTCTAAACACATTTCTCCTGATTTGAATACATTGTAATGTTTAGGGCAAACAGACATCTGAGAGGAGGAGTGAAAGAGGAAAGGGTGTGGGGGCCATCAGCCAACCTTTGGAGGCATTAAGCAAATTAAGCTTGTCAAGGAGAAAGATTCATATCTATTGTCTTATAGTGAAGGTCTCAGGTCAGAAAATCCACTAGTGAGGCTCTTTGTAACAGAGTAACAACATCAGAGCAGAAAAATTATCCTGCACTAAGTACCACCTATTGACCTCACCTAGGACTCCACCTAAGTTGGAGCTGGGGCTTCTTCACCTTTTATTCCATAGCTCAGGACCTACGCAGGCACTCAGCAAATGTAAGCCTGAAGGTTTCACCAGCAAGACCAAGCATGAAGCCATTCTGGTGCTCTCACTCTCAACTCTTCACCTTCTGGCCCAGGTCAGATCACTGTGTGGCATATCTGGAATGGGCAGTGTGGTCTTCTGAAGCTGCTTTGTGTTGGGAAAGATCAATTCAATTCAACAGCTAACAGTGATTGAATGTCTCCTAGTTGGGCAGCCCTGTGCTGGTCCCCAGAAGGAAACTGATGAACAAAACAAAATTTCTGACCCTGCAGAATTCAAGTCCAGTCAGAGAATGAGAAGGGCCTCCCACCTCAATTATCTCAGCCCTCAAGTCAGTGATGCACAAGGCCTGACTGAGCCTCTCCTGGGTCCCCATCTGTCACTAGGAATGAAAGCACAGCCAGGGCCATCACCTGCTGGGCAGCATTGGAGCTGGAAGGATAAAAAGGATTGGTGAGGGAAGTCCTCTATGTACCTCTGAGCACCTCCCTCCCCAGAGACAGTCCCCAGGAACTGTTTCCTTGGAAGGTTTTTTTTTCCCCCTCCCAGTAAGGAACTGAGCCAGCTTGAGACGAATCATAAACTTCTAGGGTCAGTTACCAAAAAAAAAAAGGGTGAGAGACGATGTCTAAACAAGGTTGGAAGGAAGAGAAATGCATGAGCAGCTATTTCTCTGGCAGAACTTACTCAGCTTGAATTAAAAGTTCTCCTGTAAAGTTAGTGCTTCACAGGTACAGAGTTTCAACTTGAGGGTGACGAAAAAGGTTTTGAAATCTATATAGTCACGGTTGTACTGCATTGTAAATGTAATTAATGCCTCTAAATTGTACACTTAAAAGTGGTTAAAATAACAGAGTTTATGTCATATATATTTTATCACAATATATTATACATTTAATACAATATTTTTAAATGCTGAGTAAAAGCCTAATAAATGCTAGCTTTTGTGAAAGGAAAAAAAAAAACCTCCCCCAGAAGTCAGGCAGCGTTGATGCAGGCCTGCCCAGGGCTTTCCCTTCTTCCTCCTCCTCCATCACCATCACATCCCAGCAATTACACTCATTTGAAGTTTCCAAGTCAAATGAATGTTAATGAAACATCCTCTTCCACAGGTGTTCACTCTGGGAGGTCTGATAAAAGGCCTTTCTGAAAAAAGGGCAGAGGGCAGGGGAGTCCCACACAATATTTCTCAAGCCCATTGCCTCCGAGCCCCTTCTTTTCCAGATCTAAACTCTACTTTGGCATAATAATCCAAGAACCATTTCCTAACGGTGATGTTTGTTGTTTCCGTTGTGGATGCCTGGTGGAGTTTGTGACCAAGGGTCTCTAAGGCCCCTTTAGCGTCCTCTGGAAACCAGGTCCCCAGACCGCCCACCCTCCCTGTAAAAGCAAGGCTATGCTGGAGTCCAGATGCCTCCTCCGCCTCCGGCCAGCTTCCCACAGGACAGTGGGAGGTTTGACGGACACTGGATGCTCAGGCCAGTTCACTCCCTCTGCTTAGGGGACCTTTTCTACAGGAAGGAAATGCTGCCACCAGGTGGCGGTGGTACCACCCAACATAGCATGGATACTCCATTTAAGAGCTTGCAAGCCTATCCCTCAGCAGTGGAGAAGGCTGAAGTACAGTGTTTCAGGGAGCATTTCACTGACCCCTCATATCTGCCATCAACAAGTGTCACCAGCAGAGGAGTTTACAAGCGGTCATGAGGATACTGTGTCACCTGCTACTAAGAATCACAGCAGTGGTCACCAAGACTACAAAGATCAGTAACATTCACTGACACTGTGTTATAGACCTTAAGTGGATTATCTCATTTTATCCCCAAGCAATCCTATAAAGGCAAGCGCCATTTTTACCAGATGAGAAAACTGAGGTTTAAAACAGTTAAGCATGTGCCCCGTATTATGTGGCTGCGGAGTAACAAGAGCTGGGTTGCTGGGCTGCTAAACTGCCTCTTATCCTTACATCACACTTTCCCTCCCTTCTAGAGACTCCTTGCAGACAGCTGAGGGCTACCTGCTGTCTTGATGTTTTGTTTTGTTTATATATTTTCAGGTTTATTCTCTGCTTCTAAAGTGTCTAATGCCATTTACTATATAAAATAAGTCATGTAATGGGGAAGCAGAAAAGAGCCTATCAATGGTGGCAGCTGGCTTGGCGAAGAACTATGTACTTTAGAGCCAGACTAACATGGATTTGGATCCTGAGCCTCCCTGAGGTTGGTGACCCCTGATAAATTCCAACCTCCATAAGCCTCAAGGCCTATATGAGTAAAAAAGGAGTTACAATCTTTGCTTCTCAGGGTTGTTATAAGGATTAAGTGTGAAAACATACGGCACCATAAGAGAACCCCACAATTCTTTTTTTTTTTTTTTTGAGACAGAGTTTCGCTCTCATTACCCAGGCTGGAGTGCAATAGCGCGATCTCGGCTCACCGCAACCTCTGCCTCCTGGGCTCAGGCAATTCTCCTGCCTCAGCCGCCTAAGTAGCTGGGATTACAGGCACGTGCCACCACGCCCAGCTAGTTTTTTGTATTTTTAGTAGAGACGGGGTTTCACTATGTTGACCAGGATGGTCTCGATCCCTCGACCTCGCGATCCACCCGCCTCGGCCTCCCAAAGTGCTGGGATTACAGGCTTGAGCCACCGCGCCCGGCTGAACCCCACAATTCTTAATTTTTTTTTCCTTTCCAGACGAAGTAGAATCACTACGTATTCTAGGCACCTGGTTTTTACAGTCTTGAATTTGGCTTCAAATTTCCTAAAACTAAGACAAAAAGGGAATATAGAAATAATGCAGACATGACCCTTCTTGCTTCGGCCCTCTACAACAAAGGCAGCTAACTTCCATGGAACACGTTATGCCAGGCTCCACGCTAAACATCTGACTTGCATACTCCACTCCTTTAGTGCCCACAACAACCCTGCAGGCCTCTACTATAATATCTGTTCTATGGAAGAAAAAACTGAGGCTTAAAGAGGTTAAATAAAAATCTAAAACTAATAAGCAGTAGAGCAGAGACTGAAACCTAAGTGTCCTATTTTCAAGCCTATGCTCTTAAACTTTGCAATACCTAACACTTAACCCAGTGGTTTGGTTCCCTAAGCACATACAGAAGACCCACTAAACCTCTCAACCACTCCGTCCAGTCAGGATTGCCCACTGTTGTTCCTAGAGGCCTGGATGAACACAGAAGTGCTTGGTTCTTCACACAGTACTCACCTGAACTAGGTAGTCCCTAGGTAAGAGAGGGAGTCGGACATGTTCCATCAGCTTTGCCATGTGCTCTAAGCGGGTTTCTTTCTCATAATTGATCCATGAAATCACAGCTTCAAACACCTGTAAGGAAAAGCAACATGAGCAACTTCAGTAAAGAGACAAAAACTTTCAAACAACCCTCAATCTGTTTTAAAAAAGGAGAAAAAGTTACAAGTCATCCACAAGGGTATTTAATTAATCTGAGACTCAATATTTAAAATAAAAACAGAAAGAGTTTGTTTACTTGCTGACCTCAGAAAGGAATCACACATACACTACACACAGACACACACACACACACACACACATAAACACACACACACATACACACACACACACACATAAACACACACACACACACACACACACAAGGACAAACCTGCTATCCCAAATGTAGAATCATCATAGTTCACTCTAAAATAAAAACCAGTTCCAATAGTTATTTAAGGGTAGAAATACAGAGCAGTAACTGTGAACCAAATTTATAGAGGCTGCCTAGGAAGATCAGACCCTGGGAGCAATGTCATCAGCCCCCAGGCCTCCCTTTCCCCACTTATGTCCCAAGTAAAGTTAATGCAGAATAAAAACAGGAAGAATGCCCTCTGCCCAAAGCTGGCTGTGATGGTCAATGTGACACTGAATGACAAGGAATGGCAAACATTTCTCCTTGAGGAGAGATTTCATTTCTATGCAAATCAAAAGTGGAGGGCTTGCAACCAAAAAGACAGACCTATATTTTGGATGTTCGCTCTACTCAGGGATAAGTCCAAATTTGAACTCTGTGCCACCAGATACACAGAGACAGAGAAAATTCAGTGTTGGTGGGGCCATGGGGAAACCAGCAATGTCTGTTAAAGTTTTATTAATATGCTTTTTAAAAGGGGAGGGAAGTATTGGCATTCTCAATCAAAATTTTAAATGTGCATACTCATTGACTTTAAAATACCACTTCTGGAGCTCTAGCCTATACTCACATTAGTGTAAGAGAACAGAGTATGTGCTGCAGGATGTTAGCTGCAGCATGGTTGTAACAGGATAAAAAAAATAAAACTACCTAAAGTCCACTAATGAGCTTTGGGAGAAATTATTAAAGGAGTATCCATACTATTAGATACAGTTATCCCTCAGTACCCTTGGGGCACTGTTTTGTTTTTGTTTTTGTTTTTAAAACAGAGTCTTGCTCTGTCTCCCAGGCTGGAGTGCAATGACACAATCTCAGCTCACTGCAACCTCTGCCTCCCAGGTTCAAGTGATTCTCCTGTCTCAGCCTCCCTAGTACCTGGGATTACAGGTGTACACCACCATGCCTGGCTAATTTTTGTATTTTTAGTAGAGATGGGATTTCACCATGTTGGCCAGGCTAGTCTCGATCTCCTGACCTCAGGTGATCCACCTGCCTCAGCCTCGCAAAGTGCTGGGATTACAGGCATGAGCCACCGTGCCTGGCCCCAGGGCACTGGTTCTACAACCACCCACAGATACCAACATCTGCCAGTGCCCAAGTCCCTTACATAAAATGGCATGATATTTGCATATAACCTCTGTACATCCTCTCATACACTTTAAAACATCCTCCCATGTGTGTCAAACACACACACACACACACACACACACACACACACACACACATATATATATATTTAAAGTATATAAATAATATAAATAACTATAGAAGATTACTTATAACACCTAATATAATGCCCATACATCACTTCATGCAAGTGGATTCAGTGTAGTACTTAGTGTTGCAGCAAACTCAAATTTTGCTTTTTGGAACTTCACGGAATTTTTTCTTCTGAATATTTTCTTAGTTGAATCCATGGATATGGAACCCATGGATACAGAGTGCCAACTCTATTTTCAGCTATTAAAAGAATAAAGCAAAACATCTTTTTATACTTGATTAAAGAAGACATCTCAAAAGGACACAGAGCCAGCTGGATGGGGCTTTCAATGCCAATATTTGGGACAATTTAAATATCAAAGAGAATAATGAAGAAATCAGATCAGCGCTGCTTTGAGAGGAAGCAGGGTCAGGGAATGACTGAAAAAGGTTCAAAGGAAACTTTTTGTGGTTTAGGGTGTGCATTACATGCACATATACATTTGTCAAAACTCATTAAATTGTCCATTTAATATCCATATATCTCAATATATGGGGTTACACCTATAATCCAAGCACTTTGGGAAGCCAAAGTGGAAACCCAGGAATTTGAGACCAGCCTGAGAAACTTACCAAGACCCCATCTCTACCAAAAAAAAAATAAAAATAAAAAAATCAGGCATGGTGGCACATGTCAGTAGTCCCAGCTGCTTGAGAGGCTAAGGCGGGAATATAGTCTTAATTTTTTTTTTTAATTATAATATGGCCAAGCATGGTGGCTCACATCTATAATCTCAACATTTTGGGAGGCCAAGACAGGCAGATCGCATGAGCCCAGAAGTTCAAGACCAGCCTGGGCAGCATGGCAAAACCCTATCTCTACAAAATACAAAAATCAGCCAGGCATGGTAAGCATGCCTATAGTCCCAGCTACTAGGGAGGCTAAGGGGAGAGGACTGCTTGAGCCTGGGAGGTCAAGGCTACAGTGTGCCATGAGTGTACCACTGCACTCCAACCTGGGTGATGAAGTGAGACCCTGTCTCAAAATATAATAATAATAATTTTAAAAATATAATCCATGAACCCATATGGATACTAAAAAAGTAGAAGAAAGTATCTTCTTTCTTACATGGATACTAAAAAAGTGTAAGAAGTTCTCTTCTTTCCAAGAAAAAAAAAATGCCCCATAAAAGGAATAATGGAATTAGGAAAATTCCATTTTTGCAATACCACCAATGTAGTAACTGATTGAGCAAAGATCACCAATAGATGCTAAAATCAAAAGTTGTTAAAGGCCAGGTGCAGTGGCTCACACCTGTAATCCCAGCACTTTGGGAAGCCAGGGTGGGAGCCCAGAAGTTTGAAACCAGCCTGAGAAACTTAGCAATATCCCATCTCTACAACAAAAAAAGAAAATCAGTCAGGCATAGTGGCACGTGTCTGTAGTCCCAGCTGCTTGAGGGGCTGAGGCAGGAAGATCACTTGAGCCCGGGAGGTTGAAGCTGCCGTGAGCTGTAACCATGCTACTGCACTCCAGCCTGGGAAGCAAGAGCCTGTCTTTAAAAAAAAAAAAAAAAAAAAAAAACAGAATCACACAACAGATTATATATTACTTACATGGAGGGAAAATAGCCTTAAATAGAGAGATCTGACAGACAATACCTTAAACAAGGACCAAATTTAACACCACCAATAAGAGGAAAAACTTATATTCCTGATTGTGATTTAATTGAAAACACATAGTGTCTCCTAAGTACTATTCTTCCTAAAATATTAATATTTAACCTGAATCTTACGGTGAGGAAACGATCAGACAACTCTATGTTTGCCACATTCTACAAGATGGTTTGCCTGAATTTTCAAAACTGTTAATATCACGGAAGACATAAAAAGGTAGGAAGACAGTTCTAGATTAGGGAGATTTATAGACAAGGCAACTAAATGCAGTGCATAAACCTTAATTAGATTATGGCTGTAAAAGAAATTGCCATAAACGGCTTTTGGGGGGCTATTAAGAAAATATGAATATCCACTATCTGTTAGACAATATTGCTAGATCAATATTAAATTTCATTGGTATAATTGGATTTATGGCTAGAAAAGAGAATTTCCTTGTTCCTAAGAAATGCATGCTATAATATTGAGGGGTGAAGTGTCATAATGTATGCAATGTATTGTCAAATGATTCAGCAAAATTAAAGATTAAATCTAGAGAGATAAAGTAAATGAAACAAAGTATTAATGGTCAGTCTAGGTAAAGATGATGTGAATGTTCATTCTTGCAAACTTATAATAGGTTTTTAATTTTTCAGAATAAGAAATGGAAGAGAGACGAAAAGAAATTCTAAGGGGAAAAACTACAACAAAATTTACAGGATGGCAGAAAGTTGAAATGAAAGCTTTATCTGCAAGGGGGAAAAAAGTATTCTGATTTTTCTTAACCTAAGTACAGTTTTTGTGTGTTGATATGTTAATGATGCTTTGCCCTAAAACACTTGCCACTGCTTCCTAATTACACACTTAAGTCGGGCTGGAAATAACTTGAATTTGGCAAGCTAAGAAAAGAGAAGGGGGAAGGGAAAGGGAAAGGAAGGGAAGGGAGCAGAAAAGGAAAGGAGTAGTACATATGTATAGTTTGCTCCTATTTCTATATAAAATAACCTATTTATGTACAAACATAAGCACATACACCATAGAAATCCTCATCTAGTTCATTTTTTATTAGGAGCTCTCATGGAGCTATGTCCCTCACCCTCATAGCATTGTTTGAATGATTATGTTTCTTCCACTAGCCCTTAAGATCCATGAGAGACCTTGTCTTACTTGCTGGCACATCACACAAACTGAAATACTTTTAAAATGAATGAATGGAAAATGAGTTCAGAATAAGCATGGAAGGAGATGTGTGGAAGCTGCCCAGGCTGGAGCAGACAGCAGGGCTGGGGAAGAGGGAGTTGGAATCTTGGTGGGTAAGGCAGAGTCAAAAGCAGATAAAGCCTGCCTTTGCTGCGTTAAGTGAGGGGCAGACAACCCCATTCTGCCCTGCTTGTGGTTGGTTAGCCACGCCTCTTTCTAGTCCCGTTTACTAGACTGTGAGCCTATGCAGTGTGAGAAGTGTACCAGCTCAATCTCTGGACACCATCCCCCAATGCTGCCTAGCACAACACAAGGTAATTGACTGGCAAAGCTTTGCTGAAGAATAAGCTACAAGGCCTTGAGTGGACAGCATTTATCGATCACATTCTTCCCCATCAACCAGCTTAATTTTTGTTATAAAAACAAAAAAGCAAGCTGAGTCTACCAAAGTCGATATTTAACCTTATCTTTATTTTTGGCTTGACTTGTTTAACTGGTTCCGCTTAGCTGCACTGTTTACCTACTCAGCTGTGAAAGCCACAGCATTCAGCAACAACAGTGACCTTCTCAGCAGCTAGAGAAGGCCACATAATTTTTTCATTTGGCCTTTATGCTTGAAAATAAACAAGCAAATAATCTTCCAACTTGCTTTAGCTTTCAATGTACCTAAAATCTTTCCCAATAACCCTTCCCATCAAGGGACTCTCCTTAAACACTGCCTCCCTGAGTTATGAAGATAACCCAATGAGTAGATACTCTTATGCCTTATTAAATGACTTGCCCAAGTCCCAGAACTAAAAAGAAGCAGAGTCAGCTACGCTTGGTTACATACAAAACCAACTTCAGTGCTCTTGCTCTAAACCCATTATTCTTAGCTGACTCTCAAATGTCTAATAGATCTAATAACCGTGGGGTTGCAAACTGCTGCCCACAGGCCAAATCCAGCCTGCCACCTGTTTTGGTAAATAAAATTATGTTGGAGGACAGCCACACTCATCATTTACGTATTGTCTGTGGCTGCTTTCACATTACAGTAGCGGAGATGAGAAGCCATGACACAAAAAGCCTAACCTATTTACTATCTGGCCTTTCCTAGAAATAGTCTCTCAACCCCCAGTCTATAAAATCTAAGCAGAGACTATAGATTCCATCACAGGACGGGGTGATATCTACTTAGATACTACTTTTTGTGATTAAATAATCAGCTGCTCTTAGACACACTTAGGGTTTCACTTTTAAAACAAAGAAATAGCCCCATTTCCTTACTGATTAATGTCCTAGAACCAATTTCTTGCATGCTACAAGACTGCCATGTGGAAAGAAGCTGGAGAAATCAGATTCCATAGCTCCCAGCTCACCACACTTCAGATGTAAGCACAGGTCTTGGCCAGAGAACACCAGATGAATCCAGTCGTTCCACTCCGCCCCTCTGGACAGACAGGCAGCTGAGCCAGGCTGGACTTCCATGCCCCAAGGAAAATGAGGAGTCCTGGGGCACTTTTCCCTGCTTTCAAAATGTGTTTTGAAGATCAAGAAGGACTCAAGTTAAAAAGGCTGGGCACTGACTTGGCCAGGGGAGAAGTTCAATTGGGAGCAATTCTCAGCAAAACATAGGAAGAAGGAAAAGAAGCTAATTTTGACAATATCAGGGAAAAAAATAACACAAACAACTAGGTTCCTGTACATGGACCTGATTGTTACTTGATCTGAGAAGGAGTAACTTTATCAATAACAACAAACACAGACATTTTACACATATGATCTAGTTTAATCCACCAAAGATCTCTATAAAGCAGGTGTCACTGCTTACATTTTCCAGAAGAGGAAACAGCCTCAGAGAGGTTAGCAAGCTGTACAAGGTCTACTGCCAGGAAGTAGTAGATCTGATGTGAACTCACCTCTAACTCCAAAAACTCATGTTCAAACATTACACAATTTGCATCTGAGAGACCCAATTAATTTTAAGAACCTGGGCAGACTGTTGAGTTGGGAAACTAAGTTCCTAAACTGATAATCCTAATTACAATCCTCCACACCCTCCTAGGACATCTCCCCTGGGCAGGGATTGAGGCAATAGTGTTTACCAAATCCCTGTCATGCTTTTAAATAAAGAAGATAGGCCGGGTGTGGTGGCTCATGCCTATAATCCCAGCACTTTGGGAGGCCGAAGCAGGTGGATCACCAGAGGTCAAGAGATCAAGACCATCCTGGCCAACATGGTGAAACCCGTCTCTACTAAAAATACAAAAATTAGCTGGGTGGGGTGGCACGCCTGTAATCCCAGCTACCCGGGAGGCTGAGGCAGGAGAATTGCTTGAACCTGGGAGGTAGAGGTTGCAGTGAGCTGAGATCATGCCACTGCACTCCAGCCTGGGTGACAGAGCAAGACTCCAGCTCAAAAAAATTAATTAACTAATTAATTAAGAAGATAGTGCTTCTAGACACAAGAATGATTCTGTCAGATTCCTGTTTTTATTTCTTAAATGAAAGCTTAACAAGTTGTATTAACCATACTCTCAGTTCATTGTCACACCCAACACCAGGGACAACTGAGAGCAGTGGTGTGCTGCAATTAGAGCTCATTGTGCATATCTCTTCCTAACTCCACATTTAGTGACATTACACTGGTAGTTGAAGTCAGCCTTGATGGAAATATTTACACCATGGAAATCAGCAAACGAATCAATAAACGAATCAGGGTTTTTGGAATGTTTTTTAGAGAGCCAGTTGTTAAACATTTACCAGTACACCACTGACTGAGTGATGTCCTAGTCTGAAGGCTCCCTAGAAACCTACCCAGTTAAATTCATCTTTCTGACCGTACCTTCACCATTTCACACAACACTTAAAAGCTCTTTCTTGTAGTTGTTTCATTTTAGATTCACAAGGACCCTGTGAAACTGCTAGTCATTTGCAAAAGGAGAAAGTAAGGCAGACAGAAACAAAGTAGATTGCCTGACATTACCCAGCAAATTGGTGAGAAGACAGCAATTAGAACCACTGATTTCAGCCTACTCTTTCCCAGCCCACTGCACATCTCCTTCATACCAAATCTCTCACTTTGTAGCGATATATTTATTTGTGCACATATTTGATAAAATATCTCTTCTCTATGTCATTATAAGTTCTGCAAAGGGAGGTATCTTGTTTTATCTGTTTGCCAATGTCTCTCCTGTGACTGATATGCTATCTGCCACACAGAGAAATATTTCTTAATAGAATGAATAAATTAATGAAAACATGAATGAACATATGTATGGTTCTTTTCCTACAGCAGCACACTGCCAGATATCTGACTTCAGATAACCAAAAATCATGAAAAAATTAAAACAGTAAGATCTCTTGGCCTGGAAATTGTTCTTCAGCTTTCTATCACTGCCTACAGCCAGTAAAAAAGATTTTCACTAAGAGTCCACAAAGAATAAGGAAAGAACTGAAGCATAATGGTTTGATAGAAACGCCTGCAAGCTGAGAGACTTCAGTGGCACTAATCCTAACCACGAGTGCAGGATGATGGAGAATGTCTGCCAGTCAATATGGCGGACTGAGCTGCTTCGGAAAGAATCATTCCCTGTAGCTCCAAACACGTGAAAATAATGTATTATGATAAAGTAAAGATTTGAGCCATATGTGAAAGCAAGAAGAAAATGCCTGAGTGTTTTAAATAAGAAGGAATTCAAGCCAGGCAGCTGAACAAAAGTTGAAGCCAAAATGTCTCACAGAGACAATTCAGATATGAGCTTTAATTGAAGACTGGTGTCCCATTGGGTAGGGTGTCTGGGCCACAGGCTCCTGTGGACAGTTTTGCCCCAGCTATAAAACTAAGACTAAATGAACTCTGCTCATCTGCTATGAGTAAGGGGAAGGAAGCTTGCCGTCTCCTGTGGGCTGAGGAATGCAGCGAGGAGGGAGGCAAGGAAGAGGGGAAAGATAGGGAGTAAAATCTGTATCTTCAAGAAACCCAAACCCTAGGCTCATGCCACATACAAATGTAAAGTTTGAACTGACATCATTCAGTTGTTATAGGAAGTATATAAGATAAAATCTAATACAAAAACTGTTTCCTAAACCAGTAAACCTGTCCTATATGGTCCACAGCCCAGGGCAACCTAGATTCCCAGGATATGATACCCTCTGAACATGAAGTCACAATCAAAAATTATAAATCACCAAGGAAATGAATTACCAAAAGACATATCAAAGATGCAAAAAATAGTAGAATATCTGGGATAACCAATGAAAGGTGGCTTAAAGACTCTTCTCCATAACGTGTTCCTAAGGATACCAGATACAGGAGATATTCTGTAGTGAAGGGGCTCAGGAGTCAAATGAGCCCAAGACACACATCACACTGTATTCCCAGACACCCCTTAAAGGTTTGCAAAGCTCATATAAAAGCTCTGACAAGTCCTGTAGTAAAGAAACCTGGTTACTTTGTTCAGCCAGTGTCTTCTAAATGTATCTAACCTGAGAATGCTTTAAAAAAAAAAAAAAAAAAAAAAAACTCAAACACCTATAAACATCTTGTAATACTGTGTCTTCATGGACACATTTAGGCAAATACTGACCTCAAGAATAAAGTTCTCACTGCTTAAATCTCTTCACAGACTCCTACCCCATACCCACCCTCATCTCCCACCATACCGCATTGAAGATCCTTGGTTCTTGTCACAGAGGTTACTTTTATCCCCAAGTATAAGCTATTCCAAACTTCCAAGTCTTTAGTAGGAATAGTCCTACTATTCCGCCAACTTAAACGGCTTTCCAAAATTCTACTCTCATTTGCCAAAGTTTAGCTCAAAGATTCTCTTTTCTATGATGTCGTTCCTATCCAACAACCTGGAATAAATATTTCAGAGTGCTTTCCTTGAACTACTATTATAAGCAATTATTTTTCTTGGACAAATACTATGGACACATGTTTTCAGTCTGTCTTCCTACCAGACTATGAGCTCCTGAATAGTAATTAGCTGTCACTCATCTCTGTACCCCTCACCAGGGTGGGGGTGCATTAATAAAGAGCAGGGCTTGGGAGGCAGACACATGCAGCTTCACATTACGGCGCTATCTACTCTTAATGAGCTGTGTCACCTCTCTGAACCTTAGTTTCTTACTCTGCGAAATGAAGACAATAATCTCTGCCTTGCAAGTTGTTGTAAGAATTAGAAATAATGTTCTGAATGTCATGCTGAACAGGAAAAATCAAACGTAAAAGCACACACACACACCATTATTCTATTTATATCAACCTCCAAAATGGGTAAAACTCATCTAAGGTGTGAGAAGCCAAGAAGGTAGATGACCTTCCCAATGTAGGGAGTAGTAACTGGAAGGGGTTCTGGGGTTTGTTTCTTTATCTGGATGCTAGTTATGTGGGTGTTTTACTTTGTAAAAAGTTTAATTGTATACTTTATTTGTTTGCTTCTCCATGAACTTACTTCAGTACAAACTTCATGTTTTAAAAATAATAATAATAATGTACAAAATGTACCCAGAGAACACTGGTTGGTCATGGTAGATTTGGGAGTATGGTACTGTGGTATTCTGTGCATAGGTGGTTATTGAATTGCACTGTCCAAAGGAGAACTGTAAAAAGAGTAATGCCAAGGTAGGGCATTAACAGATCACTGCTTGTAGGCTGAGAAGCTGGCAGCTCTAAATGATCACCTTGGAGTAAGGCAGGGCTGCCAACGGTTTGGCCTAGGCAGTAGGGTACACCTGCTCAGTCACCTGGCAATGCCTCCACAGCAATCAGACAAGCCAAGCCCACCAGCTGAGGCCCTCCAGCCTGCCTCCCACACCACCTGGCTGGAGAGGCAAGGAATTCAGACAGAAGGACATGCAACACCAATGATCCTAGGAGACAAGGGCCCAGTCCCCCCCCAAGAAATAAGATATCAGAATTTGGCCCCTAAAATGCAGTTTGAGGAGATAACAGCACATTTTAAAATGTGATAATGCAAAAAGAAAGTAACCTATAGTTCTTATTCCAGCACATACTTAACATTAATTTTTTAAGGAGACTTAATAAATTTCTTCCTAACCAATATCTAAAATATGTCATTTCCCTGTTAAGACTCACTCAGAGGTGTCTCTGAAAAGCCTCAATAGTGTTTCATAAGAAAGTATGGGACCTTGAGATGGAGAAATATATTTACCAGATAGGAAAGCAAGGATTCAAAGAAGTCCAGTAACTTGCTAGGCCCCACAGCAATTCAAGGGCAAAACTGCACTGCAACTCAGGAGTTGTATCTCTTTCCTTAAAGCGGATTTCTCCCAGAAGGTTGTTTACCCTGCCCATGGGTCGCTGGGTCACTAAGGATGTTCATTGCCAGACCTGAACTTTGTGTCTCAAAGGGAAATATAATAAACATGCTGTCAGTTCACAGGCTTAGCCCTGACCCCTCAACACCCACCATGTAGAAGAATCAGATGCCTTGGAGGGACTTGTTTATCTTTTTGGCTCTGTCCTCAGGGTAGTGGAGTGTGTGGTAGATGCACCTGACAGCAATAACTTAAGCATGAGAATGACTCTACAGTCTAAGAAGAACCTGTTTTCAGTGTTCCAAGCTAAGGAATAAAGAACCTGGAGATTCATTCCTTACCTATGAGGAATATCTGTACCCCAGCTCATCCTGGGACATGCAGGGGATTGAGGCCCTTTGTTTTGTGTTAAATGAAGGTTACCAGGTGAAGGTCACTGGCAGAAGGATGCTAAGTGAAGATGCTATATAAACTGCATGCATTTTACAAGCAGTTGCAATTCCCTGTCCAGCCTGCCACCACCGGACAGCCCTGGATGTATATGCCCTCAATAAACCCTATGTCTCATTCACTGCCTCCAGGCCTCTTCTTCGATCTCTTGAACACAGTGCCATCCCTGCTGAATTCAATAGGGATCCAGCATGACATGAGGAAGGGGAAGGTCCCACCCAATGAACTAGTGATTTTGTGTGACTCCTATCACATCCATTTGACCTCTCTCAAATAATAGGAATTCTAAAATAAAAACCACACAAAGGGAAAACAAGAGCAAAAATGGCAAGGATCCATGCCCTCCCCTGCCCTCAAATTCCCCTATCTGTCCGTACTTTCTGGAAAAATGTTAAAATTATTCCCATAACTTCAGGGGGCTCAGGGCGGGGTCCAGCCCCAGTCTGCCTTGATCCCTTGGGGAACATCTGCTGAGCCCTTCCATGGCACCTCCTGGGGCACTAAGTCAGACACTGTGTGTGATACAAAGATGACTAAGATACCCTCACAGCCCTCAAGGTATTTGACGGCAGTAGAGGAGATAAGGAATTGGCAAAAGCAAGTGATGTTGGAAGAAGAACAGTCTCTGAGCCCTGGGAGGGGCCCAGGCAGGGCTGGGGATACTGGGGTACATGAGATCACAACCATTCTCTGACCCTGCTAAGCACTGGGCCCCTGGTCTCACCAACAGCCAAGACCAATATGGCTACTGGGAAAAGCTTCTTCTTAAGAAAGGCCCCAGTCAACAGTTATGACTACTACTAGGAGCAGCAGTAGTAGTGATAACCATAATAATAGCAGCAATAACAATAGTATCTTACAGTAATGAACACTTCCTGTATTCTAGGCACTTTTCATATATCATCCCATTTAATCCTCATAACAACCTTATAAGGTAGATACTATACTACCATTACTCACCTTTTACAGATGAGAAAACTGAGCCATAAGGAGGTTCTTTTACGCAGTCATTCAACAGCGATTTTTTTCAGTGCCTACCATGAGGCTGATACCACTCCAGCAGTGACAGTTGGACGGATAACATTCCTGTCTACTTGTATATGGTACATACATTCTTGTGGGAAACAAATAACTTGCCCAAGTGTCTCAGCTCGTTTAAGTAGGAAAGTCAAGATTCAAACTCAGCCCCTTTGACTGTAGAACTTATACTTGCAAACTCCCAAGATGGAAGCTGCCTAGGGCTGGCCACTGTTACTTATACTCGTTGTTAATGGTAAAATACTACATTTCCTCTATTTTAAGATGCATGTGTTTTTTACAGGTTAATATCTGAAATCTGGCTTTTTAAAATATGTTCAAATAAATCTGTGGGCAGCACACAGAGTAAGTCATAATTGCTGACATGCTGTTAAGTGTGGAGTCAGCGGAACACAAGTTATTTGATTACCAACCCAGTTGAGTTTTCTGCAACTGTTAACATCATATGCAGTGGAATTTTAACTTAAGATCCCTAATATTACTTCAAATACATTTTAAAATTCCACTATAAAACAGTACTGAAAGGAAAGATTGTTATGCATGCAAGAGATTGCTTATCACACACAATGTAATTAAAGGGGGTAGAAATCACTAAATCTCCTGGAACAGACACAGAATTTTCAAAGCCTGAAGGACTAGCATTCAAATGAAAAACATCTAATTGTCAGAAGCTTCCAGCTATTTAACTTCCAGCAAGACATGATTAATTAAGGAGAAATAAAACTATGAGTTTAGCCAAAGAGAAAATGTAGACCAAGCTCCACTATTCTTTGATAAACCTCAAAATTGCGCTGCCAACCTTAAAGGTACTAAAGGGATCAAGATCATGAGTAATCTGCTTTATGAAAAGCAGGACATAATCCTGAAGTTGCACATAAGTTCCAAGAAGCAAACATGAAATAGAACTTCCTTAATGTGAAAAATACCTATACTCCAAACTCTGGTTATACAGAAAGAGCAACTCATATGTAAGCATATGAATTATTGAGCACCACTGCAAACAATTTTTAAGCGTATACATTTAAAGTCATGTTTCTTTGTTTCTGGAAAGATGTAATTAATTCAATGGCAAATTTTACCATTATCAATGGCAAAATTGGTACCATGATCATTATTAATGGTGCCTATAAATAGATGATCATGCAACTACAATGACAACTGTCATTTATTGAGCACCTGTCAAACGCTCTATTTGGTATCCATGTTAAATTTAAGGAAACTAAGGTTCAAAGAGACTAGTGACTTCTTATGGTCATATAGCCAGAAAGCAGAGAATAGAACCAGGTTTTCCTGTGCCCAAAGCCCAAGTGGTTTCCAGAGCACTATAATACCTCTCCCTATTAACACCCTACCCCTACTCTCACCCAGACACAGCAAGCACAGATTTGCCTTCACGTGCAGAAACTTTCTACGATCTCAAGAGCAGGATGGGCCAGCATGAATTCAAAGTAACAGGGTTCCCCTGCTCTCAACCCACATACCCCAAGCTAATTCAAATTCTGCTGTTTATATGAGTGCTTCCATTTTCTCACTCTACACTTAGAACATGCTCAAGGGGGCCCCAAATTGACCAAGTTTCTTAACATTCACATAGCCAATCAACTGACAATTGGAAGGTTCATTCCTTCCAAATGTGCCAATTTGGTAGCAAAATCCAGAGCAGACAGTACGTATGCTTGGTAAGAAGGTAGGGCATCCTCTCAGTTTCTGACTTTAAGGCAGTAAGGGTCCTTTGTGCACATACAGGTTCAAGGAAGCTGAGGCCTCCCTGAGCCTAGGGGAGAGTCCAGTTTATTGTACCAGTCACCTTCTGGGAATCCACCGCTAGTCTCAGGGAAGCCCACAGTTTTAACAAATGACTGTTTTTCTTCTTGATCAAATTTCCCAGGATGGCAGACAGGGGTGTGTGTTTTACCCCATTCTCTGGACATGTGAATGCAATTTCATCTCAGATACAATATCCTTTTCAATGTTTTTCCTTAAATATTCCCTCAAGAAAGAGCCTCAAGCTTGGATGCAAAGAGTGAACTAAGACATTCAGAAAACATGTATTGAGCATCTCTGAGGATACAGAAAGGAATAAGATATAGTCCCTACCATAAAGGAACTCAGTCAAATGTGGGAGGAAGATCAGCTCAGAACTATGTACAATGAAAAGGAGAAAATGGATTGATTCCCTTCCTCCTCTGTGTTTCAGGATAAAAGGATTTCAGGATTTCAGTTTGCAGGATAAATAACAAACTGGGTTAATAATGACTGAATACCTACTAGGTACCAAGTACTATACTAGGCATTTTACATATATTATCCCAATTAAATGCCCTGTGGAATATGTTCTAATACTATTATCCTCACTTTACAAGGCGAGGAAACAAAGGAGAGGCAAAGAACGTCACCCAAGGTCACATAACTAATTTGTAAATACCGGAGCTGCGGTTTAAACCCTGCTGGCTAACACCGAAGCTTATGTTCTCTCACTATAGTAGACTACATCTACCAGCATAAAGAAATGTTTCCTGTTAGAAGAGGAATCTGAATTTGCTTCCTCTTCTGTAATGCGGGGACAACAGCAATGCTTGCTTCACAGGGCTATGGTAGAGGTGGAATGAGCCCAAGAACATAAAGCACTTAGCACAGTGTTTGGCGAACTGTAAGTACTCAGTAAATAGTGGCAGCTTTATCATCATCACCATCACTGTCATTTCTTCTCTAAAGAGTCTAGAATGTAATGGTCATGAGCCAGAAAGCCTTTTTTGTTGGCTTGTTTTAATTTTAAAAGGATTTTTTTTTAAAGCTGTTATTTTTCTCTGAAAGAAAAGAAAAGATCTCACCAAACCACCAGCCCCTCCCATGACCACCCGACGAGTGAGGCTCCCGTTTTCCCAATGAGCCATGCCATACCTTCTCTTCTGAAGAGACGGTCAGCTTGTCGCTGGATATCAAGCTGCACACCTGGTCCAGACTCAGGCTAAGAAACTCTTCTCCTAGCATCACCTCTGGAAAGTGCTGCTCTGTTCCAAAAAAAAAAAAGGAGAAGTTTAAAAAACAAAGTTATAACACACTCCTGCCCTTCCATGACAATCTGTGGGATTCACAGTAGAGTCCTAAAGGGGGTCGGGGGGCCATGGAGGGAAATGGAGTGAAAGAAAGGCAAAGACATCACGGCTGGAGGGAAACTCGCCTTTTAATTCAGCAGTGATGGTATCACCCACTATGATCCTCTGTCCTGAACATCAACAAAGACGAAAATGGGGCAGTCGGATCTGACTTTATATTTTTTCAATGCTCCATGAGATTAATAATAGCATTGCAGAAAAGCCTCACTGGGACCTGCCTCCATAATTGAGCTCATTTCTCCTCAGGGTACAAGCTGGTAGAGTCACAGACAGTGCACCCTGAAGCTCAGCAAACAAAAATGGGTCAGAACTGCTGTGTGTCTGAGAGGTCTCTGGAGGTTCTTACAGGAAGTGAACATTAGAAGGTCGGAAGATGTGATCATCCTTTCTTGCCCAAAGTCAAGCCTACTATTGTGAGTCTCTGGTTCATGAGGAGGCCCAACTAAGCATTCATCCAGGTGGCAATAGGGTGGCCCCACCACCCCTAGGAACAGTCCATGGAGCCAGGGCTATGGAACTGTAAGACACAGGAGGAATTTGGTGACACCTAGAATAAGATAAGACCCACAGGCCTAAGGTCCACAAAAGGGAAATGCCAGGGACACATCCTACCCTGACATTTGTCCAGGCCATTAGCCTGCTATGTCCAGAGCATTAAACTCAATGAAATGTCATCATCTACTTCAGAAAGAAGGAGCCTAGGTTCAAATCCTGCCTTTGCCATTTATAATTATGATTTGGGGCCAATGGCATCATTGCTATGTTGCCCAGGCTGATCATGACCTCCTAGGCTCAAGTGATCCTCCCGCCTCAGCCTCCTGAACAGCGGGGACTATAGGCACAAGCCACTGCCCCTGACTTCATCAACTTCATAAAAGTCAAACAAAGAATTTAAGATTGAAATCATTTCTTGTGAAAATCATTTTTAACTCGTTATATTGAAATAACTTCAGACCCAAATAATTCTCATACAAATTTCTACTTTCATCCAGATTCCCTAAACATTAATAGTTTGCTCTCACAGACTGAATTATAAACAATATTTTCCACCTGCCACTGGACAAAATAGGCCTCCTCACCTGCTCCACACCAGCCTATTGATATTATCATAGTCACAACTAAAGGTTGTCCATCTTGAAACTCAGGAATATCTATATATAATAAGACAAATCCAAAAGTCAGTTTCTTTATGAAGGGAAGCAACTGTCAACCACCGGTCTCCCTAGGCAGTCCCCCATCCAAGCCTCCCTCAAGCTTGAGCCTGCTTAGCTTCTGGGCTGAGGCACTCCCTGGCTGCTATGGTCCATGGGGCCGGCCAGGATAACCCCCCAACAAAGTGTCAACATGGTAAGACACTGGTCTTTGCTTCTCTGTATATCAATACCAAAAAAAGCCTTTAGTTTTTAAGTTAAACATTCAAAAAAACCTTCTTAACTGTGGAAATATTTAAGACTAGATAGTATTAATTTTTAAGTGTTCATTCCTAAAGATCTTAAAATAAAAGCAAGAGAGCAATCTTCTTTGGATGGTGAAATTTATTGTTGGGCTGGAGGCTGGGAAAGTATTGGATTCTCCCTCCATTACCTTTCTGTTCCAGGAAGTCTTTGTACCACAGTCCCCTGTCAGTCGGTAACACCCAAGAAATAGCAGATAGAAAAAGCAGTCACCACGCAAGCCACCACACCATGACCAAGCACAGGACATTGAGCCTCTCGGGACCAGCCACAGCTGAGCTCAGCAGGACCACTCGGTTCTCAGGAGAGTCCTGCAAACCAGCACCAACATCTCTTCCCCAGAGCCACATCTGGCCTTCCACGTTTATCGTTGGCTGACCAAAAAACTGACAGTTGGAGAAGGAAAAAGAACAAGAGGAGGTAAGAAAGTTAAATTCTATGCTATGAAATAAAAATTTCCTTAGAGCTCATAAGGCTATAGATAGACTTAGATTCTGAACGGGAAGATAAAGGAAGTGCAGTAATGTATATTCTAGGTGATGTGGAGAATAAATTAGAAATCCTCAAGATAAATCAAGACAGAAAGTAGTCAGCACCCACCTCCATCTCTCTATCCCTCCCCCGCTGGAGGGTTTAAATCTAGACCCCTTCTTTCTGAAGTGGGCTGCTTCTCTGCCCATCTGGAACCTTCCACTGAAATCCCATTCAGAAATCCTTCCAGGAAGCAGTGTCTGATAGGGAAGGGGCAACAAGAGAAATAACAGGCAGCAGCTTCCCACCGAGGGCTGGCACCCATGTATCTGGGAGGTTTGTAGGGCATGAGCAGAAAAAAAAGAAAGAGATCAAAGAGGAAAATGCCTTCCCTCTCCCTTTAGTCTGAGGAGACAGGGGTAGCCCACAGATCTTTGTACCAGGATCCCCTCTCTGTTAGCAACACTCAAGAAACAACAGGATAGAAAAGAGAAACAGGATGCTCCAGCTAACCCCATTTCCTGGGAAATAGGATTTCCCCAGAAGACTTTGTATTCCAGTCAGCCCTCTCCACAGCTGCTTCCTGGAAAGAACCCACTTTGCTCCCAGAAGACACCTTCCTGAATCATCTTCTATTTTGAACAGTTATTTGGGGTTTTCTGTTTGTTTTGCTTTGCTTTTAATGTATTATTGGAGAATGTAATGAAGAGCCTTCGCTAAGGATCAGAAGACCTGGGTTCACTTCTTACAGTCACCTCTTCCCAGGCTTTGGCATGCTCATCCATAAAAGGCAATCATAATCCCTGACATAGGTCTCAAGATTGCTTTGAAGCCCAAAAATGATAATATATATTAATTCATTTTGAGATCTTTAAGAAACTCTTTAGAAATGAAGGATGAATTCTATCAGCCTGTGTTCCTGCTTTGCAAAGTCCAGTTCTATGGGCAGCACCACTCTTTAACAGAGAAGAGTTTCTGTATCATCAAGATATCACTTGGGGCCAGGCACAGTGGCTCACACCTATAATCCTAACACTTTGGAAGACTGCAGCAGGAAGATCATTTGAGGCCAGGGGTTCAAGACCAGCCTGGTCAATCAAGTGAAGCCCCTTCTTTATTTTAAAAAAAAAATGTTTTTAAGACATCCTTTGGGACTGCAGGTCCTATGGACAAGGCTGTGGACATGTAAGATCTTAGAGACCAAATTTAATTCTACTGAATTCAACAAACTATCCAGAGACATTGGTTATTTACTTCCTTGAAGCTGCAGGTTTCCCATATATCAAATGGAAATAATAACAGTATATCTCTTGTAAAGGTGATATGGGCATTAAATAAAAAAATAGATGTAACTCACATTTACTGAGTCCACTGCAAGTGCCAGATAACTGTTAACATATGATGTATCAAATGCAGTGTTTCTTCAAAAATGAAGAAAGCAGAACTGATGTCTACAAGGAACTTACTGCCTCATAAGCAAGACAAGACAAGGCACAAATAACTCCATCCCAAAGTCCACCTCTGATAGGACTGAGAGAAATACTTTCAGTATAAACAAAGGCAGGGAAGAGGGAAATTCAGAGCATGTGTAAAGAACAGCAATAGTGAAGTCTAGCTAGAACGTAGGTGATGTCTTCATTTGTCCAACAAAGATTTGCTGAGCACTCCCTAAGTATGAGGAGCTCTGCCAGGCTCTTGGAGATGTGATGGAGAGGCAGATGAGGCTAAATCCTGGGGCAGGGGATGCATGTGCAGGGGGCATAGTACCTTTTAACCATGGGCCAGCCATAACTCCCCAGTAATAACTCTAACTTTTCTTATCATTTTGCTTCTCGAACTACTCCCCTCTCCCCGTCCCCCCTCCCCCCTCCCTCTCCCCCCCTCCCCCTCTCCTTCTTCTTCTTCTTTTCTTCTTCTTCTTCTTCTTCCTCTTTTTTTTTTGAGACAGAGTCTTGCCCTGTTGCCCAGGCTGGAGTGCAGTGGCAAAATCTCAGCTCACTGCAACCTCTGCCTGCTGGGTTCCTGCAATTCTCCCTCCTCAGCCTCCTAGGTAACCGGAATTACAGGTGCATGCCACCATGCCCAGCTAATGTTTTTGTATTTTTAGTAGAGACGGAGTTTCACCATGTTGGCCAGGCTGGTCTCAAACACCCTGACCTCAGGTGATATGCCTGCCTCGGCTTCCCAAAGTGCTGGGATTACAGGCGTGAGCCACCATGCCTGGCCTCCTTTTTCTTAAAGAGAAGTGGACGCAGAGGAAAAAAAGTCAGTTAATTAAGGGTTCTGGTTAAGAGTTCTAATTAATCAGGCTTTACTATAAGCAACAAATATTGTTTAAGTTCCAAGTCCTGATTGGTAAAATATAATGAGTATGTTCCTGTCCATGTGGATGGGAAATTATGAAGAAGAGGAAGAGGCACTATACAACTTTCAGTATTTTCCCCACCAAGCAACACAAACATATCTTCCCAATGTTAAAAGGATGATAAAATTTGGGTGACACATTCCCAGGAAAGGGCTTTCTCTGGTGGTACAGTTGGGTCTTGCAGAAAGTCAAGGCCATTTCCTAATATTAGCTAACACTATTCTAAGTATTTTACATATATTATGTCTCTCAATCCCCCCAAAAGCCCTACTAAAGTGAATATCAATATCCCCATTTTACAGATGGAGAAACAGAAGCTCAGAAAGTCTAAGACATGTGCTCAGGTTTACAGAACAGTAAATCTGGTAGAGCCAGGTTTTGGAACCAAGACTGGCTGTTTATAATAACAAATATTCTGATAAGTACCAAGAACACCAATACTGAGCAGTCCACTGGGGTAAAATTAAACATAGACATCAGAAAACAAAAACTTTAAGAATCCCTCTTAGGGGTACTGGACATAGAGAGAGCCATAGACAGAGGATATGCATCTAAAAACCTTTCTTTGGGGAAAAAAGAGAGTAATCTTAATCCCTAAATTCCTAAATTCTTAGCATTTTGGAGTCAGTTCTGGTTCAAATCTCAGACCTAACCCCAGAATTAAGACATTTCCCTAATAGCCCCTGTTCACCAGGCTAAAGGAAGTGATAGTCTTTGGGGCTCCCAAAGCCCCCAAACAAGAAATAACAATCATATCCCTAATCACCCTGCTTTATTACATGAATCTTTCTATTCTATTGGGACTGGGAGCCCCATGAGGTCAGGGACCAAGTCTGTGTCATTTGAAGCTGAATCCTTAGTCTCCAGCACAACATCTGTGTATACTGAGCTCTAAAATTATTACTGCACTTTCCTGACTGTTCTTCAAGAGTGCCTAGGACTCAGGCAACCTCTCAGGCTAGCCCCAGGACTATTCCTCTCTCCTTATGGAATGAAATAAACCTAAACCGGCCGGGCGCAGTGGCTCAAGCCTGTAATCTCAGTACTTTGGGAGGCCGAGGTGGGTGCATCACGACGTCAAGAGATCAAGACCATCCTGGTCAACATGGTGAAACCCTGTCTCTACTAAAAAAATACAAAACATTAGCTGGACATGGTGGCGTGTGCCTGTAATCCCAGCTACTCAGGAGGCTGAGGCAGGAGAATTGCCTGAACCCAGGAGGCGGAGGTTGCGGTGAGCCGAGATCGCGCCATTGCACTCCAGCCTGGGCAACAAGAGCGAAACTCCGTCTAAAAAAAAAAAAGAAGAAGAAGAAATAAACCTAAACCTTTGGTCTGGTTCATCTAACTACAAGCTCAGAATAAATGGAATGATGACCCATCTATGACTTCCTTGACCTGCAGAGATGAAATAAACTCCATAAGCCTCATAATTCTCAGGGCCAGCAACCCCATGGAACAGGTATGAGTGCCTCTGAACTGAACCACAGGTCACACCCTCAGAAGAGACTAGCTGACACAGGTATACACAAACAAAATCAAAACATTTTGGCAGGGTGAAAAAAAAAAAAACACAGAACTGCCTTAAAACTCTCTCTTTCGCTCCTTATTACTCTATTTTTGGAGGCCAGTGGCAAGCTTTCTTGAATCAATATTTAGCTTTCCAGGCTCACAGTTTCTCTGCTCTAGGGAGAAGGCTCAGCTCCTACAGGGAAGTAACAGAGACCTACCTTGACCTCTTCTCAGAAGGGTCATGACCAGCAGTCCTCAGACTGTAAATATTATTACCTCCACACTCCCTGGGAAGGCAGGAAATGAGCTCTCTTTCAACATTGCCTTAACTCCAGAAATATAGGTGTTGTCCTCTCCCTTTCTCTCTCTCTCTTCCTCTCTCTCTCTCTCTCTCTCTCTCACACACACACACACACACACACACACACACACACACATAGCCAAGGGCCATAACAGTGCTATTGATTCAACAGTGAGGTTCCCCATAACCCAGAAAATGGAACAAGGGAAGTTTCCTAAAATCCTAACAAAGAGCGAGCAACAAAAACTATCTATGTCTGCACGACTGCCTCATTTTCCACCTTCAAATTAGAAGCAGAAAATCCAAGAGAAGCAGGAGTGAGGCAATCATCATGGGAAAATAGGCTGCGCTGGTCTGGGCGGGTGGGAAATAAGTAGCTGGGGCTCAGGACACAGACCTCTGCAGTCAGCTGGCCTCGCTGTGGCACTACCACTTACAAACTATTAACATATGATCTTGGACAAGTTACCAAACCTCTCTGGAGTTTCAGTTCCTTCACCTATAATCTGAGAAAATCATAACTATCTCTTACACTTAGGTGAACAAAATGAGGCCATGCCTATGAATCATGTAACATCATTCCTGGCACCTAGCAAGTATTCAAAAATGATAGAAACGCCCATCATTATCATCATCATTATTTCATGGTGACAAGTTAGGAGCAGCAATTTTAGAAGAGGACTCTCACTGAGTCAGAGGTTTATGTTTTCTAAAGCTTCTCCAAATTTTCGTGCTGCCCTTAATTTAATTACTTCATTCCATGATCTCAGATGACTCAATCCATCAAAAAAAGGTCATTTCTCTCCACGAGCACATGAAATCCAATGGCTTTTCCATCCTGTGGCTGGAGGTTTTCGCTTAGCTTTGGCAGACTGATGTAAACAACATGTCCAAAGAATTTTAATTGCCATTTCATTAATGAAGTCCCATTAATATCCCTCCCTAACAGCTCTGCTGATGGCCCAGTGCATGGCTCTCTAATTACCAAACAACGAAGTCCCCATAAACCTGGGCCCTGGCCTCTGAGGTTAAAGATTAAGCAGTCCCTGGAAACAACAATAACGAGGTATAAGAAACGGGCTGTGAAAGACACTGGGGTCCATTTCCCAGCTACTCGCTGCCCAGAAAGACTGCGATGCCATTAGCTGAGACAAGGGTCTGAGCAGTCAGCTTCTAAATGTGCTACCCTCTTCATCCTAGAATAACATATATCATAGCAAAGATCTGGGGGATTTTCCTGAGGGGGAGACTGAATCCAGAGGAAGCAGGAGGGACTGCCACAGCAGGAAGATACAGGACCCTTCCAAATAGGAAACCAAATAGGCAGCTGGATATTGAGGTGATGCTTCAGCCCCCACAAAGTTGTGCTCTTGCTGGAAAAGCTGAGGCCCTATCAGAAGCCAAGAACTGGCTTTAAAATAAAGTCACATTTGTTTAGAGAGCAAGTTGGCAAATATCTATCAAAAAAAGTTTGATCCAACCATTATGCTACTAAGATTGTATCCTGTAGGTACACTAGCAAGTGTACTCCAAAATATTATGTATAAGAATTCTCACTGAAGCATTTTAAACAAAAGAAAAAACTGGAATCGTTAATGTCCACTGATAGAAGACTGGGTAAATAAATTATACCTCATCCATGTGATGCAGAAAATTAAAAGAATACAACATAGCCATACACAGGGGTCTGAAAATAATTGCAAGATTGTATTGTCAAACAAAAGTACAATGAGTACAGAGTGCTTCTGTTTGTGTAAGTTCAAAAGCATAATACATAAATTCTGTAGGGATACCAAGGATCTCCCCACTTCCGAGAGACAGCCTGGGAGAAGACTGGCTTTGCATTTTATATCTCTATGTAGTGTTTACATTTTTTGGTCATCAGTATAAATTGCTTTTAATGAACATATTATCTAAATTTTTCAAACAATGGTATAGAAATGTATCTGCTAACATGGAAAGACATTCATAATATACTGCTAGGAATTTTTTTTAAGAGATGGGTTATCTTGCTATGGTGCCCAGGCTGGACTCAAATTCCTGGGCTCATGCTATGCATGACAGCTTGAGCTATCAACCTCAACCTCCCAAGTAGCTGGGACTATAGGCACCTGCTACTGTACCTGGATAGAATGCTTTTTAAGCTGGAAAGCACACATATTCAGTAAGAAAGATCTGGAAGGATATACATCAAGATGCTGCAGGCAGGTCTCTCTAGGTAGGATTACGGTATCTTCTTTCCACCTATGTGCTTTTTCTGTAATGGTCAGGGATGAATTTTTCTTAAAATAGCAAGAACAACAACAAAAATAATGATGAGTATAGAAAAAGAAAGCTTTTTAGAGAAGGAAAAGAAAGAGAATTCAGCAGCAAAACAAATCTACAGATAAGTGAAGGCAAAGCAAAGCTAGCCAGAAACTGGGAAGAGTAGGGGAGACTGCACAGGATATACCTGCCTGCACCATACATCTAGATAAAGAGAAACCAAAACCAGAAGTCCTAGACATGACCTTCCTCCCACCAAGTGCATGTGATCTGCAGCAGCGGTACCTGAGGATTCCTGTTTCTCCTGCCTGGACCCAACTCTGAGGCTCCCTCACTGCAGATGATGAGGCTGGCAGGGAGGCTCCACAGCACAGCCCCAGTGGTGTCTACTTCCATAGGATGCTCTCCTCCCCATTCCCCCAATCTCCAAATTACCCTGGAGACAGCATAGGATGTGCTACTCCCATCACAGAGAGGAGAAAATAGGCTCAGGATTACTCAGATCCAAAGTGTTAGCTGGTCTGATTCCTAGTTCCGATATGGAAGGTCTCCTTATAGTTTGTTGGCATGAAATAATTTCTAACTCAAGGCCTCTGTCCATGGAGGCCTATGACCACAGAGACCAATGCTTTCCCTTGTATGTGACCCTAGTGGGTGCCTGCACCCCTATACTTACAATAGAATGAGGTCACAGGTCTGTCTCAAGAGGCAGTGATGGCAGAGAACACCAGGCTCCATCTAAAATCAGGGGTACAAGACCAAGAAAAAAAGCAGGCCCACATCAGTGGGTAGGTTCAAGGGAGTAAGCATGGATAATAGTTTTCTACTTCTTCTCTAAACACTGCACAATCTAGCCTTCATACCCTTCTTTTAACATATTTGCATCATGGCCTTATCATCTACATTATACTACTTTAAAAATATTATCTCCCTAGTGTGCACAGCAGACAGCTACAGAGAAAGCCACCCAGGAGAGGGTCACAGGATCCACAGAAGGCCTACATAACAGGGAGGAGACTCTCAGCCTGAAGATCATGCTGACCCAGCCAGGGAAAGTAGGAAGGCCTGCTCACTCATGCAGCGAAGGAACAGGCTCCATGTGTCTGAGAGGAAGTCATCCAACAGAAAAGAGAAGAAGACACCCACATGGTCGTTCCTCCACCCCAAAATGACAACATACCCTGTCTAGTGGACAGCTGGATGTCTGTCTACACTGCCTGGTTGTTGGGATTTGGTGACTACATTGCACAGGCTTCCAGGAACATGTATCCAATGGAAAATGCCAACTCTAGCCACATGCACTCCTCAGTTACTGATTCACAGGGAGTCCTTATGCCCAAACTGGGCCTGGAAGCTGTAGAATGTAATAAACACTGGCTCTGGAGTTGGCACAATCTGGGCTTGAATCCTGCCTTCTGTCCCTTCTGTCACTATGTGACCTCAACAAATTACTTCACCTCTCTTATGCTCTGGTTTCTTCAGCTATTGTATGCATTAAATGGGATGAGGCCAATAAAATGCTTAAGATAGGGTATGACTCAAAGTGAGAGCTCAATAAGCACTAGCTAAGGATAATTCATCAAGATGGCTGCATACACACACCCATCATGCAGACAGAACTCAGTCACAATGACAGCAACAGGACCAAGGAGTACCAGAAAGATGGATGTGTTCCTAGCTGCATCTGCTGCACTCTCCCACAGATGAGTCTCATCATCATACAGTGCAAGGGGCAAAGGGAGAAAACACAGACATTAAAGTTGGGAAGAGCCAGGTTAGAAGAGCCTGGGAGCTCTGTTAAATGTGGGGATTCACATTAGAGAAATGCAAATCAAAACTACCATGTGATACCATCACACAGCAGTCAGGATGGCTATTATTAAAAAGTAAAAAAAACAACAGATGCAGAGAAAAGGGAATGCTTATACACTGCTCATGGGAATGTAAATTAATTCAGCTACTGTGGAAAGTAGTCTGGAGATTTCTCAAAGAACTGAAAATAGAACCACCCTTCAACCCAGCAATCCCATTACTGGGTATATTCCCAAAGGAGAATAAATTGTCCTACCAAAAAGACACATGCACACATACATTCATTAAGCACTATTCACAATAGCAAAGACATGCAATCAGTCTAGGTGCTCATCCACAGTGGACTGGATAAAGAAAATGTGGTACATATACACCATGGAATACTACACAGCCATAAAAAAGAACAAAATCATGTCCTTTGCCACAGCAAGGACACAGCTGGAGGCCATTATCCTAAGTGAATTAACCAAACAGAAACAGAGCACCAAATATCACGTTTTCACTTGCAAGTGGGAACTAAATCCTGGGTACCCATGGCCATAAAGATGGGAACAACAGACACTGGAGACTCCAAAAGTAGTGAGGTCAAGGGCTGATAAACTTCCTGTTGAGCACTATGTTCACCATCTGAGTAATGGGATCAACAGAAGACAAAACTCAGCATCACACAATATACAAATGTAACAAACATGCACATGTACCCCTTGAATCTAAAATGTAATTTTAAATTTTAAAAAAGGTGGGGATTCAGTATACTCCCCAAACCTCAGACAACTGTATCAGCCAATTAGTGTGGGATATGTGCTAGGTGTGCACACACATGCATGCACATGCTATGTGGAAGGAGAGGGCTGGTAAGAGGAGACTCAGAAGAAGACAGAGAATTTCTGACATATAATTTCTGACATCTAAGCACTCTTCCTTTGCCACTACACTAGCAAATGTTTGTGAAAATAATCTGCACAGAAAATGCTTGCCTTAGCAAAGAGCTTGGGTCCTGCTAAAGCAAAATCTTAGCACATCCATGCATCTAGAACAGGCATCCCCAAACTACGGCCCATGGGCCGCATGTGGTCCCCTGAGGCCATTTATCCGGCCCCCCTGCCGCACTTCAGGAAGGGGCACCTCTTTCATTGGTGGTCAGTGAGAGGAGCACAGTATGTGGCGGCCCTCCAACGGTCTGAGGGACAGTGAACTGGCCCACTGTGTAAAAAGTTTGGGTACACTTGAACTAGAAAGTAACCTCTTCAAGGGCTTCACTGAGAGTCCTCCCCAGGGAGAGAAGGGGCTCCCTAAAGAAATGTGGAAAGGCAGTGGATTGCTAGAGGATGAGTGTGCAGGGGAAAGAGAGCACAGGAACAGCAGAGAAACAGGAGAGTCAAGGTTTAGAGCCAGAAAGAATAAGCAGGACTCAGAATTGGGGCTACTGGGTAATATCCTTCACAAAAATCATCATATCAAGACTATCTTTACAACTGCTCCCATGTGTGCCCTCAGAAACAGATTGTGGGGAGACATGAAAGTCTCTGCAGGCTCCTGGGGTCAGGGACTTAATCAGACAGAAAAAGCATGCCAAGAAACAGAACAACTGCTTGTTGCTTTGTTGACCAACAGGCTAACACAGCACAGGTAGCTAGCTGGCAGGTGGGCAGCCAGTAGCCCTCAGCTAATTTCCAGACACTGGCTGCAGGAGACACTGAACAGAATAGCAGCCATAACAGTGTTTGAGCAGGGAAAAGAAGGAGTTGCTTTATTACAAGACAAGAAGGTAGCCATGGCTGAATTTATCAATTAAAATGATCAGGCCTATTTCCTAGTCATTCATCGTCTTTCTTCAGACTGGACCAAGTGGCAATGAAGATTTCTTTCCAGCTAGCTAAATAAACATGGTGGACTGAATATAAATGTTCATTTCTACTCCCTTCCAAACCCCTATTAAAATAATAAAGTGACAAGCTCTAGCGCAGAGAATATCTCCAAGAAAAATAAGTGAATCAACAGATTATCTGATGTACTGAGGACTGTTCCAACAAGAATTAGTGGTAGAACCATACACTATACAAGAGAAAAAGACAATTATTAACCACCCTTCTGATTCGTTTTCTGATTTAAAAATCCGTAATTGTAATAGATTATTTAGTTCAGTTGTGGAAACGATATTTGGACAATAAAGAGGGGGATGGCTGCATGTGTATAAAAAGAAAGTATGCAAAAGCTCAACCTTTTTCTTCTGGAGAAGTCAACAAATAATATCTAAAACTAATAAATCTAAAATTAATTCATCGTCTAAGACGACGAATGACTAGGAAATAGGCCTGATCATTTTAATTGATAAATTCAGCCATGGCCACCTTCTTGCCTTATAATAAAGCAGTTACACATATTATTTTGATAAATGGAGGTGAGTAGCAGATGAAGTAGCTTTTAGCTGGATCAGAACCTGCATTTTAATTTTTTAAGGATTGAAAGTGAGTGGCTGTAGAGCACAAGACTCAGTGTGGAAAGGTGGAGCAGGGTACCCCTCATCATTATAAGCCCTTTAATAGGACGTGACTTTTAAAAGCATGTTCATGGAACACCTGATAAAAATAAAGGTTTCCGTAACGATACCAAGAACTGTTTATTTCAAGACCTAGCTCAATTTACTCTCCCCACCCCACAAGTCTTCTTAGATCTCCTTCCTCTACTATAGTAAAAATTACTGTCTGTACCATCCATTTGGCAATTAATCATTTTCCACTTGGCAATGAGCTTAACTTTCCTACCATTAATTATCTTTCCACCTGGATCTTGTATCCCTAACTAAATCATAGCTGCTTCACAGCAGAGACCACTTCTCATAATCTTTGAGGAGTCTGCAGAAGGCCAGGTGATTAGATCCACAAACTCGGAGGAGGTACAGCAGCCCGGCTCCCCATTACCTGCATACGCATTGGCCTGCTGCAGAAGGTCAGTGCAGGTGTGCACGTCTGCAAATGCACGGATCCCCAGGCAATTGGTGGGATGCAACTGAGACTGCAGGAAATCACAGCAGTTTTGCCGAACATCCATAAGCTGCAGCAAGCTGGCTGCTGGTAGCAGCACCTGCAAGAGAAGGTGACATTCTCAGACACTAGATCCCACTGGCAGGGACTCATCCCTCTGTTCCTATCATATCACTCCCATGCTCAAGATCTTTTCATGGCTCTCCACTGCCTGCCCAACAAGTCCAAACTTCCTAGCCTGCTTTCCAGCCTTATTTCCCCCTACTCTGCACTTCATGGACCCTAAACACCAGCAGATTCTCTGTATCCCTACAGCCATGCTTCCCAGTCTTTAATCCCGGAGGATCTTACTAAAATGCAGATTCTAATTCATTAGGTCTAGGATGGGATCTGAGAGCCTGCATTTCTAACAAGAACCCTAGCAATGCTTGCAGTTGCTGGTCCACCAACCACACTTGGAGTAACAAAACTCTACACACACACACACATACACATACACACAAAGTGGTTCTCATACTGAGCTACTCACTGGAATCTTAAGAGTTTTTAAAATGCTGATTCCTGGGTCTTGCTCTAAAAGAATCTAACTTAATTAGTTTTGGAGGGTGGCCTGGACATCAAGAGGTTTTTCAAAGCTCCCCATATGCTTCTCATGCACAGCCAAGTTTTAGAGCCACTGTCCCACAACCTTCAGTATACTGTCCTCATTCAGAAAGGTACATAATGAATTATTATTAATTACTGAACATCTGTGTGCCAGCCACTAGTATAGGCTCTGCGATTCAAGAGTAAGCAAGAGAAACCAGATCCTGTTCTGCTGGAGCTTAGAGTCTACTGGAACAAGATTCATCCCAAATCCCTCAGGACTCAGGCAATGACACTTTATTCTCCCATCAAACAGATACAAAGCAAAGATCATCTTTGGGTACATTCGTAGAGAAAGGAGAGTTAAGTTTCCATTTAAAAGGTCACAGGACACATGAGTATTTATTCTATATCCTGGAAGACAGAAATAGTTCTTGCTCAGGTGTATGTGCATGTGTTTTTCCTAAAGGCCAGGGAAGACCGGCTTGAGCAGGCCTGCTGGGTTCTCAGCCAGCCAGCCTCTGTCAAGTTTCCCTAGGACTTCCCCTCAGCTGCTGAAGCCTGCCTCTAGATCAAATGCACAGGACAAAAGGACAAAGTTCTATTCCACTCCAGCTCTGCCACCCTGCCCTTCACCTATGGAAGCAGCAGGTAGTCTGAGCACGATTTTCCAAAAAGAAATTTCGGGAAAAAATCACATTGTATAATAGCTTGATTTAAGGCTGCTTATCTTGGGGACCCTAGCATCCATTTCACCCCAAAATAATCCCCTTGTCCCAGGCCTTTGCTCTCAGCTGCTGTCCTGGCTCTGAGAGTGACTGAGCCAGCTATACTCTAGCTGTTTTCCAGCCACGAGGACTTGCCCAGGAAGATATCGGCTGCAGATGCATTTGTTTTCTTGATTCAGGACACTTAAAAAAGATTTTTTTTTTAAGTGATTTAAATTCTGGACTCTGTCTTTCTCCCAAGACAGCTCTGAGTCCTCAGCTCTGACTCGTCAGTTTAATGTACTCAGGCCAAAAACTCTGCCCCACTGCCATTTAGGGGCCTTGTCCCTCCACTGGGGTTACCAACAGTCTTAGTTTTCCCAGGACTGAGGGGTTTCCCAGGACTGAGGGGTTAAAAGTGGGACAGTTGGTCACCCGTCATTATCCCTCCCCACAGGCAATAACCACCAACAGCCTCCACTATCAGTGCTCGAACTCCTGAGCCAAATGCCTAAGCTCAGCAAGGAAAGCTGCTCCTACGCACAGGCTTACACTTCTCCCTCATTACAGCTGAGTTCTAGAAAATGTGCTCCTTTTCTCTTCCTCCACCCTCTCTTCCACTATCCTATATCCCCAGCAGGAAAACAGTAAATTAACACCACGTCTGTGGTATTCTCTGAACCACTAATTCATTCCTGAGAAAGAAAAAGATAAAATCATCCTCTTCTGAGAGTTTTAGACTGTAAGTAAACACAGCCAGAATCCAAATCTAGCTACCTGAACCCTATCCCCACTAAACAGCCACCATCCCCACTAAGCAGCCATAAACTGGGAAACTCAATTAACCTGTGAGCTTGTTCAGCCTGGCCGAACAGATTCCAGGACCAGATTAGTCTCTGCCTGCTAGTCAAATGGTGATCCATTAACCATTCTTGTTGAATGAACACCAGGAATAAAAAGCTCTGCTCCCAATCTCCAGATGACCTCCATGACACCCGCTGACCAGTATCAGCTAGAGTTAAGACTGGAGTTAAGGTCATAGGCTGACTAATCATGCTGATTTTTCTGGGACTTTGCCCCTTTTACTGCTGAAAGTCCCACATCCCAGAAGGCCCCTCACTTCTGGGCAAACTAGGATAGGTGTTCATCCTAGGGAGTAGTAACCTTGAACCAGTGACCCTAGGAAGTCTTGAGGTAGAGGAAGCCATCAAACAACAGCCAGCACACACCCTACTCAGAGGTGTGGTAACCCCAAAAGGGCCACATGTGAGAAGAGGCAGGAATGCAACAGCAGCCCTCTCCCCACCACCTACCACCCAAAAGGATTTCTGAGAGTCCAATCCGCCTCCAGATTGCATTCCAGTGAGCTGCCCCACCCCATACACATACACGAGATCATGCCAGTGACACATAGTCCCTTCCCCCTTCCCCTCTTCCAAGGAGACAGCAGCACAGTGCGATGCTTAAATTCTCAAGCTCATGACAACCAGCTAGAAAAATGAAATAATAAATATTTCCTGAATATATTCCTTAGGTTACACTTTTAATTTTTAAAACTTCCCTAGAGAGAGCTACCCACATAGCTTTCAACTTCCCTACTGTTCACAATACCCACTTAGTAGACAAAAATTGTAAGGCTTTCTACCTCTTCATACCCCTGTTTGAGTTCACTCCTACCCAAAAGACTTCCCAAACCAACTTCCTAAAATGAATGGGCTTGCAGTTTCTCTAATTGCTCTTTCCCTCTCTTTGATCTTCCACTGAGACTAGCTTAGAGTCAAAGCTTTTTTTATTTTTTTATTTTTCCTTCTACTTGCTTCATACAGGAAGGTGTTAAAAAAAGAAAAAAAGTAAAAGAAATCAGAATGCTGAAGGGAAGGCTTGGAGGCTGGAAGATGTATTACTGCTCAGACTCTGGGTCTCAGGGATTAAAGTAAGGCCCCATCCAGTGGGGTTCTGGCATCTAGAAACAAGTACAAAACACATCTCCAGAGGCTCTGAAAAGCAAAGACAGCAACACATCCATGAAGTGACTGTCTTCACTTCCCTCTCCCCACATCAACAGGGCTTTGAGATGATTTCTTCTTCTCTTCTCTTCTCTTGCCTGAAACTCCACTCCTTTAAAGCAGCAGGAGTGACAAGCTTATGAACAAGAGGCCAAGCGTGGGTCCTCAGCTCTGAAGCAAGACTGTCCTCATAGAATCACTAAGGCAGTACTACCTGGTCCCTGGAGGGAGGAGGCTGAGATCAGAGAAGGAGTAGCTGGCCAAAACCACCCATCAGGATGGAAGATTACCCTAAGTCAAGAATCTTCTAGCTTGCCTTTTGCCACCTCAGCATTACAGTTTCTGGAAAACAGGCCCTGAAATGGCCCCTGGCAAAGAGTTTACAGGTTACCCTTCAGCTTGCAATGGCTTCCCCTCCATTTTTCATGTGCAGGCCTCATTTTGTTTTTTTCCTACCTCAGATAACATGAAAACACAGCAGAGGATATCCCGTCACAGAGTTTGCTTCCTTTAGCAAAAACAAAAGGAAATGCCCTGCCTCAGAAAGCACCTACTCCTGGAATTGCAGGGAGGCAGGGCCACGCATGGAGGGAGGGCACCAGCCAGGGGCCCAGGTGTTGGGGCTACCCAGGGCCTCTGCCCCAGCCACACAGTGGGTCCAGCACTGAATCAGTGCCACATAAAGAAAGAAAGAAAGGAAAAGAGGTTGGAGGGCATATATAGACGAACAGGAGAGCTGGCAAAGAGCACTGTGTTGAAGTGTCATTTTAAATTTTGACTCCTCCACTTACCAGCCATACAACTGCAGACAAATTACTTAACCTCTCAATGCCTCTGTCCCCACAATAAAATGAGGACAAGGCATCTTATGAGGATCAGATGAGAAAAACTTAAAGTAGTTAACACAGTGCTTGGTACATAGGAGGTGCTCAGTTGATGTCAGTTTTTATTATTGTAAATCATTATGAGCCAAAGGCAAGGTTCTGATCATTCATTTAACAAGAAACAAGAATTCATCACAGCCTTAGAGCACAGCACAGGGGGCTGGCGTCAGCTCCCAACTTTACCACTTTCTGTGACCATGGCAGGTTATTTAACCCTGTTGAGCACCAGTTTCTTCAGCTGTAAAGGAGGGATCATACTGGTACAGTCCAATGGGCGGTTATGAGAATTGAATGGAATAATGCATGTGAATTGATGGGCACATGTTTGCTTATAAAAGTCAGTTATGACTGCTAGTACCTCCACCATGGAAGGGCAACTCAGGGTATCTCCAAGGATATACGTGGCTGGGAAGGGACTAGGGATGTAGCTCTCACAGCCATTTAACAAAGTCCCAGATCTCTGACCCTTGTTTCTGAGGCTTTTAGGAGAGCCCCAGTGCCTCCATGCTCATCTCCTCAGTGTACCAAATCCTCAATAGATCCTGTCTTCACAGACGATCTGTGAGCAACCACCTCAGCAAATACATAACAGCATGAAGAAGAATCCAAATTTTGATCCAAAATGTCTTCTTCCCAATCTTTTTTTTTTTTCTTTTTGGAGGCAGAGTCTTGTTCTGTCACCCAGGCTGGAGTGCAGTGGTATGATTTCAGTTCACTGCAACCTCCACCTCCCATGTTCAAATGATTCTCCTGCCTCAGCCTCCCAAGTAGCTGGGATTACAGGCACCTGCCACCGTGCCCAGCTAATTTTTGTATTTTTAGTAGAGATGGGGTTTCACTATGTTGGCCAGGCTGGTTTCAAACTTCTGACCTCAGGTGATCTGCCTGCCTCAGCCTCCCAATGTCCTGGGATTACAGGTGTGAGCCACCACACCCAGCCCCTTCTGAATCTTTTTGTTTTTTCTCCAGTATCACCCTTGACCTAACCACAGTTTAAAGTGAAGAGGTTAAAAGTCCCTAAACAAGGAGGTTCAGAGAATTTTCACATTGGTGAATGCATCCACAGGCTGGGAGGGTAACACAACCCAACCTCATGAGACAGCAGCTTCTGGGCTCAGGATCTCCAAACAGTGAACATTATGTCCACACAAACTGCACCTTGCTTTATGTACCTCTTAATCCTAACCAGGCAATAAGGATCCAAAGTAGAATATCTTCTAATTATCCAAGTTTGAAAACACTTTGTATTTTATAGGAAAAAAAGTTATTAAATCAATATACGATGAAAAGAGAGCTGGTTCCAATTATAGACTTCTCCCTCTGCTCATTTTATGCCAAATTATTTTGCACTTACTGTTAATACCCAAAAGTTTCAGCTATTTGAATTCTGAGACAAGACAGTGACCTGGGGAGAAGAGGAGTCACCCAAGCTCCCAGCTTTTCCTCCACAAGATTTTGCATTGACATGAGTTATAAAGACTTTCTATTCCCAGGCCCAGGCTCATCCAGGGATATCATGGCCTAGTGGCTAAGAGCATGGGTGCCCAAGCCAGGAAGGCATGAGTTTGAGGACCAGCTGGCTTACCTCCTGACCATGTGGCCCAGAGCAAGTCACCTGACCTCTCTGGAGCCATAGTTTCCTCTTCAGTAACCAACTGAATTGTTGTGAGAGTTAAATAAAACAACACCATAAAACAGTGGCTCCTGAGTGTGCAATACACTGAGCTATTAGTGAGCCTAAGTGTACCTGGACATTCTCTTCGGTCACCTCGATTTCAGCAGTATAGATGTAGTCGATCAGCTTACTCAGCGTCTGCCCATCCACGTCCTTGATTTCTATCTTTTTGGCTTTACTCTCAGACATGTCACCTAGAGTTTACAACAAAAACAAAAAGGACATGAATGTGGCACCTGGGATATGTTTACCTTCCACATGGCCTCCTGCCCTGTCTTGGAAACATAAAAGCACTGCCTGGGCTCCAGGAGGTAGCAGAGGGATTCAGGCACAGAGGGGGATAAACCAGGTAACCTCAAGGTCACATCAACTTTGGGTCTGTGATCACCCACAAACCCAATTGTAAGCATTCCTTACTCTATCTATTGCCCACTTCCATTCTGAAGGCAAATCTGTGTCCAACCACTCATTTAACCAACATTTGTTGTAAACTTCCATATACAAGGCCAGAAAAAGTGAACAAGATATGTACCTGTCTTTAAGGAACACAAGTCTAGTAAGGCAGACATATGAAAGTATTTATAAACAGAGGTGATAAGAGCTTAGTAGACAGAATTATACACCAAGTATTGTGATAACAATAAGTAACATTTGTTGAGAGCTAACTATGGCCATACACTGTGTTAAGCACTTTGAAGTCTTTTAATCCTCGCAACAACCTGTGAGGTTTATTAATATTACCCCCATTTTACAGATGAAGAAACTGAGCACAAGAAGGTAGGTAATTCATTTTGCCCACGGTCACACACCTAGGAAGAGGCTAAGTTGGGTTGAAACCCAGAAAGTCTGACTCTGGAGTCCACACTTGTAACCACTATGCTATACTAAAACCCAAGAACACAGAGGAGGGAGCAACAAATCTCTTCTGGGAACTGCAGTCAGACCTCCTAGTAAGAGGTCACATTTAGTGAGGTATTACAGGATGAGGAAGAGTTCTACAGGCAGCAAAGGTAAGGAAGGATGAGCTGAATCTGGGGACCATTCGTGCAAAGAGAGGAAAGTATTAAAAGAATAAATTTTGGTGAGATGACGAGAGGCTGGTTGGCTAGTACACAGAGTAACAGTGAGAAGGAGGAAGCTGGAGAGGTAGATGGGGCCGGGACTTGACAAGCCCTGTAAGTGAGGTAAACAAGTTGGGACTTTATCCCAGGTATAGCACCACTGAGAATTAATGAAATTTTGCATGCAGGGTGGAAGCTAGATCACAGGCAGGGAGAACAGCTGGAGGCCCTGATAATAATCCAAAAATGAGAGAAGGCAGGGCTGTATGTAAAGGCAAAAGCAGCACCACATTGCCATGGTCCTGAGGCCCCTGCCTTCGGCCTGCACTCTGCAAACAACACATGGGTTTATCTAAAGCCGGGCCCATTCAGCAAAAGCTGCTGATTTCAGGAAAGGCAGGCAACACATGTCTTTGTAAACGGAAATAAAGGACAACCTGACTGCAAGAAACAAGGGATCCAGAAGCCTTAATGTGAGTGTGAAACCAAGCCTGGGCGGTTGTTTTCTCTCTGTGGAATTCATACACCAGAGCCAAGAAAATAAAGTACAGTACAGCATGTGGGCTGCAGACACCCACCTCCAAGCTGCATGGACTGCACATGATTCCTCCACCAATCCAGAGTCCCATCCTGACACAGTTCTAGAGCTGAATGACTCTGGAACGGGGAGGAAAATAGAGGGGGAGACATTCCAAACCCTGCCTGTTCCCTCAGCTGCCAGATCAGGTGGACCTGAGGCTCTCCACCGTGTTCTCTCTCCTCTGACTGCCAGTGGAAGCCCATGAAAGGCCTCAGAGGCACAGTGCCCTGGGGCAGAACAAACAAGTAAAGAAAAACAGGGAAAAACAGTATATTCCTCCTCCACCCGTAACACAAGCTCCACACACAAACAAAAACATGCATACACAAGGAAATCAGAAGTTATTAAAAAGTTCATGAGGGTCCAGTTGGTAATTATACTGCCAAAGATGATCACAGATAGCCAATTCTTTGTTTAATGAGTTAGTCCTCAAAAAAAAATACAGCAGCCAGATTGCAAGAACCAAGAGATTCAGAAGCCCTCACAGCAGTGTAAATCAGAGCCTGGGCTGACTGTTTTCTGCCTGTGGAATCTGTGGTTGAAAGTCAGGTTAGGGTTTTGTAACTTTGGAGTAAACAAATGGAAACTCCTGGAATTGCATGAAAATATTTTTATATATGTGTAAAAGTTCACTTTTTCTAGGGGGATGACAGGTCATTTTTATCAGATTCTTACAGGAATCTATGATTCAGAAAAGGTTAAGACAGTTTCCTTGACAGCAGCTCTTTAGGAGACTTTTCCTTGCTCCTTTACATGACTCTTAAATTTCTAATTTTCTATAATAAGTACTTAAAACTTAAATAAGCAAGAAAAAAATGATGTGAAAGAAAAACTAGGGGCTCAAAGACAGCACTTATTTTCTGAAAAAGCTTGTATAATCCAATCTTATTATCTTATGAACCAGCAAAAATTACTACACCAAACTAAGACTTTAGTTTAAATGGGGCCTAAAAATAGTCATATTACTCAATACTGTGTAGCAGATCCTCTGCTAAGGTACCCTAATGTTTACCTGACTCATATTATTTCATTTAACCTGAAACATGTCCAGAAGGTAGACAGTATTACTTCCAGTTTACCAATTATAAAATTGGCATTTCAAGAGGTATTTACTCATAAATTCTTAGAGGCAGGAGTACAATTTGAACTTTGGCCTAACTCTAGACCCTGTGTCATTTCTAATACATCCCTCAATAAAATCTCATCCTAACTAATAACCTTAATAAAAGTATTCCCAAACTCAAGGCCTTGGTCCAAATTCTGAGGACAAGTTAGTACTTAATACCTAGCAAAGAACCAAGAGGCTAAGATCTTGTCAAACTTATTTGTCAAGATATCCTTAACACATAACAAAGTGCTTGGCATAAAATAAGCACTTAAAAATATTTATTGGAGTAGAAAAAAAGAAGAGAGATTCTCTTGACATCTCATAATTCCATGGGCTTCAGTAATTCCGGAGGAGAAAAACCATCAAGGACTTGGTCGTTCTTGCTCCTTCATTCATCTCTAATAGTTGGACAAAATATTTCTAGAAAACAGAAGATGAGCCATGTAAGTCCTTCCATCTGTGCGGTCAACCGAAGTGCTCTCTTCTGCTAGCTCTTCCCAAGGGGCCCAGAAAGCCACCTCAGGCTCTGAACTTTCAGAGAATGGCTATCAGCTGCACATCTTTTTAGCCCTTTCCATCTTCCGCTTATCATCTGTTAACATGCATGTCCTGTTTCTCCAAAGAGAACATGATTCTCTCAAGGACAGATATTTGCTCATTTATTCATTCAACAAACATAAATCAGATGTGTCTTCATGTGTCAAGCACTGTGTGAGGCCCAGAGAATACAACAGCTAACAAGTCACAGCCCCACCCTTATGGAGCTCAGTCTAGTGGAGAGAGAGATAAGAAAACCACTAACTGCAAAAGACGTCAAATGCTAGAAAAGAGGACTTAGCTTGAAAGGTTCTTAAGCCAGTGATTCCTGTACCCTAAAGTTGCATGCGAAATCATGAGCACACAAGAACACAGGTTTGCTCTTCCAGGGAGAGAATCTATTGTTTTCATCAGATTGATGCATGATGGTTAAGACACTCACTGATCTGGAGGAGTCATAGTTATTCGGAAGAGAAGTGAGAATGAGGAAGAGTATCCCAGACAAACAGAATAGTGTATAAAAAGGTATGAGGTAACAAAGGATGTGACCTGTCTGGGAACCATAACAAGTTCAGTCTGGCTGGAACACATTAGGGAAGAATGATGAGACAGGGCTGTAGATGAAAGCAGGAGCTGGACCATTTGGGGGACTTACGAGTCATGCTAAGGAGTTTACACCTCATCCTAAGGGCAACAGGGAGCTCCTGATAGATTTTAAGCAGGTAAGGGATACATCAGATTTTTATACTGGGAAAGGCACTGTAGCCACACTATGGAGAATGGATTGGGAATGGGAAAACAAAGCAGGTGGCAGATTGACCAGTTAGAAGACTGATGCAGAATATCAGGTTAAAGATGATATTGGCCTGACTGTGTCTTGAACTTCTTTAAATCCTCAGACCCTGAGGGCTTTGCACTTAGCAGCCTCTGAGAACCATGAGGGCCCAGAAGAGTAAGCAATCCCAGAAGCCTATTAGGTAAAAGCATCCAAGTCTTCAGTCTAGATCCTAACAAGCACACTATGTGCACAGCTGAGATCTTTTTAGGTGGAAGACTGCCAAAGAAGAGAAGGAGGGGGGAGTATGGAATGAAGGAGTGAAAGGAAATCTGTCACGATCACAGAAGACTCAAGATGTCTAGAAAAATCACTAGCTCATCTTCCAGGTCACTGGTATAAAACCAACCCTATTATTAAGTAAACAAAGCCTTGAGAATGAAAAAGGATAGACTGGCTGGCAGGTCTCTCTGAAGAACACCACAGCAAAACCACTGACCGCCCCTATATAGTCATATGTCCTTAAGGATAAGAAAATGGAGTGTTCAAGAGTCCTTAAGGACAAGAAAATGGAGTGTTCATATGTCCTTAAGGACATGAAAATGGAGTGTTCATATGTCCTTAAGGACAAGAAAATGGAGTGTTCAAGAGTCCTTATGTCACAGAATTACTTTCTTGCTTCTAACTTTAATTAGTGCTGTAATTTAGTCTCATGTTCTGGGTAGAGAGAAAACTAGAAAATCCTTAACTTTTGCACAATGATTCTTCATGAACATTAAGATGGTTATTGAACTTTCTTCCCCCTAACCCTCATCTAAAACCTAGGCTGCCAACTCATTTGGCCAGAGCTGAGTACGAAGACCAAAGACATTAACCTCACAGGAGAGAAAGAAACACTGCCATCTCCTTGAACCCTGGCCAACCCTGCTGCAGGTAAGTGTTCTGGGCCATTTGACTGCAGATCAGGGAATGCGCTTCGTCACACTGACAAATGTTCTTATGTCACATTGGGAGTGAATAGCAGTCTCTATTCCTAGGTGCCACAGAGTTCTCTGTTGAACCATAGGTTACCCTATATCACCTGTGAAATAAGGACATTCCTTGTTCTGCCTTTATCCTAGGGCTGTGTGAGAATCAAAGGAGACAATGAGACTGTGAGAGCTGGGACAGCAGGATCCAGCAGACCCACTGTGACAGACATCACTTCCTCCCCGACTCTCCCTGGAATCTCATCCCTCCTCCCTCTGGAAAGATCTTTCTGCCCAACTGGAAGCACAGTGAGCACAAAGTCAAGGAAAAAATGTCTCCGTGTCATTACAAAGTGACTACAAAAAAAAAAAAAAACCCAAATCACCACCCCCCACCCACATCCACAAGAGTTTTAAAAACCATGGCGTGCTCTACAGTAATAAAAGTAGACTTTATTAACTATCTACATAGTGCTGAGCACCTTATACCCATTACCTATATTTGTTCCCTTGTTGTTGTTATTATTCCAGTCTCTTCAATAAGAAAGCTGAGGATCAGAGAGGAAAGTGAATTCTCCACACAGGTACATAGTTAAGATTGGAAACCAGGTCATTATTACTCTAAAGCCCTTTCCAAGATACCACACCATCTCCCAATGCAAGGCAGCATTACCAATCTTGTGTTTAATCCTTAGCAAAGAGGACTCCACATCACCGACTCCTAACCTCTTCTATGAACATTCACAAAACATTCTTTACCAATAGTTTATCTCCAATGGTGATCTCAGTTTTAAGGCTGAGCTACTCCAAACCCAAAGAAATCTACCTCAGACCATCTTGGTCAAACCAGTTGCACCTTAATGGAGAAACCACTGGGACTGAATAGCAGTCTTTATTCCTAGGCACCACACAGTCCTGTGTTGAACCACAAGCCAAATCCCTGCTCAAAACACCTGCCATTTCTGCACCGAGAGTAACATTATTAGACAGGATTGCTGGCTCCCTCATCATCAAATCTGGGTCTCCTGGGCCAGAAAAAGATGCCTGACTTTATTGTGATATGATAGGGACAGGAAGACGAAGTCGTGTGTCACTGTCACTTAGCCCAAAGATGACTAACTCTAGAAGATAATCACATGGAAGGTGAAGCTGTTGCTCCTTAATCCCAGGCAGCCTCTGACACATCCATTCCTTTTCTCCAAAATATTTTATCTACCTAATCTCTGATTCCTCAGTGGCAAAACTCTCAGAAACCAGACCCCATCTACTATAACTACTACCCTACAACCTCCCTGAAGGTCCACTTTGTCTAAGAAAAGAATTCTATTCCCTAGTTCTTCCTCTCTCATTGTCCACTGCCTGGTATTCAGTTTTGCTGAGCTGCGTCTTATGTAGAGCTCTTCAAAGGCATCAGTACACCATACAAACACAGGGAACACAGACACTGGCCACAGGCCAGGGTCTGGTAGAGTCTGGCTTGCAGCAAGGGTGAAACAACAGTTCTATGGAAAAAGTTCATGCCTGGGAAGAGAATAAGACAGCCAGGCCCTCATGGTTCTGCTTTGTGGATGATTAGTGCCTACTCAAAGTCTAAGCCCCTTGTCTCTCACCCCCAGAACTTTCCTGACTTCTCCTCCCTATTTCTACTCACCATACATTCAAAGATGCCAGTTGAACATCAGCCTAAATCTAATAAAAACTGGACAGTAACTCCTCTTTAAAAAAAAAAAAAAAAAAAAAAAAAAAAAAAAGACAATCTAAACCAGCCACTACAAACAGTACAATAGGATCACATGAGTGAGACAGATCACTCCCAGGACTTCATGTGGGATGGAAGCCCAACTGTCTTTTAGCCATTGCATGATTATGGGCATAAGACCCTAAGCCCATATATTCTTTAGACCTCAGTTCCTTTAACACCATATAATGGGGGGCTGTATCTAGATGACATGTATGTCAGGGATCCATATGGAATACAAATGCTATAGTACACAGAAGCCATGATAAAGGGCATGATAAAAAGAGAGAAACACTGATGAGGAGATTTGGGGAAAATTGCTTCGCCTGTGATGGAGGTGCCAGATGGGGAGGATGGGGAAAGAATCTTAAGTATTTCGTCCTTCTAGGAAAAAGATGGCTAGAACACAGAACTACTGGCCTCCACACTCAAGCAATGCTGAAAGCGATGAAGGGCAAATAGGTTGATGGCTCACCCCAGATCTTCTCATATACTGTCTGGAATGGGACACTCTCTGATGGGCACTCAGATCTGTTTCACACATATTCCAAGTTATTGTCCACAGGACATGGTCAAGGAATGTGGGATTGGTATTTGGAACCACATCAGGCCATTTGGAGAACATGAACTCAGAGGACAAAAAAATAAAAACATTTAAGCTTGGGTAAAATATCATAATCACACAACTCAAGTCAGAAGACAGCCTGTATTTTATATTCCTTTTGGCTTTAAACATACTGATAGAAATGGACCTAATGAGACTCAGCCTCTCACCCTCAGCACACAATGCATTTTACATGTTTTGAAGCTGAATCTGATAATTAGAACAAAATTTTGCAATGTTACTGGATTTTTTTTAGTACCTGTTTACTGATGTTTAGGCAAGACCAAGGGGTCTTAAAACTATATAAATCTTAGATATCTCGCGGATGGGAGCATAAGCCAGTACAACTGTTCTTTAGATCAATGTGGCACATGTCTCAAAAGTCTTCAAGGTGTGCACACCTTTTAACCAAGTACTTCTTATTCTAGAAATCTATTCTAATAAAATAATCAGGAATGTAAATAAAGATTAAGATGCAAGGATTCCCATTATAACAATATTTATAACAAAATGTCACATAAAACTATGATTTCCAACAAAGAAGGAAATAAATTTTCAATTAGAGTATATATAATGGAATCACATGAAGGCATTAAAATTAGGTTGTAACTGCAATTTCATTAACATGAGAGGATATTCATTATATACTGCTAGGCTCAATTAAACAAATTTGCATTGAGCACCTGCTATATAGAAGACCATGCTAGGCAGCGGGGACATGGTGGTGAATTTGAAAGGTATTAGCTCTTACTCTCATAAAGCTTATGATTGACCAGGGAAATCAAATATTGAGGAAGTAATAAGATGAGTAGTAATATTAGAGTGAAGCATAAAGAACCATGGGAGTAAGTAGCAGAGGAATTCAACCTAAGCCAGAGAGGTCGCAGAAGGCCTTCCTGAGGAAGTGATGCTTAAGCACTAATGCAGGATGTACAGGAGTCAGGCAAGCAAAGAGACGGAGGAAAGAACATTCCAGGAAGATGAATAGCAATTTTTAAAAAAAATACATACATCAAAAAAGGCTATTTCGGCTGGGAGCAGTGGCTCACGCCTGTAATCCCAGCACTTTGGGAGCCACGGCAGGTGGATCACTTGAGGCCAGGAGTTCAAGATCATTTTACCAAATGGTGAAATCCATTCTCTAATAAAACTACAAAAATTAGCCAGGCATGGTGGCATACACCCGTAGTCCCAGCTACTCAGGAGGCTGAGCCGCGAAAATCACTTGAACCCAGGAGGTGGAGGTTTCAGTGAGCTGAGATTATGCCACTGTACCCCAGCCTGGGCAACAGAACAAGACTCTGTCTCAAAAAAAAAAAAAAAAAAAAAAAAAAAAAAAAAAAAAAAAAAAAAAAAAGACTATTCAACTGTATATATTAAATGAACTCAAATATATGTTTTGTATATGTACACATTTATAAATATAAAATCTAAAAAGATATAAACCATACTCTTATCTAGGTGTTGTGGTACACATAATTTCTTACTTTTTGCTTGCCCACAGTTTCTGATTTTTATCTGTAATAAAACATGTGAATAGGATTTGGACGGCTGGGTGAATGGATGGGTGGAAGGATGGATGGGAACCAGATTCAGTGGAAGGTTAGGGCTGGGCATTGTATTACCCTGCTTTCTTCTCCTGTCCCTTCAATTCCTAGAATCTAAGAATGCCCCAGAAACATTTTTTCTTACAATTTGTAAAATCACTTCGGTTTTGCTATGACACTTCAGCTACTTCAGAGGCAAGTTCATTAGCAAACAGTGGAGCCCCATGATGGTTCATTGGAATTCCAAACAGATTCCTCTCTCAACACTGAACTTTCCAAACCCCACACACAAAGGATGACTGGCAGAGCTATTTATTGAAGTTACAGCTAAATAACTATTGCAGACAAGATGAACTATTTTAAAATAGAGATGGATGAAGGAAAGGGGGAAAAAAAGGAAATAAAGGCCTCACAACTAGGGTTTCAGACAAGTCAAAAGGGAATGCAGCTCAAAATTTCCAGATACTGAACTTAGCTAGTTTTCCAGGATACAATGTGAAATTCCTGGCCCAAAGCTGAAAGTGAGGTAAGACTAGCTTGGTCCACTTAGCAGAGGCACCACTCCAAGTTGAGACCAGCTTCTGGGGGATACACATGTGACAAACTCTCAGTGCACAAATCTCAAGTCTCTCCCAGTGAAACCAGTCTTGCTCAGCTGTGTAAATATTAGGAAGAGGGTTACACTCCATTCAGCAAGTGTGCCTGCACTAACCCATCCTCAGCAAGCTTGCGTTCATCCTTCATTCACTTATTTGGGCATGGAGGATTCAACAATAACAAGACATGTTCCCCAAGTGCCCAAAGCTCACAGTCAAGTGCAGAAGACACTTCAATCACTCATTTAAAAAATATTTGTGTCCTGCCATGTAGCAGGTGCTCAGGATATGGTAACAAACAAGCCCAACAAGGTCCCTGTCCTCCTGGGCTTACATTCTAGTAAGGAGAGACAGGTACAAACCAAGATGATTTTCAGATGGTGATAAATGTTACGAAAAGATAAAGTCAAGTTATAGGATAGAGAGGCTTGGTGTGGAACTATGGCCAGAGTGGTGAGAGGGGACCTGCCTGAGGAGGAAACATTTGCAGGATGAAAAGCAGCCAGTTACATGAGATACCAGGGCATGGACATTAGAGATCCCAGGAAATAGACAGGAATGCAGAGTGACAGTTGCCATACTCAGAGCAGGCACAGGCACTTGGAAAGCATGTAGAAGGGACACCTGACCCATCCTGGGGTGTCTCACCAAGCCCAGATGGCCTCCTTCTGTCAGCAGTGATTTATAGAGCACTGAAGGTACCTGGTTCAGGAGAGGTGCTGAGAAGAACTACAGACAGGAAGCCCGGCCGTGGGTTTCAGATAATTCAGTCTTAGAACTAACAGATGGAATCAATTTGGACAAAGCTATTGGACATGCCCAGGAAACAGGGACCCTGGAAAGTTGGCAAAGGTGCTGAAACTGAAGGCCAGATATTGATTACACCTATTTCTCATCCCCCTCAAGCCCTATCATCACTTTTCCAAGTCTCCTCCACACTCCTATAAAGGCTAGAGGAGGCTCAGGGCCCCTGTCTGGAATGAAGGGCTAAGGAAGGACAATATGTAGGCCAGCTGGTGGAGCACTGGGTCAGCTGCCAGGAAGCCAAGTCCCACTCATTCACTGTGACCTTGGGCAAGTCTCTTCCCTTGTCTCAGCCTCGGTGTCCTCCATCTGCAAAGTGAGAGACCAGAAGGCCTGGCCATGAGCCCAGGAATCTACATTGCTAACACCCTTCCCCACATGACAATGGTGCATGCTGAGTTTTCAGAACTAATGAGCTATGTCAGTGTATCTTTTTTCCTCATGGTAGAAAGGGCTACATGCCCAACTGGCCTGGACGTGGTTCCATCAAGTCTTCCATGGCGCAAAGCACAATATCTGGCATAAAGCAGCCCCTCATGGTGGGCTAATGGCTTTCTCTTTCTTCCCTCCCCTCATGTCACCACCCTCAACATTCTCCCAGTGGAGTTGCAGCCCCATAACCATGGGTTAATGTTGGCCGCTCACCATACCTGTGAACATCGCACAGAAGTAGGGGCTGCAGGCTGCCAGGACCACACGGTGGGCTTCTATCTCGACATCTTCTGCCACAATCATCACGTCACACAACAGCTGTTTACTGTAAGACACCAGGGAGGGGACAGGATGGGTCACAGCACAGACACCTACCCTCATCTTACAAGGCTATTTTTTTCTCCCGCCCAGATTTCACACTACTACTACACAAAGCTGTCATAGGGACTTGCTCTATCTTGAGTTAGACAGGGGGATGGATTCATCAGCTTTTCCAAGTCCCTGATATACCTGGCATTCATGCTTTCCTAAGGTACATGGAGAGATCCAACTACTTGGTGGCTGTAAATTCAGGGCTGCTTTATTTGTCTTCACCTCTCTGTTCCCCAATTCCGTGAAGTCTGATTGAAAATGAAGCGTTTAGCAACTTAGGGAGGAGTGGCAAACGCTTGGGGCTGTCATTCGAGTGACTGAATGCTGAGGAACATGAGCACACCACTGAAGTGTGTCACCAGCAAGACCATGTACTAACAATTCCCCAAGGGACACACTGCATATGCAACATCAGTAAGAGGCAAGCCAGCCTTAGGTATTTCTCCTTCCACCCAGATTTAAAACTATCAACAAGAGGACTCTGCCCATAAACACAGTGCCCCTAAAGACCTGTGCAGATTCCAATCACTGCAAATATTTAAAAATAGTGTAATTACCTTTATTTTTGTCACCCCCACTGAACTAACAAAGGGACTTGTCTTATTTAATATTGTATCCTAGACTCCCGGCTGCATACCTAGCACATAGCAAACCCTAAGTTTTTACTTAATAAATAAATTAATGAATGAAGTGTGATCAATCCACATTCACAGACAGAATGGAGATATGACTACTTTAGAGATTGAGAGGGTATCACAACCTCCCATCGACCCAAGAATTTTTCCTTCATTACTCTTCCAAGCTCTTGTCATTCCTGTTATCAATATAATAGTGAATATTTATTGAGTTCTATGTGCCAGGCACTGTTGTAAGCACTTTTTTACACATATTACTTCATTTAATCCTCTCTACAACCCCATGAGATAGGCCTAATTGTTATGCCCATATTACAAATGAAGAAACTGAGATCCAGAGAAGTAATTTTCCCAAAGTCACACAGAAAGGGAACAGTGGAAACAGGATTTAAATGAAGGCAGCTGAAGCCCAGAGACCACACTCTTAACCTCTGTGGTATCCTGATCACCACTCATCCCTCCTCGTGCTTTAGAGAGAGGATGAAAGATAAGGAAGACAAACACACTTCAACTGTGAGTCACTGGTAGTGGTTACTTAGCATGCTCCCCTGATTTGAGAAGGCTGAGGTCATGATCAGATTTTGTGTAAGAATGTTGAGGTCAATTAATAAGTCTGCGTGGCTGACAGATGGAAGAAAAGCTACATATTTGCCATCTCTGGTATAGCCCATTAAGTCACTGTCAAGTACTAAGATATTTATATAGGTTCATACATCAGACAAATAGACTCATAAGGTCTGAGCAGGCTGGAGCTGCAAATGCTGTTAGAGATCATCTGGTCTATGAAACTCGGAGAGGTGAAAAGATGCCCAAAGCCACAGAAGCCTAAGTCTTGAATCCAGCTCTCTTCACTCTCGATGCAGTGACTTTTCCACAGTACCACAATGCCTCATGATTGGCTGACACTTACAATGAGAAAACACAGAAGACAGGTTAGATCCAATGGGGAGAAGTGGTCAGGAGGTGGAATAAGGTATCAGTAAGGAGATTTCCTTTGGGCACCAAGAGGCAAAACCAGGGGATAGAGACCTTATCTGCAGTGGGCAGCAGACCCTAACCACCAACTGTATCAAGATAAACCAGTGCAACCAGGCACAGAACTGGCTCTTTCCCTAACTGGTTACAAGACCATGGGCAAATAAGCTCACCACAGTTTTCACATCTGGTTTAGCTGCCTTTGGGACACATATCATGGGGACCAAATGGAATTACAGGTGCCATCTAAAAGTGGCATTTTCAGTCCCATTAAATTTTATTCTAAAAATGTATTTCCAACATGAACAGACTCATCATGGACATTTTTACTTATATTAAGTATTTTAGGAAGAAAATTGAGTTATCACTGCTATTTAAGAGTAACCACAGTTTGGGAGGCCAAGGCAGGCATATCACTTGAGACCAGCTGGCCAACATGGTGAGACTCTGTCTCTACTAAAAAAAAGTAGCCCAGTGTGGTGGCAGGTGCCTGTAATCCCAGCTAATCGGGAGGATGAGGCATGAGAATCGCTTGAAATCCAGAATGCAGAAGTTGCAGTGAGCCAAGATCGTGCCATACACTGTAGACTGTGTGACAGAGCAAGACTCTTTCTCACAAAAATAAAAAAGGATCCAGTTATATCCAGTTATAGTTTTTTGGTAACCAATATTTTAATAAGAAAATTGTTGACAGAGAAGGGTCAGAAATGCTGAACAAATGTTCAGTGCTAGGAGCTGAACAAGCAAATGTCAGGGCGTGTTACCTTGCACAAACCCAGGGAAGCTGATAGTTCTTGAACAAATGGGAAAGAAACAAAAAGGAATGAAGAATGAGGATAGAGAATCCACTTAAGCAAATCAATGACAGCAGTTCTGATGGGTGGGAAGTGTGTCTCAAGGCCAGAGAAATGCTAACCCAGAAAACCGGCCAAAAGAAACTTGCCAAATACTTAAGATGGGTTTTCCTTGGGGGTGGGGAAGCCTGTCTGCACACTGGAGACATCTCTATGTATCCACACTACATGGAAGAAGGAAGTTGTAGCTCTAAAGCACTGCATGGCTCACAAGCACTCCTATTCAATTTACCTTGGATCCTACGGGATATTTTTTTTCCGAGTTATCACACTACTCCAAAGGACAATCTTGAGGAGAAAAAATGTAGAACTAGACACTTCGCCATTTGTGGAAAAGTACAATGTAGTGTTAGGAAGGAGCTGAGGCTCTCAAATCAAGCCTCTCAAACCTCTGCCCCACCACTCTCTAGTGTAGAAAAGTATACAATGTGCCCAGAGTGTCACAGAATTGAGATGTGCTGTAAATCAGATAATGCATGGTGCTAACAGAACATATTTAGCAAATGTTAACTTTTTATATTTTGAAAAACAAATTTGAAAAAATGTTTATTTTTTTCAATTGTCAGCTTCACTTTTCCTCCATATCTTCTTGTTTCCTCTAATCATTTAAGATTAGAGGTTAAGTTTTAACATGTTAAGTCTGAGCTGCCCATTGGACATGTAAGTAAGGTTATCAAGCAGGCAAGTAGTTATATGGTCCTGGAATTCAGATGTGGGAGATGGTTGAGAGGTTAAGGGGAGGAATAACCAGCAAAAAAAAAAAAAAAAAAAAAAAGACCACGTGTAGCTAGGTGCGATGGTACATGCCTCCTAGATGCTGAGGAGGCTATAACAAAATATTGCTTTAGCCCAGCAGTTCAAGACCTACCTGGACAACATAGTGAAACCTCATTTCAAAAAATATGACAGTGTGGTACTAGTATAAGGATAGCTATATAGATGAATAAAATAAAATTGAGAGTCCAGAAACAACCCTCATATTTATGTTCAATTGATTTTTTTGACAGGGTGGCAAGATCATTCAACCGGGAAAAAATAGTCTTTTCAACAAATGGTGCTGGAACAACTGGATATCCGTATGCAAAATAACGAAGCTGGATTCCTACCTTACACCATATACAAAAATTTACTTAAAATGGTTCAAATATCTAAATGTAAGAGCTAAGCCTATAAAAACTCTTAGAAGAAAACATAGGGGTAAATCTTCGTGACTCCAAATAAGGCAATGGTTTCTTAGGTATGACCTCAAGGGCACAAACAATAAAAGAAAAAATGATAAATTAGGTATCAAAGTTTAAAACATTTGTGCTTCAAAGGATGCCATCAGGATAATGAAAAGACAATCCATAGAATGAGAAACAATTTTTTGCAAATCGTCTACCTGATAATGAGCTTGTATCTAAAATATGTGAAGAACTCAAACTGTTACAACTCAATAATAGACAGAAAAATAACCTAATTAAAAATGAACAAGAGATCGGAATAGACATTTCTCCAAATAAGATGTAGAAATAGTCAATGAGTTCATGAAAAGATGCTCAACACCACTGACAATCAGAGAAATGTGAATCAAAACCACAATAGGATACCACCTTACACTCACAAGGATAGCTACAACCAAAAGCACAAACAATAACAAGTGTTAGAGAAGATATGGAGAAATTAGAACCTCACTGCTGATGGAAATGTAAAATGGTGCAGTTGCTCTGAAAACAGTTTGGCAGTTCCTTCAAAGATTCAAGTTGCCATATAACCCAATAATCCCACTCCCAGACATATACATAAGAGAGAGAAAAACATATATCCTCACAAAAACTTGTACATGAATGTTCATAGCAACATTATTTATTATAGCCAAAAGTCAAATGTGGTATATCTATACAATGAAATATTACTCTGCAATAAAAAGGAATGATGTACTGAGACATGTTACAAGATGAATAAACTTCAAAAGCATTATGCTAAGTGAGAGAAGCCAGACACAAAAGACTACATATTGTACGATTCTAAAACAGGCCAATCTATAGAGATCTAAAGTAGACTAGTGGTTGCCTAGGGCTGATGGGGGGTGGTTGTAATGATGGGGGAAAGTATGAAGGAGGTGACTGCTAAAGAATACAGGGTTTCTATTTAGGGTGATGAAAATATTCTAAGATTGTGGTTGCATCGCTCTGTGAATATACTAAAAGCCATTAAACTGTATTCTTTGAACAGGTAAATTGTATGGCATCTGAATTATGTCTTCATAAAGTTGTTACCAAAAGAAAAACAGAAAGCAATATGCTAAGATGGTTCATAACAATAATAAAAGCATAGTGGCAGACCATCAAAAAAAAAGGATGAGAGCAGAGAACTGTTTGCAGTAGGGAAATAGGAGATTAAAATTAACAAAATGAGAAAAGACAGACTGCATGTGGATTCTACTCATTGGCTGTTTCTTTCTCTCTGTCCCCTTCCTTTCAGGCAGGTTAGGATGTGCTATTCTAAGAAGGCCCCCATCGTTTCTCCTGACACATCCTTACTCCTCACTTGCCATCCAGCCAGCAAATGGGGTTGCTGGGTGGGTGGTAAGAGAGGAGTTAGGATGTGTCAGTAAGAGTCACTAGAGCTCTGCCATCCAGAAGCAGCAGCTGTGGTCTGGCCATAGCAGAGCAACGAAGTGCAAAAGGAGGAGGAAGCCTTGGCAGTTACCATGCCAACAGCCAGCCCATTCTCTACCATGGAGGTAAAAAGAATAGGAAACTCATGAATTGTGTGATTCATAAACTTCAAAGAACATGTGTGCTTGAACTAAAATAGTTATGTGAAAGCAATGCAAGAAATAATCCCAAGTCCCTGGAATATCATGTAAGATTTCATTAGCTTAACCCCTGGATAGCAAGATGCTTTAGCTCAGGCCTCCATAAGTACACCCAGCCTCTCTCCAATTCCCATTAAACTCACTCAGATCAATAAAGTATCAATGCAGGCCCCCTTCCTCCCTGCCTCACCTTTCCAATTTAGTTTTTAGAAGTTAGCCATTTAAATACCCTGGAACTTGATGTAGCCTTTCAATAACATGCAAATACAAGCTTCATTAAGGGCAAGACTTTGGTCCTCTTATCTCCTGCCATATTCCTGAACTTAGCACAGTGTTTAGCACATTATTATCATCATCATAGCTAATGCTTATAGAATACTATGTGCCAGGATCTCACAATAGCTAAGGAATAGTTATTATTCTATAGGCTGTTCAAATCAGCAATTCTACTTCTAGAAATTACTTTTACACAAATAATCATGAATGGGCACAAGTATTCAACAACAGTAATATATGTGCTGTCACTGTTTTAAGCACTTTATTCCTTAATCTTCTTAACAAGCCAGCAAGACTGGTACTCTTATTAGCCTCATTTCATGGTTGACAAAAGTGAGATCTGGGAGATTAATTAGCTTGCCCATGGTCACACAATAAGTACTAGAGCCAAGATTTGAAACCAGAGTCTATGTTTGTAACTGCTGTGTTACACGACTACAGAGATAACCATAGCAGGGGGTTATTTATATGAGGAATTGGGAAAACCTAGACATCCGACAACAGGGAACTCTTTTTAAAAAAATAAATCAAAAATAGAATATCATTGATCCACTTTATATTGTAGAACAGTTCATGACATAGAAAAATTTGTTCAATATTGTTTTAAGTTAGGTTGAAACATACATTTCTTTTTTTTTTTTTTTTTTTTTTTAATGAAATGGTTCTCACTATGTTGCCCAGGCTGGCCTCAAATTTCTGGGCTCAAGTGATCCTCCTGCAAAGCTGGGATTAGAGTCACAAACTCCCATGTCCAACTAAGGCATTTGTTTATTTGTTTGTTTAAAAGAAAAGAAAACTTTATTTCTTATAAAGGTTATGATCTGCAGTGTGGCCATTCTGACAGGCTAGGAAGCACAGCTTTCAGCCAGAAGCCAGAAAGAGATAATTTGAGAGGGGGCAAAGGAAACAGGAATTTATACTAATCAAGGTGGCCAAATACACATATTCAATAAGCTATAGAAGAAGTCATGTATATTTATGAAAGAGAACCGTGCACATATGCAGTTGAAGTTCTTGCTCTCCAAGTTCAAAAACTGAGGTAATCAGAGAGTGGAGTTTTCAGTCCTCTGACGTCCAAAGGTTAAACAGAGGCCGTGAAACCCCTTACTGCGCATTCTCGAAAGACTAGCCAGAACCACTCCTGTGGTCGGTGGTCTCTTATCAGGCAAAAACGGAAGGGCAGTGTCAGACAGTTTGTTGATATCAAGTGGTGGAGTCTTTTGAAAGGGCTGGCTTTTGTTAGAATCCAGGGGAAGAAAGCTTAATCATGGTTACCAAGGGAGGGAGTCTGACCCCGCCCATCCCATCATGGCTGAGAACTCCATTTTCAAAGTTAATCAGGGGTCCCCTTGGCCAACAGATGGCCTGTTCGGTCCACTGGGGGGCTTAGAATTTTATTTTTAGTTTACATTCTCACCCTGTTGGGCAAGATGTGCCAGGGGCAGCATCAATGGCCAAACTTTTATTTTGTCCTGTATCTTTGCCAGGGTAGTGTGCCTGCCTGCCCCTGTCCATCCTGTCCTTTGGTGGGACCCTTATGGACAATGACTTACAGCCAAAAGACTTGCATCCAATTTAAACATTCCCACGAGATAGGAATGGAGGTGGGCAGGCAAAAGATTTTATGGTACCCATCAACCCATAAAATCTTTTAAGCAACATAACCAAGAATCAAAGCCAAAATGCAAAGTTACAAAATTGACTTCTCTGTAAGTTCTATACATTGAGCTACTGTAATCTTGGTCTTAGCTACACACTTGTGGCCATTAGCTATATAAAACATAAACATTTGGCTGGGCATGGTGGCTCATGCCTATAATCCCAGCACTTTGCAGGCCGACAAGGGTGGATCATCTGAGGTCAGGAGTTCAAGACCAGCCTGGCCAACATGGTGAAACCTCATCTCTACTAAAAATACAAAAATTAGCTGGGTGTGGAGGCAGATGCCTGTAATCCCAGCTATTCAGGAGGCTGAGGCAGAGGAATTGCTTGAGCCCAGGAGGTGGAGGTTGCAGTGAGCCGAGATTATACCATTGTACTCCAGCCTGGTCAACGAGCAAAACTCCAACTCAAAAAAATATATGCATAGGTATAAATAAATAAACACTTGCTAAAATGATTTAAACTAAGGAATATAGAGATTTTTATTGTGCTACAATGTCTTTTGCAATGAGACATATATTCTAAAGAAGAGAGGCATATTGTCCAAAGTTTTACAATGGTTACCACTATGTACTAAAATTATAAATGACTTGTTGCTCATCTGTATATTCTAAATGTTCTATAATAAATATATTTCTTTTACAAAAGAAAAATTAAAAGGAAAATCTATGCCTAAACCTGAATTAAAATTTTCCCAGCCAGCCAAATATATATAGATCATGGTCCATTTGAAAGAACAAAAAGAGGGAAAATAAGATTATACACTTAAATTTCAGCAAAGGACTATATCTTGTATTAGAACAGTGTTTTCCAAAACGAGTTTCACAAAACACTTGCTCTATATACAACCATCAAAGAAGGCTCCACAGTCAAATATGTGTGGAAAACCCTTGGTCAGACAAGTTTACTGCAGGACTTTTCAGAGCGTTTAATATGCCAGTATACATTATGAGCCTCAGAGACGGGTAGAGTATACAGCATTCTTCAAACTCATTGGGGCACAGAGCTCTTTTTTCTGACAGAGCATCTTAATGGAACTAGCATTCCTCAGAACAGAGTTTGGCAAATGTTGAATTATATAAACGAGAAGAAGAAGCAGGACTGTTGGAGAAGGTTAAATCTGAGTCAATGCTTCTGGGGAAAGAGAAAAAACTAGTAACTTTTAACAGAAGTAATAGAACTTAGGATGTCTTTTTAAAAAATTAGTTAAGAAAAAGGGGGCTAGACACAGTGGCTCGTGCCCACAAGCCCAACATTTTGGGAGGCTACGGCGGGAGGATTGCTTGAGCTCAGGTGTTCAAGATCAGAGTGAGCTATGACTGGGCCATTGCACTCCAGCCTAAGTGACAGACTGATCCTCTGTCTCAGAGTGACAGAGGGAAGGGAAGGGGAGGGGAGGGGAGGGGAGGGGAGGGGAGAGAAGAGGAGGGGAGGGGAGGGGAGGGAGGGGATGTTAGTAATAGAAAGTAGAGGTGCAGGGAATCTTGTGTGCATATCTATTTCCTAATTTCTCCCTTTCAGCATCACTAGAGTTGACTATATCAGGCAAAACAAGGCCTGGTGAAAGACTCTTGAATCAGACAGAGGACACAAGCCATACTCAAAAGAACTAAATGGGGAATTTCAATAGCGTCTAGGGAACACAAGAAAAATTCTTCTGTAACAAGAGAATCATGTCCACAAGCATGGACCTCAGTACAGCCCAAAGCCTAAGACAGCTACAGGCAGAGCTTCCAGGAAATCTGGCAGGAGGCCTAATAAAAATTGAGCAGTGGGGCAGAAGACAAATTTAATTTAACTTGGTTATTAATGCCAGAGACTGGGCCCTGTAGAAAGGAGAAATAAGAAAGAAAACATAGAATCAGATAGAATTTTGTTTAAAAGTAGTTCAAGTCCACACTCAACACACACTTCTTTGGCTATGTGCCATCTTCTCTGCCTGAAAGGCTTCTCCCTATCCCCACTACTCTTTTCTCTAACTCTTATTTGTCCTTCAAAATTCAGTTCAAGCATCAGCTCTCTTCTCCAAAGTTCTCACCTGTCATGCTTCCTTCTGTAGCCCTCTTTAAGAAACAAATGATGACCGCATACCTACCACCTGTCAGGCACTGGATGCACTCCTCCATCATGATACCTACTTGTACTATTGAAAGATTATTTTCATTGGCCTATTTATATTTTTTACTTTGTACCCCATTGACCCATTCCAGGGCTCACCCAGTGCCTCTGGGCATCTTTGGTGAATGAATAGAAGAAGCTCCTATGAAGTGCCAGGTGCTAGAGATAAAAATTACTCAAAAGTTGCCTCTGCCCTCAAAGAGCTCGTGAACTACAGAGAAAAGATGAAATCAACAATTACATCTCACAACAGGATGAAGTATGCAGCAAATAAAGGCATGGGCAAAGGAAGCTTCTGAGCTCTCAGGTAAGGAAGAGATTGTGTGCTCAGGCTTTGTGTAGAAAAACATGTACAGAAATACATGTTCAGAGCCCTGAAGCTGCCTTGCAACAAGCTTGTCAAACATGCACGTTGGCCTTACAAATAGCATGCGTAGCCCTCACTATTAGCTCAAAGAGGATGAATGTATTCACATTTCATTTCTCTCTTTACATTTAAGGAGCCAGGTATTCTTCCATTCATGTGGTTGTCTTGCCAACCTAAGTTTAGACCAGTGAAAGAGAGAGTGAAAGGAGAAGAAAATACGTGACATCCACCACAGTCTTTAATCTGCAATTGTGTGTGGGTGTTGCAATCATTCTATTATTGGTTTTCAAGCAGCTCGTTCTGTTGGAAATCAAGTTTATGAACAGACTTGCTGTAACCGTAAAGGATTTTTCCCCTGTGATTAATCATTAAAATGATAGGTGTTAAATATATACAAAAGAAAGACAGTTTTCTGGCAAAGCCATTCTGTCTCAACCAGACTTTGAAAGGGGAAACCAAGTGACTGAGAGTGGGTGGGAAGAGTCAGAATTCCCGAGGTGGTCGTGTTCTGACTTCTGTTCTGAGTCCTCAATGAAGCTCATGGACAAGTTCCTTCTGAAAGGGCAGAGACAAGATAGAAAAAGTACCTCCGCAGTTCATTCATAACCTTGAATGCTTTCCCCATGTGGGCAGGGTTGACAGTGATCGTCCTCTGGTTCTTCTCATCATCCCCAGCCTGTATCAGAGTCTGGGGGCTCAGCTTGATGCTGTGAACAGGAAGGAAGAGGGAGGGAAAGAGAATCACACATTGGTAAACCCATTCATTCAACAGCCAAAAGCCCACGCATTTACCCACCCACCAGAGGCATCTGTCAGCCTGTTCTCACACAGACCCAGTAGGAAAGACAATGTAGTGGGAATTTCTTCAGATCTTCCAATACAGATCATAGCTCAGCTTCTTCCACGAAGTACTGTGTGATTTTGTGTGACATCCTTATTCTCCATCTCTCCATCCTGAAAATTGAAGGGGACTAAGTACTCTATCACTCACTTCACAGGGTTGTTTGTTTATTCAACAAGCATTTACTGGAGGCTACGATGTGCTAGGCACTGCATTTAGATTTAAGGGAAACAAAACAATAAACAAAGCCACCGTCACTGCCCTCACAAAGCTTAGAGTTCAGTAGGGGAGAATGCCAAGCAAACATTTAAATAGGATTTACAGAAGCACAGGGGATGGCCAACTCGTTCCAGCTATGGAGAGCTTCCTAGAATCTGAGACCTGAGGAAAGAACAGAAACGAGCCAGGTAAAGAGAAAGAAGAATAGTTTCCTCCAGGCAGAGGAAACAATATGTACGAGGACCTGGAGGAGAAAAAGAGCAAAGTGTGTTCAAAGCACTGGTAGTTCAGTAAAACTAAAGGATAGCACAAGAAAGAATATCAAGAGAAAAAAACTAGAAGACTGAGCAGTCTTGTAAGTGTCACATAAGCAGAACTAAGAAGTTTGGATTTCTTTCTGAAATAATGACAAGCCATCAAAGGGTTTTAAACAGAGAAGTAGGGCAGAAAGCAGGTAAACAAATCTGTGCTTTAGAAAAATCACATTGGCTACATTCCAGGAAGCAGTGGAACAACAGCAAAAGCTTGTGGGAAACTGTAATCCCATAGAAAGACAAAGGATTGTAAGTATTATGAAGGAAAGGCTATCTGTGTGTAGACTAAGTAGTAACTAGCAAGAGTCAACCATTATCTCAAGGCCTTCTGTACTAAAATCAAGAGTCCAGGGTATGGTGGCTCTTGCCTGTAGTCCCAGCTACTCAGGAGTCTGAAGTAGGAGGGCTGCTTAAGCCCAGGAGTTTCATGCGGTTGCACCCTGCAACAGAGCAAGGCTCTGTCTTTTGAAAAAAATGAAAGAGAGAGACAAAATACTCAAATCCCTGTGGGGTTCCAGCTAGTTACCCAACTACTCCTGAGCAACATCTTTCAACTTTATGGAAAGTGGAAAGAAGGAATCAAAAGAATGAACAAGGAAAGGTCTTTCTCCCCAAATTGGTGAAACTATTCAGCTCCCAGGTCAAGCGTGAGACCTTGGCGTTATCTGTCTGAACCAGGCTAAGCTCTGCTTTGCTACTAGGAAAACAGAACCTTCTCCACTTGTGTAGATTTGGGGACCCATAGTTCACTCCAACTGTAGGACAATCAGGGTACTCTCCTTTGATTTTCCCTAGTGAGCCTCTATCCATGCCACCACTTAACTTTGCAAACTGGCTAGAGAAAGAGGCTTCTATGATTGAGAGTACATTTCAGAGGCCTGAGAATCACTATAGATCTCACACTGGGATTCATAACTCTTGGAACATTCCAATACAACCGGTGTGGCAGTCCCACAGCTTGTCTGACCATAAGAGACTCCCTTTTTGGCATCCTTTACATACAAATCCATTACATACAAATGTAAGCCATGGGTATCTGAACTTTGGAACTGTTTGGATTCTGCATACAAGGAAGTTAGCTGAACAGAGGAAGATAGGTACAAAGGAGGATGCTTAGAGTTGCGTGTTTAAGCAGGTACAGAAAACCTCAAGCCAGAAAATGTGATCAGAGAGGGGAAGCAACCAGCAAAGATGAAAATTTTCCTCAAAAGATGAGAAATTCCATAAGCATAATTTATTTTATGGTGTCTCTCTTTACTACAAAGCTAGAAAAATATTAACTTCTATTTTCTACTAAAGGTTTAACATTTTTGCTTTGGCATTTAGGCCCCTATTTTATCTGAAACTGACTTTTTTTTCTTTTTTTGAGACAATTTCACTCTGTCATCCAGGCTGGAGTGCAGATCTCAGCTCAATCTCTGCCTCCTGGATTCAAGAGATTCTCATGCCTTAGCCTTTCAAGTAGCTGAGATTACAGGTGTGCACCATCACACCCAGCTAATTTTTGTACTTTTAGTAGAGATGGGGAGTTTCATCACGTTGGTCAGGCTGCTCTCCAACTCCTGGACTCAAGTGATCTGCTCACTTCAGCCTCCCAAAGTGCTGCTATTACAGGCATGAGCCACTATGCCAGGCCCTGATACTGATATTTATGTCAGGATGTGAAACAGGAATCTAAATTTCTCCATAAGTTCCATGTACTTCATATTTTTTATTTTTCCCACGCATCTGTCATGCCACCTTAGGTCACATATTAAAGTTTCAGATATACAGAGATTTATTTCTTGACTTACTAACCTATTCCACTGGTCAGTTTGTCTGTCTCTGTACCAATACCACATGATTTCTGTAGCTTTATAATAAGGTCTAATATCTGACAAGGAAAGCTCCCAATCCCATTATTATTTTTGAGAAGTGTCTTGACACCTTGTCAAATTCCATAAAAACTCAAATGAAATTTTGATAAAAACTGCATTGAACTTATAGATCAATTTGGAAAGATCCATGATTTTTCTGATGTTATATCCTCCTATCTATGAACATAGGTTATCGCTCCATGTTTTTAAGTCCTCTTTACGGTCACTAAAACTTTTAGATTTTTCTGTATGAAGACCTTACACATGTTTGATTGATTTATTCCTAAGTATTTTATCGCTTTTATTGCTCTTTTGTAATAGAAATGATGTACCTCTAAATTATATTTTCTGACTGTTATTGTTTATAAAATGCCATTGATTTTTGCAAATTGATCTTATATCCAGCCATTACCAATGTTCCTATTATTCCTATTTGTACATAGATTAAATTAGGTGTCCTATGTAGACAGTCATATTATCTGCATCTAACGCCAGAGATTTTTCTCCTATCAAATTCTTAGGCCTCTCATTTCTTTTTTGAAAAAAGTTTGAACAGGCTAGGATGGCCACACAATGTCAGACAGAAAGGATGCTAATGAATAGTATTGTCATATTCCTGCTTTTAAATATGTTTCTAATGTTCACCCATTATGTATGTTTGTTATAGGATTTTTACAAATGCTTTCTGTCAGGGTAAGAAAATTCCCTTCTATTTTTATTAAGTGTTTTTAAGTCATAAAGTTATGCTAAATTTTATAAAATGTCTTTGTGTATCTAATGAGATGTTCATATGGGTTTTTTCCTTCATTCTTGTAATATGATGAATGACACATATATTTTCTAATACTAAACCATACTTGCATTCTTAGGATAAATCTATAACCTGTAAAATACTCTACAAGTATTCATTATAAACTGTGGAGAGACTTAAAAGCCAGGATGAGAAAACACCATTTGGTATAGATCAGGAAGCCACTGAAGGCTCTTGACAGGAAACTAATAAGATTAAAGCACGAAAAAACCTAGTGAACAGATATCATTAGCTTCACTTCAAAGATATGGAACAGGTATAAACCAAAAAGAACCATTTTAGAAGCACTGACACAATCTCCAGTGTAGCCAGTAAACAGGAAAGCTCAGTCTTCTGGTATATTGCTCGTTGCACTTTCCAGAATGGTCCAATAATGACATATCCCTATTAAAACAATATTGTGTTTACCAAAAGGTCTCAAACATAGATTGCCTATTATGAGAGGATTCACGTCCAACAAAATATAATTCACACTAGAGCCTCCCTGAAAGAGCAAGTAACTTGCTGATAACCATAGGACTGGCTAGGGAAAGACAACAGTGTCCCCCTATCCATCCAGAGCCCTTTCCACTCTTGATGCAGAGGCAAGGCTTGACAGCTGAAGGAACCCAAGGTTCCTTTTTTCCCCTGCTCCTCCATGAAAAGATACAGGAAGTCTGGAGAAGATTCTGAGTCCCTGGTCTCTGGAAGGTACAAGCTTCTTGGCAACTCACTAACCTTGCAGAGAACAAGAAATTAAGAAAAGAACATCTGAGGGCTCAGAGAAGTTAAAAAAAAAATTTACAAGATTATGCAAATAATAAGTAATGGAGATGGGATCTGAGTTTAGGTGTCCTGTACTTGAAGCTTACAACATATACCCTCCAGCAAAATGTAGTACATAAATGCACACACACATATATATATGTCTCAACCTATGGTGACATGTCCAGGCACAGAGTTGCTAGATCTTACCATTTCATCACCTAAACCTTTTTCCTCCATTCATACCAGATCTGAACTACTTAGACCCCAACAGATTGCCCCATCCCCACCCTACCAAGTCCTAATCCCAAGCATTCTCAGTTCTTATTCCCAAATAAGGCTAGTGGATCCCCTCTCCTCATCTGTGAAACACAGACCACACTAAGGTATATTCCCACTATCTTGTTCAAGAATAATACTATACTTTTCACCCTACCCAGACCCAGCCAAAATCTCTCTCTCTCTCTCTCTCTCTCTCTCTCTCTCTCTCTCTCTCACACACACACACACACACACACACACACACACACACACACACTTTTTCAGGCAGACTCAGCCACAAGATATTTTCTGTTGAAAAGCATTTCATGTGGTAAGTGCCCTTACTCTAAGCACAAAATGGTTGATTTCTCCAAGAGCAAAAACTGGCTCCAGCCTCTACTAAAAACCATAGTCAATGTTAATTTATATGTGCCCTTCCCACCAGACCTGCAGCTCAAACTGCTAAACAAAGGAACCTTTATGTGTATCCCAATGTCCAGGGTTCCAGCAACATTCAAGTTGAGCAGCCATATTTAAGATTCAAATGGGTCAACAATCGTAGGTATAGAGAGAAAGTATGGGCCAGGCAGAATATTCCCTCTGTTATAGAAATATACAGATATGATCATCTAAGCCATTTTCTAAATAGGCTGCAGCAGAATAAGAACACATGAATCTAGTCAACTTTGTCAAAGCACCAGATATCTGGCTCAATACTTATTAATTTCCACACTGGCCTGTTACTAGCAAACACGCTTGTATGAAGCACCAGTGGTGCCATGATGAATCCACTGCAGTGGATGATTCCTTCAACAGCCCACAGAAAGGATGTTGCAAATTGGCTCCAACTTACCGCACACTCACAGATACCCACTGACCCCATTCAGGAAGACATACGATGAGACAGTCAAGCTTCATAGCCATAAGTATAGATACAGCTGGCCCTTCTTTCCTGGGCTTTCTGCTTCTCTTTCCCCCCAACTTAGACTATTACAGTGGCCTCCTTCCTGCTGTTCCCCACTGTAGATGCTCTCCCTCCAAGTACTTCCTGTACACCATTGCCAAACTGATCCTTCTAAAAGGTCATCTGACTATGACTTTCAGATCCTTACTACACATAGGTCTCTTCAGGGGCTGTGAGGTTTATGTGCTGAAGCTTCAGTCACAGCCCTTGGCCTCCATTTGCTCTATATGTTAGGTGTCCACATAAAATTTTCTTTCAAAGGACTCTATAGCTAAGCTGAAAAATCATCAGTCCACAGGATAAAGTCATGATTCTTGCCTGGTATCCAAGGACCTCCTTGACCTGGATTGAACCTAAATGCCAGCCTTACCTCTCTCACTTACTCAGATATTTACTGAGTGCCTATTATGTGCCAACCATTCACTGCAGACACCTAGATTTCCCTTCTCTTTCCCTATATCATAATCTAAATATCTGTTCTTCAAGGATTAGTTAAGCTTTGCCTCCTCTATGAAGCCCTCAGGATACTTCAGTTCTGAGGGATCTCTTCCTTCTCTGAATTCCTGTAGTATTTCTGGCCTGAAACTCAACTGGCACATAGAATTCTGCCTTGTGCCTGATTGCTTTTTCATGGTACAAATCCAACCACCTACCCACCTCACGCTAGATTCAACATACCTGGAAGGCAAGGAACATGTTTCTGAGGACTCTTTGTATGGCTTAGCCGGCCCAGCATGGGGCCATGCCCACAGTAGGTACTCAATACATATTTGTCATCTGAACTCTACCTGAAAAACCCTTTACTTGTCTTTACAAGTGCTAGATGGTAGAGCAGAAGGGGATAGTCTGACCAACACCACTTTCTTTTTTAAATGAAATTAGAGTTGGCCTTCAGAGTTAAAATATAAATATACACAAAACAGTAATTATAAAAGTTACAAATAAAAATACATAACCTGTAAAAATTCGGTCCCCTTTTAGCACACCACCTTCCAAAGCCTTCTTTCCTGCCCTCCTCTATCCAGATCCACATATCCAATGTCTTATTTGACTCCCCTACTTAGATTTTATATAGGTAACTCATACTTATCCAAAATTTATGTTCCCCACCCTCCCTCAAGCCTGCTACTTTTTCTGTATTCTCTATCTCAGAGGTATAACCAACCACCCAATCACCTATCCAAGCTAAAAACTGGGGTGTCATCCTTGATATCTTCCTCTCTCTCTCTCACTCATCACATACAACCATAAATCGTATCAATCCTGTCTGTTAATATCTCTGCACCCCATTTCCTTCTCACTTTCACTACCACTACAACCCCACTCCAGGCCATCATGGTCTCTTGCCAGGATTATTATAATGGCCTACTCCCAGACTCCAGAGGGACCTTTCCAGAATGTCAGTGTGTTCAAGGCATGCTCTACATGAAGCCTCACTGATTCCTCACTGCATTCAGGATAAATCTCAGAGACCTAGCCTGTCCCTTAATCCTATCGTTGCCCTGAAGACTTCTCATTATTGTAGTACTAAAATTTTACTTGCAACAGCCAAAATACGCTAGGCTCTCTGCCTTGTGAAGTTTTGTCTGAAGAAAACTATTCCATTCTATTCCCCACTCATTTTCCCCTGTGTCTCACTAGTTCCTACCCGCCTTCAAGCCGCTTGCTGGAAGCCTTCCATCTCATACTCCACTACTCACTATATTAGTGAAAATCTAGTGGGAAACTAGGTTAGTTTCCCCTCTTCTGTATTCCCACAGTACTCTGTGCTTCCTTCTGTATTATATTCTAATTACCTCTTACTTATCTGTCTCCTCGACACCATGCATGCTGGTAAATGTTTAACAGTTGGCTGGCAGGAAAGGAGTCCTGATTTGTAATATTTGCCAGTTTCCAGAGTGTACATACTCCCACCATGGTAGATTTTAAGCTACCAATATGATGCCACCGAACATGAGATTTGGGAAGAGATGTGCAACAGCACACCATTATATCACAGTATAGTACTTCTACAGCAAGATACAGTAGACATAACCTCAAAGCCCTAGAAGATTATAGTGAAAATAATTAGAAAGTGATTGAGTTTGGGGTATTTATTACATTCATTTTTAATACAATTTATGTTACATAATTTAATTATTAATAATGGCCATATTTAATAATTGACTCACAAAATTCCTGAAAACTTAACAAACAGCTTTTGCAAGCGGATGAGTGCTGACTCCGGCACACCACTGCCCACTCTAGATTGTGAGCTCCATGAGAACCAAGACGGTATCTTAGTTGCCTCTGAATTCTTAGCTTTTGTCACATGATAGGTAATTTAAATGATTATTGAGTAAATTAATGAATAGATAAGTAAATTAGGTACAACTATTGACCACTGTAGCTTTCCTCACTCCCCCTCAATAATGATGGCTTTGTCCCCCTCAACTTTCTCTCCTTATCCCCTCCACCCCACGTTTGGAGAGGAGTACTTTCTTAGGCAGCCCGGTTCCCTGCACTGACGACACATAATCAGGAGGATTGGGGTGAGAGAAAACCAGCAACAACTGGAGAAGAGGGAAGAAAGGGAGACGGCTTGCTGCTTATTGTGTCCATTCTTAGATTCTTTCTGTTGCTGAGGAGGCAGTGAATGGAATGGAAAGAACACTAAAAAACATGCCAGAAAGGCAGGAGATAGAAGAGTCTCCAAGCAGGCTGATTGTACAGAAATGTTTGGTGGAATCTAACAAATGGGGTGCTCCAAGTGATGAGAACTCATGGACACAAAGAAGGGAACAACAGACACTAGGGCCTACTTGCAGATGGAGGATGTGTGGAGGGAGAGGGGCAGAACGAAGAACTATTGGGTGCCTGGGTGATGGTACTAGCAGAAAATAACTATTGGGTACCTGGGTGATGACAGGTACTAATCTCTACCACAAACCTCTGTGACACAAGTTTACCTCTGTAACAAACCCACACGTGTATCCCTGAACCTAAAATAAAAGTTTTTTTAAAAAAGAAAAAACAAATGAGGAGCTCCAGAACATCCTGGGTATGTGAGAACGTAGAGGGAAGGAGAGGGGAGTCTAAGAAATGCTGCTAAAGGTTATGATCTGTTTCACCTCTAAAGGTCTCCAAGAGATGCAAATAAAATTCAGAAGTCGTGGGCTGACACTGGCCACATACAAGGGGCCGAAGCATATTACCTTCAAGCTAGAGATGAGATGGAATAAAGAGGCAAAGCCATCCAACGTAGGCAAAACATCTCTGAGCCAGAGAAAAGCTGAGCTGAATCATTAAAAAGTCTCAACAAAGAAAGTTTCATTTAGAAAGGAATAACCAAAAACTACAAATCAGACCAAGAAGAAAGCACCTGGTTGAACCCATCGCACTCTGTCTAGGAAAGTGGTTTAGTTATCACATGTCATCAGCTGGTTCAGCCTCAGGTCAGATCCCCATGGTGGAGCTGAAAGCCTATCAATACTCCATTGCCATCACTCAGTCCTAGTTTACTCTTCAGCCTTTTGACCAGTTTGGCCTCCCATGGTTGTCCTTCAGAGAGACAGAAAGTGGCTGTAGACCCTCAGGAATATCTTGCCAATAATATTTTACTGCAAATCAATAAATTCATGACATGTTGACTATTGTACTTTAGGTTCTCATGAGGTCATCAGCATGACTCTGCTTCTCCAACTCTGGGCAGCAATGGGACCCTATCTAGATAGCGTTTCTGAACCTCAGGCATTCTGGTCAAACTGCAGATCTATTAAGTATCCCAATCCTAAAGTTCAAAACCAAAATGACCAAACTTAGCTTTCTACTTCTGGATTAATGAAGAACCTGACCTTGGTGGTGCAGTCCTGCCATGACAAAGTACCATTTACACACAGGCTGCCAGAGAGCCCCATATTCTTCATCCTCTCTTAGCAGTTCCACCTCAGTTCGGAGCATTAACCTGAATCCCTATAATAGCCCACATGGGCACATAGAACATGGAAGGTACAGATCAAGTTAACACTTCCTGAAAGTTGAGGATATGTTAAAGTACCTTGCCTCCATTATCTCATTTTATCTTCAGAACAACCGTAGAAGGTAGGTACTATTATCTCTTAAGGCACAGGGATAAAATTTGTCAAAAGTCCCACATAACTAGTAAGTGCAGAACTGGCAGTGAAACCCAGGTCTACCTGACTCCAAGGTCCACTGACTCAGGATAATGTCCATACCCCATCAGGCCAAGGGGGGCACAACCCCTTATGTCCCACTCTCTGACATTCTTCCTTATGTGGCCAAACCAAGCCGGATGAAAAAAGACTAAATCTCCTAGGACCTGTGATATAGCACTACTTCACGTCTGATTGTGGGAAATTGCAGTGTGTATTGGAGTCAGTGTTATTAATTGTACTGAACTTGGAGTTTCCATACTGGAGGCTTCACACAAGCCAACATGATTCAACAAAGCTAGTCAGTAGCTGCTATCATTCCTGTAACATGTTCCTTCATAAATGAGCTCGAGAACAGATATGTTATTAATCACATTCCTAAGAGCCCAAGTCACGACTGCTTTCTTCAGAACTCAAGGAGAAAACTCTTAGGTGGGCTGTATAAAAATGCAAAACATTTTACAGGGACAGATAGAATTAGACAAGAAGAGAGAAAGACTAAAAGAAAACACGTTCCTTGGCATTTTGGAGAGGCCAAGCTTATATTTGGTTTGAATAGGAGAGCTGAGCCTTTGCATATGTGTGGTTTTGGTAGTGGCTACAACATACTATCGTAAGTGAAAAAGAAAAGTCCAGGAAAGTTGTGCTAAGACTCTAAAAATCCTCATAAATTATAAAAAGTTAGATTTCTGACCTGAGGGGTATTGAACTTTAACAGAAAAACAAATCTACCAACACATGTTCAAGCTGTTTTTTACATGGTTTATTAATGCTCTATTCCATTTAACCTAGTTTGAGAATTCATCTAGAAATTGGAAAAAAAAAAAAAAATTAGGTCAGTTCTATGTTGGCAAATTTCATCAAATAAAGCACTTGCTTTAGGAAAACTTACACAAAAATTTTCTTGTCCAGATCGGTCTTAACAGTTCAAAACTTAGCAAGCAAAATCCTAAAAATCCAAATCTGGGAATAGAGAAATCAATAGATTTCTTTCCCTGACTTTGTTTTTGCAGTTGAAAACTTTACTTTGCCAAAAAAGTATTTCCAAAATGGAAAAATTTGGTTTCAATTACCATGGTTGAAATGCACGCACATCTGCTTCAGGTAGCTGTGATGCCAAAACTTTTTACAGAATTTTCTATCCCTGACTTCTAATTCTGGAAGAGGCTTTAGTGACTAGCCACTGGGAACAGAAAAAAGGCTCGGTTGCTGAACACTTGCTCTTTCCAGGGTCTTGCCAGCATTTAACGTGACATTGCAAAACTCAACATTTAAAGAGCACTGGCTTTCTAAGTCCTGTCTCCTCAGAAAATATTCTGTATCTGTCTTTCCTGGATCAAGCGTAAATAGATGAGCTCCTTTGGCTCAGAACTCCCTGAGGTCCAGAACAGTCTCTTCTTCGTAAACACCAGTCAGTAAAAACCATCCTCTGAGGCACCTCACACAAAATCATGACATAGTGCCCGGTACATGGTGCCCCTCTCAAGCAGGGGCATCCCTGTGCTTCTGATGAAGAAAATAACCACAATTTTAAGAAAAATAGGCAATCAACTTCCCCTTTTTATGATGCTTCTTCCAAAGCTGTGGCACTCTGTAACTTTCAGATCTGCCAGTCTGGGCCTAAATTTGTTTTTTATTGTGGTAAAATAGAGGTAACATAAAATTTACAATTTTAACCATTTTTAAGTGCACAGCTCAGTGGCATTAAGTGCAGTCATACCGTTGTGTAACCATCACCACCATCCATCTCCAGAATTCTTTCATCTTCCCAAACTGAAACTCTCTACCTATTAAACAATAACTTCCCCATTCCTCCCTCCCTCCAGCCTCTGCCAACCATTTTACTTTCTGTCTCTATGAATCTTACTAATCATTTATGTTGAAATTTTATTTTAACCTATCCACAAGGCTGATTTCCAGAACTGAAATAAAATCCCACCTGCAGGGGCAACTGCCATTTTTGGTATCTATCTTCTCTACATACATACTCACACAGACACAATTTATCATTATAGTAGCTAAAAGCCAGAGAACCTTTCCCTTGGAAAAACAGGAGACAAAATCATCTTCCTCTGACTGGTCAAGCCACAGTGATCCTCCCATGGAGAGAACTGGGAAGTTCCCTCATCATAAGGTCCAGGAGAGACCTGGAAATCTTGAAAGATACAGCAAAGGATAGTGCAAATTCACAAGTTCTTCTTAAGATTTTGGCATGAACAGACATGTATCCAGCCCATGGTTCCAAACCACTGAGGCAACTGGATGCCACAGGTTGTCTATAAAAAGGAAGATTAAGGCAGATCTTGGTGAAACCTAAAAGAAGAAATGCCAAGCCCGAAGAGGTAACTTACTATAAGGAGATAGTTTTAGGTAAGAAGCAAGATGATGGCCTGATTAGCTACCTCGTTTCCTCATGGAAATGGTTCGATATAATCTGTTTTGGATGACAAACAGAAAGAGGCCCTAAAATATGCCTTGGTTAGTAACCCAGCAGAGAGGCACAGGGTACAACATAGCAATAGGCAGATACCAATGATAATTGCAACTACCATCTACTGAGTACTTACTCTGCCAAAAAAACTTTACTAGGTACCTAACACATATGGTATCATTTAATCTTCACAACTCTAAAAGTATAAGTACTGTTTTTATTCCCCTTACACAGAAGAGAAAAATTAATTCTGAAAAAAATGTGACACACTCAAGGTCACATTATTTGTAAAGTAGATTCACCACAAGGTCTATGTTACTCCAAAGCCCATGCTTTTAATTAATAGCTTTTAAAGGTAGGAAGTATTTTCATGCCCTCATGGCAAAGAAAAAAAAATTGTTCATTAGCAATCTCTTGGTTGAAAATTTGTAATGCTTAAAAACAGCCAGCCCCAATTAAGATTCAGCAGGTTAAGTGTGGAATAAGCACCAGATTCAGGATCCCTCCAGTCTCTGGAGGTTGGCATGTGATCCTAGGCAAGTCACTCAGCTTCTCTAGACCTCAATTTCCCAGGGAACTTGTAAAACAAGGCTACTTCCCTCTGTTCTCCCCCTACCTCAAAGCATTCCATGGAGTCAATTACCTGTGCCAAGATAATAAGGCTGATATCCAAAGATGAACTTATTGGCCAAAGGTTTCAATCTCTTCTCTCACCAACTTTCTTTTTAGTTATCAGAGCCTCGCACAAAAGTTATTAGTTAATCAGCTAATAACTATTCAGCACCTGCTATGTGTGTACCCACACAGTAGTCAATGGGGGTATTTAGAAGTACAAGGCATTATCCTTGCCCTTGAGGACCTGTCTCCGAGTTTGGGGACTGGTAAAATACATGAAATAAAAGCACCAAAAAATCTACTGGGCCTATTATTCAGTGTCCAACTGTGAGAGACAAACTAGAGGTATTAGAATTCAGAAGAACATCAGCCAGGACTAGAAAAGCCGACTTTCCAAGATAAAGTAGAATTTTAGAATAACCTTGATAGATAGGTAACTTTTGCAAAAGAAGAAGGGAAAGACATCCAGCAAAAGGAACTCTGGGAGCTAAGGATATAAAGCTAGATGGTATAATGTACAGGACGGGTGATCACGAAAGAGACCAACAGAATTCTTAGTGGGTATAGGAGTGAGTGTGGGAATGGTGAAAGGAGTCAGAGTTCAGAAGACTTGAATGCCTGGCATAGCAATCTGGACTTGGAGCAGAAACAAAAGATACGACCTGGGTGACATGGTGAACACTGGAAGCTGCTCGGTCTGGATTTCTTGTCTACTGCCTGCCTTCAGCAGAGGAAAGGTACAAGAACATGTACAACCTGCTGTTCTAAAGTCATAGATATCAGCCATTCCATCTGAGAGGCACCTTGACAGGGGCAGGGACTCATTACATTTCTGAACTGGGAACACAGTGCCCAAAACTGTTTGATCCACTGCTGGTAGTCTCACACTGACATCTCAACCCCATTTACAACACGGGTCAAACAAATAGGCATGACCAGAATCTCTAAACCTCCATCACATCAACCCCATTCTCTGCCATCTACCAAATCAATGGGATACGGTTTGGGGGACCAAAGACATTGCTCATCTCTGCTCCCCACCTAGAGAAACAGCCCTTCATGTTCTGCTGCCCAGCAGGCCACATGGAGTTCAACACTAAGCTCCAGTTGCAAAGAGCACCCAGAAAGAGGATGCACCAGCAGCACAGTTCCCAGGGCCTCTTCAGACAGGAGGATGAGATGGCACCCAACCATCAGACCAGTTTTATTGGGGTCTAGAGATGTTTAATGACATCACTGTGCCACGTGAGATACAGGAGTCACAACAACCCATGAAAAGGAAAGTGTTCATAGAGAAACTCTCTAGTGTTAACCTAGTTGAGCCTGTTTTTGTTAACCAGATGGTTACTGTCTGCATCAAACTGGCAACTTGGATCAGCAGCCTTCCCCTCAGTTGCGCACTTCCATGGCCAGAACCCTCCCTGCAGTCTTCTCTCCTCAGAGAAAATGGCAAGCCCTGTATGCTTTACCAGTTGCACACTGAAGAATGAAGAGGTTGGCACGCAGGAGATATTTTACTTCATAGACAGGGGAATGTTGCCTCTGTACTGCACTGAGCACCTTCACAACGAAAGGTTCAGATCTTCATATAACGATTTAAAAATTTAGATGCATGTGCCTGCCAGGAAATAAACCCTCACTAGTTAGATCCAGCTCAACAAAGAACTTAAAATCTCTTCTGCTGGTACCTATTTCAAAAGAAATCCCTGATGGAAGAAGCACAGACCTTCATGTGTCACTCATAAACTTTTCAATACAAATATGAAACTCAGCTCAGAGCAAGTGTCATCTGACTGGGTTTCTCTCCTTCATCCCTGAATGTGTGTGGATTCAGGCATACACAGCATGCACGCACGCATGCACACACACACAGCCATCAGCATGGCATGCCTGCTGAAGATTCGAGCACTCCTGCGTGAAAATGCAAGTACACTATGTCAGGCCAGCCCAACTATGACATCAAAAACCCCCCACCAAAGAAAAAACACCCCGGGAAAGTAGCCAGGAAAGGGAAACACCTCCTTGAAACAGCCTGAGAAAAAGCAATCCCGATTCAGCCTGCGGTGAAACTATTCCCGAACACTAGCCAGGAAGTCCCTTCTTTCAGGGTGCTCCGCTGCCTAGCAAACCCAGACCTGCCTTTGCGGAAGCCAGATCTCTGGAGATTCAAGCCCTGGAAGGGGTGGTTTGGAAAGGGGCTTTCCTGCTCTTGCTCTGCCGCCCTTTGAGATCCATCAGTGGCTAGATCTTCCAACCCTGCCTAGCCAATGCAAACACAAAAGCTGGTGGCTGCACCACAAGCACACATTTACTTATGTACACACACCACACACACACTTATATATACATACCTTTCACCCTCCATTATGTGAGGCCCAACCAGGGTGGTAGCCGCTGAACTGTGCATGCACCCGGGGATCCTAGCTCTGTTCTTGATTCTCCCAGCAGACCAGTGGGAGATCTGATCAGCAACAGTGATTCAGCATGGCTGCAAGTGAAGCCTCCTCCCTTCTCAATCCTCCTTCCTCTGACTTACTCGCGGCAGATTCTACCGCAAAAGCAGCAGCAGCAGAAAATGTCTTACCCAGAGCTCCCTGCAGCCCTTTCAGCTGCTAAAAGCAGCAACCCACTTGCTCCCCCTCCCCCGCAGGCTTGCTGCTCCTTGGTCTCCTAGGAACAGCGGCAGCTCCAGTGACCAAGGTGTGGTGCCACCTTTCCAGCTGCCTCTGCATCTGCCCAGGCATCCCCAGCCCAGGCGATTAGCCTGCCCCGGGGCTCCTTCCTCCTCTGTCGAGGCTGCAAAGAATCAGGCAGTTCGTCACTAGCCCGAGAAATACCGGCCCCTACACCCTCCCCTGCCCCCATAGGCTATAAGTCTGTCAGCCTGGCCAGATTGCTGGAATGACGAGGCCCCTCTGTGGCCTGCAGTGGAGTTTATCATCCACCTGGGGAAATTCACTTGTAGGTCAGTTTATGTTCCAAATCCTCCTCCCAAATTCTATAGTAGCTAGGAGTGTCTGATAGATGGAGAGGAGTTAAGGGAAAAGCACCGACAGAAATTTGAACACAGAGAGAAATTAAAAGTAAAACTTGAAAAATTAGAAATTCAAAAAAGAGAGATAGTACGAATAGGTGAAATTGAAACAAACCCTATTTTACTGCAAGAGGCCAAAGACTATTGCAGTAAAGCTATCACAATGGATACTACCAGTTTTATAGCACAATCCTGAAGTATCTAACTAAAATCTGTCATATTGGAATTTGACTTAAGCTGTGGCTCCAACTAATAAGTCTCCCACTGAACTCCCATCTCCAGCCAAAGATCTTTCACATCTTGTAATCTGCAGCTGCTGAGCTTCAATTTAAACTAATTTAACTCTCCCTGCCTGGAATGTCTTCTCCAATGCCAGTCCTTTAGTCTTTCTGGGAGGCCAGTCAAATTCCATGTCTTCATAAAACTTTCTTTAATCACACCAATGACAGCCAATCACCACCAAAATAGCTACAAACCATACTGTCCTGTATTGTCATCTCACACCTAATATACTGCTTTGGCTAATTCATTATTTATAAATCTTGTTTCCCAAACTAAAACATAATCTTGTGAAAGGCGGGAGGCCAGTCTTATCTCCTAGCCACAGAGACTTAGAGGTAACTGGGGCAAGTAGCCACAAAAAGTAGTGCAGAAGCTACCCTAATGCCTCAGAAAAATCAGCTATGAGCATCTCTCTTCTGGGACCCTTCATGTCACCCCGCGGCTTTTCCAGATCTGTATTAGCACTCACTGGCTGAGGGACTTTCCTGAGTAGTGTTCTTCACACTCTGGACCGCATGCTCAGTAACTTATTCACAGTATAGGATCAGACCAGACAATCTCTAGAGTCCCTTTCAGCTCCAAAATTACAGGACTCTAAAAATGTTTTAAATTGTACATTTTTCTTCTCAGAGTAATCTGTGTGATTATTTAAGCAGAAATACTTACTAGACTCTAATGTTTTATGGGGGACTTCAAGGAGGATAACATGGTGTAGGTGAAAGTATGAATAGGCTCAGTAAATCTAACATCCTTATAATTTTAAACTGTTAAATTTCTTTACTACCACAAAGCCCTGAAACCATAGAAGGAACAGAGGAACACTGAGGTGATAGAAAGTAAAAGTAATTAAAACTTTAAATGGCTTCCTGAACTCAAACTAGCTATAGAGTTATTCTCAAAGATTACCTCCCCTGGCACCTCAGTGTTCTCTTAGATGAGACCATTACCCACACTCACTCTTTCTCAAGTGAGAAGAGGCCTAGATAATTTCATTTACACCCCACACAGCACTTTATCTTCACTTCTTCCTTTCACAGTACCATTCATATCTTGTTCCCTCTATGTCCCTTCCTCCTCTAATCAGCCTTGTGGCCCTGCTCCAGATATTTCCTTTTGAGGCCAATCACAGGGACCACGAAAAGCTGAACATCACAAATAAGGAAACTGAATCTCAGAATCCGTGCCAGAATTCAGACATCCACCAGGAAGACAACTGGGTGATTCATAAAAGGGATATAAGAAAGAAATGACTCCTTCTTTGCACGTACCCACATTTACATATTCTCCATACAGGAAGATGGGGCAATGCCACATCTAACAAACCAGACAGAAAAAAGATCAGAAAAGGATATATGTAAGGGTTGAGCATATTCAAGTTTCAAAATATAATTATTAAGAGCAAACATAAGCTGGGCGCGGTGGCTCACACCTGTTAATCCCAGCACTTTGTGAGGCCGAAACAGGTGGATCACAAGGTCAGGAGCTCAAGACCAGCCTGGCCAAGATGGTGAAACCTCATCTCTACTAAAAATACAAAAATTAGCCTGGCATGGTGGTGGGCACCTGTAATCCCAGGTACTTGGGAGGCTGAGGCAGAGAATTGCTTGAATCCAGGAGTTGGAGGTTGTAGTAAGCCGAGACCGCACCACTGCATTCCAGCCTGGACAGCAGAGCAAGACTCCATCCCCCAACCCAAAAAAAAAAAAAAAAAACAGAGCAAATATAAAACTCCTGCAAAATTTCCCTGCAACCCACTTTTGCCACGCTAACCAGTATTACTATAATGTATGCGTCAAAACCATACTACTACCACCTTCATACTTTATTCACCATTCATGACTCATGGGAGGTAGGCAGAACAGAGAACACTCAGAAGAGGCCATTTAGAAAAGAAAGGTTATCTTAAGCAAAAAGAACAAAGCTGGAGGTATAATATTACCTGACTTCAAACTATACTACAAGGCTATAGTAACCAAAACAGTATAGTATTGGTACAAAAACAGACACATAGAACAACAGAACAGAAAAGAGAACCCGTCAATAAAGCTGTTCACCTACAACCAACTGATTTTTGACAAAGTCAACAAAAATAAGCGATAGGGAAAGGACTTCCTATTCAATAAATGATGCTGAGATAACTGGCTATCCGTACACAGAATAATGAAACTGGACCCTATCGCTATATATGAAAATTAACTCAGCCAGGTGCAGTGGCTCATGCCTGTAATCCCAACACCTTGGGAGGCCAAGGCAGGCAGTTCACCTGAGGTCAGGAGTTTGAGACCAGCCTGGCCAATGTGGCAACCCCATCTTTACTAAAGTAAAAACCCCGTCTTTACTAAAAATACAACAATTAGCCAGGTGTGGTGGCGTGTACCTGCAGTCTCCACTACTCAGGAGGCTGAGGCAGGAGGATCACTTGAACCCAGGAGGCAGATGTTGCAGTAAGCCAAGATCACACCACTGCACTCCAGCCTGGGTGACAGAGCAAGACTCTGTCTCAAAAAATAAAATAAAATAAATTAACTCAAGATGGAGTAAACAATTAAATGTAAGACCTAAAACTATTAAAATCCTAGGTAAAAAAACCTAGGAAATACTCTTCTGGACATTGGCCTTGGCAAACAATTTACAACTAAGTCCTCAAAAGCAATTGCTGCAAAAGCAAACATTGGCAAGTAGGACCCAATTAAACTAAAGAGCTTCTGTATAGCTAAAAAAAAAAAAAAAAAAAAAAAAACGTATCAACAGAGTAAACAGACAATGTACAGAATGGGAGAAAATGTTCATAAACTATGTATCTGACAAAGGTCTCATATGCAGCACCTATAAGAAATTTAATTTAACAAGCAAAAAACATGTTTTTAAAATTTAATTCAACAAGCAAAAAACATTTTAAAAACCCATTTTTAAAAGTGGGCAATGGACATGAACACACATTTCTCAAAAGACTTACAAACAGCCAACAAACATGAAAAAATGCTCATCATCACTACACCACAGAAATGCAAATCAAAACCACAGTGAGATACCATCTCATACGAGTCAGAATGACTACTATTAAAAAGTCAAAAAAATAACAGATGTTATCAAGGCTATGGAGAAAGGAAATGCTTACACGCTGCTGGTGAATGTAAATTAATTCAGCTACTTACTATGGAAGGCAGTCTGGAGATTTCTCAAAAAACTAAAAATAGAACCACCATTCGATCTAGCAATCCCATTACTAGGTATATGCCCAAAAGAAAACAGACCATTCTACCAAAAAGGCACATGCACTTATATATTCATCACAGCACTATTCACCACAGCCAAGACAGGAAATCAAGTTAGGTGCCCATCAGTGGTGGACTGAATAAAGAATATGTGGCATATACACACCATGGAATGCTACACAGCCATAAAATAAGAACAAAATAATGTCCTCTGTGGCAATGTGAATGCAGCGAGAGGCCATTATCCTATGTGAATTAATGCAGAAACAGAAAACCAAGTGTTGCATATTCTCACTTATAAGTGGGAGCTAAACACTGGGTAAATATGGACATGAAGATGGGAATAATAGACACTGGGGACTACTAGAGGATAGAGGGAGAGAAAAGGGGTGATATGATTTGGATGTTGGTAGCCACGAAATCTCACGTTGGAATATAACCGTCAGTGTTGGAGTTGGACGTAGGGCCTAGTGGGAGGTGTTTGTGTCATAAGGGCAGATCTCTCCTAATAGTTTCACTCTGTCCCTATGATAATGAGTGAGCTCTTGCTCTGAGTTCACTCGAGGTCTGGTTGTTTTAAAGTGCGTGGCACCTTCCTCCTCACTCTCTTGCCTCTACTCTCATCATGTGATATACCAGCTCCCCGCTTTGCCTTCCACCATGATTGTAAGCTTCCTGAGGCCTCCCAGAAGCAGATGCCAGCATAATGCTTCCTGTACAGCCTGCAGAACCACGAGCCAATTAAATCTCTTTTCTTTATAAATTACCCAGCCTCAGGTATTTCTTTATAGCAACACAAAAACTACCTAATACAGGGAGCAAGGCTGAAAATGTAGTTGAAAAGCTACCTATTGGTACCATGCTCGTTACCTAGATGGCAGGATCATTCAAACCCCAAACCTCAGCATCATGCAAGATACCCATGTAACAAACCTGTACATGTACCCCTTGATCTAAAATTAAAGTTGAAATGTAGAAAAAAAAAGAAAGAAAGGAAAGAAGGCAGGAAGGCAGGAAGGCAGGAAGGCAGGAGGGCAGGAAGGAAGGAAGGAAGGAATGCAGGTCATCTAGCAAAACCAGGGGGCAGAGCTGAGTCAAGAAACAGTCTCCAGACTCCTGGCACAAAGTTCCTTCCCCCAATCTCTTCTAGTTTCAGAGATACATTTTACATTATCTACCTTATTATCCAAATGTTCTCTGAGCCACAGCCTGAATCTGTTTGTTCTCAGCTGATTTTCCTTACTGTACTTCATATTAAGGACAGTTGCTGTTGGAGTCTTGCAGTAGAGAAGAGTCAAAAGAACCAAAGTGGTGTCTGGAGAAAAAGGTCCCATCCTCAGATTGCCCAGTAACAATAGTGTCTTAGTCCAGTAGGCCCCACCCTTTTTGACACCAGGGACCCGTTTCAAGGAAGGCAACTTTTCCAAGGATGGGGGTAGGGGGTCAAGGGGGATGACGGTTTCAGGATGAAACTGTTCCACCTCAGACCATCAGGAATTAGATAAGATTCTCATAAGAAGCACACAACTTAGATCCCTTGCATGCACGGTTCACATTAGGGGTCATGCTCCTGTGAGAATCTAATGCCGCTGCTGAGCTGAGAGGAGGCAGAGGTCAGGTGGTCATGCTCATTTGCCCACCACTCACCTCCTGCTATGCATCCCAGTTCCTAACAGGCCATGGACCAGTACCAGTCTGTAACCTGGGGATCCCTGTCTTAACCCAGTCCTTCCCATACACCAGCCTTCTTCCACAGCTTATCAAAAGTACCTAGTGGCCCTAGATCTTACCTCAAGGCAATTGATTCAGCCATCCACACCAACTTTGCTTAGAATCATTCAGCTCTTAAGTGGCTTAGGAAGAAACCATGTTGGCAGGAGAAACTTTTTTAAGCTGGATTTTATCTAGAAGTTCTCTTTTCCATACTCTTTCTCTGTACAGGGAGCCAGTACAAGTTTATCTGAAGACAGCTAAGCTAATCATCCTTCCTTGTAAATGTCCTTTTACTGCTTTTCTCATCTTTACCCTCCTTCCCCAGGACATCAGCTCCTCACCTCATATTTGCAGGAACCATAACACAGTATAATGGTCCCACACACACAGCTGTGCATCAGAACCATCTACCCAGCTGGTTAAAATGGTAGGTGCCAGAAGATCAACAGGCATAAAGAACGTTTTTAGGGTTATAGAAATGTTCTGTTTCTTGACTGTGGTAATGCCTACACAACTGTATACAAATACTGCATTTCATTAAACTCTACACTTAAAATGGGAGAGTTTTATTTTATGCAAATTATTCCTCAATAAATCTGGAAAAATGAAAAAACACTGTAGGGTCCGGCTCTGCCTCACACCCATAGAATCAGAGCCTGAGGAACAGGAACTTTTTTATTTTTTTTTTCTTTGGTTTTAGAGATGTAGGTCTCTGTTGCCCAGGCTGGTCTCGGACTCCTTGGGCTCAATCAATTCTCCCACCTCAGCCTCCCAAAATGATGAGATTACAGGTGTGGGCTACCGTAACCATTGGGAACAAAAATTTCAATGAACTTCACAGGTGACTCTAATGCACAGCTAGATGCAAACATCACCTGAACAATGAAAAGAGCCCAGACCATTAAAATCAGATAGGACAAGATTCAATTGTACTTATCAGAAACATGACTCTAGGCAAGTTACTTTACAAGCTTCAATTTTCTCATCTGCAGAAAGGTGATGATAATAATAGTATCGACTTCACGATGTTGTTAGGTTAAAATGTGAAAGTATGTAAAGCACTTAGCTGAGAGCCTGGCCTGTAATAAGCAGTCAGTAACCATTAGCAGCTACGATTTTCATTGTCTATGCCAATGCTATCAAACTATAGCTCTGTAAGCACTTGGTCCTGGGTTCAAGAAGAAAATTAACCAGGGTAGGGCCTCTCCTGGAGCTATTTTCACATCTCCACTGGTCACTATTACTAACAGGTCAGCAAAGACTAGACAAGACCAAAGGTAAATTAAGGTCCACCCACACCTGTATCACCAAAATGCCCTCTCATATTCTGGATCACTTGCCAGGCACCCTCACAAAGCCAGACAGAAACTGAAAAGGAACTTGAGATACCAAAAAGTCAAAAGATAAATAAAACAGTACCTTATCCAGAGGAATACAGACTCTTCCTCTGAAGGTAAAATAATTTACGCCAAGTGGATTCCAGAGTATAATCACCCGTGGCATTTCTGTTGCACTTTAAGTTTACGAAGTGCTTCATATTCATCATCTCCTTTGACTTAAGACAACATCCTCTGAGTAGTAGTAATACCTACCATTCCTTGAAAATTTACTCTGGACCAGACCCTGTATTTCACACTTCACATGTACCCTTCTCATTTAATCCTCACAATCCTGTGGGACTATTATCTCTCTTTTAAACATGAGAGAATCGAGGTTCTGAGAGTTAAATAACTTGAACCAAGGTCCCACAGTTAGTAAATAACAAAGATGGGATTTGAACCCAGGTCTACCTGACCTCACAGGCTACTATTAGCTATACACAGACTGCACTACTGCTATCTTACTATCTCCATTTTAGAGATAAGCTAATTGAGACAGAGAGAAAAAGTAACTGGCTCAAAACTACCTGGAGAACCAAGCTCAGGGCTGAACCAGACTCTCGGATGCCTGGCTTAATGCCCTTTTCACCTTACCTCTGGATGAGGAAAAACAGCTCTGAACCCCTGAAGATATTACATATAAGCTGGCATCCCAGGCTTCCAAACAGCTACTACAATAAAGTCCATCCACCTGGATTCCTCTGGGCACCTAGCTTATTAACCAGGCCTAGCCAAAGAATGCTCTTGGGGAAAGCTGGAAGAGTACCACTGGACTCCAAGATAGTTTAAAAAAAAAAAGACAGGTGGGGGGCGGGCAGACCAACTAAAGCAACAAGCAGAGTGCTTCACACAGACCAGTACACCAGTCTCTGCGGCTTCCTATGAATCTGCAACCTACAACTGGTGCCCTCTGCTGGCAAACGTGTACATCTCTTCATAACAAAAGCAAAACCTAATTATTACACCAGTGGCTTAGAACGGAAAAAAAAAAAATCTGCTTCTTTTGCAGACATTCTATTCAGGAATGAGCATTATTTCTTACTTACAACTTTTCAACAGGTATATGCAACTTTAAATCGACTGTGATGATCCTCTCCTCTATCTGCTGCCCCTGCCTCACGTATCATATAGTTCTTTCCTGTCTGGATCCAAAGAAAATTGGGCTGTTTTTACATAAAAAGGTAAAATATAAATGATGCAAAACCCCAAAGTCAAGAATACAGTGATGTGTATGTGAGTGAGATCAGGTCTGCACATCCAGCAAGTACAGAGAATTGAGGCAAACACACACTTGAAGTGATATAAAACCCATGGGCAAGTATGCTCCAACGTTTTGGTAAATCTCTACCTTCATACAATAGCATGCTTATAATTCAGTCAACTAAGTCTCACTGAATATCTACTATGCAGGCTGTACCAGTGAGTGGCAACATAAATCCTACATTAATATAATGCCAAAGAGCATACAAGTTGTTTGAGAAAATTAGACATAGGCATATGCAATGGCAAAAAACATGAGATTCAAGTACAGAAAAGGTATCATGGAAACTCAGGGGAAAAAGATGCAACTTCCAGTTGGGGAAAGAAGGAATATGATATGGAAATAGCAACAAATTGAGAACTTAATAATTCTATGGAGTTTTTTAAAGGTATTCATAATTGTAAATATTTGCAAATAGGTAATTTCAATGTCCATGATTTCATTTAAAAAAAAAAAAAAAAACTTTGGCCGGGCGCGGTGGCTCAAGCCTGTAATCCCAGCACTTTGGGAGGCCGAGGCGGGTGGATCACGAGGTCAAGAGATCGAGACCATCCTGGTCAACATGGTGAAACCCTGTCTCTACTAAAAATACAAAAAATTAGCTGGGCATGGTGGCACATGCCTGTAATCCCAGCTACTCAGGAGGCTGAGGCAGGAGAATTGCCTGAACCCAGGAAGCGGAGGTTGCAGTGAGCCGAGACCGTGCCATTGCACTCCAGCCTGGGTAACAAGAGCGAAACTCCATCTCAAAAAAAAAGAAAAAAGAAAAAAAAAACTTTGGCCGGGCGCGGTGGCTCAAGCCTGTAATCCCAGCACTTTGGGAGGCCGAGGCGGGTGGATCACGAGGTCGAGAGATCGAGACCATCCTGGTCAACATGGTGAAACCCCGTCTCTACTAAAAATACAAAAATTAGCTGGGCATGGTGGCGCGTGCCTGTAATCCCAACTACTCAGGAGGCTGAGGCAGGAGAATTGCTTGAACCCAGGAGGCGGAGGTTGCGGTGAGCCGAGATCGTGCCATTGCACTCCAGCCTGGGTAACAAGAGCAAAACTCTGTCTCCAAAAAAAAAACTTTTTGGCTGGGCATGGTGGCTCACACCTCTAATCCAAGCACTTTGGGAGGCCAAGGAGAGAGGACCGCTTAAGCCCAGTAGTTTCAAGACCAGCCTGGGCAACAATAGTGAGACCTCATCTCTATAAAAAAAATTTTTTTAAACTTAACCAGGCATGGTGTAGTGCACCTGTAGTCCTAGCTATTTGGGAGGCAGGGGCAGAAGGATCGCCTAATCCCAGAAGTTTGAGGCTGCAGTGAGCCGTCATTGCACCGCCACTATACTACAGCCTGGGAAACAGAGCAAGACCTTGTCTTTAAAAAAAAATATTTAAGGCCAGGCGTGGTAGCTTACACCGGTAATCCCAGCACTTTGGGAGGCCGAGGTGGGTGGATCACAAAGTCAAGAGATTGAGACCATCCTGGCCAACATGGTGAAACCCTGTCTCTACTAAAAATACAAAAATTAGCTGGATATGGTTGTGCGCACCTGTAGTCCCAGGTACTTGGGAGGCTGAGGCAGAAGAATCCCTTGAACCCAGGAGGCAGAGATTGCAGTGAACTGAAATCATACCACTGTACACCAGCCTAGCAACAGAGAAAGACTCATCACAAAAAAAGAATTTTTAAGATATAATTGTTAATCTGACTACTTTAATATACTTGCATATTTATTATGTTAGATATTTTTTCATTATAATTTTTTTGGGGGGATGGAGTCTCACACTTGTCCCCCAGGCTGGAGTGCAATGGCACGCTTGTGGCTCACTGCCACTTCCACCTCCTGGCTTCAAGCAATTCTCCTGCCTCAGCCTCCTGGCTAGCTAGAACTACAGGTGCCAGCCACCACGCCCAATTAATTTTTGTATTATCAGTAGAGACCGTGTTTCATCATGTTGCCCAGGCCGGTCTTGAACTCCTCACCTCGGGAGATCCCCCACTTTGGCCTCTCAAAGTGCTGGAATTACAGGCGGGAGCCACCGCGTTCGGCCTCATTAAAATTTTTATTGTGGTAAAATATACATTCAATTTGCCATTTTAGGCCAGGTGCAGTGGCTCACACTTGTAATCCCAGCATTTTGGTAGGCCAAGGTGGGAGAATCATTTAAGCCCAGGAGTTCAATACTAGCCTAGGCAACATAGCAAGACTCCATCTCCACAAAAAGATTTTTTTAATTAGCTGGGCATGGTGGCACATGCCTGTACTCAGTCCTAGCTACTGGGGAGGGTGAGGCGGGAGAATCACTTGAGCCCAGGGTTTGAAGCTGCAGTGAGCTATGATCATGCCACTGCACTCCAGCCTGGGCAACAGAGTAAGACTCTGCCTCCAAAAAAAGAAAAAAAAAAGCCATTTTAACCATTTTTAAATGTACAATTCAGCAGCATTAAGTACATTCATAATGTCGTATATCACCACTATCCATTTTGAAAACTTTCTCATCTGAAAAGAAACTGTGTATCCCTTAAACAGCAATTTCCCATTTCTATCACTAGGAATTTGCCTACTCTAGGTACTTCATGTAAGTGCAATCATAGTATGTCCTTTTGTGCAGAGCTTATTTCACTTGGCATGTTTTTAAGGTTCATTCATGTTGTAGCATATACCAGAAATGTATTCTTTCTTATGGCTGAGTATTCCATTGTAGGTATATACCACATCTTGTTAATTCATTCACCTGTTAATGAACACTGAGTTAATATTTCACCTTTTGACACACCACAGTTAACATTTCCCTAATATTTGACATATAAATAGTTTCCAGTTTTTTGCTATGTTATAATAATTTTTATGCAAAGACTGTTTTCCTTTCAATAAATTGTTCAATAAACCGTTCTGTTAGATAAAATTCCTAGCAATGGTGTCCCAGAGCACATGAATACTTTAATAGTTCTTAATAAATCCATAATTTTACTCTCATTTGCCATTTTTTATAATGTGATGGATAAATTCCTGTCAGCAATTTGTTTTAAATGTATAAAGTGTGACAAAACCAATTGGAGGGAAGTTTTTAGAGAAAGAAAAGGAATTAACAAAGCAGAAACAGCTCAGAAGAGCTCTCCACTAGACAGAGCTGGCTAAATTGCCCAACTGCTCCTTCTATCCACAACCTAATGTTTTCCCATTAACTTGATGACTCTTAAAAAAGAAAAAAAAAATCTACCTGTGTCAGGGATCCTCCAGACCAAGCCCAGGTATTTAGTGATTTGATAGAAGGGCTCGCAAAACTCAGCACTACTAAGAGTTGTACTCATGGCTTAAGTTTATTATAGTGACACAGTATGTGTACACAGTTGGGTCATACAGGAAAAAGACATAAGCAGAGTCTCGAGAAATCCATGTGCAGCCTTCTTCAGGGTCTCTCCCTCCCATGAAGGTTCACACAGAGCACATTTTTATATGAGTGATGTTTCTGCCTAGGGACTCAGTACACAAGGTTTTCACTGGGAGTTTGGTCATACAGACACCCTTTATGGGGCATGTAGCAAAATTCCAGACTCCCAGAAGGAAAGCAGATGTTTAGCATAAATCATCTTATTTGCACAGTCTAGGTACAGTGAACCACCTTTCTTAGTGAATAGTGAGAACACCCCTAAAATCCAAGTGTTCAGATTAGGGCCAACCTTGCAAGTAGGCCATTCTAAAAGATAGCAGCCTCAGGCCAGATATAACTTTTCTGCATACCCCTAATTAAAGATTCATTTTGGCCAAAAAGCAGCATCTCTCAGCATATATACATATACACCTATGGAAGAGTTAAAAAGATTGTGGATCACTTATACCCCATCCAAGTAGTTTCGATTGCTTTCCTTATAAACCCTCATTGAAAGCAGCTGTATGAAAGGAATAGGAATTTTGAAAAAGCCAGAGAGAATCTGTTAAAATTCAAAGCAGATCATGGAACTCCTCTGCTCAAAACTCAAATGGCTCACCATTCATTAAGTAAAAGCCAAAATCCTTACAACAACCTACATATCCCTACATGATCAGGCCCCTCTCTGACCTCATTATTCCTTTCCTCCTCTTCCCTCAGGTCCAGTAACCCCGAACAATTTGTATTTCCTCAGAGGCCAGGCACAGTCCTGCCTCAGGCCTTTTGCTCTTCCTAATCATCTACCCGGAATGCTTTTCCCCTAAATACCTATATTGCTCACTCCCACAGTTTCCTTCAAGTCTTTGTTCAAATGTCACTTTCTGAGAGACCTGCCCATATCACCCTATTTTAAAGTGCACTATCCTCACAAACATCCCTTGCAACACTCACCATTCCTCACTCTAATTTTTTCTATACTTCTCATCTTCTAACATATCATACAATTTATTATGTCTTATTGCCTGTCTCTCCTCAATAAAATATAAGCTTTTGGAGGGCAGGCATTTTTGTCTTTTTCTTCTGTACTTCCAGCAGAATCATCAAGCAGAAGAGTAACAAATTTTAATTTGACAAAGTAAGAAACAGGGAGACACTGAATTTAGGAATAGTAACCTAGTGCAAATAGCTAGGGTCTTCACGTTTGGTGGTGCTGGGAAGATCAAGTCATTAGAAATTGTGAAAGAAGTTTATTTAATTTCACTGAAGAGATGACCACAGTACATTCAGTTATTGAGGAGTTTTAATAAAAGAAACTATTTACAAGGGTGTGGGCAGAGTTAAGGGAAATCAACAAGGTTTGAACCATCTTGGAACTAGAGAATGTAGTAAATAGGAGACAGTAACAAGCCAGAAAAGACCTAAAGCTATAAAAGAGGGCCATGGGAGCAGCGCTGTGGCCACTGACAATCTCTTGCTAAGTATGTGAGAAAGAGAAGGAACAAATATTTTTGTCTCACCTTTCTCTCACTGCCCAAACTCACCATGAATAAAGCTAGAAAAGAGAGTATAGAGTTCTTTAGGAGTCACCCTCCCAGGAACACAGAGCAAGAGAGATAAAGATGGAAAGGGGATCAGGAAAGGCAAAAAGATTATCCAGCACAATGCATTTTGTAAAGCTATACGCGCAAGACATAATGCTTCAATGTGCTACCAGAATCAACTAAATCTCCTCTTCCTACTACCAGTCACATCAACATCTTCTCACACAGTAATTTTGATTAATCTACTCCCTCTTCCTTCTTCATATATCCAACCATTTGTCATTTATGCTTTCACAACTTACCTCAAATTGTCAGTCTTACCTCAAAATGTCACCTCTTGGTTCATGCTCTCATTCTCTTACCTGGTTAACATCAGTTGTCTTAGCAAACTTGCCACTTTGAAACATCCCCCATATTGTCATTTATGTTACTCAATGCTACTGGACTAATCTTTGCGAATTCGTTTCACTACCACTATTGTTGCTCAAAAACCTTTAATGACTGTCACTGCCTACCAGATAAGTCCAAACTCATTAGCCTACTACTCAAAGACCTCAGTAACCTGGTTCCAACTTAACTTTCCCAATTTATTTCTCACAACTCTCTTTTATCTTAGTGTAAATTAGTCATTGGTTATCTGGAAGTCAATGAAGCTTAGTGGAAGGAGCAAAATGACTAGAATTGATCAGACTTGGATTCAACCCTCAGTTCTATCATGTCAGCAGCTGGGGGGCCTTAGAAGTTACTTAACCTTTTTGGCTTGAGTTTTAGCGACCTTATCTGTGAAGCAGGTTACTGAATGACGCAATGAGAACATTTGTAATTATACCCAGTATAATGTTTAGCATCCAATAAGCATACTTCTCTGAATATGTTCCATATTTCTGCCTGTCCTCTACCTAAAATGCCCTTTTTCCTCTTACCTTCTCTATGAGACCAATCTTCCTTTTTAATATATATTTTATTGCATTTTAGGTTTGGGGGTATATGTGAAGAACATGCAGGACTGTTGCATAGGTACATACATGGCAATGTGGTTTGTTGTCTTCCTCCCCATCACCTGTATCTGACATTTCTCCCCATGTTATCCCTCCCCAACTCTCCACCCCAGGCTGTCCCTCCCCTAGATCCCCCCCACAGACCCGTGTGATGCTCCCTTCCCTGTGTCCATGTGTTCTCATTGTTCAACACCCACCTGAATGAGAACATGCAGTGTTTGATTTTCTGTTCTTGTGTCAGTTTGCTGAGAATGATGGTTTCCAGGTTCATCCATGTCCCTACAAAGGACATGAACTCATCGCTATGGCTGCATAGTATTCCATGGTGTGTATGTACCACATTTTCCCTGTCCAGTCTATCATTGATGGGCATTTGGGTTGGTTCCAAGTCTTTGCTATTGTAAACAGTGCTGCAATGAACATTTGTGTGCATGTGTCCTTATAATAGAACGATTTATAATCCTTTGGATATATACCCAGTAATGGGATTGCTGGGTCAAATGGAATTTCTATTTCTAGGTCCTAGAAGAATCGCCACACTGTCTTCCACAACAGTTGAACTAATTTACACTCCCACCAACAGTGTAAAATGTTCCTATTTCTCCACATACTCTCCCGCATCTGTTGTCTCCAGATTTTTTTAATGATCGCCATTCTAACTGGCATGAGATGGTATCTCAATGTAGTTTTGATTTGCATTTCTCTAATGACCAGTGATGATGAGCATTTTTTCATGTTTGTTGGCCTCATGTATGTCTTCTTCTTTTGTAAAGTGTATGTTCATATCCTTCGCCCACTTTTGAATGGGCTTGTTTTCTTCTTGTAAATCTGTTTTAGTTATTTGTAGATTCTGGAAATCTTTTAAGGTTAAATGTTAAAAGCTCCACAGTGCTTTACTTGATCCTTCTTCCTGCCTTAAGTCACCTCTCCTCAACACTCTCATTCTGTTATTTATACCTTCCTAATATTAGCAAATATTTAAAACCTTACAGATAGCTAACATGACTCATCTCTGTCCTACTAGTGTTAAAGCAGCAGTGATTTTGAGAACTATCATGTGGAAGCTCACCCAACAAGTAAAGAGCAAAGCATAAAGACCATGTCTCAGGTACTAAGAGTGTTCTATGGACTACATATGTATAAGCCACTACTCTTTTGAGATACTCATTGATTTCATTTACTGGGTGAATACTGTATTCGTATGGTTGGGATGATATAAAAGTATGCCTTTTTCTAGTCTGTCCGCCTCTTCATCGGAGCCACATAGTAATTGATTACTGTGTACCAGAGACTACAGTAAGCCCTTCTTTATATGCACTTTCATTGAGTCTGCTCAACAATGCTATGCAGCAGGTATTACCATAGCCTTTTTTTTTTTTTACAAATAAGGAAACTGAGGCTTGGGCCAGTTTGTCCAAGGTCACAGTGCTAGAAAGTGACTGTGTCAGAAATAGAACTTGGTCTATTAGATGCCAAAATTTATGTCCTTAAGGGCTATGAAATATTAAATCAGATGTCCACTATGAAGCAAATTACATTTGCAATATAAGCATCAAAGACAAAACATAACTGATTAGTAAAAGGTAATCAATTTAGGAGAAAAGAGTCTTAATTTTCATCAGAGAATGTACATTCAATGACAATAGAACTCACTCCAATTTGGTGTGAACAATCTGAGATAGTGACACAATGCTGTTTAAAAAAAAAAAAAAAAAACATCTCAAAATAAATTGAATTCCACCCAGGATGCAAGGTATCTGAAGACAGCAACCATGTTTGTCTCACTGCTGTGTACCTCCAGATCATGTTAGTGTCTTACACAAAGGTACCTAACACCCAAGGAAATTGATGATAAACTGGGAAATAAACACAACGTTTAAATGGAAAAAGTTTACACTTGAGAATTTTAGAGCAGGAAATGATACCTATTTCCGATAGTTTTAAGTAAACCATACAAAATGGTAAAAGAATCAAAGAAACAAAGAAAGTCGGCCTGAATAGAGAAGGAAGTACAGTTAAATCTTCCTGAATCCTTTCCCTCTCTGAAGGTTCAATTCATCTAGCTTCAAATGAAAGTTAAAAAATAGGTGGAAAATAAGAGAATTGCCCTTTCTAGTCTTCCTACTTTGTAATTTCTTTTTAAATAGCAGCTTTCAAATATCTTTTTATAATAAATGTTTTATGTTGTAACATTTAAATTCTCATTTAAGGCAAATATGGCAAGTTCCAATGTCAGAAACTAATTTTCCCATACCAGACCTGTGCCTTTTTTTGGAATGAACAAAAAATTCTACTTCCCAAGTAAAATGCTTCCACACATTATATTTAGTAAGAGACTAAATTTAAGCATCGAGAACACCCATGGTGTGCTGAATTGAAATTTGGGGCTAATAATTCATGTCCACTTATTATTTTCAAACTATCTTGCCTCCTCAAAAATTATTCAATCGTTAACTTAAAATGAAAATTAGGATATAAACTTTCAATTAGAGCAAATTCAGTTTTTTCATCAGAAAATAGCAAGATCTGAATCTACATTTCAAATGGAAGTTCAGATTTTTTGGTGTTGCACACCTCTGATTCAGAGCAATCTTCTCCCAGGACATCGTTTTTCCTGTCTTATTTTCTCTTCTTGAGAGAGTATTTAATAAGTAATTTAAAATTAAATTGAAGACTATCTCTGCACTGAAAAATCTCTAATAACATACAACAAATATGCTGCAAGTTTTAGTTAGAACAAACTGGAAAAGGGCAATAAATGGCATATTTATTGCTCTAATCTCAGATTTCAAGGTACACTTCTTTCAGAAAATAAGGGAACTAAGGCTTGTTTTTAATGGAGACAAGCTACGTATCTTTAAATTTTTTTTAATTTTTATTTTTCAGAGACAGACTCTAAGTCACCAGGCTGGAGTGAAGTGGTTACTCACAGTCATGATCATAGCACACTGCACCCTCTAACCCCTGAGCCTCAAGCAATTCTTCCACCTCAGACTCCCAAGTAGCTAGGACTAAGGTGTGACACATAGTTTTTAATTAAGTGTTTCTCATTAAAAAGAAAAGTCTGCAAAACTTTTTGTAGGGAAATAACAAAGTAAAATTGAAATGTTAATATCCGACAATTCCTTGTAGGACTCTAGCAGGTTTCCTAGAGAACTACTTGGACACCAGTGTAATGAACAGCTTCAGCTACGCTGCTGTACCTTTTCTTTTTCCTCTTGAGTATGTTGTAAATGTCAATGCAAACCCTGCAACAGGAGTCTTAAATTATAAGCAAATAACTGGAAACTTGCTGACCAATAAATGACACAAGTATACTGTAGAATAGTTATATGACAGAGGTATATACACAGGTAGACAAAGATGTGTTTGATGTTAAAATACATATTTATGCATATGTATGTAAACATGTTAAGTGATCCATTTTGTTCTAAAAAAAAAGAATGTTTTTATGTATCCATGCAAGTAAAGTTTAGAAGATGACAAAGTATTAAACATAGGTTACCTCTGAGCACTGAGTAAAGAAACAGGAGGAGCAACTTTTTTTTACGACTTTTAAAATTAAGCTAACAGATCCTTATTTCTTCTTGACTAGTAGAAGTAGCTACATAACCTTACTTAAGTTATAAGCCTGTAGCTAATATGCAAAATGGAGGTAAAAGAATCTCTTCATAGAATTATTGAGGACTAAAATAAATTTAAAATGATGCATATATTCATAGTACAGGGCACATAGCAAATATTGAATGGTAGCTTTCTTATTATTTCTTCAGACAGTAATGAAATTTCTTAAGTGATAAATGTGGACATCATACAGAAAAAAACTGGCAAACAGTCTTGCAGTTAAAACTACTGGAGAAAGCAAAAAGCAGCAACACAATGGTCTTCCTAGGCTATTAACAATGTTTTATCACATATAAGCTAACTTTGAAATTTTCAGTAAAATGTTTTCGTTGGATTTACCCAATGGCTTTTAAAAAGCCACAAAGAGGTACATACTTTTCTGTGTATATACTGAGAACTGAAAATACTCGTATCAGAAAACTGCTGCACTTCCATTATTCCTGTACATATAGCTGAGTAGCCAGCTCATCAGCTAGTATTTGACAAGCACAAACATATCTACAAGCATAATCATCATTCATCACATCATTATTCACAACAGCAAGAAATGGAAGAAATTTCATGTCTCTCAACAAAGGAATGTTTTAAGTTACAGTATTAGCTATATTATGGAACATTAGACAGGCATTAATAAGAATGAAATGGGTCTACTTGTCTTGGTATGTGAGAATGTTCATGATCTAAACTACAAAATGATATAATTCTATTTTTATAAATTAATGTAGGTGCATGCAAAAGATGTAGCTGAATAGATACCTATTAACAGTGATTATCTGAGATGGTTTTGTTCATATTAAGTTTTACTTTTTGTTCAGTCTGGTCTTATAAACAGCTATTATTTTAATTCTAAGTACTTTAAAAAATATACCAGCCCCAAGAAAAATCAGGATTTCTGTATTTTGTACTGCCCAGTAATATTGCTATTTTCTGTGACTAAAAAGTATAATCCAAAAAAAGTATAATCCAAATGTTATATAATATTGCTAGTTTTATAGTAGAAATTACATGTTTCTTAAGCTTCATTTACTCATTAAAGAAACTTTTGGGAAAAAAAAAATTTCCATGTGTTTTCACTTGTAATAGGAAGCATGTAATAGAAAGCATAAGACAAAAGCAAATCAAAGTAACCTGCAATAAAACACTAAGGAAAAAGTGTTGTCCTACCCTTGGTTAAAGGCAATCTTAGTTGCTGTGTTTCAAAAGGCCAAATTAAGGTTAAGAGGAAAAGTGTCCCAATGATCACTCTTAAGACGACTGTTAAATAAGCTGGTTAAATGGAGAAAGGCACCCTAAGTGCAAGTACTGTCTTTTTGGGTGAAATTCGTAGTCTAGATGTAGTTATGCTCAAAATCCAACATCCAAATGCCTATTTGCAATCAGCAGACACAGGCACACGAAATTTAACCTAAAATGCAAATTCTCAAAACTTAAGCACACTTAAAAGGTAAACTAAGCCTACAAATCAAAGAGCTGATACTGTCGCTTCTGGTCTTGAAGAAAAGTCATAAATGCAAAATTATCAAGTATCCACAATCTTTTAGGTTTGCTTAAAACAAAAATTATGAAAATTATACTTGAATATGAAATGTTTCCAATCACTTAACAACGGACAAATGGGTACAATCGGTATAGTCATTCTGATTTGACAGTTATCTCTTAACAATTTGCAAGTTTCTTTGGTTTTTTTTGGATACGGTATATGAGTACCAGTGAGAGCTTTTTAAATGACCTGTAACACTACAGGTATTCCAAATCAAAATATCTAAAATGCTCCAAAATCTGAAACTTGACATTCAAAGGAAATGCTCATTGGAGCACTTTGGGGTTTACATTTTTGGATGAGAGCTGCTCAAATGATAAGTATAATGCAAATATTCAAAAACTGAAAAAAATCCCAAACTCAAAACACTTCTGGGCCTAAGAATTTCAGATAAGGGATACTCAACCTGCATCATCTTTAACAACCTTTCAAACCACTTTCAACTAATGACTACTGAATTTACACTTTAGAGAATGTAACTGCAAAAGATCTTCACATTAAGATGAAAAATAGAAGGTTCACTTTTATTTTGCTAATCCATCAGATTACATTCAAGCATGGCACGAACATTATATTGAACACTTACTAGGTTCTGTACCACCTGCTCCCATGATCTCATCTCTTGAATCTGAATAATGTTCAGATAACTTTCAGAGTTGGAAGGAGTCAAAACATACAAGCAGTTGTTCCTCCTCCCTAAGTCCCACATGCCAAAAATGTTTGCATATAAACTGACAAGAGGAACCCAGAAGTGACTAAATACCACTATGCTTTTGTCTTCACTACAGTTTTTAGCAATTTTAAGGGTGGACACATGACAATAAAGTGTTAATACACCATGAACAGAACAGGTTGTTTTCCTAATAAACAGAAAATCCTTTTACATAATTCATTTGCAAACTTTAGAAGCCCCTATGTTGGGAATATAAAATGACAATAACCTTATTAAACTGAAAACCCTGACAAAGGTGAACTAGAACTATTCCAACTGACCCATATTTTCCCACCAAAACTGAGTAAAAAAGTCAAGCAGAGTAGCATTTAACAATTTTAACAAAAAATTTCAGAGAATCCTTTTCTGTATCCCAGAGGCCACTGTACAGCCACCAAAAAGCTGGACCAAATTACCAAATGAAGTAGTCCATATGTAGTATGATGTGTATCACTAGAATTAAAAAATAAGACAGAAATTTATGGAAACTGTAGAAATATTTGAGAGCAAAGGATTTGACGGGTTAAATCACTTCAATGTGCAAAAACATCCACCCCATTTACCCTAGAACATTATTTGTACCAAGCATCCGCTGTCCTTTGCCAATGACTACTAAGCAACCACAACCTGGCCTAATAATCTTAACCTTTCTCCATACCTCTTTAGAAGTAGAGCCCTGGCAATCAGAAAAGAAAAAAAAAAAAAAAAAATGGCAAGAACTAGCCCTTAGGAATCGAACAGTAACAAGTTAAAAAAATGGTTCAGTATTAAAATATTCTTTTATTTTAGAGCCCAATAATTTTTCAGAAAGCTTCTTGGTATAGCTTTGAGCCTTCAACATATTTAAGTCAAATATTTACGTTAAATAACATCAAGTTAAGCATTATTAAACGTACTCTGAACCCACCCACCAGGTTATACATACTCTCACTCATTCATGTAAAGAATTGAATTCTTTATTTGTGATATCCATAAACGTTGCTATTCTATATTTCTATCCAGAAAGGCAATTTTCTCCTATTATCAGTTTTGTTCTTCTCTTATAAACAACAACTTGAATGCTATTGCATGAAAGGACTACAAATATACATTTGTTAACCAAGCAGAATACAGATATTTTGCTTTACAACTTGCACCTAAAATACCAGTATTATGTAGCTGGTTCATTAGCTGTCATAGCAATTTAGGGCTATTGCCCAAGCTATGCATAGCAGTTTACATTTTCAAACCTCATATAGAAAGGGCAATTGTGATATGAACTGGCAACTACATTCCTGTGAAGCCCATCTCAGTTACAAGCAAACGTGTAACTTCCAAGTCTGCAAGGAATTTTGATGGCAAAACTTCCAAATCTGATACAATTGTCCTAAACAAGTTTTTAAACAAATTGTTTCGCAGCTACTCTGCCATTCTGCCAGTAGATGGTGCTACAAAGATTGGAAAAAGGATTTCCATGAGGACAACAGTTCAGATATAAGGGAAAAAAACGTTTAAACCTGCTCTGAAAGTACAAAACCGCATTTGAGGGTAAAATATAACCCTTATTTTTAACCATTCATTACAGACAAACCAGTAAGAGGGATGAAACTAGGCCATCTGAAAAATTTTAAACAGTTTATATGAATGACATGCTTAACACAAACTATATAGAACCACACAGTACACAGTTTGAAGTAAATTGTCATAGAAATGACCAACCATGACAAGATGATAAGCAAATCGCTTAGTACAAGAGATGGATGCACAGAAACTTAAAAGAGTTTAAAAAGCCACATCCACCACTTCAGAAGTTTTGCCTGTAAGGGATATAATTCAACACGCAACTAGCAGGGCAACAAGAGAGGGGGGAAAAACCCACAGGACCTCTTAAAAGTTTCTCTAAGTACACATCAAGAATAAAGAATTAACACGTAAAATCTTAAACAAATATCCCTTAAAAACGATATGGAATGGATCCTAGAAAAAAAAAATGTTAGACATGTACGGTCAAACACAATGATTTATTAAAAATAAAACGTAAAAATGATTTTTGTACATATGCTTCCAAATTTCAGGCATGGGATCCAAGTAGATTCATAGAAAACGCCGTAGCCAGGTATCAAGTCCTTACAACAAAGTAAACTACCCCCCCACCCCAACCCCCGCCCAGGTTTTGCTACAGAATCAGCAAGTTCACTCCCTCCCTCCCCCCAAAAAACACAAAGTAAAACAAGACATTTTGCTAGTATAAAAACGACCAAGGTCCAAGTAATAATAAAAAAATAGAGTCCATCAATGACTGTAACACAAAAATGTGTATGTGGGGCCAAGTCCATCTTCGGAGGGAGAGACAAGAGAGGTGGCAGGCAAGTAGAGGAACACCCCTAAGGGTAAGCAGCCTTAGAAGTGGCTCCCCTAAGGGCAAAACGGGGAAGGCGGTGTGAGGGGCTGGGGCTTAGGAGTTGACCCCACTCGGGTTGTCAAAAAGAGCTACCCCAACAGCCATTCCCAGGCATTTTAAATTTTCTTTCAGAAGGAGCTGCCTCCGTAGCCACCCCCGCCGCCATAGCCGCCTCTGTAAGGTCCACTATTACTGCGCCCGCCCCAGCTGCTGCCGCCGCCGCCGCCGCCGCTCTTCATGGGCCCGTACGAGGACTGGTGCTGGCTGTAGCTGCCGAAGCCGCCGAAGCCGTTACCGTAGTCGCTCCCGCCGTAGGACGAGCCGCCGCCGCCGCCGCCGTAGGCATTGTAGCCGCCGCCGCCGCCGCCGCCGTAGCCACCGTAGCTGTTGTAACCGCCGCCGCCGCCCTTGGAAAGGCCGTTCTGGTCTCGGCCCCCGGCGCGCCCCCGGCCGCCTCGGCCGCCCCGGGAGGACCGGGAGCCGCCCCCGCCCCCGCCGAAGTGGATATCCTCCTTGGGCACCGCCTTCTTCACCTCCACGCGGTGGCCCTGGATCGGATGGAACTTGACCACCGCGGCCTTGTCGGCCGCGTCGTGATTCTGAAAATACACGAAGCCGAAGCCGCGCTTCTTGCCGGACAGCTTGTCGGCAATGATCTCGGCCTTCTCCACGGTGCCGAACTGAGAGAAGTGCTCGATCAGGTCGCCCTCGGCCACGTCTCCCTTCAGGCCCCCGACAAAGAGCTTCTTCACCTTGGCGTGGGCACCGGGCCGCGCGGAATCCTCCCGGGACACCGCCCGCTTCAGCTCCACCGTGTTGCCGTCCACGGCGTGGGGCGAGGCGGCCATGGCGGCGTCGGCCTCCTCCACGTTGGAGTAGGTCACGAAGCCAAAGCAACGGGAGCGCTTGGTCTGGGGGTTCACCACCACCACGCAGTCCGTCAGAGTCCCGAAGGCCTCGAAGTGGCCGCGCAGGCCCGACTCACTCGTCTGCACGTTGAGGCCGCCGATGAACAGCTTACACAACTGGGAATTCTCCATCTCCACGGCCCGGGCCTTGCCCCCGCCCTGCGAGCTCCGAGGTTTCGCCGTCGCCGCCGTTATCGCAGGTTAAGGCCTCGACACAGCTCGGGCCCAGCCGTTGCTGGAGCCACCCCCGCCGGTCACCGACGGGGAAGGGAAAAAGGGAAGGGGAGGGAAGGAAGGAAGGAAGGAAGAGAGGAAGGGGGAGGGAAGGGGAGAGGTGCCGGCTAAAGGGCGAGCCGAGGAGACGGGAACACAACCAAGGCCACCGCTACCGCCACCGCCACCTCCGCTCTCCGATCTGGGCACCACACAAAGAGGCCGCTGAACGCGCGCGCACCCTCCCCGAGGCGTGCGTCACCACCGACGTACGGCAGCCGAGGGCCGCCCGCCAATCCCCGCCTCGCTCTCATTAATCCCGCCTACCGCGCCGCAGCGCCGCTCTAGATCACGGACTCCCCGCCCTCCGCGGTCTATTCAAGCCCGCGGCCTGTGCCGCTGCGGTCTCCCCTCCTGCCACCCCGCTTTCATTCCTAGTTGCCCCTCTGTCGCTTGACTTGGGTTCCTTCTCGCCCTCCGCGCAGCCCCGCGATTCATTTCCTCCCAGCGCCGCGGCTGTTCCCAATGTTTCTCCCCCTCCCCTTTCCTCAACCCCTCGCCCAGCTCCGCAGTGGCGTTCGCGCCAGCCCCTTGAGAGACATGTCAGTTCAGCCAATCACCGTGATCTCCTCGCACCCACTTCCGTTTTCGGCAGCTGTCGAACGGGCGCGCTCCCTGGTGCGCGCTTGTCCCGGCCCCCTCAGTAGGCAGAGCCTGCGTGCCACCCCCGCGCTTCCTCCCGCCCAAGGCTTGGCGGGGGAGGGAGCAGGGGGCGCGCTGGGGGCCGTTCCCAACGGATGCGGCCTGGGGCGCCACGCGCGGGCTTTTTGAAAACTTGACTGTTGGGGTTGGGGGCTCAGATCTACCCGCTGCCTCTCCGCTCGTCTGCTACACCTGGCGTCCCCGCCCCTCCTCTCGCTCGCACAAAGATGGAGGACAAATGCCTGGTCCACGAAGGCGGTTATTAACCGCTTACAGTGGGCCCGGCGTGCAGTTTAGCTGAAACTTTAACACGTGGCCCTGCGCAAAGGCGAGCCCGAGGCGGCGGTGTGAAAGACAACGGGGAACCAAAAGAGCTTCAGACATTACGACCCAGACGAGGCGCGACATCTCTGGCACCCTCCTGCCATCCTTGAAGCCCTCCCGCGACGCCCTCAGAGGCCCTTTCAGCTCCCCTTGACACACTCCAGCAGACATTTTTATTTAACCTCAGTGAATTTTTTTATGTACAATTTACATCATCCATGTGTTGCTTTCTTTCAACTAGAATGTTAGCTTTTTTTTTTTAAACAGTTTTGCTCATGTTGCCCAGGCTGGAGTGCAGTGGCGTGATTTGGGCTCACTGCAACCTCCACCTCCTGGGTTCAAGCGATCCTCCTGCCTCATCCTCTTGAGTAGCTGAGATTACAGGTGCCCACCACCACCCCCGGCTAATTTTTGTATTTTAGTAAAGACAGGAGTTCCACTATGTTGGTCTGGCTGGTCTCGAACTCCTGACCTCAGGTGATCCATTCGCCTCAGCCTCCTAAAGTGCTGGGATTATAGGCATGAGCCACTGCGCCAGCCTAGAATGTTAGCTTTTTAAAGGTGTTGGTTAGATGAACGTTTTACAGAGAGATCAAACACCCCTAAGTCACTGCTTTTAGTGCCCTCACTCAGGTGAGAATAGATTATAACAGCTTACATTTATTGAGCCTTTGTGTGCCATGCAAGATACATGGCGAGTAATATGAGGCACTACGTGACAAGAAGCCTCCAAAACCATATGGTAAAAGCTGAAGAAGTTAAGAGGAATTCCTCACTGTATCAAGTATTCAGGAAAGACTTAGTTCCACTGAACCTCACCAGAGTCAAAGACTAGTTAGTATCCTAAGCAAATCAAGGCCGGAACAGAAAACCAAATACCACAAGTTCCCACTTATAAGTGGGAGCTACACAATGAGTATACATGGGCACAAAAGGAACATTAAACACCAGGTCTTTTTTTTAGGATGGAGGGTGGGAGGAGGGTGAGGACTGAAAAACTACCTATCAGGTATTATGCCAATGACTTGGGTGACAAAATTATCTATACACCAAACCCCCAAGACAAGCAATTTACCCAACATAACAAACCTCCACCCGTATCCCTTGAACCTAAAAGTTGGAAAGGAAAAAAGAAAACTTTTTTTTTTTAAAGAAAACATTTCTATAGGGAGTTTATTTGAGCAAAATCCAGAGGGAACATAAGCTTCAAGACAGAGAGTGGACGAGTTAGTTTGAGCGGAACCAGAGTTTTAGCTAGAAAACAGTAAGAGGTGAGATAGGTTGAGGGTCTTGATACTATGAAATGATACTATGGAATGTCTTGAATCTTAGGTTAAGTAGTTTGGATATTATAACAAAGATAAATAGAAGGGCTAAGGTTTGAGGGTAAACACACTGGTGTATCACTTACCCTGTAACCATCTAGTTGTGTGACTTCGGGCAAGTTACTTAACATTTTTAAAAATGTAATCATTTTTATTATCTTAAAATGAGAATAACAAAACATCTTTCTGTTGTGAAAATTAAATGAGATTCTACATGTAAACATGTATACACGTACCTGGCACATAGTAAGTTCTTAGTTTATCCAATTATATGAATCCTATGCCTGGTACTGGGAATATAGCTGTAAGCCACAGACAAACTTCTGCCCTCACGATGCTTACATTCTAGTGGGAAGAAGCAGACAATAAATAAGAATGGTATACGGCATGTTAGTGATAACTGCCATTTAAAAAAATGAAAGAGAGGACAGTAGAAAGCTATAACCTTATTATCAAAGAAAACCCTCAAATGTCAGGATTTGCTCATTGATAATAAAGGGGGAAATGGGCTGGGCACAGTGGCTCACACCTGTAATCCCAGTACTGTGGGGGGCTGAAGCAGGGGGATCACTTGAGGCCAGGAGTTCAAGACCAGCATGGCCAACAAAGAGAAACCCCATCTCTACATTAAAAAAAAAAAAAAAAAAAAAAAAAAAAAAAAAAGCCGGGCATGGTGGTGCATACCTGTAGTCCCAGCTATTTGGGAGGCTGAAGCAGGAGAATTGCTTGAACCCAGGAAGCAGACACTGCAGCTAGCTGAGATGGCACCATTGCACTCCAGCCTGGGCAACAAGAGTGAGACTCCATCTCAAAAAAAAAGGAGCTGGGGGTGAGTTGCGGGAAGGAGTTGCTGGGGGAAGCATGATCATGTTTGAAAACCTAGAAGCCTAAAATTGCAGCATGGTAGAATTAGAAAATCCAAGAAAAGGAACTCTCTTGGGTGGGGGGTAGGAAAGATTATGAACATAATTGTAAATGCTTAAGGTAATAATGAGATATTCATGGGGCAGTGCTTTATTGGATGCACAAGACTATAACTCATTTGGGAGATTACACATTAAGAAATATATTTGCCGGGCGTGGTGGCTCAAGCCTGTAATCCCAGCACTTTGGGAGGCCGAGGCGGGTGGATCACGAGGTCGAGAGTTCGAGGCCATCCTGGTCGACATGGTGAAACCCTGTCTCTACTAAAAATACAAAAAATCAGCTGGGCATGGTGGCGTGTGCCTGTAATCCCAGCTACTCAGGAGGCTGAGGCAGGAGAATTGCCTGAACCCAGGAGGCGGAGGTTGCTGTGAGCCGAGATCGCGCCATTGCACTCCAGCCTGGGTAACGAGCGAAACACCATCTCAAAAAAAAAAAAAAAAAAGAAATATATTTTAGGCCAGGCACAGTCACTCATGCCTGTAATCCCTGCACTTTGGGAGGCTAAGGCAGGCAGATCACTTGAGGTCAGGTGTTCGACATCAGCCTGGCCAATATGATGAAACCTATCTCTACTAAAAGTAAAAAAATTAGCTAGGCGTGGTGGCTGACACCTGTAGTTCCAGCTACTTGGGAGGCTAAGGCAAGAGAATCACTTGCACCTGGGAGGTGGAGGTTGCAGTGAGTGCAGATCACGCCACCGCACTCCAGCCTGGGCAACGGAATGAGACTTCATCTAAAAACGTGTGTGTGTGTGTGTGTGTGTGTGCACGCGTGTGTATTTATTTATTTTAGAGTCATCCAAATAAATCTTAAAACAGTAAAAGATGAATTCCTGAAGGAAGAAAGACCATAACTTACAAAACCTGTTACTGTAGGAATTTACAATTTTGGTAGACAGTTTTTGCCTATATCGTTTTAAAATAATAATTTACCAGCAGTGCCCAACCTTTCTGGCAGAGAGGACTATTTCATGAAAAACAATTTTTCCATAGACCAGGATGGGGGTGTGGTTTCAGGATGATTCAAGTGCATTACATTTATTGTGCACTTTATTTCTATTATTATTGCATCATAATATTCAAGGAAATATAATAATTATATAACTCACCATAATGTAGAATCGGTGGGAGCCTTGAGCTTGTTTTCCTGCAACTAAACAGTTCCCATCTGGGGGCGAAGGAGACAGTGACACCCAGTGTGTCGCTTATGTCCAGTTTACTCAGTGATCTCATTTTGGTTACTATCACTGCAGAAAACCCTCCTTCACAAATATAAAATGATGGAAATGGAAGCAGGCTTTTCAGTGCTTCTGTGGCCATCTCAGGTTAGACTGCCTTGACTTTAATCTAGAATGTATGAGGATTTGAAGTTGTCTCAAGCATACTTTTAAGGACACCATCATTTGCAATCTCAAGCTGTTGATCCTCTTCTAGTACAGACAAAGTCGATTCACCTCACTTATTCACAAATGGGCGGTGGATCCATTCCTTCCCAGTTCAGGGTTTTTTTTGTTTTTGTTTTTGTTTTTGCGATTGGGAAGTAAAGCTCAAACTCTTTTGAAAGCTGAGATAGGTGATCATGCACCAGCTGGGAGAAAGAAGGCATTGGGTCAGTCACTTTGAAAAATCTCTGCTAATGTTTGAAACATGTCAGAAATCCCAAAGTTCCCTCATTGCCCACATAATTCCAGTTTAGTTTTGAATGCCGCCCCTTTATCTGCTAATTTGAACACAATTGTCATTCTCCCCTGAAATGACAGACTGAATTCGTTGAGCAGGTTGAATATGTCACACCAGTAAGCAAGTTTTGCCACTCATTCTATGTCACTGAAATGCACTGCAAAGGAAATCTCTGGAGTGGCTCTCATAACTCAAAAACTCTGGTCAGTGATCTACCTTTAGAAAGCCATCTCACTTCCTATACACATCTCACAGAGTTGCGCAGACATGAGTTAAGGGCATGTACTTAATTGTTGTTGATAATTTTTTTTTTTTTTTTTTGAGACAAAGTCTCGCTCTGTTGCCCAGGCTGAAATGCAGTGGTAAGATCTCAGCTCACTGCAACCTCCACCTCCCGGGTTCAAGCGATTCTGCCTCAGCTGGGACTACAAGTGGGTGCCACCACATCCAGCTAATTTTTTTCTATTTTTAGTAGAGACGGAGTTTCACCATGTTAGCCAGGATGGTCTCTATCTCCTGACCTCGTGATCTGCCTGCCTCGGCCTCCCAAAGTGCTGGGATTACAGGCGTGAGCCACTGTGCCTGGCCGATAATTTTAATCACATCCTGCAAAAGGTTAAGTTCAAGTGACATTTTTTGGCTAGCCAGGATTTCTCTGTGGATGACACAGTGCATAGACTCACATTCAGAAGTGACCTCTTTGACCTGAGTAGTGAAACCAGAAAGCCATCCAGTCATGTCAGCCACTCTGCCTGTGCATATACCAACACACAAAAACCAATTCCATTTTCCTGATATGTAATCATTCAAAGTCTTGAGTAATTCTGCACCTATGGTGTTGATTGGCAACAAAACACATTCCCCCTGCACATCCTCCTGAAAGCTATATCACACAAAAGCAAGCATTGTTGCCTTCTCGTCAACATCGGTAGACTCATCAACCTGGATTGAATACCATGGTGACTCATTCATCCTCTCTATCCATTGTGCCTCAGTATCCTCTGCTATTTCATCAATTTGTCTAGTTATGTTACTAGCCGAAAGAGAAACACGTGCCCCCATTTGAACTTCAGCCTCTCCTAAAAGTTCACTATAATGTCCTTAGCAGCAGGCAAGAACAACTCTTCACCAATGGTAAAGGGCTTCTTAGCTTTAGCAATGCAGTTAGCCACTAAGAATGATGCCCTTAGTACAGACACATTTGATGAAGTGGTGGCCTTCAATAATTGCTTCTGTTCTTTTTTTATTTTTATTTTTATTTTGAGACAAGGTCTTGCTCTGTCACCCAGGCTGGAGTGCAGTGGCACAATCTCAGCTCACTGCAAACTCCACCCTCCTGGGTTCAAGTGATTCTCATGCCTCAACCTCCTGAGTAGCTACGACTACAGATCCATACCACCATACCAGGCTGGAATGTTAGATTCTTTTTGGAGATTAGATCAGTCAAGGTAGGGACAGTCAATAAAAGATTATGTAAACACTTAAATGATGTAGTCAATTTCCTACTCTTTAGGTCAATAAGGGGGAAAACTATTTTCTATTTTGCCTTTTGGATCATCACCTGAGTTTACTTTGTTTTTTTTTAACTCGCTTACAGGTGTCTCAACCTTCCAAAATAAAACATTTAAAAATACAACTGAAATTCAGACTGCCTTTGGCTTCCATTCCTTCTGCAAGCTTGATTACAAAAACCTAATGGAATGTGATAGTTACACAGGTCATAGAATCACACACTAAAAAGAGTGTGTTTTAATATATCTAAATTATACATAGAAATAATGAACTGAGGAAGAAAGGAAAGACTATGGCCAGCTACATTTTCAGAAAGCAGCAACTCTGATTTTTTAAAATCAACTTTTTATTACATCCAAGTTTGTTTTGCAGTTAGGATTCTGCTATGGACTAAATTGTGTACCCCTGGTCCCCACCCTCAAATTCATATTTTGAAGCCATAACCCCCAGTACCTCCAAATGTAACCATAATTGAAGATAAGATCTCGAAAGAGGTGATTACATTAAAATGATGTCATTAGGATGAGGCCCTACTTCAATATGTCTGGTGTCCTAAGAAGAGACAACAGGAGCACCAGTGCATAGAGGGATGACCATCTGCAGGACAAGGAGGAGAGGCCTCGGAAGAACCTCAAACTGCCCAGCACTTCATCTTTGACCCCCAGCCTCCAGAACTAGGAAAAAACAAATTTCTATTGTTTAAGCAACTCATTCTGTAATATTTTGTTATGGCAGCACTAGCAAACTAATACAGGTTCCATTTTTATTTATTCAAGGTGAACATTTCAAAAGGCCATCATTCTTTGCCACTTGTGGTGAAAGTACATTTTTTTCTAGTAGACCCTAATAATTCATATCAAAAGCTTTTAAATTTGATCTTTTCTTTTGAACTAGTAATAATACTTCTAGGAATTTATCACAGCGAAATAATTCAGGACTTATGGAAGGAGTTAGCTACAAAGATATTTATTTGAATTTGTTTACACTAGAAAAAAAGTTGGAAATGACCTAATTGTCCTAAAATAGCTAACTAATAATTAGGAAAACCATTAAGTATTCCAGCTAAGTATACTGTATTATGAGGTACTTAAATTGATAATGCAGAGGAAAAAGTCATGACTTGCATTCAGATATAAATCTCATACCATCAAGATGACATATAAAAATTCAAACTATTTATTTTGCCAAATCAAATTAAGTCTAACTTAATTTGAACCCATATTGTCAGAATGGCAAAAATGTCAACATGTCATTACTGGGGTTCCTTCCACCTTTTTTCGCGCAAAGGCACTCGCCCATCTCTCTCTTTAATAAAATGCTTTTTGTGGAGAAAAACAACAACAATAACAACCCATAAAGAGGATTGTCTTTAAAAGGGTCTCTCCTGAGGTGAAAAAATAAACAGACCCCTTCATTTTGTGGTGATGTTGATTGTACCTTGTTCTTCTGCCTGTATATTCCCTTGCCTCAAGAGCAAAATCTAAGCTTTTAGAAAGGGGAATTGTATCTGTCTCCTCCAGATGAAGGAAATGTTGAAAGAGGAGGGTTTAGTGTGAATAAAACATAGCTTCCCAAGTCTAGAAGTGACAAGAAGCTTCTAAGTCTCCCCCACTGGAGGAAGCCAGTGTATAGCCCCCACCACCCCCAACTCCACCCCATCCCTCACATCACTGATAACTGAAGGCTGGCCATTAACTATCTTTAAAGTAAGGTATACCACCTTGGTCTTGGAACCTCATCCACACTCCTGGCCCCACATAAACCCGGAACTTTTGTATACACAACTCCAGTAATAACAGGGATTGAATTACCAGCTGGATGGGTAGGAAGTTAAGGCAGCTTATCAGAATTAGAAGACTAAACAAATTTTAACATTTCTCAGAATATCCCTAAAATACACACACCCACCAAGAACATACACATGCGCAGACTTATACACAGAATATGTAACTTCGAAATTAAAAGCATTTATAGAGCTTTCTCTTGTCATTTATTCATCATTTCATTTAATTCATTCATGGGCTATGTGTTTTCAATAAAGTCTCTGGCCTCTAGGAGCTCAACAGTCTTGGGAGAAAGGCAAAATTAACAATCAGTATTGTTAAAATATCCATACTACCCAAAGCAATCTACAGATTCAAAGCAATTCCTATCAAAATACAATGACATTCTTCACAGAAATAGAAAATACAATCCTAAAATTCATATGGAACCACACACAAAAAAAATGATAGCCAAAACTATTCAGAGCAAAAAGAACAAAACTGGAGGAATTGCATTACCTGACTTCAAATTATACTGAAGAGTCAAAGTAACCAAAACAGCATGGTACTGGCATAAAAACACACAGATAGACCAATGGAATAGAAGACAGAAGCCAAAAACAAATTCCTATGTCTACAGTGAACTCATTTGCAACAAATATTTCAGGAACACACATTGAAGAAAGGACAGAGTATTCAACGAATGGCGCTGGGAAAACTGGATATCCATATTCAACAGAATGAAACTAGACTCCTATCTCTCGACAGACACAAAAATTAAATCAAAATAGATTAAAGACTTAAATCTAAGACTTCAGACTATGAAACTACTGAAAGAAAACATTGTGAAAACTCCCCAGGACATTGGAGTGGGCAAAGATTTCTTGAGTAATATCCCACAAGCACAGGTGAATAAAGTGAAAATGGTCAAATAGGATCACATCAAGTTAAAAAGCTTCTGCACAGCAAAGGAAACAATCAACAAAGTGAAAAGACAGCTTCGATAATAGGAGAAAATGTTTACAAACTACTCATTTGACAAGGGGTTAATAACCAGAATATATAAGGAGCTCAAACGGCTCTACAGGAAAAAAATCTAATAATCTAATTAATAAATGGATGAAAGATATGAATAGACGTTTTTCAAAAAAAGACATAAAAATGACAAACAGGTATATGAAAAGGTGCTCGACATCACTGATTATCAGAGGAACGCAAATCAAAACTACAATGAAGTAACTCACCCCATTTAAGATGGCTTTTATCCAAAAGACAAGCAATAACAAATGCTGGCAAGGATGTGGAGTAAAGGGAACCCTCATACACTGTGGTAGAAATGTAAATTAGTACAACCACTATAGACGTTCTTCCAAAAACTAAAAATAAAGCTACCATATGATCCAGCAATATCACTGTTAGCTATAAACCCAAAAGAAAGAAAATCAGTATACTAAAGAGACATCTACACTACCATGTTTATTACAGCACTATCCACAATAGCCAAGACATGGAAGTAACCTAAGTGTCCATCAACTGATGAATGGATACAGAAAATTCAGCCAAAAAAAAAATGAGATCCCCTTATTTGCAACAACGTGGATGGAACCAGAGGTCACTATGTCAAGCGCAATAAGCCAGACATAGAAAGACAAACTTTGGATGGTCTCTGGAGCTAAAAATTAAAACAATTGAATTCATGGAGACAGAGAGTAAACAAATGGTTACCAGAGCCTGGGAAAGGTACTAGTGGGGAGGGAGTGAAGATGGCTAATGGGGCCAGGTGCAGTGGTTCACACCTGTAACCCCAGCACTTTGGAAGGCCAAGGTGGGCAGATTTCCTGAGGTCAGGAGTTTGAGACTAGCCTGACCAACATGGTAAAATCCTGTCCCTACTAAAAACACAAAAAGTATCTGGGTGTGGTGGTGGCTGCCTGTAATCCCAGCTACTTGGAAGGCTGAAGCACAAGAATCGCTTCAACCCAGGAAGCAGAGATTGCAGTGAGTCAAGATTGTACCACTGCACTCCAGCCTGCACAACAGAGCGAGACTGTCTTAAAATAAAACGGCTATTGGGTACAAAAAGAGTTCGAATAAGTAAAATCCAGTATTTGACAGCATAACAGAAATAGTCAATAATAATTTCATTGTACATTTTAAAATAACTAAAAAGTATAATTGGATTGTTTCTAACACAAAGAATAAATGCTCGAGGTGATAGATACCTCATTTACCCTGAGATGATTATTATCCATTGCATGCTTCCATCAACATATCTCATGTATCCCATTAATATATACACCTATGTATCCAAAAAAATAAAAATTAAAAAAATAATAATCAGCAGAGATTTTAAAAAGAACATTGGACAACACAGGTTATTAACAGAAACATCTACACACATACACTCATACACACACACACACACACACACACACACACGAGATTAGGCAAATATGGCAAAGTATATATAATTATCGACTCCAGGAGGAAGGCATATGGGTACTCATTATATTCACCTTTTAACTTTTGTATGTTTGAAAATCTTTACCACAAAGAAATACATTATACAGCACTGTCAGAAAATATGCCATAATTGTTCAGTGATTCTATCTAGATGGTAGATTTATGGATGATTGTTATTTTCTTCTTTTACTTTGATTCATTTTCTACAATGTACATATATTATTTTTATTATCAACAATTAAAGCCACATTCTATTGAGCACTAAAAAAGTGTGCTATCATATGTGTCTATTGTAATATGTCCTTTTTGCCAAATTACTTGATAGTATAATAGATACGACAGAGGCCAGCTACGTTTTCTATCCCTCTTCACATTTCTGAGGTGTGCCTCTTAGAGGCACAAGTTTAGGGCAATTTGTGTTTGAACTCTGAGGTCAGGAAGCATCTTGGAAAAAGTTTCTAGATAAATGGTTGCTTTACTAGTTGGGGTACACCCTCACTAATGTGATGCTATCAGTTTTAGGGCCATAGAAGTGACTTACCAACATAACCCCCTAGATCAGTGAATGGCACCACCATCCAGCTAAGGTTGCTAGGTGTCCTTTCCCTTGACAACCACCCCACAACCAATTCCACTTTCCAGACATGCTTAACTGCTTGCAATTCTCCTAAAAGACATGCCCTCTGAGCTCCAGGCCTTTGCATATAACGAGCCCTTTGTCTAATGTTCCACAGCATTTTTAATGTCGTGGTGCACACAGAAAATAATTAATATAATATAATACACAGGGATAAACTGGAAAGAATTTGGTGTTATCTACAAGAGCCTTGCTACAAAAATTCAATAGGGAAGATATTTAATATTTAAGATAATACATGTTATTTATATTTAAGATATCTAGATATATTTAATAAGATGACATGTTAATAAAAACCTTTAGCTTACTCATTTAAAAATTATTTTTTCTTTTTAATTTGAAATAATTCTAAACTTACAAAAGAGTTGCAACAATAATGCAAATGACATTTTTCCTGAAACAGTTGAGAATAAATTGTCAACATGATGCCCCAGTGCCCTCCACTAAGACTTTAGTGTATAATTGCTGTGAACAAGGACATTCTCCTACATAACCACAATATAACTATCACAATTATGAAATTAACATTAATCCATCACTGCCAACTAACCACAAGCCCCATTTGAGTTTTGACAACCGTCCCAATAATATGAATGGATCTAGTCCAGAATCACATGCTGTTTTTCATTGTCATGGCTCTTAAGTCTCCTTGACTTTGTTGAACCTCTTTTGAAGATTACAGACTTATTATGAGTTATTTTGTATGATGTACCTCAATTTGAATTTGTCTAATATTTCCTCATAATTAGAGTAAGATTATATATTTTAACAGGAATGTCACAGAAGGGACACTGCATCCTGTGGGGAACATTCCCGTGTGAGACCCCCAAAAGGCGTGAGTCTCACTATACGGTGAGTTTGATCCCAAACACAGTTTCCTACTGGAGGCAGTCGAGCTATCCGGAAATATAGGAACTTAAAGATGAATGATCAGTTTCTAATATCAACCACAATATCATTTGGGTCTAAAACTATGCGTTGCTGCTAGACCGAGTGACCCCCTACCAGCAACCAGTTCCTGCTTTTAACCTTTTCTTTACTTACCTGACTACCTAATGGTTTAACTGTCGATATTTGCAAAGCAAATGCCACCATAAGGGATGGCTTTGATTCCTGACTCAGAGATTCCTGAATGGGGAAGTTGAGTTAAGTTGAGTCAGGAGTAGACAAAGGAGAATCCAATTAAAAGATATTCTGATGGGGCCGGGCTCAAGCCTGTAATCCCAGCACTTTGGAGGCCGAGGCGGGTGGAGAGATCAAGAGATCCAGACCATCCTGGTCAACATGGTGAAACCCCGTCTCTACTAAAAATACAAAAAAGTAGCTGGGCATGGTGGCATATGCCTGTAATCCAAGCTACTCAGGAGGCTGAGGCAGGAGAATTGCCTGAACCCAGGAGGCGGAGGATGCGTGAGCCGAGATCGCGCCATTGCACTCCAGCCTGGGTAACAAGAGTGAAACTCCGTCTCAAAAAAAAAAAAAAAAGATATTCTGATGAGCAAAACCAAAAAACCTTTTCACATCTCAGTTCTAAAACAAGGTCAAACCAGAGATACCTGCAGCCAGGAGGAATAATGTTTGGATGTAAACAAGCTTTGTGAATAATGTTTGGATGCAAACAAGCTTTGTGAATAATGTTTGGATGCAAACAAGTTTTGTGATTACAGGAAATTCTGTTACTTTTTACAACCACTGATTGTATATCTGACTTCTCTATTGTATAGGCCATGTGAGGCATACATTTGCATTCCTCTTACTATGACCTAAACCAGAGCCAAGAAAGTATATTTATTCCTGGCCTTTGAAAAATAAAATTTGCTGTTTAGGCACAGCCTATCAGCCCTCCAGACGCCTCGCTTTCTCTCTCTCTGTCTTTATTAATTTTCCAGGTGCACTCCCTCTTCCAGGTATTGGGACCCTCTTGCAGGTCGAGAGACCCCCGGGCAGACGTGCCTACCCGTCCCGGACGGTCCACGACAGCATCCTATCAGGTAGTACATTTCTTCTTGTCCCATTACTGTTAACTTTAATCACTCAACTAATGGATTATCTGCCAGATTTTCCACTCTGAAGTTGCTTTTGTTCTGCTTTGTAAGTACTAAATTTGTCTGGAGGTATTTTGAAACTACATAATATCCCTTTCCTTATCAAACTTTCATCCACTAATTTTTAATATTCATTGATGATTCTCAGCTGAATCTACAATCATTTATAAATCTATGATCATTTACAAATGGTGATTTTCCTACTCAAGCATTACATCTACACTTACTAGATCTCTTCCTCTCAACTATTTATTCATGTGTTTATATCCATCTGGACTTATGAATTCCTGTTTTTATTCCATGGGTTATAATCTATTCTACTATTATTATTTTGGCACCCAAAGTATATCAGATTTGGCTACTGGGAATCCATTCAAACTGACTTCTGTGTTCTTTTGACATGTCCCCATAATTCTTCGAGCACGTTTTACTTTCTGGCTTGACAAGATATCGTGGGCTCATCTTGGACTTTCACTGCCCTATCCTAGAAGAAGCGATTTCAAGAAATATTGGTTCCTTTTAGTGGAGAATGGCACTTAGAAATAGGATACTGGCACTAGATGTGGCACACTGCTGTTGGGGGATTGCCACCCCCAGACAGAGCTAGGGGATATATGTATATATACAGACTCATGGCACATTATGTATACACATACATTAATGTATGTAATTCACACATTTACTTCTATATTTATTTCTACATTAATCTATCTAACCATGAGTTCACACCAGTACCTCAATTCCAATCCAATACCATAAAGTTTATTCCAGTTTTTTTCTTTTGCATATTTATAACTCTCTTCTCCGACAGTGGAAAACTTGGCTCCCATATTCCTCAATATAGTTACTTATTGGCTCAATCTTGCCTGCATATAATCAATTTCCTTTCCTGCTACCACCCCTTTACAAAGATGGCCTTCTTGCCCTACTCAGACTCTCATACACTAGGCTGGCCCATCATTGCTGCCACAGGCCTCTCCCATGTAGCTGCCTTCCTCACCTTGCTGGGCCTCAATGCCCCATGCCAGGCCACCACCATCCCACTGCAGAGATTCCCTCCCCAACCCAATCAAACTCTGACACATGGTGCCAAGCCAGCAAGTATCTTCCTTACCCCACTTAGGCTCTAACATTTATCACTGAGTTATGAATTCTACCCCAAAATCTAGGTGCCCTCCTCACCTCATTCAAGCCCCAACACCCTGTGCCAGGTTTCTGCTGTCACCACTCTCCTATGCAGAAAACCTCCTCACCTCTCTCAAGTCCCAACCACCATATGGGCTGTTATGATCTTCCTCCTCACAGACCCCTTCCCACTTCACATGGGTTCTGATACCCCACTTCAAGCTGCCCCTAGCACCATCCAGTGCATATGTCTATCTTGCTCAGCCCTACCTAGTTTTTTTATTGACTTATTTAGAAAAAAATTGAAAGTAGGAAAGAAAGAAAAGAACAGGTTTTATACATGAAATGGCCATATACAATTCCTGATCAAGACTTTTTAATGACAGTCTTTTCCATTTTTTATATCCACCAACCATAAGAAGCTTTAGGTATGAACAAATTGTTGAAAATTTAAAAGTTTTTATAACCATTTAAAAATAAGCCACAACTGAAATTTCCTTTAAAGAATGTAATACCTCTTCTTTTTCTTTTATTGGAAAATGAAAGCATTTCCAATGATGTGATATCTTAAAATTTAAAAGATGACTTGCTGCTATATGAATTCTGGACTGTAGAATAGAGAGGGGGAATCAGTAGGAGTCTACCACAGCAGTCCAAGGAAGAGATAGTGATGGCTGAGACTAGGCTGGTAGTAGAAAACAGAAAAACAAGTGAATGAATTCAAATACACTGGAGGCCGGGTGTGGTGGCTCATACCTGTAATCCTAGCACTTTGGGAGGCCAAGGCAGGCGGATCACATGAGGTCAGGAGTTCGAGACCAGTCTGGCTGGCCAACATGGCAAAACTCCATCTCTACTAAAAACAAAAAAAATTACCCAGGTGTGGTGGCATGTGCCTGTAGTCCCAGCTACTCAGGAGGCTAAGGCAGGAATCGCTTGGACCTGGGATGCAGAGGTTACGGTGAGCCAAGATCATGCTACTGCAGTCCAGCCTGGGCAACAGAGTAACACTCTGTCTAAAAAAAAAAAAAAAATAGGCATTAGGATAGCAAGGCCAAAAGATATTTCCTGATGGACTTGATATAGGGCATAAGAGGAAGAGTAATTGAGAATGGCTCGCAGGCTTCTCAGTTGTGCAACTGGATATATTAAAATTCCATTTACCAAAATTTGGAAGACAGAGAGGAAGCAGGTCTGCTGTTAAAACTCAGGAGTTCTGTTTTAGACATGTTAAATCTGAAATCTCTACTAGGTATGATCTAACGAGAATTGTTTAGTAAACAGTTGAATATCAGAGTTAGGGCTAAAAATAAAAATTTGTAATTAATTTTCATGTAGTATTTAAAGACATGAGATCAGATCACACAGCAAGAATATATAGATAGAAAGATATTTCCAGACAGAACTCTGGGGCACTCCAACATTTAGAAGTTCTGTGGAAGAAAATAAGAATGAGGAAGAAAAAGAAGAGGAAGATGAGTAGGAAGATGAGGTAAACATACAGATAAGACCAAGAAAAAGCAGCAAGTGAGGCTGGAGAAAAACAAGGCGAGTGTAACATCTTGGAAGCCAACGCAAGAAAGTACTTCGGTAACGAGGGAGAGGATGGCCATAATAAAAAAGTTAGACGATAATAAGTACTAGCGAAGATGTGGGAAAACTGAAACACACATACATTGCTTGGTGAAAATGTAAAAATGGTGCGGTCACTTGGGGTTTTTGTTTTTACTTTTTCCACTTTTATTTTAGGGTAGAAAATACTTTTATTCAGGGTGTACATGCAGGATTGTTACGTGGGTAAATTGTGTGTCACTGGGGTATAGTGTACAAATAATTTTATCACCCACGTAGTGAGCAAAGTACCCGATAGGTGATTTTCAACCATCACCCTCCTTCCACTCTCCCCACTCAAGTAGTCCCCTTCTTTGCGTTCGTGCGTACTTAATGTTTCAGTCCCACTTATAAGGTGAGAACATACAGTATTTGGTTTTCTGTACCTCCCTAACTTGCTTCAGATAATGGCCTCCAGCTGCATACATGTTGTTGCAAAGGACACGATTTTGTTCTTTTTAATGGCTGCATAGTATTTCATGGTGTATACACACCACAGCTTCTTTCTCCAGTCCACCATGATGTGCATCTAGGTTGACACCATGTGTTTGTGATCGTGAATAGTTGTGTGGCCACTTTGGAAAACCGTGTGGTAGTTCCTCAAACATTCAGATACCATATGACCCAGCAACCTCACTAACCAAGAAAAATGAAAACATACGTTCCCACACAAATATGTATGCAAATGTTTATAGCAGCATTATTCATAATAGCCAAATAGTCGAAATAATCAACTACTGGATATGGAATATCAAGTGGCAATAAAAAGGAATAAAGTACTAATACACGGTACAATATGGGTGAACCTTCAATACATTATGCTAACTGAAAGAAGCTAGTCACAAAAGATCACATATTGTATGATTCCATTTACATGTAATGTTCAGAATAGGCAAAATCAATGGAAACAGAAAGTAGATTAATGGTTGCATGGGGCTAGGGGAAGAAAAGGAGGGAGAAATGGGGAGCAATGGTTACTGGACACAGAGTTCCATTAGGGAGAACAAAAATGTCCTAAAATTAGATTGTAGTGATGGTTGCACCACCCTGTGAATAAACTAAAAACATTAAACTATACAGTTTAAACAGATGAATTGTATGGTATGTAAGTTATCTCAATAAAGCTGTTTTAAAAAAAAAAAAATAAGGGAGGGATCACCTAAAACAAATACTGCTGAGAGATGAGCTGATTAGAATAGAGACCACTAGGTCGGGTAGCACAGAGGTCATTAGTGACCTTGACAAACAAATGTTTAATGCAGTGATGGAGAAAGGTAATTAGGGTGGGCTGAGAGGGAATGAGAAGTGAAGAAATGGAGTTGAAGAAGTTTTGTTGTGATTGCAGAGAAATAGAGTACTGGTTACAGGGTATATGGAATAAAGTTTGTTTGTGTAAAATGGGATGAGAATGAATCAATACAGATGGAGAAATTGATAATGCTAGAGAGAAAATGTTTATTCTTGTGACTTCTCTGTTTTCCCCTCTAAATTATAACTTGTGGGGAAACAAACATTATTTAATATTTGTTACTTGTCCCCACTAAATTATTAGCCCTTCCATGTCAGGGACCATGAATAACCCTTTACATGATAGGCATTCAATCAATATTTGTAAAATAATCACAAACTCCTACATATAGGCAAGATAAAATGGAGGAAAAATGTGAAAAAGGAAGCTAGATAATCTAGAAAAAAAGAGGAGAGTGAAATAATAGGGTAGATAGGCACTTGATGGTCACAATATTAACCTGGAAAGAGGAAATATTAAATTTGCCAACAAACCAGTTTATTATCTCTCTACCTCAAGTTCCTTAGGTTTGACACTAGCCCAAAGTCAAGCTAGCTCCGCATTTTTCCCAGTGGAGGTTCCAGACTCATGAACATGAAGTGGAGCTTTGTATCAGTTTTCTATCATTGCCATAACAAATTATTACAAAACTGGTGAGTTAAAACAAGATTATTATTTTACAGTTCCATAGGTCAGAAGTCTGACACAGGTTTCAGGGGGCTAAAATTATAGTTTCAGCAGGGCTGCATTTCCTTCTGAATGCTCTCGGGGAGAATCTGTCTTTCTAGAAGCTATCCACCTTCCTTGGCTCATGACCCCCTTCCTCAATCTTCAAAGTCAAGAATGGTGACTCTAGTTCCTTTCATACTTCAGATTTCTTCTGCTTTTCTTCCATGCTTCCTCCTCTCTCTCTTCTTCCCCCTCCCCCTCCTTTCCTCCTTTTATCCCTCCCATCTTCCATCCTTCTCTCCCCACTTCCAATCCCCCACTACAACCAGGAGAAAGATTACATGTTTATATTGTCCCCACTCAGATAATCCCAAATATTCTCTCCATTCAAGGTCCCTAACCTTAATCACATCTGCAAAGTACTTTTTGCCAGGTAAGGTAACATATTCATAGGTTTTGGAGATTAGGACACCAACATTTTTGGGAACTAAAGGAGACCACACATTTGTACAAGGTCATAAAGTCAACACCAATTTAAGTAAAAGAAGTGCTGAAGGATGATTTTAACTTTGATGACTCAGTTTACTTAGCCCTACATATAAGGTTAGAAATGCCAGATAAGGCTGGCGTGGTGGCTCACGCCTGTAATCCCAGCACTCTGGGAGGCTGAGGTGGGCAGATCACCTGAGGTCAACAGGTCGAGACCAGCCTGGTCAACATGGTGAAACCCTCTATCTACTTAAAAAAAAAAAAAAGATACAAAAAATTAGCTGGTCATGGTAGTACACACCTGCAGCCCCAGCTACTTGGGCGGCTGAGTCATGATCACTTGAATCCAGGAGGCAGAGGTTGCAATGAGCTGAGATCGCACCACTGTACTCCAGCCTGGGTGACAGAGTGAGACTCCGTCTGAAAAAAAAAAGAAAAGAAAAGAAATATCAGATGGTAAGGCACGGCAATGAAGGTAAGAGAAGAGTGAGGAAAGAATACAGAAAATACCACAGATAGACAATTTCTGTGCCCTAAAACTACTGCTGTGATTTGGTGGTGTCAAAGTTTGGATTCACAAATACACACAACCATATGTTGCTTCTCTTCATCAAGTTACATATTTTAAAATAGCTCAAATTTCTATTGCAGATTACAGAATGTGGGAGGGTGAAAGAGGGGTGAGGGTTGAAAAATTACCTGTTGGGTACAATGTTCACTATGCCAGTGATGAGTGCACTAAATACCTAGACTTCACCACTATGAAATATGTGCATATTTAAAAATCTGCACGTGTCACCTCTAAATACATTAAAAAATTATAATAAAAAGCCTCAAATTCCTTCTTTCCCTTCCAAATGCAGTGTTTCATCATTCATTTGCCACCAGATGGCAGAGAAGAGCAGAGAATAAATTCCTAAATATCAAAGAAAGACTGACCCCGGGAGAAGTCCAGCCCTCTGGAAGGAAGGCAAACCTAAATCTTTCAAAATAGAAAAGCATCTAATTTTTAAAAGCTTCCAGAGACATCAATTTCACAATTTTCCCTTAACTTATTTTTGGGAAACCTGTTAAAAATGCACATTGGTAAAACACAGCCTAATGGAGCTCAGAATTTTTAGGCTAATTCATAAATTCAGAAAGAGCTAAGAATCACTTTAGCTCAAAAAGTTACCAAAAATGGTTTTAAAAAGAAAACTTGCCCGACTTCCAAGAGGAGACTTAACGGCTGTCCCTCAAGCACCTCAAATTCAACTTGTCCCAAACAGAACTGTGTACCTTCCTCCCACACTTTCTTTTTTTCCTGCTCCCCTAGATGATACGAGGATTATTTAAAATCCATTTATCCCCCTCTGGATTATATTGTTGTTGTGCTGTGCATTTTAATTTTTTATACCTGCCAGGACATTATTGTCACTGTTTTATACAATGGGTCTTTGTTTGGGTTTACCCAAATGTTTTCCACTTTCTCTGCTCTTCTGTCCTTCTTGGATCTCAGATATTGCCTCTGGGATCACTTTTCTTCTGTCTGATGTATGCATCCTTTAGAATTTCCTGAGAGAGATCCAAGATGGCTGATCACCAGCAGCTCGGGATTGTAGCTCCCAGTGAAAGTGCAGAGAACGAGAGGACGCCACACTTTCAGATGAATTCTTGTTGCTCACGCACCAGGAGATTCCCAGCAGAGGAGCCCCACGGGTCGCCAGCACGACTCTTGTGGCCGGGGAGGCGGTTTTGCCGGCACCTCAGAGCGGCGGTTCTTGGTGCAGTGTCAGAAAAGCACCATCAATCTTAACGCCCGCTGTTTTAGCCAGAGCAGTGGGTTGCTCAGATTCTGGCGCTGAGAATCCTACAAGTTGGACATCCACTCAGAAACCCAATTACAAAGACAGTAATTATAAAGTCCACAGATGGATAAATCTATAATGAAGGGAAGAAACCAGCCTAAAAAGGCTGAGAATACCCAAAATCAGAATGCCTCTCCCTCAGCAGGGGATCACAATTCCTCATCAGCAATGGAACAAGGCCTGATGGAGAACAAGTGTGTTCCATTAACAGAAGCAGGCTTTCAAAGGTGAATGATAAGAAACTTCTGTGAATTAAAAGAACTTCTTCTAACCCAATGCAAAGAAACTAAGAAATTTGAAAAAAAAAAGTTTGATGAAATGTTAACAAGAATACACAATTTAGAGAGGAATATAAGTGAATTGATGGAGCTGAAAAATACAACATGAGAACTTCGCGAAGTATGCACAAGTTTGAACAGCCGAATTGATCAAGCAGAAGAAAGGATATCAGAGGTCAAAGACCAACTTAATGAAATAAAACGAGAAGACAAGATTAGAGAAAAAAGGATAAAAAGGAACGAGCAAAGTCTCCAAGAAATATGAGACCATGTGAAAAGACCTAATCTATGTTTGATAGGTGTACCTGAATGTGACAAAGAGAATGAATCCAAGCTGGAAAATATGCCTCAGGATATTATTCAGAAAAATTTTCCCAACCTAGCAAGGCAGGACAATATTCAACTCCAGGTAATACAGAGAACACCACAAAGATACTCCTCAAGAAGACCAACCTCAAGGCACATAATCGTCAGATTCACCAGGGTTGAAATGAAGGAGAAAATACTAAGGGTAGCCAGAGATAAAGGTCAGGTTACCCATAAAGGGAAGCCTATCAGACTCACAGCAGATCTCTCAGCAGAAACCCTACAAGCCAGAAGAGAGTGGGGGCCAATATTCAACATCCTTAAAGAAAAGAACTTTCAACCCAGAATTTTACATCCAGCCAAACTCAGCTTCATAAGCGAAGGAAAAATAAAATCTTTTACGAACAAGCAAGCACTCAGAGATTTCATCACCACCAGGCCTGCTTTACAAGACTTTCTGAAAGAACCACTACACATAGAAAGGAACAACCAGTATCAGCCTTTCTAAAAAATACCAAAAAGTAAAGAGCATCAACATAATGAAGAATTTACATCAACTAATGGGCAAAAAACAGCCAGCTAACATTAAATGGCAGTATTAAACTCACATATATTATTATTCATTCTAAATTTAAATCGACTAAATCCCCCAATCCAAATACACAGAGAGGCAAATTGAATAAAAAGCCAAAACCCATCGGTATGCTGCATCCAGACCCATCTTACATGCAAGGATACACAAAGACTCAAAACAAAGGGATGGAGAAAGATTTACCAACCAAATGGAGAGCAAAAATAAATAAATAAAAAGTAGGAGTTGCAGTTTTTGCCTCTGATAAAATAGTCTTTAAAGCAACAAAGATCAAAAGAAGCAAAGAAGGACATTATATGATGATAAAAGGACCAAAGCAACAAGAAGAGCTAAAGATTCTAAATATATACGTACCCAATACACGAATACCCAGATACATAAGATTTATAAAGAGACTTAGACTCCCACACAATAATAGTGGGAGACTGCAACATTAATATTAGATAGATCAATGAGACAGAAAATTTACAAAGCTATCCAGGACTTGAACTCAGATCTGGAACAAGTAAACTTTATTAACATTTATAGAACTCTCCACTTTAAATACACAAAATATACACTCTTATCAGTACCACATCATACCTACTTACAGGTTTAAATGAAATATTGGTTGGCTGCTTGTTTATTTTCTTCCCTCATTTTTTTCATGTCTCCATTATTAAGCACAATTATAGGCATACCCATTTTTAGACTGCATTCTAGCCTGGGCAATAAAGCAACACCCCCGTTCTCTCTCCCTCTTCCTCTTTCTCTTTCTTACTCTCCTTTATTCTTTATTTTATTATTATTTTTTTCTTCCTTTTTTTTTTAATTAAAAAAAAAATTTCCTGTAATGAACTAGTGATGAATTCTCTCGCCAAGCGCGGTGGCTCACGCCTGTGATCCCAGTACCTTGAGAGGTAGAGGCGGGCAGATCACGAGGTCAGGAGTTTGAGACCATTCCAGCTAACACGGTGAAAAATACAAAAAATTAGCTGGATGTGGTGGTGGGCACCTGTATGTAGTCCCAGCTACTCAGGAGGCTGAGGCAGGAAAATCATTTGAACCTGGGAGGCAGAGGTTGCGATGAGCCGAGATTATGCCACTGCACTCTATTCTAGGTGACAGAGCAAGACTCCATCTCAAAAAAAAAAAAAAAAAAAAAAGAATGAATTCTGTCAGCTTTCGTTTATCTGAAAAAAATGCCTCTTTTGCCTTCATTCTTGAAAGATATTTTTGGTTTAGTGTAAATTCTAGATTGGCAGATATTTTGTCAGCCCTTTTCAGATACCAGTCCATGTCACCTGGCTTCTGTTTGTGCTGTTAAGCAGCCAAGTGATAATACAACTGCTGCTGTTTTGAAAGTAATCTACTTTGTTTTCCTCTGGTGTTTCTGATATCTTTCTCTTTGCCTGTTGTTTGCTGCAGTTTCTAGAATGTGTCTTGGATAGATTTCTTTTTATTTATCCTACTTGGGGTTGCTGGGCTTCTTTAATTCATTCTGAAATATTTGCAACCACCTCATCTTCAAACATTGTCGCTGCCCCTTTCTTGCTCTCTTTTCCTTATGTAACTCCAACTACATGAATGATAAATTATCTTAGTTTTTCCTTCATATATCTTAATTTCTCTTCTATATTTTCCATCCTTTTGTGTCTTTTCAAAGCATTCTGGATAATATCTTCTGAGCTGTCCTCTAGTTCTCTAATTCTCCCTTTAGCTCGGCTCAATTTTCTGTCAGATTCTGTACCCTCTCACATGCAAATATACTTACCTCCCAAGGGGGAAAAAAAAAACCTTTAAAGTCCCATAAAGTCACTCACTTGAGCTTAAAGTCCAAGATCTAATATCTTAATCTCTACATCAGGTCTAGATGAAGTTGATTTTCACCTAGATATCTATGAATTTATAACAACAGTTATATGTTCCACCCACCCCAATACATATATAATATACAATAGTGGAACTGAGTCAGAATAACTCCAATAAACCCTCCCATTTGGAAAAGAGAAGGATAGAAAATGCAATTCTAGGCCGGGCGCGGTGGCTCAAGCCTGTAATCCCAGCACTTTGGGAGGCCGAGGCGGGTGGATCACGAGGTTGAGAGATCGAGACCATCCTGGTCAACATAGTGAAACCCCGTCTCTACTAAAAATACAAAAAACTAGCTGGGCGTGGTGGCGCGTGCCTGTAATCCCAGCTACTCAGGAGGCTGAGGCAGGAGAATTGCTTGAGCCCAGGAGGCGGAGGTAGCGGTGAGCCGAGATTGCGCCATTGCACTCCAGCCTGGGTAACAAGAGCGAAACTCCGTCTCAAAAAAAAAAGAAAAAAGAAAAGAAAAGAAAATGCAATTCTAAAATCTCACTGGGCAGATGATTACAAGGAGTTCCTACTCTGGGGAGGGGGAGTATTTTTTGAATAGCTCTTGATTTCTCTAATACTAATGGGCTCCCCAACCCTCTGCTCACCATGGCTCTTGGTCTTCTCTCCAGCAGGACGCCATTACTTTCCAATTATCCTCCTTGGTGGTGGTGAAGAGGGCACTGGAAAATATGCCTGTCTTGGGAACTGAGCAGCTTCCTTCCCATAGAAATTGGGGGCCAACAGTCATAGACAATTTTAGTCCAGGCTGGTGGTATTTTTGAAATACATTTCTTTCTCAAAAACATACTTGACTTTTTATTTATTTTTAGTTAGCTGCCTGTAGTAATAGCGATAATTCTTTTCAAAACAATTCTCCCTCATTTAAGTTAGTTCAGATACTTAAACTTTTCAGGTGTGATGGCATCCTTATTCTCTTTTACTTGACCATTTTTTCAAATCAAAAGGACTTAATAAACACTGCTTTAACTCATCTGGAGGTTTTTAACAATGACTATATGGTCACATCCTCAAGGGATACTTGCTTTAGCAGCTAAGCATTTTTAATCAGACTTTAATATTCAAAGGCCTTCTCAGTTTTTTCTTTTACCGTCTGGAAATGAGAATCGCTTTTATTTTCCAGACCTGCAAGTACTGAATTTCTGTGCTCTCTTAATTTCCTTTCAAATTAAATAATTAAATTCCTTTTCTGCTTGCAAATAAGCCAATTCTTTTTTGAGCTTTTTTTCTTGCTGTAAATTACCAAATGCAGCCAATAGTAACTAATTCACCCTACAAGCATTCCATTTTTCCCAAAAATCTTCCCAAAAGGAAAATTATAGGCCCAGACTTTGCCAGCAAGCTCTACAAACATTCAAGGGAGAAATAAGACCAATAATACAAACCCTTTCAGAGACTAGAAAAAGGAAGTCTTTTCTCTAACTCATTTTAGGAGGCTATTAAAACTTTGATATCAAAATCCACTAAGGAGGCCAGGTGTGGGAGGTTTATGTCTGTAATCCCAGCACTTTGAGAGGCAAAGGTGGGTGAGTTACTTGAGGCCAGGAGTTCAAGACCAGCCTGTCCAACATGGCATGACCCTGTCTCTACTAAAAATACAAAAATTAGCCGGGCTTGGTGGCATGCACCTGTAATCCCAGTTACTCAGGAGGCTGAAGCAGAAGAGTCACTTGAACCCAGAAGCAGAGGTTGCAGCACACTGAGATTGTACCACTGCACTCCAGCCTGGTGACAGAGAGAGACTCCATCTCAAAAAAAAATCCACTAAGGACAGTAAGAAAAAGGGAACTTATAGTTAAGCTCACTAAAAAACATAAATACAAACTTCCTAAACAAAATATTAGCACACAGAAAAGAAAACATCAATATATAAAAAGGATAAAAAGGGATAATATTTAAAAAAGATAAAACATGAGTTTGTCTAAATAATACAAAGTTGATTTAGGAGTAGGAAATCAATTAATACTATTACCTACAATAACAGAATAGAAGAAGAAATATGACCAACCTAATAATGACAAGAAAGTGTATTTGATAAAAATAAACATTCAATATTTTTTAAAGACTCTTAATGAACTGGAAAAAGAATTTTCTTTGTCTGAAACACTCTGAGTAAACATTCACGCACAATACCTGATAAGAAGAACCATCACAAAAGACTCTGAAAAAACCACAATCTTACACAAAGGCCATCACAATCTTATACACCCAAAAATACTTCTATGAGGACATTAAGTGTAATATTTACAGTAAGTATGGTAAGATGTTTAAAGCTCTGTCTTTAAAGAATGCCTGTTAATACCACTTTTATTCAACAACGTACTAGAAGGCCTAGCAGGGCCAGCCTAGCAATGCAAGTATATATTTTTTTAAAGAATAGGAATTATAAAGAGAAACAAAACTATCATTATTTACAGATGGTAGGATCACAAGTGTGGAAAATTCAAGAGTATTAAGAATAGATTATTAAATTAATGAGATATTTTAGCAAGATGACATAATATACATTTGCAAAATCAGTTGTATTCCTACACGTTAGAATCAAAAAATAAGAAATTTAAAAATACCAACTATGCCAGCATTATATGAAGTATTCAAGAATTGTGAAAGTTGTCAGAATCAAATGAAGTCACATGCATTAAAACCTGACAAACAGAGCCAGGGAAGGCCATGAACAGAGGGTCCTCGTGCACAATGCCTGATAATGAGAACTATCATAAAAGACTGAAAAAAACACAACCTTGCACAAAGGCCATCACAATCTTCCACACACAAAAATACTTTTGTGAGGACCTCTGCCCAGCAACTGCCTGTGCAACCTTTGACTAGTAGCACTCTTGTTATTAATCCTCATAGTCAAGAACAATTATCTAAAAACAATTATGTAATCCTCTTCATTTTTCCTTTATCTTCCTTTACCTCCCTGAATATGCACATAGTTTACTATGAGACATATATTCTCATTTTGCTATGCCTATTACCAAATAAATATTTTTCTTTTAGAGAATCTCCTTCTGTTTGTTATTTAGGTTGACAATATAAATCTTTAAAAACTGCAGACATGCTGATCTCTATATACAAATTATAAACTTTATTGAGAGAATTTAGAGAGGACCTAAATACATGGAGAGATATACTATATCTGCGGAATTTGGACAACTCAACACTGCAAACATTTCAGCTCTCCCAAAGTGAGTTTCAGAGTCAGTGCAATCCCAATAAAAATCATTAGCCATTTATTTGTAGGACTTGAGAAGCCAATTCTAAAATTTATAAGAAAATGAAAAGGATGGAGAATATTTATGACATTTGCAGTAGTCTGTTTCCTGTTGCTTATAACAGACTACCTGAAACTAGGTAATTGGTAAAGAAAGGGAATTTATTTATCAGAGTTATAGTGGCTGAGAAGTCCAAGACTGAGAAGTCACATCCGATGAGAGACTTATTGCTGGTGGGGACTGTGTGCAGAGTCCAAAGGTGGCACAGGGTATCACAGGGTGAGGGGACTAAGCATGCTAATATGCTACAATACCAGCTCAGGTCTTGCCTCCTCTTCTTATAAAGTCACAAGTTCCCATCCCATGATAACTCATTATTCCATAAATCTATGAATGGATTAACTCATTCATGAAGGCAAATCCCTCATGATCCAGTAACTTCTTAAAGGTCTCGTCTCCAAATATTGCCTCATTTGGGGTTAAATTTAAACATGTGTTTTGAGGGGACAAATATTCAAACCATAGCACTTGATTTTTCTTGGAGAAGAAAAACAAGCTAGGAAGACTTCATCTATTATATCAAAGTTAATAAAGTATATTAATTAATACAGTGAGATATTGATGTAAGGGTGGGCAAAAAGACAAGCAGAACAAAACAGCCAGCCTGAAATAGACTTAAACACATTGTTTTAGTCTGTTCAGATGGCTGTAACAAAGTACCACAGACTGGGTGACCTAGAAACAATAGAAACGTACTTCATACAGTTCTGGAGGCTGAAAATTGAAGATGAGAGTGCCCGCTTGGTGAGGCACTCTTCCAGGTGAGGGCCTCTCCTGGTGAGGGCTTCCAAGTTGCAGTCTGCCAGCTTCTCATTATATTCTCACATGAGGAAATACAGCCATCCAGCCCTTTGGCCCCTCCTTTATTTATTTATTTATTATTATTATTATTATTTTGTAGAGACAGGCTTTTGCTATGTTGCCCAGGCTTGTCTTGAACTCTTGGCTCCAGGGATCCTCCCACATCAGCCTCCCAAAGCACTGATATTATATAGACATGAGCCACCACGCCCAGCCTTGGCCTCTTCTTATAAGAGCACTAATCCCATTCACTCAGGAGGGCTTTACTCCCATGACCTAATTACTTTACAAAGGCCCCGCCTCCAAATACCATCACACTGGGAAGAGGGTTTCAACACAGGAATTTTGAGGGAACACAAACATTCAGTCCATTGCACATATATACATATACAGATGCATGATAAATGACAGGGATGGCATGGTGAAGGAGTAGAGGCAGGGACTGTCTTCTCAATAAATGGTAGTAGGACAATCAAACATCTGTGAGAACAAAATGAAGTTATATTTCTAGCTGGTACTATACCAAAAAGTCAATTTCAAATAGATTATACACCTAAATGTAAGAATAGAAATTTTAGAGGATTATATAGGAGAAAATCTCATGATCTTAGGATAAAGAAGAATTTCCTAAGAAGCAGAAAATCACTAGATTAATGTTTGTTGAAGATAATGAACTGAGCCATAAAATGTCATTAAAGTAAAAGGTTAGAGGTAAACATGCAAATGAACTTAAATTCCACAAAGTAGAAAAGAAGTCATCAAAATGGCAAGAGAGAGCCAGAAATAAAACCAGTTATTCTCTTTCCCTAAGCGGCCTGAGGTAATCTGTGAAAATGGTTCGCTCTTCACTTGATCCGGAGAACCCCACAAAGTCATGCAAATCAAGAGGTTCCAATCTTCGTGTTCACTTTAAGAATACACGTGAAACTGCTCAGGCCATCAAGGGTATGCATATACGAAAAGCCACAAAGTATCTGAAAGATGTCACTTTACAGAAACAGTGCGTACCATTCCGACGTTACAATGGTGGAGTTGGCAGGTGTGCCCAGGCCAAGCAGTGGGGCTGGACACAAGGTCGGTGGCCCAAAACGAGTGCTGAATTTTTGCTGCACATGCTTAAAAATGCAGAGAGTAATGCTGAACTTAAGGGTTTAGATGTAGATTCTCTGGTCATTGAGCATATCCAAGTGAACAAAGCACCCAAGATGCGCCGCCAGACCTACAGAGCTCATGGTCGAATTAACCCATACATGAGTTCTCCCTGCCACATTGAGATGATCCTTACTGAAAAGGAACAGATTGTTCCTAAACCAGAAGAGGAGGTTGCCCAGAAGAAGAAGATATCCCAGAAGAAACTGAAGAAACAAAAACTTATGGCACGGGAATAAATTCAGCCTTAAAATAAATGCAACTAAAAGGAAAAAAAAAAAACACAACAGTTATTGTCGTTTACAGTAGTTGTCTCTGTAAAGCTGCCATGAACACGGCACTAGCAAATACCGAGCACTCATCCTAGGGGGAAATACAGGGCGAAGTTCTCGTAAGCCTCTGGTCACAACATGTTCATCAACCAATCAGTACATAACTTGTTTTATCAGTGTTTCTGCTTAACAATACTTTATTTAATATACTCATGGCAACAGCACTATAACTTATGCCTGAACAAAGCTTATCTAACATATATGTTTTCTCCATAAGGCACATCACAGGCTTCTTCCACTTAAGAACACTAGGAAGTGCTTCAGTATACACTTGGGGGCCATTTAAACAGTAAAATCACCAACAAAAAGCACAAGCATGTTATTAAAAAAAAAAAAAGCAACAGTAAATCAACCACAAAAAAGACAACTGTTTACAGTATGAGAACTGAAATAAGAAAACAATGTTGCCTTGTTCAACCTTACCTGGGAATGGGTCATTGGGTGACTCAAATTTTGAACTACTCTGCACACATCCACGAGTGACCATGCAAGTGCTGAGTATTGATTTTGGAGTTACAAATAAATTTTAGTGAGTAGGTAAATTCATAAATATAGAATCCTTGAATGAGGCTCAGCTGAATATACATACAGTAGTCCCCCAGCCTGGGGTTTTGCTTTCTATGATTTCAGTTACCTGGGATTAACCATGGTGCAAAAATATTAAATAGAAAAATCTAAGAAATATACAATTTGTAAGTTTTAAATTGTCATTCCAAGTAGGATAATGAAATTTCTCACCATTCTGCTCCATCCTGACTAGGGCATAAATCATTTCTTTTATATCCATGCTGCATATGCGACCCATCCATTACTGTCCAGGAAAAAAACACAGTGGACATAGGGTTCAGTACTATCCACAATTTCAGGCATTCACTGGGGATCTTGGGACATATTCCTCAAGGATAAGTGGGGACTACTGTATTCAGTCCTGTGAGACCTGGACCGTGAGAGAAGTCACATTTCTAGTTAAGTCCGCAAAGGAATCAGGTTCCTCAGAGAAGCACCATGTGATGCTCTGAACAAAATGGGCAAGGAGGTATTCGAGGGGTACAGTGCCTGAATGGGCTTACATTTTGAGGGATAGCCAAAGACAACAGGGATAAAAGAACTCTATACAATTAACTGACCCCAACATTCCAAATGAAATCCTACTAAAAATTATTTCAAAGGTTTTTATGCTTTGACATATTTGTCTGCCATGGCATCATAGGATACGGATTAGGTCTGGATATGAGGATGTATCAGGCATGCTCAAACATCAGTGTATCGTAGAATGTTACTTCCTTAAGATAATTCCTAATACTTAACCACTAAGGTCACTGTTTATAATGTGGTATTTACAGTGGGACTGGAGAATTAGAAACAATCTATGTCCATCAGTGGGAAACTTGTTAAACTATGTTCTATCCAAAAAATGGATTTTTATTATAAAAGCAGTAGCATTTTTAAAATATCTCCTAATTTATGTTGCCAGCTCCCATCCCTACCTCTACCTTATTAACTAGCTATCATCAAAGAGTGTTAAGAGAAGGGGGGGGGGTCCTATAATAACATAGACATAAGAGTAAGCATTGTCAAAAATATTTATTTTAGCTGCCATTTAACAATCAAGCTAGCTACCACCTCACAGAGTTCTTCCTGTAGAGTCAAGAAGATATCCTGCTTCCTATTAAAACTTCTCTCTAAAACTAACGTTGGGAAGGACCTAATAGATGTGGGAAAGAGGAGAAATATGACAGAAAATTGGAGAGGTAGATATCATATAAGACTTCATAAGGAATAGTAGATAATTTGAATTTTTACTACAACCTCAATTAGATACTGTCAACAAGCTTTAGGTAAGGAAAAAGCAACATTATCTCATTTATATATTTTTTCAAAATCCATTCTGATGCTGTGTGGAAAAATAACTGGAAGGAAGTAAAAGAAAACAGAGAGAGACAAGTAACTATACCATTGCTTTAGTTCAGGTGAGAAATTATGACAGCTTAAACTAGGATGACTAGAATGGCAATGGAGTTTGAAAAAGAATGAATTTAAGACATATTTTAAAGTGGGTAATTCTTTAAAATGCTAAAATTGAGGTATTACAGTGGCAATATTATTTTTCTCCTCATGGTATCTCCCAAGTTTTTGATAAACAATGGTACATCTAAAATTTTAAAAATATCACTTACTTTAAAATAATTAAACTCTAAAGCAAACAAATAAGGTAACTGTAAGCAAATCCAGGCCTAATATTTGCAAGGTCCACAGCCAAAATATAAATGAAAGCCCAAAGTATATCTCTAAAAATGTAAAAGTTATAAAACAAACTGTTAAAAAAAATTGTTTGATTCATGTGCCTTGACAAAAATTTTAAAATACGTATAAAAATATATATATATATATATATATATATTTTTTGAGACAGCGTCTCACTGTCACCCAGGCGGGAGTGCAGTGGTGCAATCCTGGCTCACCGCAGCCTTGAACTCCTGGGCTCAAGGGATCCTCCCACCTCAGCTTCCTGAGTAGCTGGGACTACAGGCACATGCCAATCACACCTGGCTAAGTTTGTTTGTTTCTTTTTTGTAGAGACAGAATTTTGTTATACTGCTCATGCTGAACTCCTGGCCTCAAGCCATCCTCCCACTTCAGTCTCCCAAAGTGCTTGGGATTATAGGTGTAAGCCACCACGCCTGGCCTAAAGTTATGATTTGTATCTGACTAAAAGTTGACAGAATATCAAAGACAGGCGTCCTCAAACTTTTTACACAGGGGGCCAGTTAACTGTCCCCTCAGATCGTTGGAGGGCTGCCACATACTGTGCTCCTCTCACTGACCACCAAAGAAAGAGGTGTCCCTTCCTGAAGTGTAGCGGGGGGCCGGATAAATGGCCTCAGGGGGCTGCATGCAGTCCGCGGGCCGTAGTTTGGGGATGCCTGATCAAAGACAACTGAATTTAAGCATTATTGCACATGTCTGGATATAATGTTGATGAGCTGGCAGTGTCTAGGTAAATAATAAGATAAAGACATATATCATTTTTAAATTACAATGTAGTGCATACAATTTATCTTTCTACTTTAATTTTATCAAATAATCATGTTATAAGCTTTTCTCATAATTTGTATCATATTATCAGTAAGTATCCAAAGGATTAAAAATAAATTCAATTTATTTAGAGAATAAAAAATGTTTAATAATAATATATTGGATACTTGAAAATTGCTAAGACAATAGATTTTCAGAGTTCTCATCACAAAAAGATGATAAGGCCGGGCGCGGTGGCTCAAGCCTGTAATCCCAGCACTTTGGGAGGCCGAGGCGGGCGGATCACGAGGTCAAGAGATCGAGACCATCCTGGCCAACATGGTGAAACCCCGTCTCTACTAAAAATACAAAAATTAGCTGGGCATGGTGGTGTGTGCCTGTAGTCCCAGCTACTTGGGAGGCTGAGGCGGAAGAATTGCTTGAACCCAGGAGGTGGAGGTTGCAGTGAGCCAAGATTGTGCCACTGCACTCCAGCCTGGCGCCTGGCGAAAGAGTGAGACTCTGTCTCAAAAAAAAAAAAAAAAGATGATAAGGATGTAATGTGAAGGGTATGTTAATTAGCTTGATTTAATCATTCCACATGTATACATATATCAAAACATCATGGTGTACACTATAAATGCATATAATTTTCACATCAATTACAAAATAAACATTGATATAAAAAAAAAAAAGTGTAGGCCAGGCGTGATGGCTCATGCCTGTAATCTCATCACTTTGAGAGGCTGAGGCAGGTGGAACATCCTGATAGAGATCAAGAGATAGAGATCATCCTGGCCAACATGGTGAAACCCCATCTCTTCTAAAAATACAAAAACGAGCTGGGCATGGTGGTGTGCACCTGTAGTCACAGCTACTCAGGAGACTGAGGCAGAAGAATTGCTTTAACCCAGGAGACAGAGGTGGGAGTGAGCCAAGATCACACCACTGCATTCCAGCCTGGTGATAGCATGAGACTCTGTCTCAAAAAAAAAAGAAAACAGTGTACAAAATCTAAAGGTCATGGGCCAGGCACGGTGGCTCACACCTGTAATCCCAGCACTTTGGGAGGATAAGGTAGGTGGATCGCCTGAGGGCAGCAGTTCGAGACTGGACTTACAAGGTGAAACCCCATCTCTACTAAAAATACAAAAAATTAGCTGGGCATGGCGGTGCGTGCCTGCAATCCCAGCTACTCAGGAGGTTGAGGCAGGAGAATTGTCTGAACCCAGGAGGCGGAGGTTGCGGTGAGCCGAGATCGCGCCATTGCACTCCAGCCTGGGTAACAAGAGCGAAACTCCGTCTCAAAAAAAAAAAAAAAAAAAAAAATACAAACTTAGTGGGGCATGGTGGCATATGCCTGTAATCCCAGCTACTCCGTAGGTTGAGGCAGGAGAATCACTTGAACCTGGGAAGTGGAGGTTGAGGTGAGCCAAGATTGTGCCATCACACTGTAGCCTGGGCAACAAGAGCAAAACTCCGTCTCAAAAAAAAATCTAAAGATCATCAAAGTTTACATTAAATGTGAAAAATTCAAAATTAAAAGTTTCATATTGGTTTTCAAATGTTACATTCTTTTTTCTGAGACAGTCCCAATCTGTTGCCCATGCCAGGGTACAGTAGTGCAATCTCAGCTCACTGCAACCTCTGCCTCCCAGGTTCAAGCAATTCTCATGCCTCAGCCTCCCAAGTAGCTGGGACTACAGGCAGCACCACCAAACACTAGCTAAATACAAAAATTTGTATTTTTTGTAGTGACAAGGTTTTGCCATGATGGTCAGGCTGATCTTAAACTCCTGGGCTCAAGACATCAGCCCTGCTCAGCCTCCCAAAGTGCTACGGTAACAGGCATGAGCTTCTGTGCCTGGCTTTTTTTTTTTTTTTTAAGAAGATTGATGTTTTGGTTTTTTTTTTCCTTTTTTGAGTTCCAACCCCAAAAATATTCCAGAAAAAGATAGGGGGAGGCTGGACTGGTTCTTCTTCAATGGGCTTTTGCTGCCAAGGAGGACAGTGAACTTGCCCCATATCCAGGTTACCCTCAGCCCGCTTCTCCCCTGCTTAGCTCAGTGGGGAGACAGTAGGGGTGGTGGGGCCGGTCGGAGGAAGGGGCCAGGACAGTGGTGCTTTCAGGTAAGAAGTTAGGCTAAGGCTAGGGGGACGGGGCAGGAACTGCCCATGTGCAGTTACCATTGCTAAGTGACAGAGCCTCAAAGCTTGGCCAGGGCTGAAGGCACCACATGAATGTGGGTGAGGCAGGCTAAGCCAGATGCCTGCAGCCAAGGAGCGAGGGGATGGCACGGCTCAGGGCTGGCCCTCTCTCCTCTAACTGGTGATCTGCTGAGGTCTTCTGTAGCCTGTCATGCCAGTCTGGGAGGCCCCTCTGTTGCTGCCCATCTGAAGGCCAATGACATACTTTCCCTCCTGCAGCTGGCTCTCTGTGAATTCCCTCTTATGCTCCTGCGCTTTCTTCATAAACCAGTTGGGATCTCCACGGTAGTGCCCATCATTCTTGGTCATTGCCAAGCTTCCCAAAGTCATCAGGGTCCTCTGCACTGCTGCCATGTCTTTGCCTTCAAAGAGGTCAACAGTCTGGAATAAGTCTTGGTGACCCCACAGTCCTCAGCTGCCTTCAGGAACTGAGCCACCTGCTCCATCTGCTTGAACACCATGGAGGGCAGGATCTCAGGCACCTTCACGAGCTTGGAACCATCAGGGTACAGGCTGTTCACCAGCTTGCTCAGAATCACACATTCTTTAGCCAGATCTGGAAGCCCAGGCGCCCACGGTCTGGGAAGCCCACATCAGGGCCACACTGCACTATGATCCACTCCACCAGCCATTCCTTCAGCTCCTCGTTGTACTTCTTCTCAATTTTGGACTGCACTTCGCACCTCATGCCATAAGAAGGACCCTTGTTGGCCATGTCTGGGGAGAGAGGGCTTCCTTGGGACTCACAGGAAGTGAAGACTGGTGTCTGGACTTGGACAGACCTTTTTTTTTTTTTTTTTTTGAGGCGGAGTTTCGCTCTTGTTACCCAGACTGGAGTGCAATGGCGCGATCTCGGCTCACCGCAACCTCCGCCTCCTGGGTTCAGGCAATTCTCCTGCCTCAGCCTCCTGAGTAGCTGGGATTATAGGCACGCGCCATCATGCCCAGCTAATTTTTTGTATTTTTAGTAGAGACGGGGTTTCACCGTGTCGACCAGGATGGTCTCGATCTCTCGACCTTGTGATCCACCCGCCTCGGCCTCCCAAAGTGCTGGGATTACAGGCTTGAGCCACCGCGCCCGACCTAGACCTTTTTTTTTTTAAGAGATGGGGTCTCACTCTGTTGCCCAAGCTGGACTTAAATTCCCGGGCTCAAGTGATCCTTTCACCTTAGCCTCCTGAGTAGCAAGGACTACAGATGTGTGCCACTGTGCCCAGCTATCATATGTTATCTTTTTTCTTAAATATTCTAATATAGAATTATCTATAAAAATTCAAATACAAAATACAAATTATAACTATTATCAAATTTTAAGTAAACTTACTATAATAAAGTTTAAACTTTAATGTAATTTTTAAAAAAACAAATTAAGTCATAGTACGTATTTTTACAAAAACAGAACTACTCACAATTCTAGAGTTCAAGGCTCATCTACTGCCAATGTCCACAATATCAGGACCTTCATATATAAAATTTAAGAGTGATATGAATTGTTTAATATTACAAAATATTCCTCAACTGCCATAAGCCACTGTTACAAATGTCATCCTAATTTAAATCTCCAGAACCACACACTGGAATACAAAGAGAAACAAGAAAATAGATGCTCTGCAGCCCTGCAAAATGATACTTCAATGTGCAAGATTCTACTGCATTTATGCTATTTGTCTTTTCCCTCACCTAAGAATTTCTGTCACTGAAATCCTCCCTATACTCCAAAGCAGCATTCATAGCCAGCATAAACAGCCCATAACCCTCACGACACTCACACAGAATCACTTTTTTTCAATGACACAGGGCAAGAGATGAAGGGAAGGGTTAGCTGGAGCCTGAATGGTGTTAGTCACTACAGTGGACATTTGGATTACAAATTGTACTATGCCACTTAGTGCTGGATCCTAAATGACACTTATATTTTGAACATTTGTGATATAAGATCCAATGCAGGGGGCCCTTTTGCCCAGGTCTTAAGGTGATGCTCTAAACTTTAGTGAATATGTCATCCAGGATCTACTGAAATCTAAGAAAAAAGAAAAAACAATTCAAGCAGATTGATAACAGCTTTTATTTTTAAAATGTATATAATGAGAGAACTGTTAACAAAGTCAAAAGAATTCTTGACAGAAGTAAAGATGGCTGTTGCAGGGGGAGAAAAAAAATGGGAAACCTTTCTCAACCAAACTTCTGCAATCATTGATTAATTATAACACGAATGACTGGGACTTTGAGTTTAGAACCTATTACTTGCAGTTTTCAATCTTAACTTTCACTAACATGGTAAAAACCTGAGTTCAGAAAATCATCTCATGTTTTAACTCAAGCTTATAAAGGTATACCAGATTAAAGGCAATAAAACATATTTTATAACTAAAAATAAAACATACAATATAATGAGAGAGCAGAAATCAACGGAACAAGGGCTCTGAAGAGATAAGAAAAATCAGATGCTCAGTTCTTTCTTTGGATACTTTCATCAACCAAATTGCCTGCTGTATAAAATTACTGGCTTATTAATCAACTTTTGCAATTAAAGCAGTGAATTTTAACTTGAGGCAAACAAAACCCTATTGCTCACTAAGTGTTATTACCAACGATTACAGGACAGAGAGACCTATATATCCAACATTGTATGCTTAAAAAGAAACAAAACTTGCTTTTCAATTATGAAAGTAATACATGTTCATTTTTTAAAACTTGTAAAACTACAAAAATATAAAACATTATAAAGTATAAAAGTCACCCATAATCCTAACCCTAAACTATTAGCCTTGTTATATTTCCCTTATTGTGTATATTGCTTCGCATATTTGATATCATACTGTGATCCATGATTTTATACCATCCATTTTTCATTTAACTTTACATCATAAGCATTTCTCATATCATTTTATTATTCCTAAATATCATTTGCAAAGGTTGCATAAGTCATATACAGACTTCGAGTATACTCTAATTTGCTTAACAATTCCCCTAATGTTGGAGGTTTAGATTGATCTTTGTTTTTTACTACTATAAATAACACTGTGAAGAATATCTTTATTTATATATCTTTATCTGCATTTCCTAATATTTCCTTAGAGTAGAACTAGACTGTAGAGACCAAGGAAATAAGTATTTTTAAAATATCTTGAATGTTTGTTCCCAATTTTTTCTGATAAGGTATTCTACATTATATGTCCACCAATAATGTATAAAGTGCCCTTTTCACCCTCCATTATCAGGGTATAGGGTATTCGTGACTTTTTTCCAGTATTTGATTATCTGATAAATGAAAATGATAACCATTGCTGTTTTGTTTTCTATTTCTCTGACTACTAGTGAAACAAGACCTCTTTTTGCAAATATTTATTAGTCTTTATTTGCTCTTCTGTTAATTGTCCATACATACTAATAGATACTAATATTAGTATATTTCTTGATTCATATATATACTTCATAAAAAAATCTTTTGCATTATGTCTTGTAATTATTTCCATTTTTGTGTCTTAACTTAAATATTGATTTTTTCAAGAAAGTCTAAAAGTTTTTAAATAGGCATCTCAACTTTTCCTCTTGTATTTTCTTCTTTTGAGTTTAAGCTTATTCATTTATTCATTCATTCAACAAATATTCACCAAAGACTTGCTATGTGCCAGAAACTATACAGGAACACTAAAGATACAGCAGTAAAGAAGACATATTTCTTGCCCTCAAGGAGTTTCTATTTGGCCAGGCAGGGTGGCTCACACCTGTAATCCCAGTGTCTCAGGAGGCCAATTTGGGAGAACTGCTTAAGACCAAGAGTATCAGACCATCCTGGCCAACATGGTTAAGAACCTCCCTCTACAAATAAAAATTTAAAAATTAAATGGGCAAGGTAGTGCATGCCAGTAGTCTCAGCTACCCAGAAGGCAGAGGCAGGAGGATCACTTGACCCCAAAAGTTTGAGGCTGTAGTGAGCTATAATCACACCATTACACTCCAACCTGGTCAACAGGGCAAGACCTTGTCCCCCTCCCCCAAAAATAGAATTTATATTTGGTAAGAAAAGCAATAAATCAGTAAGCTAATATACTTTTTAAAAAGCATAATCATAGATTGTTGTAAGTTCAACTAAGGAAATAAAATAGGGTGCTAATAGAGAATAAAGCGGTGAGGGTGGTCAATTTAGACAGGGTGGTCAAAGACCAGCTCCTTGATAAGGTTTTATTTAAATTAGAAGAAGTTTCAAAAATCCCTTTCCATTTAAAGATCATATTTTTTCTATATTTTCTTTTTGAATCTCGCTGTGTCAGCCAGGCTGGAGTGCAGTAGCGTGATCTCGGCTCACTGCAACCTCCACCTGCCGGGTTCAAGCGATTCTCCTGCCTCAGTCTCCCAAGTGGCTGGGATTACAGGCACATGCCACCATATCTCGCTAATTTTTGTATTTTTAGTAGAGACGGAGTTTCACCCTGCTAACCAGGTTGGTCTAGAACTCAGGACCTCAGGTGATTCGTCCCCCTTGGCCTCCCAAAATGCTGGGATTACAGGCATGAGCCACCCATTTTCTATATTGTCTTATATTGTCTATTAAAATTCTTTTAGTCTATTTTCTCAAATTCTTTTGCCTGAAATTTATTCTAGTGTATAGTATGAAACTAAATTAATATTTTTTCTAACAGCTAGTTAACTATTCTAGCAATATTTACTTAATAATTCTTTCCTTCCCTAGAAATCCTTACTGCTGGCCAGGAACAGTGGCTCATGCGTGTAATCCCAGCATTTTGGGAGGCCGAGGCAGGCTGATCATTTGAGGCCAGGAGTTTGAGACCAGCCTGGGCAGTATGGCAAAACCCCATCTCTGCAAAAAATACAAAAATTAGCCAGGTGTGGTGGAACATGCCTGCCGTCACAGCTATTCAGGAGGCTAAGGCAGGGGAATTGCCTGAACCCGGGAGGCAAGAGGGTACAGTGACCTGAGATCACACCACTGCACTACAGCCTGGGCAACAGAGTGAGACTCTGTCTCAAACAACAACAACAGCAACAGTAATCCTTACTGCTTTCACTACCATATGTTAACATTTCACATATATCAGTGTCTATTTCTGTCTATTCCATTACTTGAACTGTCTGCTAATTCTTGGCCCAGGATTATACTGATTTAATTATTCACACTTTATAATATTTTGAAATATTTGGTGTTGTTACTCATGCTTTTCATTTTAATTATTCCATTTTTTTCAAAGCTATTTTCACTTATAAACCTTTTATAGGTAATTTTTTTTTGAGATGGAGTCTCGTATTAAGAAAAAAATGGTTGGGTCAAATGTAATCCTCAAGTCTTAAAAGACAGCACACACTTCTGCAATAGATAGATATGAAATTTGATTCTTTGGAATGGAAGAATAGCTGAATAACTTAAGGAGGTTTGCCTGATGTTGAATAACCAGGCCAATTACACTTTTTAATAACACTATAAGAGATTGGGCACTTGTTTCTTGATGCTTAGTGTGGTTACTTAATGTAGTACTTTGTTCTTAGGGTAAGCTCTAAGATGTACCTTTCAGAGATTCTAGTCTATTTGTTTTCATGTAACACAAATGATTAATTTGACTGATTTTTTTAAAAAATGAAATGACCAAGTAAACTAGAAATTTTGCTTTGTATATGGTTGAGGAAGTAGAAGCCTATTCCTGGCTCTGCAGCTAACTACACAACCACGAGCCAGTCACTGGGTCTTAGTTTCCATGTTTATAAATCAGAAATAAAGTATCATTTCTATCTAGAGTACAGAGCTGCTATAGAGATCAAGCAAGACAGCAGTCAGCACATGAATTATTGATGAATTAATTAATGTATGATGCATTGATTAAAATGATTAAAAGTCATTAAGCCCTGAAGAGTATGATACATTATCTGTATCAGCACAACCACAGAATCTGTGTTCCTAGAGGTTTCAGAAAAAGGAGAGAGAATTCTATGGGAGATGCCCACAGTGTGGTCCTATCCTATTTTGGGCTCCTCACATATATACTTGGGGGTTTGGAAGTGTACAAAACTTTACCCAAAGCCACACAGTCTCTGAAGTTACATAATTTTGTTAATATAAAACAAACAGAAAATGTCCTACTTCTTTGCTTTTAAATTAAGAACAGGAAATACAGAACTTGATATAAAAAATAGAAAACTGGAGGCAATAGAAAATCGTGGAAAGAACATGGAACTCTCTAAAATCCAGAAGACTTAGGCTCTGGTCCCTGTTTTGCTAATATTTAACTGCAATGCTGCAATATCTATCGAATGAAAGGAATATATTAGAGGACCTTTATAGTCTCTTTCAGATCAAAGCACCATAGCCTCAAATGAAATAGAACAAATAATCTAAAATGTAATTTTTCTATGCTATGGACAATTAATGGAAAGGGGGAAAACAAGAGTAGACAATAAGACAGATGGACAGAAAAGAGGAAAAGAATAAATGGTAAGAAAAAAAAAAAAGACCAAAAGGCAGACACACACAAATTCTGACCCCAACTCCCTCCCCCTCAAAAAAAATTATATGAATAAAGAGACAGAAGAAAGACACACTAACAAAATGACATTCAGATGCAGAAATAAATATGCACATAATTCTGCTCTTATTTTGTTCATCCTGAAACTTTTCAACACAAAACTACCCCCAAAATTTAACATAATGTTGTACTTTTATGTTAAAAAAAAAAAAGGCATAAACTGAATCAGTTCAAGGCAGGTGCCTCATGAGCTAGATACAATCAAGTTGAAGGTTTAGGATTAACCGCTGCCATATGCTACTCATATTTTTTAGCAAAACATCACTTGATAATTTGAGATCTCACTTACATGGGTCAAATCCAACCAAACAAGCCAAAGGCAAACTCTCCTGAAATAGAAATGTATCCCAAGAACTTTTTTATGAACCAGGGCTTAGTATTATTTTGCTTCCAGATAGGCAGGATTTAAATATTTTAACTTAATAGTTACCAATTATATAAACATGTAACTCCCACATTGCCATTTAAAGCCTATATTTGGGCATTTTCCTATTTAATCTTCTCTGTATTGTGTAGAGGGTGCTGGATAATGTAACTCTAGCACTCTCCTTTGATTCCCTCCTAAGATGAGGCCCTTCAGACCTACAGGCTTTTCTGAGCTCCAGGCTACGACAGAAATTTATAGACTGGGGAGCTAATTTGTACTTTGCTAATAATCAGAATACAGGAGAGCAGAAAAATCGCCACCCAGTTTCAAGCCTGCTGTTGCAGGATGGTGAGTAATCCCCACCCACTATGAAGTCAGCCCAGATTGACAAGAATGGGCAACACAAGGGTTCCCAATGTTTACTCTCATCTCTATCTGCTAGGAACCCTGCAAAATTATATGTTTTCACATCTGTAAAACTGTTAGTCAGACTTATCTGCAGGATTCATAGGAAGCTTTTCTTTCTTGTAGATAATAAGAGTTTGGACGAAAAAACACACTAGACTTTGCTGGGTTTGTTTGGCTTTAGCAAAGACATTGGACTTCTCTGTACTTTGGTTTTTCCCTCTATGAAATGGAACTATAACAAACCCACTCCTCCCTAATGCAACTGATGATGGAGAAGTAAACAGTATAGCAGATAGGAAAGCACTCATAGCTCTTTGGAGGATGAGGGTCAGATCAGTTCAGTCCAAGTGTCTGAGACATTCAACAAGAATAACAACAACAATAATGAGCGCTTGGGTTTGAAGAGTGTTTAACAGTTTACACAATGTTTTAATTTTTAAAAAACTTAAGTTCAGGGGTACACGTGTAGGTTTGTTATATAGGTAAATTGCATGTCAAGGGAGTTTGGTGTATGGATTATTTCATCACCCAGGTAACAAGCATACTACCCGATAGGTTGTTTTTCAGTCCTCTTAAAATGTTTTAAATGTATTATTTCATTGGCCTTTATAATAAGGCATGAAATAGGGCGGCTACTTTTTAAGTTCATTTGACAGATAAATAAGGGCCAAGAGAAGGAGAGCGCCTTGCCCAAGATCAAACAGCCGGACGTGCCTCCCGACACCAAAGCTAGTGCTCATTCTAGTTTACCGAACTACATAAGCCGTTTTAGTTAATGCCTATTTCCTTTCATTCCTATCCTCCTTCCAGTGAGGCTTGCTTGGTAGGAGGCCTCTAATTAGCAATCAAAGCTTTCTATCTCTCGTGTATAGTTCTCATCTATCAACTGTATAGAGAACTTAAATTTGCCTTGAAATTCTCCTTCAGCCATTATCTGTGAACGCTGGGTCTGATGAGTCATCTAGGCCTTAAACTTTCTTTTTGAATACTATTATTTATAAATTTTGCTATTTCTCCTATTACCACATAGTATCTGTTAAAGCAAACTAAATATAGCCTGAGAAGGACTCCATGCTTCTACATTTGGGTCCTCGTGGATGAACTGTAACCTAGCTTAATAGGCAGACAAGGTTGAAACCTAATTTAGGAGTACGCGCCTATAGAAATAGCTGAGTCTTGGCCAATCTCAGAGGCCATACTTCAACCACTCATAGACTGCTAAGTATTCAAACTGTGTTCAAAGAAGGTAAACTTCAACCCGTAACCAATCCAGCTGTTTCTGTACCTCACCTCCAATTTCTATACATCACTTTTTTTTTAATCTATAAATTTGTTCTGACCATGAGGCATCCCTGGAGTCTTTCAGAATCTGCTGTGATTTTAGGGGCTGCCCGATTCACAAATCTTTCACTGCTCAATTAAACTCCTTCAAATTGAATTCGGTTGAAGTTTTTCTTTTAACACATCTGAGCAACAGATCAGTTCCTTGGATCCTCCCTCCTCAGCCTCCCTAGTAGCTAGGACTATAGGTACTCACCACCACACTCAGTTCATCTGTGGTATCCAGCAGACCTAAGTATTCCTAAGGTGATTTATTTCCAATAAGAAACTACTAAACTAAGCCTTAGATCTCAGAGACAATGTGAGAATAGGCCACCATAACTTCAAACTTCCATTCCCTTTCATTCCTATTGCCCAGTTCCCTTTGTCAATGCTGTTTATGTTGTTTTCCTCAAACTCCTAAAGAATAAACCAATATGAGGAGAGTTTTTTCCCTCTTTGATGTCTCTAAATGTGTTCTCTTTGGGCCAGAAATCTCAGTACTTTGAATGGCAGGGAGTTCTTCAAGCCTGTTATACATCCTGGTATGAATAATTTCACTAAATATAACCACCCTAAACTATGCTGAGCCATAGAACCAGAGCCTGCCTTTCCTCTGGAAGTCAGAAGAAGGGATCTGGAGGAAGGAAGAATTGGAGGAACGCTTTTTAAATGAAGTTAATCCTGGGTAATGGCTCACTAGACACTGGCTGCCTTCCTTGCCTTGATCTCCAAAATCTGAGCAAGCTACCCAGAAACTGCCATGTCTTCAACCCCAGAGAGTTGAAAGCCCTAATCCACTGATGAGGGCAGAGCCCTCATGGCCTAGTCACCTCCTAAATGCCCTACCTCTTAATACTGTTGCATTGGGGATTAAGTTGCAACATGAATTTTGGAGGGAACACAAACATTCAAACAAACCATAACAGAACCCAGCTTCAAACACAGTATTCCAGCCTCTACAGCACAATCCCTATCCTCATGACTTTTTAAAGGCCATTGAAGCAAGTGGGTGCATACGCAGATGACCCTAAAAAAAATACAGAAGTTGATAGGGATAGGAACATATATTTGGCTGCTTCTATAGTTAACAAAATGCTGTTACATTCCTTGCCTCCCTAGCTCTAAAGACTATACTAGCGAGACAAAGAAAGTACCTGAGATGAGGGGAGGGTAGATGTTCACAGAGATCCCCAGGATATTTGCTCTATGTCCTCGCAGGGGCTTAGGTACCCCTAGGGAATTATCCGTATTGTTAAGAACTTGTGTTAATATTCTGGGTTCTGTTTCTTTTTTTAAGGTCTTAAGAGTGTGCTCAAGTCATTCTTGTGTTTCCATCTAATACAGACACAGATCAGGGAAGACTAAACCCTACTAATTTCTCATTGGAATCCTCAGAACAAAGGGCCTCCCAAGAACTAATGGCCAAAATATCCATCCATAACACAAGTAAGCTTAGAAAATCTCTTCTTACAATCCTGACATAATGGAAGTTTCCCTAAACCAGCCAGCATCTGACACAACCAGGACAAAGAACAACAACTCTGCATTTTTTTACTTTGAGTCCTATCAACCTCCTTCTCTAGCTTTATTCCTATTCCTCACAGCCTATATTGTGGTCTTATTTGTGGGCCTTTTTGGAAACCTCTCTCTCATCATCATCATCTTTAAGAAGCAGAGAAAAGCTCAGAATGTCACCAGCATACTGATTACCAACCTCTCCCTCTCTGAAATCCAGGTATGTGTCATGTGCACCCCTTTTACTGTCATCTACACTCTGATGGACCACTGGATATTTGGGGATGCCATGTGCAAACTCATATCCCACATGCAGAGTGTCTCGATCTGTGTCCATATTCTCACTCATATTAATTGCCATGGAAAGATACCACATAACTGTGAACCCCCATGGCTGGAAGTCCAGTGTGACTCACACCTACTGGAGCATCACACTGATTTGGCTGTTTTCCCTTCTGCTGTCTATTCCCTTCTTCCTGTCCGACCACCTCACTGATGAGCCCTTCCGCAACCTCTCTCTCCCTACTGACCTCTACACCCACTGGGTGGCCTGTGTAGAGAATTGGCCCTCCAGAAAGAACCAGCTGCTCTTCACCACCTCCCAGCTTATGATGCAGTATTTTGTTCCTCTGGGCTTCATCCTCATCTGCTACTTGAAGATTATTATTATCCGCCTCCGCAGGAGAAATGCAAAGGTAGACAAGAAGAGGGGAAATCAGAGCCGGCTCAGTGAGAACAAGAGGATCAACACAATGTTGATTTCCATCGTGGTGACCTTTGGAGCCTGCTGGCTGCCCTGAATATCTTCAATGTCATCTCTGACTGATATTATGAGGTGCTGCTGAGCCGCCACCACGACCTGGTATTTGTAGTTTGCCACCTGGTTGCTATAGTTTCCACATGTATAAACCCTCTCTTTTATGGCTTTCTCAACAAAAATTTCCAAAAGGACCTGCCAGTGCTTATTTACCACTGCTGGTGCTTCACACTTCAGGAAAGACATGAAAATACTGCCATCTCCACTATGCAAACAGACTGTAAGCGGTCTTTAAAATTGGCTCATATACCAATAGGTATATGAACACTGATAATACTTAATGCTAAAGTACTTCTTGAATGGGAGCTGGAGAGGTAATGGTTGGGGATAGGGCAAGATGCAAAAAGAAGAAACCCCAAGCAGGGTCTACCAGGGCCCTCCTCCTGTCTCTACTTCTTTTCTTAGTAACCCCCTATCTGCCTCCCCCACCACCTGCCTCCCTGTCACCTGCCTTCCCCACACCTGCCTCCCTCTTACCTGCCTCCCTCCTCCCATCCTCCCATCCTCCTTTCCATTTTCCTACTCATCTTCCCTTCCATCTTCCCCCCACCATCTTCACCTGCTCTTTTGCCACCTGTCCTCCTATCTACCCAAAGATTTTCTTCCTCCCGTCCTACCTCCCTCCTCCCCCAACTCTGCCTTCCGGTCCTCCCCATCTCTTCTTCCCCTGTCTGTCTCCCTCCCCTCTCTTCCCTCTTCTCCCTCCCCTCCCCTCCCTTCCCCCTCTCTCCCCTCTCCCCCTTTCTCTCTCCTCCCCTCTCTTCTCCCTCCCCTCCTTTTACCCTCTCCCTTACTCTATCCCTCCCCTCCCCCCACTCTCTCACCCTCTCCTCCTCCTCCTCTCTTTCTCTCTTTCTCCCCCCCACTTCTGCTCTGTGCATTTGTCCTTCCTATCTGCATTTCCATCCTCCTGTCTTCCCCATGCCTGGCAGCATAGCTGTGGCAGTCGCCTCTCAGGGTGCTCTGGCCCTGCCTGGTAGAATGAAGACGGTGGGGCCCCTCCCCTGGAGAAGTCTCACGCCTCAGCTGTCTTCCTCATTATTCTCAGAAATGAAAAGCAGGAAGCCACTTTGGTGCCTGTCCCCGAGGGTGGCTAAACCATCCATGGCTAAACCGCCATGGCTGGGGGAGGGAACATGAGTGACAGGGCTCCTGGCCTGAAGCCAGGCCGCACCATCACTGACTGTGTGAGCACAGGCAAGATGCTTTCTTTTCCCTGACTTGTGTGACTCAGTTTCCTCATCTGCCACCATCTCTTATGGTTCTTCTGAGGTTCAGACGAGGAACCAGTTGGCACCGTGCCTGGGCAGAGGCCCTCCATGGTAGGAGCTCTGATTGCCTTCATTTGATAATGATGATGATGATGATGTGGCTTCGCCCTCAAGTCTCTGTGCAAACCTCTCTTTGGGTTTATTTGTCCACAGTGGCTTCCCCAAAGGGCGATGGGGTCAAGTGAGATCTTGGCACCCATGACAGTTCACTCTGGGGTCAGGGGAAGAAGCCAGCCCCTTCCCACCCACTGGTCTCCACAGGTCAACTGCAGCAGAGACATGTCATCCACCCAGCTGTTAGGACTCTGCTGAGGGGACATCACTGCACAGCCTCTCAAGGTACAGGGTCTCTGTCCTGGGCAAAATGGTTGTGGTACACAGTGGGCCCCTTCAGGGCGGCTGGCACAGCCTGATCACAGGGGCTGCCTGTGGTGTGGCCCGGGGCTGAGGTCACTGCCAGGAGAAACTCACATGGTTTCCCTCCTCCAAGACCCCCACGTCCCTGGTGGCATGCACCTGGACTCTCAGCTCTCAGGGACATCAGCTCAACCTAACAATCTTTGAGTTGTCCCATGTGCAAACACAGGTAGACGTCAACCAGGACCTGAGGCTTGCAAGCCCACCTCTGTCATGGGTAACTGAGCTGGTGGTGGGCATGTCCTGGCCTCATGAGACAAGTGGACGGTGGAGCTCAGGGCTGGGGCATGGCTCAGCTCAGGGGGCTTCACGCTCACTCTGCCGAGGGTGCCGGCAGGAAGCGCAATGCCTTTCTCCTTGTCCTGTCTCCCAGCACTGCCATCTAAACGGCAGGGGCTCGGCCATTTCTGTTTTGTTCATGGTAGTATCCCCATGTTTAAGACAGGGCCTGGCATGTAGTAGGTGCTCAGTCCACATTGTTGACTCATGGAGTAGCAGTCCCTGCCTCATAAAACCGGTGACATAAAACCATGAGGAACCTCGCCGCCTGCTGCGTGTTCAGGCAATGATCACAGCTGGTGCTGCTGTTGCCACTGTTTCTTTTCATTCATTCATTCATTCATTCATTCATTCATTGAGACAGAGACTTGCTCAGGTGCCCAGGCTGGAGTGCAATGGCATGACCTCAGCTCACTGTAACTTCTGCCTCCCAAGTTCAAGCAATTCTCCTGCCTCCGCCTCCTGAATAGCTAGGATTACAGGCGAGCACCACCATGCCCAGCTAATTTTTGTAATTTTAGTAGAGATGGGGTTTCACCATGTTGGTCAGGCTGGTCTTGAACTCCTGACCTCGTGATCCACCCGCCTCAGCCTCCCAAAGTGCTGGGATTACAGGTGTGAGCCACCACACCCGGCCCTGATTTGCATTTCTTAGAGGTCAGCTGGGGCAAGGGCAGGCATGGAGGCTGGGAGGTGACAGCTGCTGCTGCATTCCCGGCGCAGGGGATGGTAAGGAGAGGAAGCTACCACCACCTGTACCTGCCTGACACCCAGATTCTCTTGTCCCAGGCTCTCTTGGTCTCCGGGGAGCACATCCTGGGCTGAGGTGGGCTCCTGCTGCGTTCCAGCCGCCAGCTGGGCCTCGCCCCAGCCCCAGACCACAGCCTACACCTCAGCCTGACCCTCCGAAACCACAGCAGGCCTCATTTGCCTGACTTCTCCAGGGAGCTGGAGGTGGGTGGCCAGGATGGGGCTGACAGTCCCTGGGAAAGATGCCCCTACTTCCCTCCCGTTCCTTCCTGGCCAGCAGGTCCTCACTGCCCGGGCGGCCCCGCCATCTAGTGGCCAACTGAGGAACTGCAGACCAGCACCCTAGATGGGGCCAGAGTGCCACTCCGGGTTGGGGGAACACCTGCTGAAACCCAGGCCTGGCCCTGGCAACGAGACAAAGCAGCTCCTCCACCGCCCCAACACCCAGCCCTTCCTATAACGGAGAGGTAGCAGCTGGGCTGCCCAAGTTTCAATCTGAGCCCAGCCGCCTCCTGGCACCTGAGTTTCCTCCTGTGTAAAAGACATAATCATTACACTGGGGGTTATATCTCCCATGGGGTTAATATTGCAAAGATTAAATATGTTTATAGGCATAGATCACTTAGAGCAGTGCCTGATGGAAAACAGCCACTACATATTTGCTGTCATTAGCCATTATTGGCCCATCTCCTCCCGCTTCCTTCCTCCCAGCAGCCCTGCAAAGTAAGAAGGGGCAGAGTTGGCCTCCATTGCCTACTCTGCCCTGACCTGGACAGGTGATCCCAGCAGGGAACCTCTCTGAACATGTTTCCTCCTCTTGGATCAGGTATTTCACAGGATAGTTTTTGGGGGTCTGGATACCAGTTTCCACTGCCTGCATAGCCAAGGCACATGACATAGCAAGTGCTCTCTTGGTGTTTCCATTCGCATCCTCTGTCTTCCTGGCCGGGTGAACTTGACCTTGTGACTTTCCTTTGCTGAGTCTCACTGTTCCCCTCTGTCAAATGGGAACATCTACCATCTCCCTTGCAGAATCATTAGGAGGAAAACAGACAGTTGTACAATATCTGCACATAGTAGGTGCTTCTGAGAAGGGAATTCCCTCCCTTCCTGGCATCTGGAGCTGGATGAGGATGGCATTTGTGGGTTGAGAGTTCAGCAGCCATGGCCATTTCAAAGGAGCTTCTCCTTCCAAGGTTCTTGTTCTCCGGGACTTACAGTCACTTCCCCGTTTCCCAGTCAGGCTCCTGGCTGCTCCCGGATCTGTAAGCCCCATGCCCGATGGAACTGGATGCCTGGAAATGGGCCTGTGGCAGACACTCAGCAAGTGGCTGGTCCTCTTGCTTCTCTGTCCCTGATTTACTTGGGAGAGCTGTTCTGGCCCCTTCTCACTTGCTTCATTCTGGGGTCTGTGGAGTGGTCAGAGGCTTCCCCAGCCTTATTTGTTCCTCCCTAAAACCCAGTGGCCCCAGGACAGAATCAATGAGGTCAGGCACTCGCCCAGGCTGCTCAGAGGCAGGTGGGACCCTCGCTCTCCAGTGACAGCCAGTGAGGGGCTGAGCTCAGATGCAGGGAGCCATCCAGGGCCAACTTCATGTGGTCTGCAGACCATCCCCTTCTCCCATCTGCCTGGCAGGATCTCAGTGTGCTCTGTGAAATTCCACAGGACTCCGGGGCTGTTCCCTCCTACCAACTTGGATCTCCTCAGAAGTCAACATGCTTCTGCATGTGTAGTAAGCACCCTGCATTCAAATCCAAGAGTTACTGTATTAAAGTGCCAACCAGAAGGCTTAATGCAACAGACATGTCTAGTCTTACAGTTCTAGAGGCCGGTAGTCCAAATCAAGTTGTCAGCAGGGCCACACTCCCTCTGAAAGCCCTAGGGAAGATCCTCTGTACCACCTCTGGCTTCTGGTGGCTGCTGGCAACCCTTGGCTGTGGGGGCATCATGCCAGTCTCTGCCTCTGTCCCACATGGTGGCTTTCTCCTAGGAACAGCATTCATTGGGTGTGTGATCTGCCTTCATTCACTGCGGCCTCATCTTAACTTCATTACATTTGCAAAAAACTTATTTCCAAATAACACCACATTCATGGATATGTGGGGTTAGGACTTCAATATATCTGAGGAACAAAATTCAACTCATAACAGACCCACGTGCACATATACTCTCTCTCTTAAGTCCTGCTACGTTTTGTGAACCATTGTTCTGTATATTTTACAGACCTTGGAGCTGAGGCCCAGAGAGAGTGCCGCCCTTACTGAAGGGTGCACACCTTGTTAGCTGCAGTGTCTGGACTAGAATACAGGGTAGCTGAGGCTCTTTCCCCTCCAGGCTTCTGTTCTCTTGGGGCCTCTATGCCTCTCCCCAGCCCCATTCTAAACTCACCTGTCCTGGTCCTGGTCCCTGCCATGCTCCCAAGGCTTGAAGTAAACTGCTCCGTGCCTGGGGTGTTATGCCAGGAGATACCCACGTCTCCTTGAACTTGCTTAGACCTTTGCAGTGGTTCCCATGCAAACTCAGAAAGCCCGGGCTGTTGGCAGAAACACCAGGGCACTGGGAATGTTAGAAACACAAGTGCCCGGGCCCCCCTCAAACCAATTAAATCAGACTGTCTGGGTGGGGCCTGGGAAGCAGTCATTGCTAAGTTACCCTGTGGTGGCTGCTGCTGGGTTGGTGGGCTCCTAGATGGGTTTTTGTTTTGTTTTGTTTTGTCTTATTTTGTTTTTGAGACAGAGTCTCTCTCTGTCACCCAGACTGGAGTACAGTGGTGCCATCTTGGCTCGCTGTAACCTCCGCCTCCCAGTTCAAGCGATTCTTCTGCCTCAGCCTCCCAAGTAGCTGGGACTACAGGTGTGTGCCACTATGCCCAGCTAATTTTTTGTATTTTTAGTAGAGACAGGGTTTTACTGTGTTAGCCAGGACAGTTTCAATCTTCTGACCTCGTGATCCACCTGCCTTGGCCTCCCAAAGTGCTGGGATTATAGACGTGAGCCACCGTGCCTGGCCTAGATGGATATTTTTAAAATTTTTAAATGTTATGAGACTGGCTAATTTTTGTATTTTTGGTAGAGACAGGGTTTTGTCATGTTGCCCAGGCTGGTCTCAAACTCCGGGGCTCAAGTGATCTACCCACCTTGGCCTTCTAAAGTGCTGGGATTACAGGAGTGAGCCACTGCACCCAGCCCTGAGTATTTTCACAGGTGCTTTCTGTGTTGGGGCACTGCGAGGCTTGGGGAGGGATGTGGTGTGAGGAACCTGGTACCCTGGAGATTGGGCATCGGTATTATGCCTTCCATTGGTTTCCTACAGGTCTGACTGCAGCCTCCCCAGCCAGCCCCTTCCTGAGCCTGGGGCTGGCAGGGGACAGAGATCAGGGGCAGGGCCTGGGCCAGGCTCCACTCAGGCCTCTGCCCTCCCCTTCCCAGCTTCGTGGCTCCAAAGCTCAGCGGGTCAGCCTACTGGGCCATGTCTCTACCTTGGCTTCTCAAAGCCTGGTCCGGTTGGAGGGGAATGTGGACAACAGGGAGGAGAAAGTGAGGCTGTCCGTGTCCCAGGCCCCAAGCTGTCTCCAGGCCTCTGTGGCCCATGAGGAGGGTGAGTGCCGGCCGGGTCCCACGCTCAGCTCACTGGGTCATGGCCCCCATTGGCTCAAGAAAGGAGAGGGGTCTGGGCATTAAGATCTCAGAAGTGAGGGCTGGGGGCAGAGGCTAACACCTGTAATCCTCTCACTTCGGGAGGCCGAGACAGGAGGAGGCCTGTTTGAACAGCAAGCTGGCAGGCTGAAGCAGAATGTGAGCAAGGGAGAGTGGATGCAATGGGGAGGGACTGGGAAGTCCCGAGGCTGGGGGTAGGAGGAGGGCGCTGGCTTCTGCTCTGACCTAGGAAGGACGTGATCACTCTTTCACCTCAAAAGGCCCCTTTGGTTCCTGTGTTGAGAACACAGGGATGGTGGATAGAAGTGGGGAATGCAGTCTAGAGCAGGGGCCTGGGGACCCGGTATCCTTTTCCCTCCCAGGCATGAGGTCCACCAACAGCCAGACTCCAGGCAGGGAGGCAGCCCCCTTCTTCCACGCTGCTTGGCCTCACAGAGTGTCTGGACTCCGGCTCTGCCTCTAACTAAGATTCTTCTGCATCGGCTCAGTGTGCCTCAGTTTCCCCAGCTGTAGAATAGGGACTAAACCCGCATCATGGGGAAAAGGCTCCATGTAATACAAGTTCCTGCTCCTGCCTTCTTACAGTCAGAATGTAGGCTGAGGAAGGGAAGAGCTCCCAGGGTGGGGCTTTGGCTTGATTGAAGAATCACCTGCCTGGTAATTTGCCTACCTGGTGAGTGGGATCTGGTGGGAATGCCAAAAAATAGATTCAGCTATCAGAGAGGGCATTGAGGCTGCTTCCTGCCTTCAGCTGCAGGGCCTCTGGCCTCCCTAGAAAGTAAGTGAGGTCACCTGCCCCTGTACCCACTCCATCGGCCCATCAACAACAGAGTGTGCAATGTTCCTCTTCCCACTACACCCCCATGTGAACCGAGATCTCCCGGATCATTCAGATCTCACAGGCTTGACTCCTACTCTACATATTGAGAAAGTTCCAGTCCTCCCCTCAACTGTAGAAATTTCCTCAACCTGTTGGTCAGGCATAGTGGCTCACACCTGTAATCCTAGTACTCTGGGAGGCCGAGGTGGGCAGATCACTTGAGGTCGGGAGTTTGAGACCAGCCTGGCCAACACGGTGAAACCCTGACTCTACTAAATCTGCAAAAATTAGCCAGGCATGGCAGTGAGTGCCTGTAGTTCCAGCTACTCTAGAGACTGAGAAAGGAGAATCACTTAAACCAAGGAGGCAGAGGTCGCAGTGAGTCAAGATCGTACCACTACACTCCAGCCTGGGCAACAGAATGAGATTCTGTCTCAAAAAACAAACCAAAACAATTTCTTAGACCTTCCAGCTCCTGTCTTTGGCATCCCCACACACGGATCCCATGCTGCCAAGACCCAGGGGGCAGAGCAGCCCTGGGGAGCACCCAAGCCTTGGGCTTTTAGCATAGAGTGTTCAGGTCTTTATAGATTGGGCCCATGGCACAGAGAGGTCCCAGGTCTCTGGCTTCCTGTGACCTTTGCCTTCTTTGCCTACAGAAAATGTCACCCTCCAAAGCAAGAAACTTGAGGGCATGGGTCACCCCAGCCCTGGCATCTGCCCAGAACTTGAGAAGGAAGGAATATTCTCCAGCGACCTTACAGGGCTGGCATCCGTGGTCACTGCCCTGTGGATCACCCAGCTGTGTCGGGCAACCTGAACGTCATCTGCAGGGATGCAAAGAGGAAAGTACCAAAGTCTTTACATAAGCCCTGAGAAGGCAGATGCAGCAAAAACCTCCAGGCGGTAACTACCCAGTCTGGGACCGCGGTGGAGAGAGCATGTTGGCGATCATGTGTACTTACACTCTAGGGTCACCAGGTGGCGCTATGGCCTCATCCGTGGCTCTGAAAAGGAAAATTTGGAAGTTTACCACAGCTAATGTTTAACAAGCCCCTACTATGTGACAAATCACTCACCCCTCACAACAAGCTAATGAGCTAGGGATTCTTATTATCTATATTTTATACAAAAAAAATGGAGACATAAAGAGATGAATTTTCTCTTGCCCAGATCACTCAGCTAATAAGTGGGGGAGACAGAACAGGACCTAAGCAGTGTGGCTGCGGAGCCCCCATGCATTGATTCAACAAGTGTTTATTGAGCACCTGCCACGTACAAGGTCTTGTGTGATTAAATACGGTTATGATTAATAGTATAACAATGACAAATCACTGACACTTTCTAGAGTTAACATTTTCTTGTTTTGTAGGTTTCAGGCACAGAACTGTATATGCAATAATAGCGAAATTGATCTCACTAGTTATGACAAAAATGATACATTTAAATGAGTTGGATGTTTTAGAGGTATTATTTCATGAATTCTTGACAGAAACTGAATGAGGAATGAAATTTATTGTTCCCATTTCACGCAGAAGGAAACGGAGGTGAAAAGGGGTAAAGTAATTTTGCATGGCATGAAGTAGAAATTCAAAGTACAGGAATTTTGAACTTGGTTCTACCTTTTCTGAGGCCCCCATGCTCTTGACCACTATAGACTCAAGCATCACTTTGTTTTTCCACTCATTCAAGAAACTTTTTTTTTAATTGTCTAATAGGTTGGCATTCATCATGAGCTTCTGTTCCCATTCTACAGGTGGTGAAGACCTCTATTATCCTGACCCCACAGTTCCTGTCCCATGCCCAGGGCCAGCTCACCAGGGAGCTGCAGCAGCACATAAAGTCCGTGCCATCCCCCATGCAAGTACCTGAGGAAGGTGAGTGAATGCAGACAGATGGAGCCTGGCACTCTTGAACAGTTCCTGGGTCTCGGCTGCCACAGGTCTCACAGGGGGCCATGCTAGGGGAAGCACAGGCAGTCACAATACTGGCTTTTTCCTCCTTTTTCCTTCCATGGAAGTGGCTTAGGGATGGGGTAGAGCAGCTGACTTATTTGGATAAAAACCACTATTTTGTGTCATAAACTCAAAAAGAATCACTGCTGGCATGTTAACCTAAAGAAAGAAAAACAGATAAGTGCGCATTGGTACTTAAAAATGTTATTTTACGTATGTATGTATTTATTTATTTATTTATTTGAGGCAGAGTCATGCTCTCTCACCCAGGCTTCAGTGCAATGGTGAGATCTCGGCTCACTGCAACTTCCCGGCCTCCTGGGTCCAAGCAATTCTCCTGTCTCAGCCTCCCGAGTAGCTGGAACTATAGGCATGTGCCACCACGCCCAGCTAATGTTTGCATTTTTATTAAAGATGGGGTTTTGCCATGTTAGCCAAGCTAGTCTTGAACTCCTGACCTCAGGCAATCCTCCTATTTTTTAGTATGACTCATAATAAATAAATTCTATATTACATATATATGCTCTATATTTCTGAATAAAAGACTTAACAAAATCATATTTACAACATTTAATACATATTTTTATTCTCCATTTGTTTTTGTTTGTTTTTTTGAGACGGAGTTTCGCTCTTGTTACCCAGGCTGGAGTGCAATGGCGCGATCTCGGCTCACCGCAACCTCCGCCTCCTGGGTTCAGGCAATTCTCTTGCCTCAGCCTCCTGAGTAGCTGGGATTACAGGCACGTGCCACCATGCCCAGCTAATTTTTTGTATTTTTAGTAGAGACAGGGTTTCACCATGTTGACTAGGATGGTCTCGATCTCTTGACCTCGTGATCCACCCACCTCAGCCTCCCAAAGTGCTGGGATTACAGGCTTGAGCCACCGCGCCCGGCCTTTCTCCATTTGTTTTGAATGCTCTTTGCAATCTACAAAAAGTCCAATAGTAATAATTAAATTACTCATTAAATTGAGCATTATCTTATCATTAAAATGATAATCTCAAAAATGATCTTTTGTTTTTGAGCTAAAAATATTTTAACGATATATAATTTAAGAGAAAACCATTGGCTACAAAAGAATATACATGGTTTATTATTTTTTGAGATAGAGTATCACTCTGTTGCTCACGCTGAAGTGCAGTGTTGTGATCTCGGCTCACTGCCACCTTCACCTCCCGGAGTTCGAGCGAATCTCCTGCCTCAGCCTCCTGAGTAGCTGGGACTACAGGTGTGTATCACCACGCCTGGCTAACTTTTGTATTTTTTAGTAAAGACAGGATTTCACCATATTGGCCAGACTGATCTCAAACTCTTGACCTTGTGATCTGCCCACCACAGCCCCCCAAAGTGCCGGGATTACAGGCAGAAGCCACCGTGCCTTCTTCATAGTTTTATACTATCTGTTGAAAAATAAAGATTAAAAGAATACATATACAAATAAGTTTACATTTCTCTTTTTGTAATACTTTGCTGCAATGTCTGGGTATTGACAATCAATTTGCATTCTGAAGCTACATGGCTAATGTTGAGTACTCACTGTGTGTGCCAGGCCCTGGGCTCAATGCTCTACCTGCACTTTTATTTCATTTAATTCTCTCCACCACCTGAGGTAGTATAGCCAGCCCATTTTACAGAGTTGAAACTGAGGCTCAGAGACTGAAAGTTAAACACCTGAGGTTGCAGTTAATAAGAGGCAGAGCTGGAACTGAAGCCTACATGTGCCTGACAACTAGTTCGTATTCTGACAGTAGGCTAGTCTGCTTCACAGAGCATGGAATAAACGGTATGTGCCTGCTAGGATGGACCAGGTATCACTGTAGGTAATAAACAACCCCAAACAATGGAAATTTACAACACTGAAGGCTCTTTTCCTGCTCATGCTACCCGTTTTCCATGGCTCTCCTGGGCCCTGTGCTCCACATCCTCACGTCTGCCACCGGAAAAAAAGAGAAGCCTCTATATGGGACCTATCAGCAGCTCTAAGAGATGAAGGAAAGTGTGGCCAGTCTCAGTGGCTCCCACCCTTTTGCCTGGAGGTGACACCGTTCACTTCCACGCACATCTAAGTCAAAGTAAATCCCATAGCTGCCTCCACCTTCAAGGGGCCCAGAGGAGAACTTGAAATATTCAGCAAACTCCATTAAGGCCACCATATGGCATCAGCCACGCAGGAGACTGTGGAGGAGCAGAGGAGGAGAGTGGGGAATTGATGGGAAATGACAGCAGAACTGAGTCACCTCGGATTTGCTTTATCCTCAACCAGGTGGGGTTTGTCCCAGAGCTGCACAAAATCAGCAGCAGCATGATCAAATGGGATAAACTTCAGAAAAAGCAGTTTGTTCAGATGTGATCAGCAGTGAACTCAGAAGTCAACTGGGTGGCATTGAGTCAGTAAATCTCTGCCTGCCTCAGTTACCCCATATGTTAGTGGTAAAGATGGGAGCATTGAGAGAGTTGGTTTAGAGGGATATCAGAAGTGTGAACATTCAACATTTTGTTCCTTTAAGTTAAATCCAGGCACTGTCTTCCCTGCAAGTCTCCTGTTTCCTTCAGATTGCACAGGTGAGGTCAGATTGCTCAGATTAGGGCTGGAGGTCATAAAATATTGGCTCCCACACCACCAGTTCCCCTGTGTTGTGCATACATTCTGTGCATTTTCCTGTGCTAAACATTGTCCCAAAACATCATAAGGCCTGATCCTTCCTCCTTGTTCCAATGGCCCTGGGTGACTCAAGTGCCCATTCAATGACCAGGACACAGAGGTCTTAGAGGGATGCTCCATGAAGCCCCAGGTGCCATCCACTGCCCTGTCAAAGTATGAGGCAAGGGACAGGACATCGTCCCTTGGGGCAGTGGTCAGCCAGGCCTGGTGACTGTACTTGGTGGACAGATGATCCTACACCTGCCACCTCTAATGGATCCACTGCCTCAGTGGCTGTTTGTACTGCTGATGCTCCAGTGGCTGCCCCAGCATCCCAGCCTAGGTCCAATGCCACTGAAGATTGGCCTGCCCCCTGGGGACCCAGGAGACCAACAGGACTCACTCAGCTGTCCCCAGGAGTCACACCAGACCCTCATTCTTATCAAGGACACAGGAGCCCTACCCCTAGCCCTCCCTCAACAGCCATAAATGATGATTTACTGCCGTTATCCTCATTACTGTCTTTAGTGGCCAGGGACCTTCCAAGGTGCCAGCTCTGGAGGGAAAGATGTCCTTGGAAGGTGATGACAGTACACAGGTGCTCAACAGGTTACTTCCTCCTATCTTCAGACAGTCTTTGACACAGCCATTACACTCCCATTGTGTGGAAGGAAACCCGCCCAGGGTCACACAGCTGGTCAGCAGCACAGCTGGTCTCAAATCTAAGGTGCCTGGCCCTGCCTCCATGAGGGACCTGCCTGCAAGGGAGGTTGACCCTGGCTTTGAGGAGCCTTTCCTGGGCTGCATGAATCACCTCCCAGGTTGGAGGCCCCAAACTCTGCTCACATCTCCTTGCCCTGTCTCTGCTTGGGCTATAATCAAGGTGACCCCAGCAACCCTTCATGGACATCATGGTACTCTCTGCCATTCACTTTTGGGATAATCTGACTTCAGCACCCACTTACTTCGTCTCTCCTTTTACAACCAAGACAACCCAAATCCAGGGCTCTTTATGCAGGTGACAGGATACAAGCAGAATTGAATGCCATAGTTGTGTTATCCCTGTTTCGTTTTTGTTTTGCTTGTGTCTCAGGGTTGTTTTTCTATGTATGGTAAAGGCATTGGCTTTCCATTTTTAGCATGAATAGAATATTTGCAGTTTACAATAACTACGTCATAGAAAATTGTAAGGAGATTTAAAGCAGTGGTTTTCAGCTATGAGAGGCCTAAGTTTGAGCACACCCTGTGTGATGGGGCAGAAGCAGGCCTTTGGGAAGTTTAGCTGAGGATGGGTCCAGGAAAGATAATGGACAATGGGGGTCTGACCTGGTCACCAGACCACTGGGTCCTGCCCACCTGCTTCGCACTCCCCAGCCATCACTCACAATGCTGCCAAACCCTCTGGGTATTGTGGCCAAATCCCCCAGGAGAGAGGCTGACGAACTTTGTCTCTTGAAATGCAGATTCCTTGGACATCCCTGGGAGCTCAACCACGAGAGTCAACTTGGTTTTCTCCCCCTCATTAGGGTTCAGAATTAAAAGTCCACCTTCACAGGCAGTAAGATAATATAGATAAGTGACATCATCACCCTGTTTCAGATGTTAATATGTCTAGGTGTGTTAGGGATGATTTGAGACCACACAACCTTGTGCCAGTGGAATTCCCGGGCCAGAGGGAGACATTTGATTGCCATGTTATGATCTTACCACCAAGTGTAAAGGCAGTCTTGTTTCATTTTGGATTCTTTCTTCTGTTGATATCTTATAAGGGCACTTTGAATTTCCAAGCATATAGTAATTTTTGGTTAGCTTTTAATCATTAACTTCTAGCACAATTCTGTGATCAAAAACCTGCCGTGGGAATGCTGGGAAGATGGCCGCCTAAGAACAGCTTAAAGTGCAGAGGGTGAGTGGACGCCACATTTCCAGACGAACTCTTATTGCCCACAGACCAGGAGATACCCAGGCAGAGGGGTCGCCAGCGTCGCAGTCCCAGCCGGTGCGGCTGTTTTGGCCCCCGCGGAGCTGATTCCGCCCGCGCAGCTGCTGTGACCACTCCCTGTTGCTGCGGTTCTCCGGACAAAAGCCACTGGTCTGGGAGCCCTCTTAGCTGGCGATCAGAGCCCTGAGACGGCAGAGCTGCCCATTCAGCTGAAATAGCGAGTCAGGCCAGGAGATTCCTAGGCAAAAAATCCGCCAGGAGCCGGCGCCGCAGTTCGAGCCGACTCCGTGAGTCGCAGCACGGGAGATCCCGGCGCCTTTTCAACAAGCTACCGGAACGCGGGGTCGTTCAACTTAAAAGAAAAGACTCTGAGTCAGGGAGCCAGGTGATCAGGCTCGGTTGGTCCCACCCCTCCACCCCCAACAACAACGAAAACAAAAACAGTAATTGGAAACCCTCTGGGTTGAGCCCTTCAAACCATGCACAGCTGAACGGGGACGGTCCGGCTCGGTGGGGGAGGGGCTTCCGCCATTACTGAGACTCTCCACCGCTACAGAGGCAGGCTGCCGTTGCCGAGGCAACCTGCCACAACAGAGAGAGTCCGCCATAACAGAGGCGGGGCCACTGTTGCCGAGACAGTTCTAACTACGCCCATATAAAAAGGACTACAGGGAAGAGCTCAGGGCAGCTGGGCGGAGCCCACAGCAGCTCAGCAAAGCCCCTGCGGGCAGGCAGAGGCTAGGCGTGCTGCTAGCTGGGCGGGTCCGACCTGAAAGAAAAATCAAAAAAGGCAGTAGTGCAACGGAAACTCATAAAGCTCCAACTCCCTGGGACAGAGACAGACAACAGGTGGATAAACCCACAAAAATGGGAAGAAACCAGCGCAAAAAGGATGAAAACTCCCGAAACCAGAACACCTCTCCTCCTAAAAGGGATCACAACTCCTCACCAGCAAGGGAACCAGACCGGATGGAGAAGGAGGGTGATGAAATGACAGAATCAGACTTCAGAAGGTGGGTAGTAAGAAACTACAATGAGCTAAAAGAACATGTTCTAACCCAACGCAAAGAAAATAGGAACCTTGAAAAAAGATTGGTCGAACTGCTGACGAGAATGGACAGCATAGAGAGGAGTATAAGTGAATTGATGGAGCTGAAAAACGCAACACGAGAACTTCGTGAAGCATGCACAAGCTTCAACAGCCGAATTGACCAAGCAGAAGAAAGGATATCAGAGGTCGAAGATCAACTAAATGAAATAAAAAGAGAAGGCAAGAACAGAGAAAAAAGCGCAAAAAGGAATGAACAAAATCTTCAAGAAATGTGGGACTATGTGAAAAGACCTAATCTACGTCTGATAGGTGTACCTGAATGTGATGAAGAGAATGAATCCAAGCTGGAAAATACTCTTCAGGATATTATCCAGGAAAACTTCCCCAACCTAGCAAGGCAGACCAATATTCAAATCCAGGAAATACAGAGAACACCACAAAGATATTCCTCAAGAAGAGCAACCCCAAGGCACATAATCGTCAGATTCACCAGGGTTGAAATGAAAGAGAAAATGCTAAGGGCAGCCAGAGAGAAAGGTCGGGTTACCCACAAAGGGAAGCCCATTAGACTCACAGCAGATCTCTCAGCAGAAACCCTACAAGCCAGAAGAGATTGGGGGCCAATATTCTACATCCTTAAAGAAAATAACTTTCAACCCAGAATCTCCTATCCAGCCAAACTAAGCTTCATAAGTGAAGGAAAAATAAAATCCTTTGTGAACAAGCAAGCACTCAGAGATTTCATCACCACCAAACCTGCTCTACAAGAACTCCTGAAAGAGGCTCTACACATATAAAGGAACAACCAGTACCAGCCACTCCAAAAACACACCAAATGGTAAAAGAGCATCAACACAATCAAGAATCTGCATCAACTAGCCAACAAAACAGCCAGGTAGCATCAAAATGACAGCATCAAATTCACACATAACAATACTATCCCTAAATGTCAATGGACTAAATGCCCCAGTCGAAAGACACAGACTGGCAAATTGGATAAAAAGCCAAAACCCATCAGTGTGCTGTATCCAGGAAACCCATCTTACATGCAAGGATACACAAAGGCTCAAAATAAAGGGATGGAGGAAGATCTACCAAGCAAATGGAGAGCAAAAAAAGGCAGGAGTTGCAATTCTCATCTCTGATAAAATAGACTTTAAAGCAACAAAGATCAAAAGAGACAAAGAAGGACATTACATAATGGTAAAAGGATCACTGCAGGCCGGGTGCGGTGGCTCAAGCCTGTAATCCCAGCACTTTGGGAGGCTGAGGCGGGTGGATCACGAGGGCGAGAGATCGAGACCATCCTGGTCAACATGGTGAAACCCTGTCTCTACTAAAAATACAAAAAATTAGCTGGGCATGGTGGCACGTGCCTGTAATTCCAGCTACTCAGGAGGCTGAGGCAGGAGAATTGCCTGAACCCAGGAGGCGGAGGTTGCGGTGAGCCAAGATCGTGCCATTGCACTCCAGCCTGGGTAACAAGAGCAAAACTCCGTCTCAAAAAAAAAAAAAAAAAAAAAAAGGATCACTGCAACAAGAAGAGCTAACGATCCTAAATATATACGCACCCAATACAGGAGCACCCAGATACATAAGGCAAGTTCTTAATGACTTACAAAGAGACTTAGACTCCCACACAATAATAGTGGGAGACTTTAACACCCCATTGTCAATATTAGACAGATCAACCAGACAGAAAAGCAACAAGGATATCCAGGACCTGAATACAGACCTGGAACAAGCAAACCTAATAGACATTTACAGAACTCTCCACCCCAAATCCACAGAATATACATTCTTCTCAGCACCACATCACACCTACTCTAAAATTGACCACATAATTGGCAATAAATCACTCCTCAGCAAATGCAAAAGAACAGAAATCATAACAAACAGTCTCTCAGACCACAGTGCAATCGAGTTAGAACTCAGAATGCAGAAACTAACTCAGAACCGCACAGCTTCATGGAAACTGAACAACTTGCTCTTGAATGTTGACTGGATAAACAATGAAATGAAGGCAGAAATAAAGATGTTCTTTGAAACCAATGAGAACGAAGACACAACATACCAGAATCTCTGGGACACATTTAAAGCAGTCTCTAGAGGAAAATATATAGCAATGAGTGCCCACATGAGAAGAAAGGAGAGATCTAAAATTGACACCCTATCATCAAAATTGAAAGAGCTAGAGGAGCAAGATCAAAAAAACTCAAAACCTAGCAGAAGACAGGAAATAACTAAGATCAGAGCAGAACTGAAGGAAATAGAGACACAAAAAACTCTTCAAAAAATCAATAAATCCAGGAGCTGGTTTTTTGAAAAGATCAACAAAATAGACAGACCACTAGCCAGATTAATAAAAAAGAGAAGAGAGAATAACCAAATTGATGCAATAAAAAACAATAAAGGGGATATCACCACAGATTCCACAGAAATCCAAACCATCATCAGAGATTATTACAAACAACTCTATGCACATAAACTAGTAAACCTGGAAGAAATGGATAAATTCCTGGACACCTGCATCCTCCCAAGCCTAAACCTGGAAGAAGCCGAAACCCTGAATAGACCAATAACATGGTCTGAAGTCGAGGCAGCAATAAAGAGCCTACCACCCAAAACAAGCCCAGGTCCAGATGGGTTCACAGCTGAATTCTACCAGACATACAAGGAGGAGCTGATACCATTCCTTCTGAAACTATTCCAGACAATCCAAAAAGAGGGAATCCTTCCCAAATCATTTTACGAGACAAACATCATCCTGATACCAAAACCCGGCAGAGACTCAACAAGAAAAGAAAATTTCAGGCCAATATCCATGATGAACATAGATGCAAAAATCTTCAATAAAATACTAGCAAACCGATTGCAACAGCATATCAAAAAGCTCATCCACCATGATCAAGTAGGATTCATCCCGGGGATGCAAGGCTGGTTCAACATACGCAAGTCCATAAACGTAATTCACCACATAAACAGAACCAAAGACAAAAACCACATGATTATCTCGATTGATGCAGAGAAGGCTTTTGACAAAATTCAAAAACCCTTTATGCTAAAAACCCTCAATAAACTAGGTATTGACGGAACGTATCTCAAAACAATAAAAGCTATTTACGACAAACCAACAGCCAATATCATACTGAATGGGCAAAAACTGGAAGCATTCCCTTTGAAATCTGGCACTAGACAAGGGTGCCCTCTCTCACCACTCCTACTCAATATAGTACTGGAAGTTCTAGCCAGAGCAATCAGGCAAGAAAAAGAAATAATGGGTATCCAAATTGGGGGAGGGGCGGGGGGGTGGGGAGGTGGGAAGATATAGCATAGGGAGAAATGACAGATACAGGTGAGGGGACGGAAGGCAGCAAAGCACACTGCCATGTGTGTACCTATGCAACAATCTTGCATGTTCATCACATGTACCCCAAAACCTAAAATGCAATAAAAAACAAACAAACAAACAAACAAAAAACCTGCTGTGTGATTGGATTTGTCTGAACTATATCGAGATTTGCTTGATGAACAAAAAAAGGTTAATTTTTGTAAGTGTACCATTCATGCTTAAAACCAGTGTAGCTCCAACATTTGTTCCCAAGATACAGGATGATGGATGGATAGCTCCATGGATGTGATGGAGATGGTTTACTATTGGGACCTTCCACATCCTTCTGATGTTTTGTTGCTTAGAAGATGAATGGCTGAGAGGGGCTGTGGAGCCTCCCACTGTGCTTGTGTGTGAGGTTCTTCCTGCCGTCCTGCCATCATTTGTTTCTTATGTTTTGCAGCCAAGACTGATCATAAGAAACCCTGGGAGCTGAGGAAGGAGCCGCCCAGAAGCAGGGTCAGGGAGCTGGTAGGGAAGACCAGAAATCAGGTCTGTGAAGGTTCCAGAGAGGACCTGTCCTTGGGAGGTGCATGGGGGACTGAGATGGGAGAGAGGCATTGGAGGTGCATGTGCTCCGTGGCATGTCCACTGTGAAGCACCGTGTTCCGGGCCGGGGATTGGTAGAGAGGGAGTATAAAGCCCCAGGGTTGTTTAGGCAGCACCCAGACAGGAGAAGGGTTGGTGGAAACCAGGCCTGGTCTCTGTCTAATTGCTCCTGAGCCTCCCGCTTTCTTGCCTTGCATGTCCTGTTGCTTCCCTGATAGAGTTTCTCCCTGACTTGTAGCTGAACCTCCCACTCACCCTTGAAGACTTAGTTTGAACTGGATCCTTTCCCAGATCCCTTTCTCCTCCCCCTCCTCCAGGTGCCCAACATCCCCCTTTCCCCTCCCTTCCCCAACTCAGATCCCACCCAATCCCATCCCCTTCCCACCTCCAGGCCTAAGCCACCCCCACCTCTGTCCTGGCCCCCTCAGGAGAGGACCAGGACATGCGGGTGCAATGGCTGCTCTTTTGGCTCCTCCTGCTGGGGTTTCCCAGCCAGCAATCCACCCATATGAATAGACACTGGACCCGTGGGGTTTCTTCCTTGTTATTGGGCTGTGTCACACGGGAAATTACACAGTGCAGGCCTGTAGTGCTTTGGGGGGTTAAGGTGGGCAGATCACCTGAGTCCAGGAGTTTAACACTAGCCTGGACATCAGAGCCAAACCCTATCTCTACAAAAGATTCCAAAAAAGATTAGTCGGACACCCACTGCCCTCTTGCCTCAAACAAAATGAACCGAAACAAGTGAAATGTCACTTGAGTTTTGTGTCATCTGGCTCGATGACTTTTTAGGAACCCCTGTGTCATCGGTGTCTTCTGCTCTTGGGGGCTGCCTCTAGGGAGTCTGTGTCCAGTCAGTGTGATGGGAGCTGAGAAGCCCATCAGATGGAGAGGAAAGGGCTGCACCTGCTGGGAGGTTTGCAATGCGGGAGTCACTAGGAGTGATGTGACCAGGATGTGAATGAGGACTGTATTGTCCCTTGTTTTGTAAAATGAGTATGGTGCAGATCATTGATTGACCCAAAGGAGAAAGGGTCTTAAAGTCCTTATGTCATCCAAATATAAAGAAATGACAGGCCAGGTGTGGTGGCTCATGCCTGTAATTGGGAGGCTGAGACCGGTGGATCAGTTGAGGTCAGGAGTTCCAGGCCAGCCTGACCAATATGGTGAAACCCTGTCTCTACTAAAAATATAAAAATTAGCCAGGCATGGTGGCAGGCACCTGTAATACCAGCTACTCAGGAGGCTGAGACAGGAGAATGGATTGAAACCAGGTGGCGGAGGTTGCAGTAAGCCGAGGTTGCGCCACTGCACTCTAGCCTGGGTGACTGAGCGGGATACTGTCTCAAAAAAAAAAAAAAAAAAAAAAGAATTTTTGTGATTTTTTTTTTTTTTTTTTTTTTTTGTTTTGAGACGGAGTTTCGCTCTTGTTACCCAGGCTGGAGTGCAATGGCGCGGTCTCGGCTCACTGCAACCTCCGCCTCCTGGGCTCAGGCAATTCTCCTGCCTCAGCCTCCTAAGTAGCTGGAATTACAGGCACGCGCCACCACGCCCAGCTAGTTTTTTGTATTTTTAGTAGAGACGGGGTTTCACCATGTTGACCAGGATGGTCTCGATCTCTCGACCTCGTGATCCACCCGCCTCGGCCTCCCAAAGTGCTGGGATTACAGGCTTGAGCCACCGCGCCCGGCCCGATTTTTTTTTTTTTTGAGACAAAGTCTCCCTCTTGTCTCCCAGGCTGGAGTGCAAGGGCCCGATCTCGGCTCACTGCAACCTCTGCCTCCTTTATTCAAGCAATTCTTCTGCCTCAGCCTCCTGAGTAGGATTCCAGGCACCTCCCACCATACCTGACTAATCTTTATATTTTTTGTAGAGATGAGGTTTCACCATATTTGCCAAGCTGGTCTGGAACTCCTGACCTCAGTTGATCCGCTAGCGTCAGCTTCCCAAACTGCTGGGATTATGGGCACGAGCCACCGTGCCTGGCCTTTTTGTGATGTTTTTTAGATCATCACCTATTGTTAGTGTTAATGCATTTTATGTGTGGCCTAAGACAAGTTTCCTTCTTTTAATATTGCCCAGGGAAGCCAAAAAAATTGGATATCCCTGCTTTACATCAACAGAAAAAGACACTCTACATTTGGAATGCCTAAAAACACTACCAGCCATGCAAAAAACATGAGACTGAGACTAGTAACTTCCAATCTTTTTTGAAGCAGCAGAATCCCCTGGTGATATCTGAGGGGTGTGGTTACCTCTTGGAGGAGGTTGATGGTTTCTAAAGATTATTATTTTTTCCTGAAATGTTGTAAATGTCACTGACCTTTTCATTATTTCAACTGTTATTATTCCAGGCGATCAGTTTTCCATCTGATTATTTGTATCCTGGGCATGACTTTTGTGGCGTTCTGTGGATGCTTATCACTATTGTGTTTCTGGGAGTTTCTACAGTTGGACTTTTCCTCTGAAAAATTAGCTTGTGTGTGAGTATACTAACTTCCTGTAGAGGTATACTTGTAATCACACATAAGAAGAAATTATTTAAAATAATTCATGGTTCTGGACTTTATTATATTAGGTTTTACCAAAAACATCAGGGAAATGATTTATTAGCATAAGAATTATAAAATATCTGCCATTTACATCATGAAAATTAAGTAGGTTGGTGTTTGTTTGATAGAATGTCAATAGAGCTCTGGGTCAAAAATAAGGGTTTTTTTTTGAACCTTTGTGCTGTTTATCAGAAATGGAATATGAAGTTTTGGCACTTAAATAGGAAATTCTGTCTAAACTTTCCTGCTTTATAATTCTATTGTTTGGCTGAAAGGAAAGCTTTCATTTTCCTCTCTAAAGTTTCACTGCTGAAATGAACTAACAACAGACAGCTTAACAGGAGAAGAAGAACATAGAACAGGCATAAACATGGGAGCCAGCCAAAAAATAAGACTGCAAGAAAAGTCAGATGGTTGATCCTTACAGAGCACCCTCTTTTCAGAAGAGAGGGAGATAGATGGAGATAGGGGCAACTTAGAGGGAGAGTAAGTCATTTTTAGGGGAAATGAAAGAGCCCAAGGAACAAACGGTTGGCCTGAGACAAAGTTCCTCTGAGATCATAGGGAAGAGGCGACAAACTGCAGGAAGGAGAAGGGCAGAGCCGCACTGCCTCTCATGATGCAGAGAGAGCCCCAGAGAGTCTGTTGAACTGCCCTTCAGAGAATCAGTGAAAAGTGTGTCTGGGCAGGGTAATTTCGAATGACGCCATCAAAGTGCATATGCCCGGTTGCAGGTGGAGAGGGATCAGCATGTCCAAAGTCTGTGCTTGATAGGAATGTGGCTGCTAAGTTGTGCCATCATTTGAGCCTTTTTTTCCATTGCATAAATTGAGCTCTGTATTTTCTCTTGCTGCTCATGATGGTAAAAATGTGGTTGTCTGGGGCCTGACCCTCCTTCTGAACAATGATCCAAGAAAAAAGCACTAATCCCACATGCTGTTTTATATTTAAGGGGAGAGGAAGTATGTTTTATTTTTACAACCTAGATAATTACCTGCCATTCGGGACTGCCTTTCAAGATACGTAGAAAACAGAAAATAGATGAGTTATGAAGATATCTAGGCCCATTTAACAGTCTCTCCTTTTTTTTTTTTTTTTTTGAAACAGAGTCTCACTCTCTGGCCCAGGCTGCTGGAGTGCAGTGGCACAATCTTAGCTTACTGCAACCTCTGCCTCCCAGGTTCCAGTGAGTCTCCTGCCCCAGCCTCCCAAGTAGCTGGAATTACAGACATGCACCGCCATGCCCAGCTAATTTTTGTATTTTTGGTAGAGACAGAATTTCACCTTTTTTGCCAGGCTGGTCTTGAACTCTGAACTCAGGTGATCCACCTGCCTCGGCCTCCCAAAGTGCTGGGATTACAGGTGTGAGCCACCATGCCCTGCCACATTTAACAGTCTCTACCCCATTTAGTACTGAACAGAGAATTATTAATATAAACTGGGGGAAGTTGTTTGTTTGTTTGTTTGTTTGACAGAGTCTGGCTCTCTCACCCAGACTGGAATCTAATGGTGTGATCTTGGCTCACTGCAACCTCTTCCTCCAGGATTTAAGTGATTCTCCTGCCTCAGCACCCCATGAGCAGCTGGAATGACAGGCAGTCACCACCACACCCACCTAATTTTTGTATTTTTAGTAGAGATGGGGTTTCACCATGTTTGCCAGGATGGTCTCAAACTCCCAATCTCAAGTGATCCACCCACCTCGGCCTCTCAAAGTGCTGGGGTTACAAGCATGAGCCACCACACCCGGGTAGGGGATGTTTTTTAATTAATACTCCCAGGGTATTACCTGGGAGTTAAAATCAGAAAAATCAAATTCTACAAAGAACTTGAAAGAAGTTCTTTCAGGCTGGGTGTGGTGGCTTTTTCAGATGGCCCCTTCTGCAAGAAGGATAAGTACCCACTTGACAACTGGGTAAGTCTTGTTTGTTTTCCTTGCTTTGGGGCATAGTCTGCCAGGTCAGGACATGGATGTATTTTTTCTCCCCTCGGCTCTGTGCTCAAGCCTTGGATAGGGAGATGGCAGAGAGGAAGGCTGCCTACAAGCAGCACAGGTAGGTCATTGTAGATGGATTTTGTTTCTTTTTGAGCTGGAATCTCATTCTGTCACTTAGGCTGGAGACCAGTGGTGCAATCTCAGCTCACTGCAACCTCCACCTTCCAGGTTCAAGCAATTCTCTGCCTCAGGCTCCCGAGTAGATGGAATTAAAAGCATGTGCCACTATGCCTGACTAATTTTGTATTTTTAGTAGACACAGAGTTTCGTTGGTTAGGCTGGTCTCGAACTCCTGACCTCAGGTGATCCACCTACCTCAGCTTCCCAAAGTGCTGGAATTGCAGGTGTGAGCCACCGCGCCCAGTTGTGATGGTCATTTTTAAGGATGTTTTGTTTTAAGATGAAGCTTTGAGTGTCTAGTAAAGAACATGGTGTTTTAATTCTTCTTCAAGTCAGTTCTTTCTCTGTCTTCTAGATGAGAAATGAGGAAAAAGAAGAGAGGGCCAGAGAGACACATGAGTGAGGAGCCAGCCCAGAAACACCTGGGCCTAGAGAACCCTTTCTGGAGAGGTAGGAGCTCCTGTGAAGGCAGCCACTTAATTTCTGTTGTGCAATCCACACACCCTGCTTCTCCTTTTAGGGGTGAGGGCTGGGGTGGGGTAATTGTCATGTTTCCTGGAAACAGTTCCAAGCACTTATGAAGAGAACAGTTGTGCCACTGGGTGGCAGGACTCCATTTTTCTCAGGTGCCCTAGCTGAATGGCTCTTGGCTGGTCCCCTGTGAATGGTGGAGCTCAGGCCCCTCCACTGACTGTGGACATTGTCCCACCCTGACATCTTTGTTACATTTAACTGTGAAGATGAGCCTGCAAGGCAAATGGGCCAGCTTCCCTTCCCACCTTGAGTCAGTGCGAAGGCTTTATTTTTCTTTCACTTGAGAAAAGTAACAACAATAGCATTTTAGAATGGGAGCTGTAAGTGCTGATGAGAGCAGAGATTTTCAGGCAATATCTTTATGGATCAATAAAGCAGTATCATGAGATCTGCTTTAAGAAAAGAAGTATTTATTTGCACTTTTTGAACTTTCTGAACTTTCTTCATTCTTTTTGCTTGTTTAAATTGTTTATTTGAACTATATAACTCCTTTAGTAAGCTAAATTTCTATGTAATGTTACTCCTCTCACATTTGAAGTGTGACCCTAAAACTTTCCAGTTAATTTCTTTTTTTTTTTTTTTTTTTTGAGACGGAGTTTCACTCTTGTTACCCAGGCTGGAGTGCAATGGCGCGATCTCGGCTCACGGCAACCTCCGCCTCCCGGGTTCAGGCAATTCTCCTGCCTCAGCCTCCTGAGTAGTTGGGATTACAGGCACGTGCCACCATGCCCAGCTAATTTTTTGTATTTTTAGTAGAGACGGGGTTTCACCATGTTGACCAGGATGGTCTCGATCTCTTGACCTCGTGATCCACCCGCCTCGGCCTCCCAAAGTTCCAGTTAATTTCTTTCTTTCTTTTTTTTTTTTTTTTTTTTTGTGAGACGAAGTTTCCCTCTTGTTACCCAGGCTGGAGTGCAATGGCGCGATCTCAGCTCACCGCAATCTCTGCCCCCTGGGTTCAGGCAATTCTCCTGCCTCAGCCTCCTGAGTAGCTGGGATTACAGGCACGCGCCACCATGCCCAGCTAATTTTTTGTATTTTTAGTAGAGACGGGGTTTCACCATGTTGACCAGGATGGTCTCGATCTCTTGACCTCGTGATCCACCCGCCTCGGCCTCCCAAAGTTCCAGTTAATTTCTTTCTTTCTTTTCTTTTCTTTTTGAAAACCTTGCTCTGTCACCCAGGCTGAAGTGCAGTGGTGTGATTTTTGCTCACTGCAACCGCCGCCTCCCAGGTACAAGCAATTCTCTTGCTTCAGCCTCCCAAGTACAGTAGCTGGGACTACATGCGCCTGCCACCAGTCCTGGCAAATTTTTTTTCCTTTTTGTGCTTTTAGTAGAGACAGAGTTTCACCATGTTGGCCAGGCTTGTCTCTACCTCTTGACCTCAAGTGATCTGCCTGCCTCAGCCTTCCAAAGTTCTGGGATTACAAGCGTGAGCCACTGCACCTGGCCTCCATTTAATTTCTGTAGCTCTTATCTTTTTTCATGACCGTTAGTCTCTTTATGTTCATTTCTGTTCATAAATATTGGCAATGCTTTGTGAGATATGGAGGTTAGATTCACTATGAATCTACAGAATTTTAAATGCTCCTATAGCTTGAAGAAAAGGAGCAGTGCTGCTCCTGTCCTGGACCTATAGATGTTCTTCCCATCCGTGGATGTTTCTATTTTAATTTGGAGTCTGTGCTCACATGATGGGTGATTTCCTTTGATATGTACTGAGAACCCCTGATTTAAAGCTCATTTCCAGCTGGTTAGCACCCGACCTGTCCACAGCCTGTTGAGAGTTAAGAAAACCCCTGGACCAGGGCTCTGTGGTGTCTTCCTCAAGGCTGAGGTCCAGAGGGCTCCAGGGTCCTCTGAGGCATCTGGCCAATAAACCCTGTACCTCTGGTAAGCGACCTGAGTGTGGCAAAGAGAGTGAGATGTCAGCAGAGGGCATGGAGGGTTCCTTATTCTGCACAGAACATGCAAGCCAGATTTAGCCCCATTCCCTTCTCTGGCCCTTAGCAGATTCTGGACCTCATTTGGTTGCCATGAGGAACAGCAGCTGCGTTCCAACTGAAAACAGAGAAGACAAAGGTAAATGCTGGGCTCATTTTCACTCTGCCTGTGTTAGGACACTGTAGTCTTTTCCTCCATCGCCCTCTCCTTGCCTGTGATACCTTTTCTGTCTGTACTTTTTCAGAAGCAAAATCTTCCCCACAAGCTTTCTGGCTTCTCCATTCCCAGCTAGTCATCTTAGGTGGCACCTCCAGAAGCCATGAATGCTTAGGGACTGAGGGCCGAAAGGCTTTTACTGTTCTGTTTCCAGAAATAACACGAGGAATGCCACTGACCTCCACTGCTCTAGGTCTCATGGCCCAGTCAACTCTGACTGATCTCTTTTACCCAAGATGTTGTGGGGTCTATTTCTGAAATATGTGGGGTTTTCTTTTATTTCGCTGTGATTTTGTTTGTTTTCTTCTATAAGGTAAGTGATTAACATTTGAAATATCTGCTGTATTCCCAGAAGTGATGAAAGTGAAAACTCATTAATCCAACATTAATATGTGCTTTGTGCAATTTTGAATGGTCTTCGACAAGGTCAGTTCCACAGTTCATCACAGTCCCATTCCTGTTGGAAACTGTGTTGTGCAAAAACACCTTCACCCCCATTCAGTGGTGTCCATGATCTAATATTCTAAGCGTCAGAATTTCCATATTTGTAAAAGAAAATATGACTCGACTGTGAGTTAGTGAAAGTGAATGTAACCTATTACCCACAGCGACGATTCCCAACAAAGGCCTTAAATGATGCTCAACTGTGCTGGTTCTCGTGGGGCCTCTGTACCTTCAACAGCTGCTAAGTCTTATGATTACACATGATGGGAATTACACACTTGAAATTAAACACATTTCTAAAACTTGCTTTTTTCAGAATTTCCACCTCATTTTTCCATGGACAAAAGTATTATTTATGTAATAATGCACTTAAAATTTGTATTACCTGGGAGTTAAAAGAAAGAAATGTTCTAGCCATGCCTAACTGACTTCTGTATGTTGGATTGTTCTGTCAGAAAACCCTCTCCCAGTTCCCCTGCATGTCTTCAGGAATCCTCATTTCCCCAGAGCCATTTGTGCTCATAGGTGGCATCCCCAGAGTGAAGAAGACCCTTTGTCAAGAAGGGAAACAGAGGGGAAACGAGAGGGTCCTGCAGGCAGAGCTGGAATCAACTTCCACTCTGCCTCCTGCAAGCTGTGTGACCCTGGGCACATGTTCTCCTTCCTCGGGGAACCTCTGTTTTCTTAGATTTGGAGCAGGGTGGTCACACTGACTTGCATAGTTCTGAGAATCAGAAAAAGAACATAAAAGGCCTGGAGAACATTCTCCAAAAAGAAGCTGCAACACATGTGTAGGTAATGAGCTTTTCATGCCTCTCTTACTCACTGTTTATCTGATGCAAGAAATTTCCTCCAGTGATGGAAGTGAGGGAGGTATGAGGATAGACAGAGACACTCCTGTGTCTGAAACATGTGTCTTCCTTACTGTATTATAACTGTCTTCCCTGGGGCAGGCCCCCAGCCTGCCTACATTTGCAGACAGACACAGTGGCATGTGGAGAAAACAGTTTGTCCCAATGACTTTTATCCACTCCCCAGCTGTCAGTGGTACTTAGTGGAAGCGTGAGTTCATGACACTGATGCTGCTATTTTGAAACCTGGAGGATGGAAAGGTGCAAAAAACTATCAGCGGCAACATAAGGTGTGGCCTGTGTTGGTGGTGGTGGTTCTGTCCGTCAAATTAATATATTTCAAAACATTTCCTCCTTCTGCCTGCAGTTAATAGGGCTGCAGCACAGCATCATCGTTGCTCAGGATTATCCTACTCACCCTACCTCATGGCTAACCCTTCAAGACCACTGAGGGGTTTCAGGCCACCTCCTCCATCTGGTTGTCACCTGGGAGCTCAACCATTCCCATCGGCTAAAGGTGTTCTGGGACCTCTGACAACTCCTTGACTCCAGTGTCCACTAGGACCTCAGCCACCTCCAGCTGATAATTTTTGGGGACCACAGGCACCTACATACGAATGTTTTCTGGCACCTCTACCACCTTCCTCAGCCGATGATTTTCTGAGCCCATACAAAGTGCTACCAGAGTGTCTTCTGGTATATCTACCACCTTCTATAGATGGTGAGTTTTCAAGACCATAGACACCTATACAGGAGTGTCTTCTGTTACCTCTGCCACCTTTAGCCAATGATTTTCTGAGTGCACACACAACTCCACCCGAGTGTTTTCTGGCACCTTTACCACCTTCTCCAGATGATAACCTTTGGAGATTATACCCAATCTCTTCTAATCTCAACTTCCACCCTGAACATGCAGAAGAGATCTCCTGTATATGACTAAACAGTATGGTGTTCTTTCCTTGATAAGAGAAATTTCCTTCCATAAAGATTTTTTTTTTCCTTTTCAACTTTTCTTGAGCAAATGTTATAACTATCGGTAATAGTCTATCTTGTGTTTATTTTTACCTCAAAAAAGTAGTTAATTAAATATATATATATGTGTATGTGTGTGTGTGTGTGTGTGTGTGTGTGTGTGTGTATATATATATATATATATATATATATATATATATATATACACTTTTTTTTTTTTTTTTAAGATGGAGTCTCACTCTGTTGCCCAGGCTGGAGTGCAGTGGTGTGATCTTGGCTCACTGCAATCTCCGCCTCTCGGGTCCTGGTTCAAGCAATTCTCGTACCTCAGCTTCCCAAGTAGCTGGCATTACAGACATGAGCCACCATACCCAGCTAATTTTTGTATTTTTTAGTAGAGACAGGGTTTCACTATGTTGGCCAGTCTGGTCTTGAACCCCTGACCTCATAATCTGCCTGCCTCAGCCTCCCAAAGTGCTGGGATTACAGGCGCGAGCCACTGCACCTGGCAGAATTAAATGTTTTTTGTTTTTTGTGTTTTTTTTGAGACGGAGTTTCACTCTTGTTACCCAGGCTGGAGTGCAATGGCGCGATCTCGGCTCACTGCAACCTCAGCCTCCTGGGTTCAGGCAATTCTCCTGCCTCGGCCTCCTGAGTAACTGGGATTACAGGCACGCGCCACCATACCCAGCTAATTTTTTGTATTTTTAGTAGAGACGGGGTTTCACTATGTTGACCAGGATGGTCTCGATCTCTTGACCTCGTGATCCACCCGCCTCGGCCTCCGAAAGTGCTGGGATTACAGGCGTGAGCCACCGCGCCCGGCTGGAATTTTTTGTATTTTTAGTAGAGACGGGGTTTCACCATGTTGACCAAGGATGGTCTCGATCTCTTGACCTCATGATCCACCCGCCTCAGCCTCCCAAAGTGCTGGGATTACAGGCTTGAGCCACCGCGCCCGGCAATTAAATGTATTTTTAATGCATGCCTTCACCTTTAAGGGGCTTACATTATGGCAGGTAGATAAACAAAAGTCTGTAAGTAGCTAGTTGGAGAAGAAGGTATAATGGAAACATAAACCAAGTATTGCAAGTAAAACTCATGGATGAGAGGAAACATGGAAAGACTTCCAAAAATCAGCCTTTATTTTCTCTCTTTTTGCATTATTTGTGGACAGTTCACATCAATTTGGTCTATCTCTGAGCCAGCTGGTGAATAAAAGAGCCTCTCTCCGGTTGCCAGATAAGCCTTTTAGAAGACTGGACCTTCAGGTTTGCCAGAAAGCCCTGGAAACAGGTTCCTCTAGCCAGCACTCCAAAAACTTCCTATCACCTAACCTCAAATCGTTTTGGATTGAGAATAATTTCTCATATTTTAAAAACTTCTAGAAAAGAGTACTACTGATGGAATGAATAAGTGTTTACCTATGCCCTCAAAGACTCAGTAAACTATCCTGAATATGTCTGTCCAGTAAACCAGAGCTGAATGAGAAAATGCTAAAACATTCTTTTTTTTTTTTTTTTTCATGTTGCCTAAGTTTCCTCTCTGCCTCAACAGCACAGTTCATCAGCCTAATGAACAGAATCAATCTCTCTTCCTGTAAGCTTTGTTTTTTGTAGAATAATAAATCAAAAATATATATTAAGCCCTTACTGTATACTTAGCTCTCTGTTCAATATAGAAGAAGTACAAGACACAGCTTTAAATAATTTACAACCAACTGAGGCTTTAAAGCCTTTACAATATGCCAGAGGAGTAATTCAATGTCTTGGTTTTGAAGTCTTTCCTTCTTTAATTTACTATTTAAAATTACAGTATAGTTGACAAATAAAAATATTTACAATGAACAATGTGTTTTGATATATGTATAAGATTTTGAGGTTAAATCAAGCTAATTAACATGTCCATCATCTCACATACTTATCACTTTTTGTTGTGAGAATGTTTAAGATCTACTCTCTTAGCAATTTTCAAGAATCCAATACATTGTAATTAACTGCAGTCATCATGATAGACCACAAATCTCTTGAACTTCTTTATTCTATCTAACTGAAACTTGGAAGCTTTAACCAATATTCCCCCAGTTCCACAACCACCCCTCAGCTCCTGGTAACCACCATTCTACTGTCTGCTTCTATGAGTTCGACTTTTTTAGATTCCACATAAAATTAAGATCACGTACTATTTGTCTTTCTGTGCCCAGTTTATTTCACTTAGCATAATGTCCTCCAGATCCATCTATATCATTGTAAATAAAAGGATTTCTTTGTTTTTTTTAAGCCAAATAAGATTCCACTATGTGTGTGTGTGTGTGTGTGTATTTGTGTGTGTGTGTATATATATTCATATATAAAATCTGTGCATGTGTCTGTGTGTGTGTGTCACATTTTTTCATTATCCATTCATCCACTGATGGATATTTAGGTTGATTTTGTATCTTGGCTATTGTGAATAATGCTGCAATGTACATGAGAGTACAGATATCTCCCTGATGTGCTGATTTCAATTCCTTTGGATATATACCCATGAGTGGTATTGCTGGAGCATATGGTAGTTCTAATTTTAATTTTTTGAGGAACCTCCATTCTGTTTTCCATAATGGCTGTACTAAATTTACATTCCCATCAACATGTACACAGGGTCTGAATGCTTTCCTTTAGGCTAGGTTGAAATCTGACTAAAGGAAAGTTAAGGGTAACTGAAGGCAGAATTAATATCAAAGTAGGACTCAATTTACCTTTATACCCATAAGTGAGAATATACTGAGAAGAGGAAGCATCCTAGATGAAGGAAGAAGAGGAGAGTATGTCAAGACTGTTATTTCCAGGAATCCCTAAAATTCTTCCTGAAGCCACTCATGCAATAAATGTGCTCATGCAATAAATCGGAGAAAGAAGAAGATGAATATTTCCAGTTGGATAAGAAAGGCAAGACAGGTCTCTTTCTCCAGTTTCTGTGTCCAAATCAAGCTCCTTCTTGAGGCTGGGTTACTGTTTCCCCTGAGGGAATGAAAAGATGTGTGATGTTAGCAACAGAAGCACATCTGTTGCATCTGGTCATTGACTGTTTCCTGCTATCTCTATTTTAGGTAGATAAGTCTGTTCTCAGATAGACTGTGAACTTTCAAAGACCAGTCCTATGCATGGAAAAAGAATTTAATACATATAGATCTTGAAAGTTACTTCTTTAAAAACAAAATTAGAGCCAGGCACAGTGGCTCACACCTGTAATCCCAGCACTTTGGGTGGCCAAGGCAGGAGGATCAGTTGAACCAGGAGTTTGAGATCAGCCTGGACAACACAGCAAGATCCTGTCTCCATAAAAACAATTTAAAAATTAGCCAGGCATGGTGGCATACACCTGTAATCCTCGCACCAGAAAGCTGAGGCAGGAAGATCACTTAAGCCCAGGAGTTCAAGATTACAGTGAGCTATGATCATGCCACTGCACTCCAGCCTGGGCGACAGAGTAAGACCCCATCTCTTAAAAAAAAAAAAACAAGTTAGGCTGTAATTATTTACTTATTAAATGCCTGAATGTTTTCAAACCCATGTTTTATTAATTATCTAATAAGAACATAAATTATCCTAATTACACAGGGATTATAGTATTGTCAATAAGTCGGCCGGGCGCGGTGGCTCAAGCCTGTAATCCCAGCACTTTGGGAGGCCGAGGTGGGTGGATCACAAGATCGAGAGATCGAGACCAACCTGGTCAACATGGTGAAACCCCGTCTCTACTAAAAATACAAAAAATTAGCTGGGCATGGTGGCACGTGCCTATTATCCCAGCTACTCAGGAGGCTGAGGCAGGAGAATTGCCTGAACCCAGGAGGCGGAGGTTGCGGTGAGCCGAGATCGCGCCATTGCACTCCAGCCTGGGTAACAAGAGCGAAACTCCGTCTCAAAAAAAAAAAAAAAAAAAAGAAAGGGGTCAATAAATGTTAATTGTTATTATTGCCTTTAGATTAAAAAAAAAGATAGATCTGTATTTTAAAAAGCCAAGAATATCCTCAAATAATGGAATAAGAATAAACATAAAACAAAAGGCAAAATAATACTCCCATACTTATATCATAAGTAAACAGGTTCATTTATCACCATAAAATACTAGTTACATCACTGTAGTTATTAGTTACACATAAATAAATACTGCTTTATCGAGTGTCTGCTCTCTTTAAAACCTTTACATACACTGTCTCATTTAATCCTCACAACAACCCTCTTTGGTGATGATGATAATAATACCAAAAACAAAAGCTAATGTTTACCAAGTGCTTATTATATGTCATGCATAGTTCTAGGTAACATCTTATTAATCATTACAAAACCCTATGAAGTAGGACTTTTCATTATACAGACAATATAATTGAGTTACACAGAGGTTAAATACCTTGTCAAATGTTACAGAGCTAACAAGGTAGATCTTATTACCCCCTTTTTATAAGAAAACTGGAACCTATGAAAATTGCCTATACAAGTAAGTAACTGGGACAGGCTTTGAACAAGCATCTATCTGTTGGGCTCTCGAGTCCACATGCTTTTATTTCTGTCACTTCGCCATCTTATGTGGATTACCAATAGCAAACGGTTAAGGTTGGCTTCCCTCCTTCTCACCTTCCTTTGCCACACAACAGAGTGTATTGAGAATAGTCTCATTGGAACATGTCCCTCTGAGGAGACTATAATCAGAAAGGCGTCTGATGCAAAACTCCATATTCTGAAATGCAACCCTTAAAACAATGCACCACGGATTCTCTGTCCTGAGGTGTCTGTTGCACTCCATCTAGTGTACATATCTGAGAGTTTCTAAGGCTTATCTTTCAGATACTTGGGGGTTCCTAACAAGGTACCCCTAAATTTGTTTCTTAATCAAGGCAACACTTCAAAAGATTTTCAAATGAATGCTACAGACAGGTTTCCTATTTCTCTCTGCCTCAGAAAGCCCTCAAATTCTCCTCCACTGAAAGAAACAAAGCCGCTTCAAGCCTCCCAAAACATCTTGAAAATACATTTCGAAAGGACTGCACCCATAGGAAGAAGCCTAAACTGAAGTCTTATTTCTTGAATGAACTAATTGTTTAACATCGGACAAATTATTTCCCTTCTTCACACCTCTTCAAAAATGGAGAAAGTGTCCTGAGATTCTAGTTTAAGAATGGAAGTCCTCTGAGGAAGTATTCAATATTAACCAGAGGGGTTTGGTGGAGTGAGAAATGTAGATAGTGGTAAAGAAATAAATCCTCTTCACCTTTATAGAATAGAGCAAAGCAGCAGCCAAAGGCCTCTCCTATCTTCTTCCTGCTTTATCCTCCATTAGATAAAGAGCAGAGATGGGATCCTGCTGCCACCTGGTGGCACTTTAGGCAGCACAGAAAGAAGAGCTTACTCAATAGGGTCCCACAACCCAAATCCCCCTCAGGAAACCACATCCTCCTCCTCCCTTATAATTAACTGCATGGAACTTGACCATTCACAAAACACTTTCAACCCTATTATCTCACTTCATTCTCCCAACAACTGTGTGTGTGTGGCAGGGGCGGGGGAAGAAGGGGCAGACAGGAAACATAACTCCAACTCACTGTGGAAAGAGCCAAAGCTCAGAGACTATGTGACTTGCCTAAGGTGAGTAACTGACAGTCAGTACCTGAACTCACATCCGCTGATTCTAAATCAGGTGATTCATTCTCTACTGTGTAAAGAAAGAGGTAAAATTGAGGTTTAGGTATGTTCCAGGTCTAGGAATTTGAAGGAGGCTTAAGAAGAGAAAAGGCTCAAGAAGAGAAAAGGCTCAATTTCTTCTGCGGACACAACTAACTGGCCACAGGCCACAACCAGGCTGCATAGAAAAAAGGTCTACATAGTCAACCTGTCTATAGAAAAAAGTATGCAGACAGCCTGGATTCCTGGCTTCCTTCCTGATTTGCACATGCTCAGTTAACATCTCTAGGTCTCTCCCCTGCTCTCCCTCCCTCTACTTTCCAGCCCCAGCCGACCCATAGGACACAAGGCTGATTTATGACTAAGTGCTAAACACCAAATGGATCAGGCAAGGGAACCACAATATCCAGAAATCAACAAAACTACTGGGAGAGCTGCTATGTCCCTTGGTTAGAATTCATGGTATTTGTGGCTCAGACCAGATTTTCCTGTAAGTTTTGGTAGAAAGCTCAGTTAGCTTGTCCCATATTGACGTCATGTACATCCAGGATGCAATGCTGGAGTTATATGACTTACCAACCAGCATATAGTGATGGCCTAAGAGTTTCCAATTTCTCCAAGGCAACCACAACTTCTTAAAGAATTACAGCTGAGCACAGTGGCTCACACAAGTAATCCTAGCACTTTAGGAGGCTGGAGTAAGATGACTGTTCGAGTCAATAGTTCAAGATCAGCCTTGGCAACAAAGCAAAATTGTGGTTCTACAAAATAGAGAAAATTAGCCAGGTGTGGTGGCAGGCATCAGTAGTCCCAGCTACAGGGGAGGCTGAGAGGTGGGAGGATCACTTGAGCCCAGTAGGTCAAGGCTGCAGGGAGCTGTGATCACACCACTGCACTCAGCCTGGGCAACAGTAAGATCTTGTCTCAAAAATAAATAAATAAAAGAATTGCAAAGCCCAGGTGCCTAAACTTTCTACAACCACAGGTCTTCCTCCCTCCCACCCTATCTCTTTCTTTCCCTCCTTCCCTCCTTCCCTGTGAGTAGAGCACATTCACTAAATGAATGGAGTATTGTATGGAATAAAGATGATGAATAAGAAGTAATTCCTTGTGAAATCAGGATCTTGAAGAGATATCTACATTTCTGTGTTCACTGCAGCATTATTCACAGGGATCAAGATATGGAAACAACTTATATGTCCATTGACAGATGAATGGATAAAGAAAATGTGGCATACATGTACAACAGAATATTATTCAGCCTTTAAAAAGAATAAAATCCTGCCGTTTGTGACAATATGAATGAACCTGGAGGACATTACACTAAGTGAAATAAGCCAAACAAAAAAAGACAAATATTATATAATATCACTTATATGTGGAATCTAAAATAGTTATATTCATAGAATCATGGGCTGAGGGAAGGAGGATATGGAAGAAATGTTGGTCAAAAGGTAGAAAGTTTCTGTTATGCAAGATGAATTAAGTTCTGGAGAGTTAATGTATGGCATAGTGACCATCAGTAACAATGTTACACTGTATACTTAAAATTTGTTGTTGATCCTAAGTGTTCTCACACAAAAAGGTATTCTCACACACACACACAAAAGGTAACTATGATGCCTATGTTAATTACCTTGATTGTGGTGATTATTTTATAATATGTATATCAAATCAAGTTGTATAATTTAAATATACATAATTTTTATTTATTTTTTCTTTTATTATCTTTTTTAGGAGATGGAGTCTCACTCTGTTCACCCAGGCTAGAGTGCAGTGGTGCAATAATAGCTCACTGCAGCCTCCAACTCCTAGGCTCAAGTGATCCTCCCACCTCAACCTCCTAAGTGGGTGGAACAATAGGCACACATCACCCTGCCTGGTTTATACAATTTTTCAAAAAATAAATAATTCCTTTGATTAAAAATTTGTTGCCTAATGGTAAATGGGGAAATGGGAAAAAAAACAAAAGTTATAAATGGATGTGAGATATAAACATTAAGTACTTGGGGGTTAAAGGGGAAAAATAAGATTCCTTCTGGCTTGGGAGTTAGGGGAAAATAGAATTAAAAAAATGATTTCATGGATGTATAACATATAAAACTTTTCAGAAGTCTGGCCTTTACAAACCTTCTCTGCCTTCTCTCCTACTACCTTGCTCTCACCCTACCGTATTCTGAACTCAGGTTTTCTTCAGCAAGTTAAGGATTAAGAGTATATGCTTTGCAATCAGATAGTTCTTGGTTCTAATCCTAGTTCTGCCAGATTAGACAACCTTGGGCAATTTTTGGAACTTCCCCACAAGCATCAGTTTCCAGATCTGTAAAGTGCATATTATAAAGACAGCTATTTAAAAAGGTTTTTGTTAGAGTCAAATGAGATAATGTATGCAAAGCTTTGTGCATGAACCATAGGACTTAGTAAATAGCAACTGACATTTTTCATTATTTCTGTGTCTCTGATGATGTTTTCTTTGCCCAAGATTCTCTTTATAGTCTCAAACTGTTCCACTCCTGTTTCTCCTTCAGGCTCATTACAAAGGTGTTTCTTCTGGAGTATCCTGTCCTGCTCACTGTTCCCCACCAAGTTCAAACCTTTGTTCATACCTCCTTTACTGTATTTATGTGATAACAACTTGTATTTGTTTGTAAGTCTGTCTTTCACAAATGTGAAGTTCCAGAAGGCAAGAGCTAGGCCTTATTCATTCTAGCACAGTATATGTATGACTCATGGTACCACTGGAGAAATGATTGTTGAGTAAATAAGACTGTATTTGAGCTAGGCCTTAAATAAATAGGAATTAGAGCATATCTCTGGATGGCCTTTTAAATGTGAATGTTAATCTGTTAGTGTTATATATTAACTCATCAGAAACCTCTAGAATTAATTATCAAGGATTAGCCTGTAAGATGAACTAACAGGCAGGCCAAAGTAAGTCACAATTTCATTAGGGAAAGCTGGAGGTGGATGCATGGATGATTGAAAGGACCCTAGGGTCCAGGCAGCAGCTCAGGAAACAGGTACAAGACTTCCTTAGGTTAGCCAGGGGCACTTGGTGGTATGGTGGTGAGGGATGGAAATCACTTTAAGAGTGAATAAGAGATTCAAAGATAGAAAAAAAAAAAGTATCACAAATTTTCCAGATAGTCCTAAAGGGAAAACAACATACACGTAACATAGAAGGTCACTAGGTAGTCTAAAAGGGTTAGTTTATTGATTATAGCTTTCTTCCTGCTCATTATGAAACCGTTCTCGGCCAGGCATGGTGGCTCACGCCTGTAATCCAAGCACTTTGGAGGCCAAGGCGGGCGGATCACCTGAGGTCGGGAGTTCAAGACCAGCCTGACCAACATGGTGAAACCCCGTCTTTAAAAAAAGAAAAAAAAGAAAAGAAACTGTTCTGTTTATCTACAGAGAAGCAATCCTGTCTTTCATTATAACAGAAAAAGAGGTCTCCAGGTCCTATTAAGGCACCTGAAAATTTCTCAGCCATTATTTCTTCAAATACTTTTCTGGTGTCCCTGCCCTTCTCCAACTTGAGTTACATGTACATTAGGCCATCTGGTACTGTTCCACAGTTCACTGATGCCCTGCTCATTTTTCTCATCTTTTTTCTCTGAGCTCTGAGTACTTCCTATTGCTATGTCTTCAAACCTACTAATCTTTTATTCTACTGTGTCTAGTCTGCTGTTAATCCTATCCAATGTACTTCTCATTTCAAATATTGTATTTTTCATCTCTAGAAATTTGATTTGGGTATTTTTCTTATATCTTTCACTTCTCTCCTTGTTATGCTCATGTTTTCCTCTGCCTCTTGAACATGTGAAGCATTTTTATCATAGCTGTTTTAATATCCTTGTCTCCTAATTTTATGATATGTGTCATTTCTGAATTCTGTTTCTATTAATTAAACTTTATCTATGTTATGGGTTATATTATTCCATTTCTTTTCATGTCCAGTAATTTTTCACTGGATGCCAGACATTACTTCCCTTTCTTCAAGAATCACACTCCTCTATGATGCCTATTGTCCAATGTCTGAAAACCACTGTTTCATATATCTTGCTGGGTTTTTTAGTTAAGTTGAAGGGTAAATTCTATTCCTGATATTCCATCATGGCTGTAAATGGAAGGCCTTGGAATCTCTAATAAATTAATGTATCTAGGCATTAAAAATCAGTGATTGTTAGGCCAGGAATGGTGGCTCATGCCTGTAATCCTAGCACTTTGGGAGGACAAGGTGGGTGGATCACTTGAGGTCAGGAGTTCAAGACCAGCCTGACCAACATGGTGAAACTCCATCTCTACTAAAAATGCAAAAATCAGACAGGCACAGTGGTGCTCCTATAATCCCAGCTACTCAGGAGGCTGAGTCAGGAGAACTGCTTGACCCTAGGAGACAGAGGTTGCGGTGAGCCAAGATCACACCACTGCACTGCAGCCAGCCTGGGTGACAGAGTGAGACCCTATTTCAAAAAATAATAATAATAGTAATAATCAATCACTGCTATTATAATATCACAAAAAGAGATAACCAAACACTTTGTGCCTCCTGATGGGGAAACACAACCCAACATCACCTATGAAGTAGTCTTTCAAAATAAAAACTGAAACCTGAATCTGATCAAGCCTCTAGATCCAACAATCAATTTATAGGAAATACAGAAGACAGAAGAGAAAAACATCTTAAACTATACCACAGGTATACAATCAACAAAATCAAAACTGCAGGAAACTCTATAGGACAAATGACTAGTTTTCAACAATCACAAGAACATAAAAATGTTGGAGGGAAAGCTATAGATTGAAAGAGACTTAGAAGATATATCTATCTATTGTAATGTGTGAACCTTATTTGGATACTGATTCAAGCAAGCAAACTGCAAGAAAAAACTGTGGCATTTATGAGACAACGAAATCTGAACTTAAGACTAGATCGTTGATGGTATTTAGGAGTTATTACAAATTTTTAGGTGTGATGATTTTATTATATTCTTCACAAAAATCATCTCTTAGAGAAATATTTTGATTATAGATAAAATAATATGTTTAGTATTTGCTTCAAAATTAAATGGTAGGGGGCAAGAGAGTAGGGGTATAGATGAAATAAGATTAATCATGAATACTTAGTAATTGTAGGAGCTAGATGATATATAGAGATATATAGATATATGTATATATTTGAATTTTTTATTATAAATAAGGTTAAAAAATTTAAAGAGTCATAAAATTGAGATATGGGTTATAAAGCTGGCTCTGACATTTTTCTCTTTGCCTATGTACTAATCACTTCTCTCTAAAACTCAGTTTTATCTATAAATTCTGAAACATAAAAACTCATTCCAATATTAATTATACTTTCCATGATATCCACTCATTAGCTAAGTGACATGGGAAAGTTACTTAATCTTCTTAAGCTTCAATTTCCTTATTTCTAAAAGGTGATGAAAATAGTAGCTAATTTTTAGGACTGTTGTGTGGATTAAACTGGATGCTGAATGTTAGAGCTCTCATCACAGTGCCTGGCACTAAGCACTTAATAAATAATATCTATCATTATTATCTCTTGCTGCACTAAGAAATACCAATAATGAATTTTTTTTTTTTTTTTTAATGAGAGGCCTCTATAATTTAGCCCTTCCTTCCTCCATATCTCCTTTCTTTGGGACAAAGGCAAGACAATCTGAAACTTCCCCTCTAAAAGTCTGTGGAACAACATGCCCAATAGCACAAGCCAGGTTAGGGTTTGGCTCTCCTTCCTAGTGAGAGTCATTGCTTCGGGTCTGGAAAAAACGAAGGTGCTACTTTAGTCATTTTCAGAATATAGTATGCAGCTGTTCTCCTGGAATGCCACACATCCTGAAGTTGCTCCAAGGGCTAAAAACAGAGCTCAGGCGATCAGCCCAATGCAGCCAAGCTCATTCTTTTCAAGGTGGCCCCGTTTCAAATAAAATGGGCACTCTGTATGTAACTCCTTTTCTAATCAAGAGTTAGTCTTCCTCACCAGACTGTGAGCCCTTTGAAGGCAAAGCTAGTTGATCTACTTATGCTCCCTAGCAAAGTACCTGGGACAGAGCAGGTACTCAATAAATGCTAGTTAAATGAAGGAATTAATGATGTATTCTTATGTTTTATTTGGTTGGGAGAGAAGTGGAAAAAGAACAATGATAGGCCTACAAAGAACCAATCATTGGAGGGATCTTTCTAACAACGTTTTCAAGGAATACAACTTGTTCACAACTTTCCCAAATACACCCTGAATATTTTTACTTCCGAGTCTGTACTCATACTCATTCCCTCCACCTGTTAATATCTTTCTCTTACTTTCCTTCTCTTACTTCACTCTCACTGTCACTCTTTCACTCTTAATATCTACACCCTTCAAGACTTGGCTCCTTTTCCATGAAACCTTTCTCAACCACTACTGTTTAAAGGACTCTCTTCATCTTAATTTCCTATAACACTTATCTTTAGCTTTTGGCACTCATAATGTTCTGTCATATGCAGTGGTCAGTTGTATGTTCCATAATTTTTGTGAAATTGAAAGCAAGGGTCATCTTTTGATTTCTGAGGCACCCAGCATTCTGAAGCACTGTGTATAAATCAGACATGTGGTAAGTTCAGTGCATTCATTGGCTACACTTAGAAGAGTGAGAAATATAATCATTCAACCCAATCTAAAGTATAAAGCAAGTGAGCCTTAAAAAGTATGTTTCATCCATAAGATCTTTTTTCCTTTTTTTTTTTTGAAGACAGAGTCTTACTCTGTCACCAAGGCTGGAGTGCAATGGCGCAATCTCAGCTCACCGCAACCTCTACCTCCCAAGTTAAAGCGATTCTCCTGAGTAGTGGGATTACAGTCACATGCCACCATGCCTGGCTAATTTTTGTATTTTTAGTAGAGGTGGTGTTTCAACCTGTTGGCCAGGCTGGTCTCAAACTCCTGACCTCATGATCCACCCATCTCAGCCTCCCAAAGTGCTGGGATTACAGGCATCAGCTATTGTGCTCGGCCTAAGATCTTCTTTTTTAAAAGAAAGTTAAAACAGGAACCAGGCATGGTGGCACATGCCTCTACTTCCAGCTACTCAGGAGACTGAGGCAGGAGGACTGCTTAATCCAGGCTGTAGTATGCTGTGATTATACCCATGAACAGCCACTGCCACTGCACTCTAGCCTGGGCAACATAGTGAGACCCTGTCTCAAAAAATAAAATAAAATTAACACATTGTTTTAGAAGTTTTACTACCCTATTATTATGTTTTATTAGGCAATATCCTCTTTTGGAAACCTAAGAGAAAACTGTTGTTAAGCACATATATTATCTAACCAAGTGAATTTAAAAGAAAAATCAAAACATTAAAAATAATAATTTATATATTCTTCAAATTTAGAGCTAAGATATGCTTAGCATCATAAAACTAAGACTGAGAATCACTAAGTAATTATTGAACCTTGGCCAAGCCCTTGGTTTTTCCCAATACTATCCTCCCCAAACTACCTCTCAGCATAGTTGTAGGTACAAATGAGAGGAAAGCATTGAGAAACTATAAAATACTATGTAATTTTAGGTTATTATACTTCTCAAAGGAAAGGGCCAGGATAGAAGTAAATCTCATCTCTTGAAATTAATGATGAACTGAGGCTTCCTTGTTACTGGACTAATTGCTTTATTTTATCTTCATAGATACATTCTATGACTGCCATCACATATTGACCACTTTGTTTCCTGTTCTCTTTTCTCGTTCTCTATGAAGATAAAAATATGTAAACCAAGATACCCCTAATACCCCAACCCCCAGCAAGCAAGTTCACTGTGGCCTTATCAGTGTTATTTCTTAATGTTACCACATTTTATTGCTGGAGCACATTTAGATCATCTAGTCCAACTTTTCCATGTTACAACTAAGGAGTCCAAAGCATAGAGAGGGCATATTATTTGTACGAGGTCATACCAGCTAGTGTCAGACCCCATAATATAATCTTGTTTTCCTAACTACCAGTTCTCAATATTATACCTAACAAGTATTTGGGCACACATTATTTACTGGCCATAAATAAATATTTGTTGAACTAAAATGAATTTAATTATTTCCTCCTTGTTTTACAAAATAGCTGGACACCCTGTAGTACCTGCAAGGAAAAAGGAAAAGTGCTCTTCTGAACTTTATGGCCTAAAGGCCATATGATACAGACTCTGGAGCAGGCTGCCTGAGTTCTAATCTGGATTCCACTACTGCCTATCTGCAAGACCTTGGGAAAATCGTTTTACATTTCTTAGCTTCGTCATTTGCAAAATGAAGATAATCACAATAACTACCTCAAACAACCCTCAAAAGGTTGTTTATTTATCCAGTACCATTTATTGAACACTTGCTTTGTGGCAGGACTCTTTTAGAGGCTATAGATACCACAATTCACACAGAAAAAATACTATTTATCCTTAGGGGCTAACACTCTTCTGGGATTAAGGGAGCTAATCTATGTAAAACACCTAGCAGAGAGCCTGGTACCAAATAAATGTTCAATAAATGTTAGTTACGGTGGCTGTTTGATATTTATTATAAAATGCACCATATGGAGCTGGGTGCAGTGACTATGCCTGTAATCCCAGCACTTTGGGAGGCTGAGATGGGTGGATCACCTGAGGTCAGGAGTTTGAGACCAGCCTGACCAACATGGAGAAACCCTGTCTCTACTAAAAATACAAAATTAGCCGGGCATGGTGGCACATGCTTATAATCCCAGCTACACAGGAGGCTGAGGCAGGAGAATCTCTTAAACCCTGGAGGCAGAGGTTGCAGTGAGCTGAGATCAAGCTGTTACACTCCAGCCTAGGCAACAAGAACAAAACTCCATCTCAAAAAAAAAAAAAAAGTACCATATGTTGGGCTAGGACACAGTGATTCATGCCTGTAATCGCAGCACTTTGGGAGGCCAGGGCAGGAGGATGGATTAAGCCCAGGAGTTCAAGACTGGCCCAGGTAACATAGTGAGACCCTGTTTCTACAAAAAAAATATACAAATTAACTGGGCATGGTGATGTACACCTATAGTCCCAGCTATTCAATGAGCCATAATCACACCACCGCACTCTAGCCTGGGCCACAGAATGAGACCCTGTCTTAAAAAATAAATTAATAGCGGCCGGGTGCAGTGGCTCAAGCCTGTAATCCCAGCACTTTGGGAGGCCGAGGCGGGTGGATCACGAGGTCAAGAGATCGAGACCATCCTGGTCAACATGGTGAAACCCCGTCTCTACTAAAAATACAAAAAATTAGCTGGGCATGGTGGTGTGTGCCTGTAATCCCAGCTACTCAGGAATCTGAGGCAGGAGAATTGCCTGAACCCAGGAGGCGGAGGTTGCGGTGAGCCGAGATCGCGCCATTGCACTCCAGCCTGGGCAACAAGAGCGAAACTCTGTCTCAAAAAAAAAAAAAATTAATTAATTAATTAATAAAATAAAATAGAATGTACCATATATCTCCATTAAAAAAGCAAATCAACAGATAAATCTTACAAAGAGCTCCAAGTGAGATTTTACAGCATAAAACAGCTCACATAGCTGCGTTTCACAAGGACAAGTATCACCATAGCAACATTTTTCTGAGGTCTTTAATAGCAGTTGCTTGATACTACAGAAGATTCAGGAATGGTCTGTGAAAATACTGTATAAGGAGTGTCATATAGGAGTGAAGAAAATCCTCTTCAGTTTGTCTCCAAAAAAATAATTTTTTATAGGAATCGCTTTAGTAAATGTTAATATATAAAATATGAAATTAAGAAACGCAAAACAGGGGATGATTACTTGTATTACACGGGAATCATCAAATATTTCTTTTCAAAAGCCAGCCTCCCTGATATATTCAAAATATTCCCAAGTACATCCAAAATATAATGCAATGTTCAAAATTCTATAATTAACAAGCACATGAAAAGATGCTGAACATTGTTGTTAATGAAATGCAAATCAAAACTACAATGCAGTACCACTTCACACTCACTAGATAGACATAATTTTTAAAATGTAAAATAATAAGGGTTGGTGAGGATGTGTCAAAATTGGAACCTTCATATATTTCTTTTTTTTTTTTTTTTTTTTTTTTTTTTGAGACGGAGTTTCGCTTTTGTTACCAAGGCTGGAGTGCAATGGCGCGATCTCGGCTCACCGCAACCTCCGCCTCCCGGGTTCAAGCAGTTCTCCTGCCTCAGCCTCCTGAGTAGCTGGGATTACAGGCACGCGCCAACATGCCCAGCTAATATTTTGTATTTTTAGTAGAGACGGGGTTTCACCATGTTGACCAGGATGGTCTCGATCTCTTGACCTTGTGATCCACCCGCCTCGGCCTCCCAAAGTGCTGTGATTACAGGCTTGAGCCACCGCGCCCGGCCCCTTCATATATTTCTTATAGGAATGTAAAATAGTTCAGCCTCCGTGGAAACAGTCTGGCAGTTCCTCAAAAAATTAAACAGAATTACTCTATGAGGCTGCAATTCCATTCCAAGGTTATACACCCCAAATAAGTGAATCAGATCCTCAAACAAGTACATATACATGCATGTTCATGGCAGCACTATTTATAATAACCAAAAGGTAGGAACAGCCCAAATGTCCATCAATGGATGAATGGATAAACAAATTGGGTATAGATATACAATGGAATTGTATTCACCCATAAAAAAATGAAGCACTGATATATGCTACAACATGGATAGACTTCTAAACCATTATTCTAACTGAAAGCAGCCAGGCACAAAATGTCAAATATTATATGATTCCATTTATATAAAATATCTAGAATAAAAAATTCCATAGAAACAGAATACAGATTGGTGGAGATATGGGGAGGAGGAATGGGGAGAAACTTCTTAAGGGTAAGAGGTTTTATTCTGAAGTGACAGGAATGTTCTAGAACTAGATGGAAGTGTGGTTGCACTACATTATGCATGTACTAAATGCCACCGAATCGTTCACTTTAAAACGGTTAATTTTGTTACATGAAATTCACCCTCGATAAAATATTTTTAAGATGTTACCCATGTGACCAATAAACATATAGAAATGTGAGAAAAAGTTACAATTGATTAGCCATTTCAGAAATCCATGTAAATGGTACTTCTACCTATTCATAGTGAATGAAGTGTTAAATAAAATTTATAGGTCACTGTTTTGGACTAAACTCCTGTACTGGGCCCCAACAGACCAATCAAAATGAATTCTCCATGCTGCTAAATATCACAAAGTCAAACGAAAACATTAAGGAAGCAGGTAAAACCCCAAACAGATCACATTTTCTTGAAAACAGGAGAATCCCAGTAACCAATCAAAAGAGGCCCAGGTAACTGGAGCTGGCATGATAGGGAAGTCCCCTCTGCTTCAGCCCTTATAAGAAAAGTAACTTGAGCCAGGCGCAGTGGCTCATGCCTGTAATCCCAGCACTTTGGGAGGCCCGAGGCAGGTGGATCACGAGGTCAAGAGATCAAGACCATCCTGGTCAACATGGTGAAACCCCATCTCTACTAAAAATACAAAAAAGTAGCTGGGCATGGTGGCGCGTGCCTGTAATCCCAGCTACTCAGGAGGCTGAGGCAGGAGAATTGCCTGAACCCAGGAGGCGGAGGTTGCGGTGAGCCGAGATCGCGCCATTGCACTCCAGCCTGGGTGACAAGAGTGAAACTCCTTCTCAAAAAAAAAAAAGAAAAAAAAAAAAAGAAAAGTAACTTGAAGTAACTTGATGTTAACCAATCTGCTTTTTTAATTTTTCTGTTTCCTTGTTCCCATTTTCAGAAAACAATTGTTCTGACATGCCCTGCAAAGAATCTATTCTATTTTATAGAATGATGCCCACTCCAATTAACAAAAGGAACAGAGAATATTTACTAAAATCTTAGTTTCTTCCTGTTAAAAGACAATTTTTAAGGCAAAATTATGATTGCCATACAAATATAAAATGAACACATGTCAAAGGTTTAATTTAACTCATTAAAGACAGATTCAGTAAAACGTTAAAAACTGGTACAAGAGGCAGCCAGGAATGCTGAAATGAATGTGTTAATAAATGCAAACCCAGCTTTGCGTGCGTGAGGAGTGGTAAACAATTGCACCTCTACAAGACAAATAATTGTACATCAAATCTGAATGGGAATGAGGAGATAAAAGGCAGGTTAGAGCCAATGTCTCATGATAAACATTTCCACAGACAAGAATAATTTGTATTACCCTCAGTTTTCTATAATTTAAAAGGATTTAAAATAGTTCAAAGACAATGAAAGGTGTAGATAACTATAGAATCGGATAACGTAGAAGGGTTTACTAGTCAATGCCTAGCATTCTAAAGGACATCTAGTAATGTTTTTTCCAAATTTCACAATTTCTCCTGATATTACTCTGGCAATAACACACTACAGCAACTGGCCTCTCTTCTCTGGACTTCAGGTCCCCATTTGTTTAGAGAAAAAAAAAAAACCTGAGGAGAAGTTGGATGACCTGAAGCTCACCTTGAGCTTTGACAGCCCAAGAACCTGCTTCCAGGGGCCAGATGCTGAGTCACAGATTCCTACAGGTTACAGAGCCCTTTAAGTCCACAGCACTCATGATCGCATCACATAAATTACTTCTCTAATGATAGAACATGCCATCCTTTGATGAGGGAGGCCATGTTTCTAATGAATCATCCTCAAACAGTTTGCCGTTTTTTGGACTACTACTGAAAATGGGACAACACTGAGTTTTCCCAGCTTCTGTTATGACCAACAAGCATCATTTAGTTTTTAAACAATTGGCTGAAACTAGAAAGAAGTAGTCTGGGCTACAAAACAAAATAAAGTAGGTAGCCTACATGAGATGCTCAAAAAATACTGAGTTGAATGGCTTCTAAAAAGTTTACACCATGTTCTATATACTTAGTTTACTATAAATGTAGCTGGACATTTATTTTTTTCCTTTTGTTTGATCTTCTGTTACTCTCCAACTGCTGAGTACTGGGCAGTACAATAGACCCTCAATCAAAGCCTGCTATTTAATTCTATAACTTAAAACAGAGAGTGAAAGTGTATTCTTGTCAAAAAAATTTTCAGCTTATGTATGGTAACAGGAAGTTTCTCTATACAGGCTGAGCATATCTAATCCAAAAATCCAAAATCCTCAATGCTCCAAAATCCAAAATTTTTTGAGCACTGACATGATACTCAAGGGAGGATTTAAGTATCAGCAAATATTCCAAATGCTGGGAAAAAAAAAAATCTGAAACCTGAAACACTTCTGGTCCCGAGCATTTTGGATAAGAGATATTCTTTAGCCTCTATGCTGGCCCTAATTCTTTTTATTATATTTTAAAGGTATAGATCAATTCAGCACAATCAAAAGCACATCCACATACACTTTTATACACTTTTATACAAAAGTGTATAAAAAAACAAATGTTGTTTCACAATTTAAAATACCTCTCTGTAAAGATCTACAACATTGCATAGATTCTCCACTAAAGCCAATGCTAAGATTAATGTTAGATTTCCAAAACCAGTAAAATTGTAATTGTGACCCAAACAACTGTGAGCTATCTGGATTGAAGGGAAGGGCAGCTTGCATTTCCTTTAAATGCCAATACCAACATTCTTTACATTCCAGCCAAAAATGCTTTGCTTACCATGAGACATTGGCTCTACCCTGCCTTTTATCTCCTCATTCCCATTTAGATTTGATGTACAATTATTAGTGGTTAATTCAGGGTCACATATTTTCTGTCCTGTTGAGAAGATGAGCACTTCCCAAGTGTGATCATTTGAAAGCTGGAACTGCATCCACTAGAGTAGAATGGGAAGACCCTTCTCATCCTTTACAATTTATACACTAGCCTCCTTGCACACAGCTGTCATTCGAGTCTATGCTGCTTCTTGCCAGAGAGCAGGAATCTGCCTCAAACACAGCCTTGAGGGGCTTTTTCTGTAGGGACAACAGGAGCAGAAAAACAGATAACGTGGAGGCTATGAGTATCTTTGAAACCAAGCCTACTGGTTAGCTGGGTTTTCTCACATCATATTGATTCTACAGATGAGGAAAATCAAATGTTCTTAATTACTTGGGAACAGGACAGAGAACACAATCCAGATGATTTTAACTTACAGAAAACCAATATAGTAGCTTCCTACTTCCAGTCTCAGGACGAAACACATTCACTCACTCACACACACAGACTTATCAATAAACACTTAACTAATGTCTATTATTTAAGAACTAAGCAAAATGCAGGCGAGGATTCAAAGATAGACTGGAGCTCAATATTTCCTGTCTTCAAACATCTGGAGCTGTTAAAGTTCCTGCTCTGGGCCAGGCATGGTGGCTCATGCCTGTAATCCCGGCACTTTGGGAGGCCGAGGTGGGCAGATCACCCTTGGTCAGTAGTTCAAGACCAGTCTGGCCAACATAGAGAAACCCCATCTCTACTAAAAAATACAAAATTAGCCAGGCATGCTGGTGTGCACCTGTAATCCCAGCTGCTCGGAAGGCTGAGGCAAGAGAATCACTTGAACCCAGAAGGCGGAGATTGCAGTGAGCCAAGATCATGCCACTGTACTCCAGCCTGGGCAACAAGAGCAAAACTCCGTCTCAAAAAGAAAAGAAAAGGTCCTGCACTCTTTTGGGTCAGTGCACGTCTGAGAAGCCAGTACCAAGCTGCGTGAGTTAGGAGACTAGAAAAAGCAGCAGTTTCCATATTTGTCCTTTCATTCTCTTTATTATTAGGGCCCTTGACTCTGCTCTGGGGAGGCCAGGCAGAATTCGCTGCTGACTTTAAGCCTGGAAATGACAAACAGTAGAGAAGAATGAAGAAAAAATGTACTGAAATAGCCAGAAGGAAAGGAAGAGTGGTGTGTGTGTGTGTGTGGTGGGGGGGGAAGAAAGGTAATGAAAGGAGAACAGTTAACAGCTGATCTGTACCAAAGATTATAAGGAGATTCTGACTCACCTTTTAGAGCAGGTGTCCCCAAACTTTTTACACAGGGGGCCAGTTCACTGTCCCTCATACCGTTGGAGGGCCGCCACATACTGTGCTCCTCTCACTGACCACCAATGAAAGAGGTGCCCCTTCCTGAAGTGTGGCGGAGTGGGGGTGGGCAGATAAATGGCCTCAGGGGGGGCCACATGCGGCCCGAGGGCCATAGTTGGGAGACGCCTGTTTTAGAGCTCAGCTTTGAAGACTTAAAGTCAATACCTACCTATGAAGGATCCCTAGAAGAGGAGACTGAATTTAAATGTGTGTAAGATAGGAGAGATCAGTAGGAATTCATTAATGTTTATTCTGTTTGATGTTCAGAAAATGCTTTCAAACATTTATCTTGTGATCACAACAAGCCTGTAAGGAAGGCAAATCTTATTATTCTATTAACTAAACACAGGTAAGGGGTAGAGACAGAATAAACATTAATGAATACCTACTGCTCTCTCCTTCTATCTCACAGATTCAGTCAAAAAACAGGAAACCCAAGGAATTTGTTTTTGTGTGTTTGGTCTGTGGTTGATTTTTTTTCTTCCATATTTTCCAAATTTTCTATAATGAGAGCACGTTTTGTACAAATATTTAAATAAACTTTATTTAAACAGACAGAACAAACTTCCCAAACTTTCCCCAGAGAAATGGGTCAGACTGTTCACTGCTGACTATGTGGACTATGAAATCTCAGAGCTCCCAAAGATCTTAGCACCAACTGCTGCCAAAGTCTCAATCTGTTGGCTTTTCTGAGTCTAGCAGTTAATAAGAGGATAAGAACATTTGCCTTCCTTACAGGCTTGTTGTGATCATAAGATAAATGTGTGAAAGCATTTTCTTAGCATCAAGCACTTAATCAGTGTGAGACAGTATTATTCCAGTTAAATGCAATTTGCTATAAAACTAAAAGAAAGTAGGTTCAGATATAAAGAGGGTAGGGATTTGCATGGATTTCCTCCCATTTTAGTTCACATGAGATCCATAGGTTAATTCTAACTGGCTAAGGTTTTCTGCTCAGGACATCTGAAGTAATAACAGAAAATGAATCCACTGGTAAGAATCCTTAACTCCACATCAGGGAACTTGGATCACTGTGAAATCTTCAGGTCCTAGAGAAATGATTTCCTAAGATGTCTTCCCACATGTTCAACTCTGTTAAAATCTGACCCCCTGGGGGAAACGCTGAAACCCAACTGACAGAAGAGAAGTAGCAAAAATATAATGGAAGCTTAGAAGAGAGCAAATGATTTCCCCTGAGATTGGTTTTGAGTTCTCAACTTGAGGTACTTAGCTGTCTCCTAGAGGATGGCCTAATTAACTGAACCTGGCAAGAAGCAACAATAGGCATACCAGGACAAGGGCTAAGGACTTTTACTGAGACTAGTCCATGGCCAAAATCTGTTTCTCATTCTGGCTCCTATTTATGCAGTGCATTAGGAGAACAGATGATGTCAACACTACCAGGCAGACAAGTTATCCCAATGCTCAATTCCTGGCAGGAGAATTTGTGCCCTGATTTATTTTTAGTGTTTTTCTACCTTAGTAATCCAGTCAGCTGAAGAAGAGCCAGCAATCTATTCTTGGAGCACACACACTTATTTATTCCTTAGCAATTAGCAATACATTTGGTCACCTGGGTAAGAATCTACTAGGAGTTTGGGGCCTCATCATTTGCAAACTTACAAAGATGACACAGGATTATTACCCCAACCCAAGTGTAAGTGTGGGCCTCACTATTTCATTAGTATAAACATTTTATTCAAGGGAGAAAAAGAAAGAGAGGTTGCTAAAAAAAAAAAAAAATCAGGTCTGTATAGCCTATCATTTCATCAGCAGGGTGGAGGTTGGGGTGAAAAGTAAGAACTCTACTTCATCTTTTATCAAATGTTAGACCTTATGTTAGGGCACACATTTAGTTTATCATAAGCTTCAAACTGGACTGCTGCTAGGAGTTCACAATAAACAATTCCTTTTTACCAAGATGCAGAAAGTGAAATATCAAAAGATTAATCAGCCACTTCCACATCTTTACATTTGGATCTAACCCCAAATATTTAATTTTATTTCAATCTCATACAGCTTGTGAGGACAGATTTATCCAACATCAGCTGTCCTCATATTTAAAAGCTTCACCACAAAGATAAAATTAGAATCAAGTGAGGATCATATTCCTAGCAAGAATTCTGCTCTATGTCCCACTGATGCCCCAAGACACAAATGACAAATCAAATACCAGCATTATTGTCGTTTTTCTTAGACACTTCCTAAGTAGCCATAGTATGATAGAAACTGTATAGATAACAAAAAGAGCCATGAGCCCTAAACTCATAGAATTATGCATATGGATATAAATTTATTTCCAACATTATTTATCAGCAAAGTGGGAGGAAACTATGTACTGTTTGGATGGAGCTGGGAGTGACTGAAGTCAACTATCACAAACTCACTTTTTATTGTTGGTGCTTTCCACTTCAGGAATTTTCCAAACTTGCATGAGGCTCAAATTAGACTAAAGACTGGGTGAAGTATAACTGTTGATTAAATCACCAAATGTCATCATCTTGGTATTAGACATTGGTGTGACAATGTATTGTATTAAAAAATCATGAAAAAGAATCTCAAGATTTTAATCTATTATTTGTTGAACATTCACCTTTAATATAATCTAATTATAAAAAATGTAGCTGTAAAAATATATTGTTAATGTTCTGTTTTCAGTTTGAAGACATTTTACAAGAAGGGAAAGCAGAAGCAACCAATAAACACACAAAAGATGTGCAGCCTCACTTATGACTAAAATAAAGCAAGTTTGCAAAACAATGGGATATATTGTAAAAACCATTGAGGAAGTTATTCTCAAATAACTACTGAGAAGGTACCATTTTACAAAAGGGTAATCTAGCTGTAACTATTTTTTTCCCTTGTTTCTCATTCCAATATTAACCCAGAAGCTGTAACTATTAAAATCTAAAATGAATATCCTTGTATCCCCTGTAATTCCACTATAGTATAATCCCATTTGTGAAAAAAATAAAATCATAAATATAACTGAATATGCAGATATATTTTCTGTAAAGATATACAAGAAACTATTAATAGTAGAAATTGGGGATTCAGAAGGGTCATTTTTACCCTTCACTTTGTACCTTCTGTACTCTGAATTTTTAGAATTTTTGTCCTTTGGCATTTACTACTTTTATTTTTAAAAATATTTTTGCCTTAATAGGTTTATTTTAATTTTCTGGAAAATTCATTTTTGTGGAACACCCAAGTTCCTATAAATGCCTTATGCATCAAAATAATTAAATTATACTCTCAGAGTAGTTTTAGCACCGACTGAATTTTGCTATATCCTAAGTTTCTGAAATTGGTAATTCCTGTATGTTCAGTAGAATAAGCCAGAACTCAATTCACTTACTAGGACAGATAACAAAGAAGGAACTTTTATTTTGAAAGTAGATTTCACCTTCTAGGATATATTTGTTCATACTGAGCACACCAAATTCCTCCAAGACATTCACTCCAAATTCCTCTAAGACATTCACACCGAATTCCTATAAGACATTCACACCAATTCCTACAAGACATTCTTTTAAGACCTCTAGTCCCAGGTTCAAGAAGGCGAGAATGTAACACTGAGTAAATGGCAGGCAAGCATGTTTTGATATGTAAAAGCCCTCTGTAAACTGCAGAATGGAACAGAAATTTAGATAGTAGAATGTTAGTATATTTTATTGGTGCTACTGCCTTCTCACCAAGCATCAGACTGGATGGGATAACTACTTGAACTACCTGCATTCTGAAATTATACTAAACAGAAAAAGCCTCCATAGGTATAAGCTGATATTGTGACTTTAATCTCATTCTCTCACTTTTGGCAGACCCTGTAGACAGGCTGGACCTTCCCTGATATTACTTTTGAGTGTGTGTTCATATAGATTTTAAAAAATAGATGGTGCATAATTAATCATATTTTGGATTATTAACATACATGACACTCTTCTACTTTATTTACTGGTTAATTTCCTTATTTATTTTAATAATATAGCAAATCCAGTGAATCAATTACTCAACCCAAGAACTAGAACAATACCAATAATTCACATCATCTATTTACTCCTCTATTATCTCTTCCCCTTACTTTCCCCCAGTTGTAACCACCAACATGTATTTTGTGTTTGTCATGTCCTTGCTTTTTAAATAGTCTTATCAAGGATATATTATTGCATCTTAAGTTAAAATAGGAGAATTAAGCAGAATGAATTTCTTCATTCACCATTAACATTACAAGGATCCTGCATTAAACACTCTGGGAAAAACACAGATGCCTGAAATAGCAGAGGACTGTATTTGGCACTCAATACATTTTGATAAATTGGATCTAGCAGAGAAATTTACCATATTTTATGACTGCATCCTTAAATAAGCAAGGGATTTGCAGGGATCTCTTGGAATTTGGGCAGACTAAAGAGATTTGTGATCCAAACAACTCCTTATCCTCACTTAGGGCTAGTCTGTAAAGCAAATAGCTTCTCTATTGCCAGTCCCCTTCTCCCCTCTTCCTGCAACTTTTTCTCATTTGGCATTAAGGGCCAGGAGTTGGGTCTCTGCTACTAAATACTTATTATAAAACTTCTGCTACATCTGTCTGATACATGATGACACATAAATCTCCCTTAAGTACAGGTCCTATCATATCACTCTCTACCCAGTATAGAAAACTACAATGATTCTTTTACATAGAGTACCACCTAAATCCTTACCTTAGCATTCAAGGCTCCTTGAGATCTGATCCCTATCAAACTGACTTGCTATTCCCTATGCATGCCTTACATTTTAACCAATGTTAAGACTTTATTCAGCTATTTGCCAAAAGTGTGGTCCGTGGACCAGCAAAATTCATTTACCTAGGAGTTTGTAAGAAATCCCAGATATACTAAATCAGAATCTGCATTCTAACAAGATTTTGGAATGATGCTTATACATGTTAAATTTTGAGAATCACTGTAAAACTATCAAGTGCTTTTCCATAGTACTTGAGGAGCTGTTATTATTTCTTTCCCTACTGCATATGTGAGCACTTAGAAAGCAAAAGGTTGGCCAGGCACACGCCTGTAATCCCAGCACTCTGGGAGGCCAAGGCGGGCGGATCACAAGGTCAAGAGTTAAAGACCAGCCTGGCCAGTTTGGTAAAACCCCGTCTCTTCTAAAAATACCTAAAAATTAGCCAGGCGTGGTGGTATATGCCTGTAATCCCAGCTACTTGGGAAGCTGAGGTAGAAGAATTGCTTGAACCTGGGACGCAGAGGTTGTAGTGAGCCGAGGTCACACCACTGCTCTCCAGCCTGTGCAACAGAGTGCGACTCCATTTCAAAGAAGAAGAAGAAGAAGAAGAAGAAGAAGAAGAAGAAAGCAAAAGGTTATCTAAATTTTGTGCTTAAAATATGCCTATAATTCCAGCACTTTGGTAGGCCCAAACAGGCAGATCACTTTAGCCTAGGAGTGGGAGACCAGCCTCAGCAATAGGACAAAACCCTGTCTCTACAAAAAAATACAAAAAAAAAAAAAAAAAATTAGCCAGGTGTTGTGGCATGCGCCTGTAGTCCCAGCTACTCAGGAGGCTGAGGTGAGGAGAATGGCTTGAGCCTGGCAGCTTGCGGCTGCAGTGAGTGTCACTGCACTCCAGCGAAGGCAACAGAGTGAGAACCTGTCTCAGTATGTAAATAAATTAAATTAAATTAAATATCTGTCTAGCCCTTAGAAACAAAGGAATACATTGAGTGGATACTTCGTAAATATACATAGATTGACTAATTGTAGTACTGATCAGCAGCTAACAAGGTAACTAAAATCACCATGCTTCACTCTGTTGTCTGACTAATCAAGCTCAACATCGACATCACATCCACATAAACGCACATACACACACACACACACACACACACACACACACACACGGGGTCTTTTATAGATAGACTTTTTAACACAAAAGCAAAGAAAGTGATATTAAACCCTTCCATGAAAATCAAAGCTGTTTTGGATCAACTGGACAATCACTTTAAATTCCCTTTAAAGTGAAATTGAGGGGCTGTATGTACTTGATGGCCTCTGAAATTATGTGGGGCTCTAATAGTCAATAACTCTGTGACCTTAGAGAACATCATGTCTGCACTGTCCCAGAAGTGACTATAGGGACTACGGACAGCCCTGATAAAAGGTCTGAAGCTATAAAGCCTGACTGCCTCTCTCAGTGGTCTCTAAACCCCAGCTTCTCTATAACCTCCCCAAAATGCTCCTGCTCTTTGCATGTATCTACTATCATGACCAGCTGGCCCCCCGACCCCGTTTCTGGGCACTTCAAACTGCCCCTTGCCTCCATGAGCTTGTCACTGTCCCACTTCTCTCCCCACTCTGCACCTCAGCTTCTCAGGCTCTCACACAGAATAATACTGCCAAGGTAGCAAGGAGCTAAATTAAACTGCACTACTGCAAGAGAGTAAGGGAAAAAAGATATACTGCTAACCTGTCCCAATCACCCTCTTCCCTTCCCCTTGTAGAATTCTTTTATTTTCTCTCTCTTTCTCTCTCTCTCTCTCTCTCTCTCTCTCTCTCTCTCTCTCTCTCTCTCTTTTGAGATGGAGTCTCACTCTGTCACCCAGGCTGGAGTGCCATGGCGTGATCTTGGCTCACTGCAACCTCTGCCTCCCAGGTTCAAGCGATTCTCCTGCCTCAGCCTCCTCAGTAGCTGGGACTACAGGTGCATGCTACCATACCCAGCTAATTTTTGTATTTTTACTAGAGACAGGGTTTCACCATGTTGGCCAGGGTAGTCTCGATCTCCTAACCTCGTGTCCACCCACCTCAGCCTCCTAAAGTGCTGGGATTACAGGCATGAGCCACCACGCCTGGTTGTCTTTTTTTTTTTTTTTTTAAGATTCAGGGGCACATGTTCAGGTTTGTTACAAGGATATATTGCATGATGCTGAGAGAACTGCAGTGGGGTCTCGTTATATCATTTTCTGTAGTGAGATGGCTGGACCAGTGAGAATTTGCCCTTTGGATATTATAAATATCTTTATTTCCTGAACATACTTTCAGTTCTGCCGCTGCCAAGGCCTCCAATGTGAGTCTTGGGGCTTTGACCAAGCTATTTCACATCAAAAAATTGAATCAACGCATTTATCACACATCACTCATATTTTGGAAATAGCTTTTGATATACTGTCTAGTTCAACTAACTGCAACACCACATATATTTTCTTATATATGCAAGCAATAAACACAGACCATTCTCAGAGTTAAGTTTCTGACCCAATGTCTTAAATATGAGAAGGTTATTAGTAAACATCTCTGTTTATATCCTTAAGAGAGTCCTCCTAAACCCAAAGCCTAGTTATAAAGTAGAACCACAATGAGATATCATCTCATGCCAGTTAGAATGGTGATCATTACAAAGTCAGGAAACAACAGATGCTGGAGAGGATGTGGAGAAATAGGAACACTTTTACACTGTTGGTGGGAGTGTAAATTAGTTCAACCATTGTGGAAGACAGTGTGGCGATTCCTCAAGGACTTCGAACCAGAAATATCATTTGACCCAGCAATCCCATTACTGGATATATACCCAAAGGATTATAAATCATTTTACTATAAAGATGCATGTACATGTATGTTTATTGCAGCACTGTTCACAATAGCAAAGACTTGGAACCAACCCAAATGCCCATCAGTGATAGACTGGGTAAAGAAAATGTGGCACACATATACCACGGTATAGTAAGCAGCCATAAAAAGGATGACTTCATGTCCTTTGCAGGGACATGGATGAAGCTGGAAACCATCATTCTCAGCAAACTAACACAGGAACAGAAAACCAAACACATGTTCTCACTCATAAGTGAGAGTTAAACAATGAGAACACATGGACACAGAAAGGGGAACATCATACACCGGGGCCTGTCAGGGGGTAGAGGGATAAGGGACAGAGAGCATTAGGAGAAATATCTAATGTAGATGATGGGTTGATGGATGCAGCAAACCACCTTGGCACATGTATACCTATGTAACAAACCTGTACGTTTAGCACATGTATCTCAGAACTTAAAGTATAATTTTTAAAAAAAGAAGAAGAAGAAGTTTGGACTTTAAGAACATGTATAAAAATAAAGGATCATCTAGACTAAATAAATAAATAAAGTAGAACTTTAGGCTTTTCATTAGAGCCTAGGTTCCCTTTCCTCTTGTTTCCCAAGAAGTACACATTACGAAATTACTCACACAGGTCAAGGAAGTACTTCAAGGAAGAACTCTGCTCTAGAGATGAACTGTGTGGATTTTATTCCTGGCTCCATGGCTATGTGACTCTGGGTAATTTGTGTAAACTCTCTAAGCTTATGTTTCCTTTCTTATAAAATGGGAATAATAATACTCCTAGATATTGGAGTTATTGGAGTTACTGAATGAGATTGTGTATATAAAGTGGTTAGTACAGTGCCTACACGATTAACTCCATTTCACAGTTATTAAAAATTAAGGTCAGAGAGGGTTGTTGTGAATGCTCTTTTTTTTTTTTAATTTGCAAAGCCTGCTTAATGCTACAGAGTCTCCTCTAGGACTCTTCTACTTGCACAATCTGTGGCACATGACACTGTCCATGTGGGAGGTAACTTGACTCCCAGTTAATTACAGTATAGGGTCTTAGCTGCCCTTAGGCACAAAATATTCCTCTGGGCAATAACTCTGTGTTTATGTATGTATGGCTAACAGAAATGGAATAGCCCCCTTTAAAAATTGGGCATGATTTTATAACATAAAAACTCATGTAAAGTTTTTATGTTATAAGTTAGTTCAAACATTGTGGAAAACAGTGTGGTGATTCCTCAAGGATCTATAACCAGAAATACCATTTGACCCAGCAATCCCATTACTGGGTATATACCTCACATAAAACTTATGTAAAGTTTTCATGTTATAAAATACTAAAGCCAGTGGCATCAACAAGAACAAAAAGCCTCAGCACAGTTGGGATAACACACATGTAATCCCAACACTCTGGGAGGGAGGGAAGGGAGAATTGCTTCAACCCAGAAGTTCAAGACCAGCCCAAGCAACATAACAAAAGTCCATGTCCACAAAAAAAAGTTTAAAAATTAGCTGAACATGATGGCATGTGCCTATAGTCCAGCTACTCAGGAGGCTGAGGTGGGAGGTTCACTTGAGCCCAGGAGTTCAAGGCTGCAGTGAGCAATATGATTGTAATACTGCACTCCAACCTGGGTGACATACCGAGACCGCATTTCAAAGAAAAAAAGACAAACATCCTCTTCCTATTTTAAGTGACATATCAAAGGAAATAAAAGTTTGGTGGTTAAGTATCAAAGTCTCTTCTGCATTGAGCAGAATGTAAAAGACATCCAATCTCCCCAACCGCTAAGATGATGTGTCTGCTTCAGAAAGCCACCAATGGAGAGGGTACCATTGGGGTTAAAGCAATGGCTCTTCCCAAAGACAAATGAAGGGGTGAAATGTGTTCATAAAGAGCTGTGTGTCTTTGAACCAGTCTATCAGAGATTAGAATACAACAAGTTAGTTCTGATGTGGGATTGAGGAAGTGACAGGTTTGGAGGGCTAGTTCTCAAGGAAGAAACACTATAATGTATGTGTAGGAAAGGGTTCTGGGTAGGGGCAGACAGTAGAGGTGAGGAGAGCTTGCAAAATACAAACTATGTCAATCAGAAGTTCTGCCAAAAGTTGGATTTGAAGTTGTCACTTCCAGGACAGGAAGACTCTTAACTCTGGGCAACTTTTCTCCTGATATCTCTCATCAGCGTGACCACTGCAGGTGTTAGAGAGTGAGACCCTGGAAGCAGTGTAGACTATTCACTTGGAATATGGGCCTCCACCAGCACTGTTCCTCTCCTTTCTCCTAGGGCTAGTTCAATTTCAACATTTCACCCTCAAATAAGAAAAAGATCATAAACCCAATCTTTAGCTACATTTGAAAGTTCCCTAATAAAACAAAGTGAAAAGTAGCTTGCCACATAATTCAACGTTTTATATTAGTATTTGAACCCTAAGGCCTGAATTTTTTATAAAGAAGAATTCTACAAATTGGGTCTTTTAAAACTAGTTCCTCTATTGTCACAAGAACAATTGGGGAAAGATAGTCTTTAAGAGATGGTTCTTGGAACATTTTATTTTGGAGCCCTAAGCCTTCGTGTGAGAAAACTGCTACCAGGAGATCACTATCCTGTGAGAAACCCAAGCCACATGGAGATCCCTGAAGGATGAGAAAACAAGTTGAGTAGTGGGGTGAACTGACCAAGGTGTCACAAAGGTGCCATACATGTGAGTGAAGAAACTATCTCGGAAATGCATTATCTAGTTCCAGCTGTCAACACTTGGATCAGAGATGAACTGCTCGGCCAGCTCTTCTCAAATTCCTGACCTAAAACATCAAGGCACAGGAGAAAGACCATATGCCCCAGAAGAGCCCTCCAGTGAGCAAGATTTTAAAGATATGTCCCAGTTGTGTCTAATTCCTCTAGGATTTCAGTATCAAGGGAAAGAAGAAGTAACATTCATAACTCATGACAGGCATCATATCCTCTGATGGAGAAGCTGTCTGAGAAAAGCCATCAACGATGTGGACCTTGACAACAAGAAAACAAGTACAGTAAGGGCTGAGCTACATAGGTATTCAAATAGAGATGCATCTTTTGTGATAACTTCATAGAGTAAATGGTTTTATATAAAAACATAATTTAGAGATAGGAACCATGAGAACCAGGACAGTATTTTAATCTGACATGGAGAGATGGATGATCAATAATAACAGAACAGACCACCTCTTTGGCACTTTGTAAAATCAAAAAAATTGACAAAACACTGGGGAAGAGACAAAACTCTAAATGTAATGAAGGAAAATTTCCAGTCATGTAGAAAACAACAGCTAATCCCTGACATCAGTTTAATGTGTTGAAAATTTTTAAAAAGTGATTTCTTTTTCCCAAAAGCAAGCAAGCAAGCAAGAAAGAAAACAAAAGAAACGGAGACCATTGTGAAGGCTGTATGCTAATGAATCAGAGATATGAAATAATTAAAATCTACTTTTGCTAGAAAATGGTCTAGATAGACTGAGGAAGAAATAGTGAGATACATCTTTAGAATTTCCCATGTATCAAGCTTCCTTAAGAACTTTTCAAAACTATCATCAAAATACTCAGTTGATATCAAATATCATCTTCTTTGAACAGCTTGAGTATGTTCACAAAACAGATGCATTTATTTTTGTAGGGATTAATACTACAGTCACAGTGGTGGCTATGAACTGACACAGTGGGCCAGAGCAGAAACTGGATTTGTTCAGAAAGTGATGGAAACCATCTCATAGACACAAAACTCACAACTCTTTTACTGACTTCATTCATGTACCTCTTTCCTCAACTATTTGTTCTCCCTCCACCCCTGTTAGGTGTAATAGAGCATAAAAAATGGCCAGGTGCAGTGGCACACACCTGAAGTCTTAGCTACTCCAGAGGCTGAGGTAAAGGACTGCTTGAAGCCAGGAGTTTGAGGCTGTAGTGTGCTAGGATTGCCCATGTGAACAGCTACTGTACTGTAGCCTGGGCAACATGGCAAAATCCTGTCTCTTAAAAAATAAAAAAATTAAAAATAAAGCCAGGTGTAGTGGCTCACACCTGTAATCCCAGCACTTTGGGAGGCCAAGGCAGGCAGATTACCTGAGGTTGGGAGTTCGAGACTAGCCTGACCAACATGGAGAAATCCCATCTCTACTAAAAAATAAAAAATCAGCTGGATGTGATGGCACCTGTAATCCCAGCTACCTGGGAGGTTGAGGCCGGAGAACTGCTTGAACCTGGGAGGTGGAGGTTGCAGTGAGCCAAGATCCTGCCATTGCACTCCAGCCTAGGCAACAAGAATGAAACTTCGTCTCAAAAAAAATAAAAATAAAAAATAAAAAATAATTAAATTAATTGTTAAAATATTTCACAATATCTGTTGCTCAATGGACACTTTGAATTAATTATCTTTATGTGAATAAAGGTTACCTAGTATGACATCTGTTACCAAATAGAAGGTAAATAAATATGCAAACACTAAATCTTCAGACTGGTCTACCCAGCAAGACTCCATCTGTACAAAAATTAAAATTAAAAAAATAGCGAGGTATGGTGGCATGTGCCTGTAGTCCTACCTACTCGGGAGGTTGAGGTGGGAGGATGACTTGAGCCCAGGAGCTGAAGGTTGCAGTGAGATATCGTCATGCCACTGCACCCCAGACTGGGTGACAGAGTAAGACCTTGACTCTAAAAACAAAACAAAACAAAAACACTAAATAATAAAATAGGCAAACAAAAGAAAATAAGTGGAACAGCACAATAAGCTCTCCATCAAATCAAAATAACTTAAGTAACGTTTTAAAAGAATGCAGAGTTTAAGTTATTATATGAATTTAAAATATTCTCACCAATGTGATACTTTAATACATTTAAAATACTGCACATTGCTAAATCTGCCTTATCTTACCTCTCTTTCCTTTTTATCTTAATGAAGCTACTATCAAATTCTTTAGCTGTTCACTTTCAAATAGATCTAATGCCCTATTTTTCAGACCACTGAACCTGTATAATACCCATGAAGCTAGTATAACTCTGCAGACATCCTACCTATTCAGGCAATGTTATAAGGCATCATCGTTGTTCATTTGTCTGATCTCTATGTATCTTGTCATCTTTCCAGGGTAAGATTGCCAAGGTCTTAGACTCTTCATTTGGTGGAGTCTAATTTTGTTCTCTTTACAAAGAGCTAGGGTTACACTCAGCAAAGGTTACCATTTACGTGAGACATGAAGCCTGCTAGCATAACTCATCACCAAAGTAAAATCCCTGGCTATTTTTTCCCTCAAGGACATACCCAGTGCTACCTAAAATCAAGAAAGAACACTTCAGGATAAGTCACATGTAGGTCCCGCATGTACTATGAACCCATACTTTCATTTTGATATTCTGGAGTGTGGTATTTTCTGAACAAACAAAAGGATTTTTTTCCTTTTGAAAAATCTCCTTTTTTCTCCCCTAGAGGAAAATACATGAGAATCAAATGTAAAAGACTACAGTGGCTTTAACAAGAGAAGCCAATATTTAAGGGTGTGCTTTCTTTTCAAAATTCTTCCTTTTTGTGTTTGGCTTTGCTTTAACATTTACTCAAATTAGTTCTGAAAGATTTTTAATAAATAAATAACATTTTAAATCATTTCAGTAATTTCTAAGACTCAGCTCACCATCTTTCAAACCTCTGCATTCTGAAGTGGCAGGCAAAGCCAGTGCCTTAAGTGCTGACTGCTTTTGCTTTAAGCACTAATGTTCATCTTTCTTTCTCTTATCCTCTGATGGAAATTCATCTACTCAGACCCTGAGATATTTTTTAATGTTTAAAAAGAGCAAATATTAGACCTAGAAGAAACCTTAGGGACCATCTTACTTCTGATATGACATAACTGAGACCCCGAAAGGTCTTGGCCAAATCATAACTAATTAATGACAGCCCTAAAAGAGAATCTAAATTTCCTTCATCTTAAATTAGTGCTCTCTTTCCCCATATTACTTGACCCTTCTATATTTTTATTCATTTCAGACACAGATTATATAACTCAGCAATATACCCAAAGTAAGATTCAGGGCACTTCTTTGTTCCATTAGTCATCACTGTCTTTTTTCATTGGTTGGAAGATCAGGGACAGGAAACAGAAAACTCCTACTTGGCCTCCCCACCCCATGGATTAAATGGTAACAGGGGCTGCCAGGTGCCCTGCCCATGGAGCTTGACTGTTCATGCTTAGAAGAAGGAGCATCATGAACATTAAGAAGCCAGGTACAAAGATCTTTCTCTTTATAAAGATTGAATTTTCTCTTTTTTGTTTTCATTAGCCTATGGATATAGAACAACTTCAAGGCGACAAAAGCCTGAATTCCACACACCAACAAAACTATCCTGCTAATGTTTTCCAGCTTCTCCTCTGAGATGTGCCAGGAGCTTAGAGGATATTTTATCCTCTTGCACCAACTGACCTTACATTTATTTATAAGGTATGTTTCTTCCAAGAAGTTTCAGAAGTTTTATATATACTCTCTCATGTAATCATTTTCTTCCCACAGAGGGGAAGCATTTCATTTTTATCTTTTTGCCATAGCCAAAGTTTCCCTGTTGTTTCCAGGATTTCTTTCCAGAGTTTGATGCTTAAGTTTACACTCTCCAGAAGCCACAAACATTCTCAACTGAAGTCTTAACCAATATTGCTGACAAAGCAAAATCATTCATTCAACAATTATTTACTGAGCATCTCCTGTGTGCCTGGCACTATTCCAGGCACTAGGGATTCAGGAGTGAACAAAACAGACTAAGTCTTCATCCTCATGGAGTTTATGTATAAAATAAAAGTCCACTTAAGTCCTTTTAAAAGTAAAGTCCTTCTGGCACTTTAATGGACTGTGCTGGAAATGGATGTTCTGGTAATGGATTGTTCCATTACTCACTGAATTCAGAACCATACACATGTTCTGATCTAATAACAGGAAAAAAAAAAAAACACTACAGTCTCAACTACTCAGAATAATATCCACAGTTTTGAATTTATCTAGTAATAAAGAGTGCATTTGCTACAAACTTGCATGGATTGCACTAGAAGACAAGAGACTCAAATCCTGACTCCTCTACCAACAGATTACATGACCTTAGACAAATAACATACTCTCTCTGAACCTTACTTTTGTTCTCCAAAGATGTTAGACAAGAAGATTTTTCATGTCATCTCCTGGGTCTACAAGTCTATGATTGGTTAACCTCACCTAAAATGGCTGGTATAATATTAGGATTTACTGCCAATGTCAATAGAGGAGGAATCCTTCTATATCAATTGCTTTTATTTGTCAGGTTAGATTGAGGAAAACTGCCCAAAGCAACATACACCTCTTAGGAAAATGTAATACTCCCTATGCAATAATCCTCAAAATCAACCAACTCCTCACCTACTATATGTTCAACACTACGCCAGACACTGGAGATGGAAGACATATTTAAAAATCCCTGATCTTAGTGAACTTCCAAAGAAAGTACATGATAATAAATTATTAAAAACAAAAGTGCCGGGCGCGGTGGCTCACGCCTGTAATCCCAGCACTTTGGGAGGCCGAGGCGGGTGGATCATGAGGTCGAGAGATCGAGACCATCCTGGTCGACATGGTGATACCCCGTCTCTACTAAAAATACAAAAAATTAGCTGGGCATGGTGGCACATGCCTGTAATCCCAGCTACTCAGGAGGCTGAGGCAGGAGAATTGCCTGAACCCGGGAGGCTGAGGTTGCGGTGAGCCAAGATCGCGCCATTGCACTCCAGCCTGGATAACAAGAGCGAAAACTCCGTCTCAAAAAAAAAAAAAAAAAGTATATTATAGAAGTTCTAAGTTCACAAGAGAAAAAATATCAAGGAAGCCTAGAATAGTAACCTCTGAGGAAGGATAGACTATCTCCTGGATCACCATATAACGACCATCATCACAATAATAAAGCAATTAACATTCATTGAGTGTTTGATATATATCATATGTAAATTAAGTGCTTTTGTAAGCTATCAAACCCTAGAAATAAACAGTATTATTGTGTTTTTTTATCATTGGGGAAATTGAGACTTAAAGGGAAACCTAACATACCTAATAGTAAATGCAAACAATCTGACCCCAGAGTATTCCACATTATCAAATGGTCATGGGCTGCTTGCCTCACATTGAGATAAAGGGATAAGCCACAGTATCTGGCACAGTTTAATGTTCCATGAATGTTACTTAATGCCCTTCTCTATCCATCCCCCACTACCATTCACCCTCAATCCTCATCTCACATACGTACCTCATCTTTTCCAATTCTAAACATTTTTCAAAATTCAGTTGAAGGTCCACCCTGACCTTAGACCAATCAAGCTTCTATCTCCTTATTTCTAGCACTTACTTCTCAAAGCCTTCCAGGTAATCAAGCATGTGCTGTCTTGTGATGTCACTGGCATGATTTAATGTCTTATGACATTAATGTCTCTGATGTCTTATGATACTATTAAGATGAACCTATATTATTATTCATCTTTTGCACTATTTAGCTTTTCATACAATTTAACTGTGTCAGTTAACTCCAAAATCCTTTGCACTGTTCCTGAAGTCTTAGCAAAAGAGGCATTAGGAACCATTTACCAATTCAAGAGTTTAACTGTTAGTGAAGTTTTCATTTTCAGAAAAATGATCCAAGCCAAGCAAATGCAGCTAACACGTCAAAGTTTGATTCCACCCTGTTTAGAGAGTACATAAATAAAGGCTCTTTCTGTTTGTGCCTAATTTTGAACATAAAGGTCATCTAATGCATGTTTATAATATCTCATGCATATTTGTAGAACTGAATTTATCTGCTTCTGAACTACTGAGAATACTATCTGTTCTTAGAAAACGAAAAAACTGGCCAGGCATGGTGGCTCACATCTGTAATCCCAGCACTTTGGAAGGCTGAGATGGGTGGATCACCTGAGGTCAGGAGTTCAAGACCAGCCTGGTCAACTTGGTGAAACCACATCTCTACTAAAAATATTAAAACATCGCCCAGGTGTGGTGGTGGGTGCCTGTAACCCCAGTTACTGGGGAGGCTGAGGCAGGAGAATAGCTTGAACCAAGGAGGAGGAGGTTGCAGTGAGCCAATATCGCACCTCTACACTCCAGCCTGGGCAACAGAGTGATATTCCATCTTAAAAAAATAAAATAAAATAAAAAAATAAAAGGCCAGGCACGGTGGCTCACACCTGTAATCTCAACACATTGGGAGGACTCGGCAGGCAGATCATGAGGTCAAAAAATCAAGACCATCCTGGCCAACATGGTAAAACCCCATCTCTACTAAAAAAAAAAAAAATATGAAAATTAGGTGGGCATGGTGGTGCATGCCTGTGGTTCCAGCTACTCAGAAGGCTGAGGGAAGAGAATCACTTGAACCCAGGAGGCAGAGGTTGCAATGAACAGAGATCGTGCCATTGCACTCCGGCCTAGGCTACAGAGTGAAACTCTGTCTCAAAAAGAAAGAGAGAGAGAGAGAGAGAGAGAGAGAGAGAGAGAGAGAGAAAAGAGAAGAAGAAAATGAAAAAACTAACTAACTCTTACAAAAACCAAAGGCAGGCTGCTGCTGCCACTGTCCAGAGACTGCTAAGCCCCTGTCCATCCACTGCCACCACCCACTCTGGACACAGAACATCCAGTCATGGATAAAAATGAGCTGGTTCAGAGGGCCAAACTGGCCAAGCAGGCTGAGCAAGATGACATGGCAGCCTGCACAAAGTCTGTAACTAAGTAAGTAACTGCATTATCCAATGAGGAGAGGAATCTTTTCCTAATTGCTTATAAAAATGTCGTAGGAGCCCGTAGGTCATCTTGGAGGGTTGTCTCAAGTATTGAACAAAAGGCAGAAGGTTCTGAGAAAAAAACAGCAGATGGCTTGAGAATACAGAGTGAAAACTGGGAAGGAGCTAAGAGATATCAGCAATGAGGTACTGTCTCTTTTGGAAAAGTTCTTGATGCCCGATGCTTCACAAGCAGAGAGCGAAGTCTTCCATTTGAAAATGGAAGGAGAATACCACCATTACTTTGCTGAGGTTGCTGCTGGTGATGACAAGAAAGGGATTGTGGATGAGTCACAACAAGCATACCAAGCTTTTGAAGTCAGCAAAAAGCAAATGCAATCAACAAATCCTATCAGACTGGGTCTGGCCCTTAACTTCTCTGGTTCTATTATGAGATTCTGAACTCCCCAGAGAAAGTCTGCTCTCTTGCAAAGACAGCTTTTGATGAAGCTATTGCTGAACTTGATACATTAAGTGAGGAGTCATACAAAGACAGCATGCTAATAATGCAATTACTGAGAGACAACTTGACATTGTGGACGTCGGATACCCAAGGAGAGGAAGTTGAAGCAGGAGAAGGAGGGAAAATTAACCGGTCTTCCAACTTTTGTCTGCCTCATTCTAAAATTTACACAGACCATTTGTCATCCATGCTGTCCCACAAATAGTATTTTGTTTACAATTTATAACAGGTTTATATTACTTCTAGTTGAATTTCTGTATTTCCCGTGTGGTTTTATGTTTAATATTAGGGGAGTAGAGCCAGTTAACATTTAGGGAGTTACCTGTTTTCATCTTGAGGTGGCCAATATGGAGTTTTTATACAAGCTACAAATGTTTGGCATAGTACTTTTGGTACACTCTGGCTTCAAAAGGCCCAGTGTTAAAACTGCTTCCATGTCTAAGCAAAGAAAACTGCCTACATATTGTTTTGTCCTGTTGGGGAATAAAAGGGATCATTGGTTCCAGTCACAGGTATAGTAATTGTGAGTACTTTAAAGTCTGGAGCACTTACAAGGCTGTGGTAGAAATAGATATCCCATGGATACCACATGTTAAACCATGTATATCTGTGGAATACTCAATGTCAATGTGCACACATTTGACTACAGCTGCAGAAGTGTTCCTTTAGACAAAGTTGTGACCCATTTTACTCTGGATAAGGACAGAAATAGTTCACATTCCATTATTTGTAAAGTTACCTGCTGTTAGTTTTCATTATTTTTGCTACACTCATTTTATTTGTATTTAGATGTTTTAGGCAACCTAAGAACAAATTTTGGTACATTATGGCTTCACAAGGGCCAGTGTTAAAACTGACTTAGAGTTAAAAAGTCCTAACTCTAATCTCTATTGAATTATTGGCTCTATGAGAGCCAAATCGTGTATATCAAGCACCGCAGTAAAACAAAAAACCATGCAACTTAACTTTTAGGTTTTTTGCTTTTGTGATTTTTTTTTATACTTGCCTAACATGCATGTGCTGTAAAAATAGTTAATAGGGAAATAACTTGAGATGACAGCTAGCTTTGTTTAATGTCTTATAAAATTTTAATGAACAATCCAAGCATAATTGTTAAGAACACATGTATTAATTCATGTAAGTGGAATAAAAGTTTTATGAATGGACTGTCATTCAACTACTTTTTCTACAGCTTTTCATGTAAATTAGTCTTTTGGCTCTGAAATGTCTCTAAAGGAAATAGAACATTTTTGGAAATTTATTCCTTATTCCCTCTTGGCAGCTAATGGGCTTTTATCAAGTTTAAACACAAAGTTTATCATAACAACAAAAATACTACTAATATAACTACTGTTTGCAACCATGTCCCATTAACCCCTCTATTCCTCCCAACCCTGAAGAAAATGAGTTCCTATTTTTCTGGGAGAAGAGGAGATTGATTAGAAAAAAAAGGAATATGTACTATTTAAAATTTTGGTATATGGTATCTTCTAACTTAGGAAGCCACAATATTCTTGGCCCATCATGACACTGGGTAGCATTAACTATAAGTGCTTCCAAATTACTTTTTGGTTTTTAAGAATTTCTTGATACTCTTATAGCTTGCCTTCTATTTTGATTCTTTATTTTTTTCTGTTTGTCAGATGCACAAGATTACCTTCCTTTTTTAGCCTTCTGTCTTGTCCCCAACCATTCCTACTTGGTGGCCATGTACTTGGAAAAAGGCCACATGATCTTCCTGGCTCCACTCAATGTCTAAGATACCCTGCTTCCTTTGCTTGCATCCCACAAACTATTTCCCTCATCCTATTTACTGCAGCAAATCTCTCCTTAGTTGATGAGATGGTGTTCGTCTCCCTTTAAAACTCTACCTATCCTGAATGGTCTGTCATTGTCTGCCTTTAAAATCCTTCCTCTTTCTCTTCCTCTACTCTCTAAATATTGATGGGGCTAAACTATACCCAAAGCTCACTTTACACAATATCCCCTTAGTACTTGGCAGAAAATACCAAACAAAAATGCCATTTTAAAAGAGATATATTTTTTCTTTTAGAGTGTAAGCTCCTCAAGAGCAGGGACAATGTTTTCTGTATGTTCCAGTGTGCCTATTACACTGTAAATGCTCAATAAATATTGATGATGGGGAAAAAAGGCAGCTTTGGTTCAGATTTATTTTAATCTTACAAATTTATTATAAAATACTATATACATAGGAAAAGTTAATAGAATATATATGTACAGTTTACATACCAATAAAAGGTACATTCTGTACCCACTATCCACCTTAACAAATAAAACATGAAGTAGTATTAGTAAATATTTTTACATCACCAAATTTTAGTCTAATTCAAATTAAGCCTGATATGGTTATAAAACTTCCAGATGATAAAGGATTTTTAAAGATTGGAAAGAGCCACCAAGTATTAAGGGATTATATACTGAGATTAGGAGGAGATTAGATAAATCTCGTTCTAATAATGGTATCAAATACTGAATGTAAAAGACTTTTAAGTGGGAACTCTTTTTTTTTTTTTTTTTTTTTTTTTTTTTTTTCATTAAAGCACTGTTGTGTAATGCAAACTTATGGCCTGAATTTTCTGGAATAGTTACAATTTTAGATATTCTATTTCTATAAACCAATGACTTTCTGGAAATTACCATATTTTGTTACTTAGGCTAATCTACATCTTCCAATTAAACTCTCCTACATGGAAATAACATAAAAGTTCTTTGTGGGGCCATGTGATCTAAATGTTGCTTTAAGGAAATAAATCACCATAGATATAGTGTCAAAAAAGTATCAGGTCACAAGTTTAGGAGATTCTAACTCTAATCTCTATTGAATTATTGGCTCTATAAGAGTGAAATCATAAATAAATTCCCATTCACAACTGCCACAAAAAGAATAAAATACCTAGGAATACAACTAATGGGAAATGAAGGGCCTCTTCAAGAGAACTACAAACCTCTGCTCAAAGAATCAGAGAGGACACAAACAAATGGAAAAATACTCCATGCTTATGTATGGGTACAATCAAAATTGAGAAAATGGCCATATGTCCAAAAGCAGTTTATAGATTCAATGCTATTCCCATTAAACTACCATTGATATTCTTAACAAAATTAGAAAAAAAATATTTTAAAATTCCTATGAAACCAAAAAAAGAGCCCAATAAGACAATCCTAAGCAAAAAGAATAAAGGTGGAGGTGTCACACTACCCAACTTCAAATTATACCACAAGGCTACAATAACCAAAATATCGTGGTACTATTATAAGAACAGACACACACACCAATGGAAGAGAATAGAGAACCTGCTGGTGAAGTTGTGGAGAAAAAATGCTTTCACTGTTGGTGGAAGTGTCAATTGTTCAACCACTGTGGAAGACAGTGTAGCAATTTCTCAAAGACCTAGGGGCAGAAATACCATTTGACCCAGCAATCCCATTACTGGGTATACACCCAAAGGAATATAAATCATTCTATTATAAAGATACATGCACATGTATGTTCACTGCAGCACTATTCACAATAGCAAAGACATGTAATCAATCTAAATGCCCACCAATGATAGACTGGATAAAGAAAATGTGATACATATACAACTTGGAATACTATGTACCCCTTAAAAGGAACAAGATCATGCCTTTTGAAAGGACATGGATGAAGTAGAAAGCGATTATCCTTAGCAAGCTAATGCAGGAACAGAAAACTAAATACCATATATTCTCACTTATAAGTGAGTGCTGAATGATGAGAACACACGGACACATCAAGGGCAACAACACACACTAGGGCCTTTTGGAGGGTGAGGGGTGGGCAGGTGGAGAGTATCAGGAAGAATAGCTAATCAATGGTCAGCTTAATACCTAGGTGATGGAATGATCTGTGCAGCAAATCACCATGGTACATGTTTACCTATGTAACAAACATACACATCCTGCGCATGTACCCTGGAACATAAAACACAAATTGGAAATTTAAAAAAAAAGAAAATATATTTGAAAAAAAGAATTTTTGAGGAAAATATAAATGATTGAAGTTTATTCTGGAGAGGCAGAAAAACTGAATAAGCCAGTAACTTTAGAAGATATCAAGAAAGTTTTATTAACCCTTTAGGAAAGCTCATGGTTCAGAATGGCGCTGTCTAATAAAAATATAATGCCTATCAGAAATAACAAAAAATATAATTTTAAATTTTCTAATAGTAACAATAAAATAAAAAGGAACAGGTAAAATTAATTATAATATGTTTTAACACAACGTAAGACTATCATTTCAATGTGCAATCAATATAAAAATTCATTTTACAGCTGGGCATAGTGGCTCACGCCTATAATCCCAGCATTTCAGGAGGCCAAGGCAGGAAGATAACTTGAGGTCAGGAGTTCAAGACTAGCCTGGCCAACATGATAAAACCCATTCTCTACAAAAAAATTTAAAAAAATTAGCTGGGTGTGGTGGCGCGCCTGTAATCCCAGCTACTCAGGATGCTAAGGCAGAAGAATCACTTGAATCTAGGAGTCAGATGCTGCAGCAGGCAGAGATCATGTCACTGCACTTCATATTGGGCAACAGAGCGAGACTCTGTCTCAAAAGTAGTAACAGTAATAATAATAATAATAATTTTACCTTTTTTGTTAGTCTTAAAACTGTATTTTGCATTAAAATATTGGAATTTAGTTGCTAAATTTTCATTTGAAATGCTTCATGTGTGTATTTAAATTGTATACAATTTACAAAAAGTAGATGCATATACCTAGACTGTTCTAAACACACTTAGACATTTTCCTAAACTGAAAATCAATCTTTAAATGTAAATTTAATTTAATGAAAATAAATTTTTAAATTAAAAAATTTTATTGGCTCTGAAGTGAGCTCTGAATTTTCAAGTAGTTAACACAGACAGCAACATAACCAACATTAAGATTAATAGTATCTATGAGGAAAAATTAAACTAGTATCATAGGAGAAGCTCGATTATTCCTGGTATTAACAATTGAAATACATTTCTCAAGTAAATCATCATGAAGATAATAGGAACACTGACAACATCTGCTTTGGTCCAAACACTGATGTACCCCCAAAATTCACACGTTGAAACCTAATATTCAAGTGTGATAGCATTAAGAACTAGGGCCTTTTGGAAGTGATTAAGTCCTGAGGGCTCCAATCTCATGAATGGGATTAGTATCCTTCTAAAAGAAACTTGAGGGAATTACCTTGCCCCTTCTACCATGCACACAGCAACAAGGCACCATTTATGAAGGAGACAGCCCTCACCAAAATCTGCTGGTACCTTGATCCCGGACTTCTCAGCCTCCAGAACTGTGAGCAATAAATTTCTACTGTTTACAAATTACCCAGTAAGGTATTTTAAAGGGTATCGTAGAGAGCCTGAAAAGACTAAGATAACATCCTTCCTTATAATAAGCATAGTAACGTGTTTCAATGTATTTCTTACCATAACAAATATTCTAAAGACTTCAGACCAAAATACAAATTCACAGATACTAATCTATGCCCTCTGAAATAATGTTTTTTGTTTGTTTGTTTGTTTTTATTTTTTGAGATGAAGTATCACTCTGTTGCCAGGCTGAGTTTGAGACCAGGCTGACCAACATAGTGAAACCCCATCTCTACTAAAAATACAAAAAGAGGCTGACGTGGGAGGATGCAGTGTGCCGAGATCATACCACTGCACACCAGCCTGGGCAACAGAGCAAGACTCCATCAAAAAAAAAAAAAAAAAAAAAAAAAAAATCCAGATGTTCTGAATTAACCTGTCTATAACCAACACTGCTGCTAGTCTGAGTATAAATACAATACACTGGAACTAAATTGTATTAATATCCAGTGAAATTTACACCAAATTTATTTTTTATCTTCCTTGAAGGTGCCCAGAGAAGTAAGGAAAAGTTTTATCCCTGGGATTGTGGTTGGAGTGTGCTACAGAAATGTCAGAATAAGTACTGAATCTCATATGGATGTGCATTTGTTGCATGTGAATAGAGTGAAAGTTCCACTTTAAAAAATACCAAAAAAAAAAAAAAAAAAAAAAAAAAAAAACCTAAAACTTTGCAGAGAAACTTTGAAGCGATTATTTGCTTTATAAGTTATTTCTTCTAGACAATGTGTTCCATAACACCCCCTGATTACCAGACTGAGACAAAAGAAACTTAAAGTGAAATTATCATGAGCTATAATCCACTAATAATTGGTTAAAAAGGTTAAAAAGCACTAAAATTATTATGCAAATATAAAGAAATATAAGGACTATAGGTAAAAATATGTGCTACATTCAAATGTGTACACTGTAAGGCATTTCTATCAAAGTTGCCTCTAATCTTTCTTTCACTTGATTGCGTTTGATTTTGTTTCCCCCACAGGATAAAGAAGAAAACCACTAAAGTTTCTCTGACCATCAGCTCCCAGCTAATGAAACCTCCACCAACAGATCAAGTTATTCTACTTCAGTTCAACCACTATGTATTGACCTCCAGAGGATAGCTTTAGTTTTGGGCCTTCTGAGAGGGTCCCAGTAATGGAGACATGGGCCCAAGAAAAAGGAATCAATGCAGTTTTCTTAAGAAGTATACATGAGGCCAGGCACAGTGGCTCACACCTGTAATCCCAGCACTTTGGGAGGCTGAGGCAGGTGGATCACAAGGTCAAGAGATTGAGACCATCTCAGCCAACATGATAAAACACCCTCTCTACTAAAAATATAAAAATTATCTGGGCATGGTGGCATGTGCCTGTAGTCCCAGCTACTTGGGAGGCTGAGGCAGGAGAATCACTTGAACCTGGGAGGCAGAGGTTGCAGTGAGCTGAGATCACACGACTGCACTCTGGCCTGGTGTCTCAGCCAATATGATAAAACACCCTCTCTACTAAAAATATAAAAATTATCTGGGCATGGTAGCATGTGCCTGTAGTCCCAGCTACTTGGGAGGCTGAGGCAGGAGAATCACTTGAACCTGGGAGGCAGAGGTTGCAGTGAGCTGAGATCACACGACTGCACTCCGGCCTGGTGACAGAGCAAGACTCTGTCTGAAGAAAAAAAAAGAAGTATACACGAAGAAAGCCTCTAGATGCGTGACCTCAAAAGAACAAGAAAGAAATTCATAGGTTTCAGAAATAACTCCATGGTAGCTCTATGGCTTGGCCCTTTGTCTGTGTGCCAAATCATAAAGGACAATTGGTTTCCAGGAACTTGTTCCCATAAGAGAGTATTCCAACTACCCGAAGAATGAATTCCCTTTTAATTAAGAAAAAACCAAAGCAAGGAAGGGAGGCGCTTTTTTGAAAACCTAAATGATCTAAGAAGAGAAATTGTATGGAGGAAGAAAAAAATTTAGTAAAATTTAGAAGGGTTTTAAACCTTTAATCTATAGTATCTAAATACTTGTAAATATGCATTTCCCAAATAGAATTGCCTAGTGTTGTATTTCTCCATCTCAGCTAATGAAATGCTGGAAGATAAAGAAGAAAGTATACCACTGGAGCAAACATCCAAACTGACACCAAAATGAGAACCATCATGCTTTTCATAAAGGAAACTTAGGGTGTGGTAGGTAGCAGCTAAAACCGAGCCAGTTAGTTTTTGGCCACCATGTTCCTGAATTTCAGGGCTTTGACAGTATGAGTGACAGCATCATGTTCTCTTTCATTCCTTAAACCAGATGCAGAGTTGCTGCAGCCGCCTGTCAGAATCCAGTTGTGTGGTTCCCCCTGTGTTTACTAAGGTAAACTTTCCATCCTTAGTATGGGGTTTAGATTTTATAAATAAGTTACAATTTTATAAATAAGTTATAATTCATACTGGAAAGAAATCCCACAAATGTGAAGAAGGTAACAAATCCTATAGATAGTTCTCAGACCTTGCTAGATATAAGATAATTCATGCTGAAGAGAAACCCTACAAATGTAATAAATGTGGAAAAGCTTGTAAGTAGTTCTTGGCCCTTAGTAAACATAAGAGAATTCACACTGGAGAGAAACCCTACATCTGCCAAGAATGTGGCAAAGCCTTTACCTGCTCCTGAACCATTATTAACCACAAGAGAATTCATATGGAAGAGAGACCTTACAAATATGAAGAATATAGCAAAACCTTTAAGTGCTTCTCAGACCTTACTAATCATAACAGAATTCACACTGGAGATAATCCCTACAAATGTGAAGAAAGTGGCAAAGCATGCAGGTGGTTCTCACAACTTATTGGACATAAGAGAATTAATACAAGAGAGAAGCTCCACAAGTGTTAAAAATGCAGAAAAGTCTTTAACAAGTCCTTACATTGTGTTCAACATCAGAGATTTAATACTGAACAAATGCAGGATAAATGTAATGTCTGATGCAGAATATTCAATGTCTTCAAGGGGCTCTAAAAACTTGCTTTATAATCTGGGTGCTTTTGTGTTGGGTGCCTATATAGCCCTTTAATATACAGCCATTTACTGTTAAAAAAAAAAAGCAGTTAGAGACTTAGAGATTATTAAAGTTGTTTTTACAGGGTAGAGTTGTATTTTCATTTAGTTGTAGTCTCCTGAAACAAATGAACATTTTGTATTTCATTGCTAAGATAAAATAATGAAAACAAAACAGCAAGTTTAGAGACAGAAATGAACAGAAAGGGTCTCTTGAGTGAGGAGGAAGATGGGAAAGAAGGCAGCAAGTAGAGAAAGATTGGAAAGGAGGAGTGGGTAGAGAAAGGAGGTAAATACAGAAGAAGGATATATGGTTTGATGGAAGAAACAATACCTAGTGTTGATAGATCAATGGGGATGACTATAGTTGATCATCTATTGTACATTTCAAAATAGTTAGAAGAGAATAATTCAAAGATTCCTAGCATAGAGAAAAAACTCATATTTCAGGTGATGAATATTTCAAGTACATTAATTTAATTTTTCAAATTATATGAATGTATTCAATTATCATATGTACCATTAAACTATTACATCTATTATGTATCAATTTAAAAAGACAGGTTGGGTACGGTGGCTCACATATGTAATCCCAACATTTTGGGTGGCCAAGGTGGGCAGATCACTTAAGCCCAGGAATTCAAGACCAGCCTGGGCAACACAGTGAGCCCCCCATCCCTATGTTAAAAAACCACTACAATATAAAAATAAAAATTAAAAAGCAAAAAATAAAAATAAAAATAAGTTGTAGACATTAATGAAGCGATAAGAAGAAAAAAAGCGGAAACCAGAAAGGATTTCAGAGATTAATATCACTTTATGAGAAAAATGAGTCTGAAAAGGATGAAATGATTTGCTTAGTGTTGCAGAGCAATTCATGGTATACTCTGTGCTCTTTAGACTTCTGCTCTGTGGCAGTCCTCCAGCTCTGGAGGGCAAAGTTTAGACTGTCCTCTCCAAGGAGACTGCTTTGCCTGACCTCAAGGTATAGTCAAATTCTTTTAGCCATAAAATGCCATTCTGAAGAAGTCAACAAGCAAAGTAGAATCTACATCCTGATTAGGTCACAGCCGGAAATCACTACCTTCCTTCTCACCCACTGGAAATCGCATAATTCAATCACCCGGGTCAAACCAAAACTATGGCTAAGCCTTCTCTGGGCTCCAATTACCAAATTTGACAGAATTGGAATCAATGCCCATTGCTGGTTCAAAGCATGAAATGCAGGGCTGGGATTTAATCTGTACCAGATACAGGATGGGAGATGAACGAAACAATGTCATTAAGAGTAAGTGACATTGCTATTGACTCTGGAAGCTCCCTTTCAACAGATGCTGTCAGGTACCAATGTCTGTTATTTCTACAAGGCTCTCCTGCTGCATCCCTTCCCTATTAAGATGCCCTGAGATCTCTGGGCATTAGGCCTGAAGGGCTAGGCTGGTTCTTAGGTCTCACCTGATAGAAGGACCTCAGATAACCCCTCCCTGGTCTCAGAGCCATTATAATCTGAAATATCATTCTAAATTCCACAGTACTCTGGGCTTGCAGGTATAGTGGGGGAGGGAGATCAGGATTTAAGAGGTACATTTAACATAAATGCCATCCATTCATTTATACACTGTGATACTAAACTAGGCATAAACACTTTTTATATACAGGAAGTTTTCAGACTTATGTGAAATGAGCCTCAAAACCCCATGCATTTTGCTAGCCCTATTTCATAGATAAAGAACCTGAGTTCCAGAGAGGTTAACAGTCTTTTTCAAGTTACTATAACTATAACCAGCTTCCATCAGCCAGCAGCACAGTTAAACTTTTGGCCCAACTTCCCTCATTCAAGGCTCTTAACAAATTATAATATAGTACTCACCGCCTTATCCAGTTTCACTTTCTGTGGTTTCAATAACCCACAGTCAACAGCGGTCTGTAAAAAGATGAAAAGAGTATAAGATACTTTGAGAGAAAGAGAGATTACATTCACACAACTCTTACTACAGTATATTGGTGTAATTGTTCTATATTGTTATTGTTGTTATTAATCTCTTACTGTGCCTACTTTATAAACTTTATCATAGGTGTGTATGTACAGGAAAAAACACAGTGTATACAGGTTTCAGTACCATCCATGGTCTTGGGCATCCACTGGAGGTCTTGGAATGTGTCCCCTGCAGATAAGGGGTAATTACTATGCTGCCCACACTACTGTGACCAATAATAAAGACTAAATCTGTGACTAGATATGTATTCAACGAAATAGTCAAATGTAACAAAATAGTGTTCAACTAATCTGGTTTTTTTTCTTTTTTCTTTTTTCTTTTTTAGAGTCTCTCTCTGTCATCCAGGCTGTAGTTCAGTGGCCCAATCTCAGCTCACTGCAATCTCCGCCTCCTGGGTTCAAGCAATTCTCCTGCCTCAGCCTCCTGAGTAGCTGGGATCACAGGCGTGTGCCACCACGCCCAGCTAATTTTTTTCTACTTTTAGTAAAGATGGGGTTTCACCATGTTGGCCAGGATGGTCTTGATCTCCTGACCTTGTGATCCACCCACCTTGGCCTCCCAAAGTGCTGGGATTACAGGTGTGAGCCACCTCACCCAGCTGTTTTCTAATTTGAAAAAAAAAAAAGGCTCTTGGTGAAGTGAAATAATTTTCTCATTAAATATAATTCTATGAAGATAAAAATAACTAACACCTGACTGTAAGGCACACTTCAAAGCCCAAAAGAATGCCCAACTGCTCCTGAAGATACAGTCAGCTGTCAATAATTGTGATTTAAAAAAAAAAAAAAAGGTACACTCTTACTGCAAATGGAATCTCAAATCATTGCATATAGTATAACACTTTCTTCCATCCTCTGAACTCCATGTTTGTCCTTTAAGACATCTCTACAACCAGAGGTCAATCTGTCATGTTTGAGTGCCAAATCCAGGCCACAGCCACAGTTCAAGTTCACTATTACGGACAGAATGTGCAGACAGCCAACTCAGATGACTTTCAGATTCTGAGGAAAAGTATCACGATGAACTTTTCAATTGCTTTTACTTCCAGCTAACCTTGAAGTCTATTTCATGTTTTAAAGTTTGCTAATTTATTTTAAAGAGAATTAAATCGTTTATTGATTACACATGATAATGGATACACAAGCATTATTCCCATCTATAATTTTAGCTGGTACCATTATTTTATTTAGATATATTGCATAGGATGTGCCAACAATCATTTTTATAACCAATTATTCCATGAATTTGCTTGGGTAATCCCTTTTAATAGTGAACTTCAGGTCACAACAATAACAATCAGTTCAAGTACATCAAGATTTCTGAAGGCAATGACTTCTCTACCCAAGCAGGTTGTATACAAATTCCAAATAGAACCTGTCATCACCCTGAAGAATTCTAACTTCACATTGTTGTGGAAATTTATCAAGATGGCTTCAGAGTAGACTAACTTTACACAGCACATTTTTTAAAAAAAGACATTTATTCAGCATCACGATCAGACTATTACATTTAGCAATCAACCGCATGAGTGCAAAAAAAAAAAAAAAAAAAAAAACACCCTACATTAAAACCCTTTGTTGGAATGCTTTATACTTTCCACAGAACAGAAACTAAAATAACCTGTTATACAATTAATCACAAAAATAGTCCTCGAGTTTTTTGCCCATACACATGAATATTTGTCTAAAACATATCTTCTTGTGAAGTGGTGGCCCTGCCACCACCGTGCTTGTTTGAGATCACAAATCTGTTGTAACCTGTAGCTTCCCTGTCACTTCTCTGGCTCTCCTCTCCTGATAAACTTTGCTTCCTAATTAAAATCTTCTGCCACTGCTATGGCTACTGCTGCTACTGGAACCACCATAGCCACCTTGGTTTAGTGGTTCAGCAAAGTATTGGCCTCCACCACCATAGGGGCTAGAGCTTCTGCCTCCAAAGTTTCCCCTCATGGGTCCAAAATTTGAAGACTGATTGTTGTAATTGCCAAAATCATTGTAGCTTCCACCACCTCCAAAATTACTTCCATCATTACCAAATCTATTATAGACATCCCACTGCCACCATATTCACCACCGCCACAGCTACCACCAAAGCCACCATAACCACTGAAGTTCTCCCCACAACTGAAGTTGTCATTTCCACTGAAACCACCTCCATGACCACCACCAAAGTTTCCAGATCTACTTCAACCTCTTTGGTTGGATGAAGCACTAGCCATCTCTTGCTTTGATGGGGCTTTCCTAACTTCACAGTTATGGCCATTCACAGTATGGTATTTCTGAATGACAGTCTTATCCATGGAGTCGTGGTCACCAAAGGTTACAAAGGCAAAGCCCCTTTTCTTGCAACTGCCTCAGTCAGTCATGATTTCAATCACTTCAGTTTTTCTGATGTTCTTCAGTGCCTTCTTTAATGCCACCAACAAATACCTTTTTCATAGTTAAGTGGGCACCTGGGCTTTGAGAATCTTTTCTTGAGACAGCTCTCTTTGGTTCCATGTTTCTTCCATCCACCTTGTGTGGCCTTGCATTCATGGCTGCACCCACCTCCTCCACAGTGGCATATGCGACAAACCCAAAACCCGTACAGTGCTTGGTGTTTGAATCTCTCATTACCACACAGTCCGTGAGCCTTCCCCATTGCTCAAAATGGCTCCTCAGGATCTCATCAGTTGTATCAAAGATCAACCCTCCAAAAAAGAGCTTCCTCAGCTGTTCTAGCTCAAAAATTGTTTTGATGAAAAGGTAATTTTCATAGTTGTTAAAAGATTGGTTTATAGCCGGGCACGGTGGCTCAAGCCTGTAATCCCAGCACTTTGGGAGGCTGAGGCGGGTGGATCACGAGGTCGAGAGATCGAGACCATCCTGGTCAACATGGTGAAACTCCGTCTCTACTAAAAACACACAAAAAAAGTAGCTGGGCATGGTGGCGCTTGCCTGTAATCCCAGCTAGTCAGGAGGCTGAGGCAGGAGAATTGCTTGAACCCAGGAGGCGGAGGTTGCGGTGAGCCGAGATCGCGCCATTGCACTCCAGCCTGGGTAACAAGAGCGAAACTCTGTCTCAAAAAAAAAAAAAAAAAAAAAGATTGGTTTATTATCATGAATTAATCTGATTTTCCTAATGAGTTTTTGACATATAAACAAAAAAGAAATATGAGAATAAACATATTTCTTAAAGGGTGAAACATAAGAAAACTGATGCATAACTTTTAAAATACTATATTAGGTAATTTACTTACAAAATAATTTGGGGAAGGGTAATAAGTATGAAATCTACCTCATGTTAAACAATGAGTTTATACTTTATAAACAATTTCTCATTTAATCCCTATATAAACATTTTGAGATATGTGTTATTATCTTCATTTTTAAATAACTGAAATTAGAAATACAAAAAAAAAAAATTCTTGCTCAGGGACACAAGGCTAGTAAATGCTAAAACCAGTGATCAAATTCAAGATGATTCTTACGCCAAACGAAGAAAATAGACTCATTTAAATATTAATTCAAAATAACTAAATATTTACAAATCACATATAGAAAAAAAACCTTTTATTATACAAAGGATATATTTCTGTTAAAATAACATTTATTGCATTTTTAAAAATAAAGTAAAACAAATTTAAAATAAATCTGGAAAATACATAACATGAAGAAAAAATGTAAAAAAAGAAAATCGTGATTAACCTTTTGTGTATTTTTCTACAGTAATACTACATATTTTTATAATGTTATATTCAATTTTATTTTAATCAGAGAAATCAGGAAACAAATGATTCTCTTGGGTGAAAAAGGCCACCTCAGTATTAGTATATTCAGCAATGGTTCATATTCAAAGAAGATATATCCATCTGATCTAATCTTCAGGTTAGGGATGAAGAAAGTCCAGGGAAGTAATTTTCCCAAGGTCACAGAGCAATTTAGTGCTAGAAGCAAAACTAAAATCAAGTTCTTGCACCCTGCTAATTATTAATTTCTTTATGCACCTTTTCTGAGTTTCTGAAGAATTGACTTTCTGTCTGTGACTCCAGATTAGTCAACTTTGTATTTGTTTCCAGGTATTTCTCATATACATATGGCCCCTTCTCCCAACTAAACTAATTATCATCACTTAAATTCTTTTTTCTTGTTTTACCTTTCAGAAGTTTGTTTTTCATCCATTCCTGGCAAGTATAATTTCTTAAAATCTTGATAATTGATTAAATCAACATTAGCATCAGAAGACTGTCCCCAAGCCACTCTTGCTTTCATGAGCTCTTTTGAGGCTCCCCTACACCAACTCTTGAAATGACACAACAGAAGAAACAAGATAACTGGGATATATCCGTGTATTTATTCATATATTTATTCATTCAACGTATGTTTACTGAGTACAGACTATAGTTAGTCTCTGTTCTTGGTATTAAGGAGACAGCAATGAACTAGACTGACAAGGTCCTTACTCTCAAAGAATATGCATTCGCTCTCTAATCTCACTTAGTTTAGGACTTGTGACTCATAACTTTACATAGAAGCAGTAAGGAAGTGTCCTGACATCAAACAACCAAACTGCTGACTGTCCAAGAAGTAGGCATGGCACCCATCACTCTGTGGCTATCACTGTATTAACATTAGTTCTAAGCATCATGGTAGTGATAATTTCTAGCTCAGTTCAGAATATCTTTATCTAGGACTAAAGCTACAGAAACCTAGAAATCAAGGAATAAAATGTAATCCCTGCTTTCAAGGATCTCAAAGTCTAGGAGAGAAAACAGACATGCCTAAGAGGCAGTTGAGAAGAACCATGCTGGGATTGTTTTAGGTTTTTTTTTTTTTTTAATTGATCTATATTAGATGTACATATTTTCAAGACATATGTGATAATTTGATACATTCATATAATTAAATCAGGTTAAATGAGATATGCATCACCTTAATTACTTTTCTTTACACTAGGAACATTAAAATTATTCTCTTCTAGCTATATTGAAATATACAATCAATTAATGTTTTTTGTTTTTTGGGTTTTTTTTTTGAGGCAGTCTTGCTCTGTTGCCCAGGCCAGAGTGCAGTGATGCAATCTCGGCTCACCACAACCTCCGCCTCCCAGGTTCAAGCAATTCTCCTGCCTCAGCCTCTTGAGTAGCTGGGACTATCGGCACGTGCCACCATGCCCAACTAATTTTTGTATTTTCAGTAGAGATGGGGTTCCACTATGTTGGCCAGGCTGGTCTTGAACTCCTGACCTCATGATCCACCCCACCTCAGCCTCCCAAAGTGCTGGGGTTACAGGTGTGAGCCACCGCACCTGCCAATGGAGTTGTATTTTTAAGATCTAACTTTCTGAGCCCACTGAGAAGAGAAAATACCTAATCAGATGGATTTTTTTTTTTTAATCTCAGGGGTAACCTATTTATTCCTAGTACCTATGCTTCCCAACATCCTCCCACACTATGTTTGTTAACTTGGGGCATCCAAATACAATAATCAAGTTGAATTTCTTCCCTTTCCAGAGGAAGTCTGCACCTTGATTATCACAGAAGAATTTCCTCAAGACTCTGGGGAGTTCAAGTGTATTGCAGAAAATGAGGCTGGCACTGCAATTTCCACAGCAAAACTCTTCATTTCCCCAGGTAATAACTCTTCAAAATCTTCTTGCTACAATTCAGCCCTGAGCCAAAAGGAAGAGTTTTTGTTTCCATCTGAACTCATGATTAAGTATATTTTTCAGAAAGAAAAGTAGTAGAGAAATCAGAGCGTCCTCCCAAGTTATCCAAGAGCAAATTTTCTCCAAAACTGGCCTCTCCCTGAAGCACTGAAAGCTAAACAAAGGACACAAATCCAGACAATACCCCCCATAAACTTTAGGCCAATTACTCCTGAACCAGCCAGTTATAATGAATATGAGATCCAGGTTCCAAAGAAGGACTTCTGTACCATCAGTGGAAATACCTTTGAGCTGCAAGCATAGTAATAAGGGGAGACAGACGCAACATTCATTCATTCAACAAACATTCCTGGTTCTATAGATAGATCATGACAAAGCTCCATCCTCAGGGATTTTGCATTCTGACATGAGTCACTTTAACTGTGTCGGTCCTCCCTTGCTTTTCAGCATGCATTTCACTATGGCTGAAATATTAAGCCCTGTGCTTAGATTCACATTTAAGCGTTTTCTACATAGACTTATTGGGGAAAAAAAATCAGGCTGGTATGGTGGCTCGCGCCTGTAATCTTAAAACTTTGGGAGGCTGAGGCAGGTGGATTACTTGAAGTCAGGAGTTTGAGACCAGCCTGTCCAAGATGGCAAAAACCCATCTCTACTAAAAATACAAAAAAAAAATTAGTTGGGCCTGGGGATGCGCACCTGTAGTCCCAGCTACTCAAGAGGCTGAGGCACCAGAACTGCTTAAACCAGAAAGTGGAGGTTGCAGTGAGCCAAGATCGTGCCATTGCACTCCAGCCTGAGTGACAGAGCAAGACTCTGTCTCAAAAAAAAAAAAAAAAAAAAAACCAAAAAGAAAAAATCACACAAGATTTTGAAGAAGTGGAGTCTCTTCCCAAAATAGAATTCAGTTTCCTATCTCAATATAAAAACGTAAAACATTTTGTGATGCAGGTTTCCTCTTTATTCACAAAGAAAAACAGACCTTAAAATAAAAACAGAACTGACTCTGTGTTTGGAAAGCAAATGTAAACATGTTAAGATAATTCAGTTAAGTGAATTTGCCCACCAGGTTATGTTTAAAACAACACAATCCACCACCATTTGCCACTTCCCTACCCCCAAAACAAACCTCAAATCAAAATATTGTTTAAAAAATAACCTAGGGGCTGGGCACAGTGGCTTATGCCTGTAATCCCACCACTTTGGGAGGCCGAGGCAGGCAGATCACCTGAGGTCAGGAGTTCGAGACCAGCCTGGCCAACATGGTAAAATCCCGTCTCTACTAAAACTTAAAAAAAAAAAAAAATTAGCTGGGTGAGGTGACAGACACCTATAATCCCAGCTACCCTCAAGACTGAGGGAGGAGAATCACCTGAACCCAGGAGGTGGAGATTGCAGTGAGCCAAGATCCCATCTCAAAAATAAAAATAAGCAAATAAAACGTTAAAAGACCCTGAACTTGTAAGTTAGTATCTTTCATAAGTGATTATCATTTTCATTAGTAAAATCATCTGTGGAGAAAACTATTGGGTAAATATTCCATAAAGGTTAACAAGTTTTTATTAAGTGTCTACTATGAGACACACTGTGTTCAGCAAGATAAATAAGTAGTAAACAGTCCCTCCCTCAGAAATTTTTTAATCTAGTTAAGGAGATAAGCCCACAGAATGTCCATTACATGACTTCCCATTTCATTTGAGTCTCTCAGGAATCATCTGATTTAGGTTGATAAACGTGGTACTTTTTTGTGTGTGTGAGTCCAGGTCCTAGGTCTTGCTGTATCACCCAGGCTGGAATGCAGTGGTGTGATCATGGTTCACAGCAGCCTTGAACTCCTGGGCTCCAGCAATTTTCTCACCTCAGCCTCCCAAGTAGCTGAGACTACAGAAATGCTCCACCATGCCTAGCCTCATTTTTCAATTAGTTATTAAAGTTCAGTGCTTAAGCAATTTGTTTAAGGCTATACAGCAAGTATGTGGTAGAGTAGGCTCTCACACACAGCTCTCCAAAAACAGATAACAAAAGGTGAATATATCTAGAAAGTTGTAGAGCATTAGCCAAATTAATGTTATCATTTGTATTCTTTAACTCCAAACCCAGTGGAGTCCATTATTATTTTTTGCTTGAGAATAATATAAGATTGAGTCAAATGGTAGACTGGATAGTTCAAATTACAAATGCTACAGTGGGATTCCCTTTCATTATATGTCTATGCAGAACTTCAATAACCACAGTAAATTATGTGTAAACTAAAATCAAACTTTCTTCACTCTTTAGTTCTTCCATCCTCAATGTGACATTTTCCTTTTCATTTGATATAGCATAAATGAATTTCATCACACACATCTGACCTCTGACTTCAGAAGAAGCTTGCAGCACCATTTTTACAACAGCATATATCCCTTATATTTTTGAAAGAAGACAAAAGCTATATGTGAAGAGGGAGGAATGAGTGACAGTTAAATAGCTACCCTGTTTCTGAAACTGATGATAGACAAGGAATTCCCTTAACATGTTATAGGAAAGGGTTCAGTGAGATAGTAGGAAGTTACTATATTTTGTAAGGCATTTGAATAATTTACAGAAGGCTCTTATACTTTAGAAAAAGAAATGGAAAAGGAAAAGGTTGTCTTTGTGAGCAGGTTACAATAAAAGTTCACCATCTGGCATTGTAATAATTCTTCCAGTCTTAAGATTCTATGATTTTTCTCAAATAGGCAACTAAACCATTCAAATAGCCATATTTTTGAGAAAACAAACCACCATTCAAAAAAGCAAATCAAACGTTAAAAGACAGGAAAAAAACAAATTTACAGATTATTAAATATAGACAGACCCCTGACTACTGAGATGAGGACCTACTTACCTTTCTTTTTTCATCCGTTTGTCCCATATTATAGCAAAAAACTTTAGCTTTGATGTACCATAGAGGCCATCACATGTATCACACTGTACCTGGGTTATATCTTACAAAGACCTAGAGAAGAGGCAAAGCTTGAAAGACAAAGAGTAAGGGCAACTAAATTCTTCCCCAAGTGTAGTACGTTTAGAACCTGCTATAGGCAAAATCGGGAATTTAGTTATCCTGGAGGGCTACCTTACTTGGCTGGTGAGGTATACCTCAAACTTTTAGTACTAAGATATCTCAAATCGATTCTTTCCTTTTCCTTGCCCTAATCAAAAACCCTGTTCTTCAGTAGAACCAAATGTCAGTCACATATACCACATTTAAAATGCTTAGAATAGGCTGGGCATGTGGTTTATGCCTATAATTCCAGTGCTTTGAGAAGCCAATGTAGGAGGATTGCTTGAGGCCAGGAGTTTGAGACCAGCCTGGGCAACATAGTGAAATTCTGTCTCTATGAAAAAATTTTTAAATTAGCTGGGTATGGTGGTGCATGCCTGTAGCCCTAGCTACTTGAAAGGCTGCAGAGGAAAGAGCTCTTGAGCCCAGGAGTTTGAGGCTGCAGTGAGTTATGATCATACTACTGCACTCCAACCTGGGTGACAGAGTAAGACCCTGTCTCTTAAAAAAAAAAAAAAATCTAATAATAAAATAAAATGCTTGGAGAAGTGTCTTACTCATAATAAATGCTGTATACTGGCTATTATTATTTTTATTCTATCACTTGCATTTGCTTTTTAAGTCTCTCTAATTTAGATTGAAAGCCTTTGTCTCTATTAATGGAATTTGAAATATCAGTGAACAGATGTTGAGGAATATTTTGGGAGACTACTGAAATAAGACTTTGTAGGCAACCACCTACTCACCAAGTCTAGCGTGTTTTTTCTACTAAGGGCTGCACGCCCAGGCAGAAATTATCAAACTTTCTTTGAACACCAAAGAAAGGTACACCTACATGGTCAGCTGTAGTCAGCTGTAAAGAATCTTATATGGCTCATATGTGCTCAAATACCTATTTGCTGGACCCTAAATGTACATGTTGATTAAATCAAGATTGGGGTACCTACCCATGAAGGAGGGGAACCGAAGCCACTCCATGGAGATAATTCTATTCCATTGGCCTGATTCTCATGCCACCTACCCTACTTCGCAACGTTTGTTGATTAGACATTTTCTTCTGCAATTATTTACTTCCCTGCACAAAAATGGAAACCTAAATACCATGATGGTCTCCGTGATAAAAAGTAAAAGGAAACTATGTAACTGTTAGGAGTAAAGGGAGATGAACATGCATTAACAGCTCTAATTATATAGATTGCTTATTTGGTTGGTTAAGTGTTTTAAAACTCTTTTAAAACAAAAGTACTAGGCAAAAGGGGCATATGCCATACAGATTCAGAAAACTTGCTGAACAAACACACTCATGTTTTCCTACCTCCCCACCTTCCCAATAACATGTCATCATGACCCTGGTCTCCTGCTTTGCCCAGACTACACTCCACCTCAGACCAAATTGCTAGTACTAAGAGACTGCAAATCTATTATTGAATCCCACTCTCATTAGGCAAAAGTAAAAAAAGACTTCAGATGAAGAATTATGCAATACGAATCAATTTGGAGCCCATCTATCACTGGTCTTATTGCTGAAGAAGTCTTAGTATAATAGACAGAAGAACTCCACTCTTGAAATACTATTTTCCCTTTAGTCCTGTCTCTTAAACCAGGAAAATTCAAAGTCCCCACCATAATAAAGAAATAAGAGGGTTTCTTTTTTTCTATTTTTCCCATTTCCCTATTCACTGCCCTTCCCTCACATGAGCTTGCTAAAGTTCATAGTCAAAATTCACGTCTAAAATAAAGAGGCTTGCAAGAGAGGCTCATGTAATCCCACTCCTTAAATATCACTAAGACATCTGAGATATTGTTTAGATTGTGGACTCTTACTTTGACATGCCAGCATAGGTAGATGGACAGGCAAGCACATCAGATGTCACTGTTTGGCAGCTGATAAAAGTCAGTGGTGCTATAATACTAAGCACAGAGCCACTAGATTAGTCTGTGAGGGAAGGAGATGCCTCTTCCTTCCCTTCAATAGTGGGTTAAACCCAGCTGGCACCCTCTGGAACTACGGGTAAGTCCCTTCTTTATTCCTGCTACACTTTTAGGTCTTGTTTTTGTTTTTTGTCCAAATCAGATGAGTGTATAAAAAGATAATTTTCAGATAAAAAGTTTGAAAGCCACAACATTGTAACAGTATTATACAAAGATTTAAAGTGAAAATGACTCATTCATTTCATTGAGACCGGAAAGCATGATACAAATGATAGAAGGAAAGATAGCTGTGTGTCATTATTTTTAAACCACCATTTTTCCTTGAAAAGGGACACTTGATCTGATGTAATTGTGGTGATGTCTTATGAACTCAACGTATCTTCTCTTAGTCTTCTGTGCAAGTTTATGCTATATTAGAGATAGGAAAAAAAGGTTAAGATTTTTAAAACAGGAGACTGACTAGTACTTTATTTATAAAATCTTTGAAATTCATTTAACATTATTTGGAATAAAATACTGTCATACAACAGAATCTATTATAGAATTAAATTGTTGAACAGTAACTACAAACATAAAGAAAAGACTCACAGAATTACCTGTGTAAATGTCTGTATAAAATTTTGTTGACACGTGGATAAAATGAAACTTTTGAAATAACAAATTTTTAATTGGGCTTTTAAAATATCCCTAATAATTAACAATGTAGGCCAATATCAACATGTACAAGACAGCTGACATTCTGAAAATACATGTAAAGAAAAAATAACTGTTTTTGGAAAAGATAAACTATTTATTCCTTGCTACTTGAAATGAGCCTGAATAATGTACCTGCCCAGAAAGAAATTAGGAATCAAACTCCGGATTCAATTCTGCAACAGACTGAATAAACCCATAACTACAAAACTACTTGCCTTGAAATAGACTTTTTTAAAAAATCTACTTAAGGCCCTCCTTCAGGATGTTTTCCCCCCAACAATTTAAATGCCACAGGTAGTTCATTTCTAAAATGCATTCTAGTTTAATGTATTTGTGTTCATAAACTTGAAATTATGGAATATTTAACTTTTTAAATATTCTTTTTTTTTTTTTTTTTTTTTTGAGACGGAGTTTCACTCTTGTTACCCAGGCTGGAGTGCAATGGCGCGATCTCGGCTCACCGCAACCTCTGCCTCCTAGGTTCAAGCAATTCTCCTGCCTCAGCCTCCTGAGTAGCTGGGATTACAGGCCCGTGCCACCATGCCCAGCTAATTTTTTGAATCTTTAGTAGAGACGGGGTTTCACCATGTTGACCAGGATGGTCTCGATCTCTTGACCTCGTGATCCACCCGCCTCAGCCTCCCAAAGTGCTGGGATTACAGACTTGAGCCACCGCGCCCGGCCTAAATATTCTTTTTCAACAGAGTCTTTCTCTTGGCTGTTTAGTTGCATTTCTGTTCTTTCCTAAAATTGCTAATTTTAATTTAACTCTAAACTACATAGGTAACCTTGAAATACTATTTTTTGAAAGTATCCTATTATTTAGGATGAAACTGTTTGGTCTGGAAAAGTTTCATTAATGACATTTTATCCAAGACAGTAACTAAAATAATTATAAGACTTAGTTTCGGCCGGGCTCGGTGGCTTAAGCCTGTAATCCCAGCACTTTGGGAGGCCGAGGCGGGTGGATCATGAGGTCAAGAGATCGAGACCATCCTGGTCAACATGGTGAAACCCCGTCTCTACTAAAATACAAAAAAAATTAGCTGGGCCTGGTGGCACGTGCCTGTAATCCCAGCTACTCAGGAGGCTGTGGCAGGAGAATTGCCTGAACCCAGGAGGCGGAGGTTGCGGTGAGCCGAGATCGCGCCATTGCACTCCAGCCTGGGTAACAAGAGCGAAACTCCATCTCAAAAAAAAAAAAAAGACTTAGTTTCAATGATGACAAACAATTTGGTTAATTTTTCAGTTAAAAGTTCAATTTGTCATTATCTCAGTATCAGCTTATACTGTATTAAACAAAATATGCAAATGTTTTTTAATTCATTTATCTGATATTTTGAATGAAAACAGGATTAGTGTTAAAACAATTTATAGGGCTAGTCTTTGTATGCATGCCTATATATAGTCCCGCTTAGGTTTACCATAGTAATGGAAAAAAATCAGGCAAATATAATCCTTCAAGGTTGACTTTCATGGCAAATGTTTCATCTAAGAAAAAATAAGGATCTACTGTAGAAAGGGAGGAGGGCCACTACGGAGCTAAGTAGGAGGAATGTTACCCGTCTTTTCTTGGTAAGGTATAGACTAGTTTCATACATGTCTTATTTACTTCTATGCTTCCCATTTGCCATTTGAAAAGAAAAAGTAGAAGAGTTAAAGCAATTTCAAAATTAGTCTGAGATCTCCAAAGGTGTGGCAAAAAAAAGACCAAAAATAAAATTAGTCTAAAATACATACTAAACAAGTAAAAATAATAAAAGGTAAAATTCTAAATAATTAAAAGAACATCAAGATCAGTAACTAGAAAGTATAATCTAAAAATGACAGAATTATAAGGTATGATTCTGTTTTAAAATACATAATAAAAACAGAAAAATTTATAAATGACTCTGGAATGCCACCTGTAACATATATTCTACACAAATACATACACACACAGTCATTCCTTAATTAACATGTAGTTTAGTACTACATTCAAAGGAGTCAAGGAGAGAAAAAGAAGCAATGAATTACAAGGTTAAAAAACAATCGGCCTTCCCAGATCCCCTCCACTCAGTCTCTTTGCAGCAGCACAGGCAGCACCAGGTGTGAGGGGAGCAGGCAGCACTGCTAGCCAGCTCCCTAATCCTGCCAGACCACCCAGCCCCAGGCACAGGGCTGCTCCAACAGGCACCATGAGGATCACGCTGCTATTCACAGCCATCCTGGCCTTCAGCCTAGCTCAGAGCTTTGGGGCCATCTGTAATGAGTCACAGAAGGAGGTGGTATCTCTCAGGGGGCCACAACAAGAAGGACATGAATCTCTACCAGCTGGTTCAGAGACTCTACGAAATCCATTCCTTCTCTCTGGAGAAACTGCTCATAGCCCTGAGCCAGGCTATCTTGGATTCTAGGAAATCAGAAACACCACTTCTCCAGATATGTAACATGCAGGACTTATGAGCAAGAGGAGCGTCCAGCCAGACTCTCCTACTGATGGGAATCAAGAGAATGTCCCCAGCTTCAGCACCCTCAAGGGTATACCCCAGCGCAAAATGAGCACTCCATTTTTGGACCCTTGGACTGCATCAGGAAGACCTGTCTCCCGGCCCCAATCCCCAAGTGCACATGCTCCTATTGTACTTTCTCTTCCCCATTCTTGTAACATTCTTGTGGCTTGATTTCTTCCCCATCTTTTCTACCTGACCCTGGTGTGGAAACTGCATAGAGAATATCCCCAATCACAATGGGTATTGACTATAGGAGTCCCCTAGAGTTCCTGAAGTGTCCTACATTAAAAACATAATGTCTCTCTCTACTCCTCAACAATAAAGGATTTTTGCATATGAAAAAAAGAAAACAATCCACTCAGCTGGGTGCAGTGGCTCATGCCTATAACCCCAGTACCAAGGGAGGCTGAGGTGGGAGGACTGCTTGAGGCTAGGAGTTTAAGACCAGCCTAGGCAACATAGTAAGACCCTGTCTCTACAAAAGAAAGAAAGAAAAGTTAGCCAGGCATGGTGGTGGCTTACACCTGTAGTCCTTCTTCTGGAGATTGCTTGTGGGAAGATCGCTTGTGCCCAGGAGTTGGAGGGGCTGCAGTGAGCTATGATAGTCTGGGCAACCAAGCAAGATACTGTCTCAAAAAAAAAAAAAAAAGAAAGAAAAGAAAAGAAAGAAAGGAAAGAAAAGAAAAGAAAAGAAAAAGCACATAAGATCTGAAAGATGTCAAATAAACAATGTTATTGTTTAAGCAAATATTTAACAATTATTTTCTCCTTTTGAAGGAACAATATTCTTCAAGAGAAGCTCACTCTACCACAGCCAGGAGTACAGTATTCTCAGGATCTCAACGAGGAAGAGCAGACCAAGGTTGCTTCTGATTCCTTGCAACCTTCCATAATTCCAGGCTTGTGGCTCCAAAGTCAGGGCCCCACCCTTCCAGGAACAAATCATTACAGTAATAACGTGCCTTCATCTTCCACATACCAACTAAGCATGTTTAACTACGAACGTCCAAAACACTTCATCCAGTCTCAAAGCCCATGTAGCTCCAGACTGCAGCCTCCTGGACCAGAAACCTCCAGCTTCTCTAGCCAGACCAAACAGTCTTCCATTATCATCCAGCCCCGCCAGTGTACAGAACAAAGATTTTCTGCCTCCTCAACAGTGAGCTCTCACATCACCATGTCCTCCCCTGCTTTCCCTGCTTCTCCTCAGCAGCCTGCTGGCTCCAACCCAGGTCAAAGGGTTACAACCACCTATAACCAGTCCCCAGCCAGCTTCCTCAGCTCCATATTACCATCACAGCCTGATTATAATAGCAGTAAAATCCCTTCCACTATGGATTCCAAGTAAGTGAATTTTTACATACTGCATGTACAGTGAACTTGTATCTGAGGAGTTTGCAGGGGGGTGGGGGTTAGTTTTGGGATTACGCTGCAGTTCATTTTTTAAAAAGGCAGTGTGACCTAATGGTCTCATTTCATAGTTCTACTAGAACATGCTGAACCAGCATACTGGCAATAAGAGGTCATCTGACGATTCTCCAGTGTCCAGGCTGAGCTGAACCCAAATTACCTATTACCCCATAAAATTATTTACCTATTATCTTCCATCTTTGAAAAAACAATTCCTCACATACCCAAGAACAATAAGCTTTTCCTTTAGTTCTAAGCTAAGCTCCTCATGCTGTAAATTTAATTCCTCTGGTTCTGGGCTCAGCTGAGATGAACACCTGTCTGCTCTTCTTCAGATAGGATTTCCTATCACATAAGCAAAGGCTATTAAGTTTCTTCTCAGTCTTTTCTTCCTTTCCCTTTTCCCCTCTAATCCTGAACATCCACTTGGCTGAAAAAATTTTAAATTAACAAATAAAAAAAAATCTGGAACTCAGACCCTCGAGTGTATACATTTTCCTTACCATGATCAGAAGGAGGGCCTGAATAGATGAAGGCTTATGACCTTAAGGTTTCTTCTGTTAATTAAAACCACACCTTGTTCAAATTAGTTGGGTTGATCTAAATGCAGGGACTAATACTGAGGCCTTATGAAAACATGTGCTATTTCTACTGCCCTAAGACTGTCCTGGGAGAACCCGATATGAAAAAGGACATGATGGTTATGCTTTTTTTAAAACATGAACTGAATACCTTGTGCTTATGCAAACTAAAGGCTATCAGATTTCCTGTTCCTTGGCTGGCTAGAACATCAGAGAATTGAATCAGAGGCATCTCAAAAATTGTCCAATGGAATATGTTTTGTTGCAGGCGTACTGATACATTCGCTCAACTCCACTAATTTCTCACAATCTTCTCTAAAGGCTAATTTGTCTAGAAACTCCTATTTTTGGTGACAACTTTGGAAACCTAGTTGAACCGACTATAGCAATTCAGCTTGCAAAAACACCTTTTCAATATTTAAAAAAATAAAAATCAGGAAAACCAAAAACATTTGTTAGAATCCTACAGATACTAAGTTGAACCATTTGAAATGGCTGATAATCAACTGTTTTTGACCTACAAAAATAGCATTCTCATAGGTTTAACCTAATATTTTAAAAGGATGCTTTCGATAATTGAGAGCCCTTTCTTTCTCTTCCCCCCCCTCAATTCCCTTTATATTCATAATATATAGTAGATTTTTCTTGGTTACATTTACCCTGATGATCATTTTCTGTCTAGCTTTCTATTATTTTCATATTTCCTATATTAGCATTTTAAAATGTAAAAGAACTTTTCCTGTTTTTCTTAGTAAAGTCTTTCAGTTCTATTCCAAATTACTCCCCAGAAAAGGAAGTTATCAAAAACCTAAGAAAAGAGAAAGAGGCCAGGCCTAATAGCTCACGCCTATAATCCCAGCATTTTGGGAAGCCGAAGCAGGTGGATCACCTGAGGTCAGGAGTTCCAGAACAGCCTGGCCAACATGACGAAACTCCATCTCTCTAAAAAATACAAAAATTAGCTGGGCACAGGGGCAGGTACCTGTAATCCTAGGTACTTGGGAGGCAGAGGCAGAAGAATCGCTTGAACTTGGGATTCAGAGGTTGCAGTGAGCTGAGACTGCACCACTGCACCCCAGCCTGAGAGACAGAGCAAGACTCCATCTCAAAAAAAAAAAAGAGAGAGAGAGAGAGAGAGAGAAAGGCAAAACTATAATAAGAAATAAAGCCTAGAAGGTCCCCAAACCAGAGATCAAAGATCCAGCTTTAGCTGTTCCATTTTCAGCAACCACAGATAAATCTTTAATCTTCTCATAGCCACTTGATACTCATGTCCAGCTGTACAGAGTGGAAAGCCCTGGCCCTTTGAACATTTGTGCACAACTCCCTCATTGTTATGAGGGGCTCCAATTTGCCCTGAATTCCAAAATAATCCCTTGGATTCTGACCTAGAGAAGTCTGAAACCTTTATTTAGGTTTTCATCAATAGGAAGCTCTTAAGCAAACATTTTACCCAGTTGATCAAACTACAGACTGCAAATTGAGGGGAACTCAATTATTCTTCCCAAAAGCTTTCAATATGAAATTCAGCAAGCACTTTACTACCCAGTGCTTCAGTTTTCTGGTCTGTGGCAATACTAAGGAGTTAGGTAATTAATAATAGAGAAAGAACCTATAAAGCAGTGTGCAAACATAGTATTAGTTTGTAAATAGGAACATTTATCAAGTCCTAACACTTAAGCTATCTAAACTGGGAATAATGAGGGTATTCAGTGAACAAAGTAACTGAGATTACATACACATCAGTCATTCTCAGGATTGGTTTTGATAATCCTTCAGGATTTCTCAGATATATTAAGAATTTCCCAGATAGGACAAGTCTAAAAACAATTATTTAATGCTAATTCGCGTTTAACAAATGTGTAACTTACAAAGATGGTAAGCTAGCATTAAAAAAAAAACAACAACAACAACAGGTGGCTCACACCTGTAATCCTAGCACTTTGGGAGGCCAAGGCCGGCAGATCACCTAAAGCCAGGCGTTTGAGACAGCCTGGCCAACATGGTGAAACCCTGTCTCTACTAAAAAAATACAAAAAAATCACGAGGTCGAGAGATCGAGACCATCCTGGTCAACATGGTGAAACCCCGTCTCTACTAAAAGTGCAAAAAATTAGCTGGGCATGGTGGCACGTGCCTGTAATCCCAGCTACTCAGGAGGCTGAGGCAGGAGAATTGCCTGAGCCCAGGAGGCGGAGGTTGCGGTGAGCCGAGATTGCGCCATTGCACTCCAGCCTGGGTAACAAGGGCGAAACTCCGTCTCAAAAAAAAAAAATACAAAAAAAATTAGCTAGGCATGATGGCAGGCTACTTGGGAGGCTGAGACAGAAGAAGTGCTTGAACCTGGAAGGTGGAGGTTGCAGTGAGCCAAGACCTTGCCCTTGCACTCCAGCCTGAGCAACAGGAACAAAACTTAGTCTCGGAAAAAAAAAAAGAGAGAAAGAAAAGAAAAGGCTGGGTGCAGTGACTCATGCCTGTAATCACAGCACTTTGGGAGGCCGAGGCAGATGGATCACCTGAGGTCAGGAGTTCGAGACCAGCCTGGCCAACACGGTAAAACCCTGTCTCTACTAAAAATACAAAAATTAGCCTGGTGTGGTGGCAAACATCTGTAATCCCAGATTCTCAGGAGGCTGAGGTAGAAAATCGCTTGAACCCAGGAGGCAAAGGTTGCAGTGAACCAAGATCATGCCATTGTGCTACAGCCTAGGGGACAAGAATGAAACTTTGTCTCAAAAACAAAAACAAGGCCGGGCGCGGTGGCTCAAGCCTGTAATCCCAGCACTTTGGGAGGCCGAGGCGGGTGGATCACAAGGTCAAGAGATCGAGACCAACCTGGTCAACATGTTGAAACCCCGTCTCTACTAAAAATACAAAAAACTAGCTGGGCATGGTGGCGCGTGCCTGTAATCCCAGCTACTCAGGAGGCTGAGGCAGGAGAACTGCCTGAGCCCAGAAGGCGAAGGTTGCGGTGAGCCGAGATCGCGCCATTGCACTCCAGCGTGGGTAACAAGAGCGAAACTCCCCCTCAAAAAAAAATAAATAAATAAATAAATAAATAAAAACACTAGGCTATTATAATTTGAAAAATATGAGATCTATAAAACCAAAGAGATTTTGCCACTTTGATCTAGGAATTCTTTTTTTTTTTTGAGACGGAGTTTCGCTCTTGTTACCCAGGCTGGAGTGCAATGGCGCGATCTCGGCTCACCGCAACCTCCGCCTCCTGGGTTCAGCCAATTCTCCTGCCTCAGCCTCCTGAGTAACTGGGATTACAGGCATGCGCCACCATGCCCAGCTAGTTTTTTGTATTTTTAGTAGAGACGGCATTTCAACATGTTGACCAGGCTGGTCTCGATCTCTTGACCTCGTGATCCACCCGCCTTGGCCTCCCAAAGTGCTGGGATTACAGGCTTGAGCCACCGCGCCCGGCCCGGAATTCAATCTTAAAAAAAAAAAAAAAAAGTTCTATATTTTTAAAAGTTCACTTTCTGAAAAACATTTTGTTTGGCTATTTAATTCACCAAACAAATCAGACTTTAGTTAAAGGTTAATACAGACAACCATGAAGATCTTAAGACCTGAAATGTCAAGAGAGGAAATGTATGTTACTAGCCTTCAACAGAGTGTACTGAATACAATGGAAATCACTCATTTACTCAACTGATAGTATCTCCTATACCCATGCTTTGTGTTCATGGATATAAATGATATAACGATGAAAAATAAGACATATTTTTTTCTCCAGAATGTTTACAATCTAATGATTACTAACCAAGTCCCTAAAGCCAGCAAAAATTAAAACTCTGGCCCTACTTGAGGAAATACATTTCCACTTAGCTCACAAGTCTTTTTAATGATCCTTGAAAATATTTGGAAAAGATAATTTCAGAGAAGAGACCAAGATTGCCTCATCTGGATAGCTGTAGAACATTCATTATAATAATGGTAAAACACTCACTGAGGGCAGTGGCCAGTTTCCTCACATTAAATAGATTAATAAGGATTACCCCCAAAGGCTGGGCAAGGTGGCTCAAACCTGTAATCCCAGCACTTTGGGAGGCCAACACAGGCAGATTACCAGAGGTCAGGAGTTTGAGACCAGCCTGGCTAACATGGCAAAACCCCATCTATACTAAAAATACAAAAATTACCTGGATGTGGTGGCAGATGACTGTTATCCCAGCTACTCAGGAGGCTGAAGCAGGAGAATTGCTTGAACATGGGAGGCAGAGGTTGCAATGAGCCAAGTCCTGCCACTGCACTCTAGCCTGGGCAACAAAGCGAGACTCCATCTCAAAAAAATAAATAATAATTAAAAATAAAGATTAGCCCCTGCAGGGTTCTAAATGGTTAAACTAGGTAAAAACTGAATCAAGCACTGTAATACGTGTAAGTTACCTAACAGACCTAAAAATACAGGACTCTCTAAATACCACCCTATCCTCTATCAGAATCCACAAGGGAAATACGAGAGGGGCAAGGACATCCTAGAAAAAATTTAGGATCAGAACTTGAAATAAAGACTATTTATCTGCTTTTTTTCCAGTTTATATTTCTTTCTCCTTCCTCAAATCATCCCATTCTTTCTCTAAAAATCACTTCCACAATGTTGAAGAAACTGTCATTACTTCAGAAGTTAGTTGCTGTTACATAGTGCCATACTTGAATTTTCTAGAATATGAAATGAATAGGAATTGGAAATTATAGGAAAGTCAATGACTGTGTAAACAGTAGACTCCATTCAAAGCAACAGATTATTCACTAAATGCCAGCGATGTGCTGGTAAATGTCTAACAATCATTGGATGAAAGAGCCATTATTTGTGGTATTTACCAATTTCCCTGGTGTAAATATTTCCACCACAACCAATTTCAAACTATAACAGGAAATCACAGGAAGCTGGGAAAAGATGCTAAACATCAGCCCATATGAACCAGTTCTAGCACAGCACCACTTAATATCTACCCATAAATCAAACAAGAAATTCAGTCATCACAGCTATAAAAAAGAATGAAATCATGTCCTTTGCAGCAACATGGATGCAGTTGAGGCCATTATCCTAAGCAAATTAACACAGAAACAGAAAACAAAATAGAGCATGTTCTCACTGGTAAGTGAAAGCTAAACATTGGGTGCATATGGACACAAAGATGAAAACAATAAACACTGGAGATCCCAAAATCAGGAAGGGGAGAAGGAGACAGAAAAGGGTTCAAAAACTACCCATCGGGTACTATGTTCGCCTCTTGGGTGACAGAATCATTAGAAGGCCAAACTCCAGCATCACACAATATACCCATGTAACCAACCTGCCTGTGTATTCCCAGAATCTAAATTTTTTTTAAAAAAGAAATTCAGTCATAAGGTTGGAAGAGCTCTCAAGCTGCCATTAACTACTCTCACATTCTTTAGGGAAGATCATCAAGAAAGGACATCCTCCTTATATCTAATTTAAATTCTTCCTCCTGCCACTTAATTTCCATTTGCCAAAAGGAAAAAAAAAAGATGCTAGCCATTCTTATAAAATATTTCTGTTGTTAGAAAAATTTGTTTTTAATAATACTGGTAGTACTAAGTGATAATAAACTCAACATATCTAAAGGTAACTTACAAAATGAGCCCAAGATCTTCTTTTTAAAAATCTTTTCTTTCTTCTTTTTAAAGCTATCGACAGTCCTCAGCTGGCCAACCTGTAAATGCTAATCCATCCCAAACTGCAAATGCTAAGCCCACACCAAGAACTCCTGATTATGAAATACAAGGATCAAAAGAAGCTTTGATTCAAGATTTGGAAAGAAAGCTGAAATGCAAAGACACCCTTCTTCATAATGGAAATCAAGTGGGCAAGATGTCTATTTTGTACAAAAGGCCAATTAAACTATAAATCTAATTTTAATAAGGAAGTTTTATCTCACAGATCTATGTCCATATAATCAGCAAGGAATAAGATTATTTAAAAAGAAGGAGTATTTGGTCCCTATTCCATTTTTCTCTGCATGATATCACCTCTTGGTTTACAGCAGTAAAAGAATGAAGCAAATGAAAAATCTATCTGAATGATTTGATGAAATTTTTCTGTTTTAAATATTATCCTCTCATAAAATATGTTTGATGCTCAAAGAACTAATAGGAATTACTGTCAACTCAACTTAGCGTACTTGGATATATAATATTGACAGATAATTATAATTTTTATGTAGTTCTTATTGTGTATATATTAGTAACTTATCTTTAAACAGTACTATAGGCCTTTAATACAAATACATTTAGCCTATCAGTTGCACTGCTCTCAGTTAGAAGTTAGTACAGTCAAGTATTCAGCGCCCATTTAATAAAAGCTATTTCTGGTTGGGTGCAGTGGCTCACATCTACAATTCCATTACTTTGGGAGGCTAAGGCGGGTGGATCACTGAGGTCAGGAGTTCAAGATCAGCCTGACCAATATGGTGAAACCCCATCTCTACTAAAAATACAAAACTTGGCCAGGTAAGGTGGCATGCACCTGTAGTTCCAGCTACTTGGGAGGCTGAGAAAGGAGAATTACTTGAACCCAGGAGGCAGAGGTTGCAGTGAACCGAGATTGTGCCACTGCACTATAGCCTGGGCAACAGAACAAGACTCCGTCTCAAAAATAAATTAATTAATTAAATAAAAATTATTCTAAATGTAAGGACTCAAAAACAAAGTTGACTGGAACATGTAGAACAAGGGAGGGATGTGGAACATGTAGAAAAAGGGAAGAATTTCCCTTTACTTAGGAGATCCTTATTTAAGGGTGATTATGCTTGCCTTTTTTGCTCATAAGAGCAAAAGGAAAGCCTAAGTGAATCTTTTACTGCAAGTAAGGGAAATGGCACTAGAACAGAAGGAAAATGCTTTGAATGGAAGAAAAGACTTCAAAAAAACCACATACTCTATCATTCAATAGATAGAACTACTTTTAAGTTCTGACCTATAGCAGTGGTTTTAAGGTAAACCTGTACAAACATCTTTATTAAATCTAATTACTGTCTCAATAAATTATTTAAAGCGGCTAACATATGAAGAGAAGATGGCTCGCAGATTGCTAGGACCACAGAACGCGGCTGCTGTGTTTCACGCTCAAGATGACAGTGATACACAAGACTCACAGGTAAATTAAAGTGCTCTGTCAAGTATTTTTATTCTGTGAGATTTTTAAATGTCTGCTTTTCAGGATGGGCATGGTGGCTCACACCTATCAGCTCAGCACTTTGGGAGGCCAAGGCAGGCAGACTGCCTGAGCTGAAGGGTTTGAGATCAGCCTGGGCGACATGGTGAAACCCTGTCTTCACTGAAATACAAAAAATTAGCTGGCTGTGGCGGCGGCTGCCTGTAGGCCTGGCTACTTCCGAGGCTGAGGCAGGAGAATTGCTTGAACCCAGGAGGCGGAGGTTGCAGAAAGCCGAGATCACTGCCACTAAACTTCAGCCTGCGCAACAGAGCAAGGCTCTGTCTCCAAAACAAAGTCTCTTTTTCTAAATGCTTATAAATAGCATCAGAAATAAAAGTCAGTTCCATCCACCATTGGATACAGAAAGAGGCCATGACAGGCATGCATATATATATATATATATATATATATATATATATATATATATATAATTTTACCCCATTTTCTGGCAGTTCTAAAACCTGGAAACACAATGTCACAAAGTCAAAACACCAGAAGTCTAATGGTATTATTTTTTATTAAGACATTTATGGGTCAGTTAGCCCTAGGAATCTCTCTAGTGTCTACATGGACAGAATATATGGGTTGTGAATCAACAGGAAAGAAATTAAGACTCTAAACGAAAGGAATTATAACCTTTCTCATAAGCTGTTTAACATTTCAATGTTTTGTTTTGTTTTGTTTTGTTTTGAGATGGAGTTTTCGCTCTTGTTACCCAGGCTGGAGTGCAATGGCGTGATCTCGGCTCACCGCAACCTCCGCCTCCTGGGTTCAGGCAATTCTCCTGCCTCAGCCTCCTGAGTAGCTGGGATTACAGGCACGCACCACCATACCCAGCTGATTTTTTGTATTTTTAGTAGAGACGGGGTTTCACTATGTTGACCAGGGTGGTCTCGATCTCTTGACCTCGTGATCCACCCGCCTCGGCCTCCCAAAGTGCTGGGATTACAGGCGTGAGCCATCACATCCAGCACATTTCAATGTTTTAAAATACACTTGCGGGCCGGGCGCGGTGGCTCAAGCCTGTAATCCCAGCACTTTGGGAGGCCGAGGCGGGTGGATCGCGAGGTCAAGAGATCGAGACCATCCCGGTCAACATGGTGAAACCCCGTCTCTACTAAAAATACAAAAAATTAGCTGGGTATGGTGGTGCGTGCCTGTAATCCCAGCTACTCAGGAGGCTGAGGCAGGAGAATTGCCTGAACCCAGGAGGCGGAGGTTGCGGTGAGCCGAGATCGCGCCATTGCACTCCAGCCTGGGTAACAAGAACGAGACTCCGTCTCAAAAAATAAAATAAAATAAAATAAAATAAAATACACTTGCGGTACTAAAGAAAACATCTAATTCCTTTTGTTATGTTCCTGTTTGTAAAAAATGCTTTCTAAAAACCAAATAAACCCTCATTAGTAATAGTTCTAAGATTAACAAATGTATCCTTTCCAAGAAGGGATTAACTTTATGGAGAGCATAAAGTTAATATCTCACAGGCTTGCACCTGATCAATTTGATTTTTTTTTTTTTTTTTTCTGAGACAGAGTCTTGCTCTGTCACCCAGGCAGGCTGGAGTATAGTGGCACAATCTTGGCTCACTGCAAACTCCACCTCCCAGGTTCAAGTGATTCTCCTGCCTCAGCCTCTCATGTAGCTGGGATTATAGGTGCACACCACCAGGCCCAGCTAAGTTTTGTATTTTTAATAGAGATGGGGTTTCACCATGTTGGGCAGACTGGAACACCTCAGCCTCCTGAAGTGCTAGGATTAGAGGCATGAGCCACCACACCCAGCCTCAACTTGATTTTAATGAATGAATTTAACCCCAAAGAAAAATGTACAGTTGGTGACCGGGCATGACAGCTTATGCCTATAAACCCAGCACTTTGGAAGGCTGAGGCAGACGGATCATGAGGTCAGGAGTTGAAGAGCATCCAGGCCAACATGGTAAAACCCCATTTCTCTAAAAACACAAAAATTAGCTGGGTATGGTCGCGTGGACCTGCAGTCCCAGCTACTCAAGAGGCTGAGGTTAGGAGAATCGCTTGAACCTGGGAGGTGGAGGTTGCAGTGAGCCAAAATTGTGCCACTGTACTCCAGCCCGGTGACAGGAAAGACTCCATCTCAAAAAAAGAAAAAGAAAAGAAAAATGTACAGTTGGAGAGGCAGACTGTTAGCATTCTTTCTTCCATCTGTAATTATCTTTCATTCCCTCCAAAACGTCCACAAGAAACTGGAAGCCAAAGAGATTAAACTAGAAACTCAAGTATTCCTAGCTTCCAAATGTAGAAAACTGAAATTCAGTTTTTTTTTTTCCCAACCTCTACCTCCTGAGTTCAAGTGATTCTTATGCCTCAGACTCCCAAATGGCTGGGATTATAGGTGTGCACCACCATGCCCAGCTAATTTTTGTATTTTTAGTAGAGATAGGGTTTCATCATGTTACCCAGACTGGTCTCAAACTCCTGAGCTCAAGTGATCTGCCTACCTCAGCCTCCTAAAGGGCTGGGATTACTACAGGTGTGAGCCACCAGACCCAGTCTTTGAAATTAAGTTTTTTGGTTCTGTTTGATGTGACTACACCTACTAAAAAGGATGGAAGAGGGTCTACCAGAGCAAGAACTAGAAACTGAAAAGAGAACTTAAATTTATTTTTGGCTACTAAACAGTTCATGAATTCATTCATTCAACTAATTTACATGGAGAACCTACTTGTATGTTGGGCTCTGCACTTGGTATGGAAGATTACAGCAAAAATGAGACACAAACTCATAACTATTAGTGGAATTACTCAAAGCAATATTATACTGTGATAGTTTACCTTATAAACATACAGTATATTATTCCAAGAACAAGAATGTGTTGTCTTTCTCATTCATTTTTAAAATCTTTAAAATGAAGGTAATAGTACTGAGAAAAAAGATAGCAGCAGAAACATAACATTATGAAATCAGAAAAGACCGAACTCACTTTTGTTATACACTTCAAACACTATTCCCAAATAATACAAAATAACATCAAACTATGGTGTAAATGAAATACCACATCTCTGAATATAACTATATACACATCCACACTGTCACTATAGAAAAATGTCAAAAACAGCCAGGCATGGTGGCTCACACCTGTAATTCCAGCACTTTGGGAGGCTAAGGCAGGTAGGTCACAAAGTCAGAAGTTCGAGACCAGCTCGGCCAACATAGTGAAACCCCATCTCTACTAAAAATACAAAAATTAGCTGGGCATGGTGGCACATGCCTGTAATCCCAGTTACTCGGTAGGCTGAGGCAGGAGAATCGCTTGAACCTGGGAAGCGGAGATTGCGGTGAGCCAAGATCGTGCCACTACACTACAGTCTAGGCAATAGAGCAAGACTCTATCTAAAAAAAAAAAAAAAGAAGAAGAAGAAGAAAGAAAGAAGAAGAAAAATGTCAAAAACTTAATTTGGATTATTTATTTATTTATTTATTTATTTTTGAGATGGAGTCTCTCACTCTGTCATCCAGGCTGGAGTGCAGAGATGCGATCTTGGCTCACTGTAACCTCCACTTCTTGGGTTCAAGTGATTATCCTGCTTCAGACTCCCAAGTAATTGGGATTACAGGCATGTGCCACCATGCCCAGCTAATTTTTTATATTTTTAGTAGTGACAGGGTTTCACCATGTTGGCCAGGCTGGTCTCAAACTCCTGACCTCAGGTGATCCACTTGCCTCAGCTTCCCAAAGTGCTGGGATTACAGGCATGAGCCACCATGCTTGGCCTGGATATTTTTAATTGGATTACTTTTACTTTACCAAAAAATTAGTTGATTTGTTTGATCACTGAATTGACCGGTTGTTTTGATATTTTACTTAGAGAACCTTAAAGCTAGCCAAAAATTGTTAGATTTGTAAGACTTTTGCCTTAAAAATGATAAAATACATTAGCTAAATAATTCATCCCAAAACAAATTATTTGTACTCAGATTTTGTGTGTTCCTACACAGCTTTGGGTAGGGACTGTATTTTATATTTTGTATCTCCCACTGTGTTAAGCACAACAAAACACACAAAATATATACTATTTAATCAATTAGTCCTCTTATAATTTTCACGAATCCCTGATTTTATTCTCAAATAGAAATAATTTTCTAGTGCTCAGATATAAATCCTAAAAGATGTTTGCTTAAATATAACTTCATTAAACAGGAATTAATGCTATTTTACAAAGCTTTTTCATAGCTCTACACATCTTTCACGGAATCCATCAGGATTTTGTGCCACAAGCTAACAAGAGAAGAATTTTCCAGTCCAGTATGTGTTTACTGCTGTTGGTGCCACTTTAAAGAAGAAGGCATTGTACCCTGTATCTACTGCCAATACAAGTGACTTCATGTCTATTCCTGTTTTAGTAAAGGACAATCTGTACTATGCACTACCATTTCAAATGCACAAGGGAGAAACATCATCCTTTGTCATAAAATGTCATCTGAAAAATGAACCACCATCAATTCCAAGTCTAGCTAATTTACATAAATCATACTTGTTTAATAGTCCTATTAATTCTGGGGCTTTCTTGCTAGAGTGGTAGTATGTTAGTACCCTGTATTTTAAGTGCTTAAAAGCTAAATATATAGAACTTGCCAGGGCTGTACAAGTACAGCCAAAATAGAAATGTTCCTTTCAACTATTACTACTTAATTCTGCTTTATTCAAGCTAACAATTGCATGTAAACATTCTTATTATGTTTTAATTTCAGCAACACAACTCAGAACATGCACGACTGCAAGTTCCTACATCACAAGTAAGGTAAAAATTTTTTAATTTTAAAGAAATGTATGTTTTCCTACCTAAAATATTTTCAGCTTAAAAATGTAATACTTACAAAGCCCTCAAGCCTACTCTATATCTTTTAAAAAATACAATGTGTATTTTCTAACGTCGGAGAAGACGATCAAAATTTTGATGTTAATTATCAAAACTATCACAGGGTAATTTTTTTACTGTTTTGGTCAAATAAGCCAGGACCATACTTCCATATTAAACAATTTTCTCATGATAATGGAGACCCAATTCTAATTATACAATTGCTGGTGACAAGAATAATCTACTGAGTACTGGGCATTTTAAGAGCCCCATTTTTTCATCAATTCATGGCACTGTAAAAGAGAAACTAAGATGTACAATTTGTACCAGATGTTTCTAAATTGCTATTATTTCTAATAGTCATCAAATATGCCACAGCAAATAAATACAGCCCTAAGGCCTCTCTCTATTGTTATTATACCATCAGATCAAACAGTAGATTCTGTGGTTTCAAATTTGATGGCTAGGCCAGGCGCAGTGGTTCACGCCTATAATCTAGTCAGGAGTTCAAGACCAGCCTGACCAACAAGGTAAAACCCTGTCTCTACTAAAAATACAAAATTAGCTGGGAGCAGTGGCGCATGCCTATAATCCCAGCTATTCAAGGAGGCTGAGGCAGGAAAATGCAACCCAGGAGGCAGAGGTTGCAGTGAGCCAAGATTGGGCCACTGCACTCCAGCCTGAAAGACGAGAACGAAACTCTGTCTCAAAAAAAAAAAAAAAAAAAAATCGATGGCTGAACTATATTTGTGCAAAGTGAAAAGCAATGACAATGTTTATGCATAGTTGTTACCAAAATATTTTTGTAGAAGTAGATCATCCTCAAGGGGAACTGTGAATGATCAAGATGCAATCCAGGAGAAGTTTTACCCACCACGTTTCATTCAAGTACCAGAGAACATGTCGATTGATGAAGGAAGATTCTGCAGAATGGACTTCAAAGTAAGAGAAGAGTTCAAAAGTAATGGAGGGAAATTAACAATAGGGTACTAAGTTTTGAAAATGTCCATTTCCTACTTTATAGTTTGCAAAGCAGTACGTACAATGGACAAGAACACAAATTCTGAAGTCAAAGTGATGTGGGTTTGAATTCTGGCTCTGCCACCTTCCAGCTAAGCAACCTAACACAAGTCATTTAACCTCTCTGTGCTTTCGTCTAATCTGTAAAGTGGGATAACAAATACACCAAAAAGTTATGAGGATTAACCAAGTAAATAGGTATAATAATAAATACCTTTGTAAGTGAAGCTATCAGAACAATAGAATTTCTAAAGTATAATGCCTTTTATTTATTTATTTATTTTTCGAGACAGGGTCTTGCTCTGTCACCCAGGCTGGAGTGCAATGGCACCATCTCAGTTCACTGCAACCTCCATCTCCCAGGCTAAAGCCATCCTTCCACCTTAGCCTCCCTAGTAGCTGAAACTACAGGTGCACACCACCACACCCAGCTGGTCTAGAATTCCTGGGCTCAAGGCAATCCACTCGCCTTGGCTTCCCAAAGTGTTGGGATTACAGGCATGAGCCACTGTGCCCAGCCTTAAAGTATTACGTCTCTCCAATTCTCCTCTATCAAGAAATTCAAGCCACCTTGCTTTCTCTTGGCCTAAAAGAGTCCCTCAGACTAGAATAGGTCTTTAGAAGAGGCTATATTTTTATTGTTCTCATTTTGGAGAATTTTTCCTTATAAAATTTTTTCCAGATTCCTTATGAACTATATATAGTGTCAAAGCTTTGGATTTCATTGTTAAACGTTTATGTAAAAACAGTCAACGAATTGCCATTTATATGCCAAAATACAGCTCAAGAACACTCTGTTTTAGGAAAGTTACTCATTAGATCAGCAAGCTTCACATATATATGCCTCTGGAACTTCATTTGCGGTCACATTTAGCCAGAAAAGCCATAAGACTTCCATATTCCTGACGGAAACCAACATAACATAAATTAATGTTCTAAACATAGTAAATAAGAGTTTGTAAAGAGACTGAGGTTGCATGTGAAAGAGTTATGGTTTGAGATAGTCTACAGGGATCTTAGTTTCCAATGTTTTGTTTAAAAAAATTATAAATACCTTTTTGAGCTCCTGCTTTGCATTTCAATCACAAACCCAGGGATTGTTTAAATTCATAATGGAAGAATAGGTTACAGTGATGTTATACTTTAAAATTCTGCCATCTCCTTGTATTTTTCTTTCTAGGTGAGTGGACTGCCAGCTCCTGATGTGTCATGGTATCTAAATGGAAGACCAGTTCAATCAGATGATTTGCACAAAATGATAGTGTCTGAGAAGGGTCTTCATTCACTCATCTTTGAAGTAGTCAGAGCTTCAGATGCAGGAGACTATGTATGTGTTGCCAAGAATAGAGCAGGAGAAGCCACCTTTACTGTGCAGCTGGATGTCCTTGGTAAGCAGACCCTTGAGAACGCCTTAAAATCCAGAAGTATTTAAAAAAGAATGTATTTTAAAAGAAAAGCCCAGCAGACTTCATATTTAAGGTTAATGTCTACATAACCTATTAGAATGCTCATTTTTATCTACAAACCACAGAATATATGTATTTTATATATATATACACATACGCACACACATACATAAACACACATATATGTATATACACACACATATATATACACACACACATATATATCTATTATATATGTATAAAAGAAAGTCAGTGAAACTAGAATGACAGATCTACCACCAAAGCTTTGTAACTGTAGAGTCTCAAAATGAAAATCTTAGTCTAATCATTTCTCTAATCTTCATTTCTCCAAAATGAGGATAATAAAAATAACCAATCTGACTCATAATATTACAGAATTATCATAATTTGTCATAATATTAAGTACATAGTTTAAAAGTGAAGAGTAGGCTGGGTATAGTGACTCAGGCCTGTAATCCTAACACTTTAAGAGGCGCCAGGGTGGGAGGATCACTTGAGCCAAGGAGTTTTGAGACCAGCCAGGGTAATAAATAGCAAGACCTTCTTTGTCTCTACAGAAAATAAAAAAATTAGCTGGGCATAGTGGTGTACACCTATAGTCCCAGCTACCAGAGAGGCTACGGCAGGAGGATAGCTTGAGCCTGGAGTTTGAGGTTACAGTGAGCTCTGATTGTACCACTGCACTCAGGCCTGCGTGACAGAGTGAGACCTTGTTTAAAAAAATTTCTTAAAAAAAAAGAGTAAACATCAGCTTTTAGCCTTAGACTATGTCCTCTTTACTAGGAAACTAGTGTCTAATTATAACCAAAACAGGCCCACTTGCTTTAGAAAACAGGTATGACTAAATTTATGTCTCAAATCTGTCTTAAATAGGGCAGCTCTTATAGAACTGGTGTCTGGTTTTGAAATTTTACACTTTAAGTGCTTTAAATATACAGGTTGAGTATCCCTAATCCAAAAACTGAAATCCAAGATGTTCCAAAATTGACACGACACACACAGGAAATGTTCATTAGCGCATTCTGGATTTTCAGATTAAAGACGTTCAACAAGTATAAAGCTAATATTCTAAAATTTTTTAAAAAATCAGAAATTAGCCGGGTGCGGTGGCTCAAGCCTGTAATCCCAGCACATTGGGAGGCCGAGGCGGGTGGATCATGAGGTCAAGAGATCGAGACCATCCAGGTCAACATGGTGAAACTCCGTCTCTACTAAAATACAAAAAATTAGCTGGGCATGGTGGCGCGTGCCTGTAATCCCAGCTACTCAGGAGGCTGAGGTAGGAGAATTGCCTGAACCCAGGAGGCGGAGGTTGCGGTGAGCCGAGATCGCGCCATTGCACTCCAGCCTGGGTAACAAGAGCGAAACTCCGTCTCAAAAAAAAAAAAAAAAAAAAAAATCAGAAATTAAAACACTTCTAGTCCCAAGCATCTCAGATAATGGATACTCAACCCATACCATATTTTTAATACTTTAAGACATTGTATATTGCATTAGAGACATTTTGCTATAATTCATTGTTTATTATATAAGTTTGATTGGATTAAAGGATAAGCTATTTTCTTGAGTTTATATTCTGCCCAGATCAATACAAAATCTTTAAGACAATTCCATAATATACCAAAGGGCCTCAATCTCAGGGAAAAACTGGTGAGCTGGAAATTTTCAAAAACACATACAATTTAACTGATTAAAGCTTAGGCAAATTCTATTTGTACAATGGCTTCTGAAATACTATAATAGTAGAACTGAAAGAGTTCTTGGCTGTCATTTGTTCAATTTCATTTCTCCTTCAGAAAAACCAGGGTTATGGTACTGAACTATCATTTCCTCTTTCCCCTCAGGTAGTTGAAAATAAGGTCATAATAATTACTGACATTCCCATATTCCTTCACAGCTTACAAAGCATCTCTTTGTTTATTATCTCATTTGTTCCTTACAATTATTTTATGTGGTAGGCACAACAGTCACTACTACCTGGATTTTTTTTTTTTTAACTATAGATAAAACTGAGGATTCGAGAAACTAAATAAAATTTTACCAATTTGGCATGGCTTGTGGAGCCAAAAGGTAATCTGAACCCAAGTTATCTGATACTCTTTCCATCACTCATGCTGCCTCCCTACAGATGAGATGATAAAGAGCATAACTTAAATTTGGTCCAGGCGCAGTGGCTCATGCCTGTAATCCCAGCACTTTGGAAGGCTGAGGTGGGCAGATCACTTGAGGCCAGGAGTTAAGAGATCAGCCTGGCCAACACAGCAAAAACCTGTGTCCACTAAAAAAAATACAGAAATTTGCTGGGTGTGGTGCACGTCTGTAATCTCAGCTACTCAGGAGGCTGAGGCAGGAGAACTCCTTGAACCCAGGAGGTGGAGGTTGCAGTAAGTCAAGATCGCACCACTGCACTCCTGAAAAGCAAGACTCCACCTCAAGAAAAAAAGAATGTGACTTAAATTTGAATGAAATATAATTATCTGATTATCAATTCAATGAATCATTACATTACAGTTTAGAATTCTGAATGGTATAATAAAATAGTATTGCATATCTTTTTAACTAAAAATTTCTAATTCTGTTGCTGTTGTTTTTTAACATTTTAATATTAACATACAAATTTCATCATGTCTTGGTTTGATTTAATGCCTTTTTATAATATTTTAAATACTTGAATTTTTGTATTAATATATAGCAAAAGAACATAAAAGAGCACCAATGTTTATCTACAAACCACAGAGCAAAAAAGTTTTAGAGGGAGACTCAGTGAAACTAGAATGCCAGATCTCTGCTATACCTCCACCAAAGCTTTTCTGGAAAAGAAATAATGAAATGGTACAATTCAACACTGACCGAATAAGGTAGGATATGCATTTCTAGACTTACTATAGTTTATTTACTTACTATAGTTTATTTCCAGCTATACTTTTTAACATGCATTATAAATGGCATGTATTTATCTCAATTTGTCTAGTTTTCAAAACATTAAAGAAAAATAAAATATATATTAGATGATAAATATTAAAAAAAAACTTCAAAAAGCCAGATTCCACTAATCGGAAATGTAAGCCATAAAGTAAACTAGGATTTATCTTTTATCAAGGATGATGAAAGATGGCTCAAGGACACAAATGACATAAACCAGATTAAGTGGAGGATGTTGTCTCTTTTTTTTTTTTTTTTTTCTTTACAAAGAGCTTCAGCCTTTATTAACAAAGGAGGAAGTAGAAGACAGATAAGGGAACAGGTCAGGACCCCTCCTTTCCCCTATACATACACATAAATACAAACACAGAAACAACAGAGTGAATGACAGGGACCATCAGATCAGGGGATAGATTGAAGGGCAGAGGGAGACAGCACCCAAGTGGGAATCTTTAATTCAAGAAGACTAATAGCTATTTGGCAATAAATAGATACAGCTTCGGAATTTTCAAATGCTTCTTTTTCTTCTTAGTCTGACTGTAGGTCAGAGACATCCACTTCACATAAATAATTCCTATACTTTCATTTCTTAAAAAATTTTTTTCAGCTTATATCAAGATAACACTGGAAGAGTTACTTTACTGATAAAAGATGTAAACAAGAAAGATGCTGGGTGGTATACTGTGTCAGCAGTTAATGAAGCTGGAGTGACCACATGTAACACAAGATTAGACGTTACAGGTATGTCATACTATTAACCAAAGTATTACAAGGCATTTTAACTAGGAAGATTTAATAAGAAATGCAAATCCCAGCAGAGTATAAAATTTGAGAGATTTTCCCCATATATAATCAGTTTTTGGTTCTTTTTTCTTTTCCTGTCTGATAATAAATACCTAGTATGGCAAATTTGGTTAGAACAGGTTTTCTGAATCAACTTTTATATGATCTATTTCAGCACGTCCAAACCAAACTCTTCCAGCTCCTAAGCAGTTACGGGTTCGACCAACCTTCAGCAAATATTTAGCACTTAACGGGAAAGGTTTGGATGTGAAACAAGCTTTTAACCCAGAAGGAGAGTTTCAGCGTTTGGCAGCTCAATCTGGACTCTATGAAAGCGAAGAACTTTAGTAACTTTACCAACACTGGAAAACAGCCAACTATATACCATTAGTAATATATTTGATTACATTTTTTGAAATTAATCCATAGCTGTATTAACAGATTATGGTTTTAATTAGGTAATATAGTTAATATATATTTATAATATTATTTATCCTTTGACTCTTGCACATTCTATCTACTCTTCTGATTTGTGAAGCCTACAGAAAATCTGGGTATATGGATTTTTAACTGTAGAAGATGATCTTAAAATGCAGGATTTTAACATTTAAGTCATACACATTTAACAATTACAGTTCATAAATTAATATCAATTTTTAAACACATCTAATACTTGTAATAAGGTTTCCTGGTACTGCTTTCTAAACACTGTTTTACCTGTTTTCTCTTGTAGGAATACTAACACGGTATAGATTATCTGAGTGTTCCACAGTTTTATGTCAAAAGAGAATAAAATTCAATTATTTAAAACAGACTGTCTCCTCTTCACAAAAGACTAGATCTGTAAAATAAAACTCCACTCAGCAAAACCTATGAATAACAAGTTCCAAAAGAGCAATATTATATTCTAGAACAGTGTGAAGCTCACTTACAGCTCAGCCAATTCCTCTAGAAACTGAGCTAGACTTTCCATGGTTTGCACTTCAAAGGCAACCACAATAAATTATGACTGCATCTACTGAATTATGATTTTGTTTTAACCAAATAGGTCTCTAATTCTTCAGGATTTTTTGGTCTGTTATGCTCAAAGGAATAAGAATAGTCTCATGCTTGCCTCAGCAACACATATACTAAAATTGGAACAATATAAAGGAGTAAGAATGGTCTCCAGAGGTTGCCTGCTTAATTCTCATAGTTAATGTAAACTTGACAGTCCTGTAGTCCCAGCTGCTCGGAGAGGTTGAGCTGGGGATTCCTTAATTTGAGGCCAGACTGGGAAACATAGCGAGACTGCATCTTTTAAAATTATTATCGGCCGGTGGCGGTGGCTCACGTCTGTACCCTCAGCACTTTGGGAGGCCCTCAGCACTTTGGGAGGCCGAGGCGGGCGGGATCACCTGAGGTCAGGAGTTCAAGACCAGCCTGGCCAACACGGTGAAACCCTGTCTTAAAAATAAAATAAAATTATTATCATGTAATGCCTATATATGGGTGTTTTTCCTCCAATAATTTCAATTTCAGATAACCTGTTACATTAGAAAGCATAATTTTGTGAGCAGCTGAGACTCCCAGTACGGGAAAGCCCAAATCCTTTTGTTAAAACTATTCTAAGGCTCTTTTTTTTCCTCAGGCCTCTAGTTTCTTCTAGTTCACTGGCTGTCAGCCTTTTGCGAGGCCTCTCCTGTTCCTCTTATCAATGGTAGTTTTTGACCCTCACTACTGTGTGGCCTAGTTTTGCTTTTTATCTACACATAAAACAGCATTTATCGACATCAGTCTACATCTCTTTCAGGGAAATAACAAAAGTGGCTTTATCTTTTACTTTAAAACTATGTAGTGGTTTTCTTTGCAGGTTTTCCTGGAGCCTTTGGACTGGATTCCATTTTATTTTCCTTTTTATCAACACAAGAATCCGTCCTGTCTTACATGCTAGAGGGCTTTTGGCTGCCTTAATTTACAGCCTAATTAGTTTGGCCTTTTCTATAGCTGGTTTACCAACCTTCTCATCTTTGCAAAGCTTCTGGGTCAGATGTGGGTCTAGCCTCCCAAGGACTCGTTTTCGCCTGCCCTTTCACATAATCACTGCAGGGTTTTTCATCTATTTTAACATCGGGTGGGGCAGGGGAGTGGAAGCTACTTCCTGCAACACCTCTCGGTTAATAACCAGTTTCTGTAAGTAGCAGCAGCAGCAGTGTGGGGTCACGGTTAGGCATTCAGGCTTGGGCATCCAACAGACTTGGCCCCAACTTTCAGTGAATTATTTCATTTCTCAGCGTCTCGGTTTCTGCAGGCCTAAAATGAGGACAAAAATACCTACCTTTCACGGAGGTGGACGCGGAGACTAAACAAGGCGATAAATGTTAAAGACATTCGAGAAAGAGAAGCCCGTGATAATGAGTGACTGCGATTTTTAGGCCCACAGCCAGGTTATTTCCAGAAGCTGGCCCTCCACACCAGACCCTGCCGCGCAGCCGCGGTGGCGACTCGTCGAGTCGCTCGCAGCCCAGGAGGAGCTGGGGCCTCGCGCAGGCGTCAGAGCCGAGCAGCGCGCTCCGGAAGACTAGCGCGCAGGCGCCGCGGCGTCGGGCGGACGAACCGGCGGTGCTGTCTGGGTCCTCCATGGCTGAGGCGTCGCGTTGGCACCGAGGCGGTGAGGGATGCTCCTAAGGAGTGGGAGGGACAGGGGCGGTATGGCAATTCCAGACACCCTGGAAGGAACTCTGCGGCCCCAAATTCATGTGAGAGATGTGACCGGCGACACCTTTAGCCCTCACAGCCTCCCCTGGAGAAACGGAGAGGGACAGATGGTCCCATTGCACCGACGGGAAAACTGAATCCCTGGGCGCCGTGGCACTCCCCTCTTGCCGGAGGCTCGAGATGGGCGTTGCCACCTGCTGTCTAGTGGCCGTCGCTAGGCCGGTCTCTAAAGTCCTTTGTTGATCTGGGGAATCGTGACCTTGACAGAATTCAAGCCGGGGCGCTCTTTCCCCCTCCAGCCTTCCCAAGGAGCAGTATTGAGGGTGGAGAAAACGGTTAGGACAGATGAGGGGTTTTGCTTGTTTTGTAATTTGCTTTTTCATCTTAAGACAGGACTGGTGAGAAGACATCATGATATAAAATCTGTTATTAATAGTATATAGTCAAAAAATGACGACCCGCTTACCCTGATGGGAAAATTTAGTAATTATCCCTGCCTCGTAAAACTAAGAATTGAAAAATAGCTAGAAGCTATTGGAGCTTTCCTCCTCTCAATGTAATGACTAAAAGTGGTTGTGGTTTTTCCATTATTGTCACTTAAAAACATTACAAATTACATAATAATGTAAGGAAAAATTTTGTCTTATATCTCACAGGGACTTCGAAACATAAGCTGCATTACAGAAAGGATGTAGAAATTAGAACCACACTTCAGGAGTTGTTACTCTACTTTATTTTTTTAATAAACCTATGTATATGTAAGTACACGGATATAAATAAAGATGCTGTTTGAACTAAGAAGTTAAAATGTGGAGATGAAAAATAAAACATAAAGACTTCAAAACCTTAAGCTGTGAGGCTACTAAAACTCAAAATATAGTGACACAGTTTACACATAATCTTAAATTCATTTAGATTCATTTCATTTAGAAATTGACTATTTCCAGTTCTTAAGGGGCAAAATTTTACATCGCATATATAAGAAGCTTCCATAGTCAATATTGATTGAATATAATTATTCCTTTCATTTGGCAATTCTATCCAGAACATAATTCATCCCTTGGGCTGGCAACTGCAAGTTTATTTTGTTGAGAGTCATATAGACACATCAACTGAGTTTTATAAATCAATGTACAAATGAGGCCAAAGTTCATCTTGGTGTCTGCCATTAGCTTAGTTCTTTTCACTGACCTAATGCAGTTAAAAAAATATATATGTTTGTGCTGAGTCAATGCAAATCATTAGGAAGGACTGGGAAAACATCTCAACCTGCATTCCACCTATCTGTGGGTCAATAGCATTGGCTTAATATGTGAAGAGGAGTATTAAAGAGCGTTTGTCTTTATGGCCACCCAATATACAGTTGATGAAAGCACGAATTTATCTCATGTTGCTATTTGCTACACACTGGAAATTGTATAGCAATTAAGTAATTAATTGGTGGTGTAGGGGTAAGTTCGAGTTCCATCTTGATTAAAAAGACAACTATAAAATTAGCCGGGTATGGTGGCACACACCTGTAGTCCTAGCTACCCAGGAGGCTGAGGTGGAGGACTGCTTGAGCACAGGAGGTCCAGGCTGCAGTGAGCTTTTACTGCAGTGACTGCACTCCAGCCTGGGTGACAGGACAGGCTGACACCCTGTCTCAAGAAAAAAAAAAGAAAAAGAAAAAAGAACTGTAGCCAACTTTATAAATTAAGATATCTTAGACTGCTTTATAAAAGCTTAGTTATGAAAACTACATGCTTACTACAGAACATTTGAAAATGTTAAAAATTAAAAGATTACATATCATCTTGTTATTCAGAGGTTTTTAAAGAACACTTGTTTATATATAATAAAGAAAGCAACCTGAATCTCCATTTATAATATGATTTTTTTTTCTTTTTTTTTTTTGAGATAGAGTCTCACTCTGTCACCCAGGCTGGAGTGCATTGGCATGATCTCAGCTCACCGCAACCTCCACCTCCCGGGTTCAAGTGATTCTCCTGCCTCAGCCTCCCAGGTAGCTGGGATTACAGGCCTGTGCCACCACACCCGACTAATTCTGTAAATTTTTAGTAGAGATGGGGTTTCACCATGTTGGTCAGGCTGGTCTTGAACTCCCGACCTCAAGTGATCCACCTCAGCCTCTCAAAGTGCTGAGATTACAGGTGTGACACCACACCCAGCCACTAGTTAATATTTTTTAAAAACTCATGTGCCAAAACAGTTTTAAATGTTCTATGTGCATCATCTCACTTCTCACAACAAAACTAGGAGGTAAGAGATACTATCCCTGTAATGGGACTCAAACCCTTATCTGTCTGAATTTAAAGTCTTTATAACCTTAACCATTCACCGTACTATACTGCCTTACTCTCATGTAGAGAAAAAGCCAACTTGCAGAATAGTGTGTATAATGTCTCCTCATTTTTATAAAAATAAATTTATTTTCTTTATAAATGTGTATGCATAAAGAAAAATCTGAAGAATATATAATAAAGTTTAATTTTCAAAACAAAATTGAGAACAAAATAGAACATTTTTAATCCTGATAAGTTTTTAAATGTAAATTATTAAACAATTTTTTTAAACAAAAAATTCTTCTCCTTAGTGACTTTTGGGATGGTAAACCCACATACGTATTACTTAAACAAAGTTATGTCATCTCTATTTTTGGACACTTCTGTGCCTGGTGAAGAAAGAACCAACTTTAAGTCTATTCGCAGCATAACTGATTTTTGGAAGGTAAAGTATCATGTGACTGTGGATGAAGTAGATTTAGGTAGTCCATGAACTCTTGGCATACATAGTGAGTACCCAATGAATATCTTTTGAAGAAACAAGTAAAAATAAATATCATTTCTTTAAACCATTAGAAACAACCAACAAGTAAGTGTTTATTGAGAGCCTATGTTCTCATTGTGATACTATTCTTGTAATTTTTTAAAAATTGATTTTTTGGGCTAGGCATGGTGGCTCACACCTGAAATCCCAGCACTTTGGTTTGGGAGGCTGAGGCGGATGGATCACCTGAGATCAGGAGGGTCGAGACCAGCCTGACCAACATGGTAAAACCCTGTCTCTACTAAAAAATATAAAAATTAGCCGGGTGTAGTGGTGGGCACCTGTAATCCCAGCTACTGTGGAGGCTGAGGCAGGAGAATCACTTGTACCCAGGAGGCGGAGATTGCAGTGAGCCAAGATTCCACCATTGCACTCCAGCCTGGGCAACAGAGCAAGACTCCGTCAAAAAAAAAATTGATTTTTTTTTAAACATTCTCATTTCATTTGTTAAATAGAAGACTTGCATCTTATGTGAGGGTTAAGATCTAGTCAGTCTATAATTTTGTATAGTGAAATATACTCTTAAAAAGTTCTTTAATTGCCCAGACAGTGTAATACATGTGGTTTTGGCATACAACCTTTTACTGTGTATTTGTGTTTCAGTAATATTCAGTATATAACAAAAAGTACATATAAGAATATCATGGTGTTTTTACTTACGTAAGGGAATCATTCCTTCAGCATTGGAATAGACTTGCTTTTTCCATTACATTTAACGTAACAACATGCTCACATTATGAGGAAAGAACAGTTAAGGGGACAGCAGTTTCAGCTGTCCCAGGACACAAAACCTGGCATATGCACATTGGGGCATATAAGAACAAGGCAGTTAGAGAAGGCTTCCAATGGTGATGACAATTTAGTTGCATTTTGAAGGATGAATCAGGGATGGATATTTTAGGACAAAGGAACAATATGTTCTATAAGTAATTCTGCATGTGGAGCTATGTTTGGTATTGTGGGCATGTGGAAGATGAGGTGGAAAAGGCCAAATTATGAATTGGACAAAGATCATATCATGAATGCTGTACCGGATTTTGAAACTTATCAAGGAGACAGGGTCATTTCTTGAAAGTGAGAGGGCAAGTGTGAGATGGCTAAATAATCCTAGCTGGTTAGGTGAAATAGGAAAGAATAAAAAAAGAAGTAGAGGTCACCCTGCCACTTTGTTACTGTGTTATCTGAAGCATGTATGTGGCTAGTGGCAGAGAAGACAAAAGGAGGAAATAAATGAACCCTGGGCTTGGGATCTCAGAACGAGCAGCAAGGGGCAGAGCCTGGAGTTGGAGGCACCATGGCCAGAGTTGAGGAGGAGAGTTGGGAGGAGATGTACAGACATCTTTGGGGTGAAGTCATGATGTATGGCTATGACCAGCTCTGATACTCATGTATTGGAAGAAAATTTTCAATTTACTCATATAAGGAGAGAAGAAGGGCTATGGGATTCAATGAGTTAATGCTCGTCAAGTGCTTAGAGCAAGGCCTAGTACACAGTACATGCTTAATGAGTGTTAACCATCCGAAGTAGCTTCATTAGCATTACCATTAATGATGGCTTGGTCAACAGTTTAATTTTCATACTCAAAATCTCTTATGCATAATGTTATGAATGTAGATTCTATTGACATGAAGATATTTTTTCCATGACATTTATTTTTCTATATGAAGTTTATGGAAGGACCCCTTTTGGAAGGTCTGTACTGGGATTCATGGTACAACAGCCATCAGCTGTATGATTTGAAGAACAGCAGTCGCATCTACTATGAGAACATACTTCTAGGAGTCCCCAGAGTTCGTCAACTAAAAGTCCGCAACAACACATGCAAAGTCTATTCATCTTTTCAGTCTTTGATAAGCGAATGTTATGGCAAATACACTTCTGCAAATGAAGACCTCTCTAACTTTGGCCTTACAAGTAATAGTGAGTAAGTAGCATAAAATTATACTGTAATTTTTTCTAGCATTTACCATTGTATCTTTTAGATATGTGTTTTCCAAGTAACGCCAGATGGGGCCGGGAAGGATAAGGAGATTGTTTCAACAGTAGTAAAAAAAAAAAAGAAGGAAGATTTGGAGATAATAGTGTTTAGAAAAGGAAAGGTGAACCTATTATTTTTGTTTATTTTAGGATGCAAAGTGTCTTCTTTTTTCTGACTTTGGTATATGAAGTGCTTAGTCATATTCGACACAGGGCAAAGCATCAATTTTTGCTTCTAAAATGGTCAATTAATCTGCTTTTCTGGCTGTGGCAAGATGCCCACAACACATCCCCAGGACAATTCAGGATCCTTAGTGGGTGTCTTAGATGTGCTCTGTCACTTCTCTCCTCTCTCACTCTGCCTTCCTTCAGTGATTTTTTCTTTACTGTCCCTACTAAAATGGGGCAGTTATGCTGTACAGGGACTGCATCTGATGATGCTTGCCAAAGATGCTTATGGCCATTATGGGGTGTTTTGTTTTGTTTTGTTTTGTTGAGAAGGAGTCTCACTATGTCACCCAGGCAGGAATGCAGTGGCACAATCTCAGCTCACCACAACCTCTGCCTCCCAGGTTCAAGCAATTCTCCTGCCTCAGCCTCTTGAGTAGCTGGGATTACAGGTGCATACCACCACACCCGGCTAATTTTTGTATTTTTCGTGGAGACGGGGTTTCACCATGTTAGCCAGGCTGGTCTCGAACTCCTGACCTTGTGCTGGAATTACCGGCATGAGCCACCGCACCCAGCCTGGCCACTGTGTTTCAAAGTGACTGAAGCTAGTGCTGGTGTAGACTCGTGTACATTTTATATTGAAAATGTGAGACTGGGCGTGGTGGCTCACACCTGTAATCCCACCATTTTAGGAAGCCGAGAAGGGATTACTTGAGGCCAGGAATTCAAGAGTAGCCTAGGCAACATACTGTGACCCAGTCTCTACAAAAAAATTTAAAAATTAGCCAGGTGTGATGGCACTAACCTGTAGTCCTAGCTACCCAGGAATCTGAGCCAGGAGGATCACTTAAGCACAGGAGGTTGAGGCTGCAGCAAGCTTTGATCACAGAGGGAGACCTTGTCCCAAAAAAAGAAAGAAAGAAAGAAAATGTGTAAACCCAATGCCACTGGCACTACCTCTCCTTGACACAGAAGCTGGTGGAATCAGTGCTACTCACTTTGTGCTTTTAGAGCTGTATGAAAATCATTGGTTCATGCTTGTAATCCCAGCAGTTTGGGAGGCTGAGGAAGGCAGATCATTTGAGGTCAGGAATTTGGGATCAGCCTGGCCAACATGGCGAAACTCTATCTCTACTAAAAACAAAACATGGTGGTAGGCGCCTGTAGTCCCAGCTACTCAGGAGACTGAGGCACAAGAATCACTTGAATCCAGAAGGTAAAGGTTGTGATGAACTGAGATCATGCCAATGTGCTCCAGCCTGGACAACAGTATAAGATTCAGTCTAAAAATATATATATATATATTTTTATATTTTATATTTCTATTTTATATTTTTATATATTTTTATGATTATATATTATACATATATAATTATATATAATATATAATATATAATATATAATTTTTTATTCTCTTCCATATAATTATTACATATATAATTATAATATATAATATATAATTATAATTATATAATTATATAAATGATTTTTTATTCTCTTCCATATTATATATATAATTATATATAATATATAATTATATCTATATTATAATTATATATATAAAATATGGAAGAGAATAAACCTTTTTGGAATTTAGTATTTATTAAAGTGATGCAAATATTTATGAAGGTCTACCCTTTTCTACTCATAATTTCCACTCTCCAGAAGCAATTACTTTTAGCTCTTTTACAGTTGTTTCTTCTAGTATATACTTTTTCTTTTTAAATAACATCCTTATACTGCTACCTTATACTTGATCTTACAGTTATGTTTTGTTTTTGTTTTTTTCTTTTTCTTCAGGGGCAGAATCTTACTCTCTTGCTCAGGCTGGAATGCAGTGGTGTAATCATAGTTCACTGCAGCCTCAAACTCCTGATTCAGGCAATCCTCTTGCCTCAGCCTGCTGAGTAGCAGCTAGGACTACAGGCATATAGCAACATTCCTGACTAGTTTGTTTTTTTTTTTTTTCCACTTTTTGTAAAAACAGGGTCTTTCTGTGTTACCCAGGCTGATCTCGAATTTCTGGCCTGAAGTAATCCTCCTGCCTTGCTCTCCCGAAGAGCTGGGATTACAGGCATGAGCCACTGCACCTGGCCTCTATTGTTTTTCTATCATGGAAGGTGATCTGTCATATAGCTCTCTTATTGCTACCCCCTCTGCACACATTATTTCTGTTCCTCTTAGCCTCTCAGTATAGTTACATCATAATTATTGTCAATCATTAGTCAATGTTTATGTTATAAATATGAGTGATCTGATTATATTTCCTTTTTTTTTAAGAGTTTAAGAAAGCAACATGATTATATTTCCTTTCTTAAAAACCTCTCTTGAACTCCCAGGATTAATCATTGCCGGGTTTTTCTGTTTGTTTCTTATTTGTAGGAGTTTTGAGTGTTCTTAAGGACTTGTATGATTCTTATAAATCTAATAAATTCATAAGTATGATGATACCTCTTTTTTTTGGGTGTGGGGGACAGGGTCTTGCTCTGTCACCCAAGCTGGAGTGCAATGAAGACCATAGCTCTCTGCCACCTTGACTTCCGGGGTTCAAGTAATCCTTCCACCTCAGCCTCCCAAGTAGCTGGGACTACAAGCACATGCCACCACACCCAGATAATTTTGTATTTCCTATAGAGATGGGATATCACCATGCTGCCCAGGCTGGTCTGGAACTCCTGGCTCAAGCAATTCACCCGCCCTAGCCTCCCAAAGTGCTGGAATTATAGGTGTACACCACAGCACCCAGCCCATTCTCTTAACTATTATAGTACTATTCACTTTCTTTCAACCCAAAATTACAAGATAAAGTAATTATTTACATATTTTAAATTGGAATCTAATCTTTTAGTTATTTTTATATTCCAGATTCTCATAATAAGTACAAATACTTTATTAAATACCAAAATTAACACTATCAATTGGGTTTATTTTACTATCTCTATACTTTACTGAAGTTGTAAGTTAATATCTGTTAATCTTCAACAATGAAAAAAGGATCAATTTGTACTTGTCTAAAATGTAAAATCACTAATTAAAAACAAAACTTGGAAGCTAGTAGACAGCTGGCATAACAGATTCCACTTAATAGTCATGTGTGGAGGCCGGGCACGGTGGCTCAAGCCTGTAATCCCAGCACTTTGGGAGGCTGAGGCGGGTGGATCACGAGGTCAGGAGATCGAGACCATCCTGGTCAACATGGTGAAACCTCGTCTCTACTAAAAATACAAAAAATTGGCTGGGCATGGTGGCGTGTGCCTGTAATCCCAGCTACTCAGGAGGCTGAGGCAGGAGAATTGCCTGAACCCAGGAGGCGGAGGTTGCGGTGAGCCGAGATTGTGCCATTGCACTCCAGCCTGGGTAACAAGAGCGAAACTCTGTCTCAAAAAAAAAAAAAAAAAAAAAATGTCATGTGTGGAAAACACTCAAAAATACAACTATGGAAGTTTCACTAAAACATAGGTACTTCTGGCCAGGTGTGGTCCCAGCACATGTTGCCATGCCCAGATAATTATTGAAAAATTATGGATTTTTGAAAAATTTTCTCATAGCACCTAGTCCAGTGGTGTTGCCTACCATAAGCATTAAAAAGAATACATTAAATTTAATTAAATATTAATCCTTCGAACTTAATCCTTAACACATTGTCTTGCTTTAAAATTACCATAATACTTATGAATTTACTACTGCTTTTTTAAAAACTACTACTTTTGTTTTTTTTTTGTTTGTTTGTTTGTTTTGAGATGGGGTCTGGCTCTGTTGCCTGGGCTGGAGAGCAGTGGTACGATCACAGCTCACTGCAGCTCAATTTCCTGGGCCCAAGCAATCTTCCTACTTCAGCCTCCTGAGTAGATGGGACTACAGGCACATGCCACCATGACTGGCTAGTTTTTGTATTTTTTTGTAGAGATAGGGCTTTACCACATTGCCCAGGCTAATCTTGAACTACTGGGCTCAAGGGATCTGCCTGCCTCAGCCCCCCAAAGAGTTGGGATTACAGGTGTGAGCCACCACACCAGGCCAAAAAACTACTACTTTTGAACAAAGATTAACTTAAATTCTTAGAATACTTCTCAGCTGGGCTTTCTCATTTCACCATTATTCTTTTTATGTCTAACAGATGGAGGTACTCTACTTCTAATACCAACTCCCCTTGGCACTGGGGATTTCTTGGTGTTTACCAAAATGGGGGATATATTTTCACTTTATCAAAATTAAAATCTGAAACAAAAAACAAGTTCATTGACCTTCGACTGAACAACTGGATCACAAGAGGGACCAGAGTTATTTTTATTGATTTTTCATTATATAATGCTAATGTAAATCTGTTTTGTATTATCAGGTGAGTGACTCAGAACTTTTTTTTTCATAGACAGTGGTCAGTGGCCTACAAAACTTCTTTATTAGTACAGTCAACGCTTGAACAACATGAGTTTGAACTACACAGGTTCCACTTAGATATGGATTTCAGTAAATATATTGGAAAAATTTTGGGACCTTTCTGACAATCTGAAAAAAATTCCCAAACCATGTAGCCTAGAAATACTGAAAATTAAGAAAAAGTTAAGTATGTTATGAATGAATAAAATACAGGTACTTATCTATTTTATCACTTACTATCATAAAATATATACGAATCTATTATAAGTTAAAATCTGTCAAAAACTTATGCACACAAACATGTCGCCATTTGTAGTCAAGAAAAATATAAACAAATGTAAAGATGCAACACTAAATCATAACTGCATAAAATTAACTAGAGTACACACTGTACTACTGTAATAATTTTGTAGCCATCTCCTGTTGCTATTGCAGTGAACTCTAGTGTTATAGCCATTTAAAGTGTTGTGTGATGTTCACCACCTTCACATAAGCAGTTCATCTCACCTTCACATAAGCTGTTCATCTCTCCAGTAAATTGCATATCTCAGGAAAAAAATGATCTCTCATAGTTCTTGTGTGTTTTTTATCACATCTAGTGCAATATCACGAACCTTTAATAACACCATGGGACCCATACAAAGTGCCACTAGTGATACTGGGGATGCTCCCGTGAAGCAGAGAAATGTCATGACATTACAAGAGAAAGTTTAATTACTTGTTATGTATCATAAATTGATGTCCGCAGCTAAAGTTGCCCACTATTTCAAGATAAATGAATCCAGAGACTAAAGATCATTGCCCTGGGGGTGGGGAAAAGCTACAAAGAACATTTATTAGGAAGAGAAGCAAGCACAAGGATTTAAGGCAGGAAGAAATAGGCCAACTGTAATGTTTTGTGCAAATTAAGGTCGGGTTTATCATCAGGACTACCCTTATCTATAAAACTGCTAACCCCCTAACCTTTAAGGGAAAAGATAAATACCAGCTTCCAATCTTTTGGTTGTACAACAAGAAAGCCTGGACAACAAAAACTGTTTCTCTGGATTGGTTCCATTGATGCTTTTTCCAGTGGTTCACTTATCCCCAAACACAACATCTAGATCAGGGGATCATGAGGACTTTTAAGGCTGATAACACACAGTACTTTACTCCAAAGAAAGGATTGTCGACACTACAGAAGAGAACCCCAACAGAAATCATGAAAGTGTGGAAGGATTCCATTATTGAAGATGCCATCATTGTTATTTTTAAAAAGCCGTGAAGCCATCAAACCTGAAACAATAAATTCCCACTGGAGAAAATTGTGTTCAGATGTGCACGACTCCACAGGATTTATGACAGAGACAATCAAAGAAATTATGAAAGAAATGTGGAGGGTATGGCAAAGAAAATGTGGGAGGGTAAAGGGTTTCAGGATACTGGTCATGGATAAATCAAGAGCTAATAGACACCACACCAGAGGAATTAACAGAATATGCCTTGATGGAGATGGGGCTTCCAAACCAGTGCCAGATGATGAGAAAGAAAATGCAGAAGCAGAACAGAAAACAAATGGCTATTAGACATCTGGAGAAGGGTTCCAATTATTCAAGACTGCTTTTGACTTCTTTTATGACACAGGCCCTTCGATTATACAGGCACAGAAACTAAAGCAAAGGGTGGAAGGACTGGTACTGTGTAGAAACATTTTTCAGAGAGAAATTACTATGTAAAATCTGTAAAGTTTCACTAAATGTGCTTGCCTCTCTTGCCTCCCTTTCCACCTCCTCCACTTCTGCCTCTGCCACCCCTGAGACAGCCAGACCCAACCTTTCTCTTCCCGGTCTTCCTCCTCAGCCTACTCAGTATGAAGGTGACTAGGATAAAGATCATTATGAAGACTCACTTAATGAATAGTAAATATATTTTCTTTTCCCTATTATTATTATTATTTTATTTTATTTATTTTTTTGAGTCTGAGTCTCGCTCTGTTGCCCAGGCTAGAGTGCAGTGAGCTTGGCCTGGCATAAATCAATTAGCATGGTCCAGGTTAGGGAGGTGACCTGAGGTAACCCAATCAGACTAACGGGAATAATTTTTTTTTTCTCTTTGGTTGGTGCTGTCTCCTTACTGCCATCAATGACATATAATCACAGCTGCTGGTTGAACACAATCATTTTGGGGAAGCGTAAGATATGGCTAACACAGAGGGCAAAACTGAAACTATCTCAAAGAAATGGAGCTAGCTCCGTGAACTTACCACAAAGGGTGTCTGCTGTATCTCTGAAACTGCTGCTTTGTGACAGAAATAAATTTATTGTTTAAGCCAATTTAAGTTGGGGTTTTTGGTTATAACCAAAACCTCCTAAATGATTCAGATGTAAAGAGCTGAGATCCAAGTTAGGTCTTGTATTTAGCTTTTGCTAGGTAACAAACCACCCCCAAGTGTAGTGGCTTACAATAAATACTTCTTATTTGTTTATAGAGTTCAGTTGATCCAGCTGGGCTTGACTGATCTGTTAGGCTTGCCAATATAGCTGCCATTTGGCAGGATTCACACATGCGTCTGTGAGTTGGTTCTGCTCTACATGTATCTCATCCTTCTCCTGGGTCCAAGTTAGTCCAGGCATGTCCTTCTCATGGCAGTTGTAGAGGTCCCAAAGAGCAAGTTCTAATATACGAACTCATTTCAAGTTTCTGCTTGCATCATACATGTTAACATCCTATTGGCCAAAGCAATTCACATGATTGAGTCTAGCATCAAGGACTAGGAGAGTGCACACTTTCCTGGGTGACAGGCCAGGCGAAAAGATGTAAAGAACTGGAGCCATTTTTGTAATATACCGCAGGCTCTAACATTTTTAGAATGCTGCCTGCTATTACACATTGAAATTTAAATTGTTCATTCTTGAGACAAAAATGAGTTACTTATAAAGAAGCCATGTTGAAAGGAAACCAACAGATTTTAATAATCTGATTAGAGGAGCAAAGTATTAAGACTAAATGATAACTCTTTGTAGCTGCAGAAAGAAATAAGACTATATATTCTTAAGCAATATAAAACTAACATATTGTATGTAATCTCTGTGTTCCTAAATTTTGAAATAATGAAACAATGTGATGTTGCTTTTTCATATTGACAGAACTACATTTTTTAAATTTTTAAATTTTTTTAATTTTCAATTTTATTTATTTTTTTTTGAGATGGAGTCTAGCTCTGTCACCCAGGCTGGAGTGTAGTGGCGTGATCTTGGCTCACTGCAACCTCTGCCTCCCAGGTTCAAGCGATTCTACTGCCTCAGCCTCCTGAGTAGCTGGGATTACAGGCGCACACCACCACAACCAGCTAATTTTTGTATTTTTTTTTTTTTTTGAGACGGAGTTTCGCTCTTGTTACCCAGGCTGGAGTGCAATGGCGCGATCTCGGCTCACCGCAACCTCCGCCTCCTGGGTTCAAGCAATTCTCCTGCCTCAGCTTTTGTATTTTTAGTAGAGACGGGGTTTCACCATGATGACCAGGATGGTCTCGATCTCTCGACCTCGTGATCCACTCGCCTCGGCCTCCCAAAGTGCTGGGATTACAGGCTTGAGCCACCGCGCCCGGCTAATTTTTGTATTTTTAGTAGAGGTGGGGTTTCACCATGCTGGCCAAGCTGGTCTCGTACTCCTGACCTCAGGCAATCCACCCACCTCAGCCTCCCAAAGTGCTGGGATTACAGGAGTGAGCCACCATGGTCAGCCTATGTTATATTTATTTTAAACCGTATGACTTTAATCTTAGCACAAGCATGAACAAATTAAAAACCTTAATAAGGGTTTATACCTCCTTCATTGGTGGGTTCAGATGTGAGGGCTTCAGATGTTTTTTTTAAATTCAATATATGATTGATCTTTGAACAACATGGAAGTCAGAATCAAGCACTAGCAAAGGATTTGCTCTAGAATCAAACATTAACAAAGGATTACTGTGATTGGATCTGCCTGGGGATTTAGTCAGCTTTCCCTAAGTGAACTGGGGATGGGTGAAACACTGAATATAATTAGGATTCTGTTAGAAAAAAGGATAATGACTGCTAGAGAGACCAACAACAGCATCTGCTATACAGCATGTAATACTATTCCATAAAAAAAAACAAGATCATATCCTTTGCAGGGACATGGATGAAGCTGGAGGCCATCATCCTTAGTAAACTAACACAGTAACAGAAAACCAAATACCACATGTTCTCATAAGTGGGAGCTAAATAATGAGAACACATGGACAGAAAAGGGGGAACAACAGACACTGGGGCCTGCTTGACGGAGGAGGGTGGGAAGAGGAAGAGGTTCAGGAAAAAAAAAAACACTGTCAGGGAGTATGCTTAGTACCCAAGTGACAAAATAATCTGTACACCAAACCCCCAAGTCACAAGTTTACCTAATAACAAACCTGCACATCTACCCCTGAACCTAAAAGTTAAATTATTTTAATATCAATGAACCACTTTTTTCTCATAAATCTTACATTTTTTCTGAATGAAATATTGGAATTGGAGTTTAGGGGATTTTGCTCCCTATGGAACAGGGAGAGTGAAACACACCATGGCCTTTAAACTTTGTAAAAAGGGGGCCGGGCGCGGTGGCTCAAGCCTGTAATCCCAGCACTTTGGGAGGCCGAGGCGGGTGGATCACGAGGTCGAGAGATCGAGACCATCCTGGTCAACATGGTGAAACCCTGTCTCTACTAAAAATACAAAAAATCAGCTGGGCATGGTGGCATATGCCTGTAATCCCAGCTACTCAGGAGGCTGAGGCAGGAGAATTGCCTGAACCCAGGAGGCGGAGGGTGCGGTGAGCCGAGATCGCGCCATTGCACTCCAGCCTGGGTAACAAGAGCGAAACTCCGTCTCAAAAAAAAAAAAAAAAAAAAAAAAAACTTTGTAAAAAGGAATAAAACAAATGAACTGCCTTAAGCAGCCAATGGATATTATACCTTTTATTTTAAAGTTCTTTTCTCTCAGAGAATCAGAGCTTTTTACCAACTTCATTCACTCTTCCCAACAGTCCTGATCAGAATGAAGTGAAGAGTACAAATTATTTTTATGTTCTAAACAAGAATGGAAGCATTGAGGTAACTGGCTTTTAGTCATATGAAGAAGCCTTTGTAATATCAGTTAAGTCTAGATTTCCTCTAGACTTAACTGATTTTATGCTTATTCTATGTTACCTTTTAAACTGTTATTTTTTAGAAACTTCAGCAAATTTTGAAAGTGTTAACTGGTATATCTAATCAGTAGTCGTTTAGAAGCATATTACTTATGCTTCTAATTACACCTTATCCATTTATTTTCATTTTTGTACAAGTATCAGGCGAACTAAACAATATTATTTATTTTCCCTTTTTTATTAGTCTACATTTCAGATCATAATGCTGAGTTTCTTTCACTTCACTCACTATGTGTAAGATATAAGTTTTGTTAACTGAGGTTTTGTTTTTGTTGTTTTGGCAGAACCTTATAACAGTACCAATAAAATTTGCTAATATCTTTATGTAGGAATTGTAATATTGTGATAGAAATGCTGGTTCCTTAAATTACCACAAATTCTTAATTATCAGAAGTTGAGGAGAACACCAGAAATACAGTGAACAACCTCAAAATCTTTTTATATGTCGTGTTGGAATTAATTTATATAATTCTGTTTGTACATAGATCTTTGTATCCAGCATCCAACAGAAAACATTTGCTTTAGTAGCACATGTGACCTTGACATTTAGAAGCAAGAAGCATTTCTGATAATCTAAAGAGGGAGAATTTATGTCCTACCTCTGAAGTATTCAAAAATTATGTATATTGGGGAAGAGTTCTAACTAATAACAGTAACTAACTGTATAGCATTTTCTTGAACATATCATTCTCCTATGGACATAAATTATATTCCCAGTTATGAAAAAGCAAGCTGAATACAAAATAGAATGAATGTCTGGAAAAAAATCGCAGCTTGCTTTCTCCTTTACATTGGTCTTTGACCACTGTGAATATTCAGGTAGAGAAAAAGTGGAGCCCCTATGAAATAAGTAAATCTAGAAGATGCTTAAATTGAACCCGTTTCCCCAAGGAAACATTTTATACAAAAAACTGATTATTATTAAAGTATACATAATCATTGATTGAAATTTTCACATTAAGTACTGAAATACAAATGCTTGAAATGAACAGCTGCTTTCACAAACCTGATTTTACAGATTGGTGGCAGAATTCCCTGCAACTGGAGGAATAGTTACTTCATGGCAGTTTTACTCTGTGAAGCTCCTCAGATATGTTAGCTACTATGATTATTTTATTGCTTCCTGTGAAATCATATTTTGTATTTTCCTTTTTGTCTTCACAACACAAGAAGTCAAAAAAATAAAAGAATTTAAGTCTGACTATTTCAAAAGTATTTGGAACTGGCTAGAACTGCTACTTTTGCTGGTGAGTATATATTCATGTGTATGGTTAAAGGGAATAACATCTGAACCTACCAATGGAGGTGTAAAAAATCTTCTTTTCATCCAGGACTTATTTTCAAAGCTACAAGTGTCAAACTTAAAATGAACCGGAATAGTACTAATAATGGTGTGCCTCCAAAGGGGAGAGATCTATTTTCTTCTGATTTGGTCCTTGGGAGGGTCAGCATAAACCTACAGGGAAAGGTGATTCCAGAAATATTATACTTTAATGTGCACGGTAAGTCTCCCTACCCCTACTCAAAAAATGTATTACTTACAGGGCCTTGAGTTTCACCAATCATGGGTCTGTTGGGGCAAGGTTGTTTAAAATGATCTATGTTGCCTAAATCTATTTTCTTCCTCGTAATAAATTTTGAAAAAACAGACAAATGACAAGGCTAAGCACAATACTGACAGGGGTAAGCAGCCAAAGGGGACCTTGTGGGTCCAGAGGGCACCAGGATTGAGGAAGTTGTCCCCAAAAGTAACACCAAAGACTATCAGTTCTAGTCAATGGAATGTAATGAAATAAAAAGAGATTTAGGCAGGCCTAGACAAATGTTAAGAGCTTGGTCTTAGGAACAAAGAACCAATGTTTCTGGCTTAATACAATCTAATCTTTCACCCTTATTGGCCCTTAATTACAGCCAATCAAGTACTTAAGCCATGTTTCCCAAAACCAGATGGAAAGTTTCTGAGAGTCAGAAAGTACGCCACCTACCTCTCTGGGATCTCCACTAATGTCTTACAAAGGACATAGCATTAAATATTTATCTGAGCATTTCAGTCAAGGAAAATCAAAGGAAAATTTTCATGTCAGTTACAAAGCTCTAATAGCTAAAATAACCTGGTTCTGAAATCCTCTCTTAAAGTATTGTTAAAGGGTTCCAGAAGGTTTTATTTTTTGTAATTGTAAATTGTTTTTCTTGTAGTATTACATGGTAGAAAATGTTTAGCTTTTAGGTATTATATAGAGCAGAAATCCTTATGGTCTCAGAGTTACATAATCATTTTATACATTTGTGTTTTACGGCTCAAAAAAATAAAGATTTAGATAGGTTAGGATGGCCAAGCAATTAATGTTTTTCTACTTCATAATAATTAATGCTACCTTAAACTTGTATAAGTTGAGGGTAATTTCCATTTATGTAAAAGCATATGTCCTATCTTTCTCTCCCTCTTTGTTAAACTTTTGATGAACTTTTTTGTGTGCTTTCTCATAGACTGTAAGATATTTAGAGGTAGAGATATTCTCTAATTTAACCCTTCTTATTTTCCCATTTAGTTGTGTTTTGTAGCTGTTTCCTTCAACATATACTGTAATATACAAATTTTTCTCCTACTTGGACAGCTATTGAAAAGTACTGAAAAATATTCAGATTTCTATTTTCTTGCATACTGGCACATTTATTACAACAATATAATTGCTATTACCATCTTTTTTGCATGGATAAAGGTATTTATATTTTATTATATTACATAATACAACAGTGTAATAGCTAATGAAAAATTAAAAAGCCATGGGGAAAAATTATTTTCTTAACTATTAAGTAATTTTAAAAGTAGTTTGGGCTGGGCGCAGTGGCTCATACCTGTACCCCTAACACTTTGGGAGGCCAAGGCGGGTGGATCACTTGACCCTAGGAGTTCTAGACCAGCCTGGTAAACACTGTGAAACCCCATCTCTACAAAAAATACCCAAAAAAATTAGTTGGGTTTGGTGGTGCATGCCTGTAGTCCCAGCTATTCTGGAGGCTGAGGAGGGAGGATCCCTTGAGCCCAGGAGGTGGAGGTTATAGTGAGCTGTGATCCCCCACTGCACTCCAGCCTGGGTGACCCCCCAAAAAAAAAAACAAAAACCAAAAAACTTTGGCTTTGTAATGATTGCTGACAAATCCACAAACACTTATGATTATCATTAAATATCTTCTGTAATTCAAAGCAGAATTTTTCTGAAATTAATTTAATTTATTCTAAGTAACTATAACCTTTGATATTCTCCTATTTCAATTAACTTTGTTCTTTTTCAGATATTCAGATTTATAAGCTTTAATAAGACAATGTCTCAACTGTCATCAACCTTGTCACGTTGTATTAAAGACATAGTAGGATTTGCCATCATGTTTTTTATAATATTCTTTGCTTATGCCCAGTTAGGATTTCTTGTTTTTGGATCACAAGTTGATGACTTTTCCACTTTTCAGAATTCCATGTAAGCTCTTAGTATAAATGTAATTATATCTTCTATATTTTCTAACAAAAAATGGAAAGGTCTAACCTTCTATGATAAGTAGTAATATAAGCTTTAATATATTTAAATTTAGTTTGATTTTTTTCTTTTTTTTTTTTTTGAGACAAGGTCTTGCTTTGTCATCTAAGCTAGAGTGCAGTGATGTAATCATAGCTCATTGCAGACTCAAACTTCTTGACTCAAGCAATCCTCAGCCTCCCAAGTAGCTAGGACTACAAGTGTGCATCACCACGCCTGGTTGATTTTTTTGTTGTTATTTTTTTGTAGCAGGGGGGTCTCATCATATTGCACAGGCTGGTTTTAAACTTTGAAATGCTAGAATTACAGGCATGAGCCCCCACACCTGGCTGATATTTTCTTGGATGGCTAAATATCTGTCACACTCAAATTAGGGTTTGGCATTGAAGGATCCAAATGGATTATGGTGTCCATTTTTAAGCTATTACTAGGTCAGGTTAGAAAAATAATTTTTCATTTTTGGCCAGGCGTGGTGGCTCACGCCTGTAATCCTAGCACTTTGGGAGGCCGAGGTGGGTGGATCACCTGAGGTCAGGAGTTCAAGACCAGCCTGGCCATCATGGTGAAACCCCATCTTAAAAAAAAAATAGAGGCCGGGCGCGATGGCTCAAGCTTGTAATCCCAGCACTTTGGGAGGCCGAGGCGGGTGGATCACGAGGTCAAGAGATCGAGACCATCCTGGTGAACATGGTGAAACCCCGTCTCTACTAAAAATACAAAAAAATTAGCTGGGCATGGTGGCACGTGCCTGTAATCCCAGCTACTCAGGAGGCTGAGGCAGGAGAATTGCCTGAACCCAGGAAGCGGAGGTTGCGGTGAGCTGAAATCGTGCCATTGCACTCCAGCCTGGGTAACGAGCGAAACTCCGTCTCAAAAAAAAAAAAAAAAAAAATAGAAAAATAATTTTTCATTGGAAGTGATTATTTTACCTAAAATAATGGAAATCGGCCTCCATGTCTCTATAGTATTTATTCTCTGGGCAAGAGAAATCTTTATTTTTTTCTTTTTTGGGACAGGGTCTCACTCTGTCACCCAGATTGGAATGCAATGACATGATCACAGCTCACTGCAGCCTCAAATTCCTGAGCTCCCTCAAGCAATCCTCCCACCTCAACCTCTCAAGTAGCTGGGCATGCCACCACACCCAGCTAATTTTTGCATTTTTTTTTTAAGATGGGGTTTCGCCATGTTGCCCAGGCTGGTCTTGAACTCCTGAGCTCAAGCGATCCTCCTGCCTTGGCCTCTCAAAAGTGCTGGGATTACACCCAGCCAAAAGAAATCTTAAATGTTTTCTTTAGAGGACTCCATCTTAATACTTTTACTGATATTGACCTGATTGTCCTTTGCTAACCTGCCAAGCACGTATTTTTAAAACAGGTTTAGGCTGGGTACCATCGCAACTATAATCCCAACATTTAGGATAATATAACCCTTTATGCTGAGGTGTCATGGTACTGTTTTCAGGTTGCAAAAAAGAAACAAATGGATAAACTAAGCTCCAATTAAGAAAAGAGACATTGTATTTGGAGCCTCCAGTATTTATGAGATTATAATCATTCAGTAAATGCTTCGGTTTTTGTCATTCTCATTATTCTTTACAGAGCAGAAGTATCTTAACGCTTTCCTCATAGAAAAGGGCTGAATGGAAGGTTTAGTTACTAAGCTAATTTCAGGAGAGAAGAATGAGAAATTGTTTGTCTTTTTTTTATAAAATAGCAACTCAAAGATAAAAGATCATGGCAGAAACACTAAAACATATTCCTATGCCAGAAAAAATATTTAATTTGTGGTGAGACTTGGTTTCCTTCCAATTCATTATTTTCTCTATCTTATGTAGGAACGCATTACAAACGAGTATTAAAAGCAAGATAAATACTTTAAGTATGATTTGGTCAGGTCTTAGCTAGGTACCGAGGATGGAACCTAGGAAAACTCTGAGTTCTAGTATTCCAATAGCCCATTTCTTTGAATGCTTTTTCTTCCTTCATTATAGATAGTTCTCTACTCCATTTATGTGATTGGCAAAAGCAAAAAGGGACAAGCAACCTTTCTCCCTTTTCACTGACCAATCACACAGAGTTATCACCATACAATTAAAAATTTTCTTCCACATACCTGTAATCCTAGCACTTTGGGAGGCCAAGGTGGGTGGATCACTTGACGTCAGGAGTTTGAAACCTACCTGGCCAATGCGGTGAAACCCCGTCTTTACTAAAAACTTAACCAGGCATGGTGGCATGTGCCTATAATCCCAGCTACTCATGAGGCTGACGTAGGGGAATTGCTTGAACCCAGGAGGTAGAGGGTGCAATGAGCTAAGATCCTGCCACTGCACTCCAGCCTGTGTGACAAAAGCGAAACAAATGTCTCAAAAAAAAAACAAAAAAAAAACAAAAAAAAAACAACTTTCCAAATTTCCTCATAAAATAAAGAACACACACATAATTTAAACTGATATTCCTGATATGTCTGGTGCACCATTGCACATTAATGAGAATATAAAATAAGATTTTCAAGTTAGAAAATTCTAATTCTACTTGCTACTACTATGCTACTCAAAGTCTTAATTTCTTCATTTTCCATCTTTAAAATTAGAAAAAGCAAGGTCTGAAATATTTTAGGTGGTATTTCATATCAAACCAGGGCATCAAAGAAGGTAAAATGAACCTTAGGATCATGTTGAGTCTTATTACCAGAACTTATTTGAGACTACTAGCAAGTGACAAATTGTTGGTATTCCTATTTTATCAGAATTTAAAAGTTGGTTAAGGCAAAAATTAAACACTGACATTAGAAAGTTTAGAGCTCTTAGGTCTAAACTTTCTACAAGCTGAATAAATCACTTGTTGAACAAAGTCTACATTCTAATATTTAGAAAAGCACAGAGATGGCCGGCCAAGGAGGCCACTGCCAAAACCAGTTAGTAAACAGGTATCTCAGGTTCAAATGTTATAGGTGGGCTGAGTGCAGTGGCTCATGCCTATAATCCCGGCACTTTGGGAGGCCAAGGCAGGTGGATCACTTGAGGCCAGGAGTTTGAGACCTGCCTGGCCAACATGGTGAAACCCTATCTCTACTATAAATACAAAAAAATTAGCCAGGCGTGGTGGTGCATGCCTTTAATCCCAGCTACTTGGGAGGCTGAGGCAGGAGAATTGCTTGAACCTGGTAGGCAGAGGGTGCAGTGAGCCGAGATAGCATCACAACACTCCAGCCTGGGTGACAGAATGAGACTCTGTCTCAGAAAAAAAAAAAAAAAAAAAAAAAAAAAGTTAGAGGTGCACACTGAGTTCACATTCATTAAAACAGTCATTTCAGCCAGACATGGTAACCCACACCTGTAATCCCAGCTCTCTGGGAGGCCGAGGCAGGTGGGTCACCTGAGGTCAGGAGTTCGAGACCAGCCTGGCCAATATGGGGAAACCCCATCTCTACTGAAAATACAAAAATTAGCTGGGCATGGAGGTGGGTGCCTGTAGTCCCAGCTACTCAGGAGGCTAAGGCAGGAGAATCGCTTGAACCCGGGAGGCGGAGGTTGCAGTGAGCCAAGATCATGCCACTGCACTCCAGCCTGGGCAACAGAGTGAGACTCTGTCTAAAAAAGAAAAAGCAGTCATTTCCTACATTACCTGTTCAGCTCTTGAGGTACCTTAAGTCCTTCATTTAGGGGAATTTTTTACAACCAATTTTACACAACTCTGTACTAACATAATTAACATCAGAAAGTATATGCCATATGCTGCTAGATATCCTCCTAGAGACATTTGTAATCCCATTAGTTGTCATGTATGTACATAAGGAATATATTTTCTAATGTTTTTCTTTCTTTTAATTAAAGATTTGCACAATTTCGAATTGTTCTTGGAGATTTTAATTTTGCTGGTATTCAGCAAGCCAATCATATCTTGGGACCCATTTACTTCATCACTTTCATCTTTTTTGTGTTCTTTGTCCTGCTGGTAAGAATGATCATACATATTCTTTACATTTCTTACATTTTAGAATACAAAATAAAATTACTCATTTAGAAGAAACTATTACCTCTGCTCAGCTGTACTTTACATTTATTAAGAATTGTGTGGATCCCTAGTAATCCAGGTTCACTAGTCCAGTGACTGTTTTCAAGTTGTCTAATGGAGAATGTAATCACAGTAGTTAACATCTGGGTGTTTTAGATGGGAATGTGCTAAATCATTTACATAAATAATTGGACTGTCCCAGGTCTCTTCAGGCTGGGACAGTGCATGCCATGAGCTATGAATTTGCCCATTATTATTCTGCCCAGATTGCAATGGCTTTTGGCCCTTAGGGCTAAATGCTTACCATGTTGTGGTTTTCAGGAGTTGTCAGGACGGATCTCTCACATGCACTCAGAACAGCCTTCCTAACCAGGAACCTTGCCTTCCTAGTCAAGGCATTGTTACTGTCCTCCATGAAAACACTTTTTGTCAGGCACAGAAGCTATCCCCTGGTGACAGACAACAGTCTTAGGGTTACAGAGCTAGAGCTGGGCCACAGTGAAAGGTAGGTTGGTGAAGATAAGAATATCCTTTCTACATTTGTGTTATCTGGACATTAGTAGTTGTAGGAGCTGTAGTAAGACTGTGAATTTAAGCAGCTTCTATAATTAAACACCACCACCAACAACAAACACCCTTGGCCAAGTACAGTATCTCACATCTGTAATCCCAGCACTTTGAGAGGCCAAGGCAGGCAGATCACTTGAGCTCAGGAGTTCGAGACCAGCTGGGCAACATGGCAAAACCCTGTCTCTACTAAAAATACAAAGATTAGCCAGGCAATGGTGGTGCACACCTATAATCCCATCTACTTGGGTGGCAGGAGAATCGCTTGAACCTGGGAGGGAGAGGCTGCAGTGAGCTGAGATTGTACCACTGCATTCCAGCCTGGGTGACAGAGTAACATTTTTGAGACCCTGTCTCAAAAACAAATAAAAAACACCCATATGAACACAAAATTACATCATTCTAAATTTTCTTCCATTATGTAATATGAATTTATGTATATATAATCAATTCATGTGCATTCTTTTACATTCTGCATCTCATTTACTGTAAACAAATTTGCCCATACCCACGCACTACACATTTTCTATTCTACTTTATTGTCTGCATAGTCATTTCACAATTTTTGAGCATATGGGTTACTTTTAAAATTTGGTTGTTTGTTTGTTTGTTTGTTTTTCAGACAGAGTCTTTCTCTGTTGCCCAGGCTGGAGTGCAATGGCATGATTGGCTCACTGCAACCTCTGCCTCCCAGCTTCAAGTGATTCTACTGCCTCAACCTCCCAAGTAGCTGGGACTACAGGTGTGTGCCACCACACCTGGCTAATTTTTGTTAGAGATGAGGTTTCGCCATGTTGGCCAGGCTGATCTTGAACTCCTGACTTCAAGTGATTCATCTGTCTCAGTCTCCCAAAGTGCTGGGATTACAGGCATGAACCACCGTGCCCAGCCTACTTTTAAAATTTAAACATAATTTTACAAATCCAAAACATGTTAAAGTCACTAACATTTAAACTAAATTTTTATTGAAATAATTATCTGCTATTTATCCCTAGAATATGTTCTTGGCAATTATTAATGATACCTATTCTGAAGTGAAAGCTGATTATTCAATAGGCAGAAGGCCCGATTTTGAACTTGGTAAAATGATTAAACAGGTAAATCAAACTCCTTTCCTAATTAGAATTCTAAGACAAATCTCATAAAGCTTATCCTCTTGTAGTTTCAATACCACTTAACCCCAAGTGGTGATGTTCTCCCCACTCCCACTCCATCCCACCCCCAGGGTTGGTTTTTGTGTTTTGATCCAATGTTACTCATATTCACATTATTTCATTACTATGGAAGTGAGATATGCTCTCTGGCTTTAAAAATGTAGCCAAAATTATTTCAGAGTTCAATATATCAAATAGTTATTGAGTGATTTCCTAAATGCAAAGCACTATTGAGTATTATAATAAAACTTGCTTCTGGTAAGTTTTTACTCTGGGTGCTATTAAATTTCTATCAACAATCTAAACTCAGAACTCTGTGTGTCTTGTCTTCCTCACTTTCTTGTTTCTGTTAATGGCAGCACTATCCTCTGAGTCATTCCTGGCTCAAAAACCTTGAAAAGAATTTGCTTCCTTATCCCTTATATAATCTCTTGTCATGGCTTATGTATAGTTTATCTCTGTAGTTCCTGCTTACATTTGTGGAATACTTTAAATTCTAACTGCCACCACTAGATGAGGCTTTCAGTACTTTTCACCCAGCCTTCACTATGGTAACATTTCCTGACTATTCTAGCCTCTTCCCTGTGCCAGTCCAGATCTGATTATCAGTTTCCCCAGGCCTGTCAAGTCCGAATTCCTTACCCAAATATTCCAAATCCTCAAGTCTCACAGTCCCAAACTATCTTCATTAACTATAATTTTACTATAGCTTCTGCCTTTCTGCCTCTATTTACAACACTGTGTGTCCTGGCTAATCTGTTCTGAGCACTGTGCTATATGCCATGCTTGTTCTCTTCTCTGAGCCTCTGTTCAGGTCATTCTCTGACCCCTGAAATATTGCTACAGCTCTTCTCTCTGGCTACCACTCTATTCTTCTTTAAAAAGTGGAATCTGTCCTGTCCTCCTCTCAATACCTACAGCTCAGTTTGAGCTGTAGCAGTTACATATGTACCAGTCACATATGGTCAGTTTGGCCATCTCTGCATACCCCACGTTCCTAAAGCATAGCACTTCACAGAAAAGAGGTCCTATGATATGGAATGCTTGTGGGGTTAGTGGGGATTACAGACTTTGTCCAAGAACTAATCTGTAAAACAAACCAGAAAAACTGTTAAGCTATTCCTCAGTGAGTTTGTTTTCCTCCCCATCTTTTATCGCTTGAATTCATGACGCTGGTTATATTCATTAAGTGTTAACATTCTTAATGCAACACATGTTAACGCTTTTTAAAGATTTTTGCTTTTTCCAAGTTCAAGTATGATGCCCCCAACAGAAGAAACCCTTTTGTGTTTTCAACAGCAGGCATAAACCATATGTAGCAATGAGGTGAAAGAAGGATAATCACAGTATTACCTCCACAATCCTTTAGGGTAGCAATCCAGAGGGACAAGCATTTCATATTTCTTTTACCTTGATAAAACATTAATAATAAAAGATATATTTTGATAAATTTTCAAACTATTTTTAATTATGCCCAGAGTTACAAGAATGTTCTCGAGAAATTCAGACTGAAGAAAGCTCAAAAAGATGAAGACAAGAAAACGTAAGATGACTTTTCTCAAATGTTTAGCTCACCATTTTAAAGTTCTACATTATATGAAACCTTATGAGTAAAGTTTTTTGTTTTTTTGTTTTTTAATAGAGATGGGGTTTCACCATGTTGGTCAGACTGGTCTCTAACTCCTAACCTCAGGTGATCCACCCACCTGGGCCTCCCAAAGTGCTGGGATTACAGGCATGAGCCACTGTGCCCGGCCACGAGTAAAGGTTTTAATTGCGAAACAACTACCACCAACCTATGTGGTGATTCTAAATACATTGTCAGTACATCCAGGAGTGACGCCAAATTTCTTGACATCATGAAATTCTAAGCTAATTTAAAATTAATATAAAGCCTGCCATCCTACTCAGAAAAAGCTGTGAGAGAAAGCTGGAGGGGAGAATAAAGTCCCTCTAAAAAGGTAGGAAACAATTTTAGTCTAAATTAAATGCATTTATTTGGCTATAAAAATAACATTTTACACACAATACTTACGAACAATACTTAAACTTATATTGTATTTACACTTATATTTATTAAATGACTTTGGTGTCAAAACACTTCCCAAACCTAAAACTCTGGCAGTGGAACGGAAACATTTTTTTCACAGTTAATGACATATGATATTCTGAAGAACTTGTTAATGATCACATTTTCTATCAGAAAGAGACTATTCAGATCCTTACTACAGATCCGATTGCATTTTATGGTGCAATTTCCTTTTTTACTACCATTTGCCTCTGATCTTTATTTTATATTCTCAGTACTAAAGACAGTGGAGATTTGGCTGAACAAGCCAGAAGAGAAGGCTTTGACGAAAATGTAAGATTTTAATTTTTTTCATAAACACAAATGGTACCTCTATTAGAAATATGCTCAGAAAAATGCTCTGGTTAAGAATTGAAATGATTTACTGTTTTTCAGAGGAGTAATTGTCACCTCCAAATAAATCACCCAGAATCTAGATCCTTTCATGTTTACAACAAACCATTTGGATTTCAGCTGCTTCCTCTCTCCTGTACTCTCAGTTAGACACCTGATCCTACAGGTGTACACTCCCTATGCGAATATCACACTGGGTATTCATAGTGCGTATACTCTGTGAAGATGATTTGATAATTTTTCTCTTGTAATCATTAATGTGATGAATTGCTTTAACAATTTTGTATTTCGAAAATTGTAACATACAACTGACAATTGCAGAATTTAAGGAACACTTATTTTCCTTAAATATACTACTACCACTACCACTCAAAAAAAAAAAAAGAACCACTGCTCTACTTCTGGTTACCACCTCTTCCCTCCAAATGCTCAGAAGACAGCAGGGTCAGGAGACTATAGTAAGCAAGCAAATAAATATTGAAGTTTCACATTTTCAGATAAAGGAATTCTAAAAATGGAAAGGCTGAAGGTGAACTTTATGGTGCTGGATTAGAATCTAGATGTATTTGTGTTCATATACATACATGTATTTTCTAGCTCTATCCAATCCACTATGAGGGCTAGAAGAAATGACACCCTAGCAGCAATGAGCACAACTAGTATCCAGATCTTGGTTTCCAAATAGCATTCTCCTCTAAAAGGAACTGGGGCTCCTTGGAGATCTTGCTCATTCCAAAGCTGGAAAGTACAGCTGACTCTTGAATGACACAGGTTTGAATTGCACGGGTCCACTTAAATGCATAATATTTTCACCTGGATGGAAAATTCAGTATTTGCAGGTTAGGGAGGGCTTTTCCCTAGATGTGGGTTCTGCAGGACCAACTGTTGAGACTTGAGCATATGCAGATTTGAGTATACTCAGGGTTCTTGGAACCAATCCCCCACGTATACTGAAGAACGACTATACAAGCTGAGTCTGGAATAGCTTATTGAGACATAAAGTAAAACTGCTAAAGAATGATGGAGGTCTATTAAAAGAATCAGTTTAAGCTCAAACTGGCCAAATTTGAGAATATTTAAGCATTATGATAATGATTTATATCCCATTGAATAAAAGGATTCCATGAATGAGACATTTATATGCCTCTCCACCAAATGCTTATTACAAAAAGAAAAGCAGTCATGTTAGGGTGAAGAAGTCTGACTGCATCTTAAGCAAGTGACCACAATCAACACTGAAACAAATGGAAATTATGCTGCTTGATAGGAGGCCATAAGAATCAGCATCCCTGTCAAAGCCATATAATCTGCATCTAAATCATGACAAAATTTAAATTGAGGGACATTCTACAAAATAATTGGCCTGTTCTTCTAAAGTGTCAAGACATGAAATTCAAGGTAAAGCTGAGGAACTATTCCAGATTACATGAGATTAAAATGATATGTCAAGTAAATACAATGCGTAATCCTGGACTGGATACTTTTCCTATAAAGGCATCACTGGGACAACTGATAAACTTGTAAGGGAGACAGAGGATTAGATGGTAATAATCTATAAATATTAATTTTCTGATTCTGATGGTTGTACTATAATTATAAAAGAGAACATCCTTGTATGCAGGTACAGACTGAAGTTTTCAGGGATGATGGAGCATTCATGTTGCTGGCTTTCAAATACTTCCAGAAGAAAAAATATTTGTATTGTTCTTGTAACATTTATCTAAATTAGATTTTTTTGTTTTTTGAGACAGTCTTGCTCTGTCGCCCAGGCTGGAGTGGAGTGGTGCCATTTCGGCTCACTGCAACCTCTGCTTCCCAGATTCAAGCAATTCTCCTGCCTCAGCCTCCCAAGTAGCTGGGATTACTTATAAGTAGCGCTTATCACCACACCCAGCTAATTTTTGTATTTTTAGTAGAGATGGGGTTTCACATTGGCCAGACTGGTCTCAAAACTTGTGACCTCAGATGATCTGCCCGTCTTGGCCTCCGAAAGTGCTGGGATTACAGGTGTGAGCCACCATGCCCAGCCTAAATTTGATCTTTAAAAAAAAAAAATCTATACTTCACTAGACCATTACTGAAATAAAAGATAATGTGAATTGAAAGACATACTGTATATATGTGAAAATTTACCCAGAATGGTCAATGTGAGGCTTATCTAAGTAAAATTTGGGTTAAAGAAAATCAAGTTAGCATAACAACATTCAACACCATAAATCAACAGAAGAACACCTACAATATATTCAGGGACAGAAAATGTAAACCAAGGAATTTTATCTTCTGCAAAGCTGCACTTCAAATACAAAGGCTCAAATATGCCTGAAGTCAGGGAATACTGTCATCTTTCTAAGGATTCTACTAGAGGACGAGCGTCGGCCAACGAAAGATGACTGGAGAGGATGGGCAAGGTGGCTCACACCTGTAATCCCTGCACTTTGGGAGATCACTTGAGCCCAGGAGTTTGAGACCAGCCTGGGCAACATGGTGAAACCCTGTCTCTACAAAAAATACAAAAATTAAAATTTGAAAAAAATGTTAAAGAATATCATTTAGAATAAACCAGTAAGAAACATCAGCATAAGTGTACAATGGTAAATAATAAGACTTTTACTGATTAAATTTTTATTTTTTTTTTGTTTTGTTTGAGACAAGGTTAGCTCTGTGGCCCAGGCTGGGGTGCAGTGGCATGATTATAGCTCAATGCAGCCTCGACCTCCCTGGCCCGGGTGATTCTCCCACCTCAGCCTCCCAAGTAGCTGGGACTACAGGAATGTGCCACCACACTCAGCTGATTTTTGTGTTTTTTATACAGATCAGGTTCCACCATGCTATCCAGGCTGGTCTCGAGCTTCTGGGCTCAAGTGATCCACCTGTGTTGGCCTTCCAAAGTCTTAGGATTACAGCTGTGAGCCACTGCACCAATTTTTTTTTTTTTTTTTTTTTTTTTAAATTATACAGTGATGGCATCTCACTGTGTTACCCAGGTTGGCTTTGAACTTCTGGCCTTGAGCAATCTTCCTGCCTTGGCCTCTGAAAGTTCTGGGATTATAGGCATGAGCCACTGTGCCAAGCAAGCCCTGTTTCATTGACTTTAAAACACATTTTCCCCCTACATTTTAACATCTGTGAAACCAAAATGTGTTTTATAGTTAATGGTCATAAGTTGACATTTTTTACCTAAGTGGTACGTGACATAATGGTATGTCTTACAAAAGACGTCATCTCTCATATATAATGAAAAATAATATTATTGAATATAATTGGGTGGTGGAGGAGAGGAAGATGAAGAACTTACAAGCCAATTTGCTTGTTGATCATAGGAAAGAAACAAAGCAAGAAAGGGAGACTAAGGGTATATAAAATGATACACAAAGACGGCCGGACGTGGTGGCTCACACCTGTAATCCCACATTTTGGGAGGCTGAGACAGGCAAATCACCTGAGGTTGGGAGTTCGAGACCAGCCTGATCAACATGGAGAAACCCCATCTCTATTAAAAATACAAAAATTAACTGGCATGGTGGCACATGTCTGTAATCCCAGCTACTCAGGAAGCCAAGGCAGGAGAATCACTTGAACCCGGGAGGTGGAGGTTGCAGTGAGCCAAGATTGCACCATTGCACTCCAGCCTGGGCAACAAGAGCAAAACTCCATTTCAAAAAAAAAAAAAATACCCAAAGACAAACCAACAGAACAAAAACACATATATTTCTATAGGGCAGAATTACCAAAACAAAAAAGAGAAAACAGACCACATGGTAAAAGACTTAAAAGATAAATAAAACAGTGTAACTGCAAGCAGATATATGTAATATAGATATGTGGAAATATGCTTAATTTACTTAAAAAGAAAAATATTTTCATACAGCAAAGCTGTGCTTCAAATACAAAGGCACAAACATGCAAGAACTCAGGGAATACTACCATCTTTCTAAGGATTCTACTAGAGGACAGATGGGGTTTGAATCACAAACCAAATCCAGTTCTAAACTATATCCTAAAATATATACTTAAAGATATTCTAAAAAGTTAAATATAGAAATATGATCAAAGACATAAAAGGCAAACAAAAGATATCAGGGATACAACTTAATATAAATCAAAGAATTCTAGACAAAAAGCTCCAAATGACCTAAAATCTAAATGACTTTATAAGGCTAAGATTAATTTTATCAGTTATGAATATCTATGCACCAGAGTATCAACTTTCATAAAGATTACTGGATTTTAAGAAGGAGAAATAGGCAGGAACACACAAAAAAGAAAAAACATCCCAAGAAAAATAAATGGATTTAAAAACCCAAAACAATATAGTAAGATGATCTTACAGTTCTATATTAAGTTCTGAACTCAGAAAATGCCCCTTCTTTTTAAAAACTCATTCATGAAAATTGCTCACCTATTGGGATACAAAGAAAGCCTCAATATATTCCAAAAGTTAATGCAGAAAAAAACTCTCTGAAAACACAATAAAAATGTTAATAATAAAATCAGAAAATGAAAACATTGACTAAAAAATGTCAAAACTCTCTATTAAATGACCCTTGAGTCAAACAAATATAGGCCAGACACAGTGGCTCACATTTGTAATCCCAGCATTTTGAGAGGCCAAGGCAGGTGGATCACAAAGTCAGGAGTTCAAGAACAGCCTAACCAACATTGTGAAACTCCATCTCTACTAAAAATACAAAAATTAGCCAGGTGTGGCGGCGCATGCCTATAATCACAGCTACTCAGGAGGCTGAGGCAAGAGAATTGCTTAAACCGGAAGGTGGAAGTTGCAGTGAACTGAGATTGTGCCACTACACTCCAGCCTGGGTGACAGAGCGAGACTCTGTCTCAAAAAAAAAAAAGAAATACAAAATGAAAATATAAAATTCCAAGAAAACAAAATAATAAAAACACCATGTAGCAGAATTTATGAGATAAAGTAAAAAAAAAAAAATACCCAGAGGAAAATTAAGTCTTAAATTTATCAATAAAAATAAAAGGAGGCTCATGCCTATAATCCTGGCCACTTTGGGAGGCCAAGGCAGGTGGATCACGAGGTCAGGAGATCGATACTATCCTGGCTAACATGGTGAAACCCCATCTCTACTAAAAATACAAAAAATTAGCCGGGCGTAGTGGCAGGCACCTGTAGTCCCAGCTACTTGGGAGGCTGAAGCAGGAGACTCATTTGAACCCAGGAGGTGGAGGCTGCAATGAGCCAAGATCACACCACTACAGTCCAGCCTGGGCTACCAGAGCAAGACTCTGTCTCAAAAATAAAGAAATAATAAATTAATACATAAATAAAAGAGTGTAAAGAAATAAATGTTAGCATTAATTTTAGAAAATATGATAAATACAAAGAAGAAACTTATTAAGATTAAAGCAGAATCAATGAGTTAAAAACAAAAGTAGTAGTATAAATAAAAGACTGGTTCCTTGCAAACATCAGTGAAATCACCAGGTAACTAGAGGAATAAAAGACAGAAAGCATAAACACACAGAGTAGAAATTACAATGGCAAAGAAACGGAAGAAATTAGAAGATATCATTAAGAGACTTTTTTGTATAACTCTATGCAAATAATATTTGAAAAACTGAATGAAATGGGTAATTTTTCTATGAAAATAAAATTTATCAAAACTGAGCCCAGAAGATAAAATGCCTAAACAAATCCATTCTGTAGAAGAAATGAAGTCATTAAAGATCTGTCTTCAAAATCAATCAGATGGTCTTCACTAGGAAATTCTACAAGATTTTAAGGAACAAACAGTTTCAAGCTATTTAAGCCATTCCTCTTTGCCCTAGCAAAGAGAAAAAAAGTAAATGCCTTGGCAAAGAGAAAAAGGAAATTCCCAAATTATGAAACTACTATATATTGTGCCAAAAACAGAAAATCTCATGTATAAAGCAAAAATCCTAAATATTAGCAGATAGAATCTAAGAGCACACAATAATATATCAAAATTCAGATAGTATTTATTTCAGAAGTGAAAAAAATGGTTCAACATTGGGTAATCAACTAATTAACATAATTCATTGTATTAAAAAAAGGAAAACTGCATGATCATTTTATACGAATGCTGGGTATTTATAAGTTTCAATACCCAAACTTGAGAGGAAAAATAAACAGAAATCATTACTTCCGTGATAATGATAAAAACATTGATCTTATCCCCTATTATCTTACTTAATAGGAAAACACTGAACATGTCAGGGACAAGATAGCGATGTATTGGAGGGGTAAGTCAAAAGAATTAGATAAAAGAACTACATTAGAGATATTTCTAATTTTAAAAATTTAAAAAGTAAAACTGCCTTTACTTATGATTCTCTTCAATTTTCTAGGTATATGATGATCTGAAAAATTACAATAAAAAGATAATTAGGTAAAGTGGCAGGAAAAATAATTTATATCCTCCTATTCATGAGAGGGAAAACTTGTGACCATGGTACAGAGTTGTATCAAGGAAATGAAGAACTAGAACACTGAATTGAAAGGTTTTGAAAGGGTTCATAATTTACTTTCATTTTCTATCAATGTCTTCTTTTAAGTTCTCTTAATAAAACTTTTTTCTAATAAAAATTTAATAAATGTCATATATGCAAACATCAATTGTTTTGTTAAAACCATAAAAAAAAGACCTTATTTGTAACAACAATAAAGTAGAAAACGCCCAGCAGTTAACAAAATGTTCAAAACCAAGATAAAGAAAAACTTTTAAACATTCCTTAAAGACACAAAAATACTGCCAGGCACGGTAGCTGACACCTGTAATCCCACCTGTAATCCCAGCACATTGGGAGACCAAAGCCAGTGAGGACAGGAGTTCAAGACCAGCCTGGTGAACATGGTGATACCCCCATCTCTACTAAAAATACAAAATTAGGCGGGCATGGTAGTATGCACCTGTACTCTCAGCTGCTTGGGAAGCTGAGGCAGAAATGCTTGAACCTGGGAGGTAGAGGTTGCAGTGAGCCAAGATAGAGCCATTGCAACTAGAGCGTAACTGTCTCAAAAAACAAAAACAAAACAAACAAGTTTGTTTTTCCATAAAATGACAATTTCAAGCTTCTATCCAGTGAGATGGAACTATCCTTTATACAAATGAAGGTACTTTTAGTCTCACCCTAAAAAGAAGTAAAGTCCCAACAGTAATTGTATCCATCTGTGGATAATATTAAGACCTCTTCTAGTTGAATCACAATTCCTTAAGAATATTTTGCAACCTAATGTTTAAACTACAGTTAGCCACCACCAATATTCCTTAAAAGGAGAAAGAAAATATATACATAAAAAGCAAAGAAAGGAATATGACTGGGGGCTACAGTCTTTGTTTCTGTAACAGATAACAAGGCTACAGTTGATATTTGTAACTTGCTTCTTCTACCTATTCCATTTCATTCCCTTTGCCTACACCCAAGAGCTCAGCTGGCTGCGTTAGGATTAACTTTTTGTTTGTTTGTTTTTCTTTTGAGACAGTTAGGATTAACTTTTTTTTGTTGTTTTTCTTTTGAGACGGAGTTTCACTCTCGTTACCCAGGCTGGAGTGCAATGGCGCGATCTCGGCTCACCGCAACCTCCACCTCTCAGGTTCAGCCAATTCTCCTGCCTCAGCCTCCTGAGTAGCTGAGATTACAGGCACGCGCCACCATGCTCAGCTAATTTTTTTGTATTTTTAGTAGAGACAGGGTTTCACCATGTTGACCAGGATGGTCTCGATCTCTTGACCTCGTGATCCACCCTCCTCGGCCTCCCAAAGTGCTGGGATTACAAGCGTGAGCCACTGCACCCAGCCCAGGATTAACTTTAATTACTTCAGAATCTGAACTCTCAGTGATCCTGCCTTTAATGGAACGCTGTGGTTTCCCATTATCTTTTAATTTTGGACATTGAAGTTATTAATAAATGACACCCCAGAAAATCCCTTGGGCACAGTCTACTCTGTGCTGGTTTGTAGCAGTAACTCAATTTCCCCTTGGTAATTTGGATCAATCACCTCAACACATTAAGTAACCATTTCTTTCCCTGCTGGTTCTGTAAGCATGAGATGGTCAGGTGGCAGTCTCAAATTCAGTTTAAGTCAATTGTTGTGCCCCTTGGTAGAAGCATACTATCTATGAGGATCTGTTTCTTTGGGCCTCCCTTGCTACCAAGTATTCATCAGTTAAGAGTTGTCAGAAAAACAGAAATCACATTAGGTAGCTCAAAAAGAGGGAGTTTAGTATAGATAATTGGTTTTTGAGGTATTAGAGGAATATAAGGGCCAATGTGAACATGAAAATCATCCAGAGACAACTGCAAGAGGCAGCTCCCATAAAAGGAGGTAAGGTGACCTTACCTACAGAACCTACAAGCTTGGAGCAAGGGCCCCCAAAGAGTTGATACTCGGCTTATGAGGAAAGGTATCACTTCCCTCTGAATGTCAAGGAAGGCTTCACAAGAGGAGTGGTGGCTGAGATGGGTTTTAAAAATAAGTTTACTATGCATAGTCTATTCCACCTTTATTACTTATGCATCCACTTTATAACTGGCCTGGTCATTTAGAAGTGGTTACAGGGACTACCACTGTAGCACATTAAATGTATTAGTAAATATACCAAACCATGGATGCTATAATGTGTCCAAAATAAAACTAGAATTCAGTCATCCTTTCCTGCTTCAAATATGTTCATTTAAGGCTGGGTACAGTGGCTCATGCCTATAATCCCAGAACTTTGGGAGGCCAAGGCAGGGAGATCACTTGAGGCTGGGAATTTGAGACCAGCCTGGCCAACATAGCAAAACCCCTTCTCTATTAAAAATACAAAAATTAGCCAGATGCCTGTAATCCCAGCTACTCGGAAGGCTGAGGCAAGAGAATCGCTTGAACCCAGGAGGGGTTCTTAGCATTCAACTTCTACACTGAAGGCTAAGATTGCACTACTGCACTCCAGCCTGGGTGACAGAGGCTGCAATAAGACGAGATTGCGCAACTGCACTGCAGCCTAGGCAAAAGAGTGAGACTGTGTCTCAAAAAAAAAAAGAAAAGAAAAAGAAAAAAAAGTTGGTTTACAGAAAGGCACTAAGAGATTCTCTGACCAGAAGAGTACACATTTATCAAGTAAACAGAGTGTATGAAACTAGGCATCACCATCCTGTCTGATGAAGGTAATCAGAACTCCTATTTATTTTGAGAGAGTCTTGCTCTGTCATTCATGCTGGAGTGCAGTGGTACAATCTCGGCTCACTGCAACCTCCACCTCCTGGGATCAAGCAATTCTCCTGCCTCAGCCTCCTCAGTAGCAGGGTTTATAGGTGCCCGCCACCACACTCAGCTAATTTTTGTATTTTCAGTAGAGATGGGATTTCACCATGTTGGCCAGGATGGTCTCAAACTCCTGACCTCATGATCCACCCACCTTGGCCTTCCAAAGTGCTGGCATTACAGGTGTGAGCCACCACACCCGGCCCAGAACCCTTATAAAGGGATCCACCACTTTGCTACCTAGCATTATAGGTAGAGCACATTGAACTAACCAATGCAGTAATTACAAATAGGGGGTTTTGAAATCATCTGACTGAGAAGCTGCTGGAAAGGCCAAAACTACCCACAGATACATTTTGAATCTAATTACATTAGCTAAAAAACAGAGGTATGAAAAGAACACCTTAGCTTTGATCAAATGAAAGAGAAAATAATTCAGATAGAGATGCTAAAGGGAAAAGGCATTGAAATGAGAGTAATTTATAATTTGTTTACAAAGCTTCCCTAACTATGCTAGACAGCAATTACACCCATCGAGTCCTCTCAAGTGACATGGCTGATGCACAGATATAAAATCCGGGCAGGGCAAAAAGCCAGTGAGGCTCAAAATCTGAGAGCTGGAGAGAACAGTTTAAGATCCTCAATCCTGTGATGCTTGTATGTTAAAGACTTGAAATAGAGAACTAAAGAATGCAGCCTTTACCTGTCCTCTACCCTGACAGGAGATTCAAAAGGCAGAACAGATGAAAAAATGGAAAGAGAGGCTTGAGAAAAAGTATTATTCTGCGGAAATTCAAGATGACTACCAGCCTGTCACTCAACAAGAATTTCGAGAGTAAGCTTATGTTCTAACCAGAATATTATGGGATATCATGACATGGCCATTAAGGACATTTTTCTCCTGAACCCAAAACCTAATTCTATTGGGATGCCTTTAACCTCTATCCAATTTCAAAGTTTAATACTCCATTGCTTAAAAGGTTAAGAAACAGCCGGGCGCAGTGGCTCAAGCCTGTAATCCCAGCACTTTGGGAGGCCAAGGCGGGTGGATCACGAGGTCAAGAGATGGAGACCATCCTGGTCAACACGGTGAAACGCTGTCTCTACTAAAAATACAAAAACTTAGCTGGGCATGGTGGCGTGTGCCTGTAATCCCAGCTACTCAGGAGGCTGAGGCAGGAGAATTGCCTGAACCCAGGAGGTGGAGGTTGCGGTGAGCCGAGATCGCGCCATCACACTCCAGCCTGGGTAACAAGAGCGAAACTCCGTCTCAAAAAAAAAAGTTAAGAAACAGAAACTGCCATTTATATTTGATTTGCACAGCAGAGTTTCTCCACACAGCTTTAGAATATTAGATCTAAAGAGGCACGTTTTAGGAGCTTACAGTGCTATCTTCCCACTCAAAGCATTTTGTACTCATAACTTGCTGTCTATACGTGAAAGTATATTACTAACTCATTTCTCTACTTCCTTCTAAATTTTCTAGGCTTTTTTTATATGCTGTGGAGCTGGAGAAGGAATTACACTATATCAATTTGAAACTAAATCAAGTGATGAGAAAGCTTTCAGCTCTATAATATTGAGACAAGTGGAGGTAAGAATCTGTCATGCAATCATTAAGCATTTCTAACAAAGAGTTATTCTTGTATTACTTCATAAACTTGTACTCTTATCAGGCACACCTTAAAAGTACTGAACAACCTATCATCAAACTATCCTCAGGGTCAGAATTAAGTGTCTCTGACAGGGACTCACTGTACAATCCATGCATATTACGACAAGCCTCCGGTATACACACACTGGTACACACAAAGGATTTTATAATGAGGTTATCAAATTCTAGAAAAGTGAGGGATGAGTAAAAGAAAATGCTTCTAGTTCACAGGGCAGGTCTGTAATAGCTCAGTAAGCAGGTAGAGAAAGACTGTTTTCTCATAGTTACAAAGTAGAAGAACTACTGGTGCTATCAAGTGCATCATGTACCATGTTCTGAATTCCTTTGGCCACAGATAGATAAAGGCTTAAGATTCTAAAAAAAACCATTATGTAAGACTCAAGTAATCTCCCTCCATTCTTTAGAATTTGAAGTCTTCCGGAAAAAGCCAAAGTGTAGAACAAACTCCCCAGCCACCTACAGAAATTTCACTAACATCCTCAAACTGGAATTTTACCTAGACCATTTCTAAGGTGTAATGCATTTAAGGTTTCCCAAAAATAAAATACAGAGCAGGGTAGGCCTATCAGTGTCATAAGAAGTTATGTTTGGAAAGTGTAAATGAGGATCCTGTAACAGCCTTATTCGGAGGGCTGGAAAATTGTGTGTGGCTGTCGTTTTGGAAATTAGAGAGAAACTCTTCTAATTTTTGTAGGCTATGTAAGCCCCTCTACAGTAGCCATATGTTGTCTTAGCCCAAGCAACATCATTTGACCTTAGTTAGCACTCAACTTCCACATTGGTGCTCAACAGTCCCTGAATTTTAAAACTCAAATACAAAGACATTTTTAGATTACTACTTACCTTTCTCAGGCCAAGCTCTTCTCTTAAGCAACCATACATCAAGAGTTCTTAATAGGAAAATTCACTGCAACAAGAAATGCTAACTGTTCTCTCTGTGGCTCTCCCCAGATTTGCACAAGGGAATGAACAACACGGCCCTTCCCTGCCCTACCATTTCCCAGAGTTGTGGCCAGCCAAATAGTTTAATGACCCTGTTGTTCCCTAACATCGCCCCTGGGTGGGATCATTTAAACAAAGCCTAAGGTGAGGGAACACTTAAGGTCTTTTTTTTTTTTTTAAACACCCGGTGGAAAAACAAACATACATTTACAATGACTTAGAACTTTCAAGTTCTTTTATTACAAAAGTCTGTACAATGAAGTGCCAGACAGCAATGCAATTATACTGGTAGACATATATATCTATATATTATTTGTATATAGATATACAGTTTTTATTTGTACCAAAGTAAAACTATCACGAACTGCCTAATTCTATCACCTACTGCTCAACTATGACACACAATACTGTCACAGAGCATAAGTGCCGCCATGCCACTTTTAGGTATTCTACTCACAGCCAAACATTAACAATGAATAACATCATGAAGCAGCTGTTAATCCTAAAATAAAACCAGTCAGGCCATTGACTTATAAAAATATGGTACTCATATAGATTTAGCATTATAAAGAAGGAATATATTATTTAAAACATTTAAATAGTGCATATGGACATTTTTGCATGTGGTATATAAAATAAGACATTCATATAAAATACACAGTGCACATAAAATTAGATGTTTGGATACACTCCTATCTGGAGACTGAAGGAAATTATCTGAAATGTACACTGCATGATGGATTCAAATAAAAAGGATACATCTTTTGGCATTTTCAATTTCACTTTTCTAGGTATACATTGTGAATAACCTAGTTGTATCAAAAGGAAACCACACAAAAAGGGCAAGATTTAGTGCTTTTCTTTATTCCCCAACTACACATTCACTACTAGGTTTTCCCAACCCTCCCACCAAAAAAAAGGCATTGCACACACGAGTGAAATGTGAAGTACTAGAATTGCTATTTATTATCAAGCTACTTCATGTGCTTACTATGTAATAGTGCCAGAAGTCTGAGGTTCATGCTTCCCTCACCTTATTAAAGGATGTTAAAAAATTCCATTTTTATATGGAACAAATTGTTAATATTAGCTAAGAAAACCATGCATGAGTTACTGCATGCAAAACATGGGTATAGTCAAAGTGAGACAGTCATCGATCCAAAAAGCACCAGAAAAAGAAAATTAACACTTAGATTAAGCCTGACTCAAATCTGCTGTTGTAGTTAGCACAAATGAAATCACCATTTCGTAACAATGATTACCAGAATGATACTGAGAGAGTACCTAAAGAAAAGCCATGCATAGCCAAAGGAAAAAAAGATATGCTAAGAGTATATGACAAGGGGCATACCACTACATATCCTGTAAACAGCTGCTTCAAACAGCATGTGATGATTGAGCAAAGGGTGGTCCCTGAAAGGGGTGGTGGTGTTGGATTTTTTTCTTGTTACGTATTTTGCTGATTAAAAGTGGAAGGGGGGAAAGAAAAAGATAACCTCATGAAGATACATGTGAAAATGCAGTGGTATAGCCCTTGTTAAGAACAGATAATTACTTTAGGCATAATTATTATTTTGCTGATTTAGGCCCATTGATTGAACACACAAATCTGAGCACCATCAGAGTTCCTACGTACTGACATGGCTATTTTCTCACATTATCTGAAGATGGGTAGAGGGAACAGAGCGGATCTGATCCAGACAAATCACACCATCGCCAGCAGATAAACAGTAACTCAGGAAACAGTAACTGAAGTCCCATAGGCAGCATGTGGTATGATTCAGTTCTGTGTGTGATGTGTGTTGTGTGTTTTCAATGTACTAAGCAAGGTCACTTTTTGGTCTACCAACTGTTATCTTCATCCAGGAGCTGCGTGACCACTTAATTGCAAAATTTTGCTAACATACTACCTGTGAGAAGGTGTTACTTTGGGAATTAACAGAAAGGTATTCCACAGTAGGACTTGAAATCTCAGTTTGATTTTGGTTTTCTAGGAAAACAGAGAACACAGTTGCATATGTGCACTTTTATAAGCGTTTCTTTCAAATTTTCAGTCATTCTGCAAGGAAAAGGCAACAGAAGAATTCAGTGTGAAGATTTTCCTCCAATTTTCTTCAGTAATGAGAAACAAAAAGTTGTTAATAACAAAAAGCTTGCATTTCCAAAGTTCTTGAAGTTGAAAGGATAAAATTCTAGTCTTTTGCTAAAAGGATGTATCTGTAGTAGAAAACAATGAAGGAAACTGTATGTTTGTTAAGTTGGAGAGGACAGTCTGTGGTTAATATGGAACATCACTTATGCTCCCTTGAGAGGGCCTACTTACCCTTCTATCATATGTTTTGTTTAGTGGCACCACAATCAAGTACAAAGTGAGATTCTCTGAGTGCCTGACAAAATGAATTTAAGTACCAGCCAAGTATACACGATGATAGCTTCAAGGAATACAACTGACTTTATGATATAAATTTTCAAGGAACGTATTTTATATGGATTTTGAAGAATCTTGTTTGCTTATAAGAACTTCAAGAAGCCTAAGCTTGGCTTTAATTTTCTTGTACTCCCTGTACTCCTCCAGCACTGGAACACGATCCTCTTTCTGGGCATTCCTATGGGAGAAAATAAAATCTATAATGTTCTAGAGATCATTTGGAAAAAAAGGACCCAGAAGTTGTCCTAATATGAGACATACTGTTACTAAATATAAGCTCAAATAAAAAGTTGCTCTGTAAAAAAAAAAAAAAAAAAAAAAAAAAAAAAAAAAAAAAGATTATTGAACTAATACCCTCATGCCCAAGGAACATTTCTAAAATTTTTGATAATTTCTCTACTGATAGATTAAATGATGCTATACTTATCAATAATCAATATAGATAACTGGAGGAAACCCAATATTTTAATAGGACATCCAGTGCTAGACTCTGCCAGATCAGTGTCTACTAAGTGTTGGAGGCTACGCTGAGTCACTTCAGACATTTAGTTAACTGTGGCTCCAGTGAATTGACACGTAAAATAAACTACCTTACTGCAGCAATAGAGTAATTTTCTAACTTTACAGTAATGACCCAATGCAATTCAATAGCTAAGGCATCACTAGCTAAAGCATCAAACTATCCTAATTATAAGCAAAATTTTCTTCCAATGATACAATGAAATAGAAGACAATTGGGAAAATGCATTCTTGCACTTCAGATTTTTTTAACCATATGTGCCAACCTATATAGGAGACTCACAAGGCAAAGGGAATTAAAGTACACATATTTTGGAATTTGTAATATTAGCTATCACCTTGGTAAGATGACCCAGCTACTTAGAAAAATGTTTCTCAGGCCTGAGATAACTGAACCCAAACTTCTGGCCATCATCAGAACTGGAATGTATTTTTCTTAGTTTTAAAACAGCCCCACCAAGTCAACTGTGCATTACATAGTTAGATGAAGGCATGTGCCATAGTGTATTATAGGAGCCACATGCCTGGCACACTGTTACACACCTTGAGAATGGGCAGCCTCAACACACAGCATGAGCACAGTGGTCTCAGTAAAAAAATAAAAAATCCAAACTAGTTGAGGATACCACTCCTGTTATGAGATCTTTCTAAAATAAGAAATATTTCAGTTCACAACTACTCCCAAAAGGGTAAGGATGTAGAATTAAAGAATATAAAATCACTGCAACACAACCAAGGCTCCCTAAGACAATCTGAAAATAGCTAATCAAATGTTGTTTACACTAGCTGTTACTATTCCTAGCCATTAAAAGAAGGGCCTCAGAACATAAAGAATTTTTTTTAAACTTTTCAATGCTAGCATCCTATCTGCACAATTTCTTTCTAATCCCATATATTTCACTATTTCAATAAATGGTCAACTTGTGAGTTAAAGGAGATAGATGACTCAATTTTGCGATGCTCAACAAACCTTCCATTTTGTTGATAAAATGCTTCTTCAAATTCCCGCAATGTTTTGCGTAGTTTCTTTTTTTCAGCTCTGGCTTTCCAAAGTTGTTCCAGTAATTCAGGCCTAGAATTAAAATGGTAAGAAAATACTGATGGGCACACTTGATTCATTATATTCTTAACAGAGGTTCTAGCATTGGCTGCAAATTGAAATCAGCTGAGGAACTCTTAGGTCTACAAATGCCTAAGTTCTACTGCAAACCAGTTATGTCAGAATAGCTGAAGGACAAAAGCATCAGTACTTTAAAATCTCGGCAGGTGATTGTAAAGCGAAGTCAGGGCTCAGAACCAGTGATATACACCATACAGTCCAAAGGTAAAGAAGTGGATATAGAACAAAGAGATCAACTCTCAACTACTTCCTGTACTTTGTTATAAATCAACTGCAGGATTTTATTTGTTTGTTTGCTTTTTTACAGACACTCTCATTCTGTCGCCCAGACTGGAACACAGTGGTTCAATACTGGCCTCAAGCAATCCTCTTGCCTAAGCCTCCCAAGTATCTGGGACTACAGGTGCACACCATCACCCCTGGCTAATTTAAAAAACATTTTTATAGCATCTGGGTCTCACTATGTTGGCCAGGCTGGTTTTGAACTCCTGGCCTCAAGGGATCCTCCTGCCTCAACTTCAAAAGGTGCTGGGATTATAGGCATGAGCCACTGCACCTGGCTAGATTTTTTTTTTTTTTTTTTTTAATTTTTGAAACATGGTAATGATTTATTTAAAAATAATGATGCCAAGCGCAGTGGCTCATGCCTGTAATCCCAGCACTTTGGGAAGCAGAGGAGAGCAGATCACCTGAGGTCAGGAGTTCTAGACCAGCCTGCTAACAGGGAGACACCCTGTCTCTACTAAAAATACAAAATTAGCTGGGCATGGTGGTGCATGCCTATAATCACAGCTGCTTAGGAGGCTGAGGCAGGAAAATCACTCAAACCTGGGAGATGGAAGTTACAGAGCTGAGATTGCACCACTGCACTCTAGCCTGGGCAACAAGAGCAAAACTCCATCTCAATAAATAAAAATGAGAATGACAATACATCACACTTAAAAAGCTTGTGTCCTTTGATAAATTATTGATTTACCTAATTCCTAAATGCTTAATTATTTAACATTAGATTTCTTGGCATATACATTTTATTATAAAAATAGGCTAAAATCACAAATCAGCATACATACATAGAAGCTGCTCGAGAACTTGACAATCGGAGATCCAGAGCCAGTTTTTCTTGATTTTCATCAACATCAGATTCAGAGTTTTCCAATGAAGACTGTATCTGTACTGCAGTTTTCAAGATATCACTTAACTCAGAGGACAGATTAACACCATCTTCTTCTTCTTCCTAAAAAGATACCCAAACAGAGAGTAAAACATGCCTTGACTTTGAACTTTTTCTTTAGGGAAGGAATCAGATAATTATGTCTTTAAAGGATTACCTTGATTTCTTCAAAAAAGTGTGCAGTTTCTCCTTCTATAATTGGCTGTAACATCTGACCCCTTCGCTTGGTGGATGGAGATCCCTAAAACAATCAATAATGTAGTTTTACATTTTAAGTATTGAAAGTGTCCAGTGAAGCTTCACTTCATTATGTTATGAATCTTAAACTTTATTTTCAAAGTCTTAAGCATTTGCTTTAAGTATTTTTAGGAAATGCTTAAATTTATTTTTGCTTATATTTTTATTTATGCACAAGGAAGATAATTTATGTCTAGAGAACTCTAAAAGAGTTCATACAACAAATATTTTTAAAATTCTAAATAAGAACATACATATAGTTTAATTGGAAGCACTTTTCTTTTTAAGAATAGGTGTCAACTTTTTTGGTTTGAGGATGATTCTCATTCATTTTTGAAAATAATAGCTTTATGGCCGGGCGCGGTGGCTCAAGCCTGTAATCCTAGCACTTTCGGAGGCCGAGGCGGGTGGATCACGAGGTCAAGAGATCGAGACCATCCTGGTCAACATGGTGAAACCCCGTCTCTACTAAAAATACAAAAAGTAGCTGGGCATGGTGGCACGTTCCTGTAATCCGAGCTACTCAGGAGGCTGAGGCAGGAGAATTGCCTGAACCCAGGAGGCAGAGGTTGTGGTGAGCCGAGATCGCGCCATTGCACTCCAGCCTGGGTAACAAGAGCGAAACTCCGTCTCAAAAAAAAAAAAAAAAAAAAAAAAAAAAAAAAAAAAGAAAATAATAGCTTTATTAAGATATAATTACATATCATAAAAGTCATCCTTTTAAAATGTATGATTTGGTGGTTTTTAGTACATTTACCAAGTTGTGCAACTATTACCACTAATTTCAGAACATTTCATTACCTCAAAAGAAACTCTGTGCCCATTAGCTGTCACTCATTTGCCTTCTCCCCCGCCCCCGGCCAGCCCTTGATAACTACTAATCTAAATTCTGTCTCTATGGTCTTGCTTATTCTAAGTGTTTCATACAAATGGGATCATATAATATGTGGCTTTTTATGTAAGGCTTCTCTCATTCACCTTGTTTCCAAGGTTCACTCATGTTGTGGCATCTATCAGTCTTTCATTCTTTTTTATGGCTTAAGAGGTTACCGGCCGGGCGTGGTGGCTCACGCCTATAATCCCAGCACTTTGGGAGGCCGAGGCGGGTGGATCACGAGGTCAAGAGATCGAGACCATCTTGGTCAAGAGGTGAAACCCCGTCTCTACTAAAAATACAAAAAAATTAGGCGGGCGTGGTGGTGCATGCCTGTAGTCCCAGCTACTCAAGAGGCTGAGGCAGGAGAATTGCTTGAACCCAGGAGACGGAGGTTGCAGTGAGCTGAGACCGTGCCACTGCACTCCAGCCTGGGTAACAGCGAAACTCCGTCTCAAAAAAAAAAAAAAAAAAAGAGAGGTTACCACATTTTATTTACCCATTCAGCAATCCCATCACTAGGTATATATATCCAAAAGAAAACAAATCATTCTACCAAAAAAAAAAAACACATGCAGTCAAATGGTTATCCCAGCAGTATTCACAATAGCAAAGTCATGAAATCAGGTGCCCATCAACAGTGGACTGGATAAAATGTGGTACATATACAACATGGAATATTATACAGCCATAAAAAAGAACAAAATCATGTCCTTTAGAGTAACATGGAGGCAGCTGGAGGCCAATATCCTAAGCAAATCAACACATGAACAGCAAAGCAAATATTGAATGTGCTCATCTGTAAGTGGGAGCTAAACATCGGATACTCATGGGCACAAAAATGGCAACAACAGACAAATATTTTTAAAATTCTAAATGATAAGAACATACATACAGTTTATGTGTGGACTACCAGAGGGGGAAGGGAAGGGAGGAGAGCAATGGGTGAAAAACTGCTGGGTACTATGCTCAGTACCTAGGTCACAGGACTATTTGTACCCCAGACCCCAGCATTGCACAATATACCCAGGTAATAAACCTGCACACATACCCCTTGAATCTAAAGTAAAATTTGGGTGAAAAAAAGTCACCAGGTAGTCATCACCTAAAGGAAGCTGCCATGCAAGTGGCTAGCAATATAAAAATAGCCTGAAAGCCACAGCAATCCAGAAGTTTCAGTGAATTAATTCATAGGAAATAATGCAGAATGGGCTAAATGCTGTTTTCTATTTGAACCCAAGACCAATCTATCTGCAGTCATACTGTCTAAAGGTTAATTTGGACACAGCACTTAATCTGCATTTATATATTAAAGTTTTCATTTTTCTTTAAAAATGTATACCAATACTAGTAAGCATTATTTTAAGTGACTTTTTCTCATTAAAAAGATTAAGTTATTTTAAAAGTCAGCTTGTATCATTATGCAAATAGAAGGACATCATCATGGCCACCACAAAACTGATGCATTTTCAAAGACATTAATTTAAATGGAAAGAAACTAGACAAGGAGTCTGAATGAGTTTCTCTTTCTGCTTCTGTCACTTACAAAGTAGATTAGGCACATGACTCACTGCCTAAGTCTCAGTTTCATCACCTGTGAAACGATGCTATCATATTCTTCCTGTTGTGATTTTACTTGTCAGGATGTAATGACATAAGCATACATAAAAATGCTTATAAAAGTGTTTGGGATATACTAGCAGACATGATTAGTTACCTATTTTATATTTTAAAATCAGTAATCTCACCTTACAATGACAATTATTTCTGCCTTGGCTGCATATTTCCCCAATATACCACAATAATAATTTTTTTTTTTTGGAGGGTGCAACTTGATAAAATGAACTAGAGAAATATGGCTTGTTTTACTCACAAGGATAGGAGTGATGCTAGCTCTTGTCAGCATTTGTTTTACAAGCCTGTATCTATCATAGAGAGGCTTAACAATGTGCCTTTCTTCCCTGGTCACCTGAAGCAAGAAAAAAAAAAGAAAGAAAGAAAGAAATTTCCTAGTCATAACAAATTTTAAATGTCCAAAACATTTAACAAGACTTATTCCCTGAATTTCAAATGCTATATTAAATCAATATGCGATCCCCCAACTGTAGGAAATAATGCTCAAAAAACAGCTCTGAAGAATGTAAGCCACAAAAGTGATTCATGTTCCTTTTTAAGACAGAAAATCAAATCTTTTTAGCAAGAGAGATATTACCGGCCTTCCATGTTGACTTTCATAGTAAAGAAGACTTTTTTGAAGAGAAGCTTTCTCTTCCACCAAATGATCTTTGGTCATTTTCTGGAATTAAGCAACAACAACAAAAAAAATTTTTTTAACTCCACTGGCACCATTAATACTCTCCTCACTCCCACAATATAAACAATTAGGCAGGAAGGGCAAACCATCAACAGTTTAGCCCAGGTTAATGCACCCTTTGCTTACAGATTTGCAGGCAAAATTTTCAGTCTCTTGTACAATTTGCTCTTATAATAAGTAGGTACAAACCCCTTTGATGGCTTGATTTACATTTTATCTGAATAGATTATGAATACTGGCTTGAGTAAATTACCTAACCTCTTTGTATTCAACATCCTCATGTATAAAATGGTAATACTTCATTCTACCTTAAAGGGCTTTAATGAAGACTAAATGAGTTCTTTAATGAAGACTAAATGGAAAGCATTTGCAACACTGCCTACCCAGCAGAGAGTAAACATACATAACACTCTCACTATTTAATGTTGTTGGCATTTTACTGGCATTAAGATGAGTGGGCATGCATGTGCATGTGCACACACATAGGTTTTACAATACAGTATTTCTCCTAAATGATTAAGAAAATCTGGAAGCAGTACAGGGGAAAGATACTGGAAAAAGCTCAACAATGTCCATTTGTGACCTCAGACTTCTCTATTACCTCAGTTTCCCCTCATTTGGGTTGGCACATTCTTTATACTCTAATACTCTTCTCACAGCTTTTAGAAGTCTAATTAGTAGAGTAGGTAATACTTTCCAAATGTATCTGTCCACAAACAAGCTCCACAGACAAATAAATATGGTAAGTCCTGCATACTCTACTAATTAAAACAAATTTGTCCTCTTCATTCTATAGATCAACTATTAACACCTGAACACGTGCTCAGGGCTTGGTGCTGTGGTTCAGACCTATAATCTCAACACTTAAGGCCAAGAGTTCAAGTCCAGCCTGGGCAACACAGTGAAACATGATTTCCACAAAAAAAAGTTTTCTACAAAAAAATTTGTAAAAATTTGCATAAAGAATACCCTTGCCAGGCATGATGGCTCATGCCTGTAATCCCAGCACTTAGAGAGGCCAAGGCGGGCAGATCACAAGGTCAGGAGTTCAAGACCAGCCTGGCCAACATGGTGAAACCCCATCTCTACTAAAACACAGACACACACAGACACACACACACACCCCCCCCCAGCCAGTTGTGGTGGCAGACACCTGTAATCCCAGCTACTCAGGAGGCTCAGGCAGGATAATCTCTTGAACCCAGGAGGTAGAGGCTGCAGTGAGCCAAGATCATGCCACTGCACATCAACCTGGGCAACAAAGCCAGACTCCATCTCAAAAAAAAAAAAAAATCCTTTAACACGAGACCAAATAATCGCTCTACTTATGTCCAGGACTCATTACTACTACCCTGGTTTCTCACAAGAGTAAAATTAAAGATAAAAATTCACTGGATAACATCTTGCTATAATAACTTTAGATTATATACATTCAGTAGAGGATAGCTGAGTAGAGTTTCAAACACTGTGACTTCAACCTCAAGCTTGAATCAGTCTTAAACTAAGGATAATACATTTGAATAAGGTTGTAGGGGGTAGGGAGACATTTATTCTAACACAAAACTTAAAACTAAAAGAAAGGGCTTGGTGCTGTGGTTCATACCTATAATCTCAGTACTCAAGGCCATGAGTTCAAGACCAGCCTGGGCAACACAGTAAGACATGATTTCCACATATACACACAAAATTTTCTACAAAAAACAAAAATTTTTTTGAGACTACATTTTGCTCTGTCGCCCAGGCTGGAGTAGATGGAGGTGGCTCACGACAACCTCCGTCTCCCAGGTTCAAGCAATTCTCCTGCCTCAGCCTCCCAAGTAGCTGGGATTACAGGAGTGTGCCACCACATCTGGCTAATGGTTTTGTATTTTTAGTACAGATGGGGTTTCACCATGTTGGCCGGGCTGGTCTCAAACTCCTGACCTCAGGTGATCCACCCACCTCGGCTTCCCAAAGTGCTGGGATTAAAGGTGTGAGCCACCACAACCAGCCAAAAAAAAAAAAATTTTTTTTAAGCAAAAGGAAAGAGGGGAAGTGATGAGAATGACTAATTTAGCTCTGTTCAAGGGAAAGAAAGACTCCAATATTTGGATCTTGAGAGTAGTGTACTCTGTGTTGTCAAAATACAAGTTCTGCATCAGAACTCACTATTACCTAGATAAAAGTTCACCTGAGACCATCTACTCTCTAAGCAAATCTCATCTAATACACGCTTAGGTTGCCAAGGGCTTTGATCAGGACTGCCCTAGGCACAGGCTTTACTGGAAAAGAATAACGGCTCTTCAAAAAAAAAAAATTTTTTTTTTCATTTAATCCTCATAGCAACCATATCAAGTTAGTAATAATGGACATAATCACATCCATATACGTTATAAGATTGTTGAAGGAGCCGGGCGCGGTGGCTCAAGCCTGTAATCCCAGCACTTTGGGAGGCCGAGGCGGGTGGATCACACGAGATCGAGACCATCCTGGTCAACATGGTGAAACCCCGTCTCTACTAAAAATACAAAAAATCAGCTGGGCATGGTGGCACGTGCCTGTAATCCCAGCTACTCAGGAGGCTGAGGCAGGAGAATTGCCTGAACCCAGGAGGTGGAGGTTGCGGTGAGCCGAGATCGCGCCATTGAACTCCAGCCTGGGTAACAAGAGCGAAACTCCGCCTCAAAAAAAAAAAAAAAAAGATTGTTGAAGGGACTGAGTGGCATAACACATAAAATATAATTAGCCAATGTCTGGCATAAGCCAGGAACGCAATACATATAGCTATTAAGACACCAGGACAGAATTCAAACTCAGGTCTGTTTGTTTCTTTGTTTGTTTATTGATTGACTGATTGATTGATTGATTGGACAAGGTCTCACTCTGTCACCCAGGCTAGTGGCACAGTTCACTGCAGTCCTAACCTCCCAGACTCCATTGATCCTCCCACCTCAGCCTTCCAAGTAACTGGACTACAGGTACACACCACCACATGCACTAATTTTTAAATTTTATTTGTAGAGACAGGGTCTCACTTGGTTACTCAGGCTGGTCTCAAACTCCTAGACTCAGGCAATCCTCCTGCCTTGGCCTCAGAAAGTGCTGAAATTAGAGGCATGAGCTACTTGTTTCAGGTCCTTTTACACACTCATCTTGCCAACTCCCTCCAACATAAATGAACTCATTAGTATTCTAGTTTTTCAGTTTTATTATGACTCAGTTCCTGAAGTATATGGTACTTTTGTTATGCTGACTAAAGCACGTTTTTGTCTGTAAAGTTGGTGAGCAGATTCAGGAAAATCAGACTACTTAGATATCTCTATCCTACTATAGTAATTATTTTGTTTCAGGAATTCTAAAGGCTAATCTGCGCAAAAATCGTAACTCAAAATTACCTTGATATCTTCTGGAAGACACCTCTCAATACGTTTTTCTTTCAGTCTTTTAAAAATAAGTTCAAGGGTTGCTTCTTTAGTTGGTTTCTTCTCCTTCTGAATGACCTTGGGTTCATCTTCATTCTCTTCATCTTCCTGGTCTAGAGAAGAGCCAAAGCTTTTTGGAAGAGTGTTACTACGTGGACGTGTCTGAGGTACAAATTCTCCATCAGAACTTTTGTGTTTTGCATCTACATTTCAGAAATAAAGACAGATAAATAATAATTGGTTTTAGCTAAAATGTGACCAGGTCAAAGCATAAGCAAGACATACAACAAGAAAGTAGGCATTAGTAGCACACAGACTCAGAAATTTCAAAGCCAAATAAAACATTTAAGAAGAAAAAAACAGCAAGACAGCTATTCTAGACTCACACCTGTAATCCCAGAACTTTGAGAGGCTGAGAAAGGATTGTTTGAGCCCAGGAGTTTGAGACTAGCCTGGACAACAGAGTGAGACCCCATCTCTACAAAAGAAAAAAATTTTTTTTGAGACGGAGTCTCACACTGCTGCCCAGGCTGCAGTGTAGTGGCGTGATCTCAGCTCACTGCAGTCTCTGCCTCTTGGGTTCAAGCAATTCTCCTGCCTCAGCCTCCTGAGTAGCTGGGACTACAGGCATGCACCACTACACCCAGCTAATTTTTTTGTATTTTTAGTAGAGATGGGTTTCACCATGTTGGCCAAGAAGGTCTTGATCTTCTGACCTCATGATCCACTCACCTCAGCCTCCCAAAGTGCTGGGATTACAGGTGTGAGCCACTGCGCAGCCTCTACAAAGAATTTTTAAAAATTAGCTGAAGCCGGGTGTGGTGGCTCACGCCTGTAATCCCATAACTTTGGGAGCCTGAGGTGGGCATATCATTTGAGGTCAGGAGTTTGAGACCAGCCTGGCCCACATGGCAAAACACCATCGCCAACAAAAATACAAAAGTTAGTCAGGTGTGGTGGCACACATCTGTAATCCCAGTTACTTGTGTGGCTGAGGCAGGAGAATCACTTGAACCCAGGAGGCGGAGGCTGCAGTGAGCCAACATCATGGGAATGCACTCCAGCCTGGGTGATAGTCCTGTCAGTCTGTCTCAAAAAAATAAATAAATAAAATAACTGAGCACGGTGGCAAATGCCTGCCTGTAAGTCCCAGATACTTGGGAGGTTGGGGTGGGAGGCTCAGGCTGCAGTAAACCTCTTGGTTTGCCCACTGCAATCTAGCCTGGGCAACAGAGTGAGACTCTGTCTCAAAAAAAACAAAAAGAAAAAGGAGAGAGCAAGCCATCATTTTTATATCCTTAGAGAGCATACTATAGAATAAAATACTCTGATGAGCACAGGGGATACAGAGGAAAACAAAACAGACATGATCCCTGTTCTCGTGGAACATGTATTCAGGGAAGGAAAAACAATAACCAAATACTCAGATTAGTAAAATAACTTTAAAAAATACTACGATCTATAAGTAAGATAAACAGGATGGAGTCACAGTGCTAAAAGGAATATAATTTGTGGAGGAACAACTACATTGGATGGGACTGACAAAAGAGACCTCTCTGAATAGTATCATCCTGGTAAAATATGGAATAAGGAGCTCTTCTGGCACAGAAGATTTAGTAGAAGGGCGTTTGTCCCCAGCTCTACTAAAATTACAAAAATTATCTGGGCTTGGTGGCATGCTCCTATAATCCCAGCTACTTGGGAGGCTGAGGCACAAGAATTACTCGAACCGAGGAGGCAGAGGTTGCAGTGAGCTGAGATGGCGTCACTGAACTCCTGCCTGGGCAACCTCTGTCTCAAAACAAAATAAAACAAAACAACACAACTTTACTGAGTAAATTTAAATGAATAAACCAAAGTGATGCTCTAGATAATAAATCCATATTTGGCGCAGATAAAGTAGTAACTATTAAAACGTGTACTCACTAAACATCTACAAAGTAAATATACTTCAACAATTACTATTCTGGGTTGATACCCAGAAATGCAAGGCCTAGTTTATCAATCAAGAGTTACAATTTAGTCTTTGTAGTATAAACGAGTCACTATGATAAGACAGTCTTAGTCTTAGATGAAAATACCTACCAAGAAATCTTAGTGAAATATCCGCCAAAAAAAAACTCAAAGCTGCTTAATATTTGAAAGGTATTTCAGATAAACTTTATAAACATCATTTCATTTAAAAATACATAATCTCAGGTATCTTTCAAAAATATATTACTAATAAAAACACAATAAAGACATTTAAACTATAATACAGAACCACAGTACTGTACTATAACAGTATTACAGTATGCAATTTTGACCCTAATAAAAGGAAAAAAGGTAACTTTTATTTTTGTCAAACTGCTCAAGATTTAAAATTATCAAAAGTTTTAATTGTAATTCTTAGACATTAATATAAATAATTTTTCACAAAATGGCACATAATATACCTTTAATTTGCTTCCGCAGTTTTGTAAGCTCTGTCATCCATTTTAATACCTTTGGGTTGGCAGCAATATCACTGTAGGAGGGCTGAAAAATTACAAAGCAGAATCACTGACCCTTGTGATAAACAATAGTTACATTAATTTATATCCAAATAATATTTTACAGTTGCCACAGAAAAGACTACTCAATTCTTATTTCATCTTATTTTAATTAAATAGGGCAGGATATTAAGTCAAGTTCTCCCGGGGCAGGGTCTAGTAACTGGCAGAAGCCAGATTTGAATATGGGTCTTCTGACTCCAAGTACAGGACTCATTCACTTCACATGCTCTAATTAATAAAACTCTCTTTCCCTCATCCATTTCATCCCTCACAAACTCCCTCTCCACCCCACTTGGCACTTGTGGTTTTTGATAAAGCAGAAATACCACTAACATGATTTGTCAATGTAAAGCACTTGCTTTAAAAATTCGAAAAGCTGTTTTGCCAATAGAAATATAAAGATGCCACAGTGCAAATGACAAGAATACTGGCCTGGAAGTCAGGAGGCTAAGGAGTTACATAGCTTCAGATCTACATTATCGCTATTCCTCTGGGCATCTCAGATTTGTTACCTTTCTCACACAGATCTAAACTAATGCTCTCGAAAAACCCTCCTTTCAGTTTTAATATTAGATTTCGCTCACTCAGGGCAATGTTACAAAGTTACCTTGCTATTTCTTTCCCTTTCAAACTGTTCCTCAAATTGTCTAATTTTTTTCTGAAGTTTCTTGACCAACTGATAAGGTGTTCTGTCTTCTCTCTTCTCTTCTTTTGAACTAAAGGATGATCTTCGAATTCTAAATTAAAACATAAAGCCAACACTGTAAGTTAAATTTTCAAGTACCAACACTGTATCTATTATTGCCCTGACATAACACTATTACCAATAAAGTATATCTTTAATTCCTAACACTAAAGGACAGGTAGTATAAAGAAACACTGTAGTGTTATGGACCACAAATTTAGCTAATACAAGTGGTGATTAAAACAGTTTGGGGGCCGGGCGCGGTGGCTCAAGCCTGTAATCCCAGCACTTTGGGAGGCCGAGGCGGGTGGATCACGAGGTCAAGAGATCGAGACCATCCTGGTCAACATGGTGAAACCCCGTCTCTACTAAAAATACAAAAAATTAGCTGGGCGTGGTGGCGCGTGCCTGTAATCCCAGCTACTCAGGAGGCTGAGGCAGGAGAATTGCCTGAACCCAGGAGGCGGAGATTGCAGTGAGCCGAGTTCACGCCATTGCACTCCAGCCTGGGTAACAAGAGTGAAACTCCGTCTCAAAAAAAAAAAAAAAAAAAAAAAAAAACAGTTTGGAATCATTTAAAACTGGCTTGGATGAAGGCAGAAAAGAAACAAAAAATACCTAGCAGCTCAGCACTCTTGTAACTGTTCAAACCGCATAGTAAAGTTTTTGACATTCAGATCCATTAAAGGCTTTGAGAAGAAAAGATTAGGAATTGCCCAGCAGCACTTGCTGCTTCCTTTACAGCACTCTGTATTTCCGGGAAGAATACATAAATAAATGAATACACCACAAGAAAATGTCTATTTGAGAGCAAACTTCAAACACTACACCTCAATGAACTCAGTAGGGTCAAAAAAAAAAAAAAAAAAGTCATAAAAATGTGTTCCATAAAATGAGGGAGAAAGCTCTGAATTCTAGGTTTAGAAGATTAAATCTTCTTTTTTTGATACAGAGTTTCGCTCTTGTTGCCCAGGCAGGAAGACTAAATCTCTCAGAAGACTTGGGTATATAACAGGAATTGCCTCTTGTAAGTACATAAAAATCACATACCTAGTAAAAGATAGTGCTTTAGATGAGGAATCCAACTTTTCTGGATCATGTAGAAAACGCTGGCTTTGCCCAAAATCTAAACTGCGGTGTGACAATACTGGAGGACAGTCCTCTTCCAAGGGGTGATGATTCATTCTTCCAGCTTGTGGAGACAGCTGAGCTTCTCCAGACTCAGAGTCCTCCTGCCAAGACTTAAAAGCAGGAAATGGCTCTATAAAACAAACACAAAGAATAGTACCATGGATTTCTTGATTCCACATGGGAAAAATGTCATAAAATACCAGCTATGCGTTCCTTAAATCATATCCTTATGTAGTGGTTCATATATATATTTAAAAACAAGAGATACTAGGATCTTCACAAAGCCTACTATAGTTTAAAATTATTCAAGCTTCAATTTTTAGCCCAGAATTTTGTATTTTTTTTGAGATGAGGTTTTGCTCTGCTGCCCAGGCTGGAGTTGAGTATCATGATGATGGCTCACTGCAGCCTTGACCTTCTAGGGTCAAGTAATCCTTCTACCTCAGCCTCCCAAGTAGCTGGGAATAAGTAGCAATTGCCACTATACTTGACTAATTTTCTTTTTTTTTGCTGTTGTTAGAGATGAGGTTTCACTATGTTGGCCAGGCTGGTCTTGAACTCCCAGGCTCAAGTGATCCTCCCATCTCGGCCTCCCAAAGTGCTGGGATTACAGGCGTGAGCCACAGTGCCCAGCCCAGAGTTCTATTTTCATATAAATTTAAATTTCTGAACCCAGTGGCAAAGCAAGAAAGGACACTGTCAAGCTCTTTAATTCTAAAGATGTTACTTAATATAATTCTGAACTTGTCTAAACATGTTTTATTTACAAATGTTACTTTTCAAGTAGGGGAAAACGAGAAACAGCAACATTCAACAGTTCTTAGAAATTTAACTTAAAAACCAAATCATACCAGGTGTATGACCTATCCCTCACTGTCAAATAGCTATGTTAAGAAAAAGTGAGAGCTATTCCCCATGTTACACAGAACACTCACCAAGTGGAGCTCTCTGACTCTGGAAGAATTCTAACATTCCCAAAGGTGGAGCTAATTCACCTGACAGCACCTGGCCTCTAATATTAAACTGTGGCAGTTATCTTCTGTTACAGGATTCCTACATATAATATATATTTTAATAATACTCAAAAGTATTACTAAGACAAAACTTAATAGCACTAGGCCTTCCTTTTTTTTTTTTTGAGACGGAGTTTCGCTCTTGTTACCCAGGCTGGAGTGCAATGGTGCGCGATCTCGGCTCACCGCAACCTCCGCCTCCTGGGTTCAGGCAATTCTCCTGCCTCAGCCTCCTGAGTAGCTGGGATTACAGGCACGCGTCACCACGCCCAGCTAATTTTTGTATTTTTAGTAGAGACGGGGTTTCACCATGTTGACCAGGATGGTCTCGATCTCTTGACCTCGTGATCCACCTGCCTCGGCCTCCCAAAGTGCTGGGATTACAGGCTTGAGCCACTGCGCCCGGCCCAGCACTAGGCCTTCTTAAGCACATTTACTTTACTGCAGTTATCCTGTACGCTCTCAAATGAAAGCTATGTTAATACATTCGGTGTCTTTGCAAATATAATGTCTGGTTACATAAAGAACATCATACACATAATCCACAAATATACTCCAAATACAAAATTAAGTACAGGAGGGGAAAAAAAAATTCCCATCTACACACTAACTTTCTTTCTTTCTTTTTTTTTTTTTTTTTTTTGAGACAGAGTCTTGCTCTCTCACCCATGCTGGAGTGCAGTGGCACAATCTTGACCCACTGCAACCTCTGCCTCCTGGGTTCAAGTGATTCTCCTGCCTCAGCCTCCTGAGTGGCTAGAATTACAGAAGACCACTACCATGCTTGGCTAATATTTGCATTTTTAGTTGAGATGGGGTTTCACCTTGTTGGCCAGGCTGGTTACAAACTCCTGACCTCAAGTGATCAAACCACTTCGGCCTCCCAAAGTACTAGGATTACAGGCATGAGCCACCACGTCCAGCAAGTTTTTTAATGACTACAATTTAAAAATTTGATGTTATGGCTATTAGTAGTAGTAAAAATGAATATAAAGATGGCTTGACAGTGTCAAAATTCGAGTGATGTTTTATTTTTCCTAACACAATAGCTAAGAGCGCTGCTTTAATAATTTAGTTTAACTTTATGCATTAGCCATTTAAAGCATTACCTTTCCTTTCAAAATAGTAAGAACATAATTGTTTGTTTTTGAAGTCCAGATCAATTTGACAATTAAAAACTGGGTACAAAGCGTGCAATCCCACAATAAACCCAACAATAAAGTGGTTTTCAAAGCAACCCTTGTACCTGTGTCCCAGCAAATAAGTAACGGTAGTAAACATTTTATGAGAAAAGACAAAAGTAACAAGTTTTTCTGGATTCACTTTTAACCCAGAACAGTCTTCCTAAGATATGGGGACAGCAGGAGAAGGGCTTAATAAAGAGACAAACAAAGTGAACCATAAAAAGGCAAAAAAACTAAACTATGGTGAACCATACTTACCCTCCCCATCTCTCTGCAGATGCATTGTTTTGAAATCAATGAGGGGAAAAGTGATAAGGCATGACGCTAATAAAATGGAAAAAAATGGCAAAAAATACTAAAGTGAACACACAGCACAGTCAGAACAAACCATACACATAACACAAAGCCAAAGATACCAAAAACATTTCCCTAAAACCAGTTAGGCATTCTGCTCAAAAACCTTATTAAAAGAAATTACTACTAACTAGATTTTAACAAATACAAACATAACATTTGCATTTCGGCAAGCAATGCAAAAAAGGGGGAAAAAGCTCAAAGTAGTGCTATTTTACCCAAACATAAAACTGAAGAAATGGAAATTCTTAAGCAGGTTCTGTTTGAAGCTTTTCGATATAAATGATTTTAAAGAAAAAAATCTCCCTTAGTTTGCTCTTTGAAAAAATCCTACTGCATTTCATTCCAGAGATAGCAGGAGAGAATCTGAAAATAGTATCTACTTCCATTGAAAGTCAAAACTTTGTGAACAGCTGCTACAGATTCATACTGGTGACAGTCATGTGCTACCTGCTTGCTACCTACTGCATTATGCTGACTATTTTTCTCATTCTTTGAGGAAAAAAAACAAAACAGAAACCATATACTTAGGAATAGTGATATAGGCCTCTATTTGGAGTCATCCCACTTCTCTACAGAGTCACATCAAACAAAGCATATCTGTGATTCCAAGGTATCCAGGGTCTAAAGCAGGTTGTTTCTTAAGGAAATAAGACTTTTTCATTTAGAATATCCTAAACTCCTAATTGTGGAAAATCAATGTTTGCATTAGTGACAAAGTTGGAAGGAATGACATGGTCTACTAACAGCTACTCTACCAAGCACATGCGCAGTTCATGGCTGGGAAGTTCACTCAGGTGTCTCTAACCATTGGCTGTCTGAAAGTCAGGAACCCCTATTCCTGGAAGAGCAAGAAGGAGATCTACACAAACTTGCTTAGGCTGTTGAGCCAGGGCAACTCTGTGATTGAAAATCAGGCATCAGTAGCCTACAGGTTGCCTTCTTTATCTATACCAAGGTATAAGTGCTGGATTCTGACATGGAAAAAAGGACAGTCAGTATCCGGTTCTATTTTGGGGAGACTCAAGAACACTGAAGCTGGACAGAGAATGTCCATTCTCTTCAGACAATGAAAACAACTGCTCTTCTATGCTTAAAATTTAATCAGGACTCCCAGGCCAAAGATCATAAAGAACTACTTATCTGCATCTTCTAATAGGAAGAAACAAAAGTGCTTTATCAGAATCCCAGCTGCTGCTTTTGAAGACTCACTTCCTAGCAAGGCTTTAAGAGATGGTCTGTCAACCACCACTCCTTTTATTTTAGCCATAATAAATAACAAAAAAGAACATTAATTTCCAACTGCCACAAGTATGCTAACATATACCCTAACAATGGGAAGCATCTTCATAAACTCTAAATGTCCTGAATAACCCAAACAAAGCAAATGAAAGACAACTTCCTAATTTAGTCTAAGTTAAAACAGATAATATGTGACTGGGGATGCCAAACATCTAGACCTATATAAAAACGAAGCTGGGGAGGAGACAGCAATAAAAATTGGCACAGACAATGACTTGGTTGGGGCTCCTAAAAAAAAAACAAAACAAAAAAAAAACCACACACACTCCATTTGCAATCAGGTGAGTACACTTACAGTGCCAAAAGGAGTCCATGGCACTGGCATTACAATTCCTGTTATTGCCAGCATATGTCAACAGATAACTTGCCAAAGATAAGACAACCCAGGGATCTTCATCCAAGTGAATGTACATGCAGCTCTGCTTAAGATTCTTGAGTTACCTCATTTTCTCTTTACCAAGGTGTACGATCCAGAAGAACTCCTAGATCCAAATTTATTGTTTGTTTCCCACTCCCATTCAACATTTTATTTGAAAGTTTACAAATAGATAGCAAAATTGAAAGAACTTTACACTGTATATCCATATACCAATCACAATCTATCATTAATATTCTACTATACTTGCTTTATAACATGTATCCATCCATTAACCATCTTGTTTTTTTCATGGATTTCAGAGTAAATTGCAGGTATCAGTAAATTTCCCCAGGTTTTGATTCTCTTGAAGTAAAAAGAACACTTTATATACAAAGAAACACAAAAATCTATGTATCTGCTGACTTTTGAGAAATGTATACATCCATGTTGTTTGCTTGTTAATTTTTTTTTTTTTGAGGCAGAGTTTCACTCTTGTTATCCAGGCTGGAGTGCAATGGCGCGATCTCGGCTCACTGCAACCTCCGCCTCCTGGGTTCAGGCAATTCTCCTGCCTCAGCCTCCTGAGTAGCTGGGATTACAGGCATGCGCCACCATGCTCAGCTAATTTTTTGTATTTTTAGTAGAGACGGGGTTTCACCATGTTGACCAGGATGGCCTCGATCTCTTGACCTCGTGATCCACCCGCCTCGGCCTCCCAAAGTGCTGGGATTACAGGCTTGAGCCACCGCGCCCGGCCGTCTGCTTGTTAATTTTTAACTTCTCTCCTTTGTGCAAATTTTTAGCATCCCCTGCACCATACCTTCATAACCTAAGACAGAGATATAGGAATATGGTACAATATTTGTTTAGAAGTACCCTTGAAGGTCATTTTTCAAAAAAGTATTACTGATGATTCTAATGGCAAGGTAATAATTATACTCTGTTTAAATTGGTGAGATCCCTACGCCTTAACATACTGGGCTTTCAAAGACTGGGAGATAGTACCTGATTTTAACTATTAGCAAAAACGTAGGCTGGGTGACTTTTTAAAAAGATCAGTTCTAACATCCATTTTCAAAGCTGCTGATGGATCAGATAAGAACTTCTAGTTCATATGAGATGCTGTCCCATAATCTCAGTGTGTTTCACTAAAAATACTCACTTGCTCATCTTATAGGAAAGGGAGAACAGAAGATCAAGATGAATAAAGTTATCCAGAAAAGGGTTGTACTCTTATCATTGCTTAGGGTAATTTCAGTTACAAATAACATTATCAGGAAAACAATGTGTGTGGGTAAAATTACCTTCCCATTTATCACCATCAGAAACATTCTTCAGATCTAAATGTGGAATATGGACACATGCTGCTTCCCCTTGAACACCAACACTTTGACCTCCTGGTACTTCTGATTCAGTGTTGGCATTCAAATCACATATCTTGCTACTAGAATCCTGTATTTTAAAATAAAGAATACATTTCACAACTACGGAATTTTTTCACGCCCAGCTTCAAGACATCCAGCATATATCCATGTGTAGTCTTCACTGGTTTACTGTGCCTATATAGCCAACTGTCCCACTCCCACTGTGCAAACTATATTCAAATATAAAAATGCAGTTTTTTTGTTTTTTTTTTTTGAGACGAGTTTCGCTCTTGTTACCCAGGCTGGAGTGCAATGGCGCGATCTCGGCTCACCGCAACCTCCGCCTCCTGGGTTCAGGCAATTCTCCTGCCTCAGCCTCCTGAGTAGCTGGGATTATAGGCACGCGCCACCATGCCCAGCTAATTTTTTTTGTATTTTTAGTAGAGATGGGGTTTCACCATGTTGACCAGGTTGGTCTCGATCTCTCGACCTTGTGATCCACCTGCCTCGGCCTCCCAAAGTGCTGGTATTACAGGCTTGAGCCACCGTGCCCGGCAAAAATGCAGTTTTATAGTATGTCTCATCAGGAGATAAGTTTGCGTGCCAAATTCAGGAAAGCGTTTTCATAACCAAGTTTCTTGTGACCAAAAGTGGCAAAGTAAGTTGTTGTTTAACTGTAAACTCTTTGATAAGAGTATTTACATTTAAATATTTAAACCTAGCTAACCCAAGTTAAAGACCAGACATAACAGACGGTTTAAACCTAGGTAAATTTTTAAAGAGTAAGATAAAAAATAGTTCTTACCAGAATCAAGTGTGACAATTTATCACTGTCAAATAACAAATATTCTTCCCTAAAAATACAAGTAAAGTTGTTAGTATATTGAGAATAAAAAGGTTACTATCATTATATATTTCTTACCTAGATTCCTCTTCTCAACTACATGTGAAGAGAAAATGACAACTGGACATATGCCCATTCTTTGGAGCCCTGTATCTGAAAAACCACACAATACTAAGAAGATCCACAGAATCACTTTGGGTTTAGAAAAATCAAGTAATGTTCCCTACTCCACTCCACAAACCACAGCAAAAAAGAAAAACCTTTATAAAATGAAAACTAAAATCCACAGTAAGTAGAAACACAAAAGGATGAATGTATAATAAAGATTTATAAAGTAAATGCTTTAATCAAACAGCTCTATTCTCTCTACTCTTGAGACTTCTAAAGACTTTTTAAGAAGGTATCACTGTCTTTTACTTTAAATCTGACTGTTTTCTATCACAAGGTTGCTACTTCCAAACAAAGAAGGTTACTACTTCCAAATCTTTTCCTCCTCAAAACATTCTAAAGAGAAATTTTTTAAAAATTTCAGTTCACCTTTTATTTCCTCCAAAAAACTAACCCGTATTTAGAACAAGTGTTACAGCAAGCTGTTACAAATGATCCGTACCAATTTTTCAGTCAACAGAGCACCTGCTATTATATTATAGATCATCAATATGCCTACTATGGAAAAGTTCTTTTCCTCAAAGGCACTGTGGCAATTTACAACGACACATCAAGATGTCACTTCTAACTGGCCATAACAGAGTATGCACTCAGGAGACATGTCTTAATCTAAATATGGCAAGTCATTTTCCCATACAGATAATTACCTTATTTTTGCTGAGCAGAAGAAATGAACTCAATGCTCTGACAAGTTTAAAGGCATTCCTTTGCTTAGAGTAGCAGCAAATGGTAGGATGAGTAAATACTACTTAAGCGGCCTAGAAGACCTAATCACCTAAATTTGAGAAACATGATGTTAAACATACAAAATGTAATCCACCTAACCAAGGAACTCTTTGGATCTAAAAACAAGTTTGCTAACCTATACACAGTTGAAATTGGAGAGGAAAGAGCTTTTTCCAAAAGCAACAACAACAACAACAACAACAACAACAACAAAAACAGAAGAGTCCTCACTAAATGGGTCCTAATTGTTCTACCAAATCCAGATGTCATCATTCTGGGGGTGCCTGTTAATGCCATTAATCTTGTATCTTCAGCCAATAGCTCCAATACTCGTTGGGCTGGAAGAGGATGATTTCTGCCTCCTGAGATGAAGAACAAGGAACTGCTGTAACCAGGAAATCTATGGACCTTCAGAGCATGGGGAGGCTCCAGAGACATGGCTCCAAAGAATTTACTTACCCTTTAAGAACAGGCTTCCTACTTATAATTAAAAGAAACAATGAAATTAATACAACTATGTCCTGGCCAACAGGCTGTCAGCAAATTAGTATGCTGTCTGGGATCTCTCAATATTTACAATCTAGCCTGCAACTTCACTGCTGAAGTGTTTTCAGAATCTCAAATCATCTTCCTAAGAAAGTTATACTATACTTTTTGGCAGCATCTTGAAAACTGATGCAAAGAGTAACAAGAACCCAAATCTTACTCTGTGACTTAAAACATTCTAGAAAGCTTCTCCTCAAAGAGACTATCTACTGAGACTCTACATTTAGTCAAAATACTTGTTGCCTCCAGTATTTCTCTACCATTATAGCCAGTCGAAGTGGTAAAAAAGCACCAACTGCCTAGGAGTGTACTGAGACATACCAAGGATAAATTCAAAAAGGAAGAAAAACATTCTATACATATTTGTTGAAACAAATACAGTATCCTTCAGTTAGTTATACACAGTTCTAAGACCATGAATTAACTCACTGATGGGCATACTCAGAGTATCAGTAAATTCCCAATTGTTCTAAAAACTGAAAGAGTTTAAGTGTCTACAAAAAGGTTATGTGTTTTTCCCTCTGAATGTTTTCCAAGTTATAACTACTGTCTGTCTGAACCTGTATAAATCCAAATATTTATATTTAATATCCTTTATGCCTACCATTAAAACAAAAGCCGGTTTAAGATTACCTAAACTATATATTTATAATGAATAATCATCTTAAAAATTCACCTTAGAAATCTGTGAAGAGCTCCAATTCTCAAAATGATTCATTAGCAACAAGAAAAAATGCTTACCTCTCAGGACAGCCATCTTCACTATCACCATGATCACTGCATGGCTCTAACAATATACCTACAGACTGACAAAAAGAACACCATCATGTATTAATGGAGCTCCCAAAACACAGATATGAGAGGAAGTTGCCAATCTAAATTAGGATATTAGAATATATGTTAGTCAGACATCCCTTATTAGCTATCATTTATAATAGTCTATAGGACTTAGATCTCTTTTTACAGAGGGTAATTTATCTTCCCTCAAAACCTACGTCATCTGGCAGGTACTCTGCATTTCTTTCTCTCTATTAGGTATCACTACTACTAGCCTTTTTCCTTAGAATTCTCTCCTCCCAAATGATGGTCTCCTGATCCTGCTTGCCTACTGCTGCTTGCCTTATTTCTCCTCAGCCACAAACACACAAGTTTGGCAACTTCTTGTAGGTAAGATAAGAGTTATGGAGGAGTTTGCATATTTGAAGTAGTAACTATTTTTCACAAAGAAAGTCCCCACATGAGAAAACTTTCCCAATTTCCAATGAGCTTAGTGACACCATCTCATCCCTATTCCCCCCAAATTTAAAACCTACCAAGTCTAATACAAATACCCAGAGAATTACTACAAAATACATAAACTTTTTGGTGTTTTTGACGATCACCTCTCAAATCAACAAAGGTTTGATACTTCCTAGATTCTCTGATTCTTCTTTAGAAAGTACCACTTGTTCAGTTTTGTTTAGCATGAAAGAATGTCCATAAGACTGCAAAAAAGCTATTAAAAGCCGGGCGCGGTGGCTCAAGCCTGTAATCCCAGCACTTTGGGAGGCCGAGGCGGGTGGATCACGAGGTCAAGAGATCGAGACCATCCTGGTCAACATGGTGAAACCCCGTCTCTACTAATGGTGCAAAAAATTAGCTGAGCATGGTGGCGCATGCCTGTAATCCCAGCTACTCCGGAGGCTGAGGCAGGAGAATTGCCTGAACCCAGGAGGTGGAGGTTGCGGTGAGCCGAGATCGCGCCATTGAACTCCAGCCTGGGTAACAAGGGCGAAACTCCGTCTCAAAAAAAAAAAAAAAAAAAAAAAGCTATTAAAATACTAGTCCCTTTTCAAACTACACATCTCTGTGAGGCTGTCTCATAGGCTTCAACAAAAACAATGTAACAGTAACAGACTAAATGCAGAAGCAGTTACAAGAATTCAGCTGCTTCTGTAAGTCAAACAGGTATCAACAATATTTCTTTCTATAAAAAAATGCCATTCCTCAAACTAAAAAAAATTTATGAAAACAGTTGTCTATTATGGAAAAGAGCAACCTTACTTATGTTACCATAAATGAGTTATGTTTAAGTAAGTTAATATTTTTTAAATTTCTCAGTTTTAATTCCTAATATGGTAAATCCTGTAAACAAAGCTCTTTCGGATCTTCAATTTTTTTTTTTTTTTTTTTTTTTTTTTTTTGAGATGGAGTTTCGCTCTTGTTACCCAGAGGCTGGAGTGCAATGGCGCGATCTCGGCTCACCACAACCTCCGCCTCCTGGGTTCAGGCAATTCTCCTGCCTCAGCCTCCTCAGTAGCTGGGGCTACAGGCATACGCCACCATGCCCAGCTAATTTTTTGTATTTTTAGTAAAGATGGGGTTTCACCACGTTGACCAGGATGGTCTCGATCTCTTGACCTCGTGATCCACCCGCCTCGGCCTCCCAAAGTGCTGGGATTACAGGCGTGAGCCACCGTGCCCGGCCGGGATCTTCAATATTTTTAAGAGTATAAATGGGTCCCTGAGAACCAAAGTGTGAGAAACAATGATACAGAAATCAGACTTCGGCAACCTTTAGATCTAGACCAGGTATCCCCAACCCCAGAACCAGGACCAATCCATGGCCTGTGAGGAACCAGGCCACATAGCAGGAGGTAAGCGCATTACAGCCTGAGCCCTGCCTCCTGTCAGATCAGTGGTAGCACTAGATTCTCACGGGAGTGCAAACCCTCTTGTAAGCTGTGCATGCAAGGGATCTGGGTTGTATGTTCTTTATGAGGATCTAACTAATGCTTTGATGATCTAAGGTAGAATAATTTTTGTGGAAACCCCAACCCCTAACCCACTGTCCGTGGAAAAACTGTCGTCCACAAAACCAATCCCTGGTTCCAAAAAGGTTGGAAACTACTGCTCTAGAAGATAGCTTTACATTCCAAAGGTTTCTGGGCACATAAAATAACTATTACGCAGGCTGAATATTTAACTTTTATTTATTTACTTAAAATTTTTTTTTCTTAGACAGTCTGTGTCACCCAGGCTGGAGTGCAGTGGCACAATCTTGGCTCACTGCAAACTCCATCTCCTGGGTTCAAGTGATTCTCCTGCTTCAGCCTCCGAGTAGCTGAACTACAGGTTCACGGTGCCACCACACCTGGCTAATTTCTTTGTATATTTAGTAGAGATGGGGTCTCAGCATGTTGGCCAGCCTGGTCTCAAACTCCTGACCTCAAGTGATCTACCTGTCTTCAGTCACCAGAAGTGCTGGGATTACACGCATGAGGCACCATGAACCTTGGGGCTGAGCACAGTGGCTCACACCTGTAATCTCAGCACTTTAGGAGGCCAAGGTGGACAAATCACTTGAGGTAAGGAGTTTGAGACCAGCCTGGCCAACACGATGAAACCTCATCTCTACCAAAAATACAAAAATTAGCCAGGCATGGTGGTGCATGCCTGTAGTCCCTGCTACTCAGGAGACAGAAAGAGGAGAATTGTTTGAACCCACAAAGTGGAAGATCGTACCAGTACACTCCAGCCTGGGTGACAAGCAAGACTCTGTCACAAACAGAACCCAGGTATTTCACTCAAAAGAACCAAATTCAAGCCCTAGCTCTACCTTTCTCATCACAAATATGAGAATAACAATCATTTACTTGATTACCTTAGATTTACTGTAGAGAATCAAAAGAAATAGCTTGTAAGAAATGCCATCTATATTGGCCAGGTGCAGATGCTCCCGCTTGTAATCCCAACACTTTGGGAGGCCAGTGTGGGTGGATCACTTGAGGTTAGGAGTTTGAGACCAGCCTAGCCAACACAATGAAACCCCATCTACTAAAAATACAAATATTAGCCGGGTGTGGTGGTGTGTGCCTGTAATACCAGCTACTATAGAGACTGAGGTATGAGACTCGCTTGAACCGGTGTGGAAGAGGAGACTGCATGAGCCAAGATAGTGCCACTTTACTCCAGCCTGGGCAACAGAGCAAGACTCTGTTTCCAAAAAATATATAAAAAACAAAAATAAAAAATAAAATAAATAAAATATCAGTGGGCAAAATAACCCGTATCTTCTCCCCACCTCCTCCCATGTGCCTTTTCATAAACATCAGGTTCTGCAAAGGAAGGCTACGGAGCTCTGGTCTCTCAATTCAGGTATGCTAGATAGCTTTGGCAGTGGTGGTAAAAGCAGCAGGAGGAGAAGCAGCTACATCACAGTCATATTAGCAGTATCTTAGTAGTTTTCGGAAATTACTGCCAAGAGCTAATTAAAACCTGACAGGCATTTCCAGTAATTCCTCTGGTCTCCATCCATTCCTTTGTTGTCCATAATTGGTGCACCCACATTGCTTAGTTCTGCATCTTCCCATTTTTACTCACTCACTGCTCAAGCATGTTAGTTACTTCTATTAAATAAGCTACATATCTTCACTCCATTCTGTACCTTTCATTTGCTGTACAAACACTCAGTAAATTGCATATTGACATAGTTCTATCCAGCCTACTCTCTCTCTTCTATTAAGTATGATCAAAATTGATGAGGTCTTATGATAGTACAAATTGACAGCCATCTGTTCCTCTTGGCTATCTGCCTGAGTTTATAAAGGGTCTCCACTTCTGAAAGGAGGTAACTATATTCCAGCAGTTTCTCAGTATTTGCAAGGTATGAATAATTCTAAGTTTTGAAGGGTACCATCAATGAAGGTACCATGAAATGAATGGATTTGACTGAGGATAAATCAGGTATTTTGATGTGAGTTCTAGTCAGACTATTCAACTTCATACACTTTCTTTTTTTTGTTTTTTTGAGACGGAGTCTTGCTCTGTTGCTAGGCTTGAGTGCAGCAGTACGATCTCGGCTCACTGCAACCTCTGCCTCCCGGGTTCAAGCGATTCCCCTGCCTCCGCCTCCTGAGTAGCTGGGACTACAGGCATGCGCCACCACACCCAGCTAATTTTTTTTTTTTTTTGTATTTTTAGTAGAGATGGGGTTTCACCATGTTGGCCAGGATGGTATCAATCTCCTGACCTCATGATCTGCCCATCTCGGCCTCCCCAAGTACTAGGACTACAGGCGTGAGCCACTGTGCCCGACCCATTTTCTTTTCTATTTCTTTTCACCTTCATACACTTTCAACTCCCAAAATACTGATTACAGTACAACTTATACCTATTCAAAATCTACAGTGAATAATCTCTTTATATCAGATAAAACTCCTAAATATTTACTATGGAATCTAGTAGCACATTAAAAAAAAATTCTATTTTGCAAAAACCTATTGGATAAAGTTATCCAAAATATAGGCCAGGCACAGTGGCTCATGCCTGTAATCTCAGCACTTTGGGAGGCTGAGGAGGGCAGATCATGAGGTCAGGCATTCGAAAACAGCCTGGCCGATATGGTGAAACCTCGTCTCTACTCAAAATACAAAAATTAGCTGAGCGAGGTGGTACATGCCTGTAATTCCAGCTATGTGGGAGGCTGAGGCAGGAGAATCACTTGAACCTGGAAGGTGGAGGTTGCCATGAACCAAGATTGCACCACTGCACTCCAGCCTGGGTGACAGAGACTCCATCTCAAAAAAAAAAAAAAAAAAAAAACACACACACACACACACAGAGAGAGAGAGAGAGAGAGACAGAGAGAGAGAGAGAGAGAGAGAGAGAGAGAGAGACAGAGAGAGAGAGAGAAAGAGAGAGAGAGACAGACAGAAACTCTTAAAACTCAACAATGATAAAACAACTCAGTTAAAAAATGGAAAGATGGAAACTTAAAACTCAACAATGAGAAGATGGAAACTTAAAACTCAACAATGAGAAAATCGCCCAATTAAAAAACAGGCAACTGGGGCTGAGCGCGGTGGCTCACGCCTGTAATCCCAGCACTTTGGGAGGCCGAGGTGGGTGGATCACAAGGTCAAGAGATCGAGACCATCCTGGTCAACATGGTGAAACCCCGTCTCTACTAAAAATGCAAAAAATTAGTTGGGCATGGTGGCGTATGCCTGTGATTCCAGCTACTCAGGAGGCTGAGGTAGGAGAATTGCCTGAACCCAGGAGGCGGAGGTTGTGGTGAGCCGAGATCGCGCCATTGCACTCCAGCCTGGGTAACAAGAGCGAAACTCCGTCTCAAAACAAACAAACAAACAAAAAACAGGCAATTGGCCAGGTGCAGTGGTTCACGTCTGTAATCCCAGCACTTTGGGAGGCCAAGACAGGTGGATCACCTGAGGCTAGGAGTTCGAGACCAACCTGACCAACATGGAGAAACCCCATCTCTACTAAAACTATAAAATTAGCCAGGCATGGTGGCACATGCCTGTAATCCCAGCTACTCAGGAAGCTAAGGCAGGAGAATAACTTAAACCCGGGAGGCAGAGGTTGCAGTAAGCCAAGATCACTCCATTGCACTCCCGGGCAACAAGAACAAAACTCCACCTCAAAACAAAACAAAACAAAAAACTGGGCAAAAGACCTGAATAAACACCTCACTAAAGAAGATAAACACATGGCAAGTAAGATATACACATGGCATATGAAAAACTCATCATCGTATGTCATTAAGAAACTCAAAATTCAAACAAGATACCACTACACACCTATCAGAATGGCCAAAATCCAAAACACTACCACCACCAAATGCTGGCAAGAATGTGGCACTGTCACTCATTGCGTGTGAATGAATGAGAAACACACTCAACTGATTTCAAACACCACGTTTTTTATAAATGTACCCAAGCATTTAGTTTATGATAAAGGTGGCATTTCACATTGGTAGGAAAAAGATAGACTATTCAGATTATTCAAAAAGTTAAGGTGGTGGGATACCTAGGTAAACGTATAGGGAAAACAGTTGAATCCACTCTTCACATCTTACACCATGATAAATTCCAAATGGGTCAAATATTCAAATGTAGAAAATGAAACTACAGAAGTATTTTTTTAAAACAAGAAAATTAGTTTATAATCTCAGAATAGGGAACACCTTCCTAACTATGACATTAAAATCTAAAATCTAAACAAAACAAAACAAAAATGTTTAATACTGTCAAAAATGACTTTAAGTAAAAGACAAACTGTAAAAAAATATATGTAACTGATCATAAGAAAGGAGGTATTTCCTTCTGCTGTAGAAGGGCTGAAAAAAAGAAAAAAGAAAGAGAGTATTTCCTTAATAAATAAAAAAATATGTATAAACCAAAAGGAAAAATAGCAACAACCCAACAGAAAAATGCGGATATGGACAACTGGAAACAGAAAAGATGAGACCCACCATGGTGGCTCACACCTGTAATACCAGCATTTTCAGAAGCTGAGGTGGGAGAATCACTTGAAGCCAGGAGTTCAAGACCAGCCCAGGCAACAAAGCGAGACTCCTTTACAAATAAATTAAAAATTAACCAGGTGTGATGGCATGCACCTGCTTGGTAAGGTGAGGCGGGAGAATTGCTTGAGCCTGGGAGGTTGAGACTGCAGTGAGCTGTGATCATGCCACTGTATGATCAGAGCAAGACCCTGTCTCAAAAGATAAAAATAAAAGACTTAACATTTCTATAAAAATGTCAATGTAAAAGAAAGTCACAATATATAAGTTTCACTTACCAGGTTGTAGTAAAAACTCTGCAGTGGTAAGGCACAGTCAAATAGGTATTCCTATGCATTGTTCATGAAAGCATAAACTTGGTTCAAGAGTCGGCAATTTGATAATATATAATAAAATAACAAATGCATAAACTTTATGACCCCAAATTCTACTTCTATAAACTTATCCTAAAATAGGTTTGCATAGATGAAATGGCGTATGTACGAGGATATTCACTGCAGCAATTTTTAAGACAAGACAGTGCTTTCTTTTATAGTTTTATTATATCCCACATCAGGGAGGGGAATTAAATATGGATAGACAAGAATAGAAGGGGTGACACTTTTCTATATATCCTCTGATAATATTTAAATGTTTAACTGAATCTCTTTTCAAAAAACAAATAAAAATATACTAAAACTCTGCAGGACAAAAAAATCAATTATCCACACATAAGGCATTTAATCACTAAAGATTCCTGTTTGGGGACAGTGGCTCATGCCTGTAATCCCAGCACTCTGGGAGGCCAAAGCAGGTGAATCACCTGAGGTCAGGAGCTTGAGACAAACCTGGCCAATATGGTGAAACCCTGTTTCTACTTTAAAAAAAAAAACTACAAAAATTAGCTCGGTGTGGTGGCACACACTTATAATCCCGGCTACTTGGGAGGCTGGGGCATGAGACTCACTTCAATCCAGGAGGTGGAGGTTAGAGTGAGCTAAGATCGTGCCACTGCACTGCAGCCTGGGTGACAAAGTGAGACTCTATCGCAAACAAATAGCCAAAAAGATTCTGTAAGATTAATTTCAGCCTGGCTAACCAATACACTATAGGACTGTGGTTTATGTAGCAACTAGTACTCTTGAGATTATTTGATTAATCAGCTTTGAAATGTTAAAAGGCAATCTGATTTCCTTATACTGCAAGTCAATTTCAGAGAAAAAAAAAATCTCCAACATTATTTTTTATATCTAAAATCTTGATCTCCTTACTATATTCTAGCCCAACGGTTAGCAACTATGGCATATTAAGACAAATCCAACCTGTTGCCAGTTTTGCACAGTTATTCAACTAAGAATGGTTTCTACATTTTAAATGATTGAGGGTAGGAGGGAGAATCAAAAGAATAATGATATTCTGTGAAGTGAAATGATAAGAAATTCAATTTCAGTGTCCATAAATTAAATTTTATTGGAACACAGCCATGCTCATTTCTTATATCTTTTTCTGGCGGCTTTCATGTTACAACAGCAGAGTTAAGTAGTTGTGGCGGAGACTGCATACCCACAACACCTAAAATATTTACTGACTAGGGCCTTTACGCAAAAAGTTTGCTGACTCCTGCTCTTATCTAACCTTAAACTTTCCTAGACACGAGTTACTTTCTACCAAAGCCATTTGAAACTCATACATCCTGTCCAACTTATATTCCCCTCTTCTGCAATGTCTTCACCTTAATAATACAGCTTGAAAAGTTCATCCTAAGTTTCTAATCCACCCAACATGCACTCTGTACCCTGGTTAACTATTTCAAAGCTATTTAGTCAATGCCCTTACCAATGTGGTCTAGTTTATGACCAGCTTTCTGTTCTCCAGACAGACAGATGCTACAAGAAAATGTGTCACTTATGTACCTTGCTAGCTGGCTCACTACAAATTCATGTCATCAAACTTCAGCTAGACCTCCACTGGTTCTTGAGTATCTGCTGACTCAGTTCTATTTGCTTTCTCTCCACAGAGCCTCTTATAAAACTATACCTATTTTCTTCAGATTCAAACCCAATTCCTGTCTCCTCACCCTCTGCAAATGCATTTCATTTTAAAATAGTCAAAGCCATCTGAATTAAGTCCCTAAAATACCTCTCACTTAAAAAATATTCTACAGGCCGGGCATGTTGGCTTATGCCTATAATCCCAGCACTTTGGGAGGCTGGGCGGATCAAGAGGTCCGGAAATTGAGATCATCCTGGCCAACATGGTAAAACCCCATCTCTACTAAAATACCAAAAAAAAAAAATTAGCGGAGCTTGGTTGCACACACCTGTAGTCCCAGCTACTCAGGAGGCTGAGGCAGGGAAATCGCTTGAACTCAGGCGGCAGAGGATGCTGTGAGCCAAGATCGTGCCACTGCACTACAGCCTGGGTGACAGAATAAGACACTGTCTCAAAAAAAAAAAAAAAATCTATATATCCCCTTTTACTGAAGATTAAACATAGCTTTTCCTATTTAGGAATAGTCACTCAACCTGCACCTTGAATCATCTTCCTTCCATCTCTCATCCCCAACCCCCTCTATGCAGTGTTCCCCTAATTACCCTGGAGTTTTCTTCTGACACTTTTCAGTCTCTCCCTACCTAGTGACTGATTCCTACTGACATGCTCAAATCTCCATCCCGTATCAAGAAAGCAAGAAAGTAGAAGCAAATAGGCAGATAATCCTTCCACAACCAGACTGCTCAACTCTTCTCTTTCATTTTCAATGCAAAACTTGTCCAAAAGGCTTTCCACACACTGCAGCTTCTATCTACTCACCTGATATTCATTCTTAACCATGAAACCCTCTACCTACCAAAGCTCCTCTTTCTTTACCAATAATTTCTATCACAAAATACAATAAATTTTAATTGGAATTAATTATTTGCTTAAATTATTTAATTATAAATCAGAGAAACTGTTGGAAACCTAAATATAAGAACATATGAAGAAAAGCAAAATCATCCACAATCTATCATCCAGAAGGCCACCGTAAATGTTTTGTTATACTTCTTGGCCTTTTGACTACATGTCACACACACACATGTACAGTGCATGCAAAGAAATTGGGACTTCATTAGCTTTAGTAATCTATACTTGGTTTTTGGTTTTTGTTTTTCAAAATAACTTTACTCGTGACTATTACTCGGCCCTTTAAAACAATTTTAAATGACTCAACAATATCCTATTATATGGATGTACTATGATTTATCGAATCATTTTCCATTGAGTACTTTTCGTGTTTCATTTTTTTTCCTGCAAATAAACCCCCAATAAGAATTTTAATAGAAAAATATTTGCAAGGCCGGGCGCGGTGGCTCAAGCCTGTAATCCCAGCACTTTGGGAGGCCGAGGCAGGTGGATCACGAGGTCAAGAGATCGAGACCATCCTGGTCAACATGGTGAAACCCCGTCTCTACTAAAAATACAAAAAATTAGCTGGGCATGGTGGTGCGTGCCTGTAATCCCAGCTACTTAGGAGGCTGAGGCAGAAGAATTGCCTGAACCCAGGAGTCGAAGGTTGTGGTGAGCAGAGATCGCGCCATTGCACTCCAGCCCGGGTAACAAGAGCGAAACTCCATCTCCCAAAAAAAAAAAAAAAAAATTTGCATGCACCTCTGATTTGTATGTATTTCCTTAGGACACAGTCCTAGATTTCGAAATTTCTCGTTTAAGGTCTTTTGTTCTGTCAATGTGTTTTCCAGGAAATTTATAGCAATTTATACTTCTGACATCTGTAGGAGACTACTTATCTTAACCAAACCCTCACCAGCATTAAACATATTGTTTATATTGTTTAAAAAATGTTTTAAATAATATATATATTAAATATATTGTTTGTATTGTTTAAAATATATATATATATATATATTTTTTTTTTTTTTGCTCAACAGCAAAGGCAAAGAAAAAAAAGCCATTTGATTAGACTTTTAACCCCCTAGCAAGCAAATAAAATTAAACTTCCCCTTCTTATTTTTGTACCTTTGCCTCCCATCACCTTTTTTCTCCTTTTATCTTTCTATTTTGACCAACTTTCAAACTTAGGAAAAATCCCATCCTCTCTGACATTCACAGTTTCTATGGCCATGGCTTTTTTTTACTCCAAAGTGCTAAAATACAGAGGTTCCCCTCAGGTTTCTTCAATCCCCACTTATTCTCTTATTGAAGTCACTGCTTTGGCAATTCCATTCACTCATAAGCAAAATGAGCCCCCACCAGCAGCCACAACTCAAGACCCAAACATCTGCTTCATATGAACCACCAGTTCTCCAACACTGACTTCTTTTCCAATACCTTAGTGTCTGTGTTTCTTAACCTAGTTTGTGCCTAAATCTCAATCATTTTCACATTTGGAATGTTCTCTATTCTTCCTTCTTTCCTTCCCTGGGTCCCAGAGTTCAGACTTTTTTTTTTTTTTTTTTTAATTAAAAGAGAGTCTCACTCTTTTGCCCAGGCTGGAGTGCACAATCTCAGCTCACTGCAACTTCTTCCTCCCAGGTTCAAGAGATTCTTCTACCTCAACCTCCCAAATAGCTGGGACTACAGGCATATACCACCACACCCAGGCTAATTTTTTTTATTTTTTGGTAGAGATGGGGTTTCACCATGTTGGTCAGGCTGGTCTTGAACTCCTGATCTCAAGTGATCCGCCCACCTCGGCCTCCCAAAGTGCCAGGATTACAGATGTGAGCCACCATGCCCACCAACTCAGACATTTTAAGTGCTCACCAAATACAGGGCAAAAAGCCCACTAACTGTTGTATTTACCCCCAATATTTCCTACAAACTTTATAACTACTACAAAAATCTTCTTCCTAAAATACAGATCTGGGTACATCATTCCTTCCGTTTCAAAGTTTTCCATATTTTCCTTCTACTGAGAAAATCCACAATTATTAGGATAGTATTCCAGGTACTATGCATGACTTGAATCTACCACTATTTCCAGAATTATCTTTTATTATATATCCTCCCACAATACCCTGAGCTCTACAAGTAGCTCTGCTTCATTAACATTCAACATTTCCCTGTAATCTTTACTTATACTATTCATTTTAGTCTCACAAATCTGGAACCAAATTCAACCCTATGAAAGGCCAAATTCAAAATTCCCCTTGCTCCAAGACCTTCCATAACTACCCTGACCAGAAGTTCTGTCCTCTCTTCTGCAAGACTATAGTGCCCTAACAGCACTAGTTATATTCCATATTAGAAACTATGTACATGTAAAACCTAGATTATCAAGTCACTGAAATTTAAATTGGGTGTTTTTACTTGTACTGTCCAAGTTAACAAGTATTGTGTATTGCCCAACTAAACTAACTTATTCTAATAAGAAGAAAAATCACTGAGCTTCTTAGCTGGGGGGGAAAAAATGGTTACAGGCTTTTCAAGGCCAAGAACCCATCATTCAAAAAGGTTTCCTAAAATCAATTTTAGAAAGAATTTCTGTTCTCTTTACAAAGTAACTGATAAACTAATTGCTTCTTTTTTTTGAGGAGGGGGGAGGTAGGGGGGACACAGGGTCTCACTCTGTCACCCAGGCTGCAGTGCAGTGGTGTGATCTCAGCTGATTACAACCTTGCAACCTCTACCTCCCAGGCTCAAGTGATCCTCCCACCTAAGCCTCCCAAATAGCTGGGACTACAGGTGTATGCCACCACGCCTAGCTAATTTTTAATTTTTGTAGAGATACCATGATGCCCAGGCTGGTCTCAAACTCCTGGAGGCAAGTGATCCACCTTCCTCAGCCTCCCAAGGTGCTGGGATTATCAGCATAAGCCACCACGCCCAGCCCAATACACAATTTCATTCAACAAATTATTTACTGAGTTGCTTACTATGTGACAGATGCCATTGTGGTCTTACATTCAACGAATGCTTAATCAATACCTAGTATGCATCTAGATAATAGGGATGTAATAAAGAACAAAAGAGACAAAAATCTCAGCCCTCACTGGTTTTTTGTTTTTTTTTTTGTTTTTTCAAAGACAAGTTCTCACTGTGACGCCCAGGCTGAACTGCAGTAATGTGATCACCACTCACTACAGCCTTACCTCCTGGGCTCAGGTGATCTTCCCACCTCAGCCTCCCAAGTAGCTGGGACCACAGGAGAGCACCACTTCACCTGGTTAATATTTTTTATTATTTTTGTACAGACAGGTTCTCCTTATGTTGCACAGGCAGGTCTCCAACTTCCAGGCTCAAGTGATGCTCTCACTGTGACCTTCCAAAGTGCTAGAATTACAGGCATGAGCCACTATGAGTGGCCCCATGAGATTTTAATAGAATGGTGGGAGACAGACAATAAATAGACAAGTAGATATGGCTGGGCACAGTGGCTGATGCATGTAATCCCAACACTCTAGGACATAAGGTGAGAAAAATGGCTTGAGGCCAGGACTTTAAGGCTATAGTGAGTACGATCACATCACTGCACTCTAGCCTGGGCAAGAGTAAGACCTTGTCTCTAAAAATAAAAAGATACATAAAATAATTACGACACTATCAAAAGTCAGGAGGGGGCCGGGAACAGTGGCTCACGCCTATAATCCCAGCACTTTGGAAGGCTGAGGCACACAGATCACTTGAAGTCATGAGTTCAAGACCAGCTTGGCCAACATGGTGAAACCCTGTCTTTACTAAAAACACACAATTTAGCCAGGCATGGTGGCACAGGCCTAAAATCCCAGCTACCTGGGAGGCTGAGGCAGGAGAACTGCTTGAACCCAGGAGGCAGAGGCTGTAATGAGCCAAGACTATGCTACTGCACTCCAGCCTGGGCAGGAGAGTGGGACTCCATCTGGTGGTGGGGGGCGGATAGGAAGCAGGGAAAAAGGACAAAAAAAAAATTCAGAGGCTGGAGTAGGTGGGTAAGTGGGAGGGAGGGCCTGCTAATACACAGAGAGTGATAAGATTTGGTAAAATTGAGGAAATATCTGCAAGAATAGTAAGAATGTGAGCTAAGGAGATATCCACACAAATAGAAATCCAGATAGGACTTAAGATTTAGCTGTCTCAAACCTGACTATCACAGCCAATATTCTGTAGTGTCTATAGCTATATTTTGATAACTAGATGGCACTGGAAAGTTCTAGGAAGTGACATTATCTAATTTTCCTTTTAAAAGGATCATTCTGGCTGTATGTGGAGAACACACCATCAGGAAACAAAGATGAAGAGATTAATTAGGAAGCAATATTAATGCAGGTGAGATGATGGCAGGTTGGACCTGCATGATGGCAGTAGAAACAGTAAAAAGTAGTCAGACTTCTTTTCTGAAATAAGTCATGAAACCTTCATTCCAGAAGTATCTATCCTATACCTGGACAAAAGGAACGCCCTTATCTCTGAATACACAGGGACACAGAAAAGAATCTGAACAAACAGGCCTTGGTAAATTAGCCACCCTTCATTTATTACAATGAGATCACATCCTCTTAGTCTAATTATTCTTCTGCACTACTGTCCACTTTTCATCAAACCAAAGCATTAAAATACACAGGTGTCTCTGTTTAAGTCTTGATTTCTGAAGGTGCTCATGTCACATAAAACTTAAATAAATGTGCATGCTTTTTTCCTGTTAATGTCTTCTGTTACAGGTGCCTCGGCTATGAAACTAATGATTGGTGATGAACGAAATCTTTCCTACTCAAAACAGATGCTTGGTAAAAATACACCAGTGGAAATGTTGAGTGGACTAGTTGGATATAAGAATGTAAAGTTCCAAAACAGGTCTGGACTGGAGATACAAATTTGGGAAATCAGTAGCATATAGCTGAGTAACAGCCATTAGACTAAACAAGATTACTGAGGAAGTAAATAAAAATAAGCGATCTGAGAACTGGGCCCTGGGCCATTCCAAATATAAGAGATTCAGAAGATGAGTAATCAGCAGAAGAGACCGAAAAAGAACAGCCAGTGTAGGAAAACAAAACAACAGAGTGAGATATCCTGAATGCCAAGTGAAAGAAGTATATCAAGGTAGTGGAAGTAATTAACTGAATCAAACTTTGCTATAAGGCCAAGTAAAACATTCAATAGACATCACCAGTAACTTGCAAGAGCAATTTCAGAGGAATGAATGGCTGGAGGAAAGGATAGCTGCAGTGAATTTAAGGGAGAATGGGAGAAGAGTTAAAATAGACACAGACAATTCTTCTAGCAATTCTGTTTATAAAGGGAAGCAGAGAAATCAGGGTATATGTAGCTAGAATGGAATGGAGGGAGTTGAGAGGGCGTTTTTTCTGAACTTGGAAGAAATAACAGTATGAATGTTTTACACAGATGGGAATGACTCAGTAGACAGGCAGAAATTTATAATCCAGGAAAAGGCAAGAGGATTGTAGAAGCAATAACTAAAAAGCTGTTAATCCAACATACCCAAGTCTGTGAAACTAACAGGTGGCAACTTCTTTGAAATGTCTTCTAGTTTATAAAATAATTTTATTGCATGTTCACATTTTTTAATCATGATCCTCTAATGCAGTTTAGAGAAAAGCAAAATGCAGTTCAGAAGTCAGGTGACTTGGCCAAAGTCACACTGATATTAAGCAAAGGCAAAATACAAACCTAAGTCTACTTACTCTAAATTCCTCTTTAGCTCTACTTTAGCATATGGTTTAGAATGAAAATATAATGAATAAACTCACTTTATCAATTAATTTAGCATCTTATTTTTAAAAGTAATAATCTCCATTTCTATGGGTGTCTCCTCTCTGACTCTAAAACTATCAATCTTCGGAGCAACCTTTATTTTACTTACGGTGCTTTTCTGGGCCATCTTATTACAAGTACATCTCTCCAACATCCTTCTTCCCTTTGTTTCAGGACATGATGGTAGTTAAGCCACCTGAGAGATTTACTCACTTCCCCCAAGTATCTCCCACCTGTACATGAGGTATACATATCTTAATACTTACTTTTCTCTTGTTAACCAGTATTTTGTTACAGGGGTCTATGCCATCCTAAGAGCTATATGAGAATATTTTATGTTCTCCCCTATACCATGGTCTTCACCAAAACTCCTAAGAAATACAGAAGCTGTCTTAAAAATAACAAAAGTCAACCATAATACCACCTAACCACCTCAGCTGACATAATAATGTCTTTCTAGGAAAATAACTTAAAATAAGTTGTTTTAAACTTTTCTACCAGTGATGTTTCCTAAACTCTGAGTGAATGTATATTCTGGAGGATTTATAATTGAGACAATTAAGTGTGCCAGCAAAATACTGAACTATATCTGGCAAAATACTGACATCAAAGGAACACATGAAACAATCAAAGTTATACATTGAACACACCTAACACACATTTTTGACATTCCTTACCTGGTTATTTTCTTCATTCTCAAATACACAATCTTGCTGCATAACTTCATTGTCTAAATTAGTGCTAGCCACAGGTTCTGAACAGTCTCTGTTACTTTCACTGGCATTAATAATATCATCAGCAATATTAACCCTAGAGATGAAGTTTAAAAAATTAGATCAGGCCAAATGTTGACTATGTAATGCCTTTACTTTAAAATAAGTAAATATCATCAATGATCTGAAACTTTTGCTTGTTAAAAAAATGTGTACTTTTCACAAAAATCCATTTTTTGTCTTGCTAAATTAGATTATTAAATCTGCTAAGTTTTTGTTTCCTTGGGATGTCATGAGAGATCTTGTTTGTTACTCCCTCTAAAAATTTTCATAACCAAATGAATGGCTTTTAAAATAATTTATGTGCAAAATAATCATTTCCCTTGCAAATACAGTCTCACACAATAATGACCCATCTGTCCTGTTCAAATACAAGTCCAGTACTAGACACTACAATGTCTAACACCTTATCAAGTAAAACAGAAATAGCTTTCTGCTGCAGAGTTGTCATCTTACACAGTTTTGAATATACAAAACACTGCAGTTTTTGTTTCCAAAGATGGTACCACTTCCCTCGATAGAACATGTATTTCCCAGTGACGAAAATAATATTGTCTAAGCAATGGGTATAGGTTTGCAGGATCCCTAGCTAAGTTAAGGACAAACTCCAAGAAATCTGCTTACATCATTCAAAACATTTTCCCACTATTTCTAACTTTTACATACTTCTTTTTTCCCCTTCATATTCTGCCAAATACTTCCAATAGATCCAATTGCATACATTTTGTCCTTTTTAATTTTTTTCTTTTCTTTCCCTCTGTCGCCTTTTCCCAGTTGTATATATTCTAATCATGCCTTCTAAGTACACAAACCAAAGCCATCAAATAGAGCTGCACTGGCTGGCAGTGCCACCCATGACATACTTGTAATTATACTACATGGAATTCCAAAAATAAACATTCCCACCACTGTTTTTCACATACATTTACATTTTTCAGTTTCATTTCATATTTGATAGCTATTCTAGTTAGCCCTTTTCAAAACTGTCTTAAAAAAAAAAAATCACTCCCCAATCATCTTTTTTTTTTTTTTTTACCTTCCTATGAATCTTCTAGATTTGGGTACATCTTTATCATCTGTCCCCCCCCAAAACACTGATACACGAAAGACATGAAATCATTGCACCATGGTCTCTGAGGGAGGTACACAGGTATCCTGAAGTACTGGGCTAAAGTAATAGAAAACAAAGAGAGGCTTTCTTTCATTTAAAGGTAACAGGTCAGATGAATTCATGAGTGGAATAACATCAAGTCTTAGAGGTACCTTTAACTAGAAAAGGCTAAATACAGGTTAAGTATTCCTTGTCAGAAATGCTTGGGACCAGAAGTGCTTCAGATTTGGGGTTTTTTGTTTGTTTGTTTGTTTTCAGATTTTGGAATATTTGCCAGTTAACAACTGGCTCATAAATTATCTTAAAAGCCACTCATTTGCTTATGAAAATTTTCAGAGTGCATAACAAACAAGGTCCTTCACAACATCCCAAGGAGAGGTGCCAGATTAGCATCACTAATCTGAAAATCCAAATTCGAAAATGCTCACATGAGCACTTTTGAGTATCATGTCAGTGCTCAAAGTTTGGATTTGGGAGCATTTCAGATTTTGGACTTTTGGATTAGGGAGCATTTCAGATTTTGGATTTTGTTCAACCTGTATTAAAAGCTAACCTAACAAAAACATGTGGAGAGGGGAGAGGCTGGTGGCAAGGGATAACCATTTAAATAGCAAAGGATGACTCTGCCCACCTTTTCACTCAATGATCATATGCACTATAGTGATATCAATCTGCTGCTCCTGTAACTGTCTGCCTAGATTACTGAATGTCTCTCAAAGTGTGACCATCTCTTGCAGAGTCTAATTTTTTAGTTATTTTTCATACAACATAATTCCTAAAGGTAAGCTTGTCACTTCATTTGATGTTCAGGGAAAACAAACAAACAAACAAACCTGTATTGGACTTAATAAAACATTATGAAAAAAGAGGAGATTTTTCAGTATTAATTATGGATGTATATGCAAGTATATAAACACAGTCACTTTTCACAATGACTTTCAGAAAACTCCAAGAAAGATGAGGCCCTGTTATTTAAGTAGAAATACAGTTTTTTAAGATAAAACTATTTTATAACATTTAATAAACAACAGTAAAATGTTTCTTACTGGTTATCAGATCCTTCCCCATCACAATGAATACTTTCTGCTTCGTTATTATACACCACATTTTGCTGCTGTAAATTCTTAAGATCATGATCTATGCTGCTCTGCAGATCAAAAAGATGCTGTTCCACAGCTGCTCTAATTGTTCTTTCTAAAATACTACAAAACATAACACAGTTTAGTAAGAAGCAGTTACTCTAACTGGATATCTGGTCACACAGACATAAATGCTGAAACCTTTGACCAGTAAAACTATTATGATATTTAAATGGGTAAACCTAAGTATAAAAAGAAACACATAAAAGGAATACATGATACTGGCTTAAGTTTTAAAAGTAAAATTTACCCAGACAGACAATCATATACAAATCAACCATAATGTCTCTATTGTTACTGGGATAGGAAGGATCGGTTATCCCTATAATTCACTCCTGGCTATACAGAAAACCACTTAAATAAGACTTTTCAAAGCTATACTTATAAAGCAAAATAATCTACTAACACCCAGCTAAATGAAAGAACTCTGAGTATTGCTCACACTTTTTAGGTCAACTTTTTAAAAACTTATAATTCCATGAACATTTTTCAGCTATTTCAGAGGATCCAAAAAATAATCATCTGAAGAAAGCTCATCTTTATTTTGTATATTAACGCAACAGGTTTCTTCTTCACTTGTTCCTATTTCAGTACATAAAATACTAACTTGTTTACTGCCTGTAAACAGTCTTTCCCCTAAAGTGAGCACAGTAAGTACATTATTTTCATTTCGACAGCTTAGTAGTATTTTAAAATCTTAAAAATTTGTCTTCTATAAATATACTACTTACTCTGTAGAGGCTGGTAGGATGCTGATGGGAGATATATGGGTGCTGTAATCAAAGAAAGAAATTAACTATAAACATTTCAATACTCAATAACTATAAAATGTGCTGAAATCTGCCACATTTGCATGACCTTGACACAACCAGGAGAGCACCCACTAAGTGTTGTATTCTTGGTTACATATCAAGTTGGAAATATTTTCTGAATCTGGTTAGTAAAGCTTTCAAATATCAACCAAAGAAAATAAATCTGAAAACATATCACTAACAAGACCAAGAATTTAAAAGCTAGTATTCACTTAATATTAATTATGGGCTAGGGGCATGACATGCATTTATCTCATTTAATAACTTTCAATATCCAAGGAGTTACAATTATTTTCCCCTTTCCACAAAAGTGAAGCTCAAAAATGTTAATTAACTTTTCCAAATACATACAGCCCTGAGTTGGGGACCCCAAAGCCCCTGCTATTAACAAAGACACTCCACTGTCTTCTAAAACAAAACATGACTAAAAACAATACACACACCACAGCATGAGCGCCTCTCAGAGAAGATGAATGTAATTTTCTAAAGAAATGATTATTCACACAAAAAGATCCCAAATATATACACTTATGGGGGTAAGAGGGGGACAACTACTTTCTCTGGTGCTCACTTGGAGAATAACTGATTCCCAAAGTTGGAGGGAAAATTACTTGTACTGGATTTAAGTGAACAGCAGTTATTAGCTATTCATGAATATAGGTAATTTTTAAAAATCATTTATCAGATAAGATATAAAGTATGTCTAAACGGCACTGTGTGCCTAAGCACATCATAAGAGCCAACACTTAGCCACAGGGAGGAGTGACCCTGCCTTCTTGACCTGAACACCACACCTGTAGCTACCTCGTCATTTAAAAAATGTAAATTAGTTTTATAAAGACCCTCCAAAATGTGGCGATACAATCTCTAACCAACATGCAAAACAAACACTATCAATTTAGTATTATTAGGACCCACTGTAGGAAACCAAATGACTATTATTTACCATTCATTCACTAAGCAATCGTCACGTCTCCCAGAAGCAAAGTAAATGCTTTATCAGACAACAGTAAGCCTTCTTGGTTTGACAGGCATAACCCCTCCTACATATAAAAACATTTTTGTTAACTGCCAGTATCATCATGCTAGTTTCTAATGAATTGATTATTTTTAGTTCTAAATGCCTCCATGCTAATCATCTCCTGGGAAATGTTTATCAACACTCAAAGATTTTTCCAGCTAAGTGCAGTGGCTCATGCCTGTAATTCCAGCACTTCAGGAGCTGAGGCTAAAAGTTCATTTGAAACTAGGAGTTCAAGACCACCCTGGGCAACATAGTGAGATCCTATCTCTAAAAAAAAATTAAAAATCAGCCTGGCATGGTGGTGCACACCTGTAATCCTAGCTACTTGGGAGGCTGGGACAGGAGGATTGGTGAGCCCAGGAGCTGGAAGTTGCAGTGAACTGTAATTGTGCTACTGCACACCCAACTGGGTGACAGAAAGATACCCTGTCTCAAAAAGAAAAAAGAAAAAAAACTAAACTAAACTAAAGTTTTTTGGAACTTCATTTCTGAAACCAAAAAAAGCTGAGGAGGAAAAAAAGCCAAAACATGGCCCAAAGAAGAGTGTAGCCATCATCAGTTTATTTCTAGTAGTTTCCTGTGAGCTAAAAGTTAAAATGTTTATTGACTTCTGCAGAAAAAAAACCCAAAGTAAAAAAGATAAATGATGCTTTCCCTAAAGAGTCTTTAACATTAACTAGGATATTAGATCTTTTTCTGGTATTTTGCTCTAATAAACTATTGCTTATATTTTTACCTTTTGGTTATGAGCTGCTATTAAATCATAAAAGTTAAATTTTTATGTGGCACAACCTGTTTTATTTTCCTTGGCAATATTTGCAATCTCTACTAAACTTAGATGATTCCCTACCTATTGAGAAATATTCTTTTCATTTTTAATATCTAACTATAATCCACTGACAATGTGGTATATTGAATGGTGTGGGGAAAATCTATAAATTGAATACTCTTAACCATTTAATTTGTGATTTCTGGTGTGCTTTTCTCTCTGTTCTCTCTCAGATTTGCCCGTTAGTAATCTGCTCATTTTCCCAGAGGAATTTTCTCACCCTTTTTTGTCAGATTAGATTATCAATAAAATGCTAGCAGGTAAATGGATATATTTCATAAAGAATCAAATAACCAAAAAGAAAAATAATCAGCTTAAATAGAAATGGAAGTTTAAAATAAGGCTTAAGAGCCAGGTGCCAGTGGCTCATGCCTGAAATCTCGGCTACTCAGGAGGCTGAGTTGAGAGGATCACTTGAGCCCAGAAGTTTGAGGCCAGACTGGACAACATAGTGAGACCCTATCTCAAAATAAATAAATAAGGATTAAAATAAAATGTATACGTATTTCTGCTGATGTCAATACAGTATACTGATAAAGGCTATGAAACATGCATGTTGCTAGTGGGAGGGTTAATGAGTAAAAATTTCTCATGGAAATCTATTTAGCAATGTGTTTAAATATGCATGCTCTTTGACTCAAAAAGTCAACATCTGAGACTACCAAAAAGGATCCATCAAATCTACCACAATCTATCCTAGAAACAAAAGGGGAGGAGGGATTTTATACCATAAAGTATTCTCTGTAGCATTTTTTCCAATATTATAAAAACTCTCAAAGCTACAGAGAAGTGAAAATAAACTGTACAAGAACACGTACAGCCCAATGTTGAGAGTCTATAATTAACATTTTACTATATTTGTAGAATTATTTTTAAGAAAGAAATATCAGCAAATGAATATATAAAATCGACCAGGATACATACGATGGACTGTTCTGAAATCGTTGGTGCTCATAAAAATTACAAAATACCAGAAATTGTTTTTACATGTGCAAGCATAAACAATGTGTGCAACTGTGTATCACAATGGCTCCCTTTAATAATATGCTTTTATAACTATAAACACAGGTAAATATACTAGGCAAGAATTTGGGAGCTCTCTCACAGCATCTCTAGAGCAGGGATGTCAACCACGGACCACTTGTATCAGAATCTCCTGAAATGACAGTGTTATTTTGTTGGAAATCTGTACTCTATCTCAAACTTCAAATACCATAAAGCCAAAGTAAATAAAATAGTATGGCACCCACACAAACACAGGCAGACAGAAAAGAAAAACAACCATCATATACACTAGATTTAGAACAAAAGGTGGTGGTACAGAAAGCAGGGAAATGGCAATGTTTTCAAAAATGAACGCTGATACAATTTGGTATCCATATGGAAAAAGTTAACTTGACCCTGACCTCATACATGAGAGATAAAATCAATTCTGGGTAGACCGTAAATCTAAACATGAAAGGTAAAATAATAAAGCTGAAAGAAGATAATGTAGAAATGTTTATTTAGGAAAAGATTTCTTAAACATGACACAAAAAGCATTAATCACAAGAGAAAAAGAGTGATAAATTTGATTAAAATTAGAAACTTTTTTTGAGACAGGGTCTTACTTTGTCACCCAGGCTGGAGTGCAGTGGCGCAAACAAAGTTCAATGCAGCCTCGATCTCCCTGTCTCAAGAGATTCTCCTCCTTCAGCCTCCCAAGCAGCTGGGACTACAGAAGCGTGCCACCATGCTCAGCTAATTTTTGTATTCTTAGTAGAAACAGAGTTTCGCCATGTTGGTCAGGCTGGTCTCAAACTCCTGACCTCATGATCTGCCCGCCCCGGCCTCCCAAAGTACTGGGATTACAGGCGTAAGCCACCATGCCTGACAGAGTCTACATTTTTAACAAATGCCAATGATGATTCTTATTCATACTAGTAAGTTTCAGAAACAGTGTCCTAGATCTATATCAGCCTCCAAAAAGAATAAAGTTTAATAAAATTTCCAGTTACTCAAAGGAGCCAAAAAGAGACAAAAGCTCCAGTGGTCCTAAACTGAACAGATCACAAGGCAGTTGATCTTTTGGCTTCCTATCCCTTTTAATTGCTACTGAAAACTACAAGTATATACAAAAGTAGTGGTCAGCAAGCTCAATTATTAGTGCAAGAGTAAAGATTATTTAGCCCTGAAGAATATCCCAGGACAATCAAAACTAAACAGCTCCTTTTAATAAGGAGCTCCCACCAGCCACAGTAAACAAATCAAATAAATAGACTTTGCACTTTAAGAGTCAGGTTGTCATTCATTAGGCTATACACAAACGAATTGTAAAACTTTGTTCTCTGAGCTTCTGAAGGACAAAAAGGGTTGACTTAGCTTTCATATTTCACAAATATTAATTATTCTTTATTTTCATACTTTAGTCAAATCCTGTGGGTAAAACGCCCTCATGTATAAGCCAGGGCTCACACACACCAATAGATATAAAAAAGATGTATCAATATAGCTAAGCATCTGCAGCTAAAATGTATAAATATCACAAGGATGTGAGTTCTAAAATAAAGACACAAGAAAAATAATTGCTGAAAAACTTCAGGTCAAATTACTTAGGAACTATAGGCAGATGCCATAAAGACCACCTAGAAATGTTAACTGCATTCATTAAACCCCCAGATAAGGAAGACTAGACTAGAAAGACAAACAATAAATCACAGGGGACATACATATTTTAAAGTCATCAGTCAAGCATAACATTGAAGACTATAGTCATTCCCTGACATTTTATCCATTCTGCTATTAACTCTATTTTCAAATCTGCCTACAATGACATAACCACCTCGAAAACATAAGATCAATCTTGCAACCACTTATTCTAGTCACTAATATTTTGTATCCAAATAAAATAATAAACTATTATTTTAATTTCCCAACTGTAAAAATATTTAATGCTACAAACAATATTTCAATAAAAGTACTGCAGCTCAGCCTCAACTAACTCTGGTAAAGATCACTTTACTTGTTCAACAGAGCCTTGGAAACCATTCTGAATACCCTGGCATCTTCCAACAAAAACATCAGACAAAGATTTCATTAAAAACAAAGTAAAGGACAGTGATGAGCTTATAAAAACTGCTGAGCAGGCTGGGCGCGGTGGCTCAAGCCTGTAATCCCAGCACTTTGGGAGGCCGAGGCAGGTGGATCACGAGGTCAAGAGATCGAGACCATCCCGGTCAACATGGTGAAACCCCGTCTCTACTAAAAACACAAAAAATTAGCTGGGCATGGTGGCGCATGCTTGTAATCTCAGCTACTCAGGAGGCTGAAGCAGGAGAATTGCCTGAACCCAGGAGGTGGAGGTTGTGGTGAGCTGAGATCGTGCCATTGCACTCCAGCCTGGGTAACAAGAGTGAAACTCCGTCTCAAAAAAACAAACAAACAAACAAACAAACAAACAAACAAACAAACAACTGCTGAGCAATTATTAGCACTGAGTCCTCCCACAAATAGTAGGGCTGTGCTACACTCTGCAGTTTAAGGGAAGCAGACTGCAACATGAGGTCACTACTGACAAGGAGGTACCCAATCAAGAGTCTACAATTTTTTCCTAATTACTTTGCAATTTTTCAGGAGGTGGGCAAAGAGGAATAAAATTTTGAATCTAGCTAGACCTCGCTAAAGAATATATAAGCCTAATCCATTATAAGCAGAGAAAATAATCTGTTTTCATTAATCACACTTCTATACCCAGGGACACAAATTATAAATATGAAATTACTAAAATATGCAAAATAAGTAAAGTAATATTGTTCAATTATCCAATTTGAGAAAAGCATTTGTGGCTAACTTTCAAATCTAAAAATTGGATAGCTTCCAGATAAGTCATGCTAAGAACCATACCAAATTTATCATATAAAAAACTATGGTTTCAAAAAATAAACATATAAAACATAATAATCACATGCTCCTTTAAAACCAAAAGCAAGGCCGGGCGCGGTGGCTCAAGCCTGTAATCCCAGCACTTTGGGAGGCCGAGGCGGGTGGATCACGAGGTCAAGAGATCGAGACCATCCCGGTCAACATGGTGAAACCCCGTCTCTACTAAAAATACAAAAAATTAGCTGGGCATGGTGGCACGTGCCTGTAATCCCAGCTACTCGGGAGGCTGAGACAGGAGAATTGCCTGAACCCAGGAGGCGGAGGTTGTAGTGAGCCGAGATCGCGCCATTGCACTCCAGCCTGGGTAACAAGAGCGAAACTCCATCTCAAAAAAAAAAAAAAAAAAAAAAAAGCAAAAATCCTTTCCTTACTTTCCCCATCAACTTAGGAGTACTTTATACCAATGACAAGAGTATACCGAAAGATTTCTCATCATTACAAAGTTAGTCACTAAGTTATACATAACAAGTCTCTAAAATATCAAATGCATCATTTATAGGAGAAGGAAAAGAGGAAGAGAAACTGTCAATATTTATCATGTGCTAGAACTTAAAAGATTTTCTTTTTAAACTCTAATAAAACTTTCTCATGACCCAGAGCATAAATTCTACTTGTTACTGCCCCACATTTCTGGTACTTCCACTAAATATGACTTCCTTTTTAAACTCAAGTGGAATCTAGACAGTGAAAATGTCAACTGATAAAATCTGTCAACTGAAGTATTTTGCAAACTATATGATTCAATGATGAAAGGAAAGAAAAAAGATACTATTACAGTTAGCATACTCCTCTAGTCAACTGAAGGCACATTTTCTCAATAATAGGGGATCCACAGAATGAAGTGGAAACCAGTCTTAAAACCCTAAACTCACAGCTCTTCCTAAATCACTTACATCCTCTTTTCTGCACCTTATCTAAAATTGAGCCGGGCGCGGTGGCTCAAGCCTGTAATCCCAGCACTTTGGGAGGCTGAGGCGGGTGGATCACGAGGTCGAGAGATCGAGACCATTCTGGTCAACATGGTGAAACCCCGTCTCTACTAAAAACACAAAAAATTAGCTGGGCATGGTGGCTCGTGCCTGTAATCCCAGCTACTCAGGAGGCTGAGGCAGGAGAATTGCCTGAACCCAGGAGGCGGAGGTTGCGGTGAGCCGAGATCGTGCCATTGCACTCCAGCCTGGGTAACAAGAGCGAAACTCCGTCTCAAAAAAAAAAAAAAAAAAAAAAAAAAAAAAAAATTGAACCATCAAAAACCAGTGAACTCACAAGAATGAAGCCCTAGCATCAGCAACCACAAAGAGCATTTCAATTTTTCATCTTCCTAAACTGAGTTTTAGCAAGGCATGAGAAGCACAACTTTAAATGAACTTTTTAACACAAAGTAATCATTTTTTAGTTTGTGATTTTTTTTTTTTTTTTTTTTTTTGAGACGGAGTTTCGCTCTTGTTACCCAGGCTGGAGTGCAATGGGGCGATCTCGGCTCACTGCAACCTCCGCCTCCTGGGTTCAGGCAATTCTTCAGCTTTTGTATTTTTAGTAGAGACGGGGTTTCACCATGATGACCAGGATGGTCTCGATCTCTCGACTTCGTGATCCACCCGCCTCGGCCTCCCAAAGTGCTGGGATTACAGGCTTGAGCCACCGCGCCCGGCCTGGTTTGTGATTTCTTAAGCATGAGCGTAAATTAAAAATTATCCGAAACTTCAAGCCAAAATAAACTTTCTTAATACAACACAGAAAAGATTATAAGGCAAGGGAAGAAAAGATAAAAGCTCTTTCAGAAATCTCCTTTTTCTCTCTCTCTCTTTTTTTTTTTTTTTGAGACAGAGTCTCACTCTGTCACCCAGGCTGGAGTGCAGTGGCGTGATGCTGGCTCACTGCAACCTCCACCTCCCAGGTTCAAGCAATTCTTCTGCCTCAGCCTCCCATGTAGCTAAGCCTACAGGCATATGCCACCACACCTGGCTAATTTTCATATTTTTAGTAGAGACGGGGTTTCCCCATATTGGCCAGGTTGGTCTCAAACACCTGGCATCGTGATTCACCAGCCTCAGACTCCCAAAGTGCTGGGATTACAGGCGTGAGCCACCAAGCCTGGCCTCTCTTCACATTTTTTAAAGGTAAAAATTGCCCTAAAATTTGTACATTTAAATATAAAAAATGATAAATGTGTGGATATAAAGCCACAATTCAGAAACGATCTTGAGATTTCCGTGGACTTCACAGATTAGACTGAACCTCAGGATCAATCGACCAAAACTACTGCTTTTCCATGCATGCACCATAGGCTGCTCACACCTCAAACTCCACCATTTTTTCCACTCTCAACACAGCTTAAATCTTAACAAAACATGACAACTATAGAAATAACAAAAAGTTGTCTGTAAACCTGAGAGTACTTGAAGCCCTTTCTATAAAACAGTTAGTAGAAGAACTACCTTCATACCACTTGCCCTTTTCACTATCCTGACATTTGCATATTTTCGAAATTTTTTTAATTAGGAGGCCATGAGGCTGAAACGGCTCCAGTGCCTTGGCTTCCCAGGTAAGTAAACTGAAACCTAATGTCAACAGTAAGATGACTAATGAAAACCCACCAACTAACCTCTACCTAGGAAATTTCCACTGGATCATATCGAAGTAAGGTAAATGCCTAGCCAATCAAGTTATTTCTTTACTTCTGCATCCAGTCTATAAAAGCCCCACTGCCCAGGCTGCTAAAGTGGAGCACTCTGAACCTCCTCTGGTTTTGACTGCTGTCTGATTCATGAATCCTTAAATGCTCAAATAAATTCTTAAAATTGTTGTTTAAAGTTTTCTACAATGACGATGAGAAATCAATGGTAGAAAAATTGCTTGGGGTCTTAGCATAAGTCCAAGCTAGTAGTACTGTGGCCACTGTATTCTTCCTCACCAGCCACTTGAAACTTTTTAAAAACTAATCACTTTTATTTTGGAATACCATTTTTACTTGAAAGATAGACTAACATCTAAACCATGGTTATTAGGACTTGAATGCTGACAGACATTTTCTCAAAAATGACCAAGACTCTCACTTTAAGAAAAACTGACAACATGACAAAATTTGAAATTTCAGGCAAAAATCAGAATTCTGGAAAGCCTCTATCCTCCTTCATAAGTTCAAAAACATCTGAGTACTTAAAGATGTTTCTGATGCAATCAATAGCAACATTAAAGAATGTGAACTTTAACAAATGTGTGAACATCTGGAATATCTACAAAACTCAGTGAAGCAATCTTTTCCGAATGACCAATATACCATACCCCATCCCTGTAATGGTCCTCTTGCCTGGGTCACAAGGGCAGCCCATCTCTTGAATGTGGAGGTAGCCAGACCCCTTGGGTTCATGCACTCTGTGCTCTGGCAGAGATGGAGTTGCCTGTATCACACCAGAGCCATACCTAGAGTGGCAGAAGAGTATGATGCCAGGCATAATGGAATCTTGTCAAGGTCTCCAAGGTCCACCCAATCACTGGTAGCCCCTCCTTTGCATTTAGGCTCCCCCAACCTCCCATAGGCCCTTACACTCAAGGCCTGTAATTGATTTCTCAACTGCCTTCAGGGTCATTCTTTTTTTCTTTTGAGACAGTGTCCCACTTAGATGCCCAGGCTGGAGATCATGGCTCACTGCAGACTTGACCTCCCATGCTCAAGCAATCCTCCCACCTCAGCCTCTTGAGTCACTGGGACCACAGGCATATGACACCATACCCAGCTCATTAAAAAAAAATTTTTTTTTTGTAGAGATGAGGTTTCACTATGTTGCTCAGGCTAGTCTCAAACTCCTGGCCTTAACCTCCCAAAGTGCTGGAATTACATATGTGAGCCAGGGTTATTCTTCCACTGTCTTGGACAAAGGTCCTGGCTTTTTTTTAGATGACTAACCTCCTTATTAGATGGCAGTCTGGCCACACCTTTGGTGACCTCTCTCTAATAAGCTTTCTTGTTCTTTATAATACCAATAGGCTGAGAATTTTCCAAATCTTTAAGTTCTGCTTCCCTTTTAACAATTCCATCTTTAAATCATTCCTCTCTCCTTACATTTTACGATAAGCAATCAAGAGGAACCAGGCAACTCCTTCAATACTTTCCTTAGATAGTATTTCCTCAGCCAAATCTAATTTCACAGCTCCCAAGTTTTATGTTCCACAAAACACTAGACCACGAACACAATTCAGCCAATTTCTTTGCCACACCTTTCCTCTACTGTCTAATAACATGTTTCTCATTTCTATGAGACCTCATTAGAACGGCCTTTATCATTCTTATTCACAACCACTTAGTATTCTCTAAGAAAACTGAGACTTTCTCTAAAGCTCTTCTCCCTTTCTTTCTGAGCCCTCGCCAGCATCACCCTTCATGGCCCATTGACAGCAATACAGGCTTTTCTAGCATGTTCCTCAAAACTCTTCCAGCCTCTACCCCATTACCCAGTTCCAAAGCAACTTCCACATTTTAAGTATTTGTTACAGCAGCACCCACTCCTCAGCACCAATTTTCTGTCCATTCGGGTTACTATAACAAAATGCCATACACTGAGGAAACAAATTTATTTCTCACAGTTCTGGAAGCTGAGAAGTCTGAGATCAAGGCACCAGCAGAAAGTGTCTGGTGAGGGCCCACTGATAAGACTTTATTCACTATACTCCCATTTAGAGAAAGAGGTAAGAAGTCTTTTCTCAGGTCTTTTATAAGGGCTCTAGTCTAATTCATGAGACTCCCACCCCCATGGCCTAATAACCTCCCAAAGGCCCCACATCTTAATACCAAAACTTCCAGATCTTAACAGGTACAAATTAAATAGAGAAGAAAATGTAAGAATCCTTCACGTTAGACATTCAAGAGATTTGCAAAAATGTAAAACAATGCCACTAAAAAAGTTTAGGGAATTAGAAAACAGTTACTTTTCATTTTAAAAGAAACATCACACTAACATGTAATATACTTATTGTTATTTAAAAAAAATAAATAAGGCCCAGTAATCCCAGCACTTTAAGGAGACCAAGGCTGGAGGATCACTTGTGCCTGGGAGCTTGAGATTGGCCAGGGCAACATAATGAGACCTTGTGTCTACAAAAAATAAAAAATAGTAGTTGGGTGTGGTGGTGCGTGCCTGTAGTCCCAGCTATTCACAAAGCTGAGGTGGGAAGGTCACTTGAACCTGAAAAGTCAAGGCTGCAGTGAGCTATGATCATGCCACTGCACTCTAGCCTGAGCAACCCTGTCTCAAAAAAATTAAAAAATTAACTAATTTTCTCAGTTTTAATTCCTAATATCATAAACACCAATAGATATAATACATTGAAGCAAAAGTCCTTTAGAGTGCCCAATAATTTTTAAGTGTGTAAGGGGGTTGTATAACCAAAATATCTGAGAAGCACAAACTTAAAACTAATAAAGGAGAAAGAATTTATGAATAAAAACCCATGAGGTCATAAATAGTTATATTTCAGCTACAAACAGAAGCACCCAGGCTGGGTATAGTGGCTTATACCTATAATTCCAACACTTTGGGAAGCTGAGGCAGGCAGATCACTTAAAGTCAGGGGTTTGCGATCAGCCTGGCCAACATGGCTAAACACCATCTGTTAAAATAACAAAAATTAGTCAGGTATGCTGGCACATATTGGCAGTCCCAGCTACTTGGGTGGTTGAGGTGAGATAATCCCTTGAACCCTGGAAGCAGAGACTGCAGTGGGCCAAGACTGTGCCACTGCACTCCAGCCTGGGCAACTGAGCAAGACTCTATCTCAAAAAAAAGAGGCAGCAGCAGCAGCAGCATCCTTCCAAAGTACAACTTGGCAAAGAAATACTTCCTGTGGTTAAATTTTCTGTTTTTATATCTAATGTGGTAAGTATCAACAAGTATAGTCCACAGTAACAAACGCTCATTGGAATCCTCAATAACTTTTTATAAGGGCACTAACATTTGAGACCAAAAGTTTGAGAACTGCTAACTTAAACCATTCCCGAAGTCTTTATTTCTCTTAGGATTCCAACATTTTCCTAGGCTACTTCTTAAGAGAAATACAAAGCAGGCTACCTAATATTTCCAGTAAATGTTTGCAAACTACTTCATAGGAATACTAAAAAAGATGACACTGAAAGTGAACTTTTAGTTAATTACTAAAAATTCAATCTCCTGTTTCAAATTCATTCAAAGTCCCCTATATACTAAGCCCTACGCATTCTAGGGAAATTTCTCCCCGACTTTCCTTTCACCCAAGGTAGTATCAAAGAATATGTTTTATATCTCTTCTATCACAGAACACTGAAACATTTGCTATATATGTAATTTTAATCATATTAAGTTGAACATTCAAGAAAATTCCATCTTGCTTCTAAAGCTCTATTCATTCAACATGTATACTGAGTGCCTATTCTGTAGCAGACAGTATCCTAAGTGTTATAAATACATGAGTAAACAAAATCCTGCTGTCTCATCATTTACTTTCTAGGGCTGGAAGATACACCATAACAACAATAAACGTATGTTAGATGGTTATAAGAGTTTTGGACAAAATAGAATAGGCTAAGGGAGCTCAAGAAAGGAGGAAGAGGTGGTTATCACTGAGAAAGTGACATCTGAGCAAAGAACTGAACATAGTGAGAGAACCATGCAGCTATCTAGGGGCACATCTATCCAAACAGAAGGAATAGTCCAGAGCAAAGGCTCAAAGGTAGAACATGACTGATGAATTAAGGAATTTTATTATGGCCAAAGGAGAATGACCAAAGAAAGAGCAACCAAGAGATAAAGGAAGAAAGGGTACAGCAGTTAGGGGTGGGTTGGGGCAGAATGTGTATACAGAATAGAACCTTACATGCCAGTTAAGAATTTTTGGCTCCTTCAATAGAGAGACTTTGAAGGGATTTAACAAAAGGAAGGAAATGCTCTTAACTCTCTGAAGAGTTCACAGAAAAATAGTAAAATAAAATAAATGATCTGTTATTTTTTAAAACAACAGATACATTATACTAATGAAATCAACTAGACTCAGTGAAGTATTTTTATATTTATAAGAAACAGTAAAGAAGCTTAAGTAGACTACTGGGGATTAGAAATAACATACTTCAATGGGAGCTGGGTGTGGTGGCTCATGCCTGTAATCCTAATACTTTGAAAGGCTGAGATGGGCGGATCACTAGAGGTCAAGAATTCAAGACACCAGCCTGGCCAACATGGTAAAACCCTGTCTCTACTAAAAATACAAAAAACAGCCAGGTATGGTGGTGGGCACCTGTAATCTCAGCTACTAAGGAGACTGAGGCAGGAGAATCAGGAATTTAGGAGGCAGACATTGCAGTGAGCCAACATAGCCCTGCCTGGGCACTTTTTAATCTTTAGATACTTTATCAGCCAAAACTAAAATAAAATGAAAATGTATAGGTATTAACGGAAACATATAAATATCATCACTAAATCTAGGAGACCAAAATGGTAGACACATCTGCCTAATATCCCCACCCCAACATTTTGGCAATAGCCCTGTTTTCCCACGGGAAACTAGCTCCTCCCTCCATCCTACACAATCCTCAGATACACATAAATCACAATAACCAGTTCTGCGCTGGCTAGGGGAATAGACGCCTCACTAAATGTAGGGCAGATCCTCTCCCACCACCCTACAGGTATTTACTTCTAAGCAGAATAACAGACAGAACTCTCATAGCAACAGCCAAAGGCTGAAGAGATTCTTCAATGCCCCTGTATTTCTAAACTTCACAAAGCTGCCCATGTTCTTATCTTTGAATTTCCATTTGACTGTAGCCCAGAATCCTTCTTATTAATAAATTGCTTTTTCTATACTTTAACCAGAATGTTTCTAGGACCTGCAATTAAAGAATCCTGACAACCGGCCAGGTGTGGTGGCTCACACCTGTAACCCCAGCACTTTGGGAGGTGAGGTGGGCGAATCACCTGAAGTTAGGAGTTCAAGACCAGACTGGCCAACATGGAAACCTCATCTCTACTAAAAATGAAAAATTAGCTGGGTGTGGTGGCACAGGCCTGTAATCCCAGCTAATTGAGAGGCCAGAGAATCACTTGAACCTTGGAGGCAGAGGTTGCAGTGAGCCGAGATCAAGCCACTGCACTCCAGCCTGGGTGACAGAGCAAGACTCTGTCTCAAAAAAAAAAACATAATTTCATAAAATGACTATGTTGGAGGAAAGGAGGATTCTCTACAAAACCAGACAGATGATCAGAGAGAAGCTATGAGTAATATGTATTTGAAACAATACTTAAACTTGCTGGTAAATACTTAATGAATTCACTTGTCTAAATCAGCACTCTCCAAAAGAAATTTCTGCAATGATAGAAAAGTTCTATATCAGGACGGGCACAGTGGCTCATGCCTATAATCGCAGCACTTTAGGATCCAAGGCAGGCGGATCACCTGAGGTCAGGAGTTCAAGACCAGCCTGATCAACATAAAGAAACCCCATCTCTACTAAAAATGCAAAATTAACTGGGCATAGTGGTGCATGCCTGTAATCCCAGCTGTAATCCCAGCTACTCAGGAGGCTGGGCAGGAGACTCGCTTGAACCCGGGAGACAGAGTTGCAGTGAGCAGAGATCATGACATTGCACTCCAGCCTGGGCAACAAGAGCGAAACTCTACCTCAAAAAAAAAAAATGTTCTGTATCTGCACTGTCCAACATGATAGTCACTTGATACATGTGTGGCTACTGAGCACTTGAAATGTGGCCAGCACACTATGGAAGTAATTTTTAAATTTTAATTTTAATTAGTTTAAGTTTACATTTAAACACTGAAAAGTTGTTTTTTTTTTTTTTTTTTTTTTTTTTGAGACGGAGTTTCACTCTTGTTACCCAGGCTGGAGTGCGATGGCGCGATCTCGGCTCACCGCAACCTCCGCCTCCTGGGTTCAAGCAATTCTCCTGCCTCAGCCTCCTGAGTAGCTGGGATTACAGGCACGTGCTACCATGCCCAGCTAATTTTTTGTATTTTTAGTAGAGACGGGGTTTCACCATGTTGACCAGGATGGTCTCGATCTCTCGACCTCGTGATCCACCCGCCTCGGCCTCCCAAAGTGCTGGGATTACAGGCTTGAGCCACCGCGCCCGGCTGAAAAGTATTATAACAAGGCAACAGATACCACCAAAAAGTAGTTATGTTGTACTGCTACTAGTGGTTGGGAACAGTGGCTCATACGTGTAAGCCCAGGAGCTCAAGACCAGCTCAGGCAACATGATGAAACCCCATCTCTATAAAACACAAAAACTAGCTAGGCATGGTAACGAGCACCTGTGGTCCCAGCTACACAAGAGGCTGAGGCAGGAATATCTCTTGCGCCTAGGAAGTGGAGGCTTTAAGTGAGTTGTGACTGTGCCACTGCACTTCAGACTGGATGACAGAGCAAGAGACCCTGTCATTAAATAATAATAAATACACAGAAGGAGCTAGTGGCCACCTTATTAGAGAGCAGAGCTCCAATTAACAAAATTAGAGGCCTGGTACAGTAGCTCATGCCTATAATCCCAACACTTTGGGAGGCAGAGGAGAATGGATCACTGGAGGCCAGGAGTTTGAGTCCAGCCAGGCCAACATGGTGAAACCCCATCTCTCCTAAAATACAAGAATTAGCTGTGAATGCTAGGTGACAAAAATTAGGTGACATGTGCCTGTGGTCCCAACTACTTGGGAGGCTGAGGCATGAGAATCATTTGAACCCAGGAGGAAGAGGTTGCAGTAAGTCGAGATTGTGCCACTGCACTCCAGCCTGGGCAACAGGCTGGGCACCCCCCTCCCAAAAAAAATTAATTAACAAAATTTAAAGCACCCATTTAAATTTATTGCTGTAAGGTTCAAGAAAATACTGCAAGTGACAATGTAAACTGGGTCACACCCTTTAAGTACTCCAGAAATATTTATCAAAAGCCAGCGAAAGGTTCACTCTTTGATTACAGCAAATTTATCCAAATAATTTAAAAGAAGGAAAAAAGGGCCAAAGAACAAAGGTGGTTTTTTTCAATAGCAGTACAGTACTGACGAGCTAGCTGAAACAGTTCAAAATATCAAGAAAAAAGAATAATAGTTCGAATACAGGCCGGGCATGGTGACTCAAGCCTGTAATCTCAGCACTTTGGGAGGCCGAGGCAGGTGGATCACGAGGTCAACAGATCAAGACCATCCTGGTCAACATGGTGAAACCCCGTCTCTACTAAAAATACAGAAAAATTAGCTGGGCATGGTGGCACATGCCTGTAATCCCAACTACTGAGGAGGCTGAGGCAGGAGAATTGCCTGAACCCAGGAGGCAGAGGTTGCGATGAGCCGAGATCACGCCATTGCACTCCAGCCTGGGTAACGAGCGAAACTCCGCCTCAAAAAAAAAAAAAAAATAGTTCGAATACAGACAATATCTGAACATACAGATACCTTAATATATAATTAAAATACAGCTAAGAGACCATCAAAAATATTAGAAGGTCATATAAACACACATAAAAGCAAAAACAAAATGCTAAATTAGGCAACAGATAGAATAAACATTTTAATATATTAGAATTATGATCACGTTTGAAGAAACCATACATAATATAAAGATCCAGAGGCCTACAGAGAAATGTAATAGTTGTATTTTGCAGCAGACTCTCAAAATTACTTTGTTATTTTCCTAAATGGCATTATCCAGTTCTTCCCTTAGATATTACCAGTTACTTTTAAATGACATTTTGCTTTCTGACTCAAATTATTACTGCCTCTTCTTTTTAACCACCATTCCACTGAACACAAATTAAATGAAAAATATCTAGTGGATTAAATATACAGCTGTATCCTCCTAATTAGAAAGGGTTACTAAACCATGGAGCTTTCCATAAAACTAGCATAGAATTTAGCAGGCCTAACGATCCACAGAGGAAGTATGATAATGTAAACTGGGTCATGTCCTTTAAGTAGTCTGGAAATACTTATTAAAAGCCACAGAAAGGTTCACTTTTTCTCTTGAATTCTCTAAAGCTTCCTTAATAGTTTGCCAAATGGTCCCAGCTATGTGCTGTGATAGGGCCTTCAGCCTACCACATTTATCATTTATCGAATTTATCCAGTATGCCATGTAAATACTGGCATTTTATACATGAGAACAATTGGAAAGCACTATCTTAATGGATCAGAGTTCCATCCTTACAGCCTAGTTATAACTAATTGTAGCCTGGAAGCAGGATATACAAGTCAATTCAGCCACTGTATCCTTCTCCAATGATACTACTTCCAGAGGTTCTAAAATTTTCTCCAGCCCAATTAATAAGCTAATACAAAACAAATAAACTTTAAGAAGTAATATTTGTAAGATGTTATATTTTTGAAAAAAGGTAGTAACACTAATAACTGAAAATTCCTTAGCAACACTACATCTTTAAATTTACAATTTTACTTCTTGCTCTTTTTCACTCACAAATGCCAAACCTTCACATATAGTTTGTGTTCCCGAGTGCTTGAGTGAGTCTACACTTGGAATGACACACTTAAAAGCTAAAGTTAATTCAACTGAGCTATTACCTTGTTGATGCTGTAACACTATTTGATTCCAAGATATTTTCAGTCATCCTTAATTGTACCACCTCTGGCATGTCATCTGATTTTTCTGCACCCTCTTCTGGAAGTTCTTCAATATGATCCAGCTTTTCATCTTCCTCTTCCTCAGAAAGTTCATTAACCTATATAAATAAAAGGAAATTCAGAATTAAAATGTAATGAAACTGTTAATTAGCAAGTCTAAGACATATTATTCGATGAAAATTTTAAACACAAACAACTCATTTTTATTTTCTCATTTCCTAGGACCAATCTCTCTTATGGAGTAAGTAACTGCCAACTTTCTCACATCAAAATAAAATTGCAACCAGACAAATGTAACACTTTGAAGCAGGAGGTAATGACTGTAAAATTAGCATATTACCAGGAATATAAGTAAACCCATAAGGTATAATTCACATTAAGAACACTTAATTTTCAGCCGGGCGCGGTGGCTCAAGCCTGTAATCCCAGCACTTTGGGAGGCCGAGGCTGGTGGATCACAAGGTCGAGAGATCGAGACCAACCTGGTCAACATGGTGAAACCCCGTCTCTACTAAAAATACAAAAAATTAGCTGGGCATGGTGGCGCGTGCCTGTAATCCCAGCTACTCAGGAGGCTGAGGCAGGAGAATTGCCTGAACCCAGGAGGCGGAGGTTGCGGTGAGCCAAGATCGCGCCATTGCACCCCAGCCTGGGTAACAAGAGCGAAACTCCCGTCTAAAAAAAAAAAAAAAAAAAAGAACACTTAATTTTCTATCTAGTTTTGTAAATGTAACACTTACAACAGACTTCTAATTAATCTGATTGCCAGATGTGTTAAGTCATTTTAATACAGAGTAAGTGTGAAAAAAAGAAGGGCAAAAAAAAAAAAAAAAAAAACATGGTGCCTTAAGATGTTAGCTACATTGTAGAAAATGTCAGCTAACTTCTAAGTGATTCAGATTGAATTATTTATGAAGAGATGGGATCCTACAAGGAAGAACTCATATTCTGACCAGTAAGCACAAGTCAGGGTTATAATTCTCTTCCTAGCAGAAGCTCTAAAACACCCTCCATTATCAAAATGGCTAGGTAGGTAATCAGTCTACTAGAAAGATACTGAAATATTGGAGAAGGAAAACCAGCAAAATATTTTCAAATGAGTTTTTAAGTTATCCCAAAGAAGAAACTATCTATAGAATGGCTTAATATAAATTAATACTAGTCATTAAAGATGCTGAGCAATAAAAGTATGCTTTTTCTCCGTTCTAGAAAAACGCAATATAAATATCTAGAATAAGTGTTTACTACATGTAATAGTGTATTTTTCCTGATAGACAAAAACAGTTGTTAGAATACTAGAATACCATCAGAAAGTAAAACTGCAACCAAAAGAAAGGTAATTACACTGTGATATTCTATCACACTCCTAATCAAGTACAGAATGCCTATTTTAAAATATAATACAGGGTAGGTACAGTGGCTCACACCTATAATCCCAGCACTTTTGAGAGGCTGAGGTGGTTGGAATCCTTGAAACCAGGAATTTCAGACCAGCCTGGGCAACATGGTGAAACCTTGTCGCTACAAAACATACAAAAATTAGCCAGGCATAGTGGCATGTGCCTATAGTGACTACTCGGGAGGCTGAGGTAGGAGAATCACTTGGGCCCAGGAGGTCAAGCTTGCACAGAGCCATGATTGTGCCACTGCACTCCAACCTGGGTAACAGAATAAGACTGTCTCAAAATTAAATAAAGTATAATACAATAGTTAAAAGGTAGGCATCAGAGGCAGAAATATCTATATTCACACATCTCTACTTGCCCCTATTTCTGACAACTAAACTTCTCCGTCTTAAGCATAAAACAGAGATGCTATACTAACTACCTCACAGAGCTGGCTCAAAGAATTAATAAACATAACCTCTTCAGCAATGTCTATACATAATAAGCAATGATGCCTATCATTGTAACTTAAATTGTTGTCATTTCTTTTATAGTTTCTACATGTAGCATCATTTTCTTTTCTTTTTTTTTTTTTGAGATGAAGTTTTGCTCTTGTTACCCAGGCTGGAGTGCAATGGCATGATTTCGGCTCACTGCAGCCTCCGCCTCCTGGGTTCAGGCAATTCTCCTGCCTCAGCCTCCTGAGTAGCTGGGATTACAGGCACGCGCCACCATGCCCAGCTAATTTTTTGTATTTTTAGTAGAGACAGGGTTTCACCATGTTGACCAGGATGGTCTCGATCTCTTGACCTCGTGATCCACCCGCCTCGGCCTCCCAAAGTGCTGGGATTACAGGCTTGAGCCACCGCGCCCAGCCTGACATTATGTTTTTTTTTTTTTTTTTGAGACGGAGTTTCCCTCTTGTGACCCAGGCTGGAGTGCAATGGCGCGGTCTCGGCTCACTGCAACCTCTGCTTCCTGGGTTCAGGCATTCTCCTGCCTCAGCCTCCTGAGTAGCTGGGATTACAGGCATGTGCCACCATGCCCAGCTAATTTTTTGTATTTTTAGTAGAGACGGGGTTTCACCATGTTGACCAGGATGGTCTCGATCTCTCGACCTCGTGATCCGCCCGCCTCGGCCTCCCAAAGTGCTAGGATTACAGGCTTGCGCCACCGTGCCCGGCCATTTTCTTACATAAATGAAGAGAGTATCTACCATTCAAACTACAAATTAGCTAAAGCAGGAGGTCTCCACCACAGGTCTATAGAGATCACTAGTCAGATGGGTAACTAAAAAGTCATTATTAACAATTGTTAGGCCAGGCGTGGTAACCCACATCTGTAATCCCAGCACTTTGGGAGGCTAAGGTGGGTGGATCACTTGAGACCAGAAGATCGAAATCACCCAAGATCGAGATTTTGGCCAACATAGCCAAATCCAACCTATCCTAAAAATACAAAAATTAACTGGATGTGGTGGTATGTGCCTGTAATCCCAGCTCTTGGAAGGCTGAGACACAAGAATTGCTTGAACCCAGGAGGCAGAGGTTGCAGTGAGCCAAGACTGCACCACTGCACTTCAATCTGGGCGACAGAGCAAGACTTTGTCTCAAAAAAAAAAAAGTGCACCATTTAGTTTACATTTAAAGTACATGCAGCATATTCTGTATAATTTGTTGTGCTTCTAAATGTCTTACCTAGTCTATCCCACATCATGTATAATGCTGATAAAGACTGAAAAATAATTGGCCTAAGTGATTAACTGAGAGGTAAGGTTTCTACACAAAGGTGAAAATCTCAAATGACAGATCAGGTTTTAAAATACATCAAATGGAAAATTAACCTCTTTCCTCATCTATGTATTTAATAACTAGTGAAAGTTGAGATGATGTACTGAATATCCACCTGGTAATCTAAGTAAGGAAAACACTGGCCAAAAAAAAAAAAAGTTTTCAGAAGTATAAAAGGGGGTGGAGTGCACTGGCTCATGCTTATAACCCCAGCACTTTGGGAGGCTAAGGTAGATGGATGACATGAGCCCTGGAGTTTGAGACCAGTCTGGCCAACATGGCTAAACCCCATCTCTACTAAAAATACAAAAATCAGCCAGGCATGGTGGCGAGCACCTGCAGTCCCAGCTACTCAAGAGCCTGGGGCAGGAGAATTGCTTGAACCTAGGAGGTAGGGGTTGCAGCAAGCCAAGATCACACCACTGCACTCCAGCCTGGGTGACAGAGAGAGACTGTCTCCAAAAAAATAAATAAATAAATAACGGTGAGGGAAAGGAATTATGGGAATTATTTGGGTTTATTAATAAAAGCTTGGGCACAAAAGCAAAACATCAGAAAAAAATTTAAAGACTTTTAAAACAGAATAAAAACTTATTCAGCTCACTCCTTTATGGTACAGAGATATTATTATTTTTAACATAGTTTTATTTATTTTTGAGACAGAGTCTTGCTCTGTCAATCAGGCTGAATGCAATGGTACAATCTCAGCTCACAGCAACCTCCACCTCAAGGGTTCAAGCAATTCTCCTGCCTCAGCCTCCCGAGTAGCTGGGATTACAGATGCATGCCTCTGCAGCTGGTTAATTTTTGTATTTTTAGTACAGTGTTTCACCAGGTTGGCCAGGCTGGTCTGGAACTCCTGACCTCAGGTAATCCAGCCACCTCAGCCTCCCACAGTGCTGGGATTACAGGTGTGAGCTACCACGCCTGGACTATTTTAACATATGTTATATCACACTTTTAAAAATCATTTTGTGAGGCCAGGTATGGTGACTCACACCTGTAATATCAACACTTCAAGAGGCCAAGGCAGAAGGACTGCTTGAGGCCAAGAGTTCAAGACCAACCTGGGCGACACAGCAAAACTCTGTCTCCACAAAAATTTTTAAAAATTAGCCAAGCATCATGCCTGTAATCCCAGAACTTTGGGAGGCGGAGGGGGGGGGGATGGATCATATGAGACTGGGAGTTCGAGACCAGCCTGACCAACATAAAGAAACCACGTCTCTACAAAAAATGCAAAATTAGCTGGGCATGGTGGCACATGCCTGTAATCCCAGCTACTCAGGAGGCTGAGGCAAGAGAATCACTTGAACCCGGGAAGTGGAGGTTGCAATAAGCCAAAATTGCACCCTTGCACTCCAGCCTGGGTAACAAGAGGGAAACTCTGTCAAAAAAAAAAAAAATTAGCCAAGCATTGTAACACATGCCTGTAGTTCCAAATACTCAAGAAACTGAGGTGGAAAGATCACTTGAGCCCAAAACTTCGAGGTTACAGTAAGTTATGACCATGCCACTGCACTCCAGCCTGGGTGGCACAGTGAGACCCTGTCAAAAAAATTATAAAATAAATAAAATCATTTTGTGTCTAAAGTCAATAGCTCTGAGGAACTATGAAAGCCTTATACTCGATTATATTGAATATGTTATATTCAATTCAATAAGCTTTATGGAAATTGATAGTCTCTACTATTTCCACCAACAGCCAACTAAAATACAACGAACAATTACCTGTTGGGTTTTCTTCTTTCCCCTCCCAACTTCCAGGCCTCCCAGTGTAGCTTCCTGCACTAAGAACTGACTCAATTATTTTGAGCCAGAGTAAGTATTAAAGAAGTTGGGTTAAAATGCTCTCCTTACCCCACACGAATATTCAAAGTTTTTCTTGGTCCTCTCCTTGTCAACATGACCTTCTGCTTATCAACACTATTTTGTTCAGAAGTTATTTTGACCTTCTCTACCTATGCAGCTGCCTCAACTCTACTTATAGAAAACCCTCATCCATACTTACATCTCTTCTTTCTTTGACTGCTGTAATTCCCTTCTCTAGGGCCTCGTGAAATGCCTGCTCTCCAGACTCCAGCTTGTGGAGAATGCTGCTACCTGCCTTCTCAAACGTATAAAGAAACATCGTTATCACCTCCATCTTCAAACCACTCTACCGGATTCTCATTCATTTAAGGATCTATATACAAAATCCACTTGACTCTGGATCATCCTTCAAGCACTCGCTGTTCATCATCTCCAGCCACCTCTCTCTCTCTCATATTATTAATAAAAATATCTACTACCTGGCCGGGCGTGGTGGCTCACGCCTGTAATCCCAGCGCTTTGGGAGGCCGAGGCAGGTGGATCACAGGGTCAAGAGATCGAGACCATCCTGGTCAACATAGGGAAACCCCGTCTCTACTAAAAATAAAAAAAATTAGCTGGGCATGGTGGCACATGCCTGTAATCCCAGCTACTCAGGAGGCTGAGGCAGGAGAATTGCCTGAACCCAGGAGGCAGAGGTTGTGGTGAGCCGAGATCGCGCCATTGCACTCCAGCCTGGGTAACAAGAGCGAAACTCTGTCTCAAAAAAAAAAAAAAAATCTACTACCTGGAAAAGATTCTAATAGCCAAATACTTGCATTAATGGGATGAGACTATAAAAGAATTAAGTACTGGATAAACTTTGCTTCCTTCAAATATCAAAATCAGGAGAAAAATCAAAGCACTTCCAAGATGGGTTAGGTCTGCCCACATCTTTAAATATGTAGATAAGAAATTTAAAATATTGGCCGGGCGCGGTGGCTCAAGCCTGTAATCCCAGCACTTTGGGAGGCCGAGGCGGGTGGATCACGAGGTCAAGAGATCGAGGCCATCCTGGTCAACATGGTGAAACCCCGTCTCTACTAAAAATACAAAAAATTAGCTGGGCATGGTGGCACGTGCCTGTAATCCCACCTACTCAGGAGGCTGAGGCAGGAGAATTGCCTGAACCCAGGAGGCGGAGGTTGCGGTGAGCCGAGATCGCGCCATTGCACTCCAGCCTGGGCAACAAGAGCGAAACTCCGTCTCAAAAAAAAAAAAAAAAGAAATTTAAAATATTTAAGAACACAATCAAATTGTGCTCAGTTTGATACTTATGTTTACTTAAATACCTTATCAATTCTGCTTCACTAATCAAACTGAAGTTATCAAATCCACTTACCAAAAAACTTTAAATCTGTACTTTTGTTATTTGTAAATCACCTACATTCCAGAAACATAGTAACAATTGATAAGAAAATAGATTCTGATAATTAACAACATGGGACAAGATAATTAAATCTACAGCATGTCTGTCAGGACCCACTGCAGTACTTCATTTATTAAGCATAGCTAAATATGCTAACATCATTTTTTCTTTTTTTTTGAGACAGGGTTTCACTCTGTCACCAAGGCTGGAGTGCAGTGGCATAATCTCGGCTCACTGCAACCTCTGCCTCCCAGATTCAGGCGATTCTTGTGCCTGAAGCTCCAGAGTGGCACATCCGAATAATTTTTGTATTTTTAGTAGAGATGGGTTTTGCCCTGTTCACCAGGCTTGTCTGAAACTCCTGGCCTCAAGCAATCCACCTGTCTCAGCCTCCCAAAGTGCTGGGACTACAGGTGCAGGCCACCTCACCTGGCCTAATGTCCTTTTTTCTATCCATAGGCAAACATGCAGAATTCAACACTACCTGACGGCGCCTCACCATTCTATTGAATGCCAAGTACAATGTATTTTTCTTTTTTTTGAGATGGAATCTCGTTCTATTGCCCAAGCTGGAGTGTAGTGGTGTGATGTCGGCTAACTGCAACCTCTGCCTCCCAGATTAAAGTAATTCTCTGTCTCAGCCTCCTGAGTAGCTGGAATTACAGGCACCCGCCAAGCCCGGCTAATTTTTCTATTTTTAGTAGAGACAGGGTTTCACCATGTTGACCGGGCTGGTCTTGAACTCCTGACCTCATGATCCACCCACCTCAGCCTCCCAAAGTGCTGGGATTACAGGCGTGAGCCACTGGTGCCCAGCCAGCACAATGTATTTTTTTTTTTTTTTTTTGAGATGGAGTTTCGCTCTTGTTACCCAGGCTGGAGTGCAATGGCATGATCTCGGCTCACCGCAACCTCCGCCTCCTGGGCTCAGGCAATTCTCCTGCCTCAGCCTCCTGAGTAGCTGGGATTACAGGCACGCGCCACCATGCCCAGCTAATTTTTTGTGTTTTTAGTAGAGACGGGGTTTCACATGTTGACCAGGATGGTCTCGATCTCTTGACCTCGTGATCCACCCGCCTCGGCCTCCCAAAGTGCTGGGATTACAAGCTTGAGCCACCGCGCCCGGCCAGCACAATGTATTTTAAGTCAATTTTTCTAGTGCTTAATACAAAACTACTGATACAATACATGTGAGATATAGATACTTCAGCATGCATGAGCAAACTATGGAAGAAAGGAAATTATTGCAGAATTATAGCAAAATATAAAACATAATCAAGGCATACTCTGTAGACTCTACAGAAGTCAAATATAAATATTAAGTTGGCATTACCATTCTTAGAAGTCAAATCATCTTAGAAATGTCAAAAATAAATGACACAAACATCATGTATACTATTTCATTTTGATCAGCCGTTACTCGTATTTTTGAAAATCACTGAACTGAAACAAAGAAAACAGGCCGGGTGCAGTGGCTCATGCCTATCATCTCAGCACTTTGGAAGCCAGAAGCAGGCAGATCACTTGATGTCAGGAGTTCGAGATCAACCTGGCCAACATGGTGAAGTCCAGTGTCTACTAAAAATACACACACACACGCCAGGCTTGGCAGTGCAATTGTAGTCCCAGCTACTTTGGAGGCAAAGCACAAGAATCACTTCAACTCAAGAGGTGGAGGTTGCAGTAAGCCAAGATTGCAACACTGCACTCCAGCCTGGCAACCAGAGCAAGCCTCCATCTCAAAAAAAAAAAAAAGGAAAAGAAAGGTGGCATGCAGAACTCCCCAATAGGTGGGATTTCTTTTGAGCATCAAAAAGCATCTACTTATCCTCTTTTTGTCATTTTGCTTCAAGCAAGAATAATTTAAAAGATGTATCAGTTCTTTAAATCAAGTTTTTAAGTCAAGAACTGTATATGATAACTGGAACCCCTCAAAAAATGTGCCAAAATTCCATGTATCACTAATTCAGGCTACAAATTCTACCCACTTAATTTATTACATACACACACACACACACACACACACACAGAATTCATCCTCAGTCTACATACTGCAAACTCTAATCTGGCATCTATTCCTGTTCCTTTAAAGTTCCTGATACTTAGGAGATGCAAAGGAAGAAAGAAAGTAGAAATGAGAAAAAAGAGAAGGGGAGAAAGGGAAGGAGGAGAGAAGGAAGGGAAAGTCAAAGATAAAAATGCTTACATGGACAGGTGCAGTGGCTCACACCTGTAATCCCAGCATTTGGGAGGCCGAGGTGGGTGGATCACCTGAGATCAGTCAGAAGTTTGAGACCACCCTGGTAAACATAGTGAAACCCCATCTCTACTAAAAATACATAAATTAGCCAGGCATGGTGGCAGGTGCCTGTAATCCCAGCTATTCAGGTGGCTGAGGCAGGAGAACTGCTTGAACCTGGGAAGCAGAGGCTGCAGTGAGCCTAGATCAGGCGTCCCCAAATTGCGACCCATGGGCCGCATGCGGCCCCCTGAGGCCATTTACCCGGCCCCCCGCCGCACTTCAGGAAGGGGCACCTCTTTCATTGGTGGTCAGTGAGAGGAGCACAGTATGTGGCGGCCCTCCAACGGTCTGAGGGACAGTGAACTGGCCCTGTGTAATTGGGGACGCCTGGCCTAGATCATGCCACTACACTCCAGCCTGGGTGACACAGCAAGACTGTCTGGGGGGTGGGGGTAAATGGATGCTTACATGAAAAACTGAAGAAAGTAAAAACCCCAAATATTAAAAAGTATTACTCAAAAAAGTTCACAAAAGCATAAAAACTCTTTTAAAGTTAGGCTGCCCATGGCCGGGTGCGGTGGCTCAAGCCTGTAATCCCAGCACTTTGGGAGGCCGAGGCGGGCAGATCACGAAGTCAAGAGATCGAGGCCATCCTGGTCAACATGGTGAAACCCCGTCTCTACTAAAAAAATACAAAAAATTAGCTGGGCATGGTGGCATGTGCCTGTAATCCCAGCTACTCAGGAGGCTGAGGCAGGAGAATTGCCTGAACCCAGGAGGCGGAGGTTGCGGTGAGCCAAGATCGCGCCATTGCACTCCAGCCTGGGTAACAAGGGCAAAACTCCATCTCAAAAAAAAAAAGTTAGGCTGCCCAGAAAATGAAACTTCAAATCCACATAATGAGATATAAGAATTATCAGGACTAATGAAAATCTGTATGATAAACAACCTCTCAGAAGATGATGTTTTGTAATCTCACAGCAAATGAAGGGAAGCAACCATGAAAACCTGAATACATTTAAAACAGGGTGGCTTCTAAATATTGTATCAGAAGCAGATAGAAACCAAAATTGTTCTCAGAAAACCAGAATGCACCATCCTCTTTCTAAGTGGGGACTGATACTATGAACCAAATAAATTGTAAAGATTCTACACACACAATAGGAAACTACAAGAAAATAATGTGCTCTCTATATTCTAATAAGATCTCCAAGACACACTGTTAACTGATGAGACAGAACAAGGGGCAGAACAGTGTGGATAGTATGCTACTTTCTTGTGGGAAAAAACTGTCGGAAAATATTTACTTCTAGTTTGCTTTTAAAAACTGGAAACACAATAAACCAAGGGGAGGAAAGAAAGATGGAAAAAGTGAGTATGGATGACAGCAAAACATTTTACCATATATTCTACCTTTTTAAAGAAACAGGTGAATTATTATCCATTAAAAAAAAGTGACTTCACAGGTTTTAACGTTAATAAAAGTTTGGTGGCAAACCACTTAAGTGCAGAAGAAAAACTTCTACATAGACCTAAATCACTAATTTTAAACCTGAGAAGACTGGACTAATATGGCTTTGCAATAAATTCTAATTACTTAGCTTCAATATTCCCATTTCATAAAGGACAAAGTATGAGCCTGTATAGTCTCAACCATCAAGATTATAAGTGGCTAAATGCAGTGGCTTATGCCTATAATCCCAACACTTTCAGAGGCCAAGGCAGAAGGCTTGCTTAAAGTCAGGAGTTCAAGACCAGCCTGGCAACATAGCAAGACCCTGTCTCTATAAAAAAATGAAACAATTTTTTTAAATATTATAATGTAACCTCAGAAAGAGATTTTAATAATCTAAAGTTACCAGAACTTAAAAATTACCTGCCACTTAAATGATTAATATCCAGATGTTTCTCATTAATGACAATTCTACCATTGTGTTAATTTGCTGTATTACTAAAGAAAAACTTCAAATTTTAAAAAATTTGTACTGAATCTTTCCCTCTAAATTTCTCACCCCTTGCCTATATTCCTCTATGCTAGAAGTTTCTCTGCAAAAAAAACAAAAACAAACACAAACACACTGCATTATCCTCACAAAATAACAATAGTTAGAAAACAAACAAAAACAAAAAATCTCTACCATATACTCTGATTTCAGTGCCTTTTCCTTATTAATTGAATTACAGAGGACAGGATGTTATTTAGGGTAAAAAATCATAAATGTGCCACCTACTGATATTACATATAATAACCAAGATAGGCCGGGCGCGGTGGCTCAAGCCTGTAATCCCAGCACTTTGGGAGGCCGAGGCGGGTGGATCACAAGGTCAAGAGATCGAGACCATCCTGGTCAACATGGTGAAACCCCGTCTCTACTAAAAATACAAAAAAATAGCTGGGCATGGTGGTGCGTGCCTGTAATCCCAGCTACTCAGGAGGCTGAGGCAGGAGAATTGCCTGAACCCAGGAGGCGGAGGTTGCGGTGAGCCGAGATCGCGCCATTGCACTCCAGCCTGGGTAACAAGAGCGAAACTCCGTCTCAAAAAAAAAAAAAAAAAAAAATAACCAAGATAATTACTTCTAGGTCAGGACTTAAATTCCACGTCTGTGGCAAGTCTTTAAGAGCATATTATTCTTAAAAAAAAAAAAAAAAAAGTATCCATCCAAATAGAATAGTCTCACCTGTTCAGTAATTGAACTCAAATCATTAGATGAAAAATCTTCCTCTTCATTCTCGAAAAACTCATAGTAGTTTTCCAGAAGTCCAGCCATGATCCTGCTCACTATTTCTTGCTCTTTCATATCTTCCACATCTGTGTAAATGCTAAGAATAAAAGTCCAAATTGAATTGAAAGATAAAATTGAAAGAAAACCAGTGAAGCACTTTATAAACATGGGCAACTTATATCACCATTCTGAGCTTCCATTTTCCCATCTGCAAAACCTACCTACCTAATTTGTACCCTGTTCACAAAAATGCTGTAAGAATTAATCAGATCTAGCATAAAAAAAATGGTTCGTTGAGCAACCTATGATCCTTGGGAGACAATATAATGACTCTATTTTACATATCTAATTTTTAAAAATTAAACAAAAATTTTTCAAACAACTTACTGGAAGACATCTGGCCCAAAGACAGCAGCCAAAGACTCTGCAGACCAAATTTCTTCATGATGTGATGCTACGTTGGCTAAAAATCTACACAGAAACTTTAACAAACTGTAATTAACAGGTGGAAGCTGTTGCAAGAGGAACCTCAACTTTCTTCCAAATTCATCTTCATTATTATAATCTATAAAACATAATGACAGTTTTTTTTTAATAAAGTAAAAAGCAAAGCTCTGATATTTTGCCAGGTTCACATTACTCCACCCACATCACCTTTTTACTATGACAATTCAAAACCTCTTCACTTCCTCTACTGGGGCCAAATGCCTTAGGGCTTTGCATTTCACTTATGAAATGAAGAAGAGGTGGAGAGGGGGAACTGGAAAAAAGGAACTCAACCCCTTAATTGCTGGAGGATGTTTTCCTCATCTATTACTCATTGGCTCCAATTCTCTAGTTTTTTTTTTTTTAATTCTCATCCTACTGTCTCCAGCATGAAGGTACCTGTGTTTCCACACTAGTGCCAACTCTAAGAAGTCAAAATGCACTGGCCATGCCAGTCAATACAAACCACTAGGGAGCAAAGCAGAGATACAATTTGAGGGGCTAATAGTATCAGTGGTATCTTTCAGCTTGGATGAAATGAAAAACAAGGAACGAACAAGGTAACAGAGTGATTTTCTTCTGGTTTCCTGAAATGAACAATTAACTTCAATATCAGCAGAACTAAATTAAAAGGTCTTTCATTTCTCCTCTGTTTTTCTACTCTAAATTGATGTTGGTTTCTGCTTATCAAGTAAACTTTATCACAAGGTTAAGCCTCGTATTTATCATGTCAATGAGTTTTCATTAACAGAAACTAGACCCATATTAATCCCACTTGATTGGTGAGGATCCCATTTGGGAGAAATAAGTGCTCAGAGGTCCTCTCAAAATGAAGTGATTTATTGCTTCATGAGTAAAAACCAACTCAATTATGTTTCATTTTGTATTTTCCCCAGGTTCTTAAAATTATTTTATTGAAAAACTCTTGGTAAAAGGTTATGGTCATGATATTAGCCATCTCTGCTAAATAATACTAGTCTAAAAAGATCATCAGGAAATATAACTCCAGTACTACGTTTAAGAAAAAATTTTGGCCTGGTACAGTGGCTCGCGCCTGTAATCCCGGAACTTTGGGAAGCTGAGGCAGGCATATTGCCTGAGCTCAGGAGCTCGAGACCAGCCTGGGCAACACGGCGAAATCCCACCTCTACCAAAAATACAAAAACTAGCTGGGTGTACTGGCACACACATGTGGTCCCAGCTATTCAGGAGGCTAAGGTGAGAAGATGGCTTGAGCCTGAGAGGCAGAGGTTGTAGTTAGTCAAGATCACGCCACTGTACCTGGGTGACAGAGTGAGACCCTATCTCGAAAATCAAAAAAAAAAAAAAGAAAAAAAATTTTAAGTTTATCAAGAAAGGACAGCCTGGCACAGTTGCTCACACCTGTAATCCCAGCACTCTGGGAGGCCAGGGCAGGCAGATCACAAGGTCAAGAGATTGAGACCATCCTGGCCAACATGGTGAAACCCCATCTCTACCAAAAAAAAAAAAAAAAAAAAAAAAAAATTGGGCATGGTGGCACGTGCCTGTAGTCGCAGCTACGAGGCAGGAGAATTGCTTGAACCCGGGAGGCAGAGGTTGCAGTGAGCCGAGATCATGCCACTGTACTCCAGCCTGGTGCCTGGTGATGGAGAGAGACACTGTCTTAAAAAATAAATAAATAAATAAAAGTTTATCAAGAAAGGCTACAGTCACATGAGTTTTACTTAAAATTTAAAATGCAACCAATAACAACTCTTCTATACTTTACAATATTACCAACTGTCCATTCAAATGCACCAGTACTTCAATTTTAAAATTGGATGGAATAGTCCCTGGATTTATGTTTAAATCACTGTACCTATAACTGAAATTTTAACAACCTAAGCATTCAGCAGAAAAGGATCATTTTAGAAAATCACATATTAAAAATGCAAGCAGTTAGGCCGGGCACGGTGGCTCAAGCCTGTAATCCCAGCACTTTGGGAGGCCGAGGCGGGTGGATCACGAGGTCAAGAGATCGAGACCATCCTGGTCAACATGGTGAAACCCCGTCTCTACTAAAGGTGCAAAAAATTAGCTGGGCATGGTGGCGCGTGCCTGTAATCCCAGCTACTCAGGAGGCTGAGGCAGGAGAATTGCCTGAACCCAGGAGGCGGAGGTTGCGGTGAGCCGAGATCGCGCCATTGCACTCCAACCTGGGTAACAGGAGCGAAACTCCGTCTCAAAAAAAAAAAAAAAAAAAAAAAAGCAAGCAGTTAATATTATCAATATAACGAAGATAACAATCAACACTGACAAATTCTACCTAACATTGTCTCCAGCTCTGTGGCACTTATTATCTAGCATACCCATTCATAGGTTTATTTTTATCATCTATTTATCCATCTTCCCTTATCCCCTATAGCATTTTAGTTCTGTTAAGGCAGGATTTCTTTTTTCTTTGACACAGGCTGTTGCTCCAGGGTAGGGTGGAGAGGCATGACCACGGAGGGTCACTGCAGCCTCAACCTCCCAGGCACAAACAATCATCCCACATCAACCTCCTAAGTAGCTAGAACCACAAGCAAATGCCACCACAGCTGGCTAATTTTTGAAGTTTTTGCAGAGACAGGGTCTCCCTATGTTGCTCAGCCTGATCTAGAACTTCTAGGCTAAAGCGATCCTCCCGCCTCAGCCTCCCAAAGTGCTAGGATTACAGGCGTGAACCACCATGCCCAACCATGAGGCAGATATTTTCATCTAGCTTTTTTCAGTGCTGAATTCTCAGCATCTGGAGCAAGGGTCCCCAACCGGGGCTGCGGACCCGTCTGTGGCCTGTTAGGAACTGGGCCACACAGCAGGGGGTGAGCAGCGAGTCAGATTCTCATAGGAGCAGGAATGCTACTGTGAACTGTGCATGCAAGGGAACTAGGTTGTACATTCTTTATGAGAATCTAATGCCTAACGATCTGAGTTGAAACAGTTTCATCCCAAAACCATTCCCCCTTCCCATCAGTGGAAAAAATGTCTTCCACAAAACCCATCCCTGGTGTCAAAAAAGTTGGGGACTGCTGATCTAGAGCAATGCCTAGCATACAGCGGATGTTCAATAAACATTAGTTGAATTCACTAAATGAATGCACAATATCTGAAAAAAGATGTTGAACTTACTACACCATTTGACTTGATGAGGTGATGAGCTTGTGGGCAATACTGTTTTTGTTTGAAATACTAGCCACATTATCCAAAGTTGTTTGGGTACCTTTCTACTACACATTTATATCTACACAGGCCTGTTTCTAAAGTCTTCAAATAAGGCAGAGAAGCTTTTCAAAATACACTAAATATATACATACTTGCTTAAATTTCTTTCCTTTGGAGTCTACTTTCTAGTTAAATCATATCCAGAAAAAATAATGTATGGGAGGTTTCCCCTAACAATTCCTTCAAGTACTGTAACATTTTTGGGAAATGTTCTAACTAATCCACAAAACTGCTGGTTATGTTTTCTACAAAAACACAACATATAAGCCATTGGACTAACAATTATGTTCTAAACCAGGAATTGTCAACATTTGACAATGAATGGTTGTCATGACTTTAAGGAAGACAGTGCCTTTGGTAGAGGTCAGGGATGCTGCTAAACATCCTACAGTACACAACCCCCCATCACAAAAAATTATCCAGCCCCAAATCAACAGCACCAAGGCTGTGAAACCCTAGTCTAAATACAAGTTTTAACCACACCAGTGAATGCACTGTCCTGCTACCACAGAAAAATGAAAACACTTTTTAAAAACAAAAGCTGAAATACAACTGCAACAAGGCTTCCTCCACGATCTTAAAAGCAGTAACTCTGCCGTGTATTTGTAAACATTAAAATAATATCATATTATTTATCTACAGCTGGGTGCTGTGGCTCATGCCTGTAAACCCAGCACTTTGGGAGGCCAAGGTGGGTGGATCACTTGAGGTCAGGAGTTCAAGGCCAGCCTGGCCAACATGGTAAAATCCCATCTCAACCAAAAACACAAACATTAGCCAGGTATGGTGGCACATGCCTGTAGTTCCAGCTACTGAGGAGGCTGAAGCACAAGAATCACTTGAACCTGGGAGGCAGAGGTTGCAGGGGGCCAAGACTGTGCCACTGCACTCCAGCCTCATGACAGAGCAAGACTGTCTCAAAAAATAAAAGAAACAGGCCGGGCACGGTGGCTGAAGCCTGTAATCCCAGCACTATGGGAGGCTGAGGTGGGTGGATCACGAGGTCAAGAGATGGAGGCCATCCTGGTCAACATGGTGAAACCCTGTCTCTACTAAAAATACTAAAAATTAGCTGGGCATGGTGGCGTGTGCCTGTAATCCCAGCTACTCAAGAGGCTGAGGCAGGAGAATTGCCTGAACCCAGGAGGCGGAGGTTGCGGTGAGCCAAGATCGCGCCATTGCACTCCAGCCTGGGTAACAAGGGCAAAACTCCGTCTTAAAAAAAAAATAAAAAATAGTGCCGGGCGCGGTGGCTCAAGCCTGTAATCCCAGCACTTTGGGAGGCCGAGGCGGGTGGATCACAAGGTCAAGAGATCGAGACCATCCCGGTCAACATGGTGAAACCCCGTCTCTACTAAAAATACAAAAAATTAGCTGGGCATGGTGGCGCGTGCCTGTAATCCCAGCTACTCAGGAGGCTGAGGCAGGAGAACTGCCTGAACCCAGAAGGCGGAGGTTGCGGTGAGCCGAGATCGCGCCATTGCACTCCAGCCTGGGTAACAAGAGCAAAACTCCGTCTCAAAAAAAATAAAATAAATAAATAAATAATAAATAAATAAAAAATAAAAAAATAAAAATAAATAAAAGAAACAAACAAAATTATCTACAATAAATGAAGGGAGGAAGGGCCAGGCGAGGTGGCTCATGCCTGTAATCCTAGCACTTTGGGAGGCCAAGGCAGGTGGATCACCTGAGGTTCAGAGTTCGAGACCAGCCTGACCAATATGGTGAAACCCCATCTCTATTTAAAAAAAAAAAAGAAGAAGAAGGAAAAAGGAATCTTTGTTCAGAGATCTAGACACTTTCCCAAAAGAATGACTGAAGAGTGAACATACAGATGATATTACAACATAAATGCAAATATCACCTCAAATACTACCATACCTAGCTGCATAGCTATTAAAGAAATGGGTATATATGTAAGTACATGTGCATACATACACATGCTAATGAGCACTTATGGACCATAAGCATTTTTGCATATTTTAAATTTCTTCACAAGTGAATGTTAACATAAGAATAATTAATAAGATGCGTGCTGTAATTCCATGGATGTCAACATAGTAGATGATGTCGTCATAATTTTAAATGAAAACAAGGCCAGATACAATGGCTTACACCTGTAATCCCAGTGCTTTGGGAAGCTGAGACGGGATCGCTTGAGCTCGGGAGTTCAAGACCTGCCTGGGCAACAAAGCAAGATCTTGTCTCTACAAAAAATAAAAAATTTTAAAAATTAGCCAGCCATGGTGGTACACGGCTGTAGTCCCAACTACTCAGGAAGCTGAGGTGGGAGGATCACTTGAGCCCTGGATATCAAGTCTGTAGCAAGCTAGGAACACACCACTGCACTCCAGCCTGGGCAACACAGCAAGACCATTTCAAAAACAAAAAACAACAATAAATAAATAAAAGAAAACCAATTGAAATTATGATCCCAGTGAAAAATAAATAGCTTCTGATAGATAGAATCAGTGAGTCCATGACTTTGCTTCCATTAAATCTCATTCAAACTATTAATTTAAAAATTTTCATTCAGGACTGAAAGATTATATGACTCTTGCAACTTTAAATATGTGTCTGCAATTCAGCTAACAGAGGGAACAGTAAACCTATCACTATAAAGAGAATAGCTCTAGAGTTATTTTAAAAGGCTCAAAAAATTTTTATCGCATCGATTTCCGTTCATATTTAATAAATGCAAAATGCAGCCGGGCACGATGGCTCATGCCTGTACTCCCAGCACTTTGGGAGGCCGAAGCAGGTGGATCACGAGGTCAGGAGTTCAAGAATAGCCCGGCCAATATGGTGAAACCCCATCTCCACTAAAAAAACACAAAAATTAGCTGGGCATGGTGGCGCCTGTAGTCCCAGCTACTTGGGAGGCTGAGGTAGAAGAATCACTTGACCCTTGGGGGCAGAAGTTCCAGCGAGCTGAGATGGCACCACTGAACTCCAACCTGGGTGACAGAGCAAGATGCCACCTCAAAAAATAAAAATAAAAAAGGCCGGGCAAAATGACTCACACCTGTAATCCCAGCACTTTGGGAGGCCAAGGTGGGTGGATCACCTGAGGTCAGGAGTTCGAGGCCAGCCTGACCTCCATGGAGAAACCCCATCTCTACTAAAGATACAAAACTAGCCGGGCATGGTGGTGCATGCCTGTAATCCCAACTACTCAGGAGGCTGAGGCAGGAGAATCAATTGAACCTGGGAGGCAGAGGTTGCAGTGAGCCAGGATGCACCACTGCATTCCAGACCAATCAAAAGTAAATGGGACTAGAGGGATCCAGGCAACAAGAGTAAAATTCACCTCAAAAAAATAAAATAAAAATAATTTTAAAAATAAAAAAATAAAAGCAAAATGCTTATTAGGTGTCTCAATATAAACATTTGAAAAATTCCTGTAAGAATAAAATGGATTCAAAAATTCAAAACAAAAAAATGTAGTATTTGGAGGGAGAAAACTTAAAGTGATATTTTGAAAAAAGGGTAGCCTTACTAATAACATTTCGTTCTGAAACCTGTTTTTTGATCCACGTTATGGAGTAAAAGAACAGAAGTGAATCAGGTTAAGTTCAGTGAGCCTTATGATTTAGCTGCACAGAAAACTTGTGTAAGAGGGTCACAGAATGTCTTTGCATTGACTTTTATATATAAATCTGAGATACCTAACTAATTTAGGCTTATAGGAGTTTAAAATTTAAGAAAAAGATGGATAAACACTTTCAAAAGAAAATACACTTTCTCTGACAACATAATACTTAAGGATATATACACACATATTATAGAATGCCCAGCTGTGACATAGATAGGTATAAGGAAGTAGTTATAATTCTTAGCATAACTGAATTGCTTTAGAAGCCCCCATTCGAAAATAATTGAACTCCGTAATACCAAGAAAGCCTAAAAAGGTAATTTTAAAATTCAAGAAATATAATGTTATATGCCAACTTTACACATTTTCCCTATATAATAAAGCATGTCCCTCCATTACATACACATGAATACCATTTGGCTCTAGGAACAGAAGCCTTACATCACTTCTTGGTTCTTTTACCTTTCTGCTGCCTGTACCATTATTTTTCCTGTACCTATTCAGCTCTAGCTAAGCACTACTTTTAGTCACCACCAAAAAAACCCGACAAAGATAAATCTTTTTTTGTTTCTTTGGCTCAGAGTTTGATGTTCAATTTGATATTCATTTCCTTTAGGTAAGCATCCAAGATCAAGCTTTAGGTATATTCCAAGCCTAGAATCAAAGTTGTCTTCTTGCTCTTTTGCTAGGAAATTCTACCAAACCAGGGATAAGTAACCCTAATATTAGTAGTATCACCACTAAGCAACACCTTTGGCTACTATAGGACATTATGCCACCACACGCATTACCTTACATAATTTTCTCTTTTTTTGATGACCCTCCTACTCCTTGTTCTTGTCTCCTCCTTTTCCTCTTCACCCTGTATCTTAGGCTAGTAAGACCAATCACAAAAGTAAATGGGACTAGAGGGATCCAGGAAGTTGCATTTCCCTTGACAAGATCATATAACCCCAAAAAGCAAATGAGAAAATAACAAATTAATATCTAAAATACTACACTTAACTGCTTACATGTCAAGATTTCTAAAAGGTAAAGACTATGAAATTAACAATAAATGACCTACTGATAAGTATTACATTATGTTACCTTGAGAAAGCTGCATCAAGTGAATATGTAAACTGCCAGGGATAACAGGTTCAGGAAGTTCTTGAAGAAAAAATCTAAGAAGGCTAATAGCTGAGGGAACATCTGCTTCCTTAACCAAATCCACCTCTTCTCCACTGTCGTATCTCTGCCGAAGCCACTCCACTGTCTCAGCATTTCCATTGACTTGAAAAAGTCCTTGTTGCTCCAGACCTCCTACATTAGTTCAAGGCAATTATTAAATGCGCTGCAATGTCAATTGCTTGACCATATATATTCATTCTCCAATTAACTTAAAATACTCGTGCTTTTGGAAAGCCTTTCTTGGCTCCCATGATTTGACTAAAAACCTTCAAATCATACATCTAGAAACATATTATCTCTGTTCTGAGGGATATTCTATTTTATCCCACCCCTTATATCCATTAAATATATTCCTATCACCCCCACTAAAATTTGTTCTAGGCTAGGCAACTGTCATTTCCAAGTATATGAATTTAAGTAAAAATCACACTAAAACATTAAAAAGAATTCCTAGTTTTTCCTATGTTTTGGACTTTCCATACTAAAAAAAAACCAAAAAATTAAAAATCCAAGGTCAAAAAGGGTAAGTTGTGTTTATTAAAACAAAAGCTAGCCCTCAAAGTAAGGAAATGTATACCATGTTCCTCAATATAGTCCACAACGTGGCGGACTATGAATGGAACCTCATTGTCTGGATGTCCTCCCTGCTGCAGCTCATCAAGTGGAATTCCAAATATTTTGTTAGCAAGAACGGAGTTGCAGTTACTCAAGGAAGGGGAGGAGCTCTTCCTCATATCTTTTTTGCAGCCAGATATCAAAGCTGTCTTTTCTGCCAAACGAAAGACAAAAAAAAAAAAGACTATAATGATTAACAGGTGGCAATATGACTAGATACATTAAAGAAAAATGCTTTACACCTGAATGTGTTCTCATCTATTTAAGTATGTTCCAGTTATCAGGCCTATAGTGTGTTCTACAGATGATGTTCAGTATAATTACCTAAACATATTCCCTATTACGAACAGTTATTGCTGAATGCTCCCTTTAGTGCTTGCATACTTAACAACAATAGCAAAGTTAATCATCCAAGATTTAGCAAGAGACATTGTCTCAAAGACAAATTAAGGACCAAATTTGGCTCCAAGAAAACCTTTGCTGAACGAGCCTATTAATGACACAGGTAAATCCAAACCCATTCTGGACTGTGCCATGTAAAGTTCATCTAACCCCGCATAAACCCAAACAGGAGAGAATCCTTTTTAAAAAGTGATGATCTAATAACCACTTTTTATAAATGATGGGCTAATAAGAACAAGATTAACAAGTTCTTATTTCTACATGACAGAGCAGCTATAACACATTTTTATAAAAAAGAAATTTTTCAAGTTTGGACATCAACTTTCAATAAGAGATGTCCTTTTATCAACACTGCTACTCCTTTTTTTGAGATAGAGTTTGATTATTTTTGCCCAGGCTGGAGTGCAATGGTGCCACCTCGGCACACTGCAACCTCCTGGGTTCAAGCGATTCTCCTGCCTCAGCCTCCCATGTAGCTGGGATTACAGGCACGAGCCACCATGCCCAGCTTATTTTGTATTTTTACTACAGATGGGGTTTCACCATGTTGGCCAGGCTGGTCTTGAACTCCCAACCTCAGGTGATCTGCCCACCTTGGCCTCCCAAAGTGCTGGGATTACAGGCATGAGGCACGGTGCCTGGCTTCAACACTGTTATTTCATAATTATCCAAAAGAAAAATTGTTAGAGCCATCCGGTTCAGAAGAAATAGTTACTTGCCCTAATTTTGCAGGAATTGTGGTCAGTAAAGAAGTGGGAGAAAACAATGTCTCAGATGGCCATTTCCAATATCTGACACATCAGAGAACAAGTAATCCCAAGAAAAATTTGTTTTCTAAAGTAAACACACTATATTTATTACTTTATGTAGGAAAAGAGTATTTGCAAAAGAAAGAAAAACTCAAAGGTTGATAACGAACAAAATGACACCACCTGGTCTTTTTTCCATCACACAAGATAAACAATTTCTTTCTCACTGCAAGAGAAGGACAGTAAATCACAAAGATAAGTCTACTAAAATTCTTAAGTTTACAAAAATAAGGTCCACTGGATCAAATGTATACCTACTGGTAGAGTGTCACAACATGACTAGAAAACAATGCAGCCAACTTAAAGGAAAAGAAAAAATTAACTTAGGGACAGCAAAATGCCATACATTTAAAGAGTCTCAGATAAGCAACATCCATTCCTCAATATATCTGGTGCCAGTTAAGAACTACAAAACCTCAAGTTAAATCAGATAGTAGCTACAGGGGACAAGTTCCAAAATCTCTATGGATTTATAGAGCACGATAGTTACCATTTTGAAAACTTACCTTTCAGTACTTAAATACCTAAGTTTAAAAAATGGCTTCTGCACCAGCTACCCTCACTGAGCAAGCATTCCTTTGTCATTTATGGCTGTTTGAGATTATGGCAGAAGATCAGCCTGTAGTTCCTCATTGAAGAAATGCAGAACTCGATCAGTACTTCAGCAGTTAATCTACAAGACAAAAACAAGTATTTCAATTTCCTACAATATCTTTAACTGTCAGAAGAGACTATTAATAGCAGCAGCAGTAAAGTCCTCTTAAGAGGTTAACTATATTGAAAGATATTCTTCTGCCTGAAAAACCTATTTGTAACCTAAAGGCAAAACCTTGAAAAGGTTTCAGATGATGATAGAAAACTGGAGAAGAATCTTTCTGCTGAAGATAAGTAAATAAATGAATTGAAAAGGAGGATATGGAACAGGACACATCTTCAAGAACTACACCATTCAAATAATCCCTTTTCCTCAATTGTGTGCACTCACCCTACCCCATCCCATTCCTTCCTCATTTCCTCATATACTCAGAACTAAACATGGAAGTATTTTCAAAAGATCAAACAATCAAAGACATAATTTAAGCTTGGTACTATACTTAAGTTCTTTCTTCTTTTCTTTATATACAACATAGTGGTTGTCTGAGCTCCCTAATCTAGAGAAGCAATAGCATATGTTGGAAAAGAGCAAAAAGAACAGACCCAGAAAGGTTTAGATTCAAATACTAACTCCACCATTTTGTAGATACATGACAGTGAACAACTTCCATGTCTCTGAGCCTAGGTTTCTTTACATAAAATTAAGAAACTACCTGTACAGGCCAGGTGCACTGGCTCATGGCTATAATGCCAGCACTTTGGGAGACCAAGGTGGGAGGATCCCTTCTGCCAGGAGGTAGAGGCTGCAATGAATTGTGATTGCACCACTGCACTCCAGCCTGGGCAACAAAGTGAGATCCTGTCTCAAAAAAAAAATGTAATACCTGTACAGGTGTTAAGTTTAACTGAGATAACATATGTATATAGTAGACAAAGAACCAGTCTCCTCTCTTCTTGGCATAATGCTAAAAGACCAGCAATTAGGCTGGGGTGAGACAGAAGAACTTGTCTGGCAAAATGTTTAATACTTGGTCTCATCATCCTCTGTGAATTCTAATGGTATCATTATCCTCTATGAATTCTAGTAATCTATTTACAAAGCTTTTAATAAGTTCAGGAAACTACACTGCAGGACTCTACCCAACAAGCTTCAGGTAAACAAAAGAGTACTATCAATCAGTGTGGTTTTTCAAGAAGTGTTATTAGTAACATACACCTCCAGGAGGAACATTAAAAACTAAGGGGAAGGAAAACCACATCCCCACAACAAATCTTTTAGTAAATGATTACTTGCAAAACATCCTGAAATGCCTGCTAAAACATGCAGTTTATCTACCTATCTATTCATTTGAAAACAACTTTAAAATTAGATTGTTTAGAGAACTTCAGAGATAAGGCATTTAACAGACTTATATTAAAAGTCAAGCTGATACCCTCAGGACATAAAGGCAGATTTCCTCGATGTACTATAAATGAAAACTCACTATAAAAGTCTGCCAGGGAGCAAGTTCTATACATCACTAAAATGGTTACTCAGTGTTTAGAATGCCTTGTTAATGAAACCAATAACCTGTTTCCTTTTTAATTTTTTTATTTATTTTTGAGACAGGGTCTCACTCTGTCACCCAGGCTGGAGTGCAGTGGTGCAATTATAGCTCACTGCAGCCTCAAACTCCTGGACCCAAGTGATCCCCCGCCTCAGCCTCCCAAATTGCTGGGCCAACAAGCACACACCACCATGCCCAGCTTTATTTTTAGTAGAGAGGAAGTCTCATGTTGCCCAGGCTGATCTCAAACTCCTGGCCTCAAGCAATCCTCCCACCTTGCTGGGATTACAAAGTGTTGGGATTACAGGCATGAGCCACTACTCCGTGCCAGGAACCTGTTATCTCATTCTCATGTCCTCTACTGCCCCCAACCTCTAACTAGACAATCTGAAAGCATATTTTCCTAAGGCGAGACTGGGTAGAAATCTATGAATTCATCAGTAAAAATTTACCCTCACTGCTAGGAAAACAATCAAAGGTATAAATCTTTCTGATGATGAGTTTCTCTCTCTCCTGAGGATGATGGATACGGCAGCAGCAAACATTAAATGAGCAGTTACTATATGCCAGGCAGTTCCATGAACTTCACATGTATTACGGTCTTCTTTAACCCTTACTTCAATTAGACATTGCAGAGGCACACCAATTTACCCACAGTCCAAGCATATAATCAGGGTCAGAGACAGAATATGAAACCAGAGAATGTGATTCTCAAAGTCCTTATGCTCTTAATCACCATAATCTATTTCCATGTAAATTATCACAATTTATAGTATGATAGAATGTCACGTTATGGTGCTCAAACTAGGCAGTCTGCTTCTTTTTTTGAGACAGGCTGGAGTGCAGTAGCATGATGACAGCTCACTCACTGCAGCCTCAACCTTCCCAGGCCTATGTGATCCTCCCACCTCAGACTCTAGAGTAGCTAGGACAACAGGCATGCGCTACCACATCCAGCTAATTTTTGTATTTTTTGTAAAACTGAGATTTCACCACATTGCCCAGGGTGGTCATGAACTCCTGGGCTCGGGTGATCCGCCCACCTCAGCCTCCCAAAGTGCTAGGATTATAGGCATGATTCACCATGCCTGGCCTCATAGTCTTATACACATTTTAGGTCATCACTTATTTCTAGCTTGCTAACAGTTACTTCAGAGGGTAGGCCTATGCTCCACGCCCTAGCAGTTATTCACTTGGGACTTCTATCTAGAACACTCAGTCTGGAGAGTGGCCTAAGATAACATTACTGCAAATTGCAAAGTAGTTGACATTATTTAGTCCTGTTTCCTACCTCTTTTCAGAGCTTAAAACATGTTAATACTCCCTTCACATCTGTGGTGGGTTGGATAGTGTGCCCCCAAGCCTCATGTCCCCCCAGAACCTCATATTGTGAATTTATCTAAAAATAAGGTCTTTGCAGGTGTATTAGTTAAGGATCTCAAGAGGAAATCATCCTAGATTTACAGCAGGCCCTAAGTCCAAAGAATCCTGTCCTTATAAGAAAAAGACAAGATATATATACACACACACATAGAGGAAGAGCATGTGACAGAGGGAGAAACTGGAGTTAAGCTTCCAGAAGCCAGGAAATACCAGGAACCACCAGAAGCTGGAAGAGGCAAGAAAGGATTCTCCCCTAGAATCTGCCCTGTGTACACTTCCTTTTGGTCTTCTACCCTCCTGAAATGTGAGAGAAAACTTCCTATTATTTTAGAGCCATCTAATTTGTAGTAATTTGTTGTAAAAGTCCTAGAAAATGAATGCAACAGCTAAACTACAATATTACATTCTTTAAAAAAAAAAAAAAAAAAAAGGAAAACAGCAGCAGGCACATACAAAAATATCCCAAAGAGAACCAATAAAATGTCCTAGCAGATAGAATGCAAAGAAAGCAGTTAAATAAAAGGACTGACACTAAAGAATACAATGTGTAGCCTTTCAAAATAACAAGTATTTCCAAAGCCATACTGTTATAAATCCAAACAGCAAAATTGTGTGTGTGTGTGTGTGTGTGTATGTGTGTGTGTGTGTGTGTGTATTTTTTTTTTTTTGAGACAAAGTCTTACTCTGTCACCCAGGCTTGAGTGCAGTGGCATGATCTCAGCTCACTGGAACTTCTGTCTCTTGGGCTCAGGCAATTTTTGTGCCTCAGCCACCTGAGTAGCAGAGACTACAGGCATATGCCACCACGCCCGGCTAATTTTTGTATTTTTTGGTAGAGAGGGGGGGTTTCACCATGTTGGCCAGGCTGGTATCAAACTCCTTACCTCAGGTGATCTGCCCACTTCAGCATTACAGGCATGAGCCACAACTCCCTGCCCCAAACAGCAAAATTATTTTAAATACAAGTGACAGTTGCCTAACATGGTGTTATTGACAAGGAATAGGAAATGAGGTTGAATTTTACATCATATAACTCACCATGAGATAACAGTGATTAAAATAATTTTTTTTTTTTTTTTTTTTTTGAGTCAACGTCTCACTCTGTTGCCCAGGCTGGAGTACAGTGGCCCAATCATGGGCTCAAACTCCTAGGCTCAAGCAAACCTTCCACCTCAGCCTCCTAAATCACTGGGATTACAGGCATGAGCCACTACTCCCAACCCAGAAACAATGCAATAAAATATCAATTATCAATAAAATTGGATGACGTTCAAAAAAGTGTACCTACATATACCACCTATCAACCTAAGTTCTGCTAGGACTCGAAGTACTTTTGCAATCCAATTTCATTTACATATACACATATATACACACACAGTAGTAGCAAACACATCCTTTTTCTCCTCCAGAGCTGAAAAATTTAATATTGTTGAAATATCCATACAATCCAAAGTGGTCTACGGATTCAACGCACTCCCCATCAAAATTCCAATGACATTTTTCACAAAAATAGAACAATCCTAAATTTTGTACAGAAGCATAAAAACCTTGACTAATGCAAGCAATCCTGAAGAAAATGAAGAGCTGGAGGCATCACACTAGCCAACTTGCAAATATACTACAGAGCTGTATTAACCAAAATGGCATCTACAATCAACTGATTTTTAACAAATGAAATACACCTTTCTTAACAGCATAAAATCTTTACACTTTAAATATCTACTAAAATTAGTAATGAGGGGCCTTTAAAAAGTGGTAGAGCACCAATATCAATACTATAGATGATAACAGCAGACAGCATTTGCTGAGCTCTTAACAATATCCCAGGGACTATTTCAAGAGCTTTAAACATTTCAACTCATTTAATCCTTACAACAACCCTAAGGAGGCAAATACTTTCATTACATCCATTTTACTGATGAGAAAACTGAAACCCAGAAACTTTTGAGGTGATGGAAATGTTCTATGTCATAATTGTGGCAGTGGTAGTTACATATGAAAACATTTATTAAAATGTATTGAACAGGACATTATAATGTTGTTGTATATAAATTATACTTCAATAAAGCTGAAAAAATGAAACTAGAGGCCAGGCATGGTGGCGCATACCTGTAATCCCAGCACTTTGGGAGGCCGAGGTGGGAGGATCACTCAAGCTCAGGAGTGCAAGACCAGCCTGGGCAATGTGGCAAAACCCTGTCTCTACAAAAAATACAAAAATAAGCTGGGCATGATGGCATGCGCCTATAGTCTCAGCCCTAGGAGGCTGAGGTGGAAGGATCACCGGAGCCCAGTGAGGTAGAGGCTTCCAGTGAGCTGTGATCATGCCACTGAACCCCAGCCTGGGCGACAGAGAGGGACCGTCTCAAAAAAAATGTTTTTACACAAGTAAGGCATGGCATCACTTTAAAAGATTATTTAATATCAAACTTTTCATCACAGCATGACATTTTTAAAATATATTTTTCCCACACACAAGAAAACAGGCTGGTGCAGCGGCTCACACCTGTGATCCCAGCATTTTGGGAGGCCAAGGTGGGCAGATCCCTTGAGCCCAGGAGTTCGAGATCAGCCTGAACACAGCAAGACGCCATCTTTAAAAAAAAAAAAAAAAAAAAAGGCCGGGCGTGGTGGCTCAATCCTGTAATCCCAGCACTTTGGGAGGCCGAGACGGGTGGATCACGAGGTCAAGAGATCAAGACCATCCTGGTCAACATGGTGAAACCCCGTCTCTACTAAAAATACAAAAAAAAAAAAAATTAACTGGGCATGGTGGCACCTGCCTGTAATCCCAGCTACTCAGGAGGCTGAGGCAGGAGAATTGCCTGAACCCAGGAGGTGGAGGTTGCGGTGAGCCGAGATTGCGCCATTGGACTCCAGCCTGGGTAACAAGAGCGAAACTCCGTCTCAAAAAAAAAATAAAAAAGGCCAGGAGTGGTGGCTCACACCTATAATCCCAGCACTGTGGAAGGCCAAGACAGGTGGATTACCTGAGATCAGTTCAAGATCAGCCTTGCCAACATGGTGAAACCCCATCTCTACTAAAAATACAAAAATTAGCTGAGCATGGTGGCAAACATCTGTACTCCCAGCTACTCAGGAGGCTGAGTCAGGATCATTTGAACCCAGGAGGGAGAGGTTGCAGTGAGCCAAGATCACATCATTGCCTTCCCGCCTGGGCAACAGAGTGAGACTCCATCTCAAAAATACATGTGTATCTCTGAGTTTGGTGGTGTACACCCATAGTCTCAGCTACTTGGGAGGCTGAGATGGGAGAATTTCTAAAGCCTAGGAGTTTGGGGCTGTAGGGAGCTGTAATTGCACCACTGCACTCAGCCTGGGCAACAGAACAACACAAAAAAATGTGTCAAGAAAAAGTGCCACTTTCATGTAAAAAAGTTCTACCTTCAACTAGAATAGGAAGGAACAATAAAACTCACTTTTGCCCAAAATGCTCTGACAAAATAGATACAATTCACATAGAAAGGTTTAAAAAAGCTATCTCACTATTTGTTAAAGCCAAAAAACTACATAAATATATCCCTATATCACTGGTATACAAAGACAGAAAAGCCAGCAGGAAGCTGTATCTCAATAAAGATGACAGAGATTTGCAAGTCTGTAGACTATTGCTATATTTGACTTTACATCATTAAACCAAAATTAAAATAAAATAAACTGGCTGGGTACGGTGGCTCATGCCTGTAATTGCAAAACTTTGGGAGGCTGAGGCGGGTGGATCACCTGAGGTCAGGAGTTGGAGACCAGCCTGACCAACACGGAGAAACCCTGACTCTACTGAAAATACAAAATTAGCTGGGCATGGTAGTGCATGCCTGTAATCCCAGCTACTCAGGAGGCTGAGGCAGAAGAATCGCTTGAACCTCGAAGGTGGAGGTTGTAGAGAGCTAAGACCGAGCCACTGCGCTCCTGCCTGGGCAACACAGCAAGACTCCATCTCAAATAAATAAGTAAATAAACTAACTAATTTATCCCTAGTCTAGACATTTAGCTTCTTACTAGCCAGGGCTCCAAATAATTCACCAAAGCAAAAGATACTTCTTTCATTCTAACCGAATAAGGATGATACTACAAAAGTTGCAAATATGCTAAATTAGTGGTTCTCTCCTGGCCTGAGAAACTGACTAAAGCATAATTTGTCTGAGATATTTAACAGAAAAGCTGAACAAATGTCTTAATAGCGCATTAACTTATCTACCAAATGTTCATAGACACTACTCTGATCAGTAATATGGTTTGGCTCTGTGTCCCCACCAAGATCTCATCTAGAATTGTAATCCCCGTGTGTAAAGGGAAGGAAGTGATTGGATCATGGTGGCGGTTCCTCCCATGCTGTTCTGTGACAGTGAGTTCTCACGAAATCTGATAGTTTTACAAGAGGCTCTTCCCCCTTTGCTTCCTTCACAGGCTCTCTTGCCTGCTGAAGATTTAAGATGGGCCTGCTTCCTCTTCCACTATGGTTGTAAGTTTCCTGGGGCCTCCCCAGCAACGCAGAACTGTGAAACAATTAAACCTCTTTTCTTTAAAAATTACTCAGTCTCGAGCAATTCTTTATAGCACCCTGAGATTGGGCTAATACAATCAGGAAAACACCAAATCACTTAAATCTGTTATTAAGTTCATACTGGCTTTGACATTAAGTAATTTATCAGATACAAAGTATAGCTAATATAGAATTCAGGACTAGAAAGTTTTTAAAGAGGGCTCTATTGCTGAAAAGGTTGGGAATTTCATTGCCTTAAAAAATAAAACCAAAAAAGGAGTATAAGCTATTTCTTACAACAATGTGGGAAATATTACTATACCCATTCCTAAGAATTTGTTCATCTATGTGCACTTTAACATGTTACTTGAAGGAATGATCCTCCATGATGATTCCACAAAACCACAATGAAAATGGAATCAAGCTAGGCCTTCATGGAGGAAAAAAAAAAAAAAAAAGAAAATGGAATCAAGCATATTTTATAGGACTACAGTTGTCAAATTATGGTACTAGGTACAGCACATATATTTCACAGGTTACAATCACTATACACAACACATTTCAACCACAGATGGTTCATTATTCTTCTCTTATTCAAAGTATTCAGATAAAAATTGGTTACTCCTGGAGGTAATCTATTGGTAAACAGCTCGGCTAGTTTTGAGAAACTCCCAAAAGGGTTTCATGGCCACAATCAATTATCTTATAACCTCCAATCATGATGTCAAGCTATTCAAATCAGAACAAAAGGAACAAAGTCACATAAATGGATAAAAATCCCCTGTGACTAAATCCTCTCATCTTTCTTTCTTTTCTTTCTTTTTTTTTTTTTTTTTTTAAGATGGGGTTTCAAGCCGGGCGCGGTGGCTCAAGCCTGTAATCCCAGCACTTTGGGAGGCCGAGGCGGGTGGATCACGAGGTCGAGAGATCGAGACCATCCTGGTCAACATGGTGAAACCCCGTCTCTACTAAAAATACAAAAAATTAGCTGGGCATGGTGGCTCGTGCCTGTAATCCCAGCTACTCAGGACGCTGAGGCAGGAGAATTGCCTGAACCCAGGAGGCGGAGGTTGTGGTGAGCCGAGATTGCGCCATTGCACTCCAGCCTGGGTAACAAGAGCGAAACTCCGTCTCAAAAAAAAAAAAAAAAAAAAAAAGATGGGGTTTCACCATGATGGCCAGGCTGGTCTTGAACTCCTGACCTCCGGTGATCCACCCACCTTGGCCTCCCAAAGTGCTAGGATTACAGGTGTGAGCCACCGCGCCCGGTCTCATCTATCTTTCTAACTGATCTTATTCTAAAATCTAATCCGCATTCCCCTCCACAAATAAATCATCTAAATTGCAGTGTCTTTTAGAAAGGGTTCATCAGGCCGGGCGTGGTGGCTCAAGCCTGTAATCCCAGCACTTTGGGAGGCCAAGGCTGGTGGATCACAAAGTCAAAAGATTGAGACCAACCTGGTCAACATGGTGAAACCCCGTCTCTACTAAACATACAAAAAATTAGCTGGGCATGGTGGCACATGCCATTAATCCCAGCTACTCAGGAGGCTCAGGCAGGAGAATTGCCTGAACCCAGGAGGCGGAGGTTGCGGTGAGCCGAGATCGCGCCACTGCACTCCAGCCTGGGTAACAAAAGCAATACTCCATCTCAAAAAAAAAAAAAAAAACGGTTCATCATTGTGCTAATACTTGGGGAAGAGCTAATTTACCAGATACTCACTTTGACTTAATAGAAAATCATGCAAATTAGTGCACCAGTGACTCTGGAGTATATTTGGGGAAGAGAACATGTTAGCAGCCATCTTGCTCTAGCACATTACAAGCTAACTCTTTACTCAGGAGACAATAATTTAAAGTGTCACCTTTCCTCAGACCTTCATAAGTAGGATTAAACATCCGTCTACCACTCTTTTCTGTTTTTTTAAACAGTGATGTACAATTCTAGAACTGATTACTTGCAGCTATTTCGAGAGCTCATCCTTTGGGGAAGTTTCTTCAACTAATCTTGGAAACTAAAAGCAGATACCTCACTGTCTCCTTGGCACTCCAAAGTCACTGGTCCACTAATTTGCATGATTTTCTATTAAGTTAAGGTGAATATTTGCTAAATTAGCTCTTCCCCAAAGTATCAGCACAATGATGGATGCTTTCTAAAAAACACTACAACTTGGATGACTTAAAATATCTGAAAAAGGCCAGGCACAGTGGCTTATACCTGTAATCCCAGCACTTTGGGAGGCCTGGATGGGTGGATCATTTGAGGTCAGGAATTTGAGACCAGCCTGGCCAGCAAGGTGAAACCAGTCTCTACTGAAAATACAAAAAAAATTAGTCAGGTGCGGTGGTGCACACCTGTAGTTCCAGCTATTCAGGAGGCTGAGGGAAGAGAATCCCTTGAATCCAGGAGGTAGAGGCTGCAGTGAGCTGAGATTGTACCACTGCACTCCAGGCTGGGTAACAGAGCAAGACTCCAAAAAAATATCTGAAAAAACATATATGTATTAGAGAATGTATATTCTAGTCAGTTGTGTGTGCATATCATCTCAATTTTGACAAATTTTGACTCTTTTTTTTTTTTTTTTTTTTTTTTTTTTTGAGACGGAGTTTCGCTCTTGTTGCCCAGGCTGGAGTGCAATGGCGCGATCTCGGCTCACCGCAACCTCCGCCTCCTGGGTTCAGGCAATTCTCCTGCCTCAGCCTCCTGAGTAGCTGGGATTACAGGCACGCACCACCATGCCCAGCTAATTTTTTGTATTTTTAGTAGAGACGGGGTTTCACCATGTTGACCGGGATGGTCTCGATCTCTCGACCTCGTGATCCACCCGCCTCGGCCTCCCAAAGTGCTGGGATTACAGGCTTGAGCCACCGCGCCCGGCCGACAAATTTTGACTCTTTAAGACTCCTCTATTCTGCAGGCGGAGGTTGCTTCCTACCCAAGCTTGTAATCCCAGCACTTTGGGAGGCCGAGGCGGGTGGATCACGAGGTCGAGAGATCGAGACCATCCTGGTCAACATGGTGAAACCCCGTCTCTACTAAAAATACAAAAAATCAGCTGGGCATGGTGGCACGTGCCTGTAATCCCAGTTACTCAGGAGGCTGAGGCAGGAGAATTGCCTGAACCCAAGAGGCGGAGGTTGCGGTGAGCTGAGATCGCGCCATTGCACTCCAGCCTGGGTAACAAGAGCGAAACTCCGTCTCAAAAAAAAAAAAAAAAAAAGGCCAGGTGCGATGGTTAATGCCTGTAATCCCAGCACTTTGGGAAGCTGAGGCGGGCAGATCATCTGAGGTCAGGAGTTCAAGACCACCCTGGCCAACATGGTGTAACCCTGTCTCTACTAAAAATACAAAAATTAGCTGAGCGTGGCAGCAGGCACCTGCAATCCCAGATACTCAGGAGGCTGAGGCAGGAGAATGGCTTGAACCCAAGAGGCAGAGGTTGCAGTGAACCAGGATCATGCCATTGTACTCAGCCTAAGCAACAGAGCAAGACTCATCTCAAAAAAAAAAAAAAATGAATTCATTGATGAAAATATAGTCTTAATGCATGCACCTCTGTAACACTGACGTGACGGAAGTAAGTTCTTGGTACAAATATATTTCTAGTCAAGAACTAAATAGAGATCTATTAACAGTAAATAACTGAAAATCTCAGATATAAAAGCAGCCTCTTCACTGTGTTAAATTTAGTTTTATATTATTTGCTTCCTTACATATTTTAAATTCAGCCCAAAGGTTGCTCATACCTAGTAAACTGTAACCTAATTGGATGAGTAAACAGACCGCAGCCTACTCTTACACCAGTCACAGTTTTGTTCAAAGGTGGGCAACTGTCAAATCATGTTCAGATAAGGCAAATGCTGAGCTGTAACCAATCCAGTTTGTTTCTGTACCTCATTTCTGTTTCCTGTATGTCACTTTCCTTTTTCTGTCCATAATTATTATCCAACCACATGGCAACCCTGAAGTCCCTCTAAACCTATTTTGGGTTGGGAAGGGTGCCCAACCTGTGTATCATATTCTTTGCTCAATTGAACTCTGTTAAATTTAATAAGATTTTCTTTTTAAATTTTTTTCTTTCTTTTAGAGACAAGGTCTTACTATGTTGCCCAGGCTAGCCTCAAACTCCTGGGTTCATCCTCTCCCCTCAGCCTCTAAAGTAGCTAGGACTACAGCTGTGCGCCAATATACCTGGTCAGGTAAGCTTTTAACAACTTTATCCATCTGTAAAACAGAAATTTTCTATTACATTAAAAAAACAAGTATTCATTTTCAGAAATGCTAGGTCTTTTAACTCGTGTAGAAAATAAATTCAAAAAGAATAGCTACATCTACAACTCAACGACAAAAAAGAACTCGATTCAAAAATGGGCAAAAGGTCTGAATAGACATTTTTCTAAAGAAGACATACCAAAGGTCAGTAAGAAGTCTGTCACTACCCTTCAGAGAAATGCAAATCAAAAACACAATAAAATCCAAAAAGGCTGTCAAACAAACCAACCAACAAACAATAACTGTTGGCAAGGATGTGGAGAAACTGGAACCCTTGTGCATTGCTAGTGGGAATATAAAATGCTGCAGGTGCTCTGCAGTAAGTTAATTCCTCAAAAAAATTGAACGTGCTGGGTGTGGCTCACCCCTGTAATCCCAGCACTTTGGGAGACCAAGGCAGACAGATCACCTGAGGTCAGGAGTTCAAGACCAGCCTGACCAACATGGCGAAACCTGTCTCTACTAAAAAAACAAAATTAGCCAGGTGTGGTGGTCCATGCCTGTAATCCCAGCTACTGGGAAGGCTGAGACAGGAGAATCACTTGAACCCGGGAGGTGGAGGTTGCAGTGAGCCAAGATGACTCCGTTGCACTCCAGCCTGGACAACAAGGGCAAAACTCCATCTCAGAAAAAAAAAAAAATAGCTAGGGGCAGTGGCCAAGGCAGGCGGACTAGGTCAACAGTTCAAGACCAGCCTGGCCAACATGGTGAAACCCCATCTCTACTAAAAATACAAAAACTAGCCGGGCATGGTGGCAAGTGCCTGTAATCCCAGCTATTTAGGAGGCTGAGGCAGGAGAATCATTTGAAACCGGAAAGCAGAGGTTGCAGTGAGCTGAGATCATGCCACTGCACTCCAGACTGGATGCAAGACCAAAACTCCGTCTCAAAAAAAAAAAATTTTTTTTTGGACCTAAGGCTGGGCAAGGTGGCTCAAGCCTGTAATCCCAGCATTTTGGGAGGCAGAAGCAGACAGATCACCTGAGGTAAGGAGTTTGAGACCAGCCTGGGCAACATGGCAAAACCCCGTCTCTACAAAAAATGCAAAAATTAGTTGGGCATGGTGGCACGCACCTGTAGTCCGTTATTCGGGAAGTTAAGTCAGAACAATCGCTTGAACCTAGGAGGTGGATGTTGCAGTGAGCCGAGATTGCGCCACTGCACTCCAGCCTAGGCAACAGAGCGAGACTCAGTCTCGAAAAAAAAAAAATTATACAATTATAGTCCCCAAATTTAAAATTTGTGTACAATGATGGAGGAGTTATGCAGAGATGGAGTAAGCTTATTCATAAGTGATTATAAAAGCAGTTATTTTATTGGTGGGGTAACAGTGACAAGTGAATATATTCATTTCAGTCATTTTCTGTCCTAAAACGATGACATTCTAATAAAAACAACACACTAACATTTACACCACCCAACGAATTATGCTACTGCAATATGCCCTTCTACGTTTTCCAAGAATTTAAGCTGCGTCACCCAGGTGTCTAAATTGGTAATAAAATTAAATTGGAGAAATTATTACTCCAATTTTAAAAAAAAACATGGATTAAGAAAGTAAGAAGGGCGCCAGGCACAGTGACTCATGCCTGTAATCCCAGCACTTTGGGAGGCGGAGGCAGGCGGAGGTCAGCAGTTTGAAACGGCCTGGCCAACATGGTGAAACCCCGTCTCTACTAAAAATACAAAAATTAGCCTGGCGTAGTGGCGAGCGCCTGTAATCCCAGCTACTCAGGAGGCTGCCAGGAGGATCGCTTGAACCCGGGAGGCGGAGGTTGTAGTAAACAGAGATCGCGACACTGCATACCAGCCTGGGCTACAGAGCGAAACTCCGTTTCAAGTAAAAAAAAAAAAAAGTAAGAAGGGGCTCCCAATGGATATACAAATAATTATCAGTTCGTTCAATTCCATCAAGCACTTAGTAAATGCACACTACCTGTGAGAAAACCAGGCCAACAAGCATTTCAAGATTACCCAAAAAGGAGCGTTGAAAAGTCTCACACTTAACCAGCTGCAGAAAGACAAATAATTTAAAACCACCCTTTAATGTCTGTCTCTATAAACAAGTGCACACCAGTTAACGTTAATAGTCTGCGTTACTGGTAACGATTCCGGCTACCATTTTAGATTATCAGCTCCTTCAGAATAAGGTAAATGCCCAACTTTTTTCACCCACCAGAAGGAGAAACGTGGAACCAAATGATATAATGCACCGTCTTTCTAAAAGTCAGTTTGGTTTTAACCGATTATAAACAAAATGGGCTTAACAGTTTCCCAATGCGCAAATATGCCAACCGATTTCAGTTCCTACAACCTCATCTAGGAAACCAGGCTGCCACGCGAAATGCAGTACAAAGTGTCCCCCTCCAGCCTGGCCTATCCAGAGTGCATTCTAGATAAGGTCCCAGTGCATCAACAGCCCAATTTTGGCTATACTCTCGGAGCGATTTAAGGAAGTCCGCAACCACTTATCTCACGTGACCTTAAAAAGGGGCGAAATAGAGCCCAGAATAAATCATACTCCTTTTAATTCTACATCAACTTCACTGCCCAGCACGACGGAAGTGGGCGGGGAAGAGGTGCAGCGCCAGCGGGCAGGAGAGGTCAGCAAAGAAACATGGGGTGTCGCGCCATCTCTCGAGGGGCTGGGAGGTCAGAGGCACTCCCGCTCAAGGCACTGCAGCCTTTTGCAAATCCAAGGCTGCCACACCCCCCAGCAGCCAGAAGCACGGCTTCATCTTCCTTTCTCCAGCGGAAAGGGGGCCCTCTGCACGGAATGCCCCACCTGCTGGAGTCCTCCACACCCCGAAACGCAACACCCGGGAGCAGGCGCGGGTGGGAGGCGGCGCTGGAGGGGGGCAGCAGGACTGGAAGGTCCGCGGCGACCTGCAACCCGCGCATGCGCAAATCCTGGCACCCGCCCGTTTACCTACCGTTGGAACCACGAAGCCCAGTTCCCTGGCCGCGGCCGCTTCTCCAGGACCCGCGGCGACTGCAGGAGAGCGAGAACTGAGGCCCCAAGTGGCTCCGCGGCCGGGAAGCCTCTTCCTGGGGCGGCCGCTGACGGGAGATTAAAGCGACGGCTGTGGCGCGGGGCCAGCCCGGTAAGCGACCCCCGGATACCCCCGGCGGTGGTAGCGGCGGAGACGCGGAAGAGACGGCGGGACTGTCGACTGAGGCGGCGGCTGAGGTGCACAGCCTCCCTAACGGCCAGCGGGAGGAGAGCGACGGGCGGAGGCTGGGCCGGACGTGACGTGCGTGGGAGGGGGCGGGGCCGGACGCGGGCGGGGGCGGGGCGGCGAGTGTCCCCACCCCCACAGCGTCCCGGGCCGCAGTCCCGGGTCCTTCGGGCCTGAGGCCTGCGGTTCCTTTCCCACCCCAAATATGGGCTCCTGAGTTAGGGTGCGAGCAGCCAGGCGTGGGCCCGGGGCGGGTTGTGGGGGTGCTCGGTTTGGGGAGGTTGGGAAGCAGAGAGGACACTGGGGAGAGGACGTAGGAAGGATAAAGAGAAAATTCGGAACACAGAGATGGCTTCTGGTCTCTGCTGAGAGAGCCATGCCCCTCCCTGCAGGCGGCCAGAAAAACCCCGGGCGCCCATATCCAGGTGAGGAGCACACAGACCTGAACAGAAAACCGCGAGAGAAGCCTAAGCAGTGACTCCGGATCCCATTCCCAGAGATGTGGGTTACATCCGGGACTACGGGGGTGCTGCGTCCTGCCCGCCCCCACCCTACCCCTTCACCTAAGAACCTGACCTACACTCCAGACAGAAGAACACTGAGGCTTGGATGCCGAGACAGTCTGGGACTGTGGAAGTCAATAGGCTGCGGGCTCACAGGGAGCTTCGAATACTAAAATCAGCCAGCTACGGAGGCAGAGCTGAAAGGAGGCAGAAAGAATGAGCTCTCTGAACTTACAAGTTGGTACTTGCTCCCATCATCTTTGCTGAGAGAAAAATAAGAAAAAAAAAAAAAAGTTGGTACTTGTCTGCATAGCTACCCAGACCAACCCTACAACTCCCTTGAGCTCACAAAAATATGATTTTTCAGCCAATCTCTTCTTTTTATAGTCTCTTAAGGACTTTTGGACTCCTTGACGGCCTGTAGATCAATACCTGCACAAAAAATAGCAGCCACCGCAATTCAGTTGTTCCCCACCTGCCTGAGCTGGAAGTCAGTAACCTGGAAAATGTAAAACAAGAACGCTCATTGAACTTGGGACAAGATTTGAAAAAAATACAGTCACCCTATGAAATGATCTGTAAATGAGCTACAGAGGCCAGAGTGGCTCCACATTTCATCAGAGAGACAACTATCTGTAACCTAAGTGTCACATGCCCAGTGATGCTGTCATAACAGAAGGGTGGGATCCACAAAGAGTCTAAAACCAGCAGAATCTGAATAAGAATGTTCTGTGAGGCTCACACTCTGCCCAGGAACAAGGTAACTGATTTTAATGACCAGGACCAATACTCTCAGGGCAGTTAAACCTTAATGCAGATTCACTCATTCAACAGATACTTAATGAATGCTGTATTCTAGTCTCTTAAGATACATCAGTAAATCCCTGCCTTCGTGGCGTTTATATCCTAGCAAACCTAAATTCTGGATATCCTAGATATCCTTTAAGAGCATAAAAAGGCCTATACTCTGATTTCAAACTCAGCCAGCAGCCTTTCCATCATTCAGGGAGTCTCTAGAATAAATCCACACACCCAGTAAGAAGCAATTGTCCAAGGCACATGTCTAGGACAAGTTATACTAGCTGTACAGTCGTCAATTCATACAATGGTTTATAAATCAGACACTCTTCACTGGATTGAATTAAGTTTTGTCCAAATTAATTTTTCAGACCCTGATTAAACTTGAGTGAAGTGAAATATAAGTTTCCAAATCTGCCAAACAGGATCAACAGAGCCTGATTTAGAGCAGCCCAGAGAAGATGCAGCCTGTGCATTTAGCCTTGTATCTCTCTTTAAATATCTTTTTTTTTTCTTTTTGATACAGAGTGTCCCTTTTATTGCCCAGGCTGGAGTGCAGTGTAATCTTGGCTCACTGCCACCTCCACCTCCTGGATTCAAGCGATTCTCCTGCCTCAGCCTCCGGAGTAGCTGGGATTACAGGCATGTGCCACCACGCCCGGCCAATTTTTGTATTTTTAGTAGAGATGGGGTTTCTCCACGTTGGTCAGGTTGGTCTCAAACTCTCAACCTCAGGTGATCCACCCAACTCAGTCTAAATATCTTAAATGAAAGCTGTGATTCCATGCTTGGAGAATAGGAGCAATATGATTGCTTCAAAAGTTTTATCATAAGTAAAAGTCATAACAGTAAATCTGAAGAGAGTTAATACCCTCCTCAACCTGCCTCACACATGCAACACAGGCTCTTGTTGACATAACTAACTGTAATACTTTGCTCTGAGTATGAAACCTAAGATACAAGCTCCCAGAGGGAAGGACTCCCTTGCTTTTTTTTTTTTTTTTTTTTTGGAGACAAGGTCTCGTTCTGTCACCCAGGCTGGAGTGCAATGGTATGATCTTGGCCCACTGCAACCGCTGCCTCCCAGGTTCAAACAATTCTGCTGCCTCAGACTCCCAAACAGCTGGGACTACAGGCATGCACCACCACACATGGCTAATTTTTGTATTTTTAGTGGAGACAGGGTTTCACCATGTTGACCAGACTGGTCTTGAACTCCTGACCTCAGATGATCCACCACCCACCTCGGCCTCCCAAGGTGCTAGGATTATAGGTGTGAACCACCACACCCAGTCTTTTTTCTTTTTTTTTATTTTCGTGTGTGTGTGTGTGTGTGTGTGTGTGTGTGTGCATGCGCCAAGGTCTTACTCTGTCACCCAGGCTGAGGTGCAGTGTCTGGATTATGGCTCAATGTAGCCTCAACCTCCTGGCCTCCAGCAACATTCCTACCCTAGCCTCCTGGGTAGCTGGGACTACAGGTACATGCCACCATGCCCGCTAATTTTTTTAAATTTTTTTAGAAATGGGTTTCCCTATGTTGCCCAGGCCTGTCTTGAACTCCTGGACTCAAGTGATCCTCCCACCTCGGCTTCCCAAAGTGCTATTATTAAAGGTGTGAGCCATCGCCCCTGGCCTCCCTTGCATTTTTATACCCTAACCCCAAAGTATGGGATCTCGAAAAACAAATGAATTGATCAATGACCATTTTCCCCCTGAAAACTCAAGAACATATCCTTGGAAGATATAGTCTCTAGAACTCACTTAATATAAAACCAGTATGTTCAACACAGGGGGCACATGGGCTGTAATTCAAAACAAACAAACAAACACAAACTTTTATTTTTTATGTTTTGCCATGCCTTTCAACTTCCGTGGTGGGAGTACATCTGTCATGTACCTAATTTAAAACTCAGCTTCCATGAGTTTTTAGGGGTTCTGTGGTCTCCTTAAGAATAGAGTCCTCACCGGGCGCGGTGGCTCACGCCTGTAATCCCAGCACTTTGGGAGGCCGAGGCAGGTGGATCACAAGGTCAAGAGATCGAGACCATCCGGGTCAACGTGGTGAAACCCCATCTTTACTAAAAATACAAAAAATTAGCTGGGCATGGTGGTGTGTGCCTGTAATCCCAGCTACACAGGAGGCTGAGGCAGGAGAATTGCCTGAACCCAGGAGCCAAGATCGCACCATTGCACTCCAGCCTAGGTAACAAGAGTGAAATGCCATCTCAAAAAAAAAAAAAAAAAAAAAAGGAATAGAGTCCTATGGTCACTGAGTCACAGAGAGTGAAACCTTTTTCTCTTTTTCAGCTGGGAACAGTTGTCTCATTGCTTGCCCTAAAGAGAGGACCATAATCATCTTTAACCTGCCTAGTCTTTCTCCTCCCAGCCTAACTAACCAGAACCAAATCTTGGGGAGGTGGGGAAAAGAATGGAGCAGGAAATTTCTTAACTTTGTATGATAGTTTGACACTCCCTGGGCATGGTAGATGCTTAAAGCTGACTTTTTTTTTTTTTTTTCATGGATACCTCAGAGACCACCACCATCCTGCTTCTCTGGTGGTTTCTCCCCCATAATTCTGTTGATCTAATCATAAAGCTATTTTGGCAGTTCTTTCCACACACCTCCAACTACTTGTCTGTTGAAACCTGAGCATCTCTGTAAAGGCCCTGTCATATAGGATCTGAGATGACTCTCACACTTATCCATTTGCAAGTGACCCTTTATTGTGGTACAAGGTTGTGCACTCTGTATCCTAGGGGGTGTTATTCACATCATCCTCACTGTAATTTTGTATGTTATTTATTTTGATGATTTTCCAGCAGGTGGCAGTAAAATGTTTTGTCCAAACTAAATTACAACTACTTCCCAGTAGATGGAAGCAGTGTCTGGACGGAGAGCTTTTTTCTCGCGGTGCTGCTGTGTTAGCCTAGTGGCATCTCTGTGTGGCTCACACCTGGTCCACAGGAAGCCCTCACGCATTTCTTGCCCAAATAAACTTGGGAGTACGGGCAAATCTCAGTGCAGATTTAACATTCCTCTGCTCTGCTGCCGAAACAGCCGCCAGCCTGTGGGAGTCAGACACAGGCCCATTGTGCCCCTCAGACAACAAGAGATACAGGTCAAGTGCTCTGAGCACTTCTACTGAAGGCCCACTCCCTCAACTTGAGGTAAAAGGCAGGTAGGCACCTGTGGTAAGGATCACAGCTTACCAGCCGGGCGCGGTGGCTCAAGCCTGTAATCCCAGCACTTTGGGAGGCTGAGGCGGGTGGATCACGAGGTCAAGAGATCAAGACCAACCTGGTCAACATGGTGAAACCCCGTCTCTACTAAAAATACAAAAAATTAGCTGGGCATGGTGGCACGTGCCTGTAATCCCAGCTACTCAGGAGGCTGAGGCAGGAGAATTGCCTGAACCCAGGAGGTGGAGGTTGTGGTGAGCCGAGATCGCGCCATTGCACTCCAGGCTGGGTAACAAGAGCGAAACTCCGTCTCAAAAAAAAACAAAACAAACAAAAAAAAGAATCACAGCTTACCAGCAACAGTCTCCAGACACTGTCCTCAATAATTCTGATTTGGCTTTTTATAACTAAGTAACTGTGAGTACTTAATCTACCTGCTTTGTCTAAATCCTCTGAAATTTCTAGAGGAGGTCTATCTCAGAAATCACTTTAGTTTTTTGGTGGGTGGAGGGAAGAAGTTGGTTTCTTTTGTTCTGTCTTGTTCCTTCAGTTAAAACTGGTTCTCAACTGCGACAGTTTTGGGGGACCATGTCTGCTGATATTTTTGGGTTGTATTAACATTTTTTTCTTCTGAATTCAGGATCTGCTAAATGCAGACATTTTTTATTGTTAGCACTAGAGAGGTGCTATTGGCTGGTGGGTGAAGATCAAGGATTCTGGTAAACATGCTTTATGGCACAGGACAGCCCCTACAGCAAAGAACAGCAATTCTGTTTGTTACAGAGATGAGAGAATACCTCACTAAAAGAATACTTCAAAATTACATTACTTTTTCTTTTTTCCTACAAATTCTTTACCTGTAGATGGAGATGTCACATTTCAATATATCAATAAAGTCATAAATAGCATTTCAGATAGCTATTTGGCCAGGATGAGAAGTGACTGGTATAGACCAAGCCTTTGTATTTCTAAGATACCCTCTGGAGATGAGGTCATGCCAGGAAAATTACTACTTGAGATAAGATTGTTATTTATGGCCGGGCGCGGTGGCTCAAGCCTGTAATCCCAGCACTTTGGGAGGCCGAGGCGGGTGGATCACGAGGTCGAGAGATCGAGACCATCCTGGTCAACATGGTGAAACCCCGTCTCTACTAAAAATACAAAAAATTAGCTGGGCATGGTGGCACGTGCCTGTAATCTCAGCTACTCAGGAGGCTGAGGCAGGAGAATTGCCTGAACCCAGGAGGCAGAGGTTGCGGTGAGCCGAGATCGCGCCATTGCACTCCAGCCTGGGTAACAAGAGCGAAACTCCGTCTCAAAAAAAAAAAAAAAAAAAAAAAAAAGATTGTTATTTATTTGCAAGATGACTTTTAAGTCTGGAAAACAAGCATTCTATCCAGCTCATCCAAACAGAGGCATTATGCCTCTCAGAAATAAGGTCATGAGTCACATCACTGTAGAAGGAATGTATCTTTGCTCCAACCTGGACTGCATTCTAGGTGCCAGGGAGGACCTCAGCATATCTGCCTCCCCAAGGTCACCAGTGTCACTGGAATGAGACTTGAAGTCAGTAAGTAGCTGTCTCTTTAGTCACTTTACAGATGGCTAACAATGCCATCACTATTCACAGAGAATGCAAATGGGTTCTTCCCTCCTTTACATGAGTTGGATTGAATTCAGCTTTTCCAGATGTAGCAGGATGTTGAGCCCATCTCTTGCACCATCAGTAAGGAAACTTTTAATCACCTGTCCTCCTTACCGTTACTGATCTCCCTGAGCAAGGCTGTTAGAGTACTAGGATATAGATTAACTTGTGTTCAGTCAAGGCTGCCTTATCTTGTTTAATACAATGTTAATAAGAAACTGGAGCCACCCTAGCCAGCAAGAGCCAAATTCTGTCTCCACCAATTCTGTCACTTAAAAGTAAAATAGAGCCGGGCGCGGTGGCTCAAGCCTGTAATCCCAGCACTTTGGGAGGCCGAGGCGGGTGGATCACGAGGTCGAGAGATCGAGACCATCCTGGTCAACATGGTGAAACCCCGTCTCTACTAAAAATACAAAAAATTAGCTGGGCATGGTTGCACTTGCCTGTAATCCCAGCTACTCAGGAGGCTGAGGCAGGAGAATTGCCTGAACCCAGGAGGCGGAGGTTGCGGTGAGCCGAGATCGCGCCATTGCACTCCAGCCTGGGTAACAAGAGCGAAACTCCGTCTCAAAAAAAAAAAAAAAAGTAAAATAGATACAACAAACATCCCAAGTTCCAGTTCTAGCCCTGTTACTAGACTTGTGACTCTGGTCAAGTTACTTAACTTAGTTGTACCCTAGAGTTCCCATTAGTCAAATAGGGAAACCAAGACTTAAATGAATTGGTATGCATAAAAGTGCTTTATAAGCCATATACTACAATTTTTTCACTTCCCTCCCCTATACTGCTTTCAGAGACCTAGAGAACAATCTGAAAATGTCCTGCTTTCATATCTAGAATTTTATTGCTAGGAATGAGGCCCAATGTGAAAACCTCTCTTGACAGAAGTTGCCAATTCTTTGTCTATTTGTAAATGAAAACCAAAGAACCAATAAGAACTCCCTAAACTGTCAGTGCTATTTTTAAGATCTTCTGAACCTTGTAACTTACAATAAATACAAGCACACCAGGCCGGGCGCGGTGGCTCAAGCCTGTAATCCCAGCACTTTGGGAGGCCGACGCGGGTGGATCACGAGGTCGAGAGATCGAGACCATCCTGGTCAACATGGTGAAACCCCGTCTCTACTAAAAATATAAAAAAAATTAGCTGGGCATGGTGGCACGTGCCTGTAATCCCAGCTACTTAGGAGGCTGAGGCAGGAGAATTGCCTGAACCCAGGAGGCGGAGGTTGCGGTGAGCCGAGATCGCGCCATTGCACTCCAGCGTGGGTAACAAGAGCGAAACTCCGTCTCAGAAAAAAAAAAAAAAAATACAAGCACACCTCTTCCCCAGTTAGAAGCATATTTACACTGCCCATTTGTAGAATAAGATATAACTGTAAGTAGGGATGGAGAGCCATCATTACATGCAGTTTTGTGTGCAGGGAAAAACAACTGCATATGGAGATGAGATTGTGACTACTCTGATTCTCACAGAGCAGTAAAATGCTACCAAATTCAGTCAAACTCAGCTAATTAATTTTCTCTTTCTTGAGGTAGTCTCTTCTATTGGGAAGAAAGGAAGGACAAGAAAAACATCAAATTTAAATCCTCTGATAAAGGAGAAGCAACTCACCATTAGAGAGATGTATTGCTGGCTCTTCCAAGACATGGAATAGAAATCCTTCTGTGCCACTTTGCCCATTGTGGCCCATTGTGCCAGTGTGCAAGAATGTGTGTTTTTCATAAACAGAAAAATATTACTAGCTGCAAAGAGAAGAAACTGTTCCAGGATGTACAAATCCCACGCCAACCTCTAAAATAATGGCAAATACTGTTCTGATCTTAGCAACCCAGAATAACCTTTGTGCCATTTACTTATTCAACACATATTTCTTGGGCAGCTATTACGGGTCAGGCTCTGTGCTAGGGTACATGACCATGATCTCTGCCCTGGAAAAGCTTCATCTTACATATCTCTGGAATAAAATCTTTTTGTGGAATAGAACCAAAGTTAACATAATGTGGATTTCAGCTTCTATATTCACTCACATAGCCACTGGTGCCAGTCACATCCAGTTTGGAGAGCTGGAACAATTGACAGTAAGTCTCATCTTTGCCAAGTCCACATATTTGGCCTGATAACTTAGAATTCAGTGCATCAAAATAATGTAAGCCAATACTATCATCAGCTATAAGACTAATTTGTTTTGGCTTCTTTATTAAATTTCTATAATCAGCTAGATTTTTTTCCACAATCAGAATTTTTATTGTTAAAAGTAAATAAATAACAGAGAATAAATATCCCTTTCTCTTCTTCCCTCTGCCTGTATCCCTATAGGGGAAAGAAAAAAGTTCTCAGATATTCAATGAGAGTATGACCTTCACAAAATCATGTACGTTCTGCTGCCTTTTTAAGCAGAATTCCAGGCAGGAGGGTCTCACCATTTTTGCACACCCTACCTGTTCCTTAGAGGAATCAACTTTTTTCCCCTTCAAGATAGGATCTTGCTTTGTCTCCCAGGTTGGTGTGCAGTGGCCCAATCATAGCTCACTGCAGCCTCTATATCCCAGGCTCAAACAATCCTCCCACCTCAGCCTCCCCAGTAACTGGGACCACAGGCATGTGCCACCATGCCCAACTTTTTTTTTTTTTTTTTTTTGTAGAGACATATTCTCACTATATTGCCCAGGCTGGCCTCTAACTCCTGAGCTCAAGAGATCTTCCCACTTCAGCTTCCCAAAGTGCTGGGATTACAGGTGTGAGCCAGCATTCCCAGTCTTCAGGCACCTTTCATTCAGACCACATTTTCTGTGGCAAACTGACAACGCCAATGTTTGCAGATTGCAATCTAACTACAGCTGTATTTTTTGCCAAGCATTTACACCTAACTGCTCTTTTCCACTAAAGTATATAACAATTTGCAGAAACATTTAATGTTTTCTGAATCCCCAAGCTCATCAGCAGAGAGGCTCCAAAACACGAAGGTGTACATCCATATTTTAGGCCTTCATGGAAAGAAACCAACTTTTGTACACAGAAATGTGACAGTTATTATGCACGTGTCTTATCCCTGTTACAGTGTAGCACCCTATCCTACATAAGTGTCTTACTAAAAATAAAGTACCGTAAAAGCACTCATTGAAAAAACAAATAGCCCATAGTTTAAATCTATGGCTTTTTAATAAAGTTCTGTTATTTGTTTCTTCTTGTTTGCTTTATATGTATTGTTTTTCTGCTTGGAAACACTGATACTTCTTACTCATAAATCAAAAAATACATATTGAGCATCTAACAATAGGTGCCAGGTTCTGTGCTAAGTGCTAGACAGCAGTGAGTATGCTAGACATGATATCTCTCCTGTGGTAAAGACAGTGTAATTATGCCATGCTATGGCAGACTCCCACTTATTGCTTAATAAGCCTAAATTCAGCTTAGATGCCCAGAGTGTCACTTTAGGAAGCTTTCTGTGACCTCACCTAGGTTGAATAAGGCATCCCTATTCTGTGGGTTCCTGGCATATTGCCCAGATGTCAAATTGGTGACCTCCTCAAAACTAGGAACTTTGAAGGGCTGCATCCTCAGCAGGAGAAAAAGAAGAAAAGAAAGAAAGAAAAAAAGACAAAAAACCTGACCTACAGAGGGAAAGGTAAAGATACCTGTCTCCACCTTAACTGTGGATGGAATTGTAAAAAAAGAAGAAATCTGAGAATTTCGAGACAAGTTTGCAAGCACACTGTCAAGGGCTAGAATTTCACACTACCTGTGTGACCTAGAAAACCCCAAGCTGAAAATTACTAAAGTGTTAGCTTTAGTGCCCCCATGCACCTGGTATAAGCAAAAGCAAATAACCTCTGGAAATCCTACAGATACAGTTAACAAGGAATATGACCGAAAATAAAATTTAGTGATTAAATATTACTAAAAACAAGAGGAAAGAACTTCAAAATAAAACCTGCAATGGCAGCCGGGCGTGGTGGCTCACGCCTGTAATCCAAGCACTTTGGAAGCCAAGGCACGTGGAATCACCTGAGGTCAGGAGTTCAAGACCAGCCGGACCAACATGGGGAAACCCGTCTTTAAAAAAAAAAAAAAAAAAAAAAAAGTTGCAATGGCATGCATAAGGATTCAACAATTGTCTACTTAAAAGGAGAGTTCAAGAAGGAGATAACAGACTGGAGGGAAGGCAATATTCAAAGAAATAGTAGCTGAACATATTCCAGAATTGATGGTAAATATCTTAAATTCTAGAAGACCAAAAGTTGCCATGGTGAAAAGTATAAAATGCACACATAAAGATTAGTACTCGAGCTGGGCGCGGTGGCTCAAGCCTGTAATCCCAGCACTTAGGGAGGCCGAGGTGGGTGGATCACGAGGTCGAGAGTTCGAGACCATCCTGGTCGACATGGTGAAACCCCGTCTCTACCAAAAATACAAAAAAATCAGCTGGGCATGGTGGCGCGTGCCTGTAATCCCAGCTACTCAGGAGGCTGAGGCAGGAGAATTGCCTGAACCCAGGAGACGGAGGTTGCGGTGAGCCGAGATCGCGCCATTGCACTCCAGCCTGGGTAACAAGAGCGAAACTCCGTCTCAAAAAAAAAAAAAAAAAAAAAGATTAGTACCCAGAGAGAAAGAAAGGGGATCTTAAAATTAGGCAGCAAGAAAAGACATTAGACCCGGTGCAGTAGATCATGCCTATAATCCCAGCACTCTGGGAGGCCAAGGTGAGTGGATTGCCTGAGGTCAGGAGTTCGAGCCCAGCCTGGTCAACATGGCAAAAACCCATCTCTACTAAAAATGCAAAAATTAGCGAGGTGTGGTGGCACACACCTATAATCCCAGCTACTCGAGAGGCTGAAGCAGGAGAATCACTTAAACCCAGGAGGTGAACATTGCAGTGAGCCAAAATCATGCCACTACACTCCAGCCTGGGTGACAGAGTGAGACTCTCAAAAAAAAAAAAAAAAGAAAAGACACTAAAAAATCTTCAAATAAAAGATAATCTGGCTGTCAACACCGACCTTTCTTTTTTTTTTTTTTTTTTTTTGAGATGGAGTTTTGCTCTTGTTACCCATGTTGGAGTGCAATGGCGTGATCTCAGCTCACTGCAACCTCCGCCTCCTGGGTTCAGGCAATTCTCCTGCCTCAGCTTCCTGAGTAGCTGGGATCACAGGCACGTGCCACCAAGCCCAGCTAATGTTTTTGTGTTTTTAGTAGAGACGGGGTTTCACCATGTTGACCAGGATGGTCTCGATCTCTTGACCTCATGATCCACCCACCTCGGCCTCCCAAAGTGCCGGGATTACAGGTTTGAGTCACCGCGCCCGGCCCTCGACCTTTCAATAGTAATAATGAAAGCTAGACGATACTGCAATGTATGTTCAAAATGTTAAGAGAAAATTACCATCTTCCAGAGGAAGATCCGAAATGCGAGAAGTAATGGTGAACAAAGAAAATTGTTTGTATGTTTGCTATAAGTCTAAACACTATCCAAAATAATAGCATCAATGTCTAAATTCTACTATTGTTCATTAATTTTATATATACTATTGTGAGAGAGTAAATTAAAAGTATTAGAAGGCTAGGCCGGGCACGGTGGCTCAAGCCTGTAATCCCAGCACTTTGGGAAGCCGAGGTGGGTGGATCACGAGGTCAAGAGATCGAGACCATCCTGGTCAACATGGTGAAACCTCGTCTCTACTAAAAATACAAAAAAATCAGCTGGGCATGGTGATGCGTGCCTGTAATCCCAGCTACTCAGGAGGCTGAGGCAGGAGAATTGCCTGAACCCAGGAGGCGGAGGTTGTGGTGAGCCGAGATCGTGCCATTGCACTCCAGCCTGGGTAACAAGAGTGAAACTCCGTCTCAAAAAAAAAAAAAAAAAAAAAAGTAAAGAAATTGACCAGGCCAGCAAGAATCACTTGAGGTCAGGAATTGGAAACCAGCCTGGGCACCATAGTGAGGTCCTGTCTACATAAAAATTAAAATTAAAAATTAACCATGCATGGTAACATACCTGTAGTCCCAGCTACTCAGAAGGCTGAGGTGGGAGGATTGCTTGAGCCCAGGAGGTCAAAGCAGCAGTGTGATCCATGATTGTGCCACTGCACTCCACCCTGGGTGACAGAGAGAGACCCTGTCTCAAAAAATAAAAGATAAATAAGAATAAATTACTTATCTGTGTTTACCTTGTTGGGGCATTATTCTTTTTTTCTTTTTTTAACATAGAAATGGGATCTCACACTGTTGCCCAGACTGGTCTCAAACTCCTTGGCTCAAGCAATCCTTTTGCCTCTCCTTCCCAAAGTGCTGGGATTACAAATGTGAGCCACCATTTCCAACCAGGACATTTTTCTATATGAATATTACACAATAAAAAGGGGGACTTTTGGTATTTTTATTAGAGAAAGGCTCTCACTCCATCTCCCAGGCTGGAGTACAGTGGCTCGATTATAGCTTATTGTAGCCTAGAACTCCTAGGCTCAAGTGATCCTCCCACCTCAACCTCTTGCACATGCTGTCACGCCCAGCCTTTTGTGTGTGTGTCTATGTGTCTGTGTGTGTAGAGACAAATTCTTGCTATGTTGCCCAGACTGGTCTTGAACTCCTGGCCTTAAGGGATCTTCCCACCTCAGCCTCTCAAAGTGCTAGGATTACAAGCATGAGCCACTGCACCAGCCTAAAAAAGATATTTTAAAGGAAGCTTTTAGAGGGCCGGGTGCGGTGGCTCAAGCCTGTAATCCCAGCACTTTGGGAGGCCGAGGCGGGTGGATCACGAGGTCGAGAGATCGAGACCAACCTGGTCAACATGGCGAAACCCCGTCTCTACTAAAAATACAAAACAAATTAGCTGGGCATGGTGGCGCGTGCCTGTAATCCGAGCTACTCAGGAGGCTGAGGCAGGAGAATCGCCTGAACCCAGGAGGCGGAGGTTGGGGTGAGCCGAGATCGCGCCATTGCACTCCAGCCTGGGTAACAAGAGTGAAACTCCGTCTCAAAAAAAAAAAAAAAAAAAAAGGAAGCTTTTTAAAAAAGATAATATAAGACAATGTCTTCATGACTTTTTTTTTTTTTTTTTTTTTTTTTGAGACGGAGTTTCGCTCTTGTTACCCAGGCTGGAGTGCAATGGCGCGATCTCGGCTCACCCCAACCTCCGCCTCCTGGGTTCAGGCGATTCTCCTGCCTCAGCCTCCTGAGTAGCTCGGATTACAGGCACGCGCCACCATGCCCAGCTAATTTTTTGTATTTTTAGTAGAGACGGGGTTTCACCATGTTGACCAGGATGGTCTCGATCTCTCGACCTCGTGATCCACCTGCCTTGGCCTCCCAAAGTGCTGGGATTACAGGCTTGAGCCACTGCACCCGGCCGATTTTTTTTTTTTTTTTAAGACGGGTTTCACCATGTTGGTCAAGCTGGTCTTGAACTCCCGACCTCAGGTGATCCACCCACCTTGGACTCCAAAGTGCTTGGATTACAGGCGTGAGCCACCACGCCTGGCCATCTTCATGATTCTTAAATAAAACATACCTTTTCACAATAGAGTAAGGATTGATAAATTCAGTTGTTTTATATTTGACACCATTAAAAAAGTAAAAATTCAAGCCAAAAGACTGGAAAAGTTAGCTACAAAACATTCAACCCAAAAAGGACTACTACCCATATTATATAAAGAACTTCTGGAAATAAATTTTAAATTTTTAAAAAAGATAATATAGGGCCGGGCGCGGTGGCTCAAGCCTGTAATCCCAGCACTTTGGGAGGCCGAAGCGGGTGGATCACAAGGTCAAGAGATCGAGACCATCCTGGTCAACATGGTGAAACCCCGTCTCTACTAAAAATACAAAAAAGTAGCTGGGCATGGTGGCATATGCCTGTAATCCAAGCTACTCAGGAGGCTGAGGCAGGAGAATTGCCTGAACCCAGGAGGCGGAGGTTGCAGTGAGCCAAGATCGCGCCATTGCACCCCAGCCTGGGTAACAAGAGCGAAACTCCGTCTCAAAAAAAAAAAAAGAAAAAAAAAGATAATATAACACAAAATCACAAAAATAAACTTTTTATAAAGATTGCACATAAAAAGAAAATCCAAAGGGTCAATACATGTATGAAAAATATTCAACCACATTAGCAATCAGGGAAAAGCAAACTAAAAAATATAAGTTTACAAAACAAAAAAAATTTTTTTTAAATAATAAGTATATATATGTATATATATAAGTTTACATACACCATAATAAACTCATCAGCATGGCCAAAATTAGTAAGTCTGACAGTGTCAAGTAATGTGGAACACCAGAATGTCTTTCACTGCTAGTAGTAGTGTAAATTCTAAAATCGAAAACATAATAATTCTAGAACTAAACAGTTCCACTCCTGAGTATGTACTCTGGAGATCTGTGTGCACATAGGCACCAGAATATAGGTACAAAAATGTTCACATCTGCCTTAATTATAATAGTCCAAAAATGGAAACAGAACATTCCAGCCACAGAAGGATGGACCATGCAAGGAAACACACACAAGGAGACAAGAATGAGGCCAGGCACCGTGGCTCATGCCTGTAATCCTAGCCCTTTCAGAGGCTGAGGCAGGCAGATCACTTGAGCTCGGCAGTCAGAGACCAGCCTGGGCAATGTGGCAAAACCCTGTCTCTGCAAGAAATACAAAAATTAGCTGAGCACGGTGGCTTGCACCTGTAATCCCAGCTACTCAGGAGCCTGAGATAGGAGGATGGTTTGAGCCTGGGAGGCGGAGGCTGCAGTGAGCCAAGACCACAGCATTGCACTTCAGCCTGGGCAACAGAACCAGACCCCATCTAAAAAAAAAAAAAAAAGGAAAGAAAAATAAAAGAATGAAAAAACTATGGGCAGGGCGTGGTGGCTCAAGCCTGTAATCCCAGCACTTTGGGAGGCCGAGGCGGGCGGATCACAAGGTCAAGAGATTGAGACCATCCTGGTCAACATGGTGAAACCCCGTCTCTACTAAAAATACAAAAAATTAGCTGGGCATGGTGGCGCATGCCTGTAATCCCAGCTACTCAGGAGGCTGAGGCAGGAGAATTGTCTGAACCCAGCGGGCGGAGGTTGCGGTGAGCCGAGATCGCGCCATTGCACTCCAGCCTGGGTAACAAGAGCGAAACTCCGTCTCAAAAAAAAAAAAAAAAAAAAGAATGAAAAAACTTAGGGCTGGGCATGGTGGCTCACGCCTGTAATCCCAGCACTTTGGGAGGCCGAGACAGGTGGATCACGAAGTCAAGATATCGAGACCATCCTGGCCAACATGGTGAAACCCCATCTCTACTACTAAAAATACAAAAAATTAGCTGGGCATGGTGGCGTGTGCCTGTAATTCCAGCTACTCAGGAGGCTGAGGCAGGAGAATTGCCTGAACCCAGGAGGCGGAGGTTGCGGTGAGCCAAGATCGTGCCACTGCACTCCAGCCTGGGTAACAAGAGTGAAACTCTGTCTCAAAAAAAAAAAAAAGAAAAGAAAAAACTTAGACCTTCAGGTAACTGCATGGTTGAATCATACCAATAAAGAAGGTAGGCCGGGCGCGGTGGCTCAAGCCTGTAATCCCAGCACTTTGGGAGGCCGAGGCAGGTGGATCACGAGGTCAAGAGATCGAGACCATCCCAGTCAACATGGTGAAGCCCCGTCTCTACTAAAAATACAAAAAATTAGCTGGGCAGGGTGGCGCGTGCCTGTAATTCCAGCTACTCAGGAGGCTGAGGCAGGAGAATTGCTTGAACCCAGGAGGCAGAGGTTGCGGTGAGCCGAGATCGTGCCATTGCACTCCAGCCTGGGTAACAAGAGTGAAACTCCGTCTCAAAAAAAAAAAAAAAAAAGGGCCAGGTGCGGTGGCTCAAGCCTGTAATCCCAGCACTTTGGGAGGCCAAGGCGGGTGGATCACGAGGTCAAGAGATCGAGACCATCCTGGTCAACATGGTGAAACCCCGTCTCTACTAAAAATACAAAAAAATTAGCTGGGCACGGTGGCGCGTGCCTGTAATCCCAGCTACTCAGGAGGCTGAGGCAGGAGAATTGCCTGAACCCAGGAGGCGGAGGTTGCGGTGAGCCGAGGATCGCGCCATTGCACTCCAGCCTGGGTAACAAGAGTGAAACTCTTGTCTCAAATAAAAAAAAAAAGAAGAAGGTAAATAAAATACAAAAGAAACCTACAGAATGGCTCTTTTATAAAGTTCAAAATCTTTTCCGATCAATGTGGTGACGTCAAGAGAAAAAAAAGTTCAAAATCAGACAAAACTAGTCAGAGGTACATACATGGTGGTAAAATTATGTGATGTGGAAAAACAGAATCTCTCTCACTGCCAGTAGTAGTATAAATTCAAAACTAGTCAGAGTTACATACATAGGTGGTAAAATTACAGAGTATGATATGGTTTGGCTGTGTCCCCACCCAGATCTCACCTTGAATTCTCATATTGTGTAGGAGGGACCCAGTGGGAGGTAACTGAATCACGTGGACAGGTCTTCTCCATACTGTTCTCGTGATAGCGAGTAAGTCTCACGAGATCTGGTGGCTTTATAGGTTTTCCTACACAAGCTCTCTCTTTGCCTGCTGCCATCCACATAGAATGGCAGAAACAGAAAACCAAAAAAAAAAAAAAAAAGGAAGGACTTGCTCCTCCTTCCTTCCATCATGATTGTGAGACCTCCCCAGCCGTGTGGAACTGTAAGTCCAATAAACCTGTTCCTTTTGTAAATTGCCCAGTTTCGGGTATGTCAGCATGAAAATGGACTAATGCAGAGTAGTAAGCTGCCAAGCAACTGACTACTGTAAAAGTCAGGATGGTGGTTTATCTCTGAGAGAGGCAGTATGTGACAGACAAGAGCCACAAGGTGAGGAAGGGGTGTTGTCCATTTTCTCTCTCTCTAATTGGGTGGTGACAGGTGCTTACGTTAGAATTTTTCTTTTTGTATATTTCTGTTTCCTGCCTTTCTTATGTATGTTTTCATTTTGGAATTTTAAAAGTTGGAAACAACAGGGAGCATAAGTGGTAGTCTCTGAATTGCCTTAGTTTGCTCCTGAAACTTAGTTTGGAGCTATTGATAAATGCTGAGTTAATGTCCAGAAAACACATTTAATTCAATAGTTTAATACTATTATGGGACATTATTACTACATCAGAATAAGGATATTGCTTCTTTTCACTTGCTCAGAAAGCAACTCAGACTTGGCAGATATGGAGTAAGCTATTTGTAGAAAAGAAATGAAAGAACAATCATTTTTAGTTGGGGCCAGAACAAGCATGTGGCAAAGTTGTACATAAAGATGGCTATTGTAGGCACGATAATGATGTCCCAAAGATGTCTACATTCTATTCTCTAGAACAGGCATCCCCAAACTTTTTACACAAGGGGCCAGTTCACTGTCCCTCAGACCGTTGGAGGGGCACCACATACTGTGCTCCTCTCACTGACCACCACTGAAAGAGGTGCCCCTTCCTGAAGTGCGGAGGGGGGCCGGATAAATGGCCTCAGGGGGCCGCATGTGGCCCGAGGGTCATCATTTGGGGACGCCTGCTCTAGAACCTGTGAATATGCTAGGGCACATAACAAATGGAAAGAAAGGTTCTAGGCAGAATTAAAGTTGCTCAGCTGACCCAGAGATGGAGAGATCATCCTGGATTATCTGGGTGGGCCCAATGTAATCACACGGGCCTCTGTAAATAGAAGAGGAAGGCAGAAGACACTGGAGAGACTGGATATGAGAATAACTCAATCTGCCATTGCTGGCTTTGAAAATGGATGAAGGCCATGATCAGGGAATGTGGACAACCTCTAGAAGGTAGGAAAGGCAAGCAAACAGATTCTTTCCTATAGACCTCTAGATATTCCTCTAGGAGCCTGATTTTAGCCCAGTTAGACCCATGTCAGACTTCTGACCTACAAAACTGTAAGATAATAAATTTGCATTGTGGTTTTTTAAAATTTTTAAATAATCTTTTTATTTTAGAAAAACTTTAGGTTTACAGAAAAGTTGCAAAATATAGTACAGAGAGTTCCAAGCTTCCCCTAATGCTAGTACCTAATGCTTTCTCTCTCTCTCTCTCTCTCTCTCTCTCTCTCTCACACACACACACACACACACACACACACACACACACACCAGAAAACCAAAGAAACAAAAAATAAAACTCTAGAGCAGTTTTAGGTTCACAGCAAAATTGAGCAGAAAGTACAATTTCTCATATACCCATTGCCTCCCACATACAATTCTGTGTTGTTTGAGCCACTAAGTTTGTGGTTAATTTGTTACAGCAATTAAAAAAAAAAAAAAACACTAAACAATGCCAAATGGCATTTTGGAGTAGAGGGAGAGAGAGGTAGATAATTTAGAGATGCACATATACATGGTAAAACACTAAAGAAAAATAAACATTAATCCAAAATTCAATATAATTGTTACTTATAGTGGAGGGTACAGAACATACAGGTGTGACCCCCGTACCTCCAGAAACACAGTCCAGTAGCCTATAAGAAGCCTCTATACGAACTAGAAAAAGGAATTGTTTTCTAAGGAGATAAATAGAAAATGACTTATCCATTGGGTAGGAACTGCCTTATGGACCTTCGGTCTAGCAGCAGATAATGTCTTTGTACCCAAGGAAAAAGCTCCATTCTTTAGGAGGCAAATTCCTCTCCCCCTGGCAAGGCATCTTTTACTTGCATGCTGGCAGACCCCCTAGGACCTTCAGAGCTTTTGTAATACCCTAGTTCTCAAACCAAGTACAAGGTACATGGGATTTGTTTTTCATAATTATTTATTTTTCTTTTTTTTTTTTTTTTTGAGACGGAGTTTCGCTCTTGTTACCCAGGCTGGAGTGCAATGGCGCGATCTCGGCTCACCGCAACCTCCGCCTCCTGGGTTCAGGCAATTCTCCTGCCTCAGCCTCCTGAGTAGTTCGGATTACAGGCATGTGCCACCATGCCCAGCTACTTTTTTTTGTATTTTTAGTAGAGACGGGGTTTCACCATATTGACCAGGACAGTCTTGATCTCTTGACCTGGTGATCCACCCGCCTCGGCCTCCCAAAGTGCTGGGATTACAGGCTTGAGCCACCGTGCCCGGCCACATTTCTTAACTCCATGAAACCTCTTTTCATTTGGAGTAAGTTACCCAGGAAAACAGGCTTTTCCTTCTGTCAGCCTCCATTCCTATCTTCACTAAGAAGTTTTGTCTATTTTCTCACTCAGATATTGTCCACAGTGGTGAGAGCTAAATGTGCAAACTATAGAGATGTTTGTGATTACTTATAACCCAAGAAAGCTTTCTAAAACCTTAAGAAAAATTTCATTATTAGGGATCCAGAATATCTGATAAAAATTTGACATGCTTGGCCAGGCACAGTGGCTCATGTCTGTAATCTTAGCACTTTGGGAGGCACAGGTGGGGGGGATTGCCTGAGACTAGGAGTTCAAGGTCAACGTGGGCATCAAAGTGAGCCCTTTTCTCTACAAAAATAATTTTTGTTTTTTTGAGACAGAGTCTCACCCTGTCAAACAGGCTGGAATGTAGTTGCACAATCTCAGCCCACTGCAACCTCTGCCTCCTGGGTTCAAGCTATTCTCCTGCCTCAGCCTCCTGAGTAGCTGGGATTATAGGCACATGCCACCATGCCCGACTAATTTTTGTGTTTTTGGTAGAGATGGGGCTTCACCATGTTGGCCAGGATGGTCTTGAACTCCTGACCTCATGATCCACTCACCTCAGCCTCCCAGAGTACTGAGATTACAGGCGTGAGCCACCACGCCTGGCAAAATAAAATAAATTTAAACATTAGTGCCGGGCGCGGTGGCTCAAGTCTGTAATCTCAGCACTTTGGGAGGCCGAGGCGGGTGGATCACGAGGTCAGGAGATCGAGACCATCCTGGTCAACATAGTGAAACCCTGTCTCTACTAAAAATACAAAAAATTAGCTGGGCATGGTGGCGTGTGCCTGTAATCCCAGCTACTCAGGAGGCTGAGGCAGGAGAATTGCCTGAACCCAGGAGGCGGAGGTTGCGGTGAGCCGAAATCGCGCCATTGCACTCCAGCCTGGGTAACAAGAGCGAAACTCCGTCTCAAAAAAAAAAAAAAAAAAAAAGAAAACATTAGCCTGAGGTGGTGGTATGTGCCCATAGTCCCAGCTTCTTGGGAGGCTTAGGTGAGGGGATCACTTGAGTCCAGGAGTTCAAGGCTGCAGTTAGCTATGATCGCTCAACTGTACTCCGGCCTGGGTGACAGAGTGGAGACCCTGCCTCAAAACAAAAACAAAACAAACCAAAATCTGAAATGTCAACCTGAAAAGAAGCAAAGAGGTAGAAAGAACTTGGAAGGTTCTATGTCAGCCCTGCCATCTTGGACTCTGAGATACTACAATTCAGAGATTGCCTTGCCTCTTTCAAAGAAGCCCAAGATCTTTCTTTTTTTAAAATAGAGGACCTTGGCTGGGCGGGATGGCTCACGCCTGTAATCCCAACACTTTGGGAGGATGAGGTGGGTGGATCACCTGAGGTCAGCAGTTCGAGACCAGGCTGGCCAACATCGTGAAACCCCGTCTCTACTAAAAAAATACAAAAATCAAGGCCGGGCGCGGTGGCTCACGCCTGTAATCTCAGCACTTTGGGAGGCCGAGGCGGGTGGATCACAAGGTCAAGAGATCGAGACCAACCTGGTCAACATGGTGAAACCCCGTCTCTACTAAAAATACAAAAAATTAGCTGGGCATGGTGGCACGTGCCTGTAATCCCAGCTACTCAAGAGGCTGAGGCAGGAGAATTGCCTGAACCCAGGAGGCGGAGGTTGCGGTGAGCCGAGATCGTGCCATTGCACTCCAGCCTGGGTAACAAGAGTGAAACTCTGTCTCAAAAAATAAAAAAAAATACAAAAATCAGCTGGGCGTGATGGTGTGTGCCTATAATTCCAGCTACTCAGGAGGCGGAGAAAGGAGAATTGCTTGAACCAGGAGGGAGAAGTTGCAGTGAGCCGAGATCCCACCATGGCACTCCAGCCTGGGCAACAGAATGAGACTCAGTCTCAAAAATAAAATAAAATAAGGGCCTTGGAGAGGACAAGACTACAGAAACACCTGTTAACCTCTCCTGTGTAGTCCTACTGTCTTCAGAAGGGGTCACTTGGGTTTATTGGTCCAAAAATCTAAACCCCAAACCATGAAGTGGAAGTTTTGATTCTTAAATACAAGCTCTTCCCACCCTTCCAGACCCAAAAACTGCTGTCTCTACCCAACCATGATGTTGAGTCTAGACAAGTACTTACAGAAGGCCTTTCAGATATCTAAATTCACATCTTCACCATTTTGTTAAATTGTTTTTACAAATACAAAAATAATACATATTTGTTCCTGGTTTTTGGCACTAAAAAATTTTAACAGTCATTAGGAGAATTCAAAGATTAAGAAGAATAAAGAGGCCGGGCGCGGTGGCTCAAGCCTGTAATCCCAGCACTTTGGGAGGCCAAGGCGGGTGGATCACGAGGTCGAGAGATCGAGACCATCCTGGTCAACATGGTGAAACCCCGTCTCTACTAAAAATACAAAAAATTAGCTGGGCATGGTGGCACGTGCCTGTAATCCCAGCTACTCAGGAGGCTGAGACAGGAGAATTGCCTGAACCCAGGAAGCGGAGGTTGCGGTGAGCCGAGATCGTGCCATTGCACTCCAGCCTGGGTAACAAAAGCGAAACTCCGTCTCAAAAAAATAAAAAAATAAAAAAAGAATAAAGAAGAGCATATGTAGCATATTAGTGGGGAGAAAAAGAATGAAAAGCAAAATCATCTCTTCACCCTAATCTTACCCTACTTCCCCCAAAAGTAAACCTTGTGAAATATATCCTCTCAAACCTCTTTTCATACATTTATAAAATGCATACACACAATTATCTTTCTTTTAATATATAAATAGGAAAGCCGGGCGCGGTGGCTCAAGCCTGTAATTCCAGCACTTTGGGAGGCTGAGGTGGGTGGATCACAAGGTCAAGAGATCGAGACCATCCTGATCAACATGGCGAAACCCAATCTCTACTAAAAATACAAAAAATTAGCTGGGCATGGTGGCACGTGCCTGTAATCCCAGCTACTCAGGAGGCTGAGGCAGGAGAATTGCTTGAACCCAGGAGGCGGAGGTTGCGATGAGCTGAGATCACGCCATTGCACTCCAGCCTGGGTAACAAGAGCGAAACTCCATCTCAAAAAAAAAAAAAAAAAAAAAAAAAAAAAATATATATATATATATATATATATATATATATATATATATATATATACCATGATCCTATATATAGGATCATGGTATGATACTCTGAATATGACTTTACACATATTATTCCATAGAAATATGTCCATATTAGTAAATTTGTTTCCAGTTTTCACTATGAAAAGCAGTACTACAATATGTTTATATACTCATGTATATTTATGTAGAACAGATTCCTGGAAACAAAATTGCTGAATTAAAGAGTAACAAATTTAAATTTTAATAGATATTACCAAACTTACCTCCAAAAAGGCTTTATAAAAATATGAGAATGGGCTGGGCGCGGTGGCTCAAGCCTGTAATCCCAGCACTTTGGGAGGCCGAGACGGGTGGATCACGAGGTCAAGAGATCGAGACCATCCTGGTCAACATGGTGAAACCCCGTCTCTACTAAAAATACTAAAAATTAGCTGGGCATGGTGGCGTGTGCCTGTAATCCCAGCTACTCAGGAGGCTGAGGCAGGAGAATTGCCTGAACCCAGGAGGCGGAGGTTGCGGTGAGCCGAGATCGCGCCATTGCACTCCAGCCTGGGCAACAAGAGCGAAACTCCGTCTCAAAAAAAAAAAAAAAAAAAAATGAGAATGACTATTTGCTTAAACTTTCACCAAAAATGGACTTCATGTATATTTTTAGCCAATCTAACGAACAAAAACAATGGCACACATTACTGAGCTTGCATTTCTCTAATTACAAGTGCAGTTGAGTGTTATGCTTCTTGCCAGTTGTATTACTTAGTGAATTCTCTGTCCATTTTCATTGCCTGTTTTTCTGCTTGCAGTATCTTCACTTTCATCACAAAAGCAGCTACTATATAGTGAGCACTTGACTGTGCTGCTCCCTACAGTATGTATTTTTTTATTTTATTTATTTATTTATTTATTTTTTGAGACGGAGTTTTGCTCTTGTTACCCAGGCTGGAGTGGAATGGCGCGATCTCAGCTCACCGCAACCTCCGCCTCCTGGGTTCAGGCAATTCTCCTGCCTCAGCCTCCTGAGTAGCTGGGATTACAGGCACGTGCCACCATGCCCAGCTAATTTTTTTGTATTTTTAGTAGAGACGGGGTTTCACCATGTTGACCAGGATGGTCTCGATCTCTCGACCTCGTGATCCACCCGCCTCGGCCTCCCAAAGTGCTGGGATTACAGGCTTGAGCCACCGAGCCCAGCCCAGTATGTATTTTTAAATAAATAATTTCTTTTTTTTTTTTTTTTTTTTTGAGACGGAGTTTTGCTCTTGTTACCCAGGCTGGAGTGCAATGGCGCGATCTCGGCTCACCGCAACCTCTGCCTCCTGGGTTCAGGCAATTCTCCTGCCTCAGCCTCCTGAGTAGCTGGGATTACAGGCACGCACCACCACGCCCAGCTAATTTTTTGTATTTTTAGTAGAGATGGGGTTTCACCATGTTGACCGGGATGGTCTCAATCTCTTGACCTCGTGAGCCACCCGCCTCGGCCTCCCAAAGTGCTGGGATTACAGGCTTGAGCCACCGCACCTGCCCTAAATCAATAATTTCTTAAAACAACCCATTTCACAGGTAACAAATGTGAGAACCATATAGCAAGGAAACTCAAGCCCTGGTCTACTTTACTCTAAAACCTGCAATATTCCCCGCTGTATCACTACACCAAAAAGCTTCATTTTACCTAAATGTGGTAGGACCAAAGAAAAGTGACTTACCCAAACAGCTCTGTAGATGATGGTTTCAGTTGGCAAGACTGGTAGGCTTTTTACCACCCTCTTCTTCGCTTCCAGAAAACAGGGTTGAAAACTGCCAAAAATCTGTTCAGGCAAACTTGGCTGCCTATTATCTGTGTCCTTAGAGATAAAGAACCAGCCCTCAGTACAAGGATCAAAGATAAAGAAAGTAGAAACAGTAAAACCTGGAGACCTTGACCCCATTCCATCCATATCACAGTCAAGGCAGCAGGCTGATGATGGCCTGACAAGTCAGCCAGGGTTTCCAGGCACCTCCCAAAACCCTCCTGCGAGGCTATAATTTAAACAAAAAAAAAACATGAGGCAAGGCAAACTCTTAATCACCAGCAGGAGTAACAAAGTTTAAGGTCCGGCCTTTCATAAAATTCAAAAAATTATTTTATAATCCTTTGATTAAGTAATCCAGATTGAAAGGTGTTCCTTACTCCAAGAATGTTAAGTAAAAAAATAATTAATTAATTAAAAAGAAATGAAAGGTATTCCTAAGAATTTCACTTTCAGCTGGGCTTGGTTACTCAAGCCTGTAATTCCAGAACTTTGGGAGGCTGAGGTGGGTGGATCACTTGAGCCCAGGAATTCAAGACCAGCCTGGGCAGTATGTCAAAACCCTTGCCTCTAACCCAAAAAATACAAAAATTAGCCAGGCATCGTGGCACACACCTGTAGTCCCAGCTACTCAGAAGGCTGAGGTGAGAGGATTACTTGAGTGTGGGGAGTTAAAGCTTCATTGAGCCATGATTGTGCCACTGCATTCCAGCCTGGGCAACTAAGTGAGACCCTATCTCAAAAAAAAGAATTTCTGGCCAGGTGTGGTGGCTCATGCCTGTAATCCCAGCAGCACTTTTGGAAGGCTGAAGTGGGTAGATCACCTTAGGTCAGGAGTTTGAGACCAGCCTGACCAACATGGTAAAACTGTCTCTACTAAAAATACAAAATTAGCTGGGTGTGGTAGCGTGTGCTTGTAATCCCATCTACTCAAGAAGCTGAGGCAGGAGAATCACTTGAACCTGGGAAGCAGAGGTTGCAGTGAGCCAAAATTGTACCACTGCACTCCAGCCTGGGCAACAAGAGCGAAACTCCGTTTCAAAAAAAAGGAAAAAAAAAAAAGAATTTCGCTTTTGGTTTTTCTCAAATGTGATTAACCTAATGTGAAGTACAGGAAATGTAATTTTTCTGATTTATGGTTCATATTGATCATAATCTTCCCAAGAAAGAAAGATGGAGTAAAGTATGTCTAAGAAACTACTAAACTCCCCTCTTTTCTCCTCAAAACATTAAGCACCTATGTGATGGCTTATTAATAGTCTGAAGCTGGGAGATAGATATATGGAGTCACATTAAACTATTCTTTCTACCTTCATATAATTAAAAATTTTCACCAGTTTTTCACCAGCACAGTGGCTCAAGCCTAGCCTGTAATCTCAACACTTTGGGCAGGAGAATTGCTTGAGTCCAGCAGTTCAAGACCAGCCTGGGCAACATAGTGAGACCCTGTCTCTTAAAAAAAAAAAAAAAAAAAAAAAATCCAATAAAAAGTCACCCACAAAAAAGTGCCGGGCCCTGGCTAGGCACTGGGGTAGAACACCATGAGTAAAACACAGTTCCTATTCTTTTGAGGAGCATAATCCCATTTGTTATCATGGCAACAGCTTACAAAGCACTTTCTCAAATGTATTAACTGATGATCATCCTGTAAATACATATTACAATCCCACGTTGATGTGGAAGCCTCCTACTTTTTACTATGCCTTTTCTTCCTGGTCTTTCATGTTTTCTGTGATTAATCTAGAGAGGGTCAGATCCCTGTCAGCTGGGGGTGGGAGGGGTGGAGTGAGACCAGGATGAAAAGACCTTTATCCTGTGGGTGGAGGCCTAAATGGGGTTAGTTACAGGATATTTCAAACAATATCATCACAATCTTAAATGCCGTAGGCAAGCTTTTAAACACTTAGAGTAAGCCTTTCGCTTACAGATTCTTCCTTTGAATTCAGGGTGATTTCTTTATTTTTAGACAGTTAAATTGGGTCACAGAAAAAGAGCTCCTTTCCCAGAATTACACAGTAAAATAGCATAAAATGTTATTCCCTTCTACTCCCAGAATCTCATTCTGTGAAGTTCAACCATGAAAAGCAGGACTGATGCTTACAGCTAAATTTTGTTTCAAATCAGTTTGATCATCTACTCTGCAGAACGACCCAGGGAGCCGGTTCACCTCTGCAATGCTGTCTCCCTCAGCTCTCAGAGCCCACAGAATCTGTTCTGCTTCAGTTCTTAGAAGCCTCTACTAATTTTCCCCCATGTGGTTGTAAAGTCCTATTCATACATGCACTGTCCACTTCTTTACAAGTCAGCCCTGAAAAACTTCAGAGAGTTCAACCATACGAAATATACTCTTGGTTCTTTGTTGCCTAATTCTTTCTTTCTTTCTTTCTTTTTTTTTTTTTTTTTTTGAGACAGAGTTTCGCTCTTGTTACCCAGGCTGGAGTGCAATGGCGCCATCTCGGCTCACCGCAACCTCCGCCTCCTGGGTTCAGGCAATTCTCCTGCCTCAGCCTCCTGAGTAGCTGGTATTATAGGCACGCACCACCATGCCCAGCTAATTTTTTTTGTATTTTTTAGTAGAGACGGGGTTTCACCATGTTGACCAGGATGGTCTCGATCTCTTGACCTTGTGATCCACCCGCCTCGGCCTTCCAAAGTGCTGGGATTACAGGCTTGAGCCACCGCGCCCGGCTACCTAATTCTTAAGTGTGTAAAAAGCAGCATGAATTTTACGAGCAAAATTAGACTGTCAGAAACAAGCACTTGTCTATTATCCCCACTTCATCCACAATTACTTCATCTTCCCAGCCTCGTTTCCCTGTTTACATACAGCCTAGAATCTGGTGCCTCCTCCCTCCTCGCCAGGAAGTTGATACAGATCTTGATGTAAAAGCAGGGCCAAGGGCTCTCCAAGTTCTTTCAGAAACACAGCAAACAACTGTTTGCTTGTCAGAGGACTTACATGGGCCACTACAGTGTAGACAATACAATTTCCCAGAATGGAGGTGAGCAAAATAAAAGACCATGGACAGAGGAAAGAGGGCTGGAAGGAAGCCCCAGTTTTCCTCACCACCCCTAAAACTTTGTGGGGGAGGTACAGAGGCAGTCAGCCTGACTCACAGCCAGTGCTTCTGCTCCCCTGCCAAAGAGGGTTCAGAAGTGAAGAGCTGCTAGATTCCAAGGTTCCAGGCTGACAAAAGTAATGGGATGTATTCATCCGAGGACGGGCAGGCTTTCCTTGCAGCTCCGGCTCATCAGGGTTTAAGTCAACTTCATCACATTCGTGTTCTCATTGCTGAGAACCCTAGGAGCTGACAGTGGGTTGGGGACAAGAACCAGACTAGAAGACACCCTTAGAGCCCCAGGTAGTAGAACTGGCTCAAGATGCAGGCATCTGAGAAGAGGAAACAGATTTCCACGAGCGGCTCCAAGCATTTCTGTAAGCACCACCTGTCACGAGGAAAAAGCCCCCATTAGCCCTAAAACTAGCCCTCTCCACTTCCCAGCCTCCGAGAACGCCTAGTAATGAGAAGGACGACCAATGAAACATGGGCTGAAAGCATTACCTCATCAGGGTGAGCCCCCATTGGCTGCAAAGACTCTGGGCCAGGCTTGCTTGCTAGTAAATTAACCCTTTTGAGGAACATAGAACTCCACGTGGGGCCCCTTCCCTCCCCCACTGCTCCTTGTTTTCAAATTAGGAAAAGGGATCGATGGGGAACAATAGACCTTTCCCTAACATTTTTCTTAAGCATAGGTAGCTATATAATGGTTATGAGGAAGTTTGTATCGCCTCTCTTGAAAAAGTGCTCAGTGCCTTTTGAACCAAAATGGAGCCACCTGCAACAGATTGATAAATAAGGGTTAGGTAGGAAGGGACAGAGTGAATTATCAGTCGTTTTCTAAACCAACCATGGAATTGTCAGAGGAGCAAAGACCAAAAAGGATAATAAAAATTAAAAACACCTTGGGAAAGATTGCCAATAAATTGATCTTGGTTTCTGCAATTTTTTTTTTTTTTTTTAAATGCAGAGTTTCCCTCATGTTGCCCAGGCTGGAGTGCAATGTTACACTCTCTGCTCCCCGCAACCTCCACCTCCCAGGTTCAAGCAATTCTTCTGCCTCAGCCTCCCGAGTAGCTGGGAATACAGGCATGCGCCACCATGCCCGGCTAAGTTTTTGTATTTTTAGTGGAAATGAGGTTTCTCCATGTTGGTTGGGCTGGTCTCCAACTCCTGACCTTAGGTGATCTGCCCACCTCGGCCTCCCAAAGTACTGAGATTACATGTGTGAGCCATGGTGCCTGGCCTCTGCAACTTATTTTTTAAGGTTATCATCATAGCTACAGCCTCTATTTTTAATGCAAACTGCCAAAGATATGTTAATTTAAAAAAAAAAAAAGAAAAAAAAAAAGGCAGGCCTGACACCAAGGCTTATGCCTATAATCCCAACACTTTGGAAGGCTGAGGCGGGTGGATAACGAGGTCAGGAGTTCGAGACCAGCCTGACCAACATGGTAAAACCCTGTCTCTACTAAAAATACAAAAATTAGCCAGGTGTGCTGGCATGCACCTGTAATTCCAGCTACTCGGAAGGCTGAGGCAGGAGAATGGCTTGAGCCCAGGAGGCAGAGGTTGCAGTGAGCTGAGGTCGCACCATTGCACTCCAGCCTGGGCAAAAGAGATATATTCCCAGCATCTAACCTGGTTCCTGGTACTCAAAATATATGTTTTTTGGCTGGGCACAGTGGCTGATGCCTGTAAACCCAGCACTCTGGGAGGCTCAGGTGGGTGGATCACTTGAGGCCAGGTGTTCAAGATCAGCCTGGCCAACATGGTGAAACCCCATCTCTACTAAAATACAAAAATTAGCCAGGTATGATGGCGGGCACCTGTAATCCCAGCTACTTGGGAGGCTGAGGCAGGAGAAGCACTTGAACCTGGGAGACAGAGGTTGCAGTGAGCCAAGACCACGCCATTGCACTCCAGCCTGAGCAACAAGAGCAAAACTCCATCTCAAAATAATAATAATAATAATAATAATAATATCATTGTCTTTTTATTTTCAGCCAGGCTCAATGGCTCACACCTGTAACCCCAGCCCTTTGGATGGCCGAGGTGGGCAAATCACAAGGTCAAGAGATCAAAACCATCCTGGCCAACATGGTGAAAGCCCGTCTCTACTAAAAATACAAAAACAGGCCGGGCGCAGTGGCTCACGCCTGTAATCTCAGCACTTTGGGAGGCCGAGACAGGTGGATCACGAGGTCAAAAGATCGAGACCATCCTGGTCAACATGGTGAAACCCCGTCTCTACTAAAAATACAAAAATTAACTGGGCATGGTGGCGCACGCCTGTAGTCCCAGTTACTCGGGAGGCTGAGGCAGGAGAATTGCTTGAACCCAGGAGACGGAGGTTGCGGTGAGCCGAGATCGCGCCATTGCACTCCAGCCTGGGTAACAAGAGCGAAACTCCGTCTCAAAAAAAAAAAAAATACAAAAACTAGCTGGGTGTAGTGGTGGGCCTGTAGTCCCAGCTACTTGGGAGGCTGAGGCAGGAGAATTGCTTGAACCCAGGAGGCGGAGGTTGCAGTGAGCCAAGATCACACCACTGCACTCCAGCCTGGCACCTGGCGACACAGCAAGACTCTGTCTAAAAAGTAAATAAAAAATACAAGTTAAAATGAAAGATTTTTCATCTATTGAGTTGTAGACTAAAAGACCTCTGGTAAAACTTGCCCTAGAGAAAGGACTTAAAGATACTGATGCTTAGGATTCCCCAGTGAACTAGCTAGGAGCCTATCTTAACCCTCTGGAGTGAAGCACACTATTCAACAAGCCATATCCAGATACAAAGAGCTTTTTGGTTCCTCATTATTAAGCATGAATGAACAGCCAAGCATCCCTAGGCTTTTGACAAAAGGCTCTAACATTATAGATAAAAAGGAATTTAGAAGAAGAAATAAAATAGGAGACAACGGCCGGGCGCGGTGGCTTAAGCCTGTAATCCCAGCACTTTGGGAGGCCGAGGCGGGTGGATCACAAGGTCAAGAGATCGAGACCATCTTGGTCAACATGGTGAAACCCCGTCTCTACTAAAAATACAAAAAAAATAGCTGGGCATGGTGGTGCGTGCCTGTAATCCCAGCTACTCAGGAGGCTGAGGCAGGAGAATTGCCTGAACCCAGGAGGCGGAGGTTGCGGTGAGCCGAGATCGCGCCATTGCACTCCAGCCTGGGTAACAAGAGCGAAACTCTGTCTCAAAAAAAAAAAAAAAAAAAAAAAAAAAAAGGAGACAAAAGGTTTAAAAATCATATCCTTAGAGAGTTAAAAGAAGATATTGCAATCATGAAATAAGAACAGACTATTATGAAAAAGGAATATTCAGGCTGGGTGTGGTGGTTCACACCTGTAATCCCAGTACTTTGGGAGGCTGAGGCGGGCAGATCACCTGAGGTCTGGAGTTTGAGACCACCCTGGGCAATATGGCAAAACACCGTCTCTACTAAAAACACAAAACTTAGCCAGGTGTGGTGATGCAGTCTTGTAATCCCAGCTACTTGGGAGACTGAGGCTGGAGAATTGCTTGAACCTGGTAGGCAGAGGTTGCAGTGAGCTGAGATTTGTAACACTGCATTCCAGCCTGGGTGACAGAGTGAGACTCCATCTCAAAAAATAAAAATAAAAAAATAAAGGAATATTCAGAGAGTAAGGGAAAAGGAAGGCTTAGGTATTAAGTATTTGATACAGAAATTTTTAGAAATTCAACCTAAGGATGGGAAGATAAAATTGAGAAACTCTCCTAAACAACAGAACAAAAAAATGGAAAACAGGAAATAAAAGATAAGAAAATGAGAAAAATTGGTGTAGGAGGTCCAACATCCCCTAACCCTTACACACCCAGAAATAACTGTAGAAAAAGAAAACATAGAGCCAGGCACGGTGGCTCACACTTGTGATCCCAGCACTTTGGGAGGCTGAGGCAGGCGGATCATGAGGTCAGGAGTTTGAGACCAGTCTGGCCAACATAGTAAAACCCCATCTCTATTAAAAATACAAAAATTAGCTGGATGTGGTGGTGTGCATCTGTAATCCCAGCTACTCGGGAGGCTGAGGCAGAAGAATTGTGTGAACCCGGGAGGTGGAGGTTGCAGTGAGCTGAGATGGTGCCACTGCACTCCAGCCCAGCAGACAGTGCAAGGCTCCGTTTCAAAAAAAGAGAAAGAAGGCCGGGTGCGGTGGCTCAAGCCTGTAATCCCAGCACTTTGGGAGGCCGAGGCGGGTGGATCACGAGGTCAAGAGATCGAAACCATCCTGGTCAACATGGTGAAACCCCGTCTCTACTAAAAATAGAAAAAATTAGCTGGGCATGGTGGCGCGTGCCTGTAATCCCAGCTACTCAGGAGGCTGAGGCAGGAGAATTGCTTGAACCCAGGAGGCGGAGGTTGCAGTGAGCCGAGATTGTGCCATTGCACTCCAGCCTGGGTAACAAGAGTGAAACTCCGTCTCAAAAAAAAAAAAAAAAAAAAGAGAAAGAAAAAGAGAACATAGAAAATTAAGGCCAGGCACTGTGGCTCATCCCTGTAATCACAGCACTTTGGAAAGCCAAGGCAGGTAGATCACTTGAGGTCAGGAGTTTGAGACCAGCCTGGCCAACATGGTGAAATCCTGTCTCTACTAAAAATACAAAAAATTAGGCAGGCATGGTGGTGCGCGCCTGTAATCCCAGCTACTGAGGAGGCTGAGGCAAGAGAATCACTTGAACCCAGGAGGCGGAGGTTGCAGTGAGCTGAGATCATGCCATTGTACTCCAGCCTGGGCGACAGAGCAAGACTCCATGTAGATTTTTTTTTTTTAATTTAGGCCGGGCGCGGTGGCTCAAGCCTGTAATCCCAGGACTTTGGGAGGCTGAGGCGGGTGGATCACGAGGTCAAGAGATCAAGACCATCCTTGGTCAACATGGTGAAACCCCGTCTCTACTAAAAATACAAAAAATTAGCTGGACATGGTGGCACGTGCCTGTAATCCCAGCCACTCAGGAGGCCGAGGCAGGAGAATTTCCTGAACCCAGGAGGCGGAGGTTGCAGTGAGCCGAGATCACGCCACTGCACTCCAGCCTGGGTAACAAGAGTGAAACTCGATCTCAAAAAAAAAAATAAAAAAATTTAATTCACGGTTGTTACCAAAAAAATTCATAAAACATGGAAATATGTAATGTAAAAAATGAGAGTCTCTCATCCAACTTGGCCTTTGAAAGTCTTGGCCCCCAAAGTGCTGGGATTATAGACGTGAGCCACCACGCCTGACCTATGCTTTTTTAAAAAGCGTTTTGTGTGTGTGTGCACATTCAAATATGTGTTACTTGGTTAATAGACAATTTTTTCTTTTTTTTTTTACATTAAGTATTTTTAAAAATTTATTTATTTAACTTTATATCTGGCATTTCTCCCCATGTTATCCCTCCCCATCAAACTGCCCTCAGTGTGTGATGCTCCTCTCCCTGAGCCCACGTGTTCTCATTGTTCAACACCCACCTATGAGTGAGAACATGCAGTGTTTGGCTTTCTGTTCTTGTGTCAGTTTGCTGAGAATGATGGTTTCCAGATTCATCCATGTCCCTACAAAGGACATGAACTCATTGTTTTTTATGGCTGCATAGTATTCCATGATGTATGTATACCACATTTTCTTTGTCCAGTCTATCATTGATGGGCATTGGGTTGGTTCCAGGTCTTTGCTATTGTACACAGGACTGCAATGAACATACGTGTGCATGTGTCTTTAAAGTAGAACGATTTATAGTTCTGTGGGTATATGCCCAGTAATGGGATTGCTGGATCAAATGGAATTTCTTTATCTAGATCCTTGAGAAATCACCACACTGTCTTCCACAGTGGTTGAACTAATTTACACTCCCACCAACTGTGTAAGAGTGTTCCTATTTCTCCACATCCTCTCCAGCATCTGTTGTCTCCAGAGTTTTTAATGATCACCATTTTAACTGACGTGAGATGAGATCTCAATGTGGTTTTGATTTGCATTTCTCTAATGACCAGCGATAATGAGCATTTTTTCATATGTTTGTTGGCCTCATATGTGTCTTCTTTTGAAAAGTGTCTGTTGGCCGGGCACGGTGGCTCACACCTGTAATCCCAGCACTTTGGGAGGCTGAGGCAGGTGGATCAAGAGGTCAGGAGTTCAAGACCAGCCTGACCAACATGGTGAAACCCAGTCTCAAAAAAATAAATAAATAATTTTTAAAAAAAGAAGAAAAGAAAAGTGTATATACGTCACTCACTTTTGAATGGGGTTGTTTGGTTTTTTTCTTGTATATCTGTTTTAGTTCTTTGTAGATTCTGGTTATTAGCCCTTTGTCTGATGGGTAGATTGCAAATTCGCTCTAATGATGGTTATTTTTGCTGTACAGAAGCTCTGAATTTTAATTAGATCCCGTTTGTCTATCTTGGCTTTTACTGCCATAGCTTTTGGTGTTTTAGGCATAAGTCCTTGCCTATGCCTATGTCCTGGATGATTTTGCCTAGGTTTTCTTCTAGTGTTTTTATGGTGTTAGGTTTTATGTTTAAATCTCTAATCCATCTGGAGTTAATTTTCATGTAAGGTGACAGGTAGGGGTCCAGTCTCTGCTTTCTGCACATTGCTAGCCAGTTTTCCCAACACCATTTATTAAACATGGAGTCCTTTCTCCATTGCTTGTTTTTGCCGGGTTTGTCAACAATCAGATTGTTGTAGATGTGTGGTGTTTCTTCTGGGGCCTCTGTTCTGTTCCATTGGACTATGTCTCTGTTTTGGTACCAGTACCATTCTGTCTTGATTACTGTAGCCTTGTAGTATAATTTGAAGTCCGGCAGTGTGATGCCTCCGGCTTTGTTCTTTTTGCTTAGGATTGTCTTGGCTATGTGGGCTCTCTTGTTGATTCCATACGAAGTTTAAAGTGGTTTTTTCCAGTTCTGCAAAGAAGGTCATTGGTAGCTTGATGGGGATAGCATTGAATCTATAGATTACTGTGGGCAGTATAGCCATTTTCACTATATTAATTCTTCCTAACCATGAGCATGGAATGCTTTTCCATCTGTTTGTGTCCTCTCTTATTTCATCAAGCAGTGGTTTGTAGTTCTCCTTTACATCTTTTGTTAGTTGTATTCCTAGGTATTTTATTCTCTTTGTAGCAATTGTGAATGGTAGTTTGCTCTTGATTTGGCTCTCTGTTATTGGTATATAGGAATGCTTGTGATTTCTGCACATTGATTTTGTATCCTGAGACTTTGCTGAAGTTGCTTATCAGTTTCAGGAGATTTTGGGCTGAGAAGATGGGGTCTTCTAAATATACGATCATGTCGTCTGCAAATAGAGACAGTTTGACTTCCTCCTTTACTAATTGAATATGCTTTATTTCTTTTTCTTGCCTGATTGCTCTGGCTAGAACTTCTTTTTGGGTGTGGGGAGGTGTCGAGCTGTTTATTTCAAGGAGAGGGCAGGGGAGGGGGCTTAGTCTTTATTGGCAGTGGCTTTCCTCATGGCGGCCAGGACGTTGCTCAGCTCCTCCCACTTCCTCTTGGTGTGGATGTGTGTCCCTACCCTTTTCTTGATGAACCTGAGGGTCCGTTTGTCCTTGGAGACCTTCAGTAATTCCATGGCGCGCCGCTCGTACGGGGCAAAGCCACACACCTCCCGGATCATGTCCTGCACGAACTTGGTGTGTTTGGTCAGATGCCTGCGGCAGCGGCTGTGCCTAGACTTGCTGACGTTCTTGCTTACTTGTGGCCCTTGTTGAGGCCCATAGCCATAGAATAGCGAAGAGCCATGGCTGCTACTCTTCAATGGCAACCGTGGTGGAAGGCGATAGACAACTTTTTCAATTATATTTTACATCCATAAGCATAGTGCAAATTTTTCAAAGACAAAGATCCCTTTACAAGCTCTACAGTTCAGTGCCAACAACTAAGCTGGCTATCCATTAGCCAGGTACTGGATAATGGCTAAAATTCCGGTACTGAACCCACATTCTGGCAACAATAGCCTGTTGTACCACTCACTGCCGGCAGATGGCAGATCTTCACCAGAAGTCCTTTTTTTTTTTTTTTGAGACGGAGTTTTTTGCTCTTGTTACCCAGGCTGGAGTGCAATGGCTCGATCTCGGCTCACCGCAACCTCCGCCTCCTGGGTTCAGGCAATTCTCCTGCCTCAGCCTCCTGAGTAGGTGGGATTACAGGCACGTGCCACCATGCCCAGCTAATTTTTTGTATTTTTAGTTGAGACAGGGTTTCACTATGTTGACCGGGATGGTCTCGATCTCTTGACCTCGTGATCCACCCGCCTCGGCCTCCCAAAGTGTTGGGATTACAGGCTTGAGCCACCGCGCCCGGCCCAGAATGAGAACTTCTACAGGATAAAAATATCTCCTAATTCATCTTGAACTCATAAGTATTGAATAATGGCCTGAACTGAGTAGGTAAATCTTTTTGGAATAAATGAATGGATGGATGCATATTTCTCTGAAAACTTGTAAAATCCTGCAACCAGTTCCAAACGTTCTTCTTTGACAATTAATTAAGAAACGTTGAGAACTTCTATGTCCTATCCAGAGATGAATAGGACAGAGATGGAGGTTTAAAACAATGAGGGAATAAAAAATAAGAGGCTTTAGCCAATTCGAACCTTGTATTGAGTGAGCCCCTCCAACTCTAACACTTCCTAGGCTAATGGTGAAGACGGAGCCTCTGGCATTTGGGTACTTCAGTCTGATGGGAGAAACAGGTCCCTATCCTTAGGTGATTGCTGTGTGGCTGGGATTGGCAGGGCCCAGCCTTAGGCAGCTTCCAGACTGATGAAGGAAACATACTTTTCAACACAAAACAGATCTAGTCATGGCTTCCAGACTGATCCCCCGCTCCCCACTCAATGTGCCCGTGTCCTTACAGGCCCATGCAACCAACAGACCACCAACTGCTCCCATTTTCACATAGGAGGACCTTATTTCCCTGCCCACACCCGGAACCCTGAAGCTAAAAAGGAAAACTAAAGTATTCCAATTTTTTCCCAGAGCATATTGTTGGGGCAACTTGGTAAGTCACTGAGGCTAAATTGAAGGGGCAAAAGGGAGGGTCAGGAGCTCAAGCAGCTGTGGCATTTGGACTGGGAGTCAAGGATCCCCAGGGGGTTAGAAGCTTCCAAGGAGGAGGGGTGGAGACCAGGGCGGAAAATCCCTAAACTCTGCTCCCTGTCACAGCTCAGAAGAATATGCATGGAGACTCATTCTCCCCCTGGCCCGATCCTTTATCTAATTAGCAGAGAAGTGTAAAAAGTCAGAAATCCTATCTCTTTGTCTTTTGACATTCTCCAGTCACCTCCGCCCCCTCACTACTCCCTCTCAACTCTTCTGCAACTTGCTCCGACAGTCTCATCAGCCCCTGTAGGCTCAGGGGAAAGGCCCTGCAAGGAGCCTGGGAAAGAAATGTTTTGGGAAGTTCAGTGAAAGAACTTTTAGAAAGAAACAATGGCCTAGGAGGCATACTTCCGCTGTTGGGTGACCAGCTATCCGGTTTGCTCAAGACTCTCCAGGCTTTAACATTGAAAGCCCCAAACTATAGGAGACTTCTTAGTCCTGAGCAAACCAGGATGGTGGAATCCAGGCTCTCTTGGCCCCAAATCACTGTGTAACCCTAAATAAGCTCTCTAGGGGTCTCAGGTGCCTCCTTGTCAAATGGGACTCTCTAGCTCAGACACTCTAAGGTTCCATGAATGGCCTCTGAATTTCCTGAAGCTGGGCACAGCAAGGGTGACGCTGGTATGTCCTTTATTAATTATAGTCCTCAGTGCTTCCCCAGCCTCCTAGAATCTCATCATTCTGGAACATTAGTGGTGGAAAGGGCCTTCAGGATTACCTGGTAATACCTTTCCAGAGGTGCAAATGCCTATTCCTCGTATCTATTTACATGTTCTACTTGACATTATACATAGATACATACCTTATCTCCTGCACCCGAGCCAGTTGCTAATCATTTATCAGCATACCAGGGCTTCAGAGATACTACTATTCAATCTATCTTGTCATAGGCTCATCTGTCCACACTGTCACCTTCTGCTCTAGGCTTCAGCTCTAGATTTCCATTCCTGCATGAGAGAAACCAAAAGTTGGCTTCTCATTACTTAAAAGCTAATGAGGCTGGGAGTGGTGGCTCATGCCTGTAATCCCGGCACTTTAGGAGGCAGGCAGATCATTTGAGAGCAAGAGTTCAAGACCAGCCTGGCCAACACCGTGAAACCCTGTCTCTATTAAAAATACAAAAATTAGCCTGGACACGGTGGCTCAAGCCTGTAATCCCAGCACTTTGGGAGGCTGAGGCGGGTGGATCACAAGGTCAAGAAATCGAGACCATTCTGGTCAACATGGTGAAACCCCGTCTCTACTAAAAATACAAAAAATTAGCTGGGCATGGTGGCGCGTACCTGTAATCCCAGCTACTCAGGAGGCTGAGGCAGGAGAATTGCCTGAAACCAGGAGGCAGAGGTTGCAGTGAGCCGAGATCGCGCCATTGCACTCCAGCCTGGGTAACAAGAGCAAAACTCCGTCTCAGAAAAGCAAAAAACAAAAACAAAAAAATAAAATAAAAATACAAAAATTACCCAGGCATGGTGGTATGCACCTGTAATCCCAGCTACTTGGGAAGCTGAGGCAGGAGAATCGCTTGAACCTGGGAAGCAGAGGTTGCAGTGAGCCGAGATCGTGCCACTGCACTCCAGCTTGGGCGACAGAGACTCCATCTAAAAAAAACTTAAAAAGCTAATGAGACAATAACGTTGGGATTAAGGAAATTGATGCACAAGTGGACTGGAAATGATTTGCAGACTTGATGTGGAATGCTTCTCACTATTCTCTCCAGGAAACCTCTGTCTGCAGTGAAAAATTTAGTCAGTCCCATATAGGGGTCTTACGTAGATATACCCCAAAGGACTCTGAAGAAGGCATTGGTTGTCCTCCAGGTATCCATCTTAAAGGCCCATTTAATGGTCAACTGCAAGATTTAAAAATATCTAAGATAATTCTTGCCAGGCACAGTGGCTCATGTCTGTAATACCAGCACTTTGGGAGGCCGAGTTGGGTGAATCCCTTGAGGCCAGGAGTTGGAGACCAGCCTGGCCAACATGGTGAAACCCCCTCTCTACTAAAAGTACAAAAATTAGCCAAGTGTGGAGGCAGGCACCTGTACTCCCAGCTACTTGGGTGGCTGAGGCATAAGAATCACTAGAATCCAGGAGGCAGAGGTTATGGTGAGCTGAGATTGCAGCACTGAACGCTAGCCTGGGTGACAGAGTGAGACTCCTTCTCAAAAACGAACAAACAAAAGATAATTCGAATGCTCCCAACTGAAGAGATGAGATTTCTGGCCTACAATCACCTCTGGGATTAATAAACTCTGTAAATTTGTTGTTGTTGTTTTGTTTTGAGACAGAGTCTCACTCTGTTACCCAGGCTGGAGCACAGTGGTATAGTCTTGGCTCAATGCAACCTCTGCTTCCAGGGTTCAGGTGATTCTCGTGCCTCAGCCTCATGAGTAGCTGGGATTACAGGTGTGAGCCACTATGCCCAGCTAATTTTTGTATTTTTAGTAGAGACAGGGTTTCATTATGTTGGCCAGGCTGGTCTCAAACTCCTAAATTCAGATGATTTGCCTGCCTCTGCCTCCCAAAGTGCTGGGATTACAGGAGTGAACCCTAGCCCAAGGCTGTAAATTTTAAAGTTAGGATTACAACATGTAAGAGAGTTGGAAGCTGGCATGGTGGTTCACACCTGTAATCCCAGAACTTTGGGAGGCTGAAGCAGGTGGATCACAAGTTCAGGAGATCGAGACCAGTCTGGCCAATATGGTGAAACCCCGTCTACTAAAAATACAAAAATCAGCCAGGTGTGGTGACTGTCTGTAGTTCCTACTATTTGGGAGGCTGAGGCAGTAGAATCACTTGAACCCGGGAGGCAGAGTTTGCAGTGAGCCAAAATTGCACCACTGCACTCCAGCCTGGGCGACAGAGTGAGACTCTGTCTCAAGAAAAAAAGAAAAAGAAAAAACCAGCACTTTGGGAGACCGAGGCAGGAGGATCACAAGGTCGAGAGATCGAGACCATCCTGGTAAACATGGTGAAACCCCGTCTCTACTAAAAATACAAAAAATTAGCTGGGCATGGTGGCGCGTGCCTGTAATCCCAGCTACTCAGGAGGCTGAGGCAGGAGAATTGCCTGAACCCAGGAGGCAGAGGTTGCGGTGAGCCGAGATCACGCCATTGCACTCCAGCCTGGGTAACAAGAGCAAAAAAACCCTGTCTCAAAAAAAAAAAAAAAAAAAAAAAGAGAGAGAGAGAGAGTTGGGAAAGTAATTTTTTAAGAGACAGGGTCTCATTCTGTCACCCAGGCTAGAGTACAGTGGCATGATCATGGCTCACTGTAGCCTCAAACTCCAGGGCTCAGGCGATCCTCCCACCTAAGCCTCTCAAAAGGCTGAGATTATAGGTGTGAGCTCCATGCCCAGCCCAGCTGGGAAAGTCTTCAGTGGGCATTCAGCCTTCAACATTTTCCCCATTCTCTCATTTTATAGATGAGGCCAGCATGGTGGCTCACACCTGTATCCCAGGACTTTGAGAGGCTGAGGCAGGCGGATCATGAGGTCAGATCAAGATCATCCTGGCCATCTGGTCTCTACTAAAACACAAAAAATTAGTCGAGCATGGTGGCAAGCGCATGTAGTCCCAGCTACTCAGAGGCTGAGGCAGGGGAATCGCTTGAACCCAGGAGACGGAGGTTGCAGTGAGCCAAGATCTCGCCATTGTACTCTAGTCTGGTCATGGAGCAAGACTCTGTCTCAAAAAAAAAAAAAGAATCTGAGTTCAGACAGTGATGAATAGTTTGCCCATGATCATACCATAAATTAGCAGCCAAAGCCCAGGGCTCCTGATACCTGGAGCAGAGGCCTCTCTATATAAATTCTCACTTCCATTTAGAGAAACTGTATGATCTTTATAGAATCTGAGCAGAAGCAAGGACAGTTTGCACACAAAAAAAAACTATCTTCAAAATAAAAGAGTATTTTTTGTAGAGTACCAACTAAATGCCAGGTACAGTGGGGGACACAGAAGCATAAGACCCAATCACATACACACAAGAAGTGAATGCCGAGTTATTCCTAAAACTCTTTCAAGGTGGCAGGGGACTTCCTCAGAGCTATCACCAACCCTGTTCTGACCCCACAGTGCGTGCCATGGAAATTAACCCTGCCGTCTTAAGAAGTGAAAGTTAAATTAGATTCTTTTTTTTTTTTTGAGACGGAGTTTCACTCTTGTTACCCAGGCTGGAGTGCAATGGCGCGATCTCGGCTCACCGCAACCTCCGCCTCCTGGGTTCAGGCAATTCTCCTGCCTCAGCCTCCTGAGTAGCTGGGATTACAGGCACGCGCCACCATGCCCAGCTAATTTTTTTTGTATTTTTAGTAGAGACGGGGTTTCACCATGTTGACCAGGATGGTCTCGATCTCTTGACCTCGTGATCCACCCGCCTCGGCCTCCCAAAGTGCTGGGATTACAGGCTTGAGCCAATGCGCCCGGCTTTAAATTAGATTCTTGACTGGGAAAGTAGGAGACAGAGAAAAGATGGCTGAGGCTCAGTTGGCTTTTCTCACGTGACTCAAATCTGGGACACCTATTTTCCCCAAGCAGAGAAGCCCACAAGCAATCAAAGCAGCAGAGCTTGCTGAGGCTGGGAGGCAGAGCTTTAGTCCATTAGGACTTTTTGTCCTCATCCTTCCAGAGAAATGAAACAAAAAACCACATATAAAATAGGAGCACAAATTTCCTCTTAGGTTTTAGCATATCTAAAATTGCTCCAAGTTGCTATAAAAATTTCTAAGGCCGGGCGCGGTGGCTCAAGCCTGTAATCCCAGCACTTTGGGAGGCCGAGGCGGGTGGATCACAAGGTCAAGAGATCAAGACCATGGTCAACATGGTGAAAACCCGTCTCTACCAAAAATACAAAAAATTGGCTGGGCATGGCGGCGCGTGTCTGTAATCCCAGTTACTCAGGAGGCTGAGGCAGGAGAATTGCCTGAACCCAGGAGGCGGAGGTGTGGTGAGCCGAGATCGCGCCATTGCACTCTAGCCTGGGTAACAAGAGCGAAACTCCATATCAAAAAAAAAAGAAAAAAAAAATTTCTAAACACTTCTATTCTCACAATTATCTTATTTCAGAAGGACAACAATCAGTTTGTAGACCGATGCCAATCCTGGCCCATACTTGGAATGAACTGCCCTGAAGACATCTGGGGACTCTTTGGCCCCTAGAAATCCTTTGGTAGAGGGATCTCTGAGCTCCACTTCCTACCCAAACCAGGTCCAGGGTGCTGGGAAGTGATCTGGATGCTGTGATGGTCACAGGATAGAATCCGAACTGTGACTGTCCATCTATACTTTCCTCTGAACTTCCCTTTTTTTCTTCTTCTTATTTATTTATTTATTCTCCTCCTCATCCCTGGCCTCCTCCTCTGAACTTCTCTAGTCTTCCTTCCCCAGCTGTAGGAAAGAGCTTCACCAACAAATAAAGACTTCCACCCCTTTATTCTAGTCCCCAACCATATCCAATGGTACCCACTAGGATCACAGACAGGTTCTTTCATTCATTCATCCAGGCACCTTCCTAAGCACTAAGAACCCAAAGTGAACCTAAAAGACAGATTCCTGGCTGGGTGCGGTGGCTCACGTCTATAATCCCAGCACTCTGGGAGGTCGAGGCAGGTGGATCACCTAAAGTAAGGAGTTTCAGGCCAGCCTGGCCAACATAGTGAAACCTCATCTCTACTAAAAATACAAAATTATCCAGCATGGTGGTTCATGCCTGTAATCCCAGCTACTGGGGAGGCTGAAGTAGGAGAATTGCTTGAACATGGGAGGCAGAGGTTGCAGTGAGCTGAGATCGCACATTTGCACTCCAGCCTGGGCAACAAGAGCAAACTCTGTCTCAAAAAAAATAAATAAAAGACAGATTTCTGCCTAAGAAGCTGATGTCCTAGTAACAAAATGGTATCAGAAAGAAAGGCTTCAGTGGTTTACACCTGTAATCCCAGCATTTTGGGAGGCCAAGATGGGCAGATCACTTGAGCCCAGGAGTTCAAGACCAGGCTGGCCAACATGGCAAAACCCCTTCTCTATTAAAAATACAAAAATTAGCCAGACACAGTGGCCCATGCCTGTAATCCCAGCACTCTGGGAGGCCGAGGCAGGCAGATCACGAGGTCAAGAGATCAAGACCATACTGGCCAACATGTTAAAACCCTGTCTCTACTAAAAATACAAAAATTAGCTGGGTATGGTGGCATGCACCTGTAGTCCCAGCTACTTGGGAGGCTGAGGCAGGAGAATCACTTGAACCTGGGGGCGGAGGTTGCAATGAGCCAAGATTGTGCCACTGCACTCCAGCCTGGAGACAGAGCAAGACTCCATCTCAAAAAAAAAAAAAAAAATTACCCAGGTGTGGTGGCGTGCACCTGTAGACTCAGATACTTGGGAGGCTGAGGCAGGAGAATCCCTTGAACCCAGGAGGCAGAGCTTGCAGTGAACTGAGATCACACCACTGTACTCTAGCCTGGGCAACAGAGTTAAGACTCTGTCTTAAAAAAAAAAAAAGATAAAGAAACGAAAAGAAAGAAAGAAAGGCATCAGTCTTCCCAAATACAGCTCTGGGTGGCCCAAAGGTTGGTTCTCAGATATATCAGAAATCAACTAATTGGAGATCTAACCCTCAGATATAAAAGGATTAGTTTGTGGGCTGGGCACAGTGGCCCATGCCTGTAATCCCAGCACTTTGGGAAGCCAAGGCAGGCAGATCATGAGGTCAAGAGATCAAGAACATCCTGGCCAACATGGTGAAACCCAGTCTCTACTAAAAATACACACACAAAAAAAAAATAGCTGGGCATGGTGGCACACGCCTGAAGCCCCAGCTACTTGGGAGGCTGAGGAAGGAGAATCACTTGAACCTGGGGGCGGAGGTTGCAGTGAGCCAAGATTGTGCCACTGCACTCCAGCCTGGCAACAGAGTGAGAATCCATCTCAAAAAAAAAAAAAAGGATAGATTTGCTAGGAATGAAGGAAATTTACCAGCATTTACTTTGCTAGAATGTGGTGGAAGGGACTGATAGAGAGATGAACTCTGAAGTGTCCCTGCTCCATAGTCCCACAGTTCCATCACCTCACAGCCTGGAAGGGAGTGGGAGGGGTGGTGCACTCACTGATTTGGGTAAATGAGTAGGTGGGGGCCCCAAATGGCATTGCTTTATGACTATTAACAGCTTGGGGAGGAGGCAGGGCAGAGAGTGGAGGCTCACTGACAGATGAGGACACTATAACTCCAAGAATAGGTGACCTGCCTTCAGGGTTAAGGACTCAGCCTGCTGTGGCCTACATGATTCTGAGAAATGGGCCAAAGAAGCAGGAAGAGACAAAATTGACATAAAGAATAAAGAAAGCTCAAGGGTAGAAGAAAAGCTTCAGCCTCTCTCTGTCTGGGAGGGAAGGGCTGGAGGGGCTGGGCAGGGCGGGGCTTTCTTCGAAAACTGAGTCCCTCCTCCCTGATTCCCCCATTGGATCAGTGGCTCCTGCAGCCCTGCCAGTGAGAAACAAATGAGAAGAGCTGCTGATTTTCCCCCTTGGCCATTCAGAATTTTCTCACATAAATACTGAGGAAGACTCTGCCCTCTCCTCATTTCTCTGGACTTGGCCCTGAGCTGGACCTGGTCCACTGGGGTAGGCAGGGTGATGGGGAACCTGTTTGTGCTCTGGGCAGCTGTGGGCATAAGCTGTGCCACATTCAGTGCCTCTGCCTGGTAAGTCCTTTCCCACCCTCATTCCAAGCCCCCACTGCCTCATCCCCATTTGCCTCTGCCTCACTTTTTCTCTTTTCGGTAGGTCAGTGAACAATTTCCTGATAACAGGTCCCAAGGTAGGATGATCTCCGGCTTCCTTTACCCACTGAGGGCCCTAAGGGGACTCTTCTGGAGAAAGAAGGGAGGGGGCAGTGCCAGACAGCCTCACCCAGAGGAACCCATAGTTGATTCTCAATGGAGAGCTGGCCCATCTGAGTCCTGCCTGTTCCCCCCATCCTAGATGGCCCACACCAGGCAGAAGCTCACAGCCCTTTTCCCTTTGCCAGGCTTATCTGACCTACACAACTAGTGTGGCCTTGGGTGCCCAGAGTGGCATCGAGGAGTGCAAGTTCCAGTTTGCCTGGGAACGCTGGAACTGCCCTGAAAATGCTCTCCAGCTCTCCACCCACAACAGGCTGAGAAGTGGTAAGTTTGTGCGGGACTCACCTGTGCAAGGGGCATATCTGTGAATGGAGAGGGGCTTGCAGTATGTGTGTATGTGTGACATGTGTTGCATAGTGAAATGAAAATGCTGCCGGTGACCTGCTGACCTGCCTTTCTTTGCTGTGTGACCTTGAGTAAATTACTTCCCCCTCTCAACCCCAGATTTGTCATTTGGGTCAGTAAGGCTAGTTCTGTGTAGTTCATCAGAAGTATCCTATGGGTTGAATGAGGTGGATATGAGATGTCTCTATTTATGAGATAAATGTAGGAAATTATTATTTTTTTTTTTTTTTGAGACGGAGTCTTGCTCTTATTGCCCAGGCTAGAGTGCAATGGCATGATCTCAGCTCACTGCAACCTCCACCTCCTGAGTTCAAGCGATTCTCCTGCCTCAGCCTCCTGAGTATCTGGGATTACAGCCATACATCACGCCCAGCTAATTTTTGTGTTTGTAGTAGAGAAGGGGTTTCACCATGTTGGCCAGGCTGGTCTTGAACTCCTGACTTCAGGTGATCCACCCATCTCAGCCTCCCAAAGTACTGGGAATTACAGGCATGAGCCACTGTGCCCAGAGGAAATTACTCTATTTTTTTTTTTTTAAGACGGGGTTTCATCATGTTGGCCAGGATGGTCTTGATCTCCTGACCTCGTGATCCGCCCGCCTCGGCCTCCCAAAGTGCTAGGATTACAGGCATGAGTCACCATGCCCGGTGAAATTACTCTATTTTTTAAATGCATGCCTATATTTATGTGTTTGTACACCCTGATCTTGCACTGAGTTGCATGAAATAAAAATGGGGAAAGGGCTTTGTGTTTGCAGCCTCTGAGGAAGTTTCACGTGGCTAACTGCCATAAAATCCCAACAACAGAAAAGCTGAGATGTCACATTGAGCTGGGCCTCAGGTGGGGTGTGTGTGTGTGTATATGTGTGTACCCATGTAGCCACTGTATGCCATAGTTTGCATGTCATTTTGAAGATAATATTCACCTGAGAATAGTTAGGGGAAAGAGTTTCGCTCTTTTTTTTTTTTTTTTTTTTTTGAGACGGAGTTTCGCTCTTGTTGCCCAGGCTGGAGTGCAATGGCGCGATCTCGGCTCACGGCAACCTCCGCCTCCTGGGTTCAGGCAATTCTCCTGCCTCAGCCTCCTGAGTAGCTGGTATTACAGGCACACGCCACCATGCCCAGCTAATTTTTAGTATTTTTAGTAGAGACGGGGTTTCACCATGTTGACCAGGATGGTCTCGATTTCTTGACTTCGTGATCCACCCGCCTCGGCCTCCCAAAGTGCTGGGATTACAGGCTTGAGCCACCGCGCCCGGCTAGTTAGGGGAAAGAGAATAAAGAAGAGGGAGAAAGTGGCCAAGCATGGGCTGGGATCATGCCTATAATCCCAGCTCTTTGGGAGGCTAAGGCAGGAGGACTGCTTGAGTTCAGGAGTTCGAGATCAGCCTGGGCAACAGAGCAAGACCTTGTCTCTACTAAATAAAAGTAAAAAAATTAGCTGGCATAGTAGCACGTGCCTGTAGTCCCAGCAACCTGGAAGGCTGAGGTGAGAGGATTGTTGGAACCCAGGAGTTCAAGGGCACAGTGAGCTATAATCACACCACTACACTCCTGTCTGGGTGACAGAGCAAGACCTTGTCTCAAAAAAACAACAAAAAAAGAAGAGGATAGAAGGAACTATCTCCCTGTGGGGTATAAGATAGAATAGGGTATACAATAGGGAGTATGTAGAAATGAAATGTGACAATTTTATAAAAACTTTAGTAAGATTTAAAAAATACAAATAAAATAAAACAACAAAAAAAAACTTTAGTAAGATAAGAGCTCAGGCCGGGCGCGGTGGCTCAGCCTGTAATCCCAGCACTTTGGGAGGCCGAGGCGGGTGGATCACGAGGTCGAGAGATCGAGACCATCCTGGTCAACATAGTGAAACCCCGTCTCTACTGAAAATACAAAAAATTAGCCGGGCGCGGTGGCTCAAGCCTGTAATCCCAGCACTTTGGGAGGCCGAGGCGGGTGGATCACGAGGTCAAGAGATCAAGACCAGCCTGGTCAACATGGTGAAACCCCGCCTCTACTAAAAATACAAAAAAGTAGCTGGGCATGGTGGCACATGCCTGTAATCCGAGCTACTCAGGAGGCTGAGGCAGGAGAATTGCCTGAACCCAGGAGGCGGAGGTTGCGGTGAGCTGAGATCGCGCCATTGCACTCCAGCCTGGGTAACAAGAGCGAAACTCCATCTCAAAAAAAAAAAAAAAAAAAAAGAAAGAAAATACAAAAAATTAGCTGGGCATGGTGGCGCATGCCTGTAATCCCAGCTACTTAGGAGGCTGAGGCAGGAGAATTGCCTGAACCCAGGAGGCAGAGGTTGCGGTGAGCCGAGATCGCGCCATTGCACTCCAGCCTGGGTAACAAGAGCAAAACTCCGTCTCAAAAAAAAAAAAAAAAAAAAAAAGATAAGAGCTCAGCAAGTGGCAGTCATGATCATTATGATTATTACATGGCCCAAGCTTCCCAGTCAGAAAGCAGAAAAGGTCCTTCCACCTCTCCTAAGCCAGCCTCAGGCCCTGCATCTCACTGCCTAACGACTAGCAGCAGTGGCTAGTGGACAGAGGTCAAGGCTGGACTCGAAGGGAGCAGGGTCCTGATCCCAACGCTGCAACTAGAAAGTGGTCTCGTTCTCATCAATCTTTTTTTTTTTTTTTTTTTTTTTTTTTTGAGATAGGGTTTCACTCTGTCACCCATGCTGGAATGCAGTGGCATGATCTCGCATAACTGCATCCCAGGCTCAACCAATTCTCAAGCCTCAGCCTCCTGAGTAGCTGGGACTATAGGCATGCATCCCCATGCCTGGCTAATTTTTATATTTTTTTGTAGTTATAGAGACGGAGTTTCGCCAGGTTGCCCAGGCTGGTCTTGAATTCCTGGGCTCAAGTGATCTGCCCATCTCAGCTTCCCAAAGTGCTGGGATTATGTTGGTCTCATCATTCAATCTCTGGTTTTTACTTTCCCTATTGATAATATAAGGATGTTCATTCCTGCCTGGATAAAGTAAGGAGGCTGGAAAGATATGCATTGTTCTTTCAAATTTAGAAGTGCATTGGCTAGATGCAGTAGCTCACACCTGTAATTCCAACTTTGAGAGGCTGAGGCAGAAGGATTGCTTGCACCCAGGAGTTCAACTCAAGCCTGGGCAACATAGTGAGACCCTATTTCTTTCTTTTTTTTTTTTGAGATGGAGTTTCACTTTTGTTACCCAGGCTGGAGTGCAATGGCACGATCTCGGCTCACCGCAACCTCCGCCTCCTGAGTTCTGGCAATTCTTCTGCCTCAGCCTCCCGAGTAGCTGGGATTACAGGCACGCACCACCATGCCCAGCTAATTTTTTGTATTTTCAGTAGAGATGGGGTTTCACCATGTTGACCAGGATGGTTTTGATCTCTTGACCTCGTGATCCACCCACCTCGGCCTCCCAAAGTGCTGGGATTACAGGCTTGAGCCACCGTGCCCGGCCTAGTGAGACCCTATTTCTAATAAAATAATAATAGGCCAGGTGTGGTGGCTTATGCCGGTAATCCCAGCAGTTTGGGAGGCCAAAGTGAGTAGATCACTTGAGCCCAACGAGTTCTAGACCACTCTGACCAACATGGTGAAACCCCATCTCTACCAAAAAATAAAAAATAAGGCCGGGTGCGGTGGCTCACGCCTGTAATCCCAGCACTTTGGGAGGCCAAGGCGGGTGGATCATGAGGTCAAGAGATCGAGACCATCCTGGTCAACATGGTGAAACCCGGTCTCTACTAAAAATACAGAAAATTAGCTGGGCATGGTTGAGTGTGCCTGTAATCCCAGCTACTCGGGAGGCTGAGGCAGGAGAATTGCCTGAACCCAGGAATTGGAGGTTGCGGTGAGCCGAGATCACGCCATTGCACTCCAGCCTGGGTAACAAGAGTGAAACTCCGTCTCAAAAAAATAAATAAATAAGCCGGGCGCGGTGGCTCAAGCCTGTAATCCCAGCACTTTGGGAGGCCGAGGCAGGTGGATCACGAGGTCGAGAGATCGAGACCATCCTGGTCAACATGGTGAAACCCCGTCTCTACTAAAAATACAAAAAACTAGCTGGGCATGGTGGCGCGTGCCTGTAATCCCAGCTACTTAGGAGGCTGAGGCAGGAGAATTGCCTGAGACCAGGAGGCGGAGGTTGCGGTGAGCCGAGATCGCGCCATTGCACTCCAGCCTGGGTAACAAGAGCGAAACTCCGTCTCAAAAAAAAAAAAAAGAAAATAATAATAATAAATAAATAAATAAATAAATAAAAATTTTAAAAAATTTAAAAAAATTAGCCAGGTGTGGTAGCATGTACCTATAGTCCCAGCTACTCGGGAAACTGAGGCAGGAGAACCTTTGAACCTAGGAGGTGGAAGTTGCAGTGAGCCGAGATCACACCATTGCACTCCAGCCTGGGTAACAGACTGAGACTCTGTCTCAAAAAACAAAAACAAAAAACAGGCCAGGCATGGTGACTCATGCCTATAATCCCAGCACTTTGGGTGGCTGAGGCGGTCGGATCACAAGGTCAAGAGATTGAGACCATCCTGGCCAAAATGGTGAAACTCATTTCTACTAAAAATACAAAAATTAATTTAAAAAAACAAAAACAAAAATTAGCTGGGCGTGGTGGCAGGTGCCTGTAGTCCCAGCTACTTGAGAGGCTAAGGCAGGAGAATTTCTTGCACCTGGGAGGCAGAGGTTGCAGTGGGCTGAGATCACATGACTATACCTGGTGACAGAGTGAGACTCCATCTCAAAAAAAAAAAAAAAAAAAAAAAAGAAAGAAAGAAAAAAAGAAAGAAAAGCATCCTCTTAAACCCAAAAGAAGTGGCGGATAAGGGAGAGAAACAACATTATTTTTCCAAAGCCTCTGCTTTGGGTCATCAGGGTCCAAGTTTCCAGTCAATCCCTTATCTCTCTCCAAAGCCACCAGAGAGACTTCCTTCATACATGCTATCAGCTCTGCTGGAGTCATGTACACCATCACCAAGAACTGTAGCATGGGTGACTTCGAAAACTGTGGCTGTGATGAGTCAAGAAATGGAAAAACAGGTAAGCTGGGCTTTCTAATGGTGATGGGAAGAGATGAGGGGCTACAGAGCTGAGCGCAGGCTAAAGTCTTTCAGCAAAACGTTAAAGGATACAGCTCCCTTAAACCTCAAGACTCCAGCAAGGAGTCTAACCTCAAGACTCAAAGACTAGGATTTCCTAGTCTTACACTCTCAGAGTTGAGCCTGGGTCCATGAGTCCAGATATTAGCAAGTTGCTCTAAAAGCAACAAGGCAATTAGAAATGAGAGTTAAAGCTAGCCCTGGTATTTCAAGCTTGGAATGGCTCATCCATAATCCAGAGCCACTCAACAATTTGCAGACAACCTAAGACACTTCCTCAGATTTATCACTAATGAGGGAGGCTTTTACAAGATGATTGTAGAATAATGATGCAGAATTCTAGAATGTTTGAGCTGCAGTGAACCTTTGAGAGCATCTAAGTCAGCCCCAGTGTGCCTACTTTTACAGTGGGTATAGAAGACTAATTGCTTATGGCTGGGACGTGTCTAAAGGCTGGGCAGTTGACTTTGGCAACAGGACTCCTCCCACCCACCCTAAGCACCTCCATTTCCCTGTCTTTTTTTTTTTTTTTTTTTTTTTTTTTGAGACGGAGTTTCGCTCTTGTTACCCAGGCTGGAGTGCAATGGCACAATCTCGGCTCACCGCAACCTCCGCCTCCTGGTCTCAGGCAATTCTCCTGCCTCAGCCTCCTAAGTAGCTGGGATTACAGGCACGCGCCACCATGCCCAGCTATTTTTTTTGTATTTTTAGTAGAGACGGGGTTTCACCATGTTGACCAGGATGGTCTCGATCTTTCGACCTCGTGATCCACCCGCCTCGGCCTCCCAAAGTGCTGGGATTACAGGCTTGAGCCACCGCGCCCAGCTCCCTGTCTTACCTTCAGCCACAGCTTTACACTCCTAGGGTTCTTGGGGATGGTTTGGCGGGTGACTGTGACTTAGCAGGGAGCTACATGGAGAACTTACTCTTTCTTTATATCTAGGAGGCCATGGCTGGATCTGGGGAGGCTGCAGTGACAATGTGGAATTTGGGGAAAGGATCTCTAAACTCTTTGTGGACAGTTTGGAGAAGGCGAAGGATGCCAGAGCCCTGATGAATCTTCACAACAACAGGGCCGGCAGACTGGTGTGTATAGGAGTTGTGGCCGGTATTGGCAACAGCTTCACATCTGTGCAGCCCTTCACAATTTACCAAGAGCCGTCTTATACATTCTTTCCCCATACCACCCAGCAGGACTAAGATGACTACCTTCATTCTCTGGATGCCAAAGCCAGTGAAGTCTGAGCCAACTGGCTTGTCCAAGGCAACTAACAAGTGTCAGAGACAGGCAGTGAACTTAGCTCTTTCCGCCAAGTCCTCTTGTCATTATCTGCTGGCTCTGCCCCTCTATGGGCGGGCATCTGAAAACACACAATCAAGGCCTTGCTTCTATGACTCACATTTTTTATCACTTCAACTGCATGTTCTAGTAAATTAACAGGGCCTTGTTGCCCAGCCTTGTGTCCTAAAGTCTGTCTGGGTTCTGGGGAATTGGGATTAATCTAGGCTTCTCTGGAGTGTCTAACTCTCCCCCAAGACTTCTAGTGGGGTGGCAATCTCTGTAGTATTCTGAATACAAATCTGGAAACAAGTTGGATTTCGAGCCAAGAGCATAGAAATTTCCCTGTCAACTTGTACCTAGACGTCCTGGTTGCCCAGGGAAAGGGGGAAAGGGGGAAAGAGTTTTTTTGGGTTTGGGTTTTTTTTTTTTTTTTTTTGAGACAGGGCCTTTCTCTGTCACCAGGCTGAAGTGCAGTCGTGCCATCTCAGCTCACTGCAACCTCCACCTCCCAAGCTTAAGCCATCCTTCCACCTCAGCCTCCTGAAAACCTTGGACTACAGGCGCTTGCCACTATGCCCGGCTAGTTTTTGTGGCTTTTGTAGAGATGGGGTTTTCTCATGTTGCCCAGGCTGGTCTCAATCTCCTGGACTCAAGCAATTCTCTTGCCTTAGCCTCCCAGTGTCTTGGGATTACAAGCATGAGCCACTGCATCCAGCCAGGAAGAGGTTTTTGTTTCTTTTTTTTAAATTGCATTTTAGGTTTTGCAGTACATTTGAAGAACATGCAAGATAGTTGCATAGGTACACACATGGCAGTGTGATTTGCTGCCTTCCTCCCCTTTACCTATATCTGGCATTTCTCCCCATGCTATCTCTCCCCAACTCCCCACCCACCTTTTTTTTTTTTTTTTTTTTTTTTTTGAGACAGAGTCTCACTCTGTCACCCAGGCTGGAGTGCTGTGATGCGATCTTGGCTCACTGCAACCTCTGCCTCCTGGGTTCAAGCAATTCTCTTGCCTCCGCCTCCTGAGTAGCTGGGACTACAGGTACATACCACCATGCCCGGCTAATTTTTTGTATTTTGGTAGAGACGGGATTTCATCATGTTGCTCAGGCTGGTCTCAAACTCCTGAGCTCAGGCAATCTACCTGCCTCAGCTTCCCAACATGCTGAATTACAGGCGTGAGCCACTGCGCCCAGCCAGGAAGAGGTTTTTTAAGCAAGTACAGCCATGGGAAATTCATTGCCTTGTGGGTATAAGTGTTCAAACTCAAGACCTCCCCTCTCAGTAAGAACCCAGAAGACAAATTCAATATTTGTCCTGCAAATAGTCTCACCCCCAGCCTCAAGACAATAACTGTGGCAATTATCACAGTTTCCTTTGTAATTTACAGAGTATTTCCTTGATCATTATTATATTCAATTTTTTTTTTTTTTGAGACAGAGTCTTGTACTGTCGCCTGGGCTAGACTGCAGTGGTGCAATCTTGGCTCACTGCAACCTCCGCCTCCTGAGTTCAAGTGATTCTCCTGCCTCAGCCTCCTGAGTAGCTGTGATTACAGGCACCCCACCCACCCACCACACACAGCTAATTTTTTGTATTTTTAGTAGAGACCGGGTTTTGCTATGTTGGCCAGGCTGGTCTCGAACTCCTGACCTCATGATCCACCCGCCTCAGCCTCCCAAAGTGCTCCAGCTTGGCAGATAGAGAAAAGCTCTCTAAAAAATAAAAAAAAAAGAGGCCGGGCGCGGTGGCTCAAGCCTGTAATCCCAGCACTTTGGGATCACGAGGTAGAGAGATCGAGACCATCCTGGTCAACATGGTGAAACCCCGTCTCTACTAAAAATACAAAAAACTAGCTGGGTGTGGTGGCGCGTGCCTGTAATCCCAGCTACTTAGGAGGCTGAGGCAGGAGAATTGCCTGAGCCCAGGAGGCGGAGGTTGCGGTGAGCCGAGATCGCGCCATTGCACTCCAGCCTGGGTAACAAGAGCGAAACTCCGTCTCAAAAAAAATAAAATAAAAATAAAATAAAATAAAGTAAAATAAAGAGAAAAGCTCTACAAATGATAGAGTTAGGCCTGGGACAGAGGCTTCTGGGCTCTGGTAACCTTCTCAGCTCTTGCCTGGCTCTCCATCAGAATCACCCATGGAAGCTTTAAAATCACCAGTCCCAGGTCCTTAACCCCCTGAATAACCTCATTGAGAAGATCTGAGGTAGGGCCCAGGAATAACTATTTTTCATGAGCTTCCCCAATAATCCTGTGTTCCTTTAAAGTTAAGAAACACAGCTCTAACATATTCTTTTTAATCACTGACCTTTGGTCTTCCCTGCTCAGAGCCATTCTCTTCTTTATGTTCTCTCTGTGAAGGCAGTGAAAGCCGCCTTGAAAAGGACCTGCAAATGCCATGGCATCTCCGGGAGCTGCAGCATACAGACTTGCTGGCTGCAGCTAGCTGACTTCCGGGAGATGGGAGACTACCTGAAGGCTAAATATGACCGGGCACTGAAAATTGAAATGGATAAGCGGCAACTGAGATCTGGGAACAGCGCCGAGAGCCACTGGGCACCCTCTGAGGCCTTCCTTCCTAGTGCAGAGACGGAACTGATCTTTTTAGAGGAATCACCAGATTACTGTACCCACAATTCCAGCCTGGGCATCTATGGCACAGAGGGTCGCGAGTGCCTACAGAACAGCCACAACACATCCAGGTGGGAGCGATGTAGCTGTGGGAGCCTGTGCACTGAGTGTGGACTGCAGGTGGAAGAGAGGAGAACTGAAGTCACAAGCAGCTGTAACTGCAAATTCCAGTGGTGCTGTACGGTCAAGTGTGACCAGTGTAGGGATGTGGTGAAGAAGTATTACTGCACACGCTCCCCAGGTAAGGGCAGTGCCTGATAATAACCCACACACGTTCACTTGGTTGTGTCAGTGGAAGGGGACATAGCTTCTCTCTCAGACAGAACAGATTGGAAAGCAACTGGAAAATCACAGTGTTGGTCTGTAGTCCTCATGGTATTTGCTATCGGTGGTGAAATGTAGGCCCAGGATTCCACAGCAAATGCCTGGCAGGGCTGAAATGGGAACCTGGGCCTTCTGACTTTGGCAGACCCCATTTCATCTTTCCTGCAAGCTACTTTCCCGTCTTTGCACCTGTACTTAATGCAGCTTGCTACAGGGAAAGTTTGGTTTGGGGTCCCTATCTAGAGGGACCTTCAGAGTATTTGTTCCTTTAAATTTTAGACCATGTCCAACCCGGCATGCTGCTGGGAATCAGGAGAATAAAAGCAAAAGATGAGAGTTCTGTTCAGACTCCTGAAGGAGTAGCCTGTGGCTAGCTCCAGACCAGCTACAAACAAATCCATGCTGATAAATGAGGTAAAGACTACGTCTCTGCCTACTGGGAAGTTTTTAGAGTGTTAGATTTTTTCCCCCCATGTATGCCCTTTTGAAAAGTTCTTCCTCCAACCTGAACAACATAGGAAGACACCATCTCTACACAAAATTAAAAAATGGTCCTGGCATGGTGGCACTTGCCTGTAGTCCTAGATACTTGGGAGGCTGAGATGGGAGGATCACTTGAGCCCAGGAGATCGAGACTACAGCAAAGTGTGATTGCATCATTACACTTCAGCCTGGGCAGCAGAATTGATACCCTGTCTCAAAAAAAAAAAAGAAAGGTAAAAGAAAATAATTTCTTCCCACTTAAGCCTGGGGAAACCAGCACCCAGTATAACCTGAGAGTTTTTGCAGCTCATAAACCATCTCTGGAGCTATGGAAAGGGACTCGTGGCAGTAAGCAGACAGGAGACTATGACTTACCCAGACAAAGTCCCATAACAGTGATGTTCCCTAGAGAGCTGGGGACTCCTTGGTTATTTTCCCAGATTGAGAACTCAGCTTTATTTTGCAATAAATGCTTCTAGGACATATCCAGCTGGGACTTCTATTGCTCCCTTTGGAAACCTTAAGATCAGAAAGCGAATAAGAAACCCTGCTTCTCTCCCAATAATCAACCAGGATAAAGGGGAAACTAGAAATATCCAACTCCCTTGATTTGGCAGATAATAAAAAATTGAGACCCAGACACTGGTCAACAGGAAAACAATACAGACTTCCAGAGTTAGAAAATGTTATTTTAATGGGGAGTAAAGAAGCCCTTTGAACTTGAGCCATATTCAAACTGTGTTTGCTCTCTTAACTTGGGCATCCTGGGGTGTCTGCACACCAAGGGCAAGAGACAAGGGGAGTTGTGGATTCTACCTACGTGCATTTGCACTTCTACATCTTCCAGTGGCAATCTTTGGAGGAGGGGTAGTTTCCCATAAAGAGAGCCCCGGGAGCTTACCCACTGGTTTCCCAAATCTGAGTATCTCAGCCTTGGGAATCTCCGCTGTCTGCACAGACCTTACACCATGCTGGGAGGAGATATTTTGAATATGTTGAGTAAAAAGTAAAAATGATCACCAAGAATGGGAAAACATCCCTAGCTTATTGTTTTAAATTAGAAAACAATTTAAGTTTTCAAAGTATGATGAACAAGTAAATCATGAACTTAAAGTAGACTATTAACCACTAAAATATTCTTGAGAAATACTTAGTAGCATGGAAAACATGCATGATAGAAGGGAACAACGCCGATTACAAAATGGCATGTTCAGAATGAATCCAATTTTGTTGTCAAAAATGTGCAAACATTTGCCATTATGTGATACCAAAACAGAACGATTTGTTTTCCTTTTGTGTTTTTCTATATTTTTACATTTGCCTAACAATAAACATTTTTTGTCATCAGAAAGAATTCATGTGTTATTTGTTCTAATGCCAAAGAGGAATAACCTACTTTGTTTTTTAGTGAAAAGGAAGGTGAAATGTTCATTAAGGAAGTTGGCATCTCAAGAGAAACATTTAAAACTACCACAGATGTCAGAGAACAGATATAAGGACAAATACACAAAAGTGAAGCGTATGTCAAGGAAATGACAGATTTCCTCTCTGTCCCTCCTTCAATGGAAAGTTAAAAAACAGGCTCCAGGCCGGGCGCGGTGGCTCAAGCCTGTAATCCCAGCACTTTGGGAGGCCGAGGCGGGTGGATCACGAGGTCGAGAGATCGAGACCATCCTGGTCAACATGGTGAAACCCCGTCTCTACTAAAAATACAGAAAACTAGCTGGGCGTGGTGGCGCGTGCCTGTAATCCCAGCTACTCAGGAGGCTGAGGCAGGAGAATTGCCTGAACCCAGGAGGCGGAGGTTGCGGTGAGCCGAGATCGCGCCATTGCACTCCAGCCTGGGTAACAAGAGCGAAACTCCGTCTCAAAAAAAAAAAAAAAAACAGGCTCCAGTAGAGACAGAAAAAGAAAATGTGTGTGGTATGTGCCTGCTTGGTGGTCGTGGAAGGGGGAATGGAAATAGGCAACCAAAAGAAGATTATTTCCCTGGGGTTCAGAAAAAGCAAAAATAAAATTATCTAGCACAGAGGTGAAACCATCCATAAATACAGATGTCAAAGCACCCATCCTGAAGCCTGAGTTGTGACACTGTGCTAGAAAAGAACACACTAGACTTCCTCCCTGCATTCCTAACTGACTCTCCATCCAAATAACCCAGGCACCTGATACTTTCACTTTTTCCCCAGGACCTTACTGATGTATCCCAATAATTTTAGGAGGGATTTTCAGAAGCAAAACCATCCTTGCTGCCCTGTTCGAAAGGTCATTCCAGGAGAACAAGATTTGTGTTTACTGTAGGATTATATCAGAGGTTTTCACCAAGAAATCTCAGGGCAATGGGAATCCCCTGAAGTTTGTCTGCTTCCCCAGAAAACTCAGTCTCCTGGTCTTGTCTCCTTCCAAGCCTCTCCCACCCTCATCCATCTTACCTTCAGAGCAATCAATCACACCAACCAATCTTCCCACATGGACCCTGAGCCAGAAACTACAGGAATTTGGATTTTTCTACATCCATCACCTTCTTGTCAAGGATTCATTCCAAGGCAACACAGCCTCATTCAGATTCATTAGTTACAACCCTACACTCCTTCCCTTTTGGTTCATCCTTAACAAGCTGGCTATCATTAAGGTGACAGAACAGTAAAACGCCCAGGTTCCATAGATTCAGAGCCCAAAACAGGCAGATTGGCCACAATCTAATGATGGATCTTGCAAATCTGCTGAAAAAGTGATCAACTCAGTGAGGGAAACCTGTTCATGAGCCTATTCCCCTAGCTCAGTAAATTCAAGCACAACATCACTTCACCTGGACAGTGGAATTCTGTAGTTGCTCAGTCTAGATTAAAAGGAAAATATGCCTTTGGGAGGCCAAGGCAGGAGAATCACTTAAGAAGGCCAGGAAGTGGCTGGGTGCAGTGGCTCACACCTGTAATCCTAGCACTTTGGGAGGCTGAGGTGGGTGGATCACCTGAGGTTACAAGTTCAAGACCAGCCTGGCCATCATGGTGAAACCCCATCTTATTAAAAAAAAAAAAAAAAAAAAAAAAAAAAGAAGGCCAGGAAGTTTGAGACCAGCCTGGGTAACATGGTGAGACCTCAACTCAACAACAACAACAACAAAGGGCCGGGCGCGGTGGCTCACGCCTGTAATCCCAGCACTTTGGGAGGCCGAGGCGGGTGGATCACAAGGTCAAGAGATCGAGACCATTCTGGCCAACATGGTGAAACCTCGTCTCTACTAAAAATACAAAAAAATTAGCTGGGCATGGTTGAGCGTGCCTGTAATCCCAGCTACTCAGGAGGCTGAGGCAGGAGAATTGCCTGAACCCAGGAGGCGGAGGTTGTGGTGAGCCGAGATCGCGCCATTGCCCTCCAGCCTGGGTAACAAGAGCGAAACTCTGTCTCAAAAAGAGAGAGAGAGAGGGAAAAGAAAGAAAAAGAAGCTGAGTGTGGTGGCTCACATCTGTAATCCCAACACTTTGAGAGGCTGAGGCAGGCAGATCACTTGGACACAGGAGTTAGAGACCAGCCTGGGCAACATGACAAAACCCCTTCTCTACAAAAAATACCAAAAAGGCAGGCATGGTGGCATGGGCCTGTAGTCACAGCTACTCCAGAGGCTGAGGTAGGAGGATCCACTGAGCCTGGGCGGTTGAGGCTGCAGTGAGCTGTGATCATGCCACTGTACTCCAGCCTGGGTGAAAGAATGAGACCTTGCCCCCCAAAAATAAAAAAAATTTAAAAAAAAATTTTTAAAAAAAGAAAGAAAAAGAGAAAAAGAGAAGAAAGGAAAGAACATAAATATGCTTATGCTTGCCAGACCCCTACAAAACTTTCTCTCTTTTGTCTTTTTCTTTTCTTCCTTCTTCCCATCTGCCCTCTGATGTGGGCAGAATTAGGAGCTCCTAAGAAAACCCTTAGTCCTGTTCCCAGGGTCTCCTTTGGTTCACTGCCAATCTACTCAGGCTTGCTGGCAGGTAAGTGGTTAGAAAAACTAGAAAGGAAAGGAAGTAACTGATCACCTACTAAAATGTCAGGTGCTTAATAGATATCATCTCCTTCAATCCTCAGACCAATCCAATTAAAGAGTTACAATTATTCCTTTCCGACTACTGAGGAAACTGCCTCAGAGAGAGGTTAAGCACCCCAACCTAAAATTAAACACAGGGAGGTGAATTTGAATTCAGGCTACCACCTCATAAATCCATACTCTTTATTTTACACCACTTACACTGTAGGAGCCCAGGGATCTCTGGCAACATTCACCATCATGACAGTTTGACTACCATTCATATGCAACGAACTGTCCTCTCCTCCCTCTTCACCAAGCAAGAGAGTCATTTTTCTCAGCCTTTCTCCAGAATGAAGAAACCTAACTTTTGATTTGCAAAGGCCTTCCTTAGAATGATAAAGCAGAAAGCCTGGCTCCTGCTGATTTGGGAGGGCAGAATCCTGGTTCTTCGGCAGTACTCAAAGAAAAAACTAAGCATTATGGTCTACATTAGAGGTCAAAGTTTCAAGAGGGAATGTCAAAGGAGGGCTGTTTATTTTAGAAGACAGAGAAAGGAAAGGAAAAACAGGGTTCAGAGGAAAACGAATGTTTCTAGCCCCACATCACAAACTACTCATAATATTCATTGATGACAAAAAGACAGTGACCCTGGACCTAGACAAAGATGTTCAGGTTGGAGGGAAAAAAAAGCAAGAACCATATCAAAGGCTCCTAGAAGAGGTTAAAGACCTATGGGTAGGAATAGAGCTCTAAACCAACCAATCTTGCGGCATTCCCTACCGCCTGGAGGAGGAACGTATCTTGACCCTATCATCACCTGAGATCACAGAGGAGCAAAGAGTGGACACCAGGGCCCTGGACAGCCTCCATGGTTGGTGCTCTGCCTGCCCTGCTAGGTTGCCCTTCTCATGGAGAGTCATCAGGAAAAGGATGTGTGATGACCCAAGAAAAGCACTGAGGGAATTAGGCCAGGGGTCTGGAGGGCCTCTGACTGCCCTGGGTCAGCAAGGGACCAGAGAAATGATGGGTGGGGGAAGTGGGCTCAAGGGATCCTTCCACCTCAGCCTCCTGAGTAGCTGAGACTGCAGGCATACGCCACCATGCTCGGGGAATTTTAGTTTTAATTTTTTGTAGAGATTTAGGTCTCACTATTTTGTCCTGGCTGGTCTCCAGCTCCTGGGCTCAAGTGATCCTCCTGCCTCAGCCTCTCAAAGGACTTGGATTACAGGCGTGAACCACCATGCCTGTAATTTCATTTCTTTCTTTCTTTCTTTCCTTTTTTGAGTTGGAGTCTTGCACTGTCACCCGGGCTGGAGTGCAATGGCACAATCTCAGCTCACTGCAACCTCCACTTCCCGCGTTCAAGTGATTCTCCTGCCTCAGCCTCCCGAGTAGCTGGGATTACAGGCGCCTGCTAGCCGCCCAGCCAACTTCTTGTATTTTAGGTAGAGATGGGATTTCACTATGCTGGCCAGGCTGGTCTCGAACTTCTGACCTCGTGACCCGTACACCTTAGTCTCCCAAAGTGCTGGGATTGCAGGCATAAGCCACTGTGCCCAGCCTTCCAAAGTTCATTTCTACCCGCTTCCATACCAACAAAATAACCTTGATTCCCTGCTCCATCCACTGGGATTGGACCAGCGGAGTGGCCTCATTAGAGTCCTCCTGTGCTGGGTCTTGTGGTGGTGTGGTGACAAGAACAGGAAACTGACCATCAGGGCATCCGATCCCATGATTCACGACTGAGTACCTGAGATTTACAAATGGAGCATTGCTCTCCTGCCCACCTTACCTCTAAGCTGCTGTTGTCTGACTCATTTGCCTGATCTAGCTCTCCTTTACCAGTGAGAGTCTGGCCTGGCCTAGGGCCTTATTTCCTCTTTTGAAATCTGCATATGCCCAGCTCCAAGGTCCCCCAGACCTCTGCTTTCTCTGCTTTTCTCCAGGTGTAGCCTGCTTCAAAACCCCTCTTCTGTCTGGTATACTCAGCTTCATCTATCCCAGTTCTTCCAACTGTAGCTCCTTACTGTGTCCATGACAAGCTGTTGTTACAGCCCCACAACCTCAGCATTGACCACAATTTGTCAGTCTTTTATCTTCCTGACTTTGCTCAATTGCCTACTTAGTTGGATTATGTTCAGTAATTTTACTGCTCCTGGAGACTTCCTCACCGTTCTGATCACTCATCAAGGGCACCTTGACATTTTCTAACCTGGAGTCACCTTAAATACTGTTGTCTCCCTCTGGAATTTCCCCTCTAGAAGGTCCCCTTAAATAATACCACTCCATCTCCTGGCATGGGCCATATCCCCATCTTCAGATATCCAAGGGACTTACCAATAAAAGAGAGAGAGGGCAACTCGTGGTGGCTCACACCTATAATCCCAGCACTTTGGGAGGCTTGGCGCAGTGGGGAATCACCTGAGGTCAGGAATTCAAGACCAGCCTGGCCAACATGGTGAAACCTCATCTCTACTAAAAATACAAAAATTAGCCAGGTGTGGTGGCAGGCAACTGTAATCCCAAATCTCCTGCTGAGGCAGGAGAATTGCTTGAACTGGAAAGGCAGAGGTTGCAGTGAGCCAAGATCATGCCACTTCACTCCAGTCTGGGTGACAGAGCAAGATTCCATCTCAAAAAAAAAAAAAAAAAAAAAAAAAAAATTAGTCGGGCATGGTGGCACACACCTATAGTCCCAGCTACTCAGGAGAATTGCTTGATCCTGGGAGGCAGAGATTGCAGTGAGTTAAGATAATACCACTGCACTCCAGACTGGGTGATGAAGCGAGACTCCATATCAAAAAACAACCACAAAAAATAATAATAAAAATAAACTAAAAAGAGAGAGAAGGGCCCAGCATGATGGGTCAAACCTACAACCCCAACACTTTCAGAGGCTGGGCTTGAGCAGATTGCTGGAGCCCAGGAGTTTGAGACCAGCCTCGACAAATGTGGCAAAACTTCATCTCTAGAAAAATATATAAAAATTAGCCAAGAGTGGTGGTGACTGTGGTACCAGCTACTCAGGAGGCGGAGGTGGGAGGCTGTAATGTCACAGCACTCCAACATGGGCAACAGAATAAGATCATGACTCAAAAAAAAGAAAAAGAGAGAGAAGAAAAAGACAAACTCTCCTTGACCCGCTGTCCTTCCAAACTCATATTCTATTTCTTTTACCACCTAATCTCTTAAGTAGGGGACCCATAATCAGGATTATGATTTCATTACTCACTTTTTTTTTTTCTTTTTTCTTTTTTTTTTCTGAGACGGAGTTTCGCTCTTGTTACCCAGGCTGGAGTGCAATGGCGCGATCTCGGCTCACCGCAACCTCCGCCTCCTGGGTTCAGGCAATTCTCCTGCCTCAGCCTCCTGAGTAGCTGGGATTACAGGCACGTGCCACCATGCCCAGCTAATTTTTTGTATTTTTAGTAGAGACGGGGTTTCACCATGTTGACCAGGATGGTCTCAATCTCTCAACCTCGTGATCCACCCGCCTCGGCCTCCCAAAGTGCTGGGATTACAGGCTTGAGCCACTGCGTCCAGCCTTTTTTTTTTTTTCTTGAAATGGAGTTTCACCTTTGTTGCCCAGGCTGGAGTGTAATGGCATGATCTCAACTCACTGCAACTTCTGCCTCCCGGGTTCAAGTGATTCTCCTGCCTCTGCCTCCCAAGTAGCTGGGATTACAGGTGTGCAGCACCATGCCAGGCTAATTTTGTATTTTTTTTAGTAGAGACAGGGTTTCACCATGTTGGTCAGGCTGGTCTCGAACCCCTGACAAGTGATCCACCTGCCTCGGCCTCTCAAAGTGCTGAGATTACAGGTGTCAGCCACTGTGCCCAGCCTCATTACCCACCTTTAACTGCTTGTCTTCTGTATCCCTCTTCCTCTATCTCACAGACATAGTTCTCTCTAAGTGCATCAGCAACCACTGGCTACAAATCCTCCTGCCTTTCGGACAATTTTTTGGGCTACTCTTCTTTTCTTGATCATTAATAATGAACATCCCACCCTGAGGTTCAGGTTGGGCCCACTTTTTTTCTCTGCTCTCACCATGGAGAATGTACCTATTCTCAAATTCCAGTCTTATTTTTGTGCTGATAAGTCCTAAATTTCCATCTCTGTGTGAGCTCTAGGCATTGCAGCTCTAATGCTTGACTGGCTGTTCTCCTTGGATGTCAGAATTGATTTTCTCTTATGACTTCTCTGTTTCTATTGCTGATCTAATGAAACTCTGAGTAACTGAGGCTTACTTTTCTGAATCATTCCTGACTCCTCCCTCTGCACAACTTTTCATATTTAGTCTTCTTCCTTTGGTTTGTCCCCCAAATCTATTGCTTCCGTCTATTACCTTTGCTTTGTCCCCCAAATCTATTGCTTCCGTCTATTACCTTTGCTTTCACACTGTACTAAGATCATACCTTGTATCTGAATTTTGAATGAAGAACTGACATTCTGCTTTTCAACTCTTCACCTAACATATTACTACCATTACTTTACTAATACATCACATTCAATTCATTATTCACCTGATTAAAAAACTTCAAGGTCACCGGGCGTGGTGGCTCAAGCCTGTAATCCCAGCACTTTGGGAGGCTGAGGCAGGTGGATCACGAGGTCAAGAGATCGAGACCATCCTGGTCAACATGGTGAAACCCCGTCTCTACTAAAGATACAAAAAATTAGCTGGGCATGGTGGCATGTGCCTGTAATCCCAGCTACTCAGGAGGCTGAGGCAGGAGAATTGCCTGAACCCAGGAGGCGGAGGTTGCGGTGAGCCGAGATCGCGCCATTGCACTCCAGCCTGGGTAACAAGAGCGAAACTCCATCTCAAAAAAAAAAAAAGAGATGGAGACCATCCTGGTCAACATGGTGAAACCCCGTCTCTACTAAAAATACAAAACATTAGCTGGGCATGGTGGCACGTGCCTGTAATCCCAGCTACTCAGGAGGTTGAGGCAGGAAAATTGCCTGAACCCAGGAGGCGGAGGTTGTGGTGAACCGAGATCACGCCATTGCACTCCAGCCTGGGTAACAAGAGTGAAACTCCGTCTCAAATAAATAAATAAATAAATAAAGAATAAAATCTCAATTATTTGGCATTTCTTTCTTTTCTCTTCTTTCTTTTCTTCTTTTTTTTTTTTTTCTTTTTTTTTTTGAGAGTAAGTCTCCCTCTGTTGCCTAGGCTGGAGTGCAGTGGTGCTATCTTGGCTCACTGCAACCTCCACCTCAAGGATTCAAGCAATTCTCCTGCCTCAGCCTCCCAAGTAGCTGGGATTACAGGCATCCACCACCACACCCAGTTAATTTTTTGTATTTTTAGTAGAGACAAGATTTCACCATGTTGGCCAAGCTGGTCTCAAATTCCTGACCTCAGGTGATTTACCCACCTCAGCCTCCTGAAGTGCTGGAAATACAGGAGTGAGCCCTTGCTCCCAGCCGATAACTGCTCTTAACTTGCTTGTCCAACTATATCCCTTGCTTACTCAGCTCCAGCTGGACCAGGTTATGACAGCTCCTTGACACTTGATTCCCACCTAACTTCTGTATCTCACCTGAGACCATTTCCCTCTCTGAAACACCTGTGTCCTATCTACTGCCTCCTCAACTCCAAACATTACCTTAAGGTCTCTCTGCTCCTTGAAATTTCCTTCCATTCATTTGATAGAATCTGTGTATCACTGCCTATGATATCTAGACATTATGTATTTTTTTTTTTTTTTTTTGAGACGGAGTTTCGATTGTTACCCAGGCTGGAGTGCAATGGCACGATCTCGGCTCACCGCAACCTCCGCCTCCTGGGTTCAGGCAATTCTCCTGCCTCAGCCTCCTGAGTAGCTGGGATTACAGACACGCGCCACCATGCCCAGCTAATTTTTTTTGGATTTTTTAGTAGAGACGGGGTTTCACCATGTTGACCAGGATGGTCTCGATCTCTTGACCTCGTGATCCACCCGCCTCAGCCTCCCAAAGTGCTGGGATTACAGGCTTGAGCCACCGCGCCCGGCCTGACATTATGTATTTTTTGTCTCAACAATAGGGCTAACAAGTCTCTTCCTTGGATGTAGAACCATATTACCCTTCTTAGTGACTCTGTAAGCCTCTCACAATACTTGAATTTGCATGTAGTGGGTGATTAGTACTCTCCCAACATAAAACTGGTGTTCCCAATGGTGGGGTGAGTGTGTAAGTCATAGGTCATATAGGTCATTCTCCTTGGAGCTGGAGGAGAACCCCTTCTCCTTGCAGAAGAGAAAAGCAATTTGCCTGAGGTCACTTGGCTAGTTAAGGGCTGAGGCTAGATCTCAGGCCTCCTGATTTCAAGTTAAAGTAACCCTTAAGTCCTCTGAGCTAAGGGGCTCCATACTACTCTCAGGACTAATCAGCTGGGCAGTAGTTAAAAGAGGTAGATTATGGGGGAGAGGCTGGGTGTGCAATGTGATTTAAGGGAAAAAAATAAAACAAGGGGCCGGGCGCGGTGGCTCAAGCCTGTAATCCCAGCACTTTGGGAGGCCGAGGCGGGTGGATCACGAGGTCGAGAGATTGAGACCAACCTGGTCAACATGGTGAAACCCCGTCTCTACTAAAAATACAAAAAATTAGCTGGGCGTGGTGGTGCGTGCCTGTAATCCCAGCTACTCGGGAGGCTGAGGCAGAAGAATTGCCTGAACCCAGGAGGCGGAGGTTGCGGTGAGCCGAGATCGCGCCATTGCACTCCAGCCTGGGTAACGAGAGCGAAACTCCGTCTCAAAAAAAAAAAAGAAAAAGAAAAGAAAACAAGGAAAGAGAAGAACATATGAAGTTCCCAAATACACCATTACCTTCTAAGCCCAAGTCGAAGGAAAAAGTCAACCTGTTCTCTCTTCACATTACCTCTCGCTTCGTGTATTCCTTCTCTGTATTCCATGGTATTCACCTTAACTTGGTTTCACCTGAATAAAAATGTTGTAGGACACAGAGTCAGAATTATATTGGACTTCAGTAGGCCTCAGTAAAAAGTTTGCATTTTGTTCTAGAGAAATGGGAAGCCATGAAAAGATTTTAAGAAGGAGTTAGGCACAGTGGCCTACACCTGTAGTACCGACAACTCAGGAGTCTAAAGCAGGAGGACTACCTGAGTCCAGGAGTTCGAGACCAGCCTGCACAGCATAGTAAGATCCTGTCTAAAAAGTTTTAAGCAGGATGATGATAGGATCCTATTCACTTCAAAGCAAAAAAACAGGCCAGGTTCGGTGGCTCATGCCTGTAATCCCAGCACTTTGGGAGGCCAAAGTGGTGGATCTCAAGCATCTTGTGGCCAGGTGCTCAAGACCAGTCTGGCCAACATAATGAAACCATGTCTCTCCAAAAAAAAAAAAAAAAAAAAAATTATCTGGGCATGGTGGCATGTGCCTATAGTCTCAGCTACTTAGGAGGCTGAGGCACAAAAATCACTCGGTTGGGAGGTGGAGGTTACAGTAAGCTAAGATTGTGCCACTGTACTCCAGCAGCCTGGGTGACAGAATGAGATTCTGTCTCAAAAAACAAACAAAAAAACACACACAAAAAAATCCATACTAAATGTTATATGGAAAATGGACTGGAAGGGGCAAGAGAGAAAGCCTGCAGAAAAGGCAATTGTGGCCGGGCGCGGTGGCTCAAGCCTGTAATCCCAGCACTTTGGGAGGCCGAGGCGGGTGGATCACGAGGTCGAGAGATCGAGACCATCCTGGTCAACATGGTGAAACCCCGTCTCTACTAAAAGTGCAAAAAATTAGCTGGGCATGGTGGCACGTGCCTGTAATCCCAGCTACTCAGGAGGCTGAGGCAGGAGAATTTCCTGAGCCCAGGAGGCGGAGGTTGCGGTGAGCCGAGATCGCGCCATTGCACTCCAGCCTGGGTAACAAGGGCGAAACTCCATCTCAAAAAAAAAAAAAAAAAAAAGAAAAGGCAATTGTATTAGTTCAGGCAAGAGCTAATGGTGGCTTGAACTAGGATAGGAACAGAAGGAGCAGAGAGAAGGAAGATGAGCAGTATGTTAAAAAGAGGAAGAATTGGCCAGGTGCGGTGGCTCACACCTGTAATCCTAGCATTTGGGGAGGCCAAGGCAGATGAGTCATAAGGTCAAAAGTTTGAGAGCAGCCTGGCCAACATGGCAAAACCCCATCTCTACTAAAGATTCAAAAACTAGCTGGGCATGGTGGTGGGTGCCTGTAATTCCAGCTACTTGGGAGGTTAAGGCAGGAGAATCACTTGAACCCGGGAGGTGGAAGTTGCAATGAGCCAAGATCATGCCACTGCACTCCAGCCTGGGCAACAAGAGCAAGACTCCATCTCAAAAAAAAAAAAAAAAGAGGAAGAGTCACAATTGCTGATGGATTAAATATGGTGAGTGAGAGGTGCGGAAGCTAGATGACTCCCAGTCTTTCTAACTTTAGTAACTCAGTGGCAGGTGGTACCATTTTTGGACATAGGCAAAATGAGAGAGAACCAGGTTAGGACTAATGGGAAGATGAGAATTAACAGTTCCATTTTGGCCAGGTGCAGTGGCTCACACCTGGAATTCCAGCACTTTGGGAGGCCAGTGTGGGTAGATTGCTTGAGGTCAGGAGTTCGAGACCAGCCTGACCAACATGGCAAATCCCCTTCTCTACTAAAAATACAAAAATTAGCCAGGTGTGGTGGTGCATGCCTGTAATCCCAGCTACTCGGGAAGCCGAGGCACAAGGACCAATTGAATCTGGGAGGCAGAGGTTACAGTGAGCCGAGATTGTGCCATTGCACTCCAGCCTGGGTAACAGAGCGACTATTTAAAAAAAAAAAGTGGGCCGGGCGCGGTGGCTCAAGCCTGTAATCCCAGCACTTTTGGGAGGCCGAGACGGGTGGATCACGAGGTTGAGAGATCGAGACCATCCCGGTCAACATGGTGAAACCCCGTCTCTACTAAAAATACAAAAAAATTAGCTGGGCATGGTGGCACGTGCCTGTAATCCCAGCTACTCAGGAGGCTGAGGCAGGAGAATTGCCCGAACCCAGGAGGCGGAGGTTGCGGTGAGCCGAGATGGCGCCATTGCACTCCAGCCTGGGTAACAAGAGCGAAACTGTCTCAAAAAAAAAAAAAAAAAAAAAGTTCCATTTTAAGCTTGCTAACTTTGTAATTTTTCTGAGACATTCAAATGGAGATATCAAACAGGTGATTGGCTAATAAACATAGGAAATCTTGCTAAATAAACTAGAAAAGAAATTTGAGAAGGAGATGCAAATTTGGGAGTCTTCAATAAAGCGATATTTTCTGAAGCCACGGAAGTAAATGAGATTTCCAAAGGAAAAAAAAGTAGGAGTAGAAAGTGAAGAGGGTGCAGGTTCAAGTCCTAAGAAACATCACATCTTCCCCCATCGATGCCCACAAGTGTCCAATGGAGGGAGCTGAGCTACTGAACCTCTTTCTGATTCTGAGTCTAGGTAGGTAGAGACTTGCTGGCAGTTCAGAGAAAAGATTTGAGCTAACCGTTGTAGGAGGCCTCCCCGTCAATTTATTCATTCACTGAATGCCTTATGTGGGTCGAGGATATGCTAGGCACCTGTTTAGGGACATAAAAATGAAAGCACTATAATTCCTCCTAATCAAGAAATGCTCGCCTGTGCCCATAACAATGTAGTATGCCAGCCTAGGCAACATAGCAAGATCTGTCTCTACAAAAAAACACAAAAATTAAGCAGGTGTGGTGATGCACACCTGCAGTCCTAGCTGCTTAGGAGGCTGAGGCAGGAGGATCACTTGAGATGGGAAATCGAGGTTGCAGTGAGCTATGACTGTACCACTGCACTCCAGCATGGGCAACAGAGCAAGATCCTGTCTCAAACAAACAACCCAGTGTAGTATGATAAACACTCTAATGGAGGTGTGTGGAAACTCAGGGATGAAAGCAACCAACATCATCTGCCTGGCCTAGAACTGAAGCAAAACTCACCCAAGTGGCTAGAACCAATGGCAATTACAAGGGTGCTCTGAAGCCAGAATGACTTTTTCCCCGTTTACTTCTGTGTTGTTTTGTTTTAAAACAAACCCTGTACTTCCTAAGATAGAGGTAAAATGATAACAGTTGGTGAGGGCAAAAAAGGAGGCTTCTGGTTTTCTGAACATTGACAACAGAGAACGAACCTTTCCAATAAGCCTTAATCAATCAGGTGTGGGGCGGGGGTAGGGGTTAGAGGGAAAAGTAGAAGAGAGTGGTTTATTACTGTTCACAAAAAAAGCAATAAAATACTTTGCCCTGAGCTGCATAAGGGTCATACTCAGTATGATAAACTATCATTTAACATGAGGAGGAAATTGAAGTTTCACTTCCTTGCTTTTGTGGCACCCCTTGAATTGGGTTGATGATACCATTCAGTCAGTCAGCATGAGGCCTGCCTTACCAATTTTGTTTTGCAAAACAAAGCCAGTCACGGTCAAACTCAGTTGGTTAACTTCATAGATTAACCTGTGAGGCCCCAGGAAAGCAAGGCAGCTGAGACTGCTTTGACTGGGAAACCATGGGTTAATTCTGGGCCAGCCTGGCAGGGAGCTTCATAAGATCTTTCAGCCCCTTGGCACCCTCCCACTATTCACCCCTCCAAAAGCTTCCCTCATTCACAAGTGTCCTGGGGTTGAATTGAAATAATCTCCCGAGTTTGAAGGATAGGGCCAGGTTGAGGGTACTTGACACATTGCCCCATTGTGTAATATAACTCTTCTCAGCCTGATTTCTTTAGAACCTGGCTGGGTAGCATGGTGTGGTAGAAAAACCCTGGCCAGAATCTATATGAGCACAAACTAGGGAAAACAAAATTAAAAAAAAAAAAAAAAGACAATAATACAAAATTTATTTCAAATCTTGGGCTCCAATAGGATACCTACATAACCTAAAGAAAATAGTGAGGGGCCGGGCATGTTGGCTCTTGCCTGTAATCCCAGCACTTTGGGAGGCCGACTTGGGCAGATCACAAAGGCAGGAGATCAAGACCACCATGGCCAACATGGTGAAACCCCGTCTCTACTAAAAAATACAAAAATTAGCTGGGCGTGGTGGCGTGCGCCTGTAGTCCCAGCTACTCGGGAGGCTGAGGCACGAGAATTGCTTGAACCCAGGAGGCAGAGATTTCAGTGAGCCGAGATTGCATCACTGCACTCTAACCTGGCACCTGGCAACAGAGCAAAACTCTGTTTCAAAAAAACAAAAAACAAAAAAACAAACAAACAAAAAAGAAAAGAGTGAGGGTGAAAATATTGTTAAAGCTTTCCTGAACAGCCAGACATTTCATGTTGCCTCTGTGGCTAAGATATTAGAAAAGAATTGTTGATTCTCTTAGAGGATGATCTAAGGCCAGTTCTGACTCCTTTCTAAGTCTAAATTTGCTGAAAAACTGAGGCCACTTTGGAATATATCATAATCTGGAGTTCTTCAAACTTCTTATTGGGCTGAGATAAATTCCATTGTTTCTGTCTTTCTGAATTCCCATGCTTCTGGTGAGAAACGATTCTGCCAATAACACAATGTCTATCCAAAAGCTGAGAAAATTTGTACCTGCAAATAAAACTGCCCAAATAATGAGGCTCATGTTCCAAAAGGAGAGTAAGGTAATATTTTAGTTCCCTGAAGGTTGTCTTGCATTTTTCCAGAACAACTTATTCCTGCACTCTTTTATTTATTTTTATTGTATTTATTTTTTTGAGATGGAGTCTCACTCTGTCACCCAGGCTGGAGTGCAATGGCACGGTCTCGGCTCTTTGCAACCTCCGTCTCCTGGGTTCAAACAATTCTCCCGCCTCAGCCTCCTGAGTAGCTGGGACTACAGGCACCCACCACCATGCCCAGCTAATTTTTGTATTTTTAGTAGAGACAGGGTTTCACTATGTTGGCCAGGCTGGTCTTGAACTCCTAACCTTGTGATCCACCCACCTGGGCCTCCCAAAGTGCTGGGATTATAGGTGTGAGTCACCATGCCCAGCCTATTCCAGCCATCTTATGTGACTATAAATACAATTTAATTTTCAGAAAATCAAGGAAGGTAATTTAGTATTGTGGGGAAAATGCTGCTGATGTTGCCACAGATTTTACTATAATGCCATGCAAATTACTTCCTGAACCTCAAAATCATTATTATACAAAGAGGGGATTGGATTAGACTGCATAATACAGTCCCCCAATTTTTTTTTCAAATTCTAAAATTCTATTATGAGCTTCTAAGTTTCTCTATCCTGACAGTTTTGGCTGTCAGATTATGCCTTCTCCAACTGACATACAGAAGTTAGAGTAAGTTTCTTCTGCTTCCTAGAAATATATAGCCTATAAAAAAGCAGCAGTCAGGCCTGGCATAGTGGCTCATGCCTATAATCCCAGCACTTTGGGAGGCCGAGGCAGGTGAATCACTTGAGCTCAGAAGTTTGAGACCAGCCTGGGCAATATGGTGAAACCCTGTCTCTACTAAAAACACAAAAATAAGCCGGCATGGTGGTGCGCACCTGTAATTACAGGTACTGAGGACTCTGAGACAGGAGAATCACTTGAACCTGGGAGGCAGAAGTTGCAGTGAGCCAAGATTGCTCAGAAGTTTGAGACCACTGCATTCCAGCCTGGGTGACAGAGTGAGACTCTATCTCAATTAAAAAAAAAAAAAAAAAAAAAAAACAAAAAAACAAAAAACAAAACAAAAAAAAACGCCGGGCACGGTGGCTCAAGCCTGTAATCCCAGCACTTTGGGAGGCCGAGACAGGTGAATCACGAGGTCAAGAGATCGAGACCATCCTGGTCAACAAGGTGAAACCCCGTCTCTACTAAAAATACAAAAAATTAGCTGGGCATGGTGGTGCGTGCCTGTAATCCCAGCTACTCAGGAGGCTGAGGCAGGAGAATTGCCTGAACCCAGGAGGCGGAGGTTGCGGTGAGCCGAGATCATGCTATTGCACTCCAGCCTGGGTAACAAGAGTGAAACCCCGTCTCAAAAAAAAAAAAAAACCACCAAAAAAAAAAAAAAAAGCAGCAGTCAGATATTCTTTATGTACATATCTAATGGTTAGATTTCACTTATTTGGGCTAGGTGCAGTGCTCATGCCTGTAATCCCAGTGTTTAGGGAGACTGAGGCAGGCAGACTGCTTGAGTCCAGGAGTTCCAGACCAGCCTGGACAACATAGTGAGACTCCAACTCTACATTAAAAAAAAATTTTTTTTTAAGATTTCATAGGCCAGGCTCGGTGGCTCACGCCTTTAATCCCAACACTTTGGGAGGCCAAGATGGGCAGATCACCTGAGTTTGGGAGTTCAAGATCAGCCTGACCCACATGGAGAAACTCCATTTCTACTGCAAATACAAAATTAGCCAGGTGTGGTGGCGCATGCCTGTAATCCCAGCTACTCAGGAGGCTAAGGCAGAAGAATTGCTTGGACCCAGGAGGCAGAGGTTGCGGTGAGCTGAGATTGCACCTTTGTATTCCAGCCTGGGCAACAAGAGCCAAACTGCGTCTCAAAAAAAAAAAAAAAATTTCATTTACTTGTATTTTGTGCTGAAGGAAGTTTTTATTTGTATATTTTAAAGTGAGGTGCTATGAACAACACAAATAAGACTGTAGGTGGAGGTTTTTAACTACTCATGACAACAACCTTGCTGAGTGGCTGCGTTTCAAGGGGCTTGTGGCATAATGAGTGGCATTCTGGGCATGAGCCAGAAACCTAGATTGAGAAACAAGTGAGGTACAGCCATTGGCTTGACCTCACACACTTCTTTTAGCTACCCTGAGCCTTACTTTGCTTCAACTATAAATTAAGGGGTTAAATTAGGTGGTTTTAAATTAATTGGCAAAGCTTCTTTTCAAGCAGATATATGAGTAAGAGCAAGTAGTGGTAAGGTATAAATAAGGGCATTAGTGCTTTTAGTAATATGGTGAATGAGAAGAGATTTGAAGGTGTCTTCTGAGTGATAAGGAAAGAGAACCTGTGATTTTCAGCCACAAAGAACAACAGCATAAACTAAATAAAACCCCAATTCCACTCTCTTGATTTAAATACAATAAATCCATTAAATGGGGAGAGAGATCCAAGATGGCTGATCACTAGCAGCTCGGGATTGTAGCTCCCAGTGAAAGCGCAAAGAAGGAGAGGACGCCACACCTTCACATGAATTCTTGTTGCGCACGCACCAGGAGATTCCCAGCGGAGGAGCCCCACGGGTGACCGGTGAGGCGGTTTTGCCGGCGCCTCGCAGCGTTGGTTCTTGGTGCAGAGTCAGAAATGCACCATCAATCTTAACGCCGCTGATTTAGTCGGTGCAGTGGGTTGCTCAGATTTCGGCGCTGAGAATCAATAAGTTGGACGTCCACTCAGAAACCCAATTACAAAGACGGTAATTATAAAGACCACATGGATAAATCTACAACGAAGGGAAGAAAACAGCCAAAAAAGGCTGAGAATACCCAAGATCAGAACGCCTCTCCCTCAGCAGGGGATCACAGTTCCTCATCAGCAACGAAACAAGGCTTGATGGAGAACGAGTGTGTTCCAATTACAGAAGCAGGCTTCAAAACGTGGATAATAAGAAACTTCTGTGAATTAAAAGAACTTGTTCTAACACAATCCAGAGAAACTAAGAACTTTGAAAAAAGGTTTGACGAAATGTTAACAAGAATACACAATTTAGAGAGGAATATAAGTGAATTGATGGAGTTGAAAAACACAATACAAGAACTACGTGAAGTATGCACAAGTTTTAACAGCCGAATTGATCAGGCAGAAGAAAGGATATCAGAGGTCGAAGACCAACTCAATGAAATAAAACAAGAAGACAAGATTAGAGAAAAAAGGATAAAAAGGAACGAGCAAAGTCTCCAAGAAATATGGGACTATGTGAAAAGACCTAATCTACGCTTGATAGGTGTACCTGAATGTGACGAAGAGAATGAATCCAAGCTGGAAAATACGCTTCAGGATATTATTCAGGAAAAATTTCCCAACCTAGTAAGGCAAGATAATATTCAACTCCAGGTAATACAGAGAACACCACAAAGATATTCCTCAAGAAGAGCAACTCCAAGGCACATAATCGTCAGATTTACCCGGGTTGAAATGAAGGAGAAAATACTAAGGGCAGCCAAAGAGAAAGGTCAGGTTACCCACAAAGGGAAGCCTATCAGACTTGCAGCAGATCTCTCAGCAGAAACCCTACAAGCCAGAAGAGAGTGGGGACCAATATTCAACATCCTTAAAGAACTTTCAACCCAGAATTTCACATCCAGCCAAGCTAAGCTTCATAAGTGAAGGAAAAGTAAAGTTTTTTGTGAACAAGCAAGCACTCAGAGATTTCATCACCACCAGGCCTGCTTTACAAGAGCTTCTGAAAGAACCACTACATATAGAAAGGAATAAACAGTATCAGCCTTTCTAAAAAATACCAAAAAGAGCATCAATATAATGAAGAATTTACATCAACTAATAGACAAAATAGCCAGCTAATATTAAATGGCAGTATTAAACTCACATATATCATGGTTAATTCTAAATTTAAATTGACTAAATCCCCCAATCCAAAGACAGACAATTTAGATAAAAAACTAAAACCCATCAGTATGCTGCATCCAGACCCATCTCACATTCAAGGATACACAAAGACTCAAAACAAGGGATGGAGAAAGATTTACCAACCAAACAGAGAGCTAAAATAAATAAATAAAAAGCAGAAGTTACAATTTTTGCCTCTGATAAAATAGTTGTTAAAGCAACAAAGATCAAAAGAAGCAAAGAAGGACATTATATAATGATAAAAGGATCAATGCAACAACAAGAAGAGCTAAAGATCCTAAATATGTATGCACCCAATACAGGAATACCCAGACATATAAGACTAATAAAGAGACTTAGACTCCCACACAATAATAGTCAGAGACTTCAACATTAATATTAGACAGATCAATGAGACAGAAAATTAACAACGATATCCAGGACTTGAACTCAGATCTGGAACAAGTAAACGTAATTAACATTTATAGAACTCTCCACTTTAAATATACAAAATATACACTCTTATCAGTACCACATCATATCAACTTAGAAGTTTAAACGAAATCTTGGTTGGCTCCTGTTATTCTCTTCCCTCATTTTATGTCTCCATTATTAAGGACAATTATAGGCATACCCATATTTAGACTGCATTCTAGCCCGGGCAATAAAGCAATACCCCCATTCTCTCTCCCTCTTCCTCTTTCTCTTTCTTCCTCTTCTTTATTCTTTTTTTATTCTTTTTTTCTTTCTCAAAAAGAAAAAAAGAAAAAAAAAATAAATAAATCCATTAAATGAAGGAACTTGGTTTGTACACAACACTTAGGTAGCCCTGTAATAAAAACAAAAAGTTTCCCATGTCTGTGAAAAATCATCAGGAAGCAGTGGCAGGCTTTTGAGGCAAATATAATTGAGTTCAGTAGGGGATAAAAATATATTTTACCCACACATCCTAGGTTCGTGGCTGAGGCCTCTATAACAAGACAGTTCAAAATCCTGGCTCTAGTAATTCCTAGGTAAGGCATTAGTAGGATCTTCTAATTTCTAGATCAAATCATTTTAACCTCAGGATTGCTGTGAGAATTAAATAACGTTAAGTATTAATAAAAGTGCCTAGTACAGTGCTTGGCATATAATAGATAACAGCAAATAGTAATCCTTCCATTAATGATAGGAATATAACCCATATATAAATGAGCTAGGTAAAAATACTAGAGGGAAATAATAACAGTCAATGCTGACTGAGTGCTTACTCTGTGCCAGTAGGCACTGTTAGCATATGTTATCACATTTAGTCCTCACAACAGCCCTGTGAGATGGGAACTACCATTATCCCCATTTTATAGATGAGGAAACAGAGACTCAGCAAGATAAAGCCACTTTCCCCATGGTCACAGAGCTAGGAAGTCATGGAGTCATGATAAAAACTGCTTTGTCCAGAGACTGAACCTATTCTTGTTTGGGAGGTTACCAGATAACTCACTTCAAAAAAAAAAAACAAATGTTTGTAAAAATTGGCCAGGCATGGTGGCTCACACCTGTAATCCCAGCACTTTGGAAGGCTGAGGCAGGTGGATCACTAGGCCAGGAATTCGAGACCAGTCTGGCCAAAATAGTGAAACTTCGTCTTTACTAAAAATACAAAAAATTAGGGTGTGGTGGTGCATGCCTGTAATCCCAGCTACTTGGGAAGCTGCAGCAGGAGAATCGCGTGAACCAGGGAAACAAGAGATTGCAGTGAGTGGAGATCACGCCATTGCAGTCCAGCCCGGGTGACAGTGTGAGACTCCATCTCAAAAAAAAAAAAAAAAAAAAAAAAAAATTGCTTTGCTGTCTCGAAAGGCCAAATGTTAAAGCACTTCATAATGTACTGTCCAGCACATTATGTCAAGGGAATATATTATTAATGACTAGCCAAGTCAGAATTTAAGTATGAGTAGTTCAAAGGCACAAGAGATAAGTATGTATTACAGCAAAATTATAGGAAATTATCTTGCAGGCTTGAAACTGTATAAGCAGAAAAGAGGAGGGTCTTCCAGTGTTTGTGATGTTGGGCAGCAAGGGCAAAGGGAGAGAAACGCTTTAGCAAATGTAGACTGGAATGAGCAAGGGAGCAAATAGACCACTGTAGCTAGAGCAGAATCCTTAAAGGCAGGGACAGCAGAGGTAAGTTTAGAAAAATAAGCATTAGAAAGATAAGCACTGGCCAGTCTGTGGGAGCCCTGAATGTCAGAGTAACATAAATATGAATTTTTTTTTCAACATATGAGCTACACCCTAGATACTCAATAAGCAATTGTTCATTGTCACAAAGTAGAGAGAAACCAAACCTAGTTACTCAGTGGACATTGGATGCAGGATCTGTTTTCAGTATCAATACAGGGAGTGTCCTTTCAACTTGAGTACCCTGGCCAACTGGAACAGCAATAAATTGCATTAGTATGCTGCTGCAAATCCCTCCACTTGGTCAGGTGCAGTGGTTTATGCCTATAATCCCAGTACTTTGGGAGGCTGAGGTGGGGAGTTCACCTGAGGTCAAGAGTTCACTAGTCTGGCCAATATAGTGAAACCCCCTCTCCACTAAAAATACAAAAATTAGCCGGGTGTGGTGGCGCACAACTGTAGTCCCAGCTAACTCAGGAGGCCAAGGCAGGAGAACCCAGGAGACAGATGTTGCAGTGAGCCGAGATTGTGAATTGCACTCCAGTCTAGGCGACAGAGCAAGATTCCATTCCTCCCAAAAAATTATTCTACTCAGGCCAGGGCCAGTGGCTCACACCTGTAATCCCAGAATTTGGGAGGCCGAGGTGGGCAGATCATGAGGTCGGGAGATCAAGATCATCCTGGCCAACATGGTGAAACCCTGCCTCTACTAAAATACAAAAAATTAGGCATGGTGGTACGCACCTATAGTTCCAGCTACTCGGGATGCTGAAGCGGGGAAATCACTTGAACCCAGGAGGTGGAGGTTGCAATGACCAAGATCATGCCACTGCACTCCATTCTGGTGACAGAGTGAGACTCCATCTTAAAAAAAAAAAAATTCTTCTACTTTGTGACATGCTTCATCATTTCAAAATCCTTTTTTTTTTGAGATGGAGTCTCGCTGCGTTCCCCAGGCTGGAGTGTAGTGGTGCTATCTTGGCTCACCACAACCTCTGCCTCCCAGGTTCAAGCTATTCTCCTGCATTAGCCTCCAGAGTAGCTGGACTACAGGTTCTTGCCACCACGCTGAACTCATTTTTTTTTTTTGAGACGGAGTTTCGCTCTTGTTACCCAGGCTGGAGTGCAATGGCACGATCTCGGCTCACCGCAACCTCCGCCTCCTGGGCTCAGGCAATTCTCCTGCCTCAGCCTCCTGAGTAGCTGGGAATACAGGCACACGCCACCATGACCAGCTAATTTTTTTTGGATTTTTTAGTAGAGACAGGGTTTCACCATGTTGACCAGGATGGTCTCGATCTCTTGACCTCGTGATCCCCCCACCTCGGCCTCCCAAAGTGCTGGGATTACAGGCGTGAGCTACCGCACCCGGCCCTCATTTTTGTATTTTTAGTAGACACGGGGTTTCACTATGTTGGCCAGGCTGGTCACGAACTCCTGACCTCGTGATCCACCTACCTTGGCCTCTCAAACTGCTGAGATTACAGGTGTGAGCCACCACATCCAATCATTTCAAAATCTTTATAGCAGCTATGTGGAGGTTAGATGCATTCTAAATATAAAAGGAAATGATTAAGATAAGACCAGGAAAAAAGATGAAGAGGCTTTAAAAAGAATAGAGCTGGGCCGGATGCAGTGGCTCGCGCCTGTAATCCCAGTACTTTCGGAAGCCAAGCTGGGCGGATCACAAGGTCAGGAGATCAAAACTATCCTGGCCGACATGGTGAAACATTGTCTCTTAAAAAAAAAAAAAAGAATAGAGCTAGCTATACAGAGACAGGAAGAGAAAAGGACTACATGAAGAGAAAAGGGTAGGGAATCCAGCGAAAAGGTCAGCTCAGATGGCTTAGGAGAATTTAGAGCCAGGCCTTAGACCCAGTTAGAGCCAGGTAGCTACAGAAGAGTTGAAGGAGGAGGGCACGGGGGCACCCAGAACCAACAGGAAGCTAAACAAAGGGTCTGACTTCCTACACACTATAGCGTGTTTCGGCTGGCACCTTCCATTTTAGCAACAGAGAGATATAATAATATGATTTCACCAATGGGAAAATATCCTAATAATATTACATTTTTAATTAATTTAGGATACATACTTGTCTCTTACCACAAAGATGACAATAGTTTCAAATATTACATTTTCTCAAATCATATCTGAGAAGCATGAAGGATTTAATGACAGTCTGCCATTTACACATTGAACCTCTATCTATAAAAGGTGCAAACAGGCTAAGGGTACTATTAGATATTGTAATTTATTATAATTGAGCTTTGAAATGAAAGACTGAAGGCTTAAAGTCTAAACATTTTCATTTGAGACGTTTAGTCTGCACCCGGTCATCAGATGGTTAGGAGTTTGGCATGACTAATTCTTCACAGTCCATTTGCTAAATGATACATTATAAAAGCAAGCACCACTGAAAAGTATATGCTTGTTTCTAAAGTTCCAACCTCATTGCAGACTGATTGGGACAAGAAGATTAACCACATATATATGTTTTTTTTTTTTTTTTTTTTTTTTTTTTTTTTTGAGACGGAGTTTCACTCTTGTTACCCAGGCTGGAGTGCAATGGCGCCATCTCGGCTCACCGCAACCTCCGCCTCCTGGGCTCAGGCAATTCTCTTGCCTCAGCCTCCTAAGTAGCTGGGATTACAGGCATGCACCACCACGCCCAGCTAGTTTTTTTTTGTATTTTTAGTAGAGATGGGGTTTCACCATGTTGACCAGGATGGTCTCGATCTTTCGACCTCGTGATCCACCCGCCTCGGCCTCCCAAAGTGCTGGGATTACAGGCTTGAGCCACTGCGCCCGGCCTGACCACATATATATGTTAAAGACTCCTTGAAATGTTCTCACATTGGCAATGACCAGAAACACTAGATAAAGTTCAGAAAGACTGTCCTTCTGGCCCCAACATAAAGGCCACCCAGAAGAATCAGGATTTTATAATCCTAAGATAAGATTGTGAACAACTTTACGCCAATAAATCATAAAGATGGAGATGCTTATTTTTATAAAATAGCTTAACCCTCTCCATCCCACAATTAGATAACTTGTGCTGAGAAGTAACCAGCTCCTAGGAGAACAGTTGAGAATGCTAATTAAGTAAGCTCAGGAAGGCTGCTTTAAAATGAAAAATCTTGGCCGGGCACGGTGGCTCAAGCCTGTGATCCCAGCACTTTGGGAGGCCGAGGCGGGTGGATCACGAGGTCAAGAGATCGAGACCATCCTTGTCAACATGGTGAAACCCCGTCTCTACTAAAAATACAAAAAAAAGTAGCTGGGCATGGTGGCACATGCCTGTAATCCGAGCTACTCAGGAGGCTGAGGCGGGAGAATTGCCTGAACCCAGGAGGCGGAGGTTGCGGTGAGCCGAGATGGCGCCATTGCACTCCAGCCTGGGTAACAAGAGCGAAACTCCGTCTCAAAAAAAAAAAAAAAAAAAAAGGCCGGGCACGGTGGCTCAAGCCTGTAATCCTAGCACTTTGGGAGGCCGAGGCAGGTTGATCACAAGGTCGATAGATCGAGACCATCCTGGTCAACATGGTGAAACCCCGTCTCTACTAAAAGTACAAAAAATTAGCTGGGCATGGTGGCGCGTGCCTGTAATCCCAGCTACTCAGGAGGCTGAGGCAGGAGAATTGCCTGAACCCGGGAGGCGGAGGTTGCGGTGAGCCGAGATCGCGCCATTGCACTCCAGCCTGGGTAACAAGAGCAAAACCCCGTCTCAAAAAAAAAAAAAAAAGAAAAATCTTGAAATCTTAAGAGAGATCCAAACTTTGAAAAAAGGAAGATCCAGAAATTGTGCTTTAGGTTGACACACTGTTGGTAGTTTCTATTTTTCAAAGGCTTTGTCTACTTCATCCAATTTGTTCAATTTATTGGCGTAAAGTTGTTCACAATATTCCCTAATTGTCCTTTTAGTATCTGTAAGGTCTGTAGTGATTTGACAACTATTGGGCTCAATAAGCACAGTTGGCTTGAGAAAGAAAAAGGTGTTGGGGGGCAGTAATTTGAGCCTGCTTTGATAGATCATATGAAGCACAACTTTTCAAGAAGCATTCTCCCCACCTCAGCCAAAAAATGCAGATGAGGTTAGTGGAGGTGGGGAATGGAATTTTTTTATGGGTCTAGTGATTGGGCTGTTGGTCTGATTAGCCGCCCATTTGTCTGCAAGCTGCTTTCTCCTCCCATTCTGTGCTCCCTGCCATTACCCTGCAGCTGCTGCCCAGGAAGCCTGAGGAAGGGATTCCCTCCGGAGCTGATGGCAGTGGCACTTTGGAAAGTGCCGGTAGGGGGTAGGCTATAAAAAACAATTTGGTCTGGGAACAAAAGGCATCAATCACAGCAGTGTCATCAACCCTTGTTTTAGATGGGGAGAGAGAAATTTCTTGGATCACCCTGGAAGCAGGAAAGGAAGAGACATCATTTTATATAGTCATCTCTGCTTTCCTATGTACTAGAGGCTTTAATTAAATTAATGGGAAAGCTAAGACATGACTGCTTCACAAAGATCTTTTTCGTTAGTCATGTCCTTTGGTGAGGTGGAAGAAAGCTAGGTAAAATTGCCAGAAATCACTGGACTCTATCTTTAAAAATAAACTTCTCTGGGCTGGGCACCGTGGCTCCCGCCTGTAATCCTATCACTTTGGGAGGCTGAGGTGGGCGCATCACGAGGTCAAGAGATCGAGACCATCATGGCCAACATGTTGAATCCGTCTCTACTAAAAATACAAAAATTAGCTGGGCATGGTGGCGCTTGCCTGTAGTCCCAGCTACTAGGGAGGCTGAGGAGAAATGCTTGAACCCAGGAGGCAGAGGTTGCAGTGAGCCAAGATCGCACCACTGCACTCCAGCCTGGCACCTGGCCACAGAGCAAGACTCTATCTCTTTTTTTTTTCTTTTTATTTCTTTTTCTTGTTTTTTGTTTTTGCAAGACTCTCTTTTTTCTTTTTTCTTTTTTCTTTTCTTTGCCCAAGCCCCAGAAGATTTATAATTAAGAGACTCTATCTCAAAAAATCATCATTATCATCATCATCATCATCTCTCTCATAAGCCTGGGAGTTTCTGAGATTTAATTAACCTTTGGAACACAATTATGGATCTTACATGAAAGATGTAAAGATAATACAGGAAACGTTACTAGTAAGGGGGCTAACAGAAACAAACAATCCAAGGAAAGCGATTAAAGTCACAGAAATAGCAAATTGCAAAGAACTGGACCATTTCTGAATCAAAAATCAAATCTTAGGCCAGGTGCTCACGCCTGTAATCTGAGCACTTTGGGAGGCCAAAGCAGAAGAATAGCTTAAGCTCAGGATTAGAAGACCAGCCTGGGTAATATTGTGAGACCTCATCTCTACAAAACAAAACCAAACCAAACAAACAAACAAAAAAAACATTATTATTATTATTTTTTTATTTTTATTTTTATTTTTTTTGAGACGGAGTGTTGCTCTTGTTACCCAGGCTGGAGTGCAATGGCGCGATCTCGGCTCACCGCAACCTCCGCCTCCTGGGTTCAGGCAATTCTCCCGCCTCAGCCTCCTGAGTAGCTGGGATTACAGGCACGCGCCACCATGCCCAGCTGATTTTTTGTATTTTTAGTAGAGACGGGGTTTCACCATGTTGACCAGGATGGTCTTGATCTCTCGACCTCGTGATCCACCCGCCTTGGCCTCCCAAAGTGCTGGGATTACAGGCTTGAGCCACCGCGCCCGGCCCATTATTATTATTATTATTATTATTATTATTTTTTTTTTTTTTTTTTTGAGACGGAGTTTTGCTCTCGTTACCCAGGCTGGAGTGCAATGGCACGATCTCGGCTCACTGCAACCTCCGCCTCCTGGGTTCAGGCAATTCTCCTGCCTCAGCCTCCTGAGTAGCTGGGATTACAGGCATGCGCCACCACGCCCAGCTAATTTTTTTGTATTTTTAGTAGAGACGGGGTTTCACCATGTTGACCAGGATGGTCTCGATCTCTTGACCTCGTGATCCACCCGCCTCGGCCTCCCAAAGTGCTGGGATTACAGGCTTGAGCCACCGCGCCCGGCCGATTATTATTTTTTTGAGACAGAGTCTCACTTTGTCACCCAGGCTGGAGTGCAGTGGTGTGATCTCGGCTCACCGTAATCTCCGCCTCTCAGGTTCAAGCAATTCTGCCTCAGCCCCCTGAGTACCTGGGATTACAGGTGAGCACTATCATGCCCGGCACATTTTTTTGTACTTTTAGCAGAGATGGGGTTTCACCATGCTGGTCTCAAACCCCTGACCTCGTGATCCTCCCGCCTCAGCCTCCCAAAGTGCTAGGATTATAGGCCTGAGCCACTGTACTTGGCCCCAAAGGTCTTTTACAGAGGTTTTTAAAACCAGGATCCCTTTTTTTTTTTTTGAGATGGAATTTCGCTCTTGTTACCCAGGCTGGAGTGCAATGGCCCAATCTCGGCTCACCGCAACCTCCGCCTCCTGGGTTCAGGCAATTCTCCTGCCTCAGCCTCCTGAGTAGCTGGGATTACAGGCACACGCCACCATGCCCAGCTAATTTTTTGTATTTTTAGTAGAGATGGGGTTTCACCATGTTGACCAGGATGGTCTCGATCTCTCGACCTCGTGATCCACCCACCTCGGCCTCCCAAAGTGCTGGGATTACAGGCTTGAGCCACCGCGCCCGGCTTAGGATCCCAGTAATATCCACTCATTGCATTTTAAGAAACAGCATTTTTTAAGCTGTCTCTAGTCTCTTTTCATCTATTAACAGTTATTCCCTATCTCCACTTTTTTGTTTTATAATGACATTTTGAAGAGATGAAGACAGGTTTAAATATTTGCTATTTGCTCTTTTTTTTTTTTTTTTTTTTTTTTTGAGAGAATCTCACTCTATCACCCAGGCTGGAGTGCAGTGGGAGGATCTCAGCTCATTGCAACCTCTGCCTCCCAGGTTCAAGCAATTCTCCCCTCAGCCTCCTGAGTAGCTAGGATTACAGGCGTCTGCTACCATACCTAGTTAATTTTTTGTATTTTTAGTGGAGACAGGGTTTTACCAAGTTGACCAAGCTGGTCTGGAACTCCTGACCTTGTGATTTGCCCGCCATGGCCTCCTAAAGTGCTGGGATTACAGGTATGAGCCACTGCGCCCAGCCAGAAGGCACTTATTAATTTTGAGGAAATGCTAGGTTGGTGCAAAAACAATCACAGTTTTTGACTTTGTTTGTTTGTTTTTGAGATTAAGTCTTGCTCTTATTGCCCAGGCTGGAGTGCAATGGTGCAATCTTGGCTCACCACAACCTCCACCTCATGGATTCAAGCAATTCTCCTGCCTCAGCCTCCCCAGTAGCTGGGATTACAGGCATACACAATCAAGCCTGGCTAATTTTGTATTTTTAGTAGAGAAGGGGTTTTTCCAAGTTGGTCAGGCTGTTCTCAAACTTCTGACCTCAGGTGATATGCCCACCTCAGCCTCCCAAAGTGCTGGGATTACAAGCATGAGCCACTGTGCCCAGCCTTACCATTGATTACTTTTTTTTTTGAGACAGAGTTTCACTCTTGTTACCCAGGCTGGAGTGCAATGGCGTGATCTCGGCTCACCGCAACCTCCGCCTCCTGGGTTCAGGCAATTCTCCTGCCTCAGCCTCCTGAGTAGCTGGGATTACAGGCACGCGCCACCATGCCCAGCTAATTTTTTGTATTTTTAGTAGAGATGGGGTTTCACCACGTTGACCAGGATGGTCTCGATCTGTTGACCTCGTGATCCACCCGCCTTGGCCTCCCAAAGTGCTGGGATTACAGGCGTGAGCCATGGCGCCCAGCCACCATTGATTGCTTTTTAATGGCAAAAACCTCTATCACTTTTGCACCAGCCTAATAGTTATCTAAGTGATTAGTTTAAAATCATCCCCTGGTTCTGGCCATTTTCATTGTACCAAATAATTATTTATATACTTACATCTTTATTTATTATTATTATTTTTAGTTTTTTTTTTTTTTTTTTTTTTTGAGACGGAGTTTTGCTCTTGTTACCCAGGCTGGAGTGCAACGGCGTGATCTCGGCTCACCGCAACCTCCGCCTCCTGGGCTCAGGTAATTCTCCTGCCTCAGCCTCCTAAGTAGCTGGGATTACAGGTACACGCCACCATGCCCAGCTAGTTTTTTGTATTTTTAGTAGAGACGGGGTTTCACCATGTTGACCAGGATGGTCCCAATCTCTCGACCTCGTCATCCACCCGCTTCGGCCTCCCAAAGTGCTGGGATTACAGGCTTGAGCCACCGTGCCCGGCTATTATTATTATTATTATTTTCTTGAGACAGAATCTCGCTCTTGTTACCCAGGCTGGGGTACAGTGGCGCGATCTCGGCTCACCGCAACCTCCGCCTCCCAGGTTCAGGCAATTCTCCTGCCTCAGCCTCCTGAGTAGCTGGGATTACAGGCACGCGCCACTATGCCCAGCTAATTTTTGTATTTTTAGTAAAGACGGGGTTTCACCATGTTGGCCAGGCTGGTCTTGAACTCCTGATCTCATGACCTGCCCACCTCAACCTCCCAAAGTGCTGGGATTACAGGTGTGAGCCACCATACCTGGCTTTCTATTTTTATTTTTTATATCAAACAGGTAATGTGATGATGCTGTAACAAGGTTTGAGGGAAACACATCTCACACACGAGCATGAAACCAAATCATCATGCTTATAAACTACCAAAGGTCCTATGCCTTTTAAACTAGACTATCTCAATTATGCATTAATTATGTATCTAGATATAGAATATGTGCTTGGGAAAATGTATACTAAACTTTATGTCCTACTTCTCAAACTTAAGAAAACCACCTAGCAACATCTTACATCAGTTTTCCATTACTTAATGTTACATCATTGTTAAAATCATACTCTAAGCCTATATTTTTACCTTAATGTTATCTTCTTCATAGAATAGTTATTCCTTTAACACTCATTTTTAAGAAATAATTTTATTAGGCCGGGCGCAGTGGCTCAAGCCTGTAATCCCAGCACTTTGGGAGGCCGAGGCGGGTGGATCACGAGGTCGAGAGATCGAGACCATCCTGGTCAACATGGTGAAACTCCGTCTCTACTAAAAATACAAAAATTAGCTGGGCATGGTGGCATGTGCCTGTAATCCCAGCTACTCAGGAGGCTGAGGCAGGAGAATTGCCTGAACCTGGGAGGTGGAGGTTGCGGTGAGCCGAGATCGCGCCATTGCACTCCAGCCTGGGTAACAAGAGCAAAACTCCGTCTCAAAAAAAAAAAAAAAAAAAAAAAAAAGCCGGGCACGGTGGCTCAAGCCTGTAATCCCAGCACTTTGGGAGGCCGAAGCGGGTGGATCACGAGGTCGAGAGATCGACACCATCCTGGTCAACATGGTGAAACCCCGTCTCTACTAAAAATACAAAAAACTAGCTGGGCATGGTGGCGCGTGCCTGTAATCCCAGCTACTTAGGAGGCTGAGGCAGGAGAATTACCTGAGCCCAGGAGGCGGAGGTTGCGGTGAGCCAAGATCGCGCCATTGCACTCCAGCCTGGGTAACAAGAGCAAAACTCCGTCTCAAAAAAAAAAAAAAAAAAAGAAATAATTTTATTTTACTCATAGTTACTTAAACCCTAGAAATAATGTTTTTTTCAAACAGTAGAAGTACAGTCTTTTGCAATAAGACAGTTCATGATTTGTTCTTTTGAGGATTTTTTTTTTTAATAAGGTTCTTCTACAATTAGAGGGTGACAAAGTTTGGGTTTGTTGGGATTATTTTTCAGCAGCCAATCAGCTAGCCAAATCTATGGGAAAAAGAAAAAAAAATGCTTACGTTAATATTTCCTTTTAATATATACTATATCAATTGGAAACTTTTTTCAAAGTTTTCAAAATTACTGAGAGAAAATGACCATTAAAATGGAACATTTGGATTTACATTATGCAGGACGGTCAAGAATAGATCCAAACTGGAAAGGACAAAGTAAAACTCTCTCTAAACTAGCAGATGGCATAAACCTATGTATAGAAAATCCTAAGGAATTTAAAAGGAAGCTATTAGAGCTAATAAATTCAGCAAAGATGTAGGTTACAAGATCAATACACAAAAACAGTTGTATACAACAGCAATGACAGTCCAAAAAAGAAATTAAAAAATCACTTTCATTTACAGTAGCATAAAGGCAAATAAAATGCCAAGGAATAAATTTAACCAAAGAAATGAAAGGCCTACACATTAAGAACTATAAAACATTGCTGAAAGAAATTAAAGAATGCCTAAACAAATGAGAAGACATTCTTTTTTTCATGGATAGGAAGACTTGATATTGTTAAGATGTCACTTATACTCAAAACAATCTACAGATCTGATGCAGTTCTTGCCAAATGTCCAACAAGCATTTTGCAGAAATGGAAAGCCAATCCTCAAATTCATATGAAATTTGCAAGGGGCTCTGAGGAGCCAAAACAATGATGAAAAAGAGCAAAGGTGGAGGACTGACTTGTACTCTCAATTTCAAAACCTTCTACAAAGCTATTCAGCCTAGTGTGGTAGTGACTTTTTTTTTTTTTTTTTTTTTTTTTGAGACGGAGTTTCACTCTTGTTACCCAGGCTGGAGTGCAATGGCGTGATCTCGGCTCACTGCAACCTCTGCCTCCTGGGTTCAGGCAATTCTCCTGCCTCAGCCTCCTGAGTAGTTGGGATTACAGGCACGTGCCACCATGCCCAGCTAGTTTTTTGTATTTTTAGTAGAGACGGGGTTTCACCATGTTGACCAGGATGGTCTCGATCTCTCGACCTCGTGATCCACCCGCCTCGGCCTCCCAAAGTGCTGGGATTACAGGCTTGAGCCACCGCGCCCGGCGTGACATTCTTATGCCAGACATGCAGACCAAAAGAATAGACCTGAGAGTCCAGTGCTCTCTTTGGCAGCTCATACACCAAAACCAGAATGATACAGAAAGATTAGCATGGCCCCTGTGCAAGGATGATGCACAATTCATGAAGCATTTCATATTTTTAAAAAAGAATGAGAATCCAGGAATAAACCCATGCATCTACGGTCAACAAATTTTTGACAATTATACCAAGTCTATTCATGGACAAAGAACAGTCTCTTCCAACAGACGGTACTAGGACAACTGGATTTCCACATGCAAATGAATAAAGTTGTACCCTTGTACTGTATCATATATAAAACTTAACTCACAATGGACCAATGACCTAAATATAAGAGCTAAAACAATAAAAGTCTTAAAAGAGGCCAGGTGCACCTGGACTCACACCTATAATCCCAACACTTTTGGAGGCCGAGGTAGGAAGATCACTTGAGACTAGGAGTTTGAGACCAGCCTGGATAACATGAGACCCCATCTTTACAAAAACTTTTAAAAATTAGCCGGGTGTGGTGGCATGCTCCTATGGTCCTAGCTACTCAGGAGGCTGGGGCCAAGAATCACTTGAACCCAGAAGGCAGAGGTTGAAGTGAGCCGAGATCATACCACTGGACTCTAGCATAGGCAACAAAGACTCTGTCTCAAAAAAAAAAAAAAAAGGAAAGAAAAAATTTAAAAAAATCTCAAAAGAAAACATAAAACATGGCCGGGTGCAGTGGCGCAAGCCTGTAATCCCAGCACTTTGGGAGGCCAAGGCGGGTGGATCATGAGGTCAAGAGATCGAGACCATCCTGGTCAACAAGGTGAAACCCCGTCTCTAACAAAAATTCAAAAATTAGCCGGGCATGGTGGTGTGTGCCTGTAATCCCAACTACTCAGGAAGCTGAGGCAGGAGAATTGCCTGAACCCAGGAGGCAGAGGTTGCGGTGAGCCAAGTTCATGCCATTGCACTCCAGCCTGGGTAACAAGAGTGAAACTCCGTCTCAAAAAAAAAAAAAAAAAAGAAAACATAAAACATAGGGATAAATCTTCATGACCTTGGACTTAGATATCACAATTGATTCTTAGACGTGACACCAAAAACACAAGAAATGAAAGAAAAAATAAATAAATTGAATTTCAGCAAATGAAAAACATTTATACATTAAAGGATATTATCAAGAAAGTGAAAAGACAATCTACAAAATGGAAGACAATATTTTCAAATCATATATCTAATAAGGGTTTAATATCTAAAAATATAACTTTAACTCAACAAAAGAAATTTAACTCAACAAAAAGACAAACAATCCAGTTTAAAAATGGGCAAAGGACTTGAATTTGAATAGACATTTCTTCAAAGAAAGTATACAAATGACCAAGAAGCTCATGAAAAGATGCTCAACATTAGTCATTAGGGAAATGCAGATCAAAACCACCGTGAGAAACTACTTTGTGTTATCTATACTAGGATGGCTACAAAAAAGAAAAAAGACAAGCTGGGCATGGTGGCTCAAGCCTGTAATCCCAGCACTTTTGGAGGCTGAGGCGGGCGGATCACCAGAGGTCAGGAGTTTGAGACCAGCCTGACCAACATGGCGAAACACTGTCTCTACTAAAAATATAAAAATTAGCTGGGCATGGTGGTGGGAGCCTGTAATCCCAGCTACTCGAGAGGCTGAGGCAGGAGAATTGCTTGAACCCAGGAGGCGGAGGTTGCAGTGAGCTGAGATTGCGCCACTGCACTCCAGCCTGGGCAACACAGTGAGACATCATCTCAAATAAATAAATAGATAAATAAATAAATAAATCACAGCAAGAAAATCGTAAGTAATCAATAATTATATACAATATCTATAATATACATATCTATAATATCTCCATTCTTTTTTTATTATTCTTTTTTCTTTAAGAATAATAATTATACATAATATCTAAAATGTATATAAAATAGCTTCTAGAAATGTTTATTTTAAAAAGATTCTCAATATTTTCAGTATTTCAAAGGATACATGTCTTTAAACATGAAAACTATAGATAATATTTTTTAGTGTGAATAAAAAGGTTTCTTACCAAAGGATCTGCTGGTTTTTGCTTACAAAGCTTTGTGAGTCCTTCAAGCAGAGTTGGCATTACATATAAATTTAAATAGTCCTTAGCAGCTTGTCCAACTGGAATGGGCTCAACAATCACTGCAAATACAAATGTATTCTTATTGAAGAAAACACAATGAGTAAATACTATGCAATCATTAAAAACACTGTTTTCAAAGAACTTTTACCTATTTATTTTACATATTTTTCTGAGATAGTGTCTTGCTCTGTCACCCAGGCTGGAGTACAGTGATGAAGTCTCGGCTCACTGCAACCTCCTCCTGGGTTCAAGTGATTCTCCCACCTCAGCCACCCGAGTAGCTGGGACTATAGACCTGTGTCATCACACCCTGCTAATTTTTTTATTTTTATATTATTTATTTATTGGCGACAGGTTCTCACTCTGTTGCCCAGGCTGGAGTACAGTGGCATGATCTCAGCTGACTGCAACCTCCGCCTCCTGACTTAAACTGATTCTCCTGCCTCAGCCTCCTAAGTAGCTGGGATTACTGGCACGTGCCACCACGTCTGGCTAATTTTTGCATGTTGAGTAGAGATGGGGTTTCACCATGTTGGCCAGGTTGATCTCAAACTCCTGACCTAAGGTAATCTGTCTGCCTTGGCCTCCCAAAGTGCTGGAATTGCAGATGTGAGCCAACATGCCCGGCCCTAATTTTTGTATTTTTATTAGAGATGGGGTTTCACCATGTTGGCCAGCATGGTCTTGAACTCCTGACATCTAATGATCTGCCTGTCTCAGCTTCCCAAAGTGCTGACATTACAGGCACGAGCCACTGCAACGAGCCTCAGTTTGTTTCCTTCCTTCCTTCCTTCTTTTTTTTTTTTTTTTTTTTTTTGAGACAGTTTAGCTCTTGTCACCCAGGCTGGAGTGCAATGGCATGATCTTGGTTCACTGCAACCTCAGTCTCCCGGGTTCAAGCAATTTTCCTGCCTCAGACTCCTGAGTAGAACCAGCCTGTTTTCTTTTTTTTTTTTTGAGACAGAGTCTCACTTTGTCACCCAGGCTGGAGTACAGTGGAGTAGTCAGGTCACTGCAACCTCTGCCTCCCAGTTTCAAGTGATTCTCCTGCCTCAGCCTCCTGAGTAGCTGGGATTACAGGCATGCATCACCATGCTGGGCTAATTTTTGTATTTTTAGTAGAGATGGGGTTTCACCATGTTAGTCAGGCTGGTCTCAAACTCCTTACCTCATGATCTGCCCTCCTTGGCTTCCCAAAGTGCTGGGGTTACATTGCGCCCAGCCACCTGTTTTCAATTGGGATGTTTCTCTTATTATTTAGACATAGGAGTTCTTTATATATTCTAGTTACAAGTTCTTTATTCCTTTATGTGGTACATTATTTGCCAATATTTTTTCCCAGTCTGTTGCCTATCTATCTTTTCATATTTTAAAAATATTAGGCCGGGCGCGGTGGCTCAAGCCTGTAATCCCAGCACTTTGGGTGGCCGAGGCGGGCGGATCACGAGGTCGAGAGATCGAGACCATCCTGGTCGTGGTGAAACCCCGTCTCTACTAAAAATACAAAAAAAAAATACTTTTTTTTTTTTGAGACAGAGTGTCGCTCTTGTTACCCAGGCTGGAGTGCAATGGCGCGATCTCGGCTCACCGCAACCTCTGCCTCCTGGGTTCAGGCAATTCTCCTGCCTCAGCCTCCTGAGTAGCTGGGATTACAGGCACGCACCACCATGCCCAGCTAAATTTTTTTGTATTTTTAGTAGAGACGGGGTTTCACCATGTTGACCAGGATGGTCTCGATCTCTTGACCTTGTGATCCACCCGCCTCGGCCTCCCAAAGTGCTGGGATTACAGGCTTGAGCCACCACGCCCGGCCTTTTTTGTATTTTTAGTAGAGACGGGGTTTCACCAGGTTGACCAGGATGGTCTCGATCTCTCGACCTCGTGATCCACCCGCCTCGGCCTCCCAAAGTGCTGGGATTACAGGCTTGAGCCACCGCGCCCAGCCTAACTTTTTTTTTTTTTTAAGACACAGGGTCTTGCTCTGTTGCCCAGTCTGGGGTGTGGTGGTGTGAGCACAGCTCACTGCAACCTCAAACTCCTGGGCTCAAGCATCCTCCGGCCTCAGCCTTCCAAGTAGCTGGGCCTGCAGCTGTGTGCCACCACACCCAGCTTTTTTTTTTTCTCTAAGTTTTTAGAGACAGGGTGTCACTCACTATGTCACTCAGGCTGGTTTCAAGCTCCTGGATTCAAGCAATTCTCCTACCTCAGCCTCCCCAGTAGCCAGGATTATAGGCATGCACCACCATGCCAGCTAATTTTGTATTTTTAGTAGAGACGGGGTTTGACCATGTTGGCTGAGCTGGTCTCAAACTCCTGACCACGAGTGACCCACCCACCTTGGCCTCCCAAAGTGTTGGGATTATAGGCATGAGCCACTGCGCCCAGAAAACACATTTTTTAATTGATAAAAAAATATTGTATACATTTATTGTGTACATGTTGTTTTGAAATATGTAAACACGGCCGGGAGTGGTGGCTCGCGCCTGTAATCCCAGCACTTTGGGAGGCCGAGGCAGGCAAATGATCAGGTCAGCAGATTGAGATCATCCTGGCCAACATGGTGAAACCCCATCTCTACTAAAAATACAAAAATTAGCTGAGCATGGTGGCATGAGCCCGTAATCCCAGCTACTCCGGAGGCTGAGGCAGGAGAATCGATTCAACCCAGGAGGCAGAGACTGCAGTGAGCTAAGATCATGCGACTGCACTCCAGCCTGGTAACAGAGCAAGACTTTGTCTCAGAAAAAAAATAAAAGGCCGGGCGCGGTGGCTCAAGCCTGTAATCCCAGCACTTTGGGAGGCCGAGGCGGGTGAATCACGAGGTCGAGAGATCAAGACCATCCTGGTCAACATGGTGAAACCCCGTCTCTACTAAAAATACAAAAAATTAGCTGGGCATGGTGGCGTGTGCCTGTAATCCCAGCTACTCAGGAGGCTGAGGCAGGAGAATTGCCTGAACCCAGGAGGCGGAGGTTGTGGTGAGCCGAGATCGCGCCATTGCACTCCAGCCTGGGTAACAAGAGCGAAACTCTGTCTCAAAAAAAAAAAAAAAAAAAAAAAAAAGAAAAAAAATAAAAAATAAAAAATAAATATGTAAACACTATGGAAAGGCTAAATCAAACTAATTAACACTGTATTACCTCAAATACTTATCCTTTTTTGTGCTGAGAACACTTAAAATCTACTCTTAGCAATTTTCAACTACACAATACGTTATTAACTATAGTCACCATGTTGTTATATTAGAGCTCTTTAACTTATTCCTAGTATCTAACTGAAATTTCATATCCTTTGATCAACATTTCCATCCCCTACTCTGTCTTGTAAGCTGCTGGTGGCCACCATTCTACTCTCTGAGTTCAACTTTTTTTGTAGATTCCACATATAAGTGAGATTACATGGTATTTGTCTGTCTGTGCCTGGCTTATTTCACTTAATATAATGTCCTCCAGGTTTATCCACGTTGTTGAAAATGACAGAATCCCTTCCTTTTTAAGGCCAAATAGTATTCCATTGTGTATATACACCACATTTTCTTCATACACTACCTCACTGATGGACACTTAAGTTGATTCCGTATCTTGGTTATCGTGAATAATGGCGCAATGAACATTATTGTGGTTCATTAGTCCAGGTACCTCTTCAAGATCCTGATTCAATTCTTTCAGACATATATCCAGCGGTGGGATTGTTAGATCATGTAACAGTTTTTGAGGAACCTTCATACTGTCTTCAATAGTGGTGGCACCATTTTAAATCCCCCATCAAACGTGTACAAGAGTTCCAATTTCTCTATATGCTTGCCAACATTAATCTTTTTTTTTTGAAATGGAGTCTTGCTCTGTCACCGGGCTGGAGTGCAGCGCCAGCATAACTTTTTTTTTTTTTTTAACCTAGTGTCTATATCTAAGGATTCTGAAACCAACATAACATTTACCTTCTTTTTTTTTTTTTTTTTTTGAGACGGAGTCTTGCTGGAGTGCAGTGGCGCGATCTTGGTTCACTGCAATCTCTGCCTCCCAGATTCAAGTGATTCTAGTGCCTCAGCTTCCTGAGTAGCTGAGATTACAGGCACATGCCACCACTCAGCTAATTTTTGTATTTTTAGTAGAGACAGGGTTTCACCATGTTGGCCAGGATAGTCTTGATCTCCTGACCTCGTGATCTGCCCACCTTGGCCTCCCAAAGTGCTGGCATTACAGGCATGAGCCACTGTAGCTGACCTACTTTTTTTTCTTTTTGTTTTTTTTTTTTTTCAGACGGAATTTCGCTCTTGTTACCCAGGCTGGAGTGCAATGGCGCGATCTCGGCTCACCGCAACCTCCGCCTCCTGGGTTCAAGCAATTCTCCTGCCTCAGCCTCCTCAGTAGCTGGGATTACAGGCACGTGCCACCATGCTCAGCTAATTTTTTGTATTTTTAGTAGAGATGGGGTTTCACCATGTTGACCAGGATGGTCTCGATCTCTCGACCTCGTGATCCACCTGCCTTGGCCTCCCAAAGTGCTGGGATTACAGGCTTGAGCCACCGCGCCCGGCCCTTTTTTTTTCTTTTGATAATAGTCATCCTAACGTGTGAGGTGATATCTCACAGTGGTTTTGATCTGTATTTCCCTGATGATTAGTGATTTTTTTTTTTTAGATGGAGTCTCACTGTTCTTGCTCAGGCTTGAGTGCAATGGTGCAATCTCGGCTCACCTAAACCTCTGCCTCCCAGGTTCAAGCAATTCTCCTGCCTCAGCCTCCTGAGTAGCTGGGATTACAGGCACATGCCACCATACCCAGCTAATTTTTTGTATTTTTTTAGTAGAGAAGGGGTTTCGCCTTGCTGGCCAGGCTGGTCTTGAACTCCTGACCTCAGGTGATCTGCCCGCCTCAGCCTCTCAAATGCTGGGATTACAGTCGTGAGCCACCATGCCTGGCCTTGAGCACCTTTTCACATACTTGTTGGTTATTTGTATGTCTTCTTTAGAAAAATGTCTATTCAAGTCTTTTGCCCATTTTTTAATTGGGTTATTTAGGGATTTTTTGGATATTGGGTTGTAAGAGTTCTTTATATGTTTTAGACATTAAGCCCTTATCAGATATATGGTTTGCAAATAGTTTCTTCCCTGATATTGTTTTCTTAATTTCATCAGCAGATTATTCATTTACTTATTTATTGAAAGGGTCTCACTCCGTGACCCAGGCTGACGTACAGCAGTATAACCACAGCTCACTGGGGCCTTGACCTTCTAGGCTCAAGTGAATCTCCCACCTCACCCTCCCAAGTAGCTGGGACCATAGGTGTGCACCATCAACCCCAGCTAACTTTTTATACTTTTGGAAGAGATAAGGTCTTGCCATATTGCCCAAGCTGCTCTCAAACTGCTGGGCTCAAGCAATCCTCCTGCCTCTGCCTCCCAAAGTACTGGGATTGTAAGTGTAAGCCACCGTGCCAGGCTAGGGCTAAATAAATTAATGAGAAAATTAAAAAAGTGTTTTCATGTTCCTTACATGGATGAACTTTCTTTAAGCTTTTTAAGGTTTTTGTCATCCTTGGTTTATTTATTTGTTTGTTTGTCTGACACAGGGTCTCACTCTGTTACCCAGGCTGGAGTGTGCTATCACAGCTCACACAGCCTTAACCTCCTAGGCTCCAACGATCCTCCCACCTCAGCTTCCAGAGTAGCTGGGACTATAGACATAGGCTACCACGCCCAGCTAATTTTTAATTTTTTTGTAAAGATGAGATCTTGCTATGTTGCCCAGGCTGGTCTCTAACTCCTGGACTCAGACTATTCTCCTGCCTCAGCCTCACAGTGTTGGAATCACAGGTGTGAGCCACCACATCAAGCCAGTATATTTATTTTCAAATATAATCATTTTGAGAGCAGGGATATCTTCTTATTCATCTTCTTATGCATTTATGGCAAATAGTAAGCAACTCCATAAATTTTTTTTTTTTTTTTTTTGAGACAGAGTGTCGCTCTTGTTACCCAGGCTGGAGTGCAATGGCACCATCTCGGCTCACCGCAACCTCCGCCTTCTGGGTTCAAGCAATTCTCCTGCCTCAGCCTCCTGAGTAGCTGGGACTACAGGCACGCACAACCATGCCCAGCTAATTTTTTGTATTTTTAGTAGAGACGGGGTTTCACCACGTTGACCAGGACGGTCTCAATCTCTTGACCTCGTGATCCACCCGCCTCGGCCTCCCGAAGTGCTGGGATTACAGGCTTGAGCCACCGCGCCCGGCGCAACTCAATAAATTTGTTGAAGAAATGAAATATAGCAAAACTTTGAATTAGCCACTTCTATTAAAAGGGAAAGAAGACCACCCTGGGTAATTTAGTGAGACCCCATCTCTACAAAAAAATAAAAAAATTGGGCCAGGCATAGAGATCACGCCAGTGTACTCCAGCCTGTGCAACAGAGTGAGACTCTGTCTCAAAAAAAAAAAAAATTAACAGAACATGGTGGTACACACCTATAGTTCCAGCTACTCAGGATGCTGAGGTGGGAGGACTGCTTGAGGACAAGAGTTTAAGGTTGTAGTGAGCTATGGTTGCACCACTGCACTCCATCCAGAGTGACATGGAGAGACCCTGTAACCCCTTCCCTGCAAAAAAAAAAAAAAAAAAAGGGAAAGAAGAGAACATTACTTTTTTCTTTTCTTTCCTTTTCCTTTTTTGAGACAGTCTTACTCTGTCACTCAGGCTGGAGTTCAGTGGTGCGATCTCAGCTCACTGCAACCTCCACCTCCCAGGTCCAAGCAATTCTCCTGCCTCAGCCTTCTGAGTAACTGGGCTTACAAGCATGTGCCACCAGGCCGGGCTAATTTTGCATTTTCAGTAGAGACAGGGTTTTACCACGTTGGCCAGGCTGGTCTCGAACTCCTGACTTCAAGTGATCCACCCACCTTGGTCTCCCAAAGTGCTGGGATTACAGGCATGAGCCACTGTGCCCAGCAAGCATTACTTTTTTCAAGGATTAGGAACATGTCTTTGAATATCTTTATAACTTGTTTGAGTGAATCATCATATAAAGTTTTGCACATAGTTGTTGATGGACTGATAAGTAGGAGGACATTCATACCACAAACTCAGAATTTGCTCCAAAGAACTTCACAGCAAAATATCTGCAATGTGCTAAGTAATTAATGATTTTATACTTATCCTACAACTTTCTGCTTCTCAAATGTCTAACTATATCTCTAAACTCATGCCTAGAGGATTAATTTAGTAAGTAAAAATCAAAGGCAACTGAAAACACAGTGGTTCACGCCTATAATCCCAACACTTTGGAAGGAAGGCAGAAGGATCGGTTGAGCACAAAAGTTTGAAACTGGCCTGAGCAACAAGGCAAAATGCCATTTCTACAAAAAACTTGAAAAATTTGCCAGGTGTGGTAGTGTACACCTATGGTTCCAGCTACTCCAAAGGCTGACGTGGGAGGATTATTTGAGCCTGCGAGGTCAAGGCTGTGGTGAGCTGTGATTGTGCCACTGTACTCTGGCCTGGGCAATAGAGTGAGACTGTATCTCAAAAAAAAAAAAAGAAAGAAAGAAAAGAAAAGAAAAAAGAAAAAGAAAAAGAAAAAAAAGAAAATTACAGTTTAGGAATATAATCCTATAATCCTATGAGTACAAAGAGCTTAATAGACCTTCTATTTTAGATAAAATGAATTTTTATCCTGTTTTATTTAAAAGCTAAAGAGAAGTTGAGTGTGATGGCTCACACCTATAATCCCACCATTTTGGGAGGCAGAGGCAGCAGGATTGCTTGGGACCAGGAGTTCAAGACCAGCCTGGGCAATGCAGTGAGATTTCATGTCTATAGAAAATATATTCCAATGCAAGACAAAAAAAGAAAATACAAAAAATTAGCGAAGCGTGATGACATGTACCTGTTGTTCCAGCTACTCAGAAGACTGAGGTGGGAGAGATCGCTTAAGCCCAGAAGGTCGAGGCTGCTGTGAGTTGTGATCATGCTACTGCACTCCAGCCTGGGTGACAGAGTGAGACTCCATCTCAAATAGATAAATAAATAATAAAAGCTAGCGAGCAAAAGTCTAATTCACTAGCAGGGCTAACATAAAGTCCTACCACATAAAAAAGTCATCTCGCTGGACACGGCAGCTCACTCCTACAATTCCAGTATTTTTGGGAGGCTGAGGCAGAACTACTTTGAGAAATATATATATATATATATATATATATATATATATATATATATATATATATATATATATAAAGTTGTTTTTGTTTAATTGTTTAAGAATCTGAAAGGCCAGTGGAGAAAAGTTGTCAGCCCATTGTCAGGTCAGCATTGGTCTGGTGGTACTAAAAAGCAACAGATCAATTACTCAAAAACTGAAATTTATTTATTTTGAATTTAGAAATTCAAACAACAGTGATACTGCTGTATCATATCAGTTATTCCATAAATGTGAAATCTCTGAAACAAAAAAAAATCAGGAATTTTTTTTTTTTTTTTTTTTTTTGAGACGGAGTTTCACTCTCGTTACCCAGGCTGGAGTGCAATGGCGCGATCTCGGCTCACTGCAACCTCCGCCTCCTGGGTTCAGGCAATTCTCCTGCCTCAGCCTCCTGAGTAGCTGGGATTACAGGCACGTGCCACCATGCCCAGCTAATTTTTTGTATTTTTAGTAGAGACGGGGTTTCACCATGTTGACCAGTTTGGTCTCGATCTCTCGACCTCGTGATCCACCTGCCTTGGCCTCCCAAAGTGCTGGGATTACAGGCTTGAGCCACCGTGCCCGGCTAAAAATTCAAAATTTTGTCAATGCTTTGTATTTTTTCCTTATAACAAAAATCACCAAATTTTATTTCTGCTCTAAAGACATTAAAAACAAACCAAAAACCTCAGTGTTCTTCCTCATATCTCAACTTCTGAAAGGTTTACAACTTCCCTAACAGTATGGAAACAAAAAAAGGACTAGTTATTAATTTCTCAATTGTACAAGACTTTGTTAGGCAAACAGTAAACTGTTAGAGAAGACGGTAAATCAAATGTAGTTTCCAAGAGAGATTACTTTTCTCATGTGTCACAAACTCTACTGAACATTTCAGGGTAACTAGAAAGAATTATAACACAGAAGAATATGTCTAGTACAAGAGAAAACAAAGGAAAAAAAGTAGTCTGAGTGTGTTGGCTCACACCTGTGATCTCATCACTTTGAGAGGCCAATGCAGGCAGATTACCTGAGCACAGGCATTTGAGTGTATCCTGGGCAACATGGTGAGACCCCCATCACTCCAAAAATTAAAAAGTAAAAAATTAGCTAGGCATGGTGGCATGCACCTGTAGTCTCAGCTACCTGGGAGGCTAAAGCAGGAGGATTACCTGAGCCCAGGAGTTTGAGGTTGCAGTGAGCTGTGACTGTGCCACTGCACTTCAGCCGAGGTGACAGTGAGACACTGTCTCAAATTTTTTTTTTTTTTTTTTTTTGAGACGGAGTTTCGCTCTTGTTACCCCAGGCTGGAGTGCAATGGCGCGATCTCGGCTCACCGCAACCTCTGCCTCTTGGGTTCAGGCAATTCTCCTGCCTCAGCCTCCTGAGTAGCTGGGATTACAGGCACACGCCACCATGCCCAGCTAATTTTTTTGTATTTTTAGTAGAGACGGGGTTTCACCGTGTTGACCGGGATGGTCTCGATCTCTTGACCTCGTGATCCACCCGCCTCGGCCTCCCAAAGTGCTGGGATTACAGGCTGAGCCACCGCGCCCGGCCTCTAATTTTTTTAAATGTTAAAAATAGATAAATAAATAAAAATTAAAAAGGACTCCCTAGAGGGCACAATTTAGTTGCTAGGGAAATGTCAAGTTTTCCATATGTGGCTTCAAGTTTTAAGTAAATACAACTCAAAAATGTAACAAAATACACTGGAAAAAAATTCATTTATCTTCCTTCCCAGCTATATCCGCAAAATAAAAGAAAAGGCAAACAATAAGGAGATGCAGTTGGCAAGTCTGTCATCTGTAACTCACCTTCAGGAAACATAAAACGTATTTCTCTTTCCGCAGCAGCAAAGTCACTACTCCCATGAAGTGCATTCCTTAGGTCATCTGTGCCATAAATTGCCCTTAGGCTAAAAACAAGTTGGAGATGATGTCCATCCAATCTGACATCTATTACTTCTACTTAGGAATTTTACAAAAGCATGGTCACTTCCTACATATGAAAGCTTCAAAATCTATGTCAAATTTAAGCTTAAATTTAAGCTTATCTATCTAGATAAGGATCAAACATATTTACATCTGCAGGAGGAATACACTGGGAAAACAGGAGTTCCCTGGGTAAAAAAAACAGTGTTGTTTTGTGAGAAGTCAAAAAGCAGTGCATATTCAAAAGTGCAAAAACTCAGAATCTTCTTCTTTCCATACATTAACAATAATGCTGAAAATCTGAATTTCTGTTCCCGCATTACCATTATTCTTTTAAAATACCATCCCAATTTTCCCATCTAAAAATCCTACTTCAGTGGCAGTTTAAAGGTTGAGAGAATACGGATATTCAACTATAAATCAGACATTCTCTGAGGTTTTTCTGGTATGTAGTATTGATAGGTATTTAAAGTGGTTAAAATATAAAATGGACCTCCCAGACTCTCCCTCCAAAAAAATGCTGATTTAGGAAAACTTTCAAATGAAAAGAAAAATCCCATTACAATGAAATCAGATTTTTTTTTTTTTCATTTTCACAGATGGATTCCATTCCCTGCCATCCCCCCAACCTTGAAAATTACCTGTCTGGATATGTCTCCTTCGCTACTAAGCTATTATTTGGTCCCAAAAGTTCTAGCCAATAAGAGATGGCTTTGTGTCTCGCTAATATCATGGCGACAAGTGGTCCAGAACTCATGTAAGCTGTTAAATTGGGGAAAAACATTTTTCCATACTGTTCCACGTAAAAGTTACTACATTGCTCAGGGCTGAGGTGTAGTTTTCTTCTCTGTAAAAGACACAAAGTCAACAAACACATTTAAAATGACAGTTCAATGATACCTCATTAAGATCATTAGTACCAATCTGCTTATAACTTTGAGGTTTATCCCTGTATTATGAAGAAAGAAAATTATATAATTAAATGTATTCTGTAAATAAGATAGTAAGAGAAATTACTTAGCCTACTTAAGAAAAATTATTCCGCTGGGTGCGGTGGCTCTCGCCTGTAATCCCAGCACTTTGGGAGGCCGAGGTGGGTGGATCACGAGGTCAAGAGATCGAGACCATCCTGGTCAACATGGTGAAACCCCGTCTCTACTAAAAATACAAAAACTAGCTGGGCGTGGTGGCGCGTGCCTGTAATCCCAGCTACTTAGGAGGCTGAGGCAGGAGAATTGCCTGAGCCCAGGAGGCGGAGGTTGCGGTGAGCCGAGATGGTGCCATTGCACTCCAGCCTGGGTAACAAGAGCGAAACTCCGTCTCAAAAAAAAAAAAAAAAAGAAAAAAAAAGAAAAATTATTCCGCTGGGTACGGTGGCTCTCGCCTGTAATCCCAGCACTTTGGGAGGCCGAGGTGGATGGATCACGAGGTCAAGAGATCGAGACCATCCTGGTCAACATGGTGAAACCCCGTCTCTACTAAAAATACAAAAAAAAATTAGCTGGGCATGGTTGTGCGTGCCTGTAATCCCAGCTACTCAGGAGGCTGAGGCAGGAGAATTGCCTGAACCCAGGAGGCGGAGGTTGTGGTGAGCCAAGATCGCGCCATTGCACTCCAGCCTGGGTAACAAGAGCGAAACTCCGTCTCCAAAAAAAAAGAAAAGAAAAGAAAAAAGAAAAATTATTCCAGTTAGGCTGCCTCCCTAAGCATATGGTTTGTTAGTAACAAAATTATAGCATCTCTTTCTTCAAGTAAAGAACACGGCAGCCGGGCGCGGTGGCTCAAGCCTGTAATCCCAGCACTTTGGGAGGCCGAGGCGGGTGGATCACGAGGTCGAGAGATCGAGACCATCCTGGTCAACATGGTGAAACCCCGTCTCTACTAAAAATACAAAAAATTAGCTGGGCATGGTGGCGCGTGCCTGTCATCCCAGCTACTCAGGAGGCTGAGGCAGGAGAATTGCCTGAACCCAGGAGGCGGAGGTTGCGGTGAGCCGAGATCGCGCCATTGCACTCCAGCCTGGGCAACAAGAGCGAAACTCCGTCTCAAAAAAAAAAAAAAAAGAAAAAAGAAAACGGCAATGAACAAAACTGGACTTTAAAATACTCCAAATTCGTATTTTTCTATTTGTGTTACTATTTGGGAGCTGGTCTCATTATGGTACTTAGAAATAACAGCCAGGTGGCCGGGCGCGGTGGCTCAAGCCTGTAATCCCAGCACTTTCGGAGGCCGAGGCGGGTGGATCACAAGGTCAAGAGATCGAGACCATCCTGGTCAACATGGTGAAACCCCGTCTCTACTAAAAATACAAAAAAATTAGCTGGGCATGGTGGCGCGTGCCTGTAATCCTGGCTACTCAGGAGGCTGAGGCAGGAGAATTGCCTGAACCCAGGAGGCGGAGGTTGCGGTGAGCCGAGATCGTGCCATTGCACTCCAGCCTGGGTAAAAAGAGCAAAACTCCGTCTCAATAAATAAATAAATAAATAAATAAAATAAAAAGAAATAACAGCCAGGCACAGTGGCTCAAGCCTGTAATCCCAGCATTTTGGGAGGCCAAGGCAGAAGGATCACTTGAGCCCAGCCAGGAGTTAGAGACCAACCTGAGCAACACAGCGAGACTTCGTTTCTATGAAAAATTTAAAAATTGGTGGGGTGTGGTGGTGTGCGCCTGTACTCCCCACTACACTGGAGGTGGTGAGCCATGATCATACTGCTGCACTCCAGCCTGGGTGGTAGAGCGAGACCCTGTATCAAACAAACAAACAAACAAAGTAACGTGTAGTATAATGATGCAGTAAAAAAAGTTTTTTGTTTGAACATGTGTGTTCTTTATTCTCGTTCTGTCATAAATATCTTTTTTTTTTTTTTTTTTTTGAGACGGAGTTTCGCTCTTGTTACCCAGGCTGGAGTGCAATGGCGCGATCTCGGCTCACCGCAACCTCCGCCTCCTGGGTTCAGGCAGTTCTCCTGCCTCAGCCTCCTGAGTAGCTGGGATTACAGGCACGCACCACCATGCCCAGCTAACTTTTTGTATTTTTAGTAGAGACGGGGTTTCACCTTGCTGACCAGGATGGTCTTGATCTCTTGACCTCGTGATCCACCCGCCTCGGCCTCCCAAAGTGCTGGGATTACAGGCTTGAGCCACCGCGCCCGGCTCTGTCATAAATATCTTGATTCACTGTAACATTAAGAAAAATTAGGCCAACCGTGATGGCTCACACTTGTAATCCCAACACTTTGGGAAGTCAAAACGGGAGAATCACTTGAGGTCAGGAGTTCAAGAAAAGCCTGGCCAACTGAAACCCCATCTCTACTAAAAATACAAAAATTAGCTAGACATGTTGGTGCGTGCCTGAAGTTCCAGCTACTCAGGAGGCTGAGGCAGGTGAATAGCCTGAACCCGGGAGGTAGAGGTTGCAGTGAGCCAAGATTGCACCACTGCACTCGAGCCTGGGTGACAGAGCAAGATACCATCTCAAAAAAAAAAAAAAAAAAGAAAAGAAAAGAAAGAAAAACTAGGCTGGGCACCGTGGCTCATCCCTGTAATCCCAGCACACTGGGAGGACTAGGCAGGCATATCACCTCAGATCAGGAGTTTGAGACCAGCCTGGCCAACACAGTGAAACCCCGTCTCTACTAAAAATACAAAAACTGAACCAGGCATGGTGGTGCATGTCTGTAATCCCAGCTACTAGGGAAGCTGGGACACGAAAATTGCTTGAACCCAGGAGGCAGAGGGTGCCATGATCCAAGATCAAGATAGCACTATTGCACTCCAGCCTGGATAACAGAATCAGACTCTGTCTCAAAAAAAAAAAAAAAAGAAAAAAGAAAAATTAGTTGCTAGTGTTTCTCAATTTGAAAGACTATGAAACATTCTGGACAAATAAATGTCATTTCCTTCACAAATGAGACTATAACAATGAATCAAGTTAAAAAAAAATCCTGGTAGTTGAGTCTAATTTGAAAGTATCATGCTTTCTCTAGAAGCAGCAGCTATTTTGAGTGCTTTTAAATTTCTTTTTTTTTTTTTTTTTGAGACAGAGTTTCACTCTGTCACCGAGGCTGGAGTGCAGTAGCATGATCTTGACTCACTGCAACCTCCGCCTCCAGGGTTCAAGAGAGCCTCCTGCCTCAGCCTTCTGAATAGTTGGGATTATAGGCACCCACCACCACGCCTGGTTAATTTTTGTATTTTTAAGAGACGAGTTTTCCCCTTTTTGGCCAGGATGGTCTTGAACTCCTGACCTCAGATGATCCACCTGCCTCAGCCTCCCAAAGTGCTGGTATTACAGGCATGAGCCACTGCACCCGACCTTGAGTGCTTTAAAAAATTATTGCCGGGCACAGTGGCTCATGCCTGTAATCCCAGCACTTTGGGAGGCTGAGGCGGGTAGATCACAAAGTCAGTAGTTCGAGACCAGCCTGGCCAAGATGGTGAAACCCCCATCTCTACTAAAAACACAAAAATTAGCAAAGCACAGTGGCAGGTGCCTGTAAATTCTGGCTACTCAGGAGGCTGAGGCAGGAGAATTGCTTGAACCCAGGAGGTGGAGGTTGCAGTGAACCAAGATCATGCCACTGCACTCTAGCCTGGGCGACAGAGCAAAACTGTCTCAAAAAATGTATATATATGTATTAATGCTGGCCAGGCTCTGTGGCTCTCTCCCTGTTGTAATTCCAGCACTCTGAGAGGCCTAGGGGGGCAGGTCACTTGAACCCAGGAGTTTGAGACCAACCTGGGCAACATGGTGAAACCCCGTTTCTACAAAAAAATGCAAATATTAGCTGGGCATGGTGGTGCACACTGTAGTCTCAGCTAATCAGGAGGCTGAGGCATGAGAATTGCTTGAACCCAGGAGGCAGAAGTTGCAGTGAGCTGAAATCATGCCAACGTACTCCAGCCTGCACAACAGAGTGAGATTCAGTCTCAAAACAAAACAACAACAAAAAAATTTATGGCTGCGGTTTTTCTTTTTTCTTTTCTTTTTTTTTAAAGACAGGGTTTCTCCATGTTGGTCAGACTGGTCTTGAACTCCCGACCTCAGGCAATCTGCCTGCCTTGGCCTCCCAAAGTGCTGGGATTACAGGCGTGAGCCACCATGCCTGGCGCTGCAGTTTTTCAATTCCACTAAAGGTGGATCAGGAGGGAAAATGCTCAAAATATAACTGAGGGATTCAAAGTACAAATCAAAGAACTGGCTGGAGTAAGGATGATGAGACATGGAGACAAGTCACTAAGCAAAGGCTAAAAATCCCCATGATTGAGCCGGGCGCGGTGGCTCAAGCCTGTAATCCCAGCACTTTGGGAGGCCTGAGGCGGGTGGATCACGAGGTCGAGAGATCGAGACCATCCTGGTCAACGTGGTGAAACCCCGTCTCTACTAAAAATACAAAAAATTAGCTGGGCATGGTGGTGCATGCCTGTAGTCCCAGCTACTCAGGAGGCTGAGGCAGGAGAATTGCTTGAACCCAGGAGGCGGAGGTTGCGGTGAGCCGAGATCGTGCCATTGCACTCCAGCCTGGGTAACAAGAGCGACACTCTGTCTCAAAAAAAAAAAAAAAAAAAAAAAAAAAATCCCCATGATTATGGCAGAAATCTATCTTTCTAAAATGGCTGAGATTTTCCTGAGAATACATGTGAATTTTACTAAGCGACCCACCCCTTAAAGCCCTTTCCAGAACTCTGTGTTTCTGCAGGCTTCAGAAACTTGGTAAAATTGCTTGGTTTGTAGCAAAGGATCCAATTGCCCAGAGAAAGAAGTTTAGGAACATGCTTACCCAGGTGGCACAGCACTGCTATGAATAGGACCTGCTGCACAAGTATAACATTCTCACCATTGAAGGACCAGTTACTATGAAAAAGGTGCTGACATTTGTTCTTAAATTGAGATTCATATAGTGAAGAAATAAAAGATGTGAGAAATTACATGGTGGCTCACCCAGGAGGTAGAGGTTGCAGTGAGCCAAGTTTGTACCACTGCACCCCAGCCTGGGTGACAGAGCAAGACACCATCTCAAAAAAAAAAAAGAAAAGAAAAAAAGAAAAGAAAAAGAAAAATTAGGCTCATGCCTGTAATCCCAGCACTTTGGGAGGCCAAGGCTGGTGGATCACAAGGTTAGGAGATCAAGACCATCCTGGCCAATATGGTGAAACCCTGTCTCTACTAAAATATAAAAAGTTAGCCCAGTGTGGTGGCATACTCCTGTAGTCCCAGCTACTGGAGACGCTGAGGCAGGGGAATCACTTGAACCCCAGAGGTTGCAGTAAGCCAAGATCGTACCATTGCACCCCAGCCTGCCAAGAGAGCAAGACTTCATCTCAAAAAAGAAAAAAAAGGAAAGAAATTAAAAGAGCACCTGATTTAGCATAATCCTTGATTCTATTATCTAAAATTAAGACATGAAAGTATTTATGATTATTATGCTCATTAGTGTTTTCTTGTTTTTGTTTTTTTCTTGCTGAATTTAAAAATAAAGTCTTATCTGTTGCTGTGTAAGCCCTTATCTGTCACTTGCCCCGTAAAAAGCAGGGGAAGCTACCTTCTGCAGGTATGCTAGTCAATGTAGCACAATTTTAAAAATTAAGGGTTCATCTTTAAAACCAGTACTAAATCAATTATTCCAGTGGCTGCTTTAAAATTAGATCATTCGACATTTTTGAAATTAGGTTGAATAGTCTACAGCCATACCACGATGAACACACCCGATCTCATCTGAAATTAGATTAGGTTGAATATTTACACAGAGAAACAGCAGTATCAGTACTATCAGAAAGAACTCTCAGTTTGTAACAAAGGCAACACTGCCATCTACTGAAATGATGTATTACTTTTCAGTTTTTCCCTTGGGACAGGAAAGCCTCAAGTTTAATGCACTTAAAAGCCTATTTTAAAAGCATACAGTGGCCGGGCGCGGTGGCTTAAGCCTGTAATCCCAGCACTTTGGGAGGCCGAGGTGGGTGGATCACAAGGTCAAGAGATCGAGACCATCCTGGTCAACATGGTGAAACCCCGTCTCTACTAAAAATACAAAAAATTAGCTGGGCATGGTGGCGCATGCCTGTAATCCCAGCTACTCAGGAGGCTGAGGCAGGAGAATTGCCTGAACCCAGGAGGCGGAGGTTGCGTTGAGCCGAGATCGTGCCATTGCACTCCAGCCTGGGTAACAAGAGCGAAACCCCGCCTCAAAAAAAAAAAGCATACAGTGCAAAGGACAAAACTTGTATAATTTCACTTAAATGAGAGAGCTTGAATAGTTAAATTCCTAGAGACAGCAAGTAGAATAGTGGCTATCGGGGATGGGGAAAAGGGAAGCAACAAGTTAGCATTAGACAGTGTTTCAGTTTAAGATGAAAAGGTTCTAGAGATAGACACAGTAGCAATGGTTGTACAACAATGTGAATGTACTTAACGCGATTGAAATGTACATTCAAAAACGGTTAAAAGGGTAAAGTTTATGTTACATACATTTTACCACAATTAAAGCAAAAAAGGAAGGAAAGAAGGATATACCATGGCTGCCTTTGTTCTGAAAATTACTAACTAGGAAAAGTGTCATATATATTTACATTAAATCATTTTTTTTTTCTGGTCTCAATGCATTGCCCAGGCTAGTTACACTAATTTTTTTTTTTTTTTTTTTTTTGAGACAAAATTTCACTTTTGTTGCCCAGGCTGGAGTGCAATGGCACAATCTCAGCTCACTGCAACCTCCACCTCCATGGTTCAGGTGATTCTCCAGCCTTGCCTCCTGAGTAGCTGGGATTACAAGCATGCACCACCACGCCCAGCTAATTTTGTTTTTGTTGCTGTTGTTGTTGTTGTTGTTGTTGTTTTTGAGACAGAGTCTCACTGTTATCAGGGTAGAGTGCAGTGGCAGGATCTTGGCTCACTACAACCTCCACCGCGCCCCCCCGCTGCCCCCCAGGTTCAAGCGATTCTCCTACCTCAGCCTCCTTCCAAGTAGCTGGGACTACAGATGTGCGCCATCATGGGCAGCTAATTTTTGTGTTTTTAGTAGAGACGGGGTTTCACCACGTTGGCCAGGATGGTCTTGATCTCCTGACCTTGGGATCTGCCTGCCTCTGCCTCCGCAAGTGCTGGGATTACAGGCATGAGCTGCCACACCCAGCCTTTTCTTTTCTTTTTTTTTTTAGATGGAGTCTTTTTTTTTTGAGACTGAGTCTTGCTCTGTCACCTAGGCTAGAGTGCAGTGGCACAATCTTGGCTCACTTCAACCTTTGTCTCCTTGGTTCAAGTGATTCTCCTGCCTCATTCTCCCAAGTAGCTGGGATTACAGGCTTCTACCACCATTCCCGGCTAATTATTGTGTTTTTAGTAAAGATGTGGTTTCACCATGTTAGCCAGGCTGGTCTCGAACTCCTAACCTCAGGTGATCTGCCCACCTCAGCCTCCCAAAGTGCTGGGATTACAGGTATAAGCCTTCTTGACCGGTCCTAATTTTGTATTTTTATTTATTTATTTATTTTAGAGACAGGGTTTCTCCATGTTGATGAGGTTGATCTCGAACTCCTGACCTCAGGTGATCTGCCCACCTCAGCCTCCCAAAGTGCTGGGATTATAAGCATGAGCCACTGCACCCAGCTTCCTAATTTTGTATTTTTAGTAGAGACGGGGTTTCACCATGTTGGCCAGGGTGGTCTTGAACTTCTGAACTCAGGTGATCCACCCACCTCAGCTTCCCAAAGTGTTGGGACTACAGGCGTGAGCCACCACGGCCAGCTAATTTTTAATTTATAATTAACACTAGCCACTTTATCAAGTTGGTCACTAAATTTTTTTTTAATATGGACTTTTAAAAAACTTGAATGGATGCCTTTATTTGTATACTTCATTTAATTGTTCTTTCTAAAGTTAATAGGTAATATAATTACAGGATTCAAAAATTCAAAGCAGGCTGGGCGCGGTGGCTCAAGCCTGTAATCCCAGCACTTTGGGAGGCCGAGGCGGGTGGATCACGAGGTCGAGAGATCGAGACCATCCTGGTCAACCTGGTGAAACCCCGTCTCTACTAAAAATACAAAAAATTAGCTGGGCATGGTGTCACGTGCCTGTAATCCCAGCTATTCAGGAGGCTGAGGCAGGAGAATTGCCTGAACCCAGGAGGCGGAGGTTGCTGTGAGCCGAGATTGCGCCATTGCACTCCAGCCTGGGTAACAAGAGCGAAACTCCGTCTCAAAAAAAAAAAAAAAAAAAAAAAATTCAAAGCAATATATAAAGGTATATACTGAAAACTCTTATTCTTACCCATGTCTTTTTTTTTTTTTTTTTTGAGACGGAGTTTCGCAAAACTCCGTCTCAAAAAAAATTTGCAAAATTTCATTTTGCAAATATTGGCAAACAGGAATATATTACCTTGTCTCTATCACAAAAGGTTGGTACACATGATTTTGCTTTTTTGCTGTTTGGCTCTTTTTGCTACACACTTTTTTTTCCATAACAGTACAGACAGGTTTCTCATTCTTCTTTTCACAATTAGTTGCATATTATGCAATTTGGTGGAGTTTCCAGGGTTTATTTAGTTCTGTCTCCCAATCTCCCAATCTGGGTTATTTTCGGTCTTTTGCTGATAAGTAAACAATGCTGCAAAAAATAACCTGCCTATATATTACTTCATATTAATACAAGAACTCACTGACAGTATTAAACAGGGCTCTGTGCATGACAAGCAGTAACAGCACAAGGAATTCTATAGGACAGATTTTCAGAAGCAGAATGCTGATCAAATGGTAAGTCCATCTGTTATTGGTAGATAACTGCCAGATTCTCTTTGATAGGGATTGTGCCATTTACTTTTATATTTTTGCCAAATAGAATCTCAGTGTCGTTTTTTTTTCCCACCTAGAAAATGAGAATCTTTCCATATATTTAAAAAATGTTTTTTTTTTTTTTTTTTTTTTTTTTGAGACGGAGTTTCACTCTTGTTACCCAGGCTGGAGTGCAATGGCGCGATCTCGGCTCACTGCAACCTCCGCCTCCTGGGTTCAGGCAATTCTCCTGCCTCAGCCTCCTGAGTAGCTGGGATTATAGGCACGTGCCACCATGCCCAGCTAATTTTTTGTATTTTTAGTAGAGACGGGGTTTCACCATGTTGACCAGGTTGGTCTCGATCTCTCGACCTTGTGATCCACCCGCCTCGGCCTCCCAAAGTGCTGGGATTACAGGCTTGAGCCACCGCGCCCGGCTAAAAAATGTTTTTCTTTTTCTGTGACCATCCATCTCTTCTGCCCATTTTTCTTTTTTTTTTTTTGAGACGGAGTTTCGCCCTTGTTACCCAGGCTGGAGTGCAATGGCGCGATCTCGGCTCACCGCAACCTCCGCCTCCTGGGCTCAGGCAATTCTTCTGCCTCAGCTTCTTGAGTAGCTGGGATTACAGGCACTTGCCACCATGCCCAGCTAATTTTTTGCACTTTTAGTAGAGACGGGGTTTCACCATGTTGACCAGGATGGTCTCGATCTCTCGACCTCGTGATCCACCCGCCTCGGCCTCCCAAAGTGCTGGGATTACAGGCTTGAGCCACCGCGCCCGGCTAAAAAATGTTTTTCTTTTTCTGTGACCATCCATCTCTTCTGCCCATTTTTCTACTGATTTATTTTTATCTTTTTCCAGGAGCTCTTTATATATTAGGAGGACTAGCCCTTTGTCTGATATGAGTTGCAAATCTTTTTCACAAGTTTGTTATGATTTCACTTTACTTACGGTATTTATTTTGTTGTGCAGAAATTTTTTGTTTATATAATCTTACCAATCTTTTTTTTTCATGGCTTCTAGATCTCAGGTTCATTTGGAGTTTTTCCTGGTATATAATACTTAATCCAACTTTTTCAGTGGCTACCAGTTTTCCTAACATTTGCTAAAAAGTTCTTTACCTGAGGCTTTAATTACATTAAATACTTACTAACACTTTCTTGTACCATCCCTTCCCTCAGCTTCCACCTGTCCTTCGAAGCTCAAATGAAATCCCTTATCTTTTCTGAATACTGATATTTTCTATTTATTTCATTTATTATTATTATTATTTTTTGAGACGCAGTCTCCCTCTGTTGCCCAGGCTGGGGTGCAGTGGTGCCATCTCAGTTCACTGCAACCTCCACTTCCTGGGTTCAAGCGATTCTCCTGCCTCAGCTTCCATAGTAGCTGGGAATATAGGTAAGTGCCACCACGCCAAGATAATTTTTGTATTTTTAGCAGAGACGGCGTTTCACCATATTGGCCAGACTGGTCTTGAACTCCTAATCTTATGATCCATCCACGTTGGCCACCCAAAGTGCTGGGATTATAGGCGTGAGCAACTGTGCCTGGTTGTTTTCTCTTTATTTTTAGAAATACTGAGTAAAGGCTGTGCAAGATAGATCACGCCTGTAATCCCAGCACTTTGGGAGGCCGAGGTGGACGGATTACGAGGTCAGGATTTCAATACCAGCCTGACCAAGATGGTGAAACCCCGTCTACTAAAAATACAAAAATTAGCCGGGTATGGTGGCACAAGCCTGTAATTCTATCTACTCAGGAGGCTGAGGCAGGAGAATCACTAAAACCCAGGAGGCAGAGGTTGCGGTAAGCCGAGATCAGGCCACTGTACTCCAGCCTGGGTGACAGAATGAGACTCTGTCTCAAAAAAAAAAAAAAAAAAAAAAAAAAAAAAAACTAACTAAATAAGCAATATGACACTGTATAAATGTGAAAAAATATAAAATTGGAAATTCAAATTAGAATACTATAAAAGAGGAAGATTAAAAATATTCAATTTTATATGATAATCCCTAACAATGCGACTTATATTCATTTTCAAATCCCTAGAAAGACAATGTTTACTAATTGCAGAACAAACATAAGGCTTAAAACATTAAATGTGGGCCGGGCGCGGTGGCTCACGCCTGTAATCCCAGCACTTTGGGAGGCCGAGGCGGGTGGATCACAAGGTCAAGAGATCGAGACCATCCTGGTCAACATGGTGAAACCCCATCTCTACTAAAAATACAAAAAATTAGCTGGGCATGGTGGCGTGTGCCTGTAATTCCAGCTACTCAGGAGGCTGAGACAGGAGAACTGCCTGAATCCAGGAGGTGGAGGTTGCAATGAGCCGAGATTGGGCCATTGCACTCCAGCCTGGGTAACAAGAGCGAAACTCCGCCTGAAAAAAAAAAAAATTAAATGTTTGTAGTAACTGAAAAAATACTATTAGTCTAAAAGTCCATCAATAGAGGATCAAGTAAATAAACTGTAGTTCTAATACATAGGGAAATACTACACAGAAGTTAGGAAGAGTGAGATCAATTCAGATGTAATGATTTGGAGTCCTATCTGAGGGACTCTGTAAAGGGGGTCAAGGGAAAGGGACTGCTCTGTTTTATGGGGGGAAAACGTTTATAAATGCATAGAAAACTCCTGGAAGAACAGAAAATGTTAAGTGGTTGCCTCTCTCTGGAGCCTGGGACTTGAAATGGGAGAGGGCAGGCGAGGGAAAAGTCAATTTTATTTCTCATTTTATATCCTTTTAAAAACCATCACCTAAAACTTTATACTTAGAAGAATAAACTTAAATGTCATGTTGAACACTAAGGGTTTAAATGGGTAGGTACATTTACATAAGCACTTGTTTTAAAGGGCAAAGAGAAAAAAAGCATGAATCATCATGCACAGAAGTTACCTGAACAATGGTGAATCCAGATCTGAGAATAATATCTCGTATCTCCTCCTCTCTGTCAACAATATCAGGCTTGATAATGGCCAGAGTTTTTTCTACATATATCTGAGGTGGAGGCATTGATATCTCCATTATGGCTTTTCAGGGCACAAATTGAGAGTTTCTTAACAGGTGTCAACTGCAATGACATGATTTCCCCCCAATCCCAAATTCAATGTAATTGTGATTAAGAATAGCAATATTAGGTACTTGATTTTATTAACTAATGAAGGTAAAAAAAAAAAAAAAAACTGCCATGTTTTTCTATATGCCGGGTCTCAATAATAGGATTTCTACTTTGTCCAGATCGAGCCCCGGCTTTTCGTACATGCCGTCACCGAGGAGGGAAGGACTACTGGGCTCAGATGACCAGAGGCCAAGGGGCGACCCGAAGGCCCGGAACCAAAGGGGGCGGCGGGCTGGTGGCAACATCACACGCCAATACAGCGGCGGGTGAGAGGCCTCGTCCGGCTGCCTCTGTGAAGCAACCCTGTCCCACAGGGCCCTCTCTGTGCATAGGGCCAGGCCTAATTGGAAAGCAGGGCCTCTGGGTCCTCGGGGACTTTCCGGGTTGCACCTGAAAATTCTGAATTTGACCCTCTCTGAGCACTCACCTCAGCGGCCGCCCGGTTGTGCTCAACTTGTTGCTAGGAGACCTGAAGCGCCAGCGTGGGGACGGTGGCTGCAGAGGGCCAATCCCAGCAAGGAGCCTCCTTGTCCCCTCTGGCAAGTTGTTTTAACCAAAGCGAGCCAGGTACTCATTCTTATTCTCTTTGTGAATCTTAGGGCACTAGATATTTTGTGACATTTTACTCGTAACTTATGTTATCTCATCCTATTCTTCAATTATCCCTACTTTATAAATGATAAGACCACCCCTCCTCCCCGATTCCTTTCTAGGCAGTGAATGTAAGAAGACCCGTGTCAGATACCTTCATTTCACCGGATGAGGCTGTCCCATCTATGCCAAGCTTACCTAGTCATTAAAAAGCAATATTCTGTTTGTGAAAAGACATTTATTTATTAGAGTAAAGGCTTAGTAAAAGATCTAATCTAATTGTCTTTAAATCAAGCCCCTGGAACAAAGATGTACGCAACATTTATGGCATTAAACCCAGATCTCAGCTTCCCCTGTTTTTCCTTATATTATGTCCACATGCATCATTGAGTGAGTTAGGCATTATTCTTATTGGAAAAGACAACAGAGACATGGCAAAGAAGTACTGGCATCCTCTGTAGGTCAGAGTTCAGGGAGAGGTTCAAACTCTAGAAAAGTCAGGATAAAAAATAAAAATAATAAAAAATAAAAAAATAAAAGTCAGGATAGAAGCTCCAGGTTACAAATCAGGTTTTCCATCATCCACTGGGTTGGCTGGTTCTCCTTCCAGACTACTTAAGCCTTTTCTTTTGTCTAACCAAATATTCAGCACCTAAAGGGTTAAGGAACACATAGCAAGCTATTATGAAACTTACATGCTAAAGGATTGCAAGTTTATTTCTTTGGCAAATAGACTCAACTATACTTTTTTTCTTTTCTTTTCTTTTCTTTTTTTGAGATGGAATTTCACTCTTGTTACCCAGGCTGGAGTGCAATGGCACGATCTCGGCTCCCTGCAACCTCTGCCTCCTGGGTTCAGGCAATTCTCCTGCCTCAGCCTCCTGAGTAGCTGGGATTACAGGCATGCGCCACGATGCCCAGCTAATTTTTTGTATTTTTAGTAGAGACGGGATTTCACCATGTTGACCAGGATGGTCTTGATCTCTTGACCTCGTGATCCACCCGCCTCGGCCTCCCAAAGTGCTGGGATTACAGGCTTGAACCACCGTGCCCGGCTACTTTTTTTCTTTAAAGTATGATGCTACCCAGAAAAGAAACCCACAAATGTATTCTAGCTACTGTATCTTACTCTGTAAAGATGGGAAAGTGTGAGCATATATTAATATCAACAGATAAAGCAACCAAAAACTACACAGTGACTCTGGCCTCTTTGGAGTTTAGCCCATTGACTTAAGGCTCTGGAAGCAAGAATTCCCATTACTTGTCTGTCCTCAGCTGTCTTGAGAGCTGTTCACTGCTGCCTGCCTTCCTAGACTACTCCACTATCAAAGCTAGATTTACTGAGACTCAGAGTTTTCCAAACCAGCAGGCACATTATCAATCCTTCAGGGCCTTAATCCCCTTTAAAAATAAACTCTTGAGAGGCTGGGCGCAGTGGCTTACGTCTGTAATCCCAGCACTTTGGGAGGCCAAGGTGAGCGGATCACCAGGTTAGGAGTTTTAAGACCAGCCTGGCCAACATGGTGAAACTGTCTGTACTAAAGAGGCAAAAAAATCAGCCAGGCGTAGTAATTCCAGCTACTCAGGTAATTCCAGTTACTCAGGAGGCTGAGGCAGGAGAATCGCTTGAATATGGGAGGCAGAGGTTGCAGTGACCCAAGTTCATGACATTGCACTCCAGCCTGGGTGCCAGGGCGAGACTCCCTCTCAAAAAAATAAATTAATTAAATTAAAAAATAAACTCTGAGAATGCAAAGTCACATTAAAATCACCTTTATTCTCATAGGCATTCTGAAATCAAGATTCCAGAGGCTACATACCATACCTGAATCTGCTCCAAGACTTCTCGCCGCATTTCCACAGCCATATGGTATACGTGATGATCAGAGTCATTGTACATTACAGCATTTTGGAACATCAGCATCAGATCTCGCTGGAATTGGGCCATGGTGCGAATCCGACCCTTAGACAGATTTCTCTTCAGGGTAGTTAAGTCCATAGGTCTGCAGGTGGCCAAGAAAAAACAGAAAATCAAATCTTTGTGTGGAACATATGATAATCTGACATACTCTCTTAAAGAACTAACCAGTTCTTAATGAAAACAGTAGCAAAGATAGCAACCCCCATCAGATAATAAAATAGCAACAGCTGTTAACATTTCCCTGTTTACAATAGGCCAAACACTATTTCTGTACTAACTCACTTAAACCTCTCAATAAACCTGTAAGGTAGGTATCATTATCTCCATTTTTTTTTTTTTTTTTTTTTTTTTTTTTTTTTTTTTGAGACGGAGTTTCGCTTTTGTTACCCAAGCTGGAGTGCAATGGCGCGATCTTGGCTCACCGCAACCTACGCCTCCTGGGTTCAAGCAATTCTCCTGCCTCAGCCTCCTGAGTAGCTGGGACTACAGGCACGCGCCACCATGCCCAGCTAATTTTTGTATTTTTAGTAGAGACAGGATTTCACCTTGTTGAGCTGGATGGTCTTGATCTCTTGACCTCGTGATCCACCCGCCTCGGCCAGAGTTTCACTCTTGTTGCCCAGGCTGGAGTGCAGTGGTGCAATCTCATTTCACTGCAATCTCCATCTCCTGGGTTCAAGCAATTCTCTTGCCTCACCCTCCTGAGTAGCTGGGATTACAGGCACATGCCATCATGACTGGTTAATTTTTGTATTTTTAGTAGAGATGGGGTTTTATCATGTTGGTCAGGCTGGTCTTGAACTCCTGACCTCAGGTGATCCACCTGCCTTGGCCTCCCAAAGTGCTAGGATTACAAGCATGAGCCACAGAGCCCAGCCTTATTATCTCCATTTGACAGATGAAGAAACTGAAATCTAAAAAAGGTTAAGTACTCACTCAAAGTCACACAGCCTAAATTCCAATTCAGAGGCAGCCTGACTCCAGAGTGCACAGGCCAAGCCACTACACGCTACTATCATAGGAGGGGTGCTGGCCCCAGGTACCAAAGTTTAAAGAGTGCCAATGATCAGTTTATCACACAGTAGTTATTCACTATTTACAAAGTACAGTCACATATTATTTAATCTGCTTCTCTTACTACACAAATAAAAAGCTAAGAATAATTTTTTTCTCCTTTCATGTAGATGAAAAGAGGATCAAGTGAACATTATGACAACATTAATGAGACACAGAAAGTAGATGTATAAGAGAAGGCACAGCAGTTTAGAAAGAAGACTAAACTGGAGGTAAGAATCTGGGGCTTAGTTCTAGCTCTGCAATTAACTGTTGGTTGATCACAGGCAAGTCATGACCGAGCACCCCTAAGCTTTACTTTCCTTGTTCCTAAAGAAGTTTGTCTCTGCTACTGTTTGAATGATGGTATCCCCTCTGAAATTCATGTTGAAACTTAATCCCAAATGCAACAGTATTAAGACGTGGGGCCTTTGGGAGGTAATTAAGTCATTAGTGCTCTGGCCTCATGAACGGGATTAGCATCCTTATAAAAGGGCTCCATATTGAAGAGAGCACCCTCTTACCCTTCTGTCCCTTCTGCCATGTAAGGATACAGCAACAAGGCATTATCTTGGAAGCAGAGAGTAACCCACCTCAGACACCAAAACTACCAGTGCCCTGATCTTGGACTTCCCAGCCTCCAGAACCGAAACACAGAGAAATAAATTTTCTATTGTTTATAAATTATCCAGCCTACAGTATTGTGCTATAGCAGTACAAACAGACAAGTGACTCTCCAAAGGTCCTATTGTGATCTTTTATACTCTATTACCACACAAGTTTATGATAGCATTTTAGATGACCTATGCTATAAAATCCAAAATAGGCTGGGATTACCCACCTGTAATCCCAGCATTTTGGAAGGCCAAGGTGGGAGGATCACTTGAGACTAGGAGTTTAAGACCAACTTGAGCAATGTAGTGAGATCCCATATCTACAAAAAATTTAAAAATTCCTCCTCAGTGATACTATGAAGAAAAATAAAGTTATTAATAACATTTCAAACAAAGAAGAATTTTTATTACAATTTTTATTACAACAAAAAAAATCTGGCTAGGCACAGTAGTTCACACCTATAATCTTAGCACTTTGGGAGGCTGAGGCGGGTGGCTTGCTTGAGCCAAGGAGTCTGACACCAGCCTGAGCACCATGGTGAAACTCTCTCTACAAAAAATACAAAAATTAGCTGGGCGTGGTGGCACATACCTGTAGTCTCAGCTACTAGGGAGGCTGAGGTTGGAGGACTGCTTGACCCAGGAGGTCAAGGCTGCAGTAAGCCATGATTGCACCACTGTACTCCAGCAACAGAGAGAGACCCTGTCTCAAAAAAAATTTTTTTAATAAAAATAAAATTGCAAAATACGACATCAACCAATGTTCATAACTTCCATTTGGATTGACATCTGTGTCTTAGTATACCTATAACTAACTAATTGAATGAATACAGGGTTCCTTTTAAAGTTTTGGTCAAAAAGAATAGTGTCAAAAACAACCAAAGCCTAACTTAAGATCATAATTAATTATCAACCTAGGCGCCAAGGCTCATGCCTGTAATCCCAGCACTTTGGAAGGCCTATGCAAGTGGATTGCTTGAGCTCAGGAGTTCAAGACCAGCCTGGGAAACATGGCAAAACTCTGTTTCTACAAAAAATACAAATATTAGCCAGACATGGTGGCTCTTGCTTGTAGTCTTGGCTACTTGGGAGGCTGAGGCTGGAGAATCACTTGAGCCTGGGAAGCAGATGTTGCAGTGAGCCAAGATTGTACCACTGCACTCCAGTATCACAGAATGAGACTTCATCAAAAAGAAAATAATAATAATAAAGGCTGGGCGTGGTGGTGGCTCATGCCTGTAATCCCAGCACTTTGGGAGGCCAAGGTCGGTGGATTACTTGAGGTCGAGAGTTGGAGACCAGCCTAACAAACATGGAGAAACCCCATCTCTACTAAAAATATAAAATTATGGCCGGGCGCGGCGGCTCAAGCCTGTAATCCCAGCACTTTGGGAGGCCGAGGCGGGTGGATCACGAGGTCAAGAGATCGAGACCATCCTGGTCAACATGGTGAAACCCCGTCTCTACTAAAAATACAAAAAATTAGCTGGGCATGGTGGCACGTGCCTGTAATCCCAGCTACTCAGGAGGCTGAGGCAGGAGAATTGCCTGAACCCAGGAGGCGGAGGTTGCGGTGAGCCGAGATCGCGCCATTGCACTCCAGCCTGGGTAACAAGAGCGAAACTCCGTCTCAAAAAAAAAAAAAAAAAAAAAAATTAATCAGTTATAGTGGTGCATGCCTGTAATCCCAGCTAACCGGGAGACTTAGGCAAGAGAATCACTTGAATCCAGGAGGCAGGGGTTGCAATGGGCAGAGATCACACCATCGTACTCCAGCCTGAGCAACAAGAGAACAAGAGTGAAACTCCATCTCAAAAATAAATATATATATGTACATATACATATATATATAAACATAGATAAATAGAGATAGATATGTAATGAATGGATCATATGACTTAAAAGTCAATAGTATAAAATAAATAAAAAGTCTATATCATCCTATTGTTCCTTGCATCCCTTCTCAAATGAAGATATAATACTGAGCTCATCATAACTTTATAAACTTATTTGGCTATGAAACATATCTTGAGTTTATAAGTTATAAAAATAACAGATGGGAAATAAAAAATGAAAAGGCAGATATAAAAGCAACCAAACTTCCTTGACCCCTTTTTCACTGACCTTTTTACCACATCCTTGTACCCTGGGGCCTGCCTTTCTGACACAGGCTTCAGAAATGGACTGCTGAATCTGTTAAGGGACAAACCCAGAGAGGATAAAGAAACCCTGGCAAGGTTTTCTAAACAAGAAGAGAAGCTCAGTTCTTAGTAGACTTCCTTTAGGGGAATGCAGACTGTGAGCACCATTAGAAAGAAATCTATTTGTTCCCTCTTGATAGAGAGTTAAAAAAAAAAAAACTGCCGGGCGCGGTGGCTCACGCCTGTAATCCCAGCACTTTGGGAGGCCGAGGCGGGTGGATCACGAGGTCAAGAGATCGAGACCATCCTGGTCAACATGGTGAAACCCCGTCTCTACTAAAAATACAAAACATTAGCTGGGCATGGTGGTGCATGCCTGTAATCCCAGCTACTCAGGAGGCTGAGGCAGGAGAATTGCCTGAACCCAGGAGGCAGAGGTTGCAGTGAGCCGAGATCGCGCCATTGCACTCCAGCCTGGGTAACAAGAGCCAAACTCCGTCTCAAAAAAATAAAATAAAATAAAATAAAATAAAATAAAATATTTAACTATTATTACAATATACTGATTTAGGGCTCAGAAATTTGTTCAAAGTCCCTGAGGCCTTGTCTCTGTAAAAAAAGAGAATTCACCAGATTGAAAAGAAGAATATACATTTTAAATACAAATTTTATTGAGAAATAGGAACCAATTTCTAGAGGCAATGCAAATGGCACAGCAACTATTTTTTGTACTGACTTAAAGCAGCTGTAAGTACTTTGGGATAAATCAGGCTTAGATACAGAATCTACCTTTCAACTATGGCTCATTTGAGATATGAACATATCTCTTTTAATGCTTAAAACCCAATGTGTATTACTGCCTCAGTTCTGAACATAATCCTATCACCACTTTGGAGACCTACCTGTGACTGGCAATCATCTTCCAGACTGGCAGGAGAGTCTTCTTAAATAGCAAATGATCCTGAACAGGGTCATCCTGGCTTAGATCAGTCCTATGGGATAAAACATGACAGAAAAGAGACAGTAACTTCACAAATAATCTTCTGTCTCCCCCAGGTGGGTAATGAAGTTTTCTTAAGACATGCACCTAATTATCTGAAGTTTTTTAAATCTCTCCTTAAGTTATCTGGCCAAGCAGACTTAGCTATTAATATCTATTAATAGCTATTGCTTTATCTTTTAATTTTTAAATTTTATTTTCTTGAGACTGATTCTTGCTCTGTTGCCAAGGCTGGAGTGCAGTGGCATGATCTCAGCTCAGTGCAACCTCCACCTCCTGGTTCAAGCGATTCTCCTGCCTCAGCCTCCCAAGTAGCTGGGACTACAGGTACACACCACCATGCCCAACTAATTTTTGTATTTTTCATAGAGATGGGGTTTTGCCACATTGGCCAGGCGAGTCTCAAACTCCTCTCAAATGATCCACCCACCTCAGCCTTCCAAAGTGCTGGGATTACAGGCACGAGCCACCACACACAGCCAATTTTTTTTTTTTTTCGAGGGAGAGTCTTGTTCTGTTGCCCAGGCTGGAGTCCAGTAGTGTGATCATGGCTCACTGCAGCCTCAACCTGCTGGGCTCAAGGGATCCTCCTGCCTCAGCCTCTAAGTAGCTGGAACTACAGGCACATGCTACCACACCCTGCAGCTAATTTCAGTATTTGTTGTAGAGAAAAGGTCCTATTATGTTGCCCAGGCTAGATATCTACTGCTTTCTAATAAAGATTTCATATTTAATCTAAATTCTAAGATAAGGATGTAGAGTTTACCATCTAAGACTATGAACTATCATGAGATAAAATGTCTCATATTGCAGATTTCCTGCTGTTTGTATGGTCACAATGTGTCATCTCAGAACTCTATTGCTCATACTTAAGGAGTTACAGAAAAGTAAATGAAGGCATTCCTCATCAATCTACATTTTAAACTATTTGTGTACCAAAAATTGAAATACAGGCTGGGCACAGTGACTCAGGCCTGTAATCCTAGCACTTTGGGAGGTTGAGGTGGGATTGCTTTATGCCAAGAGCTCAAGACCCAGCCTGGGCAACAAAGCAAGACCCTGTCTCTACAGGGAAAAATAAATAGATAAATCTGCTGTTCAAATTATATATATATGTGTGTATATATATATATATATATATATATACTATAGTATGCTATATATATAGCATATATATATGCTGTTCAAACTATATATACACTATATATTATATATAGTATATATACTACACATAATATATACTACATACACTATATATAATATATAATATATTATATGTTATATAGAATATAGTATATATTATATACTATATACTATCTATGTAATATATAATATAATATATATAATATATAGTTTGAACAGCATATATATATTATATATAGTTTGAACATTTATCTGTAATATATAAATATATATTTATCTGATATATATCTGTTATATATAAATATATAAATTTATATAAATATATATATCTGTTATATATAAATATATATATTTATCTGATATATATGATATACTGTGTGTGTGTATATATATATATATATATATATATATATATATATATATATCAGCTCTATATCTTAAATGAAAAAACATTAGAATAATTGTTAATTTTGCCTTTCCACAGATAACTGGGTGGATCTGGGATATACTGACAGAAAAAACAAACAGTTCATACTATATTCTCTCAGTAGATGGATCTGGCATTGTCCAGAAAAAGTCTATTTATTACCGAAGCAAAAGTAACTTAGCTGTGTGTAATGGCTCATGCCTGTAATCTCAGCACTTTGAGAGGCTGAGGCGGGAGAATCGCTTGAGGCCAGGAGTCACAGATAAAAACAACTTTGTTTTTATTTTTATTTTTATTTTATTTTATTTTTTAAAATAAAGACAGGCTTTCACCATGTTGGTAAGGCTGGTCTTGAACTCCCAACCTCAGGTGATCCACCCACCTTGGCCTGCATGTTTTTCTGCTTAAAAAAGTAATTCACTTCAGGCTGGACACAGTGGTTCATGCCTGTAATCACAGGACTTTGGGAGGCCAAGGTAGGAGGATCACTTGAGTCCAGGAGTTCAAGATCAGTCTGGGCAATGTGATGAAACCCTTTCTCTACCAAAAATACAAAAAAATCAGCTGAGTATGGTGGTGCACGTCTATGTTCCCAGCCATTCAGGAGGTTGAGGTGAGAGGATCACCTGACCCCAGGAAGTGGAGGCTGTAGTGAGCCAAGACCACACCACTGTACTCCAGCTTAGGCAACAGAGTAAGATCCTATCTCAAAAAAAAAAAAAAAAAAAAATTAAGATTTTTTTTTGTTTCCTGTTTAAAAAAAAAAAAAAGCCCTCCCCATTAAGGTTTTAAAATGTTTGAAGTCAAGAGATACTGGGTTGGTGAAAAAAAAAAAAAGATGGAAAAAGAAGAAAAAAAGAAAGAAGAAAAAAAAAAGATTTTAAAATGTGTTCTTTATTCCTATAATTATCTATACAAAGATGAGACAATTATATAAACCAGAGGTCCAACCTTTTTGTACACAGGCTGGAGTGCAATGGCGCGATCTGGGCTCACCGCAACCTCCGCCTCCTGGGTTCAGGCAATTCTCCTGCCTCAGCTTCCTGAGTAGCTGGGATTACAGGCATGCGCCACCATGCCCAGCTAATTTTTTTTGTATTTTTAGTAGAGACGGGGTTTCACCATGTTGACCAGGATGGTCTCGATCTCTTGACCTCGTGATCCACCCTCCTCGGCCTCCCAAAGTGCTGGGATTACAGGCTTGAGCCACCGCGCCTGGCCAAGAATTGTCTTGTACCACACATAAAATACACTAATGATAGCTAATGAGTTAAAAAAAAAAGTCTGTGTATAAATCTCATAATTTTTTTTTTTTTTTTTTTTTTTGAGACGGAGTTTCGCTCTTGTTACCCAGGCTGGAGTGCAATGGCGCGATCTCGGCTCACGGCAACCTCCGCCTCCTGGGTTCAGGCAATTCTCCTGCCTCAGCCTCCGGAGTAGCTGGGATTACAGGCACGCGCCACCATACCCAGCTAATTTTTTGCACCTTTAGTAGAGACGGGGTTTCACCAGGTTGACCAGGATGGTCTCGATCTCTTGACCTCGTGATCCACCCGCCTCAGCCTCCCAAAGTGCTGGGATTACAGGCTTGAGCCACCGCGCCCAGTCCCACAAATTCTTAAAACATTATGGTCAACATGGTGAAACCCCGTCTCTACTAAAAATACAAAAAAAAATCAGCTGGGCATGGTGGCGCGTGTCTGTAATCCCAACTACTCAGGAGGCTGAGGCAGGAGAATTGCCTGAACCCGGGAGGCGGAGGTTGTGGTGAGCCGAGATCGCGCCATTGCACTCCAGCCTGGGTAACAAGAGCGAAACTCCATCTCAAAAAAAAAAAAAAATTTCTTCTACATAAAAATAATTTTCCATTTCAAGTTCATAAAACCTATTTTAATATTTTTAAAAGAGATATTGTTTGGGCCAGGCACAGTGGCTCATACCTGTAATCCCAACACTTTAGGAAGCTGAGGCAGGAGGGTCACTTGAAACCAGGGGTTCAAGACAAGCCTGGGCAACATGGTCTACAAAAAATAAAAAATCAGCTGAGTGTGGTGGCCCATGTCTGTAGACCCAGCTACCTGGAAGCCTGAGGTAGGTGGATCCCTTGAGTCCGGGAAGTCAAGGCTGCAGTAAGCCATGATTGTGCCCACTGCATTCCAGCCTGGGTGATGGAGCTAGACCCTGGGTCTATTTAAGAAAAAAAAAAAAAAAAAGAAGGCTGGGCACGGTTGCTCACACCTGTAATCCCAGCACTTTGGGAGGCCAAGACGGGTGGATCATGAGGTCAGGAAATAGAGATATCCTGACTGACATGGTGAAACCTCGTCTCTACTAAAAATACCAAAAAAAAACACCCAAAACTGGATGTGGTAGCACACGCCTGTAGTCCCAGCTACTCATGAGGCTGAGGCAGGAGAATTGCTTGAACCCAGGAGGCAGAGATTGCAGTGAGCCAAGACTAGCCACTGCACTACAGCCTGGGTGACAGTGCAAGACTCCGTCTCAAAAAAAAAAAAAAAAAAAAAAAAAGCAGCATAGTTTGTATAATATTAGCTTTAATACCCAGGCTGGAATGATACAGACTAAGCTAAAGTACAGTGGCACAATCATGGCTCACTGCAGCCTTGACCTTCAAGCGATCCTCCCACCTCAGCCTCCAGAGTAGCTGAGACTATAGGCAAGTGACACCATATGTGGCTATTTTTTTTTTTTTTTAATTTTAGTTTTTGTTTTGTAGAAGCAGGGTCTCCCTCTGTTGCCCAGGCTTCTCTCAAAGTTCTGGGATCAAGGGATCTTCCCGCCTTGACCTCCCAAAGTGCTGAAATTACAGGTGTGAGACACCACACCTGGCCTTGAAAGACAGTCCTAATGTTGATGAAACAGATTTGTGTTTTTTTGTTTTTTTTTTTGAGGCGGAATTTCGCTCGTTACCCAGGCTGGAGTGCAATGGCGCGATCTCGGCTCACCGCAACCTCCACCTCCTGGGTTCAGGCAATTCTCCTGCCTCAGCCTCCTGAGTAGATTACAGACACGTGCCACCATGCCCAGCTAATTTTTTGTATTTTTAGTAGAGACGGGGTTTCACCATGTTGACCAGGATGGTCTCGATCTCTTGACCTCATGATCCACCTGCCTCAGCCTCCCAAAGTGCTGGGATTACAGGCTTGAGCCACTGCGCCCGGCCCAGATTTGTTTTATAACAAGAGAGCATATAGACTTCTATTTATATGGTGTTTAAATTATATTTAATTCTATTTTTGTGTGTTTTCCAACTCTAATTTTCTTTAACTTATAAAAGTAATCCATTTCATGATTCAAATAGGCATAAACAGAAGTAGAAGTATGAATCTTAACAAACTTGGATGAAAGTCTATGCTTACAGCTTTGAGGAGGTAGCATGGCTGAAAAATATATCCACCAAGGGAGTCTCCTTAATGTTAAAGGCATCATCGCACTCGCCTGAAGAGGGCTGATCTTCCATCTCTGATACATATACTTCACTCTGGTCCTCCCCTTTGGATTCTTGCTGAGCCTCTCCCTGGGAATGACAGGAAACACAGGAACCTTTAGAAAGAAGAGATTTACTATCTGCACAATAATTGTACTTGCATAGAGTAAATGAAGGCTGCCCTTAAGGTGAGAAGAGGTCAAGTATATAAAGCTACAAAAGAAATTAAAGAAAGCTGACTTAACGAGACCTAAGTCAGTGAGTTCTTGGTAACAATCTTGCTGGAGGACTTTGACTCTGTGTCACCCACCTCCACCCAAATGGAAAAGCATTATTTGCCCAATTCTCACTGGATTCTTTAAAAATCATCATGATCGGGCCGGGCGCGGTGGCTCAAGCCTGTAATCCCAGCACTTTGGGAGGCCGAGGCAGGTGGATCACGAGGTCAAGAGATCGAGACCAACCTGGTCAACATGGTGAAACCCCGTCTCTACTAAAAATACAAAAACTTAGCTGGGCATAGTGGCGCGTACCTGTAATCCCAGCTACTCAGGAGGCTGAGGCAGGAGAATTGCCTGAACCCAGGAGGCGGAGGTTGCGGTGAGCCGAGATCGCGCCATTGCACTCCAGCCTGGGTAACAAGAGCAAAACTCCTTCTCAAAAAAAAAAAAAAAAAAAAAAAAAAAAAATCATCATGATCACCTGTGGTCCTGAAGTTAACTACTCTAGCTAGCCAGGTAATTTTGTTTTTTGAGACAGGGTCTCACTCTGTTGCCCAGGCTGGAGTGCAGTGGCATCATCATGGCTCACTGCAGCCTCTAACTCTGGGCCCCCTTGAGACTCCCAACTAGCTGGAACTACAGGTACATGCCACCATACCTGGCTCATTTTTTTTTTTTAATTTTTTTGTAGAGACGGTGTCTCCATGTATTGTCCAGGCTGGTCTCGAACTCCTGAGCTCAAGAGATCCTCCTGCCTCAGCCTCCCAAATCACTGGGATTACAGGCATGAGCCACTGCACCCACCTGCCAGATAATAGTAGTAATAATGATGGTATTCTAAATTTTACTGATTGCTTACTATAAGCCATGCACTGTGCTATTTACATGAATTGTCTCATTTAAACCTCACAGCAAACCCTCAAAATAGAGTGCTATGATTACATTTCTGCAGATAAAATTGAAGTTCTAAAATGTTCACTAACATGCTTAAGGTCACACAGCTAAAACTAGTGCTAAATCCAGAATTTGGATCCAGGTAGTTTAACTTTCCGGATTTAGCCTACATGCTCTAATCACTCTGTTCTGCTTCCCCGGGCAGAAGACTGTGAGACAGCTGATTTAAGTTTCTTGCTTACCTCTTCACTTCCTGTGGGTGGTCCCTGAACTGCACAAATATCTGAGGGAACTGAAGCCACTTCTGGCTTTCCATTTTCTCCCAGTGGCTCTTCAGCTACTAAGGGGTCTCCCTTGGCTGAAAGCTCTTCAGTCTCTCTGCAGAGCTCCCTTTCTCCTTCACTAGCTTTAATTTCCCTTCCTTCTTGTCTGGTACCAGATGGAGGGCAGCAGCCTTCACTTGATTCATTACTGCTAATGCACAAGGGCTCCATTAAGTAAGCTACCTGCAATCAAAGTTTATTATTAGATGCACAGGAACACCAATGAAAATCATCCACATATCAACAATGCCACATGCTAACACTGTCACAGTGACTAAGTCTGAGAGGACAAAATGGTTTTTTTTTTTTTTTTAGTTAAACAATCATGTTTATTGCTTTAGCACATAGACAAATTTATGCGACCAGGGCAGAGGCTGTAGATGATTCATATTTCCAATTGGGAGGGAGGACTCGCTTAGTCTTATAATACCGAGCCAAACGATGAATCCGGCTCTCTATTAGAATCAGACGGAATTTAGCATCCTTATCCTTTCTGTTCCTCTCAAGATGCTTTCGAACAGCGACTGCTTTCTTAATTAAATGGTAAAGATCTTCAGGGAGATCAGGAGCAAGTCCCTTAGACTTAAGAATTCTTAAGATTTTATTGCCTGTCACAAAACGTACTTGTGCAACACCATGTGAATCTCTCAGGATCACACCGATTTGTGAAGGAGTCAGGCCTTTCTTGGCCAGTTTGTAAATCTGCTCCTTCACGTCGTCAGATGTCAACTTCAGCCATGTGGGGACGCTGCGGCGATAGGGCAAAGCCGACTGGGACAGGCCCTTCCCGGGAGCATGCATACGACCCATGATGGTGGCGGTCGACAAAATGGTTTAATTAATTCAATCGTTTAAAATCTGTCAAATATATACACAAGCACTGGGCTAGTTGGTTGGGGGACGTTACAGTGAACAAGAAAGATATGGTCCTTGCCTCTTCCGGGAGTTTATGTTCTAATTTTTTTTTTTTTTTTTTTTTTGAGACGGAGTTTCGCTCTGGTTGCCCAGGCTGGAGTGCAATGACATGCCAACTGCAAACTTTGCCTCCTGAGTTCAAGTTATTCTCCTGCCTCAGCCTCCCAAGTAGCTGGGATTACAGGCACCTGCTAATTTTTGTATTTTTAGTAGAGATGGGGTTTCACCACATTGTCCAGGCTGGTATTGAACTTCTGACCTCAGGTGATCTGCCTACCTTGGCCTCCCAAAATGCTGGGATTACAGGCATGAGCCACTGGGCCTAGCCTATGTTCTAATTTTTCATCTCAAATGTCAACTCTGATCAATTGAGACTAGCTGTCTAAAAAAAAAAAAAAAAAAAAAAAAAAGACAGTGGCCGTCTAGAATAAAGTGTTGAAAATTTTGCCACAGACACTGTAGAGAGAAGTGGTAACATTTGAACTGGATGCTTGCTGATCTTGACCTAAGTTCTCCTAAATGTGTTCCGTAAAAGCATATATATAACTCTCTGTCCAATTCTGTTTATTTCTGGTCCTCAGTACTTAACCAAGGTAATGACTTTAAAATACCACCTTAAAGTCACAACACTTTAAGCTTCAAGGAAAATTTGGGCAAGTATGATTTCCCACAACTCCAAAAGCATGAATTACAAGGATACTCATAAAGCGGTCCTTATGATCCAAGCCGCTAATGACTGAGGTATTGGAAATTCAGTCAAAAAGCACATATTTATTTTTTATTTTTGAGACGGAGTCTCACTCTGTCGCCCAGGCTGGAGTGCAGTAGCGTGATGTTGGCTCACTGCAACCTCTGCCTCCGGGGTTCAACCGATTCTCCCACCTCAGCCTCCTGCCTAGTTGGGATTACAGGTGCATGGCACCACGCCTGGCTAATTTTTGTATTTTTAGTAGAAACAGGGTTTTACCATGTTGGTCAGGGTGGTCTCAAACTCCTGACCTCAAGTGATCCACCGGCCTTGAGTCCGGAAAGTCAAGGCTGCAGTAAGCCATGATTATAGGCGTCAGCCACTACACCCAGCCCAAGATGCATGTATTTGGTGCATATTCTCTATTGGCGCAAAGTGCTGGGAACTCAGCAATGAACTTAGTCCCTGCCACTGTGGAGCTTATATTTTAGTAAACAATATTAAAAGTGGAAAACATGTAAGGATAAGCATTGTCTTAGAAAGTTGAGGCTTCCAGCTTTGGAAATAACAGCTCACTGTTACCTCAGAGAGAAAGTGAAGGAGGTTCTGGTGGCTGACTTGCTTTGCCTCTTCCTGAGATTCCTCACTGCCTCTATCCCCAACAAGCAGTTCACTAGTTTCTCTCCCTGGGCTGCTTTCCTCTAGTTCCTCAGCCTCTGGATCCTCAGTTTCCCTCCAGCTGCCCACATCAAGATCCTGACTGGAGTCCCATGAGCTGAAGAGGGATTTGCAATCATTGCTCAACTCAGAGTCATTGGGATAATCTTGATCAGAATCCAACCAAACCCACTCATGTCTCATCTGTAAATACACAGGAAAAAATGTATTAAATTCATTCAAATAAATATTCCTGAGGCACCTCCATCTCTTGTGTTCAGCAGAAAAATAAAAGGCCAGAAATTTCTTTGTATTCAAGTATTCATCATTAGGGAGAATTTTAAACTAGCTGAAGGGAGACATGAGATGACATTATCTTTGTCTTTGGTAATAAAGAAAAAGCCCCATGTATAATAGAGATATTATATCATACAATATAGTATAATAAAGATAATATTATCTAATAATTATTTTTACTTAGAATTCCTCATGCTCATGCCAAAAGAAGGGATAGAACTGGAGCATAGCTAGCTCAATCATTTTCCTCTAGCCTAAATCATCTATAATTAAACTGCAAGGCAAAAAACTCTAGGGGACAAGGGATATTTTCCTCAGCGTTTACACATTTTTAACCAATGAACCATTAAATCTTCAAAACACACTTTAGAATAGCCTTTGGCATTCTTCTGGTCATATTCAACTTGATATTGAGAAACATCAAGCTTAAAAATATCTTCTCGTGCTCTTATTACATCACTATCTTGGTTTTCGTAGACCTTTCTTTGTCCTCTCCCTTTTACAACTTTCAATAAATCCCTGTCTTCTATGCTCCTGCTTTGTCCTCTGCTTTCTTATTAATATATTTTAAAAATGTATATATACTTTGAGGTTTCAACTTTGACCACTATTCAGGTGCCTCCCAAATCTCTCCACCTTTACTTCTTTTTTTTTGAGACAGAGTTTTGCTTTTGTTGCCCAGGCTGGAGTGCATTGGCAAGATCTTGGCTCACTGCAACCTCTGCCTCCCAGGTTCAAGCGATTCTCCTGCCTCCACCTCCCAAGTAACTGGGATTACAGGTACCTGCCACCAAGCCCAGCTAATTTTGTATTTTTAGTAGAGAGAGGGTTTATCCATGTTGGTGAAGTTGGTCTCGAACTCCCAATCTCAGGTGATCTGCCCACCTCAGCCTCCCAAAGTGTTGGGATTATAGGCATGAGCCACTGCACCTGGCCACCTTTACTTCTTATATGAATTGTAGTCTCATTTCTCCATGCATCCAAAAGTCAATTCCTTTTAGATGCCCTACCACCTCCTTTAACTTTTCTAAAATGAAAATCACATTTCCTTTATCTCCAAAATCATTATTTCCTTATCCCCATCACCATTTTTTCTTAGTCTACAGAACCCACAATTCTGTTTTGATTCTTCCTTCTCTTGTATTCAGTAAGCAAGTCCTCTTCCCAGTTTTCTCTCACGATAGTTTTTCTGTGCCCATCCTTTCCCGAGCAAATGCCTTAGTCTCCTAGTTAGTTTTCCTATGTTTAATCCTATCTTCTCTCAACAAATACAGTTACTCTACTCAAGGCTTTATAATAGCTATCACCTCAAATATAAATTTCTCAATCTGCCAAAGTCCTCCATAAATTTAGCCTTATTTTGTTCCCTTCACTCATACATACACCTCCCTATTGGTTAGTATAATCCCTGTTCTCATTACATTTGTCTCCATATTGCCACCCACCACCCCCACCAGACGCTTACACCTTCCATTTGGTTTGCTAGTCTCATTTATCACCTTCTCTACCAACTGAAAACGAAATAGACCTTTTCCACAAACTTCTCCCAACTTTTAGAGCTTGTGTTTATATCACATGCCTTTTGAAGACTGCTTTAGGAATACAGTGGTTTTTTTTTTTTTTTTTCCTTTCTTGTTTGAAATATGTCCATGTAAGAAGGAATTTCATTTTCTAACTCTTGGACTAAGTGAATACCTTTCTATCACCTCACAAAGTCTGTATCTTCTACTTCCTTAGCATCCTAATAAACTTTAGTTCTATTAAAGGCAAAAAGATCTGTGACTTCCGAGAGAGATCCAAGATGGCTGATCACTAGCAGCTCGGGATTGTAGCTCCCAGTGAAAGCGCAAAGAACGAGAGGACGCCACACCTTCACATGAATTCTTGTTGCGCACGCACCAGGAGATTCCCAGCGGAGGAGCCCCACGGGTCGCCAGCGCGACTCTTGTGACCGGCGAGGCGGTTTTGCCAGTGCCTCGGAGCGTTGGTTCTTGGTGCAGAGTCAGAAAAGCACCATCAATCTTTTTTTTTTTTTTTTGAGACGGAGTTTCGCTCTTGTTACCCAGGCTGGAGTGCAATGGCGCTATCTCGGCTCACCGCAACCTCCGCCTCCTGGGTTCAGGCAATTCTCCTGCCTCAGCCTCCTGAGTAGCTGGGATTACAGGCACGCGCCACCATGCCCGGCTAATTTTTTTTTTTATTTTTAGTAGAGACGGGGTTTCACCATGTTGACCAGGATGGTCTCGATCTTTGGACCTCGTGACCTACCCGCCTCGGCCTCCCAAAGTGCTGGGATTACAGGCGTGAGCCACCGCGCCCGGCAGCACCATCAATCTTAACGCCGCTGATTTAGTTGGCACAGTGGGTTGCTCAGATTTCGGCGCTGAGAATCAATAAGTTGGACGTCCACTCAGAAACCCAATTACAAAGACGGTAATTATAAAGACCACATGGATAAATCTACAACGAAGGGAAGAAAACAGCCAAAAAAAGGCTGAGAATACCCAAGATCCTCAGCAGGGGATCACAGTTCCTCATCAGCAACGAAACAAGGCTTGATGGAGAACGAGTGTGTTCCAATTACAGAAGCAGGCTTCAAAACGTGGATAATAAGAAACTTCTGTGAATTAAAAGAACTTGTTCTAACACAATCCAGAGAAACTAAGAACTTTGAAAAAAGGTTTGACGAAATATTAACAAGAATACACAATTTAGAGAGGAATATAAGTGAATTGATGGAGTTGATAAACACAATACAAGAACTACGTGAAGTATGCACAAGTTTTAACAGCCGAACTGATCAAGCAGAAGAAAGGATATCAGAGGTCGAAGACCAACTCAATGAAATAAAACAAGAAGACAAGATTAGAGAAAAAAGGATAAAAAGGAACGAGCAAAGTCTCCAAGAAATATGGGACTATGTGAAAAGACCTAATCTACGCTTGATAGGTGTACCTGAATGTGACGAAGAGAATGAATCCAAGCTGGAAAATACGCTTCAGGATATTATTCAGGAAAATTTTCCCAACCTAGTAAGGCAAGATAACATTCAACTCCAGGTAATACAGAGAACACCACAAAGATATCCCTCAAGAAGAGCAACTCCAAGGCACATAATCGTCAGATTTACCCAGGTTGAAATGAAGGAGAAAATACTAAGGGCAGCCAAAGAGAAAGGTCAGGTTACCCACAAAGGGAAGCCTATCAGACTTGCAGCAGATCTCTCAGCAGAAACCCTACAAGCCAGAAGAGAGTGGGGACCAATATTCAACATCCTTAAAGAAAAGAACTTTCAACCCAGAATTTCACATCCAGCCAAGCTAAGCTTCATAAGTGAAGGAAAAGTAAAGTTTTTTGTGAACAAGCAAGCACTCAGAGATTTCACCACCACCAGGCCTGCTTTACAAGAGCTTCTGAAAGAACCACTACACATAGAAAGGAATAAACAGTATCAGCCTTTCTAAAAAATACCAAAAAGAGCATCAATATAATGAAGAATTTACATCAACTAATAGACAAAATAGCCAGCTAATATTAAATGGCAGTATTAAACTCACATATATCATTGTTGATTCTAAATTTAAATTGACTAAATCCCCCAATCCAAAGACAGACAAACAATTTAGATAAAAAACTAAAACCCATCAGTATGCTGCATCCAGACCCATCTCACATTCAAGGATACACAAAGACTCAAAACAAGGGATGGAGAAAGATTTACCAACCAAACAGAGAGCTAAAATAAATAAATAAAAAGCAGAAGTTACAATTTTTGCCTCTGATAAAATAGTTGTTAAAGCAACAAAGATCAAAAGAAGCAAAGAAGGACATTATATAATGATAAAAGGATCAATGCAACAACAAGAAGAGCTAAAGATCCTAAATATGTATGCACCCAATACAGGAATACCCAGACATATAAGACTAATAAAGAGACTTAGACTCCCACACAATAATAGTCGGAGACTTCAACATTAATATTAGACAGATCAATGAGACAGAAAATTAACAACGATATCCAGGACTTGAACTCAGATCTGGAACAAGTAAATGTAATTAACATTTATAGAACTCTCCACTTTAAATATACAAAATATACACTCTTATCAGTACCACATCATATCAACTTAGAAGTTTAAACGAAATGTTGGTTGGCTCCTTGTTTGTTATTCTCTTCCCTCATTTTATTTTATGTCTCCATTATTATTATTATTTTTTTTTTTTTTGAGACGGAGTTTCGCTCTTGTTACCCAGGCTGGAGTGCAATGGCGCGATCTCGGCTCACCGCAACCTCCGCCTCCTGGGTTCAAGCAATTCTCCTGCCTCAGCCCCCTGAGGAGCTGGGATTACAGGCATGCACCACCATGCCCAGCTAAGTTTTGTATTTTTAGTAGAGACGGGGTTTCACTATGTTGACCAGGATGGTCTCGATCTCTTGACCTTGTGATCCACCCGCCTCGGCCTCCCAAAGTGCTGGGATTACAGGCTTGAGCCACCGCGCCCGGCTTTATGTCTCCATTATTAAGGACAATTATAGGCATACCCATATTTAGACTGCATTCTAGCCTGGGCAATAAAGCAATACCCCCATTCTCTCTCCCTCTTCCTCTTTCTCTTTCTTCCTCTTCTTTATTCTTTTTTTTTCTTTCTCAAAAAAAATAATAATAATGCTTAATACACACACACACACACACACACACACACACACAAAGAAACTTGTGGTCCATAGTTTCAAACCATCAACTCTTTTTTGGTGTATTTCCTTTTTTTTTTTTTTTTTATTGTACTTTAAGTTCTGGGGTACAGGTGCAGATCTTGCAGGATTGCTGCATAGGTACACACATGCCATGGTGGTTTACTTGTCTCTGTCTCTCCCCACCCCCCTCACCTACATCAGGCATTTCTCCCAGTGTTCTCCCTCCGAACTTCCCCACCCCTTACTGTCCCTCCCCTAGCCCCCATAAAAAAAAAAAAAAAAAAAAAAAAAAAAAAAAAAAAAAAAAAAAAGATCTGTGACTTCTTTTTTTGTCGAGTTGGAGTTTCGTTCTTGTTACCCAGGCTGGAGTGCAATGCCACAATCTCGGCTCACTGCAACCTCCGCCTCCTGGGTTCAAGCAGTTCTCCCGCCTCAGCCTCCCAAGTAGCTGGGACTACAGGTGTGCGTCACCATGCCCAGCTAATTTTTGTATTTTTAGTAGAGACGGAGTTTTACCATGTTGACCAGGATGGTCTCGATCTCTTGACCTCATGATCCACTTGCCGCAGCCTCCCAAAGTGCTGGGATTATAGGTGTGAGCCACCGCGCCCAGCTGATCTGTGACTTCTAATTGTATCCTCTTAAACCCCTTTCTTTCTTTTTTTGAGACAGAGTTTTGCTGTTGTTACCCAGGCTGGACTGCAATGGCACGATCTCGGCTCACCGCAACCTCCGCCTCCTGGGTTCAGGCAATTCTCCTTCCTCAGCCTCCTGAGTAGCTGGGACTACAGGCGTGCCCCACCACGCCCGGCTAATTTTTGTATTTTTAGTAGAGACGGGGTTTCACCTTGTTGACCAAGATGGTCTCGATCTCTTGACCTCGTGATCCACCCACCTCGGCCTCCCAAAGTGCTGGGATTATAGGCGTGAGCCACTGCGCCCGGCCAACCTCTTTCTTAAGAAGGCTTAGACTATTAAACTATGCTCCAGTGTGACATATTTAAATATTTTGTTATAAAGTGATTTATCTAATACTCATTTTTTCATCATAACCACCATCTGTTTAGAAAAAAATTCATTTTTTTTTTTTTTTTTTGAGATGGAGTGTCACTCTGTTGCCACGCTGGAGTGTAGTGGTGCAATTTTGGTTAACTGCAACCTCTGCCTCCTAGGTTCAAGTGATTCTCCTGCCTCAGCCTCCCAAGTAGTTGGAACTACAGGTGCACATCACCACCACACACAGTTAATTTTTGTATTTTTAGTAGAGACGGTGTTTCACCATGTTGGTCAGGATGGTCTTGATCTCTTGACCTCATCAACCGCCCACCTCAGCTTCCCAAAGGGCTGGGATTATAGGCATGAGCCACCATACCTGGTCTTTTTTTGTTTTGGTTTTGTTTTGTTTTTGAGATGCAGGCTTGCTCTGTCACTGGACTGGAGTGCAGTGACTTGATCTCAGCTCACTGCAACCTCTGACTCCCAGGTTCAAGCAATTCTGCCTCAATTCTCCTGCCTCAGCCACCCATGTAACTGGGATTACAGGTGCCTGCCACAACACCTGGCTAATTTTTTGTATTTTTAGTAGAGACGGGGTTCCACCACGTTGGCCAGGCTGGTCTCAAACTACTGACCTCAGGTGATCTGCCTGCCTCAGCCTCCCAAAGTGTTGGGATTACAGGCGTGAGCCACTGAACCCGGCACTATTTCACTTCACTAATGAGTTTTAAAAACGTTTAGTTGGCGAGGTGCAGTGGCTCATAGCTAAATAAACAAAAAGTTTGGTTATTAAGAGAAGTTGGAATAGAACTGAGATTTTTAATTTTGGGGTTGTCACCCAGGCTGGAGTGCAGGGACATGATCTCAGCTCACTGCAGCCTCCACCAGCCAGGATCATGATCCTCCCACCTCAGCTGCCAATGTAGCTGGGACCACAGGTGCGTGCCACCACACCTGGCTAGTTTATTATTTGTAGAGACAAGGTCTTGCTGTTTTGCAGGCTGGTCTCGATGTCCTGGGCTCAAGTGATCTTCCTGTGCTGGCCTCACAAAGTGTTGGAATTACAAGTGTGAGCCACTGTGCCTGGCCAATTTCAGTAATTCTTAAAACTGGGGTTAGCCTTCAAACAACGTTTAAAACTTTTTTTTTCCTCCAGAGACAGAGTCTGTCACCAGGCTGGAGGGTGATGGCACGATCTTGGCTCACTGCAACCTCCACCTCCCGGGTTCAAGCAGTTCTCTCAGCCTCCTGAGTAGCTGGGTTACAGGCTTCTGCCACTATGCCTGGCTTTCTGTATTAGTAGAGACAGGGTTTTACCATCTTGGCCAAGCTGGTCGGGAACTCCTGACCTCGTGATCCACCTGCCTTAGCCAACCAAAGTGCTGGGATTACAAGCACGAGCCACCACACCCAATTTAATTATTTGACAGCGGGTCTCGCTCTATCACCCAGGCTGGAGTGCAGTGGTGCAGTTACAGCTCATTGCAACTTTGAATTCTGTGGCTCAAGAGATTCTCCATCTTCAGCTTCCTGAGTCGCTGGGTCTACAGGTGCACACCATGCTGGGCTAATTTTTTTTTTTTTTTTCTGGAGAGGCAGGGTCTCACTTTGTTGCGAAGACTGGTCTTGAATTCCTGGGCTCAAGCAATCCTCATGCCTCAGCCTCCGAAAGTGTTGGGATTACAGGTGTAAGCCACCACACCTGGCCAGTAACTTTTTTTTTTTGAGATGGGAGTCTCACTCTGTCACCTAGGCTGGAGCAAACTAGTGCGGTCTTGGCTCACTGCAACATCCACCTCCCAGGTTCAAACAATTCTCTTGCCTGAGCCTCCTGAGTAGCTGGGATTACAGGCATGCCCCATCACGCCCAGCTAATTTTTTTATTTTTAGTAGAGCCGGGGTTTCACCATGTTGGTCAGGCTAGTCTCAAATGCCTGACCTTGTGATCCGCCCGCCTCAGCCTCTCAAAGTGCTGGGATTACAGGCATGAGCCACTGCACCTGGCCACCAAGAACTCTTTGTACAGTGTCCTTAACCATAGAAACAGGAAAAAAAAAAAAGGTAACACATTATCCTAGAAATACCATCTGCAAAGAGACAGCATTGAGACAAATGTTCCTGAGATAAAGGTCAATGTTACCTATGTCCATGCTCTAATTTTCTTTAAGCAATGCCATGAACAGAATTCTGAAAACCTTACTTTTCCCAAACATTCAAGAAAATCTAAATAAGGTAGTCTTTCCTGCACAATGCAACACTTTAAGGTATATTAACTATAAACTCTTGTGGTTACTCACCTTCTCACAGCAAGTAGTTCGTAAGACCACTTTTCCTCTCTAACAATCTCACAATCTCATTTCCACAAACAAAACAGTTATCATGCAGAAGAAACCACAAGTTTCAAATACACACATACACACATACCCCAAGCCAAGGGCTAGAGGTTTTTGTTTTTTTTTTTCTGGTTTATTGTATACACACAAATTTCACAGTTTTTTTTTTTTTTTAAAGAAGTCTGTACAATTGACAATACAAACTAGCTACAATCTGCTAGCTACACATTAGGACATTAACATAGCCCATGATTTCTGCCCTAAAACAGGCAATTGTGCTACTCCAACTCTCTGAGAGAGATTTTCCAGCTCATGTCAGGTGGCCCAGGTATCTCCTCTTCTGTAGCTTCCACTTCCAGAACTCGGCCCGCAAGCCCAAGCTCTATCTTGTTTACATAAAATTTAGGTTCAGCTCAAAAAGAGTATTCTGAGGCTTCACTTTTTCATCTTCATATCTGCTTCAATGGCACAGCGGCGTCCCCTGGTTCCCCCATCCTAGATGACAGGCAGAGAAAGAAAGGGAGCATGAGTTGGTCAGAGATAAGAGATGGTATAACGGAAAAGATGGGGACTTGGTTTCTTAGGGGAGAGGGGAGAAGAGAATCAGCAGAAAAATCCAGAGGGATGAGGGGCATATTTCTGTCTTCCCACAGAGTGGCTAAAGAACACCTGGTTGTTTATGAGAAGAAATGTAGGATGGAGTATCTTGCTCATGCCTACCACAAAGGTCCTTGGATTCACCTAGGGTCCCACAGAATAACTATTAGTCATCCCACCCAGGCCCAAATCATGTGCAAAGGAACAGGAGAGTAAAAGAAAGGTAGGAGAGTCAGAATGGACAGTGGGTAGTAAGGTTCTTGACTAACATACCTGTCCAACTCTTGGTCCCTATAAGAAAGGCCTTTCCTGCAGACTGACCCTGGCACTAGTTCCCTAGCACCTCCTGACAGTTGTTTTCCATGAGATCAGGACAATTAGAAGGCTTCTTTCCATCTGCTGCTCTCTCCCTGCAGCCCAGCTCCTTCCTCTTGTGCAATATTTTGCTGTCTTCAACAGATAAAAGATCCCATTAACCAGCCTTGCAACAGCCAGCCAAATGCTTTGCTTGGGGGATCCAGAGTCACTGTTGCAGGCCAGTAAGAAAGAATGGAGATTATAATGTTCTGTCTGTGGTACAGGCTGAGAGGCCTATAGGCAAGATGAATTACTGAAACCTTTGCTGGGCCAGGCCGTTTTTACATTTCTAATATGCAAGAACTCAAAAATTGTTAGAGTCCATGAACGTAAGTTGCCCATGAGACAACAGTGTAAATAAAAATACCACCTTGCATTTGTATAATGCTTTTTTTCCCCCAAGACAGTTTCAATATATTATCTCATTTTATACTCACAATATCCCTGTGAGGTAGGCTGGACAAGTACCTCATTATATTAGCTTCATCACATAGCATGGACAATGCCCCAAGAGATTATCGAATGACCTTAAGACCATGTAGTTTTCTAGCCTGATGCCCCTTCCCTTACATTATGCCTCATTGTCCCATAATGAACAACACAGATCAGAGCCAGTTAATTCATGGAGGAAAGTAATAAAAGTCTTTAGGCTAGCTCTCCTCAGCTTATCTGTAATTTCAGCAGTCAATACTGATGCAGCGGTCTTTTTTTTTTTTTTTTTTAATTTTTTGAGACAGAGTTTCACTCTTGTTGCCCAGGCTGGAGTGCAATCAATGGCGCAATGTCAGCTCACCGAAACTTCCACCTCCTGGGTTCAAGCGATTCTCCTGCCTCGGCCTGCTGAGTAGCTGGGATTATAGGTGTGTGCCACCATACCCAGCTAATTTTTATTTTTTGTAGAGACGGGGTTTCTCCATGTTGGTCAGGCTGGTCTCGAACTCCGGACCTAAGGTGATCCACCTGCCTTGGCCTCCCAAAGTGCTGGGATTACAGGTGTGAGCCACTGCAACCAACTGCAGTGGTCATTACTGAGATCTTTTTTTTAATTTTGAGACAAGGTCTCGCTCTGTCACCCAGGCTGGAGTGCAGTGGTATGAACAGTGCAGCCTTGACCTCCTGGGCCCAAGTGATCCTCCTACCTCAGCCTTCTGAGTAGCTGGGGACCACAGGTGCACACCACTCTGCTGCACAGCTAGTAGGGTTTTTTGTTGTTCTTTTTAAATTTTGTAGAGACAGGGTCTCCCTATGTTGCCCAGGATGATCTCAAACTCCTGGGCTCAAGCAATCCTCCCACCTTGGCCTCCCAAAGTGTTGGAATTATAGCCTATACTGAGCTCTTTAGCTTTTACTGTTTGTTACATTAGTCTTGCAACTTAATTTTAAAAGAGAAAAACTATGTGCTGAGTACTGCCACTATGAGGAACACTGTTAAAAAGCCAGCTAGTAGCTGCTGCTCTGAGCAATCTTCAATTTATAAGAAAAAAATTGGTGAAAGGTAAAGTCAAGAAATGAGGAGCAGGTACATCCTAGATCCTTCACCCCAAGAATACATTTCAGTCCAGTGATCTCAAAACAGTCCCTACCCGGCCCACACACACACACATGCAAAAGACAGGAATGCAGAAGAAAAGAGTTCTTATTCAATGACCTGAATAAACAGAAGTTCAAGATACTGCCACAGTCTGCACATTGGATTTCCCTCTGCCGCCCACCCCCGTTAAGAGCTGAGAATCTTCTGTGGCAACACCACCCCTTGCAGCCATTCAATACTTACAAAGAGAGAGAGAAGGAAGGCAGGAGAGCCCATTGGGACACTGTCCTGTTAGAGGACAAACAAACACTGATCAGGTTCCACAGAAACTCTCAGCCACAAGCACCCCAAACCTCAGGACAGAGACACAAGCACCATACACACAAGGACAAAATTTAAAAACTCAAGAACAAGAGGAAAGAGATCCAAAAGCAATCTGGCCATTACACCTCTAGCACAGAAACTGATGGTCCCCAACTGCTGCAGGCTAAGCCATTTCCCCCGCTTTGAGAGCACTCTCCCAGAGGAATTAATAATTCCCCTACTCACGATTTCACGTGACTGGGCCTCTTGGTCACAAAAGGCTTATTCAGTGTTGAGATGGGAAAAACAATCACCATTCTAAGATCTATGTGTCTGTATACCATTGAAATGCAGAAGACCAACAATACCAAGTAGTAACATAAGGTTCCCTGGATGCTTCAGACTTCTACTACTGGAACTACTGGCACACAGGTTCTTTCCTGATGGCCTCACCTTCTCTGAAGCATCCTGTTTACGGGTAGAATCTCTCCCTCGAAGACTTTTAGCACTGATCCCAGACTCAGATGTTTGCATAATCAACTGTGTGGCCAAGAATTGCTGTAGGGAGAAAAAAACAGGGTAGGCCATTGAGACCTGATTTAGTAAGGAAGAATTAAGTACACTTTAGGCTTTGTAAATAGAACTTTGTATTCTTCTGGCTCAAACATATTTTGACTGACTGGAAGTTTAGCATATTAAGTTTTAATTCTAGTTGCAATAGGGATGCTAAAGAATCAAGTAGCCCTCTTTTTTGCTATAATATAGGATCAAAATCTCTATCCTCCAGGAATGAGAAAAAGAATAAAGCTAGAATAAACCAAAGTTCAGCAATTTAAGTAATTTGGCAGATCGTACAAAGATTTGCAACATTCTTCCAAGTTCAACACCCCAAAAAGTACCTGGTAATGCAATCACAGGATAAAAGAAGGGAAAAGGAAAGGAGAAACTCTTATTTGCTGAGTGTTTACTATGTACCAGCTACTTGATGTAATTAAAAATATACATTCATCATTTAAAAAAATTTTTTTTTTTTTTTTGAGACAGAGTTTTGCTCTCGTTACTCAGGCTGGAGTGCAATGGCGTGATCTCGGCTCACCGCAACCTCCGCCTCCTGGTTCAGGCAGTTCTCCTGCCTCAGCCTCCTGAGTAGCTGGGATTACAGGCACGCGCCACCATGCCCAGCTAATTTTTGTATTTTTAGTAGAGATGGGGTTTCACCTTGTTGACCAGGTTGGTCTCGATCTCTTGACCTCGTGATCCACCCGCCTCAGCCTCCCAAAGTGCTGGGATTACAGGCGTGAGCCACCGCGCCCGGCCTAAAAAATTTTTTTATTTAAAAACTTTGTGAAGGCTGGGCGCGGTGGCTCACACCTGTAATCCCAGCACTTTGGGAGGCCGAGGCGGGTGGATCACGAGGTCAAGAGATCGAGACCATCCTGGTCAACATGGTGAAACCCCGTCTCTATTAAAAACACAAAAAATTAGCTGGGCATGGTGGCGCGTGCCTGTAATCCCAGCTACTCAGGAGGCTGAGGCAGGAGAACTGCCTGAACCCAGGAGGCGGAGGTTGCGGTGAGCCGATATCGCTCCATTACACTCCAGCCTGGGTAACAAGAATGAAACTCTGTCTCAAAAAACAAAACAAAACAAAACAAAAAACCTTGTGAAACAGAAATTAATTGCCCAAGAAAGGCAGAATATTGTATCACAACTCTCACCACACCAGAGAAAATAAAAATGAATTCCGTAAGAACAAAATACTATGTTTTCAATTGTGTCCCTGATGGCTATTTCAAGTAAAACACAGAGCAACCCTTCTTGGCATAAATATGAACCCTTTCCTTGAGTATTTTAACTTCATCCTTGCTGAAACACAAAGGATCCTCAAAATACCTGGATCTGCTCCAAGACATCTCGCTGCATCTCCACTGCCATGTGATAGACATCATGGTCTGAGCTATTGTACATTACAGCATTCTGAAACATCAGCATAATGTCACGCTGAAATTCAGCTGTGCTTCGGATCAGTCCATTTTCTATGTTTTTCTTAATAGTTGACAAATCCATCGGCCTGAAAAAGAGAACAGCAGTAAGTAGCAGTGGAGGTGGGAAGAAGACTTACCTAGATCTCTGAATACATTATCATCATAACAGATTTTCTCATATATACCTTAATTCCTAGCTGCCAGGACTTGAAGGCTAACCCTTTACCCCAAAACATGTGCTTAACCCAAAAAACAATCTATATAATAAATAATGAGAAAGGTTAAAAAGGAAGTATATTAAAATAAATAAAATAAAAAAAAATAAAAATAACAAAAAAATATAAAATAAAAGAATTGGAAAAAAAAGAGAAAAAAGGGAGTATATTTACTTAAGTTTTTTTGGAGACAGGGCTTGCCTCTGTCACTCAGGCTGTAGTGCAATGGCACAATCACAGCTCACTGCAGCCTGGATCTCCCAGGCTCAAGCAATCCTTCCCACACCTCAGCCTCCCAAGTAGATGGGACTATAAATGCACGATACAACACCTGGCTAAGTTTTGTATTTTCTGTAAAGAGGGGGTTTCGCCATGTTGCCCAAGCTAGTCTTGAATTCCTGGGCTCAAAGTGATCCGCCCACCTCAGCCCCTCAAAGTGCTGGGTTTACAGGCGTGAGCCACTGCTCCCTGTGGGGATTTACTCTTTTAGACTATCACTGGTGATCCAGCCATTGGAATGATCAGTTTAGCACTTGGTTCCCCTCACATCAAAACCATAAACTTACTTGCTTTAAACTTACTATCTAAAGCAAAACTTCACTAAAACTAGACAACTTTTAATTTAGGCAAATTACCATTTTGAATGGAACATGGCTCACCTCTGCACAATGCTGTGGTAGCCAGGTGCTATGTCATCCGTAACAGGCTGCAGGAAGACGTTGGCATACCTGTCCAAAAAGAATAAGGTGCAATTACTGACATTCTCCAAAAGCACAGGAAGGGAACTTACTCTAAGTAGCTGAAGGTAATAAGAGCCAATACCAGCAGTTCCACAGAAGCCTACTCAGACTTTTTTCAGTCACCAACAATGAAGAGGAGTAGGAGAAAATGAACCTACTGATTGGTAAAGCCCACTCACCTATGATTAGCTGCAGCTCTCCATACAAGCATGATGGCTTTCTTCCAAATTTTCTGTGCCTGAATAGCTTCCTGATCCTCGCTACAGACAGAGCTGAAACAGAGATACAGCAATTCCACTAGGCACAAGTAAAAAAAAAAAAATTATAATTATCTCTTTTTTTTTGAGACAGGGTCTCACTCTGTCCCCTGGGATGAAGTGCAGTGGTGTGAACATGCTCACTGTACCCTCAACCTTCCAGACTCAATCCTCTCACCTCAGCCTCCCAAGTAGCTGGGACTATAAGCACACACCATCATGCCTGGCTAATTTTTAAATTTTTTTGTAGAGACAGTGTCTCACTGTGTTGCCCAGGTTACTCCTGGGTTCAAGCAATCCTCCTGCCTTACCCTCCCAAAGTGCTGGGATTACAGGCATAAGCCACCATGCTCAGCCCTAATTATTTCTTGTCAACAGTTTATTCCAGGACAAGAAAGGGAAACACTAAAGAAAAAATCAGGCCAGGCCTGGTGGCTCATGCCTTTAATTCCACTACTTTGGGAGGTCAAGGCAAGAAGATTACAGCAGGAGTTCAAGACCAGACTGGACCACAAAGAGAGATCCTGTTTCGGCTGGGTGTGCTCATGCCTGTAATCCCAGCACTTTGGGAGGCTGAGGTGAGTGGATCACAAGGTCAGGAGTTCAAGACCAGCCTGGCCAATATGGTAAAACCACATCTCTACTAAAAATACAAAAAAATTAGCCAGGCGTGGTGGTGTATGCCTATAATCCCAGCTATTTGGGAGGCTGAGGCAGGAGAATTGCTTGAACCCAGGAAGCGGAGGCTGCAGTGAGCAAAGACTGTGCCACTGTACTCCAGCCTGGGCAACAGAGCGAGACTCCATGTTTAAAAAAAAAAAAAAAAAAAAAAGGAGGCTTTGTCTCTGAAAAAAATGTTTTTTTAAATAAAAATTTAAAAATAATGATAAAGGCCAGGCATGGTGGCTCACACCTGTAATCCCAGCACTTTGGGAGGCCGAGGCACGTAGATCGCTTAAGCTCAGGAGTTTGAGACCAGCCTGGGCAACATAGCAAAACTCCATCTCTACTGAAAATTATTGGAGTGTGGTGGTGCATGCCAGTAGTCTCAGTTACTAAGGAGGTTGAGGCCGGAGGATTGCTTGGCTGGGAGGTTGAGGTTGCAGTGAGCCGAGATCGCGCCATTACCCTCCAGCATGGACAACAGAGTGAGACCTTGTCTTAAAAAAAAAAGAGGCCAGGAATGGTGGTTCTCGCCTGTATTCCCAGCACTTTGGGAGGCTGAGGGCGGATCATGAGGTCAGGAGATTGAGACCATCCTGGCTAACACAGTGAAACCCTGTCTCTACCAAAAATATAAAAAATTAGCCGGGAGTGGTGGCACGCACCTGTAGTCCCAGCTACTTGGGAGGCTGAGGCAGGAGAAAATCTTGAACCCAAGAGGCGGAGGCTGCAGTGAGCCAAGATAACACCATTGCACTCCAGCCTGGGTGACACAGCAAGACTTCGTCTCAAAAAAAAAAAAAAAATTCTCTTTCTCACCTTCACTGCCTTGGCCTCAAAGAATCTCAGATACTCACAACTGGGAAGAAGCAGGGCTGCTAGGGATGGAGTCTGCCAGTGTGTGTGACTGCAGTGTAGCATTATGTATGCTGAAGCCATCATCACTCTCGCTCACAGGAGGTTCATTATCCATTTCTGACAAATAGCCTTCTCCTTGATCCTCCTCCTTAGGCTCCTCTAGGCTGGCTGCTTCACTGACACCATCTTCCTCCTCATCCTCACCTGGGGCATCCTTAGACACAGTATGCTCCAGTCAACAAATGCAAGCAAAGCTATCTAGCAAAGCATCATTAAATATGATCTGTTTTTGGGTTAGATTAGTTCTAGAAATGACCTCACACTGTTCCCTGACTTAGCCCTCTATAACTTATACTACCATCTACTTACAGACACTGGCTTAAGTAATTTAGAACCTGGATAAAGAATAAGACCCAGGATCTTTTAAAAAGAAAGAAAAAAAAGCTACTTACTGAAGACTAAGCTAAGAGGCGTTCCTTCTTTCCCCTTGCTCTTGAGAGGAACTCTGACCCTGGGTACAAAGTTATCAAAAGTAGTTTTTATTTTGTGTCTCATCTGATGGAGCAAGCTCACATCGCAATCAAGTCTTTGTTACTACTGCTTTAAAAATTCGAAAAAGAAAACTTCGGATGATTATCTTTGGATAGCCTAATTAATAAACTTGATTCCTGTATGTTTTCCTTTGCTCTGGTATCCTTATTCACTCTAAATCACTCTAACTGTATCAAGCGAGGTTTCTTAAGGACTGTGTGATATTCACAAACTGTTTCATACGGGAGGCACCTGTTGCTAGGAGGCACTCCCTTTATGCCTGACTGTCCACTGTAGTTTTTCCCCACGCAACTCCATACCAGTCTCTTATCAGAGAATAAGGATGTGACTTTACTGAAATTCATTAAAAAGTAGTGCTATAGGGAAATCTAATCACATGGCAAGAGGAATAAAGAAAAGTCTGAAATACCTTTATCTGGCTTCCAAAAATAGTCCCTGATTCTTCTTTCAATGAGTCTGCAGAGGAGAGAAAGACTACCTGAAGATTTTTCCACCTTAGCCTTCCTATGGACCATAATCCCCTGCAGCTCTCCTTTCCATGCTGACCTATTCTACTTCCTCTACTTGCCCACAACCCACAATCCCTCAGAAGCCAAAGCAAATGATTTCAAGTTAGTTAAAGAGGACTTTATTTACCTGACATTTCAAACTTGTGCTGAGTCTCTGCCTCTAAAGGATCTTCAATGGGATTTGAGCCATGTGATGGAGACAACATGCTTTCAGGTGATGCCTGAAAACCAAAAAAGAAAAAATACCCTAAGTACTGGTAAATCACTATAGCTCACACAACTTTATTCTTCAATGATAATGAGACTATAGAAGAAATTCTAAGTCCTACTCATGTAATTTGACTCCAATGGTACCCTTAACAGGAATAAGACAAGTATATACAGCACTAATCATAGCCTATGGGCTTTGATTAGCCTATGGACACACCAAACATGTAGAACTCAGGAATGTAACAGGAAAACAAAAAGCCTAAGCTGTCATTTCTTACCTAAGGTATAACCCTCCATCTCCCCAGCCCCTGATCTTTATTAAATACCTCTGTCTTCACAGTTGTAAGTGGGGTCTCATCGCCTTTCCCAATGGCAACATCTGCTTCAATAATCTCTCCAACTGCAGTACTTCCTGGTTCCTCATCTAAGTCCTGACTCCTGAGTTCTGGTGGCTCCATACTTGTGGCTGGAACAACTCCAGCTACTATTTCAGCCCCTGAAATGCCTGGCTCTGGTTCTGCAGGTTCCACTTTGATTTCTGCACTGGGCTCCCTGATGTCCACCAGTTCATGTATTCCCTTGTTTTCCGTTTCCTCAAAGTCCATTCTCTCTTGCTTGACCGTCATTTCTGGTGCAGGGAGAGGTACTGGCTTTTCCCTCTCCTGCTGGATAGGATGCTCCCAAGGGCCAGGAAGGGACTGAGGATCATCATTCTCTTCACAAAATGAGAGTGCTGCTTCCACTGCTGCCACATCCAGCACTTCAGGATGATCATCTACCTGTCCCACAATACACAAGCCTATTGAAGTCACAGAAAGAAGCCCAAGTCCCTCAGTTTTGTTAGCACCAAATGTGATAGCTTGAATTTGTAGCTTTCTCTCCATTTTCTCCATATAGTGGAGGCAAACAATGAATAGGCACCTGTCCTGTGCAAATCAGTAACATGGGTATGCCTGGGGAGATGACTAGTTATGTTAATACCAAAGGGCTACAAAGATGGAGATGGGCAGAAATAAGAGAGTTGTTTAAGTAATTCTTACTATAAGTAGCAAAGTGGCCGAGCATGGTGGCTCACGCCTGTAATCTCAGCACTTTGGGAGGCCAGGAGTTCGAGACCAGCCTGGCTAACACGGTGAAACCCCATCTCTACTAAAACTACAAAAAATTAGTGAGGCATGGTGGCATGCAGCTGTAGTCCCAGCTACTTAGGAGACTGAGGCACAAGAATTACTTGAGCCTGGGAGGCAGAGGTTACTGTGAGCCAAGATCGTGCCACTGCACTTGAGCCTAGATGACAGAGCAAGACTCTGCCTCTAAAAAAAAAAGAAAAAAGCAGCAGCAGCAAAGCAAAGCTGAGAAGAGAAGCCTACATAAGACCCATGAGATATTATTTGGGACTTTGCTGAATAGTTACCTTGTCCTCAATGATGGCAATGATGTCTCCAACAGTCTCAAAATCCAGCTCTTCACCTGTGTAAGACACAGCAATATCCATCTTCTCAGCTAGATCTAATTCTTCCTTCCCATCTATGCTGGGAGCTTTTGATCCTCCAGGGGCCTCTGCTACCCCTGATCGAAAACATTCTTCTTTGATAGAATTGATGATCATGGATATTTCACTGCTGTCCATGGAAACAGTCACAGTATGTGGATCCCCCACAGCCTCCATGGGAACACAGTTATCGGGTTGACTCACTGAATAACAGAAAGAGAAAAGCATCTCAGAAACTTACTGGGTACAAAGTGACCACCTTGAGATCACATCAGCACTACAGACAGATGTCAAATATCTAAACACTTAAGGTCAGAAAGAGTCATCATACATGTGCCTATGTTTTCTTCTCCTCAGTTTTATCCATAAGGGTGAGAACATGTTTTCAAGCCTGCTCCTATGTGTACACTTAGCCTCTTCCCTGCAACACATAAATGCCCACCCGCCTCTTCTCACATCTATTTCTAAGGATATTTATTTCTAAGGATAAAGATGGCACATGTCTATGTAGAACAGAGAAGAAACATCTGAATTGGAGCTGATGCTCTTGGTGATTTTTCTCTAACTGAAGCTCAAAATGAAATTTTAGACCTGGTGGCTGCTCAGGGACGCACCTGGAGCTACATTTTCAGTAGTGGAGACAGCCGGAGCAGAGGATGGTGCTGGCAGCGCAGGCATCATGACAATGGTAGCTTGGGACACAGACTCTACAGGGGGTGGCACAAGTTTAACTGGAGGCTCACTGGCAACAGTGGTGAAGGAAGCAAGAGGTGTGGTGAACTGTGTAGGACCAGCTTCTAAAAGCCGGGAAAGAGTGGGAGCACCTAACATATAAAGAGGTACACAAAATGAAGTAAGAAGAAAGCATATAAATAAGAAGCAATAGTTACCTGAAGACTCAGCTAAGAAATTCTTATGGTCTCAAAGGATGAGAGCAACTGCTGCACTGAATAAGTTCATCATCTATATCTTTACTCTCTCTAACCTTACTTAAGATCTTCCTCCAAGTTAGGAATGAACCAAAGCACTAGAACACACAACATATATAAAAAATGGATGGTAAGGTCAGGTGCAGTGGCTCATGCCTGTAATCCTAGCACTTTGGGAGGCCACATTTGAGACCAGCTGGCCAACATGGTGAAACCCTGCCTCTACTGAAAAAAAAAAAAAAAAAAAAAAAAAAGTCAGGCATGGTGGCAGGTGCTATAATCCCAGCTTCTCGGGAGGCTGAGGCAGGAGAACTGACTGAACCCAGGACATGGAGGTTGCAGTGAGCTGAGATTGTGCCACCACACTCCAGCTTGGGCAACTGAGCGAGGCTCCGTCTCAAAAAAAAAAAAAAAAAAGCCGGGCGCGGTGGCTCAAGCCTGTAATCCCAGCACTTTGGGAGGCCGAGGCGGGTGGATCACGAGGTCGGGAGATCAAGACCATCCTGGTCAACATGGTGAAACCCCGTCTCTACTAAAAATACAAAAAATTAGCTGGGTATCGTGGTGTGTGCCTGTAGTCCCAGCTACTCGGGAGGCTGAGGCAGGAGAATTGCCTGAACCCAGGAGGCAGATGTTGCGGTGAGCCGAGATCGTGCCATTGCACTCCAGCCTGGGTAACAAGAGTGAAACTCCGTCTCAAAAAATAATAATAATAATAATAATAAAGAAAAAAAAAGGGTGGTAATTTTTCCTCAGAGGAAAATTAATCACCAAGAAATAAAAAACTGCTATGAATAAATCTGTCACTTCTGCCGAAGTTCAGCATATTGTAAATCACCAAGTTCAATACCATTCAAATACCAATAAAGTTTGTACAGTATTTTATGAAGCTTTTTTTCTTTCCCTGCTTTACACTTTTTTCTGCATTTAATTCTCATCACATCCTTGTCAAGAATTAATATACATTACAATTACATTACATTACAATTAATAAAAAAGGAAATTGAGACTCAAAAGCTAAGTTACCTATCCGAAGTCACAAAACCAATGTGTGGCAGATCTGAGATTCAAGCCCAGTTCTCTGGTGCCAAATCTTATTCCACTATTCTATAATCTCAGGTATCTCTAGTACCTTGATTTTGCAAGCCACAAGAAAGCAGCTCATTATTACTATCAATATCTATGCTGTGGTCAATCAGGGCTATCAATATCTTGAAGACGGACAGCTTTATAATCGGGAGCACTACATTGTTTACCAGGTAAAGTAGCTCCAAAAAAAGTTAGAAAAAGTTGGGCTTTAAACCAGGACTAAACAATTGCTTAGTAACAAACACTGAAATTGAGGTCAGTCAATGTCAAGTTCAACACCTCTGAAGTAGATAAAGGAAAAGTGGTAACTTACCTGAGGCAGCAGGGGAGGCTGCAACAGTATTGGGTGTTTGCTGTATCTCCCCACCATGTATCATGGGAAGGACCCCGCCTACCTCCAGGAGGACACCTGTACTGTTCAGGTGGCCAGAAGCCACAGCCATTTCATTCTCATTGACCTACCAGGGAAGAATAGAGGTGAAGGCTACACTCAAGTTTTCCTTTACTACCATTTCCCAACAAAGCTCCAGAAGTTGATCAAACTTTATGAAAACTAACAGTTAACATCCACAGAGAATAATTTAATACCCAAGGGAAACTAAACTATAATGTTCAAAACTTATTTGACAAGAGTTCTCTGGAGTAGAGAACCAAATTAATTGTGATTCAGAGACCTCAGGACCCAAGGGTACTATCAACTTACTGTATTTTTCAAAAATTAATATTTAATTAGGAGATATTTTCCTCTTTTGAACTTTTTTTCCCCATGTCACATTTTAGGTCCCAGGCACTCCCTTCCAAGTACTAAATCACCACAGCTCTCAAACACCCACAGAAGTCTCCATACCAGTCTGGGGCTAGTAGGCAGGAGGCTGCCCTTCTTCAAGAGCTCTGACAGCAGAGGGGAGGGGGGTGGAGTTGCTTTCTGTCCAAGCATCTTTTTCTGGGGTGAATCATCTGTGACTGGGGTCATGGGGGCTTCTAAGGGTGCAGAGCCTGGAGGAAGGGTGTCAGGAATCCCAGGAAACGAGGTGACTGGGGCACTCGGCAAAGTCCCGGGGGTTACCTAAGAGACAACAGAGAACCTTTATCTGACTTCTCAAACTATGGAAGGTTCCCTACTAATCTGTTCGGGTTAGTGTGTCTAACTGTTATTTTATTAGTCCTGAGTCGAATTGCCCAGAAAGCCTCTATTCCTCCTGCTCTCAGCCATACTTTTCTTCCCCACAAGCTTCTCTTCCATCCACTCAAACATTCCACCCAACCTGCCTTTTACAAACTCTTACCCACTACCAGTATTACATTTACAAGGACTTAGTCCCTTATTTCAGCAGGAATTTCATAGGACTAGTATGAAACAATTCCTTAAAATAGTCTTTTATCTATCTCTCAAAAAGGTCAAAAGCCTCAGTGTTTTTAGGTCCATTTTTATCTCAGAGCACAGAACATGGTAAATTCTTTAGCATTCAGATCAAGAGAGGAAGTTGCCTTTAGGCCAAAAGTGGTTTCCTCATCACTCAGCTCTGCCAGCTTATTGCCCCTTAGCTGATCAATTTCCACAGCTGGAAATATACTCACCCCAGAGGTAGCCTCTTCCATAGTGGTTGGAGTCAAGTCCCCAAGTGGATAATCACCTCCTGGGGAGGCAGAATCTATAGGAGAGCGAACCATCACAGTGGGTAACCTCCGGGGGGGTGTTTTTACTGCTTGACGAGCTAGGACGTAAAAGAAAACAATTTCCAAATCTTCAAGATTAAATAAATGAAACTTGACACTATTCTGCTATTATACAATAAAGGACAAATACGAATGTTGCATTACTAAAGCAGCGTAATGAGTTTGGATTAGAAAGCTTTAACACTTCTGGAGATGGATAACTTTTTAGCCTATTTTTTCCTAAGGGTAATTCTCACACTAAACAAACTCCTTTAACAATCTGAAACTACTTAGTTATCCCAAAAGTCCTTGGAGTGGGAAAGTAGTTTAAATACCCTTTAATATTCTCTTCAGCAATTTATTAATACTCTGCTTTTAAGAACAGGGAGGCCAGGCATAGTGGCTCACACCTGTAACCCCAATACTTTGAGAGGCCAAGGCAGGCGGGTCACCTGAGGTTAGGAGTTTGAGACCAGCTTGGCCAAAAAATTAGGCAGGCGTGGTGAAAGGTGCCTATGATGCCAGCTACTCAAGAGGCTGAGGCAGGATAATTGCTTGAATATCATAGGAGGCAGAGATTGTAGTGAGCCGAACTCATGCCACTGCACTCCAGGCCTGCACAACAAGCTCTCGGGGGTAGGGGAACAAAAACAGGAAAAGACCTCACAGCATTTATTCCTAGAGTTGTAAATGCTTACATTTCTCCCCTTAGCCAATGACTGAGCTATTCTCAATCTTTTCACAGGCCTTTGACTTCTAAAACATTAATTATGTTCAATAACTTCTTATCGAGCCTTTGTATCCTAAAGTTATTTAAGGTCTAGCGAGATCTGAGCAGAGTTCGTGTTCTAGGAGTTTCTTCTTGGACATTAAGGGAGGTTTTTATTCTGGCAGAAGAGAAAACTGTGCAAGTAAATTTAACCCAATGGATTCTATGTTACCAAACAATCCAGTTGTCATTAGCATGCAGTACTGTGCGATCAATTGCTAAACAGACATAATAGGGTCAGCTTACCCTGATATGCAGCATCTGTAGCCTTCCTCTTTACTTCAGCCTCCTCTTCTTCCAATTTCTTTTTCCTAAACAGGGAATTAAGAGTTAGATGCTAGACAGCTCTGGCTTCTCCCCAGAGTTCACAGAACACATACAAAGAACTTTTTTTGCCAGGCCAGCACTTTCTGGAAGAAAGGCCTAGGAATTCTAGGAATTCTAACCAGCAAAACAGGGAACTAGGGTATAATACTGTCTTAACTCCCACTTCTTCACTCAGGCAAACTAGAGCCACTTTTAAGTTACAACTAAGTTATGTTTTCATACTGAAATGTTCCAACATATTACCTTCTAGGACTCACTCCCCCCTCCCAGCCACCAAGCCGCTTTGCAGTTTTCCCCTTCCAGAATCTGTCTCAAGTCTAAAGGGATGGCAGTTGGAGGAAATAAGCCAGATTACTTGAGGGGAAAAGAGGGTAAAAAGAAACAAGCACAGAAGAACAATATAATATAACCCACATTGCAATGTCGTTGCAAAGTTCATCCAGTCTGCTGTCCATGTGTCCAGCTTGAATTAGTTCTGCATCTCTTTTTAGCCGTCTATAGGAAGAAAGAGAAGTAGGTAGACTGGATTTTTAATCTATTCTAAAAATTCTGACCAATACCAGATGTCAGCCTCTTATGTCTTTCTCAATCTTTTGGCATTCTCTCTGATAAGTACCTATATCTCTCCTGGGTTTCCTTTATCACTTTCTTTAGTTCCTCAACTCGCTCAGCAGTCAGTTTCCGAACAATGACGTCTTCAACAGTTTCCACCACTTCTCCCTTTTCACCTCGTTTCCGTCTGTGGAAAATGAAAAAAAAAAATCCATATTCGAATATGAGAACACTTATCCCCTCTCCCACTTGTTCTGAGCCTTTTTTTACCATTTAATCATAGATAACTTCTGCTATTTTTTTTTTATCACCCAGTATTATAAATAGGTATAAACCAGAATTCCTCAGTAAACACTCTAAGAAATTTGGCTAAAGTACCTGGCTTTATACTCACTTTGGGGTCTCAGTGGTCTCTAAAAGCTCCGAGTATTGGGAAGCACAATGCTACCAAAAAAAAAAAAAAAATGAAAATGTAATGAGCAAGCACGGAAAGAAATGCCCTTTCCAAGTTTAAAGAGATATTAAAGGAAGATTTAGAGAAGAGAGATATATGTAAGATGTGAAGTTTCTAGGAGGGTAAGTAACTTGATAATCAAATCAGTTCAAAATAATCAAAACAAGACACAGAAGAAGTCTTATGGACTAGAGTTTGTGCCTTTGGGTAAAGGCAACCTAACTGAAAATATTTATAGCTAATATCTACTAACTAGTTACCACATGCAAAGCACTGTGTTAAATGCTTTACATATATTACCTCAATTAACTTCACAACAATCCTGAAGCAAATCATCACTATTTTATGAATGAAAAAAAAAACAAGGCCGGGCGCGGTGGCTCAAGCCTGTAATCCCAGCACTTTGGGAGGCCGAGACGGGTGGATCACGAGGTCAAGAGATCGAGACCATCCTGGTCAACATGGTGAAACCCCGTCTCTACTAAAAATACTAAAAATTAGCTGGGCATGGTGGCGTGTGCCTGTAATCCCAGCTACTCAGGAGGCTGAGGCAGGAGAATTGCCTGAACCCAGGAGGCGGAGGTTGCGGTGAGCCGAGAGCGCGCCATTGCACTCCAGCCTAGGCAACAAGAGCGAAATTCTGTCTCAAAAAAAAAAAAAGAAAAAAAACAGAGGAAAATGGCCCAGTTTTTGGATGGAGTAATATTGAACCCAGATCTAATTTCCAAGCTTGGGTTCTTAAATGTTATGCAACACTGAGAAGAAAAGTCTAATATGGTCATATATGGATAGACTAGCAAACAGTAGGAAAAAAGAAAAGGCATTCTCAACTATTTTCCCACATCATGGTATAAAAGCTTTGTAATTAAAAGGCAGGGCCTGGCCGGGTGCGGTGGTTCACGCCTATAATCCCAGCACTTTGGGAGGCCAAGGCAGGTGGATCACGAGATCAAGAGATTGAGACCATCCTGGTCCACATGGTGAAACCCTGTCTCTACTAAAAATACAAAAATTAGTTGGGCATGGTGGCACATGCCTGTAGTCCCAGGTACCCAGGAGGCTGAAGCAGGAGAATTGCCTGAACCCAGGAGGCCGAGGTTGCAGTGAGCCGAGATCACGCCATTGCACTCCAGCCTGGGTAACAAGGCTGAACTGGGTAACAAGGCTGAAACTCCGTCTCAAAAAAAAAAAAAAAAGGCAGGGCCTGCTTTAGAACTCAAAGACTGCTCTAAAAGAACACTTGCTTGGGAACTTACTTTTTGAGAGAACCAGTCTGGAGGGCGGCCAGGTTCTGCAAAGGGCTTGATTGCTCTGCTAACTGACACCCTACAAAATGAGGAAGGCGTTATTACACACCAAGCAGAAAATAACAGGAGAGATACACTGCGAGTAGAAGGCTTGGAGTTCAAACGCTGGAATAAAAAAGATGCCAATGAATGCCAGCTGTGCAATGGATTCTGCCTATAATCCTAGCACTCTGGGAGGGAGAGGTGGGAGGATAGCTTGAGCCCAGGAGTTCAAGACCAGCCTGGGCAACAAAGGGAGACTCCGTCTCTACCAAAAAAAAAAAAAAAAAAAAAAAAAAAATCGACCAGGTGTTGTGGTGCGTACCTGTGGCCTGTGGTCCCGGATACTTGGGTGGCTGAGGTGGGAGAATCCTTTGGGCCCAGGAAGTCAAGGCTGCAGTGAGCCCAAATCACACCACCGCACACCAGCCTGGGTGACAAAGTGAGATCCCCCCACACTGCCACTTAAAAAAACAACAGCATGTATAGTATATAATCATTTGTGTTCAAAAATGAAGGGGATAAGAGGGAAAAATATTTGCTCACATAAACAAAAATGCTAGCGAGACACAAGAAACTGCTAATACTAGTAGATGGGGGACAATAATGGGAGGAAGACATTGTATATCATTCTGAACTTTATGATTTGGTATCTGCTGATAAAATAAAATTTTAAAATTTTACTCAAGTACTCTTACACTGTTTTTCTAAGGCTGGGCGTGGTGACTGTAATCCCAACACTTTGGGAGGTCGAGGAGGGCGGATCACTTGATATCAGGTGCTTGACACCAGCCTGGTCAATGTGATGAAACCCCATCTCTACTAAATACACAAAAATTAGCCAAGTGTGATGGCGTGCACTTGTAATCTCACTTACTCGGGAGGCTGAGGCAGGAGAATCACATAAATGCAGGAGGCGGAGGGTGCAGTGAGCCGAGATCATGCCACTGCATTCCAGCCTGGGTGACAGAGCAAGACTCCATCTCAAAAAATAAAAAGGATTCTTATACTACTTATCTAATAAAAATGTGAGGAAATATACAGATTAGATTCTATTTCAAACCAGTTTACCTGTTTTGCTTAAAAATGAGCTCAGTTTATATATACACACACACATGTATATATATATGCACAATGTGTGTATATACATATATATGTACACACATCTATGTATATGTATATACACATATGTATATATATACACACTAACATACATGTGATATGTGTACACACACACACACACATTTTTATTTGTTTAGATAGGATCACTTTGTCACTCAGGCTTCAGTGCAATGGCACAATCATGGCCTGCTGTAGCTTCCACCTGAGGCTTAGGCAACCTCCCACTGCAGCCCCACACAAGCAGCTGAGATCACAGATGCACCACCAAGCCTGACTAATTTTCTTTTCTATAGGGAACAGGATCTCTTATGTTGCCTCCCCAGCTCAAGCCATCCTCACATCTCAGCCTCTCGAGTAGCTGGAACTACAGGCACACACCACCAGACCCGGGTAATGTTTCTATTTTTTTTGCGGGGGGGTGGGAGATACGGTTTCGTCATATTGTCCAGACTGGTATCCAACTCATGATCTTAAGCTATCTGCCGCCTTGGCCTTCCAAAGTTCTGGGATTACAGACTGAGCCACCCCACCCAGCCCCATTCTATTCTCCAGTTCTGTAAGGTCTACAATTTTTCCCAGATTACACATATAACTGAGATCATATGGCATTTCTTTATGTGCCTAGCTTATTTTATTTTACATACGATCCTCCAGGCTCAACCATGGAATCACAAATGGAGGATTTACTTTTTTATTTTTTGAGATAGAATCTCACTCTCTTGCCCAGGTTGGAGTGCAACGGCACGATCTCAGCTCACTCCAACCTCCACCTTCCCGGTTCAAGTGATTCTCCTGCCTCAGCCTCCTGAGCAGCTGGGATTACAGGTGTGCACTACCACGCCCAGACAGGATTTGCTTTTTTATTTTTTTGAGATGGAGTCTCCCACTGTCGCCAGGCTGGAGTGCAGTGGTGCCATCTCGGCTCACTGCAACCTCTGCCACCCAGGTTCAAGCCAGTCCTCAGCCTCCCGAGTAGCTGGGACTATAGGCGTGCACCAACATACCCGGCTAATTTTTATATTTTTAGTAGAGATGGGGTTTCACCATGTTGACCAGGCTGGTCTTGAACTCCTGATCTCGTGATCTGTCCACCTCAGCCTCCCAAAGTGCTGTGATTACAGGTGTGAGCCCCTGCACCCGGGGGATTTACTTTCTTTCTTTCTTTTTTTTTTTAAGATGGGGTTTCACCATGTTGATCAGGCTGGTCTTGAACTCCCGACCTCAGGTGATCCGCTGCCTTGGCCTCCAAAGTACTTGCATTACAGGCATGAGCCACCACGCCCGGCCAGATTGACTTTTTTTAATGGCTAAATAGTATTCGATTGTATTCATTTTAAATATGTATTTTATATACACACCCACACACACACACACACACCCCATATTTTCTTTACTTATTCATCTGTTAATGGATACTATAATAATTACTTTAATTGTGGATAGTTTCACAGAAGTATATATATTTCAGAAGTACCGTATCTTATCCATTAAATATGTGCAGTGGATGGGTGTGGTAGCTCACGCCTGTAATCCCAGCACTTTGGGAGGCCAAGGCAGGTCGATCATATGAGGTCAGGAGTTCAAGACCAGCCTGGCCAACATGGAGAGACCCCATCTCTACCAAAAAATACAAAAACTAGCCAGGCATGGTGGCACAGGCCTGTAGTCCCAGCTACTCAGGAGGCTGAGGTGGGAGGATCACTTGAACCTGGAAGGCAGAGGTTGCAGTGAGCCAAGATTGCAGCACTGCACTCCAGCCTGGGAAACAGAGTGAGACTCCTTCTCAAAAAAAGGGGGGGAAAAAAGTGCAGTTTACTGCACATCAATTATATCACAAAAAAAGTTGCTAAAATGGATGTGACCTTTCTTACCAACCCCCTTCCTTCTTGTTGCATGGAACGAGGATGTGATAGCTGAAGCTCAAGGAACCACCACGAATCATAAGATAACCGGAAGATAAACTGCGCGGAGGAAGGTGGAACAGAAAGAGAAGATTCTGACTTCCTAATGTCAGTATAAAGTTGCTATGAGAGTTGTGGACTGCCTAGACTTACTTTATGTGTGAGAAAAATAAACTCAAGTTTTTAACCCATTTCTGTGTTGCTGTTGCTCTTTCTATATAGTGTTTTTGTTTTTATGGTGGCCGTGTATTACTTCAAAAATTAGATTTAAAAAACAAAAAAATGCTAGAAAACATAACAATCAGCAAAGTACTGAATTGTCTATAAATGTGGCAAGAGAGTTAAATTCATAATGGATGATGCAAAAGAAAGGGCATGGGGGCTGATACAGGACAATGTAAAACGATAGTTCTAGGCTTGGAGTGATGGCTCATGCTTATAATCCTAGCACTTTGGAAGTCTAAGGTAGGACAAAAAACAAAAAAAATTAGCCAAGCATGGTGGCACGGGTCTGTAGTCCTAGCTACTCAGGAGGCTGAGCTGGGAGGATCACCTGAGGCCAGGAGTTTGAGACCAGCCTGGGCAACATAGCAGGACCTTGTCTCTACAAAAACATAAAAATTTAAATAGCCAGGCATGGTGGCATGTGCCCATAGTCCCAGCTACTCAGGAGGCTGAGGCTGAAGGATCGCTTGAGCCTAGGAGGCAGAGATTGCAGTGACCAAGATCGCACCAATGCACTCCAGCCTGGGCGTCAGTGACATGGTCTCAAACAGCAACAACAACAAAAAGTCAAACATGATAGAGTTACGACATAACCCAGCAATTTCACTCCTTGAATAAAAAACTCTAGAGTTTGGCTGGGCACGGTGGCTCACGCCTGTAATCCCAGCACTTTGGGAGGCTGAGGCGGGTGGATCACGAGGTCAAGAGATCGAGACCATCCCGGTCAACATGGTGAAACCCCGTCTCTACTAAAAATACAAAAAAATTAGCCAGGCATGGTGGCGCGTGCCTGTAATCCCAGCTACTCAGGAGGCTGAGGCAGTAGAATTGCCTGAACCCAGGAGGTGGAGGTTGCAGTGAGCCGAGATCGCGCCATTGCACTCCAGCCTGGGTAACAAGGCGAAACTCCGTCTCAAAAAAAAAAAACAAAACTCTAGAGTTAAAAACATTGACCATAACCTTGTACACGAATGTTCATAGCAGCATTATTCATAACAGCCAAAAAGTGGAAACAACCCAAGTGTCTATCAGGTGATGAATAAACAAAATTTGGTGTATTCATATAACAGACTATTATTCAGCTAAAAAAGGAATTAAGTATTGAAACATGCTACATAAGAATGAACCTTAAAAGTGTTATGTTAAGTGATAGAGTCCAAAAGAGCACATATGATTCTATTTGTACGAAATATCCGGAATAGGCAAATCTATAGAGACAGAGAGTTGGCTGGGTATGATGGCTCATACTTGCAATCCTCGCACTTTGGGAAGCCAGGACTGATGGATTACTTGATGCCAGGAGTTCAAGACCAGTCTGGACAAAACCCTACTAAAAATACAAAATCTCTACTAAAAATACAAAAATTAGCCAGGCCACTCATGGTGTGCATAGCTGTAATCCCAGCTACTTGGGGGGCTGAGGCACAAGAATCATTTGAACCTAGGAGGCAGAGGTTGCAGTGAGCCACGATCAGGCCACTATACTCCAGCCTGGATGACAGTGAGCCTGTTTCTAATTAATTAATTAATTAATTAATAGAAAATAGATGAGAGTTTGCTTGGGGGTGTTAAGAAGGGGACAACATGAACTGACAAGGAGTAAGGGGTTTCTCTTAAAAATAAAGAAAATGTTCTACAATTAGACTGTGGTGATGGTTGCACAACTGTGAATATACTAAAAACCATTATATTGTACATTTTAAGTAGGTTAATTTTATAGTATGTGAATTATATCTCAATAAAGCTGTTTAAAAAAAGAAATACAGGCCGGGCATGGTGGCTCACACATGTGATCCAAGCACTTTGGAGGCCAAGGCAGGCAGATCACCAGAGGTTGGGAGTTCAAGACCAGCCTAACCAACATGGTGCAATCCTGTCTAAAAAAAAAAAAAAAGTAAAAAAATAATTAATAAATAAAAAGGAAATACAGCTGGCCTGGTGGCTTACACCTGTAATCCCAGTAGGTTGGGAGGTCGAGATGGGCGGATTGCTTGAACCCATGAGTTTAAGACCAGCCTAGGAAACATGATGAAACCCCATCTCTACAAAAAATTAGCTGGGCATGATGGTGTGTGCCTATAGTCTCAGCTACTCAAGAGGCTGAGGTGGGAGGATCACCTGAGCCCCAGACATGGAGGCTGCAGTGAGCGAAGATCACTCCACTGCACTCCAGCCTAGGCCACAGAGTGCAACCCTGTCTCCAAAAAAAAAAAAAAAGAACGGCTGGGCTCGGTGGCTCACATCTGTAATCCCAGCACTTTGGCAGGCTGAGGAGGGCAGATCATCAGGTCAGGAGATCAAGACCAGCCTGGCCTACATGGTGAAACCCCATCTCTAGTTAAAAAAAAAAAAAAAAAAACTAGCCAGGCATGGCCAGGCAAGGTGGCTCATACCTGTAATCCCAGCGCTCTGGGAGGCTGAGATGGACCGATCACTTGCGGTAAGGAGTTTGAGACCAGCCTGGCCAACATGGCAAACCCCATCTCTACTAAAAAATACAAAAATTAGTTGGGCGTGGTGGCATGCACCTGTAATCCCAGCTACTCGGGAGGCTGAGGCTGGAGAATTGCCTGAACACGGGACTGGGAGGCAGAAGTTGCAGTGAGCAGAGATCCCGCCACTGGACTCCAGCCTGGGCGACAGAGACTCCGTCTCACAAAAAAAGAAAAAAGGATTAACTACAGAAATCTACCAACATGAAAGCATATCCAACAATTTCTAAGACCCAGGAGAGCTGACATCCTAGATACCTTACCAGTTTTGATCTCCACTTCTCATGACAGAAGATGCTAAACACAGCTTCTCTCGGATGGACCATGGCTCTGTGGGGCCAGTACTCAGCAGCTTGTGTTCTGGGAGGGAGGGAGGGAGAGGGAGGAAGGAAGGAAAGGAGAGAGGGAGGAAAGAAGGAAGATAGGAAGAGAGGGAGAGAGAGAGAGGAGACAGGGGGAGAGGGGGAGGGAGGGAGGGAGAGAACGAGAGAGAGACAGACACACACATTCCAACATGTTAGGACAAAGTGAGCTACTATCACCAAATCCCGATTTTCACCTCTCCAAGCGAAATACCACCAGTGAAGGTGGTACCTATTCGTTGCATGCGAATTACAGTATAACATTTTATTTCTTAAAACGCCACGGCTTGAAGCTCCGCTTTATTAAAAAAAATAGGGAATGTCAGATTAGGCAGTTCTCCCTAAAAGCCCAGTTTCAAGAATACTGGACTTTATTCCAGTTTAAACGCGAGGGCTTATTTCCCAGGAAGCCGAGCGGCCAGAACCTCCTACTACCCCGCCTCCCTCTTAGCATAAACTTGTTTACTTCTCTCAGCTCCTCTACTTCAAACTTCGGGCCTAGAAGACTTTCAGTCCACGAAAAGAAAAATGTCTGAAATGCCCGAGACGCAATTTTCTCAGTAGCAGGAAAAGCTCATTGTTAAAAGACCCTACTTCTACTGCCTCACAAACGTAGGTCAGAAAATGAATGGCTCTTTGAGACGCCGGTTACTCCGACTGGCTCACATCTTTCAGTATGCACCCCCAAGTTTCTAGAGTGCTTTTACGGTTACCCCGCAGAGCTCCTAACACACTCGGATTCAGTAAGCTGCTTCTCTCAAACCTCCGCTCCCTCCCTGAGAAACAAGTGCCCAGATTTCTGGGGCCCCAAACGTTGATCTTCACGATACTGTGGAGCGCAGGTCTCTGAAAATCCTGGGCTCTCAAGCAAACCACTTCTCCTACTCCTTAGTGGTATAACAAAAATACGGTGCCTAGCCTCGAATCTACAAAGGCCTTTCACGCAAAACCTGCTCAGATACTCACTCCCCGTTCCCGTCGCCATCTTGGCCCTGAAGTCTCCAACCCTGAGGAGAGACGGTCTGGTAGGGCCGAGACCCGGGAATTCTGGGAAATAGAGTACTGGCTTTGGTTCGCAGTGCCTCCTGGGAAATGTCGTTTTTTCTTCGCTAAGACAAAGCAAGCACCCCAAACCAGTTATCTTGTGCACTTATGTTAACAGTGTTGCTAAGGAAGGACAAGGGTTGGAGGCTGAAACCTCAAGATTTTCTTTATGCTGCTTGGATAAGAAATGTCTAGGATTGAAGGAAAAGGGTTAAGTTGGAAAAATCCCAGGCGAAATAACTCCAAAATCGCGACAGTTGGTAACCCGGACCTACATTAGATTTGAGAGGTCAAGCGGAAGCAAATGACTGGAATTCCAGTCAGGTCCGCCCCCTTTCCTTACGTAGATTGGTAGCTACAGGCTTCGCTATCTCATTGGCCGAACGAACGCAGCGCGTAATTTAAAATATTGTATCGGTAACAAAGCTGCCCTTCGAGGGCGGAGTTGTGCTCTCCGGCGGCGAAAGTCCAGATTTGGAGACCAGGTGTGAGTGAGCTGGTACCCGAGGAGGATCAAGTGGCACGTCTTCGGGTAAGTGTGCGGCTGGGCTGGAGTCCGGGTTACCAGTTCTTGCCCGCGCGGAATAGGCTTTAAGAAGGCGGAGCTGCAGCCATCGCTTTCTCTTAATGATGCATCTTTGTTCTCACCGTTAGCCTTGGGGTGAGGTTAGAGAAGAAGCCGAGGGATCCTGACACCACCTCCACAGCACTGGCTGGCGAGGCGCCCTGCTTGAGGCTTGGCCTTCTGCTTTTGGGGCCAGATTTCTGTGGACTTCTGGTCGCGTTCAGAAATGCCACCCCAAGACCGGGCACGGTGGCTCAAGCCTGTAATCCCAGCACTTTGGGAGGCAGAGGCGGGCGGATCACGAGGTCAGGAGATCGAGACCATCCTGGCCAACACGGTGAAACCCAGTCTCTACTAAAAACACAAAAAAATTAGCTGGGCGCGGTGGTGCACGCCTGTAGTCCCAGCTACTCGGGAGGCTGAGGCAGGAGAATTGCCACCCAGGAGGTGGAGATTGCAGTGAGCCAAGATCGCGCCACGGAGCTACAGCCTGGGCGACAATGTGAGACTCCGTCTAAAAAAAAAAACAAAAAAAAAAAACAAAGAAATGCCACCTCAAACTTCTCCCAATTGTTCATTAAGTGAACTTTCATTCCCTTCCCCTTTGCCGATAATTGGAGAAAGGAAATAGGGAGCCGGACCCGGTGTCCTGGGGTAAGGAACTTCTCATCTAAAATTCACAGCCTCTTCTGTTGCTAAAAGTTGTTCCTCCCCACGTTTTTGTCTCTTTTTAGACCTAGGCTGCCCCTGCCATCATGTCGCAAGGGATCCTTTCTCCACCAGCGGGCTTGCTGTCCGATGACGATGTCGTAGTCTCTCCCATGTTTGAGTCCACAGCTGCAGATTTGGGATCTGTGATACGCAAGAACCTTCTGTCAGACTGCTCTGTCATCTCTGCCTCCCTGGAGGACAAGCAGCAGGTAAAGGAACTGGGGATTGGCTGGGGCAGAAAGTTATATCCTCAGGCCAATAGTTGTCCATATGGGGTAATATGAGGTCAAAGACTAGCAATCCTGAATGGCTGAGAGATCAATTCAAAATTAAGAGTGTTTGGGACAAAATGGTTACCAAAAAAAAAAAAAAAAAAAAAAAAAAAAAAAAAAAATTAAGGGCATGATAAGTAAAAAAAAAATTTTTTTTAAGAGTTGTGTGTCCACAAGAACTATTGTTTGCGTTGCATTAATGAAATACCCTCAAGTGCATGCTCTCAGTTAATCTCTCAGGGAAAGAGAATAGTTATCTCTCTTTGCCTCGAGGCCCAGTGGTGCTAAATAATTAGCACAAGGTCATATAGGCATCATGTAAGTAGAATGTACAGTTCAGATTTTAATAGTATTACCACAGCTTCAATTCGTTGTAGCTTTCCTGCTAGGTCAGTGTTTCTCAGTCACAGCATTGTTGATGTTTGGGGCTAGACAGTTCTTCCGAGGATCTGTCCTGTGCGTTATGTTTAGCAGCATTCCTGGCCTCTACCCACTACATGTCAGTAGTGCCTTCCCACTCATGACAATCAAAACATGCCTTCAGGTATTGCTAAATGGCCCTTGGAGTGAAAATGACCCTGGCTGAGAAACACTGTACTAGGTCCTATGCTAAACATTAACGTACATTGTTACATTTTGTCCTCTTATAGAGTTTCTCTTAGACTTATAAAGTTTCATAAGAACATGGTCCTTGATGATGTCTCTCACTATGGACTGTCAGAGCTTCTCTGTTCCTAGGCCATAGTAGGTACTCTCTAAATATCTGGGGGGTTTTTTTGTTTTGTTTTGAGATGGAGTCACTCTGTTGCCCAGGCTGGAGTGCAGTGGCACAACTTCTGCCTTCTGGGCCCAAGCAACTCTCCCTGCCTCAGCCTCCTGAGTAGCTGGGATTACAGGCACCCACAACCAAGCCCAGCTAATTTTTGTATTTTTAGTAGAGATGGGATTTTGCTATGTTGCCCAGGTTGGTCTCGAACTCCTGACCTCAAGTGATCTGCCCCCCTCAGCCTCCGAAATTGCTGGGATTACAGGTGTGAGGCACTGCACCTAGCCTCTAAATATCTGTTGAATGAATGATGTTGGTGCTATTATTAACCCCATTCTGCAGATGAGGAAACTGAGGCAAAGAATTTAAAGAACTCATAGTCCAAGTTCACATAGTTACTAAGTGATGGAATTGGGACTCAAATTCAAGTGTGTCTGCTTCTGCTTTACTTTAGTATCACATACCAATTTTCATACCAGTCAACAAATTCTAACTCAGATCATTGGTGTGGCAAATCAGGTTTACAGGATAACGATAAGACAGGGAAGGGTGACAAAGTCATAAGAATGTCTATTTGGGTTGGAATAATTGTAAAACCAACAAGTAGCTGCTTGGAGACATTTAAGGGGAAATGGGGTAGTATTATCATGGTTCCTAGAAACTACTGTTTGCCCATTTGCTCAGAGGTAACTGCTGAAATTAATCTGTGGTTATGGGCTGGAATTGTACCACAGGTTCCATCTGAGGACAGTATGGAGAAGGTGAAAGTATACCTGAGGGTTAGGCCCTTGTTACCGTCAGAGCTGGAACGACAGGAAGATCAGGTGAGTGTCTGAGAAGGGAGGATTTAAGGTGAAATGCTGCAGCACAAAAGAGATTCCCAGAAATGCCTTCTGTGACAACTGTATTTTCTCTCCTCTCAGGGTTGTGTCCATATTGAGAATATGGAGACCCTTGTTCTACAAGCACCCAAGGACTCTTTTGCCCTGAAGAGCAACGAACGGGGAATTGGCCAAGCCACCCACAGGTTCACCTTTTCCCAGGTATGGAGGGTACTGGTCTGTGAACAAAGGACCAACATGTAAGGGCAACTTTATTCCCTCTTTAGAGGGAAAGCTTCTCTACTTGATTGTGAGTTCCTTGTATATGCACACTTACAATTTTGAGGGCCCTAGTTATATGTTAGTCACTATGTCAAGTAATATATGTATATCAATTCCAACAAGTTATATTGTTATCATTATTTCCTTATTTTCCTGACAAGGATAGTGTGGTGAATGTTAATATTCCTGAAGCCATGTGGCTAGTCATTGGTAGAGTTAGGACCTGAGTCTAGATCCATGTATCTCCAAAGCCCACACTTGGGGGCCATTTTATTGCCCCATTGTGTGTACAGCATCAGGCCTAGGGCATAACATTCCTTAAGTGTTTGTTGATTTGAGTGAAAGATAGACTAGCAGAGAGTGCTTAGTCCTCAGTGTTTGTGGAACAGCAGCAGCACTGCAGGAAGAAGCTGCTTGAGTGGTCTCCAGAGCCAACCACTCAGGAAGGAATATATCTGCAGCTTTGCACAGGAGGCAAGTGGGAGATGAAGGATAGGCCACTAAACATCTGGGTCTCTCTCTAGATCTTTGGGCCAGAAGTGGGACAGGCATCCTTCTTCAACCTAACTGTGAAGGAAATGGTAAAAGATGTACTCAAAGGCCAGAACTGGCTCATCTATACATATGGAGTCACTAACTCAGGGAAAACCCACACGATTCAAGGTGAGTAGTAATGCTTCACAGGATTCCTGATTGGCTGGTAATGGCGTTGTTTTTACCTTTTGATACTCTGAGTTAGGGGGAGAAAAACACTTGCCTCAGCTGTGCATCTTTCATATGCCTCCAGGTACCATCAAGGATGGAGGGATTCTTCCCCGGTCTCTGGCACTGATCTTCAATAGCCTCCGAGGCCAACTTCATCCAACACCTGATCTGAAACCCTCGCTCTCCAGTGAGGTAATTTGGCTAGACAGCAAGCAGATCCGACAGGAGGAAATGAAGAAGCTATCCCTGCTAAATGGAGGCCTCCAAGAGGTAAAGCATTGATATCCATGGCAGTGGAGGCAGGGGGTACGAATCTAGGGAACTTTTGTGCTTACTTTCTCCCTGTGCCCCTCCAGGAGGAGCTGTCCACCTCCTTGAAGAGGAGTGTCTACATTGAAAGTCGGATAGGTACCAGCACCAGCTTTGACAGTGGCATTGCTGGGCTCTCTTCCATCAGTCAGTATACCAGCAGTAGCCAGCTGGATGGTATGTATGATGACTGGGCTCTGCCAAGAAACAGTAGGAACCCACTCCCAGTTCCTAACAGCTGCCCGGAGTACAGACCAGAGGTTGCAATCTGAGGTCTGCCTTCCGAGGCCCCTGCAGGCCAAAAGAGAGATGAACTGCTCTAGGTTGATGCCCTATACATTGGCTTCTTCCCCAGAAACAAGTCACCGATGGGCACAGCCAGACACTGCCCCAGTACCTGTCCCAGCAGACATTCGCTTCTCCGTCTGGATCTCGTTCTTTGAGATCTACAATGAACTGCTTTATGACCTGTTAGAACCACCTAGCCAGCAGCGCAAGAGGCAGACTTTGCGGCTATGCGAGGATCAAAATGGCAATCCCTATGTGAAAGGTATGGGAAATGGGGGAAGCTGGCATGAATGCTGGAGGGCAATTGGGGAGAGACTGGCAAAAGAGTTGGATGTTCCCATCTTATACCCTTCTCTACTTTGGCCTCAGATCTCAACTGGATTCATGTTCAAGATGCTGAGGAGGCCTGGAAGCTCCTGAAAGTGGGTCGTAAGAACCAGAGCTTTGCCAGCACCCACCTCAACCAGAACTCCAGCCGCAGGTGAGTAGATTGTTAAGAATAAACTTCACTGTGTGCCAGGAAACATTAATGTTCTGCATGGTCATGGAAGATGTGCAATGAATTTCTGTTTTTCATAACTTCCAGTCACAGCATCTTCTCAATCAGGATCCTACACCTTCAAGGGGAAGGAGATATAGTCCCCAAGATCAGCGAGTAAGTTTTTCCATTTCAAAATTTGGGCTTCTTGGTCATAAATGGTAGTTATGAAAGCATGGGGGAGGTTCTTAGGGGAACTTGTTCTCCTTTTTGGGTGCAGAGATTCTTAGTGGGCCCTTCCCTCTCCAGAATTATACAAAGGGCCAGAAGGCTCATAACACATGAGGCCCTTGTCAGATCCTGTGCATCATTCTAGGCTGTCACTCTGTGATCTGGCTGGCTCAGAGCGCTGCAAAGATCAGAAGAGTGGTGAACGGTTGAAGGAAGCAGGAAACATTAACACCTCTCTGCACACCCTGGGCCGCTGTATTGCTGCCCTTCGTCAGAACCAGCAGAACCGGTGAGCTTTTGACTATAAGCCCTATGCTCTGCAATTTGCTAAGAGACTTCCTGGTCGCCACTGGTGCTAGGCTACCTCCAAAGGCTGCTGTTCTGCTCACAGCTCTAATATCTCTGATTCTCTGCCAGCTCAAAGCAGAACTTGGTTCCCTTCCGTGACAGCAAGTTGACTCGAGTGTTCCAAGGTTTCTTCACAGGCCGAGGCCGTTCCTGCATGATTGTCAATATGAATCCCTGTGCATCTACCTATGATGAGACTCTTCATGTGGCCAAGTTCTCAGCCATTGCTAGCCAGGTGAGAAGCTAGAGGTATGATGGGTATGCTCACTTGGAACTGGTAACTCTAAGAAAGCTCCTAGGGACTACTTACAGAGTCAAGTAAGATATATATTTTTTCTCTCTAGCTTGTGCATTCCCCACCTGTGCAACTAAGATTCCCATCCCTGCACTTACTCATCAAGGAACATAGTCTTCAGTCATCCCCCAGCTTAGAGAAAGGGGCTGAGGCAGATGCAGGCCTTGATAATGACACTGAAAATGAAGCCGACGTCTCCATGTATGGCAAAGAGGTGAGAATACAAGAAGGCTTTGGTGCAGCAGCTTAGTAGCTACACATTTTCCCTGGTGCCTTCCAGGTGGGCTTGTGCCTCTTGAGGGCATGGGCATCTGACCTCTGACATGTGTGTCTCTCCTAGGAGCTTCTACAAGTAGTGGAAGCCATGAAGGCACTGCTTTTGAAAGAACGACAGGAAAAGTTGCAGCTGGAGATGCAGCTCCGAGATGAAATTTGCACTGAGATGGTAGAACAGATGCAACAGCGGGAACAGTGGTGCAGGTACTAGCTGAGTGATCCCTCTTGCTCTGTCACCTGGGACAGAGGGCAGGAAGTAAGGAGTTGGGTGGAATTGTGCCTCAAGATCCGTCCCCCAAGTTCACTCCTCGGAATCTTCACTCACTTCTCTTTTCTCCTGTTTCTGACAGTGAACATTTGGACACCCAAAAGGAACTATTGGAGGAAATGTATGAAGAAAAACTAAATATCCTTAAGGAGTCACTGACAAGTTTTTACCAAGAAGAGATTCAGGTGAGTTGCCCTGAGCCAGCTCCAACTAACTGCTCAGATTTCCATCACTAGCTTGCCTGAAGTAAAGAGATTTTGTAAACTACTCCAGTAAGGGCAAGAATATATTTTCTCTATTCCTCTTAGTGCTTTGGGTTCAATCTATGTTTGGTGAATTAATTAAGGGTTTAGTTGGCCAGGAAATCATATTAAGTGCTAACAACAGGTTTTCAAGGGATCAGTGTCACAAGTGCTTTGCTTGTCTGTTCAGTCATCTGCCTCGGCAATATTTTTCTGGCTCTGCACAGAATTGTGCTCTCTGCTTCCCTCTTAGGAGCGAGATGAAAAGATTGAGGAGCTAGAAGCTCTCTTGCAGGAAGCCAGACAACAGTCGGTGGCCCAACAGCAATCAGGGCCTGAACTGTCCCTACGGCGGTCACAAAGGTTGGCAGCTTCTGCCTCCACCCAGCAGCTTCAGGAGGTTAAAGCTAAATTACAGCAGTGCAAAGCAGAGCTAAACTCCACCACTGAAGGTGAGGAAAGAGACAGGTAGGAAACATAACAGTGGTTCAGGGACGAGCTGTTACTCAAACCCAGGCCTTCTGACTCTTGCTCTAACATAATTTCTTAAACTGCAAGCTACAGCCCTGTGACATTCAATTTAGAATGCACATAGCTTCACTTTTTATATTTGCTACGAGCTACTTTTAACTCAGTTGAAGAGACTGGGCCAAGGCTAAAAAAAACCCCCACATATTTTATAAAGTTTCCTGTTTCCTTCCCTCAGAGTTGCATAAGTATCAGAAAATGTTAGAACCACCACCCTCAGCCAAGCCCTTCACCACTGATGTGGACAAGAAGTTAGAAGAGGGCCAGAAGGTAATTACCTTTCTCTGTTTACCAAACTCTTACCTAAGGCAATTTCCCATATTCAATACTCTATCACTGGTTCATGGGAAGACAAGATGCTGGAAAGTGGCTATTTCACTCAGCTCACTAGCCTTTCTAACTTTACTTCTCTTCAAATGGCTACCTGACCCCTGCAGATTATTATACTGGTTGCCCTTGCTCACAATCTGATTCCTACTTCCCCTTTTTCAGAATATAAGGATATTGCGGACAGAGCTTCAGAAACTTGGTGAGTCTCTCCAATCAGCAGAGAGAGCTTGTTGCCACAGCACTGGGGCAGGAAAACTTCGTCAAGCCTTGACCACTTGTGATGACATCTTAATAAAACAGGTTAGAGCAAACTACCCACTTCTCTCCTACTAGCGCACTCCAGTGTATATGTGAGAAAACAAAGAGGACCAGAAGAAAAAGATAAAGATTTTTAGGCTGAACAGAGTGACAGCAGTATATTTGCAAAATAAAGATAACTATTTTTTTGTTAAGCATTTACTAAGTACCAGGCACTATGCTAAGTAATTTATAGGCATTTTCTGTCACAACCACCTTAGGGAGGTAGTCACTGTTATATTTCATCTAAAAAACCATTGTTTTATGTACTGCTAAGAAAAAAACAATTTAGCTATGACATTTCTCATCAGTAAGATGCATCCTGATTCCAGAGATAGTAAAACCGTTTATCTTAGGCTGGGCGTGGTGGCTCACGCCTGTAATCCTAGCACTTTGGGAGGCCGAGGTGGGTGGATCACCTGAGGTCAGGAGTTCAAGACCAGCCTGGCCATCATGGTGAAACCCCATCTTAAAAAAAATAAAAATAAATAAATAAAACTGTAAGGTCAACATTTTATTTGATATCTAGAGACTAAGGTGCTTAGAAATTAAATTTACTCAAGCTCATACTACCTTATGGGTTAGATGTCCTATTCAGCACTGCTTATATTTTGGTCTCAGAAAATGCCCCCTTATCCAGTTATAAGCTCTGACCTTAAAGAGTTTTAATCTTTGAAGAAACAGTCATTAATAACTGGTAATCGGTGGTATGTATTAGCCCTGTTGTTTCTCTAATCTACCAGACGAAAGTGTTTTCTATGACTTTATTGATCTTCCTTAGGACCAGACTCTGGCTGAATTGCAGAACAACATGGTGCTAGTCAAACTGGACCTTCGGAAGAAGGCAGCATGTATTGCTGAGCAGTATCATACGGTGCTAAAACTCCAAGGCCAGGTTTCTGCCAAAAAGCGCCTTGGTGACAACCAGGAAAACCAGCAACCAAACCAACAGCCCCCAGGGAAAAAACCATTTCTTCGAAATTTACTTCCCCGGACACCAACCTGCCAAAGCTCAACAGACTGCAGCCCTTATGCCCGAATCCTACGCTCACGACGCTCCCCTTTACTCAAATCCGGGCCTTTTGGCAAAAAGTACTGAGGCTGTGGGGAAAGAGAAGAGCAGTCATGGCCCCGAGGTGGGTCAGCTACTCTTCTGAAGAAATAGGTCTTAAGTTTTACCATATATCAAGAAGGTTTTTTCCCACTTTTGTATTATAATCACCTATGTAATCTCATTTTTTTTTTTTTTTTACTTATATGGTTTCTATGCACAGAAAAAAAAGTTATATTAAAAATATTATTGTTCACTTTTTTTATTGAATTCCAAATGTAGCAAAATCATTAAAACAAATTATAAAGGAGGCAGAAAATTGAGAATCAAACATCATTCTGGACCATGGGAACCTTGAAAAAGCATGGCAGTGGAGACCAGTAACTAGTATACAGCTTGCCTAAGAAGGCTTAGTAAGAAATGAATTCAAGTAGTATTAGATATTCTAAACCTTCCTTAATATAAGATTAAGTGTCATATGTTAGGAGGTAAAAAAGTAACACAAAATTCTGGGAATAAGAATGAAGTCTGGACCCTGAGCTCAGAATGATCCACAGCATCTACTGTACAAATTCATTATAGCAGACATAGCATACTACCTCCTGCTGTATACAAATACACAGGCCTGAAACTCTCCAAGAGCACCACAAGAATGATTTCCTTTATCTCATCTAGATAAAGGCTGAAAAAAATATATTCTGTTGCAGATGGAAGGGAAAAAATAATAGACAACTACATTGAAAATTCATTAAAACAGACCAGCTTGAAGTGAGTTTATTCTTCTATGGATAGTCACAAACATTATTTCCAAATGTCTGTGAAATTGAAATTATCTATAATCCTACCTCCTTGCTTTGCTTTGGTAGGAGTATAGCTAACAATATAGCCATTTTTTGCCCTCAGTGAGGGCTATCAGCAGTCCCAAGCTCTGTGAGATTCTTTTTTGACCTTTTATTCAACTCTAGGAAGTTACTTCCAATTTGAAAGCTTTTAGAAAACCCCTCAAAACTGTTTTGGAAGATTGTCTCCGTAGAGTAAGAACAAATGGACAGCTCTATTCCACTTAAACCTAATCTCTGACATCAGCATAGGGATCCTGCTCAGCAAATCTAAGAGCAAGGTCATTTGTATCCATTGCTCTGACTTCTTCCTAGGGTACTCAGTGCCCTATTACTGCCAGCTGAGGGTAGAGTGGCAGAGTTTCCTCCTTTCTTTGCCTTTCTTCCACTTTCAGCAGCACTGACACTTCCTGTAGCATTGCCTGTGCTAAAGTGCTATTAAAGGGACTTTCTTGGGGGCAAAAAAATTTTAAAAAGCATTCAGAGAAGGCCAAGATCTAAGGCCACTCTGGACAGAAGTGAGATAGAAGTACTTCTAACTGGCAAGACAATGTCTGTTCCTGCCAGTATTCTGTCAGCCAGCCTCTGAGGGTAATTACACAAGCTGTCCCTATGGAGCTATGGCCATCTATAGAAACAAGAGCTGAGGTCCTTGGAACAGATGTACTGTGTGTTACATAGAGGTAAGGCTTAATTAAGATGAGTCTAACAATATGCTGGCTCGAGAGTAGCCAACTATGGTGTGACAGAAGACAAGTTGAGTGGAGAAACTCTGCGTGTGGGGGTGTTATTAGCAGACAGTGAAGCAGGCAGGAAAAAAGGAGCAGGCACCTCGGTGGTGGAAGTCTCGCCTTGGTTCCGAAGCTGTAGGATTTGCCGGAGTAAGGCCTTACCTTCTTCTCGGGTCTGCAACAAAGTCAGGCAAATGTTTCAAAACATGTCCAGAGCTAGTCTCAAAAACAAGTTATTAAGATGCTGATATATAGCCAGGTGTGGTGATTCACGCCTGTAATCCCAGCACTTTGGGAGGCCAAGGCGGGAGAATCACCTGAGGTCGGGAGTTCAAGACCAGCCTGACCAACATAAAGAAACCCTGTCTGTACTAAAAATACAAAATTAGCTGGGTATGGTGGCCCATTCCTGTAATTGCAGATACTCGGGAGACTGAGACAAGAGAATCACTTGAACCCAGGAGGCAGAGGTTGTGATGAGCCAAGAGTACACCACTGCACTCCAGCCTAGGCAAACAAGGGCGAAACTCCGTCTCAAAAAACAAACAAACCAAAAGATGTTGATATACAAGTTCCATAGATCAAGACAGGCACGTAGCTTGTTTTTTTTTTTTTTTTTTTTTTTTTTTTTTTTTAAGATGGGGTCTCACTGTGTCACCCAGGCTACAGTGCAGTGGTGTGATCAAGGCTCACTATAGCCTCAACCTCTCAGGTTCAAGTCCTCTGTCACCTCAGCCTCCCAAGTAGCTGGGACCACAGGCATGCACCACCAAACCTGGCAAAATTTATTTTTGGTAGAGACAACATCTCCCTTTGTTACCCAGACTGTTCTTAAACTCCTTTTGAGCTCAAGCGATCCTCCTGCCTCAGCCTCCCAAACTGCTGGGATTATAGGTGTGAGCTACTGTGCCTGGCCCAGGTAGGCTTTCCACTTAAATTATTCCTTCCACCCCCACAGCATGGTAAAGATCTTGTGTTCTAGCCTAAAATCCAAACCTTTTATTAAAGAACTGATACTCACATCATTGAAGGCACAACACTTTTGTGCACAAGTTGAAGCTTCATCCCACAGTTTGCACTTAAAATAGTACTGGGCCAGATAGCGGAAAGCAGTGCTTTCCTCCAAGTGTTCTACTATTTCCTAGAAAGGGAAAGCAAAATGACTGAGGTGACAGTAATAATAAAAGCAACATAATTCTCATGGTATGATACATACCCCACAGGAATAGATATCTTGGATATATTTGATGTAACACTGGGCAGCCTGTTCTGACTCAGTCAACTGTTCATGAAGCCTACAAAAGAAACTGGTCTTTTAAGTACAAATGATATCTCAAAGCAACTTAATGATAAAAAGTAAAAGTACACAAGACCAAAAAAACAACAAGACATAGGTAAGTATCAATTTTGACATAAATGATACCCTCGGAACTAGAATAGTATTAGATGTGATAGTTACTGTTATAAAAGCTTAAAATCATTACTCTGCTAATGATGGAAGGAGAGTTAATAAACATTACTATCTAAGCTAGATAATACTTCCTTGCAAAAATTCTCGAGGATTACCCAGAGTAAGGTGGCTCATGCTTGTGATCTCAGCACTTTGGAAGGCCAAGGCGGGCAGATCACTTGAGGTCAGGAGTTTGAGATCAGCCTGGCCCACAAGGTGAAACCCCATCTCTACTTTAAAAAAAAAAAAAAAAAAAAAAAAGAAATACAAAAATTAGCCAGGCGTTGTGACACATGCCTGTCATCCCGCCTCAGGAGGCTGGGGAAGGAGAACTGCTTGAACTCGGGAGGTAGAGGTTGCAATGAGCCCAGATTGTGCCAGTACACGCCAGCCTTAGCCACAGAGTAAGACTCTGACTCAAAAAAAAAAAAAAAAAAAAAAAGGCCGGGCGCGGTGGCTCAAGCCTGTAATCCCAGCACTTTGGGAGGCCGAGACGGGTGGATCACGAGGTCAAGAGATCGAGACCATCCTGGTCAACATGGTGAAACCCCGTCTCTACTAAAAATACTAAAAATTAGCTGGGCATGGTGGCGTGTGCCTGTAATCCCAGCTACTCAGGAGACTGAGGCAGGAGAATTGCCTGAACCCAGGAGGCGGAGGTTGCGGTGAGCCGAGATCGCGCCATTGCACTCCAGCCTGGGTAACGAGAGCGAAACTCCGTCTCAAAAAAAAAAAAAAAAAAAAAAAAAAGCCAGGGGTGGGGGACGACTCAGTGGCTCACCCCTGTAATCCCAGCACTTTGGGAGGCCGAGGTAGGCAGATCAGAAGGTCAGGAGATCAAGACCAGCCTGACCAACATGGTAAAATCCCATCTCTACTAAATACTGTATATATTTAGCTCAGTGTCATATGCACCTGTAATCCCAGCTACTTGGGAGGCTTAGGCAGGAAAATCATCTGAACCCAGGAGGCGGAGGTTGTGCTCCAGCTTGGGCAACAGAGCAAAAATCTATCTCAAAAAAAAAGAGGCCGGGTGCAGTGGCTCACCACTGTAATCCCAGCACTTTGGGAGGCCAAGGCAGGCAGATCACCTGAGGTCAGGAGTTCTAGACCAGAATGACCAACATGGAGAAACCCCAACCCTACTAAAACTACAGAATTAGCCGGGCGTGATGTCAGATGCCTGTAATCCCAGCTAGTTAGGAGGCTGAGGCAGGAGAATCGCTTGAACCCGTGAGGCAGAGGTTGTGGTGAGCCAAGACTGCACCATGGTACTCCAGCCTGGGCAACAAGAGCGAAACTCCATCTCAAAAAAAAAAAGAAACTTTTTGCCTACTATTTGAGTTATTCCTAATTTTTCCGGCCCTTGTCAGGAAATTAACATTAAAAGTAGTTTTCCTACACTGCTCTGACACAAAAATTTCATCATTTCTTTCTTCAAATCATTCTTGATCCCTTGCTTTAATAGGAAAGCAACTGCCCTCCTTCAAGGGAAGTGGCATTCTTTTTTTTTTGAGACAGAGTTTCACTCTTGTCACCCAGTTGGAGTGCAATGGCGCAATCTCAGCTCACTGCAACCTCCACCTCCAGGGTTTAATCAATTCTCCTGCCTCAGCCTCCCGAGTAGCTGGGATTACAGGCAACCGCCACCATGCCTGGCTAATTTTTGTATTTTTAATAGAGACAGGGTTTCACCATGTTGGCCAGGCTGTTCTCAAACTGCTGATCTCAGGCGATCCACCTGCCTCGGGTTCCCAAAGCATTGGGATTACAGGCATGAACCACCACGCCCAGCCAGAAGTGGCATTCTCTAGGGTCAAAATGGCTACATTCGCAGACAGCTTTCACACATCCTGCTACATCCCCACACCCATGTAGAATGATGGGTAGATAGGAGGCTCTAGAGCATGCAGGACCCACCATCCCAGAGAAGCCCACAGAAATATCAATAGAATTTCACTCCTTTCACTCACTTTGCCAGTTTCACCAGAGCCATTTTCTCCACATCTCCCACGGCGTAAGCTCTCCAATAACACTGTCAAAAAAATAAACTGGTAATTTTGACCATCGTCCCATGTGCCATTACTAAATCATACGAAGGTTAAGACCCTGCAAGCCTCCCAGAAGTTCAGATTTATAGAATGCAAGGCATTTTTACTAGTTCTGATAGGTCTAGGCTACATACTGACATTTCCACTGATGATCCTGGCCCAGCTTTGCTTTCATAATATGTATCTATAAATATTCAGACTTTCCTATGTACCTATATCAGAATAAGGGAAAAATTAAAGCACAGATAGACCCACGTTCATCTAAACAGCAGATTTCCACCCAAATTCTTCAGGACCCAATTTAAGGTACCTTTTTGGCTTCCACTAGTTGATTGAGTTTCTCGTAACACTCTCCTAAAGCAACCAGCATGCGAGAATCATTGGGTCTGAGAAAGAAGAATAGGCAGTCTGAGCAAAGACTTTACAGAACCTGAAGTTCTCCCTTGAGGAACCAGTATGCCACTATTTCAAATCTATGAAACAACTGGACTTTAACCTAATGCTCCATATAATAGATTACTTTGTGTTCGTATTTATACTATTAACCCGTTAGTGAAATATACTAAATGAAAATAACCAAACAGCATTTAGCAAGTTTAAACTCAGGTCTCCAAGAGTCAAAACCATCGTGATTTGACAATAGCTATCAAAAGGGAAAAAAATGTTATTAGCTCCTGCCACATCAGACACATTGTCAAGTGACCAGACTTACCGAAGCTGGTGGGCTCGTCTATAATAATAAAGGCAGTAAAATGGCATCTTAAGGATTTCATAGGTCTGCCCAAGGCCATACCAAGCTCTGTAGTCCCGCTTGTTGACTTCAATGGCATGTCTAAGAAACAGAAAAGACAGACTGCTAAGAAGGCAGAATCAAAGTTAGCAACTTGCAGGCTTAGAGGCTCCTAACATCACAGAAATCTGCTCCACCTCACCCCACTCTAGATAATCACCTATAAGCCTGGATAGCAGCAGATGTGTTCTTCATCTCCATGTACTCATGTCCCATCAGTGTCCAGGCACCCAGATACCGAGGATTTAATTTCAGGGCTCTCTGGAAATATAAGGCTGCTTTCTCATGCTGAGAACGTAAACTGTAATAATTGCCTGATTAAAAATCAAACAAAAAAAATGAATAATCAGAAAGGTAAAAATAAAAGACCATTAAAATAGATAGCATTTCACCAAATGGGCATGAAACCATAACCCACTCCCTCTAAAGTCCTGGCAAAACAGCCAAATTGTACAAAAGGGAAATACCATTCCCTTAGGAAATATACATTCTGGTTTTAAAAAAAAGAAAAAGTATTTTAAGCTGGGTACAGTGGCTCATGCCTGTAATCCCAGCACTGTGGGAGGCCGAAGCGGGCAGATCACGAGGAGTTTGAGACCAGCCTGACCAACATAATAAAACTCCGCCTCTACTAAAAATACAAAAATTCACTGGCCGTGGTGACATATGCCGGTAATCCCAGCTACTCAGGAGGTTGAGGCAGGAGAATCACTTGAACCCGGGAGGCAGAAGTTGCAGTGAGCCAAGATAGCGCCACTGCATTCCAGCCTGGGTGACAGAGTGAGATTCTGTCTCAAGAAAAAAAAAAGTATTCCTGCAAAATTTTCTTCCTTTTAATATCACCTGGATATACCATTTATATACATATTCCCTTCTTTTTTTCTTTCTCTTTTTCTGAGACAAAGTCTTGCTTTGTCACTTAGGCTGCAATGCAAGAGTGCCATCACAGCCCACTGCAGCCTCAACCTCCTGAGCTCAAGTGATCCTCCCACGTAAGGCTTCCAAATAGCTGGGACCACAGGCACATGCCACCAAGCCTGGGTAATTTTTATATTTTTTTGTGGAGACAGGGTTTCCCTATGTTGCCACAGTGGTCTCAAACTCCTGAGCTCAAGCGATCCTCCTGCCTCAGTCTCCCACAATGCTGGAATTAAAGGCATGAGCCACCACATCTGGCCTATATACACATTTTCTTAGATTATGCTTTACATTGGCGGATTTCAAACTATATTCCTTGGAGCCTAGGTTTCTAAAGACCCAGGATGGGCATAGTGAATCAAGCCTGTAATCCAGCAGCACTTTGGGAGGCCAAGGCAAGCAGATCACCTGAGGTCAGAAGTTCGAGACCAGCCTGGCTAACACGGCAAAACCCTGTCTCTACTAAAAATACAAAAATTAGCTGGGGTTGGTGGCATGCACCTGTAGTCCCAGCTATTTCAGAAGCTAAAGCAGGAGAATTTCTTGAACCCGTGAGGCGGAGGTTGCAGTGAGTCAAGATGGTGCCACTGCACTCCAGCCTGGGTAACAAGATTGAAAGTGCATCTCAGAAAAAAAAAAAAAAAGGTAGCTCTCTGGCCAGGTACAGTGGCTCACACCTGTAATTCCAGCACTTTGAGAGGCAGAGGTGGGCAGATCACCTAAGGTTGGGCGTTCGAGACTAGCCTGACCAACATGGAGAAACCCCATCTCTACTAAAAATATAAAATTAGCCAGGTGTGGTGGCACACGCTTGTAATCCCAGCTACTCGGGAGGGGGAGGCAGGAGAATCACTTGCACCCAGGAGGTGGAGGTTGCAGTGAGCCAAGATCGTGCCATTGCACTCTAGCCTGGGCAACAAGAATGAAACTCCATCTGAAAAAAAAAAAAAAAGGTAGTGCTCTAAGTTTCCCTCTTACAGGATAATCAAAGCAGTTCTATTTTCATTGGTCTTAAAAAATAAAAGTGAAAGATTTCAGCTGAGGAAAGTATAAAAGCTATCTGTCTTACATCAATTGGTGAATAAACAAAATATGGAATATCCAAACACGGAATACTACTCAGCAACAAAAGGAACTACTGATACATGATACAACATGGATAAACCTCAAAAGCATGCTAATGGATGGGAGGCTGAAGCGGGAAGATCACTTAAGGCCAGGAGTTTGAGACCAGCATGGGCAACATAGTGAGACCCTGTCTCTGAAACTAAAAATTAGCCAGGTGTGGTGGTACAGTACTGTAGTTCCAGCTACTCCAGAGGCTGAGGTAGGAGAAAGCTTGAGCCCAGGAGTTCATGCCACTGGACGCCACCCTGGGTGAGAGAGAGACCCTATCCAAAAAAAAAATGCTAACTGAAAGAAGCCAGACAATAAGACTAAATATTACAAGAATCCATTTATATTAAATTCCTGGAATAGGCAAAACTATAGAGAAGGAAGCAAAGCAGTGGTTACTGGGGGATGGGAATTGGACTGACTGCAAATATACATGAGGGAACTTTTTGGGGTGATGGAATATTCTAAACTGGATTGTGGTAATGGTTACAAACTGTATAAATTTACAAAAACACATTGAAATGTAAATGTAACATTTTATGGTATGTAAGTTATACCTCAATAAAGCTATGTTTTTTGTTTTCTGGGTTTTTTTTTTTTTTTTTTTTTTTGAGACGGAGTTTCGCTCTTGTTGCCCAGGCTAGAGTGTACGTCTGTGTAGTATACGTCTGTGTAGTATATATATGTGTATATAAAATGCTGCCTCTCAGAGATTGTGACAGACAGGTACAGAAGGGAGCAAGTCATATCAAGACATAAGAGCAAAACCAGCCAGGACTAAACAAGTAGGAGATTCTTGCCATCACTCTACTCTTAAGATTGTCTCATTCTCTCAGGTCCTCAGCTTCCTTTCCTTCTCTCCATCCTTCTTTCTCCTTTTCACTTCCTCTGAACTATATATCTATAATATGAAAGCTAAAGTATATTTTTTGTCATATCTAATGTTCCCTGCTTTAATTTTTTAAGGTAGGTAGGCTGAATTCAACAAAGATTTATTGACTATATGTCAGAAATTTTACTGGGCACTACAGATATACTGAGGAAAAAAACAGTTCATTAGGCATTTGCCTCAAATGATTATTAAAACAAAGAAAAAAAGAAACTTCTTTTTTTTTGGAGACGGAGTTTCGCTCTTGTTACCCAGGCTGGAGTGCAATGGTGTGATCCCGGCTCACCGCAACCTCCGCCTCCTGGGTTCAGGCAATTCTCCTGCCTCAGCCTCCTGAGTAGCTGGGATTACAGGCACACGCCACCATGCCCAGCTAATTTTTTGTATTTTTAGTAGAGATGGGGTTTCACCATGTTGACCAGGATGGTCTCGATCTCTTGACCTCGTGATCCACCCGCCTCGGCCTCCCAAAGTGCTGGGATTACAGGCTTGAGCCACCGCGCCCGGCAAAAAAAGAAACTTCTAAATAATTATTCTTCATATATGTGCTGGGTTTTGTTGTTGTTGTTGTTGTTGTTGTTTTCTGAGACAGTCTCGCTGTCACCCAAGCTGGAGTGCAGTGACACAATCTCAGCTTACTGCAGCCTCCACCTCTTAGGTTCAAGCAATTCTCCTGCTTCATCCTCCCAAGTACGGGGATTATAGGTGCCCACCAACACGCCTAGCTAATTTTTGTATTTTTAGTAGAGAGAGAGTTTTACCATGTTGACCAGGCTGGTCTCAAACTCCTGACCTCAAGTGTTTTACCTGCCTTGGCCTCCCAAAGTGCTGGGACTACAGGCAATGAGCGACCACATCTGGCCTAATTTTTTTTTTTTTTAATAGAGATGGGGTCTCACTATCTAATGCCAGATGGTGTTGCTCAGGCTGGACTCAAACCCTGGGCTTGAGCTATCTCCTGCCTCAGCCTCACAAATCACTAAGACTACTGATGCTAGTAATCATGCCTGGCTTTCTTTGATTTTAACTGTCTCCATTTTAAAAAGAACTGTTAAAAATATGTCAAAAAAAGAACTGTTCATTATGTTCCCTATCTCTATTTCCTTTCATCATGTAAAGGGTACTGGAACCAAGCATGGTGGCTGACGCCTATAATCCTAGTACTTTGGGAGGCTAACTAAGGCTGGAGATCACTTGAGCCCAGGAGTTCAAGGTTACAGTGAGCTATGATCAAGACCCTGTCTCTATATTAAAAAATAATAATAAAATAAAATAGGCTGGGCGCAGTGGCTCACGCCTGTAATCCCAGCAGTTTGGAAGGCCAAAGCAGGTGGATCACCCAAAACCAGGAGTTCAAGACCAGCCTGACCTACATGGCAAAACTCTGTCTCTACTAAAAATAATACAAAAATTAGCCGGGCATGGTGGTGGGCACCTGTAAGCCCAGCTACTCAGGAGGCTGCAGCAGGAGAATTGCTTGAACCCAGGAGGCAGAGGTTGTAATAAGCCAAGGCTGTGCAACGGCACTCCAGCCTGGGCAACACAGCAAGACTACATCTCAAATACAAAATAAAATAAAGCTGGTGCGGTCATTCACGCATGTAATCCCAGCAATTTGGGAGGCCGAGGGGGTTGGATCATTTGAAGTCAAGAGTTCAAGACCAACCTGGACAACATGGTAAAACCCCAACCCTACTGAAAATACAAAAATCAGCCAGGTGTGGTGTCACATGCCTGTAATCCCAGCTACTCGGGAGGCTGAGGCAGGAGAATTGGTTGAACTTGGGAGGCAGAGGTTGCAATGAGCTGAGATTATTTCACCACACTCCAGCCTGAGTAAAAAAGAGCAAAACTCCATGTCAAAAAATAAATAAAATAAAATAAAGGGCAATGATATCAATCTGGTTACCCAATCACCAATTCCTGTCTGTTCTAGTTCCTAAATAACTTTTAAATCCAATTGCTGGCCAGGCGCACGGTGGTTCATGCTTGTAATCCCAGCACTTTGGGAGGCCAAGGTTGGCAACCTCCGGGAACTCGAGACCAATCTGGCCAATGTGGCAAAACCCTGTCTCTACTAAAAATACAAAAAATTAGCAGAAAAATATAAAAAATTAGTGGTGGCGGGCGCCTGTAATCTCAGCTACTCAGGAGTCTGGGCAGGAGTACTGCTTGAACCCAGGAGGTGGAGGCTGCACTAATCCAAGATCACGCCATTGCACTCCAGTCTAGGCAACAAGAGCGAAACTCCATGTCTAAATAAATAAATAAATCCAATTGCCTCCCTCCATTCCTCCTGCCAATACATCAATTTAGGCTGTCATTCCTAGGACTAAATTATTGTAACACCCCCCTACCTGGCCTCCCTGCCTCTAGTCTTGCCCTTTCTTTTCTTTTGTTTCTTTCTTTTTTTTTTTAAGATGGAGTTTCACCATGTTGGCCAGGCTGGTCTTGAACTCCTGACCTCAGGTGATCCGCCCACCTCAGCCTCCCAAAGTGCTGAGATTACAGACGTGAGCCACCGCACCCAGCCGTCTTGCCCTTTCTCTAATCCTTCCAGCACACTGTCTCCAGCCATCTTTTTTTTTTTTTTTTTTAATTTCTAAAGAAAATTTTTTAGAGGTGGAGTCTTTTTTTTTTTTTTTTGAGACGGAGTTTCGCTCTTGTTACCCACGCTGGAGTGCAATGGCGCGATCTCGGCTCACCGCAACCTCCGCCTCCCGGGTTCAGGCAATTCTCCTGCCTCAGCCTCCTGAGTAGCTGGGATTACAGGCACGTGCCACCATGCCCAGCTAATTTTTTTGTATTTTTAGTAGAGACGGGGTTCCACCATGTTGACCAGGATGGTCTCGATCTCTTGACCTCGTGATCCACCTGCCTCGGCCTCCCAAAGTGCTGGGATTACAGGCTTGAGCCACCACACCCGGCCTGAGGTGGGGCCTTACTATGTTGCCTGGGTTGGACTCTAACTCCTGAGCTCAAGTAATCCTTCCACCACAGCCTCTGGAGTAGCTGGGACTATAGGCATACACAACTGTGCCCAGCTCTTGACCACTTTAGAAAGGCATCAAGGCTCTTCAAGATCTAGCCCCTGTTTGTACATTCTTACTGCCCACACCAAGCCTCAGGCACAGTGAACTATTTCAAGCACAATGTCTGCTGCACCCTTCAATGCCTCTGTATTGGGATGCCCTTCTGAAGTCAACCCTTCTCCCTTCTTGAGTTCTTTTTCTTCTGCCCATCCTTTAAGCATCACCTTCTCTAAGAAGCCTTCCCTAATCTCAGGCTAATTAGATGCTTTTCCTATATATTCCCTTAGCATCTTTGGTTTACCTTAATCATAACACTCAACGCACTGAATTATAGTTGTTTTCTTTTGGTCATCTTCAATAGGCAACTTGGATAGATATTAAACACAAGGCAGTGCCTGGCACACAGGATGCAAAGGAGATGCTTTCCAAATAAACTAGAGTCTCAGTCTCACCATAATGGAATTTATGATTTATTTATAATGCTCTGATACTGAAAAGATCATTTGGTCCTTGTTAAACTGTGTTCTCACAGAATTCTTTTTCTTCTTTGAGACGGAGTCTAGCTCTGTCACCCAGGCTGGAGTGCAAAGGCACGATCTTGGCTCACTGCAGTCTCTGCCTCCCAGGTTCAAGAGATGCTTCTACTTAAGCCTCTCGAGTAGCTGGAACTATAGGCATGCGCCACTACACCCAGCTAATTTTTTTGTATTTTTAGTAGAGACAGAATTTTGCCATGTTGGCCAGGCTGGTCTCAAACTCCTCCAAGTGATCTTCCTACCTTAGCCTCTCAAAGTGCTGGGATTACAGGAATGAGCCACCACATAACTTCTTCAAGGGCTAAAAAAAATTTACTGAACTACTGATGCTGACAGATTAAAATTCCATCTGTTTATTAACAATATCCTAAACCTGGAAAGGTACAAATATATGATGTCAACGTAATGTGACCAAACCCAGGAACAGGGAAGCTAGGCTTTCAGTCACAACCAACCAAAATTACTTTCATCCAGGATTGATCATTCACCTGTCTATGACAACTGATTATCAGGCCACACAGCATGGCCAACTACAGAGGGCTATGGCTATCAACTGAGGGTGAGTCTGACTCCCAGAGAACATTTGGAAATGTCTAGAAACACTTTTAGTTGTCAAATTGTCACAACTGGGGGAAGGGAGTTACTGGCATCTAGTGGGTAGAGACCAAAGATACTGCTAACATCTGTGATGCATAGGATAGCCCCCAACGAAAAAAATTATCCAGCCCAAAATGTCAATAGTGCTCAGACTGAGACACCCTAATGTAGGAAAACAGGCAGTCTCATCTCTTTTCAGATTCAAAATTCTTACTGATATGAAAGGCTGGATCAAAGGTATGTATGTTTTACATAACTATTACATAGATATAGTTGCATAAGTATGCAAAAAATAAATATACATGTATGAAGATGTTTCCTGAAGCAATGTTTATATTAATAAAAACTAGCCACAATTTATATAGTAGAAAATGACTAAATTAAAATGATGGCCAGGTGTGGTGGCTCACACATACAATCCCAGCATTTTGGGAGGCTAAGGTAGGAAGACTGCTTAAGCCCAGGGATTGGAGGTTACAGTGAGCTAATATTGTGCCACTGTACTCCAGTCTGGGTGACAGAGCAAGACCCTATCTCTTAAAAAAAAAAATAAGGGCCGGGCGCGGTGGCTCAAGCCTGTAATCCCAGCACTTTGGGAGGCCGAGGCGGGTGGATCACAAGGTCAAGAGATCGAGACCATCCTGGTCAACATGGTGGAACCCCGTCTCTACTAAAAATACAAAAAAATTAGCTGGGCATGGTGGCGTGTGCCTGTAATCCCAGCTACTCAGGAGGCTGAGGCAGGAGAATTGCCTGAACCCAGGAGGCAGAGGTTGCGGTGAGCCAAGATCGCGCCATTGCACTCCAGCCTGGGTAACAAGAGCGAAACTCCGTCTCAAAAAAAAAATAATAATAAGGTACATCTATAAAATGCTAGAGAGTCATCAAAAATAATACAAGCTTAAATGTACTAACATGAAAAGATGACAAAGATATATTAAGTTTAAAGAAAGGAAGTTAGATAGCACTATGTATAATGATATCGTTTTTGCAAGCAAATAATATAGACAAAGATATATACACCTATTTTTTTTTTTTTTTTTTGAGACAGAGTCTTGTTCTTTCACCCAGGTTAGAGTGTCAAGGCATGATCTCGGCTCACCGAAACCTCCGCCTCCCGGGCTCAAGCAATTCTGCCTCAGCCTCCCCATAGCTGGCATTATAGGCGCCTGCCACCGGGCCCAACTAATTTTTGTATTTTTAGTAGAGACAGGGTTTTACCATGTTGTTCAGGCTGGTCTCAAACTCCTAATCTCATGATCCACCTGCCTCAGCCTCCCAAAGTGCTGGAATTACAGGCATGAGCCACCGTGCCCAGCCATACACATACATTTTTAATATTTATGCACAGAAAAATATTCTGGAATCATGTTCACCAAGCAATCCTCAGATTGGGATTACAGTGAGCTTTTACATTCTATGGTATGTAATTGTTACCTTTGGTACTTTTGTATTATTGGGTTTTTGTTTGTTTAAGAGATGGGCTCTTACTCTGTTGCCCAGCCCTGGAGTGCACTGACGTGATCACAGCTGACTGCTGCCCTGATATCCTGGACTCAAGCAATCCTCCCACCTCAGTCTCCTGAGTAGAGGAATCTAAAGGCACGTATCACCATCCCTGGCTAATTATGGTTATTTTCACATACGTTACTTGTAATAAACATAAATCTTAAAAGAAAAAAATGTAGTTAACTCTTACCAATTACACAGCATGTTTCTACACGATATTTATCAATCTCACAGAGGTTATGAGCCAGATAACTCAACTCCGATTTCATGCTCTGGGATAAAAGAAAAAGAAAATCTAAGCATCACAAAGAACTCCCTAAATTATTTTTCCTGTAGCTAATACAAGTGAGTGACAATCCAGCCTAGGAGATTAGTGCACGAAAGAGCTTAATCAAATCCAAGCAAGGGAAGCAGCTCACCCTGACATAAAGAAGGTTGGAGAATGTGTCCATATTTTCAATCCTGTAAGGGTCTTGTTTCCTTAGCTCATTAAAAATGGAGAGGGCTTTGTCAATATCTGCAGAAAGAAGACAGTTCAGAAAACAGCACGATGCACCTGTCAGGGTCTGATAGTATTTCATTGTCTTTATTCACTCACCTCTGATATTGTGATAGGCAACTGCAATTTGGGAAACAATATATGAGCTCTTAGAGAAGCCCACATCAATGAGATTCTGATACTTTTGCAGGGCCTCCTCTATCAACTGCAACTCTGTGTATATATGAGCCAGAAAAAACTCTTTCATCCAGGTGTCTGGCAAAGACAGGAACTTCAGCTGGGAGCAGGAGAGAGAGGGACACACTTAATATAACTTGACCTCTCTTCCAAACAAACATCCAGGAACTATATTGTCTAAAGGAATTTATCACTAAAATTTTATTAGAACACCTAGTAATAAAAACAGCGCAGTCCGATTAAGTGAATATGACTTAATAAGCACAATAGGGAGGAATGGCCTATCTAGGAAAGGCTCCAAAGAAAAGACAGGATTTGAGGTGAGTCTTAAGAGAATGGGGTACGATTTGAATAGAAAAGGGAAGAGGAAGAAGACAATAGTCTAGACAAGGGTAAGAGCATAAGGAGAGGCAAAACAGTCATGATGAATTTGAGTGAGTAGGATGAGGAAACTAGCTTGGTTTTCCGGGACGCTATGTACTGGGAAGTAGTAGAAAAATAAAACTGAACTGGTAAGAGTGAATCCTAGGGTACAACAGATAATGTAATACAATAGGGAACTACTGCAAATATTCAGTAAGAGAATGACATGATGACATGGGAGCTTTAAGTATGGAAACAGGCCAAGTGGAATGACTCAAGCCTGCAAGCCCAGCACTTTGGGAAACTATGGGAGAGGATTCCTTAAGGCCAGGAGTTTGACAACAGCCCTGGCAAGAGAGTTAAACCTCGTCTCCACACACACACAAAAAAGTTTGGCAACAGTATTCAGGGAAGTATGAAAATGGGAACCCTAGACAGAAAGTATCCATTACTTGTAAGTAATCCAAATTTGAGATGACAACTGAGATGACAAAAGAAACCAAGAAAAAGAGATGCACACAAGAAATAACCATGGTTATGTTTCATGACTGACTAGACAAAGGGAGATAAGAGAAAAGGAAGCCACAAGTATGACTCTAATGTGTCTAGACTGGATGTCATTGTAGATAGTGATGCTAGTAGAGTCTATGAAGTTGGGAGAAATAATTTGGTAGGTAAGACAAGGAATTTGGTTTTGCATATTTTGAATCCAGAGATTGTTTGACAAACTTTCAAAGAAAGTCTGTCTAGTAGGCAGTTAGACATAGGGGAATACAAGTAAACCAAGATAGGATTTCAGATACAGATTTAGTGACATGAATCATTACTGGGGGAAATCAACAAGATTTTAAGGCCAAGAAAAGGAAGTGTATTGTTACTTCCATTAACTACTAAAGAACAGCAAAATAAACACTATAGACAATGTCTTCTGCTAATGGCTAAGAAAATGACTGCCGTTTAAAAACAACTTAATACACATTATTTCCTTAATAAGCAAATTTTCAAATCTTTACAGAATCCATGACAGCTCAGAAAAGGCCTGAACAATGTTGTTTTTTTTAGACAGAGTTTTGCTCTTTCATCCAGGCTGGAGTGAAGTGATACAATCTGGGCTCACTGCAACACCCACCCTCCGATTCAAGTGATTCTCCTGCCTCACCCTCCTGAGTAGCAGTGGAATTACAGGCACCCACCACCACATCTGGCTAAGTTTTGTGATTTTTGTAGAGAAAGAGTTTCACCATGTTGGCCAGGCTGGTCTTGAACTCCTAGACCTCAGGTGATCCACCTGCCTCAGCTTCCCAAAGTGCTAGGTTTATAGGTGTGAGCCACTGCACCCAGCCATAATGTTTTAATACAGTTTTTGATAGCAGAGAAACCTTTCCTATAGCATCTCTGGGATTAGGGGAGAAACTATAATAATATTGTCTATAAAATAAGTCACAGTAGGCTGGGCATGGTTGTGCATACCTGCAGGCCTAGCTACTTGGGAGGCTGAGGCAGAATTGCTTAAACCTAAGAGGTGGAGGTTGCAGGGAGCTGAGATCGTACCACTGCACTCCAGCCTAGATGAAAGAGCAAGACTCTGTCTCAAACAAAAACAATAACAAGTCACAGTAGAACCGAAATATAAAAACATGAATATGAAAAAATGTTCTAATGTAACTGGATGCAAATCCAACAGCAACTACTGAAAAAGAGCTAGTCATCTGTCTTTCAACAACTTAATTCTAAAACAGTGAAAGACACCAGAGGCGCAGCAATGAGAGAACTATAACCAAAGGCCTGCCAAAACTTCCCCCACTCCTTCATTATAACAGAATTACAGAAGGCTTGAAGCAGAAGGCTTTTCACATAGCTCATCACAATTTACCATCTCTTTGTCTGTGATCAGGTTACAGAGTTCTAACCAGGCTCCCCAGTGCAAGGGCAAAACATGAGTAGCCTCCACAAACACATCAATGGCCTCTTTCACCAAGTCCAGTTTTCGAAGCACCACACCATACCTGGGAAAAAAAGAAATAATCGTAGAAGTTAATGCTATGTAATAGCTCCTTTCTACTCAGAAGAATATGTTACAGAAAGTTCCAAATTACTCTAACACTTACAGATAAAGTCCAAATCCATCAAGTTCCCGAGCTTGGTGTTTTTTGCTGAGCTCCACTCTCAATTCTCTAAGAGCTTCATTTTTCACTTGTCCTTTTTCCAAGGGACCTAGGAAAGAAATAGAGTCTCTCTTCTAAGGTTAGGATGCGGTTTTCATTTTCTTATTTATTTATTTTTCTAGAGACAGGGTCTTCTCTCTATGTTCCCCAGGCTGGTCTCAAACTCCTGGGCTCAAGTGAACCTCCCACCTCAGACTCCCAAAGTGCTGGGATTCTAGGTGTTAGCCACTGTACCCAGCTCATTTTCATAGACACAGATATTCTCTTTAGCATTGATGAAAGTTAAACCTGAAACCTCTAGCAAACACAGATTACCAATGATACCTTACACAACCCATTTACTGAATCCCAGAAATTGTAACTACTAATGGGTTTACAGTCACACTGTCAGACCCATACAGTTTTTTTTTTTTTAAATCTGAATTAGTTATGAATGTTTAAAATAAAAAAACCACAGCTATAACTCTAAATTTCTAGCTTCAGGCTGCAGGAACAGAGAAGGGCCAAGGGAAGAAAAACCTCACAATACAATGCCCAGATTCCCCCAACACAGCCCTCAGCTGAAGCTGGGTACAAGGTAGTTGAGATAAGCCAGGTGTTTTCCAATTTACAAAGGTTATCCTCAGACCATTCATATTACCTGCCTGGCTCTTGCAAGCATTTAAGTTTGCAATCCTGCTTTTTAGGTCAAAAGGTAAAAGAAAAAAATTCGTACCTAAGCTATCAACTGTTTCATCGTCCTTCTTTTTTTCTCCAGACTGTAAGAGAAAATCAACAAATAAATCTTTTTTTTCAGGTTATTCTAAAACTAGCATCCTGATCCTACCTAAAGGGCCAAGTCCAACCAAAATGGCACCTACTTTTAGTCACTAATTTTATTTTATTTTATTTTTTATTTTTCAAACAGTCTCGCTTTGCTTTGTTGCCCAGGCTGGAGCATAGTGGTGCAATCTCAGCTCATTGCAAACTCCGCCTCCCAGGTTCAAGTGACTCTCCAGCCTCAGCCTCCCGAGTAGCTGGGATTTTAGGTTCCAACCACCATGGCTGGCTAATTTCTGTGTTTTTAGTTGAGACAGTATTCCACCATCCTGGCCAGGCTGGTCTCGAACTCCTGACTTCAAGTGATCTGCCCACCTTGGCTTCCCAAAGTGCTGGAATTACAGGCATGAGCCACTGTGCCAAGCTGGTCACTAATTTTAAGTAACTCTTCAGGGGCTCGCTGGCCAAATCTGGAGTTATCTGAGCACCAAAATAAGTAATGAATTATGTGCAATTAAAAATATGGGAATCCATACCAATACTAAACAGATAAGTAAATGGGGAAAGGGAGGGAAAGCTTGCTCTTAAAGTAGAATGCCAAGCGTTGAGTAGTAAATGTAGACAGATGCTAGAGTAGAAAAATTATCATTTTGCAACATTATAGTAAAGACTGCTTCAGATAAAAATTAACAATAAACATTAAATTTAGAGAAAAATTTGTATGAGGAGCAAGATATTTGCATGGTCTTAAAGTGTATCCCCACAGATTGTTGAGTTGTAAGGCAAATAATAGTAACCACACTGGAGAAAATGGATAACATCTTCATCACATGATAAAAATTAACTTTAGCAATGAGGGGATTATGGACATTATGTAACACTAGATACAATGCCCTGTGAAAAAACATCAGACATATCCAAAATGAAGAATGTTCTATTAACAAAAGGGAAAGATTCATGTACCAGGAATATGTGAAAAAAGAAAGAAGAGGGGAGAAAGGAAAGGAAGGGGAAATGGAAAGGAAAAAGAAGTCAAAACCCACAGAATGTACAACACAAGGTGAACCCTAATGTAAACTGTGGACTTTTGTTGATATGATGTATCAATACTGGTTCATGGATTAAAACAAATGTATTACACTGGTGCAGGATATTGATGGTGAGAGAAGCTCTGTGAGAGGGGAGAAGGAGGTATATGGGAACTCCTGTACTTTCTGTTCAATTTTGCTGTGAACCTAAAACTGCTCTAAAAAACAGTCTATTAATTAAAAAAAAAAAAAGAAAGAAAAAAGAAAAAGAAACAGGGAGGGAAGAACTATAAGTTTCAAAAAAAAGTCAGTGTCATAAAAGACAAATAAGGCTATTCCAGATTAGTGGAGATTAAAGAGACATGACAACTGATCCTAGATTGTACTGAGGGGGAAATGCTATAAAAAGATACCGCTAGGTCAATTCAACTGACAAGATTGGAATTCGGCAGAGCACTATGGCTTATGCCTGTAATTCCAGCACTTTGGGAGGCTTAGGCAGGTGGATAACCTGAGGTCAGGAGTTCAAGAGCAGCCTGGCCAACATGGCAAAACCCCATCTTTACTAAAAAACACAAAAATTAGCCGGGCCTGGTGATGAGTGCCTATAATCCCAGCTACTCAGGTGGCTGAGGCTGGAGAATCCCTTGAATCCCTGAAGTGGAGGTTGCAGTGAGCTAAGATCACACCACTGCACTCCAGCCAGGGTGACAGAGCTAAAATCCATCTCAAAAAAACAAAACAAAACAAAAAAAAAACCCCAAAAACTGGAATTCAATGGTAGATTAAATATGGTTATCAAATACCATATTTAACAATATGGTATGTTAAATTTACTAAAGGTGTTAACTACATTGTGGCTATTTAAGAAAATGTCCTTATTCTAAAGAGAACACATTGAAGCATTTAGAGGTAAAGAATGATGATATCTGCAACTTATTCTCAAATGGTTCAGAGTAAAACAATTCCATGGGTATGCACACATTGTATAGACATAAAGAAGTAGAGAGAAATGATAAAGCAAAGATGATTAATGTTCACTTTAGGCAAATCTGGATAGAGTATGTGAGTGTCAGGTGCAGTGGCTCACGCCTGTAATCCCAGCACTTTTGTAATTCCAGCACTTCGGGAGGCCAAGGCAGGTAGATCACTTGAGGTCAGGAGTTCGAGACCAGCCTGACCAATATGGTGAAACCCCATCTCTACTAAAATTACAAAAATTAACCAGCAGGGTGGCATGCACCTGTAGTCCCAGCTACTCAGAAGGCTGAGGCAGGAGAATCGCTTGAACCCGGGAGGTGGAGGTTGCAGTGAGGCGAGATCACGCCACTGCACTCCAGCCTGAGCGACAGAGCAAGACTCCATCACAAAAAAAAAAAAAAAAAAAAGAGTACGTCAGTATTCTTTGTACTATTCTTATTCTCGCAACTTGTCATTTTGGAATTATTTTCAAATAAAAGGTGTAAACATTAAGACTGTTCTTTCACTTTTTTTGTTGTTGTTGGAGACTGGGTCTTTCTCTGCTTCCCAGGCTGAAGTACAGTGGTGCAATCTCCACTCACTGCAACCTCCACCTTCTGGGCTGAAGCAGTTCTCCTACCTCAGCCTCCCAAGTAAGCTGGGGCAACAGGCATGTGCCACCACACCTGGCTAATTACTGTATTTTTTTTGTAGAGATGGGGTTTCACCATGCTGCCCAGGCTTCCTTTTATGTTTTATATATTTGCCTTAAGAAACTTTATTTTATCCCAAACTTCAGCAAATGCTGGTTCTATTCTACCATAACTCATCCAAATTAGTGTTTCTATACAGGTATAGATTATACGTGAAAGATTAACTTTTTAAATCCCATAATTTCAAAATATCTTTGTTCAACTCATGGAGATAAGCAAAATGTGGTATATAAATGCAATGGAATCTTATTAAACCTTAAAAAGGAAGGAAATCCTTATATATGCTACAAAGTGGATGAAACTTGACAGCATTATGTTAAATGAAATAAGCCAGTTACAAAAAGACTAATACTGCATGATTCTACTTATGTAAGGTACTTAGAGTAGTCCAGATGATAGAAACAGAAATTAGAATGGTGATTGCAAAGGGGTCTAACCTGGGAGAAGGGAAAAATGGAGAGTTACTGTTTAATGGGTATAGAATTTTAGTTTTACAAGATAAAAAATGTTTTAGTAATGGGTGGTGGTGATGGTTGCCTTTAAAAATGTTAAAATGGGGCTGGGTGCAGTGGCTCACACCTGTAATCCCAGCACTTCAGGAGGCTGAGGTGGGTGGATCATCTGAGGTCAAGAGTTCAAGACCAGCCTCACCAACATGGAGAAACCCTGTCTCTACCCAAAATACAAAAATTAGCCCAGTGTGGTGGCGCATGCCTGTAATCCCAGCTACTCGGGAGGTTAAGGCAGGAGAATCACTTGAACCTGGGAGGCAGAGGTTGTGGTGAGCTGAGATTGCACCATTGCACTCCAGCCTGGGCAACAAGAGCAAAATTGCATCTCAAAAAAAAAAAAGTTAAAATTGTAAATTAAAACAAAGATGACTTAAACATAGTCCATAACTGCAAGAATTTACCATGCTTGACAAATACAAGCTAGGCTAATAGTTGATCAAATCAGAAAATCTGAAAGCTGAATTGCTCCAAAATCTAAAAGCCTAAAACTTTTTTTTTTTGAGACAGAGTCTTGCTGTTGTTGCCCAGGCTGGAGTGCAATGGTGTGATCTTGGCTCACTGTAACCTCCACCTCCCAGGTTTCAGCAATTCTCCTGCCTCAGCCTCCTGAGTAGCTGGGACTACAGGTCACCATGCCCAGCTAATTTATGTATTTTTAGTAGAGATGGGGTGCCACCATGTTGGCCAGGCTAGTCTCAAACTCCTGACCTCAGGTTATCCACCAGTCTTGGCCTCCCAAAGTGCTGGGATTACAGGTGTGAGCCACCACGCCTGGCCCAAAACTTTTTGAACACTAATATGACACTCAAAGGAAATGCTCACTAGAGCATTTTTTATTTCAACCAGTAAGTATAATGCAAATATACCAAAATCTGAAAAGAATCTGAAATCTGAAACACGTCTAGTCCCCAGCATTTCAAATAAGGGATATTCTACCTACACTAGGAAATGAGAAGTATATAAAATGTTTTTAAAATCAATTTATATAGAAAACAACTAAGAAAAAGTAAGAAAGTAAATTCATGTTTCAAAGTAAAACAGTAAATTATACTTAAATTACTATTCAATACAGTAATAAGTTGGTTTATTTGAATTGTCCTTTAAAGTCATAATTTTCAATAGTCATGAAAGAAAAACAACAAATATACTATAAAAATGATAAAAATGAATTTATAAATTTAAAAATCAGCCCAGGCTTTTTAACTTAATTCTTACACAATAATATTAATTTACAGGCATGAAGAACCTTACATAACCTAAAGCAAATAATTAGGTTGTTATTTATCCTGTTATTCCTAAGAATATTTTCTTCTATACCACTATTTTTAACGTATTTATGATATCCTTTTTTTTATTATTAATGCTAAGTATTTATGAAGTACATTCATTCAGTGGCCCATTGCTAAGCTATTTAAAAGATTTAACTTTTTCCACTGGTTCTAAATATGGATGCTTCACTAAAAGCAGAATGACATCTTAAAACAGCCCTCACCAGATATCGGGAATACATATACAGAAAATAGGCTTTCTTGCTATTGCAGCCATGCAGGAAATGTGCTGCCCGATCATACTCTTTAACGTCAAAGTAGGCCTTGGCCAGGGTATAGGCATCCATATCCTGAGCATCCTCCTAAAAAAGAAACAAACTTATGTAAGTGGTTGGGAATAGAACAACAAAAGTTCACATCTAAAAAGTATATTCGTTCATTTCAAGATGTAAGAGAAAAATGATTATTTTCTTCCTCCTAAAACTCCAGAACATGTAGATGCATATATATACATTATATATATATTATTTTATATATTTAGTTTATTACCAAGTAAGCCCATAGAACTCTTTTTTTTTTTTTAAATGGAGTCTCACTCTGTCACCAGCTAGAGTGCAGCAGCACAATCTCAGCTCCCAGAGTCATGCAATTGTCGTGCCCCAAGTGCCAAGTAGCTGGGATTACAGGTTTGTGCCTCCACTTCCAGCTAATTATTGTCTTTTTAGTAGTGGTTTTGCCAAGCTGGCCAAGCTGGTCTTGAACTCCCGGCCTCAAGTGATCTGCCTGCCTCAGCCTCCCAAAGTGCTAGAATTACAGGCATGAGTCATCGCACCCGGCCAAACTTTTCTTTCTAAAATATTTTTTTTAAATGAAATGATAGAGAAAAAAATAAAACTTTAAAAACTTAAACCAACACACTCATAAATGCGTATTGTTTTTACAAATGTAGTAGAAAGTTGAATAGGCTTTGGTGTTAAGGACCTAGATTCAAATTCTGACTCTTTGATTTCCTGGTTTCAGGACATTGGTAGGGAGGTTACTTAGCTTCTCTGAGCATCCATTTCTTCATCTGTAAAATGAAGCCAATAATACTAATCTTACAGATTTGACTTGAGGAAAATGTGAGTCACATAAAATATTCAGCATTAATATTGGCATTTGTTTCTGTCTCCCATCTTTTAAATTCCTATATAAGTGCAATTTACTGTGCAAAATTACTTATTTTTTTGTACTTCAATAAAGTTTTGTCATAATTTAATATTGCTGAAGCTGAGGATGGTGGCTCACACCTGCAATCCCAGCACTTTGTGGGGCCTCAGTGGGTGGATCACCCAAGGTCAGGAGTTCAAACCAGCCTGGCCAACATGGTCCACCTCTACTAAAAACACAAAAAAATTGGCCAGGTGTGGTGGTGTGCATGCCTGAGGCAGGAGAATCCCTTGAATCTGAGAGGCAGAGGCTGCAGTGAGCTGATATCACACTACTGCACTCCAGCCTGTGCCACAAAGCAACACTCTGTCTCAAAAAATAAATTAAATAAATAAATAAGTAAATAGGCCAGGTGTGGTGACTCACACCTGTAGTCCCAGAACTTTGGGAGGCCGAGGCGGGCAGATCACAAGGTCAAGAGATCGAGACCATCCTGGCCAACATGGTGAAACCCCGTCTCTACTAAAAAGACAAAAATTAGCTGGGCATGGTGGCACACGCCTGTAGTCCCAGCTACTCGGGAGGCTGAGGCAGGAGAATCACTTGAACCCGGGAGGCGGAGGTTGCTGTGATTGGAGATTGTGCCACTGCACTCCAGCCTGGCAACAGAGCAAGACTCCATCTCAAAACAATAAATAAATAAATAAATCGCAGGGTTTTTTTTGTTTGTTTGTTTTTGTTTGTTTTGAGATGGAGTTTCACTCGTTACCCAGGCTGGAGTGCAATGGTGCGATCTTGGCTCACCGCAACCTTGGCTCACCGCAACCTCTGCCTCCTGGGTTCAAGCAAGTCTCCCACCTCAGCCTCCCAAGTAGCTGGGACTACAGGCACACACCACCATGCCCAGCTAATTTTTGTATTTTTAGTAGAGACAGGGTTTCACCATGTTGACCAGGATGGTCTCAATCTCTTGACCTCGTGATCCACCCGCCTCGGCCACCCAAAGTGCTGGGATTACAGGCGTGAGCCACCGTGCCTAGCCAATAAATCAGTTTTAAGGTTTAACTCTAGTTTAAACTTTAGATTAAAACATTACTCTGAGGTTTTTTTAGAGATTCTCCTTAGAGAAGACCTGAAAACACTAAGTGGACAACAAATTAGTAAAGAGGCTGCTGAATCAATCCTTCTCATAGCAAACCGAAAGCTATTAAATAAACCAATAGCTAACACTTAACAATAATTCAATAATGGTCAGGTTTCTGCAATGTCTGTAAAATCCCTGTGTATAATATGACCCCTCAGGAGACGGTAATAGGTACTGAGGCCCTACTTCTCAATAAATACGTTTTATTTACTTATTCAATAATTATTTATCCTATTTAGGGAACACTTATACACCGTTGGTGGAACTGTAAGTTATTTCAGCCTCTTTCTGTGAAAAAAGCAGTTCACAGATTTCTCAAAGAAGTAAAAATAGAATTACCATTTGACTCAACAATCCTATTACTGAGTATATACCCAAAGGAAAATAAATTATTCTACCAAAAAGACACCTGCACTCGCCTGCTTACCACTATTCACAATAGCAAAGACATGGAATCAATCTAGGTGCCCATCAATGGTGCACTAAAGAAAATGTGGTACATATACACCAGGGAATACTACACAGCCATAAAAAAGAACAAAATCACATTCTTTGCAGTAACACGGATGCAGTTAGAGGCCATTATCCTAAGTGAATTAACACAGAAATAGAAACCCAAATATAGCATGTTCTCACTTGTAAGTGGAAGCTAATCACTGAGTACACATGGACATAAAGATGGAAACAACAGACACCAAGGACTCCAAAAGGGGTAAGGAGGAAAGCAAATGTTGAAAACTATCTGGCAAGGCATGGTGGCTCACGTCCGTAATCCCAGCACTTTGGGAAGCTGAGGCAGGTGGATCACCTGAAGTCAGGAGTTCGAGACCAGCCTGGTCAACATGGTGAAACCCCGTGTCTACTAAAAATACAAAAAAATTAGCTGGGCGTGATGGTGGGTGCCTGTATGTAAGCTACTCAGGAGGCTGAGGCAGGAGAATCGCTTGAATCCAAGAAGTGGAGGTTGCAGTGAGCCAAGATCACACCACTGCACTGCAATCCAGCCTCGGCAACGAGAGCAAGACTTCGTCTCAAAAAAAAAAAAAAAAGAAAGTAGGCCAGGCGCGGTGGCTCAAGACTGTAATCCCAGCACTTTGGGAGGCCGAGGTGGGTGGATCATGAGGTCAAGAGATCAAGACCATCCTGGTCAACATGGTGAAACCCCATGTCTACTAAAAAATACAAAAAATTAGCTGGGCATGGTGGCGTGTGCCTGTAATCATAGCTACTCAGGAGGCTGAGGCAGGAGAATTGCCTGAACCCAGGAGGCAGAGGTTGCAGTGAGCCGAGATCGTGCCATTGCACTCCAGCCTGGGTAACAAGAGCGAAACTCCATCTAAAAAAAAAATAAAAATAAAAATAAAAAAAGAAAGTAAACTATCTATCAGGTATTATGATCACTATTTGGATGATGAGTTCAACTGAAGCCCAAACTTCAGACTCACACAAAATATTCATGTAACAAACCTGCACACTGCACATGTAGCCCCTGAATCTAAAATTTAAACAACAAAAACAATTACTTATCCTAGTTAGGACCAATGATGGACCTAGGCACTATGAAAGTGGACACAAGAGTAAAAGCTAGTAAGATATAAACTGCATTGACTAAAAAAATTTACTTAAGAGTGTACCATATGCTTTACCCTTATTGCTTTATTTAATCTTCTTGAAAACCCAGCAATTATTAACATTACCTATAGATAAGTAGGCTGTCACTTAGAAATCACTTGCCCACATTGGTGCTACTAATAAAGAACTTGACTGAAATATAGATGCAAGCACCAGGTACACTTCTAAGCGGTCTATATTATTATCTCAATGTCCCCATGGAGTAGATACTATTACTATCATCACTGCACAGATGAGGAAATTGGCTCAAATGGTTAAGTTGCCAAAGGTCATTTGAACCCAAGGTCGTCTCAACTCAGCACCTAAACTCAATCATTATTTGCTATGCTGATCAGACAACGATGTAGGTATTGTAAAAACTTTTTTTTTTTTTTTTTTTTTTTGAGACAGAGTCGCTCTGCTGCTCAGGCTGGAGTGCAATGGGCGATCTCAGCTCACTGCAACTTTTGTCTCCCGAGTTAAAGCGATCCTCCTGCCTCAGCCTCCTGAGCAGCTGAGATTACAAGCGTGCACCACCACACCCGGCTAATTTTTTTTTTTTTTTTTTTTTTTTGAGACGGAGTTTCGCTCTTGTTACCCAGGCTGGAGTGCAATGGCACGATCTCGGCTCACTGCAACCTCCGCCTCCTGGGTTCAGGTAATTCTCCTGCCTCAGCCTCCTGAGTAGCTGGGATTACAGGCACGTGCCACCATGCCCAGCTAATTTTTTTGTATTTTTAGTAGAGACGGGGTTTCACCATGTTGACCAGGATGGTCTCGATCTCTTGACCTCGTGATCCACCCGCCTCGGCCTCCCAAAGTGCTGGGATTACAGGCTTGAGCCACCGCGCCCAGCAATTTTTGTATTTTTAGTAGAGGCGGGGTTTCACCGTGTTGGCCAGGCTGGTCTTGAACTCCTAATCTCGTGATCCGCCCACAGCCTCCCAAAGTGCTGGATTACAGGCGTGAGCCACCGCACCCAGCCAGAACGTTTTATTCTTCTCATCCATTTGAGTATTATGAGATACTCTTATAATAATTCCTTATAATAATATTTACTATTATGAGGTACTAATGTCTAGGTTTGGCTATAAGCCCTGAAAGGCTGAAATCATAATCAATAATTGTTTACTAATTCTCTGCAGCTTTAAATAAGAGCACCACCAGGGCTTTGAAAACTCAAGAAAACTACGTGGATAAAATAACTTAAAACACCCAGCTCTTTTAAATGCTGGAATTCCCTCTACAAACACTCCTGCTAAGCAGTTTGCCCCCCTCCAGTGACAGGGCACTCAGTGGTTCTTGAGGCACACCCCTGGGTTGACGGGGAGCGCTCACAGTAGAGATGTCCTTACCTCTGTAACAGGCGGAGGCGGTTGCAGCTCGGCCAGTGGCAATGCGGGGAGAGAGAAGGCCAACTCCGCCGACCTGGAACACCCACACAAACTGATCAGCTCGACAAGCCCCCAAGGCCAAGGATCCAAGCCCTGTCTCTTCCCACTCCAACATCTCACCATTTGCTACTGTGCAGTAGGCCCCGCTCCCGAGTCAGACCCGCAATAAGCAGCAGTTGCTTTTTAATTTCCCGCAAATCTGAGAAATCGCTGTTCGTGGACAGGACAGGTGCCACTGCTGCCGTCACAGCCACCTGGACCATGGAGGCACCCGCGGCCATTTTCTCGACTCGCGCCACTCCAGCCAATCACAAGCGATAATACTGGATGCCCATCTGCTCCAAAAAATCTGCCTGTGATTGGCCGGCTCTTACTCCAGGAAAACTAATCATAGGTTGTACTTCTGATAACGTCACGAAGAGGCGGGGAAAAAGAAATAATTACACCCCCAATTGGCCAAGAGCTACACAGGCGGCAAAGTTAGAACAAGAAATAGGCGGGGCGAGGGGGAAGCCACGACCTCTGGGCGGGGCGGGGAAGAGGGAAATGAGTGACGGGGAAAAGTGAAGGGAAGCTAGGGGTGGGAATAGGGGCCAGAAAGAGTGGAGAAGGGAGAGTGACTTTCACTTTAGGGGTGATGTGATTGTACGAAAAATAGAAAGGGTGTAGTTTCAGGGCCGACTCTATACTAAAGTGATGTATGTACTAGGAAAGATGCATGGTAATCTCTGGATTTTTCTTTAAAATAGGAGGCCGTATCGCTCCATGTGGAGAATTTTTTTTTTTTGTCTACTTTTTTTTTTTTTTTTTTTTTCTTTTTGAGACAGAGTCTTACTCTGACGCCAAGCGATTCTCCTGCCTCAGCCTCCTGAATAGCTGGGACTACAAATGCGTGCCACCACGCCCGGCTAACTTTTTTGTATTTTTAGTAGAGACAGGGTTTCACCATGCTAGCCAGGATGGTCTCAATCTCTCCTGACGTGATCCGCCCGCTTTGGCCTCCCAAAGTGCTGGGATTACAGGCTTGAGCCACCGCGTCCGGCCTGTCTACCCTTTCTTACCCCGGGTACCGCGGAGAGGTGGGGTGAGAGCATTTTTCTATAACCTTTATTTAACAATTGTTAACATATGTATTGAGGACTTATCCTGCAACAGTTTCTGCCCTTTTACATGTATAATCTGGTTTAATCCTAAAAACAGCACTATGATATTCGTATCATCCCGATTTTATAAATAGAAAAATAGGAGTTCAGAGAAGTTCTACCACTCTTCCAAGGAAAGAGTCTAGACTATAAACCAGATTTGACTCCAAAGCCCTGTGTTCTTAAACATTACGTGAACATTTTCCGTGGTTTTTGGTTTTTACCCTTTCATAGTAATATGCTATCTCACCAACTCTCAGGAATTTTTTTGAAACCATTTTGTCATTCCTTGGGTGTTATCTAGAAGTTATCTATTTTTAAATTTTAATTTTATTGTTTATTTTAAGAAAGGGTCTTGCTCTGTCATCCAGGCTGGAGTGCCCGTGGCCCAATCAAGGCTTGATGCATTCTTCAACTCCTGGGCTCCAGTGATCCTTCCGCCTCAGCCTCCCAAGTAGCTGGGACCACAGCTGTGTGCCGCCACACCCAGCTAATTTTTTTTTTTTTGTAATTTTTTTAGGGACAGAGTTTCCCTGTGATGTCCAGGTCTCAAACTCCTGGGCTCAAATAATCCTCCCGCCTTGGCCTCCCAAAGTATTGGGATTACGGGCATAAATCACCATGCCCAGCCCATTTTACCCTTTAAAAAAAATCAGTCTGTGGGCCTATAATCCCAGTGCTTTGGGAGGCTGAGGCAGGATGATCATTGGAGCCCAGGTGTTGAAGACTACCCTGGGCAACATAGCAAGGCTTCCCTATCACTACTATTATAAAAAAATTTTTTTTTAATTGTCCATGCATGGTGGCGCATTCCTGTACTCCCAGCTACTCGGGAGGCTGAGGTGGGAGGATTGCTTGAGTCCAGGAGTTTGAGGTTGCAGTGAGCTATGATTGCACCACTGCTCTCCAGCCCGGATGACAGAAACTCTACCTCCACCCCACCTCAAAAAAAGAAGTAATATTAATAGCAAAAACTTGAAGAATACATTAACTATAAAGAAAAATATGCTGGGCGCAGTGGCTCATGCCTGTAATCCCAGCACTTTGGGAGACCGAGGCAGGTGGATTACTTGAGGTCAGGAATTCTAGACCAGCCTGACCAATGTGGCAAAACCCCGTCTCTACTAAAAATACAAAAATTAGCCAGGCGTGATGGTGTGCACCTGCAGTCCCAGCTACACAAGAGGCTGAGGCAGGAGAATTGCTTAAACCCAAGAGGTGAAGGTTGCAGTGAGCCAAGATCATGCTACTGTACTCCAGCCTGGGCAACAAGAGCAAAATTCTGTCTCAAAAAAATTTTTTTAATAATTAATTAATTTAAAAAAGAGGAGAATATGTAGAACACTAACTTCCACCCAAAGGAAATCACTGGTTTCTGTGTTTTTCCATCCATCCATGTACATAGTTTCATACTGCAGTGCTGCCCACATTTGTCATTTGATAATTTGCTACAAGTATTTTCACAAGTTAATATTCTTCCAAATCATGATACCTAATAACTGCATGGTAATCCATTATATAAATGTACCATAAGTTGACCAGGTACAGTGGCTCTTGCCTTAATCCCAGCAGTTTGGGAGCCTGAGGCAAGCAGATCACCTGAAATCAGGAGTTGGAGACCAGCCTGGCCAATGTGGCAAAACCCCATCTCTACCAAAAATACAAAAATTAGCAGGGCATGGTGGTGCACCTGTAACCCCAGCTACTCAGGAGGCTGAGGCAGAGAATTGCTTGAACCCAGGAGACGGAGGTTGGAGTGAGCCGAGATCATGCCACTGCACTTCAGCCTGGGCAACAGAGCAAGACTCCATCTCAAAACAAAACAAAACAAAACAAAAACCCATAATATTTGAAGCATGTAATACTCAATTGAGTAGAACTAGCACTCTGTCACTCCAGATTTACACGATCCTCCTGCCTCAGCCTCTCCAGTATCTTGGATTACAGGCAGGTACAACCACATATGGATAATTTTCTTTACTTTAGAGATGAAGGTCTTACTATGTTGCCCAGGCTGGTCTGGAACATCTGGACTCAAGTGATCCTTCTGCCTCAACCTCTAGAGTAGCTGGGATTGCAGGTGTGAGCCACTAGCCTGGCTAAATTCACCCTTTTGATATATACAATTCAGTGGTTTTTAGTATATTAACATAGTTGCACAACTATCACCACTACCCTATTCCAGAACATTTTCATCACCTGAGAAAGAAACCCCATATCTGTTACCAGGCACTTTCCATTCTCCCCTCCCTCCGGCCCCTGACAATATTTTCTGTTGGTGCTATTGTTTTCTACAGCTGCCAAAGATTTCTTTCCCTCCTAGATAAGATTTTTAATTAGATGAATGCAACTCACAGGTATGTTGAAGAGAACTTTAAGGAAAATTTACAGGATTCTCATTTGTAAGCACCTAATCCCCCCACCCTTTTTTTTTTTTTTTTTTTTTGAGACAGAGTCTTGCTCTGTCGCTAGGTGCCAGGCTGGAGTGCAGTGGCGCGATCTCGGCTCACTGCAACCTCCACCTCCCGGGTTCAAGCAATTCTCCTGCCTCAGCCTCCCGAGTAGCTGGGACTACAGGCGCATGCCACCACGACCAGCTAATTTTTGTATTTTTTTAGTAGAGATGGGGTTTCACTATGTTGGCCAGCCTGGTCTCGATCTCTTGACCTTGTGATCCGCCCACCTTGGCCTCCCAAAGTGCTGGGATTACAGGCATGAGCCACGGCACCCAGCCTGTAAGCACCTTCTTAAGTAGTATTTCAACATCAGGGTTTCTTATGCTTGGGGTCTTTATTATCCATTGCAGATCATTTTTTTGGCAAATATTTGTAGTAGCTTTATTCTTTTTTTTTTTTTTTTTCTTTTTTTTTTTTTTTGAGACAGAGTTTCGCTCTTGTTACCCAGGCTGGAGTGCAATGGCGCGATCTCGGCTCACCGCAACCTCCGCCTCCTGGGCTCAGGCAATTCTCCTGCCTCAGCCTCCTAAGTAGCTGGAATTACAGGCACGCGCCACCACGCCCAGCTAGTTTTTTTTGTATTTTTAGTAGAGACGAGGTTTCACTATGTTGACCAGGATGGTCTCGATCTCTCGACCTCGTGATCCACCCGCCTCGGCCTCCCAAAGTGCTGGGATTACAGGCTTGAGCCACCGCGCCCGGCTGTAGTAGCTTTATTCTTAATCACGAATAGTTGTAAACAACCCAAATATCTTTTTTCTTTTTTTTTTTTTTTTCAGATGGAGTTTTGCTCTTGTTGCCCAGGATGGGGTGCAATGGTGTGATCTCAGCTCACTGCAACCTCTGCCTCCTGGGTTCAAGCGACTCTCCTGCCTCAGGCTCCCAAGTAGCTGGGATTACAGGCATCTGCCACCACTCCCAGCTAATTCTGTATTTTTAGTAGAGACGGGTTTTCTCCATGTTGGTCAGTCTGGTCTCGAACTCCCATCCTCAAGTGATCCACTCACCTCAGTCTCCCAAAGTGCTGAAATTACAGGCATGAACCACTGCACCCCACCCCAAATATCTTTTTTTTTCTTTTTTGAGACAGTTTCGCTCTTGTTGCCCAGGCTGGAGTGCAATGTTGCGATCTCGGCTCACTGCAACCTTCACCTCCCAGGTTCAAGCAATTCTCCTGCCTCACCCTCCCAGGTAGCTGGGATTATAGGCATGCACCACCATGCCTGGCTAATTTTGTATTTTAGTAGAGATGGGGTTTCACCATGTTGGTCAGGCTGGTCTTCAACTCCTGACCTGAAGTGATCCACCTACCTCGGCCTCCCCAAGTGCTGGGATTACAGGTGTGACCCACTGCACCCAGCCCCCAAATATCTTTTAATGGGTAAAATTTAGGATAATCAGTGATACATTGATACACTGGAATACTGGAATACTCATCAATAATACTAGTAGTTGGGTTTTTTGTTTGGTTTGGTTTTTTGAGGTGGAATTTCACTCTTGTTGCCCAGGCTGGAATGCAATGGCACACAATCTCGGCTCACTACAACCTCTGCCTCCTGGGTTCAAGTGATTCTTCTGCTTCAGCCTCCAGAGTAGCTGGGATTACAGGCTCCAGCCACCATATCCAGCTAATTTTTATTTTTTTTTTAGCAGAGACAAGGTTTCACCGTGTTGGCCAGGCTGGTCTCAAACTCCTGACCTCAGGTGATCCACCCATCTTGGCCTCCCAAAGTACTGGGATTACAGATGTGAGCCACTGCTCCTGGCCACGAATAAAAAATTTTTAACATGTACGTGACTTAGAAAAATCAACAGTCGGCTAAAGCCCTTTTCAGCCTTAGCCCACCTGCACCCAGGTGGAAAAAAAAAAAAAAAAAAAAGGAAAAATCAACAGTCAGAATTACCACAGAGACTTCCTGTGTTCAGCTGAGTAATAAACTGTTTCATGTTTGTCTGATCATCAGTAATTACATCACAGACTCATTCACTCAAGACTCAAACCGTCCCTTTTTACAGGAGGAAAATATTTGAATAACTGTCTTATATATTAAATGTTTAAAAAATAAAAGCCGTAATTACCAACTTTAATGACCCCTCAACACCTTTGTAAGCCTTTGAACTCTATCTACTTCCTTAACCCTCCAGCACCACCAATCTCCTCCCAATTCAAAATTTTTTTCAGCTCCAAGCTGACATTAGTTATCTTTTTGCCTTTCTTCTCTCACTGCAGAGATGTAATGGTGATATTAGTAAGAGTCCTTTATTGGGAAGGAGTAGAGTGCAGAGCTAGAGAATGTGGGCTCTGAGCCATACCACCTAAAGTCAAACTCTAACTCCACCGTTATCAGCTTGTGACCTTGGGAAAGTCATTTATTCTATTAGGATGGTCCAAAAGTAATTTCTGTTTTTGTTATCACTTTTTTTTTTTTTGAGATGGAGTCTTGCTCTTGTCACCCAGGCTGGAAGTTATCTTTTTGCCTTTCTTCTCTCACTGCAGAGATGTAGTGGTGATATTAGTAAGAGTCCTTTATTGGGAAGGAGTAGAGTGCAGAGCTAGAGAATGTGGGCTCTGAGCCATACCACCTAAAGTCAAACTCTAACTCCACCGTTATCAGCTTGTGACCTTGGGAAAGTCATTTATTCTATTAGGATGGTCCAAAAGTAATTTCTGTTTTTGTTATCACTTTTTTTTTTTTTTTTTGAGATGGAGTCTTGCTCTTGTCACCCAGGCTGGAGTCCAGTGGCACGATCTCAGCTCACTGCAACCCCTGCCTCCTGGGTTCATGCGATTCTCCTGCCTCAGCCTCCTGAGTAGCAGGGATTACAGGCACCTGCCACCATGCCCAGCTAATTTTTGTATTTTTAGTAGAGACAGGGCTTCGCCGTGTTGACCAGGCTGGTGTCAAACTCCTGACCTTAGGTGACCTACCCACCTTGGCCTCCTAAAGTGCTGGGATTACAGGTGTGAGCCACCATGCCCAGCCTGCCATCATTTTTAATGGCAAAAACCACACTTTTGCATCAACCTAATATGTTCAAGTCATTCACTGATAAAATGAGTACCATAACAATAATTTCCGTTATTCAGGTGGGGTGAGAATTAAATGAGATAATCCATGTAATGTATTTTGAACAATTTGTAACACATAGTAAGCACTGGATACATGTAAGCTATTCTTGAACACTAACTCCCTGCTAGGACTTTATATATCTGAGCACCAATCCTGTTGACAAGCCTGCAAGGCAGGTTATTTGTCCCTACTTTAGAGAGTAGAAAACAGACTCAGATAGGCAACTTAACTGAGTTGACCTCAAGTTCTGTCCAACTACAGCTCATATTCTTCCACTATGTTTTCATAATGTTAAAAAATTAATTTCATATTTATGTGTTTTGCTATTTTACAAATCATTTTCAAATGTCATCTTGTTAAATCCTGTGAAGTAAACATTATGTCCTTTTTCAGACAAGATCGGGTACCTTCAGGGTGGTATGGCCATAGACGACGTTATGTTCTTTTTCAAAGAGCAATATTTCAGGCAGGTGCAGTGTCTCACGCCTGTAATCCCAGCACTTTGGGAAGTCCAGCCACATGAATCACTTGAGCGAAGGAGTTTGAGACCAGACTGGGCAACATGGTAATACCCTGTTTCTACCAAAAGCACAAAGATTAGCCAGTCTCATAACCCAGTCTCTAAATAGATTTAAAATTTTTTAAATTAAAAAATTAATTAAAAAAAACAATAAATGCATTAAAAGGTGATGATGTAATGAAGAATTAAGAAGTCACTGTTGGCTGGGCACCATGTCTCCCACCTTGGGAGGCCAAGGTGAGTGGACAGCTTGACCTCAGGAATTCATGACCAGCCTGGAAAACATGGCAAAAACCCATCTCTACAAAAAAATACAAAACTTAGCTGGCATGGTGGTGTGCTTCTGTAATCCTAGCTACTCAGAAGGCTGAGGTGGGAGGATTTCTTGAGCCCAAGAGGACGAGGCCGCAGTGAGCTGAGATTGCACCACTGCACACCAGCCTGGGTGACTGATCAAAACTCTGTCTCAAAATAATAATAAAGAATAAGAAGTAAAGCACTTCAAGCTTCTAAATACCACTCCCAAGTTTGTCACACACAACAGCTTCGCAAACAACTTTATCCAGTCACATGCTGCCCCACTGAATGTTCTTCATTGTCCCTTGGGGGCTGTAGTCTGGTCAAGGCTGATCCCCACCTAAAGCCCTTCCTGGAAAAAACTCTATTGCCTTTTTCTGCTGTGATCCTGGCTTTGTCCGACAGATGGAACCATTCCCTCCCTCCCTGCTCTTCAAAGGGCTTGACTAGAAAAGCTGTTTGCTCAAGAGCAGTGTGGGACCAGACACCAGAAACCAAAGTAGGGCGAGGCTACCACCGGGAAGAACTTAAATCTAAACCCGGTGAGAACTGAAAGAGCAGTCAGTTCCCAGCAAGGTTCCTTGACTTAGGCATTATTGACATTTTGGGCTGATTAATTATTATTGTTATTTTTTCGAGATGAAGTCTTGCTCTGTCACCCAGGCTGAAGTGCAATGGTGCGATCTCAGCTCACTGCAACCTCCGCCTCCCGGGTTCGAGCAATTCTCCTGCCTCAGCCTCCTAAGTAGCTGCGATTACAGATACGCACCACCACACCAAGCTAATTTTGTATTTTTAATAGAGACCTGGTTTCACCATGTTGGTCAGGCAGATCTCAAACTCCTGACCTCAGGTGATCTGCCTGCCTCAGCCTCCCAAAGTGCTGAGATTACAGGTGTAAGCCACCACACCCAGAATGGGCTGGTTAATTCTTTGTTAGAGGTGGCAGGGGGTAGAAAGGAGGTGGGTGCTGTCCATGTACTCATTTAACTATGATTTAATCTAGTTGTTACTATGTGCCAAGCTCTGAGAATAGACTGTTGAAAGAGACAGTCAATTCCTGCACTCAGACATTTTTGTCTAGTGGGAGAGAAAGACAATAAACAATCATACAAAGAATTATGTAACAGCAGTTACAATAAGTGCAGTGATGAAAAGCTTAAGAAGCTATGATAGGAGGCCTGTGCTAGGCTATGGGCAAAGACGGCCACAAGTCCTCCATCTCTGGATATGTGCCCCTTTGCAATATGACTTGGCATCACGCATTGAGTCTGTATCCCTGCCTTTGAATCTGTGTTAGCCCTGTAACTTGCTTTAACCTATAGAAAGCAGTAAAAGGAATGTTATGTAACTTTTGATCCTCAGCTTCAAGGGATCTTACAACTTTAACTCTTGCTGTCTTGCTGCCCTGAAGCAACCAGGTCAGCCTCTTAGCTGTCCCAGACATTCCAGCTGTCCCAGTGGTTCCCACCATTCTGGCTGAGGCCCCAAATAGATGAGTGAGGCTATGTAGGACCAGCCAGCACCCAGTCAACCTGACAACTGACTGCAGCTGCAGAGGTGACCCCAGGCAAGACTGAACCCAGCCAAAATTGCAGAAAAGTGAGCAAATACATGGTTGGGGTGGTTCATTATGCAGCGAGAGACAACCAATAAAAGGCTCTAACCTGGTCTAGGACTAGAGGAGTAGATCAGAGGAGGCTTCCTTGAAGAAATTAGGTTCAGCTGAGACCTAGAGATAGACCTAGAGTCAGCCTGGAAGAGCATTCAGGCAGCAGAGACAGCCGGTTGAGAACTATATGTAGCTGAGGACCTAAGCAGTGAACAGGCAACACCAGATGGTCTGAAGAGAAGAAAGCCCAGCATTATAGACAATGAGCAATGAGCAGAGTGCTGTACTTAACCCATCACCCACCTCCATTTCCAAACTGTCTTTTAGTTTTTGGGTTTTATCACATTCTGGATACATCCATGGGCTGTGTTAAGCATGTAAATTTCATCCATTATGTATGTTGAAAAATTAAAAAGTTGAAAATACCTATGGACATTATAACCTGTCTCCTAGAAGCCAGGAAAATGTTGAGTCACAGTCTTTTGGGGATGAACGATGTGAAGATGACAAGGCAGGCTGAGCACAGGGAAAAAATGTATTTTTAATAGTTGTGATGACCATCAAAGCTATTATGGCCCCATCTTCACTGATTTAAGCTCATACTTAAATGGAAATTTACTTGAAAAGCCCTTTCCTTGCATAATGGAAAGGCAGCCTTGTCCAATTCCATCTCCCCAAGGTAATGGCCCTAGGATATAATGGGAAGCCTCACTGCCAGCTCTGCTGATCGGGGGCTCTCAGACCATGTAGCCCAGCTTGGGTAACCCCCCTTCCCAGTGTCCTTTATCCCTATTACTCAGTAAAGTTCCCCTAAGGATACCTCACCCCTGAGGTCACTGCTGAGAACCTTTAGAAAGAGGGATAATTGATGGGGCTGACATCACTGTGTTGCTCAGCCTCTTCGTGTGTCCAGGGAAGACGATCCATTGGGAGCTCCCCAGCAGGGGCAATAGGCTAAGCCTGATCTCAGCAGGCTTCCCGTCAAGCAGGCCAGAATGCTCACTTCCCCAGGACAATCACATAACCCTACACCCAGGCCATCCCTCTGTTCCAGAAGCTGAGGAAGGAGGGCAGCCTCGACCCCAAATGAGCTGACTGCCTTAGTGCCATCCTTATTCCATTGGGGACAAGGGTCCTGCTGTTAGCCACTACCAAAAAGGTATATGTTTGCATTTTTCAAAACTTATCTCTTTTAACTTTATTTATTTATTTATTTGAGATAAGGTCTCACTCATTCTGTCGCCCAGGGTGAGTGCAGTAGCATGATTTCGGCTCACTGAAACCTCGATCTCCTGAGCTCAAGTAGTCCTTTGGAGTATCTGGGACTACAGGTGTGTGCCACCAAGCCCAGCTAATTTTTTGAGAAGACAGGGTCTCACTATGTTTTCTAGGCTAGTCTTGGACTCCTGGGCTCCACATAAAGAGCACTCAGGTCTGAGCTGCACCTTCTACACTTGTGGACCTGGGGAAGTAAGAAAGCTGTGTTGTTTTCTTAGGGAAGACATACACAGAGCGGCCACTTTTAAAACTGCTTTTGCAATAATTATGACAGCAGAGAAATCTGACATAGAAAAATTATGACAGTGGAAGAAATCTGAACTAACCAACTCCATCTTGCTTCTAACATCCAAGCGGCCCTTGTTCATTCATGCACATAGGCCAAGATAACTATGGGAAATATAATTTAACCTTAAAGCAAGGATGATAATAGTGCTTTCCCAAAACTACCCTCTCCTTGTTTAGGAGTGAAACAACCTTGTAAAACTAAAAAAGGCCACAAGATTAGGACTATGAGACCAGCCTAAATTCTTCTAAGATCTGTGCGTAGTTAAATGATAACTAGTCATTGTTTACTGCTCAGGAGTCAGAGGTGGTCAGAAGATGTATAACTTTCGTAATTGCCCCTATAGATAATGATACTATTGTAGAACCTAAGACTGGTCTTTTGAGATGTTTTTCAGACTTTTGCATTCTGGTGACCAACTGACTCCACCTGGACTGGTGACTCATGACTCAACTGGTCCCATCATCCCCATCTAGAGACAGACTCAGTGCACAAGAACTGTTTTCCACACTCCTATCACATCATCTCCAACCAGTCAGCACTCCCTATTCCCTAGCCTCCTGCCTGCCAAAATACTCCTGAAAAATTCTAGCCTCAGCCAGGAGCAGTGGCTCACACCTGTAATCCTAGCACTTTGGGAGGCCAAAGTAGCTGGATCACTTGAGGTCAGGTGTTCCAGACCAGCTTGGCCAACTTGGCGAAACCCCATTTCTACTAAAAATACCAAAAATTAGCTGGGTGTGGTGGCAGATACCTGTTATCGCAGCTACTCAGGAAGCTGAGTCACAAGAATTGCTTAAACCTGGGAGGCAGAGGTTTCAATGAGCTAAGATAGCAACACTGCATTCCAGCCTGGGCAACAATAGTGAAACTCCATCTCAAAAAAAAAAAAAAAAAGAAAGAAAGAAAATTAAAATTCTAGCCTCCAGGCTTTCAAGGAGGCTGATTTGCATAATAAACTTACTTCCTACCCACTTGACTAGCCCTGTGACCATTAAACTCTTTCTCTACTGCAATACCTCTGTTTCAGTGAATTGGTTTCATCTATGCAGCAGGTAAGAAGAACTCATTGTGTGATTACACTGTGGCCCCCAGAAGCAGCAGGCTGTTATAAAGTCTTCCTCAGGGGGCAGGAATTATGCACTGAGCTCATGGAAAGGAGTATGCTGAGTGTGGAGATTATTCCATCCAAGTTTTAAAGGGGAAACTAGAGGTTCCTGAGAAAATAAACAAAATAAAACAGAATGGAGGAAGTAATCGTTATTTTGAAGTGGTTCCAATGGGTGCCCACTGCTATAGCAATTGTTAGGCACATGGGCTTTGGCATCCAGTAGACCTGGGTTTGAGTACCACCTTGCCACCTGCTTCATTGCTTGACCTTTTGCAAGTCATTTAAATTCTCAAATTCCCCATTTCTTTATCTGTAAAATGGAGATAATCACAGTATTTTGTTGCAAAGATCAAATGATATCATGCACATAACATCATTTAGCATTTAGCCTAATACCTAGAACTCAGTTAATGTTAAAAAATAGTATTATTAGTAATAAAACTGGGTTAAGAGTAAACTGTCAGAAATGTTCTATATCTTGTCAGGGCATAGTGGCTCACACCTGTAATCCCAAAGCTTTGGGAGGCTGAGGTAAAAGTGTCACTTGGCCAGGTGAAGTGGCTCATGCCTATAATCCCAACACTTTGGGAGGCTGAGGAGTTCGAGACAAGCCTGGCCAACATGATGAAACACGGTATCTACTAAAAATACAAAAATTAGCCAGGTGTCATGCCACACACCTGTAATCCCAGCTACTTGGGAAGCTGAGGCAGGAGAATCACTTGAACCTAGGAGGTTGCAGTGAGCCAAGATCGTGCCATTGCACTCCAGCCTGGGCAACAGAGTGAAACTCTGTCTCAAAAAAAAAAAATAAATAAAAATAAAAAAAGAAGTGTCACTTGAGGCCAAGAGTTTGAAACCACCTGGGCAATATAGAGAGACCCAGACTCTACAAAAAATTTAAAAATTAGCTGGGCTTGGTTACACATGCCTGTAATCCCATCTACTCAGGAAGCTAAAGTGGGAGTATTGCTTGATCCCAGGAGTTTGAGGTTGCAGTGAGCTGTGATTGAGCTATTGCCCTCCAGACTGGGTGACAGAGTGAGACCCTGTCTCTTTAAAAAAAAAAAAAAAAAGGAAAATGTTCTATATCTCGATTTGGGTGGTGATTATATGGGTGTGCATATATGTAAAAAAAAAAATTTTTTTTTTTTTTTGAGATGGAGTCTTGCTCTGTCGCCAGGCTGGAGCACAGTGGTGCAGTCTCAGCTCACTGCAACCTCTGCCTCCCGGTTCAAGCGATTCTTCCACCTCAGCCTCCCAAGTAGCTGGGACTACAGGCGCATGCCAAAGGCCCAGCTAATTTTTGTATTTTTAGTAGAGACGGGGTTTCACCATGTTGGCCAGGATGGTCTCGATCTCTTGATCTTGTGATCCACCTGCCTCAGCCTCTGAAAGTGCTGGGATTACAGGTGTGAGCCACCGCACCCGGCCTGAGCCACCGCACCCGGCCTGAGCCACCGCACCCGGCCATGTAAAAAAATTAATTGAAGTATACATGTAAGATCACTGTACTTTTCACCTCTTATTGTATGTATCTTATACCTTGACCAAAAAACAAAGCAAAAAAAGACAAAAGGACATCTTTTTCTTTTTGAGATGGAATCTCACTCTGTTGCCAGACTGGAGTGCGGTGGTGTGATCTCGGCTCACTGCAATCTCTGTCTCCTGGGTTCAAGAAATTCTCATGTCTCAACCTCCCGAGTAGCTGGGATTACGGGCACACACTGCCACACCCAGCTTTTTGTATTTTTAGAAGAGAAGGGATTTCATCATGTTGGCCAGGATAGTCTCTATCTCCTGACCTCCTTGTGATCCACCTACCTAGGCCTCCCAAAGTGCTGGGATTACAGGCGTGAGCTACAGCACCTGGCCAGTAGCTTTTTTGTTGTTTTGTTTGTTTGTTTGTTTTTTGGTTTTGGGTTTTTTTTTTTTTTTGGAGAAAGAATCTTGCTCTGTGACCCAGAATGGAGTGCTGTGGTGCGGTTTTGACTCACTTCAGCCTCTGCCTCTCTGGTTCAAGTGATTCTTGTGCCTCAGCCACCTGAGCAGGTGGAAATACAGGTGTATGCCACCATGCCCAGCTATTTTTAATAGAGATAGGGTTTCACCATGATGCCCAGGCTGGTCTCAAACTCCTGGCCTCAAGTGATTCATCTGCCTTGGCATTTCAAGGTACTAGGATTACAGGCATGAGCCACCACACCCAGCCAAAAGGAAGCTCTTGTAAGCCAGAGTTGGTAAAGTGAAGAGTTCAAATTTTTAATAAAAGTTTGCAGCCTAAAATATAGGGGAAAAAATGTATAAATGGGGCCAGGAGTGGTGGCTCATGCCTGTAATCCCAGCACTTTGGGAGGCGGAGGGGGGCGGATCACCTAAGGTCAGGAGTTTGACACTACCCTGACCAATATGGTGAAACCCTGTCTCTACTAAAAATACAAAAATTAGAGGCAGCTTTTTTTTTTTTTTTTTTTTTTTTGAGACGGGGTTTCGCTCTTGTTACCCAGGCTGGAGTGCAATGGCGCGATCTCGGCTCACCGCAACCTCCACCTCCTGGGTTCAGGCAATTCTCCTGCCTCAGCCTCCTGAGTAGCTGGGATCACAGGCACGCGCCACCATGCCCAGCTAATTTTTTTTTGTATTTTTAGTAGAGGCGGGGTTTCACCATGTTGACCAGGATGGTCTCGATCTCTTGACCTTGTGATCCACCCACCTCGGCCTCCCAAAGTGCTGGGATTACAGGCGTGAGCCACCGCGCCCGGCCGAGGCAGCTTATTAATAAAAACATTATCCTTCCCCTTCCCCTTCCCCTTGGATTCTGTAATGCTTATGGTATTGATCAGTTTTCTTTCCTTTTTTTTTTTTTGAGATGGAGTCTCACTCTGTCATCCAGGCTAGAGTGCTAGAGTACAGTGGTGCAATCTTGGCTCACAGCAACCTCTGCCTCCTGGGCTCAAGCGATTCTCCTGCCTCAGCCTCTCAAGCAGCTAGGACTACAGGCGGGTACCACCATGCCCAGCTAATTGTTTTTTTTGTATTTTTAGTAGAGACGAGGTTTCACCATGTTAGCCAGGCTGGTCTTGAACTCCTGACCTCAAGTGATATGTCCATCTCAGTCTCCCAAAGTGCTGGGATTACAGGCATGAGCTGCCACGCCCAGGCCCCTCTTTCTCCTTCCTTCCTGCTCTGTCCTCCAAGCTGAGGCTGGTCCCAGCCTGACCCAGGTCCTATAAACATATCTCCACAATGGTAACATCATACTGGCTGTGGCTTCCCAACCTTCCTGAGGGGTCAGTCAACAGCAGATGACCACCTCATCCAAACTGTCTTAAGAAGAAAAAATCATGAGTTCCTATGTATTATTTATTTTTTATTTTTTAGAGACAGAGGCTCACTTTGTCACCCAGGCTGGAATGCAGAGGCACAATCATAGCTCACTGCAGCCCCTGACTCCTGGGCTCAAGCAAGCCTCCGGCCTCAGCATCCCAAATAGCTGGAGTTCCCATTTATTAAGCAACATAGGAATGTGTGTGCATATGCAGGTAAGCACTAACTGTTTTACATGCCTGGTTTCTCTAACCCTTACAGCAACAATGGGAGTTGGAGAAATCTTATTTCCTCCTTTTCATACATGAGGACACTGAGGATCCGAGAAGTTAAGAACAACAGGCCAGATGTGGTGGCTCACACCTGTAATCCAAGCACTTTGGGAGGCCAAGGCGGGCAGATCACTTGATGCCAGAAGTTCAAGACCAGCCTGGCCGACATGGTGAAACCTTCTCTCTACTAAAAATACAAAAATTAGCCAGGCATGCTGACACCTACCTGTAATTCCCAGCTACTCAGGAGGCTGAAGCAGGAGAATTGCTTGAACCCTCGAGAGGGAGGTTACGGTGAGCCGAGATTGCGCCACTGCACTCCAGCCTGGGTGACAGAGTGAGACTCTGCCTCAAAAAAAAAAAAAAAAAAGTTAACAGCAATGGCACAAAGCCAGTTGTTGTTTTAGCCAGCACATTTTCATTTAAGTTAACACTTTGTAGTATATTTTAATGTTCTAAGCTCATAGATGAAGAAACTGAGGCTCACAGAAATTCAGCAGCTACCCTGAAATTAATCACACAGTTATTCCTTTGCTCCATTAACTCTCTGTTTACTGATCTTCCACATCCCTGTGGACTGCCTTCACGGAGCCTGTCATTTGCTGCCTCAGAAAGGAGCTGACTGGGTAAATATTTGGGCCTCCCTATTTCCTATAGTACCTAGTGTGTGCCTGGCTGTGGGCTTCCTTGCTTAGTCAGAGCTTGCTAATTTAAACTAATCCCAATGACTGTCAGAGCCTCTCCCCAGCCCCTGCCTCTCAAGGCCCCTTGGGCCCAAAAAGTGTGATGACCTCAGATTGGGCCAAAGGCGATAACCAGAAGCTGCCAGCATTCAGCCTGGAGTGGCAGCCAGAAGGCCCTAGAGCAAGTCTAATTTAATCCCATAATGGAATGTCACTCAGATAAGGCTTTTATCAGCCCTTCCTGGGCTATGGAACAAAAGGATCATCCCAGAGACATGAAGAGATACTTTCTATTGTCCTGGGGTTTTCCAGAGGTCCCAGAAAGCATGACCCCACTGGACAGTCTAGAATAAAGTGAAAGTATCAAAGGGCATTTAACCCAGATTTTCAGGACTAAGGCAACAGAAACAGGAGGAGGAGGCTGGGGATTCCACACATGCAGGCAGAGGGCATCAAACTCTAATAACACGTAAAATAATAACAATAGGCTGGGCACAGTGGCTCATGCCTGTAATCTCAGCACTTTGGAAGGCTGAAGTGGGCAGATCACCTGAGGTCAGGAGTTTGAGACCAGCTTGGCCCACATAGTGAAATCCTGTCTCTACTAAAAATACAAAAGCTAGCTGGGCATGGTGGTGCATACCTGTAATCCCAGCTACTTGGGAGGCTGAGGGCAAGCAAATGGCTTGAACCTGAGAGGTGGAGGTTGCAGTGAGCTGAGACCACGCCATTGTACTCTAGCCTGGGCAACAGAGCAATAATCTGCCTCAAAAGAAAAACATATAGCTGGGCATGGTGGCTCACACCTGCAATCCCAGCACTTTGGGAGGCTGAAGCAGGCAGATCACTTGAGGTTGGGAGTTCGAGACCAACCTGGCCAACTTGGAGAAACCCTGTCTCTGCTAAAAATACAAAAACCCTGCCTCACTTTGGGAGGCTGAGGCAGGAGAATCCCTTGAACCCAAGAGGTGGAGGTTGCAGTGAGCCGAGATCACGCCATTGCACTCCAGTCTGGGCAACAAGAGCAAAACTCCATCTCAATATATATATATATATATATATATATGTATAATAGCAATAATAATGGCTATTATTTATTAGGCACTATGCTAAGCACTTAAATGCAATATCTGACAAAATGCCTGTAGAGCATGTGCCATTTATCAATCTTATTACAGAAGCAGAAATCAGACTCAGATATGTAAGTTACCTGCCCAAGATCACACAATCGCAAAGTGGGAGAGAGGGAATTTATATGTAAACCTGCCTCCTTCTACTGTCCTCCAGCCTTACCATGGTGCTGATTGCTGGTAATTGCTATGGTTCACACACTGCTCAGCTCCTGAATCTTTGTTTGCCAGAACCTCACATGCTTCCTCTCTTCCTGGAAGAATTCCAGGAAGCTTTATGTAACCACAAGCAGCAGCTACCCCATCACCCCAAAAGGGAGGAAATAAAAGATAAAGCAAGGTGACCTGACCAATTAGGAGTAGTGGGGCCATCCACCCCACTCCTCTCAATTCCCAGGGGCAGCCACACCAAAGGCAAAGTACAGTCTGGCCTTCTGCCAATTGCTTTCTCTTTCTCACTCCTCATCCCCCAGCCCCAACCTCTCCACCCTTACTTCTCATTTTTCTCTAGATCAACTTTTCTTTCCAGGCTCTTACCCCACTGGTCTTGTTCATTCTAAGTACTCACTGTTAGCAATAGTTTGGGAATTCACGTCCCTTGCCAGACAGGAACATATACAATGCAATATTAATAGTAATAACAGCTAACACTTACTGAGCACTTACTATGTGCCAACCACATTTCTTTCATCTAGAGCTGGAAAATGCAGGCAGAATGTACAGGAGCTTTTATGTCAATTATAACAAGACTAAGTCAGACAAGAGAAGGAATCTAATATTCCATGACTTTTCTGCATTAGGCTCAGTATCCTCTCAGGAGGCAGAAGAGCGTGGTAACAAAGAACATCGACTCTGGACTCAGGCAGACTAGGATCTCCATTACGAACTAGCTATACATTTATACACAAGCAAATTCTCTGAGTCTCTCCTATGGTTGATTAAAGAAATGATGTGGGAGGATGGCTAGAGCCAGGGGAGGTGAAAGTTGCAGTGAGCTGAGATTGTACCACTGCACTCCAGCCTGGGCAACAGAACCTTGCTAAAAACAAAAACAAAAACAAAAACAAACAAAAATCGAAAAAAAAAATAATAATAATAGTCATTAGTTAAGATTAGGTTCATACTGGAGTAGGGTAGACTGCTAATTCAGTAAAACTGGTATCCCTATTTTAAAAAGGAGTTAAATGGGATACACACACACACACACACACACACACACACACACGCAGGGAGAATGTTATGTGAAGATTAAGACAGAGGTTGTGGTGGTGCTTCTATAAGCCAAGGATTGCCAGCAAACTGTGAGAAGCTAAGGGAGAAGCATGGAACAGATACTCCCTCACAGCCCTCAGAAGAAAACAACCATGCTGCCATCTTGATTTTGGCCTTCTGGCCTCCGGAACTGTGAGACAATACATTTCTGCTGTTTAGTCACCTACTTTGTTGTACTGTCATGACAGCCTTTGCAAACTAATACGTGAAACAAACAAATCTAAAAATGCTGCCCTTCTGGCTCTCCCAGTGATCTTTCACACCCAAGCCCAGATATTCATGTCTAAAAGTGCTTGTGTCCAACCATTTCTTTTTTTTTTTTTTTTTTTTTTTTTGAGACGGAATTTCGTTCTTGTTACCCAGGCTGGAGTGCAATGGCGCGATCTCGGCTCACCGCAACCTCCGCCTCCTGGGTTCAGGCAATTCTCCTGCCTCAGCCTCCTGAGTAGCTGGGATTACAGGCACGCACCACCATGCCCAGCTAATTTTTTGTATTTTTAGTAGAGACGGGGTTTCACCATGTTGACCAGGATGGTCTCGATCTCTCGACCTCGTGATCCACTCGCCTTGGCCTCCCAAAGTGCTGGGATTACAGGCTTGAGCCACCGTGCCCGGCCGTGTCCAACCATTTCTATTATAACAGCTCCCACCAACTATGCCTCCAAGAGCAGGTAGAACAATGTGGAAAGCCCTTGACCGAAAGGTCCCAACAAGCACAGTAGCTTTAAGTCCAATCAACTACAACCATGTAATTAAAAATAATTCCTGCTTATGTCTGAAGAGCTTTAAATAAAGTTTGGAATTATTGAGCTATTTCACCTTAATGTTTCTTGCTCTGTCTCTCAAGCTAGAGTACAGTGGCACAATCTTGGCTCATTGCAACCTCCACTTTCCGAGCTCATGTGATTCTTTCATCCTAGCCTCCTAAGAAGATGGGATCATAGGTGTGCGCCACCACGCCCAGATCATTTTTGTATTTTTAGTAGAGACGAGTTTTTACCATGTTGGCCAGGCTGGTCTTGAACTCCTCACCTCAAGTGATCCTCCCACCTCAGCATCCCAAAGTGCTGGGATTATGGGAGTGAGACACAGCACCTGGTCATTAGTGTTATTTTAATATGGAATAGTAATTGGGATACATTGGTTATTATGGTTCAGGGACTTTGCTAAGCACTTTACCACCACATCCTCCCACTTCAGCCTCCCAAGTAGCTGGGACTACAAGAACATGCCACCATGCCCAGCTAATTTTTCTTTTTATGTTTTGTAGAGACAGGGTTTCACCGTGTTGCCCAGACTGCTCTCAGTCTCCTGGACTCAAGAGATCCTCCCGCCTCAGCCTCCCAAAGTGCTGGGATTACAGGCATGAGCCACTGTGTCTGGCCCCTCTTAACTAATTACATCTCCAATGACTATTTCCAAACAAGAGCACATTCTGAAGCACTGGGTATTAGTACTTCCACATGTGAATTTATTCGGGGGACATAATTCAATCGATAATACTTCAGGACTTCTTGACTAAGCTCATAATATTAAACTTCAAAAAAATTTAGAATTCAGGCCAGTTGTGGTGGTTCATGCCTATAATCTCAGCACTGTGAGAGGCCAATGCAGGCAGATCAGTTAAGTTCAGAAGTTTAAGACCAGCCTGGTCAACATGGTGAAACCCCATCTCTACTAAAAAAATACAAAAAAAAAAAAAAAGGCTAGGCCCAATGGTTCACACCTATAATCCCAGCACTTTGGGAGGCCGAGGTGGGCAGATCATTTGAGGTCAGGAGTTCGAGACCAACCTGGCCAACATGGTGAAACCTTGTCTCTACTAAAAAACTATATACAAAAATTAGCCAGGTGTGGTGGCATGGGCCTGTAGTCTCAGCTACTCAGGAGGCTGAGGCAGGAGAATCACTTGAACCAGGGAGGCAGAGGTTGCAGTGAGCAGAGATCACACCACTGCACTCCAGCGTGGGTAACAAAAGCGAAATTCTGTCTCAAAAACAAACAAAACTAGCCAGACATCATGGCAGGTGCCTGTAATCCCAGCTACTTGGGAGGCTGAAGTGGGAGGATTGCTTGAGCCTGGCAGGGAGACAGAGCCTGCAGTGAGCCAAGATTGCTCCACCGTACTTCAGCCTGGGCGACAGAGCAACATTCAGTCAAAAAAAAAAAAAAAAAAAAAAAAAGAAATTAGAATTTGAAGATGTTTCTTCCTGTGGTCCTGTTGAGTTTCTATGTCCATGAACCCCTCTACTCCATCCTTTTCAAAAATCAACATTTTACTTTTCAACGCCTTCTGGATTATTTATTTATTTATTTATTTTAAGAGATGGGATCTTACTCTGCTGCCCAAGCTGGAGTCCACTGGTGTAATTATAGTTCACTGCAATCTTGAATGCACCCACTGCCATGCCTGGCTAGTTTTTGTATTTTTAGTAGAGACAGGGTTTCATCATGTGGGCCAGGCTGGTTTTGAACTCCTGACTTTAGGTGATCTGCCCGCCTTGGCCTTCCAAAGTTCTAGGATTACAGGCATGAGCCACCATGCCCAGCTAAGTTTTGTATTTTTAGTAGAGACAGGGTTTCACCACGTTGGCCAGGTTGGTCTTGAACCCTGACCTCAAGTGATCCACCTGCCTTGGTCTCCCAAAGTGCTGGGATTACAGGTGTGAACTACCACTACCGGCCCACAGTTTTTGTTTGTTTGTTTGTTTTTTTGAGATAGAGTCTTACCCTCCTTTTCTTGGCGGGGACTGGGCTTGCGGTCCCGCTGCCCGTAACGTACAAAGGAAGAGGGAAAGGGCTCTGGCTCCCTCGGTGTCATGTCTTTGGTGCCGGTGACTTTCCATCTGCTGGTTCTATCCTCAAGCACCGAAACACCGGGCATTAAAAAAAAAAAAGAAAAGAAAAAGAGAGACAGAGTCTTGCTTTGTCGTCAGGCTGGAGTGCAATGGCGAAATCTCGGCTCATTGCAATCTTCGCCTTCTGGGTTCAAGTGGTTCTTCTGCCTCAGCTTCCCGAATAGCTGGGACCACAGGCACGTGCCACCATGCCCAGCTAATTTTTGTATTTTTATTAGAGACGGGGTTTCACCATGTTGGCCACGATGGTCTCGATCTCTTGACCTCATGATCCTTCCACCTCGGCCTACCAAAGTGCTGGGATTACAGGCGTGAGCCACTACTTACTTGGCCAACAATTTTAATAATGACTACTATTTCTTAAACTCTCACTCTAGTGTCTAATTTAATCTTCACAACAACTTTTCCAAAGAGGTACTATTATTCCTGCCTTATAGATGACAAACCTGAGGCTCAGAAAGATGAGGTAAGAAGTAGTCAGGTCAGCAGTGAGCTGGGATTGGAACCTGGGTCTGTTTGCTCCAAATCCTGTGCTATTAAGCTTTAGGGGTAGGAGGCTTATACTACTGTGGTAAAGAGCTGCCAAACTAGTTTAAAACCATAACATCAAATATATTTGTATGGTCTACAAACTTTTATAAACTGCACTGACGTCAATGACTCATATGCGCTCACAGCAAATTGCAGCAGTCAGTGTAGGCTCAAATGAAGAACCTTATCCCAGGGAACAGGTGAGACTCCCAGCCCCAGGATCTAGGCTGTGGTAGCTAAAGACCTAATCTGTTATGTGCAGTTGTTCAGTCATCAAGGACAGTTTCTTTTTTCTTTCTTTCTTTTTTTTTGAGATGGAATTTCACTCTTATTGCCCAGGCTGGAGTGCAAGGGCACGATCTCTCTTGGCAAGGACAGTTTCTTGACCTCCACAGATTCTCTAGTCTCCAGGTTCTCCCAAGTCATTGGGGATTGTGTGAGTTGAGCTCCTATCCCCAACTCCTACACCTTTGCACCATCTCCCAGCAAACTTTGGCCTCTGTAACCTCTTTTCAGGTAATAGGATATGGTACCCCCCAAGTTCAGAAAGGAAAGCACAACAAGGATTTCTGGTTCAAGGAGAAAACTACCTCCTTTACATTTGGCTTATTTTCCATTAAGACGCAAATCAATCAGGAGAAAATTGCCCTCAGGACTGTTAAGCACACATCTTTGCTCAAATCAGGTCCTGAATGCATGTGTCAAAAGCACCTCACACTCCCGTTCATTGCCAGCCAAGTCTCTGGGGGCAGTCCAGTTGATTTGGAAGCATTCAGTCAGATCTAACATTCATTGCACATATCTTCTGTGTATTGTAGCTGCCAAGCTGGCCATCTGATTACTTCACATTCACTGGTCCAATGGGCAAGGTGAATCTACAGTGCAATAAGGAGAATACTCAGAAATGAAAGGCAGAGCTGCCATCCTCCACACTCCAGGATTCCCAAGCTGAAAAGACTGAAGGCACTAAAACTTCCCCAGGTTTTAAAGGAATCGGGGAAGGAACTGTCAGTGAACTGTCACGCAGGTGTTTAGCATAGATTAGCTTATTTTGTCTTCACAGTATCCCTACCAGGTAGATGCTATGATTACCTACATTTACAGGTATAAACAATATTTCAGCTATGGAAAGTAGAATTTTAAAACATAATAAATTATAAATAGGTTTTATAGGTGAGCCATTATCTTTAAAATGAATTTCTCCTACGGAAGCTACCTAGGAAGAGCTTTCTGGGCAGTGTGGTTCAGTGGTTATCATTTTTTAACTGCTTTGCCCTACTGTCATCTGCAGTAAACTTTAAGTATGAAAAACTTCAAGCATGTAAATTTTGTGGTCAGACAGATTTGGATACAAATAATGGCTCTTCCGGTAATCAGGAAAATGAACTCACTGAGTATTTCAAACAGTGAGAAGTTAATACTGTGGCTATAAGTTAATGGAAGAAGTGAGAAGACAAACAGGGGAAACTGGGGCAACCCAGAGATTAGCAAGAGCAGGAAACCACTACCATCCCTAGCATGGGGGCCAGAAGGAGACAGAGCCTGAAACTGACAAGGTTGTGGCTATCCTAGCTTCTTCTGTCCTCCCACCCTCAATCTTGTGCCTGTGGCTCCTATTGTCCAAACCCAGCCAAAGCCAGCGGACAAGAGAGCCTGGGAGAAGCAGCCTGCCTGGGGATGGGATGGGGATGGAGTGTAGGGGTAGCCTACCTGTGACACAGAGTATTAGAAGGAGAACAACGGATATGAGGGCAAACAGACAAATGATGAGCCCAGCTCTTGCTAGTTTCAAGTTCCTCCTTTATAACATTATTTCTTTTTTCTTTCTTTTCTTTTCTTTTTTCTTTTTTTTTTTTTTTGAGACAGAGTTTCGCTCTTGTTACCCAGGCTGGAGTGCAATGGCGAAATCTCGGCTCACTGCAACCTCTGCCTCCTGGGTTCAAGCAATTCTCCTGCCTCAGCCTCCTGAGTAGCTGGAACTACAGGCGTGCGCCACCATGCCCAGCTAATTTTTGTATTTTTAGTAGAGATGGGGTTTCACCATGTTGACCAGGATGGTCTCAATCTCTTGACCTCGTGATCCACCCGCCTCGGCCTCCCAAAGTGCTGGGATTACAGGCGTGAGCCACCGCGCCCGGCTTTTTTTTTTTTTTTTTTTTTTTTTTTTTTTTTTTTTTTTTTTTTAGATGAATTCTTGCTCTAGTGCCCAGGCTGGAGGGCAATGGCACAGTCTTGGCTCACTATAACCTCTGCTTCAGGTTCAAGTGATTCTTCCGCCTCAGCCTCCCAAGTAGCTGGGATTACAGGCATGCGCCACCACACCCAGCTAATTTTTGTATTTTTTTTCTTTATTGATTGTCAATCATCCTTCAAAATATTTTTTGTATTTTTAGAAGAGACGGGGTTTCGCCATGTTGGCCAGGCTGGTCTTGAACTCTTGACCTCAGGTGATCCGCCCGCCTCAGCCTCCCAACGTGCTAGGATTACAGGTGTGAGCCACCGCACCCAGCTTATAACATGATTTCTATCTCACAGGGTTGTTGTGAGAATTAAATGAGCAAATGTAAGTAAAATGTTAGCACAGTTCCTGGCACTTAGTATGGAGGCAGCTACAAACTACATTTCTCCTAGAAGGGAAAACCAAGGTTCAGACAGATTAATTTACTCAAGGAAAAAGCCTGGGGAGCTGGGAGATCAGTATGATCTTGGGTAAGTCATTTCTCTGAGCCTCAGTTTCCTCACCCTACCAACTCCCTGGGCTGCTAAGCGGATTCATTCCTTGGGCAGATATGTACTGAGCACTTGCATCTTCCAGGCACTTTGGGTGCAGCTACACAAGGCAGACCCATTAAGTCCCGCTCTCCTGGAGTTTACAGTCTGGTCGGGAGAAAGATAGTGTACAGAACCACCTGCTTCTGCTTCTGCTTCTGCTTCTGCTTCTTCTGCTTCCTTCTTTCTTCTTCTTCTTCTTCTTCTTCTTCTTCTTCTTCTTCTTCTTCTTCTTCTTCTGCTGCTGCTGCTGCTGCTGCTGCTGCTGCTGCTGCTGCTGCTGCTGCTGCTGCTTCTGCTTCTGCTTCTGTTTCTTCTGCTTCTGCTTCTTCTTCTGCTTCTGCTTCTGCTTCTGCTTCTTCTGCTTCTGCTGCTGCTGCTTCTGCTTCCTTCTTTCTTTCTTCTTCTCCTCCTCCTCCTCCTCCCCTCCTCCTCCTCGTCCTCCCCTCCTCCTCCTCGTCCTCCCCCTCCCCCTCCCCCTCCTCCTCCTCCTCCTCCCTCTTCTTCTTCTGCCTCTTCTTCCTCTTCTTCATTTCATTTACTTTTGCATTTAGTTTGGGACAAAACTTTCTATAGATCACTATATAGTCCCGCTGTGATAAATGTCACGAAGTGCTGTGAGGGTGGGTGATATGATGGTCTGGCCTGGTCTAGGGAGGTCACGGCAGCTTCCCTGTGACTCGCCTGAACCTGCGGCATGAGCTAGCTGAGCGTGTTGAGGAGCCTGGGCTGAGGGCGCTGGAACAGCACCAGGGGCTCTTTGGAATGTTTAAACATTAACCCAGCCATCGCCATCGCGCCCCTGGCCTCCCCTGAGCCAGGCCGCGACACTCGCCTGCCTCCGAGGGCCTCCAGCAGTGAAGACGGGACCGCGCCCCGCCAGGACTCCGGGGCTACCCAGGAAGGGGTGCCCGTCCGGCCCGGCCTCCCGCCTCCGGCCCAGCTCTGACGCTCTGCCCGACCCGAGCCCAGAGTAGCAGCTGATGATCTGCTAATGCGTACGGAGTTTTCGTGGAGTTCGACCCTCGGCCCGCGACCCGCGCGGAGTTCGCGGTGGCGCTGGCCGAGCCTCTTAATTCCCTTTGTATCGATCCCAGCGTTAATGACATAACCTTCTCCCCTAATTAACTGACAACTGCATTAGGCGGCGCGCCTCCTCCGCACACCGCCCGCAGCTTCCCCCACGCGGTTCCACCCGCGCCGGTGTGGGGCTGGGGCGCAGCCCGGATTCAACCCAGGGTTCCACTGCCGTGGTGGAGACGAGGGGATATTGTTTCAGGATTGGGATGCCCCTGCCATCCACATCAGCTCAATAAACATCTGCCATTATTTATATATTGCTGCTGTTTATCTCTTTGCCACTTAACATACTGTAGCTTACTGTTTCACTAGGACCCAAGAGGCAGAGAGTGGAAATTGGGGCTTGGAGAGGTGAAGGTACATAGGCAATAGCCACGGATGTGCAGCAGGCTACCGGGAGAGGCAGGATTCCCAACCTCCTAAGTAGCCTTGGACTCCCAAGTTTGCACTGTTAAGCCCTAGGCTATCCTCCAACGTGTAATTTAGACCCTACTAAAGGTGTTATATGTGAAGTGCTTAGCAGAGTATGTGGCAGATAACGAGCACTCAGTAAATTTCAGTATGTCAGGCTAATTTATGGAAATACTAATTTGTGTTTATTCTCCTTTGCCTTCCCTTTCCTGGATGGCCAGTTCAGTCAAATGGCCAGGTTTTCCAATTCCTTGGGCAGCAGAAAAAGTAGAGGTAGTGGGCTTGATCTCTTGCTAATTCAAACACAGGGGTCCCAAATGTTGTGTAATTTAAAGGATCATTTATCTCACACACATGCACATACACACATACATGCTATATGCTGGAACCAGAGCAGGGCTTAACTTCGATTTCATTTGTAAAATACAAACACTTGGCTGGTCGGTGGCTTACACCTGTAATCCCAGCACTTTGGGAGGCTGAAGCTGGTGGATCACCTGAGGCCAGGAATTTGAGACCAGCCTGGCCCAAATGGCGAAACTCCATCTCTGCTAAAAATACAAAAATTAACTGAGCCTGGTGGCACGTGCCTGTAATCCCAGCTATTTGGGAGGGGGAGCCACTAGAATCACTTGAACCTGGGAAGCGGAGGTTGCAGTAAGCCGAGATAGCGCCATGGCACTCCACCTTGGTCAACTGAGTGAGACTCTGTCTCAATAAATAAATAAATAAAATAGATGAAATAGCAATTCAAGCGCCCTGCCACTATTCATTAAGTTGAGTTGTCATTTGAAGGTGAAGAAACTGAGGCTCAGAGAGGTTCATGGAATTGTTCCCACATGGTACTAAGACTTTAGGACAGGAAACTCTTTCCATGATTCACCCACCACCTCTATTTTTTCTCTTTACTTGCTGGGAGTTACCTTCCTACCCAAGTTGCTGAGCTTGCGTACTGTCTATTTCCTTCCGGGGAAATCCGGATTTGACAAGTCCCGAACACCCAGCACTGAAGGAAATATTAGATCAATATACCCGCCAGCCAGCCATTTCCTCTTCCTCTCTGACAAACCTATGAGGCACCACTTTTTAGCAAAAAGGCCCGTCATTTTTTGACTGAAGGTCAGCAAGATTAAGCAACTTGCCTGAATTCACCCAGCTGGTGGTTTTGCTGAGACTCAAACCCAGATTAAGTGGGATCTACTTTCCACTGTATCCTTTAGACCACAATCTGCTTTCTTTGACCAGCTAGGGGGCTGCATTCCCTTAGACAGTCTTGACATGTAATTCCTGAGGAATCGAGTGTATGGTTTTTGGTTTGGAAGTTCATTTCTGGGCTCCTTCACCACAGATCTCCTTCTCTTCCCCTATAATGGGGAGCCAGCCGGAGTCAGAAGGTCTCTTTCAGAAGACACAAGGAGGCTTTGTGATGATGGCTGTTAGAAGGGCACAGGCAAAATCTCCCTGGGGCAAAGTTGGGAAATGAGGCAAGTCTCCTAAGTGCCAGGCTCACCCTGTTATTGGGGGTGGTGATGAGATCACCTCCTCTCTGACCTCCCACTATCTGATATGCTTATCCTTTGGGCCTCCCTCCCACGCTTTCTGGGAAACATATTGCCCATCTCTTCCTATTGAGAGCTTCTCTTCATCCTTTGATGCCCTACTCAAATATTTCCTCCTCCATGAAGCCTAAGTGATCCCCCCTTGCTGAATTACTTGGCCCCTTCTCAGGAGTCTCAGAGCCACTGGATCACATATGCACTTCATTGTAGGCACAGAACCTGCTTCAAATCCACTTGCCAATTACTAGCGCTGTGAGCTTGATCAAGATTTAACCTCTAAACATCTGTTTCTCCAACTAAAATGCAAACAATAGTGCCTGCCTTCACAGGGCTGTGAAGAAGTTTAATTTGGATTATGTATGTGAGTAAAGAAAAAATGTTATCTCTATATATTCATGGCCTTAATTTCTCCTCTCAGGGAGCTTGGAGGGGAAGAAAGGGTTGTGATGAGGGGTTGCTTTGTGTATACAATACAGAGAGGCAGATGGAAAAATAATTTATTTATTTATTTAGAAACAGAGTTGCTGTGTTGCCCAGGCTGAGGTACGGCTGCTCCATCATGGCTCACTGCAGTCTCGAATGCTTAAGCTCAGGCAATCCTCCCACCTAGCCTTCTAATTAGTTAGGAATACTTAGCACCATGCCTGGCTAATTTTTAAAATTTTCTATAGAGACGGGGTCTTACTATGTTGCCTGGACTGGTGTCAAACTCCCGGCCTCAAGCAATCTTTAGGCCTTGGGAAAAGAGGATTTTAGGTTTTGCTGTGTATATTTTTCAAAAGATTGTGCAATCATTATTCAAATATTTTTTTCAAATATTATGGATGCCATTGATACCGTGTGGAGACAAGACCATGAAGAGGCTCAGCTTTTATTTTAATTTTTTGAGATGGCGTCTCACTCTGTCACCTAGACTAGAGTCTAGTAGCATGATCAGGGCACACTGCAGCCTCTACCTCCCTGACTCAAGCAATCCTCCTACTTTAACCTCTCAAGTAGCTAGGTATCTGAGACCACAGGCACAACCACTATGTGCAGTTAATTTTTATATTTTTTGTAGAGACAAGGTCTCACTATGTTGCCCAGGCTGGAAGGCTCATCTTTTAAAAGGATATGCATGGGCCCGGCATGGTGGCTCATGCCTGTAATCCCAGCACTTTGGGAGGCCAAGGTGGGCGGATCATGAGGTCAAGAGATCGAGACAATCCTGGCCAACATGGTGAAACCCCATCTCTACCAAAAAAAAAATATATATATGAAAATTAGCTGGGCATGGTGGCACAGGCCTGTAGTCCCAGCTACTTAGGAGACTAAGGCAGAAGAATTGCTTCAACCCGGGAGGCGGAGGTTGCAGTGAGCCAAGATCATGCCACTGCACTCCAGTCTGGCACCTGGCGACAGAGTAAGACTCTGTCTCAAAAAAAAAAAAAAAAAAAAAAAAGGATATGCATGTAAAGCTCTCAGCACAGTGTTTCATAGCTACCAAATACTCAAATAATGATGTCTCTATTATTTGTTTATCCATCTATACCATAAAACTTGTCTTCATCTCTGTGCCAACCTACCTTCTGCCCTACTCAGCCAACAGTACATACTCGGTAGGAAGAAACCAAAAGCCAACCAAAGTCTGGGAGGACCAGGCCCTTGAAACAAATGCCCTAACACTTCAGCTGACGATAGCCACTGGGAGCAGGGTCAGCACCAGGGAGGGGATATTTGCAGGCATTCTTCCGTGGGGGATGGGCTCTCACATCCTGCTTGTCACTGTTCCCGGCCCAAACACAGGCTCTCTTCATCCTCTCACCCACACATACTGACCTCTGCCCTAGGATGTCACTAAAGGGTGAAGGAGCCATGACTGGCCAGGGATACCAAACATGCCAAGCCAGAATTCTGCACACAGTTCCCTGGGACTTCTGCCTATTCCACAGGGCCTGGCTTGCACACCAGCAGCCCTGTAGTTGGGTGTGTCCTTAAAGGTTAACCCTCCTCCAGGACAGCAGGGTGGGAGATGAGTGACAGGAAGACGTGGGAGTACCCCCTGCCACTCACAGAACTCCAGTCACAGCCGACTACTTATTCTCCCTGCAACACTATCCTTTCCAGTCTCTGCATTTGCTCATTCTGATCTCTGAGGTGCCCTCCCCGCATTTCTGCCTAATAAACTCTACTCATTCTTCAAGGCCTAATCCAAATAACTTCTCTTCCAGGAAGCCATTCCTGCAGTTTGAAAGAGCTCCCTCTGACCCCACAGCCCTTATCCTGGCCTCTGTTTTTATTTAGGATATGGGGTCTCACCAAACACTGGACAAATGCAACATGGATCAGAGATTGTGTGGGGGAGTCAGGGAGATTGAGGTTTCATTCCTGGACGAGACACCTCACTAAGCCTCATTGTAAAACTGGGAAAATAAAATAGGATAGTTATGAAAATTAAATGAGAGAATGCTCATTAAGCCATTAGCATGGTGCCTTGTACACATTAAGCTCTCATGTTAGCTATTATTATTATTGTCTCTGTCTCTCTTCCACCTCCACACCCGCCCACAGCATCTCAGATAAGGCCTTGACTAGCTCAATATCTGAAGGTGGAATTTTATTAATCAAGTCTCTCAGGTTCTAGATATGAGAAGGCTTTCTCCAGAAAGAAGTGGAGATGCTAAAAAGAGGCTGAATTTTCTAAGAACAAGAGATCCCAGCTGGGTGTGGTGGCTTACACCTGTAATCGCAGCACTTCGGGAGGCTGAGGCAGGTGGATTTGCATAAGCCCAGGAGTTCAAGACCAGCCTGGGCAACATGGCAAAACCTCATCTCTACTAAAAATACAATTAGCCAGGCATGGTGGTGCACACCTGTAATCCCAGCTACATGGGAGGCTAAAGCATGAGAATCACTTGAACTCAGGAGACAGAGGTTACAGTGAGCTGAGATTGTGCCACTGCACTCCAGCCTGGGCCACAGAGAGAGACTCAGTTTCAAAAAGAACAAGAGATCCCAAGAGAGAAATGTGCCTTGACTGCCAGTCAGATGGGCTCTAAAGGGGAAGCTGGAGGGTTATCTGCCAAAGAAATGGTAATATGTTTGTTGAGGAAGGAAAAAACTTTTCTTCTACCTTCTTATTTTCAGTACCTGGAGGCCTGTGAATCAAACTTACAAAAGACAGATTCACAGGAAAAAAGGGAACACACTTTTTATTAATTACTTATATGCATGGGAGCTCAGAGAAAAGAAGTTAAATTCAAAGAAGCAGTTAGACCTAGGGGCTTATATGCCCTTTTAGCTAAAGAGAGATGATTTGGGCTCCAAGGGACAGTGAAGTGTCAGGAAGTCACTAGGAAATATATGGAGGAACAAATGGAAGATAAGCGGTATTTTAGTAAGGTCTGTTTATTCAAACTCATCTTGGTGTCAATTTCCCTGTTATTTATTTATTTACTTATTTTGAGATGGAGCCTTGCTATATCACTCAGGCTGGAGTGCAGTGACGTGATCTCGGCTCACTGCAACCTCTGTCTCCCAGGTTCAAGCGATTCTCCTGCCTCAGCCTCCTGAGTAGTTGGGACTACAGGCATGAGCCACCATACCCGGGTAATTTTTGTATTTTTAGTAGAGACGGGTTTTCACCATGTTGACCAGGCAGGTCTCAAACTCCTGACCTCAGGTGATCCCACCATGGCCTCCCAGAGTGCTGGGATTACCGGCATGAGCCACCACGTCTGGCTGAATTTCCATTTTTGGTGATAAGAGTCACTTTTCTTACTCTGGTATAGGGAGAATGCCTTTTTCAAAGGAAAATTTATGCCCTGCTTTCAGGCAGATAAGAGATCTCTTCCTGCTCCTGTTGAATCTCAATTGCTTTCAGCTCACAATGTTTCCTATGCCAAAATGACATATTTTGCGGTAGCATATTCTGATCTTCTTGACTTGCCTTACTCTTTGACTGCCAGGATCAGAAATCTAGCAGGCCCCGCAGTAGCAACAAGGTCTTTTCCATAGCCATAAAGAACCTCCACTCAGCTCTAGCTCCCAGGGTGGTTCTCAGACCCAGAGAAGTCATGGCACGTCACCCAGGTTCGGTTCCTACATTCTACCCCTCAGGTTATCCAAGAAGGAAACACAGAGAAGACACTCCCAGGCCTGGGAGGAAGCCACTGAAGCAGCAAAGCCAGAGCTCTGGTGATTGTTAAGATCCACCTCAATTCCCTAACAAGAGTCCATGTTTCGGGGCGTGCTGTGGAGCGGCACTGCCTCCTCTGAGAGCTGCCCTCCACTGATAAGTCTGGGATCAGGATCCCGTAATTACTTTAGTAATAAGTGTCGCTAGGCTTTCTTTACCCAGCTAATAGGCCTGGGATGGGACCTTGGCCCAGAAAAGCCAATCTAGAACCTGAGCCCAGATAATCTGATTTCCTCTCTCTGTGAATTTGGAATTGGCATGGAGATGAGAGCTCAGGTAGCTGCAGCCACTGGACCTGGCCATGCAGAGGAAGTAGGTCTGCAGAGAGAAGGTAGTAGATGGTTCAAGATGTCTAGGACTTCAAGAGATGGTTCCCAACTCACCATTTCCATTTTCCTCAAAGCCTGGCTGAACTTCTTGGAATTGAGTTACATGATACTCCCCTTTTACTAAGTAATTTCAATGTTGCTGTTCCTGGCAGTCAAAAGGCCATTGACTAAGATGCCAACTTTCTCTGCCTTCATGACTTGTACAAGGTCCCTCAGGGCTTATGCAATAGACCCAGAGCTGTATAGCTTCTAGCCTGGAGTTCAGACCTTGAATAGCAAGTCTCCCAGGGTCAGTCTTACCCAAATTTGAGCCCACAATTGGAAAGGAAATTAGCCCCATCACCTCACCACTGTTCCAGGGCAGAGAACAGAATACATGGTACCTACAGGTCCCCTTTCAGATGTATGTAATAACGATAGCTGCTACTTATTGAGTGTCCATCCTGTATCAGGCACTGTGCTGAGTGTCCTAATTTCCAGTCTTCAAAACAACCTGGCTGGGCAAGGTGGCTCATGCTGGTAATCCCAGCACTTTAGGAGGCTGAGGTGGGTGAATCACCTGAGGTCAGGAGTTCAAGACCAGTCTGGCCAACATGGTGAAACCCTGTCCCTACTAAAAATACAAAAAAATATCAACCAGACATTGTGGCATATTCTCGTAATCCCAGCTATTTGGGAGGCTGAGGCAGGAGAATCACTTGAACCTGTGAGGTGATGTTGCAGTGAGCCGAGATCATGCCACTGCACTTCAGCCTGGGCAACAAAGTGAGACCCTGTCTCCCCCCCAAAAAAGAAGGCCAGGTGCAGTGGCTTACACCTGTAATCCCAGCACTTTAGGAGGCCAAGGCAGGTGGATCATGAGGTCAGGAGTTCAAGACCAGCCTGGCCAATATGGTAAAACCCATCCCTACTAAAAATACAAAAATTACCTGGGCATGGTGGTGCATACCTGAAGTCCCAGCTGCTTGGGAGGCTGAGGCAGGAGAATTGCTGGAACCCAGGAGGCAGAGGTTGCGGTGAGCCAAAATCATGCCACTGCACTCCAGCCTGGGTGACAGAGTGAGACTACGTCTCAAAAAAAAAAACAAAAAAAAAACAAAAAACCCAACCTGAGTTAGTTTTAAATATTTTTACTACTATTTAAATTAATTAAATATACATGGAGATCAAAATAAGCATAAATGCCTCATGCTTACAAGCTTTTATAGAAATAGGAAGCCAAAAAATAAATTATTACAATTGATATAAACATTATTTGATATTGCCAATTCGTCTTTTGGCTGAAATTAATTTGCTTTACTAAAAACAAAGCAAAACAAACACTGCAACTTGTTATGTATTCTATTGGCATCCCCACTGTAGATGAGGAAACAGTGGCTTAGAAACGTGAACAACATTGCCCAAGGTCAAACAGTTGAGTGTTATAATCAACCAGGTTAACTGAAGAATCCCAACAGCCCAGTTTAGGGACCAGTTGCCAGTCTAGGCTGCTTCTTCATTAAAATCATGGCTCATGACTGTACAGGGACAGATGGTTTTCTTTTTTTTTTTTTTTTTTTTTTGAGACGGAGTCTAACTCTGTTGCCCAGGCTGGAGTGTAATGGGGTGATCTCAGCTCACTGCAACCTCTGCCTCCCAGCTTCAAGTGATTCTCCTGCCTCAGCCTCTTGAATAGCTGGCATTACAGGCGTCCACAATCATGCCCAGCTAATTTTTGTATTTTCAATAGACAGGGTTTCACCATGGTGACCAGGTTGGTCTCAAACTCCAGACTTTAGCTGATCCACCCGCCTCAGCCTCCCAAAGTGTTGGGATTACAGGTGTGAGCCACCACACCGGCCCAGATATTTATCTCCTGTAAAAATATTCAAGACGTGGAACAGGGCAAGTGCTTGTTAAAAGTTTGTTGAATGAATGAATGAATGAATGGGTGAATTGGGAGACAGCTGATTAGGAGATAGTCTGCTGCATCCCAATCATGGAGAAACCTGTAATTTAGCCCTCTCCATTTACCACTACTGCCAGAAGCCCTAACCACCTTGTTGCCCAGAAGCTAGTCTAATGACATTAACCATCCGAGACAGCCATGACACCATTAAAAGCTTCAGTCCAGCCAATGCACACCAATCCAGGACCTTGGCTCTGGGCCCTGGGCTGGGGGAGTGGTCTAGTTGTTTACCAGAAATTTGGACCTTCTTCAGAGAAAAGCATACATGACCTATTAGTCTAATTCAAGTACTTAGCAAGAAATGACTGTACCATTCACACCCCCAGCCCCAGGTTAATGGAGCCAGGGCAAATAGAGAGACCTTGACTGCTCAGAGATCTTCCTGGGAGGGGAAGAAGGAAGAAGGAAGGCCAACTCAGTATCCCACTGGAGTTTTCAGGGAGGCAGTCTGACTGAGCATTTCCTGGGGCTGGTAGGCCACAGGGATACAAGAATGTATAGAGAGAGACTGATTCCACCCACCACTCTGGCAGCTTTGTGTACATCCTACCCACGGTCACCTCCCTCACTGCCTTAAACTTGGCTCAGAAAAGAATGGGAAGACAACCAAATATCTATCAACACAGAAATGATTAAATAAACTGTGCATGTATCAATATGCATTCATATAAGTTCATGTCATGCAGCTGATAAATAGAATGCTACAGCTCAACTCTACTCATGGGTGCTGAATGATGTCTGTGACTTGCACTTTGCTTTCCAGTGTGTGACCCCACTTATGAACATTACACATACCCATAGATTCTCAAGGTCACAGATATGCAGGGAATGGTCAGGACATTTTAGAGTGGGATTTTAAAGATTTTGCTTTTTTCTTTAGAATTGTCTGTAATGTCCAAATTCTCTAAAAAAAAAATCACATAATTGTTGACTTTTTTGAGTTTTTACTGTGGGCTAGCCACAGTGCTTTTACGTGGATTATCTCACTCCTCACAAGGTGGGTGCCATGGTTTTTCACGTTACAGATATGGATAGTAAGGCCCAGTGAGGTTAAGCCCAAGGTTACATAATAGCTTGTGACTAACAACTAACAAACTCAAACGTTGCTGGAGGATTAAATGAATTAATGCATGTATTTGCATACAGTTGGTGCACAGTAGTACTTGGCACACAGTAGGGACTCCATAAATGAGGATTATCATAATTAGGGCCGAGTGCAGCAGCTCATACCTGCAATCCCAGCACTTTGGGGAGGCCAAGGTGGGTGAATCACCCTGAGGTCAGGAGTTCAAGACCAGCCTGGCCAACATGATGAAACCCTGTCTCCAATAAAAACAAAAAATTAGCCTGCTATGGTGGCATGAGCCTGTAATCCCAGCTACTTGGGAGGCTGAGGCAGGAGAATTGCTTGAACCTAGGAGACAGAGGTTGCAGTGCGCCAAGATGATGCCACTATTCTCCAGCCTGGGTGATACAGTGAGATTCTGTCTCAAAAAAAAAAAAAAAAGGATTATCATAATTATTATATATCACTTGTCACACTGCACTGCTCTTACGGACTGTTGTCTGCTTCCCTGCTCTGGTGTTAAAGGTTTGAAAATAGGATCTGAGAGTCCTTTTACTCCGGAATCTCTTGCACACAAAATAGTGTCTTCAGGGTCAGCACTCATCAGATGCTTATTGAGTGAGTGAATAAATTAATAGACAAATGTCCAGAGCTCTATAAATAGATTCTTCCAACTATTATACTTTGCATGGGTGGGTATGTCCTTATCCCAATAGGATCACAAATTCCCTGAGATCAAGCACAATCCTGGGCCAGGCGCAGTGGCTCACGCCTGTAATCCTAACACTTTGGGAGGCCAAGGTGGGCAGATCATGAGGTCAAGAGTTCGAGACCAGGCCGGGCGCGGTGACTCAAGCCTGTAATCCCAGCACTTTGGGAGGCCGAGGCGGGTGGATCACGAGGTCAAGAGATCGAGACCATCCTGGTCAACATGGTGAAACCCTGTCTCTACTAAAAAATCCCCCAAAAAAATTAGCTGGGCACAGTGGCGCATGCCTGTAATCCCAGCTACTCAGGAGGCTGAGGCAGGAGAATTGCCTGAACCCAGGAGGTGGAGGCTGCAGTGAGCCGAGATCGCGCCATTGCACTTCAGCCTGGGTAACAAGAGCGAAACTCCGTCTCAAAAAAAAAAAAAAAAAAAAAAAAAAGAGTTCGAGACCAGCCTGACCAACATGGTGAAACCCCATCTCTACTAAAAATAAAAAAATCGGGCCAGGCGCAGTGGCTCATGCCTGTAATTCCAGCACTTTGGGAGGCCCAGGTGGCCAGATCACGAGTTCAGGAGTTCAAGACCAGCCTGACCAACATGGTGAAACCTTGTCTCTATTTTTTTTTCCATTAAAAAAAAAATACTTCTGCAAAGGTAGATGGGAGCAAAAAGAAAAAAAAATACAAAAGTTAGCTGAGCATGGTGGTGCATGCCTGTAATCCCAGCTACTTGGGAGGCTGAGGCAGGAGAATCGCTTAAACCCAGGAGGCAGAGGTTGTAGTGAGCCGAGATTGCACCACTGCACTCCAGCCTGAGCGACAAAGCAAGACTCCATCTCAAAAAAAAAAAAAAAAAAAAAAAAAGAATAACCTCTGCACCAGGTGTGGTAGTTTATGCCTGTAATCAAAGCACTTTGGGAGGCTGAGGCAGGCAGATTACCTGAAGTCAGGAGTTCAAGACCAGCCTGGCCAACATGGTGAAACTGAAACCCTGTCTTCACTAAAAAATGCAAAAACTAGCCAGGCATGGTGGTAGGCACCTATAACCCTGTCTCTACTAAAAATATACAAATTAGCCAGGTTTGGTGGTGTATGCCTGTAATCCCAGCTACTCAGGAGGCTGAGGCAGGAGAATTGCTTGAACCCAGAAGGCAGAGGTTGCAGTGAGCTGAGATTGCACCACTGAACTACAGACTGGGCAACAGATCGAGACTCCATCTCAAAAAAAAAAAAAAGAACCAATCTCTCTTTTCCTCTGGCCCCCATCATGATCTGGAGCAGCCCAATAACCCAAGTCTATGTTCAGTAAATGGTGTGGTTGACTAAAGGTCACCATCTGAGCTGCTATGGCAGATCCCAGGCAATATATGACAAATGGCTGGAGCTGGGACAAATCCTAGGTCCATGGTCTCACATAAGCTACTTTTTCTTCCAACTCCATGTCAAGAACACAGAGAGGCTAAGAGACATGCCTGAAGTCATATAGCTGTTGGTGGTAGCGTTGCTGTATCTCCTCATCACCTGGCCTATGCTTTTTGTCTGTAACACCCTAGTTCTATAGAAATTCAAAATTTGAGAAAATGGAAAAAGAGCAAAGTCTGAAGTCAAAGGTTTAATCATTATTCAAAAGGCCAGAGGGACTTTAGGACAATAACAGGAATAAAGCAAGGCCCATAGGCTCCAGCTCCTGATGCCCAGATGTTCTGCAGGATCTGGGGACACAGCAGTGCAGGCAGCAGGTTCCCATCCTCTACTCGGAGGAGGAGACAAAGGGGCAGAAGTCTTGCTCCAGCCTTTCTCACAGTGGAGAATGCCTTTCTAGGCTGCCTCAGAACACTCAGTCCTGCCTACCCTAACCCTAACCTGGAATGCCATAGAGAATGGCTAACTTATTAGATTCCTGGTAGTCAAGAGGAAGGGCTCAGAAAGGGACTTGGTGGAGCTGGTCACCACCAGAAGATTGGCTACATTGTGGTCACCAAGGAAGGGCAGCATGAATCAGAAGTGGAGATGGGTGGAGGGAATGAGGACCAGGCCAGTAAGGATCTGGGGGTCATGACCCGTAGCTTCTCCTGTGTCCTCGTCTGTGCACTATACCTCCTTCTTGCTGCTGTCCTTTCCTCACCCCTGTGGGCTGCAAGTCCATCTGGGTGTGGTGGAGGAGAAGAAGGCCCTGGGGATGTCCAGCTACCATAAGCTCAGGAGCAGAATCAAGGGAAGCATGCAGGAGAAAAGAGAGGGCATCCAGGACTGTGGCCTCAGAGCAGGGTTTTTATTCTGTGGAAGAAATGGAATGGAATTAGCTCAGGGGATCTTATTTAGCCCCTTCACTTCCATCTGCCTCAGTCGAGAGGTACACCCCATCTCCTGAGGTACCTGTAAGAGGTCTCTAGCATTCATGGCAACGAGGAAATCAGCCTCCTACCCCCATCCCTTTGTCTGTCTGGTTTGGGTTTTCCCCAGTTGGCCCAGTAAAGGTCTGAGGGGTGTGGCTGGGTGCAGTGGCTCATGCCTCTAATCCCAGCACTTTGGGAGGCCAAGAAGGGTGGATCACGAGGTCAGGAGATCGAGACCATTTGGTCACGGTGAAACCCCATCTCTACTGAAATACAAAAAATTAGCCAGGTGTACTGGCATGCACTTGTAGTCCCAGCTACTCGGGAGGCTGAGGCAGGGGAATTGCCTGAACCTGGAAGACAGAGGTTGCAGTGAGCAGAGATCTCACCACCGCACTCCAGCCTGACAACAGAGCAAGACTCCATCTCAAAAAAAAAAAAAAAAAAAAAAGGGCCAGGCGCGGTGGCTCAAGCCTGTAATCCCAGCACTTTGGGAGGCTGAGGCGGGTGGATCATGAGGTCAAGAGATCGAGACCATCCTGGTGGTCAACATGGAAACCCCGTCTCTACTAAAAATACAAAACATTAGCTGGGCATGGTGGTGCATGCCTGTAATCCCAGCTTCTAAGGAGGCTGAGGCAGAAGAATTGCCTGAACCCAGGAGGCAGAGGTTGCGGTGAGCCGAGATTGCGCCATTGCACTCCAGCCTGGGTAACAAGAGCGAAACTCCATCTCAAAAAAAAAAAAAAAGGTCTGAGGGGTGTAACAGAGGAGGCCCTACCTGGTGTGCCACCACAGCAAAGGTAGAGTCTGTCCAGTCCTGGGAGAAGAGTTGGCTGTGAAAACGCATCTTAGCTGCAATGGCCTCCGCTGAAGAGAGAAGAGAAGGCTCATTGAAAGGGCATGGGAGCAGGAGATTTCTCAGGCTCCCAAGGAAGCAAAGGGAATGCCACAGGGACCCTGGCCTATAGGGGAGAAAGTAGGAGGGAGGTGGAAGTGGGATACTCTCTCATTCTGCTTGCTTGTTTCTTGATCTGAGATGTTCCTGGGTTCCAGACAGGCTGAACAGGCAGCATTGGGGGTTTCTCAGGGAGTGGGAGACAGAAGAAAGGCCCAGGCTACAGGGATGAATGCCTGTGCTGGGAGCTGCTCTGTCTGGTGGAGATGGATGGAACCAGCCTGGGCCACAGAGTTGACCCTTTTTCTTCCCTTGAGTCCAGCTGACTCAACCCTGGGGCCTGAGAGCAAGTTCAGCATACTCACTGAGGCAGGGGTTGTGGGAGAAGAACCCTTCCAGCTGTTCACACTCCTCCTGCAGGTTGCCACTGCCTCGGCAGGTGCAGCTTAAGGCCACACTGGTGTTGACATTGCTGACAAAATTGGGGGTCATAGCAGTCCCTGTGGAGTAAAGAGGAAATGGGTAGTCAGGGCCTAGGCTAACCCAAACTGTAGCTCCCACCTTCTTCCACCCATCTCAGGATCACATCCTTTATTTTCAGAGCATTCTTGCCCTCAGGGCTAGCCAACATGGGGCTCCCTACACATGCCCCCAGCCTCACCAATCAGCCCCAGGTATGCACGGAGACATCTGGACTGTTCTGTTGCACAAGTTCCTAGGATGTCCATGGGATGGCAATGGGTCTGGAAATCCACCAGGCGTGATCTGGAAGAAGGAAAATTTATACTTTTTTTTTTTTTTTTTGAGATGGAGTCTTGCTCTCTTTCGCCCAAGCTGGAGTGGAATGGCTCAATCTCAGCTCACTGCAACCTCCACCTCCTGGGTTCAAGTGATTCTCCTGCCTCAGCCTCCCAAGTAGCTGGGACTACAGACGTGTGCCATCAAACCCAGCTAATTTTGTATTTTTTAAGTAGAGACGGGATTTCATCATGTTGGCCAGGCTACTCTCAAACTCCTGACCTCAGGTGATCCACTCAGCCTCCCGAAGGGCTGTATTACAGGTGTGAGCCACCGTACCTGGCCAGAAAAATTTCACGAGTCACCCTTGAGGGTCCAGCCTGCAGCCTTCTCCCTCACCACCCCCTTAGCTTGGCAGGCCCATTGTTGTGCCAAATCCTCCTCTGCCTCGGCCCAGGGCCTCTTCCTCTGTGAAGTGTGCCCCTGTCACAATCAAATGTACCATTCCTCAGACCCCACACCATTTCACTTTGAGTTCAGGCTCCATAATCCCTATTTATGTGACCTCAAATAGCTTCTTTAACCTCAGTTTCCTCAACTATCAAATAGAGATGACAGCAGCAAAACCTCACGGATTTTTGTGAGGATTAAGTAAGAGAATGCACATGTCCATAATGCCAGCTACTTGGGAGGCTGAGGTAGGAGAATCACTTGAGCTCAGGAGTTTGAGACTGCCCTGGGCAACACAGCAAGACTCCATCTCAAGAAAGAAGAAAGGGAAGGGGAGGGGAGGGGAGGGGAGGAAAGAGAAAAAGGGAAGGGAAGGGAAGAGAAGGGAAAAAGGGGAGGGAAGGAAAAAAGGGAAGGGAAGGAAAAAAGGGAAGGGAAAAGGAAAAGAGAAGTGAAGGGAAGGGAAAAAGGGAAGAGAAGAAGAGAAGGGAAGAAGAGGGGAAGGGAAGGGAAAAAGGGAAGGGAAGGGAAAGGAAAGAGGGAAGGGAAGGGGAAAAGGGAAGGGAAGGAAAAAAGGAAAGGAAAGGAGAGAGGAAGGGAAAGAAAGAGAAAAAGAAAAAGAAAGAAAGAGAAAGAAGGAAGGGAGGGAGGAAGGAAGGAAGGAAAAGAAAAGAATATACCTTATAAGGGATCTTGTAAGGTTTAGATGAGTTAATACATGTTAAGTACTTAAAACAGTATCCAGCCCATAGTAAGTACTCAGTAAATATCAGTATTATGATTATTAAAAGCCCTGGGTATGAGACAGTTTACAGACGAGGAAAGCCGTAGTCTCAGAGGTTAAGTAACTTGCCCAAGGTTACAAAAAACTCAGTAGGAGAACGAAGTTGCAAACCAAGGTTATTGTCAACAAATGCCACTTGAATGAATGATAACTTCAATTTTGTGAGTGTTTTTTTCCAGAGAAGACACAGAAAAGCCAGATCAGAATTTCAAATTTCCTGGAGAAAATATTTATCAAATATATCAAATACCTTACAAATCTTCCATGTCCTTTGATCTGGCAACAGCACTAGTAGCAGTATATCATAAGTAGTAATTACGTTTGTGGACAAAGATTAAAGAACAAGAGGCCAGGCATGGTGGCTCAGGCCTGTAATCCCAGCACTTTGGGAGGTCAAGGTGAGCAGATCACGAAGTCAAGAGATCGCGACACCCTGGCCAACATAGTGAAACCCCATCTCTACTAAAAATTCGAAAAGAAATTAGCCGAGTGTCACCACACAGGTGCACACCTGTAGTCTCAGCTACTCAGGAGGCTGAGGCAGGAGAATCACTTGAACCTGGGAGACAAATGTTACACTGAGCTGAGATTGTGCCACTGCACTCCAGCCTGGTGACAGAGTGAGACTCTGTCTCAACAACAACAACAAAAAGAATAAGAGTTGACCAAGCATGGCGTCTCATGCCTATAATCCTAGCACTTTGGAAGGTCAAAGTGGGCTGATCACTTGAGCTCAGGAGTTCAACACTGGCCTGGTCAACATGGCAAAACCCCATCTCTACTAAAAACATAAAAATTAGCTAAGCATTGTGGCGTGCACCTATAGTCCCAGCTACTCAGGAGGCTGAGGCAGAAGAATGGCTTGAACCCAGTAGATGGAGGTTGTAGTGAGCCGATATTGCAACACTGCCCTTCAGCCTAGGTGACAGAGCAAGACTCTGTCTCAAAAAAAAAGAAAGAAAGAAAAAGAAAAACTAACGTGGCTGGTCGCAGTGGCTCACGCCTGTAATCCCAGCACTTTGGGAGGCCGAGGTGGGTGGATCGCCTGAGGCCAGGTGTTCAAGACCAGCCTGGCCAACACAGCAAAACCCTGTCTCTACTAAAAATACAAAAAAAAAAAAAAAAAAAAAAAATTAGCTGGGCGTGGTGGGTGCCTGTAATCCCAGTTACTTGGGAGGCTGAGGCAGGAGAATCCCTTGAACCCAGGAGGCAGGTGCTTCCGTGAACCGAGATGATACCATTGCACTCCAGCCTGGGCAGCAGAGCAAGACTCCGTCTCAAAAAAACAAAAAAAAATCCCTAAATATCCAGCAATTGAAGAATTGTTAAATAAAATGTGGGGTATCCATACATGGAATATAATTCAGGCATTTAAAAATCAAGTTCTTGGCCAGGTGTGCTAGCTCACACCTGTAATCCCACCACTTTGGGAGGCCGAGGCAGGAGGATCACCAGGTCAGGAGTTGGACACCAGCCTGGCCAACATAGTGAAACCCCACCTCTACTAAAAATACAAAAGTTAGCCAGACCTGGTGGCACGTGCCTGTAGTCCCAGCTACTCAGGAGGCTGAGGCAGGAGAATCGCTTGAACCCGGGAAACAGGCTGCAATGAGCCGAGAATTGACCACTGCACGCCAGCCTGGGCAACAGACAGTGTCTGTCTCAAAAAGAAAAAGAAGTTCTTATAGGACAGTAAGTGAAAAAATAAACACTACCATTTATTGAGCACTTACTCTACACCAGTACTCCACACCACTCTATGTAAATTATGTAATTTAACTCTCACCAGAGTCCCATGAGGTCTTCATTATTATCCCAGTATTTACAGGGGACTAAATGGAACCTTAGGTTAAGTGATGTGGTCAAGATCACAAAGACCCAGAATTTAAATTCACATCTGTCTGACTTCAGAGCCTGTCTTTTTTTTTTTTTGAGACTGGAGTCTTGCTCTGTCACCCAGCTGGAGTGCAGTGGTGCAATCTAGGCTCACTGCAACCTCCAGCTCCCAGGTTCAAGAGATTCCCCTGCCTCAGCCTTCCCAGTAGCTGGGACTACAGGCGCTCACCACCAAGCCATGCTAATTTTTGTATTTTTAGTAGAGGTGGGGTTTCACCATGGTGGCCAGGTTGGTCTGGAACTCCTGACCTCAAATGATCCACCCACCTCAGCCTCCCAAAGAGCTGGGATTCCAGGCATGAGCCACTGCATCTTACCACACTCCTCCATAGAAAAATGCTCATGAGATTTGTGCCATAAGAGAAAAAAAGTAAGATACACATATATTCCCAGAATGTCTGCTTTTGTTATCTGGATAGAAAGGAAGTGCTCCCCAAAGTATGGTAGATTATTTTCAGGTGATAGAATTTTGAATAATTTTTAAAAATACATTTTTATATTTCCTGAGGTTTTACAGCAAAGAAAAAAAAAAACCATATGGTCATTTTGTGAAAAGAGTTTCACAAAATATCCAAGGTAGCTACTTGGCGAAGCAGCCAGTGGGGCCCACGGTTCCCTGGAAGGGTCAATACCCTGCTCAGCACAGGAACATGGCCAGGAAGGAGGGGCATGTGCCACATCCCTGCCCACCGTGCCCTCCCAAACCCCATACCTGCACAGTGGGTCAGCGAAACAGAGGCGCCGCAGCTCCAGACAGTTGGGGGCCGCCAATGGCAGCGCGCAGCTGGGGGCGATAGTGTTGCGCCGGCGCTCCCCGCAGCCCCGGTCGGTGGGGGCACAGGGGCACAGCAGCAGGCCCTGCGCGTGGGGCTCGGAGGCCTTCTCAAAGAAGGTGAGCAGCTGCTTGAGGCAGACGTGGCGCTGGCAGCGGGGCCCAGAGCACGCCTCCCCGTAGGCCTTGCGCAGTCGGTCACACTTGTCATTGAGAGTACACAGCATGGCGAACTTGAGGCAGAGGTCTGAGTCTGCGGGGTGGTGGGGGGAAAGGGCATGAAGTCACTCGGCTGAGCCCTCTGCATACCTGCAGCCCAGGCTCCATAAGAACCCCAGAAAACCGCTGATTTGACAAGGAAGGTAGTGGATCCAGGAGGAAAAGAAGGCCTGTCCTGCATATAGCCACTCCTAATCCAGGGCTTCCCCTATCCCCTGTCCGAAGCCTTCCCTATCCTACTCCTTATCTTGACTAGGTAAAATAATAAGAATAATCACGATCATCTACATGTATCGAACACCCATTTACCTAGAATTCAAGCAGCCAGAAAGCTCAAATAACCATAGCTCTTTCCTCAATGCTATGCAGTGAGATCTAATGGTAGAAATCATAACCTAGAGTACCTGCGACATTCTATTTTTTTGTTTTTTTCTCCTCCATCTCCGCCCAAACATTCTAAAGCACTTTTAGAACTGGCCAAAACAGAGGCAACTAAACTCTATTTTAGGTTTCTGGTTTGGATTTGGCTTGGCCTGCACCTATCCTGACCCATTTTAATGTCACCTGTCCATTTTTTATTTATTGATTCATGTATACTCTGTTCCCTGTATTCTGAATCTTGGGAAATTATGGTGATATCTATTAACAGAATATTCCAGCAGCCACAGTAATCAAGTAACTGTAACAGGGTATTTGCTGATCTTGTCACTAAGAGTGTTTCATGCATGAATCCCTATGCCTTTTTCTCAAAATTCTAATTCTAATGATAAAATACTGACTATACAGCAAAGCTCACACCTTTCTCAAAAAGAGAGGGCATGTGTGTATGTTTTTCCTCAATTAACTCATAGCCTCACTTTCCTGAAAAACATCCATCACAGTTGTTGCCAGACTGATGGCTCCCCGCCCGAGTCACCCTGTGCAGAGTCACTCTCTTTTTCCTGCCCAATACCTCGCCCATCCCATTAGAATGGTTGAAAACAAGCAATTTCCTAGTCTTCAGGGACAAAGAGGCTACTTTCCTAGCTGCCTTGAATGCAAGTAAATACTCCATTTCAGGACATTTTTTCTTGAGGCTTATGCCACTCCCACCACACCCTTTGTAGGGGCTCACCTTGTGGAAACGGGGAGCCCTAATGGGCTCTCTTCAAATGCCTCCCTAATAATTGCTGTCCTTTGATGACTCCTATGAGACCAGACCATGCCCCATGGCTCACACTTCCAGCCTGACACAGTCTTCCTCAGTCACCTGGTAGGCTAGAAGCTTTCCCCTTATAAGCCCCCCAACTTGTGCCCCTCCCCAGCCACCCTCCCTTCAGAGTCCCACCCCAGCCTCCCGTTCCCAAGTCTAGTTGCCCTACAGACCTGGTTTGAGCATGTTCAGTTTTCTGAGATTCATTTTCCAGGGTTTGCTGGTCACTGTGTCTTCATAGGGAGAGATATCCAGCTGATAGTTACCTAGAGACAAGGTGGGGAGCACCAGAATGCTGAGGACCAGGTGGGGTAGGCTGGAGGGGCTGACGCTGCTGGCTCAGACCTTAAAGCCCTGTAGAGAAAAGGAAAAGCACAGCCTCTACCTAACCAGCTGCAAGCTGTGCAGAGACAAGAAAAATGTGGGGCTGTAACATGTAGGCTGGGCTCCACCAATAACCTATAAGAATAATAAGAGCTACCATTTGTTGAGCATACTGTGTGCTGAGCACCGTGGTATAAGCGAGGTAGATAAATATGCTGAGCACAATCACACTTATACCATGGTACTCAGCACACAGTGTGGGGAGGCAAGAGGAATCATGGAGAAGCCTCAGAGGAAGTTCTGAAAGAAAAGTGATTAGGATGAGAAGCAGAAAACAGGGAACAAGGAGTCTGGTAAACTGTATTATTGTTTCCAATTATTTGCTCCCCACCCCATGGGAGGATTATGCTTCCCCACCTGTTGCCATGTAACTTTCACACCTCCTGTGAGAGGCGTACACTTCCTCACCCCACTGATGGCAGGCTTGGCCGTGTGACTTGTTCTGGCCTGTGGATTATGAGCTGAAGTGATGTAAATCACATCTGAGCAGAAGCTTTAAGAATCCTCAAATGGTTCTGCTGCTGCTCTTTCTCCTTTACCAGCCTGGATCTTCTGGTGAAGAAGACAAGTAGAACAGAGACAAAGCCAACCCACAGAATCCTGCAGCAGACGTGTAACGTGAGCAAGAAAGACATTTTTGTTGTTGAAAGCCAGAGATTTAGAAATTGGATGTTACAATGCACAACCTAGCAAATTCTTATTATAAGTGCAATGGGGGGCCAGGCGTGGTGGCTCATGCCTGTAATCCTAGCACTTTGGGAGGCTGAGGCGGGCAGATCACCTGAGGTCAGGAGTTTGAGACTAGCATGGTCAACATAGTGAAATCCCATCTCTACTAAAAATACAAAAATTAGCTGGGTGTGGTGGTGCATGCCTGTAATCCCAGCTACCCAGGAGGCCGAGGTGGGAGAATCCCTTGAACCTGGGAGGTGGAGGCTGCAGTGAGCCAAGACTACGCCACTCCAGATTGGATGACAGAACGAGACTGTGTCTCAAAAAAAAAAAAAAAAAAGCGACTGGGGCTGGGCATGGTGGCCCACATCTGTAATTTCAGTACTTTGGGAGGCTGAGGCAGCAATATTCCTTGAGCCCAGGAGCTTATGACCAACCTAGGCAACACAGCAGGACTTCATCTCTACAAAAAATTTTAAAATTAGCTGGGTGTGGTGGCACACACCTGTAGTCCCAGCTACTCAGGCAGCTGACGTGGGAGGATTACTTGAGCTCAGAAGGCTGAGGCTGCAGTGAGCTATGATTGTGCCACTGTACTCCAGCCTGGGTGACAAGTGAGATTCCAATTTAAAAAAGTAAAAATAAAATGCAATTGGTACCTAGAAGTGGAGTGCTACAGTAATAAAATAATGTAATGTGTATCATGGGCTTTGGCACTGGGCAGCAGGTGATAAAGAAGCTGTTACTGGGGGCTGAAAAGATGGCAGTCTTCATTATGCGGTGGCAAAGCATTTGGTAAAATTGTTGCCTGCGATAACTGAGAAGATTATATGCTGAATGAGCTTATACTGTTAGGGGAAGCTGAGAAGCAGAAGGTTACTAGTATGTCTTGATTGCTATTGGCTGCATTTGGCAAGGTACTATAAGAAAGAGATAAGCTTAGAAAAGAATTGGCCAGTTACCAAGTGTGGAGGAAAAGACAATGTAGAAATTTCAGGACTTACAGGATTAAGAAATGCAATTGTTTCTCATATTCATAAGGTAAAAGATAAAACACAAAAAAATGTTTTGAGTGATAAGGTTGATTACAACTCAGCCTTGAGGGAAAAGACCAAATGAGGTATGTGGCTATCATACTGTTTGTGGAGATCTCTCAGTTGATTAAGATGGTACCCAATAAGTCCTGCCAGTTGGACAAATGTACTCAGGGAAAAAAAACTAAAGTCGTCGCTCTTCCACAGAAGCCTGATAAGGGCAAGGTGCTTCTAATTTAGGTGGAGAAAAAGAGGCATGTCTTGAATTGTGGGAAAGGCCATAGGCACACAAGAAGATAGAAATCAAAGATATAAGCAGCAATTATGTTTTCAGAGAGTCGTACTACAAAGAGCTACTAGTATAGATTAAAAGAGACTGTGACTATTTGAGACTTAAAATGCCCCAACATTTCTCAGGCAGGAAGCAGGCTGAGAATGCGGTTCAGCTCCCAGGGAGATTGTAGTCCCTGATGCCCTTTTCAAATGTGGCCAAAGAGGAAAATGAAAGAGGAAGGATCTTCCAGAGGGTTGGGCCAAGAGCTGTGGAGAACAATAGATAGACCAACTACTCCCATAGAGCAAAAATAGGGCCTTATTAAAGAACAATCCTTATTCCCAGGAAAGAGGGCCCTTCAATATTTGTCTAGTGGGATTTCAGAATTGCTATGGATCAATGTTTGCTGCGTCTCCCCCATTCATTCATTCATTCATTCATTCATTTACTTGAGACAGGGTCTCACTATGTCACCCAGGCTGGAGCACAGTGGTATGATCATGGCTCACTGCAGCCTCAATTTCCTGGGCTCAAGCAATCTTCCCACCTCAGCCTCCTGAGTAGCTGGGATCACAGGTGTGCACCACCACATCTAGCTAATTCATTTATTTTTTTGTAGCGATGGAGGCTCACTATGTTGTCCAGGCTGGTCTTGAACTCCTGGGCTTTAGGGATACTCCTGCCTCAACCTCCCAAGGTTCTGAAGTTATAGGTGTGAGCCACTGCACCTAGATGCCCATCCCTCCCCTTTCTTAGAACGTTTGTTTGCTGAGTACATATAGGAAGCAGATGATTTATCTTTTTAGCTCATAAGTTTTTACATCAAGAGGAACCACATCCAGGCCCAACTGGAAACTATCATGAGATCCTAGACTTGAAGCCTGATGTCATGTTTGAACAGAACTTTTAAGGCATCTTCCATGGAAAATAGGTGGGTGTATTTTACTTATATAAGGGAGAAAAATGAATACTTTGACAATGGCAGATTGTATTATTGTTTCCAATCATTCTTTGTCTTCCCTGTAAGATCGTATATCCTCGGCTGGGCATGGTGGCTCACGCCTGTAATCCAAGCACTTTGGAGGCCAAGGCAGGCAGATCACCTGAGGTCGGGAGTTCAAGACCAGCCTGACCAACATGGTGAACCCTGTCTTTAAAAAAAAAAAAAAAAAAAAAAAGATTGTATATCCTCACCTATTGCCATGTGATTTTTGGTATCTCCCTGTGGGAGAAGTATACTTTTCCAATCCAGTGATGTCAGGCTTGACCATGTGACTTGCTCTCTCAATGGAATGTAAGCATACATAGTATAGATAAGATCTGAGCAGAAACTTTTAAAACCATCACATGGTTCTGCCAATGCTCATTTCCTTCTGCCATGAGAAGGGAACATCCCAGACAAAGAATGAAGAAGATGCATGAAAGAGCCAATAGAGAGCATAAGCAAGAATTGGGCCAGTGGCTCACGCCTGTAACCCCAACACCCTGGGAGGGCGAGGTGAGCAGATCATGAGGTCAGAAGTTTGAGACCAGCCTGTCCAAAATGGCGAAACCCTCTCTGTATTAAAAAATCAAAAAAAATTAGCCAGGTGTGGTGGTGTGTGCCTGTAGTCCCACCTGCTCAGGAGGCTGAAGCAGGAGAATTGCTTGAATCCAGGAGGCAGAGGTTGCAGTGAGCCAAGATCATGCCACTGCACTGCAGCCTGGGCAACAGAATAAGACTCCGTCTCAAAAAAAAAAAAAAAAAAAAAAAGAGCAGGAATTAAACCTTTGTTTTGCAAGTAACTGTTGTTTTTTGTTTTTTTTTTTTTTTTTTGAGACAGAGTTTCACTCTTGTTACCCAGGCTGGAGTGCAATGGCACGATCTCGGCTCACCGCAACCTTCGCCTCCTGGGTTCAGGCAATTCTCCTGCCTCAGCCTCCTGAGTAGCTGGGATTACAGGCACGCACCACCATGCCCAGCTAATTTTTTGTATTTTTAGTAGAGACGGGGTTTTCACCATGTTGACCAGGATGGTCTCGATCTCTTGACCTCGTGATCCACCCGCCTTGGCCTCCCAAAGTGCTGGGATTACAGACTTGAGCCACCGGCAAGTAACTGTTTTGTTAAGGCAACATAGTCAAGTAAAAGCTGACTAATAAAGAGAGGGGCCTATGGAAAGAGTGACAGGCGGCTCCTCTTTGGTTCTTTCTGCGCCTTCTCTCTCTCTTACATCTCCTGGCTGGTTAATGAGTATTCTTTCTGTTAAAGGCTGGACCAAGAGGTTACGTCTCCATCTCCCTGAACTTGGTATTTGGAGCCTATTTATGGGTTAAGACTCTTTTCTCCCATCTCCTGTCTATACCTTCTATTCCAGGAACTCCCCAAGTTGGGCCTCAGTCTGGTTTACAGCGCTGCCAAGTGGGAGCTGACGTGTTGCCAGATAAGAAAGAGGGAAGTAGGGAGAAGAGAGGGCAGTGTTATGGGGATTCAAGGGGATCCCGGCATTATCCCTCCACCTTTCCTGATGTCAAATGCAGAGCTTCATTATCCTCCCATCAGTATCTACCATGTGACCCATATCCTGTAGGATTAAAAAACAACCCCCAAGAGCCATCTTCCCCACCTCAGTCCACTCTATGATGGGGGCCTCACCAAGGCTGCGGGCACGGTGAACAGTCCAATAGATGTCCAAGCAGGCAACCTGGTTCTTCATGCGCCGGTGGCACATGCAGCCTATCAGAGAGCTGTTCCTGAGTTGCTGTGCTGCCTCCAGGCAGTCTTCAGGGACTGAAGGCTCCTCTGAGGGCAGTGGGGTGCTTATGTTAGAGGTACAGGAATCCAGGTGGTGGTAGGCAGCACTGCAAGTGGGATCAGCCTGGCACTTCCTCCTGGCCTGCAGACAGCTGTTCATGAGCCGGCTTTCTGTGTGAAGGGAGTCTCCTGTAAAGGGAGATACCAGGTGAGGCTCTCGTAAGGTTAGAGAAGCTGTCTGGGAATACCAAGTCCTGAGGTTGGATGGGGGATATTCCTGATACACTTTTGTGAAAGTCTTAGGGTAGTACAAAAGGCCTTTAGTGTGTGTGGAGAGAGAGAAGCCCAGCAGGACTGGATAGCCTGCAACTGCCACAGTCTGCACAGAATAGACCAGGCCGAACAAGAAATAGGGGTTTGTAGAGAGGCTGCTCAGCCTTCAGGAAGGGATAGTTGTTTGAAGGCGAGCCTGTTGAGCCTGACAGGCACAGAGGAAGGAGGCCCTGAGGCAGAGCCATGCCATGGGCAGAGCTAGTATCAGAATCAGAGAGCCGAGAATGGACAAGGGAGAGCTAAATGGGAGTCAGCATTAACTTTGAGTCTCCCATTAAAAATCATTAAAAAATACCTGAAGGTGGAAACTGGCTGGGGTTGGGGTGGGGAGCAATTTCCAGAAGGAAAGAAAGGGTAATCTGACCCCGTTTCTCACTCAGAAATACCAAGATTCCTCCTCAGCCTGGAAGGAAGCCCCTGTATTCCAGGAGTTAGGGTGCCCAACATGGGGTAACAGAACATCATCATCTCCCTAGCTGTTCAAAGCTAAAAATCTAGGCATCATTCTTAATTCATCTCTTCCTTTTACATCCTGTGTTCAATCCAGCAAGTCCTGTCAACTCCACAACACATCTGGAGTCTGCCCCCTTTTCTCCATGTGTGTCTCTACCTCCTTAGATGAAGCCACCTCAGCTCTTCTCCTTCTTCCCTCTTCCTTGTTCCTTCTCCTTCTTCTTTTTTAGACAGGGTCTTACTCTATCTCCCAGGTTGTAGGGCAGTGGCACGATCACAGCTCACTGTGGCCTCAACCTCCTGGGTTCAAGTGATCCTCCTACCTCAGCCTCCTGAGTAGTTGGAAGTACAGGCACATGTAATCATGCCTGGCTAATTTTTGTATTTTTAATAGAGATGGATTTTTACCATGTTGGCCAGGATGGTCTTGAACTCCTGACCTTAGGTGATCTGCCTGCCTTGGCCTCTCAAAGTGCTGGGATTACAGCTGTGAGCCACTGCATCCAGCCGGTACCTTATTGTTTTTTATGGATGAGTAATATTTTACTGTATCGATATGCTACATTTTGTTTATCCATTCTTCAGTTAATGGACATTTGGGTTGCTTCTACCTTTTGGTTATTGTGAATAGTGCTTTGGTGAACATTTCATGTACAAGTATTTGTTTGAACACCTGTTTTTTGTTCTTTGGGATACATACCTAGGGGTGGAATTGCTGGGTCATACAGTAATTCTATGTTTAACTTTTTGAGGAACGGCCAAATTATTTTTCACAGCAGCTGCACTATTTTACATTCCCATCAGCAATGTATGAGGATTCTAGTTTCTATACATACTGCCAACTCTTGCTATTTTCCATTTTAAAAAAATTATAACCATCCTTGTGAGCATGAAGTGGTATCTCATTGAAGATTTCATTTGCATTTCCCTAATGACTAAGGATGTTGAGCATATTTTTATGTGCTTGTTAGCCATTTGTACATCTTCCTTGGTAATAAACTTTTTATTGAGGTATAACACAGAAAAGTACATGAATCAAAATGTATGGCTCAATGAATTTCACAAATTGAATACACTTGGGTAGCCAGAATCCAGATAAAGGAACAGAACATTACCAGTAACCCTGAAGCCCTCTTCTAGTCACTGTGCTCCCAAGTAAACCAGGCTCACTACAACCACCACCTCCTGGGCTCAAGCGATTCTCCTGCCTCAGCCTCCTGAGGCCCAGCTACTTGCATACCCCACAATGCCCAGCTACTCAAGACAATGCCCAGCTACTCAGGCACTGCCACAATGCTCAGCTAATTTTTGTATTTTTAGTCAGGGATAGGGTTTCACCATGTTGGCAGGCTGGTCTTGAACTCCTAACCTCAAGTGATCCACCCACCTCAGCCTTCCAAAGTGCTGGGATTGAGGGAATGTGTTCTCTTTCCCGGTCTACAAGAGGGCGTAGTTCTAAGGGCAAGAACTTCCCAGCACCATGTCTCCCTCCCATGCCTCTCCATCCAGCAGATGTAACTTCTGTTTTAATTTTCGTGGGCACGGGAAAGAATCAAAAGTAAATCACTCCAGCAGAAGTTTAAAGGAATTCCTTTCATTGGCCAGGGGACTTGGAGAGGGAGAGAATTCCTCCCAGGTTAAAAGTCCCCTTCTTCCACATCCCTTTGGATTCCATACTTGGGTCCCCTTACACACTCTTGGTGGAAGGCTTTTTCTCTTTTATCTTTTTCTCTCTCCTTTTTCTCTTTCTCTGCCTAAATAAATCACTTTCTGCAAAAACTTTTCAGGGTCTGGTATTTACTTTGCAAGCATACCGTGCCTGGAATGGTCCCCTCTCCCATTCTTGGGTGAGTGAGAGACCATGAGCCTGAAAAAACTTTCTCTCAGGGGAGCCAAGCGCTCCCCTGCACCCTAAAACCTGGCAACAGGACTACAAGTGTGAGCCACCATGCTCAGCCTGTCATCATTTCTTTGACTTGTCATCTAGTTTGTTGAAGCAATAAGTCAGACATTTGGCACAATAATGTCTGCCAGAGTGGCTGGCCATAAACACTCCAGCGCCACATTCATCTGAAGGGCACTCCTGACGAATATGACTACTTTTGCTATTCTCATCCACCTTATGGTATTTCAGGACAGCCAGCATCACCTTCTTTCTCTTAGGCTTTTTTTTTTCTTTTGAGATAAGGTCTTGCTCTGTTGCCCAAGCTGGAGTGCAGTGGTATGATCTTGACTCACTGCAATCTCCGCCTCCTGGGTTCAAGTGATTCTCCTGTCTCAGCCACCTGAGAAGCTGGGATTACAGGCATGTACCACCACACTGAGCTGGTTTTTGTAGTTTTAGTAGTGACAGGGTTTCACCATGTTGGCAGGCTGGTCTTGAACCCCTGGCCTCAATTGATCCACCTGCCTCGGCCTCCCAAAGTGCTGGGATTACAGGCATATGTCAGAGCACCTGCCTAATCTTTCTGGGAATAGCGTAAGTCTTCTTTTCTTAGGACTACCACAAATTCTCAATGTGAGAAGAGTGGACTCCTTTTGAATGTTGTAGTCACACAAAGCACATCTGTCTTCCAGTTGCTTGCCAACACAGATCAGTCTTTGCTAGTCAGGAGGAATTCATTCCTTACCCTAGATCTTGGCTTTTACATTTCCTGTTGTATCCAAGGGTTCAACCTCAAGAGTGGTGGCTTTCCCCATAACGGTTTTTATGAAAATCTGCATTTTGGTGGTAGCTCCATTGCAGATGGTGGACCGATAAGGCAGTATCTTCGTCTCTAACATCAGAGATTAGTTTTGCCCAAATGCTTACAGCCAACTGATCTTGGACAAAGTAAACAAAAACATAAAGCAGGGAAAGGACACCCTTTTCAACAAATGGTGCTGGGATAATTGGCTAGCTACATGCAGGAGAATGAAACTGGATCCTCATCTCTCCCCTTACACAAAAATCAACTCAAGATGCATTAAGAACTTAATCCTGTCCAGGCATGGTGGCTCATGCCTATAATCCCAGCACTTTGGGAGGCTGAGGTGGGTGGATTACCTGAGGTCAGGAGTTCGAGACCAGCCTGGCCACCATAGTGAAACTGTGTCTCTACTAAAAATACAAAAATTAGCTGCATGTGGTGGCGGGCACCTATATTCTCAGCTACTCAGGAGGCTGAGGCAGGAGAATCACTTGAACCCAGGAGGCAGAGGTTGCAGTGAGCAAAAATCATACCACTGTACTCCAGGCTGGGTGACAGAGCAAGACTCTGAAAAAAAAAAACAAAACTTAAATCTAAGACCTGAAACTATAAAAATTCTAGAAAATAACACCGGAAAAACCCTTCTAGACATTGGCTTAGGCAAGGATTTCATGACCAGGAACCCAAAAGCAAATGTAATAAAAACAAAAATAAATAGCTGGTACTTAATTAAACCAAAGAGCTTTTGCACAGCAAAAGGAACAGTCAGCAGAGTAAACAGACAACCCACAGAGTGGTAGAAATTTTTCACGATTTTCACAAATTTTTATAGTTTCAGGTCTTAGATTTAAGCTCTTTTTTTTTTTTTTTTTTTTTTTTTTTTTTTTTTTTTTCCAGACAGTCTCACTCTGTTGCCTAGGCTGGAGTGCATTGGCACGATCTGACAAAGGACTAATATTCAGAATCTACAATGGATTCAAACAAATCACAAAGGAAAAAACAATCCCATCAAAAAGTGGGCTAAGGACATGAATAGACAATTCTTAAAAGAAGACACACAAATAACCAACAACCATATGAAAAATTGCTCACCTCCTTACTGATCAGGAAAATGCAAATCAAAACCACAATGTGACACCACCTTACTCCTGCAAGAATGGCCATAATCAAAAAACAGTAGATGTTGGCATGGATGCCATGATCAGGGAACACTTCTACACTGCTGGTGGGAATGTAACTAGTACAGCTACTATGGAAAACAATGTGGAGATTCTTTAAAGAGCTAAAAGTAGGCTGGGCACAATGGCTCACACCTGTAAGCCCAGCACTTTGGGAGGCCAAGGCAGGTGAGTCATGAGGTCAAGAGATTGAGACCATCCTCGTCAACATAGTGAAACCCCATCTCTACTAAAAATACAAAAATTATCTGGGCATGTGGCATGCACCTGTAGTCCCAGCTACTCAGGAGGCTGAGGCAGGAGAATCACTTGAACCTGGAAGGTGGAGGTTGCAGTGAGCCAAGATCACTTCACTCTGCACTCCAGCCTGGTGACAGAGCAAGACCACATCTCAAAAAAAAAAAAAAAAAGCCAAAAGTAGAATTACCATTTGATCCAGCAGTCCCATTACTGGGTGTACTGGGTGTCTACTCAGAGGAAAAGAAGTCATTATATGAAAAAGATACTTGCACACTCATGTTTATAGCAGCACAATTTGCAAGTGCAAAATCATGGAACCAACCCAAGTGCCCATCAATCAATGAGTGGATACAGAAACTGTGCTATATATAGATACATACATATCTATATATAAGATAGAATATTACTCAGCCATAAAAAGGAATGAATTAACAGCATTCACAGCAACTTGGGTGAGACTGGAGACTATTATTCTAAGTGAAGTAATTCAGGAATGGAAAATTAAACATCGTATGTTCTCACTGATATGTGGGAGCTAAGCTATGAGGACACAAAGGTGTAAGAATGATATAACGGACTTTGGGGACTTGGCGGGGAAGGGTGGCGGGGAAGGGATAAAAGACTATAAATAGGGTCCAGTACATACTTCTCGGGTGATGGGTTCACCAAAATCTCACAAATCAGCACTAAAGAACTTACTCATGTAACCAAACACCACCTGTGTGTGCTCCAATAATCTATGGAAAAGAAAAAGTATATCAGAATTTCTCTAGGAAATATGTATTTCCAAAACCCTATCTGATAATTTTACATGTACAAGATGAAAAAAAAAGCTTTTGAGATTTCAAAAAGTATTTAAGAAAGGTATGAGATTTTATATATCTACCAAAAGGGGAAGATGGCTTTAAAAGATTGAGGAATTTCTACAAATTTACAATGTTACTTCTGGTAGGAACCCAGTAAGTAAGTGTTAAATACACAAAGAAAAGTAGCAGATTTGGCTGGCGCAGTGGCTCATGCCTGTAATCCCAGCACTTTGGGAGGCCAAGGTGGGCAGATGACCTGAGGTCAGGAGCTCAAGACCAGCCTGACCAACATGGAGAAACCCTGTCTCTACTAAAAATATAAAATTTGCTGGGGTACTGAAAATACAAAATTAGCCAGGTGTGGTGGCACGTGCCTGTAATTCCAGCTACTCGGGAGGCTGAGGCAGGAGAATTGCTTGAATCTGGGAGGCAGAGGTTGCAGTGAGTCAAGATCGTGCCATTGCACTTCAGCCTGGGCAACAAGAGCGAAACTCCATCTCAAAAAAAAAAAAAAAAAAAAAAAAAAGGAGCAGATTCAAACCCTTTTGCTGTAACTGGACTAAATTAAAAAAAAATTTTTTGAGACAATTTCACTCTCATTGCCCAGGCTGGAGTGCAATGGTGCAATCTCAGCTCACCGCAACCTTGGCCTCCTGGATTCAAGCAATTCTCCCACCTCAGCCTCCTGAGTAGCTGGGATTACAGGCATGCACCACCATGCCCAGCTAGTTTTGCATTTTTAGTAGAGATGGGGTTTCTCCATGTTGATCAGGCTGGTCTCAAACTCCTGACCTCAGATGATCTGCCCACCTAGGCCTCCCAAAGTGACGAGATTACAGGCATGAGCCAATGCACCTGGCCATAAATATTGAACTATACTAACTATTGAGTTGTAAATTTTTTTTTTTTTTTTTTTTTTTTTTTTTTTTTTTTTTTTTTAGATAGGGTTTCATCATGTTAGCTAGGTTGGTCTCAAACTCCTGACCTTGGGTGATCCACCCGCCTTGGCCTCCCAAAGTGCTGGGATACAGGCATGAGTAACTGCGCCCATCCGAGTTGCAAACATTTCAAAAGAAAAAAATGTCTTAGCTGACACACTTTACGAAGTTTGAGCAGTGGTGGATTTAGGGGGATTCATCTCAACAAAGAACTTGGGGACCACGTTAAATTTCATTTCAACAAGGTGGAATTTGTGTTTCCTAGATTGTGAAACACACGACTTGATCCAGGGCAAAGGTTATAATTTGATCCAATGTGCAAATGTGTTCTCTTTAGTCAGCATAGTTATTTTCTTTTCTTTCTTTCTTTTTTTTTAATATAGAAGCTCTGTCACCCAGACTGGAGTGCAGTGATGCAATCACCACTCACTGCAGCCTCAACCTCCCAGGCTTGGGTGAATTCTCCCACCTCAGCCTCCCAAGTAGCTGAGACCACATGCATGCACTACCATGCCCAGCTAATTTTTGTATCTTTTGTAGAGATGGGCTTTCACCATGATGCCCAGGCTGGGCTGGTCTCGAACTCCTGAGCGCAAGCAATCTACTCACCTTGGCTCCCCAAAGTGATGGGATTATAGACGTGAGCCACCACACCTGGCAGTATTTTCTTTTCCTGTTTGTATGTGGGGGGGGGGGGTGGGTTGGTTTTTATGCTTTTGGGTTTTTGTTTGTGTGTTTGCATTTTCACAGTCTTTTCTTAAAGTTGTAATTAGTGGCCCACATTTAAAAATCAGATTTTAGGGCAGGTATAGTGGATCACACCTATAAAACTAGCACTTTGGGAGGCTGAGGTGAGCGGATCACAAGGTGAGGATACTGGGACCATCCTGGCCAACATGTTGAATCCCTGTCTCTACTAAAAATACAAAAATTAGCTGGGCATGGTGGCACGTGACTGTAATTCCAGCTACTTGGGAGGCTGAGGTGAGAGAAGTCACCTTAGCCTGGAAGGTCAAGTCTGCAGTAAGCTGAGATCGCACCACTGCACTCCAGCCTGGTGACAGAGCAAGACTCTGTCTCAAAAACATAAATAAGTAAAAAATAAAATTAGGTTGGGCGCGGTGGCTCACGCCTGTAGTCCCAGCACTTTGGGAGGCTGAGACGGGTGGATTACCTGAGATTGGGAGTTCAAGACCAGCGTGACCAACATGGAAAAAACCCATCTCTACTAAAATTACAAAAATTGGCTGGGCATGGTGGCATGCGCCTGTAATCCCAGCTACTCGGGAGGCTGAGGCAGAAGAATCATGAACCCAGGAGGCCGAGGTTGCAGTGAGCCAAGATCGCACCATTGTGCTTCATTCAGCCTAGGAAACAAGAGTGAAACTCTATTTCAAAGAAAAAAATCACAATAAAATAAAATTAAAATCAGATTTTAGGCCAGGTGCAGTGGCGCATACCTATAATTCAGCACTTTGGGAGGCCAAGATGGGCAGATTGTTTGAGTCCAGGAGTTCAAGATCAGCCTGGGCATCAGAGATGGCAAAAACCCATCTCTACCAAAAATACAAAGGTTAGCCCGGTGTGATGGCACACTCCTACAGTCCCAGCTACTTGGAAGGCTAAGGCAGACGCTTGAATCTGGGAGGTTGAGGCTACTGTGAACTGGAATCACACCACTGAACTCCAGCCTGGGTGACAGATTGATACTCTGTCTCAAAAAAAGATAAATAAAACTATAAATTCCAATAAAACTATGAATTTCCAATTTGTCTTGAAAAATGGAAACACTTGGGCCCACATGTAACAGGAGTTGAGTAATGACTGCCCCCTTTTGACATGTCATGCCTTTTCTAGCTTGTTATAGTCCCTACCACTCTCTATTGTACTTGCCCCATCTCCTCATTTATGCAGCCACTGCCATGTCTATTTCATACCGATTTGTTAGCACTCTGGTTTTGTAACTCGGTTTTCTGCTTCTTGGCTCATCAGAGAATGAGTAGCTGCAAAATAGCTCAGATCAGGCTATGCTTGAGGGCACAAGATCCTCATTTGTTTCTCCCCAATGAGGCCCGTAGCCCAGGTACCCATTTTATAGATGGATGAACAAAGAACAAAGAAACATAATGTGCACCAGGGAATGTCGTAAGTCAAGATTGAGTCAAGGCTAGAACCCAGGACTCCAGCCTCCTATTTACTTCAGAAGGATTTTCAGTACATGACACCAGTTCCCTGTGAATCAGAGGTCTCCTATATGCTTCGTTTCAGCAGGCCCTGAGCAGTGTTATTTTCCACCCCATTGTTAAAGCCCTCTGTTGGTCTGTGCTCTTGAAGAGTACTTGGCCCTACACAGCACCTCCTAGATGACTGTTTTATGGATTTTCAATGAGGCCACTTAACCAAAAATCATTGCTGTCAAATATTACCGTGGAAAATAGATCTGTCACCAATTCTGCTTTATTAAATCATTTAATAAGGAAGATGTTTAATGTTTTCCCCTGATCCTGACATGCAACCATAACCTTCAGGATTAGTGAAATTTCCTGGGCAGTCAACTCAGTCCTGGTGATGTCTTGCTGCCCTGACTTACTGATGTTGTCAGGTAGGCAGACCAGGGTTTTCCCTCCTTCCTTCCATATCTGTCTCAGGGAAGCATTTCTGCATCACTGCCTTGTGGACTGAGGGCTGTGTGGTGGTCTTACTGTCTCAGGAGTCCCTCCATTCAGTCTCTGGGCAGGAGCCCCTTAATGAGATTCCACACACCTATCCCACTCAAGAAGGTCCTGGACCTTCCAGGGACCTCGGATCCCAGGCTGTCCTTCCTTGTGGGAGTGGCCTGGTTCTAAAACCAGGCTTTGAACTACAAAACACCTATTATGGATTATTTATTATCCAAAGGGCAAGGCACCGTGCTAGACGGCTTGCAAGGCCTGCTATTACAGAAGGTCATGAAAGAAGTCAGTTCTAACAAACTTCTTTTCTTCACCTGTACCTAGTTTCTTCCTCAGTCCTTAAAGCAGAAGGAAGAGTAAAGCCCACGTGGAGCAAATGACACTGTTTCTGATCTGATTCTCCCTGCCTCCTAGAGACGCTGTCTTGGTAGTGGCCTGGCTGTAGGTTGGTTTGTTCTGTGACTGTGTAGCTGTAGACCGACCTCAAAAGAAGGAAGAGGGGGAGAAGAGGGCAAAGAGAAGATGCTTGGGTGGCCAGGCCATTGCTGGCACTGTCTACCTCAGTTCGGACACTGTGTTAGGGGTGACCCCGGCCCCTTGCAGACACCCTGGGCTTCCTGCTCCAGTTCCCCTGACTCGGCTCGTATGTACCGGAGGCGGCTGCGCCCTCGCTGGGCAGGTGCCCCGGGCTTCACCTCACCTCACCTCCACCTCCCCCTGCAGCCCCGGTCGGTGCGCGCTCGGACACTCACCGGTTGCGAGAGGCAGCGGCGACGGCGGCAGCAGCAGCAGCAGCAACATCAGAAATACCGGCGGCAGCGGTCGCGGGCTCGGGGGTCGCCCCATGGCGAGCATTGGGCGGCGGGGTCCGCGCTCCCCTCGCTCCTCCGCTGGAGCTCTGCGAGCCGAGCTCGCTCGACCGGCGCCTCCCACCCCGCCTCCGGCCCTCCCGCGCGACGCACGCACTCCCACCAGGGTCCCGGGCGCCGCCCTCCAACTCCGAAGCGCGCGTCCGCACCACGGGTCTCCTGCGCTGGACCGCGGGACTGCGCGGGTAGGGGCGAGGCAGGGCCGGCGCCCAGGGAGCCGCTGGGCTTGGCGCGGAAGGAGGTGCTCTTCCCGAGGCGGCCCACCTGCTGTCTGCCAACTTCGCCTAGCAAGACATTGTGGAAGCTGCCGCTGGAAACTCGCCATCTCTGGAAACCAGATATTTCTCCAAAAAAGGCACCCTTTCTCACTTTCCGGATCCCACTCACCCACATACCAAAGAACAGACAGACACCACCACAAAAGAGATTTTGTAACAAAACTTGAACAAGGGCACTTGCATTTCTAGTGTTTTTCTTTCTTTTCTTTTCTTTCTTTTTTTGAGACGGAGTTTCGCTCTTGTTGCCCAGGCTGTATGGAGAGCAATGGCGTGATCTCGGCTCACCGCAACCTTCCCTTCCCGGGTTCAAGCGATTCTCCTGCCTCAGCCTCCCGAATAGCTGGGATTACAGGCATGCACCATCACGCCTGGCTAATTTTTTGTATTTTTCGTAGAGACGGGGTTTCTCCATGTTGGTCAGGCTGGTCTGGAGCTCCCAACCTCAGGTGATCTCCCGCTTCGGTCTCCCAAAGTGCTGGGATTACAGGCGTGAGCCACTGTGCCCAGCCTAGTATTTGTTTTTCTTAGAATTTGCACATCTGTGATCTCGTTTTTCCCCTCCTAAGTGTCTTCTAGGGTAAGATGGCTATTAAGCTCAAGATTCTACAAAGATGGGTCACAGACAGGTGGAATGGCTTTGCTGGGGGAGCATACCTGGGGCATTAGATTCCAACATTCAGCCCCGATGGTGTCATAAGGGAAGATGGAAAGATCTCTCCCACCACACTCTCCCAACAGGGTCCTGGGTGCCGCCCTGCAACTCTGAAGGGCATGTCTGCACCACGGGCCTCCTGTGCTGGACCAAGGGACAGCAGGGGTGGGGGCGAAGGAGGGCTGGTGCCCGGGGAGTCATGGGGCTTGGCGTGGAAGGGGGTGCTCTTTCCAAGGCGGCCCACCTGCTGTCTGCCAACTTCGTATAGCAAGACATTGTGGAAGCCCTCCAATAAGTAGAAAAGATTTCCTTGGACCAAAGATCACTGAGGAAGGTGTCTGGAGAGACCATTTGGGAGCCCATCCTTTTCACACGACGAACGTTTCAGAGAGCAAGCTACTCTATCAGGATGAAGCAACTAGGTAGAAACACATCTGTGTCCAGAACACAGATGTCTACCCATAAGGATAAAGGTATTTACTGGGCCTGGGCCTGATTCCCACAAGATCCCAGGATAAAGCCAGAAGCAAAATGGCTTGGAAGAATAACTAAGCAGTGCATAGAAAGAAAGAGAAGAGGGTGATGAAAGGAAGTGGAGGGTTTCATCCCCTAACCCTCTAACTCGACCCCCTCCTTACTTCCAGAGACAGCCTGGCAGAGGGCCAGCAGGGAGGGTACTGAGAATTGCAATATAAACCTCTGAGATTTATTGGCTGCTGCTTCTGAATATGGCCATCCTGCTGTGGCCTCTGGGGGGCATTTGCCGATGTAATCAGCCCAGAAAGAGAGTCATTCCAGCTGGGGGTGTAAATCACTGTTGGCAAAGCTAGGAGAGAGACATGTGGCCCTAGATAAGGAAGTAGACTGATATGGCCTCTGTGCCCTTCCCTCCCTTCTCCTGCCCAGGGGGTGCTGGTTCTTGAGCTGTAATGCACTTTAAATGGAGTTTGTCCTTCGTTTTAATCTATATCTGCCCTGCCAGTTTTACAGAAGAGCTGTAAAAGTGAACATCTGGCTACTCAGCTTTTGTACAAGGCCTGTTTTTCCCCAGCTCCACCCTACCTCCATGTGCCTTTCCCAAGCCCTCCTCCCCAGAAGGGTTAGGGAACATGAGGCTGGGGAGCTACAATTAAAGGCCTCATGATGTCAGGCCCTCCACCCCATTGCCAGAGAGAAATATGCTCCAGGCACCTCATTTTCTCTCACACCTGCTCTTACATACAGACAACAGTTGTTTTTTTTTTTTTTTTTTTTTTCCCCCAAATTGACAATACTTTAAAAAAGAAATTTATAAAGCAAAATGTAACAATTTCAGGCTGGTTGGGATGCTAGGAAAAGGCTGAGACCCATGAACCACCAAAGATGTCAGGTGGTCAAGGGGTATCTCCTCTGCCCTCCCCCTCCTCCAGCCACCAAGCCAAATCAAGTTTGGGACAGGAAAAGGGGTTGGGAAAGGACATTTGCTCAGTGTGCCCACTCTGATAGATACTCGGTGTCTATTCCAGTGCTGTCCCTGCAGAATAGAACAAAAATGCAGGGACAGGGTCAAGCTGATGGGCTGGGAACAATGACCAATCCCAACTGTAAAAGGCCAGCCTTTCCATGAGAGAAAATGAGATACCTGGTGCATATTTCTGAGTACAGGGGTAGAGAGCCTGACATCACTGGGTCTTTAATGAGGATTGGAGAAGCCTCTGCAAATAAATGTGACTCCAAGACTAATACTGACAGCCCTCCAGCACATCCTCTTCACCAACCATGTCCTCTGTGACTGCCAACACCTGCTAGATAAGCAGCATTGCCCCTTGTGGACAATGACAAATGAGCTAGCTCTTTCTACAAAGATGATGTTACTCAGCCATCATTCAATTCAATAATGTCTTTTGAGATTGATTATGAGCCCAGCTTTATGCTAGGTGCAAAATGATTAAGACACAAATCCCACCCTAGGAGGGCCTTATAATCCACTGATTGCAGCTCAAATGTCCAAAGACCCTGTATCTTATTCCACTTTCACTTGTAATCTCAATTTTCTCCTCTTATGGTCAGATCACATGGTTTCTACCAAGATTCTCTCAAGTCCTCTCTCTATTGAGCTTTAATTTCTGCTGCTATCCTAATCCAGGATGTTAGCAGTATAATAGTTAAGACCACACGCTTTACAGACTGCCTGGATTCAAATGCTGACACTAGCTGGGTGACCTTGGGCAAGTCACTTAATTTTTCTGTGCTTTCATTTCTTCAACTACAAAATTAAGGACAATAGTATCTATTTCATTTAACAGTTGTAAGGATTAAATGAATATAGTATTAAATGAAGGTGTAGACCGGGCACAGTGGCTCATGCGGTCCAGGAGGGACCAAGGCGGGCGGATCATGAGGTCAGGAGTTCAAGACCAGCCTGCTCAAAAGACCAGCCTGGCCAATATGGTGAAACCCCGTCTCTACTAAAAATACAAAAATTAGCCAGGCATGGTGGCAGGTGCCTGTTATCTCTACTACTCGGGAGGCTGAGGCAGGAGAATTGCTTGAACCCAGGAGGTGGAGGTTGCAGTGGGCCGAGATTGTGCCATTGCACTCCAGCCTGGGCGACAGAGTAAGAATCCAACTCAAAAAAAAAAAAAAAAAAAAAAAAAGGTGTAGCATTATACCTGGCATATAGCAAGAACTGAATAAATATCATCTCAGGTAGCATGCGGGAGTTAATTATTCTGTGAACTTGGCCAGCCCCCACCACCTGACCTTCTGATTTGGAGCTGGAAAAGGCACTTTTTGTTCATTTTGCTGAATACACTACGGGACCAGAGTGCTTATAGGGATGGAAACAAAAAGAACCATTTTCCACTTTCTACCTTGTCAGTTTCTTGTGGGCAGGGACTGTGTCATATTTCAATACCTGTGATACTCAGAATTGACATCTTCAGATGCATATGTTTAAAGAAATTGGTGTTTCCTTAATCTATGCCTGAACAGAATGGGGAGAAAATCCCCCATGCCTCTTACTTTATACTGCTGATAAAGAAAGGGAAATATTCCATCTTGACATATCCGTGGTTATTTGTTCCCACCCAAATCTCATGATGAAATGTAATCCCTACTGTTTGAGGTGAGGCCTGGTGGGAGGTGTCTGGATCTTGGGGGTGGATCCTTCATGAATGGCTTGGGCCATCCTCTTGGGGATAAGTGAGCTGTCACTGAGTTCACAAGAGATCTACTCATTTTAAAGTGTGTGGCACCTCCTCCCATTACTCCCTCCCTCTCTTGCTCCTGCTCTGAACGTGTGACATGTCTGCTTCTCCTTCTCCTTCTGCCATGATTGTAAGCTTCTGGAGGCTTACCCAGAAGCTAAGCAGATGTCAACACGATGCTTCCTATAAAGCCTGCAGAATCACGAGCTAAGTAAGCCTCTTTTCCTTATAAATTGCTCAGTCTCCCAGGTAAGCATGGTGGTCAGCTGGGCATAGTATTGTGGGCCTGTAGTCCCAGCTACTTGGGAGGCTAAGGCAGAGGTTGCAGTGAGCCGAGATCATGCCACTGTACTCTAGCCTGGGTGAGAGATCCTGTCTCAAAAAAAAAAAAAAAAAAAAAAAAAAAAAAAATTACCCAATCTTAGGTATTTTTTTGCTTTCTTTCTTTCTATTTGTTTTTTCTTTTCCTTTTTTTTTTTGAGATAGGGTCTCACTCTGTTGCCCAGGCTGGATCACAGTGGTGCAATCATGGCTCTCCGCAGCCTCGACCTCACGTGCTCAAGTGATTCTGCCACTTCAGCCTCTCAAGTAGCTAGGACTACAGATGCACACCACCACATCTGGTTAATTTTTAAAAATTCTTCATAGAGGGCCAGGCGCAGTGGCTCACACTTGTAATCCCAGCACTTTGGGAGGCCAAGGCAGGTGGATTATCTGAAGTCAGGAGTTTGAGACTAGCCTGGCCAACATGGTGAAACTCCATCTCTACTAAAAATACAAAAAATTTAGCAAGGCATGGTGGCAGGTGCCTGGAATCCCAGCTATTCGGGAGGCTGAGGCAGGAGAATTACTTGAACTCGGGAGGCAGAGGTTGCAGTGAGCCAAGATTGTACCATTGCACTCCAGCCTGGGCAACAAGAGTGAAACTCCATCTTAAAAAAAAAAATTTGGCCAGGTGGGGCAGCTCACACCTGTAATCCCAGCACTTTGGGAGGTGAGGCAGGCAGATCACAAGGTCACGAGATCAAGACCATCCTGGCCAACATGGTGAAACCTTGTCTCTACTAAAATACAAAAAATTAGCTGGGCCTGGTGGAGCATGCCTATAATCCCAGCTACTCGAGAGGCTGAGGCAGGGAAATAGCTTGAACCTGGGAGGTAGAGACTTCAGTGAGCTGAGATCGTGCCACCGCACTCCAGCCTGGTGACAGAGCGAGACTCCATCTCAAAAAAAAAAAAAAAATTCTGCCGGGCGCGGTGGCTCAAGCCTGTAATCCCAGCACTTTGGGAGGCTGAGGCGGGTGCATCACGAGGTCAAGAGATCGAGACCATCCTGGTCAACATGGTGAAACCTGTCTCTACTAAAAATACAAAAAAATTAGCTGGGCATGGTGGCACGTGCCTGTAATCCCAGCTACTCAGTAGGCTGAGGCAGGAGAACTGCCTGAACCCAGGAGGTGGAGGTTGCGGTGAGCCGAGATCGCACCATTGCACTCCAGCCTGGGTAACAAGAGCAAAACTCCGTCTCCAAAAAAAAAAAGATTCTTTGTAGAGACAGGGTTTCACCATGTTGCCCAGATGGTCTTAAACTCCCAGGCTCAAGTGATCCTCCAGCCTCAGTCTTCCTGTGTTAGGATTACAGGTGTGAGCCCAGTCTGTTATTTCTTTATAGCAATGGAAGAATGGGCTAATATATTCCCTTCTGTATGTCAGAGGTCAGCCAGGTCCTGAGCCGAGATTGACAAGAAGCAATTTCAAAAAAAAATTTTTTAAGGTATATTTTTTGAGACAGCGTCTCGCTCTGTCACCCAGGCTGGAGTGCAGTGGTATAGTCTCAGCTCACTGCAACCTGCACTTCCCAGGCTCAAGCGATCCTCCCACCTCAGCCTCCTGAATAGCTGGGCCTGCAGACATGTGCCACTGTGCCTGGCTAATTTCTTAAATTTTCTGTAGAGATGGAGGTCTCACAATATTGCCCAGGCTGGTCTCAAACTCTTGACCTCAGGTGATCCACCCTCCTTGACCTCCCAAAGTGCTGAGATTACAGGCATGAGTCACTGCACCTGGCCTGGAGAAGCAGTTTTTAGATCAAAAGATTTCTGTTCTATGTTGCCTTCCTGCTGAATAAATACCAGTCAGTGCAAGGGCACCAATGCTGAGCACACCCCCTACACAGCCAGCCTCATACTGAGGTCTCTAGGCTGGGGTTTTAGTGTCTGCTCTTTATCTCTCAAGTCCAAGCAACCCTTACGGCCCCAGATTTTCAAGAACTTATCATTGAGGCGCTTATAGATTTAACACCCAAAACAGTAAAAAAAGCAGTGCCAACTCTGGAAAGGCATACTTTTTTTTTTTTTGACAGGGTCTTGCTGTTATCCAGGCTAGAGTACAGTGGCTGGATCATAGCTCAATGCAACCTCAACCTCCTGGGCTCAAGCCATTCTCCTGTCTGAGCTCCCCAAGTAGCTACAAGTGCACACCACCATGCCCAGCTAAGTTTATTATTTTTTCTTTTGAAACGGAGTCTCTCACCCAGGCTGGAATGCAATGGCATGGTCTCGGCTCACTGCAACCTCTGCCTCCCAGGTTCAAGCAATTCTCCTGCCTCAGCCTCCCAAATAGCTGGGATTACAAGCATGGGACACCACATGTGGCTAATTTTTAAAATATTTTTAGTAGGGACAGTGTTTCACTATGTTGGCCAGGCTGGTTTTGAACTCCTGACCTCGTGATCCACCTGCCTCAGCCTCCCAAAGTGCTGGGATTACAGGCATCATCCACTGTGCCTGGCCGCAGCTAAGTTTATTCTTATTCTATAGAGATGCTATGTTGTCCAGGCTGGTCTTAAACTCCTGGTCTCAAGGGATCCTCCCACTTTGGCCTCTTAAAGTGCTAGGATTACAGACATGAGCCACTGCACCTGCTTTGGCATACTGTTCTTTGATGAAGTTTTGGTAACAGCAAAATCCATGAAGTGGACAGGCTCTGGAGCCATACTGTCTTGGGTCAAATCCCTACTCCACCATTAATTAGCTCTGTGATCTTAAATAAGTTACTTGGCTGGGTGAAGTGGCTCATGCCTGTAATCTCAGCACTTTGGGAGGTCAAGGTGGGCAAATAACTTGAGCCCAGGATTTCGAGACCAGCCTGGGCAACATGGCAAAACCCCATCTCTACAAAAAAAAAAAAAAAAAAAAAAAAAAAAGGAAAAAAAAAAAAAAGGCCAGGCATGGTGGCTCACACTTATAATCCCGGCACTTTGGGAGGCTGCAGCAGGTGGATCGCAAGGTCAGAGAGACCATCCCAGCTAACAGGGTGAAACCCCATCTCTACTAAAAATACAAAAAATCAGCCAGGCATGATGTCATGCGCCTGGAGTCCCAACTACTTGGGAGGCTGAGGCAGGAGAATTGCTTGAACCCAGGAGGTGGAAGTTGTAGTAAGCCAAATCAAGACTTCATCTCAAAAAAAAAAAATTAGAAAAAAAACATACAAAAATTATATTATCCAGGCATGGTGGCACATGCCTGTGATCCCAGCTACTCAGGATGCAGAGGTGAGAGGATTGCCTGAGTGTCAGAGATGGAGGTTGCAGTGAGCTGAGACCATGCCACTACACTCTAGCCTTGGCAACAAGTGAGATCCTATCTCAAAAAAAAAAAAGTTACTTAATCCCTCTGTTCCTTAATTTATCTTCATAAAGAAATGCACATAATAATGAGTACCTGTCTCATGGGCTTGTTGTGAAAATTAAATCAGTGTGTATATATATATATGAGTTTAGAGATAGTCTTGTATGTAGTAAGCACCTGAAAAATGTCAGCTACTATTGTTATTCCTGACAATAACATGAATCAAATCATATAGTCCCTATACAGTGAGAGGATATTATAAAAAATCATACTGCCAGGTGCGGTGGCGCGTGCCTGTAATCCCAGCTACTCGAGAGGCTGAGGTGGGAGGATCACTTGAGCCCAGGAGTTCTGGGCTGTAGTGCGCTATGCCGATCGGGTGTGCCTGCATCAATATGGTGACCTCTTGAGAGCGGGGGACCACCAGGTTGCCTAAAGAGGCGTGAACCGGCCCAGGTCAGAAACGGAGCAGTACAAAACTCCCGTGCTGATCAGTAGTGGGATCGCGCTTGTGAATAGCCACTGCACTCCAGCCTGGGCAACATAGCGAGACCCTGTCTCTAAAAAATCATACCAAAAAATGTTGACTTTGGGGAAAATACAGTTTTCCATAAAGAAGCCTTAGTTTTTTGTTTTACAACTCACAATTTCCACTTAAGACTACTAACACGTGGGCACATGTACATCAATCTCTTCCCATGTTGGAACTTGGAATTCCTACAGGGGCACGTGTGGGTGGGGCGGAGGAGCAGCATCTTTCCTTTGGCCATCTCCACTTAATGTAGCAGCAGCTTTCCTCTTTTCCCAAGACCTTCTGGGCTGTGAGCTCAAGGGTTTAGGGAGAAGGCCACGGAGGCAGCTTCCTTTTTTAGACAGGCAGTAGCTAGGAGTGAATGCTACAGGCTTCAGCCGAATGGCTTGGAGAATACAGCAGTGCCCTCTGCTGCGAAGCATGCACGCAGCACTCTAGGGCAAGAGCATGTGCAAACCTTGCCAAATAAAAAAATTAAAAAACCAGTCCAGCCACTCAGGCACATGCGTGGGCTGCCCTATGGCTACAACTCCCCTTCCCTCCCACTCACTTTTAAAAAGTCTCTCTGTTCCAAAACCTGGGAAGATAGTATATTTGTCTTTATTTTATCTCAGCCGAGGCTGTAGGGGGCTTTGTCCTTTTCAGTCCTGGGCTATCAGTACTACTAGGTTAATACTACTAGAGAATGACAATGTTCAGTCAATTCCACTGCCACCCAAGACCAAGTAGGGCCACACCTCACTGCAGATAAAAGCCTATTCATACTAAAAAGTGCCAAGAAAGGAAACCCTGGAATACTGCTGAAGAATACAGTTTAAAAATCTTCCTGAAGTCTAACAGATCTTGCTTTGTTTTATTCCTATCTTCATATATCACAAATCTCTACTTCCAACCATTCTAAATCTAACTTGCCTTTGTGAGATGTGAAATGGAGTGGAGAAAAGTCAAAATCCTCCTGAAGCCATATATATGGAACTTTTTTTTTTTTTTTTTTTTTTTTTTTTTTTTTTTTTTTGAGATGGAGTCTCACTCTGCTGCCCAGGCTGGAGTGCAGTGGCATGATCTTGCTCACTGCAACCTCTGCCTCCCAAGATCAAGGGATTCTCCTGCCTCAGTCTCCCAAGTAGCTGGGATTACAGGCGCCCGCCACCAGGCCTGACTATTTTTTGTATATTTAGTAGAGATGGAGTTTTGCCATGTTCACCAGGGTGGTCTCAAACTCCTGACAGCCTCATCCTCCCAAAGTGCTGGGATAACAGGCGTGAGCCACTGCTGATAGGGTACCTTTGAGTCCAACTGAGATTTGTCATCTGCCTTAGAGAATGCCTAGATACCACATGCTGCTGAGTCTGTGGGGCACTTTTAGTAACTCATACCATGGAATGATCTAGAAAAGGAAAGCCTAGGACATTGCTGAAGAACACGGTTTGAAAGACTTACCTTAATTCCAGAGCATTGATTCTTTTTTTTCCTTTTGAGATGGAATTTACTCTGTTGCCCAGGCTGGAGTGCAGTGGATTTTGGCTCACTGCAACCACTGTCTCCCTAGTTCAAGTGATTATCCTGCCTCCGTCACCCTAGTAGCTGGAATTACAGTTATGTGCCAAGCCTGGTTAATTTTTGCATTTTTTTTTTTTTTTAAGTAGAGATGGGATTTCACCAGGCTGGTCTCAAACTTCTGACCTCAAGTGATCCGCCCACCTTGGCCTCCCAAAGTGCTGGGATACCCAGAGCACTGGTTCTTAAGCCTTAGCATGTATTCAAATCAACTGAAAAGGGAGATTTTTAAAACCCAGATTTCTGAGCCCTAACCTCAGAAGTTCTGATTTAAGAGGACTGAGGTGAGGCCTGAACATCTATATTTCAACCCCAGCGATCATGGGGTGACAGATGTTGCAGCCAGATTGTCCATACAGCTGAACATCTATATTTCAAACAAGTTCAGATGATGTTGATGGTCCAGGGTCCAAACTTTGAGAATTACTGTTTTTTTGTTTTGTTTTGTTTTGAGACAGTCTTGCTCTGTCGCCTAGGCTGGAGTACAATGGTGTGATCTCAGCTCACTGCAACCTTCACCTCCTGAGTTCAAGTGATTCTCCTGTCTCAGCCTCCTGAGTAGCAGGGACTGCAGGCATACACCATCATGCCCAGCTAATGTTTATATTTTTAGTAGAGATGGGGGTCTCACCGCGTTGGCCACGCTGGCCTCGAACTCATGACCTCAAGTGATCCACCTGCCTTGGCCTCCCAAAGTGTTAGGATTACAGGTATGAGCCACCACACCCAGCTTAAGAATTACTGGTTTGGAGAGAAGCATTTTGGCCCCAGCTATGAATAAAGATGGTATGTATGAAGGAGTCTAACTTGGTGATCTCCATATACAGCTCTTCTAGGAGCAGGCTAGGCTCACAATCATATCTCTCACTCTGCAGTGTTTATTTTTCCATTTTTAAAAAAGGGAGAGGGGGAAACAATGAAGGAAAATACAAAGAAAGAAGGAAGATAACTTTTGAATAGCCAGAAGCCCAGAGAGAGAAAGAGTAGGCTGGCTTGTGAGAAGACATGAGGAGTATGGAAGAGGAATGTCAGAGTTCCCTGAACCAACACAAATCTCGATGCAACTCAAGGCTGCCGTATAGAGCTAGCTCCAGAACTCTGTCACCAGGTTTCAGCAAGCTGAAACCTTATCCATTCCCAGGCCTCGCATTTCAACAGGTTGGCAGCCTGTTAGTTTACAGACATCTTTTAACAAACTTGGGTTTGGCCGTTCAGAAGGCCTCTTTCTGCTCAGGGTTTCTGCGGTGTCTTTGGATGACCTGTTAGCAGCCAGTGGCTGGTCTGTTACCATGGGCTCATGTCCTTCACCAGAAGGGCAATTTGCTCTCGCAGCTGCCGCTCCCCTTCCTGCATTTTGCTCTGGCTTCGACACCTCAGCAACTCAGCCTTATGGTCCTGGTGATGCATAGGGCAATAGCTCTGTGGTTCACACAGCTCCTGAAAGGTAAGGGACAGAGTAAGGTATCTCTAGACTCCTAAACTCTGCCTAGTAGAGATGCTGTTGCTGGCAGTGGTTAAGGAGGAGCAGCAGTTTCTTCTCTGAGGGCTTTGCAGGCCCTGAGAATTGGGTGCTAAAGTTGGCTCCCCGCATGCCCCACTCTTTACCGTATATTCTGGAAAGAAGTCTCTGTAGCCACCTTTAAGGATATATAGCTCTGGGTAGTACAATGCAGGATACTGGTTCAGAGATCTGTCCTCTTCTCGCAGAGAACGGCACCTTTAGAGAGAACCCAGAGATGGGTGGGGTGGAAAGAAGGTCAAGATTCCAGGGGCCATTCACTGGGATCCTGCTAACCCCAAACAGGACCTTCTAATCTCACTGTGTTTGCAAAACAAGGTCCAAGTACCACCACCCTTCCTCCTTTCCTCTACTGTGGCCTCATTCTCAATCCCTTTTCCTTTATTGCTCCAAACTTTTGAATTTTAGAATGTCTTCCTTCAACCTCCCTAACATTCTTCAAACTATAGAATCCAGTCAGTCTCCGTCTGAACTGGTCTGGGAAGTCCAACTCAAAATCCATTTCCATCACCCGCCCTACCCCATTTAGACACTCACATTCGGGGGCCCCTCTCTGAGGAGAATTCACAGTGGAACACGATGATTATTCTCTTCTGGGTGTCCAAAGGGACAATGGGCTTCTTTAGAAAGAAGTTAAATAGTTCTTCCTGACTATACAAGTTTAAGGCTCCCTGTAGAAAAATAAATTTTTTTTTTTTTTTTGAGACAGAGTTTCGCTCTTGTTACCCAGGCTGGAGTGCAATGGCGCCATCTCGGCTCACCGCAACCTCCGCCTCCTGGGCTCAGGCAATTCTCCTGCCTCAGCCTCCTGAGTAGCTGGGATTACAGGCACACGCCACCATGCCCAGCTAATTTTTTGTATTTTTAGTAGAGATGGGGTTTCACCATGTTGACCAGGATGGTCTCGATTTCTTGACCTTGTGATCCACCCACCTTGGCCTCCCAAAGTGCTGGGATTACAGGCTTGAGCCACCGTGCCCAGCAGAAAAATAATTTTAATAAGCATTTCCTCAAGGGTTTATGGACAGTGCCATTACTTAGAAATGACTGGGATACCAACCTGGGATATTTGGACCAGAAAAGCTGGATTATAAGCATCCTCAGGGCAGGAGTCTAAGTATATCTCTGTATATACCCTGAATGCCTGGCACAGAGGTTGGTATGTAGTAGATGCTCAATAAATGTTCACAGACCTGAATCACTGGAAGAACAGGGATCACTGCGAGGAATGTTCATGAATAGTGTTTGCAAAGTGCTTCAGGCCTTGGATTAATGTTTTTATTTCTAGGTAGGAGCCCTTGGCTCCTACAGAAAAGAGAGATATTGATCTAAGAGAGAAAGGGAAAGTAAGCTGCTTAAGGTATACAGAATTAAAACAAGGAGGACCTCAGCCTTGATGTGCTTCAAATATGTAATATTTGTCCCAATTCTAGAGTTCATAAGCCCCTTTGTCCACAGACTCTTCTCAATAAAGAGCTACCTCCAGCCCTCCCCTACTAATGGCCAGAATGTGGTCTCACCTGGATGTGTCCTCCCAGGTACTCATATGGATAGCGACAATCAATGACATAAAACTTCTCAATCAGACCCTGGAACTTCCCCAACAGTAAGGCAGCCACCTGCACAGAAACAATGACTGAATACTCCGCTCACTGCCACTCTGAGGGAGAGAGGGGCCAATGACACAGTTCCTTACTAGCATATTCCTGTTAGTCACCTGGGATTCCACTGTATGTCCAGCCTCCAAAGTCATCCCATATTTGACATGTGACAGTGGTTCAGCCCTACCCACAAAAGAGAATACAACAGGAAGTGGCCCTTTTAGAGAACCAAAATACCTGGCATTGCCAAGATACCATGGAAGGAAAACCATATTCAGGCTACCCCTCTAGGGTCAGGCATGGCTGGAATCAGCCTCTCAGGAGACGTCCAAGGACTTCTGCGGTGGCAGAGGTAGCAGCTAGAGATCTCAAAATTGCAGGAAGAGATGCAAAATGGTTCCCTACCCACCATCATAAAGGAAGAAAGTAAGTCTTTGAGGAAAGGCTATGGAAGGAAAAGGTTTATACCTAGAGGAAGAAACTGAAGCAACTTGTAAAAGTGTAAATTGGTTCAGCTTTTCTGGAGGGAACTTTGTAAATGCATAAACAAATAAATGTAATTATGCTTTGACCCAGCAATTTCTAACATCTTAAGTAAACAGGAAAAGTACACAAAAACGTAGGCACAATGAGATTAATCTCAGCATTGTTTTATATTATCAAAATATTAGAAATAACTTCAATATTCAATAATAGGGGGTTGGTAAAATAAATTGTACATGCCAGTAGAATAGAGCATTATATAGGCATTAAAATGATGATATAGATGTCTTATTATTGATACAGAAAGATATCTGTGTCTTACTAAGCAAATTTCAATACTAAATGTTCATCATGATACCATTTCTGTTTTTCTTTTTTTCTTTTTCTTTTTTTTGAGATGGAGTTTCACTCTTGCTGCCCAGGCTGGAGTGCAATGGCACAATCTTGGCTCACCGTGACCTCCACTTCCCAGGTTCAAGTGATTCTCCTGCCTCAGTCTCCTGATTAGCTGGGATTACAGGTGCACACTACCATGCCCGGCTAATTTTTTTCTTTTTAGTAGACATGGAGTTCTGTCATGTTGGCTAGGGTGGTCTCGAACTCCTGACCTCAAGTGATCCGCCTGCTTTGGCCTCCCAAAGTGCTGGGATTATAGGCGTGAGCCACCACACCTGACCCCCTCCCTTTTTTCTTTTTACAATAATTATGTATCATTTGTTTAACTAAAAATGAAGGAGAAAGAAGAGCGGGGAGAAAAAGGAGTCCTTTAATATAGCTTCAGTTGAATAAGAAGCCTATGTGAGTGAACACAGTGAAAGAAATACAAATGGAAATGGGAATTTTAGGGACAGAACAGACCAGATGGTAGCTTATGTAACCAGTTACCATCTCCAGAAATCTGCTTACTGTTTCTGGGTTGACATACTTCAGATCTTGGTGTTTCCCTGACACGGTTGGCAGTGCACATACCTAGAAATACACGAGAGCTGAAATAACAGCAAGTATTACACACCCAATTTTGAGATCAAAGACCCTCATTTTGTCCTCCTTTCCAAATGACTCTTTTTTTTTTTTTTTTTTTTTTTTTTTTTTTGAGACGGAGTTTCGCTCCTGTTACCCAGGCTGGAGTGCAATGGCGCGATCTCGGCTCACCGCAACCTCCGCCCCCTGGGTTCAGGCAATTCTCCTGCCTCAGCCTCCTGAGTAGCTGGGATTACAGGCACGTGCCACCATGCCCAGCTAATTTTTTGTATTTTTAGTAGAGACGGGGTTTCACTATGTTGACCAGGATGGTCTCGATCTCTTGACCTCGTGATCCACCCGCCTCGGCCTCCCAAAGTGCTGGGATTACAGGCTTGAGCCACCGCGCCCGGCCTCCAAATGACTCTTAAAACCTCAGAGGCCTTCAAAAAAATCAGTGGTCTCTATAAAGCGCATATATATCAAGTCTATTTCTAATCCTAAAGAACTCATCAAAGATGTGTACAAAGTTGTAGATTTCTCTACAGATATGTTCATCTTGGTATCATTCATAAGAAAAAAATTGTAAAACTAAATATCTTACAAGAAGGGATTTATGAAAAAATTATGAGCAGCCAAAACAATGAAATAATATGGAAATATTTAAAATGATGAAATGGGCTGGGCATGGCTGCAATCCCAGTGCTCTGGGAGGCCAAGGAGAGAGAGAACTTCTTGAGGCCAGGAGCTTGAGGCTGAAGTGAGCTATGATCATGCCAATGTACTTAGCCTGGGCAAAAGAGCACGACCTTGACTCTTAAAAAAGAAAGAAAGGATGAAGCATAACTGCTTATTAATATGAAAAAAGAGGCTGGGCGCGGTAGCTCAAATCTGTAATCCCAGCACTTTGGGAGGCCAAGGAGGGTAGATCACAAGGTCAGGGGTTCAAGACCAGCCCGGCCAATATGGTGAAATCCTGTTCCTACCAAAAATACAAAAAATTAGTTGGGCATGGTGGTGCGCACCTGTAATCCCAGCTGCTTGGCAGGCTGAGGCAGAAGAATCACTTGAACCGGGAGGCGGAGGTTGCAGTGAGCTGGGATCACACCATTGCACTCCAGCCCGGGTGACAGAGCAAGACTCCATCTCAAAAAAAAAAAAAAAAAAAGAAAAGAAAAAGAAAAAAGATGCTCAGATGCTCGTGATATAATTATTAAATGACAGTACAGATAACAAAACAATATAAACTATTTTTGTGGAAAAGCAAAAACTCTTTTTTTTTTGTATATGCGTTTGTAAAAACACAGAAAAAAATGTGTAAGAATATATACCTTCTGCAATTACACAGGCAATGGGGAAAAAAAGAATATATACCAAGCAATAATTACCCTGGTTAAAAAGTCTTGGATAAATTTCTTCATTTCTACTTTTTTCTGTAACAACCAAGTATTATTTACATAATTTTAAAATATGTTTTTAAATAGAAAAAAGGTAAAAGTCTCATACTTTCCCCTTTGTTCTGGATTTTCCCAGAGAATAAGAAATATTTTTTCACTGTAAAGACTTAGGGCCTGTATCTACCACTAGAGCACTGTCAGGTTATCAAAGAGTACTTGGTGAAGATGTGTAATTACACTGAGCATTCTACGCACACAGAGAAGATTCAGATCCAAAATGACTCACTGAAATACAGGATGGGTGTAACCAAACTCACCTTGGAAAAATCACCAATCAGATGGTCCTGGTTAGAATCTTCCTCCAGCATCTCAGTGATATTAATGTCACACAGAGAGACTGTCTTCTTTAAATGTAAGCCCTGAAGATGACAAGATTCCCACCCCGCACCCAATCCTCATGTTAAAGGTTTTAAAACCAGTGGATGGAGCGGGCATGGTGGCTCACACCTGTAATTCTAGCTACTTGGGAGGCTGACATGGGAGGATCACTTGAGCCCAGGAGGCCAAGGCTGTAGTCAGCTACGATCACATCATTGCACTCCAGCCTGGGTGATGGAGACTCTGCCTCTAAAATAATAAATAAATAAACAGGTATCCCAATACTTTGGGAGGCCAAGGTGAGAGGATTGCTTGAACCCAAAAGTTCAAGACCAGCCTGGGAAACATAGCAAAAATGCATCTCCACAAAAAATACAAAAATTAGCCAGGCGTGGTGGCACATGCCTGTAGTCCCAGCTACTTGGAGGGCTAAGGTGGGAGGATCACTTGAGCTCGGGAGGTTGAGGCTGCAGTAAGCCGAGATCATGCCACTGCACTCCAGCCTGCGTGACAGAGTAAGACCCCATCTCGGGAGAAAATAAATAAATAAATAAATATGTTGATTTCCTAAAATATCCAAAGATATCTAGAATTTTAATTTTTTTCTTTTATTGTTTTTTATTAGAGATGGGATCATCCTATGTTGACCAGGCTGGTCTTGAATTTCTGGCCTTAAGTGATCCTCCCATCTATTTAGAATTTTTTAAAAGTTGGGGATGGTAAAAAACAAAGGCTAACTTTTTTTGGAAGTTGCTTTCCACAAAACCAATCTGCTATATGATGTTATTTCTCTCAGACTGCATATGACACAGCAGTAAAATATCCATACCAAAGTTCCCTTATATTCTTTCAGATCTGAAGAAAAAGGGTTGGGAAGACAGTATGATGACAATATTTCTTTTCTTTTTTTTTTTTTTTGAGACTGAGTCTTGCTCTGTTGCCCAGGCTGGAGTGCAGTTGCGCAATCTTGGCTCACTGCAACCTCCGCCTCCTGGGTTCAAGCAATTTTCCTGCCTCAGCCTCCCAAATAGCTGGGACTACAGGCACATGCTCAGCTGAGTTTTGTATTTTAGTAAGACAGGGTTTCACCGTGTTGCCCAGGCTGGTCTTGAACTCCTGTGCTCAGGCAATCCCCCTGCCTTAGCTTCCCAAAGTGCTAGGATTACAGGCCTGAGTCACCACACCCAGCCGATGGCAACATTTCTGAAAGTACAATATAGATATACTTTATATATCTATGTTACACACGTATTTCACATGTGGATACAGATGTAGAAAAGACTGAAAGGTGTTAAGAACGAAGAGGAAAAAGTAAACATAAAGAAGAGGAAGACAAAAAAGGCATACTAAAGCAATCCTCACACCAGAAAAGCAAAGACATGAGATGAACAGATTTTCATCTTAAAAAGTTCTTACCTTCCTGAGCTTTCCTTGGCCAGAAAAATACTTTTTTTTAACTTTATCTGGCATTGCGTTGTCCTTGCCTTTGTCCACCTGCTTCAGTCTTAGCCTATTCAAGTTCTCTGGCATGGAGGGGGAGCGATATAGGCCGCTTCTGTTCACCAAGGCCTGTTTGGGAATATTAAACTCTTCAGTTCTTAATCCTCCAAGTGTGTCTGCAGACCAGCAACATCAACATTTCCTGGGAGCTTTTTTGAAATGCAGATTTTCAGATGTTAGGCCATATCCTAGACCTATTGAATCAAAATCTGCATTTTAACTAGATGCCCAGGTGATTTCTCAAGTTTGAGAAGCCCTGGGTAGGCAACCTGTCTTCATAGGCCTATTCACATCTTCCTACTTGGACTGCATGATATTCCATCTCCATGGACGTTTTAACTAGCCAAACCAAATTCTGCAGCTGACTGCCTTAGATGTACCAGTTTTTGTAGCAGAAAGCAAACACAAGCTCAGACCCTCCAGCTATGTGACCAAAAAAACCCAAATAAACATAAGTCCATTTTGTCTCTAGGATTCTAGGACTTGACAATAAGGATTTAAGGACCTCAACAAACCAAAAGATGAAAAGCCAAGAAAAATAGCAAAAGAAGCATCATGCAAGAAAAAAGGACACACTAAAATCAAATAGCATGACCATTATAGGATTGATATTATGAATCCTATAGTACCAGTGAAGCCCATCAGGGAAAAAATGGCTCAAATGTCATGAAAAACCAGCTGTGAGAATTGCTTACAGGAACAGACGAAAGTATAAGAGGACAGATAGACTACTGTTTATTTGAAAGGCATGGTTTGGGTGCTACATCCAAAGTCAAGAGGACCTATCAAATGACCTCTGATAACAACTTCCAACTAATCCACAATCCTATCCTCTGGTCCCACATACCTTGAGATCTCTACCTCTAGCCTAGAGAATAGGCAAAAGCTCCTTCTCTAAAGCCTTATCTCACTACCTGTTAAGGACTGACTTAGGAGGGGGCAATAAAATAAGAGAGCCATAACTGGAAGGCAGCTTGATTATCAATGGTTTCTGGAAGAAGAAAATAGGAATAACATTTTACATTGTAACAACTATGGATATTATGCTGTTTACCACACACATGGTTCTATCTCTTGCTGGTGGTGCCAGCTGATGGTACAGTCCACATTACACTTCCCAATATTCTATACCTTTCCCCTTAGACTCCTCCCAAACATTGCCCTATGCCCCCATCCACCCTACCCCCTAGCCAATGATAACTGGACTATATTGCTGGTTGAATACATCTATTTAGTGGTCTAGAATAAGGAAAAATAATCTAGGCCAATCAGGTTCTCTCTCAGTAGCCTAACTTGGAAGATGGAGAAATAATTATGCAGTAGCAGGAGCCAAAGCCCAAAAGGAAGAAGCCAAGAGATGCAGTCAAGGCCAGGAAGCCAGTGATGCATGAATGGAGAAACCAAAGGTAGGGTAAAAAAGGAGATGTGGTGAGGAGCTGAGGAGCAGGGTGCCTTGTCTCCATGACAGACGCGACTTCATATAACTTCAATTTTCCTGAGAAGGCAGGGGAAAGCTAGAAAAGAATTTTAAGAGCTTCTCTAGAATACACCACAATAATTATGCTAAGAGCCATATTATTAAGAGTTTACAATTAATTAACTAATTGAAACTTATCCTTTACTTTTTGAGACAGAGTCTCACTCTGTCCAGACTGGAGTGCAGTGACACAATCTCAGCTCACTGCAACCTCCAACTCCCCAGTTCAAGTGATTCTCCTGCCTCAGTCTCCAAGTAGCTGAGATTACAGGCTTGCGCCACCACGCCCAGCAAATTTTTGTATTTTTAGTAAAAATAGGGTTTTACCATATTGGCCAGGATGGTCTGTCTCGATTTCCTGACCTTGTGATCTGCCCGCCTCGGCCTCCCAAAGTGCTAGGATCACAGGTGTGAGCCACTGTGCCCGGCCTTTTTTTTTTTTTTTTTTTTTTTTTGAGGTAGGATCTCGCTCTGTCACCCTGGTTGGAGTGCAGTGGTGGAATCTTAGTTCATTACAGCCTCTGCCTCTTGGGTTCAAGCGATCCTCCCAACTCAGCTTCCAGAGTAACTGGGACTAGAGTGGTATGTCACCATGCCCAGCCAATTTCTGTATTTTTTGTAGTGACGGGGTTTCGCCATGTTGCCCAGGCTGGTCTCGAACTCCTGGGCTTAAGTGATCCATCTGTCTTGGCCTCCCAAATTGCTCGGTTTACAGGCATGAGCCACCAAACCTGGTCTGTATCCATCTTTAAGCATAGCATCCAATAAATTTTTGCCCAACTCAAGGTCACAAAAATTTTCTCCTGTTTTCTTTAGATTTTTTTTTTTTTTGAGACAGAGTCTCACTCTGTCACCCAGGTTGGGGTGCAGTGGCACGATCTTGACTCACTACAACCTCTGCCTCCCAGATTCAAGTGATTCCCCTTGCCTCAGCCTCCTGAGTAGCTGGGATTATAGGCACTTGCCACCACACCTGGCTAATTTTTATATTTTTAGTAAAGATGGGGTTTCATCATGTTGGCCAGGCTGATCTTGAACTCCTGACCTCAGGTGATCCACTGGCCTCGGCCTCCCAGTGTTGGGATTACAGGCATAAGCCACCGTGCCTGGCCCTTCTTCAGGTGTTTTATGGTTTAAAGTTGTAGATTTGGAGCTATGATCCATTTTGTGTTAATTTTCATATATAAGGTAAGGTATGGGTTGAAGTACTTTTATTTTTTAACATAGGATTTCCAGTTGCTCCAGAACAATTTGTTGAAACGACTATACTTTCTCCATTTGATTATTTTGTATCTTGGTTGAAATACCAATTACATATGTGTATAGGCCTATTTCTCAAATCTCTATTCTGTTGTGCTAATGTTTTAAGTTTTTGGTAGCTATCATGCTAATAATTAAGGTGATAAACGTCTTCATATAGTCCAAGGACAAGACATTAAAAATAAATGATAGCAGAAAACTACTTCCACAAACAGAAACAGCTACTTCAGCAGCCAGACATGGTGGCTCACACCTGTAATCCAAACAATGTGGATGAATCACTTGAGTCTAGTAGTTTAAAACCAGCTTGGGCAACATGGTAAAACTGTGTCTCTACAAAAAAATATAATAATTACCAAGGGGTGGTAATGTGTGCCTGTAGTCCCACCTACTTGGGAGGCTGAAGTGGAAGGATCAATTGAGCCCAGGAGGCCGAGGCTACGAGGCTGCAGTGAGCTGGGATCATTCCACTGCATTCCAGCCTGCTGGGTAATGGAGTGAGACTCTGTTTTTTCTCTGGAAAAAAAAAAAAAAAAAAAAAAAAAAAGAGCAAGATACTTCTTTCCTATACATTTATATGAAAAGAAATGTCAACTTATTGCAAAGAATGTAAGTGCTAGGTCATGGAGAGATGATGAAGATGGTACTTTAGTTCTGTCTAGCTAGTTAAAAGTTTCCCAGTTCCGAGAAGCTGATGTGGGAAGATCCCAGGATCATTTGGCTTAGATCACTCAACATCTACCCATTTTCAATCTTTAAAGAAGCACTAGACACTTTCCAAATATGGGAGTATTTATTTATTTATTTATTTATTTTGAGACGGAGTTTCGCTCTTGTTACCCAGGCTGGAGTGCAATGGTGCGATCTCGGCTCACCGCAACCTCCGCCTCCTGGGTTCAGGCAATTCTCCTGCCTCAGCCTCCTGAGTAGCTGGGATTACAGGCACGCACCACCATGCCCAGCTATTTTTTTTGTATTTTTAGTAGAGACGGGGTTTCACCATGTTGACCAAGATGGTCTCGATCTCTTGACCTTGTGATCCACCCGCCTCGGCCTCCCAAAGTGCTGGGATTACAGGCTTGAACCACCGCGCCCGGCCTATTTATTTATTTTTGAGACAGAGTTTCGCTCTTGTTACCCAGGCTGGAGTGCAATGGCGCGATCTCGGCTCACCGCAACCTCCGCCTCCTGAGTTCAGGCAATTCTCCTGCCTCAGCCTTCTGAGTAGCTCGGATTACAGGCATGTGCCACCATGCCCAGCTACTTTTTTGTATTTTTAGTAGAGACGGGGTTTCACCATGTTGACCAGGATGGTCCTGATCTCTTGACCTCGTGATCCACCCGCCTCGGCCTCCCAAAGTGCTGGGAATATGGGAGTATTTAAACACCGAGAAAGCCAAAAAGAAGAGAGGGAAACTTATCAAACTAGATTCAACCTGCAGATTTTATAAAAAGGCTTAATTGAATAATTTATTATTTTATAAACTGAAGCAGCATCACCATTTCCTCATGGCCGACACACTCTTCAGTATACATAAGCCAGCCTGGCTTCTGCCTACACCACTCTTCTGCTCTCGTCAAGGCTACTGACAATCCTCATGTTGTAGCATCTCACAGTCACTTCTCTAGCCACATTATCTTTCTGAACCTCACACCTGCTGCCATTGAGTTGGCTGCTCCATTTTTATTGGCTTCAACGGCACCTCCTACTCTTTTAATTATTATTATTTTTTTTGAGATGGAGCCTCCCTCTGGTACCCAGGCTGGAGTGGAGTGGCACAATTTCAGATCACTGCAACCTCCACTTCTGGGTTCAAGTGATTCTCCTGACTCAGCCTCCCAAGTAGTTGGGATTACAGGCATGTACCATCACCCACCCCCTCCGCCCAGGCTAATTTTTGTATTTTTATTTACGTTATTTTATTGAGACAATGTCTGGCTTTGCTACCCAGGCTAGAGTGCAATGGTGCTATCTCAGCTCACTACAACCTCTGCTTCCCGGGTTCAAGCGATTCTCCTGCCTCAAACTCCCAAGTAGCTGGGATCACCAACATAGGCCATCATGCCTGGCTAATTTTGAATTTTTATCTTTTAATTATTATTTTTTTTTAATTTTGTATTTTCAGTAGAGACAGGGATCACCATGTTGGCCAGGCTGGTCTCAAACTCCTGACCTCAAGGGATCCACCTGCCTCAGCCTCCCAAAGTGCTAGGATTACAGGCGTGAGCCACAGTGCCTGGCCTAGTTCTTTATTTCTAGTACAGGCAACTCCTACACTAGAAGAATCATGATGCTTCTACCTCTGTGCCCTCTCCTCTGCTCCTCAATTTTCTTTGTTAGGCCCCCTTACCTATCAAACCTCTAATAGATTCTGGATTCATCAGGGCTAGGTCCTGGCCCTTTTCTCTTTTATCTCCTCTCTCTAGCCATAAGTAATTTGTTTTTTTTTGTTTTTTTTTTGGGGGACGGAGTTTCGCTCTTGTTACCCTGGCTGGAGTGCAATGGCGCGATCTCGGCTCACCGCAACCTCCGCCTCCTGGGTTCAGGCAACTCTCCTGCCTCAGCCTCCTGAGTAGCTGGGATTACAGGCACACGCCACCAGGCCCAGCTAATTTTTGCATTTTTAGTAGAGACGGGGTTTCACCTTGTTGACCAGGACAGTCTCGATCTCCTGACCTCGTGATCCACCCGCCTCGGCCTCCCAAAGTGCTGGGATTACAGGCTTGAGCCACCGCGCCCGGCCAGGTAATTTCTTCTACCTACGAATTTAAATTTTCACTCTAAGTTAATGATTCCTAAATTTCTATCTTTAGTCAAGACCTCTGCTCTGACTTCCAAATTCACATTTGGAAGCTTGATGCATTTTGAGTACCTACTAGGTGACGCAGCAATGAACAAAAGAGTAAAAGAGACAAACAAGTAAATGAATAAATATACTCTTTACTTCTTTCCATAGTAATAAATGCCATAAATGAAAAAATAAGGAAAGATGAAAAGAAAAACATAGGTTTGGGAAATCTGTCAGGAAAGGTCCTTATAAAACATATGTGCAGAGATGAGACTGAAATAAGGTAGAAAATCATGTATTGCCTTGGGAAAGAATGTTCTAGGATGAAGGAGCAACAAATGCAAAGGCCCTGGGTGAGAATAACAAGGCACCCAGTGAGAGAGCTACATTTAGTATGGTACCTTTTTTAATTTTATTTTTATTTTTTGAGACAGAGTCTCACTCTGTCAACCAGGCTGGAGTGCAGTGGCACGATCACAGCTCACTGCAAACTTGACATCCCAGGCTCAAGTGATCCTCCCACCTCAGCCTCCCAAATAGCTGGGACTACAGGCTTGCACCACCACATCTGGCTTTTTTTTTTTTCTTTTAATAGAAACAAGGACTCTTTTTGTTGCCTAGGCTGGTTGCGAACTCCTGAGCCCAAATGTCCTCTTGTCTTAGCCTCCCAAAGTGCTGAGATTACAGACATGAGTGAGCCACCACACCCAATGGTACCATTTTTAGAAACCTCAAAAACTAATTTAAACAATACTAAAAACCATAAACCAACTATACCTAACAGACATCTATAGAACACTCTACCCAACAACAGTAGAATATATATTCTTTTCAAGTACACATGGTACATTCTCATAATAGACCATATGCTTGAAAAATAAATAAGCCTCAATAAATGTAAAAGGATTAAAATCACACTAAGTATGTTCTCTGACCACAATGGAATAAAATTAGAAATCAATAACAGAAAAAATCTGGAAAATTCACAAATTTATGAAAATTAAATCAGCTGGGTGTAGTGGCTCCTGCCTGTAATCCCAGCATTTTGGGAGGCTGAGGCAAGCAGTTCAGGAGTTCAAGACCAGCCTGGCCAACATGATGAAACCCTGTCTCTACTAAAAATACAAAAAATAACCAGACATGGTGGTGGGTGCCTGTAGTCCCAGATACTCAGGAGGCTGAGGCAGGAGAATTGCCTGAACCCAGGAGGCAGAGGTTGCAGTGAGCTGAGATCATGCCACTGCATTCCAGCCTAGGAGACAGAGTGAGATTCCATCTGGAAAAAAAAAAAAAGGCAAATTAAATAACACACTTGTTAATAACCAATGAGTCAATGAAGAAGTCATAGGAAAATCAGAAAATACTTTGAGATGAATAAAAATGAAGATACAAATACGAAAGCTTATGGGATGCAGCTAACATAAGGCTTAGAGAAAAATTTATAGCTATAAATGCCTATAATAAAAAAGAATATCTCAAATCAATTACCTAAATTTCTACCTAAGAAGAAACTAAACCCAAAGCAAGCAGAAGGAAGGAAATAAAAACGATTAGAGCAAAACTTAAGAGAATAGAAAAACAACCCAAAAGTTGGTTCTTTGAAAAGATCAGCAAAAATTGACAAACTTTTAGTTAGCCTGACCAATAAAAAAAAAAGAAAGTCTCAAGTTACCAAAATCAGGAATGGGAAGTGGGACATTGCTACCAACCTTACAGAAATAAAGGATCATCAAGAAATATTAATGAATAACTGTGTGCCAACAAATGAGACCACTTAGATGAAATGGACTAATTCCTAACAATACAAAAACTACTAAAACTAGCCAGGTACAGTAGTCTTAGCTTCTCAGGAGGCTGAAGTGGAAGAATTGATGGAGCACCCAGGAAAGGCAACATAGTGAGACACCACCCCATTTCTAATTAACAAAACAAAACCAAAGACTGAAATCACCACCACGTAGGATGTATCCTAGAAATCTAAGGTTGGTTTAACATCTGAAAATCAGTCACTGTACCCCATCATATCAATAAAATAAAGGACAAAAACTGTCTGATTACTTAACTGTGCGCACTGGGAGGCTAAGACAGATGGATTGCTTGAGTTCAGGAGTCTGAGACCAGCCTGGGCAACATGGTGAAACCCTGTCTCTACAAAAAAATACAAAAATTAGGGCCGGTCGCGGTGGCTCAAGCCTGTAATCCCAGCACTTTGGGAGGCCGAGGCGGGTGGATCACGAGGTCAAGAGATCAAGACCATCCTGGTCAACATGGTGAAACCCAGTCTCTACTAAAAACACAAAAAAGTAGCTGGGCATGGTGGCGCTTGCCTGTAATCCTAGCTAGTCAGGAGGCTGAGGCAGGAGAATTGCTTGAACCCAGGAGGCGGAGGTTGCGGTGAGCCGAGATCGCGCCATTGCACTCCAGCCTGGGTAACAAGAGCGAAACTCCGTCTCAGAAAAAAAAAAAAAAAAAAAAAAACCCACAAAAATTAGCTGGGTGTCGTGGCACATGCCTGTAGTCCCAGCTACTTGGGAGGCTGAGGCAGGAGGATTGCCTGTGTTCAGGAGGTTGAGGCTGCAGTGAACCATGATTGTACCACTACACTCCATCCTGTGCAACAGAGTGAGACTCTGTCTCAAAAAAAAAAAAATGACAGATTAATAGACAGAAAACTAGTAAGCATATAGATGTGTACAACCATATAAATCAACCGGAGCTACCTGACATGTATAGAATACTCCACTCAAGAATAGCAGACTATATATTTTCTTTTTTTTTTTTTTGAGATAGAGTTTCACTCTTGTTACCCAGGCTGGAGTGCAATGGCGTGATCTCGGCTCACCGCAACCTCCACCTCCTGGGTTCAGGCAATTCTCCTGCTTCAGCCTCCTGAGTAGCTGGGATTACAGGCACACGCCACCATGCCCAGCTAATTTTTTGTGTTTTTAGTAGAGACAGGGTTTCATCATGTTGACCAGGACGGTCTCGATCTCTTGACCTTGTGATCCACCCACCTCGGCCTCCCAAAGTGCTAGGATTACAGGCTTGAGCCACCGCGCCTGGCCAGCAGACTATATATTTTCTAAGGTACACTAAACATATACCAAGATGTTCTGGGTCATATTCTGGACCATAAAAACCAATCTCAATGCATCTAAAAGGATTTAAGTCATATAAATCCATGGAATAAATTCAATGAAATTAAATTAGAAATCAATAACAGAAAGATCCTCAAAATATTTAGAAACTAAACAACAGGCTTCTAAGTAACCCCTACATCAAAAAAGAAACCAAAAAGGAAATTGGAAAGTACTTTGAACTGAATAAAATTGAAAATGCAACATATCAAAATTTGTGAGACAGAGCTAACACACTAAATATCCATATTTTGAAAGATCTCAAATCAATGAACTCAGCTTCAATTTTAACATTAAAAAATGAAGATCAAAGAATGCAAAGATTACAGTGCAAAATTAATGGAATAGAGGCCGGGTGTGGTGGCTCAAGCTTGTAATCCCAGCACTTTGGGAGGCCGAGGCGGGTAGATCACGAGGTCAAGAGATCGAGACCATCCTGGTCAACATGGTGAAACCCCGTCTCTACTAAAAATACAAAAAATTAGCTGGGCATGGTGGCGCGTGCCTGTAATCCCAGCTACTCAGGAGGCTGAGGCGGGAGAATTGCCTGAACCCAGGAGGCGGAGGTTGCGGTGAGCCGAGATCGCGCCATTGCACTCCAGCCTGGGTAACAAGAGAAAAACTCCGTATCAAAAAAAAAAAAAAAAAAAAAAAAAAAATTTAATGGAATAGAAAACAGAAAAACAATGGAGAAAGTCAATGAAAAAAAGATGATTTTTAATAGGATTTTATATTGATAAATCTCTAGCCAGACTTATCAAGAGAAAGGACACATATAACCAATATCAGGAAAGAGAGACATCACTATGGATTCTACAGACACTAAAAAGCTAATAAGGAAATATTTTTAACAACTTTATGCCACTATATTTACAACCTAATTAAAATGGACAATGTCATTCAAAGATACAAACTAACAAACTCACTCAAAAAGAAACCAATAACCTGGGTAGTGCCATATCTACAAAGTAAGTTAAATTTGTTAAAAACATTCCCAAAAAGAAAACTCTAGGCCAGGTGGCTTCACTGGTGAATTGTTCCAGTGATTCTCCTGCCTCAGCCTCCCTAGTAGCTAGGACTACAGGTGTGCCCCCACCATGCACAGCTAGTTTTTGTAGAGATGGGGTTCCACCAAGTCAGCCAGGCTGGTCTCAAACTCCTGACCTCAAGTGACCCACCTGCCTCAGCCTCCCAAAGTGGTGGGATTACAGGTGTGAGCCACTGGGCTCAGCCAGTATAAAAATTATCAACAGAATTTAGCAATGAATTTAACAATATATAAGAAGGATCATATGTCACAACCAAGTAAGGTTATCACAGCAATGCAAGGTAGTTTAACATTCAAAAAGGTAATTCATCATATTAACAGATTAAAATAAAATTCATTTGATTATCTCAACAGATACAGAGAAAAGGGCTGCATAGGGTAGCTTAGGCCTGTAATCCCAGCACTTTGGGAGGCTGAGGCGGGGGGCTGTCTGAGCCCAGGAGTTCAAGACCAGCCTGGGCAAGATGGTGAGATCCCCCCCATCTCTATAGAAGGAAAAAAAAAAAAGAATTACCCAGGGGTGATGGTGTTTGCCTGTAGTCCCTGATACTTGGGGAGGCATAGGCAAGAGGATCTCTTGAACCCTGGAGTTTGAGGATGCAGTGAGTTGTGATCGTGCCCCTGCAGTTCAGACTGGGCAAGAGAGTGAGACTACATCTCTTTAAAAAAAAAAAAAAAAAAAAAAACCCCACAAAAAACAAAACAAAACAAAACAAAACTGTTCATGCTAAAATATCTCAGCAAACTAGGAATAGGAGGGAACTTCCTCAACCTCATGACGGGCTTCTCAAGAAACGTACAGCTAACATCATACTCAACGTATAAAAAGCTGAATGCTTTTCTCCTAAGATCAGGTGTAAGGCAGGGGGTTCTAAATAAGTTTTAAGATTACAAAGCAGTCATAAGACCAAAAAATTTGAGAACTATGATTCTAGGAGAAGGGAAAATTGACAATATAGGAGAGGGGAAATACTGCAATACTACACAAGAGGAGATGCTTCTGTCTGACTAAGTTTTCACAGTCTTTACAATGGCCTACAAGGCCCTTACACGATCTGTCCTCTTGCTAACTCCTTTCTGCCCTCAATTCCTACCACTCTCCACTTGCTCCCTCCGCTTCAGTCACACTGGCCTTCTTGCTGTCCCATGAACATGCCAAGTGTACTCACCTCAGGGGCATTGTACTTGCTTTGCCTTCTGCTTGGAATGACTCATACCTTCTGACATCTGCTTGTTTGGCTTCCTCGCACTTTCAGATGTCTGCTCAAAAGTCACTCTCGAAGAGGTCTCCTCTGACCAACGCAACCTATCAAAAATAACAACTCTCACCCTACCCCACTCCAATCCAGGGACTCCCTATTCTTCTCCCTCTGCTTTTTCACCATAGTATTTTTACCATCTGCCATATTACAAATGTATTTGTTTGTCTGTTCCCTCACGACTAGAATCTAAGCTCCATGAGAGCAGGACTTTGCTGTATTGTGTTCACTACTATATCTCCGGCATACTGAATAAATGAATGAATACATAGGACACAGTGTGAAGGGAGAGCTTTAGATAGGAGCAGGGACACTTCATGCCCTGTAGCAAGAGCAACTACAGATTATATGGGTATTAAAGGAGATTGGTTGAGATATCTGGTGAGAAAAGAAGGTAGTTTTCTTGTGATAGCTTGTTTTCTCTTTACAACAAAACACTTCAAACTGCGTATGACTAAAGTCATCCTCAATCTCATCCTTCCTTCACAGCCTACATTCAACCCTTCAAGTCCTGTTGATTCTCTATCCAAAATGTATATCTACACATCTTTTAACTTTTTTTATTTTTTTGAGACAGGGTCTTGCTCTGTCACCCCAGCTGGAGAGCAGTAGTGTCATCATGGTTCACTGCAGCCTCAAACCCCTGGGCTCAAGCCATCCTCCCTGCTCAGCCGCCTGAGTAGCTGGGACTACAAGCATACACACCATATGTGGCAAATTAAAAAAAAATTTTTCTAGAGGGTTTCTCCATGTTGCTGAGGCAAGCAGGCAAAATATATTTTGAATTCATCCATTTCTCACTCTCTATAGTCACCACCTTAGTTGAGGCTACCACCAACTCTTGCTAGTACTAATCCAATACCTTCCTACTCTTACCTGCTTCCAATTCTTTTTGCTTTTTGTGGGGTTTTGTTTTATTTTTTGAGGCAGGGTCTCCTTTTGTTTCCCACGCTAGAGTACACTGGCATGATCATGGCTCACTGCAGCCTTGACCTCATGGGCTCAAGCGATCCCACCACCTCTGCTCCCAAGTGGCTGGACTACAGGCATGTACCACCACATGCAACTAATATTTTTTTAATTTTATTTTTAGTAGAGATGAGGTCTTGCTATGTTGCCCAGGCTGGTCTCAAACTCCTGAGCTCAGGCAACCCTCCTGCTTCAGCCTACCAAAGTGATGGGATTATAGGTGTGAGCCAAGCCACTCTCTCACTTCTAACTCTTATTCCCTTCTAATCCATTCCCCATCCATCAACAAGAGTGGTCTTCACAAAACAAATCAATCATATTATTACCCTGCCTAAAGCTCTCCCTTCAGTAGCATCTCATTGTACTTAGAATAAAATCCAAACACTTTTCATAGCTTAAAGGCCCTGTATGATCTACCTCCTGACTACTTATTCTTTCCCAGCTCACATAACACTCCTTTCAATCACCTGACCTCTCAGTTCCTCCAACATGTGAAAACCTTTTCCACCTGGGGCCTCTGTGCCTGCAACATTCCTTCTTCATCAAATGTTCCTGCCTCTACTCTTGTCATATATGGTTCCTTCACAAATAGAGCGACCCCAACTTCATCCCAGCTTGTCCGGGACCTTCCCAGCTTTAGCAGTGAAAGCCCCACATCCTAGAACATTGCAGTCTCAGGCAAACTGCGAGAGTTCATCACCTTATTCTTTTTTTTTTCTTTGAGATGGAGTCTCACTCTGTCGCGAGGCTGAAGTGCAGTGGCGTGATCACAGCTCACTGCAACCTCCGCCTCCTGGGTTGAAGCGATTCTCCTGCCTCAGCCTCCTAAGTAGCTGGGACTACAGGTGCGTGCCACCACACCAGGCTAATTTTTGTATTTTTAGTACAGACGGGGTTTTCACCATGTTGGCCAGAATGGTCTCAAGCTCTTGACCTCATGATCTGCCCGCCTCAACCTCCCTAAGTGCTGGGATTACAGGAGTGAGCCACTGCGTCCGGCTGATCACTCTATTCTTAACCAAATATCTTTCCACTTGTGGAGAGTCTTCCCTTTTTATTCTCCATTTAAAGGTTTCCTTCTATTAGTCACTATTTCAGCCCCCATTTTGTTTCCATCATTACACTTGGACTATTTGCAATTACTAAATTATTATTATTATTAGAGATAAGGTCTTCCTCTGTCACCCAGGCTGGATTGCCCAGGCATGACTATAGCTCGCTGTAGCCTTGAACTCCTCTGGAGTAGCTGGGACTACAGGTGCATGCCACCATGCCTGGCTAATTTTTATTTTTATAGCAATGGGGGTTTACTATGTTTCAGAGCAGATCTCAAACACTGCCTCAAACTATCCTCTTGCCTTAGCCTCCCAAAATGTTGGGATTATAAGTGTGAGCCACCACACCCAGCCCAATAGCTAAATTATTTTGTCTGTTATGGCAGACATTTGCAATTTGGCTGCCCGGCATATTGCTTCAGTAAAATCTCAAGTTAGAGAGGCAGTCCTGCCTTCTGATGAGGAGGCCAATGGGGGACAGATATTGCCTTTTCCACACCCTTATGACCAGCTAGATATTCCTGCCTGGGATTTTGAGCCTTGAAGAGGCTCAAAAAGCAAAGGGTTGGTCCAGACTTTTTATGCTTGCTGCATCACAGTGGAGAATATAGTAGCTAGTAGCAAATATCCATGAGTAGCACAGTCTATCTAGCAGCAAGCCTGATCATGTTCCATGGCAGGATGCCAGTAACGGTGGCATTGAGTGTCCAGCCAGCAAGCGGTGGTATCCTGAGTACAATGTTCCTGGAACAGTATTTTAACCAGGACTTATTTAGTTTTCCAGCCTTCCTTGTAATTCTGAGTTCCTCAATATCCTCCAGAAAAACCTCTTTTCTGCTTGAGGAAACTAGAATCAGTTTCTATTATTTGCAACCAAGAACTCTAACTAGAATATCTATTAACTTGATGAAAAATGTTGTTTTGATGCATCCCTGACGAGAATATAAGTTCTAGTCTGTTTTGTTCACCATTGTATCACCAGTGCCTACCACACTGCCCAACATGTAACAGATACTCAATAAATATTTTTTAAATAAACAAATGAATGAGAAATCACTAAGGTTATAACAATCTCCAATGAGGTCACTGCTTTATACAGGTATCTATTTATTTCCATTTATTATTATTATTATTATTTTGAGACAGGGTCTCACTCTGTCACCCAGGCAGGAGTGCAATGGTGCGATCTTGGCTCACTGCAACCTCTACCTCCCAGGTTCAAGCGATTCTCTTCCTCAGCCTCCCAAATAGCTAGGATTATAGGTGCGTACCACCATGCCCGGCTAATTCCTGACTTCAGGTGCCTGCCTGCCTTGACCTCCTAAAGTGCTGGGATTACAGGTGTGAGCCACTGTGCCCAGTCTTCTTTTTTCTATTTAACATCAAAGAGGTAAACCAGTAACAACAACAAAAAAATCGCTATCGCTTTTCTTTTCTTTTCTTTTCTTTTTTTCTTTTGAGATGGAGTCTCGCTCTGTTGCCCAGGCTGGAGTGCAGTGGTGCAATCTCAGCTCACTGCAACCTCTACCTCCCAGGAAGTGATTCTCCTTCCTCAGCCTCCTTAGTAGCTGGTATTACAGGTGCATGCCACCATGCCTGGCTAATTTTCGTATTTTTAGTAGAGATGCAGTTTTGCCTTGTTGGCCAGACTGTTCTCAAACTCCTGACCTCAAGTGATCCACCCAACTCGGCCTCCCAAAGTGGTGGGATTACAGGCATGAGCCACCATGCCCAGCACCCTATCACTTTTCTAACCTAAAACCAACTGCTATGCATATTCTTATAGGGTAGGCCATCAATCAAAAATGACTTTATGGCCATGCATGGTGGCTCACACCTGTAATCCTAGCACTTTGGGAGGGTGAGGTGGGAGGATCACTTGAGCCCAGGAGGTAAGACCAGCCTGGGCACCACAGCGAAACTGTCTCTACAAATATTAGCTAAGCATGGTAGCATATGCCTGTAGTCCCAGCTACTCAGGAGGCTGAAATGGGAGAATCACCTGATCCCAGGTGACTTGTGGTTAGCCCTGATCATGCCACTGCACTCTAGCCTGGAAGACAGAGTGAGACTGTACCAAAAAAAAAGAAAGAAAGAAAGAAAGAGAATGACTTCATAAGAGTTACAATCTAAGAAAATGAGCCCATGAAGGGCCAATTAAAAAAATTTTTTTAACTTAATTATTTGTATTTTCTATCAAGGCTCTATTGTCTAAATATTTTTCAAAGACCATAAAAATGCACTTTGAGGCCGGGCGCGGTGGCTCAAGCTTGTAATCCCAGCACTTTGGGAGGCCGAGGCGGGTGGATCACGAGGTCGAGAGATCGAGACCATCCTGGTCAACATGGTGAAACTCCGTCTCTACTAAAAATACAAAAAATTAGCTGGGCATGGTGGCATGTGCCTGTAATCCCAGCTACTCGGGAGGCTGAGGCAGGAGAATTGCCTGAACCCAGGAGGCGGAGGTTGTGGTGAGCCGAGATCGCGCCATTGCACTCCAGCCTGGGTAACAAGAGTGAAACTCCGTCTCAAAAAAAAAAAAAAAAAAGGCCGGGCACGGTGGCTCAAGCCTGTAATCCCAGCACTTTGGGAGGCCGAGGCGGGTGGATCACGAGGTCGAGAGATCGAGACCATCCTGGTCAACATGGTGAAACCCCGTCTCTACTAAAAATACAAAAAAATTAGCTGGGCATGGTGGCACGTGCCTGTAATCCCAGCTACTCAGGAGGCTGAGGCAGGAGAATTGCCTGAACCCAGGAGGTGGAGGTTGCGGTGAGCCGAGATCGCTCCATTGCACTCCAGCCTGGGTAACAAGAGCGAAACTCCATCTCAAAAAAAAAAAAAAAAAAAAAATTAGCTGGGCATGGTGGTGCGTGCCTGTAATCCCAGCTACTCAGGAGGCTGAGGCAGGAGAATTGCCTGAACCCAGGAGGCGGAGGTTGCGGTGAGCTGAGATCGCGCCATTGCACTCCAGCCTGGGTAACAAGAGCGAAACTCCGTCTCAAAAAAAAAAAAAAAATACACTTTGAGAGGCCAAGGCAAAAAAACAAAAAAATAAATAAAAAATTTTAAAAAACAGAGAGAGGCCAAGGCAGGGGAAACACTTGAGCTCAGGTGAGATCAACCTGGACAACATAGAAGGCCCTTTTTCTTTTAAAAACAACAACAACAGCCGGGCGCGGTGGCTCAAGCCTGTAATCCCAGCACTTTGGGAGGCCGAGGCGGGTGGATCACGAGGTCAAGAGATCGAGACCATCCTGGTCAACATGGTGAAACCCCGTCTCTACTAAAAATACAAAAAAAATTAGCTGGGCATGGTGGCGCGTGCCTGTAATCCCAGCTACTCAGGAGGCTGAGGCAGGAGAATTGCCTGAACCCAGGAGGCGGAGGTTGCGGTGAGCCGAGATCGTGCCATTGCACTCCAGCCTGGGTAACAAGAGTGAAACTCTGTCTCAAAAACAACAACAACAACAACAACAACAACAACAACAACAACAAGAAGCCAGGCGTGGTGGCCCACACCTGTAATCCTAGCACTTTGGGAGGCCGAGGTGGGTGGATCACCTGAGGTCAGGAGTTCAAGACCAGCCTGGCCATCATGGAGAAACCCCGTCTTTAAAACAAGCAAACAAACAAACAACAACAACAACAACAAAAACAGCTCATAACCCTATGCCATTCTTTTACCTAAACAAAACAAAACTTCCAGAGCAGTGGTCCCCAACCTTTTTTGGTACTTGGGACCAGTTTTGTAGAAGATGTTTTTTCCATGGACCTGGGTAGGGATACGGTTTCAGGATGAAACTGTTCCACCTCAGATTATCAGTCATTAGATTCTCAGATTCTCATAAGGAACAGACAACCTAGATCCCTCACACGTGCAGTTCACAAGAGTTCGCCTTTTATGAAACTCTAATGCTGCAACTGACTGACAGGAGGCGGAGCTCAGGTGTTAATATTCACTGGCACCTCCTACTGTGCAGCCTGGTTCCTGTACTGGGGACCCCTGTTCCAGAGTATTCCCTGGGGTCAATATATTTTAAGACCACGCTTTTAGGCTGGGCGCGGTGGCTCAAGCCTGTAATCCCAGCACTTTGGGAGGCCGAGGAGGGTGGATCACGAGGTCAAGAGATCGAGACCATCCCGGTCAACATAGTGAAACCCCGTCTCTACTAAAAATAAAAAACATTAGCTGGGCATGGTGGCACGTGCCTGTAATCCCAGCTACTCGGGAGGCTGAGGCAGGAGAATTGCCTGAACCCAGGAGGCGGAGGTTGCGGTGAGCCGAGATCGCGCCATTGCACTCCAGCCTGGGTAACAAGAGTGAAACTCTGTCTCAAAAAAAAAAAAAAAAAAAAAAAAATTCATAAAATGACTACAAAGCTATAGTAAACAGTGTGGCACTAGCATAAAGACAGACAAATAGGCTAATGGAATAGAAGTGAACCAAGAAATACGCTCTTGCATATATGGTTAAATGATTTTTGAAAAGGGTGCCAAGACCATTCAATGAGGAAAGGATAGTTTTTTCAAGAATTAGTGCTGGGACAACTGGATTTCCACATGCAAAAGAACAAAGTTAAACCCTTTTCTTATATGATATACACGCATTAACTCAAAATGAATCAAAGATCTAAACTTAAGAGCTATAATTATAAAACTTTTTAAAGGAAACAGGGAGATGAGCCCAGTCGCTCACATCTGTAATGGCAGTACCTTGGCAGGCCATTACAAGATCAAGATCACTTGAGGCCGGAATTTTGAGACCAGCAGAATAACACAGTAAGACTCCCATCTCTATAAAAAACAAATTAGCCAGGTGTGGTGGTGCATGCCTGTAGTACTAGCTACTATGGGCACTGAGGTGGGAGGATCCCTTGAGGCCAGGGGTTTGAAGTTACAATGAGCTATGTGATCACATCACTGTATTCCAGCCTGGGTGAGACCCCATCTCTACTATTAAAAAAAAAAAAGGTGGGGAGGGGGGTGAGGAAAGCTTTATGATATTGAATTTGGCAATAATTTCTCAGACACGACACTGAAAGTACAAGCAACAAAAAAGTGGACAAATTAGACTTCATCAAAATTAAACACTTTTTTTTTTTTTTTTTTTTTTTTTTTTTTTTTTTTTTTTTGAGACGGAGTTTCGCTCTTGTTACCCAGCCTGGAGTGCAATGGCACGATCTCGGCTCACCGCAACCTCCGCCTCCTGGGTTCAGGCAATTCTCCTGCCTCAGCCTCCTGAGTAGCTGGGATTACAGGCACGCGCCACCATGCCCAGCTAACTTTTTGTATTTTTAGTAGAGACGGGGTTTCACCATGTTGACCAGGATGGTCTCGATCTCTCGACCTTGTGATCCACCCACCTCGGCCTCCCAAAGTGCTGGGATTACAGGCTTGAGCCACCGCGCCCGGCCAAAATTAAACACTTTTTTCCATCAAATGACACAATCAACAGAGTGAATAGGCAACCAATAGAATAGGAAAAAATATTTGCAAATCATTTATCTGATAAGGGATTGATATCCAGAATATATAAAGAACTACAATTCAACAACGACAAAAGAAACAACTCAATTAAAAAATGGGCAAAGGACTTGAATAGACACTTCTCCGAAGAAGATATACAAATGGCCAGTAAGCATATGAAAAGGTGTTCAACATCACTAATCATTAGGGAAATGGAAATCAAAATTAAAATGAGATACCACTTCATAGTCATCAGGATGGATATTATCAAAATCAGAAAATAACAAGTGTTGGCTATGATATGGAGAAATTGGGACACTTGTGCATTGCTGGTGGGAATATAAAATGGAACAATTGCTGTGAAAATGAGAGTTTCTCAAAAAATTAAACATAGAATAACCATATGACTCAAAAATTTCACTTCTGGATATAGAACTGAGGCTGGATATGATGGCCCATGCCTGTAATCCCAGCACTTTGGGAAGCTGAGGCAGGTGGATAACCTGAGGTCAGAAGTTTGAGACCAGCCTGACCAACATGGTGAAACTCTGTCTCTACTAAAAATATAAAAAAATAGCCAGGTGTCGTGGTGCATGCCTGTAGTCCCTGCTACATGGGAGGCAGAGGCAGGAGAATCAGTTGAACCCAGGAGGCAAAGGTTGCAGTGAGCCAAGATTATGCCATTGCACTCCAGCCTGGGCAACAAGAGTGAAATTTTGTCTCAAAACAGAACTGAAAGCAGGGCCAGGTATAGTGGTTCATAAACCTGTAAGCCCAATTACTTGGAAGGCTGAGATGGGAGAACTGCTTGAGCCCAAGAGTTCAAGGCTACAATGAGCCATGATCACATCACTGCACTGCAGCCTGGACAACTGAGTGAGACCCTGTCTCCAAAAAAGTAAAAGAACTGAAAGCAAGGACACACAGATATTTGTAAACCAATTTTCATAGCAACGATATTCACAATTGCCAAAAGGTTGAAACCCAAATATCACAAAATGTGGTATATACATACAATGGAATATTACTCTGGTATAGAAAGGAATGAAATTATGATACATGCTACAACACAGATAAAGCTTGAGGACATTATGCTAATTGAAATAAGCCAGTTACAAAACAAAAAAAAACCCTGTATCCTTCCACTTTCAGAGATATCTAGAATAATCAAATGTATAGATTATTCTATACTTTCTATAGAAAGCAGAATGGTAGCTGCCAGAGGCTGGGAGAGGGGGAGAATGAGAATTTGTTTTATGGGTACAGAATATCAGTTTTCCAAGATTAAAAGAGTTCTGGAGATTGTTTACACAACAATGTAAATGTATGTAATACTACTGAACTATACGCTTAAAAATAGTTATGATGATAAAGGTTATGTGCATTTTACAATTTAACATAAACCTGATTTTAAAAAAAGAGAATGAAATTCTGATACATGTTACAACATTGATTATCAATGAAAACATTACACTATGAGATATAAGCCAGAGACAAAAGGACAAATATTGTATGCTTCCATTTATATGAGGTACCTAGAGCAGTCAGATTCATAGAAGGCAGAAAATAGAACAGTGGTTACTAGGGGCTGGGGAAGGGAGAGAAAATGGGAGTTCTTGTTTACTGGGTACAGGATTCTGTTTAGGGGGCCAGGTGAAGTGGCTCACCTGTAATCCCAGCACTTTGGGAGGGTGAGGTGGGCAGATCATCTGAGGTGAGGTGTTCAAGACCAGCCTGACCAAAATGGTGAAACCTTATTTCTCCTAAAAATACAAAAAAATCAGCTGGCCGTGGTGGTGCACACCTGGAATCCCAGCTACTTGGGAGGCTGAGGCAGGAGAATCACTTGAACCCAGGAGGTGGAGGTTACAGTGAGCCAAGATCATGCCACTGTACTCCAGCCTGGGCTACAGAGCCAGACTCTGTTTCAAAAAAAAAAAAACAACAATTTTTGCTTGGGGTAATAAAAAAATCCTAGAGATGGGTAAGTACACTCACAATAAAATGAAGGCACTTAATACCACTAAACTGTACACTTTTTTTTTTTTTTTTTTTTTTTTTTGAGATGGAGTTTCGCTCTTGTTAACCCAGGCTGGAGTGCAATGGCACGATCTCGGCTCACCGCAACCTCTGCCTCCTGGGTTCAGGCAATTCTCCTGCCTCAGCCTCCTGAGTAGCTGGGATTACAGGCACACGCCACCATGCCCAGCTAATTTTTTGTATTTTTAGTAGAGACGGGGTTTCACCATGTTGACCAGGCTGGTCTCGATCTCTTGACCTTGTGATCCACCCGCCTCGGCCTCCCAAAGTGCTGGGATTATAGGCTTGAGCCACCGCGCCCGGCCTAACTGTACACTTAAAAATGATTAAAATTGTAAATTTTATGTTTTACTATAACAAAAAATGTATAAAACAAATTACTATATAAATGTGACCCCTGTATTTATGTCCTAGACATCTCCTTTTTGATTCCTAGCTAATATTATTCCTATATCTCTCTACTTATCAGTACCACAGTGGCTGTCGCTCCTTCTTCCCAGACTTTCTCTTCACTTTAAACTTAGAGTCATTAGCTTTCATTTTCTCCTCTGTACAGTTGGCCCTGAAATGTACATTTCTCATCCTGTAGCCTCAACTCCTCATTTGGTATTTCCATCTAAATTTCCTTCTTAGCGCGCCGGGTGCAGTGGCTCAAGCCTGTAATCCCAGCACTTTGGGAGGCCGAGGCGGGTGGATCACGAGGTCAAGAGATCGAGACCATCCTGGTCAACATGGTGAAACCCCGTCTCTACTAAAAGTGCAAAAAATTAGCTGGGCATGGTGGCACGTGCCTGTAATCCCAGCTACTCAGGAGGCTGAGGCAGGAGAATTGCCTGAGCCCAGGAGGCGGAGGTTGCGGTGAGCCGAGATCGCGCCATTGCACTCCAGCCTGGGTAACAAGGGCGAAACTCCGTCTCAAAAAAAAAAAAAAAATTTCCTTCTTAGCATCTCTAACTTAATGTCCAAAACAGAACATATCTATTCCCTATGAATCCACCCTTCTTTTCAAATTCATTATAGTGTTGTCAGCATTTCTCCAGCTAGTCAGAGTAAAGTCAAAAATAATACCCTCCCAAACACCTATGTCCTTTTTTCATATCATCCTGTTATTCATAGCAATTTTTTTTTTTTTTTTTTGAGATGGAGTCTTATTCTGTTGCCCAGGCTGGAGAGCACTGGTACAATCTCCGCTCATTGCAACCTTTACCTCCTGGGTTCAAGTGATTCTCCTGCCTCAGCCTCCCAGGCAGCTGACATTACAGGCACCCACCATCACACCCAGATAATTTTTGTATTTTTAGTAGAGATGAGATTTCACCATGTTGGCCAAGCTGGTCTAGAACTCCTGACCTCAGGTGATCTGCCCACCTCAACCTCCCAAAGGTCTGGGATTATAGGTGTGAGTCACCACTCCCGGCCCATAGCACTTTTTTTCTTTTTCTTTTTCTTTTTTTGAGATGGAGGTTTGCTCCTGTTGCCCAGACTGGAGTGCAATGGCGCGATCTCAGCTCACATCTCTGTTTGCCAGGTTCAAGTGATTCTCCTGCCTCAGCCTCCTGAGTAGCTGAGATTACAGTTGCCCGCCACCACACCCGGCTAATTTTTTTTGTCTGTATTTTTAGTAGAGACAGGGTTTCGCCATGTTGGACAGGCTGGTCTTGAACTCCTGGCTTCAGGTGATCCACCCGTCTTGATCTCCTAAAGTGTTGGGATTACAGGCATGAACCCCCGAGCCCAATCAGTACTTTTTTTCTGAGACAGTCTCATGATGTTGCCCAAGCTGGAGTGCAATGGTGTGATCTCAGCTTACTGCAGCCTCCACTACCTGGGTTCAAGTTCAAGATTCTCCTGCCCCAGGCACCCAAGTAGCTGGGATTACAGGCGCTCACCACCACACCTGGTTAATTTTTATATTTTTAGTAAAAATGGAGTTACACGATGTTGGCCAGGCAGCTCTTGAACTCCTGGCCTCAAGTGATCCACCTGCTTCAGCCCCACAATGTGCTGGGATTACAGGCATGAGCCACCATGCCTGGCCTCAAAATTTTTACTACAGTATGTTGTTGTAATTGTTCTATTTTATTATTAGTTACTATTGTTAATCCCTTACTATGCCTAAGTAAAAAACTCTATCACAGGTATATATGCATAGGGAAAGCATAGTATATATAGGGTTCAGTACTGTCTGCAATTTTAGGCATCCACTGGGGGTCTCAGAATGCATTCCCTGTAGATAATGGGTTACTACTGTATTATAAACTGCTCTTTAGGTTTTTTTTTTTTTCTATTTTATTGAGGTATAAATGACAAAATTTATATATACTAAAGGAGTACAATGTAATGATTTATGTATATATTATGTAAAGATTACCACAGTCAACTTAATTAACATATCCTTCATCACATGGTTACCCTTTGTGTGTATGTGATGAAGACACAAACTGCTTTTAACATTTTATTCACGACAAGCCTATTGAGGAGGTAGTTTTTAATTATTATGCTTTCCATTTTATAAATTAAAAACTGAGATCAAGTGGTTGTCTTGTGAACAGTCATAACACCAAGTAAATAAAAGAATGAGGCTGGATATGGTGGCTCACACTTGTAATTCCCGTACTTTGAGAGGCCAAGGTGATAGCAGCTGCAGCTCCAGAGGGCTTGCATCACGCCGGTTGTAGCAGAGAGGCATGGATAGGGCTGCATGATGCGTGGAGCTAGCAGGAGCCCTGCCCCTTCTGAGTTGGGGCAGGAGCTCCCCTGGTGCTGCTGGAAACCTGGGCCTCCTGCTCCATGGAGCAGGCGGAAGCCCTGCCCTCCTAGGTGGTGTTGTAGCCACCCAAGTTGTAGCTGCAGATCTGAGCCTCCCTGTGCTCTTGGCAGGGGCCAAGAGCAGGCAGGATCACTGGCCTCCTGAGTGCAGCTGCAGCCATCCTCCCAGGTGCGGGACCTAAGTGTCTCTGCAGCCTGTACACATGGAGGCCTGGGAAGGCCTGCCCCCTCCCACTTCTCTCTGCTCCCAGCACCCACTCCAATCTCGGAGTGGGGTTGGGGCAAGCCCAGGTGCTGTCACAGTCTTGGGGGGTGTGCACACTCTCAGGGGAGCACCCTGCAGCATCTGCCCCCTCCAGAATTTGGGTACAGAGAAGCATTAAGAGGGGAAGCCAAGCAGAGACAGAGAGCTCAGAGCTGGCCTGCAGGTGCATGGTGGTGTGAGCAGCCTGGGTGCCATGGACTGCTGAGAGAGGAAGACAGGCTTTAGGGTGGAAAGGAGGTTCCCATAAGGCCCCATTTTCAGGTCAGGAAGGGCTTAAAGGTTAGGGGTTGGACTGCCAGCCCCGCCCACCAGATGGGGATTTCTGTGCCTTTTCCAGCAGTCCATGAACCAATCAGGGAGCACTTTCTTCCCTCTGAGGTCCATAAAAGTCTCAGGCTCAGCCAGAGCAGGGCAGAAGACAGAGAGAAGATCACACAACCAGAGAGGAGAGAGGAGCTATGCTGTCTGCTGAGAGCTAGGAAGTCAACCTGCCTGCAGAGAGAAGCCACCTACTAAAGGGCCTCCTCTTTGCTGAGAGCTGAATACTGGATAAGACAAACTGCCTACAGAGAGGAGCTGCCCACTTCTGGTCTCCTCTGAGCTGTCCTAACACTCAATAAAGCTTCCCTTTGTCTTGCTCACCCTCCACTTGTCTGTGTATCTCAATGCAGGACAAGAACTCAGGCAAAGGCACTACTGACCACAGAGGTTTCTGGCCAGAAAAGTGACATCCTAAAGATCCCGCAACAAAGGCAAAAGGACTGCTGGAGCCCAGGAGTTTCAAACCAGCTTAGGCAACACAGCAAGATCCCAGCTCTACAAGTGAGCCAAGATTGCGCCACCGCACTCCAGCCAGGATGCCACTGCACTCCAGCCTGGATGACAGAGAGAGATTTCGTCTCAAAAAAAAAAAAAATAGGTTTTTTTAAATTAGCTGGGCATGGTGGTATGCACCTGCAGTCCTTAGTACTCAGGAGACTGAAGTGGGAGGATTGCTTGAGCTTGGGAGTTCACCACTGCACTTCAGTCTGGGTGACAGAGCAGAGCAAAAACCTTTCTAATAAACAAATAAATGTTAAAAATAAGGCTGAGAACAGTGGTTCACGCCTGTAATCCCAGCACTTTGGGAGGCCAAGGTGGGTGGATCACCCGAGGTTAGGAGTTCAAGACCAGCCTGATCAACATGGAGAAACCCGTCTCTACTAAAAATACAAAATTAGCTGGGCATGGTGGCACATGCCTGTAATCACAGCTACTCAGGAGGCTGAGGCAGGAGAATTGCTTGATCCTGGGAGGCAGAGGTTGCAGTCAGCTGAGATCATGCCATTGCACTCCAGCCTGGGCAACAAGAGCGAAACTCTGTCTCAAAAAAATAAAAATAAATAAAGCACGAGGACTAGAATGCAACTGTTCTAACTCCACTATACCACATTGGCCTTGTGAAGTGAATAAATTTTAAAGACAAACTCATAGCCCTGCTTGTTTCAAAGAAACAAAGTTGGTTTAGAAATGCTAAATGCAGGCCGGGCGCGGTGGCTCATGCCTGTAATCCCAGCACTTTGGGAGGCCAAGATGGGTGGATCACGAGGTCAAGAGATCGAGACCATCCTGGTCAACATGGTGAAACCCCGTCTCTACTAAAAATACAAAAAATTAGCTAGGCATGGTGGTGCGTGCCTGTAATTCCAGCTACTCAGGAGGCTGAGGCAGGAGAATTGCCTGAACCCAGGAGGTGGAGGTTGCGGTGAGCCGAAATCACGCCATTGCACTCCAGCCTGGGTAACAAGAGGGAAACTCCATCTCAAAAAAAAAAAAAAAAAAAAAAAAGAAATGCTAAATGCAGGCCAGGTGTAGTGGCTCACACCTGTAATCCCAGCACTTTGGGAGGCCAAGGCAGACAGATCACGAGGTCAGGAGTTCGAGACCAGCCTGGCCAATACGGTGAAACCCCATAACTACTAAAAATACAAAAATTAGCCAGGCATGGTAGCATGCACCTATAGTCCCAGCTACTTGGGAGCCTTAGGCAAAAGAATCACTTGAACCCAGAAGGCAGAGGTTGCAGTCAGCTGAGATCATGCCACAGCACTCCAGCCTGGGTGCCACTGTACTCCAGCCTGGGCAACAGAGTGAAATTTTGTTTCAATTGAAAAAAAAAAAAAAGCTAAATGCAGCCCAGGCATGGTGGCTCACTCCTGTAATCCCAGCACTTTGGGAGGCCAAGGTGTGTGAATCATTTGAGCCCCAGAGTTTGAGACTAGCCTGAGCAACATGGTGAACCTGTCTCTATAAAAAATTAGCCAAGTATGGTGGCATGTGCCTCAGCTACTCAAAGGCTGAGGTGGGAAGACTGCCTGAGCCTTGGAGATCGAGGCTGTAGTGAGCTATGATCACACCACTGTACCCCAGCCTGGGCTACAAAGCAAGACCCTGTCCTCTATTTAAAAAAACAAAAAACAAAAAACTAAATGCCTCAGAAACTATCTTTGGCATATCAGTATATAGCCTATAACCCATAGCCTTCAGGTATATCTCTCAGTGATATGGGAAAGACAAAAGGAAACAGAAGTCTATATTATAAAATACCTGAAAAGTCACGTTAGGTATATTCTATATGTTACTATTATCCTGGAGGCATCACTTACACTAGATTACTTTGTTGCTAATCCACTCAAACTACTGACAGGAACCTGTTCACCAGGAGTAAGAAGATTCCTGTAGTGACCTGATAACCTATCAGTCAGGTAGCCCTACAGTCTAAAGATAGGTCAGGCCAGGTGTGCAAGCCTGTAATCCCAGATACTCAGGAAACTGAGGCAGAATTGCTTAAACCTGGGAGGCAGAGGTTGCAGTGAGCCAATATGGCACCACTGCACTCTAGCCTGGGCAACAGAGCAAGACTCCATCTCAAAAAAAAAAAAAAAAAAAGAATGAATTGTTAAACTAAATTTGGCCTGAGGATGCCTTTGTACTTCAGTCTTTACATACCAAGTTACAACCTAACTTAGTTCTTAAACTAACTGAAAGCCTAATTTAGAAATATACTTTTGTATTAAAAAGCTAAGTCTCAGCAAAGCACAGCAGCTGAGCTTCAGTCAACCATAAGCAATCAACTGTTTAAACCATGTTCAAATAAGGCAGACACATGGCTGTAACCAATTGAGCTGTCTCTGCACCTCACTTCTGTTTTCTGCACTTCATTTCCATTTTCTGTGCATAACACTGCCTGACCACATAGCAAATGGGAGTTTTACTGAATGTATTGTGGCTATGGGGGTTGTTGGATTCACTCGTTATTTTTTTTGCTCAAATAAACTCTGCTAAATTTAATTTGTCTAAAGTTTTTCTTTTAACAGAATGAAGGAATATGAAGAATGCAAAGATACTACTACAGAACACTTTACCTTGGCTTCTTGACCTTCCAGGGAAAACTCCATTAATTCATCTGAAATTTCTTCTGCCTGGCATTCTCCTAGTTTTGGATTTTTATCCAATTTTGGAACAGCAGTAATAGGACTGCCCAGATATTTCATTTCACTGTCCACCAAGTTTCCATTGTCCTATCAAGGATATTGACCACATTAAAAACTACTGAAAATATATCAAAATCCTAAATGTAAGAGCTAAAACTATAAAACTCTTAGAAGAAAACATAAGGTAAAAAATTCATGACACTGGATATGGATAATGACACCAAAAGCACAGGAAACAGAGCCGCTTGTGGTGGCTCACACCTGTAATCCCAGCATTTTGAAAGGCTAAGGCAGGCGGATCACCTGAGGTCGGAAGTCTGAGACCAGCCTGACCAGCATGGAGAAACCCCATCTCTACTAAAAATAAAATATTAGCTGGGTGTGGTGGCTCATGCCTATAATCCCAGCTATTCGGGAGGCTGAGGCAGAAGAATTGCTTGAACCCAGGAGGCAGAGGTTGCAGTGAGCCAAGATCGTGCCATTGCATACCAGACTAGGCAACAAGAGCAAAACTGTCTCAAAAAAAAAGAAAAAAAGCACAGGAAACAAAAGAAAAAAATAAACAAATTGACCTTCATTGAAATGAAAAACTTTTGTGTATCAAAGAACACCATTAAGAGAATGAAAAGGCAACCCACAGAATGGGAGAAAACATTTGCAAGTCACATATTTGATGATTTGATGAGGGATTAATATCAGAATATATAAAGAACTCCTACAACTCAATAACAACAACAATAACAATCAAAAAGGACATGAATGGACATTTCTCCAAAGAAAATATTCAAATGGCCCATAAGCACATGAAAAGATGTTTAACATAAGTAATCATTATGGAAATGAATATCAAAATTGCAATGGGATACTACTTTATACCCATTAGGATGGCCATTATATGAAATAACAAGTGTTTGTGCATTGCTGGTGGGAATGTAAAAGGGTGCAGAGGCATACTATGGATACTAGCATGGCAGTTCCTCAAAAATTAAGTGTAGAATTATCACATAATCAAGCAATGCCACTTCTGAATATATACCCTAAAGAATTAAAAGCAAGGGCTGGTGCAGTGGCTCACGCCTATAATCCCAGCACTTTGGGAGGGTGAGGGAGGCAGATCACGAGGTCAGGAGTTTGAGATTAGCCTGGCCAACATGTTAAAACCCTGTCTCTACTAAAAATACAAAAATTAGCCAGGCATGGTAGCACGTGCATGTAATCCCAGCTACTTGGGAGGCTGAGGCAGGGGAACTGCTTCAACCCTTGGCAACACGGCAAAACCTTGTCTCTTGGCCGGGCGCGGTGGCTCAAGCCTGTAATCCCAGCACTTTGGGAGGCCGAGGCGGGTGGATCACGAGGTCGAGAGATCGAGACCATCCTGGTCAACATGGTGAAACCCCGTCTCTACTAAAAATACAAAAAATTAGCTGGGTATGGTGGCGCGTGCCTGTAATCCCAGCTACTCAGGAGGCTGAGGCAGGAGAATTGCCTGAACCCAGGAGGCGGAGGTTGCGGTGAGCCGAGATCGCGCCATTGCACTCCAGCCTGGGTAACAAGAGCGAAACTCCGTCTCCAAAAAAAAAAAAAAAAAAAAACAACAACAACAAAAAAAAAAAACACAAAAAACCTTGTCTCTACAAAATATACAAAAAAATCAGGCCAAGGCAGGCAGATCACATGAGGTCAGGAGTTTAAGACCAGCCTGGCCAACATGGCAAAACCCTGTCTCTACTAAAAATACCAAAAAAATTCACCAGGTATGGTGTTACATGCCTGTAACCCCAGCTACTAGGGAGGCTGAGGCACAAGAAATGCTTTAACCTGGGAGGTGGAGGTTGCAGTGAGTGGAGATTGCACCAGTATACTCCAGCCTGGGTGACAGAGTGAGACTTTGTCTCAGGAAAAAAAAAAAAAAAAGTCCAGGCATAGTGGCATACACTTGCAGTCCCAGCTTGGTAGGCTGAGGTGGGAGAATCATCAGAGCCTGGGAGTTTGAGGCTGCCGTAAGCTATGATTGTGCCACTGCACTCCAGCAGAGGTGACAGAGTAAGACCACACACACACACACACAAACACAGAGATAGAGAGAGAGACAAAATATTGTATTATTCTACTCATAATGAGGTACCTAGAATAGTCAAATTCATAGAGACAAAAAATAGAGGTTATCAACAGCTGGGAAGAAACAGGGATGGGGAGTTATCACTTAATGGATATAGAGCTTCTGTTTTGAATAATGAAAAAATTCTGGAAATGAATTGTGGTGATGGTCTCACATTATTAATATACTTACTGTCACTAGACCATACACTCAAAAATAGTTAAAATGGTAAATATTATGTACATTTTACTGCAATTAAAAAAAAATCACACACAAGACTATCCAATAACTGAACATACTCCAGGTCTTCCCTCCATCCCAGAAACCAAAAATCTAAATAAAACATGATCAACTTTATCTTAGGATAGAATATGTTAAAATAGCTTTCCCTCAGGGTTGAGATTAGCAATAAGAATCCAAATCTCTGGAGTCCATGGTTTATGAAAATCAAGTGAATGCCTGGGTAAGTTAAGACCCCAGTATATAAGTGCACAAAAGACACTAGAGAAAATATGTAGGATAATAATCACATGAAATCACTAATTATTATTATTATTATTATTATTAATTTGAGATGGACTCTCACTCTGTTGCCCAGGCTGGAATGCAGTGGTGCAATCTCGGCTCACTGCAACCTCTGCCTCCCAGGTTCAAGTGATTCTCCTGCCTCAGCCTCCCAAGTAGCTGGGATTACAGGTGCCTACCACCACACTCAGCAAATTTTTGTCTATTTTTTAGTAGAGTTGGGGTTTTACCATGTTGGCCAGGCTGGTTGTGAACTCTTGACCTCAAGTGATCAGTCCACCTCAGCCTCCCAAAGTGCTGGGATTACAGGTATGAGTCACTGCATCCAGCCACTACTAATTATTTTTATTTTACTTTTTTCTTTTTTTTTGATACAGAGTCTAACTCCATCACGCGGTGGCTCACACTGGAGTGCAGTGGCATGATCTCAGTTCATTGCAACCTCCACCTCCCAAGTTCAAGCCATTCTTGTTCCTCAGCCAGGCACCACCATGCCTGGCTAATTTTTTTATTTTTAGTAGAGATGGGGTTTTGCCATGTTGGCCAGGTTGCTCTCAAATGTACATCATAGCATAATTTATTAAAGGAAAATTTGGATACCACTAAGTAACAATATGGAAGTGCTTTTATTAATTAGGGTCCATTTATTAGAAAAAAGCACCCAGAGCTGGGCACAGTCCCATGTGCCCATAGTCCCAGCTACCCAATAGGCTGAAGTGGTAAGATTGTTTGAGCCTGGCCGGGCGCGGTGGCTCACGCCTGTAATCCCAGCACTTTGGGAGGCCGAGGCGGGTGGATCACGAGGTCAGGAGATCGAGACCATCCCGGTCAACATGGTGAAACCCCGTCTCTCCTAAAAATACAAAAAATTAGCTGGGCATGGTGGCGCGTGCCTGTAATCCCAGCTACTCAGGAGGCTGAGGCAGGAGAATTGCCTGAACCCAGGAGGCGGAGGTTGCGGTGAGCCGAGATCGCGCCATTGCACTCCAGCCTGGGTAACAAGAGCGAAACTCCGTCTCAAAAAAAAAAAAAAAAAGATTGTTTGAGCCTAAGAGATCGAGTCTAGCCTGGGCAACATAGCAAGACCTTTTGTCTAAAAAATGAAAAATAAAAAAGCAGGCTGGGTGCAGTGGCCCACAACTGTAATCCCAGCACTTTGGGAGGCTGAACTGGGTGTATCATGAGGTCAGGAGTTTGAGACCAGGCTGGCCAACATGGTGAAACCCTATCTCTACTAAAAACACAAGAAAAATAGCTGAATATGGTGGCAGGTGCCTGTAATCCCAGCTACTCAGTAGGCTGAGGCAGGAGAATCATTTGAACCTGGGAGGCGGAGGTTGCAGTAAACTGAGATGGCACCATTGCACTCCAGCCTGGGCGACAAGGTGAGACTCCGTCTCAAAAATAAAAGTAATCTTTATACTTAGAGAATAAAGTAGAAAAGGCCAGGGTGCAGTGGCTCATACCTGTAATCCCAGCACTTTGGGAGGCTGAGGCAGGCAGACTACCTGAGGTCAGAAGATCGAGCCCAACCTGAGCAACATGGTGACACCCTGTATCTACTAAAAATACAAAAAATGGCCAGCACGGTGGCTCACACCTGTAATCCCAGCACTTTGGGAGGCCAAGGTGGGTGGAACAACTGAGGTCGGGGTTTGAGACCAATCTGACCAACATGGAGAAATCCTGTCTCTACTAAAAGTACAAAATTAGCCAGGCATGGTGGTACATGCCTGTAATTTCAGCTAATAGGGAGACTGAGGCAGGAGAATCGCTTGAAACCTGGAGGCAGAGGTTGTGGTAAGCCGAGATCATGCCATTGCACTCTAGCCTGGGCAACAAGAGTGAAACTCCATCTCAAAAAGAAAAAAAAAAAATTAGCCAGCCGTAGTAGCATGTACCAGTAGTCCCAGCTATGCAGGAGGCTGAGGCAGGCAGAGGTTTCAGTGAGCTGAGATCGTGCCACTGCACTCCAGCCTGGGCAACAGAGTGAGACCCTGTCTCATATAAAAAGAAGAATAAAGTAGAATAAAATCAAAGCCCAAGATATTTTTTCCCTCTTACATTTAAACAAGAAGATCAGAGGATATACAGCTCCTGTCTTTTCCTGTTCAAACTTTACTTCTCCAACCCTCTTTTTCCCACCTAAATTTGGCTTGATGATGCCAGTTAGAAAAATTCAAAGGTTCGCCGGGCACGGTGGCTCAAGCCTGTAATCCCAGCACTTTGGGAGGCTGAGGCAGGTGGATCATGAGGTCGAGAGATCGAGACCAACCTGGTCAACATGGTGAAACCCCGTCTCTACTAAAAATACAAAAAAATTAGCTGGGCGTGGTGGTGCGTGCCTATAATCCCAGCTACTCAGGAGGCTGAGGCAGGAGAATTGCCTGAACCCAGGAGGCAGAGGTTGCGATGAGCCGAGATCGTGCCATTGCACTCCAGCCTGGGTAACAAGAGCGAAACTCCGTCTCAAAAAAAAAAAAAAAAAAGAAAACAAAAAGAAAAATTCAAAGGTTCATAAATTCAGAGCTGCCATCCTATAGCCTATAACACTCCAAGTGATCCTTAATAATGATGTTTAATGACTTACCAGCAGAGAAAAAGGAGACACATAAGGCTCCCCTGATCTCTTTTGAAACCTCAAGTTCCTGGGTGCATGCCACTCCAACGACCTCAAAGTGCTATTTTCCTGCATAAGAAAAACACCATTAGTTGGGGAAAAGAAGTGTCAGTTGGCCCTGATAAAAACATTTCATCTGATGAAGCCATGAATAACCCTCACAAAACACATTTCTTTTTGTTTGTTTGTTTGTTTGTTTGTTTTTTTGAGACGGAGTCTCACTCTTGTTACCCAGGCTGGAGTGCAATGGCGCGATCTCGGCTCACCGCAACCTCCGCCTCCCGGGTTCAGGCAATTCTCCTGCCTCAGCCTCCTGAGTAGCTGGGATTACAGGCACGTGCCACCATGCCCAGCTAATTTTTTGTATATTTAGTAGAGACAGGGTTTCACCATGTTGACCAGGATGGTCTCGATCTCTTGACCTCGTGATCCACCCGCCTCGGCCTCCCAAAGTGCTGGGATTACAGGCGTGAGCCACTGCGCCCGGCCCTTTTTTTTTTTTTTTGGAGACAGAGTTTCGCTCTTTTTACCCAGGCTGGAGTGCAATGGCGCGATCTTGGCTCACTGCAGCCTCCACATCCTGGGTTCAGGCAATTCTCCTGCCTCAGCCTCCTGAGTAGCTGGGATTACAGGCACGTGCCACCATGCCCAGCTAATTTTTTGTATTTTTTAGTAGAGACGGGGTTTCACCATGTTGACCAGGATGGTCTCGATCTCTTGACCTTGTGATCTACCCGCCTCGGCCTCCCAAAGTGCTGGGATTACAGGCGTGAGCCACCATGCCCAACCCACAAAACACATTTCATATAATCAAAGTTGACCCTACATCCTGAGCTTATATAACTTTGCATTGGAAGATGCAAATTATGATGTGCATTTTATGTATGGCATGCAGATTTGCTTTGGAAGATACTAATTTTATGGTCACAAGTAAAAGGAATAGGGTAGGGGTAGGTAGCCTGCCTGGGAAGGTGATAGTGAGATTTTAAAAAGTGGTTATAGGCCGGACACGATAGCTCACACCTATAGTCCCAGCACTTGGAAGGCCCAGGCGAGTGGATCACCAGAGGTCAGGAGTTCGAGACCAGCCTGGCCAACTTCGTGACACTCTGTCACTACTAAAAATACAAAAATTAGCCAAGCATGGTGACACACACTTGTAATCCCAGTTATCTGGGAGGCCAAGGCAGGAAAATCACTTGAACCCGGGAGGCAGAAGTTACAGTGAGCAGAGATTATGCCACTGCACTCCAGCATGGGCAACAAGAACAAAACTGTCTCAAAAAAAAAAGTGATTATAGGCCTGGTACAGTGGTTCACGCCCATAATCTCAGCCCTTTGAGAGGCTGAGGCAGGTGGATAACTTGAGGTCAGGAGTTTGAGACCAGTTTCTACTAAAAATACAAAAATTAGCTAGGCTGTGTTGGTGCATGCCTACAGTCCCAGCTGTTTGGCAGGCTGACACAGGAGAATTGCTTGAATCCTGGAAGCAGGGGTTGTAGTGAGCCGAGATTGCGCCATTGTACTCCAGTCTGGGTGACAGAGCAAGACTCAGTTTCAAAAATAAATAAATAAATAATGATTATAAATGGAGATTAGAAGGACAGTATTAAATCAAGAAAAAACTGATTAGAACAGCCAAAAATATGAGCATATCTTAAGTCAATGTAAGAAAAGAACAGTAGCCGGGCGCGGTGGCTCAAGCCTGTAATCCCAGCACTTTGGGAGGCCGAGGCGGGTAGATCACGAGGTCGAGAGATCGAGACCATCCTGGTCAACATGGTGAAACCCCGTTTCTACTAAAAATACTAAAAATTAGCTGGGCATGGTGGCATGTGCCTGTAATCCCAGCTACTTAGGAGGCTGAGGCAGGAGAATTGCCTGAACCCAGGAGGCGGAGGTTGCGGTGAGCCGAGATCGCGCCATTGCACTCTAGCCTGGGTAACAAGAGCGAAACTCCGTCTCGAAAAAAAAAAAAGAAAAAAAAGAAAAGAATAGTAGCTATCTTTTATGGGTGATGACCTGGGTAAAGGGATGGGCGGCAGGGAAGAAAAAAGATGTCTAAGAAAGGGGATTAGTTGAAAGGATTAGATAGAGAATTATCTTAGTGATTAGGTGGCTCTGGAGAGGCTAGTTTTAACTTGGAAGTGAAAGATAGCCTAAGGTTTGCATAAAAAGGACCATGGCTTCCTCAGAGTAAGGGCTTAAAAGCTAGACTAAAGGAGAAATAAGAAATTAATAAATCTATACTTGCATATAAAGTGGTGAAAAAAAAATCTATGAACAAGTTATGCAAGTTATCCCTACCGGTTAAAATAAACAACCGAAAAACTCTTAAGTCCCTACACTACAGTGAGGGTAATTTTTGTCCTCAAACTCTTCAACTGAACATGAGAAATAACGATGACCTAGGACTTGGAGCTGGGTCTCTGACCTAGGGCCAAACTTTAATGAGAAAAAACAAAAACAAAGAATTTTGTTCCCCTATAGCAATACAGTTTGCTTGTCTAGCACACGAGATGTTAACAGTTCTACGTTTCACAATGACACCAACAAGTTTCTTCACTCAAAAAAATAACTCTGCCAATATATCTAGGTTTCCATTAAACACTCACATTTTCTTTATTTGCAGATGAGCTACACATTGCATCTCTCTTTCTATGGCCACGGTCCAAACCATTTGGAGTGCTACAAAGAAGCTGTGCCTAAAAAAGAGTATTTGCTGAGAACGTCCAGCATCCTCAAGCCACAGGTGCATTGGAAACCCTCTCCCTCCCACCTGAAAAACAAACCCAAACCCAAAAAAGAGAAGCTACTCACTGGGCTACTTTTCATTAGGTGCTGGTGATGATTCCTGCAGATTAAAACAAACTGCCCGTCAGGTTAGCCCCAAATATGGTTTGATTATTCTTCAGTGGATTGGTACATCCCAACTTTTTCTTTATTTCATTCTAGGAGCCCTTTTCCTAGTTGACATGTCTCTTCCAGCAACAATACACAAGGTATTCTCTGTGGTAAACATCAAGACTCAAGTGACATCTTGGGGATAAGACCCTCATTTGCCTGCATAACCATATAAATAAACATGTACCAAAAATGAATGAGTTTTATACAATTTACAATTTACTAATTTTCCAGCACAGTGTATTGGGGCTAATTTTTTTTTTTTTTTTTTTTTGAGATGGAGTTTCGCTCATTACCCAGGCTAGAGTGCAATGGCGCGATCTCGGCTCACCGCAACCTCCGCCTCCTGGGTTCAGGCAATTCTCCTGCCTCAGCCTCCTGAGTAGCTGGGATTACAGGCACGCGCCACCATGCCCAGCTAATTTTTTTGTATTTTTAGTAGAGACGGAATTTCTAGGCCAGGGGCGGTGGCTCATGCCTGTAATCCCAGCACTTTGGGAGGCCGAGGTGGGTGGATCACGAGGTCAAGAGATCGAGACCATCCTGGTCAACATGGTGAAACCTCATCTCTACTAAAAATACAAAAAATTAGCTGGGCATGGTGGCATGTGCCTTTAATCCCAGCTACTCAGGAGGCTGAGGCAGGAGAATTGTCTGAACCTCACCGAGGTTGCAGTGAGCCGAGATTGCGCCATGGCACTGGGTAACAAGAATGAAACTCCATCTCAAAAAAAAAAAAAAAAAAAAAATTAATTAATTTCTATCCTCCCTCCTTGGATTTCATTATCTATCTGGGTTAGAGCATTTATTTTTTATTTTTATTTATTTATTTTTTGGAGATGAAGTCTCACTCTGTCACCAGGCTGGAGTGCAGTGGCACAAACTTGGCTCACTGCAACCTCCGCCTCCTGGGTTCAAAGAATTCTCCTGCCTCAGCCTCCTGAGTAGCTGAAACTACAGGTGCCCACCACCACACCCAGCTAATTTTTGTATTTTTAGTAGAGATGGGGTTTCACCACATTGGCCAGGATGGTCTCCATCTCATGACCTCGTGATCCACCTGCCTCAGCCTCCCAAAGTGCTGGGATTGCAGGCGTGAGCCATAGCGCCCAGCCGGGTTAGCGCATTTAAAGCAATTCAGGTCAGGCATGGTGGTTCATGTCTGTAATCCCAGCACTTTGGGAGGCTGGGGCGGGCTGATCACTTGAGGTCAGGCGTTCAAGACCAGCCTGGCCAACATGGAGAAACCCTGTCTCTACTAAAAATACAAAAAATTAGCCAAGCATGGTGGTGCATGCCTGTAATTCTAGCTACTAAGGAGGCTGAGGCACAAGAATCACTTGAACCTGGGAGGTAGAGGTTGCAGTAAGCCGAGATCAAGCCATTACACTCCATCCTGGGAAACAAGAGCAAAACTCTGTCTCAGAAAAAAACAAGGGAGAGAGAAAGGTTTTGTACTCTGCAGAATCTGTATAGGATAAAATCTCTATGACTAGTGCTGAAAGGCTTTTGCATGGGGTTCATTTGGCAACAGAACTTACATCCCAGCTAACTGTACTTCCTGAAGTCCTGAAGAATCCAGGTGACCTGCAATCAAATATAAAGAATCAGTAAAAGGAGTTATTTTTGTCCATGCATCTTGTTTTTCCTTCAGATTTTCTTCATTACCAGCAAGCCATATTAACTGCAAGGACTGAACTTTTGAACACAAAGCCTCTCTATTGGTATCCATTTCATGGTAAAAGGTACAATTTCATGGAACTTAAGAATTTATATGTGTCATTAAAAGAAGTGCTGGGAAACAGAGCACTATGCTAACCTGTGGAGTTTTGTTTGTTTGTTTGTTTGTTTTTTGAGTAGAAAAGAAAGGTTATCACTCAGAAAATCTGAAATTAGGATTCTGTAAGGTTGACTAATGAAATATTCATTTTGGAATGTTTTATACAAAACATGTAAGAATTAGTTGACAACATATTCCTTTACGCTGGTTTCTTTGCCTCTGCTGAGATTAGACTACGGCACAAAATTTCTCATATCCTATCACTATACTTTCATTACCATCATTAATCAGTCAACAAAATATATTTCTTCTTGTCTAACATTTTCTTTTCTTTTCTTTTCTTCTTTTTTTTTGAGACGGAGTTTCGCTCTTGTTACCCAGGCTGGAGTGCAATGGCGCGATCTCGGCTCACTGCAACCTCCGCCTCCTGGGTTCAAGCAATTCTCCTGCCTCAGCCTCCTGAGTAGCTGGGATTACAGGCAAGCACCACCATGCCCAGCTACTTTTTTGTGTTTTTAGTAGAGACGGGGTTTCACCATGTTGACCAGGATGGTCTCGATCTCTCGACCTCGTGATCCACCCGCCTCGGCCTCCCAAAGTGCTGGGATTACAGGCTTGAGCCACCGCGCCCGGCTTGTCTAACATTTTCAAATGCAAAGCAGTTCCTATTAGTGTTATCTTTCTCTTCCCATTGGCTTAATAATTCTCAAAAATCCTCTAGTTACCCACAAAATTCCATTGCTCTAGGCAGAATCTCTACATACTTTCACCACTTTCCATCTCTATTCTGCTTCCCTGTCATTTTTCTTAAAAGTTATTCTTCCCTTTGAGACCTTAGTCTCTCTTTTCCCTACCAGTTTCATCAAGGTCTGCAGAAGTGGTAAGCTGAGTGGCAGATATCTCCCCACTGCTAAGACTCGAAAGATCAAGGCAACGTTTTGGGGTTCCTCTGTTGAGACATAATAGTACATCGAAATTCCCATTAGACTGTTATATCCTTAAAAGTCAAAAATCATGTCATACTCTTCGTTTATTTATTTATTTTTTATTGTTTGAGACGGAGTCTTGCTTTGTCACCCAGGCTGGTGTACAGTGGCACCATCTCAGCTCACTGCAACCTGCACCTCCCGGATTCAACTGATTCTCCTGCCTCAGCCTCCTGAATACCTGAGATCGCAGGTGCCCAACACCACACCCAGCTAATTTTTGTATTTTCAGTAGAGATGGGGCTTCTCCATGTTGGCCAGGCTGGTCTCAAACTCCTGACCTCAGGTGATCTGCCTGCCTAGGCCTCCCAAAATGCTGGGATTACAGGCATGCGCCACCATGCCTGATGCCTGGCCAATCCTCTTCATTTGAAATATCTCGTTTGTTTGTTTGTTTGTTTGTTTGTTTTGAGGCAGAGTCTTGTTCTGTCACCAGGCTGAAGTACAGTGGCACAATCTTGGCTCACCGCCGCCTCCTGGGTTCAAGCAATTCTCCTGCCTCAGCCTCCCTAGTAGCTGAGACTACAGGTGGACGCCACCATAGCCAGCTAATTTTTGTATTTTTTAGTAGAGATGGGGTTTCACCATGTTGGCCAGGATGGTCTTGATCTCCTGACCTCATGATCTGCCTACCTCGGCCTCCCAAAGTGCTGGGATTACAGGCGTGAGCCACCGCACCCGGCCAAAATATCCCTTAATGGCTATCGGATCATCTGAACAGTGTCCAAATATATCTAATTGCTTTTGAAAATAGACTGGGCTGAGAAAAATCTCCCACTACTATAATGTATACCTCATTTTCTCCTTACCAACATACTGAAACAGATATTTTTTCTTTAATGAGGCCCAAAGTTTATTGGCCGAGGAAGATCTTGACTCCACATCCTCGTCCTGAGCAACGTGAACACAGACTGGATTTCTCCCTGGAGTCCCTAGTGTTTCCCAGCTACTTACTTCTCTATTTGCTATTTGAGACATGATATGATCAGAATTCAAGTACAGGTGCAATAACACTAATATTAATACTAATAAAGTGACCAACTTGTAATGCAGCAGTTTTCAAAGACTTTTCCCGGATATCACAACATTTGATTCTCACAAGATCCTAGTACGATAGGAAGAGATTATTATTATTATTATTATTATTTATGAGATAGGGCCTCACTCTGTTGTCCAGTCTGGAATGCAGTGATGCAATCTTGGCTCACTGCAGCCTCCAGCTCCCCGGGCTCAAGCAACTCTTCCACCTCACCTCAGCCTCCCAAGTAGCTGAGACTATAGGTGCCCACCACCACACTCGGCTAATGTTTAATATTTTTTGTAGAGACAGGGTCTTGCCATGTTGCCCAGGCTGGTCTTGAACTCCTGGACTCACGCGATCTGCCCTCCTTGACCTCCCAAAGTGTGGAGATTACAGGAATGAGCCACCTCGCCTGGCTGAGATTATTATTTCTATGTCACAGGAAAGAAAGTGAGACTTAAAAGCAGGCATCCCCAAACTTTTTACACAGGGAGCCAGTTCACTGTCCCTCAGACCGTTGGAGGGCCGCCACATACTGTGCTCCTTTCACTGACCACCAGTGAAAGAGGTGCCCCTTCCTGAAGTGCGGCGAGGGGGCCGGATAGATGGCCTCAGGGGGCCGCATGCGGCCCGCAGGCCGTAGTTTGGGGACGCCTGCTCAAAAGGGTTACAATGTCAAGGGCAGAGCTCAGACTTAAACCCTGACCTTTGGGCCAGGATAACTGAAAACAAACCAACAAAAAACCCAACTGTTTGGAAATAGCAAAGACAATAAGATGTAAAAATAAAAGTATATTTACCCAGACAAAATGCTTAGGTTTGTAGAATCACCAAGAAATTCACCCTCTGGAGTTCTAGAGACATCTGGACAGACGGTAAAGGAAGTGTCTCTCTCCAGGAGCAGGTTTAACATTTTCCTTTGATTAGACCTAAAACTGGGTCCTGAGCCAGAGCTTGCTTCCTCTCTTATGGATGAGAAGAGTTCTGCAGACATGGTCTTCCGAGTTCTCACAGGAGAAAAGCAAAACCTAGCTAGGAGGAAAACATCATCTATATCGGTACATCACAGTTCTCTCAGCTTTCCCAAACTCCTCCAGCCTTTTCAGTCAGGCGGATCAGCACTGGAGGAGGGGTATCCCCGAAGGGTGAGTCACAGCCTGGCTTCAAGGTTAAACTGCACCTGGTCGAAGCGGCTTGGCTTCAGGTTAAAACCTGAATTCACTGACGAGAGGCAACCTTAGGACTTTAAAGACGGAATAAAGAGAGGATTTTGACTTGTTCCAGGCGACACAGCTCCAGACTCCTGACCAGAAGGAACCCGGGTCTGGTGACTCGCAATAATGCCCATTCGGCCTTCCCAACCTCCGTTTGTGGGGGCCTAACTGGACCCTAAGGGGTCAATGGGGTCTCCGTGATTCTGTGGCGGAGACCACTGCGAACTTACCTCAAGCCTGGAGTCTGAGGCTTGCCATCGGGAGGAAGGAAAGTGGGTAGGGGTCGGACACAGGCGGAGACTCGAGCAGAATAAAAGGAAATCGGGGGGAAAGTAGACAGTTAACCAAACTGCAGCTTTGCCTCCCAACTGGGAGGCCAGCGTCGGACTCGGCGGCTTCCCTCAGCAGGAGGCCGAAGTTACGGCCTCGGAGCCAGAATACCAACAGCCACAGGCGTTGACCATTCAAACCTTCCGCCCGCCCAGTAACTTATCCCGCCTCGCCTCTAAGCTGCGTCAGCCAATCTCCGCGCTCGCGCCCAGACCCTCATGGCCAATCATTGGGCTCGCACAACACCCGGGGGCGTGTGCTTGCTCTGGAAGTAGTAAGACTTGCCCCGCCCCATAACCAGAGCAAGATAGCGATTGGCCCACCAGCTCTAGGCAGGGCTGCGGGGTATGCCCGCCTTACGGAGAGCCTCACGTATCATTGGCTCTCCCTCTGAGCAATCGCCACACCCTTTCTGTTTTCATGGTTTCCCTCCGCCCCACGAACCCCGGGAGATTTAAATTGCGCCTTGCTAGTAATGACCATTCCCCTAGGATAATACTAGGAAATATTGTTTTGGGTGTAGGATGTTGTAAGCGTTTCATTTTCATGGCTTCTTTCTTGTGCCGTTTGTGCGGGCGTGTTCTACGTTTTGCTGGCCTTCCACGAGAGACGGAGCGTTTGCTGCCGGTGTGGCAGGTGTTGGGGCAAGACAGGTGTGCGTGTTTATGATGAGAGGCATTGGCCCCTTCCGAAAGCTTTCCTTGTTTGGTGTTTCTTTTAGTGTGCAGCATCTCGGAGACGCTAGTGTACGTGGGTAAAAAGAAATTCCGTTACAGGGAAGTGGAGGAATTAAATCATCCCGGAATAATCCTTATCACAGTCCAGAAGACCTCAAAGTTTGGTTTTTAATGGAATTTTTGAACAATGACTAAGTGGTGATATTTAGAAATTATTGGCCAGGCGCTGTGGCTCACGCCTGTAATCCCAGCATTTTGGTAGGCCAAGGCCGGCAGATTACATGAGGTCAGGGGCTCAGGACCAGCCTGGCCAACATGGTGAAACCCTGTGTTTACTAAAAATACAAAAATTAGCTAAGTGTTGTGGCACACAATCTGTAATCCCAGCTACTTGGGAGGCTGAGGCATGAGAATCACTTGAACCCGGGAGATTGAGGTTGTGCCACTGCACTCCAGCCTGGGCAACAGAGTGAGACTCTGTCTCAAAACAAAAACAGACATTCCTGATGTTAGGGATTTGCTTTTAAATAATCCTGTGCTGGGGGAGGGTATTGATGATACAAGATTGACCCTGAGTGTTGAGCAATAGGGAGCAGGAGGGTCCATCATATCTGTGCTACTCAACATTTAATGTGCACACTAACCACCTGGGGACCTGCTAAATGCAGATTCTGATTCGGGAGGTCTGGGTTATGGCCCAAGATTCTGCCCTTTTAATAAGCCCCCTGCTGATGGTGAGGTAGCTGGTCCTAGGACCACACTTTAGTAAGGTATTATCTCATACTCCTTACTTCAGTGTATATTTTAAAATTTCCAGCTGGGCATGGCGGCTCACACCTGTAATCCAAGTACTTTGGAGGCCAAGGTGGACGGATCACCTGAGGTCGGGAGTTCAAGACCAGCCTGACCAACATGGTGAAACCCTGTCTTAAAAAAAAAAAAAATTCCATAATAAAAATCTTCCAAAAATAACCTTGGAAGCTCTTTAAGATGTAAGCTCCAAAAACCATCATTCAATAGGTCTAAAGCGGGGTCATTATCAAGGCCCCCAGGTGCTACCTATGTAGACAACTTGCAGATCACACCTTGAGAAAGAAAAGTCAAAAGTGAAACTTTTGTCTGATGTCAGTATCTTGGTGAGGGTAGTGGCTGAGAGGCACAGAGTAGTCAGGTGGCTTTTATCCTAATTCCCTTTTCATCTGTAGAACCTGCTTCCCCAGAAAGGAGATGTGTGAAGAGTCTTTGTCCTCTAGGATGCAGACAGTGAGTATGGGAGTTAGCACAGAACCTTGCTATGTCAGCTGAGTTTGAAAATCAGGCTGGGGATTAAGGGAGTGTGGGATGAGTTGATATTTGCTTTGATGACTACAATATAATCACACTTTGTGGAAAACTGTATACTTCCCTGCAGGTGGGAAGTAGAGACAGATGAAGTTATTCTCCAGTGGTGGCAAAAGCAGATAGATTATGGCAAGTGTACCCCTGGCTACCAGTGCTTTCTGCAGCAGGTCTCCAAGTGAGTGCAGTTATAGATGGTCACAACAAAGGTGTCAACCAAAGTGGCTTTCGTTCAATGTTCAGGTGATGGAAATATACTAGAATCTGAGTGCTCTGACAAAGTTGCAGCATTCCTAAAAGAAATTCTCTAAAAATCTAGCCCCAAAAATAAGTTTGAGATTTTTCAAATGGAAATTATACACCTAGCCCTTAAGACTTTTTTTTTTTTTTTTCTAGACAGAGTCTTGCTCTGTTGCATAAGCTGGAGTGCAGTGGTACAATCTCTGCTCACTGCAACCTCCAGCTCCCAGGTTCAAGCATTTTTTCTATCTCATCGTGACTCCAGCTGGCTTAGCTAATTGCAACATACTTAGCTAATTACATGTACATTTACATGTGTACATACAAACTGTGGAAGGGTAGAATTATTTTAAAGGTAAGTCAAATATTGTCTTTTATATCTTGATTTCTGAGGGTGTTGGAATATATCTGATTTATCCTTCCCAGAAGAAAGAGTATTAGAGAGGTGGGAAGTTTGGTGTTTAATCTGATTTGAAGATTTACTTTTTCTGTTGGATTGAGGGCATTGATCCTATGTCATCCTTGGGGAATCCCTATCTAGGCTCCTGATTCACTGTGATAAGCAGTGAGCTGTGTTCCTTCACCTTGACCTCAATCTGACCCATATTTGTTGTTGCCAGGGCACAGCGGCAGCCTGGGCTTCACCCTGAAATACCAAACAAGAACCAGCGGTACAACGGTTGCTCCTGGGATGCCCAGATCAGGCAGTGGAGAAGAGCCCTACATTTCTGGGACCCTCCCAGCCAGTCTCTGCAGGGCAGGGGAGCTGAGGGGTATGTTTTCTATTCCTTGTTCTTTTCATGACCAGTGGGCTTAGCCCTACTTCTCCCCACTTTTCAGAGATTTAGCTTTCACTGGGTGAAAAGGGAGGGTCTGAATTGAATGCACGTTCCTCTGACTCGGCTGTTCCTTCCTAGGCAGGGAATGGAGAGTCTCTTAGAGCCAATGGATTCCACTCCTTTGGATGACCTCCTGGATGACTGGCTCCAGGCCCTGGAACCCTCAGAATATGGATGGAAAGTATCCTCTGCTGAAACCCATTGGGGCAGGGTCAGAGACGGGGTTCGGCCCATGAAGGCACAATTAAGATGCTGTTCAAAACAGTGGCTCAAGAACAAAATAATACAAAGGGGGCAGCAGGGAAGAAGAGCAGGACATGAGTAAAAAATTACTGGGAATAAAAAGTGGAATAAGGAGATTTCATTATGGGCAGGAGTGTTGGGCTACACTGGGAGGCTATGTAATAGATGATGAAAGGGGATGTAACCTTCCTTTGAAATGAGGCTTGAAACTTGCAGGGTTTTTTTTTTTTTTGGTCTCAGTTTCTTTCAGTGTTTTGCAAATGAGCCAATACCTACTTTCAACTCAATCATGTAATTAGTAAGCTTGGTTAATAATACAAAGGTGAAAAGCAAGGGCTTTTTGAATCTCTTTTAGACTGCTTTTTGATACTACCTTTACCTATCACGTGAGCAGTCACTTAACCTCCTGGGCTGTTTCATTTGTCAAAGAGAAGGTTTTGTTTCATTGGATGACTGTAAGAAAAAATGAGAATATAGGCTGGGCGTGGTGGCTCACGCCTGTAATCCCAGCACTTTGGGAGGCTGAGGCGGGTGGGTCACGAGGTCCAGAGATTGAGACCATCCTGGTCAACATGGTGAAACCCCGTCTCTACTAAAAATACAAAAAATTAGCTGGGCATGGTGGCGCGTGCCTGTAATCCCAGCTACTCAGGAGGCTGAGGCAGGAGAATTGCCTGAACCCAGGAGGCGGAGGTTGCGGTGAGCCGAGATCGTGCCATTGTACTCCAGCCTGGGTAACAAGAGCAAAACTCCGTCTCGGAAAAAAAAAAAAAAAAGAAAAAATGAGAATATACATCAAAGTATGTAGGCCACGTGTGGTGGCTCACACCTGGAATCCCAGCACTTTGTTTTTTGTTCTTTTGTTTTGTTTGTGGCCCAGGCTGAAGTGCAGTGGCATGATCTCAGCTCACTGCGAGACCTCTGCCTCCTGGGTTCAAGCGATTCTCCTGCCTCAGCTTCCGGAGTAGCTGGGATCACAGGTGGGCGCCACCACGCCCAGCTAATTTTTGTATTTTTTAGTAGAGATGGGGTTTCACCCTGTTGGCCAGGCTGATCTGCAACACCTGACCTCAGATGATCTGTCTGCCTCAGCTTTCCAAAGTTCTGGGATTACAGGTGTGAGTCATCATGCCTGACCATTCCAGCACTTTGTGAGGCCAAGCTAGGAAGATCATTTGAGGCCAGAAGTTTCAGACCACCCTGGGCAACATAGCAAGGACCCTCTCTCTACAAAAATAGAGATAAATATGCTGGGCATGGTGGCACACCCCTGTAGTTCTAGCTACTCAGGAGGCTGAGATGGGAAGGACTGCTTGAGCCCAGAAGTTCAAGCTGCAGTCAGCTATAATGTTCTCACTGCACTCCAGCCTGAGCAACAGAGCAAAACCCTGTTTCTACAAAAAAAAAAAAAAAAAAAAAAAAAAAAAAAAGCATGGTGTCTGGCACATAAGTGCAATTATGGGAAACCATGTGTCCTATCCTTCATGGCTCCTGCCTCTGCTCCTTTTGCCAAAGGGAAATAGGCAGTGCAAGGTAAATCTCTCCACCCCTATTTTCTCAGTTAGGATTGTACCTCACTTTTCCTCTACTCTTTTTCAGTTTGCAGACTTTGTGGCTCCTGCCTCCCCATCTCCCTGGCTCAGTGAGGAAGACCCCCACCATTGGCTCTACCTTCCAGCTGATCACAGCTATTTACCTGTCCCAGTTATGAGTAAGGCAAAAAATATTTACAGAGAACAGATGTCTTTCGGATGACTTTCTACTAAGTGTAATAGTGAAGATTACTTGCATTACTGCTACTTTCCAATCAATTTTTTTAAAAAATCGAAAACTTTGCATTACAAAGAGATCACAACATGAAGGCATTGTTTAACGCCTCTTCTTTATCCACTTTTTTGCTTGTCTCCCTGAACCATCTGTGAACATGAGACTCAAATTTACATAAGAGCCAGAAACCATCAACCCAACCTCTTCACACAGTAATGTCTACATTCAGTCTCTTTAAAAAAGACTTAAACTTTGGCTCATGTGGGCAGTGGTGGTAGTGGTGGAGACTAAATAAAAGGTGGTTTTGTCTTCCTGAAGTGGAAATGCAGCGCCGTCAACATCTTTTCCCCATCTGCCTGTTTCCTCCGTCCCTTTCTGTTTAAGGAAAGTGTAACCACCGTACTTCTCCCCACCTCCCCGCACCTCCCCCCCCTCCACGCACCTCCCCCCACCCAACGCAAGCAACTGAAACGCCTATGATGTCATAATCACAATCCCATTACCTCATCCTGCTGAAGGGGGGAGCGGAGAGGGAGGAGAGGGAGCGAACAGCCTTGGGCTATCCTGAGCTTTACAAAGTGTTCTCGGTGAGGGCAAATTACAAAACCTAGTGGAAACGGCCCCGGAACCATTGTAAGTCCTGGGTTTTTAAGGTTCATGCCGATCCGGCAGCTGCAAGAGGGGCTCCTGGGACTCAGAGCAGGCCCTGATCGGCGCTTGGACCACACTTCCCAGCAGCCTTCACGCGGCGGACAGGTCCTTTGCTGGGGGAAGGGGGATTCCTTCGAAGAGGTGGCCGTGGAGGGCGGAGCAGCAGAGCAGGTGAGGGGCACTGTGGCTAATTGCGTGACGCGGTCCGAACCGAGTGGGAGGCTGCAGTTGGGCCGATGGAGGGAGGGAGGCCAGGGGCGATGCCTTTGTTTACCTTCTTCCGACGCGGCCTCCCCCGCGGGTTTCAAGATGTGCCTCGGACTGGGACTGTCCACTTTCTGAGATATTTTGCAGGGGGTGACTCGTTAGTAAGGAAACCACTCCCATCCCTAAATCAAAGCGCCAGGCTAGTTTCCGACAGCGCTATCTGAGAAAGACGTTGAGAGAGACACCGCACGGGGCTGCGGCCTCCGCGGGTGGCTCGGGGGGATTCTGCGAGCCGGAGCTGTCCCCCTACTCTCCTCAGGGACTCGTTGGTTCGCCCCAGCGCCTTTTAAGGGCACCGTGGGGCGAACGGAGCGCTCAGAGCTGCTCCGGCCGTGGCCCTGGGAGCTGTAGGAGCCGCGGTAGGTGGCCGAGGGCAGGTGGCTCTGGGGCCTCGGGGCGGGCACCTCAACTGTCCCTCCCTCCTTCCCTCTTTCCCCTCCCCCAGTCCGGCCGCCCGCGCGGCCGGGCCTAGCAGGCCGCCTCCGCGGGGAGAGCACGGGACCCGGTGGGGGAGGGGGTGGCGGAGTGCTAAGTCCCAGACCCTCCCCATCCCTTGCGTCTTGAGTTCGCTTCCCGCGGCCAGATGATGGAACCTAGTGTGAAGAGGCGAACGCCAGCCCCCCTGAGCAAGCCTTGGCGACCCCCACCCCCCACCGCGGACCAGCGGACGCCTCATGCCCCACCCCGCGGGGACAGGCAGGGCAACAGAGGGATAGCTTGAAGATTGGAGGGGCCTAGCCTTTTGCTTCTTCATGGGGGTGGGGGGAGGGGTGTTTCCCACTTGTCACCCCTATCCCCACCAGAACCATATGGAAGAAGACGCGGAAGGTCTCCACTTACCTGTTCATGCACCTCCCTGCCTTCCTCATGTTTTCCATTAGTCTCCCCAAGAGGTGCAGGGCTGGGACCTGGGGGGAAGGTCCCCAAGGGATTTGTGACTCTCCTTCCTCTTGGCCTGACTTGATTCTACCTTGTCTAGATTCAGTACAACCTCAGCATCCCTAAAACAGGAGGAGTGTCAGGGGTTACTGCCATCCAGTAGCAGATGGGGTGGGGGTCCGATCTTTATTTTAGGGGGCTGATGGTGGAGGAAAAGCCTGGACTGAGGGTTAGGCCTGGTGGGGTTGCTGAGAGGGCCTAGCGGCCTGCTGCTCTGTGAAGGGCTGAGCCCTTGTGCCAGTTGTTAAACTGAAGTTTTAACTTGTTTAGTGAACGTTCAGGGCTGTCTCTACCCTTCAGATATACAAAATGGAAGGGGAAGGAAGGCAGCAAGATCGGGCTTCTTACACTTTTTTCAATGCCTGCTTGAGAAAGAGGAGGCCCCTCGCGGAGCTGGTTTGCCTTCTTTTGTGTCCTGGTTTGATTCCTTATGGCTTCCGTTCTGTTCCCCCTCTCAGCCTGGCCTGTTTTAGGAAACTCGGGCTGAGAGTATCAGTTGCGTGGTGGTAGTTGCATTGTTCCAATTACCGCTGTGTGTGGCCACATCCCAACAATTAAAATGCAGAAAAACACAAATTCACTCTCTTCGCTTGATCCTAGAGATGGTTGAGAGTTTGCTGTTTGTCCAAATGTCTTTCGAAAAGCTAGAGAGTTTGTTTCACTACCCTGCTCCTCATAGCTGGTTAGCCTGAGGCCTGGGGTCTCTAGGGTGAAATCCTGCACTTAGGTTTCCTCTCTGGTTGATCTTTGAGGGCAGAGTTAAGAAACCAAGAGCAGAAGTGATATAAGCTTTAGCTTCTCCCAAAAGAACATAGGGGAAGCAGCTGAAGGGAGCTCCCCGGAAGCTAGAATTTTGTTCAGGGTGGTCATAATTATGCATGAAAATAATAGTTAACTCTAATGATGATTGACTTCTCTTGCACCTTTCTTCCAATGAACTCCAAGTACATCCAGGTTTATTTCTTTGCTCTTCCTTGTGGCCTCCTTCTGAGGTGTGAATGGGTTAGAGATGATTTCCTCTTTATTGTAGAGTGGTCTGCCCCCAAGGTCACAGAAGGAAGAGCCCTCTTGGGCTTTTCTTAGTGTGCAAGTGAGGGAGGATGGTATTCAGCCAGAGATAGACCCTTTTGCCTTCTTCATCTTACTGATATCATTACTTCTGACATTCTGAGGTCTTGAAGATTCACAAATGGAAATGAGAAATGGTAGTGTATGTGGACTCCTGATTTTTACAGGGTAGGTGGTACCTTTTGTACATTTCAGTATGTTGTTCCTGTGACAGGTTTAGATTATTCTGCCTACTTTACATATGGGTAAACTGAGGCCAAGAACTATTAAATGATTTGCCAAAACTCTCAGAAAATTAGATTAATAATTAGATTTCTTGATCATTTGTTCTCTTGACTAGCTAATGCTGCATACATTCTCTGGTAAGCTGTCAGCTTGCTGGTCATTTCTGGGAATAGACAGAACAAAATCAAAACTCTGGCTTAACCTCCCCTTTTCCCTTGAGCAAGGCCCCTTGGGTAATTTTGTGGGCTTGAAGCCTGTTCTCTGATGGAGTAAGTTTGCTTCTGTCAGAAATTGACCATGAGAAAGAATCTTCCTTAACTGTATCCATGGTCTTTGCTTCAGATCAGGCTAAAAACTTAGTCGAATGAAGTCATGTAGTTGTTTATAATGTCCGTGGAGTTGAAATGTATTGGAATTACCCTGACCATTTCCTTATCCTCTTCCTATTTGATAAGAAAACATACACAGTATCTATGGGAAAACAATAATAATATTAGATATTTAGGCTGTGGGAGGACATAAAATCCTATGTACTCTGGTCCAAAGCAGAAAGTCATGCCTACAACCACCGTTCCTCCTTGTTCTCTTATTACTATCTCTGTAGTTTAGGAGAAGAGTACCTCTTTTCACTTCTGACTGGAAGATAAAATACTGGGCTGATCTTGATGGAAATGATCGTTTGGGCATCCCTCTCTCTCACTTGAGCAGCTGTTTTCTAAGTGGTACTTGTATTCCATTTAGAAACAACAGAGCATGAACCAGGTTAAGAGTGGCAAATAAGTTTCAACTTGATTGCCAACTCTATTTTATTTCGTATCTAGACTGCCAAGTTCATAATTTCTGAAGCTATGTTTAGGCTTAGCAGGAAAGAGCTGTGATCAGTTGATGTCTGCCAGAGGCCTGGCTTACGGGTGCTGTGGTATGTGTGCCATGCATTTTCCATCTCTGGACCAGGTGCATCTCTAATATCACTTGGGGCTGGTCCCTCTAATTGGCAGACTCAGCAGGCATGACTGGAGAGGGAAGTCCCAATGGTGCTAGAATGGTGCTGCAGTGGCAGAAGACGGCTCACGAGTGAGGTCTGGAAGAACAACAGGGAAGACATCCATCATTTGCTCCAAAGTGTGCAAGTCAAATCCTGGGGAGAATCATGATAACCCTGATCACTGAGCAGCTACAGAAGCAGACTCTGGATGAGCTGAAATGCACACGCTTCAGCATCAGTCTGGTAAAAGACCAGTCTTCCTGCTTCTCCACGACCCCTTCCCCCTTTTTTCTGAGGCTGATTGTTGCTACTACTTTACTCTTGTCCTGTGCTGTATGAATCATGGTACTTAACCTGGAAGAGCCCATTAACGGCTCAAAACCCAGCCCAAAAGGAAGGGGGCAGGGATTTTTCCACCTATATAGAAGGGACAGCTAAACCTGGGTGGAGAAGGGTTTGAGATGGTGGAAGATGTGGACTGTTTGACTTACTAACTTTGGGAAGACAAAAGGAAGAACGCTTAATGTCCCTAACATCCCTATAGCTCATGAATTGCAGAGGAGAACTGAAGAGGGCTTCCTAGAAATCTGTCAGTGTGTCCTGAATCCAAATCATGATGGATATTCTCTCTTTCTTAGCCTTTGCCTGATCATGCAGACATCTCCAACTGTGGGAACCCTTTCCAGCTTGTGTCTGGTAAGGCATCGTGTGTGTTTGTGTATACCCATGCCTATCTCCACACATTTCTATCATTGGTTTCCAGTGACCAGGGTTGGCAAGCCTAGCCCTAGAACTTTCTTGCCAGGGTCAACTTCTGAGATTGGTAGTTGTCTTTCATGTTCTAGCATGAAAGTTATCTGGTTAGTTTACTCTTATTCTAGCTCTGTGGGGACTTGTATAGTTTAATTTTTTTTAATAGCTAATACATTCACATGGTTCAGAATTTAAAAAATAACAAAAAGGTTATGCTGAGAAAAATCTGTCTTACTCTCCTGTTCCCTATCTACCCAGCTTCTGCCACCTCCCTAAAAGTATTAGTTTCTTTTCAGTATATGTGACTGGAATTTTTTTATATGAAAAGAAGCAAATGTATATATTTTCTTCTCTCTCTTTTTTTTTTTTTTTTTTTACTTTAAGTTCTGGGGTACATGTGCAGAATATACAGGTTTGTTACATAGATATACATGTACCATGGTGGTTTGCTGCACCTATTTTATTTCCACATTTTTAACACAAAAGGTTGCATATTATATATCATTTTGTACCTTTTTTAAAAAGAGAAACTGGCCTGGTGCAGTGGCTCACGCCTGTAATCCCAACATGTGGATCATGAAGTCAGGACTTTGAGACCATCCTAGCCAACATAGTGAAACGCCGTCTATACTACAAATACGAAAATTAGCCAGGCATGGTGACATGTGCTAGTAGTCTCAGCTACTCGGGAGGCTGAGGCAGGAGAATCACTGGAACTTGGGAGGCAGAGGTTGTGGTGAGCCGAGATTGTGCCACTGCACTCCATCCTGGACAACAGAGCAAGATTCTATCTCAAAAAACTTTAATATAGCTAGGAGATCTTTCTCTATCAGAATGCTGAGCATTCTCTTATTATCTATAGCTTCATATTATTACACTGTATCAATGTACAGTGGCTTATTTTTTATTTTTATTTTTTTGAGATGGAGTTTTGCTCTGGAGTGCAATGGCGTGATCTTGGCTCACCTCAACCTCTGCCTCCTGGGTTCAAACATTTCTCCCGCCTCAACCTCCTGAGCAGCTGGGATTACAGGCATGGGCCACCACACTCAGCTAATTTTATAATTTTAGTAGAGACAGGGTTTCTCCATGTGTTCAGGCTGGTCTTGAACTGCCAACCTCAGGTGATCCGCCTGCCTCTGCCTCCTAAAATGCTGGTAGAGTGGCTTATTTAACAAATCTTCTATTGATTTACATTTAGGTTATTTCCAATCTTGTTTAGATATATAAAATTGTAGTGGGCCAGGCGTGGTGGCTCACGCCTGTTATCCCAGCACTTTGGGAAGCCAAGGTGGGTAAATCACTTGAGGCTAGGAGTTTGAGACCAGCCTGCCCAACATAGTGAAACCCCGTCTCTACTAAAAATACAAAAATTAGCCAGGTGCAGTGGATCATGCCTGTAATTGCAGCACTTTGTGAGGCCAAGATGGGTGGATCATGAGGTCAGGAGTTCGAGACCAGTCTGGCCAATATAGTGGAACCCCGTCTCTACTAAAACTATAAAAAAATCAGTCCAGTGTGGTGGTGTGCACCTGTAATCCTAGCTATTCAGGAGGCTGAGGCAGGAGAATAGCTTGAACCCGGAAGGTAGAAATCGCAGTGAGCCAAGACTGTGCTGTTGTACTCTAGCCCAGGTGACAGTGCAAGACTCTATCTTAAAAAAAAAATTAGCTGGGCATGGTGGCAAGTGCCTATAATCCCAGCTACTCAGGAGGCTGAGGCAGGAGAATCGCTTGAACCTGGGAGGTGGAGGTTGCAGTGAGCCTAGATTGTGCCCACTACACTTCAGCTTGGGCAACAGAGTGAGACTCTGTCTCAAAAAAAGAAAAAAAAAAAAAAGAAAAATACTGTAGCAAATAACCTTGTACATGTGTCATTTTTGTGCATGTAAAAATATATCTGAAGTATAAATTCCTAGATTATTAATTACTCAGTCAAGGGGCCCATGATCATATAGGGACATTTAGGTGGAGGCATCACTAGTGGACAATCAGAACTCTCTAACTCATGCTGCTGAGCTGTTCTGCATCTCATTTTCTGTTGGGATACCTAGCAAGGAAGGTGCTGTGGCAAAAACATGTTCATTCGGTCTCTTCTTCCTGTTTATTAAAGACTTGCTGGAAACCAGGTATTGTATTATAAGTATAGAACATGAACTCATGGTTCCTGCCCTCATAGAGGTTAGCAGGGGGAAGAACTATTGACTAAATACAGTCAGTATTAATTTTGCCATCATCAAGTCTGACTTCATATGCTTGTCAATTGCTTCAAATATCCAGCCCTTGCAGAATTCCACCAGCTAGCCAGAGGAGTTTGGACTAGGCCCTTAGTCCCTTAATGAGCCATCTCCCAAAAGTCACATTTTTGATTGGAATACAGTGAGTGAGAATCGTTTCTTTTAGTCCATTTTCCCTTCCTTCCCTTGGTCCCTCCATCTCTTTGGATTTAAGGAAGGCCTAGAGGAAGGGATTCGGAGTATGCGGGTAGCCAGACACAGAGGAACACGAGCAGCACAAAGTCTTAGGGTTTCTCAAGCCTGGATTTTACTGTCAAAGGCCTTCCCCACCCTGTCTGCCCTCCCTAGGAATAACAGTGATCTCTTACCTGCCTGATTACCTCTTACTTCTTGGCAGCCCTAACTCCTGACTTCGTGCTGTTGACACATGAGAAGAGGAAAGGCCAAAGAAGGAGAGCACAGGCCTGCTTTTCAGCATACAGGGCAAGAGTGGGGGAGGGGCTGGGGGAGGGATGAACAGGAACACACATAGACCTGTTTGTTTCTCTTGACTTCTTTTACTTTTGAGAGGGAGTGGCAGGCAGTTGATGAAATGTTTTTGATTCCAGGTAGTTTGTCAAAATGGAGGCAATATAACATAGTCGTTTAGAAACCTGGCCTTGGCATCAGACAGATCTGGATTTGAATCCTTTGGTCTTTTAATTGCCGTGTGATTTGGGGAAAGTTACTGAATTTCTCTTATCTGTGAAATGGGGATAATGATAATGATAATACCTACCTCATGAGGTTTTTGGAAAATTTCACATAAAGTGCTCCGTACATTGTATGGCACATGGTAAGTTCTTTAAAAATGTAAGCTATCATTAATATTATTTTTATTGTGAATGCCTTCCAGAAGGTGCTTCCTGGAGGGGCCTGCCCCACTGTTCCTGTGCTGAGTTCCAGGACAGCCTCAACTTCAGCTATCATCCCTCAGGCCTGAGCCTGCACCTCAGACCACCCAGTCGGGGAAGCTCCCCCAAGGAGCAGCCCCTCTCCCAAGTCCTAAGCCCTGAGCCCCCAGACCCAGAGAAACTTCCTGTGCCCCCTGCCCCTCCATCTAAGAGGCACTGCCGCTCACTCTCAGTGCCCGTGGACCTGTCTCGCTGGCAGCCGGTGTGGCGGCCCGCCCCCTCCAAGCTGTGGACTCCCATCAAGCACCGGGGCAGTGGTGGAGGGGGTGGGCCGCAGGTGCCTCACCAGAGCCCCCCAAAGCGGGTCTCCAGCCTCAGGTTCCTCCAAGCTCCCAGTGCCTCTTCTCAATGTGCCCCAGCCCACAGACCCTACAGCCCTCCTTTCTTCAGCCTGGCCCTGGCCCAAGATTCCTCTCGACCCTGCGCTGCCTCCCCTCAGAGTGGCTCCTGGGAGAGTGATGCTGAGTCCTTGTCACCTTGCCCACCTCAGCGCCGCTTCTCCCTGTCACCCAGCCTGGGCCCACAGGCAAGCCGCTTCTTGCCTTCTGCCCGGAGCTCTCCCGCATCCTCCCCAGAGCTGCCCTGGCGACCTCGAGGTCTCCGCAACCTTCCCCGAAGCCGCTCACAGCCTTGTGATCTGGATGCCCGCAAAACAGGGGTCAAGCGGCGCCACGAGGAGGACCCCCGGCGTCTGCGGCCTTCCTTGGACTTTGACAAGATGAATCAGGTGGGACCAGCAAGACTAGGGGAGCTTGGATGGGAGTGTGGGGACTCTGTTCTGTTCCCACTTTTGAGCTAGCCCCTAGCTTCATTCCCCTGCTCCCCTGCCACCCACCAGCAGCACCTCCTTTAGCTCTTAGCTAGGGTGACCCACCATCCCAGCTTGCCTGAGACTGTCCCAGTTTTAGCACTAAAAGTCCCCCCATCCTGTGAAATGCCTTAATCCTGGGAGTTAGAGAAACTGGGGTGAGACCATGTTAAACCTTCCAACAGGAATCCCAAATTGTCCTGCAAGTGGTACTTTCCCTCCCTTTTTTTTTTTTTTAAAGATGGGGTTTCACCGTATTGGTCAGGCAGGTCTCGAACTCCTGACCTCAGGTGATCCGCCCACCTCAGCCTCCCAAAGCTGGGATTACAGGCGTGAGCCACCGTGCCCGGCTTCCCTCCTTTTTAAGAATGCATAAGCTGCAAAAAATCCCATCATCAGTGCCCACTCCTTGTGCCCGAAGCTGGTTTTGCCACTTGCTTGTCACTGCTTCAAAGTGGGTCTGTGAAGGCTGAAGCAAGTTGGGCTGCTATAGTGTAGTCATCTGTTAAACAAATGTTTTTTGACTTCCTAGTGTGAGTGCAGTTATTGTATGCACTTGCTCACTTTTTTCACATTATTCTTTCTAGACCACTGGGTTATACAAACCTCTTTAAGAATAGATTCACTTTTTCATACAGTTGTCCATCCCATCTGCAAACATTTACTGACTGACTAGGCACTGGCAGTACAGAGTAGTACAATGCAGATGTTCCTGCCTGCATAGAGCTTCTAAATCATTTTTTTTTCCTATTGCTTTGAGCAAAAGCTTCTAAATCTAGTGGAAACAGTGGGCTCCAAATTTTGTCAGAAAGTTTACAAACCTCACCCTAAAACCTAGGATTCTTGCCTTTAGGTGTAACTGTCTTCTTTCTTTCTTTGACAGAAACCATACTCAGGAGGTCTCTGTCTCCAAGAAACAGCCCGGGAAGGCAGCAGCATCTCTCCACCATGGTTCATGGCCTGTAGCCCCCAACCCCTCTCTGATTCCTGCAGCCCCATTGGGGGTTCCTCCCAGGTGCTGAGTGAAAGCGAAGAGGAGGAGGAGGGGGCTGTGCGGTGGGGTCGGCAGGCACTGAGCAAGCGGACACTGTGCCAGCAGGACTTTGGAGACCTGGACTTGAATTTGATTGAGGAGAACTAAAACTGAGAGGCTGCTTCCTGGGGCCACACAGACTGACTCTCTTATGGCTACTAACAAGTGTCGAGGCCCCAAGGCTGGGGGCCTAGCCTGGGAATGGGGGTGAGTGGAGGGCTCCGACTCAGGGCAGCCGGAAATCTTCTCGCTCCAGCAAGCTCGACCATGCTGAGAGACTGGCCGGGACAAGATAAACGGAGCTGGTGGCGGGAGGGACAGCCCCAGAGCAGACCCTTCCCATGGCGGCCCTGAGTGTGAGTATCCCTGCCACGAAGAGAGCAGTGGGCAGGGAAGGAAGGGGTCTGCTGACCCCAGCTCGGGGAATTTCACTAGCCCCTTTGCTTCAAAGGGCACTTGTGTCTTAGAATTTGGCCAGGGTGGGGGGTTGAGTCAGCCTCCTCGGAGAAACTGTGTGAGAGTGTGTGCGTGCATGGGAGTGTACTTGTGGAAGGGTGTGTTTGTGTAGCCTTAGGGAAGGAAGGCAGTTGCTCCCTAACAGCAGAGTATCATGATTACCCCCAGGATCTTGAGTTTTTTACAGGATGGTGGGTTTGCTCAAGCAGTTAAGAGGTGGGCACCAAGTTTTCCTTTTTTCTAAATAGCTCTGGAACCAGGCTTGTAATCCATAGTATCACCAACTCTGCAAAGGGTTTCGTTTTGGGGCACAGCAGGGTGTTTTAAGTGCTGTGACTTCAGCTAATGATCTTTTCCTCAGCTCCCCTACCCACCCACTAGCTCGATCTAGTATATTGGGGAATGCAGATGAGGGGGCGTCACCATATTTTTTCTGTGCTGGCCTTTTCGTCTCATCAGATTGTCAGGCTTTATACCAGCTGCCTCTTTTGCCCTCTTGAGTAGAGTTGCACATGGCACATGAGCAACTGAGGCAGGGTTAGGGAGGTTCCATCTCTCTCTTCTCTGCTGGATGAGACCCTTTTCCCCTTACCCTCTGCCTTTTTAGGTCATAGACTAGGTAGGAAGGCCCTATATTGGTCCCCAGTATCTAGTGAGGCAGACCTGCAGCAGAAGTGGCATTCAGTCCTCAGCAGACATGGGTGAGCTCACCGCAGCACTGCTGTTTGGAAGCTAACTGCAGGAAACCAGTTCTTACAAGATCCAGGCCCAGCCTCTTCGAGCTGCTTGAGAAAGAGGAAGGGGTGTTTAGCATTTCCTAGTTTGCTTGTCTTCCACTCCTGCCAAGAAATGTTTATTTGCCTCTAATTGGCCCTTAGAGACCATAGGGAGGTTGGGGCTCACTGAAGGATTGGCTGAGGATGTATAAAGCAAAGGCTGTAAGAAGCAATTGGGAGTTTGGTTGTCATTGGATTGAATTTACTTTTTTGTTTCTTACCTGGAACTTGAGTCTGGACCATTGGTCCCAGTGGCCACAGTGATGGGTTTAAGTACCTTGGTAGGGCTGGCACCAGTGGAAACACATACTAAAGCTGCCACCACAATAGCTTGTGAGTTTTGGTTAGACCCTGCTTGACCAAATTGGACCTACCCTTCTTGTTTATGGCAAGGACATTTTTCTCTTCAATTTCCAGGGTTTCCTAGGACCCAGTTCCTCATGTAAGGGAAGAAGACCAAGGTCTTTGTGTTTTCTTCCTCATGGAATTGAACCTGACATTTTTCTGGGTTTCCGGAGCATCAGTGAGGCTTCAGCCTCCTCATCTTCACTCCAGAGAGGAGGTGGCCATGTCTTCTTAAGCCTTTGGCCCTCAGAGGCTCCTCCGTAACTCCTGGCTAGTTACCACTGGGCTACCAGATCTCTAGGGGCCTGAGAGAGGCCCTCTGGAGAATCCAGGGAAACTGTGAGCCCAGGAGTTGCCCATCTATGGTTTCATTCCTCCCTTGGCTCTTCTCCTTCTTCAGGCCATAATTTCCCTGGTGCCAACTTCTTTTCTTCCTGGGGTATCCTCATCCCTGGGCTCTCTGCTGCAGATTGGTTGTGCCAGCTTCCAACAGGTCACTGGCAATGCCAATGAGGTTTCTGCAGGCCCTAAGCTGAAGAAGTGAGGCAGTGATTCTGCCTCCACTCTTGTTTCCCCAAAGCCCCAGGGCACCATTCTTAGGGGAGAAGGTCTACAGTTATTATTTTAATACCATTACTTTCAGTCTGGTAAACTAAGCTAGTCAGAACTATCATCTTGCTTCCCAATGTAAGAACCCGTGGCCCTGGAACAAGCCTTTTCAAGAAGTGGTTCATGTTGCTTTACACAGTAGATCTGTTCCAACAGTTCTGTGTAAACCAAATGCTATTTTTCAATGCATTTGGACTGCTGACCATTTAAAAGCAGCCTATGATTGCTTCTTTTTGTAAAGCAAGCAACCTCCCTCCACTTTAGCTGTTTTGACTATTTGGATTTTCACATATTGGGCTTACCCAGAGTGGAGCACACCTCCAGGGCATGTGGCTGACACTGGGTAGATGTCTGCATCTGTGCTGTGTGTGTGGTGTGGTTGGCCAGTAGGTGAGTATCCCTGCGTGTGTGAGTGAAGCCACTCCCCAGGCTGGTGCTCTCCTCCTGTGCCCAGTGACTGCCCAGTGGCAGCCCAGCTGCCCTTCACTCCCACCTGCTGCCAAAGTCCCTGTGCTAATGGGATTACAAATACAAAAAGTGGAAAAAAAAATTTTTCGTAAACTTTGTTTTATATTAAAAACAATCCATAAGTCTGTGTGTGTTAAACATGAGGTTCTGCCTCTGTGGCTGTGTTTGAAAAAATAAAGTTTTATTAGAATAATCCATTTTCCCAAGCAACCTTGTGTACTACAGTGTCTTCTTCCCTTCCCCACAAAGAAGGACAAGGAAGAAGCAGGGTAGAAAGCCACCTAACTGTTAAAGCGCCTTCCTCTAAGATGTGGGTCAACCTTTCAAAAGGGGCAGTGTTCGGACCCTAAGCCCTTTGTTGGCCATGAGAGATGATATACTGTGGCCCAGGCTTCTGCTAAAGCCACAGTATATTTTCTTCCTGGGTATCCTCAGGAAGGCCTTGGTTATTTTTGACAGTCTGGTTTAGTCTCTCTTTGCCTGGCAGTTATTTCTCCTCCTGCCTGCTGTCACTCTCACTTCCAGCAAGTTGAAGTCAGTATTAATGCATTCCAAGCTCCCTGAGAAATGCTTTATAGTGCAGTCAGGAACTTGTATAGATTGGTTTGTAGGCTTTGGGAAGTAGAGAGAGAGCAGAGTGGGAGACAGGGCCAGGGATCTTTCTTAAGTTTTCACGTTATGTCCTGGAGAGATAGAGGTTTAGTCATCAGAATTCAGATTCCAAAGACCTAGGCAATTTTTCCATCCTAAAAATACTGCTTTTGGAAAATTATCCTAGCAGCAAAGCTTCTCTTTTGTTGTAGAAGAGTATTTTCCCTGATGTTTCTATTTGGAGTGTTGATTTGCCAAAAGAAGCTATGTGGCTCATTCTCTCTTTAGACCTTTCTATTCCACCCTTTCTTCTATGTTGACATTCTTCCAATGTGTGTGGGTGAAGTGTAGTTGCTTAGAGATCCAGGCAGAAGCCTCTGTCCCTAAGGCTTATCCTTTCTTTACCATTTGTGGTGCTAACTTGCCAGGCAGCAAGGAGAGTCAAGTTGCTTAGCCTATGTCCTAGTTTCCTGCTTCAAATTGGTGGCACTCATCATTGAATACCAATGAATTATGTGCAGGAGGACAACATTGATTTGACTACCTGGAGCAGGAATCTTTGCAGGGATGCAAATACACCCTAGGAAAAGTGAGGGTTGTCCTGGAAACAAAGGAAGGGCTTCTCGGGAGGTGGGGGCTGGTGGCATGTGGTTAAAGAAGCTTAGAATTACAGTTTTTTTCTTTAAAATTGATGTTTCACTTCACCTACAAATGATTTTGTCTCCTTTTTTCTTTTGAGTTTATTTTTGTGAATTTTTCTGCTGTTTACTTCCTGTGAAGCCAAGTGTGATTTCATTTTTCATTCCTGAAGTCTTGTTAATATAGGAAAGAATGTAAACTCCATGAGGACAAGATTTTTGTTGTTGTTCAATATTGTGTCCCCAACACTTTGGAAAGTTCCTGGCACATAAAAAGTGCCAGCCACATTTGTTGAATGCATTTCCCTTTTGCCTTTCCCAGTCCAGAGCTTAGGTATATTTCTCTCTTTGCTGTGAGAAACCACCCTTGGACATTGGGGCAGTGTTAAATCTCTGTATGGAAGAAAATCCCAGCAGTTAATTTTGATAGAAAAGTTGCAAGGCAGATAGGTCTTGTATGGATTCACCCTTGTTCCCCTCCTACCAACTATAGCTTATGGGCCATGTGCTGTAAGAGGTGGCTCTCAGCCCAGAAAAACATTCTGAATCAGGCCTCAGATTGGCTGTGAGAGATAGAAATCAAAAGGAATGGAGGGAGGAATGTTTTCTTGGTGCTCCACGGGGTTAGTTCTAGAATGACTTCCCTATATGTTTTGTACTTTTGCTAAAGTCAGTAGTTGGTTACCCCTCTCCCCAAGCCTTTGCTACAAGAAAAGTAGGTCAAGGGTGTAGACAAGGTTATGGACAGGAGATAGCTGGGTAGGCACAGAAGCCTTGGAGATAAAACCAGCTACCGCTCTCCTCTCTGTAGGGAAAATCAATGGAAAAAAAAAAAAAAAGTCACTTTTAGAGCAACAGTCATGAGTTATTACTAGACCCTTTATCTTTTGTATCTGGTTTGTGTATACTCAGTCTCTGCATCCATGAGACCATGGAATGTGCTGGTCCCTGATATTGCCAACTTTAAATGATTGAGGTAATTTCCTGTTGCTTATTGTGAGTAACAGTCTAGCCAAAAATCTTAGCATCTTACTTTCTCTACAGGCTCCCTTTCTAATCAGGAGCTATCAGTTGCCCACACTTGTATTCAATGCATTCAGATAAGAGTTACGGAATTCTCTTTGCCCTCAGCCCCGCTAATTCCATGGTAAGATGGGGTGCTACTAAGAGAACCCCTTTACTGCTGGTCTAGTTCCAATTCCCCTAAGAGTTGAATGGAGAAACACATAGACTTAATAACATTGGCAGACTAGGAAGGGAAGAAGTTAGGTTTTAGGAAAAACACCAAGATGGGGGGGTGGCACGTTGGCCTTCAGTCAGTGGCAAGAGTGCCATTATACATCCAATGGAAGTAATACATTGGCCAATTGGAAAGGAACCTAAGAAGTACTGGTAGTGCAGAATGGGATGTTACTATATTATGGGCCAATGAGAAGGAAGACATTGTGTTTCATGGACCAATGGGGAGAACATTTCCTACAAGACAAGTTAGGCCAGCTCATATTTTCAGGTTAGGAAATCAATGAGGGTATATTAGCCACACTAAATAACTCAAAAACATCCACTGTCTAGGTACCTTGCTCTTCAACCCCCTACCCCGTAAATGTCTTTGGTGTCTGACGAGAGCAAGCTAAGGCCCTCTCAGATACACGACTCCCTAAAGGAAGACTGAGACCAGGGATGGTGCCCTGGGGGAGCTGAAGGACCCGCCCACTTCCCTGCCCCGGCCGAACCTGTAATTCCCCTCCCGACCGCAGGGGGCACTGCAGGCCCCGGGGAGATTGGGGCGGAGCGCGGCGAGGGGCCAAGAGCTGCCGCCCCGCTCCAGAGCGCGGGGGGCGCTGTGCGGGGCCCGGGCTGCGGCTCCGCTCCCGGCCACGGGGGGCGCTGCGCGGCGCCGGTGGTTGGTGGTGGCTGTTGGGGGGGGTGGGGGGGAACGGCGGCCGCGGGTGGTGCGGAGGGAGGCCTTGCGGGCGGATCGGGCGCTTGGCGGCGGAGGTGGTGGGAGGCGGCGGGCGGGAGCGCGGGTCAGGCCGGCCCCGGCGATGGCGGACGCGGCGGCCTCCCCGGTGGGCAAGCGGCTGCTGCTTCTGTTCGCGGACACTGCGGCCTCAGCCTCGGCCTCGGCCCCCACGGTGGCGGCGGCGGCGGCGAGCGGAGATCCGGGGCCTGCGCTGCGCACTCGAGCCTGGCGGGCCGGCACGGTGCGGGCCATGAGCGGGGCGGTGCCCCAGGACCTAGCGGTGAGTGGCGGCCGAGTCGGGCACTCGAGGCCGGGGCTGCGGGGCCTGCGGGCGGCCTCCCCGGGGGCCTTTGTGAGGGGGCGGTGGGATGGGGGTGACCCATTTCCGTGCCCCCCAGATCTCCTTAGCGCCCCCCGCCGGCACCTCGGCACCCCGAGCTCTTGCCGGCATGGCTTCCGCGTCGGGGTGTGCGCCCCGGTTTCCCCCGGGGGGCGGCCAGGGCGCCAGGAGGTGCTGCTTGCAGCCGGCAGGCCCCGCCTCCTGGGCGACCCTTTTCTCGGCGTTCCCCCCAACACGCCTGCGGAGCAGGCTCTCGAATCTTGAGCTCCCGGGAGCCTCAGAGTTCGGGCAGTGTTGCCACTGCCCTCTCGAAGACGCGGACCTGTGGTCCCTAGCCTCTCCCAGGAGACCTGCGCCCTGTTCCTTTTCTCCCAGAGCCCCAAGTGGGGCGGGAATGTGGGCAGCTATGGGAGGCACGGAGGCTGCAGTTGGAGCTGTTCGGGGCTTTTTTATCCGGCAGTTACTTCCTCCTTGTCTAAGCTGGGCTCGGCCTGGCGGTCTCCAGAAAGGCCAGCTCTCAGCACTGTCTCAAGCTCTCCTCTTTTACGTTTCTGGGTGACAGGGGCTGCAGTTGTGGCTGTTTTTGATAAGTTTGAGGTCTTTCTTAGTAGCCGAACGGGGCTGCTGGGTGGTGCTTTTTGCTTCTAGCTCAGCTACTCCCCCAACCTTGGGAGAGGTTTTGTTTTGAAACTTTGTGTTTGGGCTTGGCCCCTTTTGAATGCTTGCCTTGGTGTGTTTTGTGATTAAAGTTTTCAGTCATACAACTTAACCAGCATTCGCGATCATGATGTGTTATTCTCGTTAATGTGGCGGCAAAATATAGTGTTTAAGTTTTGTCAGGCCACTTTATTTCCTCATTTTGATAGGGGCCCTAGCTTCTCTAGTGAGATAAGGCTATGAAAAATGGTGTGTGTGCGTGTTGGGGGGCGTTCTTTTGGAATGTAATAGATCAGCAAGCAGAAAGCAAATTTTCTTAATGAACTTGTTTCTGCAGATATAAACGAGAACGCACTTTGTGAGCTTTGGAAGTAATGTAGGTTCATTTTTCCTATTTATCAACAGTGTTACGTTGTCCTTTTTTACTAATATACAAGCTTTATGGGTTTTTTTTGTTTTTTTTTTTTTTCTTGTGGATGGCTTAGGCTTTGTTTCTGCTGCTTGGGTTCATTTGCTTTGATCTTTCTTCATGCTCTATAAGAAATGCTGCTAGGACATTTATGAGGCCTCAGTGGGGCAAATTTGCAAAAAGATAGAAAAAAGATAGGGGATGGAATGATGATTAAGACTGGGATTTGGATCTCTAGTCCTCTGCACTTTCTTTAAAAGATGGCTGGGATGGGAAAAGAAGTGTCCATTTCAGATTCTTTCTACCCCTTGGAGGCAAAACATACTTAAGATCCACTGTTATATGCATACTTTGACCTAAGGCCTAGTTTGCCCTAGCTATTCATTGGGATTTATTTTCTGTTTTTTTTTTTTTTTTACAATGGTCGTCTCGTTTCCTCCATCAGATGAATTGCTAATGAGCTCTGCACCTGAAATGGCTCCCCATTCACTTTGTTGTTTGCTGTGCTCCCTAAGGGCAGAGGTTTTTGAAGCTCACTTCCTTGCTGGACACCCACTAAGCTAAATAAGGAATTTTACCACTGAGCCCATGGAACTGGGTTCTCAAACCAAGTGAAAAGTTGCACTGATTCTTGGAAATTAAAGCAAAGAACATTACAACTATGTTGAGGTCTTGCTTGGGGCTGTGTGAATATAGAGGCAAAGGCAGGTTTGTATTTTGGGAATACGTTTATGCTTGTCTTACATGTATATACGGGGACATAGATGAGAAAACAGCCAGACCAAAACTCAGAGCCTTTAGATTTTTTTTCACCAGCTTGCAAAATTGTTCAAGAATTGCTGTTTTGTTGAGGTTCTATTAATGACAATGACTAGCGTAGGATGAGAACGGGCCGTTTTGTTTTTCTCATTAAAAGAGATTTCCTTTGGACCGTGGGCATGTGGACCTTTCCAATTTGCACCACACACGGTAGTAAACACAACTGTCTTCCAATCAAAAGTGTTCTTCCCGTACTCTAGGGTGGAGTTTGCAAGCAGCTGGCCTGTGATTGGGCAGATTTTCATTCAGTTATGTTTAACATGTTTTCAGGCATGCTTGGTTTTGAGTAATGCCTAGCAGGGCGCCCCCTTTTAAGGATGAGTAATTGAGGGTTGCATGAATGAGTTTCTGAAGTGATTGAAAACACACTTCTCAATTTTAGGCTCTACGAATATACTCTTTCTAAATACATTTTAATTCAGATATGCTATAAAATATAGTACTGATCCATTTAATGAAACTTTTTTTTTTGGAAAATAGTAACAAAGCCAAGTGCTACCTTAAGATGAAAGGTGAAAAAAAGGAGTCAGGATACTGTTGATTGGAATTTTTGTTAATAAGGGTCTGATAGATGGACATCTTCACCAGCAAAGCTCTGCTGACAAATAACTACTCAGATGTTTAGCCAAGGCAGGACAACAGCCTTTCCCCTTTTTCTCATGGAATAGTAGTTTTATTTGTGTTTTAAAATGGCCTTTTATTTTTCTTTTAATTAGTTTATTGGGTTTTTATGCATTTATCTCTGGCTCTTCATTCCTAATCTGATGTCCTCTTTGTGTTCCTAAATCATTATTGGCCCAGGTAAGTTGCAGAAACCTTGGTTACATATGTGGGTATCGTAGATAAAACAGATCCCCCCAAAAATGGATTTTTCCTTTTTTTTTTTTTTTTTTTGTAAAAGCAAAGCTTGTAATTTGCAAAATGTCAAACAAAGGTTTACACAGGAAAAACCAGCAATGTCTTTGCTCATCTTTCTTAATACTAATACTTTACTAATTTAAAACATGAAAACATTGAACCATATACAAAGTTTTCTTTTTTAGCAAATGGTGTCATACTGCACAATGTTTGCACCCTGGCTTTTTTTCATTTGAGAGTATACCATGGGGATCAATACTTACAGATTTACTCATCATTTTTGGTAACTCCCTTATATATTCCATAGAATAAATAGATCTACCATATTATTTAGTTATTCCTCCTGTTAATGGACATTCAGGTTATCTAAAGTTTTTTGGCAGTATAGGTAATACTGTCATTAATCTACTTGTACACATATTTTTATGTAATCCAGGTTTTATTTCTGTAGTTTAGCAATCCAGGATTGAAATATTTAGTTAAGAAGTCTATGTATTCTTTATTGTATTAGATAATGCCAGGTCATTTTTCAGTAGGAGTAGAACATTTCATACTCCCACCAGCAGTAAAGTGCTTGTTTCTCTTTACCCTTGCCATGACTGGTATTATCAGTCTTTTTCATTTTTGCCAATCTGATGGGTGAAAAACAGTGTCCGGCATTTTCGTGACTTTTTTTTTTTTTTTTTCCTGTGTGTACTGGCTTTTTTATTTGTTGCTTATGGATCTCTTTTGCTCATTTGAGAAAAATAGGGGTTGTCTTATCACTCTCTGCAAGTTCTGTATGCATGGATATTAACTCCTTTACCTGTGTAATGGGTTGTATTTTCTTTCATTTGTCTCTTGACTTTTTTATGTTGCTGTTGTTGAGAGGGAGTCTAGCTCTGTCGCCCAGGCTGGAGTGCAGTGGCTCAATCTGGGCTCACTGCAACCTCCGCCTCCTGGGTTCAAGCGATTCTCCTGCCTCAGCCTCCTGATTAGCTAGGACTACAGACGCGTGCCATCACGCCCAGCTAATTTTTTATAGTTTTAGTAGAGATAGGGTTTCACCATGTTAGTCAGAATGGTCTTGATCTCCTGACCTTGTCTGCCCTCCTGGGCCTCGAAAAGTGTTGGGATTACAGCCCTGAATCACCACCTGACCGGCCTGTCTCTTGACTTTTCTTAATGGGTTGCTGTGCATACAGAAAAATAAGAATGTTATGTTATCGGAATTATCGGGCCTCTTTTTGTTTGTTTTGTTTTTGAGAGAGTCTTGCTCTGCAGTGCAGCCACATGATTACAGCTCTCTGCAACCTCTGCCTCCTGGGCTCAAGTGATCCTCCTAGGAACTATAGGCGTGCACCACCAGGCTGGCTAATTTTTGTATTTGTTGTAGAGATGGGGTTTCGTCACGTTGCCCAGGTTGGTCTGAAACTCTTGGGCTCAAGCAATCTTCCTGCTTTGGCCTCTCAGTGTTGGGATTACAGGTGTGAACCACCATGCCCAGCCAACGTGTTTATTTGTTTATTTTTACTTTTAGATCTTTGGTCTATCTGGAATTTATTTTTTATTTTTATGTATTTAGTTTGAGACGGAGTTTCACTCTGTTGCCCAGGCTGGAGTGCAGTAGTGCAATCTCGGCTCACTGCAACCTCTGCCTCCTAGGTTCAAGGAATTCTTCTGCCTCAGCCTCTCAAGTAGCTGGGACTACAGGCATGCACCACCATGCCTGGCTAATTTTTGTATTTTTATTAGAGATCAGGTTTCGCCATGTTGGCCAAGCTGGTCTTGAATTCCTGACCTCAGGTGATCCGCCCACCTCAGCCTCCCAAAGTGCTGGGATTACAGGCATGAGCTGCTGTGCCTGGCCTGGAATGGAATTTTTTTCTTTTTTGAGACAGGAGTTTCATTCTTGTGGCCCAGGCTGGAGTGCAGTGGTGCGATCTTGGCTCACTGCAACTTCCGCCTCCTGGTTCAAGCAATTCTCTTGCCTCAGCCTCCCAAATAGCTGGGATTATGGGTGCCCACCACACCTGGCTCATTTTTGTATTTTTAGTAGAGACAGGGTTTCACCATGTTGGCCTGCCTGGTCTTGAACTCCTAGTCTCAGGTGATCTGCCCGCTTCAGCATACCAAAGTGCTGAGATTACAGGCATGAGACACCATGCCCGGCAGGATTATTATTATTTTTTTTTTGATGGTTTTATCTGTTACCCAGGCTGGAGTACAGTGGTGCAATCATAGCTCCCTGCAACCTCAAATTCCTGCACTCAATTGGTCCTCCTGCTTCAGCTTCCTGAGTAGCTGGGACTATAAGTGCACAGCACCACTCCCAGCATTTTTTTTTTTTTTTTTTTTTTTTTTTTTTTTTTTTTTGAGACAGAGTCTCACTCTGTCACCCAGGCTGGAGTGCAGTGGTGTGGTCTTGGCTCACTGGAACCTCTGCCTCAGGAGTTGAAGTGATTCTCCTGCCTCAGTCTCCTGAATAGTTGTGATGACAGGTGTGTGCACCATTCCCAGCTAATTTTTGTATTTTTAGTAGAGACAGGATTTCGCCATGTTAACCAGGCTAGTCTTAAACTCCTAACCTCAGTTGATATGTCTGTCACAGCCTCCCAGAGTACTGGGATTACAGGTGAGCCACCACACCCCACTTTTTTGTGGAGACTGGGTCTTGCAATTTTGCCTAAGGTGGTTTCAAACTCCTGGCCTTAGGTGATCCTCCACCTCCCACCTCGGCCTCTCAAAGTGCTAGGATTACAGGCATGAGCCACTACACTTGGCCTGAAATATTTTTGTAATTGGCAGGTGAGATTGGGGGACCTGATTTGTTTTCTGCTGAGTAACCAATTGTGGCAACACTAATTTTATTAGGTAAACCATCCTTTTCTTTCTGTATGGTAGAATTAAATGGTGCTTGCCGGGCTTGGTGGCTCAAGCCTGTCATCCCAGCACTTTGGGAGGCCGAGGCGGGTGGATCACGAGGTCGAGAGATCGAGACCATCCTGGTCAACATGGTGAAACCCCGTCTCTACTAAAAATACAAAAAAATTAGCTGGGCATGGTGGTGTGTGCCTGTAATCCCAGCTACTCAGGAGGCTGAGGCAGGAGAATTGCCTGAACCCAGGAGGAGGAGGTTGCGGTGAGCCGAGATCGCGCCATTGCACTCCAGCCTGGGTAACAAGAGTGAAACTCCGTCTCAAAAAAAAAAAAAAAAAAAGAATTAAATGGTGCTCTTTGTAGTATCACTTGATTTTGAATGTGTATCATAGTCATCTCATTTATCCAGAACTTAACCAGAGAAGTCAAAATCTGCCCTATTTTTTTTCTTCCTTAATCTTTCATCTCTATTTCAAGGAATGATGGACTCTAAAATACTCCTTTCCTTTGATTAGAGATCATGTAATAATTGTAGCAATGTCTAGGCTAGTACTATGTTTCTTCTATCTGAGAGTCTTCCAGGAAGAGTAAAAGTGTATCTGCCTTCTTTTTTTATACCTCCCCACCCAACATTTCCTCTGTCTCAGGGTAGGGTAGGTAGACTCTAAATTATCTCTCTACTTTGTTTCTAAGTAATGTAATAATTATAGTCAGGTCCAGAATAGTACCATATTTATCATATTTCCAGTGTACGATTTGTTATTTACTACCTATGTTCAAACAATTTCAGCCCTAGTTGAAATGGGAGTTTATGGCTTTTAAAATGTTTGTGTCATTTTATTACTTATAATTCCAAAAGTTAAAACGCTGAGTGATATCTTGATATTTATGCTCTGTTTATTAATGTAAATATAATATGTTTTTGTGAATCTGTGTATGGTATGGTGTAGAGAACTTTAAATAAAAATGAAATTGTACTTTTTGACGTTAAGAATATATACTGTTTAATTGTGAGCCTCTCTAAGCACACTCATCACCTTAACTCTCCCCTTAGAGCAGCAGGTCTGTTTATGAAACACTGAGCCATGGTTGAATTTTTCAGACACTCAAGCACTTTATATAGTTGAGTTGATTTTTTTTTTTTTTTTTTTTTTTTTTTAAGACAGAGTTTCGCTCTTGTTACCCAGGTTGGAGTGCATGGCACAATCTCGGCACACCGCAACCTCCGCCTCCTGGGTTCAGGCAATTCTCCTGCCTCAGCCTCCTGAGTAGCTGGGATTACAGGCATGCGCCACCATGCCCAGCTAATTTTTTTTGTATTTTTAGTAGAGACGGGGTTTCACCATGTTGACCAGGATGGTCTCGATCTCTTGACCTCGTGATTCACCCGCCTCGGCCTCTCAAAGTGCTGGGATTACAGACCTGAGCCACCGCGCCCGGCGTAGTTGAGTTGATTTTTTAAGAAAAGATTGCCGGGCGCGGTGGCTCAAGCCTGTAATCCCAGCACTTTGGGAGGCCGAGGCGGGTGGATCACGAGGTAAAAAAATCGAGACCATCCTGGTCAACATGGTGAAACCCCTTCTCTACTAAAAATACAAAAAATTAGCTGGGCATGGTGGCGCGTACCTGTAATCCCAGCTACTCAGGAGGCTGAGGCAGGAGAATTGCCTGAACCCAGGAGGCGGAGGTTGCGGTGTGCCGAGATTGTGCCATGCACTCCAGCCTGGGTAACAAGAGCGAAACTCTGTCTCAAAGAAAAAAAAAGAAAAGTTTGTGTGTTTGAGAGTGTGTGTGTGTGAGAGAGAGAGAATTTTAATGGCTCTATTTTTTTTTCTTTTTTTCTTTTTTTTTTTTTTTTGAGACAGAGCCTCACTTTGTCACCCAGGCTGGGTGTAGTGGCACAGTCTTGGCTCACTGCAACTCCTCCATCTCCCAGGTTCAAGCGATTCTCCTGCCTCAGCCTCCCGAGTAGCTGGGATTACATGCCCAGCTAATTTTTGTATTTTTAGTAGAGACAGAGTTTCACCATGTTGGCCAGGCTGGTCTTGAACTCCTGACCTCAAGTGATCTGCCTGGTTTGGCCTCCCAAAGTGCTGGGATTACAGGCATGAGCCACCGTGCCCGGTCATTAACTTCATGTTTGATTCTACGGGACTTGTTTCACTAACTTCCCACCTGCCAAGGGTCCATTCTCTTTTTTTATTACACACCTTCCTGGGACTCTTCTCCAACTTATTCTAGTTTATTTGGTTCCCCCTCCACCAACAGACTCAAAATAATGGGTAAGAAATGACATTTTCTGTTGTGATTTTCTCTGCAACAGCTGGGGTGGGTAGGCTTTGCTTCCACAAGGCCTGGGGGACGCAACACCTGTTGTTGCTACTCAGTTTTCCACTGCCTTTTTGACAGGTTAGTGGTTTTTAAGCCTTTTCCACTGTACCATCTCTACTGCCCCTGAGGCAAAAACATTGTCTTTTGCTCTTGATCTCTAGGTGGGTAAAACCTGCCTGATGAATATTGACTCAGATAGTGTGACCTCTTTCAGTTTGCTAGAGCAGAAACTCCTTTTTGTGTGTGTGTGTATATGTGTGTGTTTCCTTTTTTCGTGACTTCAGAGGTAATCAGGCTCTAGGGGACTGATTCTCTCTAACCAAACTCTGGAGGCTGAATTGTAAATCCACATGCAAGGTTATTAATTTACAGTGGGAGATATACCTATCCAGAGATCTGCATAGAACCCCTTTCTGCTCTACACTAGAGATCAAATTACAGATAAGAAGAGTCCTTGATGTGGGAAGAACTGGACAAGGGAAATTTGGTGTTGCTGAAAGGCTATTTAAAGCAAGCAGCCTTAATTTTGGTGATCCTCCATTTTCCTGGTATTTTCTGGCTTCTATTGCTTTGTTCCCTCTTTAACTTTTTCTTTTAATACTGTCATCCCTTGAAATCCTAAACAGAGAAAAGAAAGCCTGGCCATCCTTCAGGCCCATCTATTCTGGGATCTATAAACCCTATAAAGCCTTTCTGATTCCCCAGCATGTTGTTTTTACTCCTTGTTCCTTTAGCATTTGGGGATATTTATTACCGATAGTTTTTCTTATTATAGATATGTATAGCAAGATGTATAGCTTGTGAAGTTCAGGAAACACCACCCCAAAATATGCTGCTTTGGACCTCAAACTGAAGGCAGTTGGGGAACAGCTGATGGAGGGCTGTCTCTGAACTTCCTTCATCTACCTAAAGACGCATCCTCCAAAAGGAACTCTAGGCCAGGTGCTATGGCTCATGCCTGTAATCCCAGCACTTTGGGAGCCAAGGCAGGTGGATCACTTGAGGCCAGGAGTTCGAGACCAGCCTGGCCAACAGGACGAAACCCCATCTCTGCTAAAAAAAATAGAAAAATTAGCTGGGTCTGGTGACGCACGTAATCCCTGCTACTGAGACACAAGAATGGCTTGAACAAGGGAGGCAGAGGTTGCAGTGAGCCAGGATCGCACCACTGCACCCAGCCTGCAAAAAAAAAAAAAAAAGAAGGAACTCTATTGTCATGAATACCTTCCCTGTTAAGCTCATCAACCAGGGAAGATGAATTTCTGTTATAGGAAATGAGACTGGTGGTCTATACCACATGCAGACAGACAACCTTAACTGTCACCTGTTCTTCTGAGGGCCCATTAATTTTTTTTTTCTTTCTCAAGAATTATTTACTGCCGGGCGTGGTGGCTCAAGCCTGTAATCCCAGCACTTTGGGAGGCCGAGGCGGGTGGATCATGAGGTCGAGAGATCGAGACCATCCTGGTCAACATGGTGAAACCCCGTCTGTACTAAAAATACAAAAAATTAGCTGGGCATGGTGGTGTGTACCTGTAATCCCAGCTACTCAGGAGGCTGAGACAGGAGAATTGCCTGAACCCAGGAGGTGGAGGTTGCGGTGAGCCGAGATCGCGCCATTGCACTCCAGCCTGGGTAACAAGAGCGAAACTCCGTATCAAAAAAAAAAAAAAAAAAGAATCATTTACTAAGCTGGGTGCAGTGGTGTGTACCTACAGGGAGGATCACTTGAGCCCAGGAGTTATACACACACACACACACACACACACACAATCTTAAATAAATGAATAATGTGTATGGTTTACTCTCCCCTAAGTTGCCTATAAAAAATATAGAAATATAATTATTTCTATAATTTTAAACTATATGTAAAAATTATTTCTGTAATTTCTATAGAATAAGAAAGCTTCTCAGTCTTACTGGGTTCTGGGTATTTATTTTTCTTTCTTGTGATGCCCTGTACATGTAACAAATTTGTATACTTTTTCTTCTCCTAATCTGCTCATTGTTAGTTTATTTCAGTCACCTAACCCTCAGGAGGTAGAGGGAAATCTTCCCTCCTCCACACTTGTTTATCTACTGTACTAGATTGTAAATTCATGGAGATCAGGAAACTTGAATTTTTCTGTTTTTTCTTTTTCGATTCCCTGACCACTCTGTCTAAAAAAAGTAGAACATTTTGAAGTCCCTGTTAGGCTGATGTTCATTTCAGATTTATTATGGAATTTCTACTTTGTCGCCCTGTTATATTTATAATCTTTAAATTTTTTCTTTTACATATTTTTATGGATATGGACTCACTACTAATATTTTCATCTTGATACTGGAGTCATATTGATGTTGGAACTCCAGTCCAGGATACACTGGCCTTTGATTTTGTGATTTGCATCTGGGTTGTTTTCTTAGATTTGAAGCATTTGGTGGTTTTTTTTCTGATTCTGAAGTAAAGCATGCCTGTTATACAAAATGTAGAAATTATTCTAATAATATTAAGAAAAAAGCTAGACTTTGTAGTCTTACAATCCATTATAAAGTACTCATTATATTTTGATATGTAACCTAAGCTGTTTTTAGGATTTTTTTTTTTTTTTTTTTAAAGATGAGGTTTCACCATGATGGCCAGGCTGGTCTTGAACTCCTGACCTCAGGTGATCCACCCACCTCGGCCTCCCAAAGTGCTAGGATTACAGGCATGAGCCACTGCGCCCGGCCTAGGATTTTTTTTAAAGTATAGTTGAATTGATACTGCATTTTTATTTTTATTTATTTTTTTCTTTTTGAGATGGAGTTTCACCCTTGTTGCCCAGGCTGGAGTGCAGTGGCATGATCTTGGCTCACTGCAACCTACACCTCCTGGGTTCAAGTGATTCTCCTGCCTCAGCCTCCTGAGTAGCTGGGATTATAGGCACGCACCACCATGCCCAGCTAATTTTTTGTATTTTTAGTAGAGACGGGGTTTCACCATGTTGACCAGGTGGGTCTCGATCTCTCGACCTCGTGATCCACCCGCCTCGGCCTCCCAAAGTGCTGGGATTACATGCTTGAGCCACCGCGCCCAGCCGATTTTTTATATTTTTAATAGAGACGGGGTTTCACCATGTTGGCCAGGTTGATCTTGAACTCCTGACCTCAGGTGATCCACCTGCCTCGGTCTCCCAAAGTGCTGGAATTACAGGCGTGAGCCACCGTGCCCGGCCTAATACTGTAGTTTTAATTTTGAGTTACGCTTTTTCATTTAATGTGGCAGATATTTTCTGGGGTTTTTGTTTTTTGTTTTTTGTTTTTGAGACAGAGTCGAACTCTGTTGCCCAGGCTGGAATGCAGTGACACGATCTTGGCTCACTGCAATTTCCGCCTCCTGACTTCAAGCCATTTTCCTCCCTCAGCCTCCTGAGTAGCTGGGATTGCAGGTGCTATGCCACCATCCCCGGCTATTTTTTGTATTTTTAGTAGAGATGGTATTTTGCCACGTTGATCAAGCTGTTCTCAAACACCTGACCATACGTGATCTGCCCACCTTGGCCTCCCAGAGTACTGGGATTACAGGTGTAAGCCACCATGCCCAGTCTGTTATTTTTCTTTTTTACTAAAAATTCTTCATTTTATAGGTGATTTTAATTTTCTTCGTGCTTTTCTGTATTTTCCACAGGTAACTGATGTATTACTTGCATAACCCAAAAGAAAACAATAAATGCTCTGCAAGGAATTTGAATGTAATTTTGTGAATGTAAAGTTTTTTGGCTAAGTAATTTAACTCTTCCCTTTGTTGGCTATTAAAGTTGTTTCAGATTTTAGGCTTTATCTATAATGCCATGGTGAGCATTTTTGTGAATAAAACCTTTTTAGTGTTTAGGGGTTTTTGTTTGTTTGTTTTTTTGAGATGGAGTCTTGCTCTTGTTGCCCCAGCTGAAGAGCAATGGCACAATCTCAGCTCACTGCCGCCTCAGCCTCCCAAGTGGCTGGGATTACAGGCTCGTGCCACCATGCCCTGCTAACTTTTGTATTTCTAATAGAGACGGGTTTTGCCATATTGGCCAGGCTGCTCTTGAACTCATGACCTTGTGATCCACCTGCCCTGGCCTCACGAGGTGCTGGGATTATAGGCATGAGCCACGGCACCCAGCCTGTTTAGGGTTTTTTATAATTATTATTATTATTCCTTTTTTTTTTTTTTTTGAGATGGAGTTTCGCTCTTGTTGCGGAGTTTGGCTCTTATTGCCCAGGCTGGAGTACAGTGGCGAAATCTCAGGTCATCACAACCTCCATCTCCCGGGTTCAAGCAGTTCTCCTGTTTCAGCCTCCTGAGTAGCAGGGATTACAGGCATGTGCCACCTCGCCCAGCTAATTTTGTATTTTTAGTTGAAACGGGGTTTCACCGTGTTGGCCAGGCTGGTCTCCTGACCTCAGGTGATCCTCCCACCTCAGACTCAAAGAGTACTGGGATTACAGGCGTGGGCTATAGCACCTGGCCCTTTAGGGTTATTTACAAGGATTATGATCTAGAGTGGTATGATAGATACTGAGTATGTACATGTTTAAGATTCTTGATATGTATCAGTTTTTATTTATTTATTTATTTATTTATTTATTTATTTATTTATTTATTCATTGAGACGGAGTTCGCTCTTGTTACCCAGGCTGGAGTGCAGTGGCGCGATCTCAGCTCACAGCAACCTCCGCCTCCTGGGTGCAGGCAATTCTCCTGCCTCAGCCTCCTGAGTAGCTGGGATTACAGGCACGTGCCACCATGCCCAGCTAATATTTTTTGTATTTTTAGTAGAGACGGGGTTTCACCATATTGACCAGGATGGTCTCGATCTCTTGACCTTGTGATCCACCCGCCTCAGTCTCCCAAAGTGCTGGGATTACAGGCTTGAGCCACCTCGCCCGGCTGATATGTATCAGTTTTTAAAAAGTCATCCCAATTTTTACTCTAACCTGAGTTTGGTAAAGAAATAAGCATTTATCTGGAGCCCATATTCTGCTATGCATTTTAAGTCTTTATTTCCTGTAATCCTACAGGCAATCCTTAGAGGTCTTTATTGTTCTTATTTATAGGCAAAGGAAGTGAGGCTCAAAGAGGCTAAAGTAACTTGCTCCAAGCTACACAGTTAAGAAATGGGAGAGGTGGGGTGCAAATTCGCATCTTTGTGTGATTCCCCAGCCCCTGAAAGCACTACAAGTGCTTGAGTTTTTATTCAGATTATTTCTGTTGTTCCCATGTACTTCACATTTAATTTATTTAGATGTTAGAAAGTGGAAAAATTTGGAGATATTGGTAGAAAGCTATCTCTTGAGAAACTGTAAAGAGAAAATTATTTTTTATTTGAAAACAGAGGTATTCTACTCATGCATCTTCCCCCACCTTTACAAAATATCCTACAGTTGTAAAAATTGTTTTAACAGAGTTCACATTTTGTTTGGAGTATAGGTAGGAAAATTGGAAATTTTAGGAACCTTGGAAAGTTATCTTTGATTTCCTTTACGATCTCACAATCATCACCATATCCTGTTTTTATCTCTAATTTCTCAAATAGTACTTTTCATTTATACAGAATTCTTATTGGCTTAGGTCTTTTAACTGGGTTGTTCATGCTTTGTAATTGGTCTCCCTGCTTCCAGTTTTTTCCCTTCATAATTTATCTTCCAACCTGACCCCAAAGGTAATTATTTCCTTTTATTTTTTTTATTTTTATTCTTTTTTGAGACAGAGTTTCGCTCTTGTTACCCAGGCTGGAGTGCAATGGCGCGATCTCGGCTCACCGCAACCTCCGCCTCCTGGGTTCAGGCAATTCTCCTGCCTCAGCCTCCTGAGTAGCTGGGATTACAGGCACGCGCCACCATGCCCAGCTAATTTTTTTTGTATTTTTAGTAGAGACGGGGTTTCATTATGTTGACCGGGATGGTCTCGATCTCTTGACCTCGTGATCCACCCGCCTCGGCCTCCCAAAGTGCTGGGATTACAGGTTTGAGCCACCGCGCCCAGCCAATTATTTCCTTTTAAAAATATATATAAAGAGGCCAGGCGCGGTGGCTCAAGCCTGTAATCCCAGCACTTTGGGAGGCTGAGGTGGGCGGATCACGTGGTCGAGAGATCGAGACCATCCCGGTCAACATAGTGAAACCCCGTCTCTACTAAAAATACAAAAAAAATTAGCTGGGCATGGTGGCGCATGCCTGTAATCCCAGCTACTCAGGAGGCTGAGGCAGGAGAATTGCCTGAACCCAGGAGGCGGAGGTTGCGGTGAGCCGAGATCGCGCCATTGCACTCCAGCCTGGGTAACAAGAGCGAAACTCCATCTCAAAAAAAAAAATAAATAAAAATAAAAATAAAAATATATATATAAATACTTTTTTTTTAGGCCAGGCACAGTGGCTTATGCTTTTAATCCCAGCACTTTGGGAGGCCAAGGCAGGCGGATCACTTGAGTTCAAGAGTTTGAGACCAGCATGGCCAACATGGTGAAACCTTGTCTTTTAAAAATACAAAAATTAGCCGGACATGGTGGTGTGTGCCTGTAATCCCAGCTACTTGGGAAGCTGAGGCACAGAATTGCTTGAACCTTGGAGGTGGAGATTGTGGTGAGCCGAGATCAGGCCACTGCACTCCAGCCTGGGCAACTGAGTGATACTCTGTCTCAAATAAATAAATTCTTAAAAAAAAAAAAAAAAAAAAAAATCTACTGAAGAGGCTAAAAGACTGTTCACTCTCTCATCCCAGCCTTCTCACTCACAATCCCCTCTCTGCAAATAACCTGCAACTTGCTTTTTTCCCCTCAGTGATCTTTCCACATTAGGTTATTAGATAGTCTCATTTTTAAAATTCCTTTTATTCCATAGCATAAGTTGTATTTTAGTTCTTTACCTGAGTATAAAATGCTTTATAATTTCTGTTTTGAGTTCCTATTTAAACTTTATAATTTCTGTTTTGATTTCCTATTTAGGGTGTATTGAGAACTAACCCCCATTGTCTTTCTTTTTCCTTTCCTTCTTTTTTTTTGAGACAAGGTCTCACTGTTGTCCAGGCTAGAGTGCAGTGGCGTGATCATAGTTCACTGTAGCTCTGACTTTCTGGGCTCAAGCAGTCCTCCTGCCTCAGAATCCCAAGTAGCTGAGACTTATAGGTGTACACCCACTATGCCCAGCTAATTTTTTAGTTTTGTAAAGACAAGGTATCACTACGTTACCCACAATGGTCTTGAACTCCTAGGCTCAAGTGATCCTCTCACCTCAGCCTCCCAAAGTGTTGGGATTACAGGCATCAGCCGTGCCTGAACCCCATTGTTTTTCTGAAACATTTTACCAGGTCTCCCCACCACCTTTAAAACTGTCAGTGCCTCCTTCAAGGCCTAAAAAGGCAACATAAACTCAGATAGGTCTTGGGAGGAACCAGACTTGTGAGAAACAGCTGGGTGACAGATCAAAACGTATAGTGGGGAGAGTGCATATGCTGCCTAAACAGATTCAAATGCACATTACAAACAAACAAACACTCCTGACCAAACAACATCTTTGTTAATAGGTTTCAATTTTTCGACCAGGCAGAGCTTTTCTGTTGTTGTTGAGATGGAGTCTCACTCTGTCACTCAGGCTGTGCAGTGGGTTGATCTCAACTCACTGCAACCTGTGCCACCACATCTGATAATTTTTGTATTTTTAGTAGAGATGGGGTTTCACCATGTTGGCTAGGCTGGCCTTGAACTCCTGACTTCATGATCCGCCTGCCTTGGCCTCCCAAAGTGCTGCTCTTCACAGCTTACTTATTGGCCTCTTCCTGCTACTCCCAGAACACTTGGTCTTTCACTTTTCTCTGCCTTTGTACCTGCTGGAAAGCCTTTCCTTCTCTTTTCTGCCAGAAGGATGCAGCTTGTCCTTTAAGACCCAGGTTGTATACTACTACCTCTTCCGTGAAACTCTTCTGGTTTCCCAAGGCATATGGTTTGTCTAACCTAACACAGCCTATTCAAATTTTTATTATTGCCCTGATTACTTTGTACTGTAATAATTTCTGTACCTTTCTGTTGGGCTCAGGGTGTGAGTCCCTACTATCAAGTTGCTAACTTATTTACTTTGATATTCTTGGCCCTGGCAAGTGCTTCATGTAAGGTCTGACTGCGCCTTGGACTGCATGGCAACCCCCATGAACCACACGGTGACCCCCTTGAGCTGCACATACACCTCGGGAGGGCCTTCCAGAATTAGAAAACCTGAAGTAGCTGGAAGGAAGAACAATCAACCCCTGTGCCGCCTAACTAACCTGAGACATTATTGTTTCTTATTCCAGCCTCAGTTGACAAGGCCATTGGACTTTGTAACTGACCTTGGCCCAACCTCCTAACTCCACACCCTATGACCCCCTCCCAGCTTGCAAAAACCACCAACTTTAAAACTTCCATAACTTTCCACTGTTCATCCCAAACATATAAAACCCAACTCCTATCCCACCCCACTTCGCTGACGCCCTTTTCGGCCTCAGCCTCTTTGTACCCAGGTGAATAATCAGCCACATTGCTTGCACAAAGACTGTTTGGAGGTCTCTTTATTCAGGGTGCCAGTTTTAACACTTACAAGAGGCATCCTGTTTTTGTTGAGAGAGTGAATAAATGAATAATGTTATTAATTATAGTAAGAATGGCCTTGAGGACAATCATCATCCAAGCTGATGATTACATGACAAACATGAAGCCCCATATCACTTAGATTACTCCCATCTGATTTTGTCAAACTTATGGTAATTTATTTGATTTTTTTTTTTTTTTTTTTTTTTTTTGAGACAGTTTGAAAAAAACTCTTGTTGCCCAGGCTGGAATACAATAGCATGACTTTGGCTCACAGCAACCTCTGCCTCCTGGGTTCAAGCGATTCTTCTGCCTCCTGAGTAACAGGGATTACTTGAATGCGCCACCATTCCCAGCTAATTTTTTGTATTTTTAGTAGGAACAGGGTTTCTCCATGTTGGTTAGGCTGGTCTTGAACTCCTGACCTCGTGATCCGCCTGCCTCAGCCTCCCAAAGTGCTGTGATTACAGGCGTGAGCCACCACACTCGGCTTTATTTGATTTTTTTTTTTTTTTTTTTTTTTTTTTTGAGACGGAATTTCGCTTTTGTTACCCAGGCTGGAGTGCAGTGGCATGATCTTGGCTCACCGCAACGTCTGCCTCCTGAGTTCCGGCAATTCTCCTGCCTCAGCCTCCTGAGTAGCTGGGATTACAGGCACGCGCCACCATGCCCAGCTAATTTTTTGTATTTTTAATAGAGACAGGGTTTCACCATGTTGACTAGGATGGTCTCGATCTCTTTTTTTTTTTTTTTTGAGACGGAGTTTCGCTCTTGTTACCCAGGCTGGAGTGCAATGGCGCCATCTCGGCTCAACCACAACCTCCACCTCCTGGGTTCAGGCAATTCTCCTGCCTCAGCCTCCTGAGTAGCTTGGATTACAGGCATATGCCACCATGCCCAGCTACTTTTTTATATTTTTAGTAGAGATGGGGTTTCACCATGTTGACCAGGATGGTCTCGATCTCTTGACCTCGTGATCCACCCGCCTCGGCCTCCCAAAGTGCTGGGATTACAGGTGTGAGCCACCGTACCCAGCGTTACTTGATTTTTAAAGAATTTTTTTAGGCTGGCCTTAGTGGCTCATGCCTGTAATTGAAGCACTTTGGGAGGCCAAGGCAGGCAGATCACAAGATCAGGAGATTGAGACCATCCTGGCCAACATGGTGAAACCCTGCCTCTACTAACTTAAAAAAAAAATTAGCTGGGGGTGGTGGTACACACCTATAGTCCCACCTACTTAGGAGGCTGAGGCAGGAGAATCACTTGAACCGAGGAGGCAGAGGTTGCAGTGAGCTGGCAGATTAGATCTATACATCTTGGCACCTAGCAAGTTACTTTGGAGTCTCAACCTCTGGTTTTCTGAGGATACCTGGTAGAGTACTGTGTCACTTAGAATCAGATACAACCTGTGCATTGAATGTTCTAGGCTGCTTTTCATGGTTTGCAAGGTCTTGTCTGTCCTCCAGCCATTGTATCCTCCTGACATCCGTACATATTTGTAATGGCAGCACTTTTCTCTGGTTCAAAATCAAAGTCATTTTTTAATTCTCCCGTACTCCTACATCCAGCCAGTCAGCAAGCTTTGTGATAGGGATAGGGCTCTTGTATCCTCACATTACTACCCCCAACTCTGGGTCATGTAAGAACACGCCCTACTGCCCTACTGTATACACACACACAAAACCTTTTAGTGATAGTTGCATACAGACACCCACACTTTCTTTTGGCAGCTAGACGAAGCCCTAATCTTTTATCCAAGTGTTCAAGGTCTTCCACATGTACTCTTAGCCTTTTTTGCCTAATTTACCACTGCTTCCTCCCCAAGTGTGTTAAGTAGTTCCTGGCCATCGTAGAACTTAACTGGGGCTTTTGTTGTCCTCACCCTCTGTCAGTTCCTCTGCACATCTGAACTGATCTTATGCCTCTGAATACCCACCGTACTTTATTTTACCCTATTTCTATTTATCCTGTGACATATTACTGCCCCAATAGTGCTTTACAATGGACCAAAGTGCTTTCGAATCTGTTTATTTTTCACAACCAGCCTGTGAGGTAAGAAAGGTGTATCATATCACAAAAGAGAAAACTAAGGTTTGAGGAGAGAAAAGTAAGTTGTCCAGGTTTTTTTTTTTTTTTTTTTTTTTGAGATGGAGTTTCACTCTTGTTACCCAGGCTGGAGTGCAATGGTGCGATCTCCGCTCACCACAACCTCCGCCTCCTGGGTTCAAGCAATTCTCCTGCCTCAGCCTCTCGAGTAGCTGGGACTACAGGCGCACGCCACCATGCCCAGCTAATTTTTGTATTTTTAGTAGAGATGGGGTTTCACCTTGTTGACCAGGATGGTCTCGATCTCTTGACCTCGTGATCTACCTGCCTCAGCCTCCCAAAGTGCTGGAATGACAGGCTTGAGCCCCTGTGCCCGGAGGTTGTTTTTTTTTTGGTTTTTTTTTTTAGATGGATTTTCGTTCTTGTTGCGAAGCAGGGAGTGCAATGGTGCAATATCGGCTCACTGCAGCCTCTGCCTCTTGGGTTCAAGCAATTCTCCTGCCTTAGCCTCTCGAGTATCTGGGATTACAGGCATGTGCTACCACCATGCCCAGCTAATTTTTTTTTTTTTTTCTTTTTCTTTGCTTTGGTCTTAGGACTCTTTAGTAGCCCTCAGCTAATTTTGTATTTTTAGTAGAGATGGGGTTTTTCCATGTTGGTAAGGTTGTTCTTGAACTCCTGACCTCAGGCGATCTGCCTGCCTCGGTCTCCCAAAGTTCTGGGATTATGGGCATGAGCCACCACCCCCAGCCAAAGTTTTGTAAGAGAGTAGAACTGAGACACTAATTCAGGCTTCCTGGAACATGAGCTCCAAGCTTTGTACATTATGCTGCCTTTCTTGATGCCTGAGTCTGCACTTAAATACAAGTTTGAATACATCTCTCTCTCTTTCCAGTTGCAAGTTACTTGAAGGCAGGGACTGTCTTATTTCCCTACAAAATGTATGTATCTATGAATGAGCCTATTTATGTATTAAATATGGTGCAGTTCAGTGTTCTGTCCTGCTTTTTTCTTTCTTTCTTTCTTTTTTTTTTTGAGACGGGGTTTTGTTCTTGTTACCCAGGCTGGAGTGCAATGGCGCCATCTCGGCTCACCGCAACCTCCGCCTCCTGGGTTCAGGCAATTCTCCTGCCTCAGCCTCCTGAGTAGCTGGGATTACAGGCACCATGCCCAGATAATTTTTTGTATTTTTAGTAGAGATGGGGTTTCACCATGTTGACCGGGATGGTCTCAATCTCTTGACCTCGTGATCCACCCGCCTCAGCCTCCCAAAGTGCTGGGATTACAGGCTTGAGCCACCACGCCCGGCCGTGCTTTTTTCTTTCTAAAAATCATTCTTCTCCTTTCTGAGCCTTGCATCCTCATCTTGTTTGTTTGTTTGTTTTGAGACAGAGTCTTGGTCTGTTGCCCAGAATGGAATGCAGTGGCGCAATATTGGCTCGTTGCAACTTCTGCCTTCTGGGTTCAAGCAATTCTCCTGCCCCAGCCTCCCGAGTAGCTGGGACTACTGGTGCCCACCACCACGTCCAGCTAACTTTTGTATTTTTAGTAGAGACAGAGTTTCACCATGTTGGCCAGGTTGGTCTTGCACATTTGACCTTGTGATCCGTCCACCTCGGCCTCTCAAAGTGCTGGGATTATAGGCCTGAGCCACCACACCTGGCCTCATCTACATCTTTTTATTAAGTGGAAGTGAAGCTTACTTGGAGTATTATAGATAATAAAGCTAGACCTTAATAATGAATTTAACTTCTGTGATAACTTTTCAGCAGTGCACTTCAGTTCACAAGTATTTGTTGCCTGTGAAGAGATTAAGCTAAAATGGTAGGCTACTGAGCTATGGTTCTATACTTTTCAAGTATAAATTTCCTCAATTTTCATATTATAATTCTTATGTTTGTTACATGAGAACATATATACCAATAAAAGCTATTGTGAATTCAGTAAGATTTTTCTTAAAATTTTTTTCACTCTGGTAAAATACACATAACAATTTTAATGAATGTGATTTTTTTTTTTTTTTTTGGAGACAGAGCCTTGCTTCAGACTGGAGTGCAGTGGCATGATCTCGGCTCACTGCAACCTCTGTCTCCCAGGTTCAAGCAATTCTGCCTCAGCTTCCTGAGTAGCTGGGACTACAGGCACAAGCCACCAAACCTGGGTAATTTTTGTATTTTTAATAGAGATGGGGTTTCACCATGTTGACCAGGCTGGTCTTGAACTCCTCACCTCAGGTGATCCACAGTGCCTGGCCTCAATTTGATTTTTATTAATTACATATGTCACACAGGCCAGGTGCAGTGCCTCATGCTTGTAATCCCAGCACTTTGGGAGGCCAAGGCGGGTGGATCAATTGAAGCCAGGAATTCGAGACCAGCCTGGCCAACATGGCGAAATTCCATCTCTACAAAAAATGCAAAAATTAGCTGCGTGTGGTGGTGCACATCTATAGTCCCAACCACTTGGGAGGCTGTGGCAGGAGAATCGCTTGAACCCAGAAGGCGGAGGTTGTAGTGATCCAAGATCGTGCCAGCGTGTTTCCTAAAAGCCAACAGAAATCCTTTGTCGATTGAGGGGACATAAATAAATACTCTGGCCATTTTGTGACCAGCTATATATTAGGCACTGGGCATATCTGTTATAAATAGTGATAATCTATATGCATATGTAGCTTTTTTATTTTTTATTTTTAGATGGAGTCTCACTCTGTCACCCAGGTTGGAGTGCAGTGATGCCATCTCGGCTTACTGCAATCTCTGCCTCCTGAGTTCAAGCAATTCTCTGCCTCAGCCTCCCGAGGAGCTTGGATTACAGGCAGCTGCCACCATGCTTGGCTAATTTTTGTACTTTTAGTAGAGACAGGGTTTTACCATCTTGGCCAGACTGGTCTTGAACTCCTGACCCCGTGATCTACCCGCTTCGTTCTCCCAAAGTGTGAGCCCCCACACCTGGCCGCATATGTAGCTTATGGTGCTCTGTTGACTCATGTTCAGAAGTCAGAATTTATATAGAAAGTCAAAGTTGGGGCCAGGAAGGGTAGCTCACACCTGTAATCCCAGCACTTTGTGAGGCCAAGGCGGGAAGATCGCTTGAGTCCAGGAGTTTGAGACCAGCTTGAGCAACATAGTGAGACCCTGTCTCTACAAATAATCAAAAATTAGATTAGGGGGATGAGGTGGTGTGTACCTGTAGTCTCAGCTACCCAGGAGGCTGAAGCAAGAGAATTGCTTGAGCCTAGTAAGTCAACACTGTACTGAACCATGATTGTGTCGCAGCACTCAGCTTGGGCAACAAAGTGAGATCCTGTTTTAAAGAAAAAAAAAAAAAATCAAATCTAACCATAATATTTATTAGAAAAATGTAGCTTCATTTTGATGTAATCTGCTTTCAGAACTATATAAATACAGTATCTACTTAAGTATATCCCAAGTAGTGGAATATCTGTTCAGGGAAGAAACAAAGCATTGTTGTGACTACAGCTAGTCTTGGCCAGCAGATGTGAGCTTACTGCTGACAGTTGAATTTAAGAATCCAAATGCAGAGCTGGGTGTGGTGGCTCACACCTGTAATCCCAACATTTTGGGAGGCCCAGATGGAAGGATCACGTGAGCCTAGGAGTTCAAGACTGGCCTGGTTAACATAGCAAGACCCTATCTCTACCAAAATAATTAATTTTAATGTAATTTTAAATTTATAAAAGGATGGGCATGGTGGCTCATGCCTATAATGCTAGCACTTTGTGACGCCGAGGTGGGCAGAACCCTTGTTCAGGAGTTCAATGTCAGCCTGGGCAACATGGGGTAACTGTGTCTCTACAAAAAATACAAAAATTAGCTGGACGTGGTGGCACATGCTAGTAGTCCCAGCTACTTGGGAGGCTGAGGCAAGAGGATCATTTGAGCCTGGCATACGGAGGTTGCAGTGAGCTATCACGCCATTTCACTCAAGCTTGTTGACAGAGTGAGACCCTGTCTCAATCAGTCAGTCAGTAGAATCCACACACAGGAGTAGGAGAGCAATGTTTTTCAGCGTTTGTCTTTTTGAATTTTTGCCATATACATACATCATCTATTCAAAAAATAAACATTCGTAGTCATTTCAATAGAAGTACTAAAAATTTCTTCCTATTGGATTATCAGCTCTTTGAGACCAAAAAGTGTACCAGATTCTTCTCTGTATTCCTGAACCTAGCATAGTACCTTATATATGGTAAGCCCTCAGCTAGTATGTATAGATATGAATTAGAAACTAAGAGTTGCAAATTTCAGTAGAGACATGACTAAAAATTACTGAATGACTGTGGATTGTTCATACCTCCTTAACTCTATCCCTCCTTTTCAGAATGGGGCTGAGACCAGCTTCCTGGCTCTGAAGATCAGTTTTTATTGATATCCATTAGAAGAACTTAAACACAATTTAGAATTATTCCTAGTCAGTTGTTCAGAACAATGGGGTTTATGTGCATGTATAAGTATTTTGTGAGATTTTTCCAAGTGTGACTTCCAAACTGCTTTTTATCTCTTTTTGCAGATCTTTGTAGAATTTGATGGCTGTAACTGGAAGCAACACTCCTGGGTAAAAGTTCATGCTGAAGAAGTTATTGTGCTTCTGCTGGAAGGATCTCTTGTATGGGCACCCCGTGAGGACCCAGTCCTTCTCCAGGGCACTCGAGTCTCCATTGGACAATGGCCGGCCCTGGTGAGTGGCTTTCACTGGGTGGGAACATACCTGAGCTTTACTCCTGTAATATAACTATGTGTTAGGGACAGAGTGTGTGTAAGAGTATAAGAGCTACACAGTTTGTCCTTAACTAATTTATTTATTCTGAAGTTACTAATGCAAAAATTAGGAGCAGTCTTTACTCCTTTGTCCTCCAAAATGTTTTATATTAGATGACATTTGATATGAAAGAATTTTTTTTGGCTGGACACGGTGGCTCATGCCTTGTAATCCTAGCACTTTGGGAGGCTAAGGTGGGAAGATCATTTAAGCTCAGGAGTTTGAGACCAGCCTGGGCAACATGGCAAAACCCCATCTCTACAAAAAATACAAAAATTAGCCAGGTCTGGTGGCACATGTCTGTGGTCCCAGCTACTTGTGGGGCTGAGGTGGAAGGATGGCTTGAACCCAGGAGATCAAGTCTATGGTGAGCCATGATTGTGCCACTGCATCCAGCCTGGGTAGCATAGTGAGACCCCTGTCAGAAAAACAACGAAAAGAAATTTTTCACCTTTAATCTTAAAGCAAGCTTTTGAAATATTATTTGTAACCTTTAAAGTTTTTTTTCAATTATGGAGTAAAACAAAATAGCATTATAAAATTTATTTTGTTTTATTATTTTATATTTTTGAGACAGGTTCTGGCTCTGTCACCCAGGCTGGAATGCAGTGGTGCAGTCATAGCTCACTGCAACCTCTGACCCCCAGACAAGACATCCTCGGCCAGGCACGGTGGCTCATGCCTGTAATCCCAGCACTTTGGGAGGCCAAGGCGGGCGAATCACAAGGTCAAGAGATCGAGACCATCCTGGCCAACATGGTGAAACCCCCGTCTCTACTAAAAAATACAAAAATTAGCTGGGCATGGTGGCCTTTGCCCGTAGTCCCAGTACTTGGGAGGCTGAGGCAGGAGAATTGCTTGAACCCGGGAAGTGGAGGCTGCTGTGAGCCGAGATTGCGCCACTGTACTCTAGGCAGGCTCTTGGCAACAGAGCAACACTCTGTCTCCCAAAAAAAAAAAAAAGAAAAAAAGACATCCTCACACCTCAGCCTTCCGAGTAACTGGGACTACAGGCCCACAGCACTGCCCGCAGTCTTAATTTTTGTATTTTTTTGTAGAGATGGTTGCTCACCATGTTGCCTAGGTTGGTCTTAAACTCCTGGACGCAAGCAGTCCGCCTGCCTCAGCCTCCTAAAGTGCTAGGATTATAGGCATGAGCCACTGTGCCCAGCTGTGTGTTATAAAATTTAATTGTGAGAGTATCCATTTGTTTCGTCTGTCCTGTTAGCAAAGTATAGGCATAAATGGTAACTTCTAAAAAATCCTAATTATCATGTGGCTAACCAAATTAATAAATAATATTCAAAACAAATATTTTTTATCTATTGGTAGTATATATCATCACTTACTAAACTTTGCTTTTTGTTTTTTGTTGTTGTTTTTTTGAGACGGAGTCTCGTCCTGTTGCCCAGGCTGGAGTACAGTGGCACGATCTCGGCTCACTGCAATCTCCGCCTCCTTGGTTGAAGCGATTCTCATGCCACATCCTCCCGAGTAGCTGGAATTATAAGGACGCGCCACCATGCCCTGCTAATTTTTGTGTGTTTAGTAGAGACAGGGTTTCACCATGTTGGCCAGGCTGTTCTTGAACTCCTGGCCTCAGGTGAACCTCTGCACCCAGCCCTTTCATTTGTTTTTAAGGCCAAAACTTTTAGGAGAAGCTCTTTTGTAAGTGGATATGAGGTCTCTGCTTGACTTTTTATAGGCTATTTATTTATGAAATGGTAATATGAATTAACCATGCATATTTATACTGTTAATTATTTTATAAATTTCACAAAGATTTCAAGAGTTCTAGAGATGATAGCAGTATATCTGTTTATTCTGGGAATTTATTATAATTTAGCTTCCTTGAAGCCTGACAAGATTAGCCAGATCCCTAGGCCCAATTAGGAGAATTTCTGATTCCTTGTGTCCTTTTTAGCCAAGAAGAATATAGAGCTGACTTTCTGCATTAGTTAGCTTCCCATGACTATTTGAGGGGCAGATGCTAGGTTGGGAATGTTTCCAAGGACTTATGCTTTAGCTTATCTATATTTACTGGGATGAAAGATACAATAATTCTTTCTCTGAAGTTAGAGATTTGTTTGAATTGCTATTTTTTTTAATTCCCAAGTTCTAATCAATTTCTTTTTATTGTACTTCACAGACTTTTACTCCTCTAGTAGATAAACTGGGTTTGGGTTCTGTAGTTCCAGTGGAATATCTTCTCGATCGAGAGCTTCGGTTCCTGTCAGATGCCAGTGGGTTGCATCTGTTTCAGGTATTTAACACTTGCTCTAGTCTTGAGCCTATTATTTCTCTCATTGCTAATTTCTTTGTTGATATGAATATAGGTGTTTCTCCTTTTCTTTTACTGGGTGGGAACATATTAGCATTTCTTTTATTACTTCCTCCCATAAATACGCTGTGCCTTTTTTATTTTTTATTTTATTTGTTTGAGACCGAGTTTTGTTCTTGTTGCCCAGGCTGGAGTGCAATGCCGGGACCTTGGCTCACTGAAACCTCCGCCTCCTGGATTCAAGCAGTTCTCCTGCCTCAGCCTCCCAAGTAGCTGGGATTACAGGCATGTGCCACCACACCCAGATAATTTTTGTATTTTTAGTAGAGACAGGGTTTCACCATGTTGGTCAGGGTAGTATCGAATGCCTGACTTCAGGTGATCCACTCACCTCGGCCTCCCAAAGTGCTGGGATTACAGGCGTGAGCCACCATTCCTGGCCTTTTTCCTCTACCTCCTGGTTTCAAGTGATTCTTGTGCTTCAGTCTCCTAACTAGCTGGGATCAAGGGTGCATGTCACCACACCTGGGTAATTTTTGTAGTCTTAGTAGAGACAGGGTTTCGCCATGTTGCGCAGGCTGTTCTCAAACTGCTGGCCTCAAGTGACCTGCCTGCCTTGCTTTCCCAAAGTGCTGGGATTATAGGCATAAGCCACAATATCCAACCTCTGTGCATTTTAAGGGATTTTTTTTGCTCCCTTGAAAAGTACTTTTGATGGCTGAGGCTTCTTCTTCTATACAGCCCTACCCCACCGTAAAACCAGCCAAGACTTTAGACCACAATTTTTAGTCCCTTCAGAAGAGGTGGCCTCTCTGAGGTGGCTGTTTCTGTAACTTGAGTCCAAAGGGCCCTATACATTATTGACATCCAGGAGTTTGGACTGGTTCCAAGCAGCATGAAGTATTGTAGTTACAAGAAAAGGGACAAGTTAAAGTTAAGTTCAAGTTGAAACAAACCAGCATCTGAGTTACAGTTTTAGAATTTAGGAAAATATATTTATTTCTCACTGTAAGAGTTACTGTCTGCAGGAAAAAATGAGACACCTAAGTGTTTTACTTTCTTATTGAGACAGACAAGAGCAGTTATTTCCTAAACTGTGTTCTGTGAGATATTAATGATGATTTCTTTTTTTTTTTTTTTTTTTTTTTGAGACGGAGTTTCGCTCTTGTTACCCAGGCTGGAGTGCAATGGCATGATCTCAGCTCACTACAACCTCCACTTCCTGGGTTCAAGCAATTCTCCTACCTCAGCCTCCCGAGTAGCTAGGACTACAGGCATGCGCCACCATGCCCAGCTAATTTTTGTATTTTTAGTAGAGACGGGGTTTCACCATGTTGACCAGGATGGTCTCGATCTCTTGACCTCGTGATCCACCCGTCTCGGCCTCCCAAAGTGCTGGGATTATAGGCGTGAGCCACCGCACCCAGCTAATGATGATTTCTTTTTTGATATGTCTTCCCCCACACATTAGGCCTCATTTCCTCTCAGTAACCTTGCTTTATTCATATTGATAATCCTAGTGCTTTATGAGATAGCACTTATTTCAGTATTTATCCAACTTAAATGTTGGGTAAATACTGAAATAAGCAAAAAGATTTACAAGGAATAAAATGTTTTGTGGTCAAGTAAGTATGAGAAACACTGGCCTAAATAAGTTTCTTTCCTATATGACTTCTCAGAGCCTTTAATATGCTATTGTATATAGAAAGATATGTAATATTTCCTAATCCTAATTGATCCTGGCTTCCTTAATTTTTGCAGGAATCTCATGACACTAGAGTTCTTCTCTTTTTTTGTTGTTCAAGAGACAGGTCTCGCTCTGTCACCCAGGCAGGAATGCGGTGGTGCAGGCATAGCTCACTGCAGCCTCGAACTCCTGGGCTCAAGCAATCCTCCTGCCTTGGCCTCCCAAAGTACTGAGATTACAGGCATGACTACCGCACCTAGCCTGAAACTAAAATTCTACAGATATTGTTTGGCAAATGTTGATACTCCTTAGGGTATGATTTTTCTCAGCTGATTAGATGTTTGCTATTCATTTTAACATTCGATTGTTTTCTTTTATCTTTACCAGATGGGAACAGATAGCCAAAACCAGATTCTTTTGGAACATACTGCACTGAGAGAAACAGTTAATGCTTTGATCAGTGACCAAAAGCTACAAGAGATATTCAGCCGAGGTAAGAACAGATAGTCTTCTGTCCCTGAACTCTGATTCAGGTGAATGATCTCTGTTGAGTGGGTTACCATACAACCTTAAACATTGGTACTTATTTTCTTTTTGTGGGTAGAGTCAGATGCCACATGAAGGATTTAAATAATAATAATAATAAAAATAAATAAAGAATATCTCCAGTTAGCTGGATCTGTAGAATAGAAATCTCATTCTCTTTCCATCGCTTGTCTTATGGAGGTATCTGTAACTCAGATGAGACTGTGTTACTCTGTCTAAGGTCCATTCATCCCCTTAAAGATGCTCTTAGAGCAAAAACAGGATCTCATTCAGACCATGTTTCCTCTTCATTCTGCATTTCATGATACACAGTTTTATTGTGAGTTGAGTTTTAGTTTTTTAATTTCTTTCTTTTTTTTTTTTTTTTTTTTTTTTTTTTTTTTTTAGAGACAGGGTTTCACCATGTTGGCCAGGTTGGTCTTCAACTGCTGACCTCAGGTGATCTACCCGCCTCAGCCTCTCAAAGTGCTGGGATTACAAGCGCTAGCCACCGCGCCGGCCATTTTTTTTATTTCTTAAGTATTACTGTGTACTAGACAATGTTAAGGCATTGGGGATATAGCAGTGAATTAGAAAATCTTTGTTTTTGTTGAACTTACGGTCTGCAAGTTTCTCAAGCTCTAAAGACTTAACACCAACAAATCACAACTTAGAGTGCAGAATATAAAATAATGTGTCCACAGACTCATTGACATTAAAAGCATGTTATTTTTAAGAATAAAAAGAATTATTAACTTTCAAGTTTAGATGCAAGTTTTGCCCAAGAGTCTACACAAAATGTATTGGCTTCATTTATGTTACACATTTCACTCCCCTTCCTTTCTTGATTCCATAATAATCATTATTTTCAGGGAAATAGTTTCCTTGATTCTCTTTTGTCCAAATAAATCTAAACAGGTAAATATAGAAAAACTGACCTATTGGGGAAGGAAGGTGTCAGGATAAAATGATGTTAAATAACCAAGGAAAGATATGGTGGAAGAAAGAGTATGAGGAAAATTGGTAGCAGAAAAGAAAATTGAGTGGACAGGAGAGGTAGGGAAATATATATATGTGTGTATATATATAAAATGTATAAAAAAGTTACAGAAGCTTAATTATAGCTCTGAGAGAGAATAATCTAAAATTGGTAATGATTTAGCTATATAGTCTCAAATGTACAAGGATATGTGGGAGAGAGAAACTGTCCTTGGAGGACAGCTTAAATTGCAGGGTAACATTACCTGCTGATAAAGTAATATATTTGAAACTCTATGTTCCTAGGAAGACAGGTGCTATATTTGTTCAGACTATTATTAGTGCAGAAGGCTGGAAACCTCATAAATTGAACTCTCTACCCACTGTTATTGAAAGTCAGATACCAGAATGTAAGTGGGCATATATAACATAACATAATGTAACATAATAGCACATTCAACTTAGTGGCCTCCCACTTTTTTCATGTACAAGTCAGGTATCTACATTTTCATACTGCTGTAGTCTTTTATTTGAAAGTTTCCTTTCCCTTCATTTGATACTTTCAGAACTGGAAGATTAAAATAAGGGGGAATTAGAGGGCTGGGAAATTCTAAGGAATTTTCAAATAAATGAAGAATTTACAAAGACTACTGGAAGAAATCATTCATGTTTTGTTTTTAAATTGCTGAATTTGGTCAATCTGGAAATGTTCATTTGTTCAATTCTATAAAAGGGGACCAAAAGTGCCAAATATTTACATTATCTAATTTTCCTTTGGCTTTTAGAAACAATTATGAAATACAGCCTAGCCAAAAATGTTCAATACTGACTGATCTCCCTTTTAGGTCCCTACAGTGTTCAAGGTCACAGGGTCAAAGTATACCAGCCAGAGGGGGAAGAAGGATGGCTGTGTGGTGTTGTGAGCCATCAAGACTCCATCACTCGTCTTATGGAGGTGTCTTTAACTGAGGTGAGACTCTGTTATTCTGTCTAAGGTCCATCCATCCCCTTAAAAGAGGATGGTTTAGATAGGTGAGCACTTCATTTTGTATAAGATGACTTGGGTTTCATCCCTGGGTCTATTAATTAATAGTTGTATAACCCCTAGAAAGACTATTGAACTTTCTTAACTTCACTGTTCTCATTTATAAATTAGAGATAAATATGTAAACCCCCACTGACCTTAAAGCACTGTTTTGGGTCCTGAGATAAAGTATTTGAAAGTGCTCTGAAATCTGTCAAACAATCCACAACGTACAATAGTAGTATTATTTCATCATATTCATAAAGGTTAGTAGTTAAAAGACTAGGCAGTTAGCATGCACCTCTGTATTATTTCTGCTGCTGTGCCCTAGATGCTGAAAAAAAAGAATTATTTTTAATAAACAGAAAGACCATAGCATCTAGAGATACCTGGATAATTGTTTAGGATAGTTTATTGTTGACTAAAAATAGTAGATAAGTGTTTTGAGAGAAACAAATATGTGTTTATGACAACTTTAATTTCAGACTTGCCCTTAGCAATAACATATAATGTAAGCGTAAGTGCTTTTTATGTTTATCTTTATAAATTATTAAAGTAATAAATTCTCATTGACAAATTTCAAACAATACACATGTATATAAAGTAGATATTGAAGGCTACCCCTTCCCCTATGCTAATGTCATTTCCCTTAATGCCACCATTAAGAGTTCGGCATATTTTTCTATATATTTTCTATATGTGTATGTATGTATAAAAATATGTGAAAATATATATATATGAGCTACCCAGTAACAAGAAATGAAGAAGCTACATCTACATTTTTTGTTTTCCCATTTGGTGCAGTGAGCTCCAAGGGAGTCTGAAATTCTGTATTCCCAAGTAGAATCGATTCGAGCAGGTGCCTAGTTTAGTGCTCAGCATACAGTGTATTACTTCATAATTGTGTGTGTGTGTGTGTGTGTGTGTGTGTGTGTGTGTGTGTGTTTGGTTTTTTGAGACAGGGTCTCACTCTGCCACGCAGGCTGGAGTGCAGTGGTATGATCACAGCTCACTGCAACCTCCACCTCTTGGGCTCAAGCAATTCTTCCACCTCAGCCTATGGAGTAGCTGGGACTACAGGCAAATGCCACCATACCCAGCTAATTTTTTAATTTTTTGTAGAGAAAGGGTCTTGCTATGTTGCCTGGCTGGTCCCAAACTCCTGAGCTCAAGTCATCTGCCCACTTCAGCCTCCCAAAGCACTGGATTACAGGCATGAACCACTGCACCTGGCGAGAAGATTTATATATTATATTTATATGACATATATTATTTATATGGTATAAATTTATATGATATAAAATGTATATGGTAAATTATATAAGTTACACTTTAGTAACAAGATCATATAATACGTATGTAATTTATCTTTTTTACTCAATTGTATATAATGAGCATTTTTGTATGTAAATGTAAAGATCTGTCTCATCCTTTGAAATAGATGCATTCTTTTCTACTACATGTATATATCATGACTAATCTAAAATGGATAGACATTTAAATAATTGCCAATATTTTCACTAATACATGTAATGTCATGGTGAACATCTATGAACATGTTTTTACATTATTTATTGGAATAAATTTAAATGTATAATTGTTAGATCAAAGAATATGCCCAATAAATTTGACGTTTTCTATCAAATTGCCCCCACCAAGTTTTTATTCTTTTTTTGAGACGGAGTTTCACTCTTGTTGCCTAGACTGGAGTGCAATGGCGTGATCTCGGCTCACTGCAACCTCCATCTCCAGGTTCAAGCAATTCTCCTGCCTCAGCCTCCTGAGTAGTTGGGACTACAGGCACATACCACCACACCCAGCTAATTTTTTGTATTTGTAATAGAGACAGGGTTTCACCTTGTTGACCAGGATGGTCTCGATCTCTTCACCTCATGATCCACCCACCTCAGCCCCCCAAAGTGCTGGGGTTACAGGCATGAGCTACCATGCTTGGCCTAGAGTGATTTTTTTTTTTTTTTGAGATGGACTTTTGCTCTTGTTACCCAAGCTGGAGTGTGATGGCACAATCTCAGCTCACTGCATCCTCTGCCTCCCAGATTCAAGTGATTCTCCTCCCTCAGCCTCCCAAGTAGCTGAGATTACAGGCATGCACCACCACACTTGGCTAATTTTTTGTATTCTTAGCAGAAACTGGGTTTCACCATGTTAGCCAGGCTGGTCTTGAACTCCTGACCTCAGGTGATCCACCCATTTCAGTCTCCCAAAGTGCTGGGATTACAGGTGTGAGCCACTGTGCCCAGCCCTAGAGTGATTCTTTTAATGATTGTTGATTCTGAAGGTTTTTTATTTCATGATATACAGAATAGGAAGGTTTTGGAGATAACACGATTCGAAATTAACATCCCTAAAAGACATACTTTGACATTAATTCATCTCTTTCTTCATTTACTTAACAAATATTTGAATGCTTACCATATTCTATACCTGTTGTAGCAGTAAATGAGGCAGTAGAGATCTCTGCTGTCGTGGAGCTTTCATTCTAGTAGGTGAGTCAAAACAATAAAGAGATAATTATATTAAGTAGGAAATTGCATGTTTTTTTTTTATGGACAAGTCATTAAACATCTTTTTTACCTCCTACTGTAGAGTGGTGAGATCAAGTCGGTAGATCCCAGACTAATCCATGTGATGCTGATGGATAATTCAACGCCTCAAAACGAGGTATAGTAATGGATTGTGTTTCTGAGCCGACTCATGAGCTTGCATTATCTTGCTGTGTAGATTCCTTATATATGTGTTCTCCATGGATGCCCTTTGAATTGTTCAGCTTTAGCCACTGTGCATTTTTTTACTTTCTCCACAGTCTGTCTAATTAAGGAGAGATATTCTCAAGAAAGAGACATAGTTTGAGCACACCCTTTTAATCATGACTATGTTCCCTAGTTCTTTTAAAATGCAAGGCGATTTTCTGCCTATATTCTGTCAGGACAGGTATATTTGAAAGATGTAGTCAGTTAAAAGTGTAATAAGCAGTAGTAATACTTGTGACCTACCCAGTAACAAGAAATGAAGGAGAAGCTACGTCCATCAATTTTTTTTTCTAATCAGTGGCAGTTAAGGTCCAAGGAAGTCTGAAACTATGTATTCCCAAGTAGAATCAGTTCAAGCTGGTGCCTGGTTCAGTGCTCAGCCCACAGTGGATTGATTACTCAATAATTGTTTTGAACCAGGCCAACTTTTGGTTTATTCAGAATTAATATAACCCAAAAAAAGATACATTAAAAATCTTTGGTCCAGGCATGGTGGCTCACACCTGTAATCCCAACACTTGGAGAGGCTGAGGCAGGTGGATCACCTGAGGCCTGGAGTTTGAGACCAACCTGGCCAACATGGTAAAACCCTGTCTCTACAAAAATACAAAAAAAAAAAAATCGGCCAGGCATGATGGCGAGTACCTGTAATCCCAGCTACTTGGGAGGCTAAGGCCGGAGAATTGCTTGAACCCAGGAGGTGGAGGTTGCAGTGAGCCGAGATAGTGCCATTGCACTCCAACCTGGGGGACAGAGGGAGACTCGGTCTCAAAAAAGAAAACTCTCTGCCTGCACCAATCAAGTAATTCTGTGTGAATTTCCTTCAGTTGACCAGCTGTCCACATACTCCTCACGGTATCTTAGCACCTCTGTAATACTGCTGTCTTAGCCACTCTGCCTAAGTATATAGTCCTTCTTCATCTTTATTCAGTCATTCTGACTTTCTAAAACAAGATCAGAGTAGGAAAAGAGAATTGGGTTTTTTGGGTTTTGTTTTTTTAAGATACAGGGTCTTGCTATCTTTCCCAGTCTGATCTCAAAGCCTCCCCAAAGTGCTAGGACTACAGGCATGATCCACTGCACCTGGTTAAGTTTAAAACTGTTTACTACATGTAATAAATACTACCACGAACAGGGTAAGTCTCTTGGCTGTGTTTGCGTAGCCAAAAACACCTGCTACTTTGCGTATTGGGACACCTGTTTTTGTTCCTTTCCTTATTTCATTCCTTCATTAAGCACATATTGGATGTCAGGTACTGTTCAGCTGGCCAAATATAACTGGGGAGTACTGGTCTCAATGTTATAGGCTGCTAACTCACACATGAGTAGCTCACTGTAAGTAGGACTTACATATAAGTTGTTTAGGGACTGGTAGTAGGTTGCTGTGAGCCAGGCTCTGCAAGTTGGCTGGATGAGTTACAGGTGGGGTCTTTGGTGATGGTTTTTTTGGTTTGTTTGTTTTTCTTTTTGTAATGGACCCTCACTCTGTTGCCTAAGCTTGAGTGCCGTGGCATGATCTCAGCCCACTGCAACCTCCGCCTCCCGGGTTCAATCGATTCTTCTGCCTCAGCCTCCCAAGTAGCTGGGACTACAGGTGCATACCACCACACCCAGCTAGTTTCTGTATTTTTAGTAGAGATGGGGTTTCACCATATTGGCCAGGCTATTCTTGCACTCCTGACCTTGTGATCTGCCCACCTTGGCCTCCCAAACTGCCGGGATTATAGGTGTGAGCCACTGCGCCTGGCGATCTTTGGTTTTTAGCAGCAGATGTTGGTTCTTCCTTTTTTGGTGTTAGCATATTACTGTCATCTTTGCTAGCAAAGTACAATTATTTTGATAGTTCTGCCAAGTTTTATAGTAACCCTTTTTAGAGATCCATGATCACCTCATCTCCTTTAAATGTGAGTATGAGTGAATAAACAAGAAAGAAAGAACAGAGTTCACTGATTGTGATTTACAACAGTGAAAACGGGGTATAATAGAGATTAAAGAAACATCAAAAGAGGGAGCCAGGCACAATGGCTCATGCCTGTAATCCCAGCACTTTGGGAAGCCAAGGCAGGTAGATAACCTGAGGTCAGGAGTTAAAGACCAGCCTGCCCAACATGGTGAAACCCTGTCTCTACTGAAAATACAAAAATTAGCTGGGTGTAGTGGTAGATGCCTGTAATCCCAGCTATTCTGGAGGCTGAGGCAGGAGAATCGCTTGAACACAGGAGGTAGAGGTTGCAGTGAGCCGAGATCACGCCATTGCACCCCAGCCTGGGTGACAAGCAAAACTCCGTCTCAAAACAAAACAAAACAAAACAAAATCGAAAGAAAACAACACTAAGCAAACAAACAGTTCTTGAATGAAAGGTTTAGAGGCCAGGCGCAGTGGCTGACGCCTATAATCCCAGCACTTTGGGAGGCCGAGGTGGGTGGATCACCTGAGGTCAGGAGTTCAAGACCAGCCTGGCCAACATGGTGAAACCTTGTCTCTCCTGAAAAAATACAAAAGTTAGCCAATGTAGGGGCATAGTCTCAGCTCACTGCAGCCTTCCCCTCCTGGATTCAAGCAGTTTTCATCAGCCTCTCCAGTAGCTGGGATTATAGGCATGTACCACCACATCTGGCTAATTTTGTATTTTTAGTAAAGATGGGTTTCCACCATGTTGGCCAGGCTGGTCTTGAATTCCTAACTTCAGGTGATACACCCACCTTGGCCTTGCAACATGCTGGGATTACAGGCATTAGCCACCATGCCCAGCCTGCTTAAGAGTTTTATACAAGGAAATTAAAGGAGAAAAGATGGTAATGAAGGTAGCAAAAAGGAAAAATACAGGAACTAGAACTGGCAAGAAGAAATTTAAAAATTTTTTTAGTTTCCATTGTAACAGCTATGATAATGATTACAAAAAAGATACAGATCTGTGAAAAATCTGTAAGTATTGAAGGGCGTAAAAGTACCTTAACTGGCCAGGCACAGTGGCTCACACCTGTAATCCCAGCACTTTGAGAGGCTGAGGCAGGTGGATCATGAGCTCAGGAGTTTGATCATATTGGCAGCCTGGCTAATATGGTAAAACCCCGTCTCTACTAAAAATACAAAAAAGTAGCTGGGTGTGTGGCATACACCTGTAGTCCCAGCTGCTCGGGAGGCTGAAGCAGGAGAATTGCTTGAACCCGGTAGGTGGAGGGTGCAGTGAGCCAAGGTCACACCACTGCACTCCTGCGGGAGTGACAGAGTAAGACTCCATCTTTAAACAAACAAAAAGAGTACTAAGTTGGTAAATATTAATGGCTAAATAAGTGTGTGTCACTTACTACCACTCCCACACAAGTTTCTAAATGAAACCACCTGAAAGTTACCCAAATAATGCTGAAGTGAATGCCTGTTTAATGGTGGAATGCCAGTCTAAAAAACATTTTAGCTGTAACCTTGCTGCTCAAAGATTGCTCAAGAGAAGGTTGAGCTGCATCCCGTGCCCCATTCCCTTCATTCTTCTTAGGGAAAGAGTTTATTCAGATAAGGGAATTGCCCCTTCTAATCCTGTATCATCCTAGGTTGTCTGACCTCTCAAATAAGAAAAAAGTAAGATTTCATGAGATAGCCTGAAATTACTAGAAGAAATATGGCATTTGCCTGTTTGGCCAGTGGTAGCCTGCTTTTTTCCCTTTCCTCCGTCTAATGCTTTGAAATAAGGTTTGGGGATTGAGTTTTTACAGTGTCTATATGAGCAATCCAAACCTTTCTCTTTCAGGTTCATTTTTCCTTTGGTTACAGACTCACAAATGTTGGTTTAGTGACTTCCGCTTAGAGGAGATTTCCTATTGCAGTACTTAAAATTAAAGTTTCTTGGCCGGGCGCAGTGGCTCAAACCTGTAATCCCAGCACTTTGGGAGGCCGAGGCGGGCGGATCACGAGGTCAAGAGATCGAGACCATCCTGGTCAACATGGTGAAACCCCGTCTCTACTAAAAATACAAAAAATTAGCTGGGCATGGTGGCGCGTGCCTGTAATCCCAGCTACTCAGGAGGCTGAGGCAGGAGAATTGCCTGAACCCAGGAGGCGGAGGTTGCGGTGAGCCGAGATGGTGCCATTGCACTCCAGCCTGGGTAACAAGAGTGAAACTCTGTCTCAAAAAAAAAAAAAAAAAATTAAAGTTTCTTTCAAACAAGGAGATAAATAGGTAATAAAGTGAGTTATTTCATCAAGGGGTAAATGAACTCCCAGCCTAGCTCTAGCAGTCTGTTTTCTGAAAGAAACTCAACAAATTGTTAAACGCTCAAGTCCATTTAAGGGAGTAATATGTTTTATTTAACAGAAAGTTTGCCAAGTGAGTTATCTTCTAGTAACTATTATCTTGAATGTGTGTGTATAAATCGAATCACAGGATGATTAGAGCTTTTAACACAGGGAATGTTTTAGAACTGGCATTGGAACTTGGCAGTCTATGCTTGCTTTGTCTACTTCTAGAGATGGGAAAGAGCTAATGGTATATGGTATTCACAGGACGAAAGGTTCCTTGTAATAAATTATTTTTGAATTTTGTTTTGTAGGGGGGTACGTTAAAAGCAGTAAAATCTTCCAAAGGAAAGAAGAAGAGAGAAAGCATAGAGGGGAAAGATGGCCGGAGGAGGAAAAGTGCTTCGGACTCTGGGTGTGACCCTGCATCAAAGAAATTAAAAGGAGACAGGGGTGAAGTAGACAGTAATGGGAGCGATGGAGGTGAGGCAAGCCGAGGGCCCTGGAAAGGAGGGAATGCCAGTGGAGAGCCAGGGCTGGATCAGAGAGCAAAGCAGCCACCATCTACATTTGTCCCCCAGATTAACCGCAACATTCGCTTTGCCACTTACACCAAAGAAAACGGCAGGACTCTGGTGGTACAGGATGAACCTGTAGGTGGGGACACACCTGCCTCTTTCACTCCGTATGCTACAGCCACAAGTCAGACACCTTTGGCCCCAGAGTTGGGTGGAGCCGAAAACAAAGAGGCAGGAAAAACACTGGAACAAGTTGGCCAGGGCATGGTGGCTTCGGCAGCTGTGATCACTACTGCCAGCTCCACCCCAAACACAGTGAGGATCTCAGACACTGGCCTTGCAGCAGGGACTGTGCTGGAAAAACAGAAAGGCAGCCGGCCACAGGCCTCAGGAGAGGTGAGTTGCTTCAGGGGCAGACTTGGTTTACTCTTTCACCCTCCTTTATTTCGAATGTTAAAAAACATTCAAGTGTCCCAGGGAAGGAGTATTTTTGAGATGTGCTTAAATTGTACTCTAGGGATAGGCTTTTACTGCTCATTGGGCAAATGTATATATTTTAATAACTTTATCAGCTTTTAAAAGGTACCTGAACAGTTGGGCAAATCAAAAACTGATAATACAACCTTTTTTAAAGACATGTTAAAATAGATCTGGTGGAGACTGTTTTAAATTCAATTATCTATTTAGTTCATGTAGTAGTTGAGCCTCTACTAGGCCTATAAGAGGCAAGGTTAATGAATTACAGTATTGGTAATAGTGGATACTATAAGGCTATGTGTGCAAGCTACCATTACCCTATTTTCAATTCATCATTTTCTGTGATATTTTCCCTTTAGGCTGAGTTAACTTCCATTATTTGATGTGGCCATAAAAGGTTTTTTTCTCCCTAATTTCATCTTTTTAAGCCTTACCTGGAAAATTTGATGGATTTCATCATAAGAGTATCTGATTTCCTTTGTTCCTTGTCTGATATGCATATATTGTTGCTAAAATAGAACCTATGTTAAATGTAAATTAACATCAAGTTGTCTGCCTAATCCAAATTTGAAACAATATCAAAATCAGTATAATACAGTCTTTTTGACTAATTTTGGTCACCAAAGTATGATTTATGGTGCTAGTCATTTTTTTCCCCAAACAACTATTAACTCAAGCTAGAATATGAAATACAGAGATGAAATCCTTAATGATTTTTAAAAATTACAGATAGGAAACTACTGTGTGCTAAATACTGTGTATATTCTATATAAAGAATTGAAATCTCTATTTTAAGGAACTCACATCCTAAAATGGAATCATTTCAGGTGTAACAGTGCCAGACAAAACATGACGTATACATTTCATCTGACTTCTTTCCCTCCCCAACAAGTGCAGATTGTTAATCCCTAGTGTTCAGGGATAGGGAGGGAGATGAAATGTCCATACAGAAGAGAAGGCCTGTAAATGCAGATTTCACACGGTTGATGGTTTGTTCTGTTAGTTGACCAGCATTCCCAAGATAACCAGGTCAGAATCTTATATGGATATCCAGTGTAAATCATCATAGTGTCTGAATTATATAAAAACAACTTCATGTCAAAGGCAGTGTAAATGTAAATGGGTCTTACAAAATAGACCAGGTTTTACATGCTATAAAAGAAACGCATTGAATGCTGATACTCTTAGAGTAGCAAAGCTGAACACATGAAATTCAAATTCAGAGAGTATTTTGTTTCATATAGGTTGGGAAATTTCTGTGACTATAGCAGTCATGTTGCTATGTTTCTGTTTGGGTCCTCTAGGATATGATTTAAAGGTGTAGAAATGGGACAGGCACAGTGGTTCAGGCCTATAATCCCAGCACTTTTGGAGGCCGAGGCAGGCAGATCACTTGAGGTCAGAAGTCTGAGACCAGCCTGGCCAACATGGTGCAATCCCCATCTCTACTAAAAATAATACAAAAATAAGCTGGGCTTGGTGATCATGCCTATAATCCTAGCTACTCAGGAGGCTGAGGCAAGAGAATCACCTGAACCTGAAAGGCGTAGATTGCAGTGAGCTGAGATCTCACCAGCTGGACTCCAGCCTGGGTGACAGAGCACCACTCCATCTAAATAAATAAATAAATAAATGGGTAGAAATGAATGTTTTCATTACAGTGCCTAATCTAAAATAAAGACAGAGCCAACAGGAAACTTCTTGCCCTAAAAACTGGGTTGAGATCAGTTTCTCATTACTTTCTTGTAAGAAAAGGATTTGGAATTTAATCATTTGAAGGAAAATGAAAGACTGTCCAAATTATTTTTCATTCATCTGTGTATTTATTTTTAAAGGGTAACTTTAGGAGTGAAACATGAGCTACCCATGCTAGTTCCTTGCAGTCATGCAGGTGTCAAGGCTCCTGGCCAAATACTGCCTGTGAAGCAACAGCAGCACCTCAGGGCTGTGTCTGTTCTCTTCTCCTCTATTGTGGGGAGGCAGTTTAAGTCAATGCTTACAGGTTAGTAGGAAGAAAATAGAAAATAAGCTTTAATTTTTTAACTCTAGAATGCCCTGAAGTAGTCTCTCTAGCAGGTGTCAGTTGGAGGCAAGCATAGGTGGCCTGCTTGGTTCTTAGGTCTCTATGCTGCCCTTAAGGAAAGCCTGATTGTTAACACCTCTTGCATATTTAAAGAATAGCTTAATTAAAACTCTCTCCTCCTTTTTAAGAGAATAGCCCTTTTGTTTATCTGGAATCACTTTTTAAAAAATTGTAGTAAAATAAACTTAATGTAAAACTTACCGTTTTCAAATGTACAATTCTGCGGCATTTAGTACATTTACTGTGTTGTGAAACTATGATCACTGTCTAGGTCCAGAAATTTATCACTCCAAAAGGAAAACTCCATATCCATTAAGTGGTAATGGAATAATTTTTATCTCCAGTGTTTTAAAGTGAATATTGGCCAGGAGTGGGGCTCACACCTGTAATCCCAGCACTTCTTGGGAGGCTGAGGCGGGCAGATCACAAGGTTAGGTGTTTGAGACCATACTGGCTAAAATGATGAAACGGCATCTCTACTCAAAATACAAAAACAAATTAGCCAGGTGTGGTGGCACACATCTGTAATCCCAGCTACTGAAGAGGCTGAGGCAGGAGAATTGCTGGAACCCAGGAGGCGGAGGTTGCAGTGAGCCGAGATCGTGCTACTGCATTCTGCCTGGGAGACAGAACGAGACTCTGTCTCAAAAAATAAAAATAAATAAAGTGAATATTAAGGTATATCATCCTCTACTACTTGGAAGTAGTCTATGGTTTGCAAGTCAAGTACTTGGATATGAGTTTTATTAAATTAATAAATACTAATAGGGCTCATACCTACCTATGGGTCTCTTCCCTGTCTCTCTCTTTCTCTCTCTCTCTTTCTCTTTCTCTCCGTCTCTCTGTCTCTCTCATCTGTATATGGGTACACTGATATATAGGAAAGTGTTTCCGTTCTTCTTTATACATACAGTCATCCACAAGCAGAAATTAACATTTTCATGGTAAAAGAAGGAAAAGAGAGTGTTTTATTATTTCATTCTTCAGTTATACTGAAGGCTTGTGTTTGGATTATTATTAGTATATATGTTTTCCCTCTTTGGATTCTTATTAGATTCTAATTATAACAAAAGGTCATAGTAAATAGCTTGCTTACTTTTATTTAGTGTCTTTATGTCTTAACCTTTTGTGTTTTTTTTGTTGTTGTTGTTGTTGTTTTTGTTTTTTTTGAGACGGCGTTTCGCTCTTGTTACCCAGGCTGGAGTGCAATGGCGCAATCTCGGCTCACTGCAACCTCCGCCTCCTGGGTGTAGGCAATTCTCCTGCCTCAGCCTCCTGAGTAGCTGGGATTACAGGCACGTGCCACCATGCCCAGCTAATTTTTTGTATTTTTAGTAGAGACGGGGTTTCACCATGTTGACCAGGATGGTCTCGATCTCTTGACCTCGTGATCCACCCTCCTCAGCCTCCCAAAGTGCTGGGATTACAGGCTTGAGCCACCGCGCCCGGCATGTCTTAACCTTAATTGAAGTAGATATTCAACTTTTAGGTTGACTTGAACCCATAAATAGATGTCAAAATCCAAAAGGGTCCGTGTTGTGGACTTTCAGATTAATAAGGATAATACTTTTCTTAAATGTACAGTGGGCTTGTCCTGGAATTAAAGTCACTTTTTGTAAAATGGGCAATTTTATAGTAGCCTAAATAAATCAAAACTTTAACAATAGCTCCCAAGGTAATTGAAATATGTTAATATTATAGGGGTCACTGTAAAAGCTGATGTCTGTTCAGGAACCCTTTTCTCCAATTCCTTAGAGGAGCCTCTCTACTTCCAAATAGCTGCTAAGAAGCTTACATGGCCTGCTAGCACTGTAATAACCAATTGGGTGGCAACCAAAGGAATGGCAGGATGAATGACATCCTGCTGTCTCTGGCTCACCTTGCTAAAGATGTGCTCAGTTTGTAGTCTGTGACAGATTTCTTCTCCACTGCTGGTGAATTCCAGTTACAAGAGCATATCCATGGAATTGTAAAAGAAAAGTTGATTAGCCCCCAAGAAATGATGTGTTGATAGTGAGGTTCAAGAAAGAGATCATTCGATTGTCATGAGGAGTCAACATCACTAACTCAGGCTATCTTCATTTCAGAATTCAAGAAATTCTATCCTGGCCTCTTCTGGATTTGGAGCACCTCTCCCTAGTTCGTCGCAACCTTTAACTTTTGGAAGTGGAAGGAGCCAGTCTAATGGGGTTCTAGCCACAGAGAACAAATCTTTGGGCTTCTCTTTTGGCTGTAGCTCTGCACAAGAGTCTCAGAAAGACACTGATCTCTCCAAAAACTTGTTTTTTCAATGCATGTCCCAAACTTTACCTACCAGTAACTACTTCACTACTGTTTCAGAGAGTTTGGCTGATGATTCCTCTAGTCGGGACTCATTCAAACAAAGCCTTGAGAGCCTGAGCTCAGGCCTGTGTAAAGGCAGATCCGTTCTTGGAGCAGACACTAAGCCAGGCTCTAAGGCTGGCAGCTCTGTGGACCGGAAAGTGCCTGCAGAGTCCATGCCCACCCTCACTCCAGCCTTCCCACGGAGCCTCCTAAATACCCGTACCCCAGAGAATCATGAAAATCTATTTTTACAGCCCCCCAAATTGTCCCGAGAAGAGCCTTCTAATCCTTTCCTGGCATTTGTGGAGAAAGTTGAACATAACCCTTTCAGCAGCTTTGCATCTCAGGCATCAGGTAGCTCCTCTTCTGCTACCACTGTCACCTCCAAGGTGGCACCAGGCTGGCCCGAGTCTCACTCCTCTGCAGATTCAGCATCTTTAGCAAAGAAGAAACCTCTCTTCATTTCAACTGACTCCTCCAAGCTAGTATCTGGTGTTCTGGGCTCAGCTCTTACTACTGGGGGCCCAAGCCTCTCTGCCATGGGGAATGGACGCTCCAGCTCTCCCACCAGCAGCCTCACTCAGCCCATTGAGATGCCAACTCTCTCCTCCAGCCCCACAGAGGAGAGGCCAAATGTGGGGCCTGGGCAGCAGGACAATCCCCTCCTCAAAACCTTTAGTAACGTCTTTGGCAGGCACTCAGGCGGCTTTCTGCCCTCCCCGGCAGATTTTTCACAGGAGAACAAAGCTCCTTTTGAAGCTGTGAAAAGGTTCTCACTGGATGAGCGAAGCTTGGCTTGCAGACAGGACTCGGACTCCAGCACCAACAGTGACCTGTCAGATTTGAGTGACTCTGAGGAGCAGCTGCAGGCTAAGACTGGTCTGAAGGGGATTCCAGAGCACCTGATGGGGAAGCTGGGCCCCAATGGGGAGCGCAGTGCTGAGCTGTTGCTGGGCAAAAGCAAAGGGAAGCAGGCCCCCAAGGGCCGGCCTCGGACCGCCCCCCTGAAAGGTGATCCTGCTGGGGCTATATTTGGGCTTTGCTCTGGCACTGGGCTCAAATGCCTGTTGTGCTCTTTTGCAGCAGAGGCCCTCACTTTGATGGAAAGTTCTGTAATCTCATAGAATGACAGAACCAAGAGGACCTGCCAGGGGCCCCTAGTTAGACCTGGTTCAGGGCAGGATTGTACCTAAACCAGCACTGTAGGAGGGGTATCTGTCCCATATAATGATAATCTCCCAAAGGAGGACTCTTGATCTTCCTTGGCAGTCGGTTATTTTTGGTCAGGAAGTATTTCTTTGCGTTTGTCTCATCCCTTTTTACTTCACCTTGGCCCATCCTCTTTACTTCAGGGGGTTACTGGGAGCTGGTATCCATTCCCATGTAGCAGACATTTGTAGACTTGAAGCAGAGAGAATCACTCCTCAGTTTGCTCTTCTCTGAAACATACATAAGGATTTTAACAGCCCTATCAAAATCTATTAACTTCTGTGGTGTGAGTTTATAGTTCAGAAGTGTGTAAAACAAAGTCTTGCGGTAAACATGGCTGTTTTCATTAGGAATTGGTATGTTGTGGAGGTTCAAGAGGTCCTGATTTAACAGAACAGCCATATCGTGAGAGGCTAGAGGCAAGTGATAGCTACATTCTGCCTTCTTGTGTTTTTCACACCCATATTCAAAATTGTTTCACCATAGTGGGGCATGTCCCACAAGTTCTGCATGGTTCTTAGCTCCCAGTGGTAGCCTCTTTGCTCCCTGCTTTCCATTTCTGTCAAGGATGGACATAATGGGTACATGCCCAAGCAGGGAAAGGAGTAGCAACCCAGGTCAGGACAAATGTCTGTCCCCAAAAGAATCATGCTGCTGGTTCCTATTAACACCTCACGACAAACTTTTCTTCTCTCCCCCTTGCCACAGTTGGCCAGTCAGTGCTGAAAGATGTAAGTAAAGTGAAGAAGCTGAAGCAGTCTGGAGAGCCCTTCCTTCAGGATGGGTCATGCATCAACGTGGCACCTCATCTGCATAAGTGTCGTGAATGCCGCCTGGAGCGGTACCGGAAGTTTAAGGAACAAGAGCAAGATGATTCTACTGTAGCCTGCCGCTTCTTTCACTTCCGGAGGTACCCAAACTCCTATTTTCCTCCTTTGCCAGTTTTCATTAGTGACACATAACTTCCACTCTTTCTCTGAGTCTATAAACATGTTTCATCATCTTGGTCTTTGCTTTCCTTACTTCTTTGCTCTCAGCGTCTGTGAAGAGGCCCTGGCATAGTAGTCACTTAGTTGATTGGATTGTAAAATGACATGTGGTTTTGTCCTTGGAGAATTGAAGTTGAGCAGTCTAAGCTGCAGCGCTGTGCTATTCCCTGAGTTATTCCTAACTTGTGTTGGTTCTATTTGAAACCACTGTTATAAGCAGAAGGACTGTATTTCATATTATGGATCTCCCTGACTGCTTATTCCTCCAGTTCTAGAATAACTTGAGTCATGTTAAAAAGAAAGGGAGAGGCCGAGCGCGGTGGCTCAAGCCTGTAATCCCAGCACTTTGGGAGGCCGAGGCATGTGGATCACGAAGACAAGAGATCGAGACCATCCTGGTCAACATGGTGAAACCCCGTCTCCACTAAAAATACAAAAATCAGCTGGGCATGGTGGCGCGTGCCTGTAATCCCAGCTACTCAGGAGGCTGAGGCAGGAGAATTGCCTGAACCCAGAAGGCGGAGGTTGCGGTGAGCCGAGATCGCGCCATTGCACTCCAGCCTGGGAAAACAAGAGCGAAACTCCGTCTCAAAAAAAAAAAAAAAAAAAAAAAAAAAGAAGGGGAAATAAGATTTGAAGATAATGTGAAGCATCTTTGAAATAGATATAACCGATGAAAATCTGGGAATATCCTCTGCTTTTACCCAACAACAGCTCTTTAGTCACTTTTCTTCTGCTTGATAAATTTAGAAGGGGAGTTCCTTCTGAATGACCTTTCAGGAATCTTTAATTTTCAGGCTGGGTGCAGTGGCTCACACTTGTAATCCCAGAGCTTTAGGAGGCCGAGGCAGGTGCATCATGAGGTCAGGAGTTCAAGACCAGCCTGGCCAACACAGTGAAACCCCATCTCTAGAAAAAATAAAAAATTTAATTTAAAAAGAAAAAAGAATCTTTAAATTTTAAAGTAAATCCAAATGGTTTGTCATTATGATATGGATTCACTTAGCAAATGTTTATTGAGCATTTAATGTGTGCCAACCCTTGTTCTGGCCATTGAGGATTCAGCAAATTTCAGCCCTCAGAAGGTTTGGGGAGGCAGACACTAAATACAGAAAAAAGGCCACACATGATTACCCACCTATAATTCCAGCACTTTGGGAGGCCAAAGCAGGAGGATCACTTGAGACCAGCATGGGCAACATAGTGAGGCCTTGTCTCTACAAAAAATCTTAAAAACTAGCCGGGTGTGGTGGCATACACCTGTAATCCTGGCTACTCAGGAGGCTGAGGTCGAACCCATGAGGTCGAGGCTACAATGAGCCCTAATCATACCACTGCACTCCAGTCTTGGCAGCAAAGTGAGACTCTCCCTAAAAGAAAAAAAATAATAAATGATGTGTCAGCTTATAATGACTAAGAGAAAAATAAAGAAAGCAAAGGGACTACAGTGTGGGGAGCCTAGAGAGGCTACAGTTTTAAACAGGATGATCTGAGAAAGTGAGAGTTGAGGAACAGCCTGTAGGAGGTGAAGCAATACACCACACTGTAACAAGAATTCCAGACATGTGCAAGCATCCCAAAGCTGGAATATTTCTGGTGTGTTCATAAAGTTAGGTTGTTAAAATGGAATACGCAAAGAAGGAAAAGGAGTTGAGTTAATGATGGATTTTACAGGGCTATTCTAAAGGCCTTGGTTTTTACTCTGATGAGAAGTCATTGGAGGCCCTGAGCTGATGAGTGACACTGATTAATGTTTTAAAAGGCCACTTTGGCTACTTTCTTGAGAATAGGTTATGTAGAGGTAAGGGCAGAAGCAGAGAAGTTAGGAGGCTGTTTGAATTACCCAGGTGAGAGATGATGGGGCTTGGACCAGGGAGACAGTGATGGAGATGATAAGTGGTTGAAGATAGAGCACACATAATTTTCTGATGAATTAGATGTGGAGTATGAAAGAAAGGACTTAGGGATGATTCTGTGTCTGATTCTATCTATGTCTTTTGTCCTAAAAACAGGAAGAATGAGATTGCCATTTACCGATAAAGAGATTCTTCAGGGAAAAGCAAGTTTGGGAGGAATATGGGGAGTTTTAACTTGGCCATGTTAAATTGGAGATGCCTGTTAGACTGTCAAAGGGAAATATTGAGAAGGCAGCTGGAGATATAGCTCTAGAGTTAAAGGAAGGGGTCCCACCTGGATATATAAATTTGGAAATCACCAGCTCTTTAAAGCTGTCAGTCTGAGTGAGATCAGAGCATAGATAAAGAATAAGAGCAGTCTAAGGACTGAATTCTGGTACTCTCCAATGTTTAGAGGTGGTGAAGTTGGAAGCAACTAGTAAAGGAGACCGAGAAAGAACAGCCACTGAAGTAGTAGGAAAACTAGGTAGTGAGGTATCTCAGAAGACACTAAAGAAAGTATTTCCAGGAAGGAATAATGAACTGTGTCAAATGTTGCTGACTTGGATGGGGGTGGTAGCTTAGACTTGTGATCCCAGGACTTTGGGAGGCTAAGGTTGGAAGATCACTTGAGGCCAGCAGTTTGAGACCACCCTGAACAACATAGTGAGACCCTGTCTCTACAAAAAATAATAATAATAATTTTTTTTTTATTTTTATTTTTTGAGACAGAGTCTTGTTCTGTTGCCCAGGCTGGAGTGCAGTGGCACAGTCTTGGCTTACTGCAACACCTGCCTCTTGGGTTCAAGCAATTCTCTTGCCTCAGCATCCTGAGGAGCTGGGAATACAGGCACCTGGCACCATGCTTGGCTAATTTTTTATATTTTTGGTAGAGACGGGTTTTCACCATGTTGGCCAGGCTGGTCTCAAACTTCTGAGGTAATCTGAGGTGATCTGCCTGCCTCAGCCTCCCAAAGTTCTGGGATTACAGGTGTGAGCTGCCACACCCAGCACAAAACAATTTTTAATAAAAAAGTAAAAATGTTGCTGACAGGTCGTGTTACATAAGGACTAGAAGTGACTGATTTAGTAAGGTGGAATTACCTTATCAAAATAGTTTTGGTAGATTGGTAGGGGAAGTGCCTGATTGTAAGGGAGAAAATAAAAGGGAGAGGAACGTATGACAATGAGTATAGACAACTCTTTCAAGGGACTTTGCTCTAACAACAGATAAATGAAGGAAGGTGTGGCTTGAGAGAATTTTTGTGGTAGAAATTAGAGCAAATTTAGATGCTGGCAAGAGTGATCTGATAGAGAAGAAAACAGATGATGTTGAAAAGAGAGGAGAGATTTAGTGGAGAAATGTCCTCGAGTTGGGGAAAAGTGATAGGATATAGCTGGATGGCCTTTGCTAGTTCAGAGCATCAGGAAATCATATGGAATACGTGGGCCAAGTTGCAGGGAAGTGTGGTAGTGTCATGGTGGGAGCTTGTGAAAGTTGTCTTCTGGCCCCTGTTTTCTCAGTGGGATAGAAAGCAAGGTCCTAACTGGGGAAGTAATATTGGAGGTATGAATAGAAGGAAGGTATGAAAATAGGCATCTAGGAGAGGGAGTGTACCAAGAAACTATTGTGACCATCAGGCAATATTAAGGACTCAGCTGAGGTGGGTAGACATGAATTTAAAGTGTTACAAGGCCAGGCACAGTGGCTTATGCTTGCAATCCCAACACTTTAGGAGGTCAAGACGGGTGGATTGCTTTTTTAATTTAATTTAATTTAATTTAATTAATTAATTTATTTTTTTTTTTTGAGACAGAGTTTCGCCCTTGTTACCCAGGCTGGAGTGCAATGGCGCGATCTCGGCTCACCGCAACCTCCGCCTCCTGGGCTCAGGCAATTCTCCTGCCTCAGCCTCCTGAGTAGCTGGGATTACAGGCACGTGCCACCATGCCCAGCTAATTTTTTGCACTTTTAGTAGAGACGGGGTTTCACCATGTTGACCCGGATGGTCTCGATCTCATGATCCACCCGCCTCGGCCTCCCAAAGTGCTGGGATTACAGGCGTGAGCCACCACACCTGTCCCAAACAGTTTTAAAAAATAAACAATTAGTTGGATCTGGTGGCATGTGCCTGTAGTCCCAGCTACTTGGGAGGCTGAGGTGGCAGGGTTGTTTGAACCCAGAAGGTCAAGGCTGCAGTGAGCTTTGATCACACCACTGTATTCCAGCCTGGGCAACAGAGCACGACTTAGTCTCCAGAAAATAAAGTATTATGATGAAAGTGGCTCTGTGTTGGCTAGGCGTGATGGATGGAAAAACTGAGAGCAACTCTGGGACAGCTTTTTAAAGAATCTAGACCTACTAATTGTTAGTTAACAAGCTTTACTATTAGCAGAGAATGCATACTGTTTTGATCAACTGTGGTGAAAATTCTTAGTCTGATTCCTGTTGTCTCATTTTACTTCTGTTTAGGTTCTAGGAGTTTGGGTATGTGTTAGTTTGCGTGCTACTGCTATTTACCATGTATCTGATCATGTCTCAGGTTGATCTTCACTCGAAAGGGGGTACTCCGTGTGGAGGGGTTTCTAAGCCCCCAGCAAAGTGACCCTGATGCCATGAACCTGTGGATTCCCTCTTCCTCCTTAGCAGAAGGAATAGATCTAGAGACGTCAAAATACATCCTGGCCAATGTTGGGGACCAGTTCTGTCAGCTCGTAATGTCTGAGAAGGAGGCCATGATGATGGTGGAGCCACACCGTAAGTCACTTTCTCACTTGTCTTCCAGGTGCTCCCAGTGAAAAACTTTTATTTTCTTTCACTTAAAGGGAGGATTGGAGACAGTGGCAGATGGCATTTTCTGTGAATGAATTAAGACTGATAACACTTCTCTTTATAGCAACCTGTAGTTGAGACCTTAACTATATCCAGCAGACCTCATTCTTTCAGTCTTTGGCAATTAACAAACCAAAAACTCCTCTGCTTGCCTTTCATTTTTGTAGCACAGCTGCCATAACATCCATTTAAATTCCCATTTGGATTTGCTTCACTCTGAATATTTTCAGTTTGCTTTGAGCCAATTTGTATTTAAAAGCTCTATGGTTTGTGAATAAGTGGTGTGCTACTATGCCATGTTTCACACCTAGAACCCACATTATTCATACATTTCAATTATTTCCATGTCTGTAAGACACTGAGCCCTATTTTCCAAACTAAGGAAAATTATACTGTGAAATTATATCCTAAATTTCAAGAGAGGTATCCTCTTATTTTTAAATTCCACCAATTAAAAATCTTACAGTTCCTTAAGTGACAACATGTGGCATTAATTCCTTTTTGACAGTAGGTTATATCCTGGTATTACCATGAGCCCTTGAAATATCATTATATTATAAATAAGTTGTACAGTCAGTTTGTTCAGAAATACTAGAAATTTCTTCTATTTAGTTTCTCTTACAATTATAGAAACACAAACTTCATGAATCTTTGAGTTTTATTGCTGAATAAAATAGCTTGAGTAGGGATCAGTGGGTCTGGGATCTTTTGCTATCGGTCAGGATAGTCAATGCCAATTGTGCTTCCTCTTTCCACCAGAGAAAGTGGCATGGAAGCGAGCTGTGCGAGGTGTACGGGAGATGTGTGATGTGTGTGAAACAACTCTTTTCAACATCCACTGGGTTTGTCGTAAATGTGGATTTGGGGTCTGCCTTGACTGTTACCGGCTCAGGAAAAGCCGGCCTCGCAGTGGTAAGTAAACATTGTCCTGTGCAGCTCTAGGTATGTCCATGGAGTTGTAGGACTTGAAAATTGAGGCAGAAATGGGCGTATGCCTCTCTTTAGCTACTTGGCTTCATTCAACTTTGTTGTATTGTAAGACCTTAAAATGGCAAATAAGTAGGAAGGTTGAAACAAGACAGGAGGGATTATTCTTAATTTTCCCTTGTGGGTTTTTTTGTTTTTTGTTCTTAGGCAGTTTCTCACTCTGTCGTCCAGGTTGGAGTGCAGCAGTGCAGTCACGGCTTACTGCACCCTTGACCTCCTAGGCTCAAGTGATTCTCCTCAACCTTTCACAATGAATGCAGGTTTAACAAGTAGTCTGCTGGAAATCACAGGTGTGAGCCACCGTGCTTGTATTTCTGTTTTTTATTTTTTTTTAAATAACATCTTTATTGAGATAAAATTCACATGCCATAAAATTCACCCCTTTTAACATGTACAAGGCTTAGTGTGGTGGCTCATACCTGTAATTCCCACACTTTGAGAGGCCGAGACAGGAGTATCACTTGAGGCCAGGGGTTTGAGACCAGCCTGAGCAACACAGCAAGTCCCCAGCTCTAAAAAAATAAAATTAGCTAGATGTGGTGGCACATGCTTGTAGTCATAGCTACTCAGGTGACTGAGACAGGAGGATCACTTGAGCTCAGAGTTTGAGGTTATAGTGAGCTATGATCACGTCACTGCACTCCAGGCTGGGCAACAGAGCAAGACCTATCTAAAAATAAATCAATTAATTAAATAAAGTAAGTCTACAAGGTTTTGCAACCATCACCATTATCTAATTGTATTTTCCTCATCCACACCCCACCTGACAACCCATACCTATTAGCAGTCACTCCCCATTCCTCCTCAGCCGTTGGCATCCACTAGTATCTTTTTTTGCTTTTTTCTCTTTTTTTAGACTAATGCTATATATGTTTTGTTTTGTTTTGTTTTGTTTTTACACAGGAGTTTCGCTCTTGTTGTCCAGGCTGAAGTGCAATGGCACAATCTCAGCTCACAGCCAAGATCTTTGTTTATATTCTCAATAAAGATGTTATTTTAAAAAACTTCCACCTCCCAGATTCAAGCAATTCTCCTGCCTCAGCCTCCCGAGTAGCTGGGATTACAGGCATGCACGCCCGGGTGATTTTTTTGTATTTTAGAGACAGGGTTTCCCCATGTTGGCCAGGCTAGTCTTGAACTCTGACCTCAGGTGATCCACCTGCCTCGGCCTCCCAAAGTGCTGGGGATATAGGCAGGAGCCACCTGACCTGGCCACTAAAGTGCTATTTTAACAGGTAGTCTGCTTTTTGTCTCTGTAGATATATCGTAAAAAATAGAATCAGCTGGGTGCAGTGGCTCATAGCCTGTAATCCCAGCACTTTAGAAGGCCAAGGTTGGCAGATCACTTGAGGTCAGGAGTTCGAGACCAGCCTGGCCAACATGGTGAAACACTGTCTCTACTAAAAATACAAAAATTAGACAGGCATAGTGGTGCATGCCTGTAATCCCAGCTACTTGAGAGGCTGAGGCAGAAGAATCACTTGAATCTGTGAGACAGAGTTTGCAGTGAGCTGAGATGATGCTGCTGCACTCCAGCCTGGGCAACAGAGTGAAACTTCATCTCAAAAAAAAAAAAAAAAAACAGAAGAATCATCACTATTGTGTCTAGTGCATAGCTAAGTAACTTGCTGAACAATCTGATTCTTCTAGGGTTTGCTTTACACTTTGTTATGCCTTCCATGACTAGCTCTTTTCACTTAGTGTAATATTTTAAAGTTTCATCTGTGTTTTAACACATATAAATCATTCATTCCTTTGTATTGCCAAATAATACTCCTTTTTGGATTTACTACGTTTTGTTTATTCACCAGTTGAACTTTTGGGTTGTCTCTGCATTTGGCTATTAGGAATAGTGTTACTGTGAATATTTGTGTTCACTTTTTTGTGTGTGAACTTATGGTTGCATTTCTCTTGAGTATTTATATACGCAGGAGTGGAATTGGCTAGGTCATTTGACAGTTCTACTTTTAACCTTTTGAGGAACTGCCAGACTATATTCTAAAGTAGCTGCCCTATTTTACAATCCCACCAGCAATGTGTATGGGAATTTTTCCACATTCTTACCAACACTTGTCCTTTGTCTTTTTTGTTATGGCCATCACAGTGGCTGTGAAGTAGTATCTCATTGTGTCGATTTGATTTGCTTTTCCCCGGTGACTAATGATGTTTAGTATCTTTTCATGTGCTTTTTTTTTTTTTTTTTTTTTTTTGATAGAGGGTCTCACTTTGTCACTCAGACTGGAGTGCAGTGGCACGGTCATGGCTCCTCAACCTCCTGGGCCCAAGCAGTCGTCCCACCTAAGCGTCCTACACAGCCAGGGCTACAGGCGTGTGCTACCATGCCCGGCTAATTTTTTTTTTTTTTTTTTTTGGTAGAGATGGAGTCTCACTACATTGTCAAGTCTGGTCATTCCCAGGCTCATGTGATCCTCCTGCCTTGGCCTCCCAAACTGCTAGGATTGTAGGTGTGAGTCACTGTGCCTAGCCATTTGTTTATATTCTTGGGAAAACTATCTATTTAAATTATTTACTGCCCTTGGCTCTTGCTTTATCTTATTACATGCCAAAAACCCTCCTTGCCTCTTGACTTTTTTCTTCTTCCCTCTTCAGAGGTACAATATAACCATTATACCAGTGGTTTAGTTTAGGCTACTGTGATGTGACACTTCTACATCTTACTGTACCAACTATTGTATCTTGGGCTAGTTAGTTAATCCTGCAGCGCCTCAGTTTTCTTTTTTTTTTTTTTTTTTTTTTTTTTTTGAGACGGAGTTTCGCTCTTGTTACCCAGGCTGGAGTGCAATGGCGCGGTCTCGGCTCACCGCAACCTCCGCCTCCTGGGCTCAGGCAAGTCTCCTGCCTCAGCCTCCTAAGTAGCTGGGATTACAGGCACGCGCCACCACGCCCAGCTAGTTTTTTGTATTTTTAGTAGAGACGGGGTTTCACCATGTTGACCAGGATGGTCTCGATCTCTCGACCTCGTGATCCACCCGCCTCGGCCTCCCAAAGTGCTGGGATTACAGGCTTGAGCCACCGCGCGCCCGGCCAGCGCCTCAGTTTTCTTATCTATAAAACAAAGATACCAGTACTTCCCTCACAGCTTTGTTGATTTGAATAAGATGTTGTATGTAAAGTAGTTAGAATAGGACCTGACACCCACCAGGTATTCCATAAATGTTAGCTGCTAGAGTATTCTACTCCTGCCCTGGAAGATTAACTGCCACAGGAATTGCCCTCCTGCCATAAACAATGAGATAACCAGATAAAATCTATGAAACCACAGTTTTCACAACATTGAACAACAGGAAACAAGGGACTGTTATCTCTGAGAGAAGGGAAAAAAACAAGGTGATCCCTACAATTGCCCTGGCTAGGCAGTTTCTAGGCTGTAGCAAAGGAAAGAGAACCAGACAGGAACTGGCAACCTTATTGACGAGAGACAGAGATGACCGTCTGAGAAGAATAAGGCAAAGTGCTGAAAAGACCAGAACTGCACAGAGATCTACAGAGAGAGCCCCTCAGTTTTTGCCTATATAGTGATCTGTGCATGAATAAGATGAAACTCCTCAAAACCCAAGATAGAACCTTCAGAAAGCAGTTGACAGAGTAATTCACAAAACTCACGATTTGTATTCCCACCAGCCAGTATGAAGAGTAGTGGGACTAATTTAGTCTCAGAATAAAAACTGTTCTGGAGCCTCCATAACAAAGTATAAAGCAAGCCTTGGAAGAATCAAACAGATCAGCAAGTTACTTAATTGTGTACTACACTAACACCAAATACCCTTTAAAGGAATAATTTAAAGGAGCACCCTTCAAACAAAACCCATTACCCAGAAATATAAATCACAAAGCTCTGTGTTTAATCAGTAATTATCAAGTGTGCAGAAATACTGACTTACAGGACCAGTAAGCTGAGGAGGGGTAATCAGTCAATAGGAAAAAAAACCCAGAGTGACAATGGTAATAGAATGTAAAAGAACCAGCCGGGCACAGTGGCTCACGCTTATAATCCCAGCCCTTTGGGAGGCCAAAGTGGGGTAGATCACCTGAGGTCAGCAGTTCAAGACCAGCGTAGCCAACATGGTGAAACCCTGTCTCCATGAAAAATACAAAAAATTAGCCTTTCGTGGTGGTTGCCTGTAATCCCAGCTACTCAGGAGGCTGAGCCAGGAGAATCACTTGATGAACTGGGGAGGCAGAGGTTGCAGTGAGCCAAGATCATACCATTGGACTCCAGCCTGGGCAACAAGAGTGAACTCCGTCTGAAAAAAAAAAAAAAGAAAACCTTAAGCCAGGTATGATGGCTTAGACTTGTAGTTCCAGCACTTTGGGAGACTGGATCAGGAGGATCTCTTAAGCCTAGGAGTTCAATTCCAGGCTGGGCAATATAATGCCCCATCTCAACCAAAAAAAAAAAAAAAAAGAAGAAGGAAAACTTTAATGTAGCTATTAGACATCTTATAAATATGATTAAGAACTTAAAGAAAGACCGGGCGCGGTGGCTCACGCCTGTAATCCCAGCACTTTGGGAGGCTGAGGCGGGTGGATCACGAGGTCAACAGATCGAGACCATCCTGGTCAACACGGTGAAACCCCATCTCTACTAAAAATACAAAAATTAGCTGGGCATGGTGGCGCATGCCTGTAATCCCAGCTACTCAGGAGGCTGAGGCAGGAGAATTGCCTGAACCCGGGAGGCGGAGGTTGCGGTGAGCCGAGATTGCGCCATTGCACTCCAGCCTGGGTAACAAGAGCAAAACTCCATCTCAAAAAAAAAAAAAAAAAAAAAAAAAAGAACTTAAAGAAAAATATGATGTGATGAGGAGAGAAAAGAAGATACATCAAGGCCCAAATGAGAACATCTAGAGATGAAAAATATCTCAAATGTTATACCAGATGAGATTAACAGCAGATTAGATACTGTAGAAGAAAAAAAAGTGAATTTGCAGACATGATAAAAGACAGTATGTAAAACAAAGAACAGAGAAAAATGACCTCCATTTATTCATTAAAGAATGCCTTATAAAGCTGCAGGAAATATCAGGCGGTTTACCAAACCTTTCTTTCAGAAAGAAAGAGTGGAAGAACAGAGTCAGAAAAAATATTTAAATAAAATCAAAAAATTTCCAAATTTAGGCCAGGCAGCCCCTCCAAGTAGTTGGGATTACAGGCTTGTGCTGCTATGCCCTGCAATTTTTGTGTGTGTGCATGTTTAGTAAAGACAGGGTTTTGCCATATTGGTCAGGCTGGTCTCAAACTCCTGACCTCAGGTGATTCACCCACCTCAGCCTCCCAAAGTGCTGGGATTACAGGCATGGTGGCACATGCCTGTGGTCCCAGCTACTTGGGAGGTTGAGGTGGGAGGATCACTTGAGCCTGGGAGGTTGACATGCTGCAGTGATCACTCTACTGCACTCTAGCCTAGGCAACAGAGTGAGACTCTGTCTTAAAAAAAGAAAAAGAAAAAGAAAAAACAATGAGTGACCATTCTATCATCTGTTCTCAGACCAAGAAAAGCTAATAGAATGCACCACCAGCAGATCCACAACATACTAAAGTTAAAGGTAATTATTCAGGCAGAAGAAAATGATGTGATATGGAAATAAGAACTTATACAAAGTAATGAAGAACATCCTACATGGTATATATGAGTAAATAGAAAAGATCTTTTTCTTATCTATAATCTTTTTAACAGTTAATTGTTTAAAAGCAAAAATAAGCCGGGTGTGGTGGCTCACGCCTGTAATCCCAGCACTTTGGGAGGCCAAGGCAGGCAGATCAGAGGTCAGGAGATCAAGACCACCCAGCTAACATGGTGAAACCCCATCTCTACTAAAATATAAAAAATTAGCTGGGTGTGGTGGCACATGCCTGTAGTCCCAGCTACCCCGGGAGGCTGAGACAGGAGAATCACTTGACCTCGGAAGGCAGAGGTTACAGTGAGCCGAGATTGCGCCACTGCACTCCAGCCTGGCGACAGAGTGAGTGAGACTCAGTCTCAAAAAAAATAAAAGGCAAAAGTAGCAACAATGTATTGTGGGGTTTATAATATATGTAAAATTCAAATATATAATAGTAGCACAGAGGAAAAGAGGGAAAATGGAAGTATAGTTTTGTAAGGATCTTACACTAAATGTAAAGTGAAATTAATATTTGAAGATAGACTGATCAAAGTTAAAGATTAATACTGAAAATGATAAAGCAACCACTTAAAAACAAAGACATATAGGTAATAAGTCCAAAATAGAAAGCAAAATCAAATCACAAAAAATATACAATAATTCAAAAGAAGACAGGAAAAGTGAAACCAAAAAGAAATGGGACTAGCCGGGTTCAGTGCCTCATGCCTGTAATCCCAATACTTTGAGAGGTCAAGGTGGGGGTTACTTGAATCCAGGAGTTCAAGACCAGCCTGGGCAACAGAGCAAGACTTCCATGTCTACAAAAAATTTAAAAATTAGCTCGGCTTGGTGGCATGCACCTGTGGTTCCAACTGCTTGGTGGCTAATGGGGGAGGATCATTTAAACTCAGAAGGTTGAGGCTGCAGTGAGCTGTGAGTGTATCACTGCACTCCAGCCTGGGTGACAGAGTGTAACCCCGTCTCAAAAAAAGAAAAGTTAAACAATTAACTTTTTTAAAAAATTATAAATGAGAAAAGAGATATTTTATATTTACTAAGCTTCTGCCTACATGATAAAAAAGAGAAGGTGTAGTTTACCAATGAGAGACGCAGGCACAGTGGCATGTGCCTATAATCTCATCTACTTGAGAGTCTTAGGTGGGAGGATTACTTTAGCCCAGGAGTTTGAGGCCAGCGGAGGAACATAGTGAGACCCTATCTCTTTAAAATAATAATAAGGCTAGGCGCGGTGGTTCACACCTGTAATCCCAGCACTTTGGGAGGCCAAGGCAGGTGGATCACGAGGTCAAGAGATCGAGACCATCCTGGTCAACATGGTGAAACCCCGTCTCTACTGAAAATACAAAAATCAGCTGGGCATGGTGGTACGTGCCTGTAATCCCAGCTACTCAGGAGGCTGAGGCAGGAGAATTACCTGAACCCAGGAGGCGGAGGTTGCGGTGAGCTGAGATCGCGCCATTGCACTCCAGCCTGGGTAACAAGAGTGAAACTCTGTCTAAAAAAAAAAATAATAATAATAATAAAAAGAATGCAAGAACCTCAATATAGATATTTTAGACATTAAAATAAGTAAAATTATGAACATTATTATGCCAATAATTTTTTTTTTTTTTTTTGAGACAGAGTCTATCTTTGTCACCCAGGCTGGAGTGCAGTGGCATGAGCTCAGCTCACTGCAACTTCCACCTCCTGGGTTCAAGTGATTCTCCTGCCTCAGCCTCCCAAGCAGCTGGGATTACAGGCACCCACCACCATGCCTGGCCAATTTTTTTGTATTTTTAGTAGAGGCAGGTTTTCACCATGTTGGCCAGGCTGGTCTCGAACTTCTGACCTCAGCTGATCCACCCACCTCCGCCTCCCAAAGTTCTGAGATTACAGGCATGAGTCACCATGCCCAGCCTTAACATGTCTTCTGAAAAGGTAAAGTTTTAAACTTTTATATTAAACTGGGTGTGGTGGCTCACACCTGTAATCCCAGCACTTTGGGAGGCCAGGGCGAGTGGATCACCTGAGGTTAGGAGTTCGAGACCAGCCTGGCCAACATGGTGAAACCCTGTCTCTATTAAAAATACAAAAAATTGGCCAGGCATGGTGGCAGGCGCCTGTAATCCCAGCTGCTCGGGAGGCTGAGGCAGGAGGATCACTTGAACCCTGGAGGCGGAGGGTACAGTGAGCCAAGATTGTGCCACTGCATTCCAGCCTGGGTGACAGAGCGAGATTCCATCCAAAAAAAAAGACACTGTTAAGAAAATGAAAATAGGCTGGGCACAGTGGCTTACGCCTGTAATCCCAGCATTTTAGGAGGCTGAGGCGCGTGGATCACGAAGTCAGGAGTTTGAGACCAGCCTGACCGACATGGTGAAACCCTGTCTCTACTAAAAATACAAAAATGGGCCAGGCGCGGTGGCTCACGCCTGTAATTCCAGCACTTTGGGAGGCCGAGGCAGGCGGATCACAAGGTCAAGAGATCAAGACCATTCTGGTGAACATGGTGAAACCCCGTCTCTACTAAAAATACAAAAAATCAGCTGGGCATGGTGGCATGTGCCTGTAATCCCAGCTTCTTGGGAGGCTGAGGCAGGAGAATTGCCTGAACCCAGGAGGCGGAGGTTGCGGTGAGCCGAGATCGCGCCATTGCACTCCAGCCTGGGTAACGAGTGAAACTCCGTCTCAAAAAAAAGAAAAAAAAAATTCAAAAATTAGCTGAGCATGGTGGTGTCCACCTGTAATCGCAGCTACTAAGGAGGCTGAGGCAGGAGAAACGCTTGAATCTGGGAGGCAGAGGTTGCAGTGAGCCGAGATGGCACCACTGCACTTCAGCCTGGGCAAAAGAGCAAGACTCCAACTGAAAAAAAATGAAAATGAAAATAGCCCAGGCACGGTGGCTCATACTTGTAATCTGAGCATTTTCGAAGGCCAAGGCAGTGGGATTGCTTGACCCCAGGAGTTCAAGACCAGCCTAGGCAACATAGAGAGACCTCATCTCTACAAAAAAAAAAAAAAAAAAAAAAAAATTTAAGTTAGTGAGATGTGGTGGCTTGCACCTGTGGTCCCAGCTACTCAGGAGGCTGAGGTGGGAGAATCATTTAACCCTGGGAGGTTGAGGCTGCAGTGAGCTGTGATTGTGCCGTTGCACTCCAGTCTGGGTGATAGAGTGAGACCCTGTCTCCAAAAAAAAGAGAAAATGAAAAGCTACTGTGCATAGTGATGCACACCTATAATCCCAGCTACTTAGGAGGATAAGACAGAAGGATCTTTAGAGGCCAGCAGGATTTTGACACCAGCCTGGGCAAATGAGCCCATACTTTTATTATTGTTGTTCTGTTTTGGTTTGGTTTTGTAGAAATGGGGTCTCACTGTGTTGCCCATGCTGGTCTTTAACTCTTATGCTCAAGAAATTCTTCCACCTTGGCCTCCAGAAGTGCTGGGGAACTACAGGTGTGAACCACCATGCCAGCCCAAGCTGGTTTTAAAAAGATTTGAACAGATACCTCATCAGAAAAGATAGATCAATGGTAGATAAGCATGTGGAATAAATGATTCATTGGGGAAATACAAGTTAAAACCATAATGAGAAATCGTTATGTCTACTAGAATGGCTAAAATTTTTTTTTTTTTTTAATTTGAGACTTAGTTTCGCTCTTGTTACCCAGGCTGGAGTGCAATGGCGTGATCTCGGCTCACCGCAACCTCTGCCTCCTGGGTTCAGGCAATTCTCCTGCCTCAGCCTCCTGAGTAGCTGGGATTACAGGCATGCGCCACCATGCCCAGCTAATTTTTTGTATTTTTAGTAGAGACAGGTTTTCACCATGTTGACCAGGATGGTCTCGATCTCTTGACCTCGTGATCCACCCGCCTCGGCCTCCCAAAGTGCTGGGATTACAGGCTTGAGCCACTGCGCCCGGCCAAATGGCTAAAACTTTTAAAACTGACAGTATCAAGTATTATCAAGGATGTGGAGGAAGTAGATCTCTTAAATATTGCTGGTAGGAATGCAGATTGGTACCATCACTTCAGAAAGCAATAAGGTCATTTCTTACAAAGTTATAAAACTAAAATTTACCATATGACGTGGCATTCCACTGCTAGGTATTTACAAGAGAAATGAAAACATTTCCACAAAAAGACCATGAATGTTTATATCTGCTTTATTTGTTTGTTTGTTTTTGAGACAGGATCTCTCTGTTGCACAGGCTGGAGCACAATGGAGCAATCTCTGCTCACTCCAGCCTCTGCCTCCCAGGCTGAAACATTCCTCCTACCTCAGCCTCTCAAGTAGCTGGGACCACAGGCATGCACCACCACACTCAGCTGAGTTTTGTTGTGTGTTTGTTTTTTATTTTTTTTTGTAGAGACAGTGTTTCGCCATGTTGTCCAGGCCGGTCTTAAACTCCTAGGCTCAAGTTCCTGGACCCACCTCAGCCTCCCAAAGTCTTGGGATTACAGGCGTGAGCCACTGCATCCAGCCGTATAGCAGCTTTATTTACGATAGCCAAAAATTGGAAACAGTCCAAATGTTCACCAGCTGATGAGTAGATAAACAAGTCATGGTACATTCATACCATGGAATACTACTCAGCTATAAAAAGGAATGAATTACTAATACAACAATATAGATGAGTCTCAAAAGCATTATGCTAAGTGAAGGAAACCCAACACAAATGACTGCATCCTACATGCGTCTAGTATTATAAAGTTGATCACTGATGGCCAGGGCTTGAGGAAAGAGAATTGACTGCAAAGAGCCTGAGAGAACTTTTGGAGATGGAATAGAAAGGTTCTGTGTTGTGATTGTGGTAGTTGTTCATTCAGTTTCTCTAAACTCACTAAGGTAAACACTTTAAATTGCAGTTACCTCACTAAGGTAAACACTATAAATTATACCTCAGGTTGGGCACAGTGACTCATGCCTATAATCCCAGCACTTTGGGAAGCCAAGGCAGGACGAGGAACTTGAGCCCAGGAGTTCGAGAACAGCCTGGGCAACATGACAAAACTCCCATCTCTACAAAAAAATACAAAAATTACTCAGAGGTGATGGTACACTCCTGAAGTCCCAGCTACTCTGCAGGCTAGGGTGGGAGGATGGCTTAAGCCAGAGAGGCGGAGGTTTCAGTGAGCCAAGATCAAGCCACTAGTCTCCAGCGTGGATGATAGAGCCAGACTTTGTCTCAAAAATAAGTAAATAAATGCAGTAGAGATAAGCTGGAAGGACTCAAAAAAAGAAAAAATAATAAGTAAATAAATAAAATCTCAGTAAAGCCGGGGCTTTTTGTTTTTTTAGGTTAGCTATTTGGCCTTCGGGGTTCTGAAACTCCCACTCAGAAGGATCCATTTTGTGACCCTTATAAAATAAGTAAAATCAATCATTTCTATTTCAGAGACGGAAGAGATGGGTGATGAAGAAGTTTTCTCCTGGTTGAAGTGTGCAAAGGGACAGTCCCACGAACCAGAGAATCTCATGCCCACACAAATTATTCCTGGCACAGGTAAGGAAATTCCTTTTTTAGATTTGGTGGAAGAAATGTTTTTAGTTGAGATAGCCATACAACATAAAAATTTTGAAATGTTTTATCTTTGCCTGATTTTTTCTTTTAAGCATCATATCAGATTTCTCTGAGAATTTGGATCTTTATTATTATTGTTTTTGTAAGAGACATGGTCTGCTCTGTCATCCAGACTGGAGTGCAGTGCTGTGATCATAGCTTTCTGCAGTTTGAATTCCTGGCCTCAAGAGATCTCCCTCCTTGACTTCCCAGTGCTGGGAGTAAAGGCATGAGCAACCGTGCTCAGCCAAATTTTGATCTTTCAATGTATTTTAGTGTGCATGTGGCCACTGCATACTCTACTCCCCATTTCTGATCAGAGGAACTAATTTTGTTTCCAGATATCATTTCACATTCCTGTGGTTGGCTGAAATTTATTCTTTATAAATTATACCTCAGGTTGGGCACAGTGACTCATACCTGTAATTCCAGCACTTTGGGAAGCCAGAATGAAAAAGCCATTGCCTAGGCTTTCAGAAGGACTTCTGGTTTTAGATTTGTAAAACTCCAACTAAAATGTTTACACTCTTGAACACTAAAGAATCTACCCCTAGAGTTTCTCCTGGAGGACTCCATGTTAATGTTTACTAGACAAGGGAAAGGAGTGTAGCTTAGTGCTTAAAAGTAACAGAACTTTAGGGGTAGATATACCTAGACTAAAGTGTTTAAGTGCTTCCATTTACCAGCTTTCTGTACTTGAGCAAATGACCTAACTTCTCTCAGTCTCAGTTTGATCATCAGAAATTGAAGATAAAAGCAGCTACCTGGCTGAGCATGGTGGCTCACACCTGTAATCCCAGCACTTTGGGAGGCCAAGGTGGGCGGATCACAAGGTCAGAATATCGAGACCATCCTGGCTAACAGGGCGAAACCCCATCTCCACTAAAAATACAAAAAAATTAGCAGGGCCTGGTGGCAATAGCGTGTAGTCCCACTTACTCAGGAGGCTGAGACAGGAGAATTGCTTGAACCCAGGAGGTGGAGGTTGCAGTGAGCCAAGATCCGTGCCACTGTACTCCAGCCTGGGTGACAGAGAGAGACTTCATCTCAAAAAAAAGGAAGAGCTACCTTATTGAAATGTGGCAAGGATTGAGAAAGATGATGTAAAGAAGACTCTTAGCACAATATGTGGCATATACGAGTATTCTGGTGTTATTTTTATTGTTACCTTTTTTCCCAGCTCTTTACAATATTGGAGACATGGTACATGCTGCCCGGGGCAAGTGGGGAATTAAAGCAAACTGCCCATGTATCAGTCGACAGAACAAATCTGTGTTGAGACCTGCCGTCACCAATGGGATGTCACAGGTAAACTGGTGTGACTGGGTATAACTAAATCAAGCTTAAAGATTTTTGTGGCCGGGCGTGGTGGCTCAAGCCTGTAATCCCAGCACTTTGGGAGGTCGAGGTGGGTGGATCACAAGGTTGAGAGATCGAGACCAACCTGGTCAACATGGTGAAACCCCGTCTCTACTAAAAATACAAAAAATTAGCTGGGCATGGTGGCGTGTGCCTATAATCCCAGCTACTCAGGAGGCTGAGGCAGGAGAATTGCCTGAACCCAGGAGGCGGAGGTTGCGGTGAGCCGAGATCGCGCCATTGCACTCCAGCCTGGGTAACAAGAGCGAAACTCCATCTCAAAAAAAAAAAAAAAAAAAAGATTTTTGTACCAGGAAATGCCCTCTTTTCAGCTCTGTTATGCCAGGCTACTATAGGATTCCTGGCGAATTAGGGGATGGAGAAACCTTTCTAGAGAGAGCTCAAAGGATTATTTAATTACTCCTGATTGGTACCGTTTCTCTTCATTCATCTTTTGTTTTTTTGTTTTTTTTTTTTTTGAGACGGAGTCTTGTTCTGTTGCCAGGCACCTGGCTGGAGTGCAGTGGTGCAATCTCGGCTCACTGCAACCTTCGCCTCCCGGGTTCAAGCAATTCTCCACGTGCCACTACAACCAGATAATTTTTGTATTTTTTAAGTAGAGACAGGGTTTCACCATGTTGGCCAGGATGGTCTTGATCTCTTGACCTAATGATCCACCCGCCTCAGCCTCCCAAAGTGCTGGGATTACAGGCGTGAGCCACCACGCTCGGCCCTCATTCACCTTTAACCCAGTTCAAGGTTGGCTAATAGCACAAAGAGATTCTTAGCATCTTGTCAAGATGTATACCTCAGGGTTTTTATATGGGTAAAGAATGTAGAAAAGGTTGCTAAGAATACTACTGGTCTTCTTGAGTCTTATCTGAGATGATACATGGTCCCTATCACTGGATTCATCTCAGGTACAGAAGACAGAAATATGAAGATTGGTTCACTGAGTTGGGTTCAGAGGCAATGGTTTTCACATTGCTCTGTCAGTTTTTGTTTTGAGACAGTCTCACTCTGTTGCCCAAGCTAGAGTGTAGTGGTGTGATCTTGTCTCACTGCAACCTCTGCCTCCCAGGTTCAAGCGATTCTCGTGCCTCAGCCTCCTGAGTAGCTGGTATAACAGGCATGTTCCACCACACCCGGCTAAGTTTTATATGTTTAGTAGAGACAGAGTTTCACCGTGTCGCTCAGGCTGGTCTCAAACTCCTGACGTCAAGTGATCCGTCCTCTTCGGATTCCCAAGATGCTGGGATTATAGACGTGAGCCACTGCACTTGGCCTGTTTGTTTTGGTTTGGTTTGGTTTGGTTTGGTTTTGACAGAGTCTTACTCTGTCCCCCAGCTGGAGCTCAGTGGTGCAATCTCGGCTCACTGCAACCTCCACCTCCCGAATTCAAGTGATTCTCCCGCCTTAGCCTCCTGAGAAGCTGAGATTACAAGCATACGCCACCATGCCCAGCTAATTTTTTATAGTTTTAGTAGAGACACGGATTCACCATATCGGCCAGGCTGGTCTTGAACTCCTGACCTACAACCAACTGCTTACATTCCAAGGCCTTTCTGGCAACACTGCTATAACACATTGTTGATGATAAGAGGCATAGGGATTAATGCTGAGGGGGTCTCAAGATACATTTTCAGTAGAGTTGACCATATAGAGTATGTAAATACTCTAGATAGAGCAAATTATTTGGAAAAAATCAATAATAGAGTAATAAACATTTATTTAGCATTTATGTGTGTCAGAACCATGCTAAGCCCTTTGCATATACTATGTTATGTAATCCTAAGAACAGTACTGTGGTCATTTAAATTACCAATTTGCCATTGTATAAATTGTGTCAGACATGCTAAGTCTTTATTCTAGATTGCAAACTACAAGCCTTGTTCACTGATCACAGAACGTAGCCTGGTTTCTGGCATGTTGTATGACTCAATAAATATATTTTGAATTAAATAATGTATGAAATGCCAGTTTACAGGACAGATGATTCTTCCCAGACCTATTTAGTATGTGAAGCCATTACTAGTCGTGTTATCAAGGACAGCACTCTAATCATGTTGACCTTCTGTGTTTTAGCTTCCTAGCATAAACCCTAGTGCCTCTTCTGGAAATGAAACTACCTTCTCAGGCGGAGGAGGACCAGCAGCAGTAACAACTCCAGAGCCGGACCATGTTCCCAAAGCCGACAGCACTGACATCAGATCTGAAGAGCCTCTGAAAACAGACAGTTCGGCATCAAATAGCAATAGTGAACTGAAAGCCATCAGGCCTCCTTGCCCTGACATGGCCCCACCCTCCTCCGCCCTGCACTGGTTGGCAGATTTAGCAACCCAGAAGGCTAAAGAAGAAACAAAAGGTGAGATGCATACAAACCTCTGCTCTGTCTGTGGTGGAACTCAAGAGTTTGTTCCAGAATTACTTGAACTCACACATTACCACCCACATTAATGAAACGTGCCACTTGCTTTCTCTGGCTGATCACATAAAAATGAAGGACTGTCTTTCAACTTTCTAGAAGTGGAGCTTCTCTAAAAAGGCACATGCCTGGGCTCTACCTTGCCTACCCTAATCTCCTTAGTCAGAATTTATACAAGGTTTTGGTTTTTTTTCAGAAGCAGTTTCGCTCTTGTTGCCCAGGCTGGAGTACAATGGCGCAATCTCAGCTCACCACAACCTCTGCCTACTGGGTTCAAGCGATTCTCCTGCCTTAGCCTCCCAAGTAGCTGGGATTACAGGCATGCGCCACCATACCTGGCTGGTTTTTTTGTATTTTTAGTAGAGATGGGGTTTCTGCATGTTGGTCAGGCTGGTCTCGAACTCCTGACCTCAGATGATCTGCCCACCTTAGCCTCCCAAAGTGCTGGGATTACAGGCGTGAGCCACCGTGCCCGGCCCATGATCTGCATTTTTAACAAGCACTCCAAGTGACTTCAGTATAGGTATTCTGGAAATCCACTTGAAACACTGTCTTAGAAAGTAAGGGAGATGAAAGATGGATGAGAACAAAAGGGAGTTTGAAATTCAAATTTGGTAAAGAAGTAATAGGAGAGCTTATCCTTGACTGTGAGACCTCTTAGAATTATAGTTTGTCAGGCTAGACCCAAACAGAGGATACACAGTTTGGGGGGTGCCGGGGAAGGGAGAGAGTCTTTCCTTCTTCCCACGTGACTGATTTTTAGGAGTCAGTTTTGTGCTGGGTATTCCTTTTTGTACCTAATGCTATTCCTGGTTATGTTCTTACAGAAGCAGGGTCCCTGAGGTCGGTGCTCAATAAAGAGTCTCATTCACCCTTTGGGCTGGACTCATTCAACTCCACTGCAAAGGTCTCTCCGTTGACTCCAAAGCTTTTTAACAGTCTGTTGCTGGGTCCCACTGCCTCCAACAATAAAACCGAAGGCTCTAGCCTTCGAGATCTCCTTCACTCCGGGCCTGGAAAACTTCCTCAGACCCCTTTGGACACAGGCATACCTTTTCCCCCGGTCTTCTCTACATCCTCAGCAGTAAGTGTCCTCTCTGCAACTCTAGCCTTTGCTGCCTTTCCATGAAAGAACCATCAGAGATCTGATAATTGGGTTAGAGGGCACATGGGTGATTTGTGTTCTCTACATTGTCAAGCTGACAAGGTCTCTCTTTAAAATTCTGGAATATTTGAGATCTTTTTAAGTAGTGAACCTTTGTACCATGTTAGGAAGTCAGTAAAAGTTGAGGATTTGAAGTTTTCCAGTCATCAGCAGAAAAGTTAATACAATGATTGCTTGATTTTCTTGTTAATAGCAGGCGTTAATTTTTTTTAACCTGGATAGTACATTTGTATTGTATTCTCTTGGATATCTAATAGATATCTGAAACCCTTAATGCATGTAAGCCTGAACTCCTGATCTTCTGATCATAAGCCTGCGTCTCCTTAGTTTTCTCTTACTGGTCAGTGGCATCTCTGTCCTTCTGATTGCTTGCACCAGAAATCTTAGAATCATTTGGGAATCACCTGTCTTACCTTTCTTATCTAATTTGTTAGCACATCCTTTCAAATTTGATCTTCCAACTATATTCAGAATCCACTTATTTTTCATCAGCTCTATTGCTTTCTCTCTGGTCTGAGCCAACATCTTGCCTAAGTTTTTGCAATAAATTCCTTACAGGTCTCCTTGTTTCTGCCCGTCAAAATCAACAATGTATTTTCTCTTTTTTGAGACGGGATCTCGCTATGTTGCCCAGGCTGAAGTGCAGTGGCTATTCACATGCATGATCCCACTACTGATCAGCATGGGAATTTTGACCTGCTCCATTTCTGACCTAGGCTGGTTCACCCCTCCTTAGGCAACCTGGTGGTTTCCCGCTCCCGGGAGGTCACCATATTGATGCTGAACTCAGTGCGGACACCTGATCAGCATAGCGCACTACAGCCCAGAACTCCTGGACTCAGGAGATCCTCCAGCCTCAGCCTCCCGAGTAGCTGGGACTACAGGCATGCACCACCATGCCCAGCCAACAATGTATTTTCAACACAGTAGCTAGAGTGGTCCTTTTAAAATATAAGTCATCCCACTGAAGGCTTTTTATTAAGAAATAAAAATTTTAAAAGAATGAAAAGAAAAAAATAATAAAATATAAGTCAGATCATATCACCTCTGCCTGAAATCCTCCAAGGGCTTCCTCCTTCTCTCATAAGATGAGCAGAGTCCTTATAGTGCTTACAGATGAATAGAATATGCACCTGGACTATGAGGCTGTAGCCTTATCTGTTCTTCTTCCCCTCACCTCTGTGACTTCAACTACCACACTCTGTCCTGTTCACTCCATTCCAGCCACACCCACCTTCTTGCTGTTGTTTGAACCTGGCCAGGCATGCTCCCTCTTCAGAGCCTTTGCACTTGTTATTTCCTCTACCTAGAATTTCTTTCCCATGTAACCCCCTTGCTTGCTTCATCATCAGCTCCCTCACCTGCCTCCTGAAATGTTACTCTCGGTAACCCTTTCTTTGTACATCACCCTTTCTAAAATTCCATCACACTGTCACTTCACATATCTATTTTCCCTGCTTTGTTTTTTTCATAGCACTCATTACCATCTGACCTATTAGATATTTTATTTTCTGTCTCTTGCTTCTCCTAAAGGCATTTTTTCCTGTTTTATTAGTATATCCCTAGGGCCATGGTCTTTGATCCAGTCATGTTTAGTAAGCGTTTATTGAATGAATGCCTTCACAAGGTACAACATCTAAAAGACAGAAAAGAGGTGGGGCATGGTGGCTTATGCCTGTAATCTCAGCAATTTGGGAGGCTGAGGCAGATGGATTACCTGAGGTCAGGAGTTCAAGACCAGCCTGACCAACATGGAGAAACCCCATCTCTATTAAAAATACAAAATTAGCTGGGCCAGGTGGTGAGCGCCTGTGATCCCAGCTACATGGGAGGCTGAGGCAGGAGAATCGCTTGAACCCAGGAGGCTGAGGTTGCAATGAGACAGGATCATGCCATTGCACTCCAGCCTGGGCAATAAGAGTGAGATTCCATCTCAAAAAGAAAAAAGAAAGGCAGCCAGGCACAGTGGCTCACACCTATAATCCCAGCACTTTGGAAGGCTGAGGCAGACAGATCACTTGAGGTCAGGAGCTCGAGACTAGCCTGACTAACATAGCAAAACCTAAAAACCTCTACTAAAAACAAAAATCAGCCAGGCATGATGGCACATGCTTGTAATCCCAGCTACTTGGGAGGCTGAGGTAGGAGAATTGCCTGAACCTGGGAGGCAGAAGTGGCAATGAGCCGAGATTGCACCACGCACTGGGCAACAGAGGGAGAATTGTCTCAAAAAAATAAATGAGGCTGGGTGCAGTGGTTCATGCCTGTAATACCAATACTTTGGGAGGCTGAGGCAGGCGGATCACCTGAGGTCGGGAGTTCAAGACCAGCCTGGTCAACATGGTGAAACCCTATCTCTACTAAAAATAAAACATTAGCCAGGTATTGTGGCACATGCCTGTAATCCCAGTTACTCGGGAGGCTGAGGCAAGAGAATCACTTGAGCCCAGGAGGTTAAAGTTGTAGTGAGCCGAGACTGCACCACTGCACTCCAGCCTCCGCAACAGAGTGAGACTACAACTCAAAAAATTGATTAATTAATTTAATTAAAGACAGAAAAAAGGTTTAGAGTGAAAGGTGTCCTTCATACCCTTGCCTCCCAGCTGCCTCGAGATATTATCATCTGTATGCTTTCCTCGTTTTATACAAATGTTCTACACCTTTTTTTGAGAAGGAGTCTCACTCTGTTGCCCAAGCTAGAGTGCAGTGGCACGATCTCAGCTCACTACAACCTCCACGTCCTGGGTTCAGGCGATTCTCCTGCCTCAGCCTCCCAAATATCTGGGACTACAGGCACATGCTACCACACCTGGCTAATTTTTGTATTTTTAGTAGACACAGGGTTTCACCATGTTGGCCAGGCTGGTCTTGAACTCCTGACCTCAGATAATCCACCCGCCTAAGCCTCCCTAAGTGCTAGAATAACAAGTGTGAGTCACTGCACCTGGCCTGGATAAGTAACTTTTAAAAAGCAAATAAAACAATTACTTTGGGTACTGTTTTATGTATATTTGCTCATCATACCGCCAGTTGTTTTTCTGATTCTTCCATGATGTTACATGATTATACACGCTTTATAGAGACAGGGATTAGTAATACTGTAAGCATAGGATTATCTAGTTTATAAAAGCTCCCCTACCTTTAGTTTTGTGACCTTAGGTATGTCACTTTCATCTCTGGGCCTGAGCTTTCCCATCAGCTGAAACAGGTGAGTGATTCTCAGTGGGATAGTAGTGAGGGAAAAATTGGAGAGTCAGAGACTGCTTTCAGAATATACAATTCCTCTTTGACACTCTGGTATACCCTTCATTGAGGTGCTCCCTGCCTTGATAAAGTCACTTCAGTTACTTAATCGAAGTATCGTATCCTTTGGGCCTGCTGATTAGGAAATATTTAGAACCGTCAGACTAAATGATCTTTCTCACTCAGTTACAGCATTTGATGATCCCTGCAGTCTACATGCATGTGTGCTTTGTACACTGAATGGCTGACGCCAAAGGTATTTCTTAGGACTTAGATCTCTCTCTCAAGGCAGATGGGAATCTTTCTATACTTTCCTTTCTTACCTAATTGTTAAGGTAAAATATGAAGGATAAAGAAATTTAAGATGTTGACTTCTTATCCCCTTCCAATTGTAAAAGACATTTTAATAACTTTTGTAGAATTTAATCAGATAGGTCAGAACTACTTGTGAATACAACCTTGAGACCGTTTTTGGAATGCCATTCTCATGGTGCTTCAGTCAAGCTTACCTGATGGATTTGTGTCTGGCAGGGAGTGAAGAGCAAGGCCAGCCTACCCAACTTTCTTGACCACATCATTGCCTCAGTGGTAGAAAATAAGAAAACCTCAGATGCTTCAAAGCGGGCCTGCAACTTGACTGATACCCAGAAGGAAGTGAAGGAAATGGTGATGGGGTTAAATGTTCTAGATCCCCATACTTCTCACTCCTGGCTCTGTGATGGGAGGCTTCTATGTCTCCATGATCCCAGCAACAAAAACAATTGGAAGATCTTCCGGGAATGTTGGAAGCAAGGTCAGGTAAGCAAGAACAAGTCATTCCGAGGACCAGCTGTCTGCCTGCCTACCATAGCTACCTGGACAATTCCAGGTCTCTCCTTTTGCCAGGGAGATTTAGACATAGTGAGGTTATTATAATAGCCTTGCTACTTCAAGTTGTCTTGAGTTTTTAAAAGCAAGGAGATGGCTGGGCATGGTGGCTTACACCTATAATCTTAGCACCTTGGAAGGCCAAGGCAGGCGGATCATCTGAGGTCAAGAGTTCAAGACCAGCCTGGCCAACATGATGAAACCCCATCTCTACTAAAAATACAAAAAAAAACTAGCTGAGCATGGTGGTGGATGTCTAATCCCAGCTGCTGAGGAGGCTGAGGCAGAAGAATCACTTGACCCAGGAGGCAGAGCGGGCAGTGAGCTGAGATCATGCCACTGAATTCTAGCCTGGGCGACAGAGCGAGATTCTGTGTCAAAATAAATAAATAAATAAAAGGAAGGAGATTCCTAAAAGCACACCATGCATCCTCTTGTTTCTAAGCTATGTAGTGCTGTGTTCTTAAAAAGGCATTTGAAATTTGTTACATGTTGATCTGGTATTGATAACACCTTTAGAGAAAAATCCGTAAGTGTGATTTTAACTTGGGTGGAGGAGGGTTTAGAGGTAGGTAGTACTTTTTCTAAGTAAATGTTTTAAGGCCACACAAGTTTTTTGATAGTGTGATTAACAATCCCTAGTTTAAAAACTTCAGCAGGTGTTGAGGAATGGGGAGCTCATGGATGGAATTGTCACTTTCAGTATGAGGAAGTGTTCTCAAATCTCAAAGTTGCACTTGTCAGCTATTTGTCCTCTCACCTTAAAACAGTGGCAGGTATTAGGGCAACAGAAGTGATTTCCTGAGGGTGAGAATAAAGTGTAACAATGGAGTAGAAGCATTTCCTTTCACTTTAGTTGACGTGGAAATTCATGCATTATAAAACTGGGAAAGAATAGTAGAGCTTTCCTGGAGAAGAGGAGGTCCTCTTCAGGAAACCCTTCTTTCTCTCTCAGCCCTAGAGCTGGAAGGTTTTCCTAGATTGCTCTGATTGGGATATTTTTGTTTTCATAGCCAGTGCTGGTTTCGGGGGTACATAAAAAGCTCAAGTCTGAGCTCTGGAAGCCAGAAGCTTTTAGCCAGGAATTTGGAGACCAGGATGTGGACTTGGTGAACTGCAGGAACTGTGCTATAATTTCCGATGTGAAAGTTCGGGATTTCTGGGATGGTTTCGAGATCATATGCAGTAAGTAGCTTTTATACCTAGTTCAGTAATAGCAAACTGGGAAATAAACATCTATATGCCCGCTCTGCCTTTGAATAATATATTCTGGAGCATAATGGGGACTTAAATAAATAAATACATACATACATACATACAGCCAGCCAGGCGCAGTGGCTCGCTCCTATAGTTGCAGCCCTTTCAGAGGCTTATGCATGGATCTCTGAGGTCAGGTGTTCCAGACCAGCCCACCCAACTTGGTGAAACCCTGTCTCTAGTAAAAATTCAAAAATTAGCTCAGCGTGGTGTTGTGTGCCTATAATCCCAGCTACTCAGGAGGCTGAGGCAGGAAAATCACTTGAATCCAGGAGGTAGAGGTTGCAGTGAGCCGAGATGGCACCACAAATAAAACCAAATTAAGGCCAGGTGTGGTGTCTCTACTAAAAAAAAAAAAAAAATTAGCCAAGTGTAGTGACAGGCACCTGTAATTCCAGCAACTTAGGAGGCTGAATCAGGAGAATCGCTTGAACCTGGGAGGCAGAGATTGCAGTGAGCCAAGATCACGCCATTGCACTTCAGCCTGGGCAGCAAGAGTGAAACTCCATCTCAAAAACAACAAAAAAAGAACAAATTATACCCACTTGGTTGGGTACATTCTTCCCTGGTGCCAACCATGTAGTTTACATGGCAATCACATGACTCCCAGAGCATGCCTAGGCTTAAGCATGTGATTCCATGGGCTGTGCAGAGCACTTTCACTCTGAGGAAGGGGGACAGGGCCCCTATAAGATGGAAAAATATGACACATACTAAAGTAGTGAGTGAGGAAAACAAAGCCCACCTAGTCCATTACAGGAGTTTACAACTCTGAAATAAGAGGTTAGTCTCCTAAGCCAGGTGCAGTGGCTTACCCCTATAATCCCAGCACTTTGGAAGATCAAGGCGGGCGGATCACCAGAGGTCAGGAGTTCAAGACTAGCCTGGTCAACATGGTGAAACCCTGTCTCTACTAAAAATATAAAAATTAACCTCTCATGGTGGCGGTTGCCTGTAATCCCAGCTACTCAGGAGGCTAAGGCAGGGAGAATTGCTTGAACCTGGGAAGTGGAAGTTGCAGTGAGTTGCGATCACACCACTGCACTCCAGCCCAGGTGAACAGAGTAAGACTCCATCTCAAAAAAAAAAGATAAGAAGTTAGTCTCCTAAAACTTTGTCATTGTTGAAAATCGGACAGCAGCCAAACCAGCAGATGTTTATGGGAGTATACTCTGTCTTTCAGAACGACTACGGTCAGAAGATGGGCAGCCAATGGTGCTCAAACTCAAGGACTGGCCTCCTGGGGAAGATTTTCGAGACATGATGCCAACGAGGTTAGTGACCTACAGTGGTGTCATCTTCAGAAGCCATCACAAAGTAATCACAGAAAAGTGAACTTTGTCTCTTGGCTTTCTTCCCTGATAAGCTAAGTCATCTTTCCTGCACTTTTATAGGTTTGAAGATCTGATGGAGAACCTTCCTCTGCCAGAATATACCAAACGAGATGGCAGGCTCAATCTGGCCTCTAGGCTACCTAGCTACTTTGTAAGGCCTGATCTGGGCCCCAAGATGTACAATGCCTATGGTATGAGGGAAACTAAAATTGCTCTTTCGGGGAACTGTTGTTCTTATTTCAACTATAGAGGGAGATCTGTGGTCACTGTCAGGTGTAGAGATGATTATGGGCAGGTGCTGGAAAAGTGAATACTATCCAAGATGGTTTTTAATATGTTTGATTTTTGTCATACTGGGTTTCATAACATCCATGTGGGCTCAGACCATAAGCATATATGTCTCCAGTTGTGAGGAAGTTTCCTGTCAAAAATTCTACCTAAGGAGCCATATTCTTGAGTCTAAAGAGACTTGACAAAATAATAATGAAGAGGTCTGGGTGCCATGCTACCCAGCCAGTGCTTTGTAAAGGCCAGTGATGACATAAATCACAGTGAAAGCTCAGCTATATCTGAATATGCCTAATTCCCATATCTGGTTTTCTTTCTTTTTTTTTTTTTTGAGACAGAGTTTCGCCCTTATTGCCCAGGCTGGAGTGTAATGGTGCAATCTTGGCTCACCACAACCTCTGCCTCCCAGGTTTAAGTGATTCTCCTGCCATAACCTCTCAAGTAGGTGGGATTTACAGGCATGTGCAACCATGCCCAGCTAATTTTTGTATTTTTTTTTAGTAGAGACGGGGTTTCTCCATATTGATTAGGCTGGTCTTGAACTCCTGACCTCAAGTGATCCGCCTGCCTCTTCTTGCCAAAGGACTGAGATTACAGGCATCAGTCACCACACCCAGCCTGTTTTGTCTTTCATGGAGAGATCGTTTTTTAGAGTTAGATTTTGTTCAGTGGCCAAACAGTGGGCCGGGCGCGGTGGCTTACACCTATATTCCCAGTTTTTTGGGAGGCTGAGGCGGGCAGATCATGAGGTCTCAGGAGTTTGAGAGCAGCCTGGCCAATGTGGCAAAACCCTGTCTCTAGTAAAAATACAAAAATTAGCCAGTGTGGTAGCACGTGCCTGTAATCCTAGCTACTGGGGAGGCTGAGGCGGGAAAATTGCTTGAACCCAGGAGGTGGAAGTTGCAGTGAGCCAAGATCACACCACTGCACTCCACCCTGGGTGACAGAGCAAGACTCCATCTCAATAGAAAGAACACCCTTGAGCATGTTTTCAGATGTTGTGTTGATGTAGATTCTTCCGAACATTGGCACTTCACCTTGCCTATTTTCCTTTCTCCTTTAGGGTTGATAACAGCAGAAGATAGAAGAGTTGGTACAACAAATCTACACTTAGATGTGTCTGATGCGGTTAATGTGATGGTGTATGTTGGGATTCCCATCGGGGAGGGTGCTCATGATGAAGGTATGATTTCTAGAATGCACTGCTTCAGAATGGTGAGGCTTTGTCTTGGGAATACAGTTGGGTGTTTTCATCCTTAGTCAGGGCCAGTGGCTTTTCTTTTTTCTTGTTTTATTCCCCTAGTAGCTTTTTCTTGCTTCTTCCAGTCCTGATGGGAAGTAGGTGCCCAGTGGATGTTGCTAGATAAAGGAGAAGATTCTAGTAGAAAAGAGTACTACTTCGTGTATCTTTGACTAGAGTCTTTCTCTTTCTAGAAATGCTGCCCTTTTCCACTTTGTAGCCTCACAAAGAGGAGAAAGGGTAAACAGAGTTCTGACATGACCTATCAGTCAGGTCAGCTGTGGAATGACAGATGATAAAGCCAGGACCTTCATAGAAATGAAGCATAAAAGTGATATTTTTGCTTCATTTGCATAAATGCAAATGAAGTACACTGTATTTGCACTTTCTGCCATCTCAGTGTTAAAATTAGTATATGTTCATTATGGAAATTTCAGAAAAAGGAGATACTTTTTTTTTTTTTTTTTTTTGAGACGGAGTTTCTCTCTTGTTACCCAGGCTGGAGTGCAATGGCGCGATCTCGGCTCACCGCAACCTCCGCCTCCTGGGTTCAGGCAATTCTCCTGCCTCAGCCTCCCGAGTAGCTGAGATTACAGGCACGCGCCACCATGCCCAGCTATTTTTTTTTTGTATTTTTAGTAGAGACGGGGTTTCACCATGTTGACCAGGATGGTCTCGATCTCTTGACCTCGTGATCCACCCGCCTCGGCCTCCCAAAGTACTGGGATTACAGGCTTGAGCCACCGCGCCCGGCCAAAGGAGATACTTTTTTAAAAAAGAAAATAAGTAACTTAAAATCTCAAGGTTCGGGGTAATTTTTTTTTTTTCTTTTTTTTGGTGATAGAGTCTCACTATGTTGCCCAGACTGGCTTCAAACTCCTGGGCTCAAGTATTCCTTCCACCTCAGCCTCCCAAGTAACAGGGCCTACAGGCAAGGCCACTATGCCTGGGTTTACATTTGCATTTTTTTTTTTTTTTTTTTTTTTTTTTTTGAGACAGAATCTTACTCTGTCACCCAGGCTGGAGTGCAGTGGTATGATCTTGGCTTACTGCAACTCCTGGGTTCAAGCTATTCTCCTTCCTCAGCCTCCTGAGTAGCTGGGATTATAGGCATGTCCCACCACACTTGGCTAATTTTTGTATTTTTAGTAGAGATGGGGTTTCACTATGTTAGCCAGGCTGGTCTTAAACTCCTAACCTCAGGTGATCTTCCTGCCTCAACCTCTCAAAGTGCTGGGATTATAGGCATGAGCCACCATGCCTGGCCTACATTTGCTTTTGATTCCGCACACCTGCAACATTCATTACTTGTTTTTTAGGTGATTATAACAGACAAGCATTAGAAGCCAACCCTCTTAACTTGCCAGTGATGCTTTATGCTTTGTGAACTTAAATCCAGAATGCTAGCGTTTGAAGGGGTCTTGAGAAAAGATACAGACTCCATATACTTGTAGCAGTAAATGGCCTGCAAGTTAAACATAAGATATGGCTACACAGTTTGAGCAAGCAATGTGTTTTAAGGGGAAATTATACCTCCAAAAATGCTGAAGCTCTAATAAGGAAGGTTTATTGTTGTTCTTTGTGTGCATAGGGAGCTTAGACCAGTATGAATTTTGATTCTTTGATTCTGTTTTATATTATTCCAGAGATGGAGAAGAGGAGAAACTGAATTTGTTTGAATTGGACATTTTGTTTAGCTCAGAGGTACTGAAATGGCTAACTACATTGAAAGTGTCATTTTGCTGTTTTCAGAGGTACTCAAGACAATTGATGAGGGAGATGCTGATGAGGTGACAAAGCAGAGGATTCATGATGGAAAAGAGAAGCCAGGTGCTTTATGGCACATCTATGCAGCCAAGGATGCAGAGAAGATCCGGGAGCTGCTCCGAAAGGTATGCCCCTGGGTGGGCTGTGCTCCCAGCTTACATATCAAGACACCCTGTCTAGGGTTTCTCATGTGGAGTTCCTTGGCATTAAAGACCTGTTGGCTAGTCGGAAACGGAACAGGGCAAAACTCACGTGCTGATCAGTAGTAGGATTGCACCTCTGAATAGCCACCGCACTCCAGCCTGGGCAACATAGTGAGACTCTGTCTTTGAAAAAAGAAAGAAAAGAAAAAAGACAGACCTGTTTGCCATGGTACCTCTGGTGGAAAAGCCCAAAGGCTTGCATCCACACCTAGAGGATGTTGACTGGAATAAAGCAGAAGTTTTGCCACTCTCACCCCATCCTAGCACACTCTCACCCCATCCTAGGACATTGCTACAGCAAGTTGCATTTATGCTGTTAATAATTTTTAATTTTCCCGTCTTTGGATTTTGATGATGGCTTCAGGTTGGAGAAGAACAAGGCCAAGAGAACCCCCCTGATCATGACCCAATTCATGACCAAAGTTGGTACCTGGACCAGACCCTCCGTAAGCGACTCTATGAAGAGTATGGTGTGCAAGGCTGGGCTATCGTGCAGTTCTTAGGTGATGCTGTTTTCATACCTGCTGGAGCCCCACACCAGGTGAGTTCCTGCTTGGGGCTTAGGGTGGACAGTTCCATGGATGTTTTCTTATTTCTGCTTTTCTTGCTAATCTACCAAGAGATTTAAGATTTAAGTAGCTGGATTAGACTGATTTCGCTTATGCTACAACTTATTTTATGCCTTTTTTTTTTTTTTTTGAGGCATACTTTTGCTCTTGTTGCCAAGGCTGGAGTGCAATGGTGCCATCTCAGCTCACTGCACCCTTCACCTCCCAGGTTCAAGCAATTCTCTTGCTTCAGCTTCCCAAGTACCTGAGATTACCGGCATATGCCACCATGCCCAGCTAATTATGTATTTTTAGTAGAGATGGCGTTTTTCCTTGTTGGTCAGGCTGGTCTCAAACTCCTGACCTCAGATGATCCGCCCGTCTCAGCCTCCCAAAGTGCTAGGATTACAGGCGTGAGCCAGCGCACCCAACTTATGCTTTTATTTTCTTCCTTGTAATGTTAAGGTTCATTTAAAAAAAATTAAACAGGGCCAGACTCGGTGGCTCATACCTGTAATCCCAGCACTTTGGGAGGCTGAGGTGGGTGGATCAGCCGAGGTTGGGAGTTCGAGATCAGCGTGACCAACATGGAGAAAATCCCTGTCTCTACTAAAAATACAAAATTGCTGGCATTCTGGCACATAGCTATAATCCCAGCTGCTTGGGAGGCTGAGTCAGGGGAATCGCTTGAAGCTGGGAGGCGGAGCTTGAGGTGAGCTGAGATTGTACCATTGCACTCTAGCCTGAGCCACAAGAGCAAAATTCTGTCTCAAAAAAAGTAAAATAAAATAATTTATTTTTTATTTTTTATTTTTTTTTTGACGGAGTTTTCGCTCTTGTTACCCAGGCTGGAGTGCAATGGCGCGATCTCGGCTCACCGCAACCTCCGCCGCCTGGGTTCAGGCAGTTCTCCTGCCTCAGCCTCCCGAGTAGCTGGGATTACAGGCACGTGCCTGTAATCCCAGCTACTCGGGAGGCTGAGGCAGGAGAACTGCCTGAACCCAGGAGGCGGAAATAATAATAATAATAATAATTTTAACAATGCAAGCTATTAAAGAAAAAGTGACAAATCCTAGCTCAGCTACCTGTATCATACTCTTATCAATCCCCTTATCCCACTTTCCCAATCTAGTTTCTTTCCTCAGAGGTAGCCTACTGTTAACAGTTTGGTGTATATTTTTCCAGAACATTTTCGGTGCAAATACTAATACTTTTATGTATTTCTTTTTCCTTTTTTTTTCTTTTTTTTCCTTTGGTCAGAGACAGGGTTTCGCCATGTTAGCCAGGGGTTTTGGGGTTTTGCCATGTTAGCCAGGCTGGTCTTGAACTCCTGAGCTCAAGCAATCCACGTGCCTCTGCCTCCCAAAGTTCTGGGATTACAGGCATGAGCCACTGCACCTGGTCAATATTTTTATTTATAAATTTGCACTTACAGCTTTTCTGTGTTATTGTAAAAATGGAAATTACATATTTCTAAATTTTTTAACTATATCATGGATGTTTTCCCTATTTATTGAATCTCTAATGTCTGATATTTCCCCTCTGTACTTTGCCCCTCTCAGGTTCACAATCTATACAGTTGCATAAAAGTAGCAGAAGACTTTGTATCTCCAGAACATGTAAAGCACTGTTTCCGCCTGACTCAGGAATTCAGGCATCTCTCTAACACTCATACAAACCATGAGGATAAACTGCAGGTAAATAACTCCTTCTACCCCACTCTGTCTTCTCATTGCATACTTACAGACATTATACCAGAAAGCACATTTTCCTTTCTGAGGGTATTCTTTGAAGGTCTAATTGTGGAGGAGAAATGATGCAGGAAAGTTGAGGGATATGAATTCCTTTCAGGAATTTTTTTTTTTTTTTTTTTTTTTTGAGACGGAGTTTCGCTCTTGTTACCCAGGCTGGAGTGCAATGGCGCGATCTCGGCTCACCGCAACCTCCGCCTCCTGGGTTCAGGCAATTCTCCTACCTCAGCCTCCTGAGTAGCTGGGATTACAGGCACGTGCCACCATGCCCAGCTACTTTTTTTGTATTTTTAGTAGAGACGAGGTTTCACCATGTTGACCAGGATGGTCTCGATCTCTTGACCTCGTGATCCACCCGCCTCGGCCTCCCAGAGTGCTGGAATTACAGGCTTGAGCCACCGTGCCCAGCCTAGGAATTATTTAATAAGTCCTCCTCAGTTTTATTTAGAGAATACTCATCTTTTAACCTCATTTCTTTTTAATTTTATTTATTTATTATGGAGACTTGCTTTGTCACCCAGGCTGGAGTGCAGTGGCACAGTCTCGGCTCACTGCAATGTCCGCCTCCCGGGTTCAAGCGATTCTTCTGCCTCCGTCTCCCAATCAACTGGAACTACAGGCACCCACCACTGTTCCTGGCTAATTTTTGTATTTTTAGTAGAGATGGGGTTTCACCATGTTGGCCAGGCTTGTCTCAAACTCTTGACTTCGTGGTCTGCCTGCCTGGCCTCCCAAAATGCTGAGATTACAGGCATGAGCCACCACGCCCCACTTAATTTTATTTGTTTTTTTTTTTTTTTTTTTTTTCCTTCTTTTTTACAAAAATTAGCTAGGCATGGTGGTGCATGCTTATAGTCCCAGCTACCCAGGAAGCTGAGGCAGTAGAATTTCTTTTTTTTTTTTTTTGAGACAGAGTTTCACTCTTGTTACCCAGGCTGGAGTGCAATGGTGCGATCTCGGCTCACCGCAACCTCCACCTCCTGGGTTTAGGCAATTCTCCTGCCTCAGCCTCCTGAGTAGCTGGGATTACAGGCACGTGCCACCATGCCCAGCTAATTTTTTGTATTTTTAGTAGAGACGGGGTTTCACCATGTTGACCAGGGTAGTCTCGATCTCTTGACCTCGTGATCCACCCGCCTCGGCCTCCCAAAGTGCTGGGATTACAGGCTTGAGCCACCACGCCCGGCCTGAGAATTTCTTGAAGTGGGAGGTGGAGGTTGCAGTAAGCTGAGATCATGCCAGTGCACTGCAGCCTGGGTGACAGAGCAAGACTCCAACTCAAAAAAAAGATTTATCTTCTTTTTAATAGAGCCAGGTCTCTGTTGCCCAGGCTAGCCTCAAGAGATAAAGTGCTGGGAAGGCCGGGCGCGGTGGCTCAAGCCTGTAATCCCAGCACTTTGGGAGGCCGAGGCGGGTGGATCACGAGGTCCAGAGATCGAGACCATCCTGGTCAACATGGTGAAACCCCCATCTCTACTAAAAATAGAAAAAATTAGCTGGGCATGGTGGCGCGTGCCTGTAATCCCCGCTACTCAGGAGGCTTAGGCAGGAGAATTGCCTGAACCCAGGAGGCGGAGGTTGCAGTGAGCCAAGATCGTGCCATTGCACTCCAGCCTGGGTAACAAGAGCGAAACTCCGTCTCAAAAAAAAAAAAAAGAGAAAGAGATAAAGTGCTGGGAATACGGGTGTGGGGTCACTGCTTAACCTAATCATTTCTGTTGTGACAGTCCTCTATTTCTCTCGCCTTCGGTGTTACAGTGTTACTAGTGTTAGTAACTAACTGGACTGACCTCCCCAAACAGGTGGAAAAAGCACTATGGCATAATGTTCTAAGCCTGTTTCTGAGAAGAAATACTGTGCTGAAGCTGCTTCTCGTAGCAGATTTCTATGCAGGCTCAATTTCTTAGAGTTCTGCTAGGGACTACAGTTCATGTCCTTAAGAACTGTATCCCCTTGTAGAGCAGAGCTGAACAATCAGATTAGGTTTCCTCTGCCCTTGAAATGGATTGGAATTTGAAGGGCAGAATTTCATCATTAATACACTTAGGGACTTTAGTTGCATAAAAATGACAAAGAATAAGGAAGCAAAATTCTCTAGGCTTTCACTGTGGCCACTTTTCCTCTGGCATGCCTGGTTCTTGGTAGATCAGATTGAAGAGGTGTTTCTTAATTGCTCTTAGATTTAATCTCCTTCAACTCTGAGTCTTTTTTTTTTTTTTTTTTTTTTGAGACGGAGTTTCACTCTTGTTACTCAGGCTGGAGTGCAATGGCGCAATCTCGGCTCACTGCAACTTCCGCCTCCTGGGTTCAGGCAATTCTCCTGCCTAAGCCTCCTGAGTAGCTGGGATTACAGGCACGTGCCACCATACCCAGCTAATTTTTTGTATTTTTAGTAGAGACAAGGTTTCACCATGTTGACCAGGATGGTCTCGATCTCTTGACCTCGTGATCCACCCGCCTCGGCCTCCCAAAGTGCTAGGATTACAGGCGTGAGCCACCGTGCCCGGCCTTCAACTCTGAGTCTTAACTGCTTTTTTTTTTTTCTTTTTGAGACAGGATCTCACTATGTTGCCCAGGCTAGAGGACAGTGGCATGATCTTGGCTGACTGCATCCTCTGTCTTCTGGGATCAAGTGATTCTTGTGCCTCAGCCTCACAAGTAGCTGGACTGCAGGCATGCGCCACCATACCCAGATAATTTTTGTATGTTTTGGTAGAGATGGGGTTTTACCATGTTGGCCAGGCTGGTCTCAAACTCCTGACCTCAGGTAATCTGCCTGCCTCCACCTCCCAAAGTGCTGGGATTATGGGAGTGAGCCACTTCACCCAGCCTACCATAAAGTTTTTTTACAAAGTATAGTCACCATTGGTGTTTATTTTTATTTTTATTTATTTATATTTTGAGATGAAGTCCTGCTCTATTGCCCAGGCTGGAGTGCAGTGGCATGATCTTGGCTCACTGCAACCTCCGCCTCCCAGGTTCAAGCTGTTCTCCTGCCTCAGCCTCCCAGGTATCTGGGATTACAGGCATGTGTCACCACACTGAGCTAATTCTTATATTTTTAGTAGTTGACAGGGTTTCACCATGTTGGCCAGGCTGGTTATGAACTGGTGACCGCAGGTGATCCACCTGCTTTAGCTTCCCAAAATGCTGAGATTATAGGCATCATGAGCCACCGCACCCATCCAACATTGCTGTTTAAATAGAACACAAATGTAAAGATAACATGTCACATTATCCTTAACACCTTTCCTGAGCTAGGGATATTGGGTGTGTGTTTGCAGTCCCAGCCACTCAGGAGGCTGAGGTGGAAGGATCACTTGAGCCCAGGAGTTTCGAAGCTCTCGTCACCTATGATCACCCCCCTACACTCCAGCCTGGGCAACAGACTCTTATCTCTTTATTTAAAAACAAAAAACAAATAAAAACAAAGACCTTTCCTGACTATGCTGTTTAGAATAACAGCAACTCCTGCTTCAACACTCTCCGTTCCACTTTCATTGCTTTATTTTTTCTGTAATATTTTCACCATCAGATAGATAGATAGATAGATACATACCTACAGACATACATACATAGATACATAGATAGATTTTATCTGTTACTTAACTCTACTAGAATGTAAGCTATTTAAGCTCTGTGAAGGCAGGAATTTACTATTTTATTTACTGCTTTTCCTTAGCACCATGTCTGACACATAGTAGGTACTCAAGTTTTTGTTGAAGCAATGCAAAAAAATTAATGGAGAATAGCATAAGAGGGAATTGGATGCCCATTACCCAACTTAAGAAATTACAGCGCTGGGCGCGGTGGCTCAAGCCTGTAATCCCAGCACTCTGGGAGGCCGAGGCAGGTGGATCACGAGGTCAAGAGATCGAGACCATCCCAGTCAACATAGTGAGACCCCATCTCTACTAAAAATACAAAAAATCAGCTGGGCATGGTGGCACGTGCCTGTAATCCCAGCTACTCAGGAGGCTGAGGCAGGAGAATTGCCTGAACTCAGGAGGTGGAGGTTGTGGTGAGCCGAGATCGCGCCATTGCACTCCAGCCTGGGTAACAAGAGCGAAACTCTGTCTCCAAAAAAAAAAGAAATTACAGCACACATACATACATATACAGCAACTACTTGGTTGAAGCCCTCGTGTACCCTTCCGCTTTGCATTTCCTGACTTTTCCTCCCCAGAAATAACCCCAATTTTCTTGTCAGCCCTCTAAAAGAAAACCATCTTTATCCTCTTCACTTAAATGTGCCTCTTCACTTTTAAAAATAACTTTTATTGTGTATTCCAATTTCACATGTAATGTATTTTCCAAATCAGAAAACATACAAGCACAAAGGGAAAAAATATGCCATAATCCTACCTTCCATTCTTGTTTTCTGCAGAATCTTAGGGAAGCCTCTTAACCATATAAGGAAGCAAAGTTCTCCAGGCATTCACCGTGGCCTGAGTTTCCTCAGTTTTTCATCTGTAAACTGGGGGTGATCATAATAGAACCTACTTCATAGGATTCTGGCAAGGATTAAGCGAAGGTCCACATAAAGAGTTCAGCAACAGGCCGGGCGTGGTGGCTCACGCCTGTAATCCAAGCACTTTGGAGGCCAACGTGGGCGGATCACCTGAGGTCGGGAGTTAATGACCAGCCTGACCAACATGGTGAAACCCTGTCTTTAAATTTAAAAATAAAAAATAAAGTTCAGCAACAGAGCCTGCCCAGGATATAGCAAGCACATAAATGATGGTGAACAGATAGCCGTTCACAGGATTTTATTATTATTTTTTGAGTACAGACTTTATGCCCTGTGTAATTTGTAAATGACTGTGTAGGAACGCACAGTCCTTGTTGGGATTTTTCCCCACTAACCAGTAGGCTTACAGTCAAGGTAGAACATGCATTTGCGTGGGGCTGCTGTGAACTGACTTTGGTGTTCACCCTCTCTAGGTGAAGAACATCATTTACCATGCAGTGAAAGATGCGGTTGGCACCCTCAAGGCTCATGAATCCAAACTGGCAAGATCCTAGGCATGGAGCAACTCCAGACTCCCCTGTGAAGCAGGTCTTTCACTCACAACACTTACAGGGAACGGCAGGGCTTTTTGCTGGAGCAGAAGCCCTTCACCCGGAGCCAGTGTGGTCAGTATTCCAAACTCTCCAGCCACTCTCTTCTATGCTGCCTCAACACCGAAGGTTGACACAGGAAAGTCGTACTGTTCACACATACAGTTTCAGACTCCAAGCCAAGAGTGCCACATCCCCATCCTGTGGGCTTTTGGGAATCCAAATTGCCTGAACACGGCGGGGCTTTCCTGCACATTCTCCTGATTTGAGATTCATGGGCACACCTTTCTTTTCTTTTCTTCTTGTGCCTAGTTAAATGGGAATGTGTTTGGAGGTCAGGGAAATCACGTAACTGGTACAAGTAGGGGGTAATTGCTTAAACATGCCTGGTGGAAGCCTGATAGCGTCTCTGCACATGACCTCTGACAAGGCCCATCCCAGGAGACGGGGTGAAGCCAATCCCCACACTCTCCTGTGAACACTGGAGCCTTGCAGGGCCCAGGGAGAACCCACTGCTTTTCCCAGGAGGCTCCAGGATTAGGAAATGTGTGTATTTAGTGAAAAATAGGTTTGTAGTGAAATAGTTACTATTTCATGAAAGTAGATATTTTTAGAATTTTTGAAATACCACAATTGTTTTCCTGGATTATGAGGAAAGGCACATTACATTTAGTCTTCCTTTCGATATAAAACCTTTGAAGAAATATGATTTTTAGAAATCAGCTACCCATTATAGCACAAAATCAGCCAAAGCAGAATTTCTTAAAATTGGCTTTTTTTGGGATTCTTTTAGTTTATCCCCATCCCATCTTAGTCTTACCTTGAGGGAACAGTCATATGAGAAGGAACTTTGTCACCTCTGAGCTGTGGTGTGTTCCCTGGGGATTCCTCTTACGTTTCCAAATGGGAAGGAACAGTTGATTTCCAACATGAGGTTTTTTTTTTTTTTTGGTCCAGAAATATTTTCAGCAAAACTTTCCAACTGAGTGGAGTCTGATTAAGGATTTATTTGAAAATGATGGAATTCATTGACCCATAGGTACATTGGAAAATGTATCTCTCTCCAGCTGTACTGTAGTGCCCTGCAGGCTGTTTATATGTTCACAGTTACTTTTTTTTTTTTTTTAAATAAAAGTCATTTACTGTAGAATACTTTTAATTTCACTTTCTGTATTTTAATTTTGTTGAAGGGCTGATTGGGATTTCCATGTTCTTATTAAAAATCTAACAAATCTGTTTGGAGTGGACTAAATTCTTTGTGTACCAACCCTTCTAAAATCAACATCAGATTGGGAGTTGGGTTAGAGGTGGGGGATTCATTTCCAGGTTTTCATGACTGTGCATATATGTGTGTGTGTGTGTATATATATATATATATATATACACACACACACACACACGTATGTATTTTTGTGGGTTTTTTTTTTTTTTTTGAGACTTGAGTCTCACTCTGTTGCCAGGCTGGAGTGCAGTGGCGTGATCTCGGCTCACTTGCAACCTTCACCTCCCGGGTTCAAGCAGTCCTCCTGCCTCAGCCTCCCGAGTAGCTGGGACTGCAGGTACATGCCACCACACCCCGCTAATTTTTGTATTTTTAGTAGAGACTGGGTTTCACGATGTTATACAGGATGGTCTCTATCTCTTGACCTTGTGATCTGCCCGCTTCAGCCTCTCGAAAGTGCTGGGGTTACAGGCGTGAACCACCGTGCCCAGCCACAAATATTTTTCTTTGCTTCTTGAGGTTGTGCCATGCTGGGAGAAAGGAAAGTGCCAGGGTAAGGTCACTATGGTTTGGGACTTAGGGGAAGGGGGAAGGGGCCACGTGAGTTAGAGGGTAGAGAGACATGTTTCCCCATACTTTATGCTCTCTGAATGGAGTGGGAAAGGTGGAAAAATCAGAGGAGAAAGGCCATGGTATGTGGCCTGAGCAAAGTTGGACAATCTGTGGTGGGATTCTTAAGCACACGCCTCTCTGTCCTCGTGAAACATGGCCATAGATCACTTTAGAGAGGGTGGGAGAAGGCCCATATGGGACTTATCAAGCAGTAATTAAAGTGCTTAATTGTGGGGTGAGAACAGACCATTCCAATTAGAAGAGGCTTTCTGGAGAGGAAGTTGTAAAGAATAGCAAGAAGGGTTATCAGAGGCTGCTTCTCTGGAACCTTTTGGAAAACATCCTCTCAAGCGTTTGAACCTGGAAATATAATTTATCATGTTAGAAATAGACCATTGTGTGGTTCAAGAATACTAAGCTCGAATAAGACCATGACTCTTTGAAATACACAGTTCTGAGTATGTCCTTTCAGCCCCATGGGCACAGGTTGATGCTGTGGTCACCAGAAGGATTACACCTCAGCATAAAGGGTAGAGGAATGCAGAAGCTTTAAAATGGGACAGGAAAGGAGAGCAATAGGACTGGGGGTTAATGGATGGTTGGAGGTTGGTTGCTTTGCTGAAGATCAGGAGGCAGGCTAGCCTACATTCTGGATATAAATGTCTTTGGAATCAGGACATTCACTGCCACTAGTGCTTGCTGATGGGGGTGTAACTGGAGCCCCAGGCCCCTCTCTCAGCTCCTCTGTTTGAAAAGAAAGCTGACCCTTTGTTGGGAGTAACCACATTGAGAGCATAAACCTCTGTTCCCCTGCAAAGCTTAGGAGCTGACAACCTAAAAAAAGCAGACCAGTGGCCCAGTGGCTCACACCTGTAATCCCAGCACCTTGGGAGGCTGAGGTGGGTGCATCGCTTGAGCTCTCAGGAGTTTTGAGACCAGCCTGGGCAATATGACAAAACCTCATTTTGGCGAAAAGAAAAAAAAAATACGAAAATTAGCTGGGCATTGGTGGCTTCGGCCTGTATGCAGTTGCAGCTACTCGAAAGGCTGAAGCGGGAGGATAACTCAAGTCCAGAAGGTGGAGGTTGTAGTGAGCTGAGATTGTGCCCCTGCACTCCAGCCTGAGCAACAGAGTAAGACCCTGTCTCAAAAAACAAAACGGATCATCAGGCCAGGGGAGATCCTCTTTCAACGGGGATGAGGAGTGGGTTGGACAGCTGCGGCTGTACCTGTGAGCTCAGGTGGATGTCTCCAGGGCCTGTGATGAGAAAGTTTGCTAGTCAGCAGCTGGGGGATATAATCTGTTTAAAGTAGGCTTCCTGGGATCATCTTAGCAGCATGACTTGGTGGCTTTGTGACTCTCAACAGATTATTGAACCTTCTAAGCTTCTCATTCCCTCATCTTCAAAATGAGGGCAATTATAGCCCCTGCCTGATAGGGTGGTCAAGACGATTCACTGGCAACGCAGCGAAGCTGTTAGCACAGGGGCTGGCACACAGGAAGCGCTGGAGGTGGGCAGGGTCGATTTCAGGATGGAACCACGACAACAGCCTAGGGCTTGAAACCCAAGAAGGATGAACAAGCGATTCCAGAAAGGCAGGGCACTGAGGGTCGGAGGCGCGTGCCCGGCCACAGCAGGTGCTGGGGGGCGCGCCGCCGCCGCCGAGGCCTCCCGGCCTCCCCTTTAAGAGCCGCCGCCGCCCACGGCCCGCCGCTGCGGCAGGGACCTCCCCTTTAACGGCGGCTCTGGGAGCTCCGCTGCCCCCGCGGCGGCTGCTGCAGCGGCTGCTGCTGCTACTGCGGCTCCTGCTGCCGCCGCCGCCGCTCGGCCTCCGGCAGCTGCATCCTCTGCCGGGCCGGGTCCCCGCCCTGCGCCGCGCCCGGCCCCGCCATGGTGTCCTGGATCATCTCTCGCCTGGTGGTGTGAGTGCGGCGGCGGCGGGGGGTGATGCGGGATGTGATGGAGGGCGGGGGTGTTAAAGCCCGGGTGGACTTCTCCAAAGCTTCGTGCAGCAGAGTCACCAAAGGCGCTGCCTCCTTATTTGGGGTCCCCAGAGACATGGAGATGTGGCACCCAGGACTGGAGAGGGGAATATTAGGGGAGCGTGGCAGGCCTGGCTTCCCAGGGACCTCACCCACATTCTTTATTAATAACCTCTTTTATTTCTACCGTCCTTGCTCCTGTGCCCATCCTAGGGACTGAGCAGCAAGGCTTGATTTAGAAGGGGAGGCAGACCCGGCCCCTCCCCCACCTAGCAGGTTTGGGCTGGAGGGGTCCTCAGACCCGGGCCCTGTCCCCCTGGGGGAGGGAACAGGGTGATGGAAGAGAGTGGAGCAAGGCAGGGCCTCATCACCATTCGGCAGCTCTGAGCCATCGCCAAGCCCCTTGACCTCTCGCTTCCACTCACTGTCAGGAGACTGGGGCCGAGGGCACATGCCCTGACAGCCCCCCAGGGAGGAAGTCTGAGTATCGGGAAGCAGAAATGCTCGGAGGACAAAGTGTGGGCGGTAACTGGGAGAGATGTGTGTGCTCAGCCTGGGATTGTGGATACCGCCGGGGGGAGGACGCGCGGTGGCCTTCATTCCAGGCTGCCAGCCACACTGTGGAGCTGTCTATGGCACCTCCCCGGGCCCCAGGAGAGAACACACACCATTCCCCACGACCCCAGACTTTGTCTTTGAGGATTCTGCCCCCCACTCCATCCGCACCGCCTAGTTTGGAAGTATCCTGCCTGTCCATGTAGAAACAGGCAGCCCCATGCACCCACACATTGCCAAGGGCCTGACAGGGGCTCCTCGTGGGCCTCGGAGCTATCCCCTACCCTAATGAGGACCCTGCCCCTCAGCCTCCACTGTGGGGGACTGACAGCGGCAGCTCCGCCCTGCTCCTTTCTTCCCATCCTGTGCGCCTCACCAGGCAGCCAAGTGCTTCTGTCCTGGTTTCCTCTAGACTCTCGGGATGGTCGCTCTCCTCTTCCCCCACCCACCCCAGGGGGAATGAGGGACCTCAGGCCTCCATGTTCCTTCGGAGTGGCTGCTTCTCTTTTGCCTGGGCAAGCCCCAAAGGGCATTGCTCCTCTTCTTTCCCAGCCTGTGTCTTATCTGCACTCTGCACTTGGATCACCAGCGGCCCTCCCCTGAGCCCCGTCCCTGTGGTGTTTACATGGGGGAATAAGCCGCTTTGCCTCTCTCAGGGCCTCCTTACCCTGCGCCCTCTGTTCCCCAGGGCCCCAGGGCCACAGTGGTACCTCTGACTGCCAGATAGTGTGCCCTGTTAGGTGGTATCAGGTTCCTTCGCAGGGCCTGGCTCTGAGACAGGGGAGGTGGAAGGTAAGAGCAGTGGAGTATGAATGAGCATGAGGTCAAGAAGGAAGACACCTTGTGGCAGTGACCTGACTCCCCATCCCCATGACATGTTTGTGCATAGCCAAGGATCGTGGTGCAAGGGACCACATTGTACCCTGTGGCCTCTGGGTCTTTCCCTGACTCCAGGGCTAGAGAAAAACTGAACAATGGAGTGGGGAGGGGCATGTTCCACTCTGCTTTGACCTAACCCACTGAACTGAGTTCATCAGTCCAGCAGGGAGTTCTGTCCCTCTTCCCCTTACTTACCCAGAGGCTGATGCAGAGCTGGGAGGGAGAGGCCATTGCCCTTGGCTAAGGGGCCCAGTAACCATGCCTGCCTCCCTAGGCTCATCTTCGGCACGCTCTACCCAGCCTATTCTTCATACAAGGCCGTGAAGACAAAAAACGTGAAGGAATATGTGAGTGGATGACCCTTCACCCCCTACCCAATCCACATGGCAGAGAAAGGGGAGGACACTGGGTCCTATTACAGGTGGGAATGACTTTGTACCAACACTGTCAGCCACTAAAGACCCACCAGCAAAGGAGGACCCAGAATGGCTGGCAGGCAGAAGTGGGGTCCTGGGTGTTCTCCCCAGCTCAGGCACACTTGACAGGCAGAGTTGGGGTCCTGGGTGTCCCTGGTCCCCTCGGCCCCATGCCCCAGTGAGCACTGCCCTCTGTCCCTCAGGTGAAATGGATGATGTACTGGATCGTCTTTGCCTTCTTCACCACGGCCGAGACGCTCACGGATATAGTGCTCTCCTGGTGAGGTCCAGCGTCCCCTCCTGCATCTCAGGGCCCAGGGTCTCTGCCTTTCTTTACCCAACCACACGAACAAAAGATTGGGCTCGGGTGAAGTTCCTTCCACTCCCAACAATTCCACGGGGTCCTTGATATCTCCCCTCTCATGCCTAACTTGATCTGCAGAAGAACATAGTAGTGCTGGGTGAGGTAGCTCATGCCTGTAATCTCAGCACTTTGGGGGGGTGCCAAAGCCAGTGGATCACTTGAGACCAGGAGTTTGAGACCAACTTGGGCAATACAGTGAGACACTGTATTGTCTCTACTAAAAATTTATCTTAATTAGGTGTGGTGGCATGTGGAGCACTTGAGCCCAGGAGTTGGAGGCTGCTGTGAGCTATGATCATGGCACTGCACTCCAGCCTGAGTGACAGAGCAAGACCTTGTCTCTTAAAAAAGAAAAAAGAGGCCAGGCACGGTGGCTCAAGCCTGTAATCCCAGCACTTTGGGAGGCCGAGGCAGGTGGATCACGAGGTCAAGAGATCGAGACCATCCTGGTCAACATGGTGAAACCCCGTCTCTACTAAAAATACAAAAAATTAGCTGGGCATGGTGGCACGTGCCTGTAATCCCAGCTACTCAGGAGGCTGAGGCAGGAGAATTGCCTGAACCCAGGAGGCGGAGGTTGCGGTGAGCCGAGATCGCGCCATTGCACTCCAGCCTGGGTAACAAGAGCGAAACTCCGTCTCAAAAAAAAAAAAGAAAAAAGAGGGGCCGGGTGTGGTGGCTCACACTTGTAATCCCAGCACTTCAAGAGGCTGAGGCGGGTAGATCACAAGATCAGGAGTTCAAAACCAGCCTGACCAAGATAGTGAAACCCCATCTCTACTACAAAATACAAAAATTAGCTGGGCATGATGGTGCACCCATAATTCCAGCTACTCGGGAGGCTGAGGCAGAGAATTGCTTGAACCCAGGAGACGGAGGTTGCAGTGAGCTCAGTTCATGCCACTGCACTCCAGCCTGAGCAACAGATTAAGACTCAATCTCAAAAAAAAAAAAAAAAAGAGGCTGGGCTCAGTGATTTACGCTTGTAATCCCAGCATTTTAGGAGGCCAAGGCGGGTGGATCGCCTGAGGTCGAAAGTTTTGAGACCAACCTGACCAACATGGAGAAACCCCATCTCTACTAAAAAATACAAAAAATGGCCGGGCATGTTGGTGCATTCCTGTAATCCCAGCTACTCAGGAGGCTGAGGCAGGAGAATCCCTTGAACCCAGGAGGTGGACGTTGCAGTGAGCTAAGACTGCGCATTGCACTCCAGCCTGGTAACAAAAATGAAACTCCATCTCAAAGAAAAAAGAGCAGGCCAGGTGCGGTGGCTCAAGCCTGTAATCCCAGTACTTTGGGAGGCCGAGGCGAGTGGATCACGAGGTCAAGAGATCGAGACCATCCTGGTCAACATGGTGAAACCCCGTCTCTACTAAAAAATACAAAAAATTAGCTGGGCATGGTGGCGTGTGCCTGTAATCCCAGCTACTCAGGAGGCTGAGGCAGGAGAATTGCCTGAACCCAGGAGGTAGAGGTTGCAGTGAGCCGAGATCACGCCATGGCATTCCAGCCTGGGTAACAAGAGCGAAACTCCATCTCAAAAAAAAAAAAGAAAAGAAAAAAGAGCAAAGAGCCAGGTGTGGTAGCTCACACCTCACTCCCAGAACTTTGGAAGGCCGAGGTGGGTGGATCATTTGAGCTCAGGAGTTTGAGATCTGCCTGGCCAACATGGTGAAACCCTGTCTCCACTAAAAATGCCAAAAAAAAAAAAAAATTAGCCGGGCATAGTGGCGTGCCTGTAATCCCAGCTACTAGGAAGACTGAGGCAGAAGAATTGCTTGAACCCAGGAGGTGGAGGCTGCAGTGAGCGGAGATCATCCCACTACACTCCAGCCTGGGTGACAGAGTGAGATTCTATTTCAAAAACAAAAGGACTTTCTTAGTTTTCTTTCTGGTGGCAGCAAGAGCACCTCAGGAAACCTTTTGCCATGCTGCCTGTGACCTTAGGCAGGTCACAGCTCTCTAGGCCTCAGTTTCCTTATTTGTAAAATAGGCATATGATTTACTCCTATAAACACTGGATACTTACATTTCTAAGGCATTTTCTAAGCTGTGCTAGACTACATATATATGAGCACTTTGAGGACAGGGAGTAGGTCTTAATCATCTGTATATTCAGAGCAGGAGCTCAAAAATGTTTACTGAATGATCAAATACCTCTTGGAAGAGGTATTACATAGTTCATTGGAACTCAAGAGAATTTTACCAAGGGGGAGAGGACAAAAGATCATTACATTTATAGATAAGACCCTTGCATTTGAGAAAAACTGTTTTAGGAGAGGAAAGTAATGGAGAGATCTGCAAATCGAGGGTAACAGCCAGGCATGGTGGCTCCTGCCTATAATCCTAGCATTTGGGAAGCCAAGGCAGAAGGATCGCTTGATCCCAGGAGTTTGAGACCAGCCTGGGCAACATTGTGAGACCCCATCTGTTAAAAAAAAAAAAAAAATGGCTAGGCATGAGCTACCATAATCCCAGCACTTTGGGAGGTCAAAGCAGGTGGATCACCTAGGTCAGGAGTTCAAGACCAGCCTGACCAACATGGAGAAACCCCATCTCTACTAAAAATATAAAATTAGCCGGGTGTGGTGGTACATGCCTGTAATCCCAGCTACTTGGGAGGCTGAAGCAGGAGAATTGCTTGAACCTGGGAGACAGAGATTGCAGTAAGCCAAGATCACACCATTACACTCCAGCCTGGGCAACAAGAGCAAAACTCCATCTCAAAAAAAAAAAAAAAAAAAAAAAAAAAAAAAATTGGCCAGGTGCGGTGGCTTACATCTGTAATCCCAGCACTTTGGGAGGTAGAGGTGGGTGGATCACGACGTCAAGAGATCAAGACTGCCCTGGCCAACATGGTGAAATCCTGTCTCTAATAAAAATACAAAAAAATTAGCCGGGCATGGTGGTGTGTGCCTGTGGTCCCAGCACTCAGGAGGCTGAGGCGGAAGAAGCGCTTGAACCCAAGAAACAGAAGTTGCAGTGAGCCGAGATTGCACCACTGCGCTCCAGCCTGGCAACAGAGCAAGACTCCATCTCAAAAAAAATTTAAAAATTGAGGGTAGGGAATGTAGATGCCTTTTTTTTTCTTTCTTTTTTTTTTTTTTTTTTTTGAGACAGGGTCTCACTCTGTCATTCAGGTTAGAGTACAGTGGTGTGAGCTAGGCTCACTGTAGCCTCGACCTCCTGGGCTCAGGTGATCATCCTACCTCAACCTCCTGAGTAGCTGGGACCAGAGGCACACACCACCACACCTGGCTTACTTTTTGTTTTTTTTGTAGAGTTTGGGTTTTGCTGTGTTGCCAGGCTGGTCTCAAACTCCTGGGCTCAGATGATCCTCCCACCTCAGCTCCCCAAGTGGCTGGGAGATTATAGGCCACTGTGCCAGGCCTATACATGTGTCTTGACACAGCAAAAGAGAGAGCTTTGATGAGGGCTTTGTGAGGACATAGGCAACCTGAAGGAGTTTGCGGCCAGAGGAAAAGGTGTTAGGGGGACTGAAGGGCAATCCTGAAAAGCATGGGGCGTGTCATGGCAGGGCAGCAGAGTCTGGAGCAAGCTAGAGAAGCCCCAGGCCTCTCAATAAGAGGGAGAGCAGGAAGGGAAGGGGTGAAGACCCAGGGGTGGGCCTGCAAGGTTGAGAGTTTGCCTTGGTGTTGACCTGAGGGCAGAGGAAGAGGGATTTTCTCTAGGAGTGAGAGGCCTGGGGCTTAGGGAGAGGATAAGGCAAGGAGAGTCGGTGCTGGGAGAAATTACTTCTAGTGTCACCTCTGACCTTCCCGCCTGGAGCCTCAGCGGAGCCCCTCAGTCCCCCTGGGATTAGAAAGGAGCAGTCCCATGAGCCCAGCAGTCCCATGGGGACCCCAGCGTGCTAAGAGGGAGGGGCTGTGCAAGGTCACACACGGGGACAGTGCTGCCAGGCACAGGGCACCCCCCGACTCTCTGCCCTGTACTCTGCACTTGCCCCTGTCCCAACAGGTTCCCCTTCTACTTTGAGCTGAAGATCGCCTTTGTGATATGGCTGCTGTCCCCTTACACCAAGGGCTCCAGCGTGCTCTACCGCAAGTTCGTGCACCCAACACTGTCCAACAAGGAGAAGGTTTGCCCCTACCCTCAGCTCACCTCCCAGACTGCCCCCAGCCAAGGCAGCCCAGAGCCTGCAGCCTCATATAGGCTGGCCTTCCCTAGGGTCCCAGAGCCTGAAGTGACCTGGCAGGGCTGCTGTAGCCTCCCAGAGCAGGCAGGGGCCTCTGACTGGGATGAACAAGGGTAGGGCAGGCCCTTGACAGCAGCACCCACCTCTCCTCTTCCTTCCCCTCCAATCCTGCAGGAGATTGATGAGTACATCACGCAGGCCCGAGACAAGAGCTATGAAACTATGATGAGGGTGGGCAAGAGGGGCCTGAACCTGGCCGCCAATGCCGCAGTCACGGCTGCTGCCAAGGTGAGATGGGGGCAGGCCTGGACTCCCAGGGCCCCGCCCTTGTACAAAGGACCCTGATCAGGTTCCTTGGCCTCTACCCTGTCCTCGGGACTGTAGAGACTCTGGGCTCATGCAGCTAGAGGTTCCAGTCCAGGCTCCACCGCTGTCTGCCTGAGTCACTTTCATTGTCTGGCCATTTTCCCATCTGTCCAGAGGGGAAGTGTTGCCCCGCCCCAGCCCTCAGCTCTGTCAGTGTGGGACTGGATGAGGACCCTGTGGGGAGGGCACTGAGCCTGGGGCTGCTGCCAGCACCATGGTGACCGCTATCTCCACCCCGCCCCTTCCCCCCGGCTCTCCCGGTGCGTGGTGGTGACCCTAGGGCCAGGGGGTGCTGTCAGAGAAGCTCCGCAGCTTCAGCATGCAGGACCTGACCCTGATCCGGGATGAGGATGCGCTGCCCCTGCAGGGGCCCGACGGCCGCCTCCGACCCGGCCCTGGCAGCCTCCTGGACACCATCGAGGACTTAGGTACAGGCAGGGCCCAGGGTTGGGGAGGGGCAGTGAGGGCCAGGAGCCCAGATGGGAAAGATTCCTCATCTCCTTTTCTCCCTGCACCCAGGAGATGACCCTGCCCTCAGTCTAAGGTCCAGCACAAACCCAGCAGATTCCCGGACAGAGACCTCTGAGGATGACCTGGGAGACAAGGCTCCTAAGAGGGCCAAACCCATCAAAAAAGTGCCCAAAGCTGAGGTGAGAGCACTGGCTGGAGCTTGGGGAAACGGGCAGGGGCTTGTGGCTCCAGGCTGAGCCCCTTCTTCCTCCTTCTTTCCACAGCCACTGGCTTCCAAGACACTGAAGACCCGGCCCAAGAAGAAGACCTCTGGCGGGGGCGACTCAGCCTGAGCCCTCCACCCAGCAGGCTGCACAGCAAGGATGAAGCCTCAGGAAGGGCCTCAGCCCCAGCCCCTGCTCCACACTGTGCCAGCAGCCCAGGTGTCTCCGGCCCCTGGGGCCCCTCCGATGGCCATTTCCACTACCTGCCCAGTGGCCACTCTTCTGGAAGGGGCTTGGAAAAGAGGAGGGAGGCCCAGCTGTGGGGGTTGAGGGTAGAGGCTGGACCAGAGGCTGAGGACTGAGCCACGCAAGAAGGTGGCGGCTCCTGGGCCTGCACCGCTGTTCCGCTGCAGCCCCGCCCTGCCCCGCCCACCCAGTGCCTTGCTGAAGCCCATGGCCATCTGCTTCTCAGAGGCTCTAATGTTTCTCTACTGCTCATCTTGGTTTGGGAGCGGGGAGGGGGCAGTCCTAGTCCAGATAGACCAAGGACGGGCCTGAAGGCACCTGGGGGAAATGGAGCACAGGGGGACCACCTCAGGGACCCTAGGTGGGGCCTCCAGGTGCAGCTGTGGATGGAAGACGGCTTGGGCGTGTGTTTCAGCGACAAGGACAGCCAGGCCAGAGCTGCAGCTGGCGGCTCTTTTCCTGGTCACTGGGTGGGGCTGTGTGCCACATGTTCCCACGTTAAAGAGGTGGGGGGTCTAGGGGTGTATGTGTGAGTGTGTCTTTCTGGGTTTAGGGCTGGGGGCAGTTTGGGTCAAGGACTGTCCCTCCAGCAGTCACCTCCTCCCACCCTCAGCCCCACAGCCAGCTGACCCTTTCCCCGCTCAACCCTCCCTCCTAGGCGCTGAGCCTCAGAGGATCCTGGCCCATGAGAAAATGGGGATCTGGGGGCCCTTCACCTGCTCCTTTGCCCTTGCTCCCCTTCAGGTGACCCCATTCCCACTCCTCAGGGCCCCCCGCTCCTGGCTGTAGTACAAGCCCCTGCTGAGTGGGCTCCTCTCCTCTGCCCCTGGGGCCCATCCCCTCTTGCCCAGGGTCCCCGTCCTGTGCCAAGCAGACGGAGCGCTAAGACTTCTGGCAGAGCCCAGCCTCCGCCCACACCCCACCCCAGCTTCTGCCATGACTTCAACCAGGGCCAGGAGGAACACGCTGAGAAGAAAGAAATGCAGGAGCCTCGGGCTCCCAGTTCCTTGGGAAGAGGGTGCCCATTGGACCTTTGGCATTGGATGAGCCAATAAACCAAACTCTGGCACCTCATTTATTTTGGGCTCTGTGTTTTGTTCTTGCCCCAGCAGCTAACAGGTGGGAAGAACCTCAAGTGAGAAGCAGGGCCCAGCTGGAGAAGGGGGAGGTCAGCCTGTGACCCACAGGAGCTCTGATCACCAACTAAGAGACGGGCTTGTTGGGACTTAATCTGAGAAAACAGTTTTGGGACTTGAGATAAAACCAGAGGCCTGGGCCAGGCGCAGTGGCTCATGCCTATAATCCCAGCACTTTGGGAGGCCGAGGCAGGCAGACCTTGAGGTCAGGAGATTGAGACCAGTCTGGCCAACATGGTGAAACTCCCTCTCTACTAAAATACAACAACAAATTAGCTAGGCGTGGTGGTATGTACCTGTAATCCCAGCTAAGGCAGGGGAATCACTTGGACCCGGGAGGTGGAGATTGCGATGAACTGAGACCACTGCACTCCAGCCTGGGCAACAGAGCAAGATTCCAACTCAAAAAAAAACAAAAACAAACAAACAAAAACAAAAAAACAGAGGCCTGGCTGGATGTAGTGGCTTACCCCTGTAATCTCAGCAATTTGGGAAGCTGAGACAGGAGGATCCTTGAACCCAGTATTTCGAGACCAGCCTGGGCAACATGGGAAAATCACATCTGATTTTTTTTTTTTTTTTTGAGACTGAGTCTTGCTCTGTTGCCCATGCTGGAATGCAGTGGCACAATCTCGGCTCACTGCAACCTCTGTCCCCAGGTTCAAGTGATTCTCATGCCTCAGCCTCCTGAGTAGCTGGGATTACAGGCATGCACCACCACGCCCAGCTAATTTTTGTATTTTAGTAAAGACAGGTTTCACCATGTTTGCCAGGCTGGTCTTGATCTCCTGACCCTAAGTGATCCGCCTGCCTGGGCTTCCCAAAGTGCTGAGATTACAGGGGTGAGCCGCCGCGCCTGGCTACGTCTCTTTTTTTTTTTTTTTTGAGACAGAGTCTCACTCTGTTGCCAGGTGCCAGGCTGGAGAATAGTGGCATGATCTTGGCTCACTGCAACCTCTGCCTCCCAGGTTCAAGCAATTCTCCTGCCTCAGCCTCCCAAGTAGCTGGAACTACAGGCATTTGCCACCATGCCCAGCTAATTTTTGTATTTTTAGTAGAGACAGGGTTTCACTATGTTGACCAGGATGGTCTTGATCTCTTGACCTCGTGATCTGCCCGCCTCAGCCTCCCAAAGTGCTGGGATTACAGGCTTGAGCCACCGCGCCCGGCCAACGTCTCTATTTTTTAAAAATAATAATAATGAATACATAAAAACCAGAGGTCTAAGACGGGCCAGGGGCTCCAACCCCCAAGGCTTGTTTTATCCCTCAGAATCCTACCCCATGTCTTTAGTGGACCCTCTGGTATCCAAAAGAAAGTGCTAGGTGTAGGCTCCGGAGGACGAAGATCCCAGTGAGGCCCCCAGGGGAGAGAGGACAGGGAGAGGACAGGACATGGGGCTGCTAGGCAGGGCTCGGGGACTGTGTCTAGAAAGACTAAAAATGCCAAAGGGGGTTGATCCAGACACGTTGCACGAAGAAGCAGAGATGGGGAAACCAAGACAAGGGCTTGTGGAGAAACCAGCCCCGTGGGTCCTGGGGACAGAGAGGGAACCAAGGGCTGAGACCAAGAGGCACAGCCTGTGTGGCACCAGGAAAGACGGGATCCAGCCCAGACTGCTGGGCCAGGTTGGAGGAGAGGAGGGGGAGGGAGCTGCAGGGTGTGGGTCGGAGCGCGGGAGGTAGAACCAGAGCTCCAGGGGCCAAAAGCACAACTGGCTGCCAAGGAGCCCCTGGGAGACCAGAACCCAATGGGAGGGAAAGGCAGGGGGCAGAGCAGGTACGAAGGAGAGACTGACAAAGGAAAAGAGCCATAAGGGAGGAAAAAGGGAGCAGAGAAATAGTTCAACCTGTGGAAGGAAAATGGAGGAAGCAGAGCATGAGGTAGGTGGGCTGTAGGACCCAGACCCAGGCTCTGGACCCCAAGTTTGGCAGAACGCTCTTACACGAGGCTTCACTCCTCCTTCCCTGGCATCACAAGACATGTACATGCCACACTTGGGCCAAGCTAGCCAAGAGCCCCCTGAACTGAGGTCACAGTGGGGGATGTGAGGTGTCCCTTTTATCTTCCTTGGAATCCTCCAGTCCACCAGCCCTGCAAGGGGCACCACCTTCACCATCAGCCTCTGAGCGGTTTTGGCCCATTTTTCTTTCCATCAGAAAGGAGAGGAAGATACCACGGTAAAATTCAGGGGAGGAATTCATTTTAGAAAGATCCCGAGAGAGTAAGATGCTGCAGTCCCACGCTAACAGCTACCATATGCCCAGGAAACCAGGTTAGGCGCTCTTTAACCTAAATCTCATTTGCTGCATATCACACACACACACACACACACACACACACACACACACACTCAGGAGCATGCTCGCACCCACAGTGACTGATGGCTAAGCAGGTCATGGCAGATTCTGCATTGCCAGGCTTTGCATGCACATCAGGGGTTCCCTGTGACCACAGGAACATGCTCAGATTTTCAAGCTCATTGGTCTGTTGCTATGGAAACATTCAAGCTTCTAGAACTCTGGGCACAGGGCCTGCCCCTCCCTGGTGCAGAGGAGGTGAGGGGAGATGGAGGGTGACAAGAAGAATGGGTCAAAAGGCTCCTCGGAAAGAGGCTGGCTGGTGGGACACATCTGGGTCTAGGTGACCCCTTGCTGTCCCCTCATTCCCTGGGACAATCTCCCTCATCCCTCTCCCCTCTTTCCCCTCCCCTCTGCTCCCGTAGATCTCTCCAAGCCAGGGGAGTGAAAAACAGATGTCAGACAGAGGTGGATGGCCAGCACTATATGGAGAGTGGCTTCGTCATTGCCTGGGTTCCCAGGGGCCTTTGAGAGGTATTAGCTTTGGGTAGGGACTGGGACAGGCTAGCGCTGGGTCCCACGCCCAGGCCTCCTTGGGATCGCTGGGCAGCCCTCCAGGCCTGAGATTGCTGGCTATAACAACCTCAGGTCTCTAGCTTCTTCAGCTGGCTCCCCCTTCCTTTCTTGCGGTGCCCTACACCCGGAGAACCTGCTTAAAATGGGATTTCCAGGCTGTGACGTCAGAGGAAAGCCAGCCGCTCCATCCAGCCTCTGCCAGCTTTCCCTTGATCGGCAGAGCTGAGCCCAGCTTTGCGTGGCCTGCAGGGAGGCAGGGCGGGCACAGGAGGGAGGGGCCTTGGGGGCTCTGAGCCACGGTCTCCATATCTATGGCATCCAGAATGACTGGGAGAAGCTGTTTGCAGGCCAAAAGCTCCTGCTGGCTTCCCTACTATCTTCCATCTCCCCCAGTACACGATCACCTCCCTCCAGCATCTCCCCAGTTTCTCCCTCTCTGCGCTGGGTCAGGTCTATATGGAGGAGGAGGGCATCTCCTGTCCTTACCGGGCAGCGGCTTCTGTGTGTGTCCTGCCTGAAACTGCCATATCCAGGCTGGAGGCTGCGAGGGGTGGGAGGGATGCCTGCGAGGATGAAAAGGCCCACTAGGTGGCGCAGCTGCCTCCCTATACGGGATTTCCCGGCCCCGCGGGCAATCTCCCGCCGACAGCAGGCTCAAGGTTTGGTGAGCATAGTGCCTCATCCTATGCTCCCTGGAGTTGGAGGTTCATGAAGAAAGCTTCCTTGTGGGTGAACAGGGCATCTCCTCCTAAGCCCAGTCTGTGTGCACACCTACTGCCCCAGGAGACGGTCAGGCCTAGAAGAAGACCCCCACTTTCCTCACCCTGGGAGGGACCCAACCTTTTTTTCCAACCTTTTTTTTTTTTTTTTTTTTTTTTTTGAGACGGAGTTTCGCTCTTGTTACCCAAGCTGGAGTGCAATGGCGCGATCTCGGCTCACCGCAACCTCCGCCTCCTGGGTTCAGGCAATTCTCCTACGTCAGCCTCCTGAGTAGCTGGGATTACAGGCACACGCCACCATGCCCAGCTAATTTTTTGTATTTTTAGTAGAGACGGGGTTTCACCATGTTGACAGGATGGTCTCGATCTCTTGACCTCGTGATCCACCCGCCTCGGCCTCCCAAAGTGCTGGGATTACAGGCTTGAGCCACCGCGCCCGGCCTTTTTTTTTTTTTTTTTTTTTTTCTTTTGAGGCAGTGTCGCTCTGTCGTCCTGACTCGAGTGCAGTGGAGCCATCTCGGCTTGGCTCATTACAACCTCCGCTTCTTGGGTTCAAGCAGTTCTCCTGCCTCCGTCTCCCGAGTAGCTGAAATTATCGGCACAGGTCCACCACCTCTGGCTAACTTCTTTCTTTTAGTAAAGATGGGGTTTGGTCATGTTGGCCAGGCTGGTCTTGAACTCCTGGCCTCGAGTGACCCGCCCACCTCTGCCTGTCCGCCTCCCAAAGTGTTGGGATTACAGGCGTGAGCCACCGCACCCAGCCCCAACCTAGGCTTCTGAAATGGCATCTAGAGAGGCTGCTGGAGCTTGATTTTAGGGTCAAGAAGGGAGAGGGACCCCTGAGGCTGCAAGGGGTGGGGAACTGGGGTGAGGGGGGCACAGGAGGGAGAAGTTGAGTCCAGAGGGAAAGGAGTTCATGTAGCTGCAGTATTCCCTGGATATGGCCTCCCTGATGGCCACAGTGACAGTCCCAGGCCTGCTCCAGGTGCCCCCTGCCCCATCCTGTATTTTCATGTGGGGTACTGTGAAGCTGAAAAAGATAGGCCAGGCGCTGTGCCTCATGCCTGTAATCCTAGCACTTTGGGAGGCTGAGGCGGGTGGATCACTAGGTCAGGAGTTTGAGACCAGCCTGGCCAACATAGTGAAACTCCGTCTCTACTAAAAATACAAAAAATTAGGCCGGACACTGTGGCTCACGCCTGTAATCCCAACACTTTGGGAGGCAGAGGCTGGCAGATCACTAGGTCAGGAGTTTGAGACCAGCCTGGCCAATATGATAAAACCCCGTCTCAACTAAAAATACAAAAAAACTAGCCAGGTGTGGTGACATTTGCCTGTAGTCCGAGCTACTTGGGAGGCTGAGGCAGGAGAATTGCTTGAACCTAGTAGGCGGAGGTTGCAGTGAATGGAGGCCATTGCATTCCAGCCTGGGTGACAGTGCAATACTCTGTCTCAAAATAATAATAATAATAATAATAATAATAATAATAAAAGAAAAAGTCTCTGGTCTCCAAATCCCGGAATCCCATAGTATTCTTACAGGGGCTGAGGGTGAGGCTTCTCAATGACCTACCTTTCCCTGACCTTTTTGCCAAGTTGACCCCACCAGCTCTGCATCCCCTATGAATTACCCTCTCCTTTTGTTCCAGCCAGATAAGTGATCAATAAATAATGCCGCTTGAAATATTGATGGTGAGTTTTACACCAACACCCCTTAACTGTTCCTGTCGTTTTCTTGACAGAGAAATGCATGGTACCTGCCCCAGACAGCTCTTTCCTGTCTTGGCCAACAGAGGGTCTTTCTTTGCCAAGATGTCAACCCATTCCCGTCTCAGCCAGAATCATGATTCAGTCTCCTCAACTAAGAAACGGAAGGGTCTTCCAGAGATCAACTCAACCAGCACCTCCAACCCAGAGGGTTGGGGTAAGCGAAGCCAGACAGAAGCCCTTCCTGATACCTTGATTTCCCATGGTGTGATTGAGATCCCATTTCCTCTGCTCCATGTTCCTCCTGGGCCTGCGAGGTCCAGCTTTCTGGGTGGTCAACTCAGAAGGAGACTGAAGTCTCCCTGCCTGCTCCTAGATCATTTGGAGTCTGAGTAGAGGACATTCACGTGCTCCCAGACTCCTTGAGCCCAGGTTACTCTCATCTGGTTTCGTTCTCTTGGAAGAAGGGGAGGAGCGGGAAGGACAAGGAGGTGGAGAGGGGGAGCACTGAAGCTCTGGAGCCCAACTCACGCAGTACCAGTTCCTTGCTCTGCAAAAGCCATGACCACTCAAATCTTTTTTGTTTGTTTGTTAGAGGGAGTCTTGCTCTGTCACCCAGGCTGAAGTGCAGTGGTGCAGTCTCGACTCACTGCAACCTCCGATTCCCAGGTTCAAGCAATTCTCTGCCCCAGCCTCCCAAGTAGCTGTGATTACAGGCACCTGCCACCAGGCCTGACTAATTTTTGTATTTTTAGTAGAGATGGGGTTTCAGCATCTCGGGCAGGTTGGTCTTGATCTCCTGACTTCGTATGCCATCTGCCTCGGCCTCCCAAAGTGCTGGGATTACAGGTGTGGCCCACCGTGCCTTGCTGTTTTTTTGTTTGTTTGTTTGTTTGAGACAGAGTCTTACTCTCCCAGGCTGGAGTTGCAGTAGCGCGATCTCGGCTCACTGCAATCTCTGCCTCCCAGGTTCAAGAGATTCTCCTGCCTCAGCCTTCCGAGTAGCTGGACTACAGGCATGTGCCACTAAGCCCAGCTAATTTTTGTATTTTTAGTAGAGACAGGGTTTCACCATGTTGTCCTGGCTGGTCCTGAACTCCTGACCTCAAATGATCTGCCTGCCTCGGCCTCCCAAAGTACTGGGATTACAGACGTGAGCCATGGTGACTGGCCTCAAATCTTTTTTTTACCTTGAGACACAGGGTCTTTTGCTCTGTTGCCCACACTGGAGGGCAAAGGCACAATCAGGGCTCAATGCAGCCTCGACCTCCTGGGCTCAAGCAATTCTCCCTCCTCAGCCTCCTGAGTAGCTGGGACCACAGGCGCATGCTGCCACACCTGGCCTTTTTTTTTTGAGGAAAAAATTGGCCTTTATTGCAGCACGAATCGAGTGAGGGGGACTGCATGTCAACAGCTCTCTAGGAGCCGCCAAAGGCGATGGGCCTGTGCCCCCCTGCAACAGGCCCCCCAGGGACTACAGCAAGGCTCCCCCCAGGAAGGGCAAGCTGTGCTTATAAACAGGGGCCCAGATAACACGAGAGGGGAGGCAGCAGCATCGGGTGCAGCTTTGCTACAAGAAAGATTGTTCTTAATATCTTTTTCTTTCTTTCTTTTTCTTTCTTTTTTTTTTTTTTTTTTGACTCTCACTGTCATCCAGGCAGGAGTGCATTGGCATGATCTCAGCTCACTGCAACCTCTGCCTCCTAGGTTAAAGAGATTCTCCTACCTCCACCTGGAGTAGCTGGGATTACAGCCATATGCCACCACACCTGGCTAATTTTGGTATTTTTAGTAGAGCCAGGGTTTCAGCATGATGGCCAGGCTGGTCTTGAACTCCTGACCTCAAGTGATCCACCTGCCTTGGCCTCCCAAAGTGTTGGGATTACAGGGGTGAGCCACTGTGCCTGGCCGATTGTTCTTAATTTCAAAGAGGAGACACCGCCAGGTCTAGCTCTGCCCTCTCGAATGCTGGAAGGCTCTGGAAGCTCCTGCCTGCCTGGGGATTTAGGCCCACCCACTGCCCATGAGCTGGCCCCAGGCACACTGCAGTCACACAAAAACACTGGCTGCTGACTCCAAGTTTCAGAAACACGATTAGAAAAGAACTGGACTTTTACATTTTTCTCCCATACACTAAAAAATAAGAAAAAGCCAACATTTTGACTGTTTACCCTGGTAGGTGGCATCTGACTTTAACCTCAAGTTCTCCTTGGAATCCTTTTCTGCCTGGTGCTTTGCCGTCCACAATCAGCCCAGCCCCAGGCCCCCCTCGCTGGAAGATCCTGGCCCATCTCAGATGAGGGCGGGACCCTACAAAGTGCCCAGTGAGCAGGGCAACCACTGGGAAGACAAGGACTGACTTCCTTGTTGGGGTCTTGATCCTCAGCAAATGGAAAAGGAGAAACGGTAAAAGAAGACAGTGGCCTCCTACCCGGGCCTCAGCAGCAGGTTTGCTGGTGAAGTTCTGGGTGAGCTGGAGATAGGGATAAAGCAGGTTTGCTGGGCGGTGGCCTCAGGCTGCTCTGGGGCACTCATCACATAGAGCCCTGTGGGAGCAGTGTGCAGCCCACACCTGTCCCGGGTTTGTCCTGATGCGTAAGAGGAGATACTCTGGAAGAGAAACCCACCTGCCCCATGTGGCACAGGGCTCCCAAATGCTTCCCTGTGGAAGGAACCCTGCTCCCAACGACACCTTGTCTTGCTCCACGGAACCCTTCCCCCAACACTCCCTAGAAACATAGCCACCGGGAACAAACTCTCCATGCCAGGAATGAAGCCCTTGGCTAAGCCGGAGACTCATCAGTGCACAGATGGTGGTGAGGGGAGGTGCTCAGCCCTGGGGACACCATCACTGTCCTGCTCTGACCCACAGGTGGGAGGAAGATGCTGAGTGTGAGGCCAGGAAGATGGCTCAGGAAGACAGAGGCCTGGGGCTGAGGCTGTGCCCAGAGCCGATGTGGAGAGGGGCCCACATGGGGGCCTTTGCAGAAGCAGCTCAGAGAACTGAGGTTGGAATACTGCCTCAAGCACAGGTTTCGGGACGGCAAGTGCCTAGACAAGGCAGGTGACATGGCAGTCGATAAATGAGGTGTTGAAGATGTCATTGAAGAAGTCGGGGTGGTACCTGCAGGCTCGTTCACAGTTGGGGGTGAAGTTCACCTCCAGGATCTTTGGCCTTGTCACCTGCTTTCCATCTGGATGTTGTCCCACTTCAGTATGAGGTTGACGGCATATATCTGGCCAATTTTTTTTTTTTTTTTTTTTGAGACAGAGTTTCGCTCTTGTTACCCAGGCTGGAGTGCAATGGCGCCATCTCAGCTCACCGCAACCACCGCCTCCTGGGTTCAGGCAATTCTCCTGCTTCAGCCTCCTGAGTAGCTGGGATTACAGGCACGCGCCACCATGCCCAGCTAATTTTTTGTATTTTTAGTAGAGACGGGATTTCACCATGTTGACCAGGATGGTCTCGATCTCTTGACCTCGTGATCCACCCGCCTCAGCCTCCCAAAGTGCTGGGATTACAGGCTTGAGCCACCGCGCCCGGCCTGGCCAATTTTTTTTAATGATTTTTTTTAGAGACAGGGGTTGCCCTATGTTATCCAGGATGGTCTCAAACTCCTGAGCTCAAGGGATCCTCCTGCCTAGGCCTCCCAAAGTGTTGGGATTACAGGCACGAGCCACCGCGCCAGCCCCACTCATATCTAAGCATGCACATTTTCTTCTGGACAAAGCACCTTGTTCACCTGCTTCACCTGCTCAGCTCCTGTGTGGGCTTCAAGCCTCAGCTCAGAGTGACTCCTCCACCCACCTCCAAGCTGTCAGATGCCCCTCCAGACCCCTCCCACACCTGTCCTCCTTCCCCCACCCCCCACCCCACGACAGTGCACATCACCCTGTGTGGTCATCGCCTGCTTCCTGGTCTGTTTCCTCACCAGCCTGAAGGCTGGGGCGTAGGCAATGGGCCCAGCTGGCTCCCCACTGTTTGCCCAGCATCCAGCACGGGGACTGGCACATGATAAACACTTGGCACACTTTTGTGAATGTTAGAGCAATACCCCTTCAGCAATCTTCCACTCCTGGAAAAACAGCAACCTTCAAACTTCAGTGTCTCTCAGCTGAGCTGTTGCCTACACCCGAAGATGGGTGTCTGCGCTAAACAGGAGCTGCCCGGATCGGCTGCCCTCGCCCTGGCTGCCCCAGCGTATGCCCACGCTCACTTGCACTCCTTTTCTCTCTCACACACACAGATGGGAGTCAGCTTTCCAGCCACATTCAGTTCTCACTTTAATTCAAATGCTAAATTGGGAAGAAGAGCAGCTTCACACTCTCGATTTAGCCTGGAAGAGAAAAAGTGAGACAGCCTGGATGCTGCCAGGAAAAGGAGAAAGAGAAAGCAGGGTCTGGGGTTGGAGGGTGGAGGCAAATGTGCCAGAGCCCAAGGAAAGACAATGCAAGCCCCACCACCCAGCTCCTAAAAATAAACCACCCAGAGCTCTGACCCCAGGGTGGCCCTCAAAGCCTCTTTCCTACAGCAGGGCAGCCATTCCCGGCGTTATCTCCATCTGGAGGGGGTGGGACTGGGGGAGCAGGGAGTCTCTGAATATTAAAGCTATCCAGGGAGGAAGACGTTGCTGCTTTGGTCACTGGTAATAGGAAACCATGAAGTCCTTCTGAAATCTGACTTTGATTCCCCTTGTTGAGAGCTACAGGTTATGATAAATCAGAACTCTGAAGCCAAGGCTGGGCGTGGTGGCTCACGCCTGTAATCCCAACACTTTGGGAGGCCAAGGCGAGTGAATCACTTGAGGTCAGGAATTCAAGACCAGCCTGGCCAACATGGTGAAATCGTCTACTAAAAACACAAAAATTAGCCGGGCATAGTGAAGGGCGCCTGCAATCCCAGCTACTCAGGAGGCTGAGGCAGAAGAATTGCTTGAATCCAGGAAGTGGAGGTTGCAGTGAGCCGAGTTTTCGCCACTGCACTTCAGCCTGGGGGACAGAGCGAGACTCTATCTCAAAAAAAAAAAGAAAGAAAGAAAGAATTCTGAGTCTACATCAATGTTCACAGCAGCATTATTCCCAGTCTCCAGGAGGTGGAAACAATCCTCTGTCCATCAGTCCATAAATGGATAAACAAAATGTGGTATATGCATACAGTGGAACATTATTCAGCCTTAAGAAGGAATGGGGCCGGGCGCGGTGGCTCAAGCCTGTAATCCCAGCACTTTGGGAGGCCGAGGCGGGTGGATCACGAGGTCAAGAGATCGAGACCATCCTGGTCAACATGGTGAAACCCCGTCTCTACTAAAAATACAAAAAATTGGCTGGGCATGGTGGCACATGCCTGTAATCCCAGCTACTCAGGAGGCTGAGGCAGGAGAATTGCCTGAACCTAGGAGACGGAGGTTGCGGTGAGCCGAGATCGCGCCATTGCACTCCAGCCTGGGTAACAAGAGCGAAACTCTGTCTCAAAAAAAAAAAAAAAAAAAAAAAAAAAAAGAAGGAATGGGATTTTGACACATGCTACAACATGAATAAGTGCTGAAAACATTATGGCAGGTGAAATAAGCCAGACACAAAAAAATATTGTGTGATTGCACTTACATGAGTACCTAGAATAGGGAAATCCATAGAGACAGGAACTGTGACATTAGCAGGCAGCCACGCAGGATAGCTCATGCCTTTAATGCTAGCACCTTGGGAGGCCAAGGCGGGCATATCACTTGAGGCCAGCAGTTCGAGACCAGCCTGGCCAAGGTGGCAAAACCCCATTTCTACTAAAAATGCAAAAATTAGCTGGGTGTTGTGGTGCACACCTGTGGTCCCAGCTACCCAGTAGGCTGAAGCAGGAGAATTGCTTGAGCCTGGGAGGCAGAGATTCTAGTGAGCTGAGATTGCGCCACTGCACTCCAGCCTGGGAGGAACAGGGAGTCCTCATTTAAAGGGTGCAGAATTCCTGTTTGAGATGATGAGAAAGTTCCAAAAAGGACAGTGGTGATCGTTGTACAACAGTGTGAATGTACTTAATGCCACTGAAGTGTGCAGTTAAAATTGTTCAAATTGTAAATGTTTGTATATTTTACAATAAGAAATAACCATTAATAATTAAAAATTTAGGCTGGGCACCATGGCTCATGCCTGTAATCCCAGCACTTTGGGAGGCTGAGGCAGGTGAATCACCTGAGGTTGGGAGTTTGAGATCACCCTGATCAACCTGGAGAAACCCTATTTCTACTAAAAATATGAAATTAGCCAGGCTTGGTGGCAGGCACCTGTAATCCCAGCTACTTGGGAGGCTGAGGCAGGAGAATCGCTTGAACCAGAGAGGTGAAGGTTGCTGTGAGTGGAGATCACACCACTGCACTCCAGCCTGGGCAACAAGAGGGACACTCCATCTCAAAATAATAATAATAATAATTATTATTATTATTATTAAATATGTAAAACATCGAGTCCAATGTCAACTTTTTTTTTTTTTTTTTTTTTTTTGAGACAGAGTTTCGCTCTTGTTACCCAGGCTGGAGAGCAATGGCGTGATCTCGGCTCACCGCAACCTCCGCCTCCTGGGTTCAGGCAATTCTCCTGCCTCAGCCTCCTGAGTAGCTGGGATTACAGGCACGTGCCACCATGCCCAGCTAATTTTTTGTATTTTTAGTAGAGACAGGGTTTCACCATGTTGACCAGGATGGTCTCGATCTCTTGACCTCGTGATCCACCCGCCTCGGCCTCCCAAAGTGCTGGGATTACAGGCTTGAGCCACTGCGCCCGGCCCAATGTCAACTTTAAGACACTGTTGTTTCCTGCCATGATGGCCCTCTCTGCAACTGGATAACAGGGAAACCGGATCCTGTAAGTTCCAGACCCCTCCCTGTGCCCGTGGATAGGAACAGAAGTGCTGCCTCTGGCCAGAGTACAGTAGAGACCTTTCTGAGGATGTTCCTAGGGGCAGGAGCTGACCCTCCCACCCTTATAGCTGTTTGTCAGTGTCACAGTGGATGGAAGCTCTCTCTCCTGTGCCAGGCGCCAGCTTCCTTCTCACTCATGCATGTTGACCTTGCCTTAAAACAGGGTTCCCATATGGAATGAGGTGAGAGAAAGATGGTTGGAGGAGGGAAAAACAACAGGGCCCTTCCATCAGCCTCCCCGACACCCTACTGCCGCTGTACCGGGGGATATGAATGTTCCTTTGGGCTGGGCGGCTTGTCAGTCGGCGTGGGTGTCAGCTTTTCTGGCTGTCTTTCTGTCTCTGCCTAGGAGGGCCCTGCAGGGTCCCCTGTGATAGCTTGCGCTGATTCGTCCGACCCCATCCTCTCTCCTGGACCATCACATGGGTGCCTGCCAGTCTCACCACCTGCCCTCCCCCTACCCCCCAGACTCCAGCAATGATTTTTTAAATGGCAAGTTGGCTCCCTGATTGCCTAGGAAGCACTTCAGGGGGTGGGAGCTGGATCAGGGCCCCCGCATTCATTGTGCTTCCCCATGACAGTGTGTGTCACACTGCTCCAAGCACCTCTTATCGTCTGTCTCCCCCATTGGGCTGTGAGCTGCCAAAGAGGGGGACCCTCCTTACCACTCTTTGTATTGTTAATGCCTAGAGCAGAAATGATGTTTGAGAAATACTTGTCGAATTGATTAATTAAAATGACCTGTTCCTATGTCTGTGTCTGTCCCCCCCACCCAACTTGGCTCAAGAACCCTGCAGAGTGAAAGTGAAAGCTTCATCTGATTCGTTCCGGGGCTCCAGAGAAGAGTTCTTGGTAGGAGCTGGGGTTCAGCTGTAGGGCTCTGGAGCCAGACTGTCTGGATTGGAATCCTGGCTCCACCAGTGGGCAGCTCCATGCCCTGAAACAAATCGCCTGCCCTCTCTGAGTACGTTTTCTCATCAGTGAGATGGGGGTGAGGATGGCACCTGCCTCACCTCATAAGGCACTGTGAGGACAAATGCCCGTCAAGTTTTTAGCACAGAGCCTGTCACATGGTTAACATGTATTGGGGTAAGGGCAGGGATGGAGAATGTATCCAGAGATTAAAGAAAATCAGAGGAAATAAGCAGCACAAATATCATTATTGCTGCTTTCCCTGCATCCTGGTGTTTGTTGGAGTGGAAGTTGGGTGTGAGGCCAGTGCCAGAGTGGGGTAACCCCAGGGAATGCCTGCCCCCTCCCTGCCCATCCCCCACACCAAGGCCTGCAGAGCCCAAGCTCACCCACCAAGAAGCTGAGCAGCCCCGGCGCTGGGCGGTGGTGAGGGGCCAGAAATAACTGCCGTTGCTATTCCTGCCTTTCTGGGCTGGGTGGAAACACTGCCTTTCTAATCTAAAGGCTGCTCTCAACTTCCTGCACATCAGTGGGCTCTTATGTAATGCTCCCCTCCCTCTCCTGCCCAACGAGCTTCCAGAGATTTCTGCAGCCGGCTGGCTTTACTGCACACGCAGCTGGGGGTAGGGGGAGCAAAGAAATCACCACAGGCTGAATTGTCCTCTGAGCCCAGGGTCCTGCCAGCCTCAGGCCCAGGAGAGGGACTGACCAGCACGGGGCAGAGGGGCACATGTCCAAGGGCAGCAGCTTCGTTCTGCATCTGCAGGGCACAGTGGGGCAGAGAAGACCCATCTCCACCCACTCCCTCTTCCCTTTACAGACACCCCCAGGACAGACTGTGCCCCTCCCAAGTGCTGATGCCTCTGGGGCTTCCATCTCAGGCCTAACCTGACTCTACCCAGTGCATCACTCCCCAGGCAGCCTCTGGGGACAGCAGCCCAGACCCCCTCTCCTGAGCTAACCCCCCACCCCGAGCCACCAGGGGCTCAATCCTCTGTGCTGTCTTCTCGGCACCCCATGGATACTGTCCAGAGCACACCAGACACCCTCTTCAGACGCCCTGTCTCTCAGACCTCAGCAACACCCCGCACAGCCCTTCACCTAGCATGAGACCCAGCGTTGTCCTCTGGCATCTTGAATGAGTAGATGAGACCGCTTCACACTTCAGCACTCCAGGATGATCCTCCCGCTCTCTCCCATCTTCCCATGCCACTGTCCCCTCTCACCTACCCCCCAGGGCACCTTCTGTTCCACCTCATGCCTGACTCCACAAGTTTCTTCTCACCCCTCAAGGCCCTCCCTGGGGTAGGAGCAGAACTGCCCCAGACCCATTCAAGTCTCATCAGCCTTTGGTTGGAAAGTCAGTTGGTCGGAAAGTGTGACAGGTGCCCCAGACAAACCCCAAGAGAGTCACTTCCTGAGCCCCGGGCTGGCCATGGGCAAACCACGGCTTGAGCAGCTCACGTGGGTGCTGACGTAGCCCACGGCTGGGGAGGAGGAAGCAGCAATGGAAAAAGGGGCTTGTTTTCTTCTGAGAGCTGCAGCCGGCTCAGTCCTGGATCGGGTGTTGGAAATGGGATGGTTCCACTGGCTTTCTCCTGGAGCCTCAGTGGCCTTGGGGAGGCTCAGTTCTCTCTCTGCCTCCTTCTCCTCTCCTGCTTACAACGAAAGGTCTAAGTGCAGACAGCAGCCGAGGGCCCTCTCACCTTTCCCCCGGCTTCTGGTATCAGTCACTTGTTCAGCAAGGTCTGAGAGCCCCGGGTCATCCCTAAGCACCCCTGAGGCCCAGTGGGACCCTAGACCAGGGTGCAGTGACTCAGAGCCTTCCTTACCTCCAACCTGGTTTCCTGCAGGCCCCAGGCCAGTTGTTTCATCTGGGTTGTTGGTTACAAGCGGGGTGCTCACTAGCCCCAAATGAGATTTGGCTCCATGGGAGAGGCCAATTCTTTTCACCATCTCCTTCCTTTCCTGTCCCCACAATCACAGCAAACAGAAGTGTACCACTGGCCAAAGACAGACCAGAGGGGATTGCGGTGACAGATGCCCCAGTCTTGAGGCTGAGAAGTCAGGTCAGTGGCATAACCCTATCTAGGGAGGTGACTTTCAGCCCTGTTCCTGAAAGTCTAAAGCCAGGGCAGCATGCAGCATTCTGAACTCGGCTCCTCCCCGAGTTCCTGGGTGGAAACTGCCTTCCAGGAGCTCACACCACAGGGGCTGGGGAGGGTTGAGAAGGGCCACCTTGTCCTCTGTATGAGCTGTGAGGACAAAACAAGGGGGAGTGGGGGTGGACGGGTACGTTTGGCTCTGCACAATCCTTGCTGTCCACACCTTCACCTGAGGTCCCAGAGAGGTCACAGCCAGACCGCCTTCCCTCCTGAGGCCTCTGCAAGGCTGGCCCTCTGCCCGCAATGCTCTCCCCACCACACCCCTGTATGCAGAGTCGGTTTCCTCTCCTCCTTTTTATTGCTGCATAAATGCCACCTCCAAGATGCCTTTCCCTCACCTTCCTAGTATATAAGCCACACTCACCATGATCTGAAATTATCCTTTTTATTTGCATAACTGTTTATTTCTGTCTATCCCACGGAATGGTATTTTCCATGAGAGCAAAGCCTCACTGCAGAATCCCTAAGACTTAGCATTGCACCCAATACACGCAGTGGCCAATAAACCTTTTTAAAAGAATGAATGTTTTATTTAATTTGCTACTTCCCAAGAGGAAATCTCTCTAGCCCATTTCTCCACCCTCCAGCCTCATTTTCCCCAGACAGACCACATATGGGTGCTCCTAGCCAACCTACCCCCAAGCCTGGCCTGAAACAGCTTCTCACTTCTCCATCCACAAAGTTTGGGCCTTCTCATGTTCCTTCTCCTCCAAAATCTCTTGACTGTCCCTGCCCTTCTCCCAGGCCCCTGCAATCTCTCTCTCCTCTTATCTCCTATGTCCCTTAGTGTCACTGAGCTCTGACGGCTAACAGGGCTGCTTCCTTCCTATTCTTTATTCTTTCGTAACATAGAAACCAGTCTCCTTTTTACCCAGCTGTAAGCTCCTTAGAGGCAAAGGCCTATGTCATAGGTCTTCTTCCCAAACCTTGACTGCAGTAGGTCCTCAGGGAAGTTTTTTATTGTTGTTGATAATGGGTGTACCACTGGCTGGATTGTGAGTAAGAGAAACCGAGGATTCTTTTTTTTTTTTCTTTTTGAGACGGAGTTTCGCTCTTGTTACCCAGGCTGGAGTGCAATGGCGCCATCTCGGCTCACCGCAACCTCCGCCTCCTGGGTTCAGGCAATTCTCCTGCCTCAGCCTCCTGAGTAGCTGGGATTACAGGCACGCGCCACCATGCCCAGCTAATTTTTTGTATTTTTAGTAGAGACGGGGTTTCACCATGTTGACCAGGATGGTCTCGATCTCTCGACCTCGTGATCCACCCGCCTCGGCCTCCCAAAGTGCTGGGATTCCAGGCTTGAGCCACCGCACCCAGCCACGGATGTTTTATTTTATTAATAAAAAAAGAATTCATTGGCCTGCATAACTAAAAAGCCCAGGGGAGTGCAGGGACCTTCTGTATGTCTGTCTCTTCTGTATGTCTGCCTCTCTTCTCTCTGACTTCCCTGCATTGACTTCATTCTCAGGCAGGATCTCCAGGCCTGTGAGCGAGATGGCCTCCAGGCTTACATCCTATTGGCTTAGTACTATCAGGGAAAGGGAATTTCCCTTTCCCAAGAGTTCTGGAAAGTCTCGGAATCGATTCTCATTGGCCTGGTTTGGGTCATGTGCCCATCCTGACTCAATCACTACAGCTAGGGAAATGAACCATTCCTAGGCTAGGCCACCCCTGAATGGATAGCCAGGCCCCAGGAACATACCTACCCATAGATCTAGGGTGGGGCTATTGCCCCCAATCACATGGATTAGGGTGGCTCCCCAAAAGAAATTGCTGGCTGGGGAATAGTAATAAGAAGAAAGGGGAATTGATGTTGTTCATGCAAAACAAAAGATGTAGACTCTAAGAGTTTCCTGTGTTGAGCTTCAGCAAGGACCTGAAAATACCTTAGGTGAGCTGCACAGGAGAATAATCAGGGACTTGGTTTGCCCTGGCTGGGGGAGGAGGATGTTGTTTCTGGGTCTGAGTGTCTTTCCAGGGACAGCACAAGAATCCCAGGCTGATGCCCCGGCTTAGTGTTGGCACTCACAAGCTCAGGAAGATTGTGATTCAGTTGGTCCAGGGTAAAAACCAAGTGAGACCTCCACAGGTGATTCTACTGCACCGTCAAGGTTGAAAAATTCTGCTCTAAGAAATGTTCTACTGCAACAAGAAGGATTCAGATCAACTCTATTTTTTTTTTTTTTGAGACGGAGTTTAGCTCTTGTTACCCAGGCTGGAGTGCAATGGCGCGATCTCAGCTCACCGCAACCTCCGCCTCCTGGGTTCAGGCAATTCTCCTGCCTCAGCCTCCTGAGTAGCTGGGATTACAGGCACGTGCCACCATGCCCAGCTACTTTTTTGTATTTTTAGTAGAGACGGGGTTTCACCATGTTGACCGGGATGGTCTCGATCTCTTGACCTCATGATCCACCCGCCTCGACCTCCCAAAGTGCTGGGATTACAGGCTTGAGCCGCTGCGCCCAGCCTCAGATCAACTCTTACGGATTATGTCCCCTGTGATAGGATGGGTATGATTTTCCCCGTTTGCATAGCTCTTTCCAGAAAAGGGGCACTGGAGTTTTCTTGGAGTCTGAGGATGGATGGGTGAACTGTTTGATGACCCTATGGATCCAAAGCCCCTGAAAAGAATAATAGCCACTGTTTGTTGAATGCCAATTGCAAGGCAGGTACTGTGCATTGGGACTTGACATGTCAGCCCAAATGAATTTCAGTCCTCACAACAATACTCCCATGTGGGTATTATTATTATTATTATTTTTATGACAGAGTCTCCCTCTGTCCCCCAGGCTGGAGTGCAGTGGCACAATCTCAGCTCACTACAAGCTCCACCTCCCAGGTTCAAGTGATTCTCCTGCTTTAACCTCCTAAGTAGCTGGGACTATAGGTGCATACCACCATGCCCAGCTAATTTTTTTGTATTTTTAGTAGAGATGGGGTTTTACTGTCTTAGCCAGACTGGTCTCAAACTCCTGACCTCGTGGTCCGCCCACCTCAGTCTCCCAAAGTGCTGGGATTACAGGAGTGAGCCAGTGCTCCCAGCCCCCATATGGGTATTATTAACATTAGCCCCATTTTATAGTTGAAGAAACTGAGATACAAAAAAGCTTACCTGGCCTGGCAAGGTGGCTCACGCCTGTAACCCCAGCACTTTGGGAGGCCGAAGCAGGCGGATCATGAGGTCAAGAGTTCAAGACCAGCCTGGCTAAGAAAGTGAAACCCTGTCTCTACTAAAAATACAAAAAAATTAACCTGGCATGGTGGCATGCACCTATAGTCCCAGCTACTCAGAAGGTTGAGGCAGGAGAATCACTTGAACCTGGCAGGCACAGGTTGCAGACAGCCAAAATCACACCATTGTACTCCATCCTGGGCAACAGAGGGAGACTCCGTGTTAAAAAAACAAAAAACAAAAAGTGTGGTTGGGTGCTGTGGCTCACACCTGTAATCCCAGCACTTTGGGAGGCCCAGGTGGGTGAGTCACTTCAGCTCAGGAGTTCAAAACCAGCCTGGCAACACGGTAAAACCCCCTCTCTACAAAAATACCAAAAAAAAAAAAAAAAAAAAAAAGGGCCTGGCGCGGGCACGCGGTGGCTCATGCCTGTAATCCAAGCACTTTGGAGGCCAAGGCGGGTGGATCACCTGAGATCGGGAGTTCAAGACCAGTCTGACCAACATGGTGAAACCCCGTCTAAAAAAAAAAAAAAAAAAAAAAAAAAGCAAATCTAGGTATGGTGGCATCTACCTGCAGTCCAAGTTACTCAAGAGGCAGAGCAGAGGCTGGAGGATCACTTGATCCTGGGAGGCAGAGGTTGCAGTGAGCTGAGATAGCGCCACTGCACTCCAACCTGGGTGACAGCGTGAGACCCCGTCTCAGAAAGAATTAAAAAAAAAAAAAAAAAAAAAAAAAGGGCCGGGCGCGGTGGCTCAAGCCTGTAATCCCAGCACTTTGGGGGGCCGAGGCGGGTGGATCACGAGGTCAAGAGATCGAAACCATCCTGGTCAACATGGTGAAACCCCGTCTCTACTAAAAATACAAAAAAGTAGCTGGGCATGGTGGCACGTGCCTGTAATCCCAGCTACTCAGGAGGCTGAGGCAGGAGAATTGCCTGAACCCAGGAGGCGGAGGTTGCGGTGAGCCGAGATCGCGCCATTGCACTCCAGCCTGGGCAATAAGAGCGAAACTCTGTCTCCAAAAAAAAAAAAAAAAAAAAAAACTTGGCTAAGGTACCCTACCAGGGAGTGGCAAAATGGACATTCAGACACAGGACCATCTGTGCTGCAACGGCCTGACTTTCCTGCCCTTACGGCAGGAGTCCTCTGAGAGGTGCATCACCCCTGCCCCAATGGACAGCCCGGTACACAGTGGGAGTGGGCCTCCACCTCCCCAGAGGACTTGAGATGGTAAGCTCAGAGACAAGTGAGTCCTGATTCATTGCTGGATTCTTAAGTTGAACGTGTGTGTGTGGTGGGGGGGAGGTACGCGGGACAAGCCACAAAGGGATGAAGTCCAAGAAAGTTATACCCTCCCCCATCTAAAGGCCCCGACCCCGACCTCCAGAGGCTGTTGGAGTTCACCGAGGACCTCATCCCCTCCTTTTCCTCTCGGTGTCGTCAAACACCCTCCTTCCCCACATACATTTTCTGCTTTCTTTTTAAATCCTGAAAAACAGCACCTCCTCTGGATTCAGCTAGAGCAGGAGGGGCCTTCCTTTCCCGGAATCCCTGTTCCCTTTGGGGTGCGCATTTGACTGCGTCGTGGGGGCGGGGAGGGCTTCCCTGTTCGCGTCCGGCCCCGGGGAGACCTGCGGGAATTGTTCTCCCCAACCACCACCCACCCCTCGCTTCCTTCTTCCCCTCGCCTGGGCCAGGCTCGGGGTGGGGAGTGTTATCCCGCAGCCCGAGCGCCTCGGCAGTGGCGGCTCCCCAGGGACTGCAGGGGGAGCCCGGGCTGCGGCGCCTGCTCAGTTCGCGCTCACTGCGTCGAAGGCTCCCCGGCCTGGCTCTGCGCCCAGCGCTGCATCCGGGAGGGGGAGCTAGGAGGCGGCGGAAGAGCCCGAGCGGCCAGAGCCCGGGGCCTGGGAGTGGAGAGGGAACCTCCAGGGGGCAGCACCGAGCCGCCAAGCAGGTCCTCTATTCGCGCCCAGCCCGGGGTCCTCAGACAGCCCATAGGGAAGCCCACCCTTCGGAATCCCGCAGGGTCGGTCCGCCCTCCACCTGGACTGGATCCGCGGGGGGAAGGGCCCCCGCCAGCCAGAAGGACCATTGTCTCCTGGTGGGAACAGGAATCAGGTCTCTCCTGGGGCAATCAACTTCCCCGCTCCGGTTCCTCAAAGGTGGGCTCTTCGCCGGCAGGGACTAGGAAACAGGCCTTTCGGTTCCCCGGGCGTATAGAGGACCCCAGGCACCAGCAGCCCCATCCCACTGACAGGTGGAGGAGACAAGGCAGCTCACTGCTATGCAGTGTCCCAAGAACCAAGTGACCGTGACTTCCTAGCCTCAGTTTCCCCGGCGACACCCGGAGAGTCAACGTGCCAAAAGTCTAGGCTCCGGGTCAAGGCCCCGCCTCTCCTGGGCGGCCCCTGCCCCGGCGGGCCCAGCCGCTCCTCCCCCACGCTCCCGGCTGGCTCCCACGGTCCCTGAGGTGGGCGGGCGGGCCCTGGATGACAGCGGCAGAACCCCCGCCCGACTCACTCTCGCCCCCGCTCTGGGTCCGGGCTTCCCCAGCCCAGTTCACGCCTGGGAGCCGCCTGAGCAGCCGCGCGCCCCGCGCCACGCGCCCCGAGCCCTCCCCGCCTGGGCGTCCCCGGCTCCCGTGAGCGCTCGGGCTCCCGGCTTGGAACCAGGGAGGGGGGAGGGAGCGAGGGAGCAACCAGCAGCGACCCGGAAACGCCATATAAGGAGCAGGAAGGATCCCCCCGCCGGAACAATCCTTATTTGGGCAGCGCCTTATTTGGAGTGGCCCGATATGGCCGGGCCGCTTCCGGCTCTGGGAGGAGGGAAGAAGGCGGAGGGAGGGGCGGGGGCAACGCGGGAACTCCAGAGCAGCGCGGGTCCGGGAGGCCCCGGCAGCAGCTCGAGCGCTGGGCTTTCCCAAAGCCTGGGCACCTGGGATGCGAGCGCGGGCGCGGGCCCGGGCCCCAGGGTGCGGGATGGAGGTGTCAGGCGCTGTCGGATGGGGGGCTTCACGTCACTCTGGGTCCTCCCGGCCGGTCCTGCCATATTAGGGCTTCCTGCTTCCCATATATGGCCATGTACGTCACGACGGAGGCGGGCCCGTGCGGTTCCAGACCCTTCAAATAGAGGCGGATCCGGGGAGTCGCGAGAGATCCCAGCGCGCAGAACTTGGGGAGCCGCCGCCGCCGCCATCCGCTGCCGCCGCCAGCTTCCGCCGCCGCAGGACCAGCCCCTGCCCCAGCCTCCGCAACCGCGGCGCGCCCACGCCCGCCAGCGCCCAGGGCGAGCCGGGGTCCCCGCCTGTGCGCTCCTCAGTGTGACCCGCGCCCCGCATGTAACCTGGCCAGGCCCCCGCGACTGTGTCCCCCGCAGCTCCAGCCCCGGGCTGCGCCCACCCGCCCCGACACTAGCTTTCTGGCCCCCTCGTCTGGGATGGCCACGGCCAAGGCGGAGATGCAGCTGATGTCTCCGCTGCAGATCTCTGACCCGTTCGGATCCTTTCCTCACTCGCCCACCATGGACAACTACCCCAAGCTGGAGGAGATGATGCTGCTGAGCAATGGGGCTCCCCAGTTCCTTGGCGCCGCCGGGGCCCCAGAGGGCAGCGGCGGTAACAGCAGCAGCAGCAGCAGCGGGGGCGGTGGGGGCGGCGGGGGCAGCAGCAACACCAGCAGCAGCAGCGGCAGCACCTTCAACCCTCAGGGGGATACGGGCGAGCAACCCTACGAGCACCTGACCACAGGTAAGCAGTGGCCTACGCCCGGGGGAACCTTTTCCCCACCATCCTGGCGTTCAGTCCTTCACCGCAGGCGTGTTCCTGGACCTTAGGATGGAAGCTGGGTTTCCGTTTCATTCCTCGCATCCCCAGGGTCATGTATTAGAGGGATGCCATGGGACACCGTAGAGCCCACCCCCTGCCCTCATCCCTGGCGGAGCGCAGAGGACTGAGCTTTTTTTGTTTTGGATGGAGAGCTCTGGAGCTGCGTGGGTGGGTGGAGGGGGAGGGCTTGTTTTGATGAGCGGGGCTGCGCCCCCACCCTCCAGAAAGGCTTGCCTTGCCTGCCGCCTTTCCCCAAGGAAGGACCGTGATCCTTGGCCGTGGATGTCCCGGCAGCCCGGGTTTGGGGGCGCGCACTAGCCGCGGCGGCCGCGGAGGTGCTGGCGGGAATCCCTCACCCGCGCAGCCGCCGCTGCGGAGCGCTGCGAGCTGCAGTGAAGGGGGATTCTCCGTATTTGCGTCAGCTGTTGTTGAAATGGGCTCTGCCATTGGAGCGGGTCCAGGAACATTGCAATCTGCTGCTATCAATTATTAACTACCTCGGGAGTCAATGGTAGCGGGCCCGACCTCTTGCCTGGCAGCTCGGGTCGTCCTCGTCCTCCAGTGATTGCTCTCCAGTAACCAGGCCTTCTCCTCTCTCTCCTGCCAGAGTCTTTTCCTGACATCTCTCTGAACAACGAGAAGGTGCTGGTGGAGACAAGTTACCCCAGCCAAACCACTCGACTGCCCCCCATCACCTATACGGGCCGCTTTTCCCTGGAGCCTGCACCCAACAGTGGCAACACCTTGTGGCCCGAGCCCCTCTTCAGCCTGGTCAGTGGCCTCGTGAGCATGACCAACCCGCCGGCCTCCTCGTCCTCAGCACCATCTCCAGCGGCCTCCTCCTCCTCCTCCGCCTCCCAGAGCCCACCCCTGAGCTGCGCAGTGCCATCCAACGACAGCAGCCCCATTTACTCAGCGGCACCCACCTTCCCCACGCCAAACACTGACATTTTCCCTGAGCCACAAAGCCAGGCCTTCTCGGGCTCGGCAGGGACGGCGCTCCAGTACCCGCCTCCCGCCTACCCCACCAAGGGTGGCTTCCAGGTTCCCATGATCCCCGACTACCTGTTTCCACAGCAGCAGGGGGACCTGGGCCTAGGCACCCCAGACCAGAAGCCCTTCCAGGCCCTGGAGAGCCGCACCCAGCAGCCTTCGCTCACCCCCTTGTCTACTATCAAGGCCTTTGCCACTCAGTCGGGCTCCCAGGACCTGAAGGCCCTCAATACCAGCTACCAGTCCCAGCTCATCAAACCCAGCCGCATGCGCAAGTACCCCAACCGGCCCAGCAAGACGCCGCCCCACGAACGCCCTTATGCCTGCCCAGTGGAGTCCTGTGATCGCCGCTTCTCCCGCTCGGACGAGCTCACCCGCCACATTCGCATCCACACAGGCCAGAAGCCCTTCCAGTGCCGCATCTGCATGCGCAACTTCAGCCGCAGCGACCACCTCACTACCCACATCCGCACCCACACGGGCGAGAAGCCCTTCGCCTGCGACATCTGTGGGAGAAAGTTTGCCAGGAGCGATGAACGCAAGAGGCACACCAAGATCCACTTGCGGCAGAAGGACAAGAAAGCAGACAAAAGTGTTGTGGCCTCTTCGGCCACCTCCTCCCTCTCTTCCTACCCATCCCCAGTTGCTACCTCTTACCCGTCCCCAGTTACTACCTCTTATCCGTCCCCAGCCACCACCTCATACCCGTCCCCTGTGCCCACCTCCTTCTCCTCTCCCGGCTCCTCGACCTACCCATCCCCTGTGCACAGTGGCTTCCCCTCGCCGTCGGTGGCCACTACGTACTCCTCGGTTCCCCCTGCTTTCCCTGCCCAGGTCAGCAGCTTCCCGTCCTCAGCTGTCACCAACTCCTTCAGCGCCTCCACAGGGCTTTCGGACATGACAGCAACCTTTTCTCCCAGGACAATTGAAATTTGCTAAGGGGAAAGGGGGAAACAAAGGGAAAGGGAGAAAAAGAAACACAAGAGACTTAAAGGACAGGAGGAGGAGATGGCCATAGGAGAGGAGGGTTCCTCTTAGGTCAGATGGAGGTTCTCCGAGCCAAGTCCTCCCTCTCTACTCAGAGCGGAAGGTCTGTTGGCCAACAATCCTTTCTGCCCACTTCCCCTTCCCAAATTCCTGTTCCCTTTGACTTCAGCTGCCTGAAACAGCCATGTCCAAGTTCTTCACCTCTATCCAAAGAACTTGACTTGCATGGATTTTGGATAAATCTTTTCAGTATCATCTCCATCATATGCCTGACCCCTTGCTCCCTTCAACGCTAGAAAATCGAGTTGGCAACATGGGGTTTGGGCCCCTCAGAGCCCTGCCCTGCACCCTTGTATAGTGTCTGTGCCATGGATTTTGTTTTTCTTGAGGTACTCTTGATGTGAAGATAATTTGCATATTCTATTGTATTATTTGGAGTTAGGTCCTCACTCGGGGTGGGGGGAAAAAAAAAAAAAGAAAAGCCAAGCAAACCAATGGTGATCCTCTCTTTTGTGATGATGCTGTGACAATAAGTTTGAACCTTTTTTTGAAACAGCAGTCCTAGGTATTCTCAATGCATGTGTCGGAGTGTTCTGTTAACGTTTTTGTAAATACTGCTCGACTGTACTCTCACATGTGGCAAAATATGGTTTGGTTTTTCTTTTTTTTTTTTTTTTTTGAAAATGTTTTTCCTTTGTCCTTTTGGTTTAAAAAGTTTCACGTCTTGGTGCCTTTTGTGTGATGCGCCTTGCTGATGGCTTGACGTGCAATTGTGAGGGACATGCTCACCTCTAGCCTTAAGGGGGGCAGGGAGTGATGATTCCGGGGAGGCTTTGGGAGCAAAATAAGGAAGAGGGCTGAGCTGAGCTTCGGTTCTCCAGAATGTAAGAAAACAAAATCTAAAACAAAATCTGAACTCTCAAAAGTCTATTTTTTTAACTGAAAATGTAAATTTATAAATATATTCAGGAGTTGGAATGTTGTAGTTACCTACTGAGTAGGCGGCGATTTTTGTATGTTATGAACATGCAGTTCATTATTTTGTGGTTCTATTTTACTTTGTACTTGTGTTTGCTTAAACAAAGTGACTGTTTGGCTTATAAACACATTGAATGCGCTTATTGCCCATGGGATATGTGGTGTATATCCTTCCAAAAAATTAAAAGGAAAATAAAGTAGCTGTGATTGGGTATGTGTTTCCTGGGTTAGGGGAAGGACTCTGCCCTACTGAGGGCTGTGAGGTTTTCTGAAGACTTGGCCTTTAGAAAAGAGATACAAGGATCCTCCAGCCAGAGTCAGGCCCACTGTGTGAAACTGGAGTTCATTATTTATGAGGATGAGTATGGGTCTTCAGACAGGGTTTTGCTCTATCCACCCAGGCTGGAGTGCAGAACTATGTAATCACAACCTCACTGCAGCTTGACTTTCCAGGCTCAAGTGATCTTCCCACCTCAGTGTCCCAAGTAGCTGGGGTAACAGGCATGTGCCACCACACTCAGCAAATGTTTGTAGAGACAGGGTTTTGCCGTGTTGTCCAGGCTGGGGTTCTTTTCTTGATAATGGGCCTGTTCCTCTTCAGTCTGTTGGGCTGAAGCTTTACCCTGGTTAGCTAAAGCCAAAAAAGGGCAGAGTTAGGGCTGAGACATGTGTGGCCAGAGGCAGTGCTACTCTCCTGGCATCAAATGTTGGGCCAGCCCCGTCCCCTACCTTACTCAGGGTTAGAAAATCCATGGTCTTGGGAATCCCTGCCATGTGTAGTTAGAAGAGGTAAGAAGTGAGCACAAGGGCTTTGTGGAAACAGAATACCGAGGCCAAGTCAGCCTCTCCCTCCCATTCCCCATGTCCCCAGCAACTTGAGGGCATCAAAGAAACCTAGAAGACGTAAAGGCCAGTTCTCAAGCCAAGAATCCTTCCAGGAAGAAAATCTCATCATTTGCCAGCTGGAACTGTCATCCTTGGCAGCTTCCTGGGACAGAGCACAGAGTGGGCAGAAGGCTGGCCTGGTGTCTAAAAAACATCCAGGCCGGCGGGGCACGGTGGCTCATGCCTATAATCACAGCACTTTAGGAGGCTGAGGTGGGTAGATCACGAGGTCAAGAGATCAAGACCATCCTGGTCAACGTGGTGAAACCTCGTCGCTACTAAAAATACAAAAATTAGCTGGGCATGGTGGCGCGCGCCTGTAGTCCCACCTACTCGGGAGGCTGATGCAGGAGAATTGCTTGAACCCAGGAGGCAGAGGTTGCTGTGAGCCGAGATCGCGCCATTGCACTCCAGCCCGGGTAACAAGAGCGAAACTCCGTCTCAAAAAAAAAAAAAAAATCATCCAGGCCAAAGCTGTTCCCATTGTGTAGGAGGCCTGAGGTTCTAGGTTCTTTTTGCCCCAGTCCCCAGAGGGACCACTCCCATTGCTGGGGTAATCCCTGTGGGCATATGAGCATCTGCCGACTCTGTGAGAGGCCTTGACCTGGCCACGACAGACACCATGGGATTAGCTCGTATTCCAGGAATGTGGATTGCTGGTTGGAGAGACAGATATAAGACAAAAATTGCAACATGGTATTGTGTTATGCAATATGGGCAAGAATGGGGCTCTTTGGGAGCACAGAGAAGGGCACCCAACCTACCCAGGGGCTTAGGAAAGGTGGAAAAATTGAGTTGGGAAGCACAAGTAAGAGTCAACCTGATTGACTTGGTTTGTGGGTGAGGCAAGGAGGACACTGGCTAAGTCTACTCAGGAATGTGGATGAGATGGATTACTCGAAGCACTACCTCCAACCCTGATATCTAAGTCTTTTGTGAATTGGTCAGACTCCACCATCCGTGGGTGAATGGGTACAATAGATTTGTTATCCTGGAATTCCCAAGCCTTGGCTCCTCTCCCAACTTCTGACCCCTAAAATCAGAGGGACAATGAAGTATCCTCTTGACCTGGTATGGTTATCAGGCCCTGAGTGAGGTGAAAGTCTAATTGGCTTCCACCTCTTCTCCTTCCTCTAAGGGTCTCCCAGGTGGTTCTCAACCCACATTTTCTGGAGCCAGAGGAATTCCAATAACCCCTGACATTGGCCCAGTTCTTCCGTGTGCAGTCTAGGTTTCCCTGACCAACACCGTTGACCTCTGCCCTTTCCCATGGCACCAGACTCCTCTGCCTGGAGCAGGGGGAGCTGGGCACCTCTAGCAAAGGGCGCATCCCTGTGAGCCTCCTGACAAAATTGCCAGGTCCTGATGAGACAATATTTGTATTGGCACACCTGTTCCCAGCCCCACCTACCCTGCCCCATCTCACTCTAGGCCCAGGAACACAAGTCCATGCCTGTTACACATTCTTAAGAATTTCTCACTCCAGATTCCCAAGAAACAAAACATGGCAAGAATAAAATATGAAAGAAGGAGCACCGAGACTCTGTTTCTTTAAAGCAGAGGGTCTTGTATGTTACAAGGGCATCAGAATGAGATTCCCAGGCCCCATGAACAGAGCTGCTGACTGAAACCTTCCATCTGGGATGGGGTCCTGCAACTGGCTTTGATAATAAGGTCATTCTGATGCAGATGGCTTGTTGCTAGCTAATATTTATGTTATTTTTGAGACAGGGTTTTATTGTCAGCCAGGCTGGACTGCAATGGTGCAATTTTAGCCCATTGCAACCTTGAACTCCTGGGCTCAAAGTCTTCTCCAACCTCCAAAGTAGCTGAGAATACAGGTGCATTACAGGTGGCTAATTTTTTCATGTTGAAAATTTATATTTATTTTTAGTTTTTTGAGAGGAGTCTGACTCTGTCACCCAGGCTGAAGTGCAATGGTACGATCTCGGCTGTGCACTGCAACCTCCGCCTCCTAGGTTCAAGCGATTCTCCTGCCTAGCCTCCTGATTATCTGGGACTACAGGTGTGTGTCACCACACCTGGCTAATTTTTTGTATTTTTAGTCGAGACGGGGTTTCACCATGTTAGCCAGGATGGTCTCGATCTCCTGACCTCATCATCCACCCACCTTGGCCTCCCAAAGTTCTGGGATTACAGGTGTGAGCCACCACACTTGGCCTGCTAATTTTTATTAGTCCTGTCACCAGGGTTTCTTTAGGCTCTGACAAGCCAAACTTAAGTTCCTTTTCATGGTTGAAATAAGGCATGGGGCAAAAACTGCTCCCTTTTATAGTCCTATAGTATAATGAATGTGTTGGCTGATATAAAAATAAAAATATAAGAACAATAAGTGTTTATATAAATTCCTACTCCTGCAAGGAAATAGAACATCATCATAAAGGTTGAGATTGGGGAAAGGGCCCAGAGCTCGCTGAACAACTGATTGCTCCGGGGGACATTGTCTAGGGCTTCAGGAATGTGAGGAAGGACAGAGAGGAGCAGTGCAGAAGGGGGTTGAGGGTGGGGGACTGGGCTAAGGACAAGGACAGGTTTTGATTCTGAAGTAAAAGAAAGACCAGGTCCTAAGGACCTTTGACCCTTCCTCCTCCTACCTGAGAGGTACTCTTTTTGCTTGAATTTCAGGAATGTTCAGCCTGTTTCAGGAATGTTCTCACCGGTTTGAAAGATTCCCAGCACTAACGAAGGCGGAGCTTAGCCCAGGGTTTGCAGCATGCTTGAGTTTTCAGTGTGTTTCTTCCACTTTTCGCCTATTCAGAACTGCTCCCTACCCCCAGTTATGAACTGGAGCCAGGTATGGGTACTATAGGGTCAGAGATATTCCCTGCCAGTCCCCTGCCTGCATCCACACTGTGTTCACTGTTTCATGCCACACTTGGTGCAGTTTGAGAGGGAAGCCATTGGGCAGAGTGAGATCCCAGAGTCCGGAGGGAAATGAGGCCAAGTTTAAAAGAATCAGATTTCAAGCAAATAACATTTCAACATTTTACCCAGAAACCTTTGGGGGCTAATAAGATTTTTGCACCCAAAGAGCAAATCTAACCCTCTACTTCAGTAATTTTTCTCCCAGTCTCCTTATCTCCATTACTAAGACCTAAGAGAGCCTCTGTGGCTAAGCTTACTTCAAATGACCTCTTAGATCAGACTGATGGTCCAGCAACTCAGAGGCAAGTAAAATCTCATTTCCCTTTCCCGGGAGGTCTCTCCACCAAGCCCATTCTCCTTAGTACTTAAGGGTTTTAAAAATTATTATTATGACTCTATCAAGGGCCATGTTGGTGGCTCACACCTATAATCACTGCACTTTGGGAGGCTGAGGCAAGAAGATCGCTTGAGCCCAGGAGTTCAAGACCAGCCTGGACAACATAGGGAGACCCCATCTCTACAAAAAAATTAAATAAACCGGATGTGGTGGCCTGTGCCTGGAGTTCCAGATGCTCGGGACGTTGATGTGGGAAGATTGTTTGAGCCTGGGAGGTCAAGGCTACAGCAAGCTGAGATGGTACCGCTTCACTCCAACCTGGGCAGCAGAGCAAGACCTGGACTCAAAAAAAATTTTTTTTAACTGTTTTTGTATTTACGTGGGAGCAGTGGCTCACACCTGTAATCCCAGTACTTTGGGAGGCCAAAGTGGGTGAATCACCTGAGGTCAAGAGTTCAAGACCAGCCTGGCCAACGTGGTGAAACCCTGTCTCTACTAAAAATACAAAATAATTAGCTGGGCATGGTGGCACACACCTGTAATCCCAGCTACTCAGGAGGCTAGGACATGAGAAGCACTAGAACCTGTGAGTCGGAGGTTGCAGTGAGCCGAGATCACACCACTGCACTCCAGGCTGAGCGACAGAGCAAGACTGTCTCAAAAAATGAATAAATAAATAAATACAATTTTTAAAAATTAAAAAAATAAAAAGAAGCCTATTTTGGTATTTTTTGTAAAGACAGGGTTTCAACATGTTGCCGCGGATGGAGGTACTATTGATGAACAATAAACTGTACACATAAAGTGTACAGCTTGATGAGTCTTGACATATATGTACACAGGTGAAATAATCACAATTGCGATACTGAACATTACCACCACCTCCAAAAGTTCCCTCATGCCTCTTGGTAGTCTTTCCTCCCTTCCACCCTTTTACCCAGGTAATCACTGATCTGCTGTCACCGTGAATCAGTTTGCATTCTCTAGAGTTTCTTTTTTATTAACTGACCAGCTTAGAAAAATAATCATGGTAGACACCTTAGTTCATTCTTCTAATAAGTCTGTTGATCTGGTCCTCCCTGCTGCCAGCATCTCCACCTTCTACAAGATGGATGGTCTTTTTCTTCATTCTGCCTCGTGAAGAAGATCATTGGAAGGGTCAGAGGAAGTTATTTGCTGCTTTGAAGTGTTTTCCAGCAGTACAGATCTCATGAATCAGATTTTCTGTGCAAATGATGCCATATTTACCAAAAGATTGAACAGTCAAAGCATTATCTGTCAAAGCAATTCGCTTCTTACTGCTTTTGCCATAACCATGCTTATAGATTAGTTCATTTACTGACTTCAGATTTCAGCTCCCCCAATGCAGTATATGGTTCTACAATCCTCTGCATGTCAATTGAAGCCTTCTTTAGCTTCACAGAGGTCCCACTGAAGATTTGACAAAGAAGCTGCAACACCTTTCGGACCTTTGGGCTCACACCATTGATACCTCTGATTCTGATGACAAATGCTATTTTGGGTTCTGCAGGTACATAGAAGTTACCAGCTTTTCTTGCCATCCTCACCATTTGAATTTCAGTTCTGTACATCTGCCTACATTCCTTGTGATAGTGCTTCACTGCTTTTTTCTTTCCTTTTATTTTTTGAGATGGAGTTTTGCTCTTGTCGCCCAGGCTGGAGTGCAATGGTGCGATCTTGGCTCACCACAACCTCCAGCTCCCAGATTAAAGCAATTCTCCTGCTTCAGCCTCCCGAGTAGCTGGGACTACAGGTGCCCACCACCATGCCCAGCTAATTTTGTATTTTTAGTAGAGATGGGGTTTCTCCATGTTGGTCAGGCTGTTCTCAAACTCCCAATGTCAGATAATCCGCCCACCTTGGCCTCCAAAAGTGCTGGGATTACAGGCATGAGCCACCATTCCCGGCTTCCTCCCTGCTTTTTGATGCATCTTTGGGGCACATTTCTTCTCAGGTACTTGATCTTCAGCTCTGTGAAATTCCTTTGTTTTTTCTTAAGGGTTTCTGGCATGGCAAGAACCTTCTTCTTCTCTTCTACACTTCCATGGTTCCAGCCAGAAAAAGAGGATAGAGTTTCTTACGCAGGGAATCAGTCGCTATGTCCTTGATTCGGTCTGGCTTCCTTCACTTAGCATCACTGTTCAGGATTCATTGATGTTGCTGCATGTACTCTGGAAATAGTTCACTCCTTTTCATTGCCAAGTAGCATTCTGCTATATGGCTATGCCCCGACTGTTCATCCCTTCCCCTATGGAGGGACATCTCTGTTGGTTCCCTTTGGGACTATTACAGATAAAGCTGCTATGGTCACTGGAGTGCAAGTCTTTGTGTGGATGTGTCCGGATTTACTCCAATTTCCCCCCAGCATTCTGGCTCCTTCTTCCCACCATATCCACATTTATTCACATCCCTGGTACTTGAAACAACAAGCACCTATCTTCCCCCACACTCACAGAGTCACAGCCTCCTAAGAGATTTGCTTCCTTTAGTAATTACTCAAGTAAACAGAGCCAGCCCCTTTGTTATTTTTGTTGTTCTACTCCAAATTCTCTCCCATTTGTTTCTATCTTTTTATTTCTTTTTTTTTTTTTTTTTTTTTTTTTTTTGAGACGGAGTTTCGCTCTTGTTACCCAGGCTGGAGTGCAATGGCGCGATCTCGGCTCACCGCAACCTCCGCCTCCTGGGTTCAAGCAATTCTCCTGCCTCAGCCTCCTGAGTAGCTGGGACTACAGGCACGCGCCACCATGCCCAGCTAATTTTTTGTATTTTTAGTAGAGACGGGGTTTCACCATGTTGACCAGGATGGTCTCGATCTCTCGACCTCGTGATCCACCCGCCTCGGCCTCCCAAAGTGCTGGGATTACAGGCTTGAGCCACCGTGCCCGGCTCTATCTTTTTATTTCTTGAGGCAGTCTTGCTCTATCGCCCAGCCTGGAGTGCAGTGGTGCCATCTCATTTCTCTGCAACCTCCACCTCCTGGCTTCAAGCAGTTCTCCTGCCTCAGCCTCCCGAGCAGCTGAGAATATAGCTGTGTGCCACCACGCCCAGCTAATTTTTGGATTTTTGGTAGAGATGAGGTTTCACCATGTTGGCCAGGCTGATCTCGAACTCATGACTTCAGGTGATCCACCTGCCTCAATCTCCCAAAGTGCTGGGGTTACAGGCGTGAGCCACCGCACCCAGCCCCATTTGTTTCTATCTTTCTGGTAATGAGATGTCTGGGTGAAGCAAAGTAGATTGTCATTATTTAGTCAGCTCAGCAAATGGACAAAAGTCCATGATGACACTTTTCTAAAAAGGAGAGGTGCCTGGGAGGGGGTGAGCTGGGGATTGATCAGACACTCTTATCTCAAAAACAGGAAGAGGCTCAGGGTCAGGTGATGTGGGACGCTGCCCTCGGGGGACTAGTGCTGAGAGGTTATCTGTGGTTTGCCTTTATCACCATCTCCTGTGGGCGGTTACTGATGGGTTTTCTGGAACACAGGTCCCATTCACCCACTCGTCACAGACTCTAATCTGCCACATTTTCACCTCTCGGACTGGGGTTTGTGCTGTAACTAAAATTTCTCTCTTTCTTCTTCGGACAACAGGAATGTGGGGTTATAGAGCCTCCAGAGGAGAGGACAGCAGAGGGTAGAGGGCAGGTCTGGGTCTGTGCTTCCAACTCTGATAAACTAACACTTGCTGATGACCTGGCATGTGTGGGGGCTGGGATGGGAAGAGGGTGGCTTCACTTACTGAAAAAAGTTATCCTTCACAGTTATTCTTTCCAGACAGACAATAACAAAAATCAATGAGGATGTGAATAGACTGGAACCCTCACATATTGCTGGTGGGGATATAAAAAGATGCAGCCACTTTGGAAAAATGGTTTAGTAATTTCTTTTTTTTTTTTGAGACGGAGTTTCGCTCTTGTTACCCAGGCTGGAGTGCAATGGCGCGATCTCGGCTCACCGCAACCTCCGCCTCCTGGATTCAAGCAATTCTCCTGCCTCAGCCTCCTGAGTAGCTGGGATTACAGGCATGTGCCACCATGCCCAGCTAATTTTTTGTATTTTTAGTAGAGACGGGGTTTCACCATGTATGGTCTCGATCTCTCGACCTCGTGATCCACCCGCCTCGGCCTCCCAAAGTGCTGGGATTACAGGCTTGAGCCACCGCGCCCGGCCAAGTAATTTCTTATAAAGTTAAACGTACACTTACCATATGACCCAGCAATTCCACTCCAGGGTATCTACCTAAAAGAAATGAAAACATGGCTGGCGCCGTGGCTCACACCTGTAATCCTAGCACTGTGGGAGGCCGAGGCAGGCAGATCACAAGGTCAGGAGAGCAAGACCATCCTAGCTAACATGGTGAAACCCCATCTCTACTAAAAATACAAAAAAATTAGGCCAGGTGCGGTGGTTCACACCTGTAATCCTAGCACTTTGGGAGGCCGAGGTGGGTGGATCACCTGAGGTCAGGAGTTCAAGACCAGCCTGGCCATCAGGATGAAACCCCATCTTTGAAAATAATAATAATAATAATAATAATAATAAATTAGCCAGGCATGGTGGCACACTCCTATAGTCCCAGCTATTTGGGAGGCTGAGGCAGGAGAATCACTTGAACCCAGGAGGCAGAGGTTGCAATAAGCTGAGATTGCGCCACTGCACTCCAGCCTGGACGGCAGAGCAAGACTCTGTCTCAAAAAAGAAAAAAAAAAGAAAACATGTTCACACAAAGAATTGCATGCAAATGTTTATAACAGCATTATTCATAATAGCCAGAGTGGAAAAGAATCCAAGTGTCTATTCAACTGATGCATAGATAATCAAAATGTGGTATACCCAAACAACGAAATAGGCCTCAGCAATAAAAAGGAACAAAATATATGTGTGCCACAACATGCGTAAACCTCAAAACATTTCGATAAAGAAGTTAGGTGCAAAAGACTATACAGTGTATGACTGCATTTATATGAAATGCCCAGAAAAGGCAAAAGTCTTATAGAGACAGAGAGCAGATTAGTAGTTGTCTGGGACTGGGTGTAAGAGAGTTATTGATGGCCAATGAGTTTTTGCTGTTTTGAGGATTATGGAGATGGATTGTGATGTTCGAACAACTGTTTATATTACTGAAAGTCATTGAATTATACACAAAAATGGGTGAAATTTGCGGTATGTAAATTATAACTTATGAAGGAATTTTTAAAACATTATCCTTGCTTGCCGGGTGTGGTGGCTCATGTCAGTAATCCCAGCACTTTCGGAGGCCGAGGTGAGCAGATCACCTGAGGTCAGAAGTTCAAGACCAGCCTGGGCAACATGGTGAAACCCCATCCCTACTAAAAATACAAAAATTAGCGAGGTGTGGTGGTAGGCACCTGTAACCCCAGCCACTTGAGAGGCTGAGGTGCTGAGGTGTGAGAATCGTTTGAACCCAGGAGGTGGAGGTTGTAGCGAGCCAAGATCGAGCCATTGCACCCCGGCTTGCGTGACAGAGTGAGACTCCCTCTCAAAAAACAAAAAAAACAAAAGAACAGGCTTCCTACATGGGCCAGAGTGACTCCTCACCTGCCAGATAAATCCAGAAGTCACCATTTCCACAGAACTAGCAGTGGGTGCCATCCTCAGAGAAAACCCTCACCTCCAGGGAAGCTTATTGCTCCTCAGAACCAACTTCGCTTCCTAGAACCCTTTCAGATCCAGTGACCAGAAGCCTGAGAACCAAACTAGGTCTCATTTGTTGAACCAACTAACAGAACACCTGCAGTGGAGAGCTGGTTCTGAGGATTTGGAGGGGCTCTGGGACAAGGAGAAACTCAACCACCCCAGCCTTGCAAACCACCTTTGAATCTCTTCAGAAGCAACTTTGAATTCCCTGAAACTGGCTTCTCCCTGAAACTGGCATCCCCTCCAGCTGCCTTATTTGAACCAACTTTTAGCCATCTCAACAACTGTTCGTTTCAAACTATCATCTCAGAATGACCCATTTAATAATTTCAGATCCACCTGACTTGGTCCATTTGTTGGGTCAGCTATGGGAATGTTCTCAATCTTCTGTTAATGACATGAACACAACTTCTATTGCCCTCAAATCCCCATAAAGCAAGGATTGTGCTGTGGTGACTGCTTCCAGTCCCATTACAGCAGCCACAGAAACAATTTTGTCACCAGATTTGTGATGACTCCCCTGCACTGTCTCCTCAGAATCATCATTCATTCTTTTCAGAGCTAGATTTCATTTTTGGCTAATGAAATTGTCAAGGTCCTTACAACTTTCTCTTCAGACATATCTTGGTTCTACTCAGAAATAATCTTTCCATCTCCTCAGGTCCAGCTATAAGCCTTCGTAAAGCAAGCCTTTATGTTATTCATCCATGGGCTTCGGTTTCCCCATCTGCTTCATGGGGGAAATAATGCTTATTTTTTTCTTCTTTAAAAAGGTAATGTTGGCCAGGCGCGGTGGCTCACACCTATAATCCCAGCACTTTGGGAGGCTGCGGCAAGTGGATCATGAGGTCAAGAGATCGAGACCATCCTGGTCAACATGGTGAAACCCCGTCTACTAAAAATACAAAAAATTAGCTGGGCGTGGTGGCGCGTGCCTGTAATCCCAGCTACTCAGGAGGCTGAGGCAGGAGAATTGCCTGAACCCAGGAGGCGGAGGTTGCGGTGAGCCGAGATCGCGCCATTGCACTCCAGCCTGGGTAACAAGAGCGAAACTCCATCTCAAAAAAAAAAAAAAAAAAAAAAAAAAAGGTAATGTTGGCCAGGCGCAGAGGCTCATGCCTGTAATCCCAGCACTTTGGGAGGCCGAGGCGGGTGGATCACAAGGTCAGGAGTTGGAAACTAGCCTGGCCAAGATGGTGAAACCCCATCTCTACTAAAAATACAAACATTAGATGGGCACAGTGGCAGAAGCCTGTAATCCCAGCTACTCGGGAAGCTGAGGTGAGAGAACTGCTTGAGCCCAGGAGGTGGAGGTTGCAGTGAGCCAAGATCTCATCACTGTACTCCAGCCTGGATACCCTATCTCAAAAAAAAAAAAAGAAAAAGAAAGAAATAAATAAAGTGAATTTTTTTCTTATTACAAAATATATATTCATTGTGAAAAATATAAAAGCAGGCCAGGTGCAGTGGTTCATGCCTATAATCCCAGCACTTTGGGAGGTCGAGGCAGGTGGATCACGAGGTCAAGAGATGGAGAACATCCTGGTCAATATGGTGAAACCCTGTCTCTACTAAAAATACAAAAAATTAACTGGGCATGGTGGTGCATGTGCCTGTATTCCCAGCTACTCGGGAGACTGAGGCATGAGAATTGCCTGAACCCAGGAGGCGGAGGTTGCGGTGAGCCGAGATCGAGCCATTGCACTCCAGCCCGGGTAACAAGAGCAAAACTCCGTCTCAAAAAAAAAAAAAAGAAAAACGAAAACTATAAAAGCATACCTTTTTCACACACGTTGAAAGAAGAGAAAGCCTTTGCCACACAAAACTTACATGCTGATGGAGGGAGAATGAATTGGGCCTAGTTTTCCTCAGGGCTACAAGCGTGTACCCAGAGCCTTATAAAAGTTCATGACCTCTGGGAGGCGGAGGTTGCAGTTAGCGAGATTATGCCACTGCACTCTAGCCTAGCGACAGAGCGAGATTCTGTCTCAAAAAAAAGAAAAAGAAAAAAGGTTCATACCTTCTCTCCTAGCAATTCTGCTATGACTGCTGTTAATCACAGTATTATGTGTAATGGAGAAAAATGGCAACAGTATACATGTCTGATGGGTGATGGCTGAAATAAACTGTTACATCATATGATGGATAACTTACTAGGCAGTCATTATAAATCATGTTCTGAAATAATAATTGACCTGAAAAATGTTCATGATATAATGCTTACAACATTAAGGAATGAAAATAAGATATGAAACTTTACATGGCATGATTCCAATTTTATAAAATACATGCACATATAACATCATTATACATCAAATGCTGGTGGTTGTTATTCTAGGTAGCGGGATTATGGGTAACTTTTCCTTTCTTTTCTTTTCTTTTTTTTTTTTTTTTTGAGACAGAGTTTCGCTCTTGTTACCCAGGCTGGAGTGCAATGGCGCGATCTCGGCTCACCGCAACCTCCGCCTCCTGGGTTCAGGCAATTCTCCTGCCTCAGCCTCCCGAGTAGCTGGGATTACAGGCACGTGCCACCATGCCCAGCTAATTTTTTGTATTTTTAGTAGAGACGGGGTTTCACCATGTTGACCAGGATGGTCTCGATTTCTCGACCTCGTGATCCACCCGCCTCGGCCTCCCAAAGTGCTGGGATTACAAGCTTGAGCCACCGCACCCGGCCCCCTTTCTTTTCTTTTTTGAGCTGGAGTCTTGCTGTGTCACCAGCCTGGAGTGCAGTGGCATGATCTCGGCTCACTGCAACCTCCGCCTCCCAGATTCAAGTGATTCTCCTGCCTCAGCCTCCTGAGTAGCTGGGACTACAGGCATGCACCACCATACCCAGCTAATTTTTTTTGTATTTTTTAGTAGAGACGGGGTTTAACCATGTTAGATGTTCTTGATCTCTTGACCTCATGATCTGCCTGCCTAGGCCTCCCAAAGTGCTGGGATTACAGATGCAAGCAACCTCACCCAGTCTTTATTTTTTATTTTTTATTTTTAGAGACAGAGTCTTGCTCTGTTGCCCAGGCTAGAGTGCAGTGGTGCAATCTCAGCTCACTGCAACCTCCGCCTCCCAGGTTCAAGCAGTTCTCCTGCCTCAGCCTCCCGAGTAGCTGGGATTACAGGCTCCTGCCACTATGCCTGTCTAATTTTTGTGTTTTTAGTAGAGATGGGGTTTCACCATTTTGGCCAGGCTGGTCTCCAACTCCTGATCTTGTGATCCACCTGCCTCGGCCTCCCAAACTGCTGGGATTACAGGCATGAGCCACTGTGCCCAGCCTTTTATTTTCTATACTTTTCTGTGTCTTCTAAATGAGCCAATTTTTATTGTTGTTGTTGTTTGCTTGTTTGTTTTTAAGATGGAGTCTGACTCTGTTGCCCAAACTAGAATGCAGTGACGTGATCTCGGCTTACTGTAACCTCCACCTCCCAGGTTAAAATGATTCTCCTGCCTCGGCCTCCCAAGTAGCTGGAATTACAGGTGTGTGCCACCACACCTGGCTAATTTTTGTATTTTTAGTAGAGACGGAGTTTCACTATGTTGGCTAGGCTGCTCTTGAACTCCTAACCTCAGGTGATCTGCTCTCCTCAGCTTCCCAAAGTGCTGGGATTACAGGTGTGAGCCACTGCGCCCGATGAACAGATATTTTTTATCATTGGAAGAAAATCATTCTATTTAAGAAAGTAAAAGGAAAAGACTAGATAAGCAAATAAGTATTTTCTAGAATCTGGTTTTTATGAAGATCCTCTGATGGACTATTTTCTTGCACTGCAGGAATCTGTCCCTTCGATAATAAGCTGTTAAAGAAGAGTGGTAAAAATAAAAATGGGTCCAGGTGGAGTGGCTGATACCTGTAATCCCAGCAATTTGGAAGGCTGAAGTAGAAGGACAGTTTGAGACCAAAAGTTTAAGACCAGCCTGGGCAACAGAGAGACCCTGTCTCTACAAAAAGTACAAAATACTAGCAGAGTGTAGTGGCAAACGCCTGTAGTACCAGCTATTTGGGAGGCTGAGGTCAGGGGATTGCTTGAGCCCCGGAGTTTGAGGCTGCAGTGATTGATGATCTTCACTGGACTCCAGCCTGGGTGACTGAGCAAAACCCAGCCTCAAAACAAAACAAAACAGGTCTGGCGCGGCGGCTGATCCTTGTAATCCCAGCACTTTGCGAGGTCTAGGTGAGTGAATCACTTGAGGTCTACATGGTGAAACCCCATCTCTACTAAAAAAATACAAAAATTAGCTGAGCACGGTGGCAGGTGCCTGTAATCCCAGCTACTTGGGAGGTGGAGGCACGAGAATCCCTTGAACCCGGGAGGCAGAGGTTGCAGTAAGCTGAGATCACACCACTGCACTCCAGCTCGGTGATAGAGCAAGACTGTCTCAAAAAAATAAAACAGGCCGGGTGTGTTGGCTCACAACTGTAATCTTAGCACTTTGGGAGGCCAAGGCGGGTGGATCTCCTAAGGTCGGGAGTTCAAGACCAGCCTGACCAACGTGGAGAAACCCTGTCTCTATTAAAAATACAAAATTAGCCGGGCATGGTGGTGCATTCCTTTAATCCCAGCTACTAAGGAAGCTGAGACAGGAGAATCGCTTGAACCTCGGAGGCAGAGGTTGCTGTGAGCAGAGATCATGCCATTGCACTCCAATCTAGGCAATAAGAGCGAGACTTCATCTCAAAAAATAAAAGAATAATAATAATAAAGAAAAGAGCAAATAAACAAACTAAGGTGACAAAGATTTCTTAGGGACTCAGGCCTCTAGGCTTTTGCTGAGTGGATGCATGTTGTTTAACATTCCCCGTACGTGGATGGTCTGTCTGTTAGAGGCTGGCAGGATAGAAGCACCAGACAACTGCTGTTGGCTTCTAAATTTGGGGGCCGTAGGTTTTTTGAAAACCAGAAAGTGTTGTTATTTTATTAGTTCACGAAGCTCCCTCAACTATTTCTTAGAGAACTCGTGATCTCGCCCCCAGCACTGAATTCTCTTTCCGTCTCCATTCCCCATATACAACTCACACAAAGCTCTAGGCTCAAAGCTTTTCTCTGAAATTTATTTCTTTTGCTTATTACTGAATTGGTGTCAGCCAGGTGTTCCTGCTGGTTGGTTATTCTTGGGTGGGACTTTGTTTTATTGTTCTACAATTCCATAGGCACCCCTTAGAAGAGCTCAAGTCTGGGTGACTTTCTTGGGGTTGTCCTCAGTACTAGGTCATCCAGAGTCTATGTGACTCCTTTATCACAAATAGATAAACATTTATCTAAAGTGTATTTATCAAATACCTACTTCATGTCAGGTCCTGGGCACATACAGATAAACAAGATAGAGCCTGGGGCAGCACAGGATTTTGTGGGGAAAGATTCGGAAAGAAATAATTACCATAGTGTGACATATGAGAGGTGTGTACAGAGCAGGGAGTGACATTCTGTCAAGGAGGAGAAATGGAGAAATGGGGTGTAGAAGGAACACTAGGAGTTCACAGGAGGACTTGCAGGCAAGGGAACAGCAAGTGTAAAGCCAGGGAGGTGTGTTCAGAAAGCAGCAAAATAATGGTGGAGTGGCAGGAAGCACGGAGGGGAGGGGCAGGGAATGTGGCTGGAAAGGCAGGTTGGGGCCACATGTGGAAGGCCCTCAGTGACAGTCCAAGGGGTTGTACTTTTCCCAAAGGCAACAGGGACTGAGATGGCATTAGCACATAGGCACACCACTACTTTTGATGGTGTTTCTGGGTGTCTGAAAAACTACATCCCAGCACTTTGGGAGGCAGAGGTGGGCGGATCACCTGAGGTTAGGAGTTCAAGACCAGCCTGGCCAACATGTTGAAACCCCATCTCTACTAAAAATACAAAAAGTAGATGGGTGTGGTGGCGAGCACCTGTAATCCCAGCTACACGGGAGACTGAGGCAGGAGAATCACTTAAACCCAGGAAGTGGCGGTTGCAGTGAGCAGAGATTGTACCACTGCACTGCAGCCTGGACAACAGAGTGAGACTTAGGTCAAAAGAAAAATACACACACACACACACACACACACACACACACACACACACAAATTGTAAAAATAAATTCTAAGGCCAGGCGCGGTGGCTCAAGCTTGTAATCCCAGCACTTTGGGAGGCCGAGGTGGGTGGATCACAAGGTCGAGAGATCGAGACCATCCTGGTCAACATGGTGAAACCCCGTCTCTACTAAAAAAATACAAAAAATTAGCTGGGCATGGTGGCACGTGCCTGTAATCCCAGCTACTCAGGAGGCTGAGGCAGGAGAATTGCCTGAACCCAGGAGGCGGAGGTTGCAGTGAGCCGAGATCGCACCATTGCACTCCAGCCTGGGTAACAAGAGCGAAACTCCGTCTCAAAAAATAAATAAATAAATAAATAAATAAATAAATTCTAAATATCTATTTTGTGGCTAGATCAAGCTTCATATTTTTATTGTAGAAAATCTTAAATATTCTCAAAAGTAGGGGGAATGATGTAATAATATCCCTGAATCTATCAACCAGTTCAACAATGGTCAATTCACAGCAGTCTTGTTTCTTCCATAACACCCTCTTCCCTACCCTCACCCCCACACAGTGGATTATTTTGAAGCAAATCCCAGACATTATATAATTTCATCTGTAAATACTTCAGTGTATCTTCATAAGTATTTTTAAGTTCCTTTGCTTGAATTAAGACCCAAAAAAGACCACACTTTGCATTTGGTCGATGTCTTTTAAGTTTCTTTTCTTTTCGTTTTTTTTTTTTTTAAAGTGTAAATCATTTTATTCTCATGATATCAATTTGAAGTCAATTTTTAAAAGAATGATTTCTTAGGTGGGCATGGTGGCGCTTGCCTGTAATCCCAGCTACTCAGGAGGCTGAGGCAGGAGAATTGCCTGAACCCAGGAGGCGGAGGGTGCGGTGAGCCGAGATCGCGCCATTGCCCTCCAGCCTGGGTAACAAGAGCAAAACTCCGTCTCAAAAAAAAAAAAAAGAAAAAAGAAAAAAAGAATGATTTCAGGAGTCACCTCAAACACTCAAATTATATTAAGATCTAATGTAGTAGGTCCATGAGGATCCATTATACTATTTTTTAAAAAATTTATTTATTTTACTTTAGGTGCATACTATATCTGGCATTTCTCCCCATGCTATCACTTCCCACCCTCCCCTGTCTTTTAAGTTTCTTTTCAGCCACAATAGTTCCTTTTACTATTTATTGAAGAAATGAGGTTATCTGTCCTGAAGAATTTCCCACTTTTTGAATTGAACACATTACATTGTTTCCTCCCTTATAATGCTGTCAATATATCCTTCTATCCCATCAATTTCACATAAACTGGTTGTTATACCCAGAGGCTGGATCTGATTCATGTTCAATTTTTAGGTGATGCTATACACTTGGTATTGCAACATAACAAAAAGCACATAATTTTTAGTGTTTTATTTTTATTTATTTATTTTTTTGAGATGGAGTCTTGCTCTGTCACCCAGATTGGAGTGCAGTGGTGCAATCTTGGCTTACTGCAATCTCTGCCTCCCAGGTTCAAGCCATTCTCCTGCCTCAACCTCCCAAGTAGCTGAGACTACAGATGTGCGCCACCACGTCCAGCTAATTTTTTGTATTTTTAGTAAAGATGGAGTTTCACCATGTTAGCCAGGATGGTCTCGATCTCCTGACCTTGTAATCCACCTGCCTCGGCCTCCCAAAGTGCTGGGATTACATGCATGAGCCACCATGCCCAGCCCCCCTATACGGGATTTCTAAACAGTGAAATATAATTCATATAACATAAAAGTTGCCATTTAAAGTGTACAAATCAATGCATTTTAGTATACTTGCAACGTTGCACAACCATTGCTACTAATTCCAGAACATTACAATTATCCCCAAAATAAACCTGTTAGCCATCACTTTCCATTCCTTATGACCTCTACCCCCAAATCACTGACAACTACGAATCTACTTTCTGTCTCTACCAGTTTGCCTGTTCTGGACATTGCATATACATAGAATTAAATGATATATGGCCTTTTGTGTCTGGCTCCATTCACTGAACGTAATGCTTTCAAAGTTCATCTATGTTGTAGCATCACGTCTCAGTACTTCACTCCTTTTTATGGCTGAATCAGATTCCATTATATGGTTATACCACATTTTATTTATCCAGTCATCAGTTAATGGACATTTGGATTGTTCCGACTTTTTAGCTATTCGAATAATACTTGCTGCTGTGAACATTATGTACAGGCTTCTGTATAAACATGTTTTCAATTCTCTTGGGTAGTTATCTTTCTTTTTGTGATGTTAAAATGAATTAACTGCGCGGTGGCTCAAGGCTGTAATCCCAGCACTTTGGGAGGCCGAGGCGGGTGGATCATGAGGTCAAGAGATCGAGACCATCCTGGTCAACATAGTGAAACCCCGTCTCTACTAAAAATACAAAAAATTAGCTAGGCATGGTGGCGCGTGCCTGTAATCCCAGCTACTCAGGAGGCTGAGGCAGGAGAATTGCCTGAACCCAGGAGGTGGAGGTTGCGGTGAGCCGAGATCACGCCATTGCACTCCAGCCTGGGTAACAAAAGCGAAACTCCGTCTTAAAAAAAAAAAAAATGAATTAACCAGCCAGGTTCTTGTAGTCCCAGTTAATCAAGAGGCTAAGTCAGGAAAATCCTTTGAAAACAGGTGTTTGAGGCTATTGTGAGCTTTTTCTTTTTTTTTTTTGAGACGGAGTTTCGCTCTTGTTGCCCAGGCTGGAGTGCAATGGCGTGATCTCAGCTCACCGCAACCTCCGCCTCCTGGGCTCACGCAATTCTCCTGCCTCAGCCTCCTGAGTAGCTGGGATTACAGGCACGCGCCACCACGCTCAGCTAGTTTTTTGTATTTTTAGTAGAGACGGGGTTTCACCATGTTGACCAGGATGGTCTCGATCTCTGGACCTCGTGATCCACCCGCCTCGGCCTCCCAAAGTGCTGGGATTACAGGCTTGAGCCACCGCGCCCGGCCGTTGTGAGCTTTTTTTTAATTTATTTTTTTTAGAGACGAGATTTCACCATGTTGGCCAGATGGTCTCAAACTCCTGACCTCAAGTGATCTGGCTCGCCTCGGCCTCCCAAAGTGCTGAGATTACAGGCGTGAGCCACCACGCCCGGCCAATATAGTGAGCTATGATCGCCCCTGTGAATAGCCACTGCACTCCAGCCTAAGCAACACAGGAGACCCTGTCTCTGAAAGAAAACCCAGATTGATTGATGGGCCCAAGTATCACTGGCATTACAAAGTTTTCCTATACCTTTCATGCAATGGTCATAGAAATCTCCAATAATGCCGGGCATAGTGGCTCACGCCTGTAATCCAAGCACTTTGGAGGCCAAGGCAGGTGGATCACCTGAGGTCAGGAGTTCAAAACCAGCCTGACCAACATGGTGAAACCCCGTCTTAAAAAAGAAAAAAATTGCCTGTAATCCCAGCACTTTGGGAGGCCGAGGCGGGTGGATCACGAGGTCAAGAGATGGAGACCATCCTGGTCAACATGGGGAAACCCCGTCTCCACTAAATATACAAAAAATTAGCTGGGCGTGGTTGCGTGTGCCTGTAATCCCAGCTACTCAGGAGGCTGAGGCAGGAGAATTGCCTGAACCCAGGAGGCGGAGGTTGCGGTGAGCCAAGATCGCGCCATTGCACCCCAGCCTGGGTAACAAGAGCGAAACTCCATCTCAAAAAAAAAAAAAAAAAAAAAGAAAACACTTTAAAAAATTAAAAAAAAGAGAAATCTCCAATGATTAATGATCTTATCTAAATCTATTATATCATTAAGGGTTAAAAGGTTGATTTTATTTATTTTTTGTTTCCTATTTGCTTTGAGATGGAGTTTTGCTCTTTTTGCCTAGCCTGGAGTACAATGACACGATCTTGGCTCACTGCAATCTCTGCCTCCCAGGTGCAAGTGATCCTTCTGCCTCAGCCTTCCAAGTAGCTGGGACTACAGGCACACGCCACCACAACTGATTAATTTTTGTATTTTTGGTAGAGACAGAGTTTCACCATGTAGGCCAGGCTGGTGTCGAACTTCTGACCTTAAGTGAGCTGCCCACCTTGGCTTTCCAATGTGCTGGGTTTACTGGTGTGAGTCAATGCACTTAGCCAAAGGGTGATTTCATAATTCTACCATTCCATTTGCATTTGTTGCCCGAATTTTTCTAGACTAAATCATAATTGTAAAGAAAGCAAGTCTCTTCTTTCATCTGTCAAATGACAAATTTTGTACTTTCCTGTATGGAACCCCAGAGAAATTCTGTACATCTACATGGTCCAGGCTCTCCATGGAGTTGCAAATAAAGAATTATAATCAGGGCTGGATGCAGTGGCTCATGCCTGTAATCCCAGCACTTAGGGAGGCCGAGGCAGGCAGATCGCAAGGTCAGGAGTTTGAGACCAGCCTGGCCAACATGGTGAAACCTTGTCTCTATTAAAAATACAAAAATTAGCAGGGCATGGTGGCTGGCATCTGTAATCCCAGCTACTTGGGAAGTTGAGGCAGGAGAATCACTTGAAACCGGAAGGCGGAAGTTGCAGTGAGCCAAGATTGTGCCATTGCACTCCAGCCTGGATGACAAGAGTGAAACTCCGTCTCAAAAACAAACAAACAAAAATAATTATAATCTTGGCTGGGCATGATGGCTCATGCCTGTAATCCCAGCATTTTGGGAGGCCGAGGTTAGCGGATCACTTGAGATCAGGAGTTTGAGACCAGCCTGACCAACAAAGAGAAACCTCGTCTCTACTAAAAATAAAAAATTAGGCAGGCATGGTGACGCATACCTGTAATCCAGGCTACTTGGGAAGCTGAGGCAAGAGTATCGCTTGAACTCAGGAGGCAGAGGGTTGCCATGAGCCAAGATCGCACCATTGCATTCCAGCTTGGACAATAAGAGCTAAACTCCGTCTCAAAAAAAAAAAAAAAAAAAAAAAGAATTATGATCCTAGAGACAGGAAACAAAAGTAAATCTAAGGCCGGGCACAGTGGCTCAAGCCTGTAATCCCAGCACTTTGGGAGGCCGAGGCGGGTGGATCACGAGGTCAGGAGATCGGGTGGATCACAAGGTCAAGAGATCGAGACCATCCTGGTCAACAAGGTGAAACCCCGTGTCTACTAAAAATACAAAAAAACTAGCTGGGCATGGTGGCACGTGCCTGTAATCCCAGCTACTCTGGAGGCTGAGGCAGGAGAATTGCCTGAGCCCAGGAGGTGGAGGTTGCAGTGAGCCGAGATCGCGCCATTGCACTCCAGCCTGGGTAACAAGAGCGAAACTCCGTCTCGAAAAAAAAAAAAAGAGAAAAAGTAAATCTAACCTTGACTTGGAGAACAAGGGTGTCTACTTAATGCCCCAGGGCAATAATGTACTTTATAAAATTCCTCCTAACCTTTCCTTTCTAACCCATCTCTTTCCCTTCTCTATTCCCCTTCCTTATTCTTCATTATATAGATGGATTTAGCCTCTCTGCCAAAGTCCTTCTTTCTCCCAGCCTCTCCAGCTCTCCATCTCCTTCTCTCTCTAACCAGCACCCCCACCCCCTTGTTTTGATTTTGCTTCACAGAAGATGCTGGACTGGGCATGGCTGAAAGCAGACTCTCTGAGCTGGGAGTGGGCATGAATTCTGAGCTGGAAACCTTTCGTGGATGGGTAAGAGGAGAGGAAACAGGGAGAAACACTCACACTAACAAAGCTTATTTCCATCACATGTATTTTCTGCAATGAGCATGAATCACATATGGTGGAATAAAAAATAAATGAATAAAATGTTTTAAAAATAAGAGATGGTAGGGAAGGAAGTGAGCACTATTCTTTCTCACTTTCCAGTTCTCCTTCTTCTCCATACAGACTGCTACATCCTTGGCTTTCTGTTCCAGGGAAAGCGAAGTGGAACCTTTCCTCTGACTCAGGATTTCAAGTGTTTCCCACCCCCTCAGGCCTGCAGGGGAGGTGGGAGCCATGGAGTCATGCTCCTATAACCATCCAGAGGAGCTCTGGGAGCTCTGGGAGCCAGGCTGGCTGAAGGCCTTCAGTGATAGATGAGAAGTCTCCCTAATTAAAACTGCTGGGCTCGGCCAGACACTGTGGCTCATGCCTGTAATCCCAGCAGTTTGGGAGGCCGAAGTGGGTGGATCACTTGAGGTCAGGAGTTTGAGACCAGCCTGACCAACATGGTGGAACCCTGTCTCTACTAAAAATATAAAAGTTAGTCAGACATGGTGGTACATGCTTGTATTCCCAGCTACTTAGGAAGTTGAGGCAGGAGAATCTCTTGAACCTGGGAGGTGGAGTTTGCAGTGAGCCGAGATGGTGCCACTGTACTCTAGCCTGGAAAAACCCAAAACTGATGGGCTTGGCTGGATGCAGTGGCTCGTGCCTGTAATTCCAACACTTTGGGAGGTCAAGAAGGGTGGATCACTTGCGGTCAGGAGTTCGAGACCAGCCTGGCCAACATGGCGAAACTCTGTCTCTACTGAAAACACAAAAATTAGCCTGGTGTGGTGGTGCGTGCCTATAGTCTCAGCTACTCAGGAGGCTAAGGCAGGAGAATCTGGGAGGTGCAGGTGGCAGTGAGTCAAGATGGTGCCACTGCATTCCAGGCTGGGTGATAGAGCGAAACATGGACTCAAAAACAAAAACAAAAACTGCTGGGCTCTCCAGCCTCTTCTCCAAGAAGCACTTCCCTGAGTCATCAGATATCCCAAGGCTGTTCAATTTAGACGTCTTGGTGTCTTAGGAAAATTTCAAGGCTTGGAAAGGATAGTGGAGGCCTCTCAACTCTCCTTCTGCTTCTGGAGTCTGGGATGGGAGACAAAAGCCAGTTGACAGGCACAGTCTCAAGACCCAGGTCCCCATATCACCTATGCCTATCTGTCCACGACCCATACATGCTCCAGTGGCAAGTGTGAACAAAACAAAATGAACAGCAGCCAAGTTTTCACCTGTGTGTAGAGCACTAGGGAAATGTAGGTGTGGGCATATTTTTGCGGTCTCAGCCTATCTGAGCAGGAGCCTTAGGCGCAGTGAAGAAGCCTTGGTGAGTCAGGAGACAGCAGGGCAAAGATGACAAGCACACGTGCTCCAGAGTTACAAAGACCCGAATTCTGAGCCCTTGCTCCACCACTTACATACTTCATGATCACAGGCAAGTTCCCTACTTCTCTGAACCTCAGTTTTCACCTGTAGAAAATGGGCATAATTCCCATTCGAGTAGGTATTTAAAAATTTTAAAAGAATTAAAATTTTAATTTAATTTAATTCTTCTGGGCCAACTCTCTCTCTCTCTGTCTTTTTTTTTGAGAGAGAGTCTCACTCTGTCATCCAGGCTGAAGTGCATTGTCGAGATCTTGAATCACTGAAGCCTCGACTTCGCAGGTTCAAGCAATCCCCCGCTACCTCAGCCTCCTGAGTAGCTGGGACTACAGGCATGCACCACCACCCTAGCTAATTTTTGTATTTTTGTTAGAGATGGGGTCTCCCCATGTTGCCCAGGATGGCCAACTCACTCATTAATTGGGAGTTATTGTTATTGAACAGTCCATATGCCTCAGTTTATTTATCTCTAAAACAGAGATAACAGTGGGATTACCTGAGGGGGGGATTAAATGAGATAATGAATGAAGAGTGGTTGACACACTGTAGGTAAATGTTAACTATTAACACTCTCAACACCTCCTCTGTTTTGCTCAAGGTCAAAACCTGGTAGTTTCCTCCTCCTCTTGCTTTCTCTCTGACCCTGTTGCATTTGCCAGCAAATGACCCTTCCTATCTCTTTGGACAGAAGAAGCACAGAAAGAAGAATGCACTCAGAAAAGAGCACGTGGGAGAGCAGGAGAACCAGGGGTCTCTGTCCTTGCTGACACCTGCCTCTCCCCTCCCACCGCAGTCAGACCCAGGCCTTTCCCACGAGCATCTTTCTTGGACGAAGCTCTGCCAAGGGTTCATTTTAGAGACTTCTGTAATCTCGAGAGGATCCGTATTAATCTTCCCCACCTACAAAATGAGTGGCAGCTCGAAGCCAAGAACTTCCCAGCCAGGGAGAGAAAGACATGGAAGTTCCCTTTTTTTTTTCTGTGTCTCTCCCCACCTCCCTTTTGCGGGGGAGCTGAATGTGCTCCTCTGGAAGGACTGAGGGAAGCCGGGGCTGGCTCGAAAGCGATTTTGCCTAGTGAAGCTGGCAGCTGGGAACCACTTTCCCTCCACTTGCCCTCTGCCGGGGAAACTCCATGACGGAGACAAGCAGCTGGCAGGGAGAAGCCTCTGGATTGGGTCTGCTGGGGCTGCTGCAGTGCCAGGCAGGCCCACACAGGAACACGTGGGCCCAGAGGCAGACACTGATGCCACCTTTCCTTGCTGAGGACTCCCTAGAAAGGCAGTGCCTTGGGGCCTGTGGGGAAGGCTATCTTTACCTGTAGCACAGAAGCAAATGCAAAGGAACACAGGACTAGTGGAAAAGAACAGGGTCCCAGCCCTGGTGCTGCCACTCTATGGCCATGTGATTTTTGGTCCAGTTGCTTAAGATCGTTCCCTAAATTCTAGTTTCCCTATTTGTAAAATGAATGTTGTAATATGTCCCTCATAGGAACTGTGCACAGAATTAGTTGAAATAATGTCTGGGAAGCTGGGATATGGGAGATGGCTAATAAATATTCATTTATTCCACAGAGGAACTGACGAGAAAGGAAATCGCTGGATTCTGGAGGCTTTATGATTTATCAGCTTATTCTATGGAATTAAGCCCTGGGCACCGTGCCATTTGTCAGGGGCCTGGTTCTAGTGAAGATATGTGTTTATCCTTCACCATGAGATCCCAAGAGTCTCCCAAAATATTCTGGGCCTCAGAACTGGTTTCTCTGGGCGGCAGAGGAACAGCACATAGGGCAAAAGGAACCTGTTCCTCAGAGATCCAATCGACATCTCCCTTAAGCCTTTTTTTTTTTTTTTGAGACGGAGTTTCGCTCTTGTTACCCAGGCTGGAGTGCAATGGCGTGATCTCGGCTCACCGCAACCTCTGCCTCCTGGGTTCAGGCAATTCTCCTGCCTCAGCCTCCTGAGTAGCTGGGATTACAGGCACGCGCCACCATGCCCAGCTAATTTTTTGTATATTTAGTAGAGACGGGGTTTCACCATGTTGACCAGGATGGTCTCGATCTCTTGACCTCGTGATCCACCCGCCTCGGCCTCCCAAAGTGCAGGGATTACAGGCTTGAGCCACCGTGCCCGGCTTCCCTTAAGCCTTTTGCTCCCTCCACGAACTCATCCTTTTGTGCTGCCAGCTCCATGTCCCCGTTCTGGGGGAGGCCAGAATGACACAGCTACATGTCACCCTGTGGTCTACAATGTGGGGAAGGAGCTGTGTCCCTGCTGGAATTGAAAAACATCGTTGAGGGCTGCAACTTTTACAGGAAGGTTACCATGCCAACGACAGCCTCCTTGCCTGCCAGGGATGAAAGGAAACAAGGCCGTGGGTGACACGCATCTATTGTGTGTCCACAAACTTGCCTGGAATGCATCAGGGGCTGCGGACTGCTGCTCAGCAGGATGGAACAGGAAGATTCAGGTTAGATTTCAGTGGGACTCCGGGACAGGCAGGACTGATGAGGGCAGGGCCGGGCCAGCAAGAGAGGATTGGGAAATGCTTCTCTGAGATTGATACCCATCTCTTGGTGAAATGTGTGGGTGTGGTACTGACAGCAGGCATGGGAGGCATGGTGTCCTAGATACCAGTTTCTGGCTGTGATGGGAACCTCGACTCCGTCCAGCCTTGGCAGGACGGCCTAGGAGGTGACTTATGCTATGGGGCACACAGAGGAGGGCAGCAGGCAGGGCTAGCAGGTCACTGGGCGGTGGGCCACAGCCTCGCCTCTGGCAAAGGCCCAGTCTTGACGAGGAAGCCCCAGAGATGCCTAAGGAGGAGCGTCTCCCTCAAGGAGCAGGGCCTCCAGGGAGAATGGCCTCCACTCCCAACCGGGAAGGAGCACAGAGGACTGAGGAGCTGGCACTGCCGCAGCACCTACGCCACGTCAGGCACTTGACACAGCCCCCATTTCTTTTCATTCTTACCACAAACCTGCACAGCAGGGACTCTCACTCCCATTTCACGGAGCAGATGAGGACACAGGCTCAGAGAAGGTGAGTACCCGGCCCGGCATCACCCGGCTGGCAACGGGAGACGCTGGGGCTGGAACCCCGCTGTCTGAACTGGAACTCCAGACCTTCAGGGGGCCCTATTTTCTTCTGGAAAGATTCTCCCGAAGCCGTCCGCTCCTCGTTCCGCCCTTCGTACAGGCTTCCCGGGCCCGAGACGGCTGGGCAGAGGCTAACGGGGCACGTCCAGCCGGCGCCTGGGAAACCGCTCCTCCAGCCCGCAACTGCGAGGGCCCGGGGCCGCCACGGGGGCCTCCGCCGCTGCCTCTCGTTTCACCCCAGGCTCGGGAGGGGCGTTGCACCCAAGGCCACAGAGCGCGCGCGGCCTTGCAGATTCCCGCCGGGCCCGCAGGCGTCGAGGCCGCGTAGAGCCCCTGCGCCCCAGTGCCCCCGCGCCCCTGCACCCCTACACCCCTGCGCCCCAGCGCCCCGCCCGCAGCTGCGAGGCCCGGGCCTGCAGAGGCCCCGGCGGAAGCGGCTCCTTCCCGGGAGGGCTCCCACCCCCGGCCCGCCCCCGCCCGCCCTGCGCCATGTATGGCGCTTCCTCCCCGAGCCCTACAAGGCGTTTCCTCCCGGCCCCAGGCCCATACAAGGCGCTTCCTTCCCGGCGCGGCTGGCAGGCGGCCCGCGGGCGGGGAGCCCGGTCCTCTGGGCCCGCCCAACCCCGGAGCCCGCGGCCAGGGGACCTGCTGCCAAGGAGGGGGCGGCGGCGAGAGGGACGGGGACGCGCGGCCTGCCCCGTGCGGGAGGCGCCGACTTGGGGGTCCCGCCGGCCCCTGCTGGTGTTTTACCCTCCTTTTCTCCCCCAGCCCGGACCACCACACGCCCTGCTGGAGGGTGGTTCAGCGGCCCCAACCCGGGACCTCCAGCCACGCGGGCCTCTGCGCCTCGGGGGTCGCTCTCCGCCGAGCAGTTGACACGTGGGTCTTCCCTGACCTCTCCCTTCCTCCCCGCTTGCGCGTCTTGTACCTCCCTGGCTTCAGCCAAGCTGCCCCCTCGGCCTGGAATGCCCTTCTCACACTATTCTGGCACAAAGAAGTGCTACGCATCCTTTACTTGGTTCAGACTTCTGCCCTCCTGGAAATCCTTTTCCCACCCCCACCCAAAGGTCAACAGCCTCTGCTGCGTTGATTTAGGTGTCTGAGTGAGAGGAAAGAGGAGAAGGATCCTGTTTTCAGGACTGCCGCCATCCCTTTTCACCTTGGAACACGCATCTTTGACTTTAGATCTGGTCCCCAACCTCTCCACCTGCTACAGCTCCGTGTGGTCTGAGTTTGACTCTGCAGGAGAAAGCTGGAAGGGTGGGGTGAGGGGAGCCGCAGCTGGGGCAGGTGTACACCCGGAGTGAGTTGGGGCTGAATGCTGCCCTTGGCGGATCCACCATCCAGAAGGGCCTCTCCTGTTCAGCCTGACAGCGCTGGTTTATCCACCACTGGAAGAACCAGCAAGTCCCTACAGGCCCTCCCGACAGCGCCTCCAGAAACAAACCTGGCTCAGCCATGTGGTTACCCTGATGTGATCTGCCATGAGAAAGGTCACAAACATGGACTGGATCTCAGCACAAAGGGAGCCAGCAGCAGTTCCCGAGCCCCCTCCCTCTATGTTCCAGCAGCACAGCTGTCGCAAAGTCCAGCTTTCTGCTGGGGAGGAGACAAGCAAGTTCCCAGGTGGCCAGCTAGACCAGCCTGCGAGCCTGTGATTGTTCTGCCACAGGTAAGGCAGGGAAAGAAAAGCTCAGAGTTTGGGGCTGAGTGGGAGAATATGTCAGAGAAGGGGCAATGGCACAGTCAGCTTATTGCAGCTTCAAACTCCTGGGCTCAAGTGATCCTTCTCCTTCAGCCTCCAAAGTAGTTATGACTATAGGCGTGCACTGCCACACCCAGCTAATTTTAAAATTTTTCGTAGAGATGAGGTCTTGCTCTGTTGCCCAGACTGGGCTTGAACTCCTGACTTCAAACTATCTTCCTGCCTTGGCCTACTAAAGTGCTGGGATTATAGGCAGAAGCCACTGTGCCTGGGCTAAAACTCGAAGAAAACATGGATGGATCATGTCCTTGGATTTGGCAAGGATTCTTAGATATGGCAACAACAGAAAAGCAGATAAATTGGACTTCTTCAAAATTAGAAAGTTTTGTGCATCAGAAGACATTATCCAGAAAGTGAAAATACTTGCAAATAGTATATCTCATAAGGGTTTGGTATCTAGAATATTTAACTAAATGTTATAACTCAACAAGATAAACCAATTCAGGACAGGCAAAGGAGTTGAATAGAAATTTCTCCAAAGATATACAACATCAACCCATGAGAAACAAAAACATATATTCACACAAAGACTTGTACCTGAATGTTCATAGCAGCATTATTCAAACAGCTAAAAACAGGACACCGTTCAAATATCCACCAGTGGAAGAGATAAACAAAATGTGATATATTCATACAATGGAATATTACTGTTGTGCTGTTTTACTCACAACATTTCTGACACCAAATATGTGTAGTTTTGTTGTGCTGTTTTACTCACAACATTTCTGACACCAAATATGTGTAGTTTTGTTCCTACATCAACCAATTATCCAAGTCTCCAGACACAACAGGGTGTCTTACAATTCAATTTAATTCTGACATTACCCTCAGTTAGCAGACCCCACAGATTAAGGGCTGAGTTCCATAAGACTGCTCCAATATTAGGTGCCAGTCACAAGTTGCCACCTGTACTTCTGACTAATTTGTTATAAGGGGTTCCCATGACCTCCTCCTTCACGTTTGGTTATTTGCTAGAACAGCTCACAGAACTCAGGAAAAATGTACACATTATGGTAGGTTATTATAAAGATTATAACTCAGGGCTGGGCGCGGTGGCTCACGCCTGTAATCCTAGCACTTTGGGAGGCCGAGGTGAGTGGATCACCTGAGGTCAGGAGTTCAAGACCAGCCTGGCCATCATGGTGAAACCCCATCTTTAAAAAAAAAAAAGATAATAACTCAGGGACAGTCAATGGAACAGATGCATAGGGCAAGGTCTGGGTGCAGAGCTTTCATCCTTGTGGACATACCACCCTCTCAGCACTTCAACGTGTTCAGCAACCTGGAAGCTTCCGGAACCCTGTCATTTAGGGGCTTTTATGGAAGTCTCATTATATAGGGATGATTGATGAAAGCATTGGCCATCAGTGATTAATTCAACCTCCAGTCCCTCTCCCCTCTCTGGAGGTGGGAGGCAGGTGCTGAAAGCTCTACTTTTTTTTTTTTTTTTTTTTTGAGGTGGGGTCTCACTCTGTTGCCCAGGCTGGATTGCAATGGCGTGATCTTGGCTCACTGCAACCTCTGCCTCCTGGGTTCAAGCGATTCTTCTGCCTCAGCCTCCCGAGTAGCTGGGATTACAGACATGTGCCACCATGCCCGGCTAATTTGTGTGTGTGTGTGTGTGTGTGTGTGTGTGTGTGTGTGTATTTTTAGTAGAGACAAGGTTTCACCATGTTGGTCAGGCTGGTCTCAAACTCCTTACCTCAAATGATCTGCCTGCCTCGGCCTCCCAAAATGCTGGGATTACAGGCATAAGCTACTGTGCCCAGCCAAAAGCTCCACTCTCTAATCATGTTTTGGTCTTTCTGGGGACTAGTCCCCATCCTGAAGCAACCTAGGGGCCCCCAGCCATCAGTAATCTCAGTAGCATAGAAAAGGCACTCTTACCTGGCGTGGTGGCTCATGCCTGTAATCCCAGCACTTTGGGAGGTTGAGGAGGGTAGATCATGAGGTCAGGAGTTCAAGACCAGCCCAGGCAAGATGGTGAAACCCCGTATTTACTAAAAATACAAAAATTAGCTGGGCATGGTGGCAGGCACCTATAATCCCAGCTACTCAGGAGGCTGAGGTAGGATAATTGCTTGAACCAGGGGAGGCAGAGGTTGTGGTGAGCCAAGATTGTGCCACTGCATACTCTTAGCACTCTGTAGATTCCATGGGTTTTAGGAGCTGTATGCCAGGAAAGGGGTGGGGCAAAGACCTGTATACATATTTCTTATTGTATCATACTACTGAAAAATAAAAATAAACATGCAACAGGCTGGGTATGGTGGCTGATACATGTAATCCCAGTACTTTGGGAGGCTGAGGCAGGGGGATCACTTAAAGCTAGGAGTTCAAGACCAGCTTGGGCAACATAAGATGACCCAATTTATATAAAAAGAATATATATAAAAAAATAGCCTGACATGGCAGTGTAGTCCCAGCTACTTGTGGGGCTGAGGTGGGAGAACTACTTGAGCTCAGGAGATCAAGGCTACAGTGAGCTGTTACTGAGCCACTGCACTCCAGCCTAGGTGACAGTGAGACTCCATCTCAAAAAAAAAAAGAAATATAGATGTATCTCAAAAATTTATCTAAATGAAAGAAGCTTCACATAAAAGACTACATATTGTGCTTTTCCATTAATATAAAAATTTCTAAGAAGGGCAGAACTGTAGAGGTAGAAAGCACATCAGTAGAGACCTGGTGTGGTGGCTCATACCTATAATCCCAGCACTTTGGGAGGCCAAGGTGGGCGGGTCACTTGAGGCTGGCAGTTTGAGACCAGCCTGGCCAACATGGTGAAACCTCGTCTCTACTAAAAATAGCAAAAAAAAAAAAAAAAAAAAAAAAAAAATAGATGGGTGCGGTGGCGGGCACCTATAGTCCCAGCTACTCAGGGGGCTAAGGCTCAAGAATTGCTTGAACCCGGGAGGTGGAGATCATACCGCTGCACTCCAGCCTGGGGGACAGAGCGAGACTGTTTCCAAAAAAAAAAAAAAAAAAAAGCAAGCAGATCCATCAGCAGCTGCCCAGGGTTAGAAGTGGGAATAGAGACTGACTGCAAGAGAGGACAAATAATCTTTTTGGGATGCTGAACATTGAGTTGTGAGTTGTGGGATGTTTACATAACTATACACATTTACTTTTACTCTTTCTTTTTTTTTGAGACAGAGTCCCACTGTTGCCCAGGATGGAGTGCAGTGGCAAGATCTTGGCTCACTGCAACCTCCACCTCCTGGGACCAAGCTATTCTCTCGCCTCAGCCTCCAGAGTAGCTGGGACTACAAGCATGCGCCACCACACCCAGCTAATTTTTAAATTTTTAGTAGAGGCGGGTTTTCACCATGTTGGCCAGGCTGGTCTTGAACTTCCGGCTGTAAGTGATCTGCCTGCCTCAGCCTCCCAAACTGCTGGGATTACAGACGTGAGGTACCATGCTTGGCCTACACACATTTACTTTAAAAAATAAATAGCCGCCGGGCGCGGTGGCTCAAGCCTGTAATCCCAGCACTTTGGGAGGCCAAGGCGGGTGGATCACGAGGTCAAGAGATCGAGACCATCCCGGTCAACATAGTGAAACCCCGTCTCTACTAAAAATACAAAAAATTAGCTGGGCATGGTGGCACGTGCCTGTAATCCCAACTACTCAGGAGGCTGAGGCAGGAGAATTGCCTGAACCCAGGAGGCGGAGGTTGCGATGAGCCGAGATCGCGCCATTGCACTCCAGGCTGGGTAACAAGAGCAAAACTCTGTCTCAAAAAAAAAAAAAAAAAATAGCCAAACTATACCCACAGTGGGTTAATTTCATAGTTCGTAAATTATACCTCAATAAAGCTGTTAAAAAACAAACCACAGAAATGATAGCAGGATGAAAAAACCAGTGTCCTGAAATCTGAATGTCTTCCTGGCCCTTGGATCCAGTCAGGACTGATCCACGTACCTCTCCAAACTCAACCTCTCATCTCTCCAGCTGACCGAAGTTGCCACATAGACCTAGCACCCCCAGAGGAGGTGGGAGCCACCCTGCACTCCCCTTGTCCTTTAATATTCCCCCACTCTTCATTGCCATTCCTTGTTAACAGCCTCCACTGCTGGACCTTCACAGTGAGGGGCAGGGTTCCCCACTGCACCTTGCACAGGGTTCAGGACACGAAACATGTCCAAATGCTTGCTTAGTCAAGGAATGAGACTGGCTTAACTCAAGTCTGATTTAAGGAATAGAGGTGGCAGTGGAGTGTGTCTGCGGAGAAGGCTGGAGGAGACTGGGCTTCGAAGGGACTTTGTTCAGCTCCCCAGGGAAGGGCAGAACTCCTTCCACGATACCTTTCGGAATCAGAGCCCGTCAGGGGTGTGAAGGAGGGTGTCTCTCCCAGGCAACATTCTGCCTTATTACAAAGAGCACCCCTCCCAGAGGCTGCAGTGAGCCGAGATCGCACTACTGCACTCCAGCCTGGGCAACAAGAGCAAAACTTCATCTCAAAAGAAAAGAGAAAAAACAAAAACAAACAAAAAACAAAAAGCCTCTGCAGGCCCTCCAGGCTCACCCCAGCTGGCTCATCTTGCCTCCCCTTCCCTCACCCAGGGAGCCTAGGCTGGGCATGTATTTGGGTCTGAATAGTCATATAACATGGGGCAGGGGTCCTGGCATCATCAAGCCCTGATTTCTCCTCATTCTCAAGCCCAGCCCCCACCTGCCTTCTCCCAGGAATCGGAATATCTCCGCATCTTTGCCTCTCAGAAGATCCTTGCCATTCCTGCTTGGAGCCTTTCTCTCAAGTTTCCACCCTCCTTCCTTGTTCTCCTCGCTTCCTTGGAAATGGGTTTGCCGTCTAGCTTTCCTTTGAGTAGGGATGGAGAGGCAAACAGAAGGGCCTAAGCCTAGGTATAGTATCTCAGCAGAGTGGGAGGAACTGGAAGTCTGTGGCAGTCAGCAAGAGCTAGATGAGGCTAATTTGGAAGCCCGGGGGCTGGAGAAGCAAGTTGATCTACACACTCAAGCCAACCTTGACTCACAGGGAAGTGACTTCAAACAGCTTTCATAACTCCATCTGGATGTTGGCCACCTTTCCTCTCCTAGCTCTGTCTTTGGTTTCAGGCCATGTGCTCCCTCCAGTTGTCCCTTCTCTCGTTTGTAGCAATGGAGAGAACAGGGTCTGGAATGAAGAATAACAAGATCATCCAGCTGTTAAGAGCACCGAATCTGGAGTTGCAGCAGGAGTTGCAGCAAGTGTTCATGTTGGCTCTGCTAATGTGCTGGATGAGCCCTACAGGTCACTATATTACTCTCTGGCCTCAGCTTTCTTCTGTCTTCAGTGAGGGAATTGGAATAGGTAAGGTGCAAGATCCTTTTTAGTGCTAAAATTAAGGGGCCCAGTGCAGTGGCACACACCCCTGTAATCCTAACACTTTGGGAGGCTGAGGCAGGCTGACCACTTGAGCTCAGGAGTTCAAGACCAGCCTGGGCAACATGGTGAAACCCCATCTCTACCAAAAAATACAAAAATTAGCCGGGTGTGGCAAATGTGCCTGTAGTCCCAGCTACTCAAGAGGCTGAGGTGGGAGGATCCCTTGAGCCTGGGAGGTTGCGGCTGCAGTGAGCCAAGATTGCACCACTGCACTCCAGCCTGGGTGACAGAATGAGGCCTTGTCTCACAAAAGAAAAAAAATGCTAAAATTATAATTCCTTAAGAAGTCTAAGTATTGGGTACTGTGGAGAAAAGCTATATAAAGGTGTGGCTGTAGACTAAGGACTAGAGTCAAACGAGTCTCTTGTCCTTTCTGAGAATGGGCTTGAGGTTCCCAGGTACAGCTTTGCCTTCTCACTACTGCCAGGATTGCTCACCTTACCAGGGCCAAGGGCCCCCCAAGAAGCCCTTCTTCATGCTGTGTTATTTCACTCTGTAGGGATGACCTGCATTTGCACTGGCTTTGGAATCAACGTGGATGGGAAGATATAAACAGCATCTCCCTCACTACGTTTTTCTAAGGATTACATAACTGTTCAACAAATGTCAGTGACTATAGCTACTTTACAGAAGGACAGCTCAAAGCCCGGAATGAGGAGTAAGAAAACTGGGCAGAGCTGGATTGAGATTCCTAGGCTCTCCTCTCTGCTCACTTGTCCCTACTCCTTTGTTAAACTACTTTCTCCACTTTCCCAGAATTTAAGGGCAAAGCAAGCAATCCCAGGCACCTCTTAATGCTTGTCAGAAATCCTCCCCACTTCAGCTGAAGCAAATTTCTTCCAGTGTCCTTAACTCTAGCACCACCTTGTGGTCACCAGCACAAGCTTTCCCTGGCTACTTCCAGAGGACCAAGGTTGGGAGTGGAGGAACCATCAGAGCAGCTGCCATCCCAGTCCTTGGTAAGTGCCAGACACTGTGCACTTCATGTGCCTTATCCATTTCATCCTTATGAAGTAGGGGAATCCTTATTACAGGTGGGGAAACTGCTACTCAAACACATGGAACAATTTGCCAGCCTCTCATGTGGAGCCAGGATTTCTACTTGGCAGACCTTAGAGATCCTGCTCTCTACTACGCTCTCCTGATAGCTTCCCAGCTGGCTGGCAAGGCAGTTCAGATTCAGGGACTCTGATACAGTGAAGTCACAAGCCCACCTAGCAGCAGAGCCAGAACCAGAGGTTTTTATTTTTTTATTTTTTATTTTATTTTTTTATTTTTATTTATTTATTTATTTTTTTTGAGACGGAGTTTCGCTCTTGTTACCCAGGCTGGAGTGCAATGGCGCGATCTCGGCTCACCGCAACCTCCGCCTCCTAGGTTCAGGCGATTCTCCTGTCTCAGCCTCCTGAGTAACTGGGATTACAGGCACGCACCACCATGCCCAACTAATTTTTTGTATTTTTAGTAGAGACGGGGTTTCACCTTGTTTACCAGGATGGTCTCATCTCTTGACCTTGTGATCCACCCACCTCGGCCTCCCAAAGTGCTGGGATTACAGGCTTGAGCCACCGCGCCCGGCTCTATTTTTTATTTTTTAAAGACAGTTTCGCTCAGTCGCCCAGGTTGGAGTGCAGTGGTTCGATCTCGGCTCACTGCAACCTCTGCCTCCCAGGTTCAAGCAATTATTGTGCCTCAGCCTCCTGAGTAGATGGGATTACAAGCACCACCTGTAATCCCACCACCTGCCAGGCTAATTTTTGTAATTTCAGTAGAGACGGTGTTTCACTCTGTTGGGTAGGCCGATTTTGAATTCCTGACCGCGGGTGATCCACACACCTTGGCCTCCCAAAATTTTGGGTTTGCAGGCATGAGGCACGGTGCCCGGCAGGACCGGAGCTTTTCTTGACTCCCTTGTTTAGTTCTGGGTTCTTAGCTAAACCCCAGGTAAGCCTGCGTTTCAGGAAAGGACTCCTGGAGATAGCTGTATCTGAAACAGAAATCACCCAGACAGGGTTTAGACTCGATTTACAGAGAACCCTGGAGGTGATTGTTTTCACCTGTATCTCTAGTTCCTGCTATTCAGCCACACCCTCAGCAACCTGCAACACCCAACTGCTACAGAGCAAGCAAACAGCTGTGCCTGGCTTCCCTCTCTCTTATGGGATGCTCCTATGCCACTTGGCTGACCAGTTCCCAGGTCCCCCGAGACCCAGTCCCATCAGGACTGGACTTGACAGCTAGCATTCAGCTAGCATTCACTCAAATTAGCAACATGGGAGAAGCTGGCATGAGGCTTAAATTCCACTTTGGCACACAGCCCTGAATCCACTGTGCCTGTCTGGGAGTGTCCTGGCATGAGACCTGCAGCCAGAGAACAAAAGATGGCAAGTGCTGCAGGCCCAGACAGGCAAAGACCACAGCCCATACATTCTGCAGCACTGTGCTGTCTTCCAACAATTCTGTCTTCAAGAACAGCGCCTAGAGATGCATTAAGAGGGAAAATTACACTTCCACCAGCACAGGAATGTTCGCCCCCCTTCCCAGCTCGTGATTTTTCATCATCAGGGCTATCATCTAGATCAGATGAGAAAATGGGTGAACATATGCTAAATGCCATTACTGGTCAATTTTATTTAAAACAGTTTTCTCAAATCTAGAGGAAGCAAACCATGCACCACCTTGGCTCAACTAGGCTCCTTAAACTACCAAAGCAGCTCTCTAAGCACCTCAACCTTAGGGGAAAATAAATCCTCTTCTGCTGTGAACCTGGCCTAGGAGCCCTGCTCCACTGGACGAGCCCCTGACCTACTCTTGAATGGGCTACTACTCTCCTACACAGTGTAAGGTATGCAAGATGAAGGAGCGTGGGAGGGAGAGGGCCCAGGCCTAGCTTCTGCTATTCCATCTGGACCATTCTATTATAGGACTCAAAGACAAAGAGATAGAACTTTGGAATAAGGCCTGGGATAAAATTTTGGTGTTATCACTGAAGGGCTGCTACTTAACCTTGTTTTGTTCCATTTCATCACCTGTAAAATTGGGTACATCATCTACCTCCATGGTGTGCTGGGTTATGGGATAATATACTTAACATACCTTAAAAAAAAAAAAAAAAAGGCAAGATTCTCTTTGGCATGCATGTAGAATGGGGGAGAATATAAATTAGTTTGAGCCCAGCAACCTGAACCTTCTTCCTCTATTGTTAACTCTGGGATCTAAGAAAAACTTTGCATATACCTTTCCATAGACAAATGTACACAACTCAAATCCAAGGCTGAAATGCTATTGGCCATGACTAATCTGAGGTATGCCTTGGAGAACTCAGTCTCCACAGTTCAGGCCTTTCTAGAACAGTCCTAAAAAATCTCAAGCACACAAAGTATATTCTTAAATATGGTTTAATACTCTTCTCCATTTCTGTACATCACAACACCAAGATTTTGCTGCTTAGGATCTCTCTGCAGAGGCTATAGAGAATGCAAAGGCTACGGTTTTCACCCCCTCTTATTTGTGTTTGTATGTGTAAGTGTAATACATATCAATATATATTGATACACACATCAATATATAATGCAATATATATCACCGAAGAGAACACATTGATTAAAGAAATACAAAAATTTGGCATCATTTCCAAACTTAAATAGTAAAAATAAAAACTACAAAAGGAGCTGCATACCCTAAATGTATCATGTGAAACAACAAGCATATTCAAAAATGTAAATTTACATCCAATTACTCTGGTCTTGTCATATCACATCAGACCCATTTACAATGGCAAAACCCTAAGGTACTGCTGTGAAGAGAGCATGTTTGCTCGCTCTTGGGTGTTCTGCAAACAAATAGCAGAGCCCAAAGCATAAAAGCCTGTTCCGGTGAAGTCTCCCACGTTGGTGAACACCAAAGAATCGACTCTTCTCACTGGGGGTTGAGACGTCAGGTTACACATTGACAGACAGCATTTGGACCTCAGAGTACAGTGTGAGAACCAGAAACTTTACATTTAAGACATACTCCCTTCATTCAAGTGAAACAGGATTATTGGAACGATAGGCAGGTCTGTAACCTGGGAACAAGGAGCTGGTTCAGACCAATAAAGCTACGAGTGACTGAATCAAGTCAGTAAAGAACAGCAGTCAGGCACTAAAGTGTTAAAAGTACCCAATTTGAAAACCAAATGTACCCCACTACCCTAGTCAGTGTGGAGGTGATACCAATTGACTTTTAAAACCTTTGGTCCTTCAAAGTCCATTTGGTATACTTTTTTCCATTGCTACCACTGGGCACATACTATACACTTTGTTCACTGTCACCACCTCGGGCACGCCATGACCTTGCGTTATCAGCTGGGTTCAAGTCTGACTTACAGGCCAGCTGTGAAGCATAAGCTTCAGGGTTTCAGGCCAACTTTTGGATCCAACATGGTCTTAAAGTCCATGGTGCCAGAAGCTGTGTCCCATCCCTTCCCACCCGCCCCTAATTTCTCGTGTGAGAGGTGCTTGTAAGTCCCACATTTGAAACAGATGTTCCAACCTCACCAGGAGGTCAGGAGTTTATAATTACATGCAGTCATACATGTCTGTCGTTCCTGTGAAAAACCTTGCAGTTCATTTTAATAAATCAAAACATTCACATAATCTCATGCCATCCAACACAAGGAAAACACGTCCACCTCCCTTTTAACAAGGATTGACCCAAGCAAAAGAAAATCCTCTTTAAATTTCTTGGCTTCCACTTAAATTGCATGTTTTATTTCTCCCAATCCCAGCAAGAGCACAGAAGCCCCATCATATCCATCCCAAACTGGTTTCGAGTAGGTTAAGGTTATAGGGACCCTTGTCAGAACATCGATACAAAGGGCTCCCAAACGCTGGGCACAAATGTGTCTGCAAACAGATGGAAGTAAACAGTGCACTGGCCCAAATGCTTCATGAGTCAGTTTGATTTTGCAATGCAATTTGCATCCTTGAAACTGCCAGTCTGGAGGGGGACGGGGTAGCGTGAGGGAGTGAAGTTGAAATTGCCTCCTATTAGCTCACCCTTTCAACATTAAACAGAGACCGAGAGAGAAATGGTTCCAACATTTCACCACATGTATTTCTTCTTATGCAGTCTAAGCTGAGAATGCCATGTAAATGGGTCACTGCGAAATGCAGCAATTTAATTTTTTTCTCCAATCAAAATAAGAAACAAACCAGTATGATCTCACTTCTATTAACTTTTGAAGGTTTACAGCAGTTAAAGTATTTTTGCTTCTATGTATGAAGGTTAAAAAAATCATTTTTTTTTTTCCATAAAATACAAGAGCAACCAATTTCACCATCGAGTAAAAGTAAAAACTGGGATTCTTTTTTAAATTAGTCCAAAGTGGCATTTAGGAACTTAGTCGTAGGCTGCTGCGCTGACACCATGACAAACCAAAGTGTAGGGTTGGGTCTGGTTTTGTTTCGGTTTCTTTTCAATATCCAATGCTCATGGATTAAGTTCTGGAAATGTTCCAATTGTAAGGCAGGGATCTGTTTGGATTCCACCATGGGTATGCTCCTTGGGTTGGATGCTGGAGGGTGAGGCACGTTTTGCCGGACCCATGTCGACTACCTAGTAGTCATCAAGGTCAAAAAATTCATCGTCTCCTCCTTGGTATTCCATTCCCTGGAAATCTACTCGGTACCGCAAGATACCTGGGGAAACAAACCAAAAGGTAAATTACCGTGTTCATGGAATGGGCATGTGTGTAGGGGGGCTGGTCACTCTAATAAGGGAAGCCCTATTCTCTTGCAGAATTATAGGAAGAGGTAATAATAAACATTGGTCCAAACAGGAACCTGCACCTGCTGCCTCAATTACCTATCTCAGTAGATAATGAGCACCTCACCTGAAGCAGGGCTAGCCAGGAGGGGCCTTGACCTGAGACTCTGGTTTTAAGTTCAGTTTGCTGATTTTCTACTCACCTCCAATTCCACCAAAGCCTTTCACAAACTGAGACCCTTCTTGTGATTTATCTGTGACAATTTCCAACGTAGCTCCAAATTTTTTATAGTTGTTAGCAAACCATTCCAACAGGGGCATGCTCTCAATAAGCTCATGTTCCTGTCCGGTCTATAGGGGTGACCATGAGATACAAAAATGGGGGATTAGGATATATTAAGGCTTATTAGCCCCTCTCACAGCTCCTTGCCCAACCATCGCTCTCATCCTCCCACTTACATGTCTGTCTGAGTAAAGTCTGTAAGTAATCTCTGGTTTTGATAACATAATGGACATAAGCAGATAAATTCTCATTATTTCAAACAATACTTCTCTCCTCAGGCTCTATCCTCAGCAATGAAATGTCAACACAAACACTCAGTGGGTTTTCAGCTTATCATTCCCATTGTTGACTCTAGAAGTCAGGCTGTTGCAGTATCTCTAAGCAGCACTCACTGAATGGCCCAGAAGAGACATGCCAGGACTGCTTCTGGGAGTGGCCTCATAAAGAACAAAGCTCTCCAAATCAGAACTTGAGGAAGGTACGATTTAAACCTATCTCATAAGGGAGAGTGATACTTTAAACTGTGGTGATGCATTTAGAGCAAACCAGAGAAGCCACTACAGTTAAAGAGCTGATAAAGTGAAGAAAGCAGCACAGGTTTCACAGTGCAGGAGAGGCATTATGCAAAGTAAATTTTCCTCTCTATTAATGATTTCAAGGACAAGGAAATGTTTTCCTGATTGCTTAACTAGTTAAAAACACAAAAACAGCCGGGCGCGGTGGCTCAAGCCTGTAATCCCAGCACTTTGGGAGGCCGAGGCGGGTGGATCACGAGGTCGAGAGATCGAGACCACCCTGGTCAACATGGTGAAACCCCGTCTCTACTAAAAAAATACAAAAAATTAGCTGGGCATGGTGGCGCGTGCCTGTAATCCCAGCTACTCGGGAGGCTGAGGCAGGAGAATTGCCTGAACCCAGGAGGCGGAGGTTGCGGTGAGCCGAGATCGCGCCATTGCACTCCAGCCTGGGTAACAAGAGCGAAACTCCGTCTCAAAAAAAAAAAAAAAAAAAAAAAAAACACAAAAAAAAACACAAAAACAAAAACACGCCAGGCATGGTGGGTCACGTGTGTAATCTCACCACTCTGGAAGACCAAGGCAGGAAGATCACTTGAGCCCAGGAATTCAATACCAGCCTGATGAACACAGCAACACCCGGTTTTTATATATATAAAAAAAAATTAGTCAAGTGGCTGGGTGCGGTGGATCACCTGAGGTCAGGAGTTCGAGACCAGGCTGGCCAACATGGTGAAACCCCATCTCTAGTAATCTATGATTGTGCCACTGCATCCATCTTGTGTGACAGCCCAGGACCCTACCTCAAAAAGAGGCTGAAGTAGGCTGGGCATGATGGCTCATGCCTGTAATCTCACCACTTGGGACGCTGCTGAGGTAAGCAGATTGCTTGAGCTCAGGAGTTCAAGACCAGCCTGGGCAACATGGTGAAAACCCATCTCTATAAAAAATTCAAAAATTAGTTGGGCAAGGTAGTGTATGGAGAGGCTGAGGCAAGAGGATCACTTGAGCCTAGGAGGCTGAAGCTGCAGTGAGCCAAGATCGTGCCATTGTATTCCAGCTTGGGTGACAGAGTGAGTCTGTCTCCAAAAAACAAAACAACAAAGAAAGGCTGCAGTAATTATGATTTGGCCTCCTTCCCTGAAATCAGAGATGATCACCTCCTACAGCCCCCCAACAACCCCAATTAATATGAGATTTGGTTTCCCAAGGCTGATCCTCTACACTCCCAGTGTACTCTAACACATGGATTTATGCTTGCATATATCATCAAACCAAGAAAATAATCACATACCTCTTTGTCTGTGAAATGAGATTTATCCTTTTCTTGCTCTGGAGTTAGATAGAGAATTTTCTCCTCTGTAGTAGTAGGAGAAAAAAATATGTTAACTTGGCTCTCATATACTTATCTGTATAAGCTCCGTAAGTTGAGGTTAGATGAGAAAAGGGCTCAGGGACTCAATCTCTCAACCTTTTCTCCACAGCTTGTTAGCATACATAGAGTGTCTACTAGGTACAATGCTTTAACCACAGGAAACATCAGAGATGTTCAAGATGCAGTCCTGATCCTCAGCAGATTTAACAATCTTAAGCAGACATTAAACAGTTCAAGCAGAAAAATCTATGCAGGAATGTGCTACAGACTGAAGGAATGGGGAACAAGGGGTAGATCTACTTTGATTGCTCCTGAAATCAGCCACCTCCCCTCAAATCTCCACCCCAGGCTTCCTGGGTCAGTACAAATACAAACTTTATTTTCTAATTCTCCTACCTTCTGTGCCTTGGCAATGAAGAACATATCTCATTATATCCAGATTTTCATAGACTATTAGAATTTCTACAGCTCCCATTTCCAAAGCCTTTAGTGTATCTTCAACACCAAAACAGTACTTGCCCGTGTCCTGGCTGATTTCATCAAAGTATCGTCCTGTAATTAGGGACAAGTCAACAGAACATATATTAAAATTTTCTTTGTAGATACAAACACACCTACTTGACCTAATGACTAAAGATAAAAAATAATGCTTCCACTGAGGCAAAAGTTAATACAAATGCTAAATATTCCTCTCTTTTTACCTTTTTGATGCCTTGTCTCATACAATCATGTACATACATACATACGTATACACACTCCCCCCCCAAAAAAAATTTCACGGAATATGTAGTTGCATTTCACTGATACCTATTAATTTCTTCTCTTGAATGAATTTCACGTTGGAGAGGACTTCAGTAGATAACTCAATAGCTTGGTTGAATCCATTTTCACCACCATAGGATATATCAACTAATTTTAAAACTTTTGATTGTAACCTCTGACATACCAAAAAAAAAAAAAAAAAAAAAAAAAATTATTAGTACTTCAAAACACCTTTACCCAAACCCACTACCTCTTAAAGGTATGCAAAGCTCAGCATTATGGTCGCTGAAGTCTAAGTATGGGGAAGGAGCCCAGTTTAATCAAAAGCTGCTCTTATAGTGAACAGCACTCCCAGGGTAAACTTTCCCAGCTAATTGCATCACACATTAGACCTACTACAGGATAACTCTTTAAGCGCAAACAAAAATAAGTTCTTGTGAAGGAAAAGGGGAATCACTGGCTCCCGGCAAATAAGGTAGCAGAGGTTAAGATGGGCTGGGTATGGTGGCTCACACCTCTAATCCCAGCACTTTGGGAGGCTGGGACAGGCAGACAGCTTGAGTCCAGGAATTCTGAGACGAGCTTAGGCAACATGGTGAAACCCCATGTCTACCAAAAAGTACAAAAATTAGCTGGGCATGGTGACACATGTCTATAGTCCCAGCTACCTGGGAGGCTGAGCTGGGAGGATCACTTGAACCCGGGAGATCGAGGCTGCAGTGAGCTATAATTGCACCAATGCACTCCAGCGTGGGCAAGAGAGCAAGACCTGGTCTCCAAAAAAACAAAAACAAAAACAAAAACAAACAAACGAACAAAAACCAAAAAAGTTTAAGGCAATTTCTCCATAAGGCAACTTCCTCCAGAGGAATACCTTGGAAATGTATTATGGCTGAGCTCATGTATTATAAACCAACAGATCCTCCTAGATTAAATGCTTTAGGTTGAATCAGCTGTCATACTGCTGAGAGCTTTGCTGCTATATATCTCCAAGAATATATCAGAAAAAGAAAGGAACAGGTTCTAGTTTCTCTGAAATCAAACTCCATTCTACAGCCGATTCTGACAACCCAACTAAACTAAATCAGGGACCTCCACAGGATTCATAAGGAGCCCACCTAAAAATGGCTGATTTCAGAAGAGAAGCGGCCCAGAAAAGCACAGGGGAATGTTTCCTATAAACATCTATAAACCTGCCACCATTTAATTCAGAGGTAGGTTTTTAATCCAGGGAATTAAAACAAGATGTGTGTGTTCTAGTGCTCACACAGGGACTTGCCTGCTCCCACCCAGGGACTTACATAACAGAGCATCTACTTCTTACTTACCTGATCAAACATATCAGATTGACTTAGTTCAGTTTTAAAGTCAGCAGATCCAGCTAAAACTAGACCAGCCACATTCACTTTGTCCCCAGAAATAAACAGCTGCACAGCAGTTTCTGCTACTTTCCGAACATAGTTATGTCGCTTTTCCATTCTTAAACGGGCAAAACGCAAGGCTGACTGACCTCCTCTACCTTTGACACAAAAGTAGCAAGAGAAAAAGGCAATTATTAAGAACTACAAGATGTCTTCAAATTAAAACTAAAATAATCAATCAGGTCATCATCCAAGAAAAAAAGAAAAAGAAAAATCACCATTCCCTTAACTAAACATTTAGCATAAACTGCTACTTGTTTTCAGAGAACGACGACTAATTCTATGTCAGCAGAAGAGCTGTAAGCACCAATGAGTCATCCGTCAGTCATTCCAGGAGGCTTCTCTCCCCATCATTTGGATTCACTCCCCTCACATCATACTGTTTTCTTTTGAGACGGAGTCTTACTCTGCTGCCCAGGTTAGATTGCAGTGCGATCTCGACTCACTGCAACCTCTGCCTCCTGGGTTCAAGTGATTCTCCTGCCTCAGCCTCCCAAGTAGCTGGGATTACAGGCACCTGCCACTGTGCCCGGCTACTTTTTCTATTTTTAGTAGAGACAAGGTTTCACCATCTTGGCGAGGCTAGTCTTGAACTCCTGACCTCATGATCCACCCACCTGGCCCATCATACTGTTTTCTCATTGCTAGACATAAAGTAAGTGGGTTCATGTTCTCCTCCTCTATTACCGTGTTTCTTTGGGAGATCCACAGTGAATTTGTGCAGGACTTCTCTTGTGTTTCCTTGGAGTGTGCCAAAAAGTGCACCACTACCATCTATTACAATAAATCCAAACTTGCTATCGTCTGAAAGTAGTGCTGTAAGAGCCTGAAAAGCAAACACAAGTACCACACGGTGAATCCCAAAGCTTTGCTAAGGTCAGAACAACTCTGAAAGGATATATACAAGACCTTTCACTCCACTGTTATTAGCACTGTGGAAAAACCATACTATGGAACAATTTATAGACTTCAGTTATAAACATGTAATTTTTATGGACAAATTTGAACCCAACAAGGAAATAAGGAATGTTATCTATGTGAAAAGCTTTTCAACATATCTGACATGGGCATGTAAATACAATACCACAAAGATATCTGCATGCTCATGTTTACAGCAGTATTACACACAGCAGTTAAAATGTATTATCAATACAATGGAATATTACTCAGCCTCAAAAAGGAAGAAAATTTTGAAACATGCTATAAAAGGGATGAAACTTGAATACATGCTAAGTGAAATAAACCTGTCAAAAAAGGACAAATACTGTATGATTCCACTTATATGAGGTACCCGGAGTAATCAAAATCAGAGACAAAAAGTAGAATGGTGGTTGCCAGGGGCTAAAAAGAAGGGGTACTAAGGAATTACTGCTCAATGGGGATAGAGTTTCAGTTTTATAATACAGAGTTCTGGGCTGGGTATGGTGGCTCATACATGTAATCCTAGCACTTTGGGAGGTCACGGCGGGTGGATCACTTGAGCTCAGGAGTTCGAGACTGGCCTGGGCAACATAGTGAAACATAAAAACCACCACAAAAATTAGATGGCCATGGTGGCGAGTGCCTGTAGCCCCAACTACTTGGAATGGCTTCAGGCTGGGGGGTGTAGGTTGCAGTGAGCCAAGATTGTGCCACTATATTCCAGCCTGAGTGACAGATCTAGAGACCCTATCTCAAAAAACAAAAAACTTTAACTCATTCTTTTTTTTTTTTGAGATAGGGTCTCACTTTGCTGGTCAGGCTGGAGTGCAGTGGACATCATACCTCACTGTAGCCTCAAAGTCTTGGACTCAAATGATCCTCCTGCCTTAGCCTCCCGAAGTGCTGGGGTTACAGGCATGAGCCACCGTGACCTTAAAGGTGTTAGTTAGTGATTCTGAGTTTTATGAGGAAAACCTTCCTTCTATGTTAACTTTATATCCTCATTATTTATGCCTTCCCAAAGAGAAAACTGTCACCCATTCAATTTTTATAAATGATCCTCCTGTCTTGGCCTCCCAAAGTGCTGGGATTATATAATTGTGAGCCACCACACCTGGCCTTATTCATTCCATTTTAACTAAGAAAACAGCGCCTTCAATAACTGATTTCTAGAAAACAGATGGATCAACCAAGAATCCATCTTAAACAAAATGATGCTAGATAGTTAGCATTAAGACATAAATATTGTGGCAGGGTGTGGTGGCTCATGCCTGCAATGGCACTTTGGGAGGCCAAGGTGGGCGAATAACTTGAGGTCAGAAGTTTGAGACCACCAGCCTAGCCAACATAGTGAAATTTCGTCTATTAAAAATACAAAAATTAGCTGGGTGTGGTGGTGCACACTTGTGATTCCAGCTACTCAGGAGGCTGAAGCAGGAGAATCACTTGAATTCGAGAGGTGGAGGTTGCAAGGAGCTGAGATCCTGCCACTGCACTCTAGCCTGGGCAACAGAGCAAGACTCAGTCTTGTGGGGGGCGGGGGAGGGGGGAGAAAGACATAAATAGCTCATGTTAATAATAAAGCCTTATCAAAATGACCTATTAGGTAGACAGAAGTTTTCAATAAATCTGCTTATCAGGGAATAGACTTATCCCTTGTTAGACTGTAGAATTACCCTGATAAACAGGATATAACCCTCTCAGTTAAAGCTAAAATGTACAAAGCTAGCAAGATTAAACAGTATCTTGGAAAAGGAATTAAGGTTTGGAAAAAAGCCAACAAGTCTAACTCAGTAAATGAGCTAAAGCTAGACAACATTGGTAGCTGCCACTGTTTAAATCAACAAGATTCAAAATCTGCTTTTATCCAACCAGATACAGGTAAGTGGTTTCAGTGGTTAAGAGGCTACCTGATGAACCCTCTGTCATAAGCAAGAGTGTGGTAGTGAAGAGAAAAACAGTCTGGATTGTCTATGCAGTCGACTAAGATCCAACTATAAACGGACTTCGCATCAAGTAAGCAAAATTCACCCATTGTAAACTGTCGACAAATGTCAGTTCTAATTTCACTGTCGAGGTTTTTTCCTAGGTCGATGAAAGGCAAAAGACTAAACTAGGAGCCAGCTGTGAATTCTTGATTGTTCTACTGTTGACTGATTTAGGTCACTCTAATGAGGTTCCCTTTCCACCATTACAGTTCATCTTATGGCAGCTTTGTCACTCAAAAGTTTCATGGGGGCAGCGAAGAAAATGAATTCTTACAGTTCTGCTACTAAAAACATGTGAAAACTGAGTGCAATAACTGAAAGAATGTTAACTGAATTCTTTGTAACACAAAGGATACATGCTTGAGGAAATGGGTACCTATACCACAGTGTGGTATCTCACATAGCATGCCTGTATCAAAACATCTCATGTATCCCGTAAATATATACATCAATATATCCACAAAAATAAAACACACACACACACACACACACTTTGGGCTGAGGTGAGCAGATCACTTGAGGCCAGGAGTTTGGAACAAGCCTGGCCAACATGGCAAAACTCCATCTCTACTAAAAAAATACAAAAAATTAGCTAGGTGTGTTGGTGCACAGCTGTAATCCCAGCTATTCAAGAGGCTTGAGGCACAAGAATCGCTGAAACCATGGAGATGGAGGTTGCAGTGAGGTGAGATTGTGCCACTGCACTCCAGCCTAGGCGACAGTGTGAGACTCTATCTCAAAACATGCATAATAAATGTAAACTGCCTTACTTTTTGAAAACAGGCAGCTGTGTAAAATGGTACAAGTATTTGGAAAACAGTCTAGCAACTTCTTAAAAAGTCAAACATAATTACTACATAATCTATGAAATTCCACAAATCCAAGAAACATGAAAACATATAATCACACAACAACTTGTCCGTGAATGTTCATAGCAGCATTGGTCACAATAGCCGAACAGTGGAAACAACCCAAATGTTCAACCGATGAAAAGATATATAAAACATGGCATATATGTATACAATGGAATATACTTGGTAATAAAAAGGAATAAAGTATACTGATGAATGCTACCACATGGAACCTTAAAAGCATAAAGTAACAGGCCAGGTGCAGTGGCTCACACCTGTAATCCCAGCACTTTGGAGGGCTGAGGTGGGCAGATCACAAGGTCAGGAGTTTGAGACCAGCCTGGCCAACACAGAGAAACCCTATCTCTACTAAAGAAAATACAAAAAATTAGCTGGGCGGGGTGGTGGCGGATGCCTCTAATTCCAGCTACTCAGGAGGCTGAGGCAGGACAATCACTTGAACTTGGGAGGTGGAGGTTGCATGAGCAGAGATCGTGCCACTGCACTCCAGCCTGGGTGACAAGAGTCAAACTCCGTCTTAAAAAAAAAAAAAAAGCCATAAACTGTATGATTCTGTTATATAAAATGTCCAGGCCAGGCACAGTGGCTCACACCAGTAATCCCAACACTTTGGGTGGGCGAGGCAAGTGGATTATCTGAGGTCAGGAGTTCAAGACCAGCCTGACCAATATGGTGGAACCCCATCTCTACTAAAAAACACAAATAAATTAGCCAGGTGTGGTGGTCACACACACACACACCTGTAATCCCAGCTACTCAGGAGGCTGAGACAGGAGAATTGCTTGAACCCAGGAGGCAGAGGTTGCAGTAGCCGAGATCGCACCACTGCACTCCAGCCTGGGCCACAGAGTGAGACCCTGTCTTAAAAAAAAAAAAAAAAAAAAAAGCTCAGCACAAGCGTATCTGTGGAAAGAAAATATATTAGTTGTTGTCTAGAATGACAGAAGTGAGTGTGGTTACAAGGAAAGAATTCTAGAGTGATGAAAATGTCCTGGTCTTAAACTTCTTACCTCTGTATGGAATTTGTTGTCACACAAATACAATGATGTATTAATTGGTTTGAAAGGTTCAAAGTCAATGTTGACTTTCTTTTCCTTTCCTTCTTCTGTTACAATTGTTCCACAGTAAACAACCAGACCATTTGGAGGTACTGCAAAAAACACAGTTTACTTTACTTTACTCCACACCCAATTTTCCTCAATTAACAGAAAATGTTCTCATAGCCATTTTTCTTGCCTGACCCTTTAAGTCATAATTTAAATAAAGCAGAAAAAGCCTGAACTCTCTCAGGCAGAACTCTCTCCCTAATTTTAAAAGTTCCTGTGAAATGTTTCAGTAGGATTTATTCTTTGAAGTACGGTAAATAGGCTGGGCACAGTGGCTCATGCCTGTAATCCCAATACTTTGGGTAGCCAAGGCAGGCGGGTCACCTGAGGTCAGGAGTTAAAGACCAGTCTGGCCAACAGGATGAAATTCCAACTCTACTAAGAATACAAAAATTAGGCAGGCACCTGTAATCCCCACTATTTGAGAGGCTGAGGTGGAAGAATTGCTTGAACCTGGAAGGCTTGTGGTAAGCTGAGATCACATCATCACACTCCAGCCTGGGTGACAGAGCGAGACACTGTCTCATCCAAAAAAGAAAAAGAAAAATTGAGACAACATCTTACTCTGTTACCCAGTGTAGTGTACTGTGGGGGGAGATCTTGGCTTACTGCAACCCCCACCTCCTGAGCCCAATCAATTCTGCCTCAGTCTCCCGAGTACATGGGACTACAGGTGTGTGCCACCAGGCCTGGATAACTTTTTTATTTTTTGTGGAGATGGGGTTTCACCATGTTGCCCAGGCTGGTCTCCAACTCTTGACCTTAAGTGATCCACCTGCCTCAGCTTTCCAAAGTACTGGGATTACAGGCTTGAGCCAACGCGCCTGGCCTACTGAACTTTCAATAAACAAAAAAGAAAACAAAGAAGCTAACCACCAAGGCCAAAGAGACACTGATGATGGCTGACTGAAGGAAACATTAGTGAACAAAGCACTACAGCAGGATCACAGTATAAAAGATAACCAAGACATGTAGAGAAGGAAAAGGAGCAAACTCCAGATTACCTTTGTTATAAAGTTTGAGTCTTTGTTGTACAGATGTAATGGCTCCCAGGACTGAAAGGCGGTTTACTCGTGACTTAATGTTAGATGCAGTTCCAAACTCATCTGCTAACATTTTTGCCACTCGTGAAATCTGGTCTTTGGGAGGAATGATCAAGGATATCATGCTGGTGCCATTGCTGTGAAAGAAAGAATAACTCATTAGGGGTTCAAATAGCACATAAGTAAACTCATATTTTTCTCTGGTAAAAGCAAGCTAGAGGGAGATGCCCCCAAAGTATGGAAACAGGTCAATTTCAAAGGAGTAATGCAGGAATTACACTAGTCTTGTTTATGAAAGTATACCCAGAGTTAGAAACAGCGTTCACAATCTAGTGCTCAATTTGACTGGATAGAGAGATTAGTTATGTAAAGAATGCAGCTGGAGAGATACTTGAGAAACATCTCATTTCCCAAGGATAAAGAAAGAAGCTATCTATGATAAGGAATGTCAACAGGCTGGAATTTGGTAGTGAATCTGTCCATGAGCCTTCAAATGTGGTGGTTCTTGAGGGGGAGATGCCATGACGGGATGATGCAATGAGTCTTTCCAAAGTCTAGACATATTTGTAATCATGAATTTAGCACCCTATACACCCTAACAATGGGAAAGGATAATGCTGGAAGTCACATTAATGTCCCAGTTATGAACTCTCTCTCTCTCACACACAAACTCATTCTCTTTAAATGGCAATACATTAATTGCATTTGAGTTTGATTAAAACGAGGAATGACTGATAGCCTAAAAAATTCTGATAAATTCTGAGTGCCCAAATTCACGTTTTTAGAACTACAACAGAGGACCAAAATCTGACCTATGGAAGATACTATCAAGGCCCTGCCACATGGAAAGTCCCTTCTGACCAGTTACCAACCCATTTTTTTTTTTTTTGAGACGGAGTTTCGTTCTTGTTACCCAGGCTGAAGTGCAATGGCACGATCTCGGCTCACTGCAACCTCCGCCTCCTGTGTTCAAGCAATTCTCTGGCCTCAGCCTCCCAAGTAGCTGGGACTACAGGCATGTGCCACCATACCCAGCTAATTTTTGTATTTTTAGTAGAGATGGGGTTTGATGTTGACCAGGATGGTCTTGATCTCTTGACCTCGTGATCCACCTGCCTTGGCCTCCCAAAGTGCTGGGATTATAGGTGTAAGTCACTGCGCCCGGCCCACCAACCCATTTTTAAGCCCCTTTTGAATTTCAACACCAATGCTAGCAACATTTTTTTTAATCTACAACTTCCAAAGACACTCATAATCACCACCAGTCAAGAAACACTTCATTAAAAAATTCCTAGTCGTATGTAAAGCAAACACAGTGGCTCACGCCTCTAATCCCAGCACTTTGGGAGGCTGAGGTAAGAGGATCACTTGAGTCCAGGAGTTCGAGAACAGCCTGGGCAACATAGTGAGACCCCCATGTGTACAAAAAAATAAAAGATTAGCTGGGTGTGATGCAGGCCTGTATCCTCTAGCTATTCAGGAGGTTAAGGCAGGAGGATCACTCAAGCCTAGAAGTTAGGAACTGCAATGAGCTATGATTAGCCACTGGACTCCAGCAAGGGCAACAGTATAAGACCGTCTTAAGAATATAAAATGGTATAGCCGCACGGGATAAGTGTGGTAGCTCCTCAAAATAAATAAATAAATGAATGAATGAAATTTAAACATCTAGTACCATATGATCTAGCCATTCCACTGCCAATTACATGCCCAAGAGTCTGAGTGTACACTGGTATACCTGCACACCAATGTTCACAGCAGCATCATTCACAGTAGCCAAGAGACAGAACAACCCAAACATCCACTGGTAGATTAACAAAAAAACGCGGTGTATTATGTGTATGCACAATGAAGTACTATTCAGTTTCGAAGGAAGGAAATTCTGACGTACATGGATGAACCTTGAACACATTACGCTAAGAAAAATAAGCCAGACAGAAAAGGACAAATACTGTATGATTTCACTTAGATGAGGTAACCTAGAGTGGTGAAAGTTCGTAGAGACAGAGAGTAGAACTGTACTTGCCAGCAACTGGAGTAAGGTGGAAACAGGAAGTTGTTTAATGGGTACACTTTTAGTTTTACAAGATGAAAAGTCCTAGAGATTGGCTGTACAACAGCGTGAATGTACTTAATACTACTGAACTATACACTTGTAAATGGTTAAGATAAGCTTCATGTTATGTATTTTTTTTTACAACAGCAAAAAATTAAAAAAAACCTCAACAATTCAGTCCATTTATAAATTTTTGTTTTTGTTTTTGAGATAGAGTCTCACTCTTGTCACCCAGGCTGGAGTACAGTGGCGCCATCTCGGTTCACTGAAATCTCCATCTCCCAGGTTCAAGTGATTCTCCTGCCTCAGCCTCCTGAGTAGCTGGGATTACAGGCACGAGCCACCATGCCCAGCTAATTTTTTGTATTTTTAGTAGAGACGGGGTTTCACCATGTCGACCAGGATGGTCTTGAACTCTCGACCTCGTGATCCACCCACCTCGGCCTCCCAAAGTGCTGGGAGACATATGTATTAACTTACACTACATCAAGTACAAACTGTCACAAAAGACCACATTTTGTAGGCCAGGCACAGCGGCTCATGCCTATAAATCTCAGCACTTTGGGAGGCCAAGGGGGGTGGATCATGAGGTCAAGAGATGGAGACCATCCTGGCCAACATGGTGAGACCCGGTCTCTACTAAAAATACAAAAATTAGCCAGGCATGGTGGTGTGAGTCTGTAATTCCAGCTACTCGGGAGGCTGAGGAAGGAAAATCGCTTGAACTTGGGAGGCGGAGGTTGCAATGAGCCAAGATCACGCCATTGCACTCCAGCCTGGCAACAGAGCAAGACTTCGTATCAAAAACCAAAACCAAAACCAAACCCCTACATACTGTATAGTTCCATTTACACAAAATGTTCACAACAGGCATTCTAGAGAGACAGAAGCAGATTAGTGGCTGCCAGAGGCTGAAAAGAGGGAGGAATGCAGATTGTTAAAGGGTGGAGGGATTTTTAGGTTGATGGAAATATCGTTACTCTTTTTTTAAGGGAAATATTTTAAAATTAGTGGTTGCACAACTCTGCGAAACAGTGAAATCATGCACTTTAAAGGGGGTAGGCTGGGCGAGGTGGCTCACATCTGTAATCCCAGCACTTTGTGTGGCTTGAGGTGGAAGAACTGCTTGCACCTAGGAATTTTGAAACCAGCCTGTGCAATGTAGTTAAGACCCTGGCTGGGTATGGTGGCTCACACCTGCAATCCCAGCACTCTGGGAGTCTGAGGCAGGCAGATCAGTGGAGGCCAGGAGTTCAAGACCATCCTGGCTAATATGGCAAAACCTCATCTCTACTAAAAATACAAAAACTAGCTGGGTGTGTCAGATGTGGTGCCTCACACCTGTAATCCCAGCCAATCTGGAGGCTGAGGCACGAGAATTGCTTGAACCTGGGAGGCAGAGGTTGCAGAGTAGTGAGGTGAGATCATGCCACTGCACTCCAGTTTGGGCAACAGAGTGAGACTGTCTCAAAAAAAAAAAAAAAAAAAGAAAAAAAAGAAAAATTAGCTAGGTGTGGTGGCACACGCATGTTACTCCAGCTACCTGGGAGTCGGAGGCACAAGAATCCCTTGAACCTGGGAGGTAGAGATTGCAATGAGCCCAGACTGTGCCACTGCACTCCAGCCTGGGCAACAGAGCGAAGCTGTCACAAAACAGCAACAAACCAAAAACCAAAAAAATACGGAGTGAAACCTGTCTCTACAAAAATTAGCCAAGTATGGTGGCATGTGCTATCTATAATCTCAGCTACTTGGGAGACTGAGGTGGGAGAATCACCTAAGCCCCAGAGGTTGAGGCTGCAGTGAGCCTTGACCATATCACTGCATTTCAGCCTGGAAACCAGAGTGAAACTGTGTCTCTAAATAGATATATACGTATGTATATGAAAATGATATAGACAGTACATAATAGGATATTTTTTTCTTTTCTTTTCTTTTTTTTTTTTTGAGAAGGAGCCTTGGTCTGTTGCCAGATGGTAGTGCAGTAGCACGATCTCAGCTCACTATAACTTCCGCTTCTCGGGTTCAAGCAATTTTCCTGCCTCAGCCTCCTGAGTAGCTGGGACTACAGGTGAGTGGCACCACACCTGGCTAATTTTTGTATTTCTAGTAGAGATGGGGTTTCACCATGTTGGCCAGGATGGTCTCGATCTCCTGACCTGGTGATCTGCCCACCTTGCCTCCCAAAGTGCTGAGATTACCTCCCTTTTCTCTCTCTCTTTTTCCACCCCCTCCTTCTCCCTTTCCTTTTCCCTCCCTCCCTCCCCCTTCCCTTCCCCTTCCTTCCCTCCTCCCTCCCTTTTCCTTTCTTTCTCTCTCTTTCTATGTTTTTGGAAGTTAATTTTATTATACGAAGATGGTATACAAAATACATTCATCATGACTAGAGATATAGGACCTAGGGTATTTCTTTTAAGGCCTTTTGGTCTCAACCTGACAGTTTGCCTCTATAAAAGCCAAAGCCAAAGCATGTTTTCCTGAGAAGTACTGTGTTTTCACAAAATCATCAATAAATTTTAATTTTATGCTACAAAAGTTCATCTTGGCCAAGCACGGTGGCTCACGCCTATAATCCTAGCACTTTGGGAGGCTGAAGTGGGTGGATCACCAGAGGTCAGGAGTTCAAGACCAGCTTGGCCATCATGGTGAAACCCCATCTTTAAAAAAAAAAAAAGAAAAAAGAAATCCATCTTACCATTAATAATTTCGTAAGGAGAACAAGCAGCATAAACAGAATCAAATCTACAACACATAGGAAATTAAAAGTCTCAAATCTACCCTGACCTGATCTAAAGACTGGCTTTGGTACAACAGCTATCAGTATAAACTAAGCTGATTTACATCTTGAAGGCAAAGGTTGATCTGATATGAACCAAAGCAAACCAAAAAAAAAAAAAAAAAATGTGGTATCACTTGGCCAGGAGCAGCGGCTCACACCTGTAATCCTAGCACTTTGGGGGGCAGAGGAGGGTGGATCATCTGAGGCCAGGAGTTGGAGACCAGCCTGGCCAACACTGTGAAACCCCACCTCTACTAAAAATACAAAAATTAGCTGGGTGTGGTGGCACACACATGTAAATCCCAGCTACTCAGGAGGCTGAGGGAAGAGAATTGCTTGAACGTGGGAGACAGAGCAAGACTCTATTTTAAAAAAGAAAAATGTGGTATCAGTTTATCAACTGTTTCTACTTGATATTTCATCAGTCCATAAGAAAGTTACTTCCTGAAATCCTTATAGATTATTGGATCTATACCCTTAAAAAGTATATAACAAGTTTAATATTGTAGCAGTAATTACTAGTGTCATAAGAGAATGGATAGGGGTCAAAGAAACTGGGAAGACTTCCAGAACTATCTAAACCTTTCCCTATTACTAAGCCTGCATAATCTCACAGTAACCCAATATGCCAGCTTTAACAGAATTTCACCTATCCAGAGTCCAGTGGAAGCTGGCAAGAAAAAGAAATTAGAAAACTGGTTAGAGTCAGATTAAATGGGTTTATGTTAAGTGACTAGTAAGAAAGAAGAGAAGCAGCACTGCGAGGGGAACAAAAAGAAATCCCCTGTATTAACTTTGTAACTACAGGTGTTTAAAATATAAAAATGTTTGTAATTGGGTCATACAAAGCTTATTTGCATAAAGTAAAATTTCCTAAATGTGTACTATGGCATTGTCAGTATTTGCATTGGAAAGGGATCTCATTTACAAGGGCTCTTGCCCTGGAAATTTTCTCCTAGTGGTCAATTCCACAGGTTTTCCAGGGACAAAACAGTTGTCCTCCCTCCCACCCCCCCCTACCCCAAGACAAGAGTCTTGCTCTGTCACCCAGGCTGGAGGGCAGTAGCACAATCTCAGCTCACTGCAACTTCTGCCTCCGGGGTTTAAGCAATTCTCCTGCCTTAGCCTCTGGAGCAGCTGGGATTACAGGTGTAAACCACCACACATAGCTAATTTTTTATTTTTAGTAGAGACAGGGTTTCACCATGTTGGCTGGTCTTGAACTCCTGACCTTGTCATTTGCTTGCCTCAGCCTCCCAAAATACCCAGCCCAGAAAACAGTTTTCTTTTTAAGTAGACGAGCTGGCTACCTAGTCTTCCCACTATCAAAAATAGTTACTCTCAAGACTGGCAGCTAAAGTTACATCTCCCAAATCAGAATTCTGTTTGGGTGTCTACTTGAAACCTTGAAGGCCGGTTCATGAACTTTTGTGCTATTTTTTCCAATAAACTACAAGATAATCAAAGACAGTACCCAGGAGAATATGGTGTGTGCTCTGCTGCCACCCCTTGGATAGGGGAGCAAGTATTCTTGCCAAACCACGAATCAAGCAAATTTATGATACACTGCTTCAGCTGCCATCACAAACACTTGCTAGGCTTCTAAACTGTAATTTCCAAAAAACCTTTTGGATAATTCCTTTTGGAGTTATGTCAAACTCTACATATAGGCCAATGGGGAGATAAGGCATCTGCTTTGGAAGAGGCTAGCAACACTGGGCAACTAAACAGAACTTTAATCATGATCTAGACTGTAGGTTCTACCTACCTGACACAGGAGTCATGTACAGGGAGAATTATGAAAAGATAAAAGACGGAGAAAACACTTGAGTACCCATTTTACCGTCTTATGCTTGGTAAGCCAATTCTCAAGGGGCCTACAATCCTAGGGGCTCTTTGAATCTCTAGGGACCAAGGAAGTTTTTGTTTTGTTTTGTTTTTTTGAGACAGAGTCTCACTCTGTCACCCAGGCTGGAGTGCAGTGGTACTGCAACCTCCGCCTCGTGTGTTCAAGCAATTCTCTGCTTCAGCCTTCAGGGTAGCTGGGATTACAGGCGCACACCACCATGCCTGGCTAATTTTTGTATTTTTAGTAAAGATGGGATTTCACCATGTTGATCAGGTTGGTCTCAAACTCCTGACCTCATGATCCACCTGCCTTGGCCTCCCAAAGTGCTAGGATTACAGGCGTGAGCCACCGCACCCAGACTGAAGTTCTTTCTCAAAAGGGGTCAGTTTTTAAAAAAGCTCACATGCTCTGACTTACAGAGAATAGTTTCTTAAGAGGCAGTCAGCAGGGAACGGAATGAGAAAGGACAGCAGATGTGAAGGCTCAGAGCTGATGAGGGAGAACAGGCACCAAACCCCAAAGATCTGGAAAGTTTAAGGCTAAGGAGGGGAGAAATTTGGGACAAATTAACTGAGAACTCAAAATGCTTAAGGCAATCCTTCAAACAAGATAATGATGTGGAGGGCAAAGCAATGACCTTAAGATAAGCAGCTACTTACTTTCCACCGCTGATAGTTTAAGAAGATAAACATTCATTAAGCAACCCTATTGTATAGCCCAATTGGGCAACCTTACACTCCATATCCATGTAACATTCCAAAGGACCAAGGAGCGAATACACCGAAGAACGTAATCTTGTTACAGGATTCCACTTAAAAAAAAAAAAAAAAAAAAAAAAGGCTCAAAAGTGTAGCTTGCCTAAGAATTTTTGTTTGGTAGATTTCTACAAAGTTGACAAATGAAACAAAACTTGAAGTTAGTCTTGGCTTCTTATTCTTCTTGAATTAGGTTCAAAAAATTTCACTAGTTTCCCTGCATGCCCCTCCCTACCTTATGTGAGGTAAACACTAAGTTTCTGAACTTACCTTTAAAATAAGACACCTGACTAGGGAGGGGAAATGCAGATTATTAAATGGATGGCTTTTACTTTAAAAATTTAAAGGGTACATTAATAACTTCTGAGGTTTTGTATGTTAGGTTTAATACAAGCAGATTGGGCTAGACATGGTGGCTCACGATGGTAATCTCAGCTACTTGGGAGGCTGAGGCAGGAGAATCCCCTGAACCCAGGAGGTGGAGGTTGCAGTTAGCCAAGATCCTACCACTGCACTCCAGCCTGGGCAACAGAGTGAGACTATCAAAACAAAACAAAACAAAACCAAGCAGATTAACCTTTTTCCAGTAAAGTTTCCAAACAAGACAAACTTTCATTTATCCTCACCCCTGCAAGTCAATCAAAGTTGTTAGACCAGTTTGTGTAAACACCCAAAATTAAATTAAGGAAGTTGAATACTTTACGTCTTTTAAAATCGAGTGAACACCTTTCAGGGGAGAATGAAAAACAAAGCTCTCACTAAGTAGATGCTAGCTACACAATCAACCTTCCTTACTTCTAACAGTTTTCCTCCATTTTTCTACTGTCCCTATACTACTCTTCCAAAATCAAAGAACTAGTGAATCACAGGGTACAGCAATGACTCACATGCAGGCTGTAAAAACTGGGCAAAACAAGACACAAGTTACACAAGATACAGCAATGTATCCCTCAAAGCTCCCAGGGGCCTCTGCACTCAGATCCCTTTTTTTTTTTTTTTTTTTTGATACTGTGTTTCGCTCTTGTTACCGAGGCTGGAGTGCAATGGCGCGATCTCGGCTCACCGCAACCTCCGCCTCCTGGGTTCAGGCAATTCTCCTGCCTCAGCCTCCTGAGTAGCTGGAATTACAGGCACGTGCCACCATGCCCTGCTGATTTTGTTGTATTTTTAGTAGAGACGGTGTTTCACAATGTTGACCAGGATGGTGTCGATACCTTGACCTCGTGATCCACCCGCCTCGGCCTCCCAAAGTGCTGGGATTACAGGCTTGAGCCACCGCGCCTGGCCCCAAATCCCTTTTTGTTCTCAATGGTTTTAGGGGCACTTTCCCTTATCAAAGCTTTCATCAATGCTTCACTCAGAGGATTAACTTCTGAAAAATCAAATAGGTGAAAAAAAGGAATTGTAAACAGAATAAACAGAACTAAACCAAATAAATAAACCCTAAACAAAACTCAAGTGTCACTCAGGCTCAATTGCAGTGGCACAATCATAGTTCACTGCAGTCTAGAAATTCCTGGGTTCAAGTGATCATCCCGCCCTAGCCTGGGACTATAGGTATGTACCACCACGCTCAGCTAATTTTTATTTTTATTTTTAGAGACAGGATCTCACAGTGTTGCCCAGGCTGGTCTTGAATTGCTGGGTCCAAATGATCCTCCCACCTCAGACTCCCTGAGGAGCTAAGGTTATAGGTGCAAGCCATCATACCCATCTGACCCGAAAGGATCTTAATCAATGCTCACCATCAACAATGCTCAAGAACACTTCAGTTTGCATAACCTCCCCCCACACCCCCAATCCTTTTAGAGCTTTCTAAAAAAGCAAAATAAAAGAATACATGCTGAGACAGAAAAGATCCCTTCTTCTTCCATCCGGACTCAATAGTTTCTGAATAAGGAGAGTGAGGGTGGTGATGATTTTGGGTGAGACAGTTTCAATTTTCAAATACAAAAGATTCTTTTTCTTTATTTCTTTTTTTTTTTTTTTTGAGACAGAGTCTCACTCTGTTGCCCAGGCTGGAGTGCAGTGCCGTGATCTCTGCTCACTGCAGCTTCTATCTCCTGGATTTGAGCAATTCTCCTGCCTCCGTCTCCAAGTAGTTGGGATAACAGGCACCCACCACCATGCCTGGCTTTTTTTTTAGTAGAGATGGTGTTTTGCTATGTTGGCCAGGCTGGTCTCAAACCTCTGACCTCAACTGATCCATCCAACTTGGCCTCCCAAAGTGCTGATTACAGGCATAAGCCACCCTGCTCAGCTGATTCTTCTTTTTTTTTTTTTTTTCTTTTTCTGAGACAGTCTCCCTCTATTGCCCAGGCTGGAGTGCAGTGGTGCCATCTCGGCAAACTGCAACCTCTGCCTACCCAAGTTCAAAGGATTCTTTTGCCTCAGTCTTCGAAGTAGCTAGGGTTACAGGCACACGCCACGATGCCTGGTTATTTTTTGAATTTTTAGTAGAGACAGGGTTTCACCATGTTGGCCATGCTGGCCTTGAACTCCTGACCTCAAGTTATCTTCCTGCCTTGGCCTCCCAAAGTGCTGGGATTACAGCGTGAGCCACCATGCTCGGCCTCAAATACAAAAGATTTTAATACAGAAGTAGAGTTGAGAATCACTGAATCTGGCTTGCTTTCTTCACGGAGTCATCTCTGGGTCAGATGAAGCTAACAAGTCTTCACAACCTTGCCTCTACCCAAAGAACGGAAAGGTCACTTGCTGCATTTACCCTATGCTCTGGTTTGAAGATGTCCTCCCAAATTAATGTGTTGGAAACTTAATCCCTAGTATTGAAAGGTGGGGCAGGTGGGATGTGTTTAGATTATGGGGGCTCTGCCCTCATGAATAGATTCATGCTGCCATTTAAACTAAGGTGCTTGTAAAACTTGAGAGCTATAGTCACATGCACACACACATACGAGATAAAATAAGATGCTTAGCACAAATGAACAAAAAAACCCTAAAACCCAAGACATCCTAGCTATAATACAACTATAATGAATTGTGACAGCTCAGAGACACCCAACTTTTACCAGCCCGAACACTCTTTCCCCAGCAAACACTCTGCCATCCAAGTCATTTGTAAGTCACATTAATTACTTTCAGGTTAGAACTAAGAACATTTTAGAGACTGCCTACTATACTCCCTAACTGGGATGGACAGTATGCTCTCCAAGAAGCTTTCATCCCAGGGTTTGATGGCTGGGTTGTGCCTAGGCCATGGATAGCCAAATTTTTCACCACCTCCCTTTTCAAGCTCCCATCTATGCCTGCTTCACAAAGCTCAATTTAAATCTCAGATCCCTTCTGAAAAAGTCACTAAGCCAGTAGTATTACATGGATCACTACCTGAAAATCAATCAGTTCCTCTTCAATTTCTACTTCATTTCCCAAACTGTCTTTTTTTTTCGAGATGAAGTCTCACCCTGTCACCCAGGCTGGAGTGCAATGGCGCAATCTCGGCTCACTGTGATCTCTGCCTTCTGCAATTCTTCTGTCTCAGCCTCCCAAGTAGCTGGGATTTCAGGTGCGTGCCACCATGCTAACTTTTGTATTTTTAGTAGAAATATAGAATTTCACCATATTGGTCAGGCTGGTCTCAAACTTCTGACCTTGTGACCCTGCCACCTCAGCCTCCCAAAGCATTGGGATTACAGGCTTGAGTCATTGCTCCTGGCCTGTCCTTGTTTTACTCACTGTGTGTTTTCCATTTTTCTTCTCCCAAATATGCAAAACTAAGTTTTAAACTATGATGGTCTTTTTGATATGGGGTTATATGGGAACAGAATAGGAGGAGCCTAGATTTAGGCTCCCGTCCAGTTCTATCACTTAATGGCCGTGTGACCAAAGGCAAACCACACATATCCCTGTGGGTCTCAGTTTCTACTTACTTCACAAGGTCACAAGGATTCTACAAGATCATATATGTGGAGTGCCTAGCTTGGAGAACAGATAGTAACTCATCACTAAATGGTAATGAGATGGAGCTCTAGGTTCTTTGCTATCTTGTCCCCTCCACCACCAGCTGCAAAGAAGCATCACGGCCCAACTAGAAATGGTGGGGAGAGAGGTAATGTCAGATGGGGCTGAAGTCTTATTTGAATTCTGTTAAATCTGGAAGTATGAGCTGATTTTGTAGTAGCAGGTGATGGTCACCTTTACGGGATTACAGGACTTGACAAATCTTTCACAGAACAAAAGCACGACACCAAAAATAATATGGCCAGAACCCTGGTAACTCTGTAATTTATAAGGGAGAACCACAGAAATTAATTCCTAAAACTTCTGTGGCATGGGTTCAATATTCTGATATAACCCTATGGCTAATCACTTCAAAGGGACTTGATACCCTACTTCTCTTTTCTCTTCCATCAAGTATCAAACAATGAAACATAATGTTTACAGTAAGTGTATATAAGCTGCTTTTTTGAGACAGAATCTCTCTGCTGCCCAGGCTGGGGTACAGTGGCACAATCTCAGCTCACTGCAACCTCTGCCTCCCAGGTTCAAGTGATTCTCCTGCCTCAGTCTCCCAAATAGCTGGGATTACAGGCGTGGGCCACCACACCCGGCTAATTTTTTGTATTTTTAGTACAAATGGGGTTTCGTCATGTTGGCCAGACTGGTCTTGAGTTCCTGATCTCAAGTGATCCACCCACCTCAGCCTCCCAAAGTGCTGGGATTACAGGTGTGAGCCACCACGCCTGGCCCAAGTGTATATAAGCTTCTTGAGGGCAGAAATCATTTTAGCACATAGTGGTACTCAAACATGATAAATGAATAAACGGCCAATTCCTACCATCATCTCTTTATACTCTCTCCTAAGCAAACACCAGAGATTTATTCTAAACTACCAAATACAATACCAATTAAAAAAAATCTGTCAGTCCTTGTAGAGGAACTAATTGTGCCTTAAAAATGACTCACTGTCCCCATCTTTCACTTCACCTAGAAGCTCAAACCATCATACTATAAAGCATTTACCATAAAAAAAAAACAAAACAAAAAAACACAGAACTAAGAAAAGCCAACCCTTACGAAGTGTCTTATTTTAATTTTGTTGATCTTCACCTTAATGCCACCCAATTCCTGCTGCTACTACCATCTTTGAGGTAGGTGAATGGGACTGCCTTTTATAAAAGTCTAATTTGATTAGACTATCAAATTAGGAGGGATGATTCTGTTACCCTTCAAAGGCAGTAGAAAAGTTACCTGAAATTGGTTTATGCAATTGACCGTAGAGTCAGATGCTATTACCAAATGGGAGAAATACCAAGACTGGAACTTACTGAGACAGTAAAGCAACCTCCACCCTAGGGTGAATAACTCAGATGACCAAACATTTTCAGAATAAAATTCACAAAGGGTCATTTTAGCTTTTTATCCCCCAAAGAACAAAGATTATTCAGTCATCTAAAACAAAAATGTATATATCTGGTAGAGTGTGTAGAGTGTGTACACTTTTTCTACAATGATAGGCATTAGTCTTAAAACGAAAAATTAAAAGATCTTCACAAAACCTAGTGGAATATTCCACCAGGAAGCAGCTTCGAAGCTGGAAAATTTCTGCAGTATTCTTACAACAGTGCAAAGCCAGAGACTGCAATCACAACCAGTGTTTGGGATTCACTACCTCACTACTTAGATCTTCTTTCTAATATACAAATGAGCTTCTGGGGAGGGATTTCGCAACAAGTTATTTCCCTCACCACTGATGCTCATCAAGAATAAACATGTTAAGTATCCAAGTTCTTCCTAGAGTAGAAAATTGCGGCCAGGCGCGGTGGCTCAAGCCTGTAATCCCAGCACTTTGGGAGGCTGAGGCAAGTGGATCACGAGGTCGAGAGATCGACACCATCCTGGTCAACATGGTGAAACCCCGTCTCTACTAAAAATACAAAAAACTAGCTGGGCGTGGTGGCGCATGCCTGTAATCCCAGCTACTCAGGAGGCTGAGGCAGGAGAATTGCCTGAGCCCAGGAGGCGGAGGTTGCAGTGAACCGAGATCGAGCCATTGCACTCCAGCCTGGGTAACAAGAGCGAAACTCCGTCTCAAAAAAAAAAAAAAAAAAAAAAGAAAAGAAAATTGCATGCCTGTTTTCCTCTAAATCTTTGCACCTGAGTCTCAGCACACCTGCTCCTCCTAGTAAATTACAAATCTCCATGGACAAGAGTACTCCTTTCAGAAGGGAATGGGAGATGTCTTTATTCAGCAAAAGAAATACAGTGTCATATAAATTAGCATGACAGGCGTTGAAATCAGAAAAGTGGGTACAGAGTCCAGCATTGCTCCCTACTAAGGCTGTGATATTAGGCAGCTACTTACTCCCTGTATGTACTTCAATTTTTTCATCCATGAAAATGGCAATAATACCTTTCTTCACAGAGCTGTTACTGGTGGGGATGGGGAATGTGTCAAAAGGTATGCTACTCATCCTTGGAAAACTAGTTTCTTACCTTTTTTTCTTTTTTTTTTGAGACACAGCCTCGCTCAATATCCCAGGCTGGTACTGGCTCACTGTAATGTCTGCCTCTTGGGTTCAAGTGATTCTCCTACCTCCCAAGTAGCTGGGATTATAAGCATGTGCGACCACACCTGGCTAATTTTTGTATTTTTAGTAGACACAGTGTTTCACCACATTGCCCAGATTGGTCTTGAACTCCTGACCTCAGTGATCCACACCTGCCTAGACCTTCCAAAGTACTGGGATTACGGCCTAGGCACCAGCAACCACACCTAGCCAAGGCTACCTTTTTTAAAGAAGAAAAAAACCAAGCATCATTTCCCCCATGAAGCATGTGAAAAAACTGAAGCCCATGGATGAATAACTGGCTTTTTTGGGAATGGAGTATGGCTGTATCACCCAGGCTGGAGGTTTAAGCAATTCTTTTGACTCAGCCACCCGAGTAGCTGGGATTACAGGCATCCACCACCACACCTGACTACTTTTTTTTATTTTAGTAGATACAGAGTTTCACCATGTTGGCCAGGCTGGTCTTGAACTCCTGATTTCAAGTGATCTGCCCGCCTTGGCCTCCAGAAGTGCTGGGATTATAGGCGTGAGCCACCGCACCTGGCCAAGTAACTGGCTTTTAATAAAAGACTGTCTCAGAAACAAAAGATGAATTTCATGTACAATTTCAAAGCTGCAGATCAGTTACAGCTCCTTTGAACCACTGTATCAAAAATACTGTATCAAACCAATACTAATGCCCAAAATAATATTGGGCATTAGTATTTGACAACACCTGCCTTGTCTAGGAAATTTACTAACTTTTGCCTGGGTAGTTACATGATCTCTTTCCCTTTTTGACATTGTCCAAGATCCTAATCATCTGCGGCTGGGTGCGGTGGCTCACACCTGTAATACCAACACTTTGAGAGGCTGAGGTGTGTGAATCTTTTGAGATCAGGAGTTCAAGACGAGCCTGGCTAACAAGGTGAAACCTTGACTCTACTGAAAATGCAAAAATCAGCTGGGTGCAGTGGCTCACGCCTATAATCCCAGAACTTTGGGAGGCCGAAGTTGGTGGATCACGAGGTCAGGAGTTCAAGACCAGCCTGGCCAACGTGGTAAAACTCCGTCTCTACTAAAAGTACAAAAATGGCCATGCGCGGTGGCTCATGCATGTAATTCCAGCACTCTGGGAGGCTGAGGCAGGTGGATTGCCTGGGGTCAGGAGTTTGAGACCAGCCTGGCCAGTATGGTGAAACCTTGTCTCTATAAAAACACAAAAATTAGCTGGACATCATGGCAGGTGCCTGTAATCCTAGTTACTTAGAAAGCTGAGGCAGGAGAATCGCTTGAACCTGGGAGTTGGAGGTCGCAGTGAGCTGAGATTGCCCCATTGCACTCCAGCCTGGGCAACAGAGGGAGACTGTCTCAAAAAAAAAAAAAAAAAAGTTAGCTGGGTGTGGCAGCACACATCTGTAATCCCAGCTACTCGGAAAGCTGAGGCAGAAGAATAGCTTACCTGGGAGGTTACAGTGAGCTGAGATCATGCCATTGGACTCAAGCCTGGGAGTGAGGCTCTGTCTCAAAAAAAAAAAAAAGAAAGAAAGACAGACCCTAGTCATCTACTTATACTAAATCCCCTTCAACATGTACTGTGTTATTCCGTACTTACTAACATGAAGTTGGAAATGGTTTATATTATCATTCCATAATTGTGTGGCAGATAATTTTCTCTTTTTTTTACATATTTCTTCCAAAATGTCTAGTGCCCAACTCACAGCAGATGTTTGGTGAAGCCCATTAGCTTACTAGTTAATAGCAAGAGTCCATTTCTGGGCTTCATTTTCATATACCCAGACGTGTATTTTGGAGGAAAATCTAGTTGATAAGGTCACAGATATGGCAGGAAAACAAAAAGAACCCTTTATTTTTGACTATGATCATTCTTCTAAAGGAGATCTTAGAAGAACAAATGTAATTGTGAAAACAAGAGTACAAACTCAACAGGCAGAGTTACCTGTATGACAAGAACCAGCTGTCAGGCACAGGAAAATGTCAAGTCCTCTGAACCTGAAAGGTTTGTGAGAAGAGTAAAGACAGTGGGCAAGGATCCTAAGTGTGTCAAATAGCATAAGAAAAAACTGTATCAGAGGGAGCTTCATCAGACTTGAGTACAGTACCCAGTGAGAAACTTCAGACTCTCAATTTCTAACCTGCTGGAGAAAAAGAGCCTTGAACCTTTCTAATCCCTTCTCCCCCTCACTAAGATAGCAGGCTGCTGAAGAATTAAGAGACACCTACAGAATGTATCCTAGGAGAAGGTTCTATTCTGAGATCCCTAGAGAATAGGCTGGACTGAGAAGAAATTTCTACTGTCCAGGCTCTTAGTTGGACAGATCCAGCAGTGCGAAGGCAAATTTCTCCTTCCTACTCTTCAAATAGGCTCTAAGACCATTTAGCCCTGCTGCAAAGCTGACACTAATTTTTTTTAACAACGAAGTTATCATCTCAAGACAGGGGGTTGTGCTCACTGGGCCAACCCTTAATCTCTGAAGAAAGGGTCCAACTGGTGTTTGGGGGTGGGGAAGATGGGAGAGACCTATAACCTCCACTGCACTCTGCCTTAAATGATATTCTAATTACGTACTCTTGCTTACCTAGCAGTATGTCCAGAGTAAGCCTTCCTTCCCTGGAAGGATAAGTATATCTGCCATTACAATAACAAGTCTGTCAACCCTTGAAATTCAAAGGGAGTAATTGTTCATTAGGTTCACAGTGCATAGAACACCATGCCAGAAACAATGGCTGTTAGAACTAGTTCTGAGTTGAGGCAGACAGCCTATATACTTAGAGGAAACTAAGGAACACTACCACATCCTTTCTAGCATATATACTCTGCCCTCTTCCCCTTAACACCTCTTTTCTCTCTCACTTATTTCTCCATTTTCTCATAGTTCAGACCTGTTGGTGATATCTGTATCCTGATGCCTTAATAATACAATTCTCCATTAGGATAGCTCTACAGAATCAATGTTTGTATATACAAAAGCAAAGAGCTAACATTTACAGAGCACTCTCAATGTGGCAAATGTGGTGTTAGGTATTTTAACATGTATTATCTCAATTGTTACCACCTAATCCAAGATTAATGTCCATAGTTACACACGTGGAAACCCAAATTTGGAAACAGCGACAGGCCAACTTCTGTAGTTGTTTGTGGATCCTACATTTGTGTCTTCTTACAAAACTTAAAATATTCTAGTTCTTGACTTATTTCTCCTGTGGTCTTTATTTTTTATTATTTTTGAGATAGTCTCACTCTGTCACACAGGCTGGAGTGCAGTGGCACAATCTCGGCTCACTGCAACCTCCACCTCCAAGGTTGAAACGTTTCTCCTGCCTCAGCCTCCCGAGTAGCTGGGATTACAGGCCCATGCCACCACACCTGGCAAATTTTTGGTATTTCTAGTAGAGGGAGGGTTTCACCATGTTGGCCAGGCTGGTCTTGAACTCCTGACTTCAAGTGATCTGCCCACCTCAGGCTCCCAAGTGCTGGGATTACAGGCATGACTCAACATGCCCTGTCCTAATGTTGTCTTTTAACCCGTCTAACCATCAAAAGAGTTTGCGGGGTTGGGAGAAGGGCATGGAAAGAGCCAGAATAGAAGTTGAAAAAAGTCCTCTTAAAGAGACTGAACTTTAAGTTGTTCAGGTGTTTGTATCAAAGACCACAAAGCATCACTTTAGCTACAACTAGCTCTTCAAGGATACTGAGGGGAGGGAAAAAAAAGAATGTGCAATTCAGTGCTTTGAGAACATTCTTTCCATCATCATTTAGGTCAATATTCTATTAACTAACAATGTTTACTTGGGGAAGGTACTCAAACACATCTAACATACCTTAATTTATTCAAAGTATATACATTAAGAAATCTGTTCATATTAATTATCTCTAAGATTTAGAATATTAACAACCTATTCAATGATCTTGCCAAAACATTAACTTTTAATTATATATAATCCAGTGGGGAATCTTTAAAAATGGTTATATTTGGGGGCAGGAACAACTAACGTTATTTCATTCAGTTAGGATATCAACAAGTTATTTTTAAGTAAACAGTAAGTTTTCAAAACGCCTAAACACTACAGCAGAAGTTTGCAAGCTGCACTGACCTTCAAATAAGGGTTATGGCTAGAAGATAATCTAACCAAGTGTTCATTAGATATGAAACACAGAAGGTTTCCTGGTGAAGATAAGTGAAAAGATATTTTAACACCCACAGACACAACTTAACCCAAATTAACACTGTCCATTCCTTGGTCACATTCGCCACTGTCCCTGGCTAGAACAGGCTCTAGTTATGCTTTTATTAACACTACCTGAAAACTATAAGTGTCCAACACTATTTCTGAGGCCACCTCTTGCCTGCACAGAAACTACCAAAGAGAAAAAACAAGCAATAATTCTCCCCTTTTTTCTAACATACATTCACCTGTTTTAGCTCTTTATTCAAGTTACTCTCAACCAGTTTTGGTTTATGTATACATTTGTCCTCATAGGCCAACAGTGGAGAATACACCAGGAGCAGTCATGAACAGGGAAGAACTACCATCAAATTTAAGTGGGGCCTATGTCTACCAAAAGAATTAGCTGGTTAGTTTACTAGCACACACAAACTAACATGCGACCAGGCTTACCTGAAACCAAATAAGCACGTTCTACTCAAACAAAAAATCAAGTTATATGTGTGACACTCCTTTCAACTCAGAAGATTAAGTATAAAACAGAATGTATCAAGTTTCCTATTTTAGTAATCTGGCCTCTATAAACGCTCTTCCACTCATGTAATATAAAGCAGAATCTGTTACAGCTCAGTCTACAGTTTAAGGAAGTCTAGCTTTGTATTTTCTGAAAATAAAATATAACCAGTATAGCACATTGGTTTAAGTTCTAAACTCTGCTACATTTTTGCTGTGACATCTTGGACAAATTATCTTTTAGCCTCAGGTGTCTTGTCTACCAAATGGTGGCAATAATTGTTGTGAAGATTAAATGACTTAATAATGTGCGGTAGCACAGCCTATAACATAGTATGTGCTTAATAAATTATTTTGCCAACATACTTCCCCCCTCTTTATTCAGATATAATTAGTGAGCCCATTTTGCAGGTGGTTCCTTTTCCAAGCTACATTAAATTTGGGTCATATTGCAAGAGATAATTACATATGATTATCTTAACTTCAAAATTACTCTTGCTCTAGCAAATTTTATTAACTGCTGTTAAAAACCAATCCTTGATTCCTATGCCTAGAATTCTACACTGCTAAGGGGAGGAGAGGGCTTTTTCATTTCCAAAACAATTCTGTTACTTCACCACTAAGTCTCACTATCTTGTGCCAATCACCAACGCCTGGAAACAACCTGTTTCCTCCTGAAAACCAGAGTATCCCAAAACACCAGCAAATGCAGATTCATTTTGTCATCCAGTTTGTCTTTAAAGTCCATTACAATTCTCCTAAAAATATTTTAGCCCTAGGTAAAATAGGAAGAACATTTTCCACTGTCCACCATCTATGAAAATCTAGAGTATGACTTTAACACAAGTTGGCAATGAAACTATACCCCTCTCCAAAAACTGGTATGTAATAGGGAATCTTCTGACTCCTTTACCAATACTCAGAGATGGCCAATATTTTAAATTTCCATGGGATCAAGATGCAACCAAATCCTGATTAAAAGCAAAGCAGGACATGATTATTAACCACAATGTTTAGAGGAAGATCCTCTAGCTATTTTAGATAGCTTAATGATGCCTAAAATATCCAAACTCAACAACTTGGAAGACAAGCTGTGCCTAATAACTTCATTTTTAGCATGCTTTAAACTTTATTGAACTTTGCAAAACAAAGAGATAAAGCCTTCAAAGAAGGGTTTAAAAGTTTCTAGTGGCTGGGTAACACAGGTAGAACAAATTTAAGAATGAGTTTCCTTCATCAAGCAGTAGATAATAATGCTGTTACTTATTAAGCAATGTTATCTTCAATGTTACTTCAAACAGGCAAATTATAGTCATGAATGAAATTTTTTGGACTGTTTCAGAGAACATAACGTATGCAAATTAAAATGCGTGAAACTGCCTGCTAATGACAGTAATAAGAACAAATCCACAGGTCATATCCACCTTTAAACAATACTGCAACAACAACAATCTATAAAACGCAATACTGGATTGAAGATTTCAATTAACACAGAAGAGCCTACTGAAACAAAAGAACCTGGCTAATTCCTGGTAGTGCAACATAACGGGTCGTGACCGATATTACCCTTTCTGTACAATATTCTCACATTTTGGGAATAACTATTCACCCTACCATATGGCACAAGTTCCTGTAAGATTATTAAGAAGGTCTGAATATTCTATTAAATTCAAAGAAAAACGTAAGGACTAAAAAATACGCTACTACCTTCGACTCATATTAAACAAATGTTTCTCCAGTAAACCGGAGTGCACAAGCCCAAGTCACTGAATGGGGCCAAACTTTTAGAAGCCTCATTCCAAATAGAACTGTCCCCAATTTATTAAGAACAAAACACTAGCAAAACCAACCTGTGAACTGGGCCTTCAGTACAATTAAGCACACTCTTTTTCATAAAACAGTCATAAGGAAGAGTTTGGAGGAGCTGTCATTCTAAAATTGCAACTCTACCCATAAATGACAGTCCTGGGCTGGAAACCAGAATGTCAAATTCTTGTGCTGAAATCAACTTTTCACATGGCCTGAGGCAGGCCATTCTGCTATTCTAAGAATGCTCAGACATACAAGTATGTAATAATGTTCCAAACACTTTTTTTTGGGGGGGGGCATTTCCTGTAAATAAAGTTTCCATGACTGGGAAAGGAACAAAATAAAGTAATAAACTAATGAAACAGGAATACCTCTGGCATACCCTCCTCAAAGGAACTTTTTTTTTAAAAAAAGCACACACAGCTAATTTAATCTAGCCTACCATAAACGTACAAGACTCAAAGCCCATTTAATTCAATTCTGAATCTCACGCAACAAGCATTAAGTTCATCGGGCACCTCTACAGCGATATGCCCACAAGTTTCAGAGAAATGCCAGCAGGGACTCTGTAGTTATGATTCATATCAAACGGCCCCCTAATCCGTATTTCTCCTGGACATACTCATGCAGATTCATCAACCAAAACCTACCCAGCACTCCTCACACAGCGCATACGCTGGCATTTTCAGTTTATAGCTGGGTCCTGGAACAGCTAAAACCAGGAAGCTGCGGGGTAATTAGAGGACTTGGGCGAAGTCATCTTGGGACAGGTGGAAGACCCAGAGAAATCAGCAGTCAGAAAGAAGCTATCCCTGGCCACCTCTGCGTCCCGTCCCATCCAAACTTCACCCACCCGGGTCTCAGAAGCCCAAGAGGGGGAGGCCATTTTAATGAGGCCTGGCTAAGGAACGTGAAAGGAGAAGAGGAAATTAGGAAAGGGCGTTGGGAAAGGAAGGCCAAGCACTCTGCCACAACAGCGCCCGAGTTGGGTGGCAGCACCTGGAGCCCGAAGAGAGAGGAGCTGGACCTAAGGGCCAGGGAGGGGTGCAAAAGTAGCGGTGGCCTACCACGAGGGGGGCCGAGTGGTCTAAACCCCGGGAGCGCGGGCCCCTTACCCCCATGCGGGGAAAGGACCCCTTCTCGGGCCAACCGCGCCGACCCTCGCCCCTGGGTCAGGGGCTACTACCCAGAGATCCAGAAGGCGGGAGTTGGCTAGTGCCTGGTTCTCCTCATCCGGCCATGCGGCGCGGGGGCGTCCATCCTGAGGGGTCCGGGAACCAAGAGGGCACGGGGGGTGCCGGACGCGGCGCTCACCCGCGGGCCGCCTCCAAGCTCTTAATGAGCTTCTTGATCTTCCAGATCTCCACGTTCCTGTCGGCAGCACTGGGGTCGTCCGCCATCTTCTCGCCTCCTCCTCCCTAGAGCGGCCCGGCGGGGCCCGGAGACACCAAGACCACAGAGTTAGCGCCGCCGCTGGGGCAGAGCGGCCCCCTTCCTCGCCACCCCCAGAGGCCCTCTCCTCCCCGCCCGGCGCAACTTGCCGCAGAGGTCGCCGGCGTTTCCCTCCCCGTGTCTCACCTAAGGGCCCAGTCCTGGGCGGCAGCGGCTGCTCCTCCCCGGCGGCGGCTCCGCGGCGGCGGCGGCTCTGACGTAGGACACCGGCTCCCTCTCTCCAGGCAGCTGCATGTGTTGCAATCCGCTCACATGGGGCCTGTGACATCACTTCCTCCGCCAGGGGCGGAGTGGAAGGCGGCGGGCGGAAGGGAGGGGGGCCAGTGCGAGTGAGGAGAAGTTTGCGTCCGCCGCGACTTCTCATTGGCTCTCTGCTCCTCAGCCTACAATGAACCTGCCGATTGGCCTCAGCTGGGTCCGCGCTGCCTTGTGAGGTAGAGGCTGGAGGCGGGAGGTACCACCCTTCTTCCGGCCTGGCAAGACAGAGGAGGAAGCGGGCGGAAGCCGGTGAGTCTCGCGAGTTTACTCAGAGCCCGTCAGGCTCGAATGGGGGTGGTTCTTAAAGAGAGAAGACTGGGGTCGTCGTCTTTTCCGTCCCTCCTCCATGAGTAGGGTGGACATCCGAGGCTCTGCGACGCGAAGCTAGGCAGTCGGCGATGCGCGGTTTGAACGGTGCATGAGAACCCGCGAAGAGGCGCCTCGCGCGCGGCGGCTTCTGAGCTGACGTAGTGCTGCGGTGTGCGTGCGTCACGGCTGCGCGGAATAGTGTGGAGGAGTCCTGTCCAGTAGGTCTGGCTGAGGAGCCTGCCTCCGGGCAGTCTGGGACCCTCACCCGTAGGGGCGAATCAGGCCTGTTCTCTCTGGCCCCAGAGCTAGGACGGGCTCACTTCGGACTTAGAACTTTATGGGGTAGAAGAAAGCGGGGGCTGCCTGAGTTTGGAGACTTGAGGTATCTGACCCCATGTGTGGTTTGGCCTGAGCCGTTGAGAATGCAGGTGGAGAGAGTGTTGAAAGAAAATGGGCATGAACATACGGTTAGAACATTGTTTTTTTGAGTTCGGATTTTTAGGTGGCTACTTTGTCTCCCCTCTCCTCGTTTGGGTTCAAATATTGAGCGCAGACCGTGTGCTGGACCCTGTTTTCCTGGGGATACAGAGGTGAACCAAACATGACAGTACTTCCCCTCGTGGAGCTTGTAGTCGATTGGGTTTCTCACCGTTTGTGATTTTATACTTTTGTATCATAAAATAATTATACAAATGCTTAAGTACTTAACGGTGCTCTGAGAGTGTATGGCGGAGACCCAACTCTGAAATGAGACCCAAAGGATGAGTAAGAGTTTGTCGGGGGGAAGCAGAACACAGTTGAGGAGTACAGAAACGCCAGTGTGCTGGCACAGGGTCAGGGACGGGGTGAGTGGTTTGAGGGAGCAGCGGGGGAAGAGATCATGTAGGGTCTTTTAAGCCAGATTCAGAAGTTTGGCTTCTTTCAAGAACGGTGGATAAAGGGTTTAGAGCGATGGTTGGACTGGAGAGAGCACAAGAGAAGGCCAGAGACCATTTTGGCTGCTTCATTATCATGTGAGAGTTGATTTTCGCTTACCTAGGCTGGTGGCAGTGCAGATAGAAGTGAACGGAGGGCCTGGTGCAGTGGCCCACGGCTCTAATCCCGGCACTTTGGGAGGCCAAACGAGGAGGATCGCTTGAGCCCAGGAGTTCGAGAGCAGCCTGGGCAACATGGCAAGATTCCATCTCTACAAAAAAATTAGCCGGGTGTGGTGGCCGGCACCAGTAGTCCCAGCTGCTTGGGAGGCTGAGGTGGGAGGAACCCTTGAGCCCAGGAATTAGAACCTGCGGTGAGCTGAGATCGCGCCACTGTACTCCAGCCTGGGTGACAGAGCGAGACCTTGACTCAAGGAAAAATAAATTAAATAAATAAATAAAAGTAATTAGGACTGGATGATAGATTGGATGAGGAAAACGAAGAATAGTTTCCAGAGTACTGAAGTGGTGACATTTACTGAGGTGGGAAAGGTGAGGAGCAGGTGTTGGGAGATGACAGAATTTCATCTTGGGCCTGTTAAGTTTGAGATTGCTTATGAGACATAAGTAGTAATATCAATCATGCACTTTCATTTGTATGGTCTTTGAATACTTCTTGCATGTTTTATAAACTTTGTTCACACTTTGAAGATGGTGGTATGACCCCCATTTCATACATGGGGAAACTGAGGCAAAGAAAAGTGAAAGAGACTTGCTCAGAGTTCCACAGCTAGTTTATGGCTGTCCAACTCCATGTTTGGTGTCCAGTCTATTATAGTGACCCCATTACCTATATTTTCATAGGGTGGGGACATGGTCATACATACTTCTGTCCCCCAGGAATTGAATCTCAGGTTGGAACATCTTCTTTGGGTTCCATTTTGTAGTTTTTGGCATATGTTCACTTGTTAAATAATATTGTACTCCTGCTGTCAGTGTCATTCACTGTGTTTAGTAGTGAATGGAGGGGTCTTCTTAGTCATAAACACTACTTACTGACTAGGAATCAGTTGTGTCCAAGGTTTTCCTTATGTCATTCCTCTTGCCCTAGTTCCTCCTTTCTATATTAGATTGCCCTACTCTACCTTTCCTGTTCTTTTTTGTTTGTTTGTTTGAGATGGTATCTTGTTCTGTTGCCCAGACTGGAGTGCAGTGATGCCATCTTGGCTCACTGCAGCCTCTGCCTCCGGGGTTCAAGCGATTCTCCTGCCTCAGCTAGCCGATTAGCTGGGATTACAGGCATGTGCCACCATGCCTGGCTAACAGTATTTTTAGTAGAGATGCGGTTTCACCATGTTGGTCAGGCTGGTCTCGAACTCCTGACCTCATGATCTGCCTGCCTTGGCCTCCCAAAGTGCTGGGATTACAGGCATGAGCCGGTGTGCCCGGCCCGAAAGTTCTGTTGAGTTGGTAGCCCTAGGTTTGAAACCTGACTCTGCTCCTTAACTTGGGAAAGTTATTCCTTAAATCTTTCAGAATTTTTTGCCTGTAAAATGGGATACTACCTATTTTATGGGACTGTTGGTGGATTAAATAATTTACATAAAGCACCTAGTACCCTTTCTAGTATGCATATGTCATATATTAGTTCCCTTTTAATGTTAGTTCCCTTACTTTTTTAATGTTTCCTAATTTCTTCTTTCCTTTTCCACTATTTTCTGTACTCATCTATTGAGTCCTGTAACATGACTCAGTTGTTCTCTAGCAGAAAACAAAAGTTGAGAGACCAAAGGTGGAGCAGATCCAAAGTACAATTCCTAGGGATTTGTTTCTCCTGGTGGAAAGAGGAAGCCAGTACAATAGGAGTGTGGGATCTCTTCCTCAGTCTACTTAAGTGCTGTTAGAATTATTAGTAATTGTTAGAAGCTTGTAGCTTTTCAGAATTGGAGTTTAAAATATTGGGTATTTATATGTCCTAAATGTGGTATAAATTGAAATATATTTGCTCTTTGCCCCTGGTTCCCTTGCAATTTCCTAAATGATAGGAGTGTCTTTTTTTATTCATAATGAGCCTCTTTTGATCACATCTGGGTTTATGCTAACGCAGTGGCTTATGGTGGATCTGGTCATCAGAAATATGAAATGATTACAGAGTTGGAACTTTCAGCCCCACCCACTGACCACTGGAGAGAGTAGGTAGATGCTGGAGATTAAGCTCTGTAAAAACTTGAACAAGATTTGATGAGTTTCTAGGTTGGTGTATGCATCTATATGATGGGAGGTTGGCACATCACAACTCCACAGGAAAAGCTCCTGGGCTCAGAACCCTCCTGGATTTCACACTATGTACCTCTTTATCTGGCTGATCATTTGTGCTTCCTTTGTCATATCTTTCATAATGAATGGGTAAACAAAGTCCTTTTCCCTGAGTTCTGTAAGCTGTCCTAGCAGATTATCAAGCCTGATGGGGAGTGGGGTCATGGGTACCCTGATTTTTAGCCAGTTGGTCAGAAGTCAGGTCACAACCTGGAGCAACTTGGGACTGGCATCTGAAATGAGGGCAGCCTTGAGACTGAGCCCGCAATTTGTGGGATCTGAAGCCAACTCCGGGTAGGTAATGTCAGAATTGAATTGAATTGTAGGACACCCAGCTGGTGTTCAGAGTTGGAGAATTGCTTGGTGTGGAATAAACCCACACATCTGATCACAGAAGTGTTCTGTGTTGACAGTGTAGAGAAATGAAATGTGGTTTTTCTCATTAACTATATTAGAATGAATGACTTTTTCCTAGGTATCTTACCAATTATATTTGCTTATCCTGCCCCTATGAAAGAGTTCTATATAAATTTTTTTTTTTTTTTTTAGGAGTCTTGCTGTTGCCCAGGCTGGAGTGCAGTGGTGCAATCTCAGCTCACTGCAACCTACACCTCCTGGGTTCAAGCAATTCTCCTGCCTCAGCCTCCTGAGTAGCTGGGACTACAGGTGTCTGCTACCATGCCCGGCTAATTTTTGTATTTTTTTTCTAGTAGAGATGGGGTTTCAGCATATTGGCCAGGCTGGTCTCAAACTCCTGATCTTGTGATCTGCCTGCCTCGGCCTCCCAAAGTGCTGGGATTACAGGTGTGAGCCACCGTGCCTGACCTTCATGTTAATTTTTTGAAAGAAAAAATGTTTCTATGTCTATAAAAATAAAAAATAGTTTGAAAAGTCTGGATTAGATTGTCTCTAAAGCACTTACAGCTTCATGAAGTAGATGGGAGTTGATAAAGTTTATCTAGTCTGCTTTCAAGTTATTGGCTATACTTAATCATAATGAATTTGAGGAATGCAGTTCTGTATATTCCATCCTTAACTAAACAAAGATATATATATATTTTTTTATTTTTGAGACGGAGTCTCACTTCGTCTCCCAGGCTGGAGTGCAGTGGTGTGATCTCAGCTCCCTGGAATCTCCACCTCTTGGGCTCAAGAGATTCTCCTGCCTCAGCCTCCCGAATAGCTGGGATTACAGGCATGTACCAGCATGCCTGGCTAATTTTTGTATTTTTTAGTGGAGGCGGGGTTTCACCATGATGGCCAGGCTGGTTTCGAATTCCTGACCTCAAGTAATCCACCTGCCTTGGCCTCCCAAAGTACTGGGATTACAGGTGTGAGCCACTGCGCCCAGCCAGGATATCTCATAAGTTAAAGTAAATGAAGACCTAAGCTGTAGTAAAACAAGATTTAAGGTTTTTATAAATTGACATATGACAAGTTGTTTATGGAGTGTAGTGTGTGTGAAAGGGACTTGGAATGGGCAAGTGTAAGGTATCCTTTGTTCCTCTGTGGACACCTAGTGGTGAAATATAATTCTTCAGTTGGATCGGGGATTGCAGCTAAGGAATGACAGTTTCCTCTCTAGAGGATCAGACTTCTTTACTTGAGTTTGTCGTCTTGTTAAATTAAGCAGATACTGGCCATTACTCTGGCTTTATTCTATAATGATTTCCTCCTTTAAGAAAATAAGCTCATCCTCTCAGTATAAAAAAAGGTGTGTGTGTGAGAGTACCTGACAGAGTATCTGTTCTAGGGACAGCCCATTAGCTGGGGTCTACCTCTAGCATATGAGTATTCATAGAGAGAGCCTGAACCCTGCTTGGACCACCTGAAGAGGCAAGTGCTTAATGTTGCCAGTGGTGCCTTGTTTGATTCAACAGAGATACTTGTTGAATAGCTAGACAAATGCTAATCTTTTAGTTCAATTCCATAAATATTTATTGCATGCCACTTTTTTGGTCCAGCACTGGGACAAGTACAGAAAATGCTTAAATGTAATTCAGTCCTTATATTTTTTTTGTGGGGGGGGTGCAAGGGAGACATAGGGATGTTAAACAAGTAATATAGCAGATAGAAGTAGTTTCTTGGACTGAAGCAGAAATGAACAAGGTGAGCCTGGAACAACTGGTTATGTCAGTAAGCAAAAAAAGTAACACAGACTCTTGGAATTTTGTCAGAAGGACTTAAAAGCCAACAGGAAGAGGCTCTCAGGCCAAGGTTAGAACAATTTAAGTATCACTAAGAATGGTTGCAATGAAGTGAAACACAAAAATAAGTCTAAATCCATGAGTTCACTGTGACACCCAAGAAACGTATTTTCCCCACCTTCGATTATGGAATCAAATCATTCTGAAAACTGGTAAATAAAGGAAAAGAGCTGAGCATTTAACTGGTCTTCCCTTATATATAGATACATTGCAGTGTAACTTTATACTTGTTAAAGGGGAATTTTTTCACTATAGAGGTATTCCAACTAAAAATGAGAAGACAAAAGTAAAGCAATATACCTTTCATGAAATTAGAGATCTAGGTGATGATCATCAGTGGCTACTAACATGACAAAAAAGCCAACTGAAATTATGTGCCCTCTGATGGAAATGCACACCACCTACTGTAGAAAAACAAAACAAGCTGGGTGAGAGGCTCATGCTTGTAATCCCAGTGCTTTGGGAGGCCAGGGTAGGAAGATGACTTGGCTTAAGGAGTTTGAGAACAGCCCAAACAATATACGTAGCAAAAGCACCATTTCTACAAAAATCATTTTCAATCATCTGGGTGTGGTGGCGAGTACCTGTAATCCTAGCTGCTTGGGAGGGTGAGGCAGGAGGATTGCTTGAGCTCAGGAGTTTGAGGTTACAGTGAGCTATATAGCACCACCACACTCCAGCTTGGGGAACAGAACAGGGATCCTATGTCAAAAAAACTGAACTTGAATCAGATTAAATGGGACGGAGGAACACATTAAATTACATCACAGGGAAGCAATTAGTAAAATCTAGAATGTAGGAGACGCTACGGGACCAGTGGTCCAGTTTCTAAAATAAATTGCAAAGGGGAAAAAAGGCAGGGAAGCCTAGATTGAAAGGAACTTAGCCATGTCAAACAATGTGGGTGTGACCCTTGGTTCCTGACTCAGATCAGCTGTAAAGGTACAACACTATTGGGAAAAACATATTATTGTTTGCTATAAAGATGTTAAAAGGTGTGACAATGATAGATGTTGCACTATAATCCTTTTAGTAATATATATTTTGAATCGAATTGTGAAGTCTAGAATTTGCTTCAAAATAATCCAGAAGGTAGGGGAAAATGTAATAAAAAAGATTAAGGCCAGGCACAGTAGCTCATGCCTGTAATCCCTGCACTTTGGAGGCTGAGGTGGGCGGATCATTTGAGCGCAAGAGTTTGAGACCAGCCTAGCCAACATGGCAAAACCCTGCTTCTAGTAAAAATACAAAAATCAGCTGAGCATGATGGTACACGTCTGTAACCCCAGCTACTACGGAGGCTGAGGCAGGAGAATTGCTTGAACCCAGGAGGCAGAGGTTACAGTGAGCCGAGATTGTGCCACTGCACTACCGTCTGGATTGACAGAGCAAGACTCCATCTCCAAAAAAACGATGAAGTTGCTAAATGGAACATTAAGTTAAAAAATAAGCTGGGCATGGTGGCTCACGCCTGTAATCCCAGCACTTTGGGAGGCTGAGGCAGGCAGATCACGAGGTCAAGAGATCAAGACCATCCTGACCAACATGGTGAAACCCTGTCTCTACTAAAAATACAAAAAAATTAGCTGGGCGCGGTGGCGCATGCCTGTAGTCCCAGCTACTCCGGAGGCTGAGGCAGGAGAATTGCTTGAACCCAGGAGGCGGAGGTTGCAGTGAGCCGAGATCACATGTCTGTAATCTCTGCACTTTGGGAGGCAGAGGTGGGTGGAATGCCTGAGCTCAGGAGTTTGACACCAGACTGGGCAAGATGGTGAAACCCTGTCTCTACTAAAAATACAAAAAATTAGCTGGGCGTGGTGGAGTGTGCCTGTAGTCCCAGGTACTCGGGAGGCTGAGGCTGGAGAATCGCTTGAACCAGGAGGAAGAGGTTGCAGTAGTTGAAATTGCACCACTGCACTCCAGCTTGGGTGACAGTGCGAGACTCCGTTTCAAAAAAAAAAAAAAAGCATAAGAATTTGAGTGAAATATCTGTAAGCTGAGTGGGGAAGGTATACCAAGGAGGTGGATGGTAGAAAAAGGGTGCTAAGTAAATGCATAGGATTGAGGGGATGGCAAATGGCAAAGGGGTGACTGGTATGGTAAGCCTTGCAGCCATTTAAGCTAGTAAATTTTCCATATAGGAAATCTAGTTAGCCCTCCTTGGGACAGACTCTGAGAAACCAGTGAAAGCAATGGACCATTTCCCTAAAAATAATCAATATTCACAATTTTGCACTTTATAATTGGTCCCATAAGTTCTTCTTGGGACCCAAGCAAGTTATAACCACAAAAGGGAGGCTCTACTAAAGAATAAAACCAAACAATTTGTCTTTTGTGATAATGTTGTGTCAATTTGGCCATTGATGCCATGTAACTGGTTAAACATTTTGAGTGAGTCTCCAGAAGAGATTAGTATTGAATTGGAGAAAATCAGTTTGCTCTGCTTTGGTGTGAGCATGCATCATTTAATCAGTTAAGGGCCCACATAGAACAAAAATAAAAAGGCAGAAGGGAGTTAGAATTCCACCTGCCAGAGCTAAGACATCCATACTCATCTAATCTCAGACTAGGACACCATTTGTGTTCCTGGTGACCGAGATTTTTACCCCAACAGCTTTGCAGTGTATTGTGAGACCTAGCCACTATGTGAGCCAGTATCTTATAATAAATCTCATTCTAGATATGTAACCTATTGGCTCTATTTCTTTAGGAAATCCCATTATACTTTCTTAATGTTTATCCTACTATTAGCTTTACTGATAGGTGACTCAAGTATTGGGTCCACTCATACCCATAGGACAGCTGGAGACAATATCTGTGGGTACCCACCCACCTAAGCAACTTCTCCAGATATATTTTGCCCCTCTTTCTGATCCCAAGCATGAGTCTTGACTGATATAAGCCAGTAGTTCTCAACTGGAGTACTCTGGAAATCCTGGAGGGCTTTTTTAGTTATGATTGGGAGACAGTAGAGGTAGTGGGCAAAGACCAACCAAAAATGCTAAATATCTTGCAATACTCCATGTAACAATCCTTCATAATCCCACAATGTTCCCATCGAGTGTTCATGCAGTTGAAAACTTGAGCCTAGATCTTTTACATGGGTGTTTGAACAAACACTGTATCTTCCAGAAATGTTATTGTCTAAATCACTTCCTTCACACTTGCATATTCGATTTTTTTTTTTTTTTTGAGACGGAGTTTCGCTCTTGTTACCCAGGCTGGAGTGCAATGGCGCGATCTCGGCTCACCGCAACCTCCGCCTCCTGGGTTCAGGCAATTCTCCTGCCTCAGCCTCCTGAGTAGCTGGGATTACAGGCACGCCCCACCATGCCCAGCTAATTTTTTGTATTTTTAGTAGAGATGGGGTTTCACCATGTTGACCAGGATGGTCTCGATCTCTTGACCTCGTGATCCACCCGCCTCGGCCTCCCAAAGTACTGGGATTACAGGCTTGAGCCACCGCGCCCGGCCCTCAATTGATTTCTTATACTGACATTTAGAAATAATCTCATTTCTACATATTATAAAACAATATAAAAGGAACCATTATGTCTGTTATTCTAAGCCTATCTTGGTAACAAGACTTCTTTGAACATGGCATATGATAGTAGTCCTTGAAACACAAACCTGCTGGGGGGAGCCTTCTGGGAAATAATTCTTAACATTTAATAAAGATGTAGTCCCCTTTCTGCTCAAGTTGTCAGCATGTGCTAATTAGAACTACATCAGAGAATTTGGGACAAGACAGTACACTGAGGACAGAAAAGCAGAACCCAGGGAAATATGGGTTCCTGTTATTTTTGAGCCATAGAAATAATACCTTAGGACTTAATTCTAGATGCAGTTTAATGTAAGCCAATTCTGGTCATTTCTACTTGGAGCTGAAAGCAACCTGAAAATAGCCACCTTGGTTTTCTTGTTAGAGATCTAGAAACTGTTTTAAGGTTCTAAGTATATGAATGGTCTAGAAAGGGAGACAATAAAATCCTTCATAGAAGATTTTTACATGCTGATACTGCTCGTTAATTATACCAGCCCTTCCAAATCTTGAATTTGCATTTTTTACAAATGTTAGAAAATCCTTATCTCCCTCCTTGGGAAATATGGGAGGCATGAGAGATGTCATATTCCTGAAGCGAAATCTCAGGGCATCACCCCTCACAAACAAGAGAACAAGATGCTTTTTATATTTATTTAAAAAAAAAAATCCAGAATGGATAAAAGAGAACAATCATTAAGGATGAAGGTGCCAGACACAGGGCAGAAGGTAGCTAGAAAGGTATGCCTTAGGGAAGTTAAAGGCCTAGCCTCATTCCTACCTTGTTTTAATAGCTCTACCTAACATAAATAGATTCATTTTCCATTATTCTAGCTTCTTCTGCCCCATCTATAAACATGGCACAGCTGGCTTGCCGTGCAAGGCCTCAGTTGAAGGACCCCATGTACACACAGGCCAGTAGAGCAGTACTAGGCTAACTAGAAGGATCTCATCCCCATATGTGGTCTCATTCCAAGTCTACGGCTGACTACCTTCGTTGTTGTGTGCGAGATGGTTTCACCCCTTGAAAATATGGCCACTTCAGCATAAAATAGTTGTCTTTATATAATCAATTAATCCATCCTACCCCCTTTTACATGCAGCTGAAAAATGACAGGCTAGGGACATAGAACATTGTGAACTTTATACTGTTAGAATCACGGCCTATTAAATTGGTCACTAGCTAATGGTCACTAAATTTACAAATTAAGGAAATTATATATAGAATACTGCAAAAACACAGTAAAAAGACTGAAGTTTGCCCATTTCTGCTCAGGAAGCCTCTTCACTCCTAAGCTTCATATGTTATTGTCCTTTTGGTTCAAAATTTCTGCTATTACTGTTTCTCCTCCTTTTGATCTTCCTTTTGTTCCCCAGTGCCAGAACTTCCAGAGCCTTCTCGCTCAGATGCCATCTGTTAAGAAAACATTTGAGAGCCACTCAGATTTAATGTTAGAGCTAACCATTTCCTCTTCGTTGCACTCCAAAATGAAGGAGCCACATATTCCTTATCCTTCATCTCTATTCTACTCTCCCTCCCCTCTTTCCACTCTAATGATTTCTGGATTGCTTTCCTTTGACACTACCCCCAATCCCAAAGTAGAGTCAACACAGCAGGAGAATTTCTCCAACTCTAACCTCACTCTTAATTCCACAAATGGCTATGGAAGGAGCCACCAGTAACAGTAATCAAGAACTATTCCATCAAGATCAAGTTAGGATCAAACCCCACTTCATCCTTGTACCTTTTTGTATGCCATTTCGAAGAGCTTCAATGATGCCTGCTGAAGAGAGGATGCTGCCTGTCTAATGTTTTCTCCTGTTTCACTGTCTTTTCTAGCCAGGAGCTCCCTCATTTTGGAAATCTCTTCTTTTAGCTTATTGCACTTAAAAAAAGAAAACAAAATTCCTTACTTTTCCAGGTCTCCTAGTTAGACACATTTTAAAATAATTAAACCTCTATCAAAACCCACAGAAAAAGAAACTTCACTGGCATTAGTAACAATGTGTCCAACCTCTTGAGTTACTTTAAAATACAGCTTACCTCATCAGCAGGCAATTGGTCCTTGAATTCTTCCATCTTGGTTTCTGTATCATGAATGATTCCTTCAGCCATATTAATTGCTTCAACTCGTTCCTTAGAGAAATTAAAAGTTTAATATAAATGAAGGCTTTCCAGTCAACCAGTTTGCTGAATGTCTATGCTCAATAAGACAATAAGCTATGTGCTGCAGACTAAAAATAGAGTAAGGGAGAAATCAGAGTGCTATGAGGTAGTCTGGATGGCTTTGAGATTTGGGCTAGATTTTGTAACATGAGAATTGTGACAGGGAAAACAGAAATAAAGGCACTGCACCATACAAGGTATAACCAACAGGGAAGGGAGAATAGACTGATCTTAGGTTTTCTCTTACCCACAACCTATGACATGTTCAAACTCTCCCACTTTCTTTTTTGTTTTGGAGACAGATTTGTTGTCCAGGCTGGAGTGCAGTGCTGCTATTTTGGCTCCCTGCAATCTCAGCTTCCCAGGTCCAAGTGATTCTTGGGTCTAAGCCTCCCAAGTGGCTGGAACTACAACTGTGTGCCACCATGCCTGGCTAATTTTTTTTGTATTTTTAGTTAAGACGGGATTTCACCATATTGGTCAGGCTGGTCTCAAACTTCTGACTTCAAAAGATCTGCCCGCTTTGGCCTCCAAAAGTCCCGGAATTACAGGCATGAGCCACTGTGCCTGGCCCCAAACTCCACTTTCTTTTTTTTTTTTTTGAGACGGAGTTTCGCTCTTGTTACCCAGGCTGGAGTGCAATGGCGCGATCTCGGCTCACCGCAACCTCTGCCTCCTGCAATCAGGCAATTCTCCTGCCTCAGCCGAGTAGCTGGGATGACAGGCACGTGCCACCATGCCCAGCTAATTTTTTGTATTTTTAGTAGAGACGGGGTTTCACCATGTTGACCACGATGGTCTCGATCTCTCGACCTCATGATCGACCCGCCTCGGCCTCCCAAAGTGCTGGGATTACAGGCTTGAGCCACCGCGCCCGGCCGAAAACTCCACTTTCAAGACCAAGCTTTACTAAGAGTAAAGTTCAGAAGACAAAAAATAATCACCTTCTTTCGCCGGTCTTCCTCAGCATATTTCTCTGCATTTTTAACCATATTTTCAATATCATCTTTGCTTAACCCACCAGAAGACTGGATTACAACTGCAGTAAAAAGAAGGCATTTCATTAATTCTCAGGTAAAGTTATATGCCTCTTCTTTCTCCATTGCATTAAGAGTACTCCCGCTCATAGCAGCCAATCTTGATACAAATTATGAAGAGGAGAAATACTCTATAGTCCTATAAAGCAAAATGAAACCAAGGACCCAATATATACAAACGCCTGTCCTGTTTGTCCATCAAAACTTCAGCAACCCACAGGCTCAGTGCCTCCCTATTTTGGGGGAATAAACACTATACTTGTAAAAGCAAATCTGGTAACTGAGGGACAAAGAGGACTCATCATCGTCCCTTGAGGCCTGGGGAAAAACACAGCACAGTAAGAGTCTATTTTTAAGACCTCCCTCATCTCACTCTTATGGTCTGATAAACAGGGTGACTTACTCTGCTGCTCACGTCCTGTGCCCTTATCTTTAGCAGACACATGTACGATCCCATTGGCATCAATATCAAATGTAACTTCAATCTGAGGAACTCCACGAGGAGCTGGTGGAATTCCAATCTAAAATAAATAATAAATAATATCCAGAGTAAGGCGTTTTTACAGAAGGGTCCAGTGCTATTATTTCCAAATTGATACAGGATTCTAGTAAACAAGTCACTTCGGTGTATAAAAAACACAGTTTATAAGCAACAGTAGTTTGCTGCCTGAAATCAACAGGTTTTATACCAGTGAAGTTTAGCTATAGCAAGTAACCGCTGTATGTACCTGGGTACATACTGAATGTCAGCAAACCTTCCCACTATTTACTTCACCTCACAAGCAATGCTGATCAGAAACCAGTAACAGTATCAAATGTCTTTTAAATGAGTAATCAGGAGTTTATTTCTCTGAGGAAGTTCCTAAGACACAAGGAAAAAGTAAGGCTTTCAGGTAAAAACTGATCCTATGGGTATTCAGTTGTACAGTGTCTGCACACCTTTTTGAGATTACATAGTATGTATTTGTATGCCAGCAGTTTAAAATATTATCTCACTTTACAGTGAAGTAGCACAGGATTCAGGATTCACAACACCTACCAAAGTAAACTGTCCAAGGAGTTTGTTGTCTCCAGCCATTTCTCTCTCACCCTGACATACTTTGATTTCCACTTGCGTCTGACCGTCAGCAGCAGTAGAGAATACCTAGGGAAGAAAACTTCCTGGGTTGGCAATCTGATTAAACTATTCCCTTTCTATAGAAAAAAATGAGAGCCAGAGGAAAGATTCATATTCCAAGATTGGAAGGGTCCTAATTTAACAGTATGTTCAGAACAAAGGCTGTTGTATTTACAGCATAGGAGTAGGATTAGTACAGCGAAAAGGGCATACAATAGCTGTTGTTTCAACTAAGCAAATGCACTGTACAGTGATGCAGCATAAGGACAGAAAGCCTTAAAAGGAACTAAAATGCTGAAATATGTTCATCTGGGGAAACGAATCAGAGATAGATGTATCATGTACTCAGTCACAGGAAATCACATTTCTTCAGAATGATGTATTGACAAATAAATCACCGCACAAATACAGCAACAGCTGTAGTTTTATGGAAAACCAAAAGATTGGGAAAATCAGGAAATAATTTTTTTTGGGGACAAGGCCTTACCTCATACTGTCACCCAGGCTGGAGTACAGTGGCACGATCTCAGCTCATTGCAGCCTCTGCCTCCCATGCTCAAGCAATCCACCCACCTCAGTCTCCTGAGTATGTGGGACTACAGGTGCACAGCACCATGCCTGGCTAATTTAATTTTTTGGAGAAAGGGAGCTTCACCATGTTACCCAGACCGGTCTCAAACTCTTGAGCTCAAGCAATCCTCTTGCCTCAGCCTCCGAAAGTGCTGGGATTACAGGCATGAGACACAGCACCCAGCCAGCAATAATTCCTACTTCAAGAACAAGCCATGTCCACATAGCCCTGCTTGGTGTCTCAGTACTCCCATACAAACCCCTTCATTCACCCGTAAGATAAGAACACTTTCCTGAATCTGGTCCAGACTATCCTTTTTACCATCTTCGAGAAGAGAAAACTACATACAGGGAATTCAGTCTCAAATGACTGAGATCCCTTTTAGCAAATTATGTTAATCCTGTGGAGGAGACCATTGATGTCCTTCCTGTAATCATCACTACCAGCTGACATGTAAGAACTTTTCTGGTAACAAAAAAAAAAAACAAAAACAAACACAAGATTCTCACCACCCACAGTTAACTATTACTATTCTGAACAGCAAAACAGAGTGTTTTCTTGAAAATGCTCATGAAAGTGGCTACAATCACATCCCTCACAGAACCTAAAGCCCACATGACAAGGTAGGAAGTGATGGTTCTTACCTGGCTCTTCTTGGTTGGAATAGTGGTATTCCTATTAATAAGTTTGGTAAAGACACCTCCCAGAGTTTCAATACCCAGAGACAGGGGAGTGACATCTAGGAGCAGCACATCTGTGACATCGCCAGCCAACACACCTCCCTGAATGGCAGCTCCAATGGCCACAGCCTCATCAGGATTGACAGCTTTGCTTGGGGCTCTGCCAAAAAGATCCTGCACGGTCTGCTGAACCTGAGCATCAAGGAAAAAACGTGTCAGCCCACACCCGGGAACTACCTGAGCAGAACAAAAGAGAGCACATGTGTCCTACACTCCCAGCTAAATCTTAAGATAGGCTGTTTCAAATCTAAAAATGTTTATTCAAATCACCGTTTCATACTTGGGTTCTTGCTAATGATCTCATAACACTCATACACTTTATACTTACAGGAATATCTTATTCACGACCCTTGTAAATCTGGGAAGGATTCTCCTAAGTTTTGTTATCTGGTTTCCCACACAACACATCATTTGAAATAGAGCAGGCGTCCCCAAACTGTGGCCCCCTGAGGCCATTTATCCAGCCCCCGCCGCACTTCAGGAAGGGGCACCTCTTTCATTGGTGGTCAGTGAGAGGAGCGCAGTATGTGGCGGCCCTCCAACGGTCTGAGAGACAGTGAACTGGCCCCCTGTGTAAAAAGTTTGGGGATGCCTGAAATAGAGAATGCAAGGCAAGGGGACTTAGATGTCCACGTCCTCTTGCAAATTATCAATAAAGACCAAATTATTAAAGGCAGCTATAGTAATAACGTGTATTGCTAATGTAAGGGCATGTTCCTCCCTCGTGTTTATTATATTAGGGATAAGAAAAAGTTCTATTTGAATAGATTTGGGGAAAATTTCTTAATACAGAGGCATCTGTCTGGTCCACAGCCTTGTTTTCCCAGGTTCATTTTTTGCTATTTCCCTAAGGCCATGTATTTCAATGGAAAAATTCAGAAAAAAACAAGGTCACTAACTTAGGCCCAAGATAATCCTATTTAGGCTACCAAAGAGAACTGCATCTTCAACAGGTTTGTGCTCAGTCATTAGTTTTCCACACATTCTTTCAGAATGATGTGTTGAATAAAATACATCATTGCACAAAATCTTTGAAGAAATGCCCTATGCTGCAAAGACACACGTACAAAGAACCAGAGCCGGGGCTGGTGGGGGAAAGAGTTATTACCAAAGTTTTATGTTCTTATCTCAAACTTTGTTTCAGTCCTAAAAATTCTATGACTGACTGCAGGATCCTCCCTGCTAATGTCCCTAAAGAAATTCTACCCCTCCTAATTTTTCTTATATTAATTTTTTCTTTTTTGAGATGGGTCATGCTCTGCTGCCCCAGCTGAGTGCAGTGGCATGATCATGGCCCACTGCAGCCTCAACTTCACTCTGGTGAGCAACCTCTGGGCTCAGGTGATCCTCCCAAGTAGCTGCGATTACAGGCATGCACCACCACATCCAGCTAAATTTTTTGTATTTTTGTAGAGAGGCGATTTTGCAATGTTGCCCAGGCTGACATCAAACTCCATGGATTCACTTGATCTGCCTGCCTCGGCCTCCCAAAGTGCTGGGATTTACAGCTGTGAGCCACCATGCCTGGCCTATTATTCAATTTTAACAAGACACAAAAGAATAGTGAAGACAGGGCTGGGCGCGGTGGCTCAAGCCTGTAATCCCAGCACTTTGGGAGGCTGAGGCGGGCGGATCACAAGGTCAAAAGACCGAGAACATCCTGGTCAACATGGTGAAACCCCGTCTCTACAAAAAAATACAAAAAATTAGCTGGGCATGGTGGGGCGTGCCTGTAATCCCAGCTACTCAGGAGGCTGAGGCAGGAGAATTGCCCGAACCCAGGAGGTGGAGGTTGCGGTGAGCCGAGATCGTGCCATTGCACTCCAGCCTGGGTAACAAGAGCGAAACTCCATCTCAAAAAAAAAAAAAAAGAATAGTGAAGATAAAATCTCATCTCCCTGTTAGGTCACCCCAGCAGAATAGGCCATATACTTGTGCCACCTGTCCCAAGAATACACTCTGTGCCAGCCCTCTAACAGAATTCCATGGGTCCATACCTTGGGCATCCTAGTCATGCCACCCACAAGGATCACTTCTCCTATGTCACTCTTGCTGACTTCTGCATCTTGCATAGCTTTTTGGCATGGAGCGATGGTCCTCCTGATTAGATCAGTGACAATCCCTTCAAATTGAGCACGAGTCAGCTTCATATTCAAATGCTTGGGTCCAGAAGAATCCATTGTAAGATAGGGCAAATTGATGTCAGTCTGCAGAGGAAATGTTTAATTGCATGTTAGTGGGGAAGTCAAATGATGGTTACATTTATTATTTCAACTAAAATGTGACCATACCCTACCCTAGGACAGAAGACTTGGAAAACCACAGGGAGTGTGAGACCTAATTTAAATGAATAGTCAGCAAGAATAGTTACTCTTTAAGATGCAACGTTTTACCTCTCCAGAGATAAACAGCATAGAATCTGTTTTAATGAAGTTTATAGTTATTAAGAATACAGCAGATAAGCAGGAAAAAAAAATCCCCATTCAGGAGATAAAGAGCTATTCTGCCACTTAATATTCATTTGAATCACACACAACTGATGTTTTTCTTCACCTAGTTTTAGAAATATCCCTTTACCTGAAGAAAAAAAAAATGTCAAAGTTAGGTTCTGAACCAAATAACATGCCACCAACCATGGGTTCTGTAAGTTACAGGATGTTTATAAGTGGTACAAAAGCTACAGACATGCTCTCATTAAAGACAAGTATGAGAACTGACTTGCACGGCCATCACATCCACGGAGAGCTGCTGAGAGTCACACCATGTAACATCCAGTATTTAATAAATCCCAAATCCCAACATGACATGGAATCTCACAATGTGTAAGAACAGAGTGAGTCCTTAACCATCTTTCTTCAGGAGAAAGTATCCTAGGCCTTTAAATACTTAATAAACAGAGTTAACACACCATCTGTAGAATAGTGATATCTAAATACTGACAACTTTTTTTTTTTTGCAAAATGTTGATAAACCAGATCACAATACAGAATTTATCTAAACCAATGCTATCCAGCAGAACTCTGTGACAATGAAAATGCTCTTTATGCTGCTCAATTCAGCAACCACTAACATGACTACTGAGCACTTGAAATAAGATTAGTGTAATTATGAAATGAAATTTTTTTTTTTTTTTTGAGACGGAGTTTCGCTCTTGTTACCCAGGCTGGAGTGCAATGGTGCGATCTCAGCTCACCGCAACCTCCGCCTCCTGGGTTCAGGCAATTCTCCTGCTTCAGCCTCCTGAGTAGCTGGGATTACAGGCACGCACCACCACGCCCAGCTGATTTTAGTAGAGACGGGGTTTCACCATGTTGACCAGGATGGTCTCGATCTCTTGACCCCGTGATCCACCTTCCTCGGCCCCCCAAAGTGTTGGGATTACAGGCATGAGCCACTGCGCCCGGCAGAAATGAAATTTTAAATGTTATTTAATTTTAATTAATTGAAAACCTGCATTTGGCTACTATAGCAGCACAACTCTGAACACTAAAAGCTAATGACAAAACTCCAGCACTACTCTCAACCCTCTACAACCAGTCTAACGTCCATCACAATGTTCTCTTCTTACCTCTTCTCTCAAACCCAACCACTTATGTCTTACTCTCATCCAAGTCTTTTCTCAACAGCCTCCCTACATCCACTCTACTCTAGCCAGAGGGCTTTTCACAAATCGACACCTGACCATGTTACTATCCTCAACTCCTCTGGGTTTGTATTTATCTTGGAAGGGACACCAAATCTCACATCCATGAAGCCTCTAGCCCAAGGATAAACACACACACACTTTTAAGAAAAGTTTACAAATCTGTGTTGGACCACAGGATGGACAAGCTTGCTCTAGCCTCATTTTCCATGCCCACCAACACGCTACTCCAATGTTCACTTTGCCCTTTTGGCCACTCCGGCCCTTTCTCGGGTCTTCACCTGAGAGCCTTACACTTACTGCCCACTTATCTTTTTCTTATCAACTCATCTCTCAGATGCTATCCTTATTATGAAAACCTCTCTGGTACCTTCTCAGATGATGATGATGAATTGAGACGAAGTCTTGCTCTATCACCAGGCTGGAGTACAGTGACACAATCTCAGGTCACTGCAACCTCCGCCTCCCAGGTTCAAGAGATTCTCCAGCCTCAGCCTCCCAAGTAGCTGGGACTACAGGCACATGCCATCATCATGCCCAGCTGATTTTTCTATTTTTAGTAGGGACAGGGTTTCACCATATTGGCCAGGATGCTCTCCATCTCTTGACCTCGTGATCCACCCGCCTGGGCCTCCCAAAGTGTTGGGATTACAAAAGGCATAAGCCACTGCGCCTGGCCAGATTATTTTTATTTTTTCAGACAGAGTCTCATTCTGTGATGCCCAGGCTGGACTGCTGTGGTGCCATCTGGGCACACTGCAACCTTTGCTTCCCGGGTTCAAGCAATTCTCCTGCTTCAGCCTATATAGTAGCTGGGATTACAGGCAACTGCCACCACGTTTGGCTATTTATTTTTAGTAGAGACAGGGTTACACCATGTTGGCCAGGCTGGTCTTGAACTACTGACCTCAGGTGACTCACCTGCCTTGGCCTTCTAAAACCGTGAGATTACAGGTGTGAACCACTGTGCCTGGCCCCTTCTTAAGAGACCTGCTCTGTCGTAGAGGCTGGGGTGCAGTGGCACAATCACAGTTCACTGCAGCCTCAAACACTTGGGTTCAAGGGATTCTCATGCTTCAGCCCCTTGAGTAGCTGAGACTACAGGTGTGCTAGTTTTGTAGAGATGGGAGTCTCGCTATTTTGCCCAGCCTGGTCACCAACTCCTAAGCTCAAGCAATATTCCTGCCCTGGCCACCCAAAGTGCGGCCCCTTCTTAAATTATAAATGTAATTGCCTTTTTATCACTTGTTATCATTAACAGTAACGTTTAGAGCACTCACAATTTCCTATGTTTTCCTAAGGATGTAATATTTATGAACTCGGTAATGCTAACAACTCTTAAAGATCACCAATTAATAAGCAATGCAATGGGGACTTGAACCCCAGCAGAATGCCTGCAGAATCACTTTTTATTTTTTACTTTGTTATCACTTCTAGTTTAACATTTACTAATCTGTTCTAATTAATGTTCATCTTTCCAAACCACAACATAAACTGCATGAGGGTAATACACAATAAGAATTTATTCTATAGATTTACAATCACCTATGCAAAACTGAATGTATAAGGATGCTCAATACATCTTGCTATAATAAATGCTGGAAAATAATCCAAATGTCTATCAAGATGCAGCCACACTAATTAAAAAACCAATCTCTTCCAATATGTCACATCCTCTACCCCAAATGTCAAATCCCTGGGAGGAATGAGAAACTATCTTCTGGCAGTGCCACATATTTCAACCTCAACCCTAACCGATGTTGCAACGTTCTGCCACTCCATGATAGCCGGGCAAAGTAACAGCAAGACCATGGATGAATGTGTGTAAACTATGTCACTCCTCACAGCCACTTTTTAAAAAAAATCCAGGTTTGACTGAAGGTTAATGAGCAAGAACCACTTTACCAACACAATGACAACTGTCTTAAATGCCTCTTCCCTGTGGGTGATCAAAATAAAGCAGTCCCAGCTCTGCTCTTCCTGCTGTCACCAAAGACACCGGAAACAGATCTGCTTTCGATCTTAGTGGGTCTCTAACACAGATCTAACATGGTTTATACAATTCTATTCTTGGTGGTTAAGTGAAGCTTCTCTCAACTGGAGCTAAACAAGCTGACACTTAAAGAGGCTGAGTAAATCTGATGCTCACAGAGGGAAAGTTGCACAAGTTTCACCTCATTTTCGACTGGTGATTCAAATTAGTCATTTTTTGAGACAGGGTCTCACTCTGTCACCCAGGATGGAGTGCAATGGTGTGATCATGGCTCACTGCTGCCTCAACCTCCTGGGCTCAAACAATCCTCCTTAGTCTCTCGAGTAGCTGGGACCACAGGTGTGCACACTGACTGGCTAATTTTTCAAATTATTAAGTGAGACAATTAGCTGGGCGCAGTGGCTCATAGCTGTAATTCCAGCACTTTGGGAGGCTGAGGCAGCTGAATCACCTCAGGTCAGGAGACCAGCCTAGCCCACATGGTGGTGCACACCTGTAATCCCAGCTACTCAGGAGGGCGAGGCAGGAGAATTGCTTGAACCCAGCACCACTGCACTCCAGCCTGAGCAACAAAAGCAAAACTGTCTCAAAAAAAAGGCCAGGCGCGGTGGCTCATGAGGTCAGGAGATCAAGACCATCCTGGCTAACACGGTGAAACCCCGCCTCTACTGAAAAAAATATCAAAAGTTAGCCACACTGGTGGCACGTGCCTGTCGTCCCAGCTACTCAGGAGGCTGAGGTTTTAGTAACATGAGATCACAGCCTGGATGACAGAGCAAGACTGTCTGCAACCCCCACCCCCCCAAAAAAGGACACTTACAAGAAGTTATTTAATATTTCAGTTAAGGCAGCTGTTTTTCCAAGCTAGGAATTCTAGTTTTAAACACTGCTAGACCAGGTTTTAAAATAAATATATTTAACTGAAAGGTAAACGAGTATACCCAGCGTAATTCAGATATTATTTAGCTCCAGTAACTGATTTGGGTGGTTAAAAAATTTCAGCTCACAAATAAAGACCTGTTTTTGTGCTCACGGCAAAGGTCTCTACAAACTAGAAAATTGTAAAAACAAACTCACTCAACTGACATAAGGCCAATTAGAAAATACTATTTAAATAAACTCCAGCTGAAAATATCTATCAAGACTTCTGGGATTTTTCCATGTCTCACCTGCACAGATGAGGAGAGTTCACACTTAGCTTTTTCAGCAGCTTCCCGTACCCTCTGAAGTGCCATGTTGTCTTTCGTCAAATCAACCCCCGTCTACAAAGTGAAGACATTCAACACCAGCATTATTAGTGAGGTGGTAAATAAATTTATGCTGCAATAAGGTGAACAACACAAAATGGAGTCGTACCTTTATAAACAAGCATGAATTACTTTTAATTACCGTTTATCTGTAGGAAAAAAATTAATCTACTTGGAAAAGAGTCTGTGTCTAAAATAAGGGGGCTGAACTGAACTCATCAACAAAGCAAAGAGCAATCTGAACAAAGAATTTATCAATATCCCAATGTCTACATATTAACCACATTGGTAACTCACCTCTCTCTTGAACTCCTTCACAATGTGCCGTAGCAAGGCCTGGTCAAAGTCTTCTCCACCTAAGAAAGTGTCTCCATTTGTAGATTTCACCTCGAATACTCCTTTCTGAATTTCCAGGATAGAAATGTCAAAAGTTCCACCTCCTAAATCATATACAGCAATGCTAGAAAGAAAGGAATCCGTAAGAAACAAAACCTATCACCAGGATATAAATTTCAATAATCAAATACAGAAAATCTTAGCTATTTTCCTGAGGTATATACTTATTAAATTACCACGGCCCAAAAGAAAACAAAGGAATGGTTTTGAAATGAAAACACATACACACTATACATACTTAAAATCGGTAAATGCAGTACATTTTCAGTATATTTTTAGTTTAAGTAAAACGCTCAATCACTAAGAAATCCAAGTGACAGGCCGGGTGTGGTGGCTCATGTCTGTAATCCTAGCACTTTGGGAGGCTGAGGTGGGTGATCACCTGAGGTCAGGAGTTCAAGACCAGCCTGGCTATCATGGTGAAAACCTATCTTAAGTGACCATTTAGGTAAGTCCCATGGCTCCATTACTTGAGTTTCACATATCCACGTGAGAAATTTACTGTGCCAACTTACACTTTGTCTTCTGATTTGTCCAGACCATAGGCAAGAGCAGCAGCTGTGGGCTCATTAATCACCCGAAGCACATTCAGTCCAGATATCTGGCCAGCATCTTTAGTGGCCTAGGGAAAACAAAAAGAAAAGCATTTTTCTTCCCTTCCAGCCCAGGAACCATTACTTTTTGTGAAGAAAAATGCTAATTGACCTCACCTGTCTCTGCGAGTCATTGAAGTAAGCCGGGACTGTGATCACAGCATTTTTTGCTGTGTGCCCCAAGTAATTTTCTGGGGGAAAAAAATGGAATTTTGTTAGAATAGAATTATTAATATAGCCCAACAACATGTGTCATCCTTTTGGAGCTACAGACAATATTCATCAGTCTTTTGACAAGTAACCTCATGTGTCCTTGCAGGAAGACACTCCAACTAAATATACTGGTTAAAAACCCAACATCGCCGGGTGCGGTGGCTCAAGCCTGTAATCCCAGCACTTTGGGAGGCCGAGGCGGGTGGATCATGAGGTCAAGAGATCGAGACCAACCTGGTCAACAAGGTGAAACCCCATCTCCACTAAAAATACAAAAATTAGCTGGGCATGGTGGCACGTGCCTGTAATCCCAGCTACTCAGAGGAGGCTGAGGCAGGAGAACTGCCTGAACCCAGGAGGCGGAGGTTGCGGTGAGCCGAGATCTCGCCATTGCACTCCAGCCTGGGTAACAAGAGCGAAACTCCGTCTCAAAAAAAAAAAACAAAAAAAGAAAACAAAAAAAAACCCAACATCAGGCTGGGCACAGTCATGCCTGTAATCCCAAGACTTTGGGAGGCCAAGGGGATGCAGATCACGAGGTCAGGAGATCAAGACCATCCTGGCTAACATGGTGAAACCCCATCTCTACTAAAAATACAAAAAAGTAGCCAGGCGTGGTGGTATGTGCCTGTAGTCCCAGCTACTCAGGAGGCTGATGCAGGAGAAATGCTTGAACCTGGGAGGCGGAGGTTGCAGTGAGCCAAGATCACATGCCGCGCTTCAGCTTGGGTGACAGAGTGAGACTCCATCTCAAAACAAAACCCAAGATTGGCTGGGTGCAGGGGCTCACGCCTGTGATGCCAGCATTTTGGAAGGCCGAGGCAGATGGATCACCTGAGGCTGGGAGTTAGAGACCAGCCTGACCAACATGGAGAAACCCTGTCTCTACTAAAAATATAAAAAATTAGCCAGGTGTGGTGGCAGGCACCTGTAATCCCAGCTACTCAGGAGGCTGAGGCAGGAAAATCGTTTGAACCCAGTAAGCCAAGATTGCACTGTTGTACTCCAGCCTGGGCAACAAGTGCGAAACTCCGTCTTCCAAAAAACAACCACAACCAAGATCACTCTTTGAACATTTTAGTGAAGGTTCAAGAAACTACAACGACCTTTAGACTTACAACAGCAACTTCAAATAGGAAGTTCTAATTTTAACCTAACAGGGACAAAAGCTTAATGTGTAGTCTTGAGGCTTTCATTATAGAACATTACCCCGCACTGGAAATAAAGAAACAAGCCAGCCACCATTAGTGAGACTTGAAGATAAATTCAATCTGCAGGGAAAGCATGAAGTGTTAACACAGTTTTGCCATTCCTAGGTTTTCTATACAAAAGGCACCACAGATTCATGACACTGGGCATAGGGAGCTAGGGATTTCAAGGCATCATTCAGTTCTTCCAACTTTTCCAGGTGTGAACTAAACCCACTCACCTGCAGTCTCTTTCATCTTCATCAACACAAATGCTCCGATCTGACTTGGAGAATACAGTTTCCCATGAGCCTCAACCCAGGCATCACCATTGGAGGCACGGACAATTTTAAAGGGAACATTTTTACTGTAGGACACAAAAATTATATTAGAGAAAACTAGACTGTACAACCTACTATGATAAAATTACCATGTATCATGAACATCCATCTTCCACCCCACTCATTCATGGCCAAATGATAACTTTGGAAATTCATTAAGTGAAATTCTTTAGAAAGCAATCACGTTTATGAGGATACACTGATGAAATCTTAACATTCTTTACCTCCCACCCCAGACAAAATTTTTGTAGCCACTTTAGAATAAAGTGTGGAAGTTCCATTTGACAGTTATCATATGACCCAGCAATTCTCCTATTATCTAAGAGAAATGCAAACATTTACGTCCACATAAACACTTGTACACAAATGTTTCTAGCAGTATTATTCCTAATAGCCAAAAAGCAGAAACAACTCAAATGTCCTTCACTTGACAAATGGATAAACAAAATGTGCTATATGTCCATACAGTATATCATTTGGCCATAAAAAGGAATGTAGTACTGATACATGCTACGACATGGATCAGCCTTGAAAACATGCTAAGTGAAAGAAGCCAGTCATAGAAGTCCACATGACTCCATGCATACAGAACTAATATTCTACTCAAGCTCAGGAAAGCTGTTTAACTCAGACTCAAACAAACCTCCCGCCTCTGCCTCCTAAAGTGCTAGGATTACAGGTATGAGCCACTGTTCTAGGCCTAAAAAACTTTTTATGTAACAGGAAACTACCTATGCTTCTAACGTTTTTCTTTTCTTTTCTTTTTTTTGGAGACAAGGTTTCACTGCTATTACTCAGGCTGGAGTGCAATGGCATGATCTTGGCTCGCTCGAACCTCTGCTTCCCATGCTCAAATAATTCTCCTGCCTCAGCCTCACTAGTAGCTGGCGTACACCACTAAGCTCAGCTTTTTGTATTTTTGCAGAGGCGGCTTTTCACCAAGTTGCCCAGGCTGGTCTTGAACTCCTGAGCCCAGCTCAGCCTCCCAAAGCGCTAGGATTACAGGCATGAGCCACCACACTTGGCCTCTAGTATGTCTATTGAGAAAAAAGCAGGCTGGGCAAGATGGCTCAGGCCTGTAATCCCAGTATCTTGGGAGGCTAGGGTGGGAGCATCATTTGAGTCCAGGAGTTCAACACCAACCTGGACAACATAGTGAGACCAGTCTCTATTGAGGGGGAAAGGAAAAAAGCAAAATCAAGTTTTTCTGTACTGGATCAACACATGATAGAACCTATGCCATTTCTACCTTATGTACTCAACACTGAATTATGTGGTTAAGGAATGCCTTGCCAATCTTCATTTATTATGTCAATATTGAGCAAAGATCTAATCTGTAAAGACAAAAATGAATTTTTTAAAGGAATTACCCTTTTGGCAGTGGTAAAGATTTCCCCTAGGGACAATATGTAAAATGACTAAAGGTGCTCTAGGGATGCTAATCAATATGCTGACACTCTTCTGCATGGCCCTTGCAAACAACTGGACTTTTACTATTACATGTCTTTCTGTACTTTACTATTACTCACATGTCTTTCTGTACTTCAGGATCATCATATCGCCGGCCGATGAGACGCTTGGTAGCATAGAATGTATTGTTTGGGTTCGTGACAGCCTGTCGCTTGGCTGGCATACCGACAAGTCGCTCACCATCTGATGTAAAGGCCACAACTGAAGGGGTGGTTCTGGCACCTTCAGCATTCTCCAGCACCTAAACTCCCAAAATGTGACAGAGAATAAGGTTCTAGTTGTCACTACTTTTTTTTTTTTTTTTTTTTGAGATTAAGTCTCACACCGTTGCTGAGGCCGGAGTGTGATGGCGTAATCTCGGCTCATTGCAATCTCTGAGTCCCAGGTTCAAACAATTTTTTTCTCCTGCCTCAGCCTCCCTCCCTAGTAGCTGGGACTACAGGTGTGACTAGATTCAGTCAAGCTCACAGCAAGTAGCCAAGCATCAGAAACTAAACCCAGCTGATGCACCAAATCCTGTCGTGTTTGTGGTCACAAAAGATACCAGGTAGGCAGTCCACCACTGGAGGGGCTAACAGGCATGGTCCAGGCTGGTGAGTGTGGAGAGTAGGAGTATCAGAGCAAGAGCTCCAGCAAGGTTGCGGATGCCACAGAATGGGCCAGAAGGCAGAACTGCAGTGGGGAATGTGGGGCTTCCTAAAGGTCTTAGTGTTATCTAAGCCTTTTCTGTTTCCCACTTGCTCCTTCTGGCCAGGGCCCTACGCAAGGCTCTGACCCACCTGGAAATGCAACGAGCTGCTTGCCGACTCAACTTGCCCCTGAGGGTGAAGCTAACGCTGATTGCAATTTTTTTTTTTTTTTTTTTTTAGTAGAGATGGGGTTTCAACATGTTGCCAGGCTGGTCTCGAACTCTTGATCTCAGGTGATCCGCCCACCTTGGCCTCCCAAAGTGCTGGGATTACAGGCACGAGCCACTGCACCCGGCCTATCACTGGTATATTTGCAGCCATCAGTTAAGGCACAAACAGGTCCCAAATTACAATACAAATGCTCATGAGCAATACTGCTGGGCATGCTTTACTGCTGATACAGTTAATGAATACAGTAGATAAATATTTAAGGTGTTTGACTTTCTTTTTTTTTTGAGGTGGAGTTTCACTCTTGTTACCCAGGCTGGAGTGCAGTGGCGTGATCTCGGCTCACCGCAGCCTCTGCCTCCTGGGTTCAAGCAATTCTCCTGCCTCAGCCTCCTGAGTAGCTGGGATTACAGGCTCGCGCCACCATACCCAGCTAATTTTTTTTTTAGCATTTTTAGTAGAGATGGGGTTTCACCATGTTGACCAGGATGGTCTCGATCTCTTGACCTCATGATCCACCCACCTCGGCCTCCCAAAGTGCTGGGATTACAGGCTTGAGCCACCGCGCCCAGACTAGGTGTTTGACTTTCAAACTACTACTACTACAATTTTTTTTTTTTTTTTGAGACACGGTCTCACTGTCACCTAGGCTGGAGTGCACTGGCACTGTTACGGCTCACTGCAGCCTTGACCTGCTAGGCTCAGCTGATCCTCCCACCTCAGCCTCCTGAGTAGCTGGGACTACAGGTGTACCACCATGCCTGGCTAATTTTTTTGTAGAGACAGTGTTTTGCCACGTTGCCCAGGATCTTCAATTCCCAGACTCAAGTGGCCTCTCAAAGAGTTGGGATTACAGGCATGAGCCACCAGGCCAGGCCCTGACTTACATTTTAAAAGCTGCTTAAGACTACATGTGAACCTTTGCAGTACTAACAACTGAATGTATGTAACTTCCCAGAAAAGGATTTAAATGTGGTATAGAAGCAGGACTAATAATTTACTATTAAGATGGGTAGGAATGGCTTGCACTGTTTGGTTACCCTGGTAACCACCAAAGTGCTGCATTTCCTAGGTCAGATGAACCAAGGTTGGAGGTGCAGAGACAGACTAGAAGCAAGTAGAGGTCCATATCTGAAGTAATGCATGTTGTTCATTGGAGTAGGCTATTCCTTTTGAAGCCTCCTTACTCTGTACATGAAACCTTTATTCCCACTGGGTTATTAAGCAACATTTGTAACATTCTGGAATTCTTAATTCTTCCTTTCATGGCCTTTTTGATTTCATGCTTCCTCTTTTCCCCATCTCCTCTTCTGAAATAACCTGAACTGTCTATAGTCTTCTTATCCCACTTGTTTGGCACCAAAGAGATTATTTCTTCTCTTGGCCGTAATCTGTAGTTCTTGACATTTTCCCCACAGGCCTGAAATTTGTGGCCACCACAAAAAAATTTAGAAGTAGATATAATTATCCATATGAAAGTAAAGATTCTTGTCCCAACACTGGTATGGAAAACCTGATCTGGCTAGGCATGGTGGCTCATGCCTGTAATCCCAGCATTTTGGGAGGCCAAGGCAGGCAAATTACCTGAGGTTAGGAGTTCGAGACCAGCCTGGCTAACATGGTGAAACCCTGTCTCTACTAAAAATACAAAAATATTAGCCAGGTTTGGTGGCACACACCTGTAGTCCTAGCTACTCGGGAGGTTGAGACGGGAGAATAGTTTGAACCCAGGAGGCAGAGGTTGTAGTGAGATGACGTCACTGCATTCCAGCCTGGGCAACAGAGCAAGACTATTTCAAAAGGAAAAAAAAAAAAAGAAAAAGAAAAACCTGATCTATAGCTTTTCTTTTTTCTTTTCTGATACCAAGTCTCATCTGTTGCCCACGCTGAAGTGCAGTGGCATGATCTCGTCTCACTGCAACCTCTGCCTCCTGGGTTCAAGAGATTCTCCTGCCCCAGTCTCCCAAGTAGCTGAGATTAAAGGTGCCTGCCACCACGCCTGGCTAATTTTTTGTATTTTTAGTAGAGATCAGGTTTCACCATGTTGGCCAGACTGGTCTTGAACTTGGGACCTCAGGTGATCTGCCTGCCTCGGCCTCCCAAAGTGCTGGAGTTACAGGCATGTGTGAGCCACCACGCCTGGCCTGATCTATATAGGCTTTGTCCCATGTTTTTGCTGTTTTAATTAGAAGTAGTTTCAGGCCAGGCTCAGTGGTTCATCCCAGCACTTTGTGAGGTCAAGGTGAACGGATCATTTGAGTTTGAGACCAGCCTGGCCAACGTGGTGAAACTCTGTCTCTACTAAAAATACAAAAATTTAGCCAAGCATGGTGGCTCACACCTGTAATCCCAACTATGTGACAGAGGCAGGAGAACTGTCTGAACTCAGGAGGCAGAGATTGCAATGAGCGGATTATCGTGCCACTGCACTCCAGTCTGGGCTATAAGATGTCTCAAATTAAAAAAAATAAAAAAAATAAGAAACAGGTTCTCAAATTCCTTAACTAAGAACACAGAATTCTTGATAGGTTCTGGATAGGGTACTAATTACTAATCATGCTCACCTTTGCTTGTTTCCCTTCCATAACTGCCACACAGGAGTTGGTAGTACCCAAATCAATACCAACAACTGCTCCCTTAATTGCTTCTGATCTGTAAGACATTTAGAAGTATCACAGCTATTGTTATCTCGATGGATAAGTCACTGCAAGATAATATTTAATAGGAAAATTATCAGTGGTATACTATATAATCTCTAAAAAAAATACAGATAAATAATTACAGGAACGAATAGTTAATCGAAAATGTAGAAAACATGGCTCTGAAATTTAATATGCATTTCTTCTCAAAGGAAATGAAGTTATACTTACGCATAATCCCGCCTTGAAACAATTCTAAAAGCCTCGTGACTAAGGCCATTCCAGTTATCCTAAAAAAGAAAAAAACTGACTCAGTCACTTGTGTCTACTGGGAGAAAAAAGGAAACTTGGGCTAACTTAGTATGTAAGATATGTTAAGCTACTAAAACAATAAACATTTAATAAACAGTTTCCCAAATAAGGTAAGAGGAGGGAAAAAAAAAAAAAAGATGGACTTAGAATCACATTACAGTAGGATTTCTCAACCGTGGCACTACTAATTCTGGGCCAGATCTTTGTGGTGGGTGCTGTTCTGTGCACTGTAGGATATACACCAGCACCCCTGGCTTCTACACCCTAGAAACCATTAAGCACCCCACTAAATTAGTGACAACCTAAAATATCCAAAGACATTGCCAGATGTCCCTGGGGGAAAACCCAAGGGGAGACACTTCCCCTGACCTTGCCATGCAACTAGTTTAAGAGAAGTGGCGTAGTATCTTGTGGAGTCTTTAAAAGAGAAAAATTAAGTAGTGGCCGTTCACTAGGATAAAAGACCTTTGTTACAACTTAACCTCAGCCTCCTTCCAAGCCTTCCTTAATGCCCACATACTATTCCTATTCTTCAAAGCATTTGTCTTTGATTTTAGACAAGTAACTACTCCATGGCCTTTTTTTCCCCATCTGCTTTTTTTTTTCTCTTAAGTAACAAACGAGTACAATCATATTTTGAGAAAATGTTCTTAAGCACGAAACCTGGAGGTGGAGTTTTATTTCCGACTCAGTGTTTAGGGTTTTTTTTTTTCCACTTTATTTCACCGTATCAATAGGAACCTTACACACACTATTCTACAGAGGAGCCGAAAATAAAACTGAAAATAGCGGCTTTCCAAATAGACTGCATCTCTCGCCCCCAAGGCCAAACCTTTCCATCCAGACACAGAAGGGGCCATCAGGACCACTACCTGCTAATATGTGAGATGATACTGTAGATCCCCAGGGGTGTGACTCAGCAGGGCCCCAGGCGGAGGCAAAACCTTCGGCAAGGCATTGAACTGGCAGCGCTAACTGCGGAAGGCCCGTTACTTTCCTTCCCTCCTGATCTCTCCCGGAGAATTCAAAACCTAAAGGGCGTGCGGCCTGTCGCACCGACGCCTGAGGCCTGAGGCCTGAGGCCATGACCCCACCCGGGAAGGTCCAATAGTTCCTCACCTGGTGGCGGGCGGCCGCGGGGCCCCGGGTGGCTGCGGCGCCCACTAGACGGGCTGCCGCAGTTCGGCTGGCGCTTATCATGGCGGCTAGATGGAGAAATAAGAGACAGCAAAGAGGCGCTCAGGCGTCGGGGAGCTGCGCGGTGCGGTGGCGGCAGCGCTTCTGGAAACCTCCAACCACGTGGGGTGAGGGGCGGGGGTTGGTCACTGCGGCCCAGAGGCCCGTTCTTCCGCTGAGGCGCCGCCTGCGCCGCCTGACTAGAGGATACATGACTGCCGCTCCCGGAGCCAGGGCGTTCAGGTAATATGCTGCAGAGCATGATGGTTGAAGAAAGCCTGCCCTCCCGTTCCGGCTGCGGCAGCTCTGGGCTCAGAAAGAGTCCAGGAGAGGAGGAGGGGTATGAAGGCGGCACCTCGGACAGCCTGGGTCCTCGGTGACAGGAAAGACTCAAGGTCACACGGGATAAATTGCGTACCGATTACAGTCTTGTTGCGTCAGTTGCGCGAGAGGAGGAGCTTGTTGCGCCTGCGCAACTGACGTCCAGCGAAGAACCTAGAGCGCATGTGCCTTGGGAGTGGCGGAAAAGGTGGGTGGAGACTGACTACCACGCTCTTCGGCTGCCGGAGCGCACGCCAGCGCTGCCTGGGGCGAGCCCGGGCGCGTGCACACCCCGCGGGCCTGGACTTGTTCCCGGATCCGGCTCATGGAGGACGGCGCCATCTTGGCTTGTGGCTTTGTTAAGTGAGGACGTCAGAACTTTTGTTGTTCGGTCCCGCCCGCTGTTCAAAACTTGAAATACATGTGGAGATGCAGATCTTAAAGAATTTCGTGGAGAAAATGCCAAACACTTGTTAACAATAATAAAAGAAAAAAAAAGAATTTCGTGTTGCGTGTTATCACAGGGGTCTTGGGTTTCCAACTACAAAGCGTTTGGTTCACACATAACATTAGGCCAATTCTCCTGAACAAAGGGAAAAAAATAGCCGAGCTTTAGGCTCTTCCCCTGCCTGTTGTGCTGGGCTTGGCTGAGACTCCTATAGCCCTTTTCAAACCTTCTGCTGGTGGTAAGATGTTAACTGCTCTACCCTGTGACCAGTTTTAGATTTTTTAAGAAGAGGAATTAATTCATTGACTCAACAGCTACGTTCTGGCGTGCCTACCAGGTGTCAGTCACTCTTCTAGGTGGTGAGAATACAGCCAAAGCAAAACACGAATGACAGATTGAACTTGATTTTAGAGTTGAAGCAATTTGTCCTGAAAGTCCTGAAAAGAGAAATACTTCAGGCCCCCTATCCCTTCAGGAAGATCAGTATTATTAAGTAGTCACCTCTGGGTGAGGCCTTGTGAAGGAAATGTTGGGGAGAGTTGGGGAGGGAAAGAAGTAATTGAAGAGTTTACATTCTGTGGGGGATGGCAGTGGGAGTAAGAAAATAAACAGGGAAGTCTAACCTAACATGAGTTATAGATTATATAGATTCTAAAGTTTTAAAAAAGCCTCCCACACACTCTTCCTTAAGTGTCAGCTATCATTATATTATTCTCACTAGTTACTTAACATTCTTCATTTCGCTTGTTTTAATTCCCTCAGAAGGCAGGGGTGGCCAGGCAGTGGCTCACGCCTGTAAACCCAGCACTTTGGGAGGCCGAGGTGGGAGGATCACTTGAACCCAGGAGTTCGAGACCAGCCTGGGAGACACTGTAAGACCCCCATCTTTAGACTCTGTCGCCCAGGCTGGAGTGCAGTGATGCAGTATCAGCTTACTGCAGTCTCAACCTCTCTGGGCTCAGGTGATTCCCCTGCCTCCTCAGCCCTGCTCCCCCAAGTAGCTGGGATTATAGGCATGCGCCACTAGGCCTGGCTAATTTTTGTATTTTTGGTAGAGACGCGGTTTCGCGATGTTGCCCGGGTTGGTTTCCAACTCCCGAACTCAAGGGATACACCTGCCTCAGCACCTCAAAGTGCTGGCATTACAGGCGTGAGCCACCACGCCCCGCCAAATTTACTATTATTTTAAATTAGCTGAGCATGGTAGCGAGCACCTGTAGTCCCACCTACTTGGGAAGCTGAAGTAGGAGGATCGCTTGAGTTCTGGAGTTTGAGAACAGCCTGGGCAATATGGCAAAACCCCATTTCTACAAAAATTTAGCTGGGCATGGTGGTGCACCTGTAGTCCCAGTTACCTGTAATCCCAGCACTTTGGGAGGCTGAGGTGGGAGGATCACTTGAACCCAAGAGTACTAGACCAGCCTGGGGGACACAGTGAGACCCCATCTTTAGACTGTCGCCCAAGCTGGAGTGCAGTGGTGCAGTCTCAGCTTACTGCATTCAGGAGGCTGAGGTGGAAGAATCACCTGAGCCAAGGGAGGTCGAGGCTGCAGTGAGTTGTAATTTTGATTGTGCCATTGCACTCCAGCCTGAGTGACACAGCGAGACATTGTAAAAAAAGAGAGAGAGAAAAGAGGAGAAAGAAGGAAAGAAAGAAGAGAAAGAAAAAGAGAAAGAAAGAAGGAAGGAAAGAAAAAAGAAATGAGAAGGCAGGCTTTCTTAAAGGCTATCCAAGTTAAAGACTCATGATTCCTGTTTGTAGAGATTTGGATTCTAAAACAAGAAAGCAGATAGGAGTGACAAGTAATATTAAACATTGAAACTCAATAGAAAACATGTTCTTACGTCATACATGACAGAGAGGGAGAAGGGCAGGTGGAAATCATTGCAGTAACTGCATACTTGTTACTTCTCTCTTCTCTTAACAGGTTCTCTTAAGAGTTTGCTTTTCTGTTTTCTTTCTTTCTCCCTTCCTCCCTTCCCTTCCCCTCCCCTCCTCCCCTCCCCTCCCCTCCTTCCCTCCCCTCCTCCCCTCCCCTCCTCCCTTCCCCTCCTCCCCTCCCCTCCTCCCCTCCTCCCCTCCCCTCCCCTCCTCCCCTCTCCTCCTCCCTTGCTCCCCTCCCCTCCCCTCCTCCCCTTCCCTCTCCTGAGGTGCAGCGTCTCGGCTCACTGCAACTGCTGCCTCCCAGGTTCAAGTGATTCTTGCACCTCAGCCTCCCGAGTAGCTGGGATTACAGGGGCCCACCATCACGCCCGGCTAATTTTTTTGTATTTTTAGTAGAGACAGGGTTTCACCATGTTGGCCAGGCTGGTCTCGAACTCCTGATGTCAAGAAATCTGTCTGCTTTGGCCTCCCAAAATTCTGGGATTACAGGCGTAAACCACCGTGTCTGGCCAAGAGTTTGCTTTTCTTCTTCTTGCTCCAGATGTTAAAAGCCACGAAGTGTTAATCAAAAGAATCCTGGAATCAAATGTCGTTATCTAAGGGTGTCAGAAACCAAGATCCTATGGGTACATCTAGTATGTGTTTGCTGTTTCCGATGGTTTTCCAGGCGCCTTGCAGATACTCTTCACCACCACAAGGGGGATGTGGTAGCGCTAGATATTCAAAGCAAGAGCTGTATAGTATCTTCAGCGTGAAGGACTGGCTTCTGGACTGCTTCGCAAATTAACATGGCCTACAGCCTGAAGGCTCAAGAAAATGAACCTGAATCTAAAAACATGTAAAGTTTCAGAGGAACAAGAATGGACAGATTCATAGCTAAATGGTATAATTCTTCACCATACAGCACAGCACTGTATTTCATTTCTCTGTTGTCATCTCAGTGCAAAATTGGGAAATGGTAGGAGCTAATGCATAATCTGATGCGGATCAATGTTTACCAAACAGAGCAGGTGGCTGGCCAATACCTGTGTATACCATATATATTATCCAGGAAATAATTATATATGTATAATTTTTTTTTCTTTTACAGAGATGGGTCTTGCTGTGTTGCCTAGGCTGATCTCAAACTCCTGGCCTCAAGCAATCCTCCTGGCTCAGCCTCCCAGAGTGCTGAGATACAGGCATGAGCTACATCAGGCCTATATTATTAATAATATTCTAACAGACGTAATTGTTACTTTAGCGTATTTGAAGAGGGTAACTAGCTTCAACTTTTAAGTATTTAAACAACTCCCATATATTAATAGGAATTGTCCATCAGAATAACAATCACTAATAGTTGTTGAGTGTTCTTTTTTTTTTTTTGACATAGAGTCTTGCTCTGTTGCCCAGGCTAGAGTGCAGTGGTACCATCTCAGCTCACTGCAATCTCTGCCTCCTGGGTTCAAGTGATTCTCCTGCCTCAGCCTCCCGATTGGCTGGGAATACAGGCACCCAACACCACGCCTGGCTAATTTTTGTATTTTTAGTAGAGATGGGGTTTCTGCATGTTGGCCAGACTGGTCTTGAACTTCTGACCTCAGGTGACCTGCCTGCCTTGGCCTCCCAAGGTGTTGGGATTAGAGGCGTGAGCCGTGGTTCCCGGCTGAGTGTTCATTTGAAGTGCCATACAAATGCTTTATATACATTATTTACTGGCATGGTCACAGTATTGGTATTCCCATTTTGCAGATCTGGAAACTGAGGCCTAGAGTGGTTGAATATGTTACATGGAGTCATATAGCAATTGAATGGTAAAGCTAGAATTTGAAGCCAAACTCTCTTACTCCAGAACCTGCACTACTAACTACCAGATTCTGCTGCCTCATAACCAAGCTGGGTCTTATCTTTTACCTCTACTTTCACATATTCAGAAGGTGCGTTTTATAATACTGGCCTAATACATTATTAACAGCAGTTATTTTAGGCAACAGAATTAGAAAGTTGGAAATACTTTAACCTTTTTTAGAATTATTTAGGTTTCAGGACAACTATAAAGTTCCATCTCTATTGTAACTCATAGACTCAAGTTTATATTTTTAAAGCAAAGTCTCTTTAAACTGGTGACTCAGAAGACATTTTATTCAGTTTCCCCGAAGATGAATAGCATGCTGTGGCACCTTCCATCTTCAGGAAATAAAAATGTGGCATACTGCAGGGATTTGTCACCTTTGTTCTCCTTGGAATTTTTCATGTACCTGTGGCAGATTTCAGGAGACAGTTCCCACTTTTCTCTTTTGGCATCAGCTACACTATATTGGAGTACATTATACAGTGTCACTCCACTCAAGTCTGGTTCAACAGAGCTTGCCGCAGTGAAGCCTAGGAAGTATTATGGCAGGTGATGTACCTGGCCCCAGAGGTGGTGAAAATTAGCAGGTTTCATTCTGTGCTGAATCCCTAGTAACCCACCAACTTGCCCTCCTTCTGATAGGAGAAAAGAGAAATAGAGGATGGCCTTAAAAGGAAAGTAAGGCAGCAATAAATCAAAATAAGATGTCACTTTGATTACATAGGACATTTACATTCCAGTGACAATGTAGTCTCATTGCTCAAGGTGAAAAGCGTCAGTTATACTCACTCTGGATTTTCACTGGGAAATAGTTGGCTATTGGATAGGTCAAGGCCCTGTGCAAGAAGCCCCTACTGGGGGGAGGGGAGGACTGACAAAAGAGATTTGTGCCTCATGAAGATCTATTTAATATTTAATTCTTAAAGATATAGGAGCCTTTTCTGGATTTTTTTAGTTTAAAGGGTCAAATTTGTAATTTTTTCTTTTTTTTTTCTTTTTTTCTTCAGTCAACTGAAGCATGTAATTTATTCTTGACCAGCATGATGTGGTGTGAAAGGAACCCTGAGCTAGCAGTTGAGCCTGAAATTGGGTTCTAGAAATCTGGAAAGAAGCTTAGATAAAGGACAGAAAGAATCAGTGAATTGCCCAAGGTCACACAGCCTGTTCTAGCTTCTGCTTTACAGCCTCCTTTTTTAACTTGCTGTGCTTTTTAGAAATCACCCACATGATTTCAGGTTAAGTGTTTCGTCAGTGCAGGACCTTGTTCAAATGCTTACAGACAGCTCTGGCTCATACATCCTCTTCCTCCTATCTTGTCCTCACCCTTTTAGGCACATGATTAGTGAAATTACGTCAGTTGCCTTTTCAGTTCTCTTAGATTATATGTTCTCTATGTTTGAGGAGCTGTTGGTTTCTGCTATAGACTGAATGTAAGTGTCCCCCAGAATTTATATGTTGAATCCCTAATTCCCAATATGATTGTATTTGGAGATTGGGCTCTTGGGAAGTGATTAAATCATGAGGATGGGCCCTCATGGTGGAATTAGTGCCATTACAAGAGGAAACATGAAAGATGATCTCTCCTCCATGGAGAGATCCCTCACCAGAACCCAACTATGCCGGCACCCTGATCTCAGACTTTCAGCCTCTGGAAGTGTAAGGAAGAACTGTCTGTTGTTTAAGCCATCCAGTCCACAATACTTGGTTGTAGCAGCCTGAGCCGACCAAGATGGTTTCTCAGTTTACCTACCCCTGTTCCTCAACTGTCAAGGGAGGAAATGTCCAGGTTTCCTTAGGAGATGATAGTTTAATGGAAGATTAGTTGGGAAAGTACAGATATTGTCTCAGTACCCACACAGCCAGAATGCTGGAAGAACAGGGACTTCTTAGTCAAGCTCCTTCAGGAGCTGTAGTGGCCAGTTACCTGTTTTCTTCTTAGAAATGGACTCTCGTGTTCCCATCTGCACTGACTCTGCCCTTTTCCTCGCTCACCCTTTTTATTTAGCTTCTCTAATTCTTCTACTGCAGGGGTACCCAAACTTCAGTAGCAGTCAAAATTACTGGGCGGTTCTTTAAGCATGCAGAGCACTGGTATCCTACCTCTGGACATTCAGGTCTGAGATGGGTTGTGGAATCTGCATGTTTAATAAAGGGGAATTCTGACAGTAGGGTGGAGGTTAAGAACTTCACCTTTTTAGAAATAGCCCAAGCTCCGTGGTGTCTTCTTGTCTCCAAATTTTTTCATTACATGTCCCTATTAGAAAAATACTGGCTCACATACTCCCATTATGTGTGTAGTCATGTATTTATAAACTACATATGTATATACAGTACTATTATTACAAATACACAAAAATAGAAAACAAAGAGATAAAATAGAAATAGATTTAAATATTTCTTTCCTGTACCCCAAAATATCCCTGGAACTGCTTGTATCAGCCTTGCTGTCTTCCTCTGTATGGCTTGAATTACACCATTCCATATGGAAAGCCTTATTGGGCAGAGTAAAGGCCCGGAAAAGTGCCAAGGTGTCACAAGGGTCACTGGTTCAGCTTACAGGCCCAGCCTTTGGTTTAAGTGCCAATTGCTTGTTTTATTCAACTGATAGTTGATGGGGTGGGTGAGGGGGCTTGTGTGTGTATGTGCCGTGACCTGAAGCAAGCCAGTATACCTGGAAAGATTCCTTTGACCATTTCTTCAAGGGGAAAAGAGGATCTGTGTGCATAAGGGTCTCATGAACACATCTCCTCCATAAAAGAATTAACTGTTTCTTTTCTTTCTTTCTCTCTCTCTTTCCTTCCTTCCTTCCTTCCTTCCTTCCTTCCTTCCTTCCCTCCCTCCCTTCCTCCCTCCTTCCCTCCCTTCTTTCTTTCTTTCTTTCTTTTTCTCTTTCTTTTTTTTTGAGACAGAGTCTTACTCTGTTACCCAGGCTGGAGTGCAGTGGCATGACCAGGCTCAGTGCAACTTCTGCCTTCTGGGCTCAAGCAATTCTTTTGCCTCAGCTTCCCAAGTACCTGGGACTACAGGCATGTGCCACCATGCCCAGCTAATGTTTGTGTATTTAGTAGAGCTGGGGTTTCACCGTGTTGGCCAGGCTGATCTTGAACTCCTGACCTCAGGTGATCCACCCACCTTGGCCTCCCAAAATAGTTATTACAGGCATGAGCCACTGCACCCCACCAGAATGAACTGTTTCTAAGTGTGCCACTGTTTCTTCTGCCTTCTTTCTAAGGCAGAAGCTGTGGATGAGGCCATCCTGTCTGTGCTCTGTGACTTTGCATGGCTTCCCAAAGGAAGTCTGCTCTGTCCTAGGTTGTATTGGATGTGTGCATTGGTGTACGTGTATATGGCACTGGCCCACTTCTCTCTTATTCCATTTCAGCATGGATCTCTGGCCTGAACTGGGTAATTCACTTTCAGAATTAAAGACAGCCAACAGAACACCAGCACCCAGAGCCCTGGAGAACAGCATTTGTGTTTGAGTGGTAAAGTGTCAACAAGTCGCTTAAGGAGGAGTGGCAACTCAGTCCTTGAACCCAAATGCAATTCTTCCTTGGGGTCTATCTGTGCATCTATCTATTCTTGAATTTAGTCCCGGTTACCAAAGAGGTTTCACTTTTCCTGGTGTGTAGTCTGTGGTTCACTGATATTGTCCTCTTGTTCTAGGACACCATTTTGTGAGTGGAATATCATTTTCATGAGTTAGAGCGACCACACTGGGACTAGAGCCCAAAGTCAGAACTGTAAGAATTCCAGACACATTTCAGAAATCAAGTTACTAAGTAAATAGCAAAGAACAATTTCCTTCCAAGGTTTATTTAGTTATAAATATGGAAGTGGGTTTCCTACCTTCTTTTTTTCAAGTAATTTTCCCTCTCCGTGTAAAGACATTTATATTTTCAGCTTTCTTCTGTGGACCTAGGTAGCTGAGTGCTGCTGTTCTATACTCTCAAAGGCCAGAAAGAGTAGAATGTTTTTTGGAGAGCTCTCCAGAGGAAGAAGACATGGGCTGCTTCTCAGATTCAGGGCCATGTGTATCTATCTATTTCCTTACTGGTAGGGAAATTTGGAAATAAATTATTTAGGGTTTTATTGTTTTTCATTTAGCTTTATACCATTGAAAATTTCTAGAATTGAAACATCGTTTTTTTCTATCATTTTGTGTTCTGCTTACTTTGTTTACTATTGTCTAAAGATTTCTGCATGTCAACCTGGTCCCATATACTTGTCATTTTTAATGGCTAGCTATATAATCTTATTTCGTAAGATACATAAGTTTATTCCACTGAATGCTCTGTGCTTCCACGTTTTTAATTATTATTTTTCAGAGTATAGGGAGAGAGATGCTGCATTTCTAAAATATCTCTGAAAACAAGCTGCATTTCAGAACTCAAATCAGCATGTGATCTTCACTTCGGGGGTATATGCAGGAAGCCATTAGACACAACGAGGTATTGAATTGTCTTCCCTGAAGTCCCCGTCCGTGGGTCTGGCTGGGCCACTTGATGGGAAGTCTCAGCAAGAGGTCTCAGACACCAAACTGGGGAAAAAATTAAACTGACAGAGTGCTTGATATTTCCAAGAAGTCACTTATGTTCTGTGTATTACTGCAGCATTCAAAAGGGAGACATAGTTCAGTGCTGTGATTAAAGTGACTTTCACCTCCAGCCTCTTTGTTCGTGTAAGATATAAGGGTGGATTATAGCCATTTCATCATTTGGGGGTGTAATGGTTAGCTAAAGCTATTTTTCTCCAAAGGGCCAGTTATTTCTTCAGTTTTTCTCTAAAACTTCAGCTTTAGTGGGTAGGAGCTATAAATTCTGTGACATAGCTGTCTTCTTATCTGTCTTGGGAGTTATAGATTTCAAATATAAGACAATTCATGTACCTCTGCATAATGAGGTGAGTTTTATAAATCATAAATCTTCACTTAACATGCAGGTGGTGTTGGGTGCCAGGTTTAGAAAAACTGATGTAGTTGCCAAGTTCATGAATGTCATAAATCATTCATGCTAAGGTTGCCCAGAATCATGCTGTCCTCTAAGGCAGACCAATTTCAAGGTGGTTGTTAAACACAAAAATGTGATCCTCAGTGCTTGCTTTTCAAAATCAAATGCACTTTTTATTTAAAGATTAAAACCAAATTACCTTTCTTTTTAAGTTGAAGTCAGTTTTCTAAGACCTCCCTGCACCCTCAAAGAATCTACCAGTAATAATATCTTTTCTTCCCTGATCCCTGAGTTCTGTCAGAAACACATCACAAAATACATAACCTGTACATTTGCAATCCAGATCTTTAATGTGCTGAAAATGAGATTCAGACATTTCAATAAATCTCAAGGCACATTATTAGAAAAAAACTCTCTGGAGTTCTGGGGGTTCTTTACTTCTTTCTTTCTTTCTTTTTTAAGGTGGAGTTTTGCTCGGTTGCCCAGGCTGGAGTGCAATGGCATGACCTTGGCTCACTGCAACCTCTGCCTCCCGGTTTCAAGCGATTCTCCTGCCTCAGCCTCCTGAGTAGCTGGGATTACAGGTGTGCGCCACCATGCCTGGCTAATTTTTGTATTTTTAGTAGAGACAGGGTTTCGCCATGTGGGCCAGGCTAGTCTTAAACTCCTAACCTCAGGTGATCCACCCGCCTTGGCCTCCCAAAGTGTTGGGATTACAAGTGTGAGCCACCTTGCCCAGCTGGGGATTATTATTTTTTTGTTCTATATTTTACATGAAGTTGCCATGGATTAAAGATATACTGATATTAGTAGGCAGGGATAGTCCTCTTCCACACTGTCTCTTTGGGGCGAAGCCAGGGAAAGAGTAGGGCCTAAAGAGATGTGATTCTAGCTTGAGTGGGGTGACTCACACCTGTAATCCCAGTGCTTTGGGAAGCTGAGGCCAGAGAATGGCTTGAGCTCAGGAGTTGGAGTCAAAACCCTGTCTCTACAAAAAGTACAAAAATTTGCTGGATTCGATGTGCACACCTGTGGTCCCAGCTACTTAGGAGTCTGGGGTGGGAGGATTGAGCCCAGGAGGTCGAGGCTGCAGTGAGCTGTGATCGCACCACTGGACTTCTTCCTGGGTGAGAGTGAGACCCTGTTTCAAAAAAAAAGGACATGATTCTTGGGACAGTGTGCTGGAAGCTGTGCAGTATGGATGTGCTCCTGTAAGGTCTCAGGCTTTTTTTTTTTTTTTTTCTGAGACTGAGTTTCACTCTTGTTGCCCAGGCTGGGGTGCAATGGTGCCATCTCAGCTCACTGCAACCTCCGCCTCTGGGTTCAAGTGATTCTCCTGCCCCAGCCTCCCAAGTAGGTGGGATTATAGGCTCATACCACCATACCCAGCTAATTTTTGTATTTTTAGTAGAGATGGGTTTTCGCCATGTTGGCCAGGCTGGTCTCAAACTCCTGACCTCAGGTGATCTGCCCGCCTTGGCCTCCCAAAGTGCTAGGATTACAAGTGTAAGCCACCGTGGCTGGCAGGTCTCAGGCTTTATCCAGACTCCTGGGATGTGGATATTAAACCAAAGCATTTACTCTGAAAGGTGCTCACTTGGTAGATGAAGAAAGCTATGAGGCTGGCTGTTGTTGAGAAAGGAAAACCTGCCGGTGCTTTTGGTGAGAAGCTCTGAAACAGAAAAAGAGACAAGAAGGAGCCAGGCACGGTGGCTCAAGCCTGTAATCCCAGCACTTTGGGAGGCCGAGGCGGGTGGATCACCAGGTCAAGAGATCGAGACTATCCTGGTCAACATGGTGAAACCCCGTCTCTACTAAAAATACAAAAAATTAGCTGGGCATGGTGGCGTGTGCCTGTAATCCCAGCTACTCAGGAGGCTGAGGCAGGAGAATTGCCTGAACCCAGGAGGCGGAGGTTGCGGTGAGCCGCACCATTGCACTCCAGCCTGGGCAACAAGAGCGAAACTCCGTCTCAAAAAAAAAAAAAAAAAGAGACAAGAAAATGATTTTGCTGGAGGCTAGTAGTTTTTGTTTTCTTTTTGTTTTTTTTAAAGGCAATTTTTAAAGTTTATTTGATGTATTTGATGATCAGCGATTAGTTCTCATCCACATTGACTGTCTGTAGATTTTTGAAAGTGGTAACAGGTACATAGGTAACCAAAGTATAGAGCTTATTTGGTGAATCTTCATCCTCATTACATTTTCTGGACAATCGCACATGGATTCGGTATGGGACATTCCTTATTCCTTTGGCCCAGACAGCTTTGTTGAGCCTGGTATCTATGCGCACATCTGGAGTTCCCATCTCCTTCATAGCAAATGTCCGAATCTCTCTGAGTGCCCGAGGGGCACGCTTCTTGAAGCCCACTCCATGGATGCACTTGTGAATGTTGATGGTGTATTCTCGGGTCACCACCTCGTTGATGGCAGAACGGCCCTTTTTCTCCTCGCCACCCTTCTTTGCAGGAGCCATTCTGTCGGGTCCGAGGTGGAAAGCGGCTAGTAGTTCTTCTAAGTGTAGATAAATGTCTGTGTAGACTATCTCTTTGTGTGGACTCTGGCCATATGGCAGATAACGTGTGATTTCTTCCTTTTGGTGTACCTCAGAAGTCCATTGCTGGTGAATATGTGAACACTACCCCTCCTAGGTGGGCTAGCTGCCCTTGGTCAAAAACAGGAGAAACCAGCCCTTCGTGGTGGTGGTGTGCCTATAGTTTCAATTACTAAGGAGGCTGAGGCAGGAGGATTGATTAAGCCCAGGAATTTTAGTCCAGTCTGGGCAACATAGGGAGACTTCATCTCAAGAAAAGAAAGTGTAGGGGCCAATTCCAGGCAGAACATCTTTTTTTCATGGAAAAACAGAGTTTTCCTCTGTTTTGATAATCCCACTTATCCTGTGAATCCCAGCGCTGAGGCTTGGATGTAGCTCCTTAACAACTTGTGAATTTGCAAAATTACTTATATGATCTTTGTAATTTAATTAATCTTGTGAAAATATTGGAAGGCTCGTTTCCTGCCAACTTCTTTTTCAGCCCTCCTCTCTCTCCTCCACACTGCAAGCTCACCCTTTCTTTGTGCCTCCATGCTTTTTGTGCACTGTTTTCACTCTCTGGAATGCTTCTCTCTTTCTTTCTTTCTTTTTTTTTTTTTGAGACAGAGTTTCACTCTTGTTACCCAGGCTGGAGTGCAATAGCGCCACCTCGGCTCACTGCAACCTCCGCCTCCCGGGTTCAGGCAATTCTCCTGCCTCAGCCTCCTGAGTAGCTGGGATTACAGGCACGTGCCACCATGCCCAGCTAATTTTTTGTATTTTTAATAGAGACGGGGTTTCACCATGTTGACCAGGATGGTCTCGATCTCTTGACCTTGTGATCCACCCGCCTTGGCCTCCCAAAATGCTGGGATTACAGGCTTGAGCCACCGCGCCCGGCCGCTTCTCTCTTTCTTATCCAAATGTTGGGCCAGGCTCAGTGGCTCACACCTGTAAGCCCAGCACTTTGGGAAGCCAAGGCGGGAAGATCACTTGGAGTCAGGAGTTTGAGACCAGCCTGGGCAACATGGTAAAACCCTGTCTCTACAAAAAGTATATACAAAAATTAGCTGGTGTAGTGGTGCACACTTGCAGTCCCAGCTACTCAGGAGGCTGAGGTGGAAGGACACTTGAGCCCAGGAGGCAATGGTTACAGTGAGCTGAGATCACACCACCGCAGCCTTAGCGACAGAGCGGGACCCTGCCACAAAACAAAACAAATGGTGAGCTCCTATTCATCCTGTAAAGCCTACCACTTAAACTCACCTTCTCTATGAAGCCTTCTCTGGCTTCTTGAGTTTGTCACTTGATCCTTTGTGCTTCTAGAGAATGTATCCACAGTTCTGTCACAACGCATCACAGGAGATTTAATTATTTACTGGAATGGCCATTCTGCTGAATAGATAATGAGCATGTTAAGGGCAGGGACAGAGATTTTGTCATCTTAATGTTCCTAGTCCTTACCATTTCTGACACAAAGTAAAAACTCAGTGATTAAGTTTTCTCCTTTTTTTTTTTTTTTTTTTAAATTACCCTGTCCACCTGAGCAGTAACATACAGCCTTGGGAGAGAACAAAGCTTTTTTTTAAGTTGCATTCATCATAACTTATGGATGCTAAGACTAACTCATAAAGCATTTACCTGAGTCCCCTGTAGGAATGCCTACGGGCAAAGAGCAATAGAAACAAGGAAAAACTTCGTGCATTCTCAATGTGTCCTGGGATTTGCTGTAGATTCTGGGCAAATCTAGTTCTGTTCTTCATTCCTGTATATCACTAGGACTTTTCTGTCTTTGTCTTCTCGTTGAAATCATTCTAATCTAGTTCTCATTTTTTCACACATGAACTGTAGCAATTGCAGCAGGTATGACTCTCAGTTTATAAATTCATGTGTGTAGGAAGTATCACATTTATTTATATTCTTAAATAAAGGTAAACTCCAATTATATGCTCTGATCCCATCTGACTGGTGGGAAAATTAACCTAGCTTATTTCTCATCTTCAAGCTTGCATTGTGGTTCCAAGATCTTACATTCTGGATGAGATTGGAGGAGGCTTTGAGTTGTCCCATCATTTGCACCGTCCCTTCACGCCCAGGTGCTGACAGACTGCTCTTCATCCTTGCCTCATCCTATGGCCTGGGGTCCTAGCCCCTAGATAGACCATGCGCCAGGCCTCTCTAGGGTCTTGTTCTCTTCTCAGGTGCTGCCATGCCAGGGAGTAAGGCCTGGGTCCTCTTGTTCCAGGACCTACAGATATTCTTCAATAATGAAGACCCCAAAACTAGTCTGCTTGAAGTACCTTCCTGCATCATGCTGCTCTGAGGCCAATTTCCTTAAGCTCTAGCCTCTGTCTTGTTCTTCTACGGTAGTCTTTGATGGTCTTTTTATTTTTTACTTTTATTTTTATTATATTTTAAGAGACAGCATCTCAGCTGGGCACGGTGGCTCATATCTGTAATCCCAGCACTTTAGGAGGTCGAGGTGGGTGGATCACCAGAGGTCGGGAGTTCGAGACCAGCCTGACCAACATGGAGAAACCCTGTCTCTACTCAAAGTACAAAATTAGCCAGGCGTAGTGGCGCACACTTGTAATCCCAGCTACTCAGGAGGCAGAGGCAGGAGAATCGCTTGAACCCGGGAAGCAGAGGTGGTGGTGAGCCAAGATAATATCATTGCACTCCAGCCTGGGCAACAAGGGCAAAACTCTGTCTCAAAAAAAAAAAAAAAAAAAAAAAAAAAGAGAGAGAGAGAGAGAGAGAGAGAGAGAGAGAGAGACAGCGTCTCACTCTATCACCCAGGCTGGAATGCGGTAGCATGATCACAGTTCACTGCAGCCTCAACCTCCAGGGCTCAGGTAATCCCCCTGCCTCAGCCTGCCTACCAAGTAGTTGGGATTACAGGCATGTACTACCATGGTTGCTCATTTAAAAAACTTCTTGTAAGCTGGATGTGGTGGCTCACACCTGTAATCCCAGCACTTTGGGAGGCTGAAGCAGGTGGATCACTTGAGGCTGGGAGTTTGAGACCAGCCTAGCCAACATGGCAAAGCCCTGTCTTTACTAAAAATACAAAAAAAAAAAAAAAAAAAGGAATAAAAAGCCGGATATGGTGTCACATGCCTGTAGTCCCGGCTACTTGGGAGGCTGAGGCAGGGAAATCACTTGAACCTGGGAGGTGGAGGCTGTAGTGAGCAAAGATTGCGTGCCACTTGCACTCCAGGCTGGGTGACAGAGCGAGACCCTGTTCCTCCCCCTCCCCAAAAAATATTTGTTTTTTTGTAAAAACAGGGTCTCACTCTGTCACCCAGGCTGGTCTCAAACTCCTGGCTCAAGGGATCCTCCTGTCTCTGCCCCCCAAAGTGCTGAGATTATAGGTGTGGGACACTGCACCCGGCCTTTTGATGGCCTTTTAAATCCCAAACCCCTATCACTGCAGCCATGTATTGGTTATGGTTTACCTGTCAGTGCACGTTTCTACATTCCTCATTTAGATTTGTGAACCTCTCAGGTGCAGAGACTACACTTTCTTGTATCCTGAGCCACCACAGGGCTTTTTGTAGTGTGGGGGACACTTACTAAATGTTGATTAGTTTCAATAATGACATGGACACAGGACTCTTTCTGAGCATACCCAGCCCTGCTACACAGTGAGAATCAGGAAGATGAAGGAAGGAAGTGGCCAGGTTCATTACTGCCATATAATCATGAGTGTTTCCCTGGTTTGAATCACCAAGGAGTAACCTGTTTGTCCTGCTGCCAGCGCAGGAAGAAGCATTTGCCCTGATAATGATGAACAAATTCCGTTGATCGAAGTCCATGGGCCAGAGCTCCTCTGGGTGCTGGTCAGGCTGGCTGTGCCCTCCTTTGGCTTCTTCACAGGCTGTCTTGCCCAGCCCTCAACAATAGGTTTCTCTGTCACGAATACAAACCAGCCAGGCCCTCTTGAACAAATCAACCTCCCTGACACCTGCTCAAAGCAATTAGCCTTCCAATGAGCTATGGTTAATAAACACGAATGGTTGTTATCTGCTTTTCCTTGGCTGATCCTGTGAGAGTGTCCTCATACAAATAGGCAGTTTGACGAGAGACCAGTTCCAATGCATACTCCGATCAGAGAAATGGAACCCCAAATCCTCCTGCCTGAGCCTTTGGGGCTTCATGGGTACTCCCTTACCTCAGACTGCTGTGACCTCATGCCAGTGCCTCTCTGGCCTCCATTGCATTGATGTGGTGATAGAAAATGAGCAGAGGGGATACCAGCATCATCTGGGTGGTGGGACTAGATGACCTTTAAATCCTGTGACTGCCAATCCTGTGAGTCTTTGATTCTATACTTTTCACTTGCTTGTTTTTTTGTTTTGTTTTGTTTTATTTTGGAGATGGAATCTCACTCTGCGGCCCACTGCAGGAGTGGAGGGTGTAATCTTGGCTTGCTGCAATCTCTGCTTCCCAGGTTCAAACAATTCTCCTGCCTCAGCCTCCAGAGTAGCTGGGACTATAGGAGCTGGCCACCACGCCCAGCTAATGTTTGTATTTTTAGTAGAGACAGCATTTTGCTATGTTGACCAGGCTGGTCTCGAACTCCTGACCTCAGGTATTCCGCCAACCTCTGCCTCCCAAAGTGCTGGGATTACAGGCATGAGCTGCTGCACCTGGCCCACTTGCTTGTTCTTAATCAACATTTAAAATCCCCCAGAGGCAGGGCGAGGTGGCTCCTGCCATAATCCCAGCGCTTTGAAAGGCTGAGGAGAGCGGATTACCTGAGGTCGAGAGTTCAAGCCTGGCCAACATGGCAAAACCCTGTCACTACTAAAAATACAAAAATTAGCTAGGCATGGTGGCACATGCCTGTAATTCCAGCTACTCGGGAGGCTCAGGTAGGAGAATCACTTGAACCTGGGAGGCGGAGGTTGCAGTGAGCTGAGATCGTGCCATTGCACTCCAGCCTGGGTGACAGGAGTGAAACTCCATCTAAAAAAAAAAAAAAAAAAAAAAATCCCCCAGAGTTGGGTGTGGTGGTGCACATCTGTAGTTCAAGCCACTTGGGGTGCTGAGAAGAGGATCCCTTGAGCCCAGGAGTTCAAGGCCGGAGTGTTTGATGATGGTGTGCCTGTGAATAGCCACTGCACTCCAACCTGGGTGACATGGTGAGATTTCTTCTCTTAAAAAAGAAAACAATCTCCCAGCTTCCTGCTGGTCCCTTCAACCTCCTTCTATCAGCAACCCCTCCTTGATAGATTCACTCCAGCAACACAGGCCTTCTTTTGGGTCCTTGAAAGTGTTGCTTCTGCACTTCTATAGGCCCTTACTTCTCCCTAGATCATTTTCTCTCTGCTAGCCCTTTGTGTAACCCTATTTAGCCTTCAGGTCCCAATATAAATGTCATTTTTTTAGGCAAGCTTCTCCAGCCCCCGGAATAAATTAGACTCCTAAGGCCAAGACTAACTAGTCTTGCATATTATCTTCCACAGCACTGTCTACACCTTTTTTTTTTTTTTTTAGATGGAGTCCCACTCTGTTGCCCAGGCTGGAGTGCAGTGGCACAATCTTGGTTCACTGCAACCTCTGCCTTCTGGGTTCAAGTGATCTTCCTGCCTCAGCCTCCTGAGTAGCCGGGATTATAGGCACCTGTCACCATGCCTGGCTAATTTTTGTATTCTTAGTAGAGATGGGGTTTTGCCACATTGGCCAGGCTGGTCTTGAACGCTTGACCTCAGGTGATCCGCCCACCTTGGCCTCCCAAAGTGCTGGGATTACAGGTGTGAGCCACTATGCCTGGCCTATAAACTACATTTTAGTAAAAAATTGTTTAGTATTTATCTTCTCTAGTATTTTGAATCTCCATGTGTGTAGTGACTGTGTCTGTTTTGTTCAAATTTTTATTACCAAAACCTAGCCCAGTCACCTGACACCTAGGAGCTGTTCAGTAAACATTCATCAACTGGCCGCCTGCTTGCCCTCTCAGTTATGAAGTTGACCTGCTGTTCATTCATGTTTTTTTTTTTTTTTTTATGGAACACTTCACGAATTTGCATGTCATCCTTGTGCAGGGGCCATGCTAATCTTCTCTGTATAGTTCCAATTTTTCAGTATATGTGCTGCCAAAGCGAGCACCATGTATTGGTTTAATGTTGTTTTTCTGTTGTTTATATGTTTATGCTTATCTGTTTAATGTTAACTGTCTTAAGTTGTACATTTCTAAGGGGCTAGAATCTATGTATAGAATTTTCTTTGTATGGTGTTCTGTATGTGGGTATGAGTGTATGTATCTCATCCCCCAACTGTAGGGAAAGCATGAGGAGGTATTGGGAGGCCAATTGAGGAGGTATTGGGAGATCACCTGAGGTCAGGAGTTTGAGACCAGCCTGGCCAACATTATGAAACTCTTCTCTACTAAAAATACAAAAATTAGGCCAGATGCGGTGGCTCATGCCTATAATTGCAGCATTTTGGGAGGCTGAGGCAGGTGGATCATGAAGTCAAGAGATAGATACCATCCTGGTCAATGTGGTGAAACCCCGTCTCCACTAAAAATACAAAAATTGGCTGGGCATGGTGGCGCACACCTGTGGTCCCAGCTGCTTGGAAGGCTGAGGCAGGAGAATTCTTGAACCTTGGAGGCGGAGGTTGCAGGGAGCCAAGATCGTGCCATTGCACTCCAGCCTGGGTAACAAGAGTGAAACTTTGTCTCGAAAAAAAAAAAAATTAGCCGGACATGGTGGCATACACCTGTAATCCCAGCTACTCAGGAAGCTGAGGCAGGAGAATCACTTGAGCCTGGGAGGCAGAGGTTGCAGTGAGCCAAGATCATGCCACTGCACTCCAGCCTGGGCAACAGAGTGAGACTCCACCTAAAAAAAAAAAAAAAAAAAAGAATGGAGAGGTAAAATTGAGAAGATAGAAGTAATTGTTACCATGGAGGAGGCTATGAAACTCAACTGAGATGACTTCCGAGTCCTTATGGTATTCCTGAAGATGGGCAGGGTCAGAGTCAGGACTGAGGAAGTTTTAGGATGTTGTTAAAAGTTGCTGTGCTATATGCTGCAGAGTAACAGGAGGAGGGAAGAGAGAGGCTTCAGGAAATGAAGAATAAAGAGAAGTGGGCAGAGCTTGAAGCTTCATTTTCCACAAGGACATTGAAGCATTGTTAAGCCAAGGAGAACCGTTAGCTCTGACAATAGCTCCTCTTTTTATGAGTCCTTTGGTGTTTTAATTATTTTAAAAATAAAGGTTGAAGAACAACTTTTATAACTGCAACTGAAACAGTGATGAGCAGGACTGATCCGGTATAATCATAACAGAAACTTTGTTTTAGGCTCCCACTGTTTCTTTTCTTTTTCATTTTTTTTTTTTTTGAGATGGATTCTTGCTTTGTCACCCAGGCTGGAATGCAATTGTGTGCTCTTGGTTTACTGCAACCTCCACCTCCCAGTTCAAGCGATTCTCCTGCCTCAGCCTCCCGAGTAGCTGGGATTACAGGTGCACAGCACCATGCCCAGCTAATTTTTGTGTTTTTGGTAGAGACAGGGTTTCACCATGTTGGTCAGGCTGGTCTCGAACTCCTGACCTCATGATTTGCCCACCTCAGCTTCCAAAGTGCTGGGATTACAGGCTTGAGCCACCGTGCCTAGCCTCCTTTTTTTTTTTTTTTTTTTTTTAGACAGAGTCTCACTGTGTCGTCGTCCAGGGTGGAGGGCAGTGATGTGATCTTGGGCTCACTGCAACCTCTGCCTCCCGGGTTCAAGTGATTCTCCTGCCTCATCCTCCTGAGTAGCTGGGATTGCAGGTGCCTGCCACTATGCCCGGCTAATTTTTTTTTTTTTTTTTTTAGTAGAGGAGGAATTTCACTGTGTTGGCCAGGCTGGTTGAACTCTTGACCTCAAGCAATCCGCCCACCTTGGCCTTCCAAAGTGCTGGGATTACAGATGTGAGCCATTGCACCTGGCCCCACTGTTTTTTTTTTTTTTTTTTTTTGAGACAGAGTTTTGCTTTTGTCACCCAGGCTGTAGTGCAGTGTGGCGCAATCTCGGCTCGCTGTTGCCACCTCCTTTCATTTCAAGCAATTCTCCTGCCTCAGCTTCCTGAGAAGCTGGGGCTACAGGTGCTCACCACCACACCCAGCTAATGTTTGTATTTTTTAGTAGAGATGAAGTTTCACCACGTTGGCCAGGATGGTCTTGATTTCTTGACTTCGTGATCCGCCCACCTCGGCCTCCCAAAGTGCTGGGATTACAGGAATAAACCACCGATCCTAGCCCCACTGTTTCTTTAAACCTGCTTTGCAGTGATGGTCCTAAGTCTGCTCCCGGACAAATACTTTTTAGGATCCCTTGGAGGTGTTAGAAAGCCTTATAGCCACTGTATGTAGTAAAACATGATTTCAATTAGGCACTTAAAATGTTCAGCTGGGTGTTATCAATTTTTGTTTCTTTTTCTTTTCTTTTCTTTTTTTTTTTTTTTGAAACTTAAGCTATTTCACCTTCCTATCTGGGGTCTGCTGCAAGCGAAAAGAAAGGGTGTTGTCTTTCTCTTCTGAAGTTTCTGATCCTTCCAGAATTAGAGCATAAGAATGTAAAAGGCGACAGAAAATATGGTACTTGTCTCATGTCAAAGCTGGCTTTGCACTCTCCCATCTTCTATGTGGCCAGTGTTTAAATCTAGCTTTCTCCCAAAGCACTTTTGTGGGTTCTTCAGAGATCTGTGTGTGCGTGTGTGTGCATGCACACACACATAAACACACAAATACACACTCTGCTGCTGCTGCTGCAGTTCCCAGTGGCCTGGGCAAGTGCACCCGCCCTGTCAGTTGCTTTCGCCCTCTCTGGCCCCTCATGATGTAACAGACCATTTCCAGTTTCTCTTCTGCTCAGGCCTGTTTACCCTCTGACATTCCTGTTGGTCAGGATCTAAAATGCTCTCCAAACCATCCCCTTATGTACGTGCCCCACCTTGGGTCTGCGAGAAACAGGTTCTTTGCCCACACAAGCTCTGAACAAATCCCAGCATCACAAAGCAGCTGCTAGCACATATGGTGGCTTCTACATTTTTTGGGCTGGAGTCAGAAATTAGACCACTCTGCCCCGCTAACTGCAGAAGACACATATCAAACTCTCCCAGGAGTCCCTTTCAAGCCCTTCTCATTAGGCTTGTAGTGAAACACAGGGACCTTCTTTCTTTTGGAGGGGATACCCATAGCACACCAATACTTTGCACCAAATAAATCCTTTTCAGAAACATTCTCTTAATATCCAACAACTTCTTTTTTCCCCTTAATAGGGGATGAGAGTTGGAGAGTGCCATAAGTGATTGTCAACTGTTTCCTATGAAAAACTGCATCATTGCTAGCACTTCACTTTGGTTTGACATGCATACTACATATTGGAGCCTTACTGAAATTTCCAAATAACATGATGTCGTCAAACAAGGGATTTCAGGAACCAAGGGATTATTTTCTGAGTCTGAATAGGTAATATCATTGTTCTCCTCTCTTCTATCAAGGAAGCTTAATTGTTCTCATCTCTAAAGTGGGCCTTCATTCTTTCCTTGCTCAGTAAGAGCAATAAGAAATCTTGAGAGTAGAGATGATTCTGGATGGACCACAGGCCCTCAGGAATAGTTAAGTAATCTACAGAGGAAGCCTCTTTCATAAAGAAGGCAAGTAGAGGTGAAGGGCATGATGGAAATAAGAAAACTAATTTCATCAGTGTTTTTCCTTTTTTTTTTTTATTTTGAGATGGAGTTTCGCTCTTGTTGCCCAGGCTGGAGTGCAATGGTGAGATCTTGGCTCACCACAACCTCCACCTCCCAGGTTCAAGCGATTCTCCTTGACGGGATTTCTTCACATTGGTCAGGCTGGTCTCAAACTCCTGACCTCAGATGATCCTCCCACCTCAGCCTCCCAAAGTGCTGGGATTACAGGTGTGAGCCACTGCAGCCAGCCTCATCAGTGTTTTTCTAATCCCACCCCATCCTTGGTTTGGAGCTGTCCTCTTGTTATATGCAGGTCTCTATTATAGTCCCCAAAGCAACGCTTACGCAGAGCATAGCCAGCGGCTGCTGGGCTGCCTTCCCCAGCTTCTGTCAGAGAGGTCAATAATCCTTCGCTCAGTGTTTCCCCGGTGTATTTGCATCTTTGTCTATGGGTTTAAGGTGGGAGGGGTAGATGTCATCACCTTTGACAAAATGGCTGAATATCTTTACTTTATCATGATGAAAAGACTTCTTGGTCTTCCGGTTCAGAGCCAGAGCTTGCCTTGCAATGAATTCAAAGGCTCTGATCTGAAGCTGCTGTCAAGCCAGCAGATGGAGTCGCAGTCCTTTTCTGTGTGCCGCTGGGCCCACTTGGGCTGGCGTGCAGCGTGATGCTGGGCCGGGTCTGTGGCCAGAGGGGACAGGAAAATGAATACAAATGATGGCGCCTCATTGCCGTAACTGTTTCCCTGTCTGCACAGGAGTTCAGTAAAATGCGATCCTGGGAAGGCTGCTTTCATGTGTCTCTCTGGAATCACTGCAGAAGCAGAGTGAGTGCTTGGATGCCTGAGATAACTGTAAGGCATGGGGCAGGGAAGATGCAGAGATGGTAGAACCAAGTCCTGGGCAGTGGAGGAACATGGCACAATTCCCTCCCCACCTGCAAAGCTTCGTGGGGGAACAGGGATACAACCAGTGGCCCTTGGAGAGAGGACAGCCCTAAGAGGAAAGTTTAGACAATGATAGTGAATTACTATCTGCTTGATTCACTGTCTTCTGTCAGAATTGCAAGCACTGGCATCCCTTTTATTAACATCTGTAGACTGCTTAGGAAATTTGCTTTGAGGCTAGTAGAATTTAAGCTTCCTCAAGATTACTTTTTCCTATTCTCTAAGCACCCGCCACACAGCTTGATAGATAGTAGCTCTTAATAAATCACAGAGGCCTTAAGCGTGTTTCTACTGAGAACTCTTCTCTGCCCTTCTCCAGCCTACAGGAGGCCTTCTGTGAAAGGAGCCCTCCCCGCCTCCTCTCATAGCTTCAGAATAGAGGTGGGGTAGTGGATGGATTCCTACTCCCTGTGACTGTCCTCTCTGACCTTCTCTATTTAAATAGCCCAAATTCAGAAGTAAGGGTGGACCTGAGGACACAGCAGTATAGTCTCTCCAGCCCATGGCCTAACAACTGCAGAAGCCCAGAAAACCAGGGGGCAAGTGTGCCCCCTAGCTGGTCCTTTGCTCAATCCTGAAGGCCATCTGTGAAGGGAGTGGGGATGCTTCGGTTCTTAGCTGCAAAGCAGGTAGCATGGTCTCCTATTCATTGGTAATCCAGAGGTGTTTGGCAAGTCTCTTGGCCACAGGCTTCCCTTGGGACCAGAGCTCTTTGAAGAGAAGAAAAGGTTCTAGGAACAAGAAAGCTGCTGCTCTTGATGAAAAAGTCAGAAGGGAAGAAAATGAGACTAACAAGGGCTGAAGAGAACTGTCTGTGGGCTGAAGAGAATGTTAATGGCTCTGCTCCCGAGCTTCAAAGCCTGATCTGGGTAGGAGTGTGTGCACATGCCTCAGCTGTCACCTCCAGAATACTTACCAAGGACTGAGGCTTGCAAATATTCACAGCCTGATTTTCCCAAACCAAGAAGAGCATCTGCTAAGGCAGAAGAAAGAGAAGCCATTGGGAGATCCTAGTCCTGGTTCAGCTAGCTGGGGTTTAAACTTAACTCTTCCATATCAGACAGCAAATGGGGTTCCCAGAGGAGGTTAGGTGCTGGGGAACTGACTGGTGGGGAAATGGCTGTCGTGGAACAAAGCTGGCTAATGCTTGTCTGTTTTTCCTGTTTACAAAATGGTAGCTGCTATGGACTGAATTGTGTGCCCCCAAAATTCCTATGTTGAAGCCCTAATGCCCAGATGGTATTTGGAGATGGAGGCAATCGGATTAAAGTGAGGTCATGAAGATGGGGCCCTCAGGATGGGATTAGTGCTCTTAGAGGAAGAGCCACCAGAGGGCTTCGTCTCGCTACTCTGCCTCCCTCTCTCCCCCTCATACTCCCCCATCTTGGACGTCTAGCCTCTAGAACTATAAGAAAATACATGCCTGTTGTTTAAGTCACCCAGTCTATGGTATTGTGTTACATCAGCCCAGGCCAACTAACATGTAGCTGTACTGGATGCTGTGGGTACCCTGCCAAGATCCCCTTTACCTTGTCTGTGTATCCATCCCCCAGCTGCCATTTGGGGCTCCAACAGCTCACAGATGCCTCTTCCTCCAGGAAATTGCTCCCAGTGGATAGGAGACCCTTTGTCCCCTCCTGCGCCCATCCCCTTCAGGTTTCAGCCAAGAAGGTACAAAGGCCAGCCCCTTTATTGCAAGAAAGGATCAATTCCTTGGTGCTATTTATGCTTTTGAGTCCCCCCCCAGCCCCATGGAGTGAGGTTGAGGCTAAACACAAAGTTGCAGCCATATCCTTCTCTCCTGCCCTTCCCTGCTTCCTTCATTCAGTTTCTTCTGAAGCCAGATCTCAATAAATCATGTGCCTTGAATCCTGTCTCAGGCTCTGCTTCTAGTGAACCTGACCTAATACACCCACTCTCCCAAGTGGCAGAGTATTGAGTAACCCAAATGACTGTAGAGAACCCTGTGAGTATAGTGATGATGATTAATGCCCAACGACAACGAGCACTGGAAACAACAACCCCTCTCCCTACGTTCAGAAAGCACAGACGAGTAAAGCCCCACTGAGAAAGAAGTGGAGTGTGTTTTTCTACAATAGATGGCTCCTTCAATAGGCATCTGGCAGACAGCTGTGCTAGCAAGGGTATAAATAGCCTTGTTAGCAGAGAGCCACAGGCTGAGGTTCCATGGGTTTAACCAGTAAAGGAAGCACATTGACTGGAAGAACCTTTGAGCCATGACTAGAGAGTCAGCCGGTAGGTCTGTGCTCTGCCTGGGAGCCAGCTGTGCCCCAAGCGCCACACTCCCCTGGGCAGGGTCCGGAGCTTTCTGGAAGGAAGCACAGCACCTGCCCAGTGAACTGTCTGCTCTGATGAAAGGCTGCAGGAACTTGGGTCTTGTCATCCCTCTGCTATGTTTTGCTCAGTCTCTTGGCCTCTTCATGATGTCATTTTGTTCTTGGGGCTTTCTTTTTAAATCTTTTTGCAATTTTCCCCTTTCATTTCCCTCTTCCTTCTTTTCTACGTCCTGCTTTCCTCTCTGAGCCCAGTCTTCATCATTAGGGACTGTGAAATTGGGTCTGGCTCCATTTAAAAAAAAATTTTTTTTTTTTTTTTGAGACAGTGTCTTGCTCTGTCACCCAGGCTAGAATGGAGTGCTGCGACCTCAGCCCACTGCAACTTCCATCTCCGGGGTTCAAGCAATTCTTCTGCCTTAGCCTCCCAAATAGCTGGGATTACAGGTGTGCACCATCACACTTGGTTAATTTTTGCATTTAAAGTAGAGGTGGGGTTTTACCATGTTGGCCAGGCTGGTCTTGAACTACTGACCTAAGGTGATCTGCCCACCTCAGCCTCCCAAAGTGCTGGGATTATAGGCATGAGCTGCTATGCCTGGCTAAGGTCTGGCTCCATTTTGGAAGGATGAGGGTGGGTTCTTAACTTCTTCCAATAAAGCATCTCCAAGATAATTCCTTATTGCTTCTGTCACCTCTTAGAGCTTAACTTCAATGCGCTGTTATGTTGAAGACCTCCTTCCCACTAGTGGTGAGGCTGGTAAGGGAGTTGGTGAGGGGGCAAAGAACTCTCTCTTGCAAGGCCACTGGGGGATATACCTTACTATTTTGAAAATGTGAGACAGCACAGTAAATGTTTATCAAGATGCTCCCAAAGATTTAGGGATACACCTCAAATATCTCTGACCTCTTCAGCAAGTACTTAGTTGACTCACTATTTCTAGAATCAGAGTGACTCCTGATTATTATTCTCAAGAGATCCGGAATCTTGTGTTTTGACTTAGAGGTGAAAAAGAAAACTTTGGATAACTCTTACCCATTTCCATAACTTTTCTCCCAGATGTGGTGGCTCAAGCCTGTAATCCCAGCACTTTGGGAAGCCAAGGCAGGTGGATCACTTGAGCTCAGGAGTTCAACACCAGTCAGGAGTTCAAGACCAGCCTGGCCAACATGGCGAAACCCATCTCTACTAAAAAGACAAAAATTAGCCAAGCGTGGTGGCAGGCGCCTGTAGTCCCAGCTACTCGAGAGGCTGAGGGAGGAGAATCGCTTGAACCCAGGAGGCGATTGAACCCAACTCCCTTACCAGCCTCACCGCTAGTGGGAAGGAGGTCTTCAACATAACAGCGCATTGAAGTTAAGCTCTAAGAGGTGACAGAAGCAATAAGGAATTATCTTGGAGATGCTTTATTGGAAGAAGGTAAGAACCCACCCTCATCCTTCCAAAATGGAGCCAGACCTTAGCCAGGCATGGCAGCTCATGCCTATAATCCCAGCACTTTTGGAGGCTGAGGTGGGCAGATCACCTTAGGTTAGTAGTTCAAGACCAGGAGGCGGAGGTTACAGTGAGCTAAGATTGTGCTGTTGTGACAACCTGGGCGACAAGAGTAAAACGCCGTCTCACAAATGATGGGTTCAGCAGTCAATTATAAGTGGTACTTTCTAGATTCAGCTGTGAGAAAAAGCAAGGTCAGTGTAAGGGAGGATCAAAACAGTCCAGCTTCTGGTCATAGGGTCCAGAAAACCAGCTAGGGGTGTTCGAAAACCAAGAGGAAGAGGCAGTCTTGCTATAAACCTGAGGGCTGTGCTAGGAGCAGCAGCTTGCACATAGCAGCCCTCAGTTAATGTTTGTAGAATGGCTCCTCCAAGAGTCAGAAGGTCAAAGAGAAAGCTGAGAGAAGCAGGAAGAACGAAAAACTGAGGGCAGACTCTTGTGCTAAGCCAGAGTCCCACTCTTCCACCAAGCCATGTTCCCACCATTTGCCGGATTGTACATGGCTGCCATTCTAGGACTTTCCCACACTATATGAAAGTTGTTTTGTTGCCTTCACTCTAAACAGCAGGTAAAGTATTTGGCTTTCTAATAGTTCACAATGGAGGACAGGACAGGGCATGGACCCAGTAGAAATGACAGGTGATGCCGGTCTTGGGGACAGAGTCTTCAGAAACAAGCAGTCTTCTTCTTGAGAGTTAATTTTATTTTATTTTTTGAAAAAAAATTTCACTCTGTCACCCAAGAGAGTGTAGTGGCACCATCTTGGCTCACTGCAGCCTCTGACTCCCAGGCTCCAGCAATCCTCCCACCTCAGTCTCCTAAGTAGCTGGGACTACAGGTGCATGCCATCAGGACTGGCTAATTTTTGTATTTTTTGTAGAGACAGGGTCATGCCATGTTTCCCAGGCTGGTCTTACACTCCTGGGCTCAAGCAATCCTCTTGCCTCGTCTGCCCAAAGTGCTGGGATTACAGGCATGCACGACCACAAGCTAGTTGTTTATATTTTAGTAAAGATGGGATTTCACTATGTTGGCCAGAAGGTCTCTATCTCTTGACCTCATGCCCACCTCTGCCTCCGAAAGTGCTGGGATTACAGGTGTGAGCCACCGTGCCCGGCCAAGAAAGATTCCATAGTGGGGCTCCTTAAGCAACATTTTCTTGAGCATGAGTGGGCTTTGGGAAATGAATGCTGATTTACCCTTCCCCCTGGCCTCCCTCCCATCTCTCCTTTGTAGCTGATCGACAGGAAGGCATTACTGTGTATTCCAGGGAAGCATGTGGGTTCTCAGGCCAGGAGGTGGCATTCAGCGACCTGGCCGGAGCACAATGTGGAAATGAAAAGATAAAAACCTGAGATATGTGATGGGGGCTGCAGTTTGGAATAAATGGGTTCAGGCCCTCTGCCCAGTCAGCCGAATGCTCTGGCAGCTGCTGCATTTAATGGACGACTCCATTAACATCTCCCTTAAGGGAGGGCTGTTGGGGGTGCAGGAAGGAGTGTGTGTGTGTGTGTGTGTGTGTGTGTGTGTGTGTGTGTGTGTAGAAACTAAAAAGGCTTGGAGCTTTCCTCATGATCTCTTAGAGTCTATTCATAGTTATAAATCTGTTGTGTTGGCATTTTTGGTTTCCTGGGGAAGCTTTGTGGTTCCCTTTGTCTGTGTACCATACCCGGCTTTGGTAACTGAGGTAGAGCTGGGAAGGACAGCGATTTGGATAGGGTAGAAAGGGGGCTCAGAACACCTGCTTTCTCAGCCCCACAGGCTAGGGAAGATGAGAAGGCATATATCTTTTCCCCTTTGTTTATTTGTTTGTTTTTGAGACAGAGTCTCTGTCACCCAGGATGAAGTACAGTGGCACAATCAAGGCTTACTACAGCCTCAAACTCCTGGGCTCAAGTGATTCTCCCGCCTCAGCCTCCTGAGCAGCTGGAACCACAGGCGCACACCACCATACATGGTTAATTTTTAAATTTTTGTAGAGACAGGGTCTTCCTATGTTCCTGGCCTCAAACAGTCCTCCCACCTCGGTCTCCCAGAGATTACAGGAGTCAGCCCTTTTCCTCCTCGTAATGAAGAAATTGTCAACTCTGGAATTCAAAAGATAAAAACATGAGGGATTCTGGGGTGCCCTCAGAGCACTTCTGGAATGATGCTGGCAGATGAGGAGAGGGGAGGGAGGGAATAGGTGGGCCCAGGATCCAGAAGCATGGGGTCATGAGTGACAAGATACTGGCCACTGCAGGAGGAGATGAGGGACAGGTCTAAAGGGGGAACATGGGAAGCAGACAGACTCAGCTGCCTGACATGCTTAGGTTCAGGCCCTCTCCAGATGGAGAAAAGAGAAGGTGCTTCTTCCCATGGCTAATGAATGAGACTGAAAACCTACCAGAAAACTGTGGTGCCTGAATCTTCCTGAGTCCCTCAAACACAGAGAACACAAAGGGTAGTAACAAGAAACCAGGTTTCCACTGAGAGATTTTCAGTCCTAGATCTTCCCACTCCAGTCTTTTAGCTGCTGTCAGACCACATTAGGGCAGAATCTTGAATCCAACCACATCACAGCTGCTGGGGATTTCCCCAGAGGAAAGTGGTGTGACACGAACGGGCCGAGCAGCTCTGATCCAAGACTTTGCTCCTGGCATCCCTGAATACCCTGACTAGCTTACCTCTTCTTAAAAGTTGCTTCCAGAGGCAAAGCTAGGTACTTGGGAATGGTGCCTACCCACAAACAGAGAACTGTGTATGACTTGCCCAGAGACAAGTTCTTAGATAAAGGCTGTGGTCTGCAGCCATGGTGGCCTGACCCTGAGTCCTGGGTTGGCGGGGAGGCCAGGGTGGAGGGTACAGTGGACACGACCCTGGCTTAGAGGTGAAAAGTGCGGGGTTCAGGTCCTGATTCTACCCTGTGTTGCCGTGTGGTCTTGAGTTATTACTAAGTTCTATAAATTTTAGTTATTCATCTCTAAAATGGAAATAATAATACTTTCCTCAGAGTGTTGTTCTCAAAATCATATAAAATCACTTTGCAAAATGCTGTACTAATGGAGGGAATGATTTCCTTTATTCATTCTTTCTTCCTGATCCAAAGGCTGCTCTTGGGAATCTGTGAAGGCTACTGGGTTCAAGGGAAGCATCTAGAAAGGGGAGTTTGTAGTGAGGGTAAGGAGAGAAGGAGGGAAGGTAAAAGGTAGGGGAAGTAGTGTTCCCTGTAGTCATGAGGACATGACATGAGCTTCTCACTCACACAGTAAGAGTCAATGAGCACCTGGTGGAGGCCACTGGCTTGAAATATCCAAGGGCCTGATGCTGCTCTGATACAGGGAGGGCAAACAGGGGCAGCCGGAAAATGGGGCTGTGAGCACGGTAAGAGAGTGAGGGGCAGATTCGGGATGAGGTTGCTGGCTGTGACTCTTCAGGCCTCGATCTCAGATTCTGGCTCTTCTTCTTTTTTTTTTTTGAGATAGAGTCTTGCTCTGTTGCCCAGGCCGGCGTGCAGTGGCATGATCTTGGCTCGCTGCAACCTCCGCCTCCTGGATTCAAATGATTCTCCTGTCTCAGCCTCCTGAGTAGTTGGGATTACAGGCAAGCACTGCCACACCCAGCTAATTTTTGTATTTTTATTAGAGATGGGGTTTCACCATGTTGGTCAGGTTGTTTTCGAACTCCTGACCTTGTGATCCACTTGCCTTGGCCTCCCAAAGTGTTGGGATTACAGGCGTGAGCCACTGTTCCCAGCCCTTTTTACGCATCTTGTCTGCCTTCACTCCCACTGCCAACCATGTGGCCCTGCATTCCACTCCTAATTCTCCAGAGAGAGAATTTGATGCCCTCCCCTCACCAGGTTGCCCTGCTTCAGAGCTTGAACTCTCATTATAGAGCACATGGCTGCTTAGGATGAAAACGGTAGCGCAGGTTTTTGAGGGATTCCCATGCACCAGGTGTCTGGTGCTTATCTCACTAATATAATCCTCTAAACAACCCTACTGCAGGAGCTTCTAATATTTTCCCATTGTGTAGATAAGCAAACTGAGAGGCTAGATAACCATTGAGTGGGAGAGCTAAGATTTGCATCCAGACCCACTGGCTTCAGAGCCAGAGCTTGTAAGCAGCTTCCGTGCTGCTTCCGAGGTAGGCCTGTGAGTGCAGCTGTGCCTCTAAGCAAGTGAGTGCTCTGTTCAGAGCCGTGAATGGGTATAGTATGAAAAGGGGTCCATGGCCATTTCAGGTTGATAAGCACTGAGGGGAGGGGCACATGGCTCCTTTGACATGTTCCAGTAGAGAAATTTTCTCCATTTGTTGACTTTGGAGTTTCTTTCCCAACATTATCTCAGCAAAGAACTCCTTTTTATTTTTTTATTTTTTTGCAGCATGCCTACTAATCTACAGTGGACAACAGGACTACTGGTTTGGGAAGTGCTCTCCTAGACTTATCCTCCACCCCACCCCACTCAGCGCCAGAGGTAGTGGCAGCTAAGATTTCTGCAGAGTACCAAGTGTTTGGTGGCCAGTCAGCTCAGATGGCAACCACAGGCTGCTAATTAACCAGGGTCAGGCAGCAGCTGCTGTCCCCGGGCTGATGAAGAAGCCATCCAATAGAGTTGGGTGATTTATTTCTTGCTTTCATTTCCCTCTGTCACTGCTCTTGTCTGGATGCTTTACATGTCAAGTCTGCACTGTTACAACAGTTTCCTGACAAGCGTCCCTGCCAGCTGATTCTTCCCTCCAGTCCACCCTACACATCTGGCCAGATCTGTCTTCCTAACATGAGGCTTGGAGCTTGCCACTCTCCTGTCCTGAATGTATTAATTCTGCTTTCAAGACTGTCTTGGTTCCCTGTTTTCCCTGCACACCCCTATGCTGTGGGTGCAGCTGAATCGTTTCAGGCCCCACCGCCTCTGCTCGGCACATTCAGCTTCCCCTGGCCAGTGCTGGAAGAGTTCCTTCCTACCTCAGGAAGGGAGGGAGTTTCTTTCCCAACATTGTCTAAGCAGAGAACTTCTTTTTAAAAATTTTTTTATTTTTTTCAACATGCCTACTAATCTACAATGGGCTATAGGACTACTGTGTTGGGAACTGCTCTCCTGTCACGGTCTTGTGTTCTCACTCAGACACTTACCCATTCCATAAGCATTTATTTTGTGCCTATGTGCCAGATCCTGTGCTAGAATAATACACACTCCTTAACCTCCAGGAGCTAATGAAAACAGATACATATACAATGGAGTGATGTGTATTAAGATAGATTGATACTCAGAGTTTTATAGGCAGGGACACTATGTCTTCCGGGGGCACAAAAGGCAAGTCAGGGTAGGATTTCTGGAGAAGGGGATGTTGAAGCTTAAAGGATGAAATGGTGTTAGGCATTTGAAGGAATACGGGTATGCCAGGAACTGGCCAAGGATGTGTTGGGTACCTGGATTTTTGCAGTAGGCTAAGCAGGCAGGTTCTCCCCAACCTCCCTGTCCTCAGGGAGCATCTCAGGCTAATTCTGCTGACCTGCAGAAGCCAGGTGAGGAGACAACACTTGTTCTCATCAGGAGGTGGGGTCTAGAAGCTGAAAGAAGGAAAGGAGGACAATGCCTGACATGCTCCCTGCTTCCTGTGGTTCAGGGACCGATTCCTCCTCCTCCCCAGCTCCCAAGTCTCCTCTAAGAGATACAGAGTTTCAAGCAGTCTGGTTGCCAGGGGCAACCCCAGAAGGCAGCTTCATTCCAAAGGCAGACACTGAAGGCCCTACTGGAGGGCCTCATAGCCTGGCTCTGATAGGCAAGGGGTAGGTGGCTCACCTCGGTCAGTCCCCTTTGGGAAGTGACTGGACAGAGTCTGAGTGGCACGTGTGGAAGACAGCCCTTCCAGCCATTCAGCAGGGCCCCGAGAAAAGAAAAGTGACCCACAAAACAGTAGATGCCATTTTAATCTACACGAATACTTAATATGAGTAACATAACCTTGTTTTTCTGAGACGCAGTGTAATTTATTTCAGGCCTCGGGCTTAGTAACTAACCGCTGACATCCTGCAGGTCTGGCGCATGTGTGTGTAGGTCTGCAGTGCTAATGAGATTGTAGAAATGGTGGGTTTCTCTTGTTCGCAATTTTCCTGCTCTGTTGAGGCTGTCTACCAGTAAGCTGCTCCTTTTCCTGAGCTAGGACTTGTGATCTGGGAATATGGACACTACTTAGAAGGCAGAGGGTGCAGACTCCTCTTGAGAAAGCATGTCTGGTGCAAATGACATGCAATTGGGTTTAATGCTCCCTGCTTCTTTCTCTTGTTCCTGTTTTTCTGCCTCCTTACATTGCCCTCTGCTCTCCCAACAAGAGAAGCTTGTGCTATGTGGAGTCAGAACACCTGGGTTTGTTTTTGTTCTGTGACTTGGACGATGTATTTAATCATCTTGAGCCTCAGTGTTTTACCTGTGAAATGGAAGCAGTAACATCTGCCATACCCGATCACAGGGTTATTGCAAATATCAAATGAGATCATTGATGAGAAAGCATTTTGTAAACTAAGTAATGAGGAGGAGGAGGAAGAGGAGAAAGTTGTTGAGTGGTTACTGTGCTAATTGCTGTTCTCTTTATTTATATTATCTCTTTTTCTTTTTCTTTCTTTCTTTCTTTCTTTTTTTTTTTTTTTGAGATGGAGTCTCACTCTGTCGCCCAGGCTGGAGTGCAGTGGCATGATCTCCGCTCACTGCAGCCTCCATCTCCCTGGTTCTGGCGATTCTCCTGCCTCAGCCTCCTGGGTAGCTGGGATTACAGACGTGAGTGACCACACCTGGCTAATTTTTGTATTTTTAGTAGAGATGGGGTTTCATCATGTTGGCCAGGCTGGTCTCAAACTCCTGATCTTGTGATCTGCCTGCCTTAGCTTACCAAAATGGTGGGATTACAAGTGTGAGCCGTTGTGCTTGTCCTAGAGAGCCTTTAAGAACAGACTCTTCCTGCTTTCTAATTTCTTCCAATTTATGTCAAATCACTGCTGTCTGGCCCAGCGTGTCCCAAACACATGATCCTCCTTTCTCATCTCAGGGCCTGCCATGTCAGGTCTAGCTTAGGGCCTTTGCACTAGTTGTTCCCACAGCCTGGAAGCTGCTGCTCTGCGATTTTTGACTGGCTGGCACCTTCTTATCATTCAAATTTTATCCTAAATCACAAATCTTTTCTGACCTCCCAATTTAAAATAGCTTCCTTGGGGGCAAAAACATAGACTGTACACATGTACTTGCTTTTGTATGAATAAATTTCTCCGGAAGGATGCACAAGAAATTAACATTTTGTTGCTTATGGGGAAGGAAAGTGGATAGCTAGGAAACAGGGCAGGAAAAGAGACTTCTCTGCAGATCTTTTTCTGTTTTTTAAAATGTAGATTAAATATATTATCTATTCAAAAATTAATTAAAAATATAAATAAAAAGAGAAAATAAAGTAGGCCCCTGCTGAGCTTCCTCCTTCCTTCCTTTCTCTCTTTCTTTCTCATTCTTTCTTCTCTCTCTCTTTCTTTTTTAGAGACAGGGTCTCACTCTTTTGCCCAGGCTGGAGTGCAGTGGTGCGATCACAGTTCACTGTAACTTCATGATCCTCTGGCCTCAGCCTTCCAAGTAGCTAGGATCACAGGTATGCACCCGCCAGGTTTGCCTAGCTGTTTAAAAAAATATTTATTTTGTAGGAATAGGGAATCTTGTCATGTTACCCAGAATGGTTTCAAACTCCTGGCCTCAAGTAATCCTTCCAAAATGCTATGATTGCAGAAATGAACTACTGAGCCGGCCTCTTTATTTACTTTATAAATTTTATTTACAAAACGGATGGTGGGCAGATTTGGCCCATGGCTATAGCTTGCTGATCTGATCCTCGCTCTATCATATCTTATTTGATATTCATCCTGGCACTGATTATTGGTTTCCTCCTTTCTTAGCTGCCTTCTCCCCACCCCAACACACTAGAATGCAAGCCCCATGAAAGTAGGGTGTCTTTCTGTCTGGTTACCACCGTATCCCTGTACCTGGAACCATTTCTGGCTCATAAAGACTGAATAAATACTCTTTGAATGAATATTTAAATGAATTATGTTTGTCTGGGCTGAAGAGAAGAGCAGCCCTATTTGAAGGGAGATATGATGAGATAAACGTCTGATGGCAGCCCCTCTAGGAAGAATCATTTCTAGTTTGGTCATCCTCAAGAAAGTCCAATCTGTAGTTCTTGTTTCGAGGAAGTGCTGCTCATGCCTACTTCCTGACAGCAGATATGAAACTGAGTAGTACCTGTCCTCCTAGGACACGCTCCAGAAGAGAGGGAAACCAATGGATTAATCACTTTTTAATTTAAGAAGAAAGTCACCTTAGACACACACACACACACACACACACACACACACACACACACACACTCCAGGAGAGACCTCAGAGTCCAGAGAAGTCACTCTGCTCAGTTGGCAAGTTGGGCTTTGCAGATTAACAGTCGTCCCGCCTGAGAGTATGGAGGAACTGTGACTCTGACTACCAGCATGACATGGGGAACAGCCAGGACCTGGGGAGGAGGAGGAGGCGGGGGGACGGGGAGTGGGAGAAGGGAGTTTGGCACATTCCAATTTAGGCACATTCCCTGAACAAACAGCCTGAATCACCATGTGCTTATTAATTTAAAAACTCTCTGAATCAACACATTCTTTGCCTGTCCAGGGCTGGGCTTTTTACAGCCATGCAGCACACTGGCCAAGAAAGTGTGTGGTCCTGCAGAGAAACGGCTCTAGAGGGATCACCCGAGCGAGCCACAGGGCACTGCCTTGCAACACTTGGAAGACACGCAGAGGGTCTTCAGGCTGTGCTACTTTTGTTCCCTTGGAAGAAAGTCATAGGCAGATGCCTCTTCTACCTCCCCCAACACCTTCTTCAACACCATACTCCCTCTCCAGCTCACTCAGGAAGCTGGGAAGGTTCCAGTGGCGCACTACCGAGAAGCAGTGGGAAGGGCCAAGGTTACAAGTTCGCCAGGCATGGGGGCGAACCCTGGCTCCTTCACTTGCTAGTCGTGTAGTCTCTCTGTCTCTCTAGCTTTCTCTCTCTTTTGACAGATGAGGTCTCACTATATTTACCCAGGCTGAAGACTGGACTCCGACTCCTGACCTGGGTTCAAGTGATCCTCCTTCCTCAGTCTCTCAAGTAGCTGGGACTCCAGGCACACGCCACCACGCCTGGCTGTAATCTTGATCAGATCAGGCAGAATTCCTGAACCACAGTTTTTTTTTTTTTTTTTTTTTTTTTTTTTTTTTTTTTTAACTTTCTCTACAGTAACACCCTGCGGAGCTATATAAATTAAAATAAAATAATGTGCCTAAAGCACAAGGGCTAGAAAAGCAGCCGGAGAGAGGCCTTGGGGAGGGAGGAGGCCCTCCAGTGGAGCAAGGAAAATGATGGGGCCAATCTTTGACTGGGTGCTTGCAGCTAAGCCCACAGAGTCTCACATTTTACCTCCACACAGTAGGGAACGACCTTGACCTTCCTGACCCAGGATCTAGCTTGGCAACGTCGTTGGGTCCTCTGGTATTCAGGCCCATCACTTGGCTCTCACTAGCTGGTTCTCCTGGAGCTTTGAGAGCCCTCTGTCAGGCCTCCTTTCAGAGTAGTGGTGCTTTCTCCTTCCCTCTTGTAGTGTTGTCTCTCCCTCAGACAAGTCCAGGGACTGCTGGCCATCAGCTGAACCCGAGGGAAGCGAGGCCACAGCCTATGAGATGTACCCCACACTTCCTCTGCCCCGCCCCCCAAACCAGGATTGTGTCTGTGTTTTTCAGGGTGTGCTGCTGGAACCCTGGGAGGAGGGGGTTGGGCAGCCGCTGCTGCCGCCGCTGGTGGTCCCTGTGCTTGAAGCGCCGGGTGGTATCGGAGTCCATTCGCCCAAGGCGTGCTACTCTCTCCTACTGCGAAGATGCCCAGCACCCAGCAACATTTTCTGGCCCAGCAGAGGGGTGAGAGATCAAAGGAGGGGGCCTGGGGCATGCATTGCTTCTGGGCAGACCCATGCCAATGTGACATGGGATTGCCTGCCTGAGTGTTACTGACTACGTGGCTGCGCCCACCACGCTCGTCTGGGGTGTGTGTGTGTGTGTGTGTCTATATGGGCGGGCGGGTGTAGGGGGGTGCACAGACGCTCTGGGTGTGTAGGAAGGTCAGCACTAGGGGGGCTTCTAGGATTTGTCTGTGGCCTCATCTCCGCCCTCCCTGCTCCTGGAGGGGGAGCTGTAACTCAGCCCGGAGGCCACCTAGCTGATCCCCCTCCCCCCACCCACCAGCCGCTTGCTCTGTCACAACAAGAAGCTTTGGCAGAAAGGGAGGGGAGCGTGGGTGCTGCAGAGAGAAAAACACCCCAAAGTTTCAGAAAAAATGGCAGGAGAGATGCCAGCACCCAGGAGCAGGAGCCTTCTGCTTCTCACAGCCTGCACTGCAGGGCTGGAGGGAGACCGCGGTTTCCTTTCCTTCCTTCCTTTCTTCCCTCCCCGCCCTCACTGAGTGGTATTCAGGAAAAGGAAACCTTACAGTGAGGGGAGAAGGGGAACAAAGAGATTCTTTTCAGAGGGATCATGGGATCTTTCTGTAGCCACCAGAAGACACAGTTCTGGGCTCTGCTTGCTCTGGGCAAAGTGTGTGTGTGTGTGTGTGTGTGTGTGTGTGTGTGTTGTGTGTGTGTGTGTGCGCGCGTGTGTAGGAGGGAACAAAAGAGCGAGAGAAGGTGTGTGTTAGTGTGTTAGTTCCTGCATGCCTGTGAGTAAATGTGTGTTAATATTTGTGTCTGAGTGTGGATGTGAATTTGTGTGTGTGTGTGTGTGTGTGTGTGTGTGTGTGTGTTGGGAAGCAGTAAAGATAAAAGCAGACCAAACAAAAAGAATCATATACAAGGTTGGTTAGATAGTTGCCCTTGGAGAGTCCACACATGAATACTTAAAAATCGACTGTCTGTGCAATAGGTTGGTCATTACTCAATATTTCACAGCATTAGAATAAACATGTATACAGTGAAATACCTCTAGACTGACCATTTTTCCTCATGCTTTTGAACTTAGGGTATTTCATTTGGGCAATGGCTCCTTTTCTGCAGGGTAAAAACCTCCTTTACTCAAAGCTCAGAACACAGTTTTGTGATCATTTCACCTAAGTAAGGGCTAGTTTCTCTTAGCATTATTTGCTTACAAAATATTTGAGTTTGTAAACAAGATCCCAAGGGGAATATTTATCCCACTCAAGAAAACAAGTTACTTTTACCTCTTTGAAGTATCTATTTGCATTCCAACAATATGGTACTTATAAATCACTCCTTTCTAGCAATTTATTAAAGCAACTCTTGGAGGCAATACTTTTAAAAAATAGCAAGTCTGTATTTTTTTAAAAAAATTTAAAAGCCTACAATGAGTTTTAATAGCTTATCTGGCTTAGTGATGTCTCTTCACTTATGATTATAATAACTTCTTGCATTTACTGAGTCCTCTTCATGCACCAGACACTGCATTAAATGCTTTACATACAAGCCCTCATTTGGTCCTCCGAGCCAAAGAGGTTCTATTATTTTATTTTATTTATTTATTTATTTTGAGATGGAGTTTCACTCTTGTTAGCCAGGCTGGAGTGCAATGGCGCGATCTCGGCTCACCGCAACTTCCGCCTCCTGGGTTCAGGCAATTCTCCTGCCTCAGCCTCCCGAGTAGCTGGGATTACAGGCGTGCGCCACCATGCCCAGCTAATTTTTGTATTTTTAGTAGAGATGGGGTTTCACCATGTTGACCAGAATGGTCTTGATCTCTTGACCTTGTGATCCACCCGCCTCGGCCTCCCAAAGTGCTGGGATTACAGGCGTGAGCCACCGTGCCCGGGCGGTTCTATTATTTTATAACTAAGGGGTAGAGAAATAACTTAACTAGGGTCAGGAAGGTAAGAAGTTTCAGGGCAGAACTTAAGTTCGAGTTTTGGTCTAAAGTCCCATGCCTTACCCTTTACACTCAGTTGCATTTTTTTATATTTCTTTTTTGTTTTTTGAGTCAGAGTCTCACTCTGTCATCTAGGCTGGAGTGCAGTGGCACGATCTCAGCTCACTGCAACCTCCACCTCCTTCCTGGGTTCAAGCAATTCTCAAGCCTCAACCTCCTGTGTAGCTGGGATGACAGGCACGTGCCACAATGCCCAACTATTTTTTTTTTTCTATTTTTAGTAGAGTACAGGTTTCACCATGTTGACTAGGCTATCTTGAACTCCTCACCTCAAGTGATCCACATGCCTCAGTCTCCCAAAGTGCTGGGATTACAGGCATGTGCCACCATGCCCAGCCCATTTCTTTGTATTTCACTGCCCAAAGATGTCAAAACATGCAGCATGCAGGTGCCTACAAAGGGCTATCACCACAAAAACCTTGGCTCCTGGTTCAGACCCACCATTAGGGCCAGAGCCTGGGAATTATGGGTCAGTCCAGCTCTGAGATTTTGATTCCTGTTGCTGGAATGAGGGGAATAAACCCAGCTCTGTTAGGCACTCAATCTTTTGGGATTTTTCAGTTCTCTCTGGGACAGTAGATTTTTTTTCGTAAGGTCATCTCTGATAGAAGTATACCTGGAACATTGGCATGAGGAAATCAATCCATGCAAAGCATATCATGAGGTATATATTCAGCATCATGAGGATCAACTCAGTGAGAATAAGCTCAGAAGGTTGTAGGAAGAGTGTAGGACTTGGAGGAAGAGCAAAGACCCTGTACTCGATCTGAAAGGGGTGGGGCAGAGGGGACAAGGAGAAAAGGAAGGTGATGGGAAGAGGTTGCAAAAGGGCATGTGGTGTATGTGCAACTGGAGGAAGCAACTGGGTGACTAATGGAGAGCAGCTTTATTACTTTGACTTTTTGAAATAAGAACCAGCTTATGAAGGTGGGGAGGGAACAGCCTGGGAATAAATTAATTGGGAAAGGAAATTAAAGCCATGATTTCTGCTCTGCTGACAAGCAGATGTCAGCTTGCCTCTAGCCTCTTGCTATATTCAGTGCTTTTCTAGAGATAAATGGTGGAGCTCAAAGAGGTTCCAACAGGGCCTGTACTGAATACTTGAAGGCTCTGGGATATTTTGGTCATGAGAAAAGAGGGCTGGAAGTTGAGGACCAGGCTACTAGGCTCTGCGGATTTTTTTTTTTTTTTTTTTTACATGAGCTATTTCACAATTACCAGTAGATTTAACTGCAGAACTGAAGGGAGATCAGGTAAGCATTTATAAAAGAGGAAATTAAAATGCTGGTATCCCTACCAAGATGACTCTAGGGAGAAAGGAAAGAGTTGGAAGCACCTTTGCCAAGCCATTGAGAAGCTAGCACTGGGGGCAGAGGGTGCTTGAAGCAATCCAGCCTTAAGGCACTCTCTTAGATGCAGCCAGGGCAGAGAGCAGGGGGGCAGGCAGTTCCGGCAATAGCTGGCTGAGGAGGATAGAAAGGGAGGCTGGCTCAGTGACCTAGCCTGGGAAAGCAGCCTCTGTGCTGAAATTCATTAAGAGTTCTCTGCCCTATATCCCAGCACTTTGGGAGGCCACGGCGGGAGGATCGCTTGAGCTCAGGAACTCGAGACAAGCCTGGGCAACATAGGGCAATATAGATAGACCTCCTTTCTACTAAAAAAAAAAAAGTTAGGTGGGCATGTTGGCATGCGCCTGTAGTCTCAGCTACTTGGGAAACTGAGGTGGAAGGAGGAAGGATTGCTTGAGCCCTGAAGATGAAGGCTGCAGTGAGCTATAAGTATGCCCCTGGGCAACACAGTGAGATCCTGTCTCAAAAAAAAAAAAAAGAAAAAAAAAAGTTATTTGTGAAGACTTACTCCCAGCAAGGGGAGACAGACAGAGTGTGCACCAGGATCCAGGCATCTTCAACATGGATGTTTTGGATTTTTTTCTGCATCCAGATGAAGGAACTTACTTACTAACAGCTGGCAGAAATGGGCAAAAATCACAATTTGATGGGTTAACCAAGGTCTGTAGGCTTCTTTTAGGTGTGCAGACCTAGCACAGGGAGCAGATTTCCCCTGGGGTAGACCTTGCTGACTCAAGGTCTATACAACCTGAAAACCTGCCTCTGAAAGGCAAGATTGAGAGCCTGGGATAGGAAGAGAATTTAGATGGTACCATGAATGCCAGAAATCTCAGGCACGGGATTCTGATGAACCAGAGAGTTGGATTCTCCTGTTGGACATGTGGTTCATAAATAATGCTGGTAGGCCGGGCGCGGTGGCTCAAGCCTGTAATCCCAGCACTTTGGGAGGCCGAGGCGGGTGGATCACAAGGTCGAGAGATCAAGACCATCCTGGTCAACATGGTGAAACCCCGTCTCTACTAAAAATACAAAAAATTAGCTGGGCATGGTGGTGCGTGCCTGTAATCCCAGCTACTCAGGAGGCTGGGGCAGGAGAATTGCTTGAACCCAGGAGGCGGAGGTTGCGGTGAGCCGAGATCGCGCCATTGCACTCCAGCCTGGGTAACAAGAGCAAAACTCCGTCTCAAAAAAAAAAAAAAAAAAAAAAAAAAAAAAAAAAAAAATGCTGGAGGCCAGATGCGATGGCTCACGCCTGTAATCCCAGCACTTTGGGAGGCCAAGGTGGGCGAATCACCTGAGGTCAGGAGTTCAAGAGCAGCCTGGCCAAAATGGTAAAACCCTTTATACTAAAAATACAAAAATTAGTTGGGGGTGGTGGCATGTGCCTGTAATCCTAGATATTGGGGAGGCTGAGGCAGGAGAATCTCTTGAAACCAGGAAGTGGAGGTTGCTGTGAGCTGAGATCGCGTCACTGCACTCCAGCCTGGGGGACAGAGTGAGACTTCATCTCTAAAACAAATAAATAAAGCTGGAATCAATGAAGTATGTATTGAACACTTTTTGGGGGTTAAATGGGGGATTTGAGAAAAACAAAGAGATATGAGACTGCTCCGACTCTTGAAGAAATTAACGTGTCTTCTGATGGGATGGGCCCCTTCCTCATGCCCCTTTCCCTCTTCACTGTTTTTACCTGTGTGATCATTCGCCTCTACACACTCTCTCCTCTTTTCCTTTTGCTTCCTTCTCTGGTTTCTTCCTGCTCCCTTTGGTCAATTTCTTTTCTTTTCTTTTTTGAGACAGTCTTGCTTTGTCACCCAGGCTGGAGTGCAGTGGCATGAACACGACTCACTGTGGCCTTCTGGCTCAGGTGATTCTGCCTCAGCCTCCTCAGTAGCTGGGACCACAGGTACACGTCACCACACTCAGCTAATTTTTTTAAATTATTATTATTTGTAGAAATGAGGTCTTGCAGTCTGGGCGCGGTGGCTCATGCCTATAATCCCAGCACTTTGGGAGGCCGAGGCGGGTGGATCAAGAGATCGAGACCATCCTGGTCACATGGTGAAACCCCATCTCTACTAAAAATACAAAAATTAGCTGGGCATGGTGGTGCACTCCTGTAATACCAGCTACTCAGGAGGCTGAGGCAGGAGAATTGCTTGAACCCAGGAGGCGGAGGTTGCGGTGAGCGGAGATCGTGCCATTGCTCTCCAGCCTGAATAACAAGAGCGAAACTCTATCTTAAAAAAAAAAAAAAAAAAAAAAAGAAGGTCTTGCTATGATGCCCAGGCCTGGTCTCCAACACCTGGGCTCAAACTATCCTTTCACCTCAGCTTCCCAAAGTGCCGGGATTATAGGCATTAAGCCACCTCTCCCAGCCCCTTTGGTTATTTTCTTCTCTGAAGGTCTGGATGTCTGTTTTCTGTCTCCCACCTTGTCTTACCTAACCTTTGGGCACTTTGCCGCTTGGTTTTCCCAACTTCTCTCCTGTCCTCAGGGGATGATAACCTCCAAGTTGCTATAAGTCTCCAGAGAAGGTTAAAATTCTGTGATCCTGCAAGTGTGTCTGGACTTGGATGGGGACACGTGTCCCTGATTTTTCAATTAGAAATTGCTGGAATGAGCTGTAAGGGAGGGAAAACTTTCCCCCTACTTTTTGAGATTCAACTATTGAGTCTATGAAATACAATGACAACAGGCAGATTAACAGGAGGAAAATTATACAAATTTATTGCATGCACCCGGCATCGCATGAAAGAAAAGTGAGTACCTCCAAACCCAGTGAGATGTAGAAGTTTCTGTGCCCTCTTCATAGTGCGCATGTGAGGGGAGATGTAGGCAACTTAGGGGACTGTGAATGATTTTGGGGCAAGATGAATGGGCCCTCAGAACAGGTGACATCATAAGAGGGTCTGGGTATGAAGTGGGGCTCTAGTTTCCTCTCTGGGTTAGTCTTCCCTGGTTGATGAGGTATCTGGGGAGGGGATTCATGACAGTGGAGTTCCTCTTGGAGGATCTGTCCTTAGGCAGATGAGGGAAGTTCAGAGAAAGCCTCTCCCTGCATTTGCTGTTTCCCAAGTTTGAGGCCCAAAGTATCACATTTTGGGGTGGCATTTTCTGAACTTCTTCAGAGCTAATCTGTCAGAAGGCAGGTGGAGCCCGGGTCAGAGGAATCTGAGCATGCCCACGTTACATAAAAGTTAGGAGTCAACAAGCACATCCTGCTCCACTTTGTTTTCTTTTTTCTTTTTAGAGACAGGCTCTCGCTCTGTCACCCAGGCTGGAGTGCAGTGGCACGATCATGGCTCACTGCAGCCTCAACTTCCTGCCCTCCCTACTTTTTTAGTGTAATAGCTGAAAGATATGGAATGTGGACTTGATGAAGGGTGACTCATTAAAATCATAATAGCAATTAGGAACAAGCAGAAAAAGACCATAGGCAAGGACAGTTTCATGGGCAAGATCGTATGTTTTCCCACATTTTATATTTGGCAAGCGTGTAGGAGGGATCAACATATCCAGACTCTACTCTCCAGCTGTAAGTTCAGTTTCAACAAAAACCTGAATCTGAAGCCCTCGACCCGGGCCCTCTTTCCATTTCCTGAGCACTAAAGCTCCTGTTGGTGCTCTTGGCATTGATGGCTTCAAGGCGAGGGTGAACGGGCTTGTGTTAGTGATTTTGTGGATGAAAGGACACCTGAATATTACTTGTGCAGCCTCAGCACTGCCTCAGGCATTAAAGGCTATGAAATCTGCACTGGTGTTTTGATTAGGGAGTGGAGTTGTCTCAGATCACTTTTTTTTTTTTTTGAGATGGAGTCCCCCTCTGTCACCCAGGCTGGAGTGCAGTGGCACAATCTCGGCTCACTGCACCCTCTACCTCCTGAGTTCAAGTGATTCTCCTGCCTCAGCTTCCTGAGTAGCTGGGACTATGGGCACATGCCACCACGCCCAGCTAATTTTTCTGTATTTTTAGTAGAGACGGGGTTTCACTGTGTTAGCCAGGATGGTATCAATCTCCTGACTTGAGGGGATCCACCTGCCTTGGCCTCCCAAAATGCTGGGATTACAGGCGTGAGCCACCGCGCCTGGCCTCAGACCACTTTTTATACCCTATGCAAGAAGGAACTGTCAACCTAAATAACGATCAGAGAGACTCTCTAAAAGAAAAATACCTTTATTTTGGAATAGAGCACTGCAATGGAAATGTGCATGCCATAGTAAACTGTGTGAGTATTCAGGGGGGTAAAGGAAGACAAAGTCTTCTGAGACACCAGAGTGCAGTGGTGCGATCTTGGCTTACTGCAGCCTCCGACTCCCAGGCTCAAGAAATCTTCCCACCTCAGCCTCCAGAGTAGCTGGGACTATAGGCATGTACCATCATGCCTGGTTAATTTTTTCTTTTTCTTTTTTTTTTTGAGACACAGTTTTGCTCTGTTGCTCAGGCTGTAGTGCAATGGCGTGACCTTGGTTCACTGCAACCTCTGCCTGCTGGGTTCAAGTGATTCTCCTGCCTCAGCCTCCTGACTAGCTGGGACTACAGGTGCGAGCCCCCATGCCCAGCTAATTTTTGTATTTTTAGTAAAGATGGGGTTTCACCATATTGGTCAGGCTGGTCTTGAACTCCCGACCTCATGTTCCTCATGCCTCAGCCTCCCAAAGTGCAGGGATTACAGGTGTGAACCACTGTGTCCGGCTGCCTGGCTAATTTTTATATTTTATGTAGAGATGGGATTTTGTCATGTTGCCCAGGCTGATTTCAAATTCCTGGACTCAAGCGATCCGCATGCCTCAACCTCCCCAAGTGCTGGTATTACAGGTATAAGCCACTGTGCCCAACCTGACAAAGGCTTTTAAAGAAAAAATTAGGAAGATTCCCTAATTATTTTAAAATAATTATCCTTGGCTTTAAAGATCAATACCAAGGGTGATGGTGATGCCACAGGCAGTTGCTGGGCAGATGTCCTCGCAGAAGTATTTTTTTAAGTAATGTTGTGAAGGCCTTCGTGCAAGGTTGTGGGTTTTACAGTCTTTTGTGATTTTTTTTTTTTAAATCAGGTATAAAAGCACGAAAACCCTCTCTTCATGGTCTGCCCTGAGTTTTCTTAACATTAGTGACTATTTTAATTTTGACAACTTTCACAGAACTTAATTGTAGTCCCTTAATCCATAGTTGTCTCTGATTCTGAACTGCCCAGAAAGAAGGGACTTTAGTTAGCTGGTTGATTCCTTGGGCTTTTTCCTTTCAGTTATTTATTCACAACTGGTGTCAGACACTGGAGATGTGAGAACAGAAAAAATCGTGGTACCTGCCCTTCAAGAACCACAGTCTTGTAGGGGAGATAAGGATAGAAACCACAAACACAGGGCCCTGTGAAGTGGCCCACGCCTGTAATCCCAGCACTCTGTGAGGCTGAGGTGGGTGGATCACCTGAGGTCAGGAGTTGGAGACCAGCCCGGCCAACATGGTGAAACCCCGTCTCTACTGAAAATACAAAAAATTAGCCGGGTGTGCTGGTACATGCCAGTAATCCCAGCTACTTGGGATGTTGAGGCCGGAGAATTGCTTGAATCTGGAAAGCAGAAATTGCAGTGAGCCAAGATTGTACCATCGCACTCCAGCCTGAGCAACAAGAGCGAAACTCTGTCCCCTCCAACCAAAAAAACAGAGGTCACAGAGTAGAATTTGGTGGAGGCAGTTGTTCCAGGGTCCCAAGTACAATGGGGCTTAAGAGCTGTCTCCTGTCCTGGTCCTCCAATGAGGACTTCCTTCCTCCCTTCTTCTCTTCCTTTCTTCCACAAAGATGTAGTGAGCACTATGAGCCAGGCTCTGAGTTAGGTCCTGCAAATACACAAATGAACACATACCACTCCCTGCCTAGAGGAGATCATGGGCTAATTATGTTCTTCCCAGACTCCATGCTAGGGCATTCACTGGTCTATTTTACTACCATGATGAAATGAAAAAAAGCAAGAGACAATGTAGTGAGTCTTTAAAGAAAATTAAATGTATTCAATATAAGATCTTTTCTCTTTAGTTTGAGGTCCTATTCCTATGTACATTCTTTCCTCAAAACATGTTGATAAGGCCGGGCGCTGTGGCTCAAGCCTGTAATCCCTGCACTTTGGGAGGCCGAGGCGGGTGGATCACAAGGTCGAGAGATCGAGACCATCCTGGTCAACGTGGTGAAACCCCGTCTCTACTAAAAATACAAAAAATTAGCTGGGCATAGTGGTGCATGCCTGTAATCCCAGCTACTCAGGAGGCTGAGGCAGGAGAATTGCTTGAACCCAGGAGGCGGAGGTTGCGGTGAGCCGAGATCGTGCCATTGCACTCCAGCCTGGGTAACAAGAGCGAAACTCCGTCTCAAAAAAAAAAAAAAAAAAAAAAAAAAAAAAAAACATGTTGATAGTAGATGGTAGTCACCATTGACTTGTTTGTTTATTTCCTTGCTTGCCAAAATGAAAATTAAGCAATATTTGTCATATCACAAAAAGTGTGTGTGTGTGTGTGTGTGTGTTGGGTGGTGTTACTGGTTAAAGATTCAATTCCTCTGGCCAGTCACGGTGGCTCATGCCTGTAATCCCAATACTTTGGGAGGCTGAGGTGGGTGGATTACTTGAGGTCAGGCGTTCCAGACCAGCCTGGTCAACATAGTGAAACGCCGTCTCTACTAAAAATACAAAAAATTAGCCGAGTGTGGTGGCAGGCAGCTGTAATCCTAGCTACTCTGGAGGCTGAGGCAGGAGAACTGCTTGAACTTGGGAGACGGAGGTTGCAGTGAGCTGAGATCATGCCACTGCACTCCAGTCCAGGCACCAGTGTGAGACTCTGTCTCAAAAAAAAAAAAAAGATTCATTTTCTCATTCCAAAAGTGGGACTAAGGCAGGGCATGGTGGCTCATGCCTATAATCCCAACACATTGGGAGGCCAAGGTGGGTGGATCACCTGAGGTCAGGAGTTCGAGACCAGCCTGGCCAATATGGTAAAACCCTGTCTCTATTAAAACTACAAAAAAATTAGCCGAGGTGGTGGCACATGCCTGTGGTCCCAGCTACTTGGGAGGCGGAGGCAGGAGACTCACTTGAGCCCAGGAGGCAGAGTTTGCAGTGAGCTGAAACGACGCCACTGCACAATAGCCTAGGAAACAGAATGAGACTCTGTCTCAAAAACAAAACAAAACAAAAAACTCCACCAACAACAAAAAAGCCAAAGAGAGACTGGAGTGACCTTTTCTCATCTAATAAAGTGGACCTGGCTAGGCATGGTGGCTCATGCCTGTAATCCCAGCACTTTGGGAGGCCGAGGCAGGCGGATGACCTGAGGTTAAGAGTTCGAGACCAGCCTGACCAACATGACGAAACCCCGTCTCTACTAAAAATAAAATAAAATAAAAAAAATTAGCTGGGCGGCTGGGCGCGGTGGCTCACGCCTGTAATCCCAGCACTTTGGAAGGCAGAAGCGGGTGGATCACGAGGTCAAGCGATCGAGACCATCCTGGTCAACATGGTGAAACCCCGACTCTACTAAGAATAAAAAAAATTAGCTGGGCATGGTGGTGCGTGCCTGTAATCCCAGCTACTCAGGAGGCTGAGGCAGGAGAATTGCCTGAACCCAGGAGGCGGAGGTTGCGGTGAGCCGAGATCGCGCCATTGCACTCCAGCCTGGGTAACAAGAGCGAAACTCTGTCTCAAAAAAAAAAAAAAAAAAAAAAAAAAAAAAAATTAGCTGGGCGTGGTGGTACATGTCTGTAAATCCCAGCTGCTCAGGAGGCTAAGGAAGGAGAATCACTTGAACCTGGGAGACAGAGATTGTGGTGAGCCAAGATTTCACCATTGTACTCCAGCCTGGGCAACAAGAGCAAAACTCAGTCTCAAAAATAAATAAATAAAATAAAGTGGACCTTAATTAAGGAACATGGATTTACCAGACATGACAAATGCAGGCTCTCATGCCACTCCCTACCCTCCCTAGATCTAGAAGGGAGGAAATGGGAGAGCCCCAGGCCTCAAGAGAGGCAGGATTAGCCCTTTTCTTGTTACCGCTGTGCAAGGCACCAAGAGCAGCAGCCTCTCAAGACCCTGTAGGAGGCAGTGCGGGAAGTCCTGCACAGGAGCAAGAGCAAGTGCCAGTAGCTTTTGGAAACAGTGAAGCTACAGATCAACTGGAAGAACTGTGACTCTCAGAAGGATGAACACTTCTTGGGCACTACCATCTGAAGTTTACTCCCTGGCCCAGTTTCTCCACGTGTGTCCTGGGGGGCCAGCAGCACTGGGATGAGGCCAAGGCTGTGGATGTCTCCCACATGGACATCAAGGTGCTGAGGAAATTTGGCAAGGGCAAGACACTCAACAAGTATGATGCCTTTTTGGCCTTAGGGTCTCTGATAAGGCAAATCCCACAAATCCTGGGCCCAGGCCTAAATAAGGAAGGGAGGTTCCCTTCCCTGGTGACGCACAGTGAAGACATGGTGGCCAAAGTTGATGAGAAGTCTGAAATCAAGTTCCAGATGAAGAAGGGGCTCTATCTGGCCATGACTCTTGGCTATGTCAAGATGACAGACAATGAGCCTCCGTACAACATCCATCTGGCTGTCAACTTCCTGGTATCATTGCTCAGGAAGAATTAGAAGAACATCTGGGCTTTATATGTCCAGAACACCATAGGCAAGCCCTAGTGCCTATATTAAGCCACATTCTAATAAATCTTAGTGCCACAAAGAGAAAGAGGAAGACAGAGACAGATAAACAAAGGGAGAGAGACTTGGAATTCAGCAATCTCCTTTCTAGACAAGGGCTCTTCCTCCTGACATCACAGAGATGTCTGATGTTCTAGGAGTCTACAGGCCCAAGAGACCTGGGTTCATCCATCTGGTTGAAGAAGGACAGCAATTCTACAGATGGACCCACCAGGAAAAGCTGGTGAAACACCAACAGCCTCTTTTACAGGATAACGGAATGTGGTCACCAACTTTTATCAAAATTAGCCAGGTTCTCAGAGTTTCCATGGCCCAGGCACAAATAATCCACAAACCAATCCCTTCAAATTATACCCCTGAAATAGTCACACGCATGCTCTTAACATAGCATTAGCACCTAAACTCAAACTATAACACACCCACAAGGCTGCATCACCCTGCTTTTAACTTAAAGCTTGTGGGTTTAAACTAATGTAGGAGTCAGTCTGGGGACCAAAGGGTGAAAGTCTTATGATGAGGTGGCGATTTGCTTAGGGAGGAGGATGCCATACATGCATGACATCCAGAGGTTGGGAACCAATGGTCTCACAGGAGAGTTAAATGTGTAAGCAGGCTGGGTGCGGTGGCTCACGCCTATAATGCCAGCACTTTGGGAAGCCTGAGGTCAGGAGTTCGAAACCAGCCTGGCCAACATGGTAAAACCTCGTCTCTACTAAAAATACAAAATTAGTCGGATGTGGTGGCACATGCCTATAGTCCCAGCTACTCAAGAGGCTGAGACCGGAGAATTATTTGAACCTGGGAGGTGGAGGCTGCAGTGAGCCGAGATCGCAGCACTGCTCTCCAGCCTAGGCAAGACAGAGCGAGACTCCATATCAACAACAACAACAACAAAAAGTATAAGCAATTATTTCAACACAGTGTAATAAATGCAAAAACAGAGACAGAAAGGACTGTAGTGTAGGGATAGGGTGATGAGCTTAGCATGGGTAGAGGTGAGGGGCATCTGGTGGAAGTGCCTGAAAGGGGGACTAGAAAAGGAGGTTGGAGCCTGACTGTGAAGCGCTAGACCAGGAGTAGGTTCTCAGGAAGCAGAGCTGAGTGGAGAGCTGCTGACCAGCGACCTAGGGAAGCTGGGAGAGTCTTTCCCAAGGAGTTGACCCTTGGGACGAGTCTCTTTCCTCACCTTCTGCCTTAAGGATCTCTTCTCTTTTTTCTTTCCCCCTGCCCCACATTCCCTACGCATGCTAGGCCCAGAACATCCTCACAGGCTGCTGCTCTAATTACTTCATCCCATTTTAATTCTGCTGAGTTAGGAGCCTGTGAACTCAAGAGGAAATTCATGCAAAATACCCAACAAATTGAATGTGCTGGCGTTTTAGAACAGGTCTGACCCTATCTGCCCCCTTCGTCTTCCCTTCCTGTGGCCCTGCCCCTGACCAATCTCAGCTGGAGAAATCAAAGGTAGAATGTGCTGGTGGGAAGAGAGGGTGGCATTGATGAAGTAAGATGCTGAGTTTCACTGAATCATTTGAGCCATTGCTTGGAATGAGGACAGGGTGGGAGCTTTCTGATGGGAGCCTTTTTAGAACTGATGGAGTCCATCTCTAGAGACTTGAAATACTATGTGTGTTTGTGAGTTGTAATGTTTCCTTGTCCCTCAAGATACTTACAAGTTAGGAGAGATTTCTTATTCCAGCTGTTTGTCCATGGAGATGCTAAATCACTGAGAACAAATGGATGGGTGTTTTTTTTGGTTTTTGGTTTTTTTTTTTTTTTTTGAGATGGAATCTCTCTCTGTTGCCCAGGCTAGAGTGCAGTGGCATGATCTCAGCTCACTGCAACCTCCACCTCCCAGGTTCAAGTGATTCTCTAGCCTCAGGCTCCCAAGTAGCTGGGACTACAGGCATGCACCACCACATCTAGCTAATTTTTGTATTTTAAGTAGAGACGGAGTTTCATCGTGTTGGCCAGGCTGGTCTTGAACTCCTGACCTCAGGTTGATCCGCTCGCCTCGGCCTCCCAAAGTGCTAGGATTACAGGTGTGAACCACTGTGCCCAGTGGATGGCTATTTTAAAATCAGCCAATTCTCAAATTTGAGACTAGCCTGGGCAGCAAGGCAAAACGCTGTCTCTATTTAAAAAGTACAAAAATTATCTGGGTGTGGTCCTGCATGCCTGTAGTCCCAGCAACTCAGGAGGCTAAGGTGGGAGGATGGTTTCAGTCCGGGAAGCAGAGGTTGCAGTGAGCCGAGATGGCACCATTGACCTCCAGTCTGAGCAATAGAGCCAAGATCTGTCTCAAAAACAAAACAAAGCAAAAAAATCAGTGATTCTCAAAATTTTCAGTCTCAGGACTCCATTATACTCCGAAAAATGACTGAAGTCTTTAAGAGCTTTTGTTTATCTGGGTAACGCTATTGGTATTTACTGTATTCAAAATGAAAACTAGGATCTTTTTATAGATCATAAGTAGGATGATTGGGTTTTCATGCCCGTGTGTGATATGTGCTTCCTTCAAACCTTGTTATGATGGTGGCACATTACCCATCTGATGTGAAAAAAAAAGAAAGAAAGCCTGAGACATTGAAAGAATATTTATTAATACATTTAAATTTAAAATACCAAAAATAAGCCATTATGTGTTAACATAACTAACACATTTTGGTGAAAAATGTGCTATATTTCCCCCCCCCCCAAATAGTGATGAAATTGGCATGTTTTACATTTTTACAAATCTCTAATAACTGGCTTAATAGAAAATACCTGGATTCTCACCAGGTGCAGTGGCTAAGGCCTGTAATCCCAGCACTTTGGGAGGCCGAGGCAGATGGATCATCTGAGTTCAGGAGTTCAAAACTATCCTGGCTAACATGGTGAACCCCGTTTCTACTAAAAATACGAAAAAATTAGCCAGGCATGGTGGTGCACGCCTGTAGCACCTATAATACCAGCTACTTGGGAGGCTGAGGCAGGAGAATTGCTTGAACCTGGGAGGTGGAAGTCTCAGTGAGCCAAGATCGCATCATTGCACTCCAGCTTGGGCAACGAGCAAAACTCCGTCTCAGAAAGAAAAAAAAAAACCCAAAAACTGGATTCTCTTATCTTATTCTCTTATTGCAATTAATCTTTTTTTTTTTTTTTTTTTTTTTTTTTTTTTTGAGATAGCGTCTGTCACCCAGGCTGGAATGCAGTGGCATGATCTCAGCTCACTGCAACCTTTGCCTCACGGGTTCAAGTCATTCTCCTGCCTCAGCCTCCAGAGTAGCTGGAATTACAGGTATGCACCACCACACCTGGCTAATTTTTGAATTTTTAGTAGAGACAGGGTTTCACCATGTTGGCCAGGCTGATCTGGAACTCCTAACTTCAAGTGATCCACCTACCTCAGCCTCCCAAAGTACTAGGATTGCAGGTGTGAGCCACCACACCCGGCCTAATCAATTTCAATATGCTGTTTTGGTTGTGCTTCTGGATTCAAGTGATCTGCCCGCCTTGGCCTCCTAAGTTGCTGCAATTACAGGTGTGAGCCACTGTGCCTGGCCAATGCTGTCATTTCCTAAATATCTCTTTTTAATTCATGACATGAAGAAAATCTAGCCTCACCAAGTTGGAAAAGTGAGAAATATTTTAGTCTTCAGATATTTGTGGATATTTTTCTTGGACACTACACCAGAAGTTGACACAAATAGTTTTTTCTTTCGTTTCTTTTTTACTCACCACTATACTAAAGAGGAAATATAGTTTCTTAAAGGTATATGGAATCTGAAATCATATCAATCAACTCCTATTCTATTACATTAAAATCCATTGGTTAATCTCAAACTTTGAAGAGATTTTGTAACATTGTTCGTTGGTCATTTGGAAAATATAGGTCCACTGAATTATATATAGCTTCTAAAGGTTGATGTATTTCATTACACAATACTTTTAAAGTTACATTCATTATATCACTATCAATCTCATCAAAGAAGTCTTTAAGTATTGGGAAGTTTTCAAGTTCATGGTGACAGATACAAGTGTTCCAAAATTCTAATTTTTCACTTGAAAGCTTGAATTTTATTATTGGCAACAAATACTGTCAGTTGTTTTCCTTGAAGTAATAAGCTCACTTTGTTCATTTTTGGAAAACTATCTGCCAGACACTCAAATATGAAAAATCGTAGTTTGTCTCTTTGTTATTCTTTCAAGTAAAAATAATTCTCCTTGCTGAGTGCCATGGCTGACACCTGTAATCTCAACATTTTGGGAGGCTGAGGCAGGAGGATCCCTTGAGCCCAGGAGTTAGAGATCAGCCTGGCAACAGAGTGACAACCTGTCTGTACAAAAAAATAGACAAAATTAGCCCGGTCTAGTGGTGCGCACCTGTAGTCTCAACTACTCTGGAAGCTGAAACTCCATCTCAAAAAAAAAAAAAAAAAAAAAAAAAAAAATCTGATAGGCAGGAGCAGTGGCTCAAGTCTGTAATTCCAGCACTTTGGGAGGCTGAGGTAGGAGGAGCACTTGAGAATGGGAGGTCAAGGGTGTATTGAGCCAAGATCGTGCCACTGCACTCCAGCCTGAGTGACAGAGTAAGACTCTGTCTCAAACAAACAAACAAACAAACAAACAAAAACAAAACCCAGGCCGGGTATCGTGGCTTGCACCTATAATTCAAGCACTTTGGAGGCCAAGGCGGGTGGATCATCTGAGGTCGGGAGTTCAAGACCAGCCTGACCAACATGGTGAAATCTCGTCTTTAAAAAAAAACAAAACAGGCTGGGCGCGGTGGCTCAAGCCTGTAATCCCAGCACTTTGGGAGGCCAAGGCAGGTGGATCACGAGGTCAAGAGATTGAGACCATCCTGGTCAACGTGGTGAAACCCCGTCTCTACTAAAATACAAAAATTATCTGGGCATGGCGGTACACGCCTGTAGTCCCAGCTACTCAGGAGGTTGAGGCAGGAGAATTGCTTGAACCCAGGAGTCGGAGGTTGCAGTGAGCCGAGATTGCACCATTGCACTCCAGCCTGGGTAACAAGAGCAAAACTCCATCTCAAAAAATAAATAAATAAATAAATAAATAAATAAAACCAAACCAAACCAAACCAAACAAAACAAAACAAAACCCAAAAAACCCAGAACAAAACAAAATGATATTCCATGAAAAAAGAGGCTACCTCTGCTTGAAACAAAGACAATTGGAAAAGTGCTTTTCCTGGGGACTATCGCTGTACTTGGGATACAGCAGAAATGCTTTATGTGTTCTATTTCGTCAGAATTTTTTTTTTAAGAGTTCCCCTCTTGTCGCCCAGGCTGGAGTGCAATGGTACACCCTCAGCTCACTGCAATCTCCACCTCCTGGGTTCAAGCAAGCTCACTGCAATCTCCACCTCCTGAGTTCAAGCAATTCTCTGCCTCAGCCTCCTGAGTAGCTGGGATTATAGGCGTCCGCCACCATACCTGGCTAATTTTTGTATTTTTACAATATGGGGTTTCACCATGTTGGCTACACTGGTCCCGAACTCCTGACATCAGGTGAGCCACCCGCCTCAGCCTCCCAAAGTGCTGGGATTACAGACTTGAGCCACTGCTCCCAGCTGTCAGATTTTTTTTTTTTTTTTTGAGATTGAGTTTTGCTTTTACTGCCCAGGCTGGAGTGCAATAGCGTGATCTTGGCTCACCACAACATCTACCTCCTGGGTCCAAGCAATTCACCTGCCTCAGCCTCCCGAGTAGTTGTGATAACAGGCATGTGACACCATGCCTGGATAATTTTGTATTTTCAGTAGAGATGAGGTTTCTCCATGTTGGTCAGGCTCGTCTCAAACTCCCGACCTCGGGTGATCCACTTGCCTCAGCCTCCTAAAGTGCTGGGATGAGCCACAGGCGTGAGCCACCGTGCCCAGCAGAATATTTTTTAAAAAGTACCCAAGGGTTGAGGTTTAGTAGAAATTAATAATCTTTACTGTTTGATCAAGAACATTCGTTTTTTTTTCTTTTCTTTTTTATTTCAGGCCCATACTGGCTGAAAGAACATTGCTAAGTAAACGGGAAATGCTTTTAGTGCATGTACATGGCAGTGAAGTGTACGGTGACTGCTAGTACAGGTTAGCACCACTGTTTTGATTTGTGCTGAGGCACAGGCTGTTTTACTCACCATTGCTTTTGCACCGTCAGTGCAAATGTCAACACAATGAAAAAGACACATCATATCTTACACTATTATGAAAATAGTTTTAGCTGGGCACAGTAGCTCATGCCTGTAATCCCAGCACTTTTCAAGGCCGAGGTGAGATGATGGCTTGAACCCAGGAGTTCAAGAACAGCCTGGGCAACATGGCGAAACCTATTTCTACAAAAAAATACAAAAATTAGTCGGCTGTGGTGTTGTACACCTGTGGTCCCAGCTACTCAGGAGACTGAGGTAGGCGGATCATTGGAGCCTGGGGAGGCAGAGGTTGCAGTGAGTCAAGATCACACCACTGCACTCCAGTCCAGGCAGCGGGAGTGAAATCCTGTCTGATAAAAAAACAGAAACAAAAAACAAAAGCAGAAAAGGAAAGAAAATAGTTTTAACCTCACAGTCCCTTGAGAGGGTCTTGGGGATGCCCCAGGGTTCCATGGAGCACGTTTTCAGAACCACTGCCCTAAATGACACATCTGAGTTCCTCAGAGTTGGTCCTAAGCCTCTTTCCTTCTCACTCTACTCTCTCCTTAAGCAAGCTCATATACTGCCTTTGAACTACCTCTGAGTAAATGACCTACACATTTGTCATCTCCAGCCTGACCTCTCCCTGGAGCTCCAGATCATGTATCCAGCTGCCGGCTCAATTTTGGCAGTTGGGTGTCTCAAAGGCAATATGTCTAAGACTTTACTTCTGGTCTTCCAACCATTTATATAAGCCCAAATCCTTGTCACTGTGTTCCTCCTCATCCCGTATCTAATCAAACATTAAGTCCTGGAAATGTTATTTCCCCTCTCTTCATCCCTTCCTTCCTTTCTTCCTTCCCTCCTTCTTTCCTTCCTTCCTTCCTTCCTTCCCTCCTTCCTCTCTCTTTTTTTTTTTTTTTTGTTTTTTTGAGACAGAGTCTTGCTTTGTTGCCCAGGCTGGAGTGCAGTGGTGTGATCTTGGCTCATTACAACCTCCGCATCCCAGGTTCAAGTGATTCTCCTGCCTTAGCCTCCTGAGTAGCTGGGATGACAGGCATGCACCACCATACCCTGTTAATTTTTGTATTTTTAGTAGAGATGGGGTTTCACCATGTTGGCCAGGCTGGTCTTAAACTCCTGACCTCAAGTGATCTGCCCACCCCAGCCTTTTAAAGTGCTGGGGTTATAGGCATGAGACACTGCTCCTGGCCAATGCTGCTGTTGCCTAAACATCTCTTTAATCCATAGCTTCTCTCTGTCTCTACCACCATCACCACTATTAAAGCAAGATACCATTATCTCTTGCTGCATTACCACAACAGGCCTCCTTCAATCTGTTCTCCTCATTGTAACCAGAGCAATTCAAAACGCAAATCTGATGATGCCAAAACCTTGTTTAAACCCTTCAACAACCTCCTATTGCTCTCAAGATAAAGGTCCAAATCTTTAACATGGTCTGGTTCCCCAATCTAGGTCAGATTCTAAAAGTTCTCATAGAATCAGGCCCCCTTCTTTCGTAACACTTACCGTGGTTTTTATTTGTATATTCGTTAGTAGGATTATTTGATTATTATCTCTCCCTGGTGGGACTGTAAGTTCTGTGAAAGCAGAGACAGCCACAAAGTAGACATTTTATAAATATTTGCTGAGTCAATGATTGATTGAGGACTAGGACAACTCCTTTGAGCATGGAATAACTGCTGAGAAATAATTCTTCTGCCCTAGGCCCTCAAGTTGGCAAGACCTATTTTCATTTTTATCGTCTCATAGCATTTCAAAGAAAAATGCCGCTTTGTCCAGGCATTCCATCATAGTGTCTTCCTAAGCATGGGGCACATTTATCTTCCTTTTGACACAGGCACTCTCTTTGCTCCCCATCACTTGTCCTGCCAAAGGCTCTTGAAGAGGGTTAGCTAGCAATACTGGTTCTTCAGGATTATGAGAGGGGACTCCATCTTCCTCTCCTACTAGGTGCTTGGCTCGGAGGCCCACAGAGAACAAAATGTATTACTAGAGAACAGAGAAAGAACAAAGGGAACAAGAGAGAACAAATTATGGTCTTTCCTACAGAAGGGAAGGGAAGGGAAACCCATGTTTATCAAGCAACTACTGTGTGCCAGGGACTTTGAGACTTTTCTTGTTCCCTTTCATCTTTTCCTGGGCTTTTAATCTTTACAAAAACCCTATGAGGTAGATGTTATTGTCCCGTTTATATAGATGAGGAAACGACGGGCCCACAGAGGTTAAGAAACTTGCCTAAAGATGCACAATATGTGTATTAGTACTGTTTGCCTACCCACCCTACAACCCCTTCTAAGGGACTTTGTACTGGCCAAGACTTTGCAGCAGGCCACATTATACACCATATGACTTCACCCCCACCCCAGTTGTTTAAATCACCACTTATCTACCCAGGCCTCTTCTGCCCCAGGTGATTAGACCAGAGGGCGATTCCAACCTTAGTCCGGTTGGTCCACGGGCTAGCCAGTCACCTCTGACTTATTGCCTGGTGCAGAAAGACAGCTGGCCAATAGAATTCCCTCTTAGCAACCTCAACCCGAATCAGAGTTCCCCAAGAGGGAGCAGAGCTTGGAAGAGACGCGGAAGCTCCCAGTGTGGTGGAATCACACTGAGGGCGGGCAGAGCCTGAGAAGGAAGAGCTGTGACCTCTTCACCCCTCAAGAGCCCCTGAGGAGTCTTGAATTCAGATTCCTCCTCAGCTTCAGCTCCTGCCCCTGGGGTTTTCTGAGAGGCCTCAGTGGTTCCACGTGTATTTTTAGACTGAACTTCTATGCCTGAGCTAACTCAAAGGATCTCTTTTCCCCTAAGAGTCCGCCACAAGTGGTTACAGAGTGGCAGAGTCAGGATTCAAACCCAAGCCTGTCTGCCTCCCTAGCCCATCCTCCTTTCACTGTTCCACAGAGGGTAAGCCTTTGAGTGGTGTCAAGCCCTTGAGCCTACTGCCTTCGAATGAGCAAAGCCAGCTTTGGAGCCAGGCACTAATTTAAAGGACAGTGTGAGGGGATCCTCACTTTCTGAATGCTCTGAGGTGGGCCAAAGACTAACAGTGCTTGGTCTTGCTTTGGGAAGCTTTCCTGAGTACCAGCCATGCTGTCTAGAAGCCTTCCTGCTTCAGACCACAGTTCAGTGTGTGACATCACATATGAAATTACTAATCATCAGTGACATCACTCGATGATGCCATTTCCATAATGGCCCTAAATCTTGGTCAGCTCAGGATGGGAAACCACAGAGCTTGAGAATCAGGCAGACCAGGATTCAAGTCCTCTTCCTGACTGTCTTTGGGAAAGCCAGGACTGCTTTTCCTGTCTGCCCCTCAGTGTCCTTGTCTGTAAAAATTGGGAGTCAAGCATGGTGGTACACACCTGTGTTCCCAGCTACTCATGAGGCTGAGGCAGGAGGATTGCTTGAGCTCAGGAGTTCAAGACCAGCCTGGGCGATATAGAAAGACTTTGTCTCAAAAAAAAAAAAAAAAAAAAAAAAAATGTGGGGAAATAGCTCCTACCTCACAACAAAAGTCACAGAGACAGATTGGTAAGCTCCTGCACTGCGGGAGTTAATGGATACGGAGTTTCATTTGGAGAAGATGAAATTCCAGAGTGGGATGGTGGTGATGGTTGTATAATACTTTGAGTGTACCTAATTCACAAAACTGGATACTTTAAAATGGCTAAAATGGTTGGTTTTACGTTATTTTATATATATATATTTTTTTTTTTTTAATTTTTTTAATTTTTTTATTTTTTGAGAGGGAGTCTCACTCTCTTGCCCAGCCTCTAGTGCAGAAGCACAATCTCGGCTCAGTGCAACTTCCATCTCCCAGGCTCCAGTGATTCTCTTGCCTCAGCCTCCCGAGTAGCTGGGATTAAAGGCACCCACCACCACACTCGGCTAATTTTTGTATTTTATTAGAGACAGGGTTTCACCATGTTGACCAGCCTGGTCTTGAACTCCTGACCTCAGGTGATCCACCTGCCTTGGCATCCCAAAGTGCCAGGATTATAGCCATGAGCCACCGTGCCTGGTCTATGTTATGTCTATTTTACTAAAACAACAACAACAATAAAAAGGTCTTACCTTGGGCCTCCCATGTAGCAGGTACCTTAGAAATGCTGATTTTTTTCATCTTTATCCCATGTAGCAGAAGCCAAGGTCTAGATAACTCCGGTGCCCTTAAACCAAGGCAACCCTCTGGCCTCTCCTTCAAGACCTTGAGACATACAGCCCACCACAGCACCCTGCCCCAGAGAACTGGAGACCCATCAGAGCAATGAAGTAAAGTCTCCAGACCTGGGAGATCAGGACACTCCTATGAGCTAGCACTTTCAAGGCAAGAGCCTTGAAAGGACTTGGGGCTTCGGTGGCTGAGAAGAGCTGGGCCCAAGACTTGACCAGGCCTGGCCCCAGCCCCAGGACACCAGGCCATGGGGCAGTGTCCAGCATTCTGGCTGCAGAGGCCCTCCCCATTTGGAGAAAGGAGCACTGGGTGGGCTCCTCATCAGAAAAGAGGAGCTGGTTGAGCTGCATCTCCACTGAAAACTCCAGGGCTCCTCTGGGAGGCTCCTTTCTCTCTAATCATCAGTTTTCTGACTAGCAATGCTCATCATGTGCTGTGTGGGGCTGGCCTGGTTCCTCCACCTCTTCCTCACAGCAGCCCCCTGCCTCCCCCAAAGCCAGTGCCTGTGTTAATACGATAATGCCATGATAGTGACCAGGAGATGGTTTTAGCTAACTGATTAGGCCCTCTGGAGTGGCATCTGAGGCATAGGCTTAATTCTCCTTGGCAAGGAGGCAGCTGGGGCCCAGGGCTGGAGAGCACATGCCACTGGCTGGGAAATTGCATCTGGGAAAGCACTGAGGGGGAAAATTGGAAGTATCAGAACTTCCCAGGTTGCTATTCCACAGAGGCCAAACATCGTTAACAGCAGCACTAATTATGATCCAGGAGAGTCAGGCCTGGCTGCCTAGCCTGCCAAGGCAGTCCTTGAGAGCGGCCTCGGGAGTCAGTAGGACAGAGGCAGAGCTGCAGGCAGGCTGGGGCTCCCAGCAGCAGGGTAGATTTGGGAGAGGAGAGTGCAAAGCGCTTCAGACTCATGTGGAAGGGAAGCTGGATAGATTGAGTTGCTGGGTGCCCTTATGCCCTTTAGAGGCTTAGAACTATGACAGGAAAGGTGGAAATTAGATCCCTTTAATAATGTCTACCTGTCAGGAATTCAGAATCGTCTATATTTGTCTCCACTTCCTCTCTTCCCATTCCTGCTTGTCCTCAGTGCTCCAAGGCAAATTCTCTTGTCAATGTCACCAGCAATTTCCATGTTGCTAATTTCAGTTGTCACTTCTGAGTCCCCATTTTACTCACCCTAGCAGTGGCATTTGATATGGTTGGTCACTTGTTTTTCAATAAAACACTCTTCCTTTGGCCTCCATGACACACCCGGTTCTCCTCCTACTTCCATCATCTCCGTGGCCGGCTCCTCACCTCCCCATCTCTGGATGCCTCCAGGCTGTCCTTACACCTCTGTTCTTCTTCATCCCTCCTCACTCCCTAACTAATACCATCTATCTCTGGAATTTAAAGCCAGCTTTGTTGATAGGTCCTGGTCATACCCAGCAACCCAGCAGCGACTTGCCATCCCCACGTGAGTCTTTCTCATAGTCCTCTCAAATTCATTGGTCCCTGAGTCTTCCCCAGGGCAATCAATGCAAATCTGTTCTACTAGAGCCCCAACCTTGGAGTCATTCCTGGTTCTTCTCTTCCATTCATGTCCCCTTATCCAATCCTTCAGGACATGCTGTCAAGTTCTACCCTTTAAATTATCTCCAGGATCTGGTCACTTATCCCCAGTTACACCACTAACACTCTCATCAGAACCACCCATTGTCATTGCTGGCCTGGGAAATTACAATAGCCTTTGAATTAGGTATAACAAAGGCCTTCATGGTGGCTCACGCCTATAATTACAGCCAAGGTGGGCAGATCACTTGGGGCCAGGAGTTCAAGACTAGGTTGGGCAACATGAAAAACTCCATCTCTACTAAAAAATACAAAACTTAGGCTTGGTGACACATGCCTGTGATCCCAGGTACTTGGGAGGCTGAGACACGAGACTCAGTTGAACTCAGAAGGCAGAGGTTGCAGTAAGCCAAGATCACAACACCCTTGGCAACAGAACAAGATTCTGTCTCAAAAAAAAAAAAAAAAAAAAGAACTAGGTACAATATAGATGAGACTGTGATATTACTGTCCCCCAAATACAGAGTTGTACACAAGATAGAAGCTTGCTTCTTTCTCATGTATGAACCTGTGCAGGAGTAGCCCAGGGTTAACATAGTCACCACACAATGTCAAGGACCTGGCTCCTCATGGCTTGTTGCTTTGTCATCTTTAACAGGTAACTTCCATCTTGTGGCTTAAGGTGGTGTCTCCAGCTGCCACCGTCACACCCACGGGATTGTAACCTGTGGAAAGGGAAGAAGGAAGAAGTGGAGGACAGGTCCATTCCTTTAAGAACATGAACCTGCCAGGCACGATGGCTCATGTCTGTAATCCCAGCACTTTGGGAGGCCGAGGCAGGTGGATCACTTGAGGTCAGGAGTTCGAGACCAGCCTGACCAACATGGAGAAACCCCATCTCTACTCAAAATACAAAATTAGCTGGGCGTGGTGGTACATGCCTGTAATCCGAGGCAGGAGAATTGTTTGAACCTGGGAGGTGAGCCAAGATGGCACCATTGGACTCCAGCCTGGGAAACAAGAGCAAAACTGTCTCAAAAAAAAAAAAAAAAAGTAACTACATGAGGTGATGTAATGGATGTGTTCATTAGTTTGATCATGGTAATCATTTCACAATGCATACAGATACCAAAACATTACATTGTACAGCTTAAATACTATATAACATTTTTATTTGTAAATTATGCCTTAATAAAGTTGGGGAAAAAAACACAAAGAAATAGCACAATGTGTCTAGTTGTGCTGAGCCCTCAAGAACATGACCTAAGAGTTGCAGTTATCTTCTCACATCCCTTTTGCTGGCATTTTGTCACGTGGCTGTGCTTAGTTGCAAGGGAGTTTGGGAAATGTAGTCCTTTTTCTGAGCAGCCATGTCCCCGGCTAAAATGTGGAAGGAAAGGATGAATTTGGGGGGAAAATTCCTGGCTCTGCCCGTCTCCTAAGTGGTTTTCCTATTTCTGCTCTGCCCCCTACAGGTTGTTCTAAACACAGCAGCCAGAGTAGTCCTGGTAAATCAGAAGGTGTCACTTTTCTGTGTAGAACCTTCTAATGACCTCATGTCTTACTCAGAAAGAAATCTAAAATCCTTACCATGGTCTACAAGGCCCTGCATAATTTGAGCATCGGTTTCTCCCTGATCCCATATCCTACTTTCTTCACCTTTACTACCCCACTCCAGCCTCATTCACTCCACTCCACACCTTGCAAAATACCCCACCTCAGCGCTTTTACAGCTGCTATATCCTCTGCCTGGAACATTTTTCCCCCAGATAGCTGCAAATGTGGCTCCTTCACTTCCTTTCGGATCCTGCTCAAATGCCACCCACTCAAAGAGGCTTTTCTTGGACCCGATTCCCACCATCCCCAGCCCCCTTACCATCTTTTGTTTTTCTCTGAGGCAATGAACATCACCTGAAATATTACATGTTTACTTACTTTATATGTGTTTTTCCCACTAGAACATATGATCTGGGGTCCACATACAGCAGGTGTGCTACACATGCTTGTGGAGCAAATGAACATATGAGGACAGCAGTGCACGGGCAGCAGAAGGCTGCTTCTTCCTTAGTCATTTCAGGAGGACCCATGTATTGATCCCTGTTGTGGGTCCAATTTGGAAACAGACTGTTTTGTTTCTTGCTTCTAGGAGCTCCCTTGAGTTCAATTTATGAAATATTCATAGGCATCTAGTGTGTTAGTTATCTAGTACGGCAGATACAGGAGGATAAGCTATAGAGCAGGATTTTGTCCTTTTCTTTCTTTGCAAGTGTGACCATTCAGGTGTAGTGTAAAAGGCCAGGGAAAGAGTGGTTTCACTCTGCATGGAGGCACCATGAACGGGTATGGCCTGTTAAGAAAGAGAGGAGGGTATGAAGAGAGGCTGCCCCATTACAGGTTATAGTGGGTTTTTTTGCCCTCGTATTCTCTGTGGAGTAGGGTCTCACTCCTTGCTGGTCTGCTTAAGAAACGGTTTGAGGCTGGCACGGTGACTCATGCCTGTAATCCTAGCACTTTGGGAGGGCAAAAAAAGCACTTCGGGAGGTGACCTTTGGATCACCTCAGGTCAGACATGGTGAAACCCTGAATCTACTAAAAACACAAAAATTGGCCAGGCACAGTGGCTCACGCCTGTAAACCCAGTACTTACAGGGAGGCCGAGGCGGGCAGATCACTTGAGGTCAGGAGTTCAAGCCTGGCCTAACCAACACAGTGAAACCCCATCTCTACTAAAAATACAAAATTAGTCGAGTATGGTGGCGCATGCCTGTAATCCAGCTACTTGGGAGGCTGAGGCAGGAGACTCATTTGAACCCAGGAGGCGGAGGTTGCAGTGAGCCAAGATCACACCATTGCACTCCACCCCCGACCCCATCAATAAAAGAAAATACAAAAATTAGCCAGGCGTGGGGGCATGTGCCTGTAATCCCAGCTACTTGGGAGGCTGAGGCAGGAGAACTGCTTGAACTAGGGAGGCAGAGGTTGCAGTGAGCCAAAATAGTGCCACTGTACTCCAGCCTGGGTTACAGAGCAAGACTCCATCTCAAAAAAAAAAAAAAAAGAGAAAAGAAACAGTTTTAACCAGTTCTCACTTGATGGAGGATGGGGAAAGATGCGGTGGGTCAGGGGGAGCTGGCCTAAAGGCTGGTGGAGAAGGAGGGGAGGGCTGGCCCCAGCTGGAGGGAAAGGTAGCTGAGAAATGCTGGGCTGAGCAGGAGATAAATGACCTGAAAAGATTGCTCCATTATCCTTCCGTGCTCTGGGCAAAATGCAAAAGGTCACGCTTGGTTATTTTCCCCGACTCCTCCTCACAGGGCCACTTAGACACTGCTTTGACATTTACAGCCGCAGAGGATCAGAGGCCTCTTCTGAGGCCTGGCTTGAGATTTCCACATTGGGAAAGTTCCAATTTCTTTTTTTCTTTGGATGAGGCTGTTTGTTGCATCCCTCATAATTCTTCCTTTTCTTGACTTTCCCCTTCAGTTCAAGAGGGAGAGCCAAGAGCAGTGGTTCTCAATCTCAAAAGTGGATAAGAACCACTAGAAGGCTTGTTAAAACAAGTTTGGGCTGGGTGCAGTGGCTCACACCTGTGGCTCCCAACACTTTGGCAAGCCAAGGTGGGTGGATCACTTGAGCCCAGGAGTTTGAGACCAGCCTGGGCAACACGGCGAAACCCTGTCTCTACTAAAAATACCAAAAGATTACCTAGGCATGCCTATGGTCACAGCTGCTCTGGAGGCTGAAGTGGGAGGATCGGCTGAGCCCAGAAGGTTGAGGCTGCAGTGAGCTGTGGTCATGCCATTGCACTTCAGCCTGGGCAACAGAGTGAGACTGTCTCAAAAACAAACAAACAAAAAAACAAGTTTGCCTGCTGCCACGCCCAGAGTTTCTGATTCAGTAGGTCTGGGGTAGGCCTGAGAACTCACATTTCTAGCAAGTTTCCAGCTGATACGGATGCTGATACTGCTGGTCCCAACCACATTGGGAGAACCACTGGCTTAGAGCAACTAGTTTGGGTCAAAAGGTGTCCCTCATTGATCTTTAGTCCTTTCCCCCAACTCCCCAACCAAGGGAAGTGGACTTGAGTTATCATAAGAGTTATCCAAATTTGATGTCAAGGACTTCTTGACCATCAGGGTTATAGGTCAAGGCAGTCCACCAAATCCCCTTCTCTCTAAATCTTTGAGAATCTCTTCCATTCCCATATGCCTGGGTGAGTGAGAATCTGTTCTCCCCTGCCCTGAACCCCACTCCCTGGACAGGGAATTCCAGGGACTTAATGGCAGCAAGTATGGCAGGTGGAGGATGGGAGGACAACAGATGCCTAGTAAGCAGGGGGAACCCCTCCCCTCCTACATTCTCTTTCTTTGAGATTAAAATATTTGTTTCTTCCCGGGAGCTGCTCAAGCCCATATCTGGGAAAGTATTTATGCTTAATGTCCTCAACTCATTAGCAGCCCGGCATGGGACTCTACTAATCAGGGTTCTTAATGGCAGCGCCGTGAAGATTGAGGCTGTGAGTGACTGCACCTGCTTCCTAGCCTCAGCTGGAGAGGAAGTGTCTAGACAAGACCAGAGCCCAGGTAGGCTCAGTGGTGGCTGAGAATAATTCACGCTGGCTTAGGAGGTTGATCTGACCTAATGATAACCTATCCTTCCACCTCCAGTTTGGTAGGGGTGCAGAGTAGGCCCCCTGGTCACTTTGGCTGAAGTAATAAGATCCCCTATTCCTATTCGGCCTCCTCGTCTCTCCCCACATTACAGAACATTGGCCTCCTTTGGAGCGTATCCCTCTCCCAGCATCCAGCATGTATCAAGCACCTCTACGTGCAAAGGATTCTCTCCCATACCAGCTGCTTTCCATTTCAAAATCCACAAACTTCAGTCTGTCACCAAATAGGTGGTGAGGGGCCTTCGGCCTGGAATCTAGAGGAAACCTAGGGATCCTTTAGTGCTAAGACTGGTGGACTGCAACTTCTGCAGCCACTCTTGATGAGCTGGGTTCTTTGGCTTTGATCTACAAAGGGAGAATCTGGAGAGCTTCATTTAAGAGTAACCAGATGATAGTGTAAGGATCAAGCCCAGTCTCAAAGTATTTGTTTCTTGCTTCTCTTGACATGATGTGTGGTCCCTGCTGTAGACTAAGTGTCCCCCACTAAATTTGTATGTTGAAACCCTACCCCTCAATGTGATGATATTAGGAGGTGGGGCCTTTGGGAGGTAATGAGGATTAGATGAGGTCATAAGGGTGGAGCCCTCATGAATGAGATTAGTTTACGATATTTTGTTATAGCAGCCTGAACTGACTAAGGCAGTTCCACTAGATGACTAAAACTACTGCAGCTCTCCCAGACTCTGGAAAGGAAGGTACCGCATTCCACTCCCACTCCGTGAAACACTTGAGAGAGGAGATGAGTTTCTGCTTCAGAGAGACATGGAGTCATGCTTTAAAAAGGACCATAGAGAAAACAAACAGGCTGGGCGCAGCGGCTTGCGTCTGTAACCCTAATAATTTGGGAGGCCGAGGCAGGCAGATCACTTGAGCCCACGAGTTTGAGACCAGCCTGGCCAACATAGCGAAACCCTGTCTCTACAAAAAATACAAAAATTAGCTGGGCGTGGTAGTGCACACCTAAAATTTCAGCTACTTGGGAAGCTGCGGCAGGAGAATTGCTTGAATCCAGAAGAGGGAGGTTGCAGTGAGCCGAGATTGCGCCACTGCACTCCAGGCTGGGCAGCAGAGTGAGACTCCATCTCAAAAACAAAAAATGAAAAAACAGGTTGGGCGCAGTGGCTTGTACCCTTAATCCCAGCACTTTGGGAGGCTGAGGTGGGTGGATCCCTTGTGCTCAGGAGTTCTAGATCAGGCTGGGCAACATGACAAAACTCATTTCTACAAAAAATACAGAAAAGTCAGCTGGGTGTGGTGGCACACACCTGTGGTCCCAGCTACTTGGGAAGCTGAAGCACAAGGATCACTTGAGCCCAGGAGGTGGAGATTGCAAACAGCAGAAGAGACATGGAAACCACCAAGTGCCAGTGACTGGTTCCTGCTCATTCTCCCCTTGTTTATGGGAACTTTTCAGGGCCTAGAAGAGGTAGAGCACCTCTATGGGGGACACCCACACTAAGCCACCTCTGTCATCAGAGCCACAGGGCTGGACAGTGCTGACTTTTGTCCTTCTAGGAGGGGAAAGCCTATATGGACACCTTTATTCCAGGCCATGAACAAGCCCACTGCTTATCCAAGAGCTCAGGGGCCTCCTTTCTCCTGCTTTTTCCATTCTGGCTCCTCAGCCTCAGGTCTAAGCCATGGGAAACCCTCTTCAATCTGCTAGAACAGGGCATCACTAACTGCTCCTGTTGTGGTCTGGGCCGCCAGCTCCCCAGCCTGCTGTTGCTACTGGAAGAAGTCTACGATGTCAGCAATCAGTCCAAAGCATCTCTCCCCATGCCAGTCTCTTTGTAGGGGGAGGGTGCCCATTTGGAAAGACTCACATCTAAAGCAGACGATTCAGAGTGATAGGGAGAATGGAGGAAGCGAGAAGTGCCAACTGGGCGAAGCCGTGCTTCAGCCAGGCCCCACTATGCCCACGCTTTTCCCAAGGCCCAGCCTCCCCACATGGCCACTTCGGGCCCATCTGCCCAGCTTTCTTCTCCTCGCCTGCTCCTGGGCCCTGTCAAAATGCCAGCTCTTCCCTTCTCTGTCCCCTCTGCCTTCCATGTCCCACCTGGCCCATCCCCAAGATGTACAAACCTCCCAGCTGGAGGCTGGCATAGCAGCAGGCAGGGTAAGCTGGGCCAGGGCTAGAACAGTAGGTCTGAGCTGACGAACCTGTGTTCCAGAGCCAAGGGTAGATGGGAACATGAAGCAATTGAAATGTCACCTGTTTCCTGCCCCCCTTTCCTACCAGGACGTGATCTCTCTATAGGCAGACTTTGGACATGGAAGACCTGTGCTTGACTCAGATCCCTCTCTTTCTAGCAGCCAGCTGTGTACAAGTTGGCCCCTCTAAGTCTCCACGTCCTCCTTTGAAAAATGAGGGCAATAATTAGGGTAATTTGAGAAGGAATGGTAAGCTGGTAACTGGGGTATAGCTCTTAGCTTTTAGTTATGCTCATGCCCTGCCCTTTGGTTCACCCTGGGTGCTGGTCACACAGGAGATGCTCTCTTGGCTGCTAGGGGGGTTGGGATGCCCCAGGAGGCAGCCCCCACCTTGCTAAGGAGCAGGCAGAGCCCTGAAGCCTCCAGGAAGGGGTGGAAAATCCTCTGTCTGTGTTGTCCAAGGGAGAGGGAGGACAAGAACTTAGGTGAGAAGAGGCACTGTGGGTGGCAGGGGTGGGTGAGGGTGGGCTGGGGTCTCATTTCCATAGTTTGGTCCCAGAAGAATGTGCCGGGTATTTTTCCTGCCTGGCGCTGGCCAGGTTTGAAGGAGGAATCCCTGCTGGAGATTGATGTCATAGACTTGCCTTCCCCTCCCCAGCCTCATCCTTGGTGATTTAAAGAAATTATTTGGACATAGGAGTTAATGGAAGTAGGTTGCTAGTGTGTGGGCGAATCCATCACTGTCTCCCAGCATTCCAAGAGTGGATCTGTCTTTCAGGGTGAGGTATCCTAGAGCGGCTTTCCAAGGTCTGAGAAAGAGAATCTATCTTGGGAGGACAGGGTGGCGGCCAGCCTGGGCAGGGATTTTAGAAAGCTGTGGTGACTGCACACTGGTTCTGAGGCCTGGCTGGAGGGCATTCTCTTTTCTTTCTTTACATATGGGGGAAGGGAGGCAGAGGGTATTGGCATGGATGATGCTGCTTCTCTACCCCGGTCCCTGGCTGTCTGCTGCCCCAGGAAATAGATAGCAAATAGATGGGCACATCCCCACAGCCCACTGCTCGGGGTGGAGAGGGCTGTTTTTGCAGCTGTCAGTGGCAGTGATGAAAGAGGTGGAGGTGAGGGGAGAAGCGGGTGCTGTTTGATGGAGCAGTGCTGTGGGGAAAGAGGACTAGCTTGCCTTCCTTCCATTCCCCCATTCTCTCAGCTCAGCGCTTCCAGGAGGTAGCATTCTGGGAGGGAGCTGCTTTGAAAGCACAAAGAACTAGTGCTGGAAGGCTGGCAGGTGGGGAGATGTGAGGAAGAGAGATAATTATGCAGGTGGGGGCGGACTGCCCCCTGGAACCCCACACACGGCCAGGCCTTCCCCACAGCCTAAGTACGTGGTGTGCCTGTGTATGTGTGTGTGTCCACGCCTACACGTAGTGTGAGTGCGGGCTTGCAGCTATGAAATGTTGACAGGGAGAGTGACTAGGGACAATGCCGAAGCTGTTCTCCTCCGGTCAGGTGGCTCCTCTCTGGTATCTGCTCGGGTCTTCCTCAGTCCTCTCCTTATCCTTGCGTTGTCTTTCTCCTCCTCGGTTTCTCAGCATCCCCTTTGCTTTCCCCTCCCTCTCTTCTAGCTGCCACTGTTTAGGATGCAGCAAGATGGATTTAAATCAGACTGAAGATTCAATGTGGACTCTATATGGCAAATAAATAAATAAAATTTGGAAGAATAAACTAGGAAAGGGGAGCAGTGATGGTCCAGGAGAGAAGGCAGCTCCTAAAGGTGAGCTGCGGAATCCCGTAGGTCGTGGAGTGTTAGAATTGAGCACCTGAGGAGTCTGTGGGGCTCTTCTGCACCTGCACATAGGAAGCTGGAGGTCCTTTGGGAAACATGTCCCATTGGCTCCGGGCGGAGTTGCTGGGGAGAAGCAGCGTCTCCCCCTTGTGCTTCCCATGGCTGGCTGATCCCCCCACAGCACACTCATAACCCTGAGATAATTGACCGTCTCAGCCCTTTCTTTCTTAGGCTCAGAGGAAGAGGCTGGCCTTGCTACACAGACCATGACTTTTCTCCTGAAGCTGGGGACATCTGCAGGCTGGACAGCCATCCAGAGCTCTGGGCATGTTCCCAGAGGCCGGGCTGCCAGGTCGATTGCACTCTAGACATTCTCCTCCTTGGTCCCTGATTCCCCCCCACCCCGCCCCGGGGAAGTCCAGCTTTGATTCAGGCTGTGGCAGTATTAGGGGAGCAGCCTGAAGTGAAGACCCTTCTGGTGGGGCCTTCTCCTGCAACTGCTATCTTTGGGCATTGTGATTAGAATCTACCTTAATAATTCTTTCTCACCACCCCTCACAGTGGTTTCAGCCAAACCAGCAGAAGGGGGCACTCCTGAGTCATCTGAGAAGAGGAGTCTGGGCTGATGTCTTAGCCATGGCTTAAGGAACATCAGAAATTTTGTCTGAAGGTCCATCAGTCTGAAGGTGAGTGGGGCTGGGTGCGGTGGCTCGCATCTGTAATCCCAGCACTTTGGAAGGCCAAGGCAGGAGGATCACTTGAGCTCAGGAGTTCAAGACCAGCTTGGGCAACATAGTGAGTCTCTCTCTCTCTCTCTCTCTCTCTCTCTCTCTCTCTCTCTCTAGTTTTTTAGATGGAGTCTCGCTCTGTCACCCAGGCTGGAGTGCAGTGGTGCAATCTAGGCTCACCTGCAACCCTTACCTCCTGGTTCAAGCAATTCTCCTGCCTCAGCCTCTGAGTAGCTGGGATGACAGGTGCACGACACCACACCTGGCTAATTTTTGTATTTTTAGTAGAGACGGGGTTTCACCATGTTGGTCAGGCTGGTCTCGAACTCTTGACCTCATGATCAGCCCACCTGGGCCTCCCAAAGTGCTGGGATTGCAGGCATGAGCCACTGTGCCTGGTTGAGACTTTGTCTCTGTATTTAAAAAAAAAAAAAAATGCAAATCAACAGAAGAAATTAAAAAAAGAAAAGAAAGAGGTGAATGGGGCAGACCCTTTAGCTTTTCTTCCTTCCTTTCTCCCTCCCCAGCCTCTCTGTTTCTCTTTCTTTCATTTCTTTCTTTCTTTTCTTTCTTTTTCTCTCTCTCTCTCTTTCCCTTCCTCCTTCCCTGCCTCCCTCCCTTCCTTCCTTCAATATAGTGTCTCACTATGTCACCCAGGCTGAAATGCAGTGGCATGATCATGGCTCACTGCAGCCTCAAACTCCCAGGCTCAAGCCATCCCCTCACCTTAGCCTCCCTAATAACTAGGATTATAAACACGCGCTACCACACCTGGTTAATTTTTACATTTTTATTTGTAGAGATGGGGTCTGTGTTGCCCAAGTGGTCTTGAACTCCTAGTCTTGAGCAATCCTCCTGCCTCAGCCTCCCAAAGTGCTGGGATTACAGGTGTAAGTCATAGCACCCAGCCCCATTCACCTTCAGACTGACAGATGGACAGACATTTTTTTTTCTAGCAGGACCAGATAGAGACTTGGAGGAAACACTTTTATGACTTGTCCAGAGACTCCCTGGGCTGGAATGAATCTGGCTTCTGCCTCTGGGAGATCAGCAAGTGAGGCAAGTCTCCATCTGGGGCCATGGCCAAGGCTGGCTGGGTCCCAGGCTGGGGATACTGTGACCCCTGACCCTTTGCCAGCCCCCAGCAGCTCACCCTGGGCTATCTTGGAAGAGCTGAATGTCCCAATTTTCTTCAGAATTTTTTCTTAGGTTAATCTGTGTTGCTATTGCCCATGACCTGCTCACCACCTTCTTCAACATGAAAAAAAAATGGCTTTCTCTCTTTCTCCCAGATCTCACGTCGTCTGTGACTGTTCCCGGCCCAATCAGATGGGGGGGCCTGAGTCTGGAGTGCTGAGCTGGTCAGTAGGGTGCAGCACATTCCTCATCTGGAGCTGACACCTTTAGGACTTTCTTCCCAGTTGTCTTCTTCAGGCTTCCTCCTCTGCACCCTGTCATGCCAAAGCCTCTCACACTCAGGAGTTTCTCCTTCCAGTAAGAAGGCCTGTGTATGTATTGGCTTAGGGGGATGGGAGGTGAGGGTATGATGCCTGTATCAGCTTACATAGCCTGAGAAAAAAAGACTGGCTTTTTGGCTTCTAGTACCTCCAACTTCTCTCTGTCCAAAGGATGGGGGGGCAATCCTGGGTATGGTGGCTGGTGTGCAGGATGAGACCTCTGGACTGCAAACAAAGGCATTGCCAGCAGAGCTGAGGGAACAGGCCCAAGTTTGGAGTCAGTGGACTAGTACTGGGGGAAGACATGCAAAAGTCATCTTCAGATCTGGACCCTTTCATTTCACCAAGTCATCTCTTCCCCCTAGAGCAAACTCATGCAACCCACGGCCTGAGGAGTACATGTGGCCCAGGACAGCTTTGAATGCGGCCTGACGCAAATTTGTAAACTTTCTTAAAACATGAGATACTTTTGCGATATATATATTTTTAGTTCACAGCTGTCAGTGTTAGTGGGTTTTTGTTGTTGTTGTTTAGAGGACATCTCGCTCTCTCAGGCTGGAGTGCAGTAGTGTGATCTTCGCTCACTGCAACCTCCCCGTCTCCCAGTTCCAGCGATTCTCATCCCTTAGCCACCTGAGTAGCTCGGATTACAGGCTTGAGCCACCATGTCAGCAAATTTTTGTATTTTTTTTAGAGACGGGTTTTCGCCATGTTGGCCAGGCTGGTCTTGAACTTCTGACCTTGTGATCCACCCTCCTTGGCCTCCCAAAGTGCTGGGATTACGAGCATGAGCCACTGCGCCTGGCCCATGTTAGTGTATTTTATGTGTAGCCCACAACAGTTCTTCCAATGTAGCCCAGGGAAGCCAAAGATTAGATAACCCTACTTAGAGTCTGGCTCTGCAGAAACTCCCAGGCTTCAGGAATCTACCTCATCCCACAGGGCCACAGGGTTGCCTTGGGGGTGTGGTGGGGTTGCCCTACCCTCTTTAAATGCCCTAAGAGTCCTGACAGTTACAGATGGGTACCCTCAGCTGCAGCTCAGCCCTACTGAAGCATTAGCTCTGGAGCGCTCTAGGGCAGTAGCGGGTAGGGAAGAGATCTTCTCTGATTGAAAATCTGAAGAGAAGAAAATTGTGTGGGCCCGCCAGATGCAGTGGCTCATGCCTGTAATGCCAGCACTTTGGGAGGCTGGGGTGGGTGGATCACCTGAGATTGGGAGTTCGAGACCAGCCTGACCAACATGGAGAAACCCCATCTCTACTAAAAAGACCTAATTAGTTGGGCGTGGTGGTGCATGCCTGTAATCCCAGGTACTGGGGAGGCTAAGGGAGGAGAAGTGCTTGAACCGGGGAGGCAGAGGTTGCGGTGAGCCGAGATTGCGCCATTGCACTCCAACCTGGGCAACAAGAGTAAAACTTGGTCTCAAAAAGAACAAAAAAAAAAAAAGAAAATTGCGTGGGCCTGTAGCCTTTTCTTTGTATCTCTCAGCTCTTTCCCCAAGGACGTTTTCCCTGAGGTTTCATCTAAATCCTCCCAGCTGTGGTTCTAGCCCACTCTTGAGCTCGTGGTACATACTGCAGACCCCTGAGACACCCACCTGTGCAACCAGTACGGGAATAGACCAGTGAGGCGTAGATCTGTGGGCCAAGGATGAGGAAACCGTATCAGTTCAAAGTCCATCACAAATCAGCCTCTTCATCCCTCTCAAAGGTCAAAAGCATGACGGGGTCTGGAGGAGTGTTGGCATCTTCAGGGAAGAAGGCAGTGAGGATTTCGGAGCAGTCCACCCTCCTCAGTCACATCTCAGATCTCCTTGCTGAAATAAGGTCTCAGCTGGGCCGACAGAAAACGAGAAACCTAGGCATCTGTAAGAGGTGCCAGGCCTTATCCATTCCCCTGTGTGTCCCTCCATCCCAAGCCCGACACCGGCCCTCTGTATAGGGGCAAAACTTTGTCCATTCTAAATGACCGTTTCCTCCTTCTCTCCAGGACACTGGGCATTAGCTGGACATCAGCCTGTTCAGGGGAGCTCAGGCTTGAGACAGAAATGAGGAAGCACAGAGGTCAAAGGCTCCTTCCTGGTAGGAGCAGGGAAGGAATGACTTCCCCAGAGGGCAGGGAAAGAGAAAAAACAAAGAATGGCTTCCCCCACTATAGCTCCAGAAACCTCATTTTCATGGCCCCTACTACTTAGGGAACTGGGAGTTTGTGCCAGTTAGTGGTGGCTCCCCAGTACGTAATCTGAAGGCCTGGGGTGGGGGTAACGAGGGGAGTGTAGGGATCACTCCTATTCATTGATGCTTCTCATGGCTAATGTGCTGGTCAAGGCATTTTAATGTTTTCGCTTACAGAATCTGCAAACACTCATTTAATTGGGTCTAATCACGATTTCTATCTTACAGATGAATAAATAGAGGCACATACAATGATAATAAAAATTCGAATAGTAATAACAATGATACCTTTTTTTTTTTTTTTGAAACAGAGTTTTGCTTTTGTTGCCCAGGCTGGAGTGCAATGGCATGATCTTGGCTCACTGCAACCTCCACCTCCTGGGTTCAAGGGATTCTGTTACCTCAACCTCCCAAGTAGCTGGGATTACAGGCACGCCACACCATGCCCGGCCAATTTTTGTATTTTTAGTAGAGACGGGGTTTCACTATGTTGGTCAGGCTGGTCTTGAACTTCTGAATGCCTTAGTCTTCCAAAGTTCTGAGATTATAGGCATGAGCCACCATGCCCAGCCCAACAATGATAAAATTTTAACAGCTTTTTTTTTTTATTTTTTTTATTTTTTTATTTAGAAAGAGATGAGGTCTCACTATGTTGCCCAGGCTGGTCTCAAACTCTAGACCTCAAGTGATCCTCCCACCTTGGCCTCCCAAAATGCTGGGATTATAGGCCTGAGCCACTATGCCCAGGCTTTAGCAGCTCTTTTTTCTCTCTCTCTCTATTATTATTTTTTAAATCAGGCAGCCTCCCAAGCCAAAGTAGGCTTAGAGAGACTCCGAAAGAGCTTTTAAAAAAGAATCGACCCAGTGCCAGGCTTGGTGCAAGCACATGACATATATGGTATTATTAAATCCTATGAATTCATCATAGTATTCCCATTTTTAGCTAAGGAAACAATCTGAGCAAGAAGTGACTTCACCAAGGTCACGGAGTCTTAGAAAATGACCAGGCCAGGAGCCAAACACACTTCCCTCTGATTCCAACCAATGCAGCCTGTGCAGCTGATCCCTTGGCAAGACTGCCTCCCAAGGGGAGCAGGGTAGAGCAAGCAGGTGGTGATGGAGGAGGGTCCCACTGGCCTTTGAAAGCAGGAGAACCCTTGCTCATGGGCTGGGCCAGGAGCTGTAGCATCTGACATTCTGGGAAATTGTGGAGAATCCCTCCTCTGCCCTACTCCATCCCCACCTGACAGGGAAGGAAGCTTTGATGCTATTTTCTCGCCCACAGGGGATTGGGCTGTGTAAAACAAACTCACAGCCTGCAGCAAAACAGATCCTGGAACAGCCCAAACAGAAAGGCAGGGGCTGTTTACTCTGGCCCAAAGCCCCTGCCTCCCTGCTCATCTCAGACGTGTCCCTCCACCTTGGCGTTCTGTCTGGGCTTCCTGTCAGTCCGAGCTCTCTCTATCCTCACTGTGAATCTTACAGTGCTGCAGTTGCCTTGGTAACATGATAGGAAGCTCTTGAGGTTTTCTGGAACCAGAGAGGGCTGTGGAGGGAGGACTCAGGCTCTGCTGAGCTGCTTGTCGCAAAGGGAAGAAACCACTTCAGTGCGCCCTGCTCCTGCCAGCCAGCCAGCCAGTCCTTCCTTGGTTCTGACCTCAGCCTCTTCTGTTGCATCTGCAGGAGCTTTGTTTGGGTGGCCTTTGGGGCTGGGCCCCAGAGGCGGGAGCTGTCGCATACCGCTCTGTCCTTGGAGTTGACTGCCACTGTCACCAGAGCTAAATTCCTGCTTGCTCTCATGACCTGGCCCTGTAGCCCTCATTGGTTTTATGAAGTTCAATGCCTGTTTTTTATGAGACAGATAATTATGGTACAGGGAGGTCAGGTCCTCCTCTGCTGGACCTGGCAGGGTCTCCAGAATTGCTGATTCTTCAATCAGCTCCCAGAGGCTGATGGGATCAGGGTGAGCCGGGGGCAGCCAGGCAGTAGAAAGAGAGTGAGTCTCGACCTTCCAGTCTCTGACGGGATCAGGGAGGAGAACATGCACCGCCTGCCCCGTGAAGAAGCCCACGCCTGTAAGGTGGGCAGCCGTGATGCCGTCCCTTGTGGGTATGAGGGATAACAGGCAGTAGCGGGGGAGGGTGGCTCTCCCAGAGGTCTGGGGCAGCTCCCTCAGGCCGAGGGGAATCCAACATGGGGCTGCCTGTGGCTGCGCCAAGAAATCCTCAAATCTTTGACACTATGGGCACCCCGTGAAAATGTTTTTTTCCTGCGTCTCTCTTTCTAGTCTTCTTCCTTTCCTTTCTCCCACAGTCTCAGTTCGAAATATGGCCTATTTCCTCCCTATGTTTATGTTAGTTTCCATAACTGGTCTGTCTCCCTGCCCCCACCTACCATCCCTCCCCAGGTGAGAGTTGATTGGCTTGCCCTGGAGGGCAGTTCTACTCACTGCCTCAAGCTGCCACAGGCACGGGTGGAGACGGAGGGGTGGGGCAGGGCAAGCCGCTCTGCTGACACTTGGATGGCTCCCCTCCAATCCTAGCCAGGAAGAGCATGGCAGGTAGAGGCTTCAGTGTTTCTCTCCAGGCTGGAAGCAGCTGTCCACAATTGTGCCTCCCCGATGGGATGAGAGCTCGGCCCATCCCTAGACCACAGACACAGCTGTGTCTGACCCACTGATGACAGACACAGAACTGCACTTTCAGACTGAGCCAGTTGCTGGGTATGGCTGTGGGTCAGGATGGCCTGAGGAAGACCCTTACCCATTCCACAGATTACCAAGCTCCCAGCTTCCCTTGCTTTCTGACTCAGTGGCCAATTCCTCAGGAGTTGCCTCTTCTTTACAGTAAGTACCATCATGCAGGAAAGAAGGGAGGGGTGAGACTGGAGCCCAGGGCCAAAGGGCCTGGGGTCCCTGACTGCAGAGGCCAGCTCCTCTCTACCCCTCCTCCATTCAATTAGCTAATGTCTGTAAAGGGCTGGGTGATGGAAAAGCCCTATACAAATGTTGAGCACAATTTCATTTCCAAGACTAGACAAGAATATATTTGCAGACTTGAGCAAAAGGTCACTGGGCCTGCCTGGGACAGAGGGAGGACTCCCTGTTGGCCCCAGAGGGAGGATGCCCCTGAGAGACTGGGGCAGGGAAAGGAGAGGCCACAGTGAGGGCTGGCATGCCTGCCTCCTTGGCCTTCAAGCTGGGTATCTTGGTACCATGCTTGCTTTACACTGTCCCCTGTTTCTTCTGAATCCCAGGGTCCTAGAAGCTGAGCCCTCTCTGCAGGGACCACCCTCAGAGACTTTCCACCAGAAGATTATGCTAATATCCACAACAGCTGATATTTATTGATTATTCACTCCATGCCAGGCTATTCTAAAGGGGCTGGAGCTCTCCAGCTGGGGGAGAGGTGGCTGTCTCTCTGCAGCAGGTGAAGGAGCTTTTCCAGTGAGGGGAACCCCCTGCACGCTGCAGGCTCTGTCTGAAATCTCTCTGAAACCTTTGGGAGGTGGGTATCACTTACTTTCTCTGACCAATGAGAACAGTTCCGGCTTTTGTGATCTCCCAAGTCCCTAGCGTGTATGTTCTGTGAACTTCTGATTTCTCCTCTCTTTTCCCCACTGACAACTCACCTGGCTCTACTCTTATTATGAAAGAATATTGAGGCCAATTAGCTTTGACAAGCTCCATGCCCAAGGGGCAGCTTTCCAGTTTCTGGTGCTCCAAGACCTGCTCAGGCCACCTATGTGACTCTGCCCATTCAGAATTCTTGGAGCAGCTTCCTCTTTCGTCTCTGGGCAGGACCTGGCTTTGGGCCAGGGACAGAGTGGAGAAGACTGGGAGAGGGGAATAGCCCCGTAGTCAAGGGGAGTGCTTTGGGAGGGTGCGAGGAACGGCAAAGCAGGGAATGGCAGGTTCAGGAAGGGGCAGGCGGAACAGGGAAGGGAAATGGAGAATGTGTTCCCAACATCCCCTGGGGTTCCTCTGTCCCTGTCTCCTTCACCCTCTTCCCTCTCTGAAAGCTGAACGGAGCTGGCTGGCCTTTCTGGGAGGCATAGTCCTCTAGCCTCCAAACGCTGCCAGCCTCCTCTCTGTCCCCGACTGCTCCTTCTCTGGCTTCTCTCCAGAGCCCAGGGCCTCCCTGTGTCATCAGTTCATTATCATTCTGATAAAAGTCATTAGTCCTTGAAAAAGCATGACTCCCCAGCTGAGGCCAGCCCCCACCCCCAACCTGGGGAGGAATACAGATGGATGGAGACTTGGGGGTGGGGACAGACACAGAGGCACAAACACAGTGACACTTGTTTCCAGGGGATGTGTAAATGGACACAAACCCACTGGTGCTCACGGCCACATACCTTACACACGGGCCCAGGAATGTCTCACGTGGTCACCAGAGAGCCCACTGGGCCGTGTCACTGGGGCCACGCTCAGCTGCTTCCAGTCCCAGAGAATCACTCAACACTGAGACCCAGCGCCCAGCAGCCTCAGCCTCCTGGAAACACAGAGGCCGGACTTGGCAGACTCTGGGGACGGAAGCAGGGAGTGGAATATGGAGGCCAAGGTTAGAGATTTCTGAGTTCCATTAGTCACAAGAAGCGTGTCCTGAATCTAAAAGTGCAGGGACAAGTGCACCCCAGAGCCGATTCTAGACAGTGCGTCTCCATTTCCCACCCCTTCCACTGCCGGGAAGCTCCTCCCTGTCAGCAAAGCCATTTAGGGATTAGAGCGGCTCCCTCAGTAAAAGCTGCTTATTCAAAAGGTGCTTTCAGTTCATTTGCATTCACTTCATGGATATTATACTTCGTGGAGGAGCTTCCTCCTCAGTCCCTCTTTGCTGTCCCCAGGTTGAGTCCCTGGCCCAGGCAAGGTGTCGGTTTGGGCTGGGCCAAGCTTTCCAGCAACCCGGGGCTCTTGTCAGGGAGTGTTTACCACTTCGGTAAACACTGGCCGTTAACCCCTGGTCCTCGGAAGGCAGCTCCAGGGACAGCTAGGAAGGGTCACAGCTGGAGTTTTCTCAAGGGAGAGGAAGGGGACTGGGGCCTCTCAGTTCCCCTGGGGTGGTGAGCCTGGTCTCCTAGGCAGGGAGGAATCTGCCCAGCTGCTATCTGCCAATGGGGCTGCCATCAGGGAGCAGGCAGAGTCAGCCTCAGCTTCCAAGACTTTCTCTTTGGCAGCCACCCCACCCTGTCTCCATGCATTCAGTTCATTCAAAGTGTATTTAATATCATGATGTGTGAAGCCTGATGCTAAGTACCTGGAATACAGTGTTGATCAGGCAACGGCCCCTGCCTTCACAGAGATTCCAGTCCAGGAGTGAAAGAAAATCCACAAAAAATGAAGACATCAGACAATATAGAATTTTAAATGATAATTAGTAGTATAAAGTGAACAAACAGGGCACTTAGATAGAAGGTAATAGGTCAGGGTGGGGGGACCTTCTTCAGATGGGGTGATCAGCAAATGGTGGTGACATAACACACCTGCAATTGAGGCTGCAGGGAGACATCTTTGCGCCACTGCACTCCAGCCTGGGTGACTGTCTTCAAAAAAAAAAAAAAAAAAAGGAAGGAAGAAAAAGAAAAATAATAATTTGTTTCTTCTTTGTGGGTTTTTTTAAATGTTTTTGTTTTTGTTTTTGTTTTGAGACAGTCTCACTCTGTTGCCGGGCTGGAGTTCAGTGGTACTACCTCAGCTCACTGCAACCTCCTCTGGGGTTCAGGAGATTCTCCTGCCTCAGCCTCCCAATTAGCTGCGATTACAGGCACGTGGCACCACGCCCAGCTAATTTTTTTTTAATTTTAATTTTTATTTTTTTTTAATTTTTTTTGAGACGGAGTTTCACTCTTGTTACCCAGGCTGGAGTGCAGTGGCGCGATCTCGGCTCACCGCAACCTCCGCCTCCTGGGTTCAGGCAATTCTCCTGCCTCAGCCTCCTGAGTAGCTGGGATTACAGGCACATGCCACCATGCCCAGCTAATTTTTTGTAGTTTTAGTAGAGACGGGGTTTCACTATGTTGGCCAGGGTGGTCTTGATCTCTTGACCTCGTGATCCACCCGCCTCGGCCTCCCAAAGTGCTGGGATTACAGGCTTGAACCACCATGCCCGGCTATTTTTTGTATTTTTAGTAGAGATGAGGTTTCGCCATCTTGGCCAGGCTGGTCTCAAACTCCTGATCTCAGGTGATCCACCTGCCTTAGCCTCCCAAAGTGCTGGGATTATAGGCATGAGCCACAATGCCCAGCCAAGAATTCCTTTTTTTTTTTTTTTGAGGCAGGTCTCCCTCTGTCGCCCAGGCTGGAGTGCAGTGGTGTCTCTCGGCTCGCTGCAACCTCTATCTCCCAGGCTCAAGCAATTCTTCTGCCTCAGCCTCCCGAGTAGCTGGGATTACAGGTGTGTGCCACCACACTCGGCTAATTTTTTTTGTATTTTTAGTAGAGATGGAGTATCACCATGTTGGCCAGGTTGGTCTTTAACTCCTGACCTCAGGTAATCTGCTTGTTTCCGCCTCCCAAAGTGCTGGGATTATAGGCATGAGCCAACACACCTGGCGAATTTCTTTCTTGATTTGTCCTTTTATCACCTTAAAAGTGCATCGTAGGATTTCCCATCACAGCTCAGGGGAAAGCCATGGCTGCGCTTCTTCATCCCCAGATCAGCATATGGGGAGGGCACTGTCTTTTGGACACTCCAGTGAATGTGCCTACCTGCCTGCTCTGGCACATCTGACAGGGCTGGGAAGAAGCTGCTATTTTGGAGGAGGGGTCAGTTTCAATGCCTTCCCATCCATTGGTCTGGAGCATGTCCACAGTTCTGTAACTGGGGAGTGTCCAGTTCAGGCCTGGCTGAGTCAGGTAGATGCAGAGCCGTCCACCCCTCTCCCTAAGCCAGGGATCCAGAGATCTTAGAGCCAACTCCAGTTTCCCTGCTGCTGCTTCTCCCACCATCAATCAGGGACTGGGATGTCAGAGTCAGGACTTGGGGAAGCAGGCCACTCACAGCCTGAACCACCCCCAGGGACACAGGAATATGAGACGAGGATCCCGAGCGCGAACATTTACAGGTAGCATTCAGGATTGAAAACTGATTTATAGTCTGAAGGCAGGCAGGAGGAAGCAGAGGAAGGTGGGAGCTCTGTGTACAGTGCAGCCTTGTGGGACAGTGGTAATTATATATTACATTGAACTGTCCTTGCAGCGCAGTGAAGGGCAGTGGGAATGAGACTCTAAATCACGCTTCCCTGATGCTCCCATAGCTCACCTCCCTGTGATGTGGCCCCAGAGCCCAGGGCTGACACTTCTCCCTTCTCCCAGCCCCCTCACCACAGACACACCACACATAGCCTGGTGGCGGTGGCCAGACTGACTGGGGGAGAGCAGGAAGATGGGATGTTAGCAACTCTGGCAGCTTCCAGGGGCTGCTCATCCTGCAGGCCTGTGTTTATTGCCCGCCCCCACCCCCAGCACTTCCCACTCTATACCCTACCCCACCTCTTCCACTGGGGCCTGCATGTGGGCTGTGTTGATTGGAGAAGACACCTTGTCCTCTCTTCATTCATTCTCCCCTGCAGCATCTCCTCTACACCACAGCCTCACAGCCTCACAGCCACTGCCTTCGTTCATGTGGGGCCTCATCTCTTCTCACCTGGATTTCTACCACCATCTCCTAACTGGTCTCCTTCTAGTGTGGCCACCCTACTCCTGGTCCATCATCCTTTACCTTGTTGCCATGGTGATCTCCCTAAACACATCTCTGACCATAATCTTGATTTCGTTTGTCTGGGAAGTGGGGATTGTCTTTGCTGATACGATAGCTTTGTGCTCATGAGATATTATTATATATTTTTGAGACAGAGTCTCACTCTGTCTCCCAGGCTGGAGTGCAGTGGTACGATCTTGGCTCACCACAACCTCTGCCTCCTGGGTTCAAGCGATTCTCCTGCCTCAGCCTCCCAAGTAGCTGGGACTACAGGTGTGCACCACCACACCTGGCTAATTTTTGTGTTCTTAGTAGAGATGGGATTTCACTGTGTTGGTCAAGCTTGTCTCAAACAACTGACCTCAAGTAATGTGCCTGCCTCAGCCTCCCAAAGTGCTGGGATTATAGGCATAGTCCACCACACTTGACCATGAGCTAATATTATTGTAATTAGATGTCTCTAAGCCTCAGTTTACTTGCCTGTAAGGAGTGGGGTGAAGTGGTTAAACATTGGTTCCTGAAAGGCAACACATTCCAGCTTCTTTAAGAAGTCTCCCCAGGCTCTTGGCGGGCTGGTGCCTGCTGGCTCACCGCCTGCCCTGCACTCTCAGTCCAGGAGGAACACTGGTACTCATCTGTCCCGAGGGGCCATCTCCATGACTGGACCCTGGCCCTTAGGGTCAGTTAACCTGGACTTCCCAGCAATCTCCTGCCTCTCCCTCTAGGCCAGGCGTCCCCAAACTACAGCCCGCGGGCTGCATGCGGCCCCCTGAGATCATTTATCCGCCCCCCCACCACCACACTTCAGGAAGGGGCACCTCTTTCACTGGTGGTCAGTGAGAGGAGCACAGTATGTGGCGGCCCTCCAACGGTCTGAGGGACAGTGAACTGGCCCCCTGTGTAAAAAGTCTGGGGACACCGGCTTTGATTTCCTGGTTCAGAGGGATGTGTTAGTGCTTAGTGGTGATGAGAAAGGGGTGGGACAGGTCAGGACTTGAAGTCTAGCCCATGACTGTGCACAGGTATTGGAGTGGTGTGCCGATTGAGAGCAAGGACTCGGCCACCAGCCTGTGTTCAGATCTTGGCTGGACTACTCTTTAGTTTGGCTAGCGCAAGTGACCTAGCCTCTCTGTGGAGTTTCCCTGTTTCTAAAATGAGGATAATAGTTATATCCACCTCATAGAGTTGTTGTGCAGATTAAATGAATGAACACATGCGATTGTTCCTGCTGATACAACAGCTTTGTGCTTTTGAGCGATTATTACTGTAATTAGACTTCTCTGAACCTCAGTTTACTTGTCTGTAACAAATCTCCATATCTTTCCTTCCTGCTTCAGGGTTATTGTGAAGATCAAATGACACATTCCCTTTGGAAACTCTTAAAGGCTTTACAAAGGTAAGGTATTTTTGTTATTTATTATCAGGTCCTTATTCCTTGGTTCTCAGCCACGTTCCCTTTGGAAACAAAGCAGTTTTTTTTGCCCTCTTCTTACCCTAGTCTCAAGGCAGAAAATTGTGGTGTCTTGGAGACAGGAGCAACCATGGGGTCCCCCTCCACCTAGGCAAAGGGGCACATAAGGCTGTGCACACAGACACATCTCTGACAGAGATTATTTCAAAGGAGGCTGCTAATTAAACCAAGAACAGACAGCATGTCAGCATTTTACATAATTATCCCCGTCACTGCAGAGGTGAACCCAGGTTTTGCGGGGCCCAAAACTTGTACAATTTAGGGAGCCCTCTTGTTTTTTGTTTGTTTTTTGAGATGAAGTCTTGCTCTGTCACCCAGGCTGGAGTGCAGAGGCATGATCTCAGCTCACTGCAACCTCCGCCTCCTGGGTTCAAGCAATTCTCCCGTCTCAGCCTCCAAAGTAGCTGGGATTACAGGGGCCCGCCACCACACCCGGCTAATTTTTTGTATTTTTAGTAGAGACGGAGTTTCACCATGGTGGCCATGCTGGTCTCAAACTCCTGACCTCAGGCGATCTGCCCGCCTTGGCTTCCTAAAACAAGCTGGAATTACAGGCATGAGCCACCATGCCTGGCCTGGGGAGCCCTCTTTAAGAAACCAAGTACAAGATTATGAACATGAATTAAGTGCAGGTTTTGGAAGGGGCCTGTATAAATGAGGAGTACTGCCATCGAAGCTTCATCAGCTTCACAGAAAATCCACCTCTGCCACCAGGCCAGGTACACATTTGACAGGACTTGTTGGTCAGTTGCTTATGGCCCAAACAAACCATGGCTACCAACCACAGATAGGCCAGGATCTCTAGAGGACAGGAGTGGGCCAGTCTACACTCAGACTCCAGAAGTCACCTCCTCCACTGCTTTCACCTCAGTCTAATTGTTCCTTTTTCAAGAACCACTGTCTATTTATTGTTGCTTTCAATACATTTGCATGTGATTTACATAGCATTAATATTCCGCCTCATGTTGGGAACTCTTCCTCTGTCCTTCCTTAAGCTAGATTCCTGGGACTTGGTTACCAAGTGAGATTCGACTTCTTCTCTTCTCAAAATGTAGAGGGAAAGAAAGATACAACTAATTTGGGGGAGGGTGGGAGAGGGGACAGTGATGACATTTATCTTGGAGTCAGTTTCTAGTGTCTGTCCTATCTGAATTGTCTTCCTCTGTATATCCCCACTGTCCCTACCCACAACCCAATTCCACCCCAGTTTTCCTCCAATTATAAAATTGGAAGTGCACCTTCTCAAGGACTCACATGCCTACCCAAAAACTGGGCTTATTAGGGCTCAAGGGTGCAGCCTCTAAAGTCAAAAGGCACATGGCATCGAGAAGCCAGCAGACAAGAGCACACAGGGCTTCTTCCTCAGGTCCCCCTCTGGGAGAATCAGCCCCTTCCAGTCCCACTGCACAGTTTGGAGGCCCAGTTTATGTGATACCCTGACTGACGGAAACAGATGGCAGGTGGGAGTATGTGTGAGTATGTGTGTGTGTGTGCGCGCGCGCATGCACGTGAGCTGTACATACATCTAAGAAATGTGCACACATGTGTGAGACAGAGAATGCCCACGTGCACATGAGTATACCCCCCACCTCAAGACAGGCAGAGGAGGAGGAGGAGGAGGAGGTGAAGATGTGGGAAGGAAATTCTCAGTTTAAGTAAACCACATTGTGGTTCTAAATGTCATCAAAGGTGAAACTTGCTTTCCTTGCCCTGCCCTATAAAGGGAGGCAAAAAGAAGCCAGCAAGGCAAGAAAAGATCTCAGGGCAGGGATGTGGCAGCTCCAGGGTCAACAGTGACATCACTCTCCCAGACCCCTCTGTTGAGTCACCAGAGCCCAATCAATACCGCAGTCTTTATGCGGTCATGAACCGGCTCACGCTTCCATCTCCATGTGGCCCAGGCCTTTCCCCCAGGTGCCCTGAGCCTGAGCTACTCCAGCCCTGGGGCTTTGCTCTCTTTTAAGCCTCTATCAGAGAAGGCAGGGATCTCTTCTGTGGGTAAGGCAATCAGAGACACAAGTGAGGAGACAAGAGAAACAGTCTTCTGTGGGCGAAGGGGGTTTGGGAACAGAAGCTGAAAACTTTCAGAGCCAGTCTGAGGAAGAGGCAGAAAAAAGAGAATGGAACAGAGCATGAGAAGAAAAAGAGGAAACAGGGAACTGGAGTTGAAGAAAAGAAGAAGTGGGGTGAGGTGAAGCCGACGGCTGTGAATTCTCACTTCTCAGGATTTTAAGACTGCTACCCCATTTTCCTGGCCCTCCAAGCTTTTATGAGTTCCCCAGACCTAGTGATGTAGGAGGAAGCTCAATATCATAACCAGCACCCCTGGGAGCAGATTTCCAACGTCTGTGGTATCATCACCACCTCCCCTAACATGTCTCAGCTTGGTCCCACCCTCCTTGTCAGAGACAGGGGTTGGAGGGATTAGACGTCAGCAGGGGAAGCAGCTGTGGTGGCTCACATCTGTAATCACAGCACTTTGGGAGGCTAAGGTGGGATTACTTGAGGCCAGGAGTTCAAGACCAGCCTGGGCAAGGTAGTGAGACACCATCTCTATAAAAAAAAAAAAAAGAAAAGAAAAGAAACTGGGCGCTGGGCTTGGTGGCTCACACCTGTAATTCCAGCACTTTGGGAGGCTGAATTGGGCAGATCACGAGGTCAGGAGTTCAAGACCACCCTGACCAACATAGTGAAACCCTGTCTCTACTAAAAATACAAAAAAAAATTAGCTGGGCATGGTGGTGTGTGCCTGTAATCCCACCTACTCAGGAGGCTGAGGCAGGAGAATCGCTTGAACCCAGGAGGCAGAGGTTGCAGTGAGCTGAGATCGTGCCACTGCACTCCAGTCTGGGTGACAGATTAAGACTCCTTCTCAAAAAAAAAAAAAAAAAGAAAAAAGAAAGAAAGAAAGAAAGAAAAAAGAAAAAAAAAAAAGAAAAGAAAAAAAGAAATGGGCTGGGAGCAAAAAGTGAGAGGCACAAAAGGCAGGCAGTACCCACTGGGGCAGCTCTGGTTCCTCTCTTGGGACCTCAGTTTTTTCCCAAGACCTTGGCACCTGCCCAACCATTGTTCCTTCTGGCCTGGCCCTCATGCTCAGTGGCAGCCTGAGCGTCATCCCTTGTCACTGATGGGAATCGGAACAGGGGCTCCTTTATCTGACAGTGAGAAAGACTCTGCCCAGTCTCTGTGACTCTAATTTTCCAAGATGCTGCTTATTGCTGTTGTAAACTGAGATGCTCCAAGGAAATCAAAGCCTATATCTGAGTCAACAAGATGGCACCAGAGTGGTAAGGCTAGGCTCTCATAAGATCACAGATGGCTTCTGGTAGAGACCCCTGTCTGGGGATTTCTTCCCCTCCTCACTGTGGTTGCCTGTCTCTACAAACAAGAAAGTCTTCTCTTCAATTCCCACTTCTTGACTCTCTATCACCAACATAGTGATAACAATAATAGCAACCATTTACTGGGTGCCTAATATATGCCAGAAAACTTGGTGAGTTTCTTTCTCTCTCTCTTTCTTTCTTTTGAGGCAAAGTCTCCCTTGCTGCCCAGGGTGGAGTGCAGTGGTGCGATCATAGCTCACTGCAACCTCAGACTGCCTCCTCAGCCTCCCAAGTAGCTGGAACCATAGGCATTTAACACTGCACACAGCTAAGTTTTAAATTTTTAGTGGAGGTAAGGTCTTGCCATGTTGCCAGGCTGGTCTTGAACTCCTAGCCTCAAGCAGTTCTCCCACTTTGGCCTCCCAAAGTGTTGGGATTGCAGGCATGAGCCACAGCACCTGGCTGGTAAGTTTCTTATGTACATTATTTCATTGAATGCTGCGACAACACTATGGAATAATCACCATTGTGGAGCGTGGAGGAGGAAACCGAGGACTCCAGAAGTTGCCTAAGATTTCACAGCTTGAGATGGAGCTGAAATGTGAACCCAGATCTGTCTAAATTCAAATCCTCGGCTTTCCACTTTGCTTATTTTTATCTTCCCTGCCCCAACAATGCATCCTCCTTTTGGGTTTTGAGGTGCAATTCAAATCTGTTATCTCCCAGAAGTATTCCTTCCTCCTCCCTACCTCAGCTCTCGCTCCCACCTGCAGCATCCTTAGGAGGCCCCTGTGCTGCCCTTCCTGCTGGCTCACGTTAGATTTGGAGTTCCGCCTGTGGTCCCTGGGATTGAGGTGGTGAAGAAGAGAGCGGTCAGGCCCTCAGTTCCCACTCTCCAGGGAGAAAGAGGAGGGGAAGGTGAGTGTGCCTGGCGTTTCACACAAGGAACAGCCATATGCAGTTGTTGGAGAGGTTTAGGGGCCTGCAATGCCTTGGGATCTGGTTCCCATGGAGAGATACCTGGCCAGGCTCCAGAGCCCCACAAATGGGAGTAAAAGAATGTGGAAAACTACCGGGTCCTCCAGGGAGCTGGGACTGGGGCAAAGGTGAAACAAGAGCTTCTTTTCTGCCTGGGCCTGTGTCCCTAAGAAGACTGGTGCTGTTGTTTGCCCACAGGAAAGTCGCAATTTCTAATGCTTGAGACAGAGGCAGCCTTCATTTCCAAACCTGTGTCCCTCAGGGAAGGGGATCGGTTTTAGGCCTTGGAAGCTTCCCAGGCACCTCCTGATGAGCTTGATAAAAACAGTGTACAGCTATGGCTTTCAGGCTGTCCCAGAGCCACCTACTACCAGAAACCATCTCCAGCCCACGTTCTAGAACTCCGCTGGAACACCCCGTAGACCAGATATCCCTCAGAGACTCTGTGAGCGAGTGAGGAAGAGCTCTGCAAAGAGAAAGAGAGCAGGGCAAAGACAGCTGGATGTGCTGGCTCAGGAAGAGGAGCAGCCAGGCAGGGACAGAGAGTGAAAACGCGGGTTTGGAGCAACACAGTGGAGAACAGCCACCCTCCCTTCCCTGGGGCCGGGGCACAAGCATGGCAAGGCAGTATCAGGCACAATTTAGGGCAACCCCTCTGTTAAATGTAAGAGAGTTGCCTGGGTGCAGTGGCTTACACCTGTAATCCCAGCACTTTCAGAGGCTAAGGCAGGTGGATCTCTTGAGGTCAGGAGTTCAATACCAGCCTGACTAACATGGCAAAACCCCGTCTCTACCAAAAATACAAAAATTAGCCAGGTACGGTGGTGCACGCCTGTGGTGGCAGCTACTTGGGAGGCCAAGGCAGGAGAATCGCTTGAACCCAGGAGGTGGAGGTTGCAGTGAGCCAAGATCACGCCATTGGACTCCAGCCTGGATGAAGAGTGAGATTCTATCTCAAAAAAATAAAAATAAAATAGGCCAGGTGAGGTGGCTCAAGCCTGTAATACCAGCACTTTGGGAGGCCAAGGTGGGCAAATCACCTGAGGTCAGGAGTTCAAGATCAGCCTGGCCAACACGGTAAAACCCTGTCTCTACTAAAAACACAAAATTAGCTGGGCATGGTGGCAGGTGCCTATAATCCCAGTGACTCAGGGGGCTGAGGCAGGGAAATTGCTTGAACCCGGGAGGAGGTTGCATGGGAGGAGGTTGCAATCAGCCAAGATCATGCCATTGCACTCCTGGGAGACAGAGCAAGACTCCATCTCAAAAAAAAAGGAAATAATAAACATAAGAGAGTTGAGGCTCAGAGGGTGGACAGGAACTGCCCTAGATCACACCACTCCTGCGTGGCTCTCCCATTCGGTGTTCTGGGAGCAATGAGAGGAGGGGTGCTCCCTCCGCTGTCTTCTGGGAAGCAAAAGGACTTGAAGAAGAGGGGTCACAACTTCCCCACGCCCACCCCACTGCACCGCCTCCAGGACCCAGGGGCTACCATCTCTCATCTATAAAGTGTGCAGGGCCCTCCATTCCTTGTTAATAAAAGCGAGGACGAGAACATCTGCTTTCCTTCCGTGCAGGGCTGTTGTGAGGACTTGCTGGAAATAATGCATGGAGAAGAGCTTTGCAAGCGCAGGGTGTTATTAAGTTTGTGATTAGGCCAGGTCAGCAAGGGCGGCAGGAATAATGGGAGGATTAATGCCCAGGACGTGGCAAGGAGGAGGCTAAACTCTGCCCTGCCCTCTTCCTTCGGTCACCTGCCCTGAGAGAAAGCATTTGGTGTTTCCAAATTGACTTAAATAAGGAATGTGTGGCGGCAGCAGCCTTCTATCACTCAGCCTTCATTTGCCCAAGGCAGAGAGATTTTAATTTTCAAGCCATAATGAGAAAAAGAAACTCAGGATTAAAGAATATTACAGTGAAGCAATCAAAATAGCTGCCCAGACTCTGAATCAGGCCGAGAAATATAAATTAAAATCTCCCTCTCCCTCTAGCACCAACTGGGCTTGAATATGCCAGGCTGAGTGGCTGGCAAGGGTTCCTGCAACCCAGGTCCTGGGGTCAGCTGGTGGACAGGCCCCACCCCAGGGTGCTGACAGGACAGGGAGCCAGAAATATACCCACCCACTCACAGGAGAGATTTACCTCCACCAAGGCTGGCTCCCCCAAGCTGCAAGCCTCCTGAGTCAGGTCAGGCCCTGAATGTTGAGCTCAGGAAGGGGAGCAACTCCCTGGCCCCCACTGTCCAGTCTCCTAAGGCACAGAGATACTGCTGTCTGCTCTTGTTTCCTCTTCTCCCAAATGCTGGCTCACTTGCATCCTGCAAATCTCCTTTGATCTCCCTGAAATCAGGCCAGGGGTCTTGGGAGTGGGAAGGAGCTGCCTGAGAAGTGGGCCAGCGGCGGCCAGGTAGCAGGGGCACCTGAGCCTTCAGCCCACATTCTTCTGAGCTTCAGTCTGTTTCCAAGGAAATGCTCTTCCAAATGCATTTGCACTTGGGATGATGGGAACGGCAAGAGGTCCTGAGAAAGGAGTGCGAGCCCCAGGGCCAGGCCACGGCCCTTCCCTGCCCACGTGAGGCCTCACCTCCCATGGTTCTCTCAAACTGAACATCTCTTGCCACACCCACCTTTGACCATCTCCTTTCTCCCTCTCCTTTTCTCATCTACTTATCTAAGAAACATTGACCGTGTGTCCTACTGTGTGCCAGGGTCTGTGCAGGGGTTAGGGGCTACTGAAATAAAGCAAACCCAATTCCTGTTGTCAGGCAGAGGAGAGAGACAGGTGGCCTGAGGATTATGATATAGCACAGAACACAATGGGCAGTGGAGCTGGGTGCGTAGCCAAAAACTCTGGAGTCAGACTGGTCTGGCTCAAGATCTGCCTCCATCTCCTACTTCTCATAGTGAGACCTCAGGCAAATTGTCTAGCCTCGATAAGCTGTAGTTTATTCATCTGCAAAATGGGGATGAGAAGGCTTTATAGGATTGCTGTGAAGATGAAATGATATAATCTTGGTAAACTAGTTGGAACAGTGGCCAGCATGTGGTAAACCCTCATTAAAGGCCAGTTGGTATTACTGTAAGTGTCCTAATGATAATGCTGACATTTGTTACTCTGTATTGTGTGCTCACTCTGAGCCAGCCAGGGTGCCATGCCTACAGCAGTGACTCAAATGTGGCCCTTGTCCTGAAGAGTCCACAATCCATTAGAGGTGACAGATATGTAAACAGATGACTGAAAAAGTGTGATCACTGCCATTATCACTCCAAAAACTGTGATTTTCTGAGCCCCTGATCATGCGCCAAGTACAACACAAAGTTTGGGGTTTTTTTTCCCTGAGACAGAGTCTTGCTCTGTCACCCAGGCTGGAATGCAGTGGTGTGATCTCAGTTCACTGAAACCTCTGCCTCCTGAGTTCAAGCAATTCTCTGCCTCAGCCTCCTGAGTAGCTGGGATTACAGGTGCCCGCTACCACGCCCAGCTAATTTTTGTATTTTTAGTAGAGACAGGGTTTCACCATGTTGGCCAGGCTGGTCTTGAACTCCTGACCTCATGATCAACCTGCCTCAGCCTCCCAAAGTGCTGGGATTACAGGTGTGAGCCACTGCGCCCGGCCTACAACACAAAATTTTAAAGATACATTACCTTTAACTCCTTGCGAACCCTGTGAGGGATCTATCACCTTTACTTTCTGAGGTCCCATAATCGTTAGTAACTTGTTCAATAAATATCAGGCCATTTGCAGAATGAAGTATTGACTCAAAGGAGAGCAATCAGCTAGACCTGAAAAGGGATCAGATCTGAAAAGGCTTCAGAGAAGAGGTGATCTTGTTTTTTTACAGACAGGGTCTTGCTCTGTCACCCAGGCTGGAGTGCAATGGCAAGATCATGGCTCACTGCAGCCTCAAACTCCTGGGCTCATGTGATCCTCCCAAGTAGCTGAGACTACAGGCATGTGCCATCACACCTGGCTAATATTTAAATTTTTTGTGAAGACAAGAGTCTCGCTTTGTTGCCCAGGCTGGTCTGGAACTCCTGGGCTCAAGCAATCTTCCCACTTCCGCCTCCCAAAGTGCTGGGATTACAGGTACGAACCACCACATCTGGCCGAAGAGGTGATCTTTGATCGGGATTTTGAAGAATGAATAGTTTTCCAGGCCAAGAGTGGGGAGGAATGGCATGGCACAGCATTTCTGTGAGCCTGCAGGAGCACTGGAGCTTCAAGCAGCATCCACAGGAGGTCCCAGGCCTGGAGGTCCTTATGTCCCTAACAGCCATTCCGTCATGTGCCTCAATACCACATTATAACCTAAATCAAAGGAGGGCGATTATTTTAGAGAGATTATAGTCAATAGCTTGAGCCCAGATGATTTCAGCTGAATCATGGAGCTCAAATAATTGCGTGGAGTTGAAGTCCCTCATTCCGCCAAGGGCACCAGGTGTCCAGCCAGTTAGGGGGTGTGGGCTGGGCTCCCTAGGAAGCTGGGAGGCACAGACTGGGCTGGAATCAGGGAGACAGTCCCAATGACCTTGGGAAGACCCCACCAGATTTGGGACAGAAAAAAATGTAATCTCTTCCTTCATTTCAGTCCCTTCCCTTCTGCTCTCTGCCAGTTCACTCCCCTCACTTCCTGCCCACTGCCACAGGGGAGGTGGCCATCTTGGTGCAGTGGCAGGTCTGGCAGCTAGAGCCAGGATGTGGTGCTGGAATCCATCTACCTGGCTGGTTCCAGCCCCGGGGAAACCTGGACTCATCATCATCAGCATTCTGTTTCCCTGCTCAGAAAAAGGAGGGGCAGGCAACAAAGGACAGCAGCAGGGAGGGGTCACGTCTAGAGCAAAACAGGCCTCAGAGCTCAGAGCCTGAGTCTCAGGGTCACCCCTTCTCAGACAGCGCAGTGAGGCACTTCCATGAGGCGCTTCTGGCGCAGTGCAACGGTGGAGGGAGACCTTGGGTTAACTTTAGAACCATAGCGTGATGAGGCTTTGGTGCTTGCAACAGGCAGATTGCAGATGGCTCTCCAAACACCTGTCCTTATAATGTGGTTTTACAGGAAAGGGGTTGAATACGGTCTTCCCCTAGGGCCAACCCACCCTCCACCCTCTCCTTGAAGCAGCCCCAGAGCCTCACAGGCCTAATTCATTCCTCACTGTTGAGAAGCAGCCCTGGGAGAGAGCAGCCCCTACAGAGCAGAAAGCACGTGCACATTCCAATAAAGCACTCAAAGAGGCAATTATTTCTGGGCTGCCTATCCCAGCCCAGAGTACCTGCAGCCAGATTTCCAGAGCTGTTGTCGTTGCCTTTGGCTGTTGGCAAAATTAAACTTCTTGAGAAATCAGAATGAGCTGGCCCCCAGCGTGGGGGGTTGGAATTATTCCCCTGCCTGAGGCTCTCCATGTGGGACTGGGTGTGGGTGGGGACCAGGAGATTATAGAGGAAGCAGGGTGGATTGTAGGCCCCATGAGATAGCACAGGCTTGTTCTGTGTAGACATTGAAATACACATGGAAGCCAGGTGTGGTTGCTCACGTCTGTAATCCCAGCACTTTGGTAGGCCGAACTGGGAGGATTGCTGCAGCTCAGGAGTTCCAGACCAACCTGGGCAACACAGAGAGATAGCATCTCTACAGATCATTTAAAAATTAAACAGGCATGGTGACGCACACCTGTGGTCCCAGCTACTTGGGAGGCTTTGAAATGGGAGGATCGCTTCAGCCTGTGCTGCTGAGGCAGCAGTGAGCTGTGATCATGCCACTGTACTCCAGCCTGGGGACGGGAGGGAAGAAAAAGGAAGAAAAGAAAAAGAAGCATGTGGAATGGTACTGTCTGCCTGTTGCACACTGGGATGTGCTCTCAGTAATGGCAGGGCCCATGTGTTCTTGCTCACTGCCACTCCTCCAGCACACAGGACAGTGTCTGGCACACAGATGCTCGGTAGATACTGATTACGAGTGAATGTGCCAGAATCTCATGATAAATGCGGCGAGACTCTTCCCTAGCTTTTCATCCAACACAAGTTCCATGCAGCCTTAAGAAACACATCGGTAGGCCGGGCGCGGTGGCTCAAGCCTGTAATCCCAGCACTTTGGGAGGCCGAGGCGGGTGGATCACGAGGTCAAGGGATCGAGACCATCCTGGTCAACATGGTGAAACCCCATCTCTACTAAAAATACAAAAAATTAGCTGGGCATGCTATGGCACCCTTAGTAAATGCCCCACAAGTGAGAGATGGCTTCCTTGAGACATGAAGGAGTGGAAGTAGCCTGGTTGGGCACCCCACAAAGGGGAGGCACCATCTAATGCCTCAAACCACAACTCCCTCTTCCACCCTCGTCAGAAATACTTGCCTGCCTTGCTTCCACCCTTTTCTTGGGCAGGTACCACTCACCCCTCCTATCTCCAGCCCCCTCTCCAGCCTCACGGTATGTCCCTTGTACTGTACCAGACACCTCTTGTGCACCACAGCCAGCTCCACACTGGCTTCAAGAAAGTTGCGAATCCTTCATAAAGCTTTTCAGAATGCTCCCTGGTCACTCAAAGCTGTGACCAACTCAACAACTCTTCTCTTTTGGGCTCTTCTCTGTCATCACCTCCTCCCTGGATCACAGCCTTTGATCAGGGCCAACTTTCAGGGGAGGTTGGCTTAAAATCTCCCCTGCTTCCCTCTGCCCTCTCTGCCTCATCCACCCTGGTTTCCTTTTAGTTCTTCAGCTCTTTCCCACACCAGGCCTTTCCAACAAGCTTTCCTCGTTCCCTGGAGTGCCTTTCTCTCTGCTTGAGAAATCCTTCCGGTCATGGAAATCCTCCCTGGAGCACTTTTCTCTCAGCTGAGTTACATGACCAGAAGGAAGCAGTCACCAGACCATCCCGGAGAAAAAGAGTTCCGGGTGGAGGGAAGCACCAAGGCAAGAGCACTGAGGCAGGAGCAGACTCGGCACACTCAGGGCAGAGCAGGAAGGCCTCTGTGGCTAGAGCAGAGTAAGAGAAAGAAGAGGGGCACAGAGTGCAGTTGGAGAGAGACCATGTGCAGTTTTGTGGGCCATGGTAGGGAGTCTGCATTGTATTGTGCTGTGTGTGTTGTGTTGTGTTGTATTTTTTGAGATAGAGTCTCACTCTGTCGCCCCAGCTGGAGTGCAGGGGCATGATCTTAGCTCACTGCAACCTCCTGCCTCCCAGTTCAAGAGATTCTCATCCCTCCACCTCCTGAGTAGCTGGGATTACAGGCACCCACCACCTGGCTAATTTTTGTGTTTTTGTAGAGACAGGGTTTCATCATGTTGGCCAGGCTGGTCTAGAACTCCTGACCTCAGGTGATCTGCCTGCCTCAGCCTCCCAAAGGGCCGGGATTACAGTGTGAGCCACCGCACCCAGCTGTAAGTCTGCATTTTAAATGCATCAGGTAATAAGCTCCATGAAGGCAAGGATTCTGCTTGTCTGATTCACTGCTGACGCCCTGTATGTAGGAGACACTCAGTGAATGTTTGTGAAATGAATGAATGAACACCTTAACTTTATCTGTATCCGTGTCCCAGTCACCCCTCCCCCACACAAGGTGACAGAGTAGTCTTTGAAGATGACAGCCTTCAGGAGGGAGAGGAGCAGGCTGTAGGAGGAGGCTGGTTGTGTTTTCTCCTAAGAGAATCCTCTGGGAGTGAGAGCTGTACTGCCTCTGGGTGCTGACTCCTCTCCTCTCCTCTCCTGTTTTCTCCCACTTCAATTCTGATCCCGTTGCTCAATTCTCTGCTCCCGCTGGGCTCTGCTCCTGACACCATTAGTCACCTCCCTCAGTTCTCAGCTTCCTTAATGAGCATCTGTCTTGTCTTCAGTCTGAAACAGGCCTGCCCCTGCCTGCTGCTTCCCGGGAAAACCAAGGTCTGGGGCGGGAGTGCAAGGCTCAGAGAAGGCTCCCAATCTTTCTCCCTGCTCCTCACCATGCTCTGAACAGGAGGTAGTGGGTGGGGGCAGAAAAAAGGATTATCTCTGGGCAAAGAAAGAGGTAAGTGGAAGACTGCTGAAGTTAAAGGGAAGGTTATAAAGGGACTCCACCTTCCCTGCTACAAAGAGTCCATGGAGGACACAATTGCGCACTTTTCATTAACGGGACAAGAAGCCGCTGAGATGGCAGCAGAAGAAGCAGAAGCAAGGGAGGGCACAGAGAGGCCATCCTATGGGGCAACTGAAGCCACAGGGCCTCTCCTTGGCTGAAGGCCTTTCTCAGGCTGACCAGTCTCTGCCCTATTGCTATTCTCCATGCGTGGAGGCAGGGAGGTGACAGAATAACCTCTTAAGGGCCCTGCCAAACACCAGAAACACTTGATTGAGATTCCTTGACTGTTGTTCTCTCTGAGGCAGCCCTGGGCAAGCATGGGCTCAGCAAGGGGCCAAGGTGACAGTAAGAGGTTGTTCTGGCAGGGGCCTGCAGAAAAGGAGGTGGCTCCCCCAGAGGGTAAATTGAGAAAAGGCTAATGAAAAGACTAGTCACAGGCCACCAGGGCTGCAGGAAAGTACGAGGGCTGGGAGGCTCCCAGGGCCTGGCTGCAGAAGAAGGCCTTTACCACCGAGAGGCTAGAAGGGGTAAGAGAAGGCGTGATGGTGTTTTTTGTTTGTTTGTTTGTTTTTTGAGATAGAGTCTCATTCTGTCACCCAGGCTGGAGTGCAGTGGTGTGATCTCAGCTTACTGCAACCTCCGCCTCCTAGGTTTAAGTGATTCTTCCACCTCAGCCTCCCGAGTAGCTGGGACTACAGGCATGGTCCAGCATACTGGCTAGGATTTGTATTTTTAGTGGAGATGGGGTTTCAGCATGTTGGCCAGGCCGGTCTCGAACTCCTGACCTCAAGTGATCTGCCCGTCTTGGCCTCCCAAAGTGCTGGGAATACAAGTATAAGCTACCGCACCTGGGCGTGGTGTTGCCAGAACCTGGTGACAGCTGTGGCTGTGGGAGAGCTGTGGCCCCATGGGAGCTGTGGCCTTCTACAGAGGAAGGCAGCCGCTGCCAATACCCAGGCCCAGCAGTGGGACTGAGGGTATGGCATGATAGCCCTGACCTCTTTCTCATTCCATCAGCTGGTCTCCTGCCAGTGTCTTCCATTGGCCAAACCCAACAGGAAGCTGAGGGCCAGGAACCAGGACAGTAAATCTACAGAGGGCAGCTTCCTTTGGCCCTGAGCAGGGCAGGGAAGAATGGAGAGAGAATCTAGAACCTTGTCTCCTCCTCCTGATGTCACCTTCCCATAAGCCCACTCCTCCCTTGTTCCTGAAGAGCTTACAAGTCCCTGTGCTACCTGTGCTCGGAACCCATTCCACCTCTCAGACTGAGCTGGGCCAGGTCTGGACCAGGCTCAGGGAGGCTCCTGCCACATGGAGAGGATTTCGGTTGCCCTGAGTCTAACTCTGCCCCCGCTGTACAGCATCAGGATCCCAGATGGTCCCATTCTCCTCGTGCCAGGCTTTAGGAACAGGCAGGCTGGGTAATTACACTTTCCTAACAAACCCCCGCCCCCGTTTGACTCTCTTTCAACTGCATGAAGCAGGAGGTTTCTCCCTGCTTCTCCCCTGCATGAGCGCTGGCCTCTGCCTCTGATCCTCTGAAATTCCAGGTGGTGTGAGGGGCTTGGGGAAGCCAGGGGAATGCCCTGACCCTCTCGGCATCCCAGAGATTGAGAAAGGGCTTGCTGTCCATGCTTGCCATATCCCAGGAGAAGCCAAGTCCATCCCTCCTCCTACTTTGGAACTTTTTTTTTTTTTTGAGATGGAGTCTTGCACTGTCACCCAGGCTGGAGTGCAGTGGCACGATCTCAGCTCAGGGCAACCTCCACTTCCTGGGTTTGAGCAATTCTCCTGCCTCAGCCTCCTGAGTAGCTGTTATTACAGGCACATGCCACCTTATGTTTGTATTTTTAGTAGAGATGGGTTTAACCATGTTGGCCAGGTTGGTCTCAAAGTCCTGACCTTGTGATCTAACCGCCTCAGCCTCCCAAAGTGCTGGGATTACAGGCGTAAGCCTTCGCACCAGGCTGGAACTATTATTAATTTCCATGAGTTCACTTCTCAACACTGGCCTAGGGTTCCCACCTAGAACCTTTTTTTTTTTTGAAACAGTCTCGCTCTGTTGCCCAGTCTGGAGTACGATGGCTTGATTTTGGCTCATTGCAGCCACCTAGAACCTTAATAGCCCCTTCTTCCACACCAGATCACATCTCACCCTAACAGTCCTGAAGGCCCCTGAGGGAGGAACTTGAAGTGGACTCTGGGCTCTGAGGCCTTGGGATCCAGTCACAAGGGTACACCTATCGGTTCAGGTAACTGCTCCATCCTCCCCGCCTTCCCAGCCCCCAGCACCAACTGGGTGCTAGGTTTTCCCAGGGTACATGTCTTCTAATAGAGAGCCACTGTTTTGGCCTGCCCATTATCCATTTCTCCTGGCAACAGCTTTGGACATTTGGCTTGGGGGAACTGCTTCAGCTGGTATAATCTTGGTGGACTATTAATGAAGGCCGCCTCCATTCCCTGGCCAAGGGATTGGCATGTGACCCAAGGTCGGCCAATCAGATATTCTCTCGTCCTTGAATTTTTTTTTTTTTTTTTAAATAGAGATGGGGCCAGATGTGGTTGCTCATGTCTGTAATCCCAGCACTTTGGGAGGCCAAGGCGGGTGGATCACGAGGTCGAGAGATCGAGACCATCCTGGTCAACATGGTGAAACCCCGTCTCTACTAAAAATACAAAAAACTAGCTGGGCGTGGTGGTGCGTGCCTGTAATCCCAGCTACTCAGGAGGCTGAGGCAGGAGAATTGCCTGAGCCCAGGAGGCGGAGGTTGCGGTGAGCCGAGATCGCGCCATTGCACTCCAGCCTGGGTAACAAGAGCGAAACTCTGTCTCAAAAAAATAAAATAAAATAAAAATAAATAAATAAATAAATAAATAAATTAATAAATTAATAAATAAAATAGAGATGGGCTCTTACTCTCTTGCCCAGGCCATCTCAAACTCCTGGACTCAAGGGATACTCTTGCCTCAGCCTCCCAAAGTGCTGGCATTACAGACATAAGCCACTGTGCCTGGCTACCTCCTTGAATCTGAAATTGAATGACATGAAAATGAGACCCAGTGTAGAGGCTCACACCAGTAATCTCAGCACTTTGGAAAGCCTAGGCTGGAGGATTGCTTGAGACCTAGAGTTCAGAAACAGCCTGGGCAACATGGCAAGACCAGTCTCCAGAGAAAGAAAGAAAGAAAGAAAGAGATAAAGAAGTAAGAAAAAGAAAGAGAAAGGAAGGAAGGAAGAAAAGAAAGAAAGAAAGAAAAAGAAAAGCAAAAGAAAGAAAGAGAAAGATCTTTGGCTAGAGTCACAGAAGCTAGAAAAAAGGAAGGAAAGAGAAAGAGAGGAAAGAAGGAAAGGAGGAATAGAAAGAAGGAAGGAAAGAAAGAGAAAGAAAGGAAGGAAGAAAGAGAAAGAAAGGAAGGAAAGGAGGAAGGAAGAGAGAAAAGAAGGAAGTAAGGAAAAGGAGTTAATGTATCCCCAATGCGGCACCATAAAGGGATTGCTCCTTAGCCTTTCATTTCACTGTCCTGCTTCTTCCTGTTTCTGGGACATCCTCTTTAGCATTTTCTTTGATTCTGTGAGCCACCCTCATTTCTTTCTAATACAATCATTTTTTTGCTTACATTAGCTAGAGTTTTTCTGTTGCTGGCAACCAAAGCCTCCTCACCCATATACATTTCACCCTCTTAGAGGAGCAGAGGGATGTACCCTGTGGTGGGCTCATATCTGGAGTCTCTGGCAGGGATTCAACTCTCACCTGGTCCCAGAATGAGAGAGAAGAAAGCCCTGCTGCTAGTGGATGCATGTCACTCCCCACCTCGGGGCCCCGTCTCTGTGGCCTGTCTTGCCAGGATCCACTCCCAGCCTAACCGCCAGGTCTCAACACTCAGGCCACAGCCTGAAATAGCTAAGTTTACCCCCATGACTCCTTATCACAAATGGCTCAGGCTGGTGTCATGGTTATTTTCTATAAATAGCTATCTCATTCTTGTGCTGTGCCCTTGCTCTTGGTGTTCTGGGACACCTTATCTCAGGGTAAGCTGGGCCCCCCGCACCCTCTGCCCCAGCCCCTCCCATGCATTCAGACCTCAGGCCCCATCCTGCCTCTTCTGAACCAACACCTCACTGGGTTCCCTCTGATGTGGGATAGGCAGGGCAAGTGATCTGTGTGGTTGAGCTCCGTTTCCTTTGTAGACTTTAGTCTTTGAGGACTTGACTATAAGCTCCAAGTGCCTTGTTACTTTTCTTTCTTGGACCTCAGTGTCAAGCATGAGGCTGGGCACATAGTCAATAGTCATGTGGATTTCTTCACCCCTAGTTTGAAAATTGTTCCCACCCTGTGATCCATATTCTTCATTCATTCATTTACCCAACATTTATCAAGCACCTACTAAGTGTGGGTTCCGTCCTGGGTGCTGGAGGGACACACCGAATAAAACATAGCCGAGGAATTCAGTCTCATGGTGAAAATTTATTGAGAATTAGATGTAGCAGAATGACCTACAGAGAAAATAACCAAGTCTAGTTTTTCTCAGCTGCAGGCTCACCTTAAAAGAGTGAAAGGCATTTCATCCCTGGAGTGAGGGGCAGTAGAGAGCCAGACTTTATGTCCTTGAAGTGTGGACTTTCTTGACCCCCATGAGGGTTGGTGTAGCTCAGAGTAAAAAAGAGAAGCTGCAAGCAGCAGGATACCCAGAATACAACTTCCAAACAGACTTTCTATTTTTTTGAGACAGAGTCTTGCTCTGTCTCCCAGGCTAGAGTGCAGTGGCATGGTCTTGTATCACTGCAACCTCTGCCTCCTGAGTTCAAGCCATTCTCCTGCCTCAGCCTCCCCGTAGCTAGGATTATAGGGGTGCACCACCACACCCAGCTAATTTTTGTATTTCTGGTAGAGGCAGCGTTTCACCATGTTGGCCAGGCTGGTCTCAAACTCCTGACCTCGTGACCCACCCGCCTCGGCCTCCCAAAGTGCTGGGATTACAGGCATGAGTCACCACACCCAGCCCAAACAGATTTTTTAAACAAAAATTAGGATGGAAGGCTTAATGCTTTTCATATTAAAGCAGGATGGTCTCAACTCAAGAGGGTTAATTGGAACGCTCAAGACTAGAAAGCGAATGAAGGTATGAATTCCATTGATGGCAGAAACCTGCACTCATGAGGATGCATCTTCTGAGCTGGGAGGACCTAGGAGGAAGACTATTTGGATGACCAAATGTGTGATAACAATAATAGCCAGTATTTAGTGTGTACTTACCATGCGCCAGCAGGCACTGAGTTAAGCACATAGTACGTATTCACTTATTTCTCACAAGAACCCTGTGAAGTAGGTACTATTATTGTTTCCATTTGACAGATAAGGCAAAGCAAGATTAAATGAACTTCCTAAGTCTATGGATCAAAGAATCAAACCCAGGCAATCAGGTTTCCCTCAGGGCCATGTATGCCTATGAGGGCTGAGCATAAATTAGGGCTATCGTTTTGGGATCCTTTGTTCTCAAAGGACACCATGGCTGGACTTGTCACAGAGGAGATGGGGCTGCACCCCCCAACTGCAGATATGCTTCACAGCCAGGCCGGACATATTAGCTGTGGCAACTGGCCACAGCCAAGGGCCAGTACTGAAGGACCTGGTAATCTCGGCAAGAAGGGGCTTGTATCAGTTAACCATGGCCCCAGTAATTAGTGCTGTAGAACAATCACAAAATTTTAGCAGCATACAACAGTAAGCGTTTATTTAGTGCGTATGTTTGGGGACCAGCTGGGGGTTTGTTGCTATAGGCTAGCTTTGGCTGGCATGGTTTGGCACCTCTCTACATCTCTCTCATCCTCCTTTCATGACCAGCAGGCCAGCCAGGGGGTGTTCATGGAGACGGCAGAAGCACCCCAGCGACAGTCCCAATGTGCACGCCTATTTTCAACCTCTGCTCACATCACATCTGCTAAAATACTGCTGGAGATGGCAAGTCACGTGGCTGAGCCGAAGCAAGGTATGGAGAAATCCACCCTGCTCAAAGTTACCAGGTAAAGAATGTGGATGGATAAACCTATTTTCCAGGGTGGGGTGAAGAGATGGAAGCAAAATCTAGCATTCCACAGAACTTAAACTGGATTTAATTTTGATTTCAAGAGAGAATGAAATGCTACGTTATGTTGTAGAGCAGTTCATACTTGTTATAAAATCTATCTTCAGGGACCACAAATTTTACCATGAGAATATTTAAATTTTTAGTTTTTATTTTAGTGAAAATCTTAAAATAACTTTTAGCAAGAACATATTCTGGGTGGTCTAGAACAGCGGTCCCCAACTTTTTTGGCATCAGGGACTGGTTTCGTGGAAGACAATTTTTCCACAGAAGGAGGGGATGGTTTTGGGATGAAACTGTCCTCAGGCGTTAGTCTCATAAGGAGCACATAACCTACATCCCTCGTGTGTGCAGTTCACAACAGACCTTGCGCTCCTCAGAGAGTCTACTGCTGGTCAGGAGTGGTGGGTCACGCCAGTAATAACTGCACTTTGGGAGGCCAAGGCAGGCGGATCACGAGATCAGGAGTTCTAGACCAGCCTGGCCAACATCGTAAAACCCTATCTCTACTAAAAATACAAAAAATTAGCCAGGTGTGATGGTGGGTGCCTGTGATCCCAGCTGCTCGGGAGTCTGAGGCAGGAGAATTGCTTGAATCTGGGAGGTGGAGGTTACAGTGAGCCGAGATCGTGCACCACTGCATTCCAGCCTGGGCGACAGAGCAAAACTCTGTTTCAAAAAAAAAAAAAGAAAAGAAAAAAATCGAATGCCACCATGGTCTGACAGGAGGCAGAGCTCAGGCGGTAATGCTTGCTCACCCACCGCTCACCTCCTGCTGTGCAGCCCACTTTCGAATAGGCCAGGGACTGATATCAGTCCTCAGCCCAGGTTGGAGACCCCTGGTCTAGAAGACGGTGGTAGTTGCCTTACAGTTTTCAGAGACCCAGTGATCTGCCGCAGTGCCAGCATTTAACTTTTTTTTTAGAGACAAGGTCTCCCTATGTTTACCAGACTGGTCTCGAACTTCTGGGCTCAAGCGATCCTCCCCCATTTGCCTCCCAAAGTGCTAGGATTACATGAAAACCACCATGCCCAGCCTAGCATTTAATTTTTCAGTCCAGCTTTCTCAAACCGAGACCTGTATTTTCAGGGAGTCCTGTATTTTCAGGGAGTCATGCATTTCTAAGTTTGGAAAACTTTGGTGAGAATGTTACACACCAGACAATATATAGAAGAGGCCCAGAGATAGTGCTATGGGCATTTAAAGGTGATGGGGGCTAGGGCAGCTATGGGAGCTCCAGGCAGGGTGTATGGTGCTTTACAGAGAAGCAGTGGCAGCATTTGAATAGGTCTTGATGGATGGCAGAGTGGGGTCCTGGTGATAATCTCCAGGTTCCTTCTTCTCCAAGTGGACATATCAGATACTTGTCCCTGGGGCTTCTGGACCACAGCCTTGTCCTTCACCCTCACATCTATGCTACTGGCTATAGCATTTGAAGAAGAGGCTGAGGAGTATAATGGCTGAGCTTTCTGGCTTTGGAGCCAGGTCAACCCGGGTTCAAATCTTGACTTCAGGCTGGGTGTGATGCCTCACTCCTGTAATTCCAGCACTTCGGGAGGCTGAAGCAAGCAGATCACTCGAACTCAGGAGTTTGAGACCAGCCTGGCCAACATGATGAAACCCCGTCTCTACAAAAAATACAAAAATTAGCTGGGCATGGTGGTACGTGCCTGTGGTCCTAGCAACTTGGGAGGCTGAGGTAGGAGGATCACTTGAGCCTGGGAAGTATAGGTTGCAGTGAGCTGAGATCATGCCACTGTACTCCAGCCTAGGTGATAGAGCCAGACCCTCTCTCAAAAAAGCCGGGCACAGTGGCTCAAGCCTGTAATCCCAGCACTTTGGGAGGCCGAGGCAGGTGGATCACAAGGTCAAGAGATCGAGACCATCCTGGTCAACATGGTGAAACCCCGTCTCTACTAAAAAATACAAAACATTAGCTGGGCATGGTGGCGCGTGCCTGTAGTCCCAGCTACTCAGGAAGCTGAGGCAGGAGAATTGCCTGAACCCAGGAGGCGGAGGTTGCGGTGAGCCGAGATCACGCCATTGCACTCCAGCCTGGGTAACAAGAGCGAAACTCCATCTCAAAAAAAAAAAAAAAAAAAAAATCTTGGCTTTGACATTTCCTAGCTCTGAGCCCTTAGACAGGTTGCTTGAATTCTTGGAGCCCCACTTTCCTCATCTGAAGAAGGAAATTGTAATACTCTCCTGGGGTGTTTTAAAATTAGAACCTGGCTGGGTACAGTGGCTCAGAGCTGTAATCCCAGCACTTTAGGAGGCTGAGGCAGGCAGATCACTTGAGTTTGGGAGTTCCAGACCAGCCTAGGCAACATGGCAAAATCCCATCTCAACAAAAATTACAAAGTCAGGCATGGCGGGGTGTGCCTAATAGTCCCAGTTACTTGGAAGGCTGAGCCTGGGAGGTGGAGGTTGCAGTGAGCCAAGATGGTGCCACTGCACTCCAGCCTGGATGACAGAGGGAGACACTGTCTCAAAAAGATCAGAACATGCCAGTGAAGGCTGAGGTTTTCTTCATGGAAACATGTTGACTTCTGATTTCATTTCTTTAATGGTTATAGGATTATCCAGATTCCCGTGTCAAAGTGAGTCAGTTTTGGTAAGCTATATGTTCAAGCAATTTGTCTATTTCAAATGTATCTTCAATTTTATTGGCACAAAATTATTCACAATATCCTCTCATTTTACTTCTAATGCCTGTAATATCCATAGCAATACCCTTCTTTTCATTCCTGACTTTGAATATTTTTGCTTTCTTTCAACTTTCTCTTCGTCATTATCACCAGGGACTTATCAATTTTCACACAATTGGCCTGTGGCTTAGCCGATCCTCTCTGCTGCATGTTAGTTTTCTGTTTCTTCAATTTCTGTTCTCCACTTTGTCATTTCCTTCCCTCTACTTTGAGTTTATTTGCTGTGTTTTTTTTTCCCCGAACTTATTAAGATACATTCTTAGCTCATTAATTCTCAATATTTTTTCTTTTTTAAGATGTGCACTTAAAGTTATACATTTCCTTTTGGAGGCTTAAATGAAAAACAAAAATATGTTTAAATGCCTGCTCTCAAATAGGCACTCAATAAATATCTTATCCTCATCATGCAGTGTCATATGAGATGGGACCCCAGCACAGTTTGCAGCTCTCTTGCTAGAGAGATGTGATATGTATTCACTGAGTGTTCTACAGGGCACTCTCTGAGGACTCATTCTGGGCCTCAGATCACTTCTCTTTTTGGGTCTTCGGGAGGGTTCCTCCACAGGGTAAGGCAGGGCACAGACAGGAGCATGTGTTTTTGGCCCTGTCATCCTTGGAGAGCTTAGACCTTGTTCTCCTGTGATGGTTGTATGGAAGTCCATGGAAGTATGAATTCTAACCTGCAAGCCTTTGGCAAATTACATTTTCTAAAAATGGTCACAATAGGCCAGGTGCAGTGGCTCATGCCTGTAATCCCAGCACTTTGGGAGACCAGGGCAGGCGGATTATCTGAGGTTGGGAGTTTGAGACCAGCCTGACCTGACAGGGAGAAACCCCATCTCTACTAAAAATACAAAATTAGATCGGGCATGTTGGCTCACACTTGTAATCCCAGCACTTTGGGAGGCCGAGGCCAGCAGATCACCTGAGCTCAGGAGTTCAAGACCAGCCTGGCCAACACGGTGAAAACTCATCTCTACTAAAAATACACAAATAAGCTGGATATGGTGGCACGTGCCTGTAATCCCAGCTACTCAGGAGGTTGAGGCAGGAGAATGGCTGGAACCAGGGAGGCGGAGGTTGCGGTGAGCCGAGATCACGCCACTGCACTCCACATTTCCTACGTTCTCTTGAATGAACTGGAAGGGATTACCACCATTTCCCATTTTGTTCCTCCAGCCTTAGGGCTGATAGTGACTTCCTGTAGATACTAGTCTTTGGATAACCTCATGTCCTTTTTGCTCCCCTACTTCTTCCAACATGTTTGTTACCAATTCTTCAAATTAAATTGTCTACTTGAAATACCTAGAAGAATTTCTGATTTTTTTTTTTTTTTTAGACAGAGTTTCACTGTGACACCCAGGCTGGAACAGCAGCATAATCTCAGTTCACTGCAACCTCCATCTCCTGGGCACAAGTGATTCTCCCACCTCAGCCTCCTGAGTAGCTCACAGGTGTATGCCACCACACCCAGCTACTTTTTGTATTTTTTATAGAGTTGGAGTTTCGCCATGGTTGCTAGGCTGGTCTTGAACCCCTAGGCTGAAGTGGTCTGCCTGCCTCGGCTTCCCAAAGTGCTGGAATTACAGGCATGAGCCCCTGCACCTGGCCTTCTGATTTTTCCTGATTGTCTATTGACTAATATACTTGGCATTACAGAACTTTGCATAATCTGCCCTTTGTTCAACTCTCCAAGCTCCATCTCCAAATCATTCTCCTTTTGCACCTGTTGTTCCCAGTACTTACTTAGAATGCTTTTCCCCCAGCACTTTGTAAAGCTGGCTGCTTCCCACATCTCCGGTCTTGGCATAAATGACAGCTTTGTCTAACAGCCTTTCCTGTTATCTAGTGTAAACCTACCCTGTACCCAAGTACTCTTATCACACTATACTATTTTTTTTTTCTGAGACAGAGTTTCGCTCTTGTTGCCCAGGCTGGAGTGCAATAGCACGATCTCAGCTTGCTGCAACCTCCGCCTCCCAAGTTCAAGAGATTTTCCTGCCTCGGCTTCTCAAGTAGCTGGGATTACAGGCATGTGCCACCATACCTGGGTAATTTTTTTTTTTTTTTTTTGAGATGGAGTCTCGCTCTGTTGCCCAGGCTGGAGTGCAGTGGCATGACCTTGGCTCACTGCAACCTCCGCCTCCTGGGTTCAGGGGATTCTTCTGCCTCAGCCTCCCAAGTAGCCGAGACTACAGGTGCGTACCACCACACCTGGCTAATTTTTGTATTTTTAGTAGAGACGGGATTTCACTGTGTTAGCCAGGATGGTCTTGATCTCCTGACCTTGTGATCTGCCCATCTTGGCCTCCCAAAGTGCTGGTATTACAGGCATGAGCCAATACACTCGGCCAATTTTGTATTTTTAGTAGAGATGGGTTTCACCATGTTGGTCAGGCCGATCTCGAACTCCCAGCCTCAGGTGATCCACCCACCTCGGCATCACAAAGTGCTGAGATTACAGGCTTGAGCCATCGTGCCTGGCCGACACTACTCTTTTATTGTCTTCACAGCACTTATTACTTACCTTACCTAGCTCATTTATTCCTTAACTTACTTACTATCTGCTTATCAGGCTAACAGAAACTCTGAAAGAACAGGAAGCATATCTGTCTTACTTATTACTGTGTCCAGTGTCTGGCACAGAGTTGATGCTTAATACATATTTTTGAGTAAATGAATGATGGAATGAGTGATATATAAGTCCTCCACCTCCCAGGCCAGAGATGGGTCCTGGCACCTACTGAGATTTTTGACGTTGGAGGGTCCCAAGAGAGGATTCCTCTGCCTCCCATGAAGCAGGACCACCAAGGTCGGTGCCCAGCCGCAGGGTCCTACGCTCCGCTTGTGCCTTCAGGCAGGCCCCTTGTGGGCAGTGGGAGGCCTCCTTGTGGCTCTAGCCTTTCTCCTAACATATCCTAGTCAGCTTGCTTCTTTCCATGCTGCCAGCAGGCTTCAGGGCATCAATGATTAAAAGTGCAAGCCTGCCCAGAGCCAGTACCAATTAGACTATACGCCCACCGTGCTGGAAGCTCATTAACTCCAACAAGCTAGGACCCACTCTCACAAAATTTTTCCCATCTGTGTACTGGATTTGATAGCTACAAAGAAAACCATCAAGACTGTGATAAAATTAATTTCACTGATCATCATATTTTTATCACATAATAAGCAGAAAGTTTGTTACATAAATATTTAACGCAAATTATTGCTGTAATAAGCAGAATTTTAAAAAGACAATGAAATTTATACTATAATGAATGAAACTGTAAAGAGCCATTATATTTTTCTTCTATGACATTGTGAGCAAAATAAATTATGAGGTTTTATGCTGTTTTTTTTAGACAGAGTCTCACTCTGTTGCCAGGCTGGAGTGCCATGGCGCAATCTTGGCTCACTGCCTCCTCCGCCTCCCAGGTTCAAGCAATTCTCCTGCCTTAGCCTCCCGAATAGCTGGAACTACAGGCACATGCCACCACGCCCAGCTAATTTTTGTATTTTTAGTAGAGACAGCATTTCACCATCTTGGCCAGGATGGTCTTGATCTTTTGACCTTGTGATCCACTTGCCTCCCAAAGTGCTGGGATAATAGTCATGAGCCACTGCAGCTGGCATGCTTTTTTTTTTAGAGACAAGGTCTCACTCTGTCACCCAGGATGGAGTGCAGTGGTATGATCATAACTCAGTGCAGCCTCCAACTCCTAAGCTCAAGGGATTGTCCTACCTCAGCCTCCCAAGCAGCTAGGACGACAGGTGCATGCCACCACGCAGACCAATTAAAAAAAAATTTTTTTTGTAGAGATGTGACTATGTTACCCAGGCTAGGGATTTTATTAATTAATAAAATTAATAATTTTATTAATTCATAACCAGCAGGGTAAAGACTGAGGCTTCATTGCAAGGATGGGCACTACACCAGGTTATTTGGTCCATCTGTCTGCCTTTAGGAAGATCCCTTTTTGGATTTTAACATCTCCTAGCTTGGGAGCATCCTCTGGATATCAGGCTGGCTGAATCAGGCAGAGGAAACAAACAGAAACCATAGAAACCTTTTAAAGAACATTAGGAGCATATTTCCCAACAAGACTTTGAGAAGAGGCATTGAGAGAGAGAAGCTGATGTTGGGCTAATATCTGGGCTTGACCAAGCCAGGAAGGGCAGAAAAGTCCAGCAAATAGCCCACCCACTCTCAACTCACCAGCAATTGCAGGCCCTTCCCTAGTTCAGGAACCCCTTCCTGGGGAGCTGGATTGCTGGGATGGGATACTCTATAACCTCTTGGAGGCCTGCAGGCTGATTCATTATGGAGTCTCATCCTTTCATTATTTCCTCCACCAGTCTGGACAACATGGTGAAACCCTGCCTATACCAAAAACACAAAAATTAGCCAAATGTGATGGCATATGCCTGTAGTCCCAGCTACTTGGGAGGCTGAGGTGAGAGGATCTCTGGAACCCAGGAAGTCAAGGCTACAGTGTGCCATGATCATGCTACTGCACTCCAGCCTGGGTGACAGAGCAAGACTCTGTCTCAAATAAAAATAAAATTTAAAAAATATATTTCCTCCTAATTCCCCTATTTCAGGCTAACTAAACCATCCACAATTCTTTTTTTTTTTTTTTTTTTTTCTGAGACGGAGTTTTCGCTCTTGTTACCCAGGCTGGAGTGCAATGGCGCGATCTCGGCTCACCGCAACCTCCGCCTCCTGGGCTCAGGCAATTCTCCTGCCTCAGCCTCCTGAGTAGCTGGGATTACAGGCACGCGCCACCATGCCCAGCTAATTTGTTTTTTGTATTTTTTTTTTAGTAGAGATGGGGTTTCACCATGTTGACCAGGATGGTCTCGATCTCTCGACCTCATGATCCACCCGCCTTGGCCTCCCAAAGTGCTGGGATTACAGGCTTGAGCCACCGCGCCCGGCCAACCATCCACAATTCTTATCTAAGCATTCTACTTTTTCTCTTCTAGGCTTTCCACCACAGCCCCAGCTTTAACCTTCCCAGTAGCTGGTACCACAGGCCTGTATCACCATGCTTAGCTAATTATTATTATTATCTGAGACAGAGTTTCGCTCTTGTCACCAAGGATGGAGTGCAGTGGCACATTCTCAGCTCATAGCAACCTCTGCCTCCCAGGTGCAAGTGATTCTCCTGACTCAGTCTCCGAAGTATCCAGGATTACAGACATGTGCCACCACGCTTATTTAATTTTGTATTTTTTTAGTAGAGACGGGGTTTCACCATGTTGGCCAGGCTGGTCTCAAGCTCCTGACCTCAGGTGATCCACCCGCCTCAGCCTCCCAAAGTGCTGGGATTATAGGCATGAGCCACTGTGCCTGGCCACACTTGGCTAATTTAAAAAAAAAAAAAAAAAAAAAAGGTTTTTATAGAGTCGAGGTCTCATTATGTCATCCAGGCTTTTTGAAAATATACAGTAAATTACTGTTAACCACATTTGCCCTACAGTGCTAGAGAATGCTAGACCTTATGCCTCTCATCTAGCTGTAACTTTGTATCCATTAATCAACCTCTTCCTCTCCTCCTCCCCACTCCCCTTCTCAGCCTCTAATAAACACAACTCTTCTCACTTTGAGTTTGAGTTTTTTTAGCTCCCCCATATGAGTGAGAACATGTGGTATTTCTCATTTTGTGTCTGACTTATTTCATTTAACATAATGTCTTACAGGTTCATGTTGCCATAAATGACAGGATTTTATTCTTTTTTTTTATGGCTGAATAGTATTCCATTGTGTATATGTACACATTTCCTTTATCCACTCATCTGTTAATATACATTCAGCTTGATTCTGTATCTTGGCTATTGTGAAGAGAGCTCTAGTCAACATAGGGATGCAGATATCTCTTCGATATACTGATTTCCTTTCTTTTTGGTTATGCCCGCAGAGGGACTGCTTGATCATATGGTAGTTCTATTTTAGTTTTTCGAAGAACCTCCATACTGTTCTTCAGAGCGGCTGTACTATAATAATTTACATTCTCACCAACAGTGTACAAGCATTCCCCTTTCTCCACATCCTCCTAACTTCTGTTATTTTGTCTTTCTGATAAAAGCCATTTTTAGGCTGGGTGGGGTGGCTCATGCCTATAATCCCAGCACTTTGGGAGGCCGAGGTGGGTGGATCACTTGAGGCCAGGAGTTTGAGACCAGCCTGGCCAACGTGATGGAACCCTGTCTCTACTAAAAATACAAAAACTATCTGGGCATGGTGACACACACCTGTAGTCCCAACTACTTGGGAGGTTGAGGCATGAGAATCGCTGGGAGGTGGAAGTTGCGGTGAGCCAAGATCATGCCACTGGATTCTGGATGGCAGAGCAAGACTCTGTCTCAAGAAAAAAAAAAAAGGCCATTTTTACTTTGGTGTGATTATATCTCCTTGTGGTTTTGATTTGCATTTTTTTTTATGATAAATGATGTTGAATATTTTTTTATAGACTTATTGGCTGCTAGTATGTCTTCTTTTGAGAAATGTCTATTCAGATTCTTCGTCCATTTTTAGATCAGGTTTTTTTTTTGCTGTTGAGTTTTTTGAGTTTCTTACACATTACAGAATATTAGTTTCTTGTTGGATGAATAGTTTGCAGTTATTTTCCTCCATTCTACAGGTTATCTTTTCACTCTGTTGATTATTTCCTTTGCTGTACAGAGCTTTTTAGTTTGATATAGTTTGTCTATTTTTGTTTTTGCTGCTTATATTAGTCTGTTCTTACACTGCTATAAAGATACTACTCAAGACTGGGTAATTTATAAAGGAAAGAGGTTTAATTGACTCATAGTTCTGCATGACTGGGGAGGCCTCAGGAAACATACAATCATGGCGGAAGATGAAGGGGAAGCAAGGCATGCTTTACATGACGTTGGGGGTTGGTGGGGGTGCGTGGGGTGGGAGGAGAGAGAGAGTGCAGGGGAAATGCCAGACACTTATCAAACAACCAGATCTCCTAAGAACTCCCTCACTATCACGAGAGCAGCATGGGGGAAACCGCTCCCATAATTCAGTCATCACCTCCCACCAGGTCCCTCAATCAACATGTGGGGATTACAATTCGAGATGAGATTTGGGTGGGGACACAGAGCCAAACCATATCAGTGCCTGTGCTTTTGAAGTCTCACCTGTAAAATCTTTGCATAGCCCATTGTCCTGAAGCATTTTCCCCATGTTTTCTTCTAACAGTTTTATAGTTTCAGGTCTTATATTTATTAATCCATTTTGAGTTGTTTTTTTTGTTTGCAATTGTGTGTGTTTTGGGTTTGTGGTTGTTTTAGAGAGAGGATATAGCTATGTTGCCGAGGTTGGTCTCAAACTTCTGGCCTCAAATGATTCTCCCACCTCGACCTCCCAAAGTGCTGGGATTACAGGCCCAAGCCATCACATCTAGCCCATTTTGAGCTGATTTTTGTATATAGTAAGAGATAGGGGTCTAGTTTCATTCTTCTACATATAGGTATCCAGTTTTCCCAGCACCATGTTTTTTCTTAATATTTGAGACAGGGTCTCACTCTGTCACCCAGGCTGGAATGCAGTGGTGCAATCATGGCTCACTGAGCCTCACCCTCCTAGGCTCAAGCAATCCTTCTACTTCAGCCTCCTGAGTAGATGAGTAGAGATAGGATCTTACTGTGTTGCCCAGGTAAGTCTCAAACTCCTGGGCTCAAGTGATGCTCCTATCCTGGCCTCCCAAAGTTCTGGGATTACAAGTGTGAGCCACTGTGCCCAGCCCCAGCACCATTTATTGAAGAGAGCATCCTTTCCCAGTATATGTTCTTGATGCCTTTGTTGAAAAGCAGTTGGCCATAAATATGTGAATTTATTTCTGGATTTTCTATTCTGCAGAACAGAACTTTTATCATCACCTCTTTAAATCTGCTAGACTAGACTTTCTCCCAAACCCTCCATCTACTCTAACCCTGGTCTCCTTTTCATACAGCAACCAGAGTTTTCTTTTGAAAATATAAGTTTAAAATTCATCAAAAGCCTCCCCCTAATCCTTTGGATAAAATTATATTTCCAGGGGGCATGGTGGCTCACTCCTTTAATCCCAGCCCTTTGGGAGGCCAAGGCAGGAGGACTGCTTAAGTTTAGGAGTTGGAGGCCAGCCTGGGCAACAGAGCAAAACCCTGATTCTACTTTTTTTTTTTTTTTTTAAAGAAAATTTCATTTCTTAGCCTATAAAGCCATTCATTATCTGGCCTGTATAGAAAAAAAACCAACTACACACAAAAAAAAGAACTGTTTTTCTTTTTCTTTTTCTTTTTTGACACAGAGTCAGTCTCTTTCTCTCACCAAAGCCAAATGCAATGGCACAATCTCGGCTCACTGCAACCTCCGCTGCCCGGGGGTAAGCAATCCTCCTATCTCAGTCTCTCAAGTAACTGGGACCCCAGGTGTGCATCACTATGCCTGGCTATTTTTTTCTTTTTTTTTGTATTTTTATTAGAAATGGGGTTTTGCCATATTGCCCAGCCTTGTCTCCTACTCCTGAGCTCAAGTGATCCATGGACTGCTGCCTCCCGCAGTGCTGGGGTTACAGATGTGAGTCACTGCACCTGGCCCAAACTGTTACTCTACTGCTCTCACACCACAACAATCATCATAGAAGACTTCCGTGACCAAATATGTGGGGATTTCTTCCCACCAATAGGCAAGCCATGAGTTCTGCAGTGGACACCCACTGAGCATCCTCTAATTCAATTCAATTCTGACAGTACTTATCTGGAGATAGCATCAGAAACGGAGTGTGAAGCCTCAGACCCTAAGACAGCGTCCTCCTCCAATGCCAATCGCAAGCCCCAGCTTGTTTCACCTGTGCCTGACTGACCCTCCCCACTCCTTGGTTTTGGTTAATTTGCTAGAGTAGCAGTTTCCTGCTAGGACTCAGAGAACACTTACTCATGTTTACCTATTTATTATAAAGGATATGACAGAGTACACAGATGAGGAGATGCATTGGGTAAGATATAGGAAGGAGTGTGGAGCTTCCATGCTTTCCCAGGGAGTGCCACCCTCCAGGAACCCCCACAGAGTCAGCTCTCCAGAAGCTCTCTGAACCCTGTCCTCCTGGGCCTTTTATGGAGACTGCATTGGATAGGCAATGGAAGTTGGACAAGAAGGGGATGAACTAATGATAACAGACCAGCAGGGAAACCCAGCAAAACCTGTCTGTTCAGATTCTTCTTGGCCTCTCTATAGCCTTTCTTCCTTCAAGGTATGGGGCAGGGTTCCTTCTGAAGTGAGGATCTGATGGCTTACAGTCAGACAAGGTAGGTCAGAGAATTGCTTTATGGCCAGCTCCAAGACAGAAAGGTGGATAGGATTTGAGTCCTGCCTTGGAGAGGAAAAGGAGCAAGTAAAAGGAGGCAGGAGTCAGAGAGATTCCATTTTCTAAGGCCTAAAGTGGCCCTACATTATAAAAAAGGCTATAACAGGGCTATGGGAGTTATGGGCCGGGAACCATGGATGAAAACCATCCTATGCTGTGTACGTCACATGGCCCTGCCTCCTTTGTGGTTGCCACCCCCATGGTGACCTTCCTGGCTCATAGGTCCTTTGCACTGATTATTACCTCTGCCTGGGGCTGCTCTATCCACAATTCTGGCATGACCTGCCCTTCCTGACCTCCCAGTCTCTCTCACAGCACCATGTTTTTTGCATATATATATGCAAAAAAAAAAAAATATATATATATATATATTTTTTTTTTTGAGACGGAGTTTCGCTCTTGTTACCCAGGCTGGAGTGCAATGACGCGATCTCGGCTCACCGCAACCTCTGCCTCCTGGGTTCAGGCAATTCTCCTGCCTCAGCCTCCTGAGTAGCTGGGATTACAGGCATGTGTCACGATGCCCAGCTAATTTTTTGTATTTTTAGTAGAGACGGGGTTTCGCCATGTTGACCAGGATGGTCTCGATCTCTTGACCTCGTGATCCACCCGCCTCGGCCTCCCAAAGTGCTGGGATTACAGTCTTGAGCCACCGCGCCTGGCCTGTTTATATATTTTTTTTATTTTTTGAGACAGGGTTTCACTTTGTCACCCATGCTGGAGTGCAGCAATGCATTTATGGTTCATTTCAGCCTCGACCTCCCTGGCTCAGAGGTGATCCCACCATCTCAGTCTTCCAAGTACCTGGGACTACAGGCATGCGCCACCATGCCTGGCCTTGTTTTTTTTTTTTTTTTTTTTTTTTTTTTTTTTTTTTTTGATATAGTAACAAGATCTCACTGTGTTGCCCAGGCTGGTCTCAAACTTCTGGGCTCAAGTGATCTGCCTGCCTTGGTCTCCCAAACAGCTGAGATTACAGGCATGAGCCACTGTGCCTGGCCAACCACTGGGCTTTATTTCCTTCACAGGACAGCATTTCCCTGAATGTTGAGCCTGTGGTTCCAGTCCCTGTGGCCTTGATTCTGGCAGCTCTTCCTTCTTTGGATTCTGATTAGGGTCCTTCCCAAGTCTGGTCTCTTGTCTGTGAGTCAATGCATTCCATTTTTGCTTAAGAATCTGAGGGAGGTGGCTGGGCATGGTGGTTCACACCTATAATCCCAGCACTTTGGGAAGTTGAGGAGGAGGATTGCTTGAGTCCAGGAGTTCGAGATCAGCCTGGGCAACATGGCAAAACTCTATCTCTACGAAAAACACCAAAAATTAGCCAGGCATGGTGGCCTGCGCCTGTAGTTCCAGCTACTCAGGAGGCTGAGGTGGGAGGATAACCTGAGCCTCGGAGGTCTAGGCTCCAGTGAGCTGTGATCATGCACACTGTACTCCAGCCTGGGTGGCAGGGTGAGACCTTGTGTAAAAAAAGAACCCAAGGATTTGAGAGATTTTTGGCACTTTCAGTAGAAGAATGTAGCCTAATCAAACTACAAAGGACCAACCCCCAAGGAAGGCTGCTCAGAAGCCCAGGCCCTTCTTGTGTAAGAAGCCCTGATGAATTTAGCTTAGCATCGTTAAACTTTCTATCCTGTGATGGGAAAATGTCACTTCCATCTTCCACCAAGTGTAGAAGGAGGCAGAGCTGACAGTTTATCTCTCAAATGCCCTCACCCTGCCCAAGAGACATCAGAGTTTCCCTGATGCTGGCTTCCTCCCAGACTGAGGCAGAAGCAGAGCAGGACAGAGGAATTAGGGAAGAGAGGAGTCACCATCTGTGTCTGTGTGATACGGAGGTCACTACCATCGCCAAAGAGTTGAAAGAAGCTTCAGCTCTGCGTATCCTCTAGCAGCTGAATATCAGTTTCATTTATTTAGCCTGTTCCTAGCCGGGCCCTGTGCTAGAGCTTTAATAATAATAGCATCAACAGCTCCCATTTGGGGATGGCAGGCTATGGACGAGGCACAGTGCTGCACACTCTAGAAGCATTATGTCATCTCGTTCTCACAGCAGTTCTGAGACAGGTATAATTATTCCCACCTAACAGATGAAGAAACAGTCCCAGTGAACAGAAGGGACTTGCCAGGTGGTTTCGACTGCAAAGCTGTGATCTTTCTTCTGCAAGGAATTGCCTCTTTCCTAAACCTCCTGGCGCCTGGTTCCCAGCATGAGAGCTTGTGACTAAATGTAGGTGACTGGGGCCTGCAGCCCTCCTGTGGCAGCCAATGAGGGAGCAGGAGAAGGACCTGCCAGCTCAGGAACCTGCCCTCAAAGAATCTGCCCCCAGCTCTTTCACAGCTGTGGGGAGATACCAGGCCCTGAGTCACTTCCCTGGGAAATCCCTCACGGAGGCTTTCCTGGGAATAAGATAAAGCAGGAATCTGGGCTGGACTGCTCAAGGGGCCTGATTCCTGCCAGCCAGCCAATACTTTTTGGAGCAAGACCTCAGGGTCTTCTCCAGATAGGGACAGGCCTGGTAGCCACCAGGTGCAGTGGGACAAGCAACATGTGTAAAAGGCCCTGGGGAGAGGGGTCTGGGAACGGGGTGGGATGGGCATCTGTCACCAAGAGAATGATTCCTAAGGCTCCCTCCCAGACCAAGGCAGTGGCAACCTGTGATGCTGTGGGTCAGGGATGAGACCACTTTAGTGAAAGGCCTTCAGCATGACCCCTTGTAGGAGACAGGGAGGCGAATGGGTGAGCAGACGCCATGGCCAAGAACTCAGGTTAGAGGCCACGCCTGTAATCCTAGAACTTTGGGAGGTTGAAGTGGGAGAATCACTTGAGTCCAGGAGTTTGAGACCAGTGTCGGCAACATAGCAAGCCCCGTCTCCACAATACAAATTTAAAAAGTAGCCAGTTGTGGTGCACACCTGTGGTCCCAGCTACTTGGGAGGCTGAGGCAGGAGGATCGCTTGAGCCCGGGAGTTCCAAGTTACAGTAAGTGAGCCAGCGAGCTATGATTGCATCACTGCACTCCAGCCTGGGCAACAGAGTAAGATCCTGTCTCAAAAAATAAAAATAGGTTAGGTGCAGTGGCTCACACCTGTAATCCTAACACTTTAGGAGGCAAAGGCGGGCCGATCATGAGGTCAGGAGTTCGAGACCAGCCTGGCCAACACGGTGAAACCCTGTCTCTACTAAAAATACAAAAATTAGCCAGGTGTGGTGCTGCGCGCCTGTAATCCCAGCTACTCAGGAGGCTGAGGCAGGAGATTGCTTGAACCCAGGAGACGAAGGTTGCAGTGAACCAAGATTGTTGCACTGCATTCCAGCCCTCTGGGAGACAGAGCGAGACTCCATCTCAAAAATAAATAAACAAAAAATAGAAAGGTGGATTCCAGCTTTCTCGATATACAGATGGAGAAACTGAGGCACAGGTAGGTGAAATGGGGTCTCACAGCAAGTGAGTGATAGACCTGCTACCTCCCACGCTTCTGTGTCTTCAGGTAAGAAAGCCTTCATCTCCTCCCTGCTTCCACACTAAAAATAAAGCATTGAAAACATGATAGGGAGTCTTGTGGAGTCTGGCTGCTGTGGGGTCCCATGTGTCTGAGCCCTTGGGATGCTGCCTGAGTGTCCCTGGAAAACTGAGTTGGCATCTGAAGGTGTGGGGATGGGGTTCGTGCTGGTGCCAGTCACACACCAGCCCACCTCCAAGCACAGAAGGGTGTTCCCCAAACCCTCTGGGCACGGCGTCTTTGCCTGTGAATTTCCTCTGATGATATCTTGTTTTGCCAACTAAATTAAGACTATGACAGAGAACAGAGACTACCTCTAGCAGTTTAGTTCAATTAAGATTTCACATCAACAAATTAAAATGCATCCTCACCGTCTGCAAAGTAAATCTGCCTGCGTTTAGGAGGAGGCACTGACATTTGCTGTTCAGGCACCTAGCCGATGTGAGCTGAGTATCAAAGAGGGCCTACCCTTTCTCGGACCGGTTTGGGGCTTCAGAGCCAGGAATTGTCTCCAGGGATTTACAGCCTCTGGGCCTGGCTTCTCAAGCATGAGTGTAAAACCCCGTCAGAGCCTGTGAGGAATTCTTCACTGGTCCTCCCTAAGATGACAAAAATGAGAATAATGACATGTTTTCCAGAAAGTTAATCCAAATTAAAGGACCATCAGCAAATACTTTTGTGTGTGTGCGAGATAGAGTCTTGCTCTGGTCTGCAGGCTGGAGTGCAGTGGCGCAATGTCAGCTCACCGCAACCTCCGCCTCCCGGGTTCAAGCATTTCTCCTGCCTCAGCCTCCTGAGTAGCTGGGATTACAGACATGTGCCACCACACCCAGTTATATTTTGTATTTTTAGTAGAGATGGGGTTTCACCATGTTAGCCAGGATAGTCTCAATCTCCTAACCCTGTGATTTGCCCATCTTGGCCTCCCAAAAGGCTGGGATTACAGGCGTGAGCCACTGCGCCTGGCCTTTGCAAATACTTTTTGAGTGGTTAATTTGTCAGTCGCTTTTCAAGGGACTGAGGAGACAGCAATCAGCAAAACAGACAAAAGTCCCTGCTCTCCTGGAGCTTTTATTCTACAGGGTCAGGCAATAAACAAGACAAATACGTGAAATATGCAGTAAGTTAGAGAGGAAGAGCCATGGAGAAAAAAAAAGTGGGGAAACAGGGCAGGGAGTGTGGAGGGCAAAGGAGTTTGTGATTTTGCTTTATTTGCTAGAGACAGGGCCTCAATTTTTGTTGCCCAGTCCAGAGTGCAGTGGCTCCATTAAAGCTTACAGCAGCCTCCAACTGCTGGGCTTGAGATCCTTCTGCCTGAGCCTCCTGAGTAGCTACAACTATATGTGTGCACCACCACCCTTCGCTAAGTTTTTAATTCTTTTTTTTTTTGAGACGGAGTTTTGCTGTTGTTACCCATGCTGGAGTGCAATGGCACCATCTCGGCTCACCGCAACCTCCGCCTCCTGGGTTCAGGCAATTCTCCTGCCTCAGCCTCCTGAGTAGCTGGGATTACAGGCACGTGCCACCATGCCCAGCTAATTTTTTGTATTTTTAGTAGAGACAGGGTTTCACCATGTTGACCAGGATGGTCTCGACCTCTTGATCTCGTGATCCACCCGCCTCGGCCTCCCAAAGCACTGGGATTACAGGCTTGAGCCACCGCACCCTGCAGTTTTTAATTCTTGAAATTTTTTTTTCTTTTTTCTTCTCCTCCTTGTAAGGTTTTGATTTTTATTTTGCAGAGATGAGGTTTTGCTATGTTGCCCAGGCTGGTCTAGAACTCTTGGTTTCAAACGAAACGCCTGCCTCAAACTTCCAAAGTGCTGGAAGTACAGATGTGAATCACTGAACCCAGCTGAGTTTGCAATTTTATTTATTTATTTTGAGACAAGATCTTGCTCTGTTGCCCAGGCCGGAGTGCAAGTGGCATGTTCTCGGCTCACTGCGCCTCAATCTCCAAGACTCAAGCGATCCTCTCACTCAGTCTCCTTAGTAGCTGGGACTACAGGTGCACACCACTATACCTGGCTAATTTTGGTATTTCTTGTAGAGATGGGGGTTCACTATGTTGCCCAGGCTGATCTCCAACTCCTGGATTCAAGGAATTCACCCTCCTTGGCCTCCCAAAGTGTTGATATGACAGGCGAGTTTGCAGTTTTAAATGGGGTAGCTGGGAAAGGCCTGGATGAGAGGGTGATGATTAAGTTAAAGCCTGCCAAGATGAGGGAGTGAGGCACAAGGATGCCGGGGCACAAGGGAGGGCACTTTGGGCAGAGGGAGGCAGAGAGCAAAGGCTGGCATGGGATTGTGGGGGAAGTGTGGAGCAGGAAGGGAGGCCAGTGTGGCTGGAGCTGGGTGAGCAGCAGAAACGGGGGAGGGCAAGAGGAGGTCAGAGGCCCTTGTAAGGCCACTGCAGGGACTCAGTTCATTCTCTGAGTGAAGAAGAAGCCAGGGCAGGGTTTACACCGGAGAACAGACAAGCTCTGCCCTCCATTTTAGCAGGACGGCTGGGGCTGCTGTGCGGAGAAGAGCCAGGAGAAAGGCCAGGTTAGGAGTGGGGAGGCCAGTCACAAGGCTATTGTGGGAACCAACATGAGGCCCGATGGTGGCCAGAGCAACAGAACGGGAGCTGGTGTTATGGAGACACTGGCTCCAAAAGTTTGAAATCAATAATAACCTAGAGGCCGGGCACTGTGGCTCACACCTGTAATCCCAGCACTTTGGGAGGCTGAGGCAGGTGGATCACTAGAGGTCAGGAGTTCGAGACCAGCTTGGCCAACATGACGAAACCCTTCTCTACTAAAAATATAAAGAATTAGCGAGGCGTGATGGTGGGCACCTGTAATCCCTGTTACTTGGGAAGCTGAGGCATGAAAATTGCTTAAACCCAGGGAAGCACTGGGACCACAGGTATGAGCCCCTGCACCTGGCCATGCCCCTCTCACTTGGTTTTTATAACAGAAGGATGTTTGTGTGAGTATGGTTTTTGTTTTATTTTTCTGTGAGTATAGAGGATTATTATCACATGGATTTGGTTCTTGACTCTGAAGGACCGGGGCAACTTGCAGGTCGCCTCACTTTCTCATCTTTCTTCTTCTTCTCCCTGTTTCCTTCTCCCTCTGCCTCTGTGATCTTAGTTGGCTGCCATGTTAAACCGAAGAGAGTTTTATGCTTCCTAGGCCTACTATTTACAGTGGATGAGTGGAATGTTTTTGATTTCTGCCTCTTAGAAAAACAACAGCTAAATTAAATTCTTTCTTACTTGTGTAACTCTCAACTGCTTTTCCTCTCACTGTGTGTCAGCTCCCCCACTTTCTAAGACTGAGAAGTGGATACTGCTTCCCAGGGAAAAGGAAAACACACCCAACATGAGCCTTTGGATTTCCCACCACTTCAAACTTCTCTTCTATTTAATTTGCATGGTAATTTGCATACATCTACATATGTTATGCAATCAGCCTGTTCTTTTACATTTAAGCCTAAAATAATTTTGTGTTTCTGATGTTTTCCTTCTCTACTGCCTTCTTTATTTCTTTCTGGCCCTGCAAAAGGAACTGATGAAAGGCCAACAGTATGGACACACTACACATAGCATGGTGGAAAGGAAGATTGGGGAACAGGACGATGAGATTGTCTCTGGGGTTCATTCATTCATTCATCAAATATTTATTGAGCACCTACTGTGTGCTAGGCCCTGTGTCAGTTGCTGGGAGTACAGCAGTGAGCAAATGGGTCACATTTCTTACTCACATAGAGCTTACCCTCTAGTGAGAAAAATAATAAGCATACATAAAAAGATGAGTTCTGATATTAATGACTTATATAAAGAATACACAGGCAGGGCGTGGTGGCTCAAGCCTGTAATCCCAGCACTTTGGGAGGCCGAGGCGGGTGGATCATGAGGTCAAGAGATCAAGACCATCCTGGTCAACATGGTGAAACCCCATCTGTACTAAAAATACAGAAAATTAGCTGGGCATGGTGGTGCGTGCCTGTAATCCCAGCTACTCAGGAGGCTGAGGCAGGAGAATTGCCTGAACCCAGAAGGCGGAGGTTGCGGTGAGCCGAGGTCGCGCCATTGCACTCCAGCCTGGGTAACAAGAGCGAAACTCAAAAATAATAATAATAATAATAATAATACCCAGTGGCTGGAAGAATGCTTATAGAAGTTCTCTCTGGAGAAGGGACCTTTGGGCTGAGGCCTGAATGATAAGAAGGAGACAGCCATGGGGCCATTTGGTAGAACCCTGTTCCAGACAGGAGGAACAGCAAGTGACGACACCAGAAATGAGAATGAGTTTGGAAGGTTTGAGGAACAGAAAGGAAGTGTACCATTTAGAATGTTTTTTTAGTGGAAAGAGAAGTCCCAATTCAAAATGGTACAAACAAGAAGGAATTTTATTGCCTGCATATGAAGAAGCCTGGGGGCCCTGGGGACAGGGTTCTAAGGTTGGTCAGTACAGCAAATCAACATTATCAAGGGCTGGGTTACGGCCTTCTTTTTGCTCAGCCATTCTCTTGTGCTGGCTTCTTTTTGTACACCAAAATGGCTGCCAAAGCTCCAATCTCTGACTACATCATCTCCGTGCAGTATCCAAAGGCAGAGAGAATAGTGCAAACTCGCCCCTTTTCAGAACAAGGCAACCCTTCCCACAACCCTGCACAGATCCCTCTTCACATGTCATAGCATAAGAAACTTATATAACACGCCCATTTCTAAACCAGTTGTTAGCAAAGGGAATGGAATTTCTAAGACTGGTTAAGAGCTGGGCAAGGGAGAGGCCTAGCTTCAGTAGAACTTCACTGAAGAACTAGTACTCTCCATTTCTGACAAAACCCAGGCTTCTGTGAGCAGAGTGCAGTGGCGTGCAACAATAATCCCAGCTACTCAGGAAGCTGGAGCAGGAGTGTTTGAGCCCAGAAATTCAAAGTCAGGAAAATAGTAAGCATTAAAAAAAAAAAGAGAGAGAGAGAGAAAGAAGGGCTGGGCTTGGCGGCTCACGCCTATAATCCCAGCACTTTGGGAGGCTGAGGCGGGTGGATCATGAGGTCAGGATTTCAGGATTTCGAGACCAGCCTGGCCAACATGGTGAAACCCCATCTCTACTTAAACAAAAAAAGAAAACACAAACCCTCATTCAACACTGTACTGGAGGTCCTAACTAGTAAAATAAGGTAAGAAAAAGAAATAAAAGACATATATGTAAGAAAAATAAATTTAAAACCCAGGCTTCTGGAAGCAAAATTAAGCTTCAGTAAGCAAATAAATGGGGAAGGGCTACCTATAAGTCCGTGATCAGGAGTATCCGCCGCAGGAGATCTGTGTGAGAGGAGGTTATAGTGGTGGAACTGAGGGAAGGTGGAGCTTGCTTTAGCTTCTTTGAATTCAGTCTTTCGGAACTGCATAAATCCCTAAGGGCCTTATCCCCTTTTGCACCAGGAACCCCCTCCAGCGTCCCCCGACTCTCCAGGACCCACCTCACCTCTGGGTGAAGAGCCATAGAAAGACTGTCCAGCTCAGGCACAGACACCGACTTTAATACCAACTGATGACATGGGTGTCACCTTTCCTTCCTTAAGTCTCAGTTTCATTATCCATAAAAATGATGCAATAGCTGGGAGCAGTGGCTTATGCCTGCAATGCCAGCACTTTGGGAGGCCCAGGCAGGTGGATCACCTGAGGTCGGGAGTTCGAGACCAGTCTGACCAACATGGAGAAACCGCATCTCTACTAAAAATACAAAATTAGCTGGCCTGGTGGCACGCACCTGTAATCCCAGCTACTTGGGAGGCTGGGGCAGTGGAATCCCTTGAACCCGGGAAGCAGAGGTTGCAATGAGCTGAGATCGTGCCATTGCACTCCGGCCAGGGCAACAAGAGCAAAACTCCATCTAAAAAAAAAAAAAAAAAAAGATGCAATAACATCCGTCCCGTCGGCCATTCAGGGAGGTTATAAGAATCAAGTGAGAGCATATCTACATGTCCCTTGATGTGCCATGATGATTATTATTGCTATAGTTACCATTCATGTCACATGAAAAACAAAAGGATTTTAAGTTTTGAGTAGTCACGCTCTCTAGCTCCCGAGAAGCCACGTCTATCATTTTGGAAAGCTGTGTGGTCTGAGGGGGTAAGGAGGACAGCCTCAGCCTTGAGGCCCCTTGGGCCCTTTGCTCCCGAGACCTTTTCTTAGCACTCCCTGTCCCCCATCCCTACCCTATCAGCAGCTTTCTGTGCTTTGCATCAGAGATGTCCTTGGAAACAAGCTCAGCTGATGTTCAATAAAATGTAGGCTAAAGCTGGCTGAGTTATTATCCTTTTTTCTTGATAAAAAGAGTGGATGTATTTTCATTACTGGCAGAGTGCTTTTAGCTAGTGCGGACAATTAAGCCCTGGAAATGCAGCAATCCATTTCACAGTGAGAGAAGATTTGAGGATGACTGTCACCCAAAATCCAGGAGGCGCTGAAATCATGGCCACTGTGCCCTACAGTAAAAAGCTGTAGACATTCGGAGGCAGCCCACAGGGATTTGCCCCTCCATGGAATGTTGCTGTTGCTGGCATGGGATGTTCTCCACTGGTCTCCAGATCCTTCTTGGCCACCCTCTTCCTCCTTCTCACCTCTCTTGGGCAGGCAGGCAGGGAGGAGCACCCTGTTTTGGCAGCAGCTTCTACTAAACTTTGCCTTTTAGGTTCAGGCACCCTTCTTTGTTTTCTTCCTGATCTCCTGATCATCTCCTTCACCTCTGGAGACAGATTCTATCTCCAAAGAATTGGACCCCTAGACCAAGAGAATTGTCCATTCCAAAGCTACTAGATCAATGATGAAGCCCTCCTGTAGGGAATCACGACCCTCCTGCCTCCTCTCTCCTTCCCTTCCTTCTTTCCTTTTCTCTTGTTCATGTACTTATTTTTAAAATAGTGGGCCAGGCACGGTGGCTCACACCTGTAATCTCAGCACTTTGGGAGGACGAGGCATGTGGATCACTTGAGGTCAGGAGTTCAAGACTAGCCAGGCCAACATGGTGAAACCCCATCTCTACTAAAAATACAAAAAATTAGGCAAGTGTGGTGGCTAATCCCAGTTACTTGAGAGGCTGAGGCAGGAGAATCCCTTGAACCCAGGAGGCAGAGTTTGCAGTGAGCCAAGATCATGCCATTGCACTCCAGCCTGGGTGACAGCAAGACTCTGTCTCTAAAAAACCTAACATAAATAAAATGGTGCATTATCAGCTCTAAGTTCCAGCTCCTAGAGGTAAAGGTAAGATGACCGCCCTTCATCCTCCCTGCCCAATCTAACCCAAGCTAGAGGAAGAGGCATTTTTTGTTTTTTGACAGTCTTTCTCTGTCACCCAGGCTGGAGTGGGGTGGCACAATCCCAGCTCACTGCAACCTCTGTTTCCCAGATTCAAGTGAACCTCCCACCTCAGCTGGCCAAGTAGCTGGGACCACAGGCATGTGCTGGCACACCTGGCTAAAAATTTTTGGTAGAGATGGGATTTTGCCATGTTGTCCAGGCTAGTCTTGAACTCCTGGACTCAAGCTATCCACACACCTTGGCCTCCCAAAGTGCTGGGATTACAGGCATGAGCTACTGTGCAGGACAGGGGAAGAGTCTTAAGGTACTTGAAAGCAACACAATTTGCAGCTGCTATGGCTTATCTGTCCACACATTCCATCTGCCTCCCCACTACTTCATTTTTTTTTTTTGAGATGGAGTCTCACTCTGTAGTCCTGGCTGGAGTGCAGTGGCATCATCCTGGCTCAGTGCAATCTCTGCCTCCCAGGTCCCGGTTCAAGCAATTCTCCTGCCTCAGCCTCCCAAGTAGCTGGGATTACAGGCACATGCCCCCATGCCTAGCTAATTTTTGTATTTTTAGGAGAGACAGGGTTTCACCATATTGGCCAGGCTGGTCTTGAACACCTGACCTCACGATCTGCCCACCTAGGACTTCCAAAGTGCTGAGATTATAGGTGTGAGGCACCACACCTGGCCTACCTTTTTGTTGTTGTTGTTGTTGCCCAGGCTGGAGTGCCATGAAGCAATCTTGGTTCACTGCAGCCTCAACCTCCCAGGCTCAAGCCATCCTCCTACCTCAGCCTCCCAAGTAGCTGAAATCACAGGTTCGTGACACCATGCCCAGCTATTTTTTTGTTGTTGTTGTATTTTTTGGTAGAGATAGGGTCTTGACATGTTGCCCAGGCTGGTCTCGAACTGCTGGGCTTAAGCAATCAGCCTCTCGGCCTCTCAGAGTGTTGGGATTACAGGCATGAACCACCGTGCCTGGCTTCTTCCTCTTCTTATTCTAAGAGCAACTGGGGGGCAGGGATAGTCCCCCCTCCCCATCTCTGCAACTCCTGCAGCCAGTACAATGCCTAGGACAGAGTCAGTTCAGATGCTTGATGAATGAAAGGAAGAATGAATGAATGAGTGAACAAAGCATTTCTGTTAGTTCCTTTCTCACAGCTTTGTCTCTTTGTTCTGTTAAACACCCACAGCTCCTCCCATCATCATGTAGAAAGTAGAAATTACTTCAGAGATGTAGGGACTGAGTGAAGATTAGTGGAGTGATAGCAGTCTGCTACATTATTACAATTTTTTCTTTAAACCACTTAAGCTCTAGTCTCCCTCCTGTTTACTGCTAGAAAGATCCCAAATCAGTTGTGAACCTTCTCCTGCCTTGAGGGAGTAAGACCAGAAGCCTGGGGTGGTTGTCCAAACTTATTATCTTCTCCATTACTCAGGCATGTTCCCCTGAGCTTTCTCATGATTTTATTTTAATGCAGTTATTTGTATTAGGCGAGTCTCTAGCTCAGCCAGGCCAAAGACAAAGGTGGGGGAACCAGGGAGGAGCTGGTGGAAAAATAAATATCCTGAAGGTTCATGCTGATCTGACCATGGCTTTAATATGAATCAAATTTGCTCTAACCTGCTTTCCCACGGTCAGCATTTTTGCTAGAAATAATTTGTAATTATCAAACTCCAGTTAGGCCAGAAGACTCCTTGTAAAAGACTTTGATGTGATTAGAGAAAGACTTGAAAATATAATTTGCATGGTTCTATCCCTCTCTGCCAATGACATTCCTGGAGACGGCACCTTGTCCCTCTTGGCAAGAGAAATTCGAGGACAGACAGGAGCTGGGGACCAGACTTCAGGGTCACTGGGGTTGCTGTTCCAAAGCTGGCCAAAGAAGGTGCTTTCCTGGAATAATGAGCCCAAGAGATTCCTCATCTCAGCATTTAAGAGCTGAGGGTCAGTGAGTGGCCCAGAGAGGGACAGAGCCAGATACATGCTGACCAGCAGCTGTGCCCAGCACTTTGATGCAGGTGCTTCGGTAACTGCCCAGCATGAGTATGGGTCATCCCCGGGGGAGTCCTGGTCTTGCCCTTGGCTGAGAAATGGTGACAACCCCCTTCACCCCTTCTCACATCTTAACCTTTCGGCTCCGAAGCAGCTGAGCCAGAGCAATGCAACAGTAATGTAAAGGTACTGAAAAATAACCAAAAAGGTCTAAAGAAATTAGCAAAAACTTAAATAAATGGAATGATATCCTGTGTTCATGGAAGACAATATTGGTAAGATGGCAGTGCTGCCAAAATCAATCTACAGATTCAACAGAATTCCTCTCAAAATCCCAGCTCCTGGCCAGGCGCAGTGGCTCCTGCTTGTAATTCCAGCACTTTGGGAGTCTGAGGTAGGCAGATCATTTGAGGTCAGGAGTTCAAGACCAGCCAGGCCAACATGGTGAAACCCTGTCTCTACTAAAAATACAAAAATTAGCTGGGGGTGGTGGTACGCATCTGTAATCCCAGCTACTTGGGAAGCTGAGGCACGAGAATCACTTGAACCCGGGAGGCGGAGGTTGCAGTGAGTCAAGATCGCACCATTGCACTCCAGCCTGGGCTACAGAGCGAGACTCAGTCTCACTAAATAAATAAATATCCCAGCTTCCTTGCAATAAAGAAAAAGTCAAATGGAAAATACAAACTTTTTCTTAGATCCATCAGAGAGCTGAGGTCACAGGACAAAATGCCTTCCTGAAAATGAGACAGATGAATGCGGATCAGTTTACCTGAAACAAGCTGCTTCAGCCAGGAGCCAGTGGGAATGAAGTGCCACAACACGGAGGACACATAAAAACATCACAGTGAGTGAAGGAAGCCAGACGAAAGACCACATCGTGTATGATTTTAACCACAGGAAACGTCCGGATCAGGGAAATCCATAAAGACAGAAAGTAGATTAGCAGTTGTCAGGGCTGGGGTGTGACTGCTAATGGGTACAGGGTTTCTTTCTGGGATGATGAAAACATTCTGGAATTAGATAGTGATGATGGTTGCACAATTTGTGAATATGTTAAAAACCACCGAATTGAACATTTTAGAATGGTGAATATTATGGCATGTGAATTATATCTCAATTAAGAAACAAACATTAAGCAAAGATAATTTGGAATGGGAAGTCGAAATTTCCCTTCAAGTTCAGTTTGGAGACCATTTTCAGCAACTGGAGCCGTTTCTACTGACTGACAGAACAGCCCAGCCTCTGACCACCCCACTCCCCTGTGTTTTGCTGACTTGAGGAGAGGAATTCTGGGAAATGGAACTAAGAGAGCCAGGAGTAGCCAGAAGGAAAGGAGCCAGGACCGAGAAAGGCTTGAAAAGAGCCTTCAGAGCTTTGGGATGCTGGCTGAGGGCTCTGCAGGAGGCTTTACTGCTGCAGTGGTGCCACCTCGTCCATGAAGTCTCCCTGACTTTTTCTTTCTGTAAGGCACTTTATCTGGCATACATCATTTTCACCCAAAGACCTCACACTGGATCCTTTACTGCCTGGTTGCCTTGCAGGTTCTCCGACTGTTCCACAGAGAGCTAGTCTACTCTTAGATATGTGTCCCCTCCACAATGACGTCACAGTTTCTTCTAGGATGGGATACCTGTCTTGGACTCACAGACCCCCTTAATGCAGGAAAAAACTTTGGGCATCACCTGGCCCTCTCTTCCAAATTTAAATGTAACTCAACTATGAGACACTTGGGTTGACTAGAGTCTCCCAGCCTCCTGGGGTCATCCTTCCCTCTGTGTTAAGCTAGATGGATGCACACTGTCTCCATCCTCATGTACAATGGAAAACTCATGTCCTCAATCTGTGTCTTTGAGGATTCTAGAGGGGGCAGAAGTGTGTGATTTTGTTGTTGTTGAGAGATATGGGTCTCACTGTGTTGCCCAGGCTGAAGTAGGCATGATCACGGCACACAATAGCCTGGAACTTCTGGGCTCCAGCAATACTCCTGCCTCAGCCTCCTGAGTAGCTGAGACTATGGGCCTGAACAAGAGCGAAACTCTGTCTCAAAAAAAAAAAAAAAAAAAAAAAAAGTAGTGTGTAATGTTTAAGGGAATGGCTTTGGAACCTAGGTTCACATCCTAGCTCTGCCACTTGCCTTGGACAAGTTATTTAACTTCTTTGTGTCTCTGTTTCCTTATCTATAAAATGGGGATAATAATACTTCCTCCTTTGTAAGGTTGGTATGAGGATTAAATGAATTACCAGTAATATAGGAACATAAGGCATTTAGAACTGTATTTGCCCCTCCATAAGTTCTATAAAAGTATTTGACCTTATTCCCTGTTTCTGCTGAATTCTCGACCTACTGTGTGCTTGTTCCTTTCTCCTCTCCTGCTGCCTCCATCTCCCCTCTCCAAAGCATCCCTCATTCAAGGCCATGTGTGGCAGACTTTTGCTAAAAGCTTTGAAGGGAACAGAAGGGGCCACATACCACAGAGATCAGACAGCAACTTAAAATTGCGTTTCAGACATTGCTGTTCCTGAAGGTCCCCTAGTCATTCCTGCCACAAGGCATCTCTCAGCTGCTGCCCATCTTCTCTTCTCTAATGCCAGCTTGCTGCTGCCTTGCTGTGCTCGCTCACTCCCCCCTTCTCACATGTCCTCTCTCTTTCCCCCAGCCCCTCACCCTGGAAACTCTGCTCCCTCTCTAAGCCTGGAGCCTCCAGCCTTGCTGTAGCCCATCTAAGCCCTACATCAGGGGAAAAGGGGAATGGGGAGTGGCAGGAAGATAGTTCAGCATCCAAAGAAGCCTTGCAGGTAGTTTCTAGTAAAGATGCTTCTCTCACTATCAAGACTCAAGGAGACAGGAGAGGCACAGGGAGGGGGAGGGACACTCCTACTGTTCCCAGACAGAAGTTCTCACCTCCCAGTGAAAAGCACTGCATAGCCTGCTGGGCGCAGTGGGTCACACCTGTAATCCTAGCACTTTGGGAGGCCAAGGCGGGGGGCGGGGGGTGGGGGCGGAGGGGATCACCTGAGAGCAAGGGTTCGAGACCAGCCTGGGCAACAGTGAGACCTTGTCTCTCTCTATATAACAGATAAAAGCACTGCACACCCAGCAAAAGAAATACAAAGACCTTGCTGGACAAAGGACCAGCCAGGAAGCTGCCTAAGTAAACCAGCTCCTTGCACGGCTCACCCTGCATTATCTGTTACCAGGCCCAATGACTGGGGAGTTATTGTTTGGAGGGAGGGTCAGAGGTGATACTTTAGCCCATTAAGGCCACTGCTTTTCAAGGCCTGATTTTCCTCAGGCACCGCAACACACTTGTTCTCTAGCTGCTAAAGAAGGCAGGATTTCAGCTGAAGGTAATTTATGTTAATTTTCCCCCTTTGTGGTCCATTAAGCTTTGTGATGTTAATATATTATTTTGGGGCCTCTTCACAGGCTGCTGCTGGGCCAGCTGGGGGTGGGGCCCGTCTGCTGTCGCGAATTCTGGGACCCTGTGTCTCCCTTCCTCCACTGCCGGCTGCGCGGGGACTCTTTACTGTTGAGAGCCTTGTTGGGAGGCTGCTCTGGCCAGCAGCTTCGGGAGGGCAAAGACCTTCCCTGGACAGATTTTTTTGCAGAGTTCCTTCCTTACCACCCTTGTTCCAAGCTCAGTTTTTCAGGGGTATACCGAAAGAACCCTAAGGTGCAGTGCAGCCGACTGAGCAACAAATGTTTTGTGAGCGTCGGTAAAGTGCCAGGCTACTGGCTTGGGAGGTTTTGCGGACTCAAAACTGAATACAAGATAGTCCGGGCCCCTTTTTTTTTTTTCCTTTTTCTTTTTTGAGACAGAGTCTCACTTTGTCGCCCAGGCTGGAGTGCAGTGGCACAATCCTGGCTCATCAAAGTCTCAACCTCTTGGGCTCAAGTGATCCTCCTACCTCAGCCTCCAGAGTACCTGGAACCACAGATGTGCACCATCATGTCAGACTAATTTTTAAATTTTTTTTTGCCCAGGTGGTCTCAAACTTCTGAGCCCAAGCAATCCTCCCACCTCGGCCTCCCAAGTGCTGGGATTACGGCGTGAGCCACTGTGCCTGGCCAGTCCCTGTCCTTAACATGCTTTCCAACTAGTTGGGATTTGGAGGAGAGGTTAGGTGTACCCAAGGTTAGATGTACCCAAGTATATTCAATTCTGTTATAAGGTGACATGCATACACCTAAAAAATCACCAAGCTGGCCGGGCACGGTGGCTTACGCCTGTAATCCCAGCACTTTGGGAGCCCAAGGTGGGCAGATCACGAGGTCAGGAGTTTGAGATCAGCCTGGCCAACATAGTGAAAGCCTGTCTCTACTGAAAATACAAAAATTAGCCAGTGTGCATCTGTAGTCCCAGCTACTCAGGGGACTGAGGCAGGAGAATCGCTTGAACCTGAAAGGTGGAGGTTGCAGTGAGCCGAGACCACACCATTGCATTCCAGCCTGGGTGACAGAGTGAGACTCCATCTCAAAAAATAAAAATCAGCAAGCTATGCAAAATCCCTCAGGGTTTATGGGAAACATGGGGCAGAGCACTGAAAACTTCATCAGTGACACACTGAAAACTGGCCAGACGCGGTGGCTCACGCCTGTAATCCCAATAGTTTGGGAGGTCAAGGCAGGTGGCTCGCCAGAGGTCAGGAGTTCCAGAACAGCCTGGCCAACATGGCAAAACCTGGTCTCTACTAAAAATATGAAAATCGGCCGGGTGTGGTGGCAGGTACCTGTAATCCCAGCTACTTGGGAGGCGGAGGCAGGAGACTCGCTTGAACCCAGGAGGTAGAGGTTGCAGTGAGCCAAGACAGTGCCACTGCACTCCAGCCTGGGCAACAGAGTGAGACTCTGACTCAAAAAAAAAAAAAAAAAAAAAAGCAAATAAACAACAACAAAAATAATAGCAGAGCTTTATAGATGTGAAGTCGTTAAGAAAAACATAAAGGATGGGCCCAGTGGCTCCTGCCTGTAATGCCAGCACTTGAAGAGACTGAAGTGGACAGATCACTTGAGGTCAGCAGTTCAAGACAAGACTGGCCAACGTCGTGAAACCCCATCTCTACTAAAAATACAAAATTAGCCAGGTGTGGTAGCACATGCCTGTAATCCCAGCTACTTGGGAGGCTGAGGCAGGAGACTTGCTTGAACCCGGGAGGTGGAGGTTGTAGTGAGCCAAGATCGCACCACTGCACTCCAGCCTTGCCACACAGAGTAAGACTCTGTCTCCCCCCACCCAAAAAAAAAAAGAGAAAAACATAAATACTAGATTAAATATGAGACTTTGCCTTGAAAAAGACCTGAAGTTTGCTGGTGGCAGCAGATATCAGCAAAGTTGCAGCTTGCCAATTATTTTGAAGGAGTGGAGGGAGAGTTATCCGAAATCTAGGGGAAGTTAACACTAGATGTAGATGTGTTATACATCGTGTTTGTCCAGGTTTTGGGTATTCCTCTGTGGGCTGCTTCAGCTGGCTGTGGTTTTCTGCACTTTCCTGGTATTCTTGAAGATGAAGTGATGCAGAAGCAAACATGAAAATCTGCATTTTTCTTTGGGAGGCCGAGGTGGGTGGATCATTTGAGGTCAGGAGTTTGAGACCAGTCTGGCCAACATGGTGAAACCCAGTCTCTACTAAAAATACAAAAATTAGCCGGGCATAGTGGCACATGCCTATAATCCCAGCTATTCAGGAGGCTGAGATACGAGAATCGCTTGAACCTGGGAGGCAGAGGTGGCAGTGAGCCGAGATGATGCCACTGCACTCCAGCCTGGGAAACAGAGAGAGACCCTGTCTCAAAATAATAATAATAATAATAATAATATATGTGTGTATATATATATATATATATATATACACACACACACGCATATATATATATATATAGAGAGAGAGAGATACAGAGAGAGAAAGAGAGAACAGACTGCTTAGCTAGAGAGTGACTGGGAGTGTAGGGAGAGAACATGACCCCTTTTCAGGAAGGAGACATTTGAGCAGAGATCTAAATGAAGGGAGAGAGTGGGCCATGCGATTATTTAAGGGAGGAGTGTTCATAGTAAAGAGAACAGCCGGCGCGGTGGCTCACGCCTGTAATCCTAGCACTTTCGGAGGCCGAGGCAGGCAGATCACCTGAGGTTGGGAGTTCGAGACCAGCCTGACCAACATGGAGAAACCCTGTCTCTACTAAAAATACAAAATTAGCCAGGTGTGGTGGTGCATGCCTACAATCTCAGCTACTCTGGAGGCTAACGCAGGGGAATCACTTGAACCCAGGAGCTGGAGGTTGCAGTAAGGCTGAGATCATGCCATTGCACTCCAGCCTGGGTAACAGGAGCAAAACTCTATCTTGAAAAAAAAAAAAAAAAAAAAGGGAGAACAGCCAGTGCAAAGGCCCTGGGGAAGAAGCAGCAAGCTTGGTATATTCAAGACATGTCATCTGGGCACAGTGGCTCAAGCCTGTAATCCCAGCACTTTGGGAGACCAAGTCAGGTGGATCGCTTGAGGTCAGGAGTTCAAGACCAATCTGGCCAAACCCTGTATCTACTAAAAATGCAAAAAAAATAGCCAGGCATGGTTGCACACACATGTAGTCCCAGCTACTCGGGAAGCTGAGGCAGGAGAATTGCTTGAACCCAGGAGGTGGAGGTTATAATGAGCTGAGATCACGCAGCTACACTCCAGCCTGGGCAACAGAGTGAGATTCTGTCTCAAAAAAAAAAAAAAAAAAAAAAAAAAGAGAGAGAGAGAGAGAAGTCAAGGAAGCCAGTGGCTGTAAGTGAGTGAGAGGCAGAGAGAGCAATAGGAAATGAGATAGGAAGCATAGCAGGAGACCTGGTTACATAATGTCTGTAGATTACTGTCAGGTCTGAATGTTTTCCTAAGTGTAATAGGAAGTCATTGGAGCCTTTTGAGCAGGTGAGAGATGCAATCTGACTAAAGCAGGCGTCCCCAAACTACGGCCCCCGCGGGGCCGCATGTGGCCCCCTGAGGCCATTTATCCAGCCCCCTGCCGCACTTCAGGAAGGGGCACCTCTTTCATTGGTGGTCAGTGAGAGGAACACAGTATGTGGCGGCCCTCCAACGGTCTGAGGGACAGTGAACTGGCCCCCTGTGTAAAAAGTTTGGGGACACCTGGACTAAAGTATTAAAGGGCTCACTCTAGATCAGTTTCATCCAATAGAACTCTTGGCAATGATGAAAATGCTCTGTGTCTACTGTGCCCAATATGGTAGCCACTGGCCATGCATGGCTATTTTTAATTTTTTTAGAGTTAGAGATGGGGTCTTGCTGAGTTGCCCAGGTTGGTCTCAAACTCCTGGGCTCAAGCAATCCTCCAGCACTAGCCCCCAGTAGCTGGGACTATAGGCTGAGCCACCATACCTGGCTCCATGTTTGGCTAGTGGGCACTTGAAATGGGGCAAGTATGACTTTGGAAATGAAATTTTAATTAATATAAATTTCTACTTAAATAGCCAGATAGACAGCGCTGTTCTAGACATTGTGCAGAAAACGACTGAAAGGGAGAAAGAATGGAAGCAGAGGCACTTGTCTTTCAAGAATGGGCTGACAGCTTCCATTTTGCATTGCTGCCCCTACCCTCAGTCCCAAGCTCAATGATGAGACTGTACCAGAATCCTAGAGCGGGCAGGGAGAGAGGAGGGTGGCCTAGAGGGCAGCCAGATTGAGAAGAGACGTGTGTCACACATGGGAGGATGTCTATGCCAAGGCAAAGATAATAAATACCTCTCTTTAGCAGTAGGTAAAATAAAGAATGTGGAAAATCTGGGCTGGACACAGTGGCTCATTCCTGTAATCCCAGCACTTTGGGAGGCCAAGGTGGGTGGATCACGAGGTCAAGAGTTCGAGATCAGCCTGGCCAACAAGGTGAAATCCTGTCTGTACTAAAAATACAAAAATTAGCTGGGCACAGTGGCAGGCACCTGTAATCCCAGCTATTCGGAAGGCTGAGGCAGGAGAATTGCTTGAACCCAGGAGGTTGAGGTTGCGGTGAGCTGAGATTGCGCTACTGCACTGTAGCCTGTGTGACAGAGCAAGACTCCGTCTGGGGCTGGGGAGGAGGGGATGGAAATGTGGAAAGGCTGGGTTTAATCACCTTGATTAATTAATTACTTCTTTCTGAGCCTCAGTTTACTCATAAAATGAGATCTCCCAGGTTTGTCATGAGGACTAAATGATATATTAAAATACCATCAGCTGTGCCTGACACACAGTAAGAACTCAGTAAATGCTAATTTGCTTCCCTGTGGAATTGAACAAAGCTGCTCCTAGTGGCTTTGGTCCAGAACCTTCTTGGATATGCTGCCCAGCGTCTCTTCCTGTTTTGACCTGGATTTTCCACTGCTTGTTCAGATTCCTTCATGGCTCCCCTGCGTTAATCTAAGCACCTGCTTGTTATTAAAGTAAAATCCTCTCTGCCTGGTAGCTTGTGAGCTAAAAAAGCAGCTGCAAATAGAAGGTGTGCCCCCTATGACACAGCACTATTGGCATTTTGCTCTCTTTTTTTTTGAGATAGAGTTTCACTCCTGTCACCCAGACTGGAATGCAGTGGTGCAATCTCGGCTCACTGCAACCTCTGACTCCTGGGTTCAAGTGATTCTCCCGCCTCAGCCTCCCAAGTAGCTGGATTACAGGCACCCACCACCACACCAGGATAATTTTTTGTATTTTTAATAGAGATGGGGTTTTGCCATGTTGGGCAAGCTGGTCTCAAACTCCTGACCTCAGGCGATCCACCCTCCTCGGCCTCCCAAAGTGCTGGAATTACAGGCATGAGCCACCACACCCAGCCTGGCATTTTGCTCTTTAAAGGTTAATAATGGTCAGGGTTGTACCTTTAGAATACTTGGCCAACAGTGCTCACCAGAAATAATTGCAATAGCAGGGAGGCAGGGAGGCAGGGCTGAGAGGATGCAGAGTGGGTATTGAAGAAGGCCTTCAGGGCAGGACAGTGAGCTTCTGTAGGGAGAATGGTATATTCTGGGGGGAAAAATGGTGGGCCATTGGAAGCCCCTGGCCATGAGAAGTAGCAGGGTTTTGGCTTCAACCTGGTGCCTTTCCCAGACCACACTGATATTGCTGATCCCTTGCTGGACAGCAAGAGCCCCTGAGAGGACTTGCTGTGATAATTTGGTGCTGGATCATGCTTCAGTTGCAATTTATTTAAAGTTGACAATAGGGTTCCTGTCTTTTACAAGCAGATTCCCTGCCCTTGAATCTCTGCAGGCTGGATTTTTTGCCTTGATGAAAAAGTAGTTAAATTTCACACTTATTATAGCACCTGGCACCTGACATCCTCCAGAGACTTTATAAAGACTAATGAAATGAAACCCTCAGCGCTATTGTAAACAGGGAAGAGGAGAGAGCAGACTCATATCCTCTCTCTGCAGGAAACAAAGGGCCAAACCCGCCTCATCTCCACCCCACCAGTGGACTCATTTTTTTTAGGCTAATCTTCAAAGGGCTACTCACTGGTTGTCAGACAGGTCGTGGCTCAGAGTGTCTCTGGAGAGCAGTATCTGCCTGAAAAATGGGTCGATAAGACACCAGCATACAGGCCTGCGCTGCTGGAGATGAGGCCTCCAGACCCAGGGATTCTGCTTCAGCTTTCTTCACTCAGCATCAGACGTCAACCAGTCCGGGAAGCTGGACTGATCTTTGCCAGGAATTGAAGTGTGTGGGCGTGTCTGCCCTGTGATGAGAAGGTGAGTGCAGAACTTGGGGTATGATTTAAATGAGGAAAAGTACCGCAGTATGATTCCCTCCCCCATCCCGGTTAGTCCCTTCACCCCATCCTTGATTGGGTCTGTAGTGGGAAAGATGGGATGTATAGTCAAACAGACCTGAGTGTGAATTGTCTTTCTGTCACTTGCCTTAAAACTTAATTTCTCCAAGTCTCAGTTTCCACATCTGTACAATGGGAATAATAATACTTTATGGTTACCTACTGCTGTGTAACAAGCTCAAACTTAGTGGCATTAGGGAAAAAAAAGAGGGTGGGTGCAGCAGCTCATGCCCATAATCCCCACACTGTGGAAGGCCAAGGTGGGAGGATTGCTTGAGGCCAGGAGTTCAAGACCAGCCTGGGCAATATGGCAAGTCCCTGTCTCTACAAAAATGAAAATGTATCGTGCTCATAGATTCTATGGGTCAGTAATTTGGACGAGGTACAATGGCGATTCATCAAGCCCCAGTTCATGATGTCTGGGGCTTTAGCTGGGTTAACTGAAAAGATGGGTGTCTTTAATGGCTGGAATTATCTGGAGGCTTTTTCATTTGCATGTCTGGTGCTTGGGCTAGGATGACTTGAAACTGGGTTTAATTGGGACTGTCAATCAAAGTGTCTCTATATGGCCTCTGCACACAGCTGGGGCTTCCTCAAAGCATGGTAGCCTTTGGGACTTCTTACATGGTGACTTGAGGCTTCAAGAGTGAGTGTCCGAGCCAACAGGGCAGGAACTTCATGGCCTTTTGTACCCTGGCCTTGGGAGTCATATAACATCATTTCCACCATCCTCTATAGGCAAAGACATCACCAACCTGTACAGATTCAAGGAAAGAGGACATAGAATTGGCCCCTACTTCTTGATGAGAAGAGGGTCAAAAAATTTGAAGCCATGTTTTATTTTATGTATTTATTTATTTTTGAGACAGAGTCTTGCTCTGCCACCTAGGCTGGAGTGCAGTGGCATGATCTTGGCTCATTGCAACCTCTGCCTCCCGGGTTCAAGTGATTCTTCTGCCTCAGCCTCCCGGCAGTGGCTCCTATATTATAATGCCTATAATCTCAGCACTTTGAAAGGCTGAGGTGGGCAAATTGCTTGAGCTTAGGAGTTCAACACCAGGCTGGGCAACATGGCAAAATCTCATCACTACAAAAAAAAAAAAAATACAAAAAGTTAGCTCGCATCTGTGGTCCCAGCTATTTGGGAGGCTGAAGTGGGAGGATCACTTGAGCCCAGGAGGCCAAGGCTGCTATGATCCATGATTGTGCCATTGCACTCCAGCCTGGGCAACAGACTGAGAGCCTCTTTAAAAAAACAAAAAAGGCCGGGTGTGCTGGCGGTGGCTCATGCCTGTAATCCCAGTGCTTTGGGAGGCTGAGGCAGGTGAATCACTTGAGGCCAGGAGTTTGAGACCAGCCTGGGCAACCAAGTAAGACTCTATCTCTACCAAAAAAAAACTATCCTCAATTCCTTCTTCTTTCACTTGGTTCTTGTGAAGAATAGAGAAATAACAATCTTATACATAAAAGGGGTTCAGTGAATATTATTCTGAATCCTCCCAACTCCTTCAGGCCTTTCAGAGCAATTTGTACTCACTCCAAAGGAGCAGAGCACAATCAATGATGCCCAAAATAACTAAAACTGGTTCTCGCTTTTCTGCCTCACATTCTACCCGGAATTATCATAAAGTCTGCAGAAATGAGCCCCTCAATGCCAAATCTTAGGGTGGTGACTTGGGGCACGTAGGTGGTTTAAATCCCTTGAGAATTTTCAGAGCTGCTTCTCAGGATAGAAAATTAAAACAAAAAGGGGAAACCAAAGTCTGGAGCTTGAACCCCCTGCTGAGAGACTCCAGCCCTGTGATTCGGTTCTAAGCATGCCAAGCCCTGTGCTACAGCACGAAGATAGCTCTGCATTGAGTGTGTGTTTCATCATGACCTCTGAGGACACCACCCTGGGAAGTGTTTGCGAAGTGCCAATGGAAAAAGCAGTCCAATGAGGCAGAGAGACTGAATCAGAGCAGGGTAAGAAAGCTGCCAAGTTTGGAGCCCACTCAGAGAACACAAATTCCAGGTTGAAAATCCAACTCCAACTTCTCATGGTCCAAGTTCCATTTATTCTTGGCAAGCTCATTTCTTTTGTTCACAGAGAGAGGAGAAGCTTTAAGGGGCTCCGAGAAAGACCTCTCACATCGAATCACTCTCACAAAGCCACAGGGAACTGGGGAGTGTAAATGAATCAGGAAATTATGGCTTCTTTTTTCCTTTGAATTGTATAAGGGAACATAAATTAAGGAGAAAAACTGCCAAGAGAAAGAAAAAGTATGCAGTGTTTCAGCCAACTTCGAGCTTTCAAAGCTGCTTCAGAACCATGCTGTAACACTTTCTGTTGGGCCTGCTAAGAAATGCTGGTGAGCAGGTGAACAAAGGGATCTATAGGAGGCAAGCAGCAAGGCCCTGCATATTGAGGGGAAGGGCATAGAATAAAGGCAGTGTGTTAGTTGTCTATTGCTATGTAACATAGTACCCCAAAGTGATGAAGCTTAAAACAACACGCATTTATTATCTCACACAGTTTCCGAGGGTCAGAAATTGAGGAGCAGGGCCAGTACAGTGGCTCATGCCTGTAATCCCAGCACTTTGGGAGGCAAAGGTAGGCAGATTACCTGAGGTCAGGAGTTCAAAACCAGCCTGGATAACATTGTGAAACCCCAGCTCTACTAAAAATACAAAATTAGCCAGGTGTGGTGGTGGGCAACTGTAATCCCAGCTACTCAGGAGGCCGAGGCAGGAGAATCACTTGAACCTGGGAGGCGGAGGTTACAGTGAGCCAAGATTGTGCCATTGCACTCCAGCCTCGGTGACAAAAGTAAACCTCTCTCTCTCTCAAAAAAAAAAAAAAAAAAAAAAAAAAGGCTGGGCACGGTGGCTCACGCCTGTAATCCCAGCACTTTGGGAGGCCAAGGCGGGTGGATTACGAGGTCAAGAGATCAAGACCATCCTGGTCAACATGGCGAAACCCCGTCTCTACTAAAAATACAAAAAATTAGCTGGGCATGGTGGTGCGTGCCTGTAATCCCAGCTACTCAGGAGGCTGAGGCAGGAGAATTGCCTGAACCCAGGAGGCGGAGGTTGCAGTGAGCTGAGATCGCACCATTGCACTCCAGCCTGGGTAACAAGAGCAAAACTCCATCTCAAAAAAAAAAAAAAAAAAAAAAAAATGTTGGGAGCAGCTTAGCAAGATGATTCTGACACAGGGTCTCTCAAGAGGTTGCAGTGCCCGGGGCTGCAGTCATCTGAAGGCTTGACTGGGGCTGGAGGATCTACTTCTAAGATGAGTCACTGACATGACTGCTTACTGCAAGTCTCAGTTTCTCTATAGAGGTGCTTGATATGACAACCGATGAGAGAGAGAAACTTAGAAAGAGAGAGCCCAAGATAGAGGCTGCAGTGTCTTTTATAACCTCATCTCGGAAGTGACATACCATTACTTCTGCTATATTCTATACTGGTCACATAGACCAACTCTGGCACAGTGTGGGAAGAAACTACACCAGATGTGGATACCAGAAGGTGAGGATTGTTGGAGGCTGGATAGAATAGATGGGGAGAGGCACAGAAACCAGGAGGACAGGTGGCTCTAGGCTCCTTCCCTGAATGTTTACTGGTTCAGAGAAGGGCAGCCTTCTCTACCCGATCTCTCTCTTCTCCATCCCTGATGGGCTGTAGACTCTATGAGGACAGGGACTGTGTGACTGTGTATGTCTTATTAAATACTGTTCTTCTAGGACTGGTCTATGCCTGGTATGTAGTAAAGGCCTCAATAAATGTTGGTTGATTTGTGAGATATGTAGAAAAGACAGAAGTAGATGAGGTAGAAATAGTAAATCTGATTAAGGTATTGAGTTCCAGGCTCAGGGTTTGGAATTTGTATCCTGGATCAGGAAGGCATTGGGTGGGGGTCCACTGAGACCCTGGGTAAGTGCTGTCTCTTGCTGTTCCTCTGCCTGGAACATTCTCCCTTTAGATCTCCTGCTCATCATTCAAGGAGGGTTACTGACAGAACAGTGTCTTGGAGGAAGTAGGATGTGTGTGTCTGTGTGTGCAAATGCTCAGGTGGAAGGGAAAAATTCCAAGCTCAGAGCAAAGGAAGAAGAAATGGGTGGAGATTGGGAGGCATTTTTGAGATGGGGGGGAGGGACATTTGAAGGCAACAGGGACAAGAGAAAGGAGGGAGGGTAAGGAAGCTTTGGCCTTATCTACTGGAAGTGATAAGGAAAAGGGGGGACAACTTAGTGAGGGACTGTTTAGCTTCAAGGGCTAGAAACTCACTCAAACTGGCTCAGGTTAAAGAGTGCGGGTTGGAAGCCTACAGGGGTTTGCAGCAGAGGTTGTTGCTGCCCTGCTTAAATCCTCTTAGCCCTCACCTGTGTACCCAGAGACTGATCTCACAAGCACCTGGGACTCCACCTGAGGGCTTTGTTCTGGCCACAGGAACACACCTGGACTCTGCACAGAGAAAGTAGAGTGCCAGAGAGTGAACGGCTCAGCTCAGGAAGCAGCTCCCAATCAATGACAGAAGTGTATGTGCGTGTGTACAAACGTGGGTTGGGGGGTGTTGGTGTTGATGGGTAAATGCCCCAGCTTCCTCACCCCTCAGTTGGGATAGCCCTGATGCATGTTCCTCATTGTCTTCTAGGGTCCCCCAGTAGTCCCTGCAGTGACTTAATATACACCACTTAGTGGTTTCCTTCTTATTTATTTATTTATTTATTTGAGATAAGATCTCATTCTGTTTCCCAGGCTGGAGTACAATGGCGCCATCTTGGCTAACTACAACCTCTGCCTCCAAGGTTTAAGCAATTCTCCTGCCTCAGCCTCTTAAGTAGCTGGGACTATCAAAACATGCCACTGTGCCTGGCTAATTTTTGTATTTTTAGTAGAGACGGGGTTTTGCCATGTTGCCCAGTCTGGTCCCGAACTCATGATCTCAAGCTATCCACCCACCTTGGCCTCCCAAAGTGCTGGGATTACAGGTGTGAGCTGCCATGCCTGGCCCAACATTTGGAGAAGAAGAAGAAAGGCATTTTGATTAGTGAGAACAGTACATACCCTGGCCTGCCCTTCTCTTTTTATTTCTTACTTCCTCACTTAACCAATGTTTTCTGGAATCACCTCCTAAATAAACTATTTGCACTGGAACCCCTGTTTCAGGGTACCCCAACTAAGACAGATATCTCACAAAACACAAGCAGATATGTCATTCTTCAGTCCTCTCATGGAGAAAATGAAAGAGAGGGGCTGCTTTTTCAAAGCCCAGTGTCAGCATGAAGCTTCCACGAGATGCTTTTCCCTCTTAAAGTCCTGATGGTTTTATACTAAAGATCAGGTGTCCCCAAATTTTGTACACAGGGGGCCAGTTCACTGTCCCTCAGACCATTGGAGGGATGCCACATACTGTGCTCCTCTCACTGACCACCAGTGAAAGAGGTGCCCCTTCCTGAAGTGCGGCGGGGGGCCAGATAAATGGCGTCAGGGGGCCGCATGCGGCCCGCGGGCGGGCCGTAGTTTGGGGACGCCTGCTAAAGAGCTTCTCTCTTCTCTCCATTTGAACAAAGTCTGCTTTCTAATTGCCTAATTTGGTCTATGTCATGGTCCCCATTTGTCATCAATGCCCATGAACTCATCTTATGCCCGATGTACCCAAAAGCACTTCATAAACTGTAAAGTGCTGAACAAATGGAGCAGGTGGGGAAGACGGGGAGGAAAAGAAAGAGGAGGAGGAAGAAAAACAAGTGGAAGGAAGACAGAAGGCTAAAAAGCAGAAAAGTAGTGCACAATCAGACGAAGAAAGCCCAGGCAGGCAGGGGAGGCAGGCTGAAGAAAATGGCCAGCATGCTGGGTGCGGTGGCGCGTACCTGTAGTCCCAGCTACTCGGGAGGCTGAGGTGGGAGGATCACTTGAGTCCAGGAGTTCTGGGCTGTAGGGCGCTATGCCAATCGGGCGTCCGCACTAAGTTCGGCATCAATATGGTTACCTCCTGGGAGCGGGTGACCACCAGGTTACCTAAGGAGGGGTGAACCGGCCCAGGTGGGAAACAGAGCAGGTCAAAACTCCCATGCTGATCAGTCGTGGGATTGCGCCTGTGAATAGCCACTGCACTCCAGCCTGAGCAACATATCGAGACCCCGTCTCTAAAAAATAAAAAAGAAAGAAAATGGCCAGCACTTTTGTAGGAAGCCAGTGTTGAAAACAGGCCTGTGAAGCCACGGTGGCTCATGCCTATAATCCCAGCACTTTGGGAGGCTGAGGCGGGTAGATCACCTGAGATCAGGAGTTCGAGACCAGCCTGGCCAACATGGTGAAATGCTGCCTCTACTAAAAATACAAAAATTAGCTGGGCATGATGATGGGCCTCTATAATCTCAGCTACTTGGGAGGCTGAGGCAGGAGAATAACTTAAAGCTGGGAGGCGGAGGTTACAGTGAGCCAAGATCGTGCCACTGCACTTCAGCCTGGGAGACAAGAGCTCTGTCTCAAAAAAAAAAAAAGAAAAGAAAAGGCTGTGAAAAGCAGACGCGGGGCTTGGCTTGGAACCAGTTCCTCAGCTTTCCTTGACTTCATTTGAAGTAAGCCCTTCCACCATGCTGGTACGTGGCAGACTGGAGTGGCAGAGACGACGCCCGCCTGGCTGCCTGCAGCTCTCCTGGGTGCAGAGCATTGTTTCTCCATTTCCCTCTTTGGTTTCTGTATCCACTGGCAACCGGCAGGGGTGGGCGCTGAGCCTCTGGCTCAGAGGGCCCTCGGGGCTGAGACATGCGCTGTCCTGGGTGTGTGGTTCTCAGAGCACTTGGACACCCCTGCAACCCTCCCACCTCCCATTATAGAGCACCAGACATGCTGGATCTGATTTCTTCAGGGCTGAAATACTGGATGTGGGTATGTGGGTGAGAGCCAGGCTGGGAGTATGGTGAGGATGGCCTTGAGTTGAAATGTCAGCGAGGCCAACCTCACCTTCTGGGCCTTCTGGTGAGACAAGACGGGACTGCAAATGTGATCATCCAGAGAATGCAGAGTTGGCTGGAGGTGAAGGCGCTCCCAGCCCTTTCCCCAAGAGGAGCCTGTGTGCGTCCCGCCTTCCTGGAATCCTCCAGCCAGGGGAGCTGGACCTGAGGAAAAAGGCAGGGTTTGCTGTTCCTGCAGGTTGGGAGGCAGAGTCACAAAAGAAACCAGCCTGGGGAGGGAGGGGAAAGGGTCCCAACCACAGAGCGAGACCATGCTAGTGAGGGGAGACCATCTTTGTGGAATTCATTCATAACTTCATCTGCTAGTTGGCACTCGAGAAATGCCCAGGAGGGGCCAGACCCTCTGCGGAGTTCTGAGCCTGCCCAGATGCTCAGAGCTTCCTGACTTGGTGTCAGATTGCTGCCCCGGGGATAGCTGGGCCTCCTGCTGTGATGAAACCAATGTTTTTCTGTTTTCTGACAGGCAAATTACTATTGCTTAGGCACGGGAGGTGCCGCCTGTGGAGGAGAATGGGCTTACAGAGTAGGAGGCCTGAGGAGAGGGTGCAGCTCACTTTCCACACTCAGTCCGCACATTCCCCATGCCAGGGAGGGTGTTTTCACTTGGGCGATATGCCTTATGGCTTCTGCGGTGCCCCACTCCACGGAATGGGAGGGACTTGCAGGGTGACGCAGTCCACCCCCCTTCTAGCCTTTCTCTTTCCTTTCCTTCCAGTATTTACTGAATGTCTACCGAGAGCCTGGCATGCTGCTAGGTGCCTGCCTTGAAGCGGTTTGGGAGAAACGGTGTTCTCCAAACACGAGTATTCTGCTGCCATTCACGTTTCTCTCTCTTCCCCTCTCTGGCCACAGGCAGCTGGACAGAGGTGTTTTTTCTCTTTTTCTCAGTCTCAGCTTGTTTCTCTGAGAACACAAAAGCTGGTCTTTGGCTCCCTGCTAGGGGACAGTCCCCTTACAGCCCTCTGTTCCTTTCCCTGCTTTCTCTGACACCATGAGGCTGAGGCACAGTGAGTTCTGCTCAGCAGTGCTGTGTTCATCCCATTAGCACTGCGGCCACTTCGGGGCCTCTGGGATTGGGTTCTCTGGACCCAGGACAGTTTCATGACCCCTAGAGGAGGCCACAGCCATCCCAGCCTTCTGGGTCCAGAGGTTTTCTCCCATGTGGTTCCTGCCTCAATAACCTACCCCCACTTTTTTTTTTAGTTTGTTTCTGCCTCAGGCACATTTTCTCTGTAATTTTTGGAACCCAAATATAAGGGAAATCTCATTTGCTCCGTTCTGACTCATTTACAATTAAATACACTTGTTCCCATCTGTGTCTGTATACATCTGCATACATTTGCTATAGCATCGCCCTTAATTTTGGAAAATGATGCGGCTGGTGTTATTTTTATCCTGACTGCCAAGTTGGCTGAGAAGACCAGTGGGTGTTCACCCACCCAGTGACGACCCCTGGCCAGGCCTATGCCTGAGGGAGGTGGTGACGTTTCTCCCATGCACAGAACATGCAGACCCCTGGACAGTAGTGGCCTTCGTGATTGCTGTCTTTAGGGGTCCAGTTACCAGGACCAGGCGTGTTCCTGTCCATCTTGGCGCCAAGGCTTCAGTGACCACAGAGATGGGCCATGACTGTCTTTCTTTTTTATTCAGAGTTTCAATCTGTCATCTAGGCTGGAGTACAGTGGCACAATCATGGCTCCCTATAGCCTCAAACTCCTGGGCTCAAGTGATCCTCCTGCCTCAGCCTCCTAAGTAGCTAAGACTACAGTTGTGTACCAGCATGCCTGGCTAATTTTTAATTATTTTTTGTAGAGACAGGGTCTCACTATGTTGCCCAGGCTACTCTGAACTCCTGGCTTCAAGCGATCCTCCCATCTTGGCCTCCCAAAGCACTGGAATTCCAGGCATGAGCCATCATGCCTGGCTGAGCCTTGACTCTCCATGTCACTTGCTGGCAGCTGCTTTGACAAGCATTGGCTTTGGAGATGAGAGTTGGGGGCTGGCTGATTCTCAAGGAAGGCGGCACTGAGGAAACAATTTGCCAAGGTCATCAGAGTCCCATCCTCTCCGAGCCCAGGAAGAAAAAGGAGTTGTCTTTACTGTTCAGAAGGATGTGGTGGCATGTGTGGGTGCCTGCATCACCTACGTACCTAAAAATACCATACTGTGGTTGTCTACCTTTTTTTTTTTCAAACCAAGTTACACTGTAAAGATATTCACATTTAATGAGATGGTGGTGCCTGTCAACACGCTTAGAACCCTTTTGATATTATCATTGAATAATTTTATTTATGCCCATGTGCTAAAATAGAACTTGGCCAAGAAGAATTACAGAATGCAGAAAATAAAATTTTGTCTCCTGCCAATCCAAAAAAAAAAAAAAAAAGGTTAACATCAAAACAGTATTTGAAACAACACTTACTTCTTGCTGACCTACAACCTTCTCTTAGAAATTCTGTGATGGGCAGTGCTGCTGCTGACATTGATAAATAATTCTGATTGATTCATAAAAATGCTGGGCTTTTACATTTTTTCTGCACCACTTCCAAGATTCTAGACTACATACTTCATGTTGAACCAACTGCACTCTTGAGAAAAGATGACTTAGAATGATGCCAGGATTGTGTCTTCCTCTTGCCTGAGGTCTCTTTACAGAACCAATGATGCCATGGGCACTGCTCACAACTGAGGGTCCTTGTTGTACGTGGCTTTGTCTTGGGCCTACAAACTCTACAGAAGCTACTGTTTCTGCCCTTAGAGAGCTTAATTCTTGGCTGCTATTTCCAGTATAAACTTGTGGATCAGTTAGCTCCTCTCTTCCTCTGGAGAATATTTTAGTATCTGCTTTTTCCATTGATAGCCTTTGCCCAAGACGTTTTTGGTTTTCGTTTGTTTGTTTTTTGAGACAGAGTCTCACTCTCTCATCCAGACTGGAGTGCAGTGGCACGACCTCAGCTCACTGCCTTCTGGGTTCAAGCAATTCTCTAGCCTTCGCTTCCCACCAGGTAGTTGGGTCTACAGGCACATGCCACCACACCTGGCTTTTTTTTTTTTTTTTTTTTTTAATTTTTAATAGAGATAGGGTTTCACCATGCTAGTCAGGCTGGTCTCGAACTCCTGACCTCAGTCAATCCATGCATCTTGGCCTCCCAAAGTGCTGGGATTACAGGTGTGAGCCACCGTGCCCTGCTAAGAGTTCTTGACTGGTTAAATTATCCCTTGCTCAGTCTGAGTGGCTGCTACACACACACACATGCTCAGGCACACGCAGAGTCAGTAATTGTGTTTGGTGGTTGTAGACAGAGTCATCTACTCCTTGGGCAACGAAGCCTGTTGTACATGGCCCCCTTTGCCTAGGTTCTAGCCTGACAATGTCTCTCTTAAAATTTCCTCTCTTTTTCCTAACTCCTTGCTGTTCCTCAGGACTTAAACACTACAACTTAAACATCACTTTCTCCAGGAAACCAGATTGGGCTGGGTGACCCTCCTCTCCTCTCAGTCTACACAGCAGTGTTTTCTAATTAACTGGAGATGTGTTGATAGACATCACTATGTTTTCCACTGACAGGAGCTGTGTCTATCTTGTATTCCTTGTGCTCAATAAATATTTGTTAAATGAAATGGAGGGATGAATGCACTCCTAAATGAGGTCAGTTTACAAAATCTGAACTCTACAGAGTCAACTCTACCCAATTAATACTATGGGAGTAGCCAGTTTCCTGAGAGATACTGCAAATGTACACATAAGCATCTAGAGAGATGTACCCCAAAATGAAAATCTAGGGTAACAGAATGACAGGTGAATTGTATTTTCTTCTTTCTACTTATCTATGTTTTCTAAATTTTCTATATTGAAATGGCTACATATCTACATGTACACAAATATATATGGTATATAGCAAAATACATTTTAAGAATATATGATCCACAATTATTCTATATAACAATCTTTAATTGTTTTTACAAATTTACTTTAAGTACCTCTTCCTTTTTCCAAGAATAATAATGATACATAATGTTTATTAAGAGGCTGTCAGCCAGGCACAGTGGCTCACGCTCATAATCCCAAGCATTTTGGGAAGCTGAGGCAGGTGGATCACCTGAGGTTGGGAGTTCAAGAGCAGCCTGACCAACATGGAGAAACCTCATCTCCAATAACAATACAAAATTAGCATGCATGGTGGCACATACTTGTAATCCCAGATACTTGGGGGGCTGAGGCAGGAGAATCACTTGAATCCAGGCTGCAGAGGTTTCAGTGAGCTGAGATCTTGCCATTGCACTCTAGCCTGGGCAACAAGAACGAAACTCCATCTCAAAACAAAACCAAAACCAAACAAACAAAAAAAGAGGCTGTCATGTCAGTTCAGCTTCTGAGAAACAAACACCAAGCTGAGTTTAGGCATGCAAGACATTAATGGGTCCAGGCACTGTGGCTCATGCCTGTAATCCCAGCACTTTGAGAGGCCTAGGCGAGTGGATCACCTGAGGTCAGGAGTTCGAGACCAGCCTGGCCAACATGGTGAAACCCCATCTCTACTAAAAATACAGAAAAAAGAAAATTATCCAGGCATGGTGGTGGGTGCCTGTAATCCCAGCTACTGGGGAGGCTGAGGCAGGAGAATCACTTGAACTCAGGAGACGGAGGTTGCAGTAAGCCGAGATCATGCCACTGTACTCCAGCCTGGGTGACAGAGTGAGACTTGTGGCAACAAAGTCTCACAAAAAAAACAAAAACAAAACAAAACAAAACAAAAAAAGAAGCTGTTGTGTTCCTACAGTCCTCTGAGAAACAAACGCCAAGCTGAGTTTAGGCATGTGAGACATTAATGGGGGAACATCTGTGAAGGATAAAGGAGGACGAGCAGGAAAAGGTGGTAAGAGCTTTCTGACTGTGATGCAGGCGTGACAATCTGTAAAAGGAGATGGAGAATGGGGGAGGATAGGTAGGAGGAACTTCAGACTGAAATGACGTTCTGAAAAAGTCTCAGCCAGGCTGATTGAGAGTCCTTGATCAAGGCTGCCCACCAGATGAATGGATAAACAAAATGTGGTATACACATGCCATGGAATATGATTGTGTCTTTTAAAGGAAAGAAATTCTAAGACACGCTGCAACATGGGTGGACCTTGAAGGCATTATGCTAAGTGAAATAAGCCAGTCACAAAAGGACAAATACTGCATGACTCCACCGATACCAGACATCTGAGTAGTCAAATTCTTAGAGGGAATTTGCCAACATGGCAAAACCCTGTCTCTTTGAAAAATACAAAAAGTAGCCAGGCATGGTTGTGGGCACCTGTAATCTTAGCTACTTGGGAGGCTGAGGCAGGAAAATCTTTTGAACCCGGGGGGCGAAAGTTGCAGTCAGCTGAGATGGCGCCACTGAACTCCAGCCTGGGCAAATGAGCAAGGCTCTGTCTCAAAAAAAAAAAGTACAATTGTAGTTGCTGGGGTTGGTGGAGGAGATTAATAGAGAGTAATTGTTTAATGGATGTGGAGTTTCAGTTTGGGAAGATGAAAAAGTTCTTGAGATGGATGGTGGATGGTGATAGCTGCACAAGTTGAATATACTTAATACCACTGAACTCTATATTTAAAAGCAGTTAAAATGGTTGGTTTTATGTTTTATATATTTTAGCACATACACAAGACATGCTGCTTATTGGAAGATTCTGTGTTGGGCAGGAATGGTCTAACTCTGGTACTTCACCATACTCAGTCATTAGCTGATAGCAGTTCAGGGAAAGAGTGTGGCCTTCATGTGAATGATGTGGTAAATTCTAAGGTCAGTCAGCTCTGCTCTCCACAGCAGTTCTCTCAAAGGGAAATGTGAACAGTGCACTTCTATAGCTGCCATGGCTGTATAGTATAATGGTTAAAAGGTTGGCCTCTGGACCGAGGCTGCCTGGTTTCAACACCTAATGCTGGCATTTTCTGTCTGTGACTATGGTGAAATTATTCAACTTCCCTGTGCCTTGCTTTCTTTGTCTTTAAAACAGGGGTTATGATGTTAGTATCTACCTTGTAGAATTATTACATAAGTGAATGGATTTATGAATGTTCTTAGAATGTTGCCTCTCAGGCCAGGCACAATGGCTCATGCCTGGGAGGCTGAGGCGGGTAGATCACCTGAGGCCAAGAGTTTGAAACTAGCCTGGCCAACATGTTGAAACTCCGTGTCTACTAAAAATAAAAAGGTAGTCATGTGTGGTGGCACACGCCTGTAATCCCAGCTACTTAGAAGGCTGTGGCAGGAGAATTGCTTGAACCAGGGAAGTGGAGGTTGCAGTGAGCCAGCCTGGGTGACAAAGCGAGAGACTCGGTGTAAAAAAAAAAAAAGAGAGAGAGAAAAAGAATGTAGCCTGCCATAAAATATGCTGCATTGTATGTAAGGATTTGCTTAGTATCACTGTAAAGCATATTTTAAATTTTATAATACAGAGATTACTTCAAAAGAGCCTCTCAACAGCCCTTTAATTTATGTAATAATTTCTCCATTTAGAGAGGGGGAAACTGAGGCTCAGTAGACCACACAGCCAATAACTAGAGACCTGAGGTCTCAGATGGCCCAACTTGAGGGTCTAGCTCAACGGCTGGGCAATGCCACATCCTGATCAGCCCTTTATGACAGTGTCTCCAGCTCCATTCTCTTTGCTGTTTGTGTGTTTGTTTGAGATGGAGTCTCGCTCTGTTGCCCAGGCTGGAGTGCAGTGCTGACACCTTGGCTCGCTGCAGCCTCCGCCTCCAGGATTCAAGCCATCCTCCCACCTCAGCCTCCCGAGTAGCTAGGGTTATAGGCACCTGCAACCATACCCAGCTACTTTTTTCGTATTTTTAGTAGAGACAGGGTTTCACCATGTTGGCCAGACTGGACTGGTCGTCTCCAACTCCTGACCTCAGGTGATCTGCCTACCTCAGCCTCCCAAAGTGCTGGGATTACAGGCGTGAGCCACGGTGCCTGGCCTGGCTGCATTCCAAGGTAAGAGTTTCCTCCTGGACCAGGTCTTCAGGGACATCTTCATCATCCTCATTATCAAAATTGCCATCATCCTCAGCATCATAAGCATCAGCATCATCCAAAATGGCTTTATTAAAAGCAACTAATTACGCATTCTGCTGTTCTATATTTTAGACAACAATAATTACATAGACTTCTAGGAGCTTAGCAACTGAAGCTTGGATGAGCCTGTTAAGGGCTCCCAAGTAGCAGAATAAAGACAGAGCTATTGAGCTATTGACTCTCAGCGAGGTCTAGCAGACTGCCCAGCTAGACACCAACAGGAGTTTCTCCGAGACTGACAGGCTGAAACCTACTTTCTTTGCCCCTAGGCCCCAGTGAGATAAGGGTAGAGGATGTGCTTGGTGGAGTGGGGAGCACTTTGCCAACTTCAGCTGGTGCTTTCCTGGGCCTCTTTGATCCTGCCAGAGTTGATAGTGAGAACGCTTCTGTACTTCTCACCCAGGAATTCACTGCTCTCTCCCACTTGGGAGTTCATGCGTGGTGAGAAGCAGGGTCTTTTTGGCCATATCCACTTCTTTTTGCTCTTAATTTTCAAAGTTAATGTGATGTTATTTACTGGCTTGGCCCATAGGAAGGGGTAGCCTCTCTGCTGTAGGCTTAAGGTTTATGACAGCTCTTCCTACCACTGCTATAAAAATGACCAGTGTCCCAATCCATGTTTTTCTGAACCACATCTGCTATTTGGTCAACCAACAAGCATTAGAGAAGCACCTGCTCTGTGCTGGTTATCATGCTGCGTGCTGGACCCCAGGAGGTGAGAGGATGTCTTCCTGCAGCTTACAGACAGGTGATACAGGTGTCAGATAAACATGTCATTGCAGTTCAGTGTGATGATCCTTGACAGAGGTGTGCTCTAGGATGAATATGTGGGAGAAGTTCAGCATCCAGAATAAAAGGGAGAATAACCATAAGGGTAAGGAGGTGGGTGGTGAAGAGAGGAGAGAGACAGTCCAGGCTGAAGGAATTAGCGGCCTCAATTAGTGAGGCAGGGCTGAAGACCTCCATCTTGCTCAGGGAGCAAGGACAGGATGGAAGGGAATGAGGTTGCACATATAGGCTAGGACCATTCCTTTGTTCATCCAGCACCTACTATGTGCCACATGTTGTTCTAGATACTGGGGATAGATAAAACAATGAACAAGACAGACAAAGTCTCTGCTGTCAGGCCACGTCCTGGATGAAGACCAATAAAAAACTGGATAAACAAATAATTTTATAACAGTGACATGCTATGGAGAAAATACAATAGGGTGATGGGAAGGAGGGCAATTATTCAGATACCTTAGACTGGGTGGTCAGGAAGGGCATCTTGAGGAGGTGACATTGATTTGAGACCCGAATGCTAAGAAGATGCTGCCACAGGAAGATCTAGGGGAAGAGCCCTATAGGCAGGGGGTCAGCTGGTGGAAAGAAGTAGCTCCCAAAGGGCCCTGCAGGCCACACTACGTTATTGAGATTTGTCTTATAACAATGGGAAGCCATGGGAGACAGAGAGAACCTGCCTCTTAGACCACATTTTAGAAAGCTTACTCTGGTCCCCTGAGCTTCAGCCTCAATGGAGACACAGGTCCCTGGAAGAGCAGAGCAGTCAGAAGACAATGCCCAGTACCACCAAGTGAAAAAAAAGGCTTTGTCCACCAGGTGCAGTGGCTCATGCTTGTAATCCCAGCACTTTGGGAGGCCAACGCAGGCAGATCACCAGAGGTCGGGAATTCAAGACCAGCCTGACCAACATGGAGAAACCCCATCTCTACTAAAAATACACAATTAGTCAGGCATGGTGGACATGCCTATAATCCCAGCTACTTGGGAGGCTGAGACAGGAGAATCGCTTGAACCTGAGAGGCAGAGGTTGCAGTGAGCTGAGATCGCACTACTGCCCTCCAGACTGGGCAACAAGAGTGAAACTCCTCATAAAAAACAAAAAGCTTTGGTCCAGAGAGCCAACCATTTGGCTGGAAGTTCAAGGTGAGGTCAAGACTGCTGGGGCGAATGAGAGTAGTCAGGGGGGTCATGGCCTCACCTTAAGCAAGTTAATGAGGGCCAATTGATAACTAAAGAGGCCTTGCATCATGGTGCAACATTATGGTCCATTAGGCAGAGGAAACTGGAGTCCCTGGCATGCCCAGTCCTGGAGGCAATGATGCAGGCGTCCCCAAACTTTTTACACAGGGGGCCAGTTCACTGTCCCTCAGAACGTTGGAGGGCCGCCACATACTGTGCTCCTCTCACTGACCACCAATGAAAGAGGTACCACTTCCTGAAGTGCGGCAGGGGGGCCGGATAAATGGCCTCAGGGGACCGCATGCGGCCTGCGGGCCGTAGTTTGGGGACGCCTGCATGGGTTGTTGCTCAGTGTAACAATCAGATGCCGCCTAATTCAGGGCTCCTGCTGGTCCAGGCCTGGGCCATCGACAGTGAAGACAGGCAGTAATGGGGTGGCCAATGTCATTTGCCAAACTGGTCCTCATCCATCCCAAAAAAAATCCCAAAAGGAATTTCCTGAGGATATAACAACCACTCTCAGTAGAATTGCCATGCTGGATAAAGTGTGGCATCGTGTGGGGGCTTAGCCTAGCCTCCTCTCTGTGACCAGAGCAGTTTCTAATGCTCCATCTGACCAGGTCACTCTCCTGCTTGAACCCCTTCAGCTATTCCTTGCTGCCCTCAGGATATTTCTTTTGAATTTAAAGAATTCAAAAGAATTTTCTTGGCATGTTGATCCAACTGGTTTCTTTATTCTCTGACCCCACCACCCACTCTACAGCCCAGCTTATTGAACAACTTGTTTTTCCCTCCAATCCACTATGTTCTTTTGCCTCTATGTCTTTTTTTTTTTTTTTTTTTAACATGGCCTTGCTTTGTCAACCCCCAGGCTGGCATGCAGTGGTGCCACCATGGCTCACTGCAGCTTCGACCTCCCAGGTTCAAGCGATCCTCCCACCTCAGCTTCCCAAGTAGCTGGGACCACAGGTGCGTGCCACCATGCCCAGCTATTTGTTTTCAATTTTTTTCTTTTTTCTTTTCTTTTTTTTTTTTTTGTAAAGACAAGGTTTCACTATGTCACCCAGGCTGGTCTTGAATTCCTGGGCTCGAACAGTCCACCCATCTTGGCCTCCCAAAGTGCTGGAATTACAGGTGTGAGCCACCGCGCCCAGCTGTCTGCGTGCCTTTGCACAGGCCACTCTGCGGCTCTGGAATGCTTTCCCCTCCACCCCAGCTCCTCCTCATCCTTCCAGACTCAGCTTACATGTCAGAAAGTCTTTCCTGACCCACAGAGCTGGAGCTGGGCTGGTGCTGGAGCTCGGTGGGTACACAGCACTCTTCCTTTCTCTCTCTCTCTTTTTTTAATCTCCAGAATCCCTGATATGATAGTGCTCTTCTCTTTCATCTACTTAACTACTTACATGCTTAACTACTAACTCATCTTCAGACATCAGGTCAAACAGCTTCTCCTGAGTCCTCTTAGACTACACTAGCGCCCCCCCACCCCCGCCCCTTATACTCTGCTTTCTTTCTCTTTCTCTCTCTCTCTCTTTCTTTCTTCTTTTTCTGAGACAGAGTCTCGCTCTGTCACCCAGGTTGGAGTGCAGTGATGCAATCTCAACTCAGTGCAACCTCCACCTTCCAGGTTCAAGCAAATTTCCTGCCTCTACCTTCAAAGTTCCTGGTACCACGCCTGGCTAATTTTTTTTTTTTTTCTTTTTTTGTATTTTTAGTAGAGATGGAGTTTCACCACGTTGGCCAGTCTGGTCTCAAACTCCTGACCTCAAGTGATCCACACACCTCGGCCCCCCAAAGTGCTGGGATTAGAGGTGTGAGCCACCATGGCTGGCCTGTTATTTTTCTTTCATAACTCATATCACAATGGATAATGATAGGTCTGTGAGAGCATTTCATTAATGTCTGTCTCCCACACTACTCTGTAAACATTGTGGGGGGATGTGACTTGTCTGATTAGGTCACCATTGGGTTGCAAGGGCTTGGCACATAAATATTTACTAAATGAATGAATGAATGAATTCCTATGGGTTTCAATAACCTAGGGATATTTCCCCTAGCACCATACTTGGCTCATTATAAGGGCCTATGTTCTTCTTTGTCTCCCCAGCTGACTTACAAGCTCCTTGAGGGGCGGGGTGATATTTTGTCAGTGTGATTTACCAGTGCTTGGCCCATTGCTCAGCAATTAGGCACTCAAAGAATATTTTTGCATAGATGAATAAATGAATAAATGATGATAGGCCAGGCACAGTGGCTCATGCCTATATCTCAGTACTTTGAGAGACCAAGGTGGGTGGATCCCTTAAGCCCAGGAGTTTCAGAACAGCCTGGGCAACATGGTGAGACTTGTCTACAAAAATACAAAAATTTACTTTAGGGTGTGGTGGCATGTACCTGTAGTCCCAGATCCTTGGGAGGCTGAGGTGGTAGGAGCTCTTGAGCCCAGGTGCTGGAGGTTGCAATGAGCCATGACTGCATCACTGCACTGCAGCCTGGGCTACAGAGTGACACCCTGTTTAAAAAAAAAAAAAAAAGATGACAGGCATTCATTCAAAATCTCTTATACTTTATTACTTATACCACAAAGTGGCCTTTAAAAAATGGAGGCCGGCCGGGCGCGGTGGCTGAAGCCTGTAATCCCAGCACTTTGGGAGGCCGAAGTGGGTGGATCACGAGGTCAAGAGATCAAGACCATCCTGGCCAACACGGTGAAAGCCCGTCTCTACTAAAACTACAAAAAATTAGCTGGGCATGGTGGCACGTGCCTGTAATCCCAGCTACTCAGGAGGCTGAGGCAGAAAAATTGCCTGAACCCAGGAGGTGGAGGTTGCGGTGAGCCGAGATCGTGCCACTGCACTACAGCCTGGGTAACAAGAGTGAAACTCCGTCTAAAAAAAAAAAATGGAGGCCAAGTTCGTGCAGTGGCTCATGCCTGTAATTCCAGCACTTTGGGAGGCCAAGATGGGCAGATCACTAGAGTCTAGGAGTATAAGACTAGCCTAGGCAACATGGTGAAATCCTGTCTCTACAAAAAATACAAAACCTAGCTGGGCGTGGTGGTGTGTGCCTCTAGTTCCAGCTACACAGGAGGCTGAGGCAGGAGGATTGCTTTAGCCCAGAAGGTTGAGGCTGCAGTAAGCCATGATTGCGTCTCTCCACTCCACCCTCGTTGACAGAGCAGAGTGTACATTTCATGAAGACGGTTCACCACTATATCTCCTAGCTTAGTACAATGCATGGCACATAGTAGGTGCTCCAAAATATTTGTTAACCGAGATAACGAATGAATGAATGAATATGATAATAGTTTTTTGTGACTGAGGGCAGGCCCTGCCAGACTTGCAGACAGACAGAGAGTGATTTATTGTGCTTAAAGAAAAAGAGAAACTGTACCGCTGAGAACTGATGGAGGCTGGTAGGAAGGAATGTATGTTTGCCAGACTCCACCATGAGCTCATGAAGTCTGGAAATCCCAGGGCCAGCTCGTGCCACCTGACTCCAGTCAACCCAGAATGAAATTCAGTATGCCTAAACCAAAACAAAAGGCCAGGCGAGCTTCTACTGTAAGTCCGCCTGTATTCAAAATGTCCATATAGGAACCCACAGAGGGGTATAAAGACTCCTGGCAGATGCACCTCTTTGCTCTGTTCCAAAAGGTTTTATTTTTCTCCAAGCTTCTTGGAATTCAAAAAAAATCATTGTTAGGCAACAGAAACAATGAATGAAGACAGATGACTCATTCACCAATGCATTTGAGATCTAAAATGTATTAATTTAATTCGGTTTATATTACAATGACACAATTCTTATTTTGATAGCACATTTCCTACCCCTATAAAAATCTAAAAATGCCGGACAAATAAGGAATTTTTACAATGGTGAATACGAAGGGCCAGGTTCCCAAAATAAAGCCCACTGATACTTTAAAGAGAAGAAAAAAAGCACATTCCTCCTCCTCCAAACCTCTCTCCTTTAAAACTACCTCTTTTCAGATATAATTTTGCTTGGTTGTCAGAGTCTTTAACGTTTCCCCCTAGGTTCTCTTTCCCCATTGTTACCAACAAAAATATGAGCATGAAATGGGCGGAAAGTGTTTGTTTTATGTACACATCTTTGATTATATCAGAAAGGGAAGAATCATAAACACCGACTGCTGACTGATTTTAAGAACTAAATCTTGATTCCAGTTTCTACAGGGAAGATAAATAATATGAATAAAGAGAAGCTTACACATCTTTCATAAGTGTCAAGGGCCTAAGTTTGGTTCTTTTTATTTATAATTTAACTCACTGGGTAAAGCCAATGGCATCCTCTGTGAGAAGAGGCCTGGAAGGGATGCAAGTGAAGCCCTTGTCCTGGGACCCCCAAACTCCCCAAACAGCCCCACCTGTCAGACCAATTGAAGCTGTGCAAAAAGACAAGATGTATATAGCATAACAACGCAGCATTTAAACCATCTCCATTATGGTATTGTCTTGATAGGAAAACTATATTGAATGTGGCTTTTCAACAAATATTTTTTTTTTTTTTTTTTTTGAGACGGAGTTTCGCCCTTGTTGCCCAGGCTGGAGTGCAATGGCGCGATCTCGGCTCACCGCAACCTCCGCCTCCTGGGTTCAGGCAATTCTCCTGCCTCAGCCTCCTGAGTAGCTGGGATTACAGGCACGCGCCACCACGCCCAGCTAGTTTTTCATATTTTTGGTAGAGACGGGGTTTCATGATGTTGACCAGGATGGTCTCGATCTCTCGACCTTGTGATCCACCCGCCTCGGCCTCCCAAAGTGCTGGGATTACAGGCTTGAGCCACCGCGCCTGGCCTCAACAAATATTTTTAAAAAGCCATTGGCGGCCAGGCGCAGTGGCTCAAGCCTGTAATCCCAGCACTTTGGGAGGCCGAGGCGGGTGGATCACGAGGTCGAGAGATCGAGACCATCCTGGTCAACATAGTGAAACCCCGTCTCTACTAAAAATACAAAAAACTAGCTGGGCGTGGTGGCGCGTGCCTGTAATCCCAGCTACTTAGGAGGCTGAGGCAGGAGAATTGCCTGAGCCCAGGAGGCGGAGGTTGCGGTGAGCCGAGATCGCGCCATTGCACACCAGCCTGGGTAACAAGAGTGAAACTCCGTCTCAAAAAAAAAAAAAAAAAAAAAAAAGCCATTGGCATTTCAGAGGCTAAGTGGGAGTTGTTAAGAGCATGGTTCTGGGCCAATGCAGTGGCTCATGCCTGTAATCCCAGCACTTTAGGAGGCTGAGGCGAGTGGATCACAAGGTCAGGAGTTCAAGACCAGCCTGGCCAGCATGGTGAAACCCCATCTCTATTAAAAACAGAAAAATTAGCCGGGTGTGGTGCTAGGTGCCTGTAATCCCAGCTACTCAGGAGGCTGAAGCAGGAGAATTGCTTGAACCCGGGAGGTGGAGGTTGCAATAAGCCAAGATTGTGCCACTGCACTCCAGCCTGATAGGTGACAGAGCAAGATTCTGTCTCAGGGGGAAAAATAGGGCATGGTTCTGGATTCTGGCAGATCTGGGCCCCAGTACCGCTATATAATCTCAGCATGACCTGTCTCTGTTTTCTCATTTATAGAATGAGGAATACAACAGTAACTACTGTAGGATTGTTGAGAGGCTTGGATGAAATATGAAGCACTTAGCACAGAGCCTGGCATACACCAAAGACTTAGTAAATATGAGCTATTATTATCTTTACTCATTGAGTGTATTAAAACAATTAATATTGTATGAGCAAGTGAATTAATAAGTTTTAGGTATACATGACTTTTACTTTGTTTTCTGCTCAGGCTTACATTGGGTGTCAGTGATTCTCAACTTTGGCTGCATGTTAGAATCACCCAGGGAGATTTTTTAAATGCTAAATTCCTACTGAAGAACAATTGAATCCAAGTCTCTGGGGTCAGTGCCTGAATATCATATTTTTAAAAATATGATATTTTAAAGGGGCCGGGCGCAGTGGCCCATGCCTATAATCCCAGCACTTTGGGAGGCCGAGGCGGGTGAATCACGAGGTCAAGAGATCGAGACCATCCTGGTCAACATGGTGAAACCCCGTCTGTACTAAAAATACAAAAGTTAGCTGGGCATGGTGGCGCATACCTGTAGTCCCAGCTACGCGGGAGGCTGAGGCAGGAGAATTGCTTAAACCCAGGAGGTGGAGGTTGCAACGTGCCAAGATCGCACTATTGCACTTCAGCCTGGATAACAAGAGCGAAACTCCGTCTCAAAAAAAAAAAAAAAAAAAAAAAATGCTCTCCAGGTAATTCTTGTGTGCAGCCACAGTTGAGAATTACTGGGCTCTACAGAGATGAGGCAAATCCTCCGATGTTAACTAAACCAACAGGCAAAACTAGGGTGAGCAGGCCTCCCCTCCTTTTCTTCCACTCATCTGAAAATAAACTGAAAGGCAACCAGGGCCATCAGGCAGGCACTGGCTAATCCTGATGTGGCCCACACTTTGGTTTTACCTTTTGTTTTTCCTGACTCTTGTCCAAATCTAACTCCCTTTGTTGGCTTTCCTCAGGCTAAGGCAAGAGTCCCTCTAATCTTTTCTGTGGGCCGGGCGTGGTGGCTCAAGCCTGTAATCCCAGCACTTTGGGAGGCCGAGGTGGGTGGATCACAAGGTCAAGAGATCGAGACCATCCTGGTCAACATGGTGAAACCCCGTCTCTACTAAAAAAAAAATACAAAAACAAAACAAAACAAACAAAACAACAACAAAAAAAATATTTTCTGTGGAACTTAATTGGGGGAGGGATGCTCATCACTTCATGGCCACAAGTAAAGATTTTCCAAGCTTCATTACAAAGTTGCCAGGTGGGCTCTTGTCTTCATCATTCTGACATCTTTACTTATTTTGGTTCTAACTTTTTGTTTGTTTTCTGAGATGGAGTCTCACTCTGTCACCCCAGCTGGAGTACAGTGGCGCGATCTCAGCTCACTACAACCTCTGCCTCCCAGGTTTGAGCGATTTTCCTGCCTCATCCTCCTGAGCAGCTGGGATTACAGGCGTGCACCACTATGCCTGGCTAATTTTGTATTTTTAATAGAGACGAGGTTTCTTTATGTTGGTCAGGCTGGTCTGGAACTTCTGACCTCAGGTGATCTGCCTGCCTTGTCCTCCCAAAGTGCTGGGATTACAGGTGTGAGCCACCATGCCCGGTGGTTCTACCTTTCTTAAGAGTTGTGAGGCTGGCTGGGCTCAGTGACTCACACCTGTAATTCCAACACCTTAGGAGGCCGAAGCAAGTGGATCACCTGAGGTCAGAGGTTTGATTGAGACCAGCCTAGCCAATATAGTGAAACCCTGTCTCTATTAAAAATACAAAAATTAGCTGGGTTTGGTGGCATGTATCTGCAGTCCCAGCTACTCAGGAAGCTGAGGCATGAGAATCACTTCAACCCAGGAGGTGGAGGTTGCAGTGAGCCGAGATGGTGCCACTGCACTCCAGCCTGGGCAACACAGTAAGACTCCATATAAAAAAACACAAAACAAAATAAAACCAGTGAGCGGAAGAGAAAATATCTGCTTTAATAGAATCTTACATTTTAATGAGGGAAGACAGACAATAAATAAATATGGTGACCTAACACCATACAGTGTGTTAGGTCAGCAGTCTCCAACCTTTTTGGCACCAGGGACTGGTTTTGTGGGTAGGGGGAATGGTTTTGGGATGAAACTGTTCCACAGCAGATCATCAGGCATTACAGGTATTAGATTCTCATAAAGAATACACAACCTAGATCCCTCACATGTGCAGTTTACAATAGGGCTCATGCTCCTGTGAGCATCTAATGCTGCCGTGATCTGGCCGGAAGTGGAGCTCAGGTCTTAAAGCTCCCTCACACACTGCTTACCTCCTGCTGGGCAACCTGCACCAGTCTGTGGTCTGGGGTTTGGAGATGTCTGTGTTAGGTGGTTTCAAGTGCTCTGAAACGTTAGGGTAAGGGAATAAAATGGGGAGGGGGAAAGGGAAGTGGGTGCTGATGTTATTTTATTTTTTTAAATTTTGAGACAGGTTCTCACTCTGTCACCCATACTGGAGTGCAGTAGTGCAATCATAGCTCACTGCAGCCCTGACCTCCTGTGCTCAAGTGATCCTCCTGATTCAGCCTCCTGTGTAGTTGGGACTATAGGTGTACCCCATCACACTTAGCTGATTTTTAAATATTTTGTGGAGATAAGGTCTTGCTCTGTTGCTCAGGCTGGTCTCAAGCTCCTGTGCTTAAGTGATCCTCCCACCCTGGCCTCCCATAGTGCTGAGATTATAAGCATGAACCTCTGTGCCTGCCTGTTGGTGCTATTTTACAGAGTGGTCAGGGAAACCCTGTTGGACACTGTGACATTTGGGCAGAGATCTAGGTGAAGTGATGGAGTGACTAAGGGCTGTCAGGGGGAAGATCATTCCAAGAAGAGAGAACTGGAAATGTAAAGGAGAGTGCTCGATGCCTTACAGGAATGTCTAGACCAGGGGTCCCCAAACTTTTTACACAGGGGGCCAGTTTACTGTCCCTCAGACTGTTGGAGGGTTGGACAATGCAGGGTGTGACACCCTTCACAGCCAGTGCTGCTGCCTCCGCTATCCCAGACAGCGGTATACAGTGTCACAGGCCCAGCATCGCCTCCAGTGCTGTACACAGGGATGGCGGTGATCAGCTTGTGACACTGTGTATACAGCGTCCTGGACATCTGCGGCAGCGGTGGGCCTCTTCTGTGGGAAGCCCACTGCTGCATGTTTCCCCTATTATAAGACACCTCCTAAAAATAAGACAGCCCCCGTCTTTTGGGGGTAAAATTAATATAAGACAGGGTCTTATAATAGGGGGAGCACGGTGTGTAGTAATGTGGGGGGAGACTTTTCAGCAAAGGGAGGTTATAGGGGCCATTATGTTGTTGTACATTTGGGGGAGTATGGGGGCCATTGTACTGTGTAGTAATGGTTATAGTGCTTTGCCTTTCTTCCTACTTCTGCTGTTATTTCACAGTGCTTCCTGTGATGTGGGGCGCTGCAGCCACAGACCGGATGTGCATCATATGACGCGCTTCCGGAGCCGAGACGCGTGCGGCCCGTGTCACCGGAAGTAGTACTGTACGTGAGCGCCGCCACATACAGTACTCCAGGAGTGCATCCTGTGCTCCTCTCACGGACCACCAATGAAAGAGGTGCCCCTTCCTGAAGTGTGGCGGGGGCCGGATAAATGGCCTCAGGGGGCCGCATGCGGCCTGCGGGCCGTAGTTTGGGGACCCCAGGTCTAGACCCCAGCGTGGGCTTGAATGGAAAGATAGAATAGGCCAAAGATGGGTTCTGAGATGACTGGGTGAGATCATATAGATTTTATTCAGAGTGAGAAGGAAAGCACTGGAGAAAGGAAAGCACTATCCCTTTCTTTCCAACTTTTAGGTTCAGGGGGCACATGTACAGGTTTGTTGCATGGATAAATTAATTGCATGTCATGGGGGTTTGGTGTAAAGATTATTTTATCACCCAAGTAATAGGCATAGTACGCCACAGGTAGTTTTTCGAACCTCACGCTCCTTTCACCCTCACTCTCAAGTAGGCCCTGGTGTCTTCGGTTTTCTCCTTTGTATCCACTTATACTCAGTGTTTCTGGAGGGGTTCTGAAAAGAGTGGTGTGTTTTCAGTGGCTCTGCTGCTATGAGAAAAGAGCATTAAGATGAATACATATATGTTGTTCAAACATTAATGCAATATTATGTGCATTGCTTCACTATCTTCTTTCTTCCAAAGTGAATTTTTTTAAAAAAATGAAATATGATTCCGTCATCCCTGTTTAGAATTATTTGTGGATCTCCATTCCCCTAATGGCTAAGGCTAAACTCTCACAAAGCCCTCCCCAGTCTGGCCTCTGCCCACCTCAGCAGGTCCCAAATCACAGAAATGTTTTCCTAAATGAGACTCAGGGCCTTCAGCCTTCCTTGTTCCCTTGTCTCAAATAAAGTTCTTTCCTTCCCTCCCCATCTACCTTGTCAACATTATGCCAAGAACTATTCTAGGCATCAGGATACAGCACTGAACAAAACAGACAAAAACTCTAGCCCTTGTGTGGCTGCAATTCTAATAGGAGTAAGACAGGAGACAAGCAATAAATTATATATATATATTTAAATTATATATGACACTTTTAATTTTTAAATATATATTAAAATATACATTTTAAAAATATAATTTCATATATCAGAAGGTGATATAGGCTAAGGAGAAAAATGAACAAGGAAGTGGGGGTGGGATGTTGAGAAAGGGGTTGCAATTTTGAATAAGGTGGCCAAGCGGAAGCCTCACTGAGAAGGTGCCTGGCAGAGGTAAGAGAGCCAGTCAGGCAGTTATTTGGAGGAGAGCATTCCAGGCAGGAAGCAAAGGCCCTACGGCAAGAGCCTGCTTGATGTGTTCCAGGAATAGCAAAGAGGACACTGTATTAGAGAAGAGTATGGGGGCAGGTGAGGCCCTTCTAAGGACCTTGCTCTGTACTCTGAGTGAGAGGGAGCCTCTGGAGGGTTTGGGTGGAGCAGGAGTGACATGCTTGGACTTACTTTCTAACAGGATCACTAAGGCTGCCGAACTAAAACTAGACAGAGGCAAGTGCGTAAGTAGGGAGACCAGTTAGGTTCCCCCCAGCAAAATTGAGGCTAACAGATGATGGTGGCTTGATTTAGGCTGGTGACAATGGTGATGGTAAAAAGTTAGTGGCTTCTGGGCTGAGTGTGTTGGCTCATGCCTGTAATCCCAGCACTTTGGGAGGCTGAGGTGGGCAAATCGCTTGAGGTTAGGAGTTTGAGACCATTCTGGCCAACACAGAGAAACCCTGTCTCTACTTAAAAAAACACAAAAATTGCAGGGTGTGGTGGCAGGCGCTGTAATTCCAGCTACTCGGGAGGCTGAGGCATGAGAATCACTTCAACCTGGGAGGCAGAGGTTGCAGTAAGCCGAGATTGTGCCACTGCACTCCAGCCTGGGCAACAGAGTGAGACTCTGGCTCAAAAAAAAAAAAGTCTGGGTGTGGGGCTGGGTGTGGTGGCTCATGCCTGTAATCCCAGCATTTTGGGAGGCTGAGGCAGGTGGATCACCTGAGGTCAGGAGTTCGAGACCAGTCTGACCAACATGGAGAAACCCCTGTCTCTAATAAAAATACAAAATTAGCTGGAGGTGGTGACACATGCTTGTAATTCCAGCTACTTGGGAGGCTGAGGCAGGAGAATTGTTTGAATCTGAGAGGCAGAGTTTGCTGTGAGCTGAGATTGCGCCATTGCACTCCAGCCTGGGCAATGAGAGTGAAACTCTGTCTCATAAATAAATAAATAAAGTTATTGGGTTCCCAATCTATTTCAAAGGCAAAAGTACAGGATCTGAGGAATCAGATTTGAAACGTGTGAGAGAAAGAAAATAGCCAAGGATAACGCCAAGGTTTTTGGCCTTAGCCATGGCCAAAATGAGAGGAGGATGGCGTTGCCATCTAAGGAAATTAAGAAAACTGTGGGATAAGCAGGTTTGAACAGAAGTATTAGGAAATCAGTTTTGGACATATAAAGTTTGGGATGAGCTGAGCATGGTGGCTCATGCTATATAATTTCTGTAACCCTTTGGGAGGCTGAGGCAGGAGGATCACTTGAGCTCAGGAATTTGACACCTGCCTGGGGAACATAGCAAGACCTCATTTCTACAAGAAAAAAAAAAAAAAAAAAAAAAAGCTGGCTGTGTTGGCACATACCTATAGTCCCAGCCACTTGGGAGGCTGAGGATCATTTGAGTCTGGGAGATCAACGCTTCATTGACGTATGATAGAACCATTGTACTCCAACCTAGGTGATGGAATGAGACCCTGGCTCAAAAATAAATAAATAAAAATAAAGTTTGAGATGCCTATGGGGTATCTAAGTGAAGACATCAAGTGGGGAGCTGGATAAGTGAGTTGCAAATTCAGGGGAAAGGTTCGGGTTAGAGAGAAATACCTGGATTGTCAGCATATTGAAGCCAAAAGACTGGCATCAATGGGTTAATGGCAGCTATTAGTAGAAAAAGAAGTCCAAGGACAGAGCCCTGGGACACTTTAATAGAAGTTTTTAACTTCAGGCTGGAGTGTACTGCAACCTCCGCCTTCTGGGTTCAAGTGATTCTCCTATATCAGCCTCCAGAGTAGCTGGGATTATAGGCATGTGCCACCACACTCAGCTATTTTTTTTCTTTTAACAGAGTTTTGCTCTTGTCGCCCAGGCTGGGGAGCAATGGTTTGACCTCAGCTCACTGTAACCTCCACCTACCAGGTTCAAGCAATTCTACTGCCTCAGCCTCCCGAGTAGCTGGGACTACAGGTGTGCCCCACCATGCCCAGTTAATTTTGTATTTTTAGTAGACACAGGATTTCACTCATGTCTGGTTTCAAACTACTGACCTCAGGTGATCTGCACACCTCTGCCTCCTAAAGTGCTGGAATTACAGGTGTGAGCTACCACACCTGGCCATAATTTTTGTATTTTTAGTAAAGATGGGGTTTCACCATGTTGTTCAGGCTGGTCTTGAACTCCCAACCTCAGGTGATTCACATGCCTCAGACTCCCAAAGTGCTGGGATTACAGGTGTGAGCCACCCCTGGCCAAAGTTTTTAACTTTTTTTTTTTTTTTGAAATGGAGTCTCACTCTGTCCCCGCCCAGGCTGCAGTGGACAGCACACTGCAACCCCTGCCTCCTGGGTTCAAGAGATTTTCCTGCCTCAGCCTCTTGAGTAGCTGGGATTACAGGCACATGCCACCACACCTGGCTAATTTTATCTTTTATTTTTTATTTTTAGTAGAGATAGGGTTTTGCCATGTTGGCCAGGCTGGTCTCAAACTCCTGACCTCACGATCCGCCTGCCTTGGCCTCCCAAAGGGCTGGAATTATAGGCATGAGCCACCACACTCTGCTAGTTTTTAACTTTTTTATTTCAAGACTCCCTTACATTCTAAAAAATTTGAAGATCTCAAAGAGCTCTTGCTTACGAAAGTTTTATCTATCATAGGCCAGGCGTGGTGGCTCATGCCTATAATCCCAACACTTTGGGAGGCCGAGACAGGCGGATTACCTGAGGTCAGGAGTTCGAGACCAGCCTGGCCAACATGGTGAAACCCTGTCTTTACTAAAAATATAAAATTAGCCAGACCTGGTGGCGCATGTCTGTAATCCCAGCTACTCGAGGGGCTGAGGCAGGAGAATCGCTTGAACCCATGAGGCAGAGGTTGTGGTGAGCTGAGATCCTGCCATTGCACTCCAGCTTGGGCAACAAGAGTGAAACTCCTTCTCCAAAAAAATAAAGTTTTATCTATCAATATTTACTGTAGGCCTGGCACAGCATGGTAGCTCACACCTGTAATCTCAACACTTTTGGGAGGCTGAGGCAGCAGGATCACTTGAGGTTAGGAGTTCAAAACCAGCTTGGTCAACAGAGTGAGACCCCTGTTTCTACGAAAAGAAAAATTTAAAAATTAGCCATGTGTTGTGGTGCACATCTGTAGTCCTACCTACTGGGGAGGCTGAGGTGGAAGGATTACTTACCTCTGGGAGATCAAGGCTGCACTGAGCTATGATATCACCACTGCACTCCAGCCTGGGCAACAGAGCAAGACCCAGAAATTAAAATAAACAGGCTGGGTGTGGTGGCTCACCTGTAATCCCAGCACTTTGGGAGCCCGAGGCGGGTGGATCACGAAGTCAAGAGATCGAGACCATCCTGGCCAACATGGTGAAACCCCGTCTTTACTAAAAAATACAAAAATTAGCTGGGCATGGTGGTGTGCACCTGTAGTCCCAGCTACTCGGGAGGGAGGCTGAGGAGGCAGGAGAATTGCTTGAACCCAGGAGGTGGAGATTGCAGTGAGCCGAGATCGAGCCACTGCACTCCAGCCTGGCAACGGAGCAAGACCATGTCTCAAAAAAAAAAAAAAAAAAAAAAAAAATTAAAATTAACAAAAAATTTCCATAGGGCCAGGCGTGGTGGCTCACGCCTGTAATCCAAGCACTTTGGAGGCCAAGGCGGGTGGATCACCTGAGGTTGGGAGTTCAAGACCAGCCTGACCAACATGTTGAAACCCCGTCTTTAAAAAAATAAATAAATAAAATAAAAAAATTTCCATTAATTCGTTAAAAAAATAGCAATAGCAAAAAATAAAATAACAATAGCAAATCCATTACATGTTATCAACAAATAACATTTTTAAGGCTGGGCGAGGTGGCTCACGCCTATAATCCCAGCACTTTGGGAGGCCAAAGAGGGTGAATCACCTGAGGTCAGGAGTTCGAGACCAGCCTGGCCAACATGGTGAAACCCCATCTCTACTAAAAATACAAAAATTAGCTGGCTGTGGTGGTGTCTGCCTGTAGTCCGAGCTACTTGGGAGGCTGAGGCAGGAGAATTGCTGGAACCTGGGAGACAGAGGTTGCAGTGAGCCAAGATGGCACCATTGCACTCCAGCCTGGGTGACAATGACAATCTGTCTTAAAAAAAACTTTTTTTTTTAAAAGAAAAATAACCATGTTTTCTAAAACAAAAGAAAAATTCAGGGAGAACTGTTGTTGTTTTGTATTTTTACAAATCTTTATTTGACTTAATAAACGATAGCTGGATTCTCATACCTGCTTTCACATTCTATGTGATGCCATAACATACATCATGTAGCCTGTGGAATACTTTACTGTATACCTGGGAGAGAATGAGCATAAAAAAGCAAATGATATTTTAGAATTATTATGAAAATCGTTTTTTTTTTTTTTTTTTTTTTTTTTGAGATGGAGTCTCACTTTGTCACCCAGGCTGGACTGCAGTGAGACAAGCTCGGCTCATTGCAACCTCTGCCTCCCAGGTTCAAACAATTCTCTGGCCTCAGCCTCCCAAGATGGTGGGAGTACAGGCGTGTGCCATCACATCCGGCTAATTTTTTGTATTTTTAATAGAGACAGGGTTTCACCATGTTAGCCAGGATGGTCTTGATCTCCTGACCTTGTGATCTGCCTGCTTCGGCCTCCCAAAGTGCTAGGATTACAAATGTGAGTCACCTCACCTGGCCTATGAAAACAGTTTTTACCTCATCACTCATTGAAAAGGTCTCAGGGATGTCCAGACTATACTTTGAGAATCCTCGCTCTAACATTTATAGGGTAGGAGGAATTAGAAAGCATCATCAATGGAAACTAAGAAGTTTAGCCAGGAGGGCTGGAAGAAAATCAGGAAAGTCTGGTGCCCTTGAGGCCCAATGAGGAAAGTGTTTCAAGGAGGAGAGTGACCAAATGCTACTGATTGTACAAGTCAACTGAGGAAGGAGACTGACCAATAGATTTTGCAACATGGAGGCCATCAGGACCTTGATAAAAGCAGTTTTGGTGGAGAGTCAAGTGCTAAAGCCAGACTGGAGGTGGTGTCAACACATAAAGGTCACTTCTCAGCTCTCTGAACCCCAGAGTACTTAATTTACCTCCAAACCTGCATGTATCTCTCCCCTATCTTCTCCCCTTTCTTTTTTCCTGGTTTACGTGTGTGTGTGTGTGTGTGTGTGTGTGTGTGTGTGTGTGTTTTGACACAGGGGCTCACTATATCGCTCAGGCTGGAGTGCAGTGATGTGATCTTGGCTCACTGCAGCCTCCACCTCCCTGGCTCAAGTGATTCTCCCACCTCAGCCCCATCCACGTAGCTGGGACTACAGGTGCGTGCCACCACAGTTGGTTAATTTTTGTATCTTTTGTAGAGACAGGGTTTCAATAAGTTGTCTAGGTTGGTCTTGAACTCCTGAGCGCAAGCGATCCTCCCGCCTCAGCCTCCCAGCGTGCTGGGATTACAGGCACGAGCCCCTGTGCCTGGTCAGTTTACCTGTTTTTTTTTTTTTTTTTTTTTTTTTTTTGAGTTTCGCTCTTGTTACCCAGGCTGGAGTGCAATGGCGCGATCTCGGCTCACTGCAACCTCCGCCTCCTGGGTTCAGGCAATTCTCCTGCCTCAGCCTCCTGAGTAGCTGGGATTACAGGCACGAGCCACCATGCCCAGCTAATTTTTTTCGTGTTTTTAGTAGAGACGGGGTTTCACCTTGTTGACCAGGATGGTCTCGATCTCTTGACCTCGTGATCCACCCGCCTCGGCCTCCCAAAGTGCTGGGATTACAGGCTTGAGCCACCGCGCCCGGCCAGTTTACCTGTTTTAATACCTGTCTTCATCATTACACTTTAAGTGGTGTGAAAACAGGGATCAACTCAGTTTCATTCCGTTTTTATTCACTTCCTCAGCACACAGCAAGTGCCTGGGCTACAGAGAATGCTCCAGCCTTCCCTAGTAAGCAGTGTGATTCTCTAGGCACACTGCAAATCTCTCATATTCTTTCTGTCACCTTACCCTTCTTTTCCCAAAACAAACCCTGCAATTTCATATTCAAGGTTCCATGCTTAGAAAGATCCTATGCTGGCCGGATGCGGTGGCCCACACCTGTAATCTCAGCACTTTGGGAGGCAGAGGCAGGCAGATCACAAGGTCAAGAGATTGAAACTATCCTGGCCAACAGGGTGAAACCCTGTCTCTACTAAAAATACAAAAATTAGCTGGGTGTGGTGGCCTGTACCTGTAGTCCCAGCTACTCGGGAGGCTCAGGCAGGAGAATTGCTTGAACCCGGGACATGGAGTTTGCAGTGAACTGAGCTCACGCCACTGTGCTCCAGCCTGGCGACAGAGTGAGACTTTGTCTCAAAAAAATAAAATAATAATAATAAAGAGCGAGCTCATGCTTGGTTTAATACTCTGCTGTTGCTGTCTTAAAATGGTTAATAATTTTGAACAAGGGGCTTTAAAAATTAAGTATCTCGTCCTGAGTGAAGTGATAAATTTGCAAAGTTATGGAGCATAATCCTTTAACTCTGTTTCTTGTTACTTCATCCAAAAACTTATTGACTGATTACTATTGTGTTAGGCTGTTCTTGCGTTGCTATAAAGAAACACCTGAGACTGTGTAATTTATAAAGAAAAAATGGGCCAGGCATGGTGGTTTATGCCTGTATCCCAGCACTTTGGGAGGCTGAGGCAGGCTGATCACCTGAGGTCAAGAGTTCGAGACCAGCCTGCCTAATATGGTGAAGCTCCATCTCTATTAAAAATACAAAAATTAGCTGAGCATGGTGATGTGCACTTGTAATTCCAGCTACTTGTGAGGCTGAGGTAGGAGAATTGCTTGAATCCAGGAGGCAGAGATTGCAGTGAGCCAAGATCGCTCCACTACACTCCAGCCTGGGTGACAAAAGTGAAATTCTGTCACACACACACACACACACACACACAAAAGAAAAGAAAAAACGTTTAATTGGCTCATGGTTCTGCAGGCTGTATAAGCAAGTCTTGGGCATCTGCTCTGCTTTCTGGATAGGCCTCAGGGAGCTTTTTACTCATGGTGGAAGGTGAAGCTGGAGCAGGCATGTTACATGCTGAAAGGAGCAGGCAGAGGCTGAGGTGCCACACCTTTTGTTTTGTTTTGTTTTGTTTTGTTTTGTTTTGTTTTTGAGACAGGATCTCACTTCATTGCCCAGGTTGTAGTATAGTGGGGCAATCATGGCTCACTGCAGCCTCAACCTCCCCAGGCTCAGGTGATCTTCCCACCTTAGTCCCCCAAGTAGCTGGGACTACAGGCTCACACCACCATGCCTGGCTAATTTTTTTCTTTTCTTTTCTTTTCTTTTTTTTGTGATACAGAGTTTTGCTTTTGTTGCCCGGGTTGGAGGGCAATGGTAAATGATCTTGACTTCACCTCTGCTTCCTAGGTTCAAGTGATTCTCCTGTCTCAGCCTCCCAGATAGCTGAGATTACAGGTGGGTGCACCATGCCCAGCCTAATTCTGTATTTTTATTTATTCATTTATTTATTTTTTACAAGATGGGGTTTCACCATGATGGCCAGGCTGGTCTTGAACTCCTGACCTCAGGTGATCCACTCACCTCGGCATCCCAAAGTGCTAGGATTACAGGCGTGAGCCACCACGCCTGGCCCTAATTTTATATATATATATATATATATATATTTTTTTTTTTTTTTTTTGAGACGGAGTTTCACTCTTGTTACCCAGGCTGGAGTGCAATGGCGCAATCTCAGCTCACTGCAACCTCCGCCTCCTGGGTTCAGGTAATTCTCCTGCCTCAGCCTCCTGAGTAGCTGGGATTACAGGCACGTGCCACCATGCCCAGCTAATTTTTTGTATTTTTAATAGAGACGGGTTTTCACCATGTTGACCAGGATGGTCTCAATCTCTTGACCTCGTGATCCACCCACCTCGGCCTCCCAAAGTGCTGGGATTACAGGCTTGAGCCACCGCGCCCGGCCCAATTTTGTATTTTTAATAGAGATGGGCTATCACCATGGTGGCCAGGCTGGTCTTGAACTCCTGACCTCAGGTGATCTGCCTGCCTTGGCCTCCCAAAGCGCTGGAGTTATAGGTGTGAGCCACCATGTGTGGCCCGCCTGGCTAATTTTTTTTGTATTTTTTGTAGAGATGGGATTTTACCACATTGCTTAGGCTGGTCTCAAACTCCTGGGCTCAAGCCATCTGCCTGCCTTGGCTTCTCAAAGTGTTGGGATTACAGGCACGAGCTACTGTGCTTGGTCAGTGCCACACTTTAAAACAACCATATTTCATGAGAATTCCCTTAGTACTGGGAGGATGGCACCAAGCTTTCAGGAATCCTCCTCCATGACCCAAACACCATCCCACCAGCCCCACCTCTAACACTGGGGATTACAGTTCAACATGAGATTTGGGTGGGGACAAATGTCCAAAATATATCAATTATGTTCTGAGTTAGCCAGGTGAAGTAAGGGGGCACCAAAGCCACCCTAGGCAGAGGGGACTAGAGGAACAAAGACCCTGCAGCCAGAAACAGGACAGGGGTAGTTGGACAAGAATGACCTTGTCAGGGTTTGCCTTTGCCTTTTTTTTTTTTTTTTTTGAGACAGAGTCTCACTGTGTTGCTCAGGCTGGAGTGCAGTGGTGCATCATGGTTCACTGCAGCCCTGAACTCCTAGGCTCAAGCGATTGTAGAGATGGGGTTCTGTCATGTTGCCCAGGTTGGTCTCCTGAGCTCACGTGATCCACCCACCTTGGCCTCCCAAAGTGCTGGGGATTACTTATGTGTGACACTGTACCTAGCTTTTTTTTTTTTTTTTTTTTTTGTGAGACGGAATCTTGCTCTGTCACCAGGCTGGAGTGCAGTGGCACCATCTCAGCTCACTGCAACCTCCACCTTGTGGGTTCAAGCAATTCTGTCTCAGCCTCCCAAGTAGCTGGCACCACAGGTGCCCACCATCACACCCACCTAATTTTTGTATTTTTAGTAGAAACAGGGTTTCACCATGTTGGCCAGGATGGTCTCAGTCTCTTGACCGTGTGATCTGCCCGCCTCAGCCTACCAAAGTGCTGGGATTACAGGTGGGAGCCAAGGGGTCCTGCTGCTTCTTTTGCTTAAAGGTGGTTCTCTCCCCGCTTCATGGTCCTATTGCCCTTTGTCAGCATCTCTTAACTAGCACAGGCCCACAATGCTTTGAATTACAGTGTCACCTTCACCCACAGATGTTCGCTGGGCACTCCCTAGGGGATGGACCATGTGCTGGACACTGTTGGAGATACAGCTCCTGCTTTCCAGAAGTTTGGATTCCCTTGGAGGAGAGGGAGATGTAAGGAGTAAAGGGTAAACATGGTGAGGGCAGGTCTCCCTAGCACCCTGCTCTCTGTTCTGTATAAGGCCAGCAGTGGACATTGCTGTCTTGCATTATTTCAGATTTATAGGCCAATAATGAAATCCATCTTGTTCATTATGCCGTGAGCAGGGAAAACAGCATTAGAGTTTTCTGTAAGAGGCTGACAGTGAGCATGTAGTATTTTGTTTGTTTGTTTGTTTTTTGAGAAGGAGTTTCGCTCTTGTTACCCAGGCTGGAGTGCAATGGCGCCATCTCGGTCCACCGCAACCTCTGCCTCCTGGGTTCAGGCAATTCTCCTGCCTCAGCCTCCTGAGTAGCTGGGATTATAGGCAGGCGCCACCACGCCCAGCTAACTTTTTGTATTTTTAGTAGAGACGGGGTTTCACCTTGTTGACCAGGATGGTCTTGATCTCTTCACCTTGTGATCCACCCGCCTCGGCCTCCCAAAGTGCTGGGATTACAGGCGTGAGCCACCGCGCCCGGCATTTTTTTTTTTTTTTTTTTTGTGTGTGTTATTTTGCTTTGTAATTTTTTGTTTTTGGAGTATCACCATGAAAATAAGAAAAGGTGAGAATAAAGTTCCCTAAATGACCAGAGGGATAGAGCTACAACTCAGGTTCCTCAGATTTGTCGGCGGCGGTGGGGGGAACAAGCTCGGAGGGAAGGATGAGCTGGGGGCTGGACGGGAACAAGCTCAATAAGGGACATCTGCTGTGGTGCCTCTTTTGTGTGTGTTTTGTAAATGTTCTCCCGGCAAGGTGGCTCACGCCTGTAATCCCAGCACTTTGGGAGGCTGAGGAGGATGTCTTGAGTCCATGAGTTTGAGTCCAGTGTGAGTGTGCAGTTCCAGTTACTCCGGAGGCTGAGGTGGGGAGGGTTGGTTGTCCAGGAATTTGAGGTTGCAATGAGCGGTGATTGCGACACTGCACACCAGCCTAGGAGACAGAGGAAGACCCTGTCTTAGAAACAAAGACAAGAAAAAAGCCGGGCGCGGTGGCTCACTCCTGTAATCCCAGCACTTTGGGAGGCCGAGGCGGGCGGATCACGAGGTTAGGAGATTGAGACTTGGCTAACAACGTGAAACCCCGTCTCTACTAAAAACACAAAAAATTAGCCGGGCGTGGTGGCAAGCGCCTGTAGTCGCAGCTACTCCTTAAGCTGAGACAGGAGTATCGCCTGGACTTGTGAGGCGGAGGCTGCAGTGAGCCGAGATCGCGCCACTGCACTCCAGGCTGGGCGACAGAGCGAGACTCCGTCTGAAAAAGAAAAAAGAAAGAAAAAGAAATGTCCTTAAGAGGGCTTCGGGTGTCCGCATCTGTGGAGTGAGGGGACGGGTTAGGTGAATTCTGGGGGCGCTTCCACCTCACATTATGAAAGGATGAAAGGTCCTTAGAGTCAGATCCTAGTTTGACTCTGTCCCGAAGCAGTGAGGCCTTTCCTTGGCCTCCTCTTCTCCTTAAACCAGGGAGTGGGCCTAGATCACTCTGCTAGGAGCCTGTGGCTCCGGGACACCTGTGGCTCCGGGACACCTGTGACACTCTCGAGGAGAGCGTGCCCAGGACCCCGCGGCGCCGCGGCGCGTCTCCGGGACTCCGCAGGTGTAAGGGCCCGCGCCCCGAGCCTCACCTGTGCGCCGAGCCGTGACTCACCTGCCCGCCCCCGCCCCGCTCGCCCGCGGGCTGTTCCAGGAGTCACCGCTCCTCCTCCCTCTCCGGGTCACTCCCGGCCTAAGCTCCCACCAGGGGTCGGGGAGGAAAGAATTCTGAGGTGGGCGGCGGAGAGGAAGAGTCCCTCGGGGGTCCCGGGCCGGCGTTGCCGGACTCCTCGCGGTGGGGAACCTGAGCGGAGGCCGTAACGGCCGGGAAGAGCGGGCGGGGCAGCAGCGGGAGGCGCCGGGAAGAGCGGGCCGGAGGGAGGTGCCGGGAAGGGCGGGCGGGGCCGGGGCCGGGGCCGCGCGGGGGCGGGGGCAGGGGCGCCGGGCGGCCCATTTCCTCCTCGGAGCTGGACTGGAGGGAGACAAAGCAGCGGCCGTCGGCTTCGGGCCTCCGGAATCCAGCGCTCGCCCTACTCGCCGCAGGTAACTTTGCACCTCCCTCCCCGCGGGCGCGGGCTCTCTGGCCGGGCCCAGCGGGTCCTTGGGCCGGGCCGTCCCAAGCTAGGCCCCGCGAGCGGCTGGCCGGTGGGCGGGTGGGGCGCGGTCTCTTCGGCGACGTCGCCGGGAATTGGGCTCCGGGCGGGCGTGGGGTCCGCGTCGGGCCGGCGGCCCCTTTCCCCGCGGGGTCCGAGTCTGGGACCCGGACGGGCGCGGCCGGCACTTCCTGGCGCTCGGGATGTCGGGGGGCCGCTGCGGCTGGGGAGGAGAAGCCACAGGCCCAGTGCCGCCGCCGCGTTTCGTCTTGGAAAAGTTTTCTCGCGGTTTCCAAACTTTGTTGCCGCGGCCTCCGCGCGCGCGCCTGTCCTGCACCGGGCCCCTCGGCCGCCTTCCTTCCGTGGGGCGGCGCGTCTGGGAGCCGCTTTCCGGGGAAGTGATTGTCGTCCGGTTTCGAGGCTTCCCTGCCCCCTCCGCCTCCCCAGCCGCCGAGACTTTCCCGTGGGGCGGCGGCGCGGACGCTGGCCCCGCGAACCCGGAGGCTGGAGCCCGGGGCCCGGGCGTCTCCCAGACGTCCTCGCTACAGCGAGGCGTGCCACACCCGTGTGGACTTTTGGCGTGACCGTCCACCTGGGCTCAGGGATTACTCAGCCTTTCTGGGTTTTTTGTCGGTTGGACGAACTTCGCTTTCGGCCCTAGTTTTCGGGAGTGGCATTCGAGATTTTTTTTTTTTTTTAAATTGTTGTTGACTTTTAAAGGAGCGTGTATGTGCGTGCGAGTGTGAAGCACTTGTTGGAAAAAATGTTGCCTGAATGAATGCCTGACCTTTGCTTGGCTGCAGTGGCTTCCCAGTAATGCAGACGGCGGTTGGCCCAGTTCCAGGGTTGACTCCCTCTTAAGTCTTCTTGCATCTTGGTCAAAAAAACTTTTTTTTGTGCCTGTGTTCTGTACATAATTTACAATTATTTGGAAAAGAGCGAGATATGTTAAGTCTCCAACTAAATTCGAGGCATTTTATAGTTATGATGAGGGAAATGCTTACATCATTGTATTGTTGGGACAGGATAGGCATTTTGTGGAGTGGATATTTGTGTTTAGTTAGAAGTGATTTTTTAAAGACTGGACAGGTTGGTGTTACTTTAAGGTACAGAATTTGTAAACCAAATTAATTAGGATGTGTTATTTTGTTTTACAGGAGGAATGAGTCTAGGAATTATCCATAGTTTCTGCCTTATTTACACATCTGGACTTTTTTCTTTTTTCCTTTTTTTTTTTTTTTTTTGAGACTGAGTCTCTCTCCGTCGCCAGGCACCAGGCTGGAGTGCAGTGGCGCGATCTCCGCTCACTGCAACCTCTGCCTCCCGGGTTCAAGCTATTCTCCTGCTTCGGCCTCCCGAGTAGCTGGGACTACAGGCGCGCGCCGCATGCCCAGCTAATCTTTGTATTTTTAGTAGAGACGGGGTTTCACCATGTTGGCCACGATGGTCTCGATATCTTGACTTTGTGATCCGCCTGCCTCGGCCTCCTAAAGTGTTGGGATTACGGGAGTGAGCAGGAGTGAGCCACCGCGCCCAGCCCCATCTGGACTTTTGAACAAACTTTTTTTTTTTTTTTTTTTTTTTTTTTTTAAAGACAGGGTCTCGGCCGAGCGCGGTGGCTCACGCCTGTAATCCCAGCACTTTGGGAGGCCGAGGCGGGTGGATCACGAGGTCAAGAGATCGAGACCATCCTGGTCAACATGGTGAAACCCCGTCTCTACTAAAAATAGAAAAAATTAGCTGGGCATGGTGGCGCGTGCCTGTAATCCCAGCTACTCAGAAGGCTGAGGCAGGAGAATTGCCTGAACCCAGGAGGCGGAGGTTGCGGTGAGCCGAGATTGCGCCATTGCACTCCAGCCAGGGTAACAAGAGCGAAACTCTGTCTCAAAAAAAAAAAAAAGGTCTCACTCCGTTGCCTGGGCTGAAGTGCCCAGGCACTTCCCAGCACCATCACAGCTCACTGTGGCCTCTATATCCTGGGCTCAAGTGATCGTCCCACCTCAGTGTCCCAAGTAGCTGGGAGTACAGGCGCTTGCCACCACACTCGGCTAATTTTTGTATTTTTGGTAGAGATGGGGTCTCGCTGTCTTGGCCAGGTTGGTCTTGAACTCCTGGACTCAAGTGATCCTTCTGCCTCGGCCTCCCAAAGTGTTGTGATTACAGGCCTGAGCCAGGGCACCTGGCCCCATCTGGATTTTTATTCAGTTAAAGGACAATTTTTTAATCATCTTAAGAGCTCACAGGGTAACAGAGGAGGCACACACGCCTGGTGTAGTATGGAGAGACCACAGTAAGTGCCAGTCTCTCTGTTAAACTAATAGTTTCATTAGTACTAATGAAACTGATTTAACTACTGTGTGAATCAAATCTTACCTAATACTAAAAAAAGAAACTTGTGGAGGCACTGAGAGGGGGCCAATAAGTTTTATTTGAGTAAGTCCAGAAAGGCTTCCAGGAGGCAGTGGCATTTGATCTGGATGAAATGTGAGTACGTTTTTTAAAGTGAAGGGAGAAAGTCATGAGAAGCATAAAAGGGCATAGGAATTGAGGAATTGTGGTATCACTGTCCTGATTTTCTTTTCCTTTTGGCTCATCTCAGTTTCTTTCTTTTCCTTGACATCACTCTTTCCTCTCATACCTGGGGTTCTTTCCAATGTCTCTTTGTTCTCTGTACCACTGATGTAGCATCATCTTCATTCCCATCATTGATAATTTAATTACTTCATACAGTGACTTAGAGATGAGAGGTGCCCTCTTCTTCCACGTTGAGAGTCACTGCTCTGTGCAGCCTCTTCCTAAAAGCCCAAGCTTTTATTTTTAGTGCAGATGTGTCTCCTGATGCACATGGTCACCTGAGCATTGGGAAGCTCTTTGGATGTCCCAGGCTTCTCAAACTCAAGGTGTCCAAAATGGGGACTCTTTTCTCTTCTGGAGACATGAACCAGATGTGGAGATTCAGAATAACTGCCTGGGTTTTGGGACTTTTTCTTTCACTTTTTTTCCTTCCTTCCTTCCTTTCTTTTTTTCCTTTGTTTGTTTCTTTCCTTTTCTTTTCTTTCTTTTTTTTTTTTTTGAGACGGAGTCTCCTTCTGTTGCCAGGCTGGAGTGCAGTAGCGTGATTGTACCTCACTGCAACCTCTGCTTCCTGAGTTCAAACGATTCTCCTGATTTAGCCTCCCAAGTAGCTGGGATTACAGGTGCAAGCCACCATGTCCAGCTATTTTAAAAAATTTTTAGTAGAGACAAGGTTTCACTGTATTGGTCAGGCTGGTCTCGAACTCCTGACATCAGGTAATCCACCTGCCTCAGCTTCCCAAAGTGCTGGGATTACAAGTGTGAGCCACTGCGCCCGGCAGGTCTTGGGATTTCTTTGAGAAAGTAACATCACTGTGGGACATGACAGATAGCCCTGATTGTTGCGGGTGGTGGTGTGTGCTGGTGAGGAAAGGGACAGAAGAAACAGGGCCCTCTCTTGTGTAAAGGTCCTGAGACAGGAAAGACTACATGTATTTAGAGACTTGAGAGAAGACCTGTGTAGCTTGAGTACTTTTGGGTGGGGAGAAAACTTCACATGAGATTGCCTGAGAAGGCAGAGGCCATGAGAGTTTTATTCTAGAGGTGTAAGAAGCCATTGTAGGGAGTTTCACCATCTGATTTCCTTTTTAAGACTTTGCTAGTGCTTGGCGAAGGCTTGTGTTTGTGTGCATGTGGAAGCAGAGAATTGAGCTAGGAAGATGATGGAGTTTGAGGTGGTAGGGATGAAGAGAGCTGTATTTTGGAGAAATGAGACAGGACTTAAATATGGATTGGGGCTGGACAGGGTCTCTCTGTCACCCAGGCTGCACTGACATGATCACAGCTCACTGCATCCTCCGCCTCCCAAGCTCAAGCAATCCTCCCACCTGAGCCTCCTGAGTAGTTGGGACTACAGAGCCTGTCACCATTCCTGGTTGATTTTTTTTTTTTTTAAGAGGTTGGGGGCGGGTGGGGGGGGTCTCACTAACTTGCTGAGGCTGGTCTTGAACTCCTAGCTTCAAGTGATCCTCCCAACTCAGCCTCCCCCACCAAAAAAAAAAAACAAAAAAAAACAGGATTATAGGCACTCAAGCCTGGATGACAGTGAAACCCTGTCTCAGAACAAACAAAAAGAAAATTTACCATTGAAAGTATTTTTAAGTGTTTTATGCCTCAGTGGCATTACATAATTCACCATCCATTTTCAGAACTTTTTTTATCTTCCCAAACTGAACTGCTGTACCCATAACAATAGCGCTCTATTCTCCTTCCCTTGGCCCCTAGCAACTACCATTCTATTTTCTTTATTTTTTCCTTCCTTTTTCTGCCCATTCTTTCCTCCCTCTTTCTCTTCCTCTTATTCTCTCTCTTCTCCCTCTCTCTTTCTTCCTTTCCTTCCCTCCCCCTTCCCCTCCCCCTCCCTTTCTTCTCTCCCCCTCCTCCTCCCCTCTTCCTCCCTTCCCCTCCTTCCTTCCCTCCTCCCTCCCTCCCTCCCTTCCTCCCTCCCTCCCCCACCTCCACCCCAGGCTGGTCTCAAAATCCTAGGCTGGTCTCAAAATCCTGGGCTGGAATGATCCTCCTGCCTCCCCTGGGTATAATTTTTTAAAAATGTAATTCCTAAAAAGTCATAGTAAGCAATGAAGTTACCTAGTAGGGTGTTTCTTGTTATTATTATTAATATTTATTAATTTATTATTATTATTTTTGAGACAGAGTCTCTGTTGCCCAGGCTGTAGTACAGTGGCAAAATCTCGGCTCACTGTAACCACTGCCTCCTGGGTTCAATCGATTCTCCTGCCTCAATCTCCTGAGTAGCTGAGATTACAGTCAGCTGGTACCACGCCCGGCTAATTTTTGTATTTTTAGTAGAGATGAGGTTTCACCATGTTGGCCAGGCTGGTCTTGAATTCCTGACCTCAGGTGATCTGCCTCGGCCTCCCAGACTGCTGGGATTACAGGCTTGAGCCACTACACTGACCCTATTATTGTTAATTTGCCATTGATTATATGTCTATTACCTGATAAATTATGATTCATTCCATCCTCCCTCTTTTCCCCTCCCTCCTTCTTCCCCTCTTCCCCCATCCCAGGCTGGTCTTAAAATCCTAGACTCAAATGATCCGCCTCACCTGGAAATAATTTTTAAAAAATGTAGTTCCTAAAAGGCCATAATAAGCAATGAAGTTATGTGGTGGGGTGTGTCCTGTTATTGTTAATTTTCCATTATATGTCTATTCTGATGAATTATGATAACATGAATAACATGCTCTTAGGAGTTTTTGTTTTTGAGATGGAATCTTGCTCTGTCACTGAGGTTGGAGTGCAATGGCCTGATCTTGGCTGACTGCAACTTCTGTCTCCCGGGTTCAGGTGATTTTCCTGCCTCAGCTTCTGGAATAGCTGGGATTACAGGTGCCTGCCACCATGCCCGGCTAATTTTGTATTTTTATTAGAGACGGGGTTTCTCCCTGTTGGTTAGGCAGATTTCGAACTCCTGACCTCAGGTGATGCGCCTGCCTTGGCCTCCAAAAGTGTTGGGATTACAGGCATGAGCCATAGTGCCTTGCCAGGAATTTTTAATCTTATGAGACTCAGACTGAAAGTTTGAACTTTTGTTATCTGTGTCATGAATAAGATGATTTATAATGGATATTTTAGGCCGGGTGTGATGATTTACACCTGTAATCCAGCACTTTGGGAGGCTGAGGCTGGTGGATCACCTGAGGTCAGGAGTTTGAGACCAGCCTGGCCAATGTGGCGAAACCCCATCTCTACTAAAAATGCAAAAATTAGCTGGGTGTGGTGGTGCACGCCTGGAGTCCCAGCTACTTGAGCGGCTGATGCTAGAGAATTACTTGAACTAGGAGGTGGTAGGTGCAGTGGGCCAAGATCGCCCAATTGCAGTCCAACCTGGGCGACTGAGTCCATCTCAAGGAAAAAAAAAAGGATATTTTAACTTTTGATGTAATAAAATGCTAATTTATTTTTTCAATTATGCAGTGCTGGGCAGAACATGTTTTTATCCATAATAAGTGGGTCATTATTTAGTATCTTCTGTTCACCGTGATACCTGACTCATTTCTTTGCCTGCAGCAGGTAGCAGGTACTAGTCAATAAATATTGAGTAAGTTATAATAGATATGGTATGTATAGGGTTGTGCCAGGTTGATACAGGGGTGGAAACATGGTTTGATTCCCAGCTTATTAAAATTTTTCATTTATAAAACTCATGCTTTACGACCTAGAGAAATACTGTTAACGTTTTGTGTATATCCTTTAATATTTTTTACAGGCATGTATATTGACTATATATAATTTTTGTAAAAACCAGATTTTTCTTTATGTGCTCCTTTGTAACCTGCTGTCCACTTAATCATAACTGGAACGTTTCTCTATTAGTAAGATTAACTTTTATATATCACTAGGAAGAAATGCTGCCAAATAAACTAGGAAATGCCGTCGATTGTCAGATATATTTAGATTTTAGATGTGAAATGTTAAAAAAGTGAAATAATTTGTGCTTTAGAATTGATGAAATATGATTAATTTTATAATGCTAACACAGCATGTTAATGATCCCCTCCTATTCCATTCTGTAGCTTTTTTAATCAGTCCTCTCTTGGACATTTAGTAAGCTTCCAGGGCTGCTTTAGTTTGTAGCTAAATCTTTTACCTATCCTTGATTATTGTTACTATTTTTTCCTTTGAGACAGGGTCTTGCTCTGTTGCCCAGGCAGGAGTTCAGTGGCACTGTCATGGCTGACTTTAGCACCTGCGCCCAGGCGATCCTCCCACCTCAGCCTCCTGAATAGCTGGGACTGTAGGCATGAGATACCATGCTTGGCTATTTTTTTTTTTAAAGATCATTTCTTTAGGATAACTCCTTAGAAGTAGAATTCTTGAGGGGAGAAGTATGCTATTTAAAAAATATATAGTGATTAACAAAAATAAAAGAAAAACAAAACAAATGTATAGTGATTAAACAAATATAACCTAAGATTTAGCATTTTAACTATTTTAAGGTGTGTAGTTCAGTGGCATTAAGTACATTCACAGTATTGTGGAACTGTTACTTTTCACTTCCAGAACTTAATGGTGCCTTGCAAGTTTCTTAGGCTCTCTGTTCAGTCCTTTTTCTTTCCCTTCCTCAGACTCCATAATTTCAGTTGCCCTGTTTTCAAGTTCATTGATTTATTCCTCTCACAGCTCAATTCTGCCTTTGAATTCCCCTGGTGACGTTTTCATTTTAGTCATTGTACTTTTCAGCTTTATAATTTTTTTTTTCTTGCTCTGTTGCCCAGGCTGAGGTTCCAGCAGTGTGATCTTGGCTCACTGCATCCTCTGCCTCCTGGGTTCAAGTGATTCTCCTGTCTCAGTTTCCTGAATAGCTGGGCAACAGGTGTGGACCACCATGCCTGGCTCATTTTTGTATTTTTAGTAGAAATGGAGTTTCGCCATGTTAGCCAGGCTGGTTTTGAACTCTGGCCTCAAGTGATCTGCCGTCCTTGGACTCCCAGAGTGCTGGGATTAAAGGCATGAGCCACTGCACCTGGCTGATATTTTCATTTTTAAAATACATTATTGTCTTGATTTTTCCCACACCTCCCTTTAGTTTTTTGAACGTCTTTAAGACAATTGTCTTAAAGTCTTTGTCTAGTAGGTCTACTATCTGGTCTTTCTCTGGGACAGTTTTTAAATTTTTTTCTTTTGAATGGGCCGTACTTTCCTGTATCTTTGTATGCCCCATGACTTTAATTTTTTTTGAAACTGGGCATTTGAATGTAGTGATGTGCTAACTCTGAAAATTGGATTCTTCTCATTCCCAGGGTTTGCTGGGGTTTTTTGTTCGTTTATTTGTTACAGTCTGTTACTAAGGACTTCTCAGGTCTTTTTTGAGCCTGCACCTTACCCTGGGCATGCACTTTGGTAACTTTTCAATCTCCTTATCTCCCCCTCCCCCTCATTGCTTTTGAATATCATAGTCTTTACAGTCTAGCTCCTAAAGAGGAAAAAAGAAAAAAAGAAAAATAAAAGAAGTAAGGGGATGGGGACCATTGGCCCATTAAATTCCCAGAAGTCTACTTCAGCTGGAGGGGAAAGGCTTGCAGTCACGGAGTGAGTGCAGTAATGGCTGTCCTTCTCTGTCTACTTATTTCTGATTTGAAGGAGCGATCAGCAATTAGAATACAGATCCCTAATATTTGGAGGTCAGGGTCCTTCCTTATTGCCCCCCTGGGGCTCCCACAAGCTGCTTGCAAGCTGTTTCAGGAATGCATTCTAGGTTGTCTGCCCATGACCGGGGAATGGGATAGCTGCTGCTGAACTAAGGGCTGAAATTGACCAAAATTAACCCAATTTACTGTCCCAGTCTTTACTTGGAAGTTGCAAGCTTTCTTCAACAGTCTGCAATTACAAAATACTTACATCAGACTAATTATGCCAGTGTAATTGTCTAGGTGGGGAGACGATCTTGGTGTTTCCTACTCTACTGTTTTAGAATCCAGAATCCTCTCCCAGAATTTTCTTTCTTTTAAAGGCTAATGGTCCATTATTTGTATGTATATGCCATATTTTGTTTATCCATTCATACTTTTTTTTTTTTGAGGGGAGACAGAATCTTGCTCTGTTGCCTAGGCTGGAGTGCAGTGGTGTGATTTTGGCTCACCGCAATCTCCACCTCCTAGGCTCAAGCGATTCTCCTGCCTCAGCCTCCCAAGTAGCTGGGATTACAGGTGTGGGCCACTACTGCCCACCTAACTTCTGTGTTTTTAGTAGAGGTAGGATTTCACCATGTTGGCCAGGCTGGTCTCGAACTCCTGACCTCAGATGATCCATCCACCTCAGCCTCCCAAAGTGCTGGGATTGTGGCCGTGAGCCACTGTGCCTGGCCTATTCATATGGTGATGGACATTTGGATTATTTCCAAGGTATGCTACTTTTTTGTAGCTCTTAAATTGTTTCCAAATTCCTCTCCAGAAATGTGCTTAATCATCACCTGTGGTACATCAGGTTATTTTCCACTTTAGACATTCTTGATCTAATATCTGAGTACTTGAAGTGGGTACTGTTGGCTCACTGTTGAATGAAGCTGAAAGGGAGGGTTTTGATAGCAGGTCACACTCCTTTGATAGTAGAGGAAATGTCCCTTGTGGTGGTTGGATATATAATAAGTTCTTGAAAGCCACATGCTGGTGGTGGTGTCATCCAGAAAGAATTTGGTGCTGAATTTCTGTGTAGGAATGTTCCTTGTCAGGGATGTTGGGGATCTGCCTTCTTAACTGTAGTCCTTCGTCAGTCTCTTCAGAGGTTGATGCCCACTTAGCTCTCTCTTGAAGCAGATATTCTAAGTAAATAATATTTTGTACTCCTTATATTCTGTGGTTTAGTTGTATGTACATGCTGTTGTGAAAATAATTCGTTTGACTCCTTTATATCTTGATTGTGGAGGTAATCACACAACTGTTATTTTTTATTTATTTATTTTTTTTGAGACGGAGTTTCGCTCTTGTTACCCAGGCTGGAGTGCAATGGCGCCATCTCGGCTCACCGCAACCTCTGCCTCCTGGGTTCAGGCAATTTTCCTGTCTCAGCCTCCTGAGTAGCTGGGATTACAGGCATGCGCCACCATGCCCAGCTAAATTTTGTATTTTTAGTAGAGACGGGGTTTCACCATGTTGACCAGGATGGTCTTGATCTCTTGACCTTGTGATCCACCCGCCTCGGCCTCCCAAAGTGCTGGGATTACAGGTTTGAGCCACCGCACCCGGCCAACTGTTATTTATTTTTTGAGACAGAGTTTTGCTCTGTCACGCGGTCTGGAGTGCAGTAGCATGATCTCAGCTCACTGTAACCTCTGCCTCCTGAGTTCAAGTGATTCTCCTGCCTCAGCTTCCTGAGTAGCTGGGATTACAAGCAGGTGTCACCACGACCTGGCTAATTTTTTTTTTTTTTTTTTTTCCTGAAACAGTCTCACTCTCTGGAGTGCAGTGGTACTATCTTGGCTCACTGCAGCCTCTGCCTCCCGGGTTCAAGCAATTCTCCTGCCTCAGCCTCCTGAGTAGCTGAGACTACAGACACACGCCACCATGCCCAGCTAATTTTTGTATTTTTAGTAGAAACGGTGTTTCACCATGTTGGCCAGGATGGTCTTGATGTTTTGACCTCATGATCCACCAGCCTCAGCCTCCCAAAGTGCTTGAATTACAGGCGTGAGCCACTGCGCCTGGCTGACTCGGCTAATTTTTTTTTTTTTTCTTTTTTTTTTGAGACAGAGTTTCGCTCTTGTTACCCAGGCTGGAGTGCAATGGCACGATCTCGGCTTACCGCAACCTCCGCCTCCTGGGTTCAGGCAGTTCTCCTGCCTCAGCCTCCTGAGTAGCTGGGATTACAGGCACGTGCCACCATGCCCAGCTAATTTTTTTTTTTTTTTTGTATTTTTAGTAGAGACGGGGTCTCACTATGTTGACCGGGATGGTCTCGATCTCTTGACCTCATGATCCACCCATCTTGGCCTCCCAAAGTGCTGGGATTACAGGCTTGAGCCACCGCGCCTGGCTAATTTTTGTATTTTTAGTAGAGACGGGATTTCACCATGTTGGCCAAGCTGGTTTCCAACTCTTCACCTCAGATGATCTGCCTGCCTCCTAAAGTGCTAGAAAATCAGGCTTGAGCCACCTGCCTGGCCCACACAACTGTTTTTAGAATGGTGTATGAGAGAGTGAATTTTCTTGCACATAAAAGGTAAAAAAAATTTACTGAAAAAAATTTTAGGGGTGAGTTTGGCATTCTATATGGAAGTAAGTAGTGAAAAACGTGAACCTAATTATTCTTTCTACTTTGCTTGCTCAAATCATTTTTCTCTCAAGTGACTAAAGCCACATACTTTGAAGTCTTTCTGTTGTTGTTGAGACAGGGTCTCACTCAGTCATCCAGGCTGGAGTGCAGTGGTGCAATCATGTCTCACTGCAGCCTTGACCTCCCAGGCTGAAAGTGATCCTCTCACCTCAGCCTTCTGAGTAGCTGGGAGTACAGGTGCCTGCCACCATGCCTGGCTAATTTTTGCGTTTTCTGTAGTGACAGGTTTGCCATGTTTCCCGGGCTGGTCTTGAACTCCTGAGTGATCCACTTGCCTTGGCCTTTCAAAGAGCTGACATTACAGGCATAAGCCACTGCGCCTAGCTCACTTTGAAGACTTAAAGAAATTTTGGTTATGCTATGCATGTTGGAGGATTTAAGTCTTATTGGCACCTTCTGTTTTTTATAAGGAAAAAAGTTAAAGCACATCAGGCATCTAGAAGAGTCTCAGAGAGCAGCAGTTTCTGAAACTTGCCCAGGTATGCCTGCTTCCAGGCCTTGAAGATGTTGCGTGTACAACTTGGTGTTCTGTTCTGCACCCCCACATGCTGTGGGCCTGGATTGAGGACCAACAGTGTGGGGAATTAGTCTGGTGTGACTTGCCTTGTCTCATGCTGTTTGTTCACTGGTGGGAGCCCTATACTGAATTACCCATTATTGAAAGTCAAAGCGTGCAGAAAGAACCACTCTTCAAAAATAAAATATCAACATTTCCCTTTCTCTGTTGGAGCCTAAAGTTCATTATTTTCTTTAGTTTTTTTTTATAACTATCACACTTTTTTTCTCCATGTGCAAGTATGCCACAACCCTGTTTCTAATGGAGCTTGAAATTAGCATGCATTTCCATTTAGTTGTTGATGGACTGTCACCGATCAACCACTCTTTTTGACTGGAATATAATTTGTGTTTTTTCACTGGCTGCAAGTTTGCAGTAATGCATATAATGTAAATAACAGTTCAAAGGGCAACTTCGGATATTCTAAATACTTATAACATTTGCTTGTTTGGAACAATATTGTATGAGTCGTGTGATGGGATTTTTAAAATGTCTGTCTTTTTTTCATGTTCCTTTTTTTTTTTTTTGAGGAGTTCACTTTTTTTTTTTTCTTTTTATTAGGAGATAGGCTTTGGGAGATGATTAGGTCATAAGGGTGGGACCCTCATGGAATAGGATTACTGCCTTATGAAAGAGACCCTGGAATGTTCCCTCATCCCTTCTACCATGTAAGGGTACAGTGAGAAGACTGCTGTCTGTAAACCAGAGAGTAGACTCTCACCAGACACCAAATGGATGGACCCCTTAATCTTGGACTTCCTAGCCTCCAGGACTGTGAGAAATAAATTTCTATTGTTAATAGGCACCCCGTTTATGGTACTGTGTTATAGCAGCCTGCAGAGACTAAGATACTTCCATATAGAACAGGATTAAGATTCATTATTCTTTTTTTAATTTTATTTTTAGAAAGAGAAAAAGAATAGTAAGAAAAAGAATAAAGAGGAAGAGAAAGAGGAAGAGGGAGAGAGAATGGGGCTATTGCTTTGTTGCCCGGGCTAGAATGCAGTCTAAATATGGGTATGCCTATAATTGTCCTTAATAATGGAGACATGAAAGAAAATGAGGGAAGAGAATAACAAACAAGGAGCCAACCAACATTTCGTTTAAACTTCTAAGTTGATATGATGTGGTACTGATAAGAGTGTATATTTTGTGTAAAGTGGAGAGTTCTATAAATGTTAATTACATTTACTTGTTCCAGATCTGAGTTCAAGTCCTGGATATCGTTGTTAATTTTCTGTCGCATTGATCTGTCTAATGTTAATGTTGAAGTCTCCCACTATTATTGTGTGGGAGTCTAAGTCTCTTTATAAGTCTTGTATGTCTGGGTATTCCTGTATTGGGTGCGTGTATATTTAGGATCTTTAACTCTTCTTGTTGTTGCGTTGATTCTTTTATCATTATATAATGTCCTTCTTTGCTTCTTTTGATCTTTGTTGCTTTAAAGACTATTTTATCAGAGGCAAAAATTGTAACTTCTGCTTTTTATTTGTTTTTGCTCTCTGGTTGGTTGGTAAATCTTTCTCCATCCCTTGTTTTGAGTCTTTGTGAATCCTTGAATGTGAGATGGGTCTGGATGCAGCATACCAATGGGTTTTAGTTTTTTGTCCAAATTGCCTGTATGTCTTTGAATTGGGGAATTTAGTCAATTTAAATTTAGAATTAATAATGATATATGTGAGTTTAATACTGCCATTTAATCTTAGCTGGCTATTCTGCCCATTAGTTGATGTAAATTATTCCATTATATTGATGTTCTTTACTTTTTGGTATTTTTTAGAAAGGCTGATACTGTTTGTTCCTTTCTATGTGTAGTGGTTCTTTCAGAAGCTCTTGTAAAGCAGGCCTGGTGGTGATGAATTCTCTGAGTGCTTGCTTGTTCACAAGAAACTTTATTTTTCCTTCACTTATGAAGCTTAGTTTGGCTGGATGTGAAATTCTTGGTTGAAAGTTCTTTTCGGCCCGGCGCGGTGGCTCACGCCTGTAATCCCAGCACTTTGGGAGGCCGAGGCGGGTGGATCACGAGGTCAAGAAATCGAGACCATCCTGGTCAACATGGTGAAACCCCGTCTCTACTAAAAATACAAAAAATTAGCTGGGCATGGTGGCACAGGCCTGTAATCCCAGCTACTCAGGAGGCTGAGGCAGAAGAATTGCCTGAACCCAGGAAGCGGAGGTTGCAGTGAGCCGAGACCGAGCCATTGCACTCCAGCCTGGGTAACAAGAGCGAAACTCCGTCTCAAAAAAGAAAAGAAAAAAAAATAAAAAAAAAAATAAAGAAAGTTCCTTTCTTTAAGGATGTTGAATATTGGTCCTCACTCTCTTCTGGCTTGTAGGGTTTCTGCTGATAGATCTGCTGTAAGTCTGATAGGCTTCCCTTTGTTGGTAACCTGACCTTTCTCTCTGGCTGCCCTTAGTATTTTCTCCTTCATTTCAACCCTGGTGAATCTGACGATTATGTGCCTTGGAGTTGCTCCTCTTGAGGAATATCTTTGTGGTGTTCTCTGTATCACCTGGAGTTCAATATTATCCTGCCTTACTAAGTTGGGAAATTTTTCCTGAATAATATCCTGAAGCGTATTTTCCAGCTTGGATTCATTCTGTTCGTCACATTCAGGTACACCTTTCAAGCGTAGATTAGGTCTTTTCACATAGTCCCATATTTCTTGGAGACTTTGCTCGTTCCTTTTTATCCTTTTTTCTCTAATCTTGTCTTCTAGTTTTATTTCATTGAGTCGGTCTTCGACCTCTGATATCCTTTCTTCTGCTTCATCAATTCGGCTGTTAAAACTAGTGCATACTTCACGTAGTTCTTGTATTGTGTTTTTCAGCTCCATCAATTCACTTATTTTCCTCTCTAAATTTTGTATTCTTGTTGACATTTCGTCAAACCTTTTTTCAAAGTTCTTAGTTTCTTTAGATTGTGTAAGAACAAGTTCTTTTAATTCACAGAAGTTTCTTATTATCCACATTTTGAAGCCTGCTTCTGTAATTGGAACACACTCGTTCTCCATCAAGCCTTGTTTCGTTGCTGATGAGGAACTGGGATCCCCTGCTGAGGAAGAGGCGTTCTGATCTTGGGTATTCTCAGCCTTTTTTGACTGTTTTCTTCCCTTCATTGTAGATTTATCCATCTGTGGTCTTTATAATTACCGTCTTTGTAATTGGATTTATGAGTGGACGTCCAACTTATTGATTCTCAGCGCCGAAATCTGAGCAACCCACTGTGCCGACTAAATCAGCGGCGTTAAGATTGATAGTGCTTTTCTGATTCTGCACCAAGAACCGACACTCTGAGGCGCCGGCAAAACCGCCTCGCCGGTCACAAGAGTCGCGCTGGCGACCCGTGGGGCTCCTCCGCTGGGAATCTCCTGGTGCGTGAGCAATAAGAATTCATGTGAAGGTGTGGCGTCCTCTCGTTCTTTGCACTTTCACTGGGAGCTACAATCCTGAGCTGCTAGTGATCAGCCATCTTGGATCTCTCTCCAAGGAGTTCACTCTTGTTGCCCAGGCTGGAGTGCAATGATGCAATCTTGGCTCACTGCAACCTCCGCCTCCCGGGTTCAAGTGATTCTCCTGGCTCAGCCTCCTGTGTAGCTGGGATTACAGGAGTCTGAAACGATGCCCATCTACTTTTGTATTACTTAGTAGAGATGGGGGTTTCTTCCATGTTGATCAGGCTGGTCTCGAACTTCCGACCTCAGGCAATCCGCTTGCCTCAGCCTCCCAAAGTGCTGGAATTAGAGGCGTGAGCCACCACACCAGGCCTCAGGTTCCCATTTTATTAAAATGGGAACTGTATTGTGGAAGTTACTGTAATTTTCATCTTTAAGAGATTATTTTATTTTAGACTAAAAGGGCTTAACAAGACAAATTTGTCTTTCTTAATTGCTAATTTAAAGGCTAGTTTTTTTCCTGGATTGCTTAGGTTTGACTATTTCATTCCATTATATCAAGCTGTGAATTTCCTTCATTTTCTTGTTCTGAGGTTTCATTATTAAATATTGTCAAAAATAAGTGGATCATCAGCTGTCTTGAAAGCATTTTATTGCTGTGGTTTATTTTATTTTGTCAGTATTTGACATTTTGAATTGAAGATGTGAGTTGGAAGCTTGGTTAATTACCAAGTTACATAATCCTGTATTTGTTTATTAACCAGGTTAGACTACAGACTGTTCTTGAAACTGAAAGTGCTGTTATAAGTCAGAAAACACATTCATTATGGCCTATTTCAAATTAAATGAAGGATAGAGCCTTTGATAGAGCATTTGCCCTTTGTGGCTCTGATACATGCTTGCTTTCTAGGCAGAGATGCATTGTTACCATTTTCTGATGGTATGTTGAGTGTTTTGTTAGGTTAAATATTTCAGTATTAATCCAAACTTTTTTTTTTTTTTTTTTACATAAAATCTCAAAAAATAAGGTCACCTACGCTGGAGTGCAGTGGTGTGATCTCCAGCTCACTGTAACCTCCGCCCCACTGGGCTCAAGCTGTCCTCCAGCCTCAGCTTTCTGAGTAGCTGGGATCATAGGTGTGTACCATCACACCCAGCTAATTTTTTATGTTTTTAGGAGAGACAGAGTCTCACCATGTTGCCCAGGCTGGTCTCGAACTCCTGAACTCAAGCGATCTGCCCACCTTGGCCTCCAAAATGCTCGGATTATAGGCATGTGCCACTGTGCCTCCAAACTTTTTTTTTTTTTTTTTTTTTTTTTAGCATACAATACTCATGGTTTATTATATAAATCCAAACCTGAAAAGTCGAAATTTCCATTCAGGCTACTGTCAAACAAAAACAGCTGAGTTTTTGGAACACGGGTTTGAATCTTGTTTTATCCACTTTGTGTAACTGGGGACCTTAATAGTTTATTTTCTGCATTCCTTCAGTGTTACTGTAAAACTCCTAAGCATTAGATGAGACATTACACAGCTGGTTCTTGTTGCCTGACAACCTTGGTATGTAGCAGTCAACATTCTTCATAGGTTCAAGTTCTTAGGCAGGATTGTATAGGGTAATTACCCAGGAGGCTTTCTAAAGCTGAGGTCTGTATTACCCTCTGCTCCCAGCGTAGAGGACATACATTACAATCATCAAGTTTATACAGGTAACCTGGACAAAGCATCTGCTCTGATCCTTCCTCCTGCCACCCCAGTGCAGTCTTCAACACTGTACCACGAGGTGCCGTCTTGTTAGGTGACAGGGAAAAATCCAGCCTGTGTCATGTCAGAATAGGTTGAAAGCCAATATTAGAAAACCGTGACCATTTTTGCAGAACACATTCCAAAACTATGGGCAAGACCAACAGCAGTTAAAGTTCAGTTTTTTATTGAACACATTATAAAAGGGGTTTAGTCAAAAAGACCAAAGCCCATATCATCATTAGACTCCTCAGATTCTTCTTTCTTTGCTTCCACTTTCTTCTCAGCTGGAACAGCAGCAGTGGAGGGGGCAGGACCTCCTGCTGGTGCAGCACCAGCTGCTGGAGCAGGCCCACCAGCCCCTATGTTGCCGATGAGGCTCCCAATGTTGACCTTGGCCAGGGCCTTTGCAAACAAGCCAGGCCAAAAAGGTTCAACATTTACAACGGCTGCTATAATGAGGGCATTGATCTTATCTTCCCTGATGGTCACCTCATCGTCGTGCAGAATGAGGGCCGAGTAGATGCAGGCAAGCTTGGAGACAGAGGCCATGGTGCGGGTGAGTATGGGGCTAGCACTGCCGGACATGGTGCTAGTCGCCAGATGAAGTGACGGCCTCACCCCAACCCAGCCTTAGCATCCTCGGAAGGACCGAGCACCTTGGCGGCAGCTGAGGAAAAAAGACTCCAAACTCGTAATCAGGGTTTGTGAAATACGATAGTGCAGTGAATAAGCTAGAGGCTGAAAGGGAGAGATATGTTTCTATTACTGATGAATCAGTGTTTTTGGGTGTTATATTCCTGGGGATCTTTAAATTGGCATAAGGTTTCATGAGGGATTCATTCATTACCATTCTCTTGCTTCTGTGGACCTGGGTTATCATGTTTTTAGAAAAGCTTTGGTGTGACTCTCAGGTGTGTCTTTAGAAACCTGCCATTTTGGAGAAAAGTGACTAAATGAAGTGTGAGTTTGATCCCTTGGGAGGGAAAAAAAAAGTCCAAGGAAATGGAAGATGGCAACTTTTGAGAGAAATTTATTTTGGGGTCTTTAAGACCAGTGAAAGATGTGATTAGTAGCTTTGAGTCAGTCTAAAGCAGTAGTTTGCTGTTATCTTTTGTTATTATTATTATTTTTGAACTCTCATTCTGTCACCCAGACTGGAGTGGGAGTGCAGTGGCATGATCTCTGCTCACTGTAACCCCTGCCTTCAGGATTCCAGTGATTCTTCTGCCTCAGCCTTCGGAGTAGCTGGGATTACAAGTGCCTGCTACCATGCCTGGCTAATTTTTTGTATTTTTAGTAGACACAAGGTTTCATGATGTTGGCCAGGCTGGTCTTGAACTCCTGACCTCAAGTGATCCACCTGCTTCTGCCTCCCAAAGTGCTGGATTTATAGGCAAGAGCCACTGTCTGGCCATTTTGCTTATCTCAATTGCATTGGGAAGGGCTCACTTAAATACAGTACATTTATGAAGTCTGCCTTGCAAAGCAGTGTGCTGTGTACTGGAGAGATGTTAATGTGTAAGCCACCATTGCTAACCCTAGGAAATTTATGAACTCAGGAGATGAGGTTTGGCAAAATAACTGATAGATAGGAATTGGCAGTTTATGCCCATTTTTTTTTTTTGCTCACCTGTAATGAGAGATATTTATTTCTTTGTGCATATGTCAGTGTTGCTAGATGAAACCTAAAGCACTTGAGCTAATTCAGTTAAACATATATTGAGTGTTAGATGAAAGTTACCACGGTCAAAAAAACCATGATGCATGTGCTCAAAAGAGCTCAATTTCATGGAAGGCGTGCACGTGTGCACGTGCGCGCGCACACACACACATAAAACACACAATAGTGCTATGTGGCAAGTGCTGGGGGATGTTGTGTCTTTTCGTGAGTTCTTTTTGTGAGGCAGAGATGACAGATGTCTGAGTCTTGAAGGAAAATCAGTAGCTTTCCAGTTGGAGAAGACTTGAAGGGTGCTCTGGGCAGAGGAAGTTATGTGTAAAGATCCGGAGGCATGCACATATACTGGGGAATATTTTCATGGAGTGGAGATGGGTTATAAGGCTGACAGGCTACTTTAGGCAAGGCTTATGGGAGTTTTGGCTTCATTTTGTCTGTGCTGGGGAAACAATATCATGGGTTTTTTTTCCCCCCCCAGAGGGAGTGACCCAATGATAATGATAACTGGGGCTCCCTGAGGAATGATTGGAAATTCGAAGACTTGCAGATACCAGAGATAACAAAGACCTAGGCTAGAGCCCTGAGAACAGGAAGGAGTTAGCAGGCTGAGTGAGGTGTGTACTGAGGTGCAGAGGAGAAAGAAAATGAGGCTAGTCTCCTTCTAGGGACCCAGTTTGGTGGAACTTTGGTCAGCAAAGAAGGGGAAGGCCACAGTGGGAATATACTGGAGAACAGAGGGGATGCTTGATTTGGGGCTCATGGAGTTTGAGGAACTCAGCTCTGCAGTTAAGTGCGTGGAGAAGTCCTGTGCTTGTGAAAATGCAGCTCTGGTGAAGGCATGTCTCGTCCCCTTCTTACCTTTACTGGTAACTTGAAGAGGCAGGGTTTGCTCCTTTACCTTTGTTTTTTAGGGGAAGGAGAAAAGGGGTTGTTTCCGTAAGAGTACAATGGGTCCAAATATTTTTAAGATAGGAAGTATAAAGCTCAACCCTCTAATGCCTTCTGAATTTCTTAGCTTTTCTTTCTGCTTATTCTCTGCCATTTCACTGTGCATCCTTGATTTTTCACTCACTGTGGTTCCTGGAAGGTTCTGGTGTTCTTTGGCACCATTGCCTTTCGCAACCTGAAGCAACCTCCCTCCCCCTAAAACAGTACATCAGAAACTCAGTGAGGCCTTCCTATTTGGGGACTGTCTTTTGGGGGCTCCTGGAGCACTTAGAACATTATACCTTCTATTGTATTGTAACTCTTTTCCTGTATAGACTATGTAAGCATTTTCCTCCCACTTTTTTGGGGGGAACATCTTCAAACCTACAGAAAAGTTGAAAGAAGTACAGTGAGCACTTGATTTACCAGCTGACCAACTGTTAACATTTTTCGAATTTTCTCAATTACTCTATGTAAACTTTACTTCTGAGTCATTTGAAGACCTCATGCCACTTCACTCTCCAGCATGTTATTCTGAGGAATAACATAACAGGCCCCCCTGATAATACTATCACACTCAAGACCTTTTACATTGATATGGCAACATGTAATACCTTTTAAAGAGCAATCTGAGGGGTTAGCATTGGCTCTCCCTGGGAGCTCTTGAGAAATGCAGAATCTTAGGTCCTACCCTAGACATACTCAATCAGAATCTGTGTTTTAACAAGATCCCCAGAAGTACTGATTATTTGTACAGTCCATGTGCAGATTCTCCCAGTTCTAGTGATATACTTTATGGTTTTTCTTTTTCTTCGTCTTTTTTTTTTTTTTAAATCAGGAATCCATAAAAGATCACATATTGCATTCGGTTGTTATGTGCCTTTAGCCTTCACTTCCAGCTTCCCCACTTGGGACTGTGACATTTTTGTAGAGTTTATGCCAGTTTTGTAGATGTTCTACATTTTGGAATTGTCAGATAGGTGTGATGATTTTTTTTTTGTTTGTTTTTTGAGATGGAGTCTCACTCTGTCACCCAGTCTGGAGTGTAATGGCTCGATCTTGGGTCACTGCAATCTCTGCTTTCTGGTTGAAGGATTCTCATGCTTCAGCCTCCCAAGTAGCTGAGACTACAGTCATGTACCACCACACCCAGCTAAGTTTTGTTTGTTTGTTTTTAGTAGAGATAGGGATTTATCATGATGGCCAGGCTGGTCTCAAACTCCTGACCTTCAGTGATTGACCCACCTTGTCCTCCCAAAGTGCTGGGATTACAGGCATGAGCCATCATGTCTGGCTTTTTTTTTTTTCTTTTTTTAATGGAGTCTTGCTGTGTTGCCTAGGCTGGAGTACAGTGGCTGTTTGCAGGCACAGTCATTGCATGCTAAACTCCTAAACTCCTGGATACAAGTGATTTTTCTGCCTCAGCCTCCCTAGTAGCTGGGACTGTCGTGCACGTCTCTGTACCTGGCTTGATGTTTCTTTCTTAAGGCATTCATTGGGTCAGGTTGTTCCACTGGTGATGATGCTAAGTTTAAACACTTGGTTAAGTAGCATCTTCCAGATTCCTGTGTTATAAAGACAGAATGGTCTTTTGGTCTTATTAATTAATTGCTGCAGTGATCTGCTAGCAATTTCCAATTCATCTTTCTGTCTGTGGCATCTATCGAGATTCCTGAACGTAATTGGTCAGTCATTGATGAATGGATGACTAAATAGGTCATCCAAGATACATACTACAAGTTTTAGAGGCTGTTTTTTCTTGTTTTCTTTTTTTAGTTTTTATTTTTGTAGAGACTGGGTCTCCACAAAAGACACAGGCTGGTCTGGAACTCCTGGGCTCAAGCGATCCTTCTGCATTGGCCTCCCAAAGTTCTGGGATTACAGGTGTGAGCCACTGAGCCTGGCTCACTCTTGTTTTCCTGCTCAGTCTGGGTAACTTCTCAGACTCTCTAGTCAAGTCTAGGCATCTTTTTGCCTGGCTCTCCAACAAAAGTACCTTACTCTTCTTCCTGTGGGCTTCTTAGCTGTGTGAAAGGTTTCTCCTCCCTTAGTCCCATTGTGTTTTTAAATTTGTATTGATTAATTGATTGATTGAGAGGGCGCATTCCGTCGCCTAGGCTGGAGTGCAGTAGCATTGTGCCTCCAGTCCAGATGCTTGTTTCACATTCTTTTCTTTTTAGACTAGTCATCCAGTCTCATGGAAACAGGGACTTTCCTCTTGATCCGTTAGCAGTTTTTATGAAGGCTTGATACAGCTTCTATAAAATGCTTCTGTTGTTAATGGTCTCAACTATAATAAGATGGAAGCTAAGGAAATGAATGTAGATATCCAGTCCATACAGCAAACTGTCACTTCACCTCAGGAGCTTGTTTTGTTTTCCTTCACTTGACCTCTCACTGCTTCTTGCTCTATTCCAGCCCCACTGGCCTTCTCTTTTTGTCAGTCCTGTGTTCCCTATGCCTGGAATGCTCTCTTCCCCCAGGTACTCACTTGACTGGTTCTTTCCTGACTTTTAGATTTCAGCTCAAATGTTGTCAAGACAGAAAGGCCTCTAAGGACCCTACCTAATTCCATTACCATTACGCTGCTTAATTATCTTCCTAGCTCTGATACTGTCTTCTCTGTTCAGTTATTTATGCCATTACTGCAATGAAGGCTTCATGAAGGCAGGGTTCTTTTTTTCCTTGTTGCACTCATATTTGTGAGTGAAGGCTAAATGGTTGGCTTAATATTGTTTTTTTTAAGGTTTACTTTTTGTCCTTTGCTTAGTGCTTTTTGTTTTAATCTGTGTGTCTCCTGATGCTTGTAGCACAGCAATTCCAACTGCTCTCATTGCCTTTGGTGCCCTCAATAAAATAAGAAAAGGAGCAAAATAAAAATGATGTAGGTGTTTTAGTAGTAGTATTATTTATTTATTTTTTATATTTTTATTTTTTAAATTTTTTTATTTGTTTTATTTTTTTTTTGAGACGGAGTTTCGCTCTTGTTACCCCAGGCTGGAGTGCAATGGCGCAATCTCGGCTCACCGCAACCTCCGCCTCCTGGGTTCAGGCAATTCTCCTGCCTCAGCCTCCTGAGTAGCTGGGATTACAGGCACACGCCACCATGCCCAGCTAATTTTTTGTATTTTTAGTAGAGACGGGGTTTCACCGTGTTGACCGGGATGGTCTCGATCTCTTGACCTCGTGATCCACCCGCCTCGGCCTCCCAAAGTGCTGGGATTACAGGCTGAGCCACCGCGCCCGGCCTATATTTTTATTTTTGAAACAGGGTCTCCCTCTATCACTGAGCTTGGAGTGTAGTGGCATGATCATGACCCGATGCAGCCTTGACCTCTCAAGTTCAAGTGATTCTCCCACCTTAGCCTCCTGAGTAGCTACCTGGGCCCACAGGTGTGTGCCACCATGCGCAGCTAATATATATATATGTTTTTCTTTTAAAAAATTTTTTTGTAGGGGTGAGGTCTCTCTGTTGCCCAGACTGATCTCAGCCTCCTGAGCTCAAGTGCCCACCTTGGCCTCCCAAAGTGTTAGGATTATAGGCCAGAGTGTGTCTTCATTAAGTGTTGCCTTGATTTTTTTTTGGCAGTTACCAGGCGATTTGAGAGTTGAGGTTCTGAATGCTGTGTTAACTCTGCTTAATGCAGATACAGCCTGGCATACCTGTGATGACACTAAGTAATCCACAGTCTTCTGTCTTGTGCAGTGTGACAGTTAACATTGCTTTGGGTACTTTTAATTTCTAAATTTCCTGATTTGCATTTAAATGAACCATCCTACCATTTCATCAAATTAACCTTGTTTAAAAAAAAAGAATTGGCATTGAGTAGCATGGTAAAGATAGTCTAAATCTGCCATAATATAATGATGAAAATTTAGGAGCCAGACACATTTTAAGGATGATGTGGCCATTCTGTTGTAAGTGAATGTTGAACGTCTTTGGAGAAGGTACATAATTCTTTACACAAATGAGGCAATTTGCCAATAATCAGCCCCCTTGGTTCTGTGATAGAACTACACTTTTATTTTCTCCTCTTTGCTTCTCCATTTCTCTTTCTGTTGTAAAGATTGCTAGCCAAATGATTGCATCTCTGCCCCTTTCTGAATTTATAGCAAACTTTTGTTCTATAGCTAGGATTGCCATTTATAAGGTAATGAAGACCAAATAACTACAGTTTAACTTTTATTTAGTTCCATTAAGCATGATTCCTCCTGGAAAAACCTAGGGTTGCTGTAATTCATTAAGGTTGGCTAGCTCTAGTAGGTTTTGTAATAGATCTTGCAAAGGAGTGCTCTGTAAGTTAATTGGAAGAGTAGGAACTGCCAAGAGTTTCAAAGTTATTTGTTTAGTTACTCTGAACAATACCATTAATTTTAGAGAACCAGAAGATATGACTAAAATTAAGTCAGGAGCCTTGTCTTGGGAGACTTGTAAATATTTGCAAATCATGTTGCATAAATTCAGCTGAATTAATACTGTCTGCCCTGCATAAAGCTCCTAGCCAGCAACTTAAGGGATATAAAGAAACATAAGCATAGTTATCATTTTTAAACTTAAAATATCACTCTGAAGACCATTTGCTAAACCTGAGAAAATTAATTAAGTTTAATAAAACAATTCAGTGGCTGTTGAGTGATAACATAAAAGAGCACCAGAATTTCAGGACTGGAAGGATTTGGAGTATAGAATTCAACCTCTCTCATTTTATAAATGATAAAACCAAGGATCCAGAAAGGTAAAGTGACTTACCCAAAAGTCAGAAAATAAGTGATAGAACTGATTCCAGAAGCTGATGTTTGAAGTAGAACACCACTTCTTTAGATTTTAAGCTGCCTTTATTTTTTGAAATCCTCTTAGAATTGGGATCACTAAAAACATGCCTTGGCTCTGTAGCATCATTGTGTGATATTCGGTGTCACTCTTGGCAGGAGCCTGCCTTCATGAAGCTTACACTGTAGTAATGGCATAAATAAGTAAATGAAGAGAGTACGAGCTAAAAGAAAATTAAGTAGGGTAATAAGAAATGGAATTAGTATGGTCCTTAGAGCACTTTTCTGTCATGTCACTATTTGAGCTGAAATCTGAACATTAGGAAAAAACCGGTCTTCTAGGGGAGGAGAGCATTTCCAGGCAGAGGGAACACAGATGAGGCAGTGTCTTTGAGGACTGACAAAGAGAAGTCCAATGTGGCTAGAACAGGGCAAGAAGTAAGTGATCAAGTGAAAGAAAAAACAAAAACAAGCTCCTTGGCACTTTTTATTAAAGGTGCTGTACAGGGCAGTCTGCTTCCATTATGGTTATTGAAAGTCTTGAAAATACACAGAGTTCTCAATTTTCAAGTGCAAGGGTATTTACGTTTCTTAATGTAAGTGAGTGGTTAGAGTCCTTTGCTTTAACTCCTTTAGGAGCGGGGTTAGGGAGGCCGAGTCTGGTGAATTTTTTTTTTATATGCAGAGTCTCACTCTGTTGCCCAGACTGGAGTGCAGTGGCAAGATCATGGCTTTGTTGCAGCCTCCACCTCCGGGGCTGGAGCAGTCCTCTGGCCTCAGCCTGCTGAATAGCTGGGACTATGGGTGCACAAGTTAACCTTGTTAAAAAGTTTTGTTTTGCCGGGCGCGGTGGCTCAAGCCTGTAATCCCAGCACTTTGGGAGGCCGAGGCGGGTGGATCACAAGGTCGAGAGATCGAGACCATCCTGGTCAACATGGTGAAGCCCCGTCTCTACTAAAAATACAAAAAAATTAGCTGGGCATGGTGGCACGTGCCTGTAATCCCAGCTACTCAGGAGGCTGAGGCAGGAGAATTGCCTGAGCCCAGGAGGCGGAGGTTGCGGTGAGCCGAGATCGCGCCATTGCACTCCAGCCTGGGTAACAAAAGCGAAACTCCGTCTCAAAAAAAAAAAAAAAAAAAAAAAAAAAAGGTTTTTTTTTTTTTTTTTTGAGACAGAGTTTTGTTCTTGTTGCCCAGGCTGGAATGCAATGGCACGATCTCAGTTCACTGCAATCTCTGCCTACCAGGTTCATGTGAGTCTCCTGCCTCAATAGCCCAAGTAGCTGGGATCATAGGCATGTACCACCACACCTGGCTAATTTTGTATTTGTAATAGAGACAGGGTTTTGCTATGTTGGCCAGGCTGGTTTTGAACTCCTGACCTCAGGTGATCTGCCTGCCTTGGCGTCCCAAAGTGCTGGGATTTCAGGCATGAGCTACTGTGCCTGGCCTGTTTTTTTTTTTTTTTTTTTTTTTTTTTTAATTATTTGTAGAGATGAGGTCTTGCTATGTTGCCCAGGCTGATCTCAAACTCTTGGGCTCAAGTGATTTTCCCATCATCGCTTCCCAAAGAGCTGGGATTACAGGCAGGAGCCACCACACCTTCCTTTTCCCCCCCCGCTAAAATTAAATAATTTATTTTTGCACAGTAAGACTTTTTGGAAGTTGTCACTAATGTTAAAGTTGGGAGATTCCATGTAAAAATCTTCATCCCTGGCCTCTCTTGAAAAGTCATGTATCTGGAAACCCTGGGTTCATGTAATAAAGATTGCCTGGAGCTGTTGAGCAGGTGGGTACAAGCTTTCTGATTTTGAAGTCCTGGCCCCTCCCAGTGGTCCCCATCCCCAGCCTGGAGAGACCAGGTGCCATCTGGAATTCGTTATTGTGCTGTTGTGCTTATTGTGCTGTTGTGCTTATTGTGCTGTTGTGCTTATTGTGCTGTTGTGCGTATTGTGCTGTTGTGCTACCTTTTTTAAGAAGGAGGTGAAAATATTTGTACTTCAAAGTATCAAAATTAGGAAAACAAAAGACCGAGAAAAAGTATTTTTTTAATACAAGAAAAAGTATTGTTTTGAGAAAGTGAAATAGTTATATGTTGTACATGTTTAATAATTAAACACAAATGTGACCACATATGGGCTCAGGCTTGCAGCTAGCTTCACTTGAATTTCCTCTTGGCTCCCTCCCTTTGCAACCCTGGAAGGTTCTATGCTTTATTTGTGTTAATGCAGTATCTCTGGAATGCTAGCATACGTAGGATCCATAGGGCAAACAGTTCCTTCTGAAATGTCTTATCTGTGACATTTGATGACATTTGCTTGAGCTGTCCGTCAGCCCTTTAGCAATCTAGAGCATTCCATTTCCTAAGGTTTACTGACTTGGGTTGATCAGTTGAGTAGACAAATAACCTTTAAAAACCAAAGTGTAGGCCTGACATTACATGAATGTAGAGAGCAAATTCACCCACCCTCAATAAAACAGATGACTGGGACACTGGCATTCTGTGTTACCACATTAGGCAAATGCAGATTCCTTTTGGCACCCCTATCTCTAGTGATTCTAGATTTGATGCTTGGATAATGACAATATAATGATGAAAATTCAGAAATTTAACATTGATACAATACTATTTAATTCAGTACCCATAGTCAAATTTTGTCAATGTCTCAATTTTTCCCCCCTTATCAATACAATTTCAGTCCATCACTGTTTAAGTCTCTTTAGCCTCCTTTAATCTGGAAATATTTCTTAATCTATTTTTGTTTCTTTTGGCTTTGACATTTTTCAAGACTACAGGCAGTTAATTTGTAGACTGTCTCACCCTTTGAATTTGATGTTTTTTCCAGACTACGTAAGATTATGCGATTTTTAGGTGAAATAACACAGAAGTGATGATGTATCCTTCTCAGTGCATCTTGTCAGGAGGTACATGATGTCGGTTTGTGCGCTTATTAGGGGATGTTAATTTTGATCCCTTAGTTAAGGTGGCATCCCAGGTTTCTAGACTGTAAAGTTAATATTTTCCTCATTTGTCATAAATAAATAATCTGTTGGGAGTTACTATGATACTAAGTCACACTTTACTGAGAAACTGAATGCTAATCTACTTGGCTAGCATTCTTTGATTCTTGCCTGACGCCATTAATGGTTCCTGAATGCCGATTTTTCTAAATACATGATTCTTTCTACATTTATTAGTTTGTTTCCTATTGTTTGGAAGAACTTTTTCTTTATTTATATTAGCATGGACTCATGCATTATTCAATGGATCATACTTTGTTTTATCTAATCTCCACAAAAGCTCTCTGAAGAAGACAATGGTTGGTAGTCTTCAGTGAGGGATCTAGTTCAAAGTTCTTTTTTTTTGAGATGGATTCTTGCTCTTTTGCCCAGGCTGGAGTGCAGTAGTGCGATCTCAGGTCATTGCAGCCTGTCTCCCAGGTTCGAGTGATTCTCCTGCCTCAGCCTCCCGAGGAGCTGCAATTACAGGTGCCCACCACCATGCCTGGCTAATTTTTGTATTTTTAGTAGAAATGGGGTTTCACTATGTTGGCCAGGGTGGTCTCAAATTCCTGACCTCAGGTGATCGATCTGTCTGCCTTGGCCTCCCAAAGTGCTGGGATTACAAGCATGAGCCACCATGCCCGGCCAGTTTTCACCCAATGGTTTTGACATTCATTGCTAATTCTTGCCTGGATCAGTTACCATAGTAGGGGTTGCAAATGGTCATTTTCTAATTCTATTCTAGATTTATGGTAAAGAAATTCCTTCCCCACACCCTTGCTTTTGTGGATCCCTGTGGTCTTAAGGATATTTCTTCAATTATTTGGTTATAGACAGTTACGATCATTGTTTTCTTTGATATTTGCCCTAAATTTGGCCAATGGGAGTCCTTGCTTCCTGTGTCTTTTTATATGATCTGTTAGTCTTGTCCCCTTTCCACACAATACCGTGCTTCAGACCTGGAGTCCTGGTTTCTATTAATGGGAAATGGTCCTTTTAAAAAATAAATTAAAAATAAATAAAAAAGAAATAGGGGTCTGTGTTGCCCAGGCTGTTCTCAAACTCCTGGGCTCAAGTGATCCTCCTGCCAAAGTGCTGGTATTATAGGCATGAACCAGCATGCAAATGATAGTTAATAGAAACAAAGACTTGGGCACTAACACTGTTTTATTATTATTATTATTATTTATTTCTTTTTTCTTTTTAGACAGAGTCTCACTCTGTCGTCCAGGCTGGAGTGTACTGGTGTGATCTTGGCTTACTGCAACCTCTGCCTCCAGGTTCAAGTGATTCTTGTGCCTTAGCCTCCTGAGTAGCTGGGATTACAGGCATGCGCCACCACACTGGGCTAATTTTTATATTTTTAGTAGAGACAGGGTTTCACGATGTTAGCCAGTCTGGTTGTTTTTGTTTTTTAATTTGACAACATTGTTTTAAAGAGTAGCATTGTATCCCAATGTGGTTGTTAACATAATTTATTGAACGATGTGTTGTTTGAAATTTAGGTAATTTATAATTTTTAATGATTATTTACAGTAATATTGTGAACATCATTGTATTCACGTTTTCACATGTTCCTTAACTTTAGAATAAAATTCTAGCACTAGATTTCCTGGATCATAAGAATGTACTTTCTAAAGCTTTTAAATGTCTATGAGCAGTTTGTTGCCTAGAAAGTTTATTTAGTACTGTCTTTTTTTTTCCCCCTTTAATAATTGAAGGCATTACTTTTAGAAGAATAGACTAACTTATTTTCGTGATGTTTTCTCCTTATTCTTAAAGCCGCTGTCTAATGGAAGTTTCCCTTGACACTGATACAGTGATATTTGAATAAGTATGACTTGAAATTTCTTCTGGCTATGAGTGATAACTAGCTGTGGGTGCAGAGGGCAGCCAACTTAAGCATTATGTTTTAATAGAGTAAGACAAGATGTTCTCTAAGAATCCATCAAAAAAGGAAGTGAGGCATGCCTTTTAGATACTACTATACCATAAATGTTCTGGAGTAGGAAGAATCATATTCTGTATTGGGTTTTGAAAGAATTTCTTTGAAAGTAGTTTTCATTTACTTTAGCTTTTCGTCTTGCTTCTAAAGGTGGGGCAGATAAAGTAGGAACTGAATTAGGAAGTCTTGGTGCTAGAGAAGCCCAAACGGAAACGTTCTGTGTGTTTGGGAATGCCCTCTTGTAGTACCCCTAGTATTCGTAAACCTGAAATTGTTAAATATTAAGAGATCGTAAGGTTTATTGGGTCCTCATATGCAGGCTAGTTAAAGTTTTTTCATCTGTAGCGAATGTAGCTTTCCTGATGCAAAAGTCCCAAAGCAGACGATTTGTTACATATTTCATGTTTGTGTTTGATGTTTGCCTGACCGACTTTTTCTTTCTTTTTTAGAAATGACTGCTGTTCACGCAGGCAACATAAACCTCAAGTGGGACCCCAAAAGTCTAGAGATCAGGACTCTGGCAGTTGAGAGACTGTTGGAGCCCCTTGTTACACAGGTAAGAATCTGAAAACACAAATATATTGTAATATGGTTCTATAGCATAGGCCTGGGTAACAACCTTAAGATAAGGTTATTTAGTTCAAAACCTTAATTTCCGTACTTGAGTCTAGGTGGCAGTTTTTAGATAATTTGAGTATTGATGCATGGGTTTATTTAACCCTTGAGAATGCTGCTGCTGCTGTTTTCTTCAGTCTTATTGCCAATAACTGGGGTCCATGTTATGTAGTGCAACTTTGCAAATGTTTGTGCTTTGCAGATACTTCACCTTTATTTAGAGGGGAAACCCAAGAAAGGTGGGATGTGGATCCTTGATTGTTAAGGTCTTTCACTCTGCTTGACACACCTTTCATTGTGGGGGATTAATTAGCAGGTAATTCAACTTGAGGGTTTAGGTTTGATATGTTCTGTTACAAATGTCACAATGTTAGGATAATTTATTAACTGTTAGCAACTAGCTGCGCCCCTTTAGTGTTTTGCCATAGTGTGTCTGTCTGTATGTGAGAGATTCAGAGAAAGAGAAAATGAGTCTTGTTTGGCAAATTTACACTATAACAAATTTTAATCATCTTTAACCTACAGATCATCTGGTTTTATGTTTATTAATGATGGTAATGTTCTAGGACATAAAGCATCATCACTGTAGGCTTCTATGGGCCCTTTATTAAGGGGCTTTACTAATTAATTGCTGAGATTTGTGTGAATAAACTGTGAAAAGACTTCAGAAGCAGATTATCTTAAAACATTTTGCAAGGTTTGAAAACAGTGGCAGTGTGATCTCCAGATAAAACTAAATTCATTGTTAACCTCTTTCTGGAACATATTGGTGACGTATAGTAGAGACATCTAATTTGTCTCTAATCATTTTTTATTTTGTAAAATCTAAAAACCTAATGATCATATTTGAGAAATTAAAAATATGTATATTATGTACATTGAGAAAGCTGAATTATTTTGAAAATTAAATATAGCATCATTGCTGTATATCTTAAATCTGGGGAATTGTATGTTAATGCTCAGTGGAATCTCATAAATGTGATGTCTTGTTTCTTTATGAATAACTTAATTTTGCTATCTTTAAAGATATTAGTCTGTCATTTTCATTTTAACTGACTCCAGTTTAATGTTAAAAAATGAAACTTTTAGGTTACAACCCTGGTAAACACCAATAGTAAGGGGCCCTCTAATAAGAAGAGAGGTCGTTCCAAGAAGGCCCATGTTTTGGCTGCATCTGTTGAACAAGCAACTGAGAATTTCTTGGACAAGGGGGATAAAATTGCAAAGGAGAGCCAGTTTCTCAAGGAGGAGCTTGTGGCTGCTGTAGAAGATGTTCGAAAACAAGGTAGGTCATTATTGCTTTTCATGTAAAGAGAGGCAGGCCTTTCTAGAGGATCGATCTTTGAAGAAGATTTTTACTTTGTGGTCAGTATTCTCATTCTCATGCTTGCCAATTGCTCAGTAACTTATTCAGTTATTGGAGATATATTAAGTTGGACTGACTAATATTTTAATCATGAGAGATGCTTGCAGAGTGACATCTGGAGAATCTGAATCTACTTTTCTTGGATATTTCAAGTAATAGTTAAGTCTTAGAAATGTTGTAACACAATTTGATAGGAAGCAAATGGGACGGAAGTTTACCTTTCATTCTGTGTGATAACTTCTTTTTAATTCATGCTGAAGAGATGGGTGTAATAACATGGAAAAATATCCACCTAAGTTGAAAATACTCTAGAAATTATCCTATTGTATCAGATTAGTATTTATTTGTTTATTTTTTTGAGACAGAGTCTTGCTGTCACCCAGGCTGCAGTGCAGTAGTGCAATCTTGGCTCACTGCAGTCTCCACCTCCCAGGTTGAAGCAATTCTCCTGCCTCAGCATCCCGAGTAGCTGGGATTACAGGCATATGCCACGATGCCTGGCTAGCTTTTTTGTATTTTTAGTAGAGACACTATTGGCCAGGCTGGTCTCGAACTCCTGACCTTGGGATCTTCCTGCCTCGGCCTCCCAAAGTGTTGGGATTACAGGCGTGAGCCACTGTGCCTGGCCCAGAATAGTATGTTAAATCAGCCATGCATATTTGCACTGGTTGGAGCTTGACATAAATAAACCTGGGCATAAAGGAATCACGTTTTGGGAAACTCAGAGTTGTTAAAAACTAAAATGGCAATCCACAGTTTACCAATAATTAATGCTAGGGAAATTGTCCTTATTATGTTACAAGTGTGAAAGGAAGACTTAAAATATGGAAGATAAACTTCTTGAAACCTGTAGTTTTTAGCTTTTATTTTTAGTAGAGATGGGGTTTCACCAGGTTGCTCAGGCTGGTCTTGAACTCCCAAACTCAAACAATTCGCCTGCCTCACCCTCCCAAAGTGTTGGAATTGCAGGCATGAGCCCCAGTGCCCGGCCTTGAAACCTGTAGTTTTGTGTTAGGTTTCTGTTCCAGTTGGAGAATTTCAACAAAGGTATAGGTTTTTTTAGGTTATTGGATAACAGCTAGGGTAAATCGAACCCTGCTGTGTACAGGTGCTTTACTAGCCTTTGGGAGAACTTTATAGATTTCTAGTGCCTGATAGTAGATAGCATAGTCCAGAGTCTTATGTCAAGTTCATCCCTGTGACAGCACCTAAAAATGGGCAGTGCCTTGATGGAGATGACGTCTTCAGTTGTTTTCTGAATTTGTGAACAAATAACCTTCAATGGTAAATATTTTTCAGTTTTCAGGCTGAAAATAAATATTTCTAATATTGCAAATGATGAAATTATTAGAATTCCATAGTGCTAATTAGGCAGGCATATTAGTTTCCTAGGGCTTCTATAATATTATTATAAGCTTGGTGACTTAGAATTCTAACAAAAATTTATTCTCTTAGTATTCTGAAGATCAGAAATTGAAATCAAGATGTTGGTAGGCTTGATTTCCTTGTTGGGACTTAGAAGGATATGTGCATGCCTCTTTCCTATATTCTGGCAGTTGCCAGCAATCCTTAGCATTCCTTGGCTTGTAGACACATCACTCTGGTCTCAGCCTTTGTTATCATATACTTTTCTTTTTTTCTGTTTCTGTGTCCAGATTTCTCTCTGCTTATAAGGTCATCAAGCATTGAATTAGAGCCCACCTTAATCCAGTATAACCTCATCTTGACTTGATATAATCTACAAAGACCCTGTTTACAAATAAAGTCACATTCACAGGTTCCACCTGAATTTTTGGGTGATGCCCAAAATCAAGCCTGCCAGCACCTTGATTTCAGATTTCTGATCTTGTAATTCAACCCATTATGTGGGTTTTGAATTAATTTATTTTAAAGTAGTTTAATGGTCCAGTTCAGGACAGTTTTTGAGCTTCCTGTTGAGGAAATTAGGCTGTCTCTTACTTAATTGTATTCTGCGGTACATTCTCCTCCCCAGCCCTGCTTGTCTCCAATAACAGAATTCACAGTTATATTAACAGATGAGTTTGGGTATTTGTTTGCTGGGTCTGGTGATTGATATTCCTTTTCTTTTTTTCCCCGAATTGGAGTCTTGGTCTGTCACCCAGGCTGGAATGCAGTAGTGCAATCTCAGTTTACCGCAACCTCCACCTCCTAAGTTCAGGCACTTCTGCCTCAGCTTCCTGAGTAGCTGGGATTACAGGCATATGTCAGTACACCCGGCTAATTTTTGTATTTTTAATAGAAACAGGGTTTGCCTTGTTGGCCAGGCCGGTCTCTAACTCTGACATTAAGAGATCTGCCCTCCTTGGCCTCCCAGAGTGCTGGGATTACAGGTGTGAGCCACCGTGCCTGGCCACATTTATTTTCAAAATGCATTTAATTGTTGTAGGTAATTTTAAATTTCACTCTGTATGTTTCTTATTTCAGAAGTTTCTCCGACGCAAATCTGTAGCAATCACACACATTCCTGCTTCTGAAAACCCTCACAATTTTGAATGCATATCTGAATTTCTCTTTTCTTACTATTTGTATTTATATGTGGTAATCTTTTATGTGGTTCTGAATCATAAGGACTTGTCTGTCCTAGTCCAGTTTTGCAATTACTGATTTTCATGATCTATCCACCATAATTTGCCGTCTCTTTGGGAAAAAAGAGCCAAAACCAAAATATAACTGCTTTCTGTCATCATTATTGCATCAGATATGAAAAGGTGAAATGCCTTACTTTCCCTCTTGACTTATTTTTTCTTTGGAGAATCTTTTTTTTGAGGCGGAGTTTCGCTCTTATTACCCAAGCTGGAGTGCAATGGCATGATCTTGGCTCACCGCAACTTCCGTCTCCTGGGTTCACGCAGTTCTCCTGCCTCAGCCTCCCAAGTAGCTAGGACTACAGGCATGTGCCACCATGCCCAGCTAATTTTTTTTTTTTTTTTTTTTTTTTTTTTTTTTTTTTTTTTTTTTTTAGTAGAGACAGGGTTTCACCATGTTGACCAGGATGGTCTTGATCTCTTGACCTCGTGATTCACCCGCCTCAGCCTCCTCAAAGTGCTGGGATTGTAGGCGTGAGCCACTGCGCCTGGCCCTTCTTTGGAGAATCTTCACAAATGGTGATAAAATCTTTTCTATCATAAATAGAACAAAATATGTATTATGAAAATAATGAAGCACAGATTCCTTAATCAACTGAGACTTATTGGCTGTGTTGTTGAAGCCGGTTACTCATCATTTGAAATCCTGTAGAGGTGTTAATAGGTCTGCAGATTCTTTTGACACCCCTTCCTTAGAAAAATAGAGCCTAACCCTTGAACATGGGTTGAACTTAGTGATTCCCACAATGAATAGAATATAGTAGAAGTGATACTATTTACGTTTGGAGCAAAGTTATAAAAATGGTGTCATGTCCACTTCACTTTTTCTCATGGATTATTCTCTCTGGGGGGAGCTGTCTGCTATGTCTTGAGTGCACTTAGGAGATCCTATGGAGAACTGTCAAGCATGTGAGTGAACCACTTAGCAAGCAGATCCTCCACCTTCAGTCAAGTTTCAGGTAACATCAGTCCTGACCAACCCCAAATCCCTGACCCATACAAAACTCTGGGAGTTAATAATTGTTTTTGGCCGGGCGCGGTGGCTCAAGCCTGTAATCCCAGCACTTTGGGAGGCCGAGGCTGGTGGATCACAAGGTCAAGAGATCGAGACCATCCTGGTCAACATGGTGAAACCCCGTCTCTACTAAAAATACAAAAAAGTAGCTGGGCATGGTGGCACATGCCTGTAATCCAAGCTACTCAGGAGGCTGAGGCAGGAGAATTGCCTGAACCCAGGAGGCAGAGGTTGCGGTGAGCCGAGATGGCGCCATTGCACTCCAGCCTGGGTAACAAGAGCGAAACTCCGTCTCAAAAAAAAAAAAAAAAAATAATAATAATAATAATAATAATTGTTTTAAGCTGCCACCTCTTAGAATAATTTATTAAGCAGCAAAAGAAAATTTATACAGACACTTTGCCCTGCCCTGCCTTCAGTGGTTCTGAGCATTTACATAAAACCTAACCTAACTGTTCTGAATTTTACTGATATATAAAAAAATGCCATCTACGGAAACACTTAACGTTTAAAGGATTTTTAAGATGTCTTTGTTCTGAACCAGTATTGACATTGTTTAGGATGGGGGTTGGCAAATTTTTTGTAGAGGGCCAGGTAATAAGTGTTTTTGATCTTTCTGATCATAAAGTCTCTGCTGAAACTGTTAATATTCAACTCTGTTGTTGTATTAGGAAGTAGCTAGAGACAAGATACAAAGAAATGTGCATGGGGCATGGCCGTGTTCTAATAAAACTTAGAAAAATTATGGGCTGTAGTTTCCTAACCCTGATCTAGGGTTTTCCTGGGCTGTTAAAGATACAAGCTTACTGTCTTCAAAAAAGTACTTATTTATATGTTTGTTTATTATACTTTGAGCCAAAAATTAGACCTTCTGTATCTTTGGGTTTGTACATCTCCAGTGCTTCCTTTGCAATCCTAATAACCAGAAATTTGAATGTACACAGTTTTTGATGTGTAACTTTCTTTTTGTGTTAGTCCCTGATTACGTGAGTAATGAATATGCACATTTGTGAGTATACTAAAATTTCACCATAATGCTATAAGTGAGGTTAAAAAAATTCACACTCATAAGAACTTAGAATCTTTTGACTTCAAGGCTAATGAAAGGGTCAGGTGAGCCATGTGTGATAAATGAGAGCCAGTCACCAGTTGCATGGCCTCCAAATCCCTGTGATCTAGGAGTTTCATTATACTACTAATCTGCTTGGTTTTTAAGTAGCTACCTTACATAGGCTGAGGTGTACATATGCCTCTTAGATGTGTTTTTTTCTTATTTTAGGATACTGTTTACCTCCCATGTCCCCCCCATCCTAATTAGGTCATTTTTACCTTTCTACTTTTTCTTCTTAGTGCTTATCATGGTGGCAATTTAATTGGTTGCCTTTTCCTCTCCACGCTTCAGCAGTGCATGTTCTGTACTGGTCTGGTGACAGTTCTCTTTGTACCTAAGATGATACCTGGTCCGAGATAGGCACACAAATGTTTGAGTAAGACAATGGATTATTCTCCAAGAAGTATAGTGAGAGAAAAGATTCTTTTCTCAAAATTTAAAGTGTGTTTTCCTGTCCAGTACCAATTGTAAATATGTGGGTTGGGGTGGAGAATCTTAAGTTTTTTTTTTTTTTTTTTTTTAAATTGAGATACATTGCCGGGCGCAGTGGCTTATGCCTGTGATCCTAGCACTTTGGGAGGCCGAGGTGGGCAGATCACCTGAGGTCAGGAGTTCAAGACCAGCCTGGCCATCATGGTGAAACCCCATCTTTAAAAAAAAAAAAAAAAATCGAGATATAATTTAATATACCATAAAAATCACCTCTTTAAAGTACATAATTCAGTGTTTTTTTTTTTTTTTTTTTTTTTTTTTTTTTTTTTTAAGACGGAGTCTTGCTCTGTTGCCTAGGCTGGTTTGCAGTGGCGCGATCTCGGCTTACTCCAACCTCCACCTCTTGGTTTCCAGCAATTCTCCTGCCTCAGCCTCCAGAGTAGCTGGGACTATAGGTGCCCGCCACCATGCCCAGCTAACTTTTGTATTTTTTAGTAGAGACAGGATTTCACTATATTGGCCAGGCTGGTCTTGAATGCCTGACCTCGTGATCCGCCTGCCTTGGCCTCCCAAAGTACTGGGATTACAGGCATGAGCCACCGCGCCTGGTGCATAATGCAGTGTTTCTTAGTGTATTCAGAGTTGTACAGCTATCACCATGATCTAATCCCAGAACATTTTTACCATCCCCTAAAAAAACCCTCGTACCCATTAACAGACACTCCCCCTACATGTACATTTTAACAGTAGATAAAGAATAGCAGCTGCCTTGTACATAAATATATTTTATGAATCTTTGAATAGGGCTCTGACCAGGAAAAGAAGGCTCTTAAGCTGGATAGGGGACTTTCAGGGGACAGAGATGAGAAGACCTAAATGAAGCTTTTTTGAAAATGAGGGGACATTATGAACAGAGGCCCATTAACGTTAAATTTGAAGTGGAGTGATGAGGAACAGCTTCTTACTAGAACAGTGTTTTATAATCCATTAGCCACAATTTATACTTGGATCTCAAAATTTTAATATAAAATTATATATATATTACATATAATATATTTTTTATTCCTATATACAGATTATTCAAGCTGTACCAAGGGAGATGGCATCTATGTCCTTAGCCTCACTACACAATTATTATGTTATATATAATATATATAATTTATATATTTATAAATTTATAATTATATATAATTTATATATTATATATATTATATATATAATCTATATACACACACATACATAGTTCATTGTGAATCTTGGCAAGGCAATTTTCATAAAAATAATGTATTTCATCCCTGACAAAAGGATGTTGTGCACAAGCTGTCAGGCTCTTGAGGCATGATATTCTCCCTGGCGGCTAACTAGAGTCAGATTAAAGGAGGTGAAAATTGGTCTCCTGTCCAGTTGACAGCTTCAGACTGATGTACCCAGATCTGCTATAGGCATCCTGGAAGATAGACATTAAAAGACAGATGTGATTAGGACAAAGCAACTATCAGTGACTGTTTTAAGTAGAGTTTGAGAGGTAGACAGGAGGCAGAATAGAATCTGGGTTTGCTGGGTTCATGATGTGAAGACTTAAAACATAGCTTTGAAGAGCATTGCGTGGGTGTGTGTAAGAGAGATTGCATTTTAATTTGTCTGATCTCGTAGTGTGGTTTTAATCGGGTTGAGATCATGAGCTTGATCTCACATATGGGCTCTTTAATTTTTCACAGGAGAAAGATGACAAACAAGTGTTCCTAGTTTGGAATGTTCAGTATGAGTTTCAAAAAGTGTTAATGATGCTCTGGGAGAGTGGTCGCTGGGAAACATTGAACATTTTGAAAAATATTAAAGTGAAGTTAATTAGATTTTCAGATTAGTATAATAACTATTAAAAACTAGTAAGAAATCAGCTGATTTTTTTTCTCATAGTCTTCCTTTGAGTTCTGGCTTCTCATTTGTTATCTTGCCTTTTCCCCTTGTTGTCTTGGTAGAATTTTTTTTTTTTTAATTTATTTTTTATTTTATTTTATTTTTTTAATCACATTTTAGGTTTTGGGGTACATGTGAAGAACATGCAAGATTGTTGCATAGGTACACACATGACAGTGTGATTTGCCTTGGTAGAATTTTCATCCTGTTTTCTCTTCTTTCTTTTTTGGATGTCTCTTTCCATGTGATCCCATTGCAGCTTGGTCTGTTGTTAGTAGTGCTCCCACTCCAATTCCTACCTTTCAGATGTTCCCGAGGGCTGTCATTAATTTAAAAATTGTTATTGACCCCATTCCTTCAGTTTCACCATTTATGCATTTTCTCTTGCTCTTCGTTTAACTTGAGCAGGAAAAGCAAAATAAAAATTCTGAAAAATCGTTGGCTGGTTGTCATCTGGGAATTTTATGTCTTAAAGTTGTCTGTCTGACTTAAACTATAAGTCTTTAGGGCGGAGGCTGTATTTTCTTTGACTTGGGATGTGTCAAGGATGCTGTCTGCTTCTGGATCACTTGTGTGAGCATATGCTGCTTTGCAGAGACTTGCGTTCTGCTGCAGCTAGCTTGGAAGTGAGGAAGAGTGAAGTTACTAAATTCTAATGTCATTTTGAGGTGGTTCTTTTTTTTCCCTTTTATTAAAAAGTCTGTCTTGTTAAGCTCACAAAAATAAATAACACTAAGCAGGATAATAATACTTATGAGTTACAGTGGGTAATATTACTGCCTTAATATATTTATACAGTGTAGCTGAGAAAGTTATTTTAGGTATTAAAATTTTGGCTTTGGCATGACTTCAACCATGATGTTGCAGTAACATGATTTCTACTAGTTAATTTCTTAAGAAAGTGATTCCAAGTTGAAATGCATGTTATGCATTTATTTGAATGTGTAATCAGGAAGTAAGTGCCTCTCTTTGGAGTGTTTCTGAATAGCAGCAGGGCACACTTGAATTAGTAAGGAAAATGAGAACATGAATATGTGTGTTACTTTATTTTAACTTCTTTCTTTTTTTTTAATCCATTCTGTCTGTCAACTGGAAAAGGAAATTTCAAAGCTTCTTTCCTTACCCTCAGAGGATGGGGAAGTGGGGTAAGTTGAGAGGTTTTCTAGGCTTCCTCTGATTCAGATGGGCTTATATAAATAACTTGTTATTAAATGTTTATTTCCTGGATTGACTTTTTTTTTTTTTTTTTTTTTTTGGGGAGATGGAGTGTCACTCTGTCGGCCAGGCTAGAGTGCAGTGGCACAATCTCGGCTCAATGCAACCTCTGCCTCCTGGGGTCAAGCGATTCTCCTGCCTTAGCTTCCTGAGTATCTGGGATTATAGGCACGCACCACACTCGGCTATTTTTGTATTTTCAGTAGAGGCAGGGTTTCGACATTTTGGCCAGGCTGGTCTCAAACTCCTAATCTCAGGTGATCCACCTGCCTTGGCCTCCCAAAATGCTGGGATTACAGGTGTGAGCCACCTCACCAGGCCTATTTCCTGGGTTGAGATACAGGGTTGTGTGGATTAAAAAACAAACAAAAACGAACTGTATCCCAGAAAGTTCTCTTAAGGCATCTGTCAGGGTTTCTGACAGATAAATGAATTATTATCAGTTTATCTGTACTTACAGGGGTATCATCTAGGGGTTCGTTTTTGTCAAATATTCCTCCTTGATAAATGAAAGGCTTAAGATTGAGAAGATTAAAGTGTTTTATTCGGGTTCATCTTCATGTCATAGGGCATGTGGATTATGCCAAATACGTACTACCATTTGGTTCCTTCTTGTAAGGGCTGTTATGAGGTCTGTTATTCTTTGCTGCTGTATTGCTAGTTTGTCTTCATTGACAAGTATGGAAAATATCTTATTAATCAGATCATAAAAAATGAATTAAAATTTCGCTGGGAGGGGAAGGTGGGACATGGGGATGGGATGGGGTAGGAAACATGTATTAACTTTGTATTATCTTGAAGTGAAGAGATAATTTTGTGAAGTCTTGGTCCTATTATTTTTATTATTTTGTAAAATGAAAGCTGTGGAATAACAGATGAAAATAGTTATCAGGTGGGGTGTGGTAGCCCATGCCTGTAATCCGAGCACTTGGGGAGGCTGAGGCAGGTGGATCCCCTGAGGTCAGGAGTTCAAGACCAGCCTGACCAACATGGTGAAACCCTGTGTCTACTGAAAATATAAAATATATTAGCCAGGTATGGTGGCATGTGCCTATAGTCCTAGCTACTCAAGAGGCTGAGGCAGAAGAATCACTTAAACCTGGGAGGTGGAGGTTGCCGTGAGCCAAGATTGTGCCACTGCACTTCACTCTGGGTGAAGAAGTGATACTCTGTCTCAAAACAAAAACAAAAACAAAAACAAAAAAACTACCATTTTTTTGATGAGATCTATTAATCCGATGTATTTAAGAGAATTTGGGGCCGGGCACAGTGGCTCACGCCTGTAATCCCAGCACTTTGGAACGCCGAGGCAGGTGGATCACCAGGTCAGGAGATCAAGACCACCCTGGCCAGCATGGTGAAACCACCCCCCTCCTTTTTTTAAAATAGAATTTGGTAAAAAGGTTTATGAGTAGAGCTAAAGCACCAAAAAGTAACTTTCAAGAGTTAGAAATCTCTTGGCAGGGAAGTTTTGGGTATTCATTCAAATCCAGGGCTGGATATTTTTTACTCTGTAAAACGCTCTGTAAAAGATGCCAAGTTGTTAAGTACATGGCAGTTTTATTGTGGGCTTGCCTGTGATGTTGGTTACTTGCTCTTTTGCTCCTTTTTTTTTTTTTCTTCCTCTGATACTACTCTTTGGGTAGAATTAAAAACAGTTTTAAAATGAGTGTTAATTTTCTGCAGTGAACATGTGTTTTGTTAGTAAGAGCAAAAATAAAAATATAATTTTGTAACCCAGAGATGAAACTAATGGTTAACATTTTTGTCCTAAACTCTTCCAGTTTGCCTTCTATGAATATGTTCACATGGGTAGAGATATGTTGGGTTTGATTTGCTTTTTTTCACATAATGTATCCTGAACATCTTTCAGTAATATTAAGTATTCTTCTACAACATAATTTTTAATGGCTGAGCACTGTCCTCTAGAGAGTAATATGATTCAAGAACATTATTTTATACCAGCAAACTAAAGACTTCTCTCTAATATTGTTATGTCAAGAGTTTTATTCACTTTTCACATTTTCAAAGGAGTATGGTATTTAAAAATAGTTATAATCATAGTTTTTTACTTTGAAGACAAGACTCCTATTGTTAAGTATACATCTGAGAAGAAATAAAAGGTTTTAGACAGTTAAAATCGTTTTGAGATAAAGAGAGCAAAGTTATTTGAGCAGGGTTATCTGGGAAATCTGTAGGAGAAGGGGGAGTTGGAATTCCAAGTATGCTTATGAAACTGATCCTGAAACCAGTAGTTTGAACATGTTTAAGATAGTCGATGGTGTTTAACTCCTCCTGGAAGCTTTTGTCATTTTAGCACAGGGCTGTTTTTGCTGGTTTGCAAAAGTATATTCAGGTGGGTGTCTTAAAATATCTTTTCTCTTCTGGATTTGGCAGTTGATAACAAACAATATGCTCTTGTAAAATGTTCTATTTAAGAAATGTCTACCTAAGGTCCGTGTAACCATTGAATCATCTTTCCTCCAGCAACTCAACAAAAAATTTTAAAAATGAGATTGGGGCTGTAAGTACCCGTTTATTTTACCACTTGGCTTACTCATATTTTGGATAAACCCCTCTAGTTAGCTGACTTTATAAGCTTTTACAAAAATATTTTGTAGTGTGCACTAGTTTTACTTTTTCATTTTTGCATGAACTAACAGCCATGGAATTTTTATACCTTAGAAAAAAGAAAATTTGAAGTCTGAGTTTTATTATCACACACATAAACTAAAGATATTAAAATTTTTATAATTTAAAATTTTTTTCTTACAAAAGTATATTCCTTATAGAAAGTAAAAATAAACAATAAACAATCACCCATTGGGCTGTGCGACCTTATGATTAAGCTCTGTTGATATTTTGGTATATGTTGGTTGTAGTCTTTACCATCTCATCCCTTCCCCAGGATATAAATACATTGTGATCTCCATTCTCACTTTCAGTACAGATTGTTATTTAAAGTGGAAATGAAAATCATTTTCATTAATAAAGAGACCTGGGGGGGGTGTGGATTGTATAATTTATAGAAGATAAGCTGTGTTTCTCTACTGAGCTGGCAAAAATTATTTTTTCTGGACCTTAAGCTATTTAAAAGTATCCTTAGTATTATTTGGGGGAAGAAGATATAACTTTGCCCATTGAAGTTCCTTGGAGTACTTTTCAAGGCAGTAGAGATGTTTCCATAGTGAATTTCTGAGGACCTGGGACCCTCAGCCATTACATTGTGGTTGGGAGCCTTTCTGGTTGTAGTATACTATAGAATTTTGGAATGCGACATTGTAAATGGGGTAGGTGAGGAAGATGACCAGTTCCTGAGAACTGTAAGGAATCCCAGCTTGGCTTGGAAAGTTCTTTTTTTTTTTTTTTTTAAAGATGGGGTTTCACCATGGTTGCCAGGCTGGTCTTGAACTCTTGACCTCAGGTGATTCACTCACCTCAGCCTCCCAAAGTGCTAGGATTACAGGCGTGAGCCACCGCGCCCGGCTCAGAAAGTTCTTTGAAACAAAGCTGCTTTAAATAAAAAAAAAAAAACAGTTGGTGAAACTAAGGCCCAGCAAGCCTTGGTTATAGCTTATTACACAAAAGGAACAATTGTTACTACTTTGTGCACTGTAGACAGAGGAGTGAAGGAAGCTCCCCTCATCCTTTACTGCTTCAACATTTAAAATTAAAAGCTAACATTCCTCTATTGTTTAGGAAACTTGCTATCATGACTTTATTTCTAACAAGGTAAGAAACAGCTGGTGCATGGATAATGACCATGTTCTAAATAGGTTTAAAGATTGGAAAAAGTAGATGGAAGAGTAGAAGGGGGCATAGAAGTATTTGTTGAACTTTGCATGTATTATCTCATTTAATTTTCAAAACAGCCCAGTGAGGTATGGGAGATAGAGTACTCATTTTACAGAAAAGAAAACAGCTAGAGGTAAAGCAACCAAAGTAACACAGCCGCCAAATAGTGAAGCTGGGATTTAGACCCAGTTCCAATACCTTGTTTGATGTATACCAACTAATATTCTGGGAGAAAAGTAGTGTATATTCATTAACATTACTTCATAGCATTCTTTGTTTTAAAGGAGCAATGTAATAGGCTCAGGTTAAAGCAAATAAGCCTTTTATTCTTTTTATCCATCACACAAATATTTTTCAAGCCTATCCTTTCCCTGTAACTTTATAAAGTTTGATTACTTTCAGGGGAATTTACTCATGATATTTGGTGCTTCAGAAAGTTCTTGATCTTGTCTTAATAAAGAACTGTGGGGTTTTTGTTTGTTGGTTTACTTCCTTTATAATTGCCCATTGTTTTTGTTTTAATTCCAGAGGAACCTATTTTATTCCCAGCTCAGTTAGGAGAGAACACCAGGGGATGACAGATTTTATTTCATGGCAGATGGTACAGTTTGAGTTCTCTTAAGTTTTATCTCTTATGTATCTTTTTTTTTTTTTTTTTTTTTGAGACATTTTTGCTCTTGTTGCCCGCGCTTGAGTGGAATGATGCAATCTCAGCTCAGCTCACTGCAACAGCTGCCTCCTGGTTCAAGTAATTCTCCTGCCTTAGCCTCCCAAGTAGCTGGGATTAGAGGTGTGCACTACAACGTCTGGCTAATTTTTGTATTTTTAATAGAAATGGGATTTCACCATGTTAGCAAGGCTGGTTTTGAACCTGTGATCTCAGGTGATCTGCCTGCCTCGGCCTCCGAACGTGCTGGGATTACAGGTGTGAGCCACTGTGCCTAGTCTCCTTTGTATCTTAGTTAATGCTAGATGTAATGTAGTTGACTGGAAACAGCTGGGACAAAGCCAGAGTACTCAGTTACATTCTCAGGTTTTATAACCATGGGACCTTGGACATATTTTCTGCCTGCCTCAGTTTCCCCAGTTTGCCCTTTTGTGTGCAGAGAGCACTTTCCATATCTTAGAAATTTATAAACTAATTGGCAGGTGTCTTTTTAAATTTGTTTTTTATTTTTTAATTTATTTTTTTTTTTTTTGAGATTGAATCTCGCTCTGTCACCCAGGCTGGAGTACAATGGCGTGATCTTGGCTCACCGCAACCTTCGCCTCCCAGGTTCAAGCGATTTTCCTGCCTCAGCCTCCTGAGTAGCTGGGATTACAGGCATGTGCTACCAAGGCTGGCTAATTTTGTATTTTTAGTAGAGATGGGATTACAAGCGTGAGCCACCGTGCCCACCTTTCTGGGCATTTGGGAACTCTTTTCTTGGTCAGCAGAAGCTGGTTCCCCTGTTACCTTGACATTTTTAAAGCCACATCTCTTAAATTATCAAACCATCCCTTGCTGGCATTAAATTCTCCAGCTCTAGATCTTTCACCTTCCTTTTGCTTTAAATTGTCATATAATGACTTTGCTTTTTCTCAAATCTTTCTAGTCTATAGGTATGCGTTTCTTTTAGCAGCTCTGCACCCACATAAAAACTGTGTTTTCAATATAAGATAAAGAAGTATTTTTGTAAAAAGTGCAGGGTTCTCATGCCTGCTGGTGTAGCAGCTACAGCTTCATCATTTTTTTCTCTTTTTATAGTGGTCTGCTGAATTCATTTATCTTGAAATGGTGGGCAACCACAGCTACAGACTTCAATTCACAGTACATATCAGGCACTTCAGCTTTTTCTTATAGTGTCATGGCTTTTCTTTACTTCTTAGTAGTACTTCCAACATCACTAGTGATACTTTGTATGAGCTCCATGGTGTTATTCAGCATTTTGAGTGTTGGGCTAAATGTGATGAAAATGTGCGAGAACTGCCGATGATCACTTTTTACTGCCATATGCAATTTACTGGATGTGAACTGCTCAGGTGGAGATGATTAGCATCACATGCACATGCATCATATGGCATTTTAAGCGGATATTCACAACTCCTGAGCTTACTGCAATAGCAATAGGAGATGGCTACAGAATTATTATAGTAGTACACTGTGTACTACATTTAATTTTGTGTAGTTAGGATTTAAATTGCATCTTTACATTTGTTTATATTTCTCTTGACTGCTAATGGCACCATGTACGGTCTGTGTTTGTGTGCATAAGTTTTGATAAATTTTAACTTTCTGTAATAGATTTGTGTATATTTATGGTGGTAAATGATAGACTAGTATCTAAAGATATTTTATGCATTCATGATATACCTAGCTTTTCTTAATTTTTTGGTATTTCTGGATTACATGTTTTTCAAATTGTTGCAAATCTCCAAAACAGTTTTCAATATGCTTATTGAAAAAAATTTATATATAAGTAAACCTACACAATTCAAACCCAAACTTGTTGGGTTGTGTTGTTCAAGGGTGACTGTACAATCTTCGCTGCTAGCTTTTAAGTATACAAATTGCTGTATAAATAACAGATGTGCATCATGACAAATCATGTCACTTCTTTCAAAGTCTGTTAGTGATAGTTCCCTACAAATCTGTTCAGTTTATGCAAAGCGTGTAATTGTATTGCTTCCTTTTCTCCTTGTCATAAACCCACATGAACTACTTTACGGAATTGAATAATTAAAAGAGGGAATTAGCCAAAAAAGATGAATGTGCAGCAAAGAAATGAAAAGTAATAATCCTGGAATTGAAATTTGATTAGGACATAAAGGGAAGAAATAGATGATTATGGAAATGTTGACCCTGCTGCTATTTAAAACTCTAGCTATGCAGCTAGAAGAACTTAGTGAAGGCAAAGTTCTTGATTTAAAGGAGGAACATGGTTGTGATGTCCAGAAGAATGTGTGACATCATTAAAAATGACACATTAAAGGAACTCTTGAAGATATTCATGACAAGTAAGTGTAGATGTTGGATAAAATACTGGAAATGGATCCAGACTTAGAAAGGAATATGATGATTCACCAAGGAATAAAAAAATGCTCACTCTGTGCCCTAATGTGACACAAAGAAGGCAGGGAAGCATTGTTCAAACTACTTTTGAAAATTTTTTTAACCAGGAAATGAAATATTTTAAGTCTCAGTGTTTATAATGTTTTAATTTAGTACACTGAATAAATATTGGTTGACTGTATTTATCATATCCCTATACATTTATAACAGATAATAAAGGATTTTTTTTTTTTTTTTGAGATGGAATCTTGCTCTGTTGCCCAGGCTGGAGTGCAGTGGTACAATCTCGGCTCACTGCAACCTCCGCCTGCCAGGTTCAAGTGATTCTTCTGCCTCAGCCTCCTGAGTAGCTGAATTACAGGTGTGTGCCACCATGCCCAGCTAATTTTTGTATTTTTAGTAGAGACAGGGTTTCACCATGTTGGTCTCTAACTCCTGACTTCATGATCTGCTCGCCTTGGCCTCCCAAAGTGCTGGGATTACAGGTGTGAGCCACCACGTCTGGCCCCCAGGAATTTTTAATTAAAAAATTTTATTTTATAGAGGTGGGGTCTCACTTTGTTGCCCAGGCTGATCTCAAACTCCTGGGCTCAATGGATTCTCTTGTTCTGACCTCTCAGGGTGCTGGAATTATAGTTGTGAGCTCCCATGCCTGGCTGACAAAATTTGATGGGGGCTTATTTACAAAAAAAAAATTTTTTTTTCCCTCCAAACATGGTGTTGGAAACTGACAAAATTTTTTTAAGGTCACAGGAGAATCATAAGTCTCTATGATTAATCTCTGATTAAGATAAGTTTGTCCTGTTTTCAGCTTTTATTGTATTTTCACAGTCTTGTGTTACTGTGCAAAGTGAAAATGATCAGTATTGTTATTTCAGTTTTATAACTGTGGAATCTAAGACTTATTTAGTGTCTAAGCTGCGGTTTTTGTTTGACTTCTGAGTTTATGATCTAACTTTCCATTATTCTGTTACCCCTACACAAAATTTTTATTTTCTGAGACAGGGTCTTGCTCTGTTGCCCAGGTCTGGAGTGCAGTAGTGCAATCCCAGCTCATTGAAGCCTTGACCTCATCGGCCCAAGTGATCCTTCCACCTCAGCTTCCTGAGTAGCTGGGATTACAGGCATGCACCGCTACACTTAGCTAATTAATTTTTTTATTTTTATTTTTTTAAATAAAGAGAGGGTCTCACTATGTTCCCCAGACTGTTCTCAAATTCCTGGGCTCAGTGATCCTCCTGCCTCAGCTTCCCAGAGTGCTGGGATTATAGGTGCTATATAAAATTAAAACTAAATAAAAGTAGAAAATAATTCCTTTAGTAGCCCTTGATCTTTTTCCTGAAAATGGGCCAAATTCTTTTTTTTTGTTTGTTTGTTTTGGAGACAGGGTCTATCTCTGACACCCAAGTCCTGAAGTTCAGCGGCACAATCATGGCTCACTGTAGCCTTGGCTTCCTGGACTCAAGTGATCATCCCATCTTAGCATCCCAAGAAGCTAGGACTATAGATGCATGCCACCACGCCTGGCTAATTTTTCTTTATTATTTGTAGGGGTGAGGTCTAACGATGTTGCCCAGGCTGGTCTTGAGCTCCTGGTCTCAAGTGGTCCTTCTGCCTGGACTTTTCAAAGTGCTGAGATCACAGGTACGAACCACTGTGTCTGGTCAGGCCAAATTCTTTTTTTTTTTTGAGACGGAGTTTCACTCTTGTTACCCAGGCTGGAGTGCAATGGCGCGATCTTGGCTCACCGCAATCTCTGCCTCTTGGGTTCAGGCAATTCTCCTGCCTCAGCCTCCTGAATAGCTGGGATTACAGGCATGCACCACCATGCCCAGCTAATTTTTTGTATTTTTAATAGAGACGGGGTTTCACCATGTTGACCAGGATGGTCTCGATCTCTTGACCTTGTGATCCACCTGCCTCGGCCTCCCAAAGTGCTGGGATTACAGGTTTGAGCTACTGCGCCTGGCCCGCAGGCCAAATTCTTAAAAGAGCAGTCTTATTTATAACTTGTTTTATTACCCTTGAAATCTGGTTTGTGCAGCTTCCAGAAAGCTGCTCTTCTTCATTGTCTTGTGCCAGCCACTTTGGCTTCCTTGACCTTCCATAATCTTTATAGATCTTTGACATGATGTTCCTTTTACCTGGAATGCTCTTCCTCCAGATGGCCACATCATTTTTGTCATTCCTTTGTCAAGACTGTCTTCACATCAAATGGTAATTTTCCAAGGGGGCCTACCTTTTTCCCTCTATTTTAAGTTGTACAGCCCTGTTCTCTCTTTCTGTCACTACCCCTGACCCTACCCCAGTACTAGTGTTTATTGTCTTTCTCTCCCACCAGAATGTAAGTGGAGCCAGGGATTTTTTCCTGGCCTGGTTGGTTGATTGCCTTGAGCATTTAGAATAATGCCTAGCTCATAGAAGGTGGATCAGTAAGCATATTTTGAAAGAAGTCATAAATGCTCTTGAAGGTTGCTATTGATAGGTGAATACTAATGAAACACAGTGAAGACCTTTTTTCTGTCTTCTGATCTTGTTAGCTAATATTAATCATTTCTACCAACCCTGTCTTGTCTCCTAGTTAGTGCAAAGCACTGAACTAGGCATTTTACAAGTTATCTTAATTGGCACTTACAGCAGATATTCTACACATTGTACAGAAGAGGAAACGGGCTCATGAAATCTAGTTTCATAGCTGGTAAGTGGCAAAGCCAGAATTTCAGCCTATATCCAGCTTCAGAGCCTGTGCTCTTTCATATTACTGCATTTGATACTACTTTTTTGAGCTATAACTCACATACATAAAATTCATCATTTTAAAGTGCACAATTCAGTAGTTTTTAGTATATTCATGAGATTATGCAGCCGTCACCACTGTGTAATTTCAGATGTTTTCATCACCCAAGAAGGAAACATGGTTTTACCTATTAGAAGTTAGTCGTCATTCTTCTCGCCTCCTTCCCACCACCCAGCAAGCATTACCTTCTGTCTCTTTGGATTTGCCTATTGTGGCAAAAGGCAATTTCATATAAATGGAACAATACAGTATTCCTTCGCTTAACATATGTTTTGAAAGTTCATGTTTCATATGTATCAGTACTTCATTTTTTCTTATGGCTAAATATTGCATAATGCCACATTTTTATGTCTCTTTTTCAGTTGGTAGATGTTTCAGTTCTTTCTACCTTTCAGCTATTATGAATAGTGACACTGTAAGCATTCATGTACAAGTTTTTGCTTGTATACCTATGTATTAAGTTGGTGCAAAAGTAATTATGGTTTTGGCCATTTAAAAAGAAAAGTAATGGTGAAAACTGCAATTACTTTTGCACCAACCTATATTAGTCCGTTCTCAAATTGCTGTAAATAAATACCTGAGACTGGGTAATTATAAAAGAGGTTTAATTGGCACAAGGTTCTTCTGCAGGCTGTACAGAAAGTATAGTGGCATTTGCTTCTGGGGTGGCCTCAGGAAGCTTCCAATCATGGTGGAAAGCAAATGGGGAGCTAGGCATATAACATGGCAGGAGGAGGAGTACATGGCAGGAAGAGGAGTAACAGAGGGGGTGGGGGAAATGTTACACACCTTTAAACAACCAGATCTCATGAGAACTCATTCACCATCAGAAGAACAGCACCAGGAGGGATTGGTACTAACCCATTCATGAGAAACCACCCCTAAGATCTACTTACCTCCCACCAGGCCCCACCTCCAACATTGAGAATTACAGTTTGACATGAGATGTGGGTAGGGACACAGATCCAAACCATACCCATCTAGCAGTGAAGTGACTGAGTCATATGATAACTGTTGGAAACAGATGCTTGATGCCACAAAGAAAAGTCAGCACTAAGACAAAGGATCTCTCAGCAAGCAATTTTTATTTCCTGTAGGAAGGGTACCCTTGCTAGCCATCTTGTCATGGGAGTGCAACAAACAAAGGAAAAGCAGATCCCTTACATATTTGAGGTCATCCTTTCTGCTGTGTCTGATCTTTGTTGTCTGGAGCCAGACTTCACAGTTTAAACTAAAACCTGATTGGCTAACAACTTAAAACTTTTCTAAACAGGTAAAGGACATAGGCTGCCAGTTGGGACTTGCCTGTGAGCACATCTGGCACATACCTTGGTTAAAGTACAAGGGCATAGAATATACTACGTGCCTGTAAGCATGGCATGTTTAACAGCTACATAGGATAGGGCTTAACAAAGAGATCTTAGCACACTTATGATTTATTCTTTAACAAGAAAGAAAACTTTGAAGAGGAACTTTTACTTCCCACAATAACTCAGCATTTAACCCTTGGAGGAACTGCCAGACCGTTTTCCAAAGCAGCTTTTAACATTCCCAGCATTGGGGTATGAGAGTTCTAATTTCCTCATATTCTTGCCATTTGCTATTATCTGCCTTTTTTTTTTTTTTTTTTTTTTTTGAGACAGAGTTTCACTGTGTCCCCAGGCGCCAAGCTGGAGCACAGTGGCACAATCTCGGCTCACTGCAACCTCTGCCTCCCGGGTTCAGGCAATTCTCCTGCCTCAGCCTCCTGAGTAGCTGGGATTACAGGCACGCACAACCATGCCCAACTAATTTTTTTTTTTTGTATTTTTAGTAGAGACGGGGTTTCACCATGTTGGCCAGGATGGTCTCGATCTCTTGACCTCGTGATCCACCCGCCTCGGCCTCCCAAAGTGCTGGGATTACAGGCTTGAGCCACCGCACCCGGCCTTTTTTTTTTTTTTTTTTTTTTTTGAGACTGAGTTTCGCTCTTGTTACCCAGGCTGGAGTGCAATGGCGCGATCTCGGCTCACCGCAACCTCCACCTCCTGGGTTCAGGCAATTCTCCTGCCTCAGCCTCCTGAGTAGCTGGGATTACAGGCACGCACAACCATGCCCAGCTAATTTTTTTTTTTTTGTATTTTTAGTAGAGACGGGGTTTCACCATGTTGGCCAGGATGATCTCGATCTCTTGACCTCGTGATCCACCCGCCTCGGCCTCCCAAAGTGCTGGGATTACAGGCTTGAGCCACCGCGCCCGGCCTTTTTTTTTTTTTTTTTTTTGAGACTGAGTTTCGCTCTTGTTACCCAGGCTGGAGTGCAATGGCGCGATCTCGGCTCACCGCAACCTCCACCTCCTGGGTTCAGGCAATTCTCCTGCCTCAGCCTCCTGAGTAGCTGGGATTACAGGCACGTGCCACTATGCCCAGCTAATTTTTTGTATTTTTAGTAGAGACGGGGTTTCACTATGTTGACCAGGATGGTCTCGATTTCTTGACCTCGTTTTCCACCCACCTCAGCCTCCCAAAGTGCTGGGATTACAGGCTTGAGCCACCACGCCCGGCTATTATCTGCCTTTTAAATTCAAGCCATCCTACTAAGCATGAAGTGATATCTTTGTGTGTTCTGATTTGTATTCCTGACGGCTAATGAGGTTGAGCATCTTTTCATGTGCTTATTGGCTATTTCTAAATCTTTGGGTGGAATGTCTGTTTAAATCCTTTTCCTATTTAAAGTTGGATTATTTGTCTGTTTTGTTTGTTTTTAAAGAAGCCAGGTCTCTCTATGTTGCCCAGGCTAGATGCTGACTCTTGGGTTCAAGCAGTCCTCCTGCCTCAGCCTCTCAAGTAACTGGTACTACAGGCACATGCCACTGCAGCCAACTTAAAAAAAATTATTTATTGTAAGTTGTTTTTTTTTTTTTTTGAGACAGAGTCTTGCTTTGTTGCCAGGTGCTAGGCTGGAGTGCAGTGGCGCAATCTCGGCTCACTGCAACCTCCGCCTCCTGGGTTCAAGCAGTTCTCCTGCCTCAGCTTCCCAAGTAGTTGGGACTACAGGCACGCACCACCATGCCCAGCTAATTTTTGTATTTTTCAGTAGAGATGGGGTTTCACCATGTTGGCCAGGGTGGTCTCCATCAGAGACCTCGTGATCAGCCCACCTCGGCCTCCCATAGTGCTGGGATCACAGGCATGAGCCACCGCACCCAGCCTGTAAGTTCTTTTATATTCTAGATACTAAATCCTATCATATATATAGTTTGCAGAAATTTTCTTCGACTTTTGGGTTGTCTTCTTACTTTCTTGATAGTGTCCTTTGAAGCACAAAAGTTTTAAATTTTGATGATGCCCCTTACCTTTTTTTTGTTCTATTGTTTGTACTTTTGGTGTCATAGCTAAGAAACCATTGTGAATCAGTGGTCGTGAAGACTTATACCAGTGATATCTTCTAAGTGTTACATAATTTTGAGCTCTAACATTTAAATTTTGATCAATTTTGTAAGTATATGGTGTGACAGAGGGGCCCAACTGAATTCTTTTGCATATTGCACTTGTCTTAGCACCATTTGTGGAAAGACTATTCTTCATTGAGTATTCTTGGCACCCTTGTTAAGATCGGAATGCATTTCTGGATTCTCAGTTATAGTTGATGGATCACTATGTCTACATTTGCTTTGGTTGACCAGTTTTCTCTTAGAAGTCTTACTTTGTTTTTGGCAGTCCTGGCTCTCTTCTGTTTCTTTTATTACAGGATCTTCCTTTCCTTATTCTGATGTTCTCAAGAGTTCTCTCTTTTTTTTTTTTTTTTTTTTTTTTGAGACGGAGTCTTGCTCTTGTTGCCCAGGCTGGAGTGCAGTGGTATGATCTCAGCTCACTGCAACCTCCACCTCCTAGGTTCAAGTGATTCTCCTGTGTCAGGAGTAGCTGGGATTATAGGTGCCTGCCGCCACGCCCGACTAATTTTCTTTGTAGTTTTAGTAGAGATGGGTTTTCACCGTATTGGTCAGGCTGGTCCTGATCTCCTGACCTCAGGTGATCTGCCCACCTTGGCCTCCCAAAATGCTGGGATTACAGGCGTGAGCCACTGTGCCTGGCCTTTTTATTTTTAAAAAAATCTTTCTCAACTCATGTTTTCATACAGCTTTGGCCGCCTTCTCCTGCTCAGAAACACCCTAGCTTGCAACCTTTAAATAATCTTCTGTGCTTAATCAAAGGTGATTAGATCTTTTGACCTCTGCCTTTGTAGTTTACTACTACCCTACCCTTTTCTGGGATCTCACTGTGGCTTTCTGATCCATCTCTCTGGTTAGGTTTATTATATGTACTTTAGATAGGTTAATCCTCTATAATTTGACTTTCCTCTGGTTCAGGGAATTAAATTTTGTTCGTTTATGGCCTTTCTACTTCTACCTTCTGCTGCTTCTAAACATATCCCTTACTCCTCAGACTAGATAATTCAGACTATATATTATGCCTCTAAGCCTAATTAATATATGAATTATAATACAACCTTCTTATTGTATACCTCAGTATGATAAGTGGCTCTACAAAGAGCATTAAGTATTGGCATTACAAATCCAGGCTCTGCCCTTTACTATTTAGGGGGCAGGAATTAAGTTAGTTAATCTGTGTAAGCTTTAGTTGTATTATTTATAAACAAAGGCTAATACTACCTACTTTCTAGGTGGGTGATAGAATTTTAAAAATATGTGGCCAGGCACGGTGGCTCAAGCCTGTAATCCCAGCACTTTGGGAGGCTGAGGCGGGCGGATCACAAGGTCAAGAGATTGAGACCATCCTGGCCAACATGGTGAAACCCCATCTCTACTAAAAATACAAAAAAATTAGCTGGTCGTGGTGGTGTGTGCCTGTAGTCCCAGCTACCTGGAAGGCTGAGGCAGGAGAATTGCTTGAACCCGGGAGGCAGAGGTTGCAGCGAGCTGAGATTGTGCAGCCTGGTGCCTGGCAACAGGGAGACTCTGTCTCAAAAAAAAAAAAAAAAAAAAATATATGGTGCCATAGAGTAGATATTTAATAAACGTTGGACTGTTTTTTGTTGTTTTTTGAGACAGAGTCTCGCTCTGTCACACAGGCTGGAGTGCAGTGGTGTGATCTCTGCTCACTGCAACCTCTGCTTCCTGGGTTCAAGCGATTATCCTGCCTCAGTCTCCCGAGTACTGTAACCGATACTACAGGTGCCTGCTACCATGTTTGACTGTTTGCATTTTTAGTAGAGATGTTTCATCATGTTGGCCAGGTGGGTCTTGAACTCCTGACCTAATGTGATCCACCTGCCTCAGTCTCCCAAAGTGCTAGGATTACAGGTGTGAGCCACTGTGCCCAGCCAGTGTTGGACATTATTATGTTACTGTTCCTTCTGCTTAAGGAGGTGGTAACTTCCTTAACTCTGCTACCCACATCCTTCCTATCCTTTGAGGGATGGGTTCATTTCAGAGTACCATTCCTTCTATAAAGCTGTTGCTGGCATTTCGTTTCTTCCCCAAACTGGTTGTTGGTGCTTCATCCTTTGAATTCCCATGACACTTTGTGTTTTCTTTCTTACAGCTTGTATGTTAAAATGTACATAACTTCTTAATGGTCATATCCATCTTTTCTGGATAAGTTATTTGAAGGCAGGGATGGTATATTCAGCTTTGTGTTTTGGAAATGAATTTGTTTGTTTTTAGTGTGTAGTAAGTGCTAAGTAAGGTGAAGTTCTGCTTATTATATAAGGTCAACATCTCTTGCTTACTCTCTCGTTTGATAGTAATATTGTTTAAGACAGTACACACACACACACACACACACACACACACATTGTTTAAGACCGCCCCCCACACCCCCCCAACACACACACAGAGGTTGACTCACGCATTTTTTGAGACGGAGTTTTGCTCTTCTTGCCCAGGCTGGAGTACAGTGGTGCGACCTCGGCTCACTGCAACCTTGACTTCCCATGGTCAAGCAATTCTTGTGCTTCAGCTTCCCGAGTAGCTGGGATTACAGGCACCCGCTGCCATGCCTGGCTATATTTTTTGTATTTTCTTCGTAGAGACAGGGTTTCACCATGTTGGCCAGGCTCATCTCAAACTCCAGACCTCAGGTGATCACCCGCTTTGGCCTCCCAGACTGATGGAATTATAGGCATGAGCCACTGTGCCCAGCCTAAGACAGTATTAATATTTTTTAAGGCAAATATCTCTTTCTGCAAGGCTTTGCAGATAAATTCTTCCTGAGTGAAGTATTCTTTAGTATATTTCCATAGCACCTTGTTCACGAGGCTATTTAATTTGAAGTGCATTGTAATGCTCTATAATTTGTGAACCCTTTGAGACTAGGTGCCTTGTGTTAACCAGCTGTTAATTGTCTGTCTCTCCCTCCATAGAGCTCCAGGAGGCCACTGGCTGTTTCTTGTGTTTTGGATCACAGACACCCAGTACAGCCCTTGATGTGTGATGGGTGCTCAAACATTTGTTAAACAGAAGAATGAATGCGCTACATCTTTTAAAATACCATGAGATGTCAGCGTTAATATTACGAATCCATGTAATGATTGCCATATGTCTGTGTCTTCCTGAAGATCTAAGAGAAGACTACGTTAGATCCAGGAAAACCTTTTAACTCTGTAATTCCCCTCTTCTGGTTGTACTGTGTATCCAAAGATGATAGCCAGGAGAAATTTGGTAGGTCTGTTGAGAAATAGGCAGGCTACTTGAAAGTGCCTTTTGTTGTTGTTGTTTTTAAACAAATTCATGGAAGACATGAGAGAGTGAATGGCTTTTAGGCTTTAATCTGAACTGAAGTGGGCTTGCTCAGCCAAAGTAGGGAGTAATTGCTTTTCCAGGATTCCAAAGATAGTCTCCATACAGGCCTTATTTTTATAACCAGTGGACAAGATGCAACACTGGCCCTTTAGTTGTTTCTAGCTATAAGAAAAGAGTGACAGTAGGCACTGGAAATAATTTTAGTAGACAGATTGACAGAAAATATAAGTTCCACAAGTTACTAGGAAATGTTATACATTCTTAAAATTTTTTTTTTAAGAGACAGGGTCTTGTTCTGTCACCCATGCTAGAGTACAGTGGTGCAGTCATGGCTTATGGCAGCCTCAAACTCATGCGCTCAAGAAATGCTACTGCCTTAGCCTCACAAAGCACTGGGATGGCTGGTGTCAGCCACTGTGCCCAGTCTATAAATAAATCCTTGAGCTCAGGAATATATAAATGGGATATTCCTAATAGCTATGGTAAAAGCTATTTTATATGTTTTTATTTAGTTTTTAAAAAAATTATAGATACAATACCTCTTCATTATAGAAACTGTTTATAAGTACCAAATATGTAAAGAGGCAGTGTGTAAACTAATCATAACTATTATTTGCCTTTTGACTCCAGTCTTTCCTCTGTATTTAAAAAGAAACATATACATTTATAATTTCATTTTTTTTGCTTAACATTTTTCATATATATAAAAATATTTTAATAGTCAATTGTAGCTACACCATGATTTACTTAACTACATGTTTATTGTTGAACATTTGAACTTTTGGTAGTGATTTGTGAAGGAAATGAATGAATCAGTGGCTGAACTCTGTATTTTCACATACCAGTGAGTCTCTTTAATAAAGGCTGTACACATTATATAGTTGAGATGATTAATGAAGTGTGGTGGTTCTGCATAATTGTTGCCCTGTTCTGTGTTGTTCTGTGGATGTGAGTAGATTGCGTTAGGTAAGTTTTTTTTTTTTTTCTGTTCAAATCTTGAATCTTTCTCTTTTTGGATACACATTGTCCCTTTTTTGGAAAGGAACATTAATAGATCAAAGAGAAATATTTTTAAGTCTCTTGATACATAGTATCAAGTCACTTTCTATATATTTTGCTTTCACCAGCAATATATGAAGGTGCTTTTTTAAGTGATAGCTGTAAAACAAACTAAAGTACAGCAAACAACAAAAATGAAGTCTTAAATTTGTGCATGAAATATACAATGTTTGGATTATTTTTATATTTTTTAAAATGTAGATCAGTTATTTGGGTTAATTCTTGCTGAGTTTGTTTTTCATTTTGTAAAACAGGTGATTTGATGAAGACTGCTGCGGGAGAGTTCGCAGACGATCCCTGCTCTTCTGTAAAGCGAGGCAACATGGTTCGGGCGGCTCGAGCTTTGCTCTCTGCTGTTACCCGGTTGCTGATTTTGGCTGACATGGCAGATGTCTACAAATTACTTGTTCAGCTGAAAGTTGTAAGTATACAGGCCTGTGTCAGTAATTTGTTCTATCACGGTAATACTGCTACTGACCTTCTTTAGTTCAGCATTCCCTAGGATTTAGTTTGGTTTTGAATTTGGTTTATCTCAATGGACCAGGGATGTTTTTGTTTAATTTCCACTTACTCCTCTATTCCAAGTATATATCATGCTGACTGTTGTGAGCCAGTGTTGTCTTGGCTGTAATGAAGGGCTTGTAGCAAAGATACTGTTTTGACTCCTTCCCTTTTTCCAATAGTGATTAAATATTTCCTCGTACTAGTAAGAGTTCTGGAGTTCAGAAACCAAGATACGTTAAATTTTGTACTTTTTAGTGTCTTTCCCACTTCCTATGAAGATCCTGTGTAATCACTGTTTAAATGTTAGAGGACCGTGCAGACTCAAGAGAGTTAAATTTGGATTCCTTTTTGAGTATCTGTTAACAGGAATGAAAATTTCTAGAATGTCATTGTCTTTATTTACAGACTTACATTCAGAATTTTTGTTTTTTTCTGGTCTTTTTTTTTTTTTTTTAATAGGTGGAAGATGGTATCTTGAAGTTAAGGAATGCTGGCAATGAACAAGACTTAGGAATACAGTATAAAGCCCTAAAACCTGAAGTGGATAAGCTGAACATTATGGCAGCCAAAAGGCAACAGGTACAATCATGATTTGGGAATATATTAAACAGTTGTTTATTTTACTATCTAGAGGGAAAAGCTCATTCTGCCATTTTCTAAAAGTACCATGACCTACCTTTGCCAATATAGTTCCATTAAAAACATTTAAACTAGGGTGTCTTTTCAGAAGTGTGCTGTTAATAAAGTTGTAATTACATTGCCTTCATGTTACACTCCTATTTAATTCTTGTGAACATTTTAAGTAGCTTGACAACTTGTGATGAAGGTAGTGTCTGGAGAGGTAATAGGTCTTTGTGTATTTAAGGATTAACCTGAGTTAGTGGTGCAGTTTTTTTCAGATTTTTAATAAAACCTTAATCCATTAAAACATACTGGAATTATCTGTCAGAGAGTATCTCCATACCTTGCCCCACCAGCCCTGTGTTTTACGTTTTGATTGTTTCTTACTAATTGTTAGTAGTTTCCATTGTGTGGCATGAGGATCAGTGTCACTTTTCCAAGCTCCAGGAGTACTTTGGAACTTTGACATTTTCACTGTTGGGGTGCTTTGAAACCTTTCCTTTATCCTTGCTTTTGGAGGCTGTGTGTTTCAGGTGTATATTCTCCAGGGAGAATACATACATTGCTATCCATCTTCTTATACCTTTCATAGTCCTGATCAAGCTTATACTTTGAATTCTTGTTTTAAAACAAGCCCCGAGAAGAATTGTTGTTGTTAGCTAATACCTTTATTCATTAGGATACTTTGCACTGGAGATTGCAGAAAACCCAGCTCCCAAACTGCTTGAAAAATGGGGGATTTATTTTCTCATTAACTGTAAGTCTTGAGTTACGTTAAGTGACTTCAGGGTTGTTAAATATAAGAGCTTTGCAGTATCATCAAGGATCCAGGTTCTTGTTATTTTTAATCACTGCCATCTTCAGTGTGCCTGGCACTGGGGTGGCTGCAGAAGCTTGTGCATGACATTTGCACATATCAATATGTCCACTGAGGGAAAAAAAGAACCATTTCTTCCATGTGTCTCTTCATAAGCAAACAATCTAGAAGCTCCTAGCAGACTGGTCCTAAATCTGAATTGTGCAAAATGCCTATTTCTGTTATCACTGGTAAGAGGAAAGGAGTATGGCTGACTCGGAGTAATCCAGATCCACCTTCTGCTCTGGATTAAGGGATAACCTTCCTGAGTACAGAAATACCCAACAAAAGGTCTTACAGGTAGTAGGAAGTTGTGTTGGGGGTGGGAGTAGGGAATGGATTTGTGTAAGCAACCCACAATGACTGCTATAGACTCTTTTTATTAAGGCAAGATGATTGTCAGTAAATCCTTTAAAAAAAATTTTTTTTGAGGCAGGGGTCTCACTCTGTTGTCCAGGTGCGAGTGCAGTGGTGCCATCACATAACATCAGTTTCCCCAGGTGAGGTGATCCTCCCACCTCAGCCTCCCCAGTAGCTGGGATTATAGGCACAGGATACCACACCTGGCTAATTTTTGTATTTTTTGTAGATACAAATACAGGGTTTTGTCATGTTGCCCAGGCTGGTCTTGAACCCCTAGGCTCAAGATATCCTCCTGCCTTGGCCTCCCAAAGTACTGGGATTACAGACATGAGCCACTGTGCCTAGCTAAATACTATTAACGTTTAATATATGACAGCCTCTGCTCTGGAGATGTCTTTGTCGTTTGGTTATATTTACATTAATATTAAAAATCTATGCCATAGGGTTGAGAGGATTCAATTAAATAATGTATGTATAGTATTTAATATAGCGCCAGGCACTAAGAAGGGCCTTCTTAGTGGGCAATTGGTGAATAATAGCCTATTGCTTAAATTTCAAGTCATAAAATATGATCAGACTAACTGTATGTATGAGATGCTGGTTTTGCATTTTTAGTACTTAAGATTATATTTGGTGATATAGCTAGGTTGGTATGCCTAAGTTAGTGTAGGCTCAGTGTGCTTTTATCATTTATTTGTTTGTTGGCTTAGTTTCCATCATATTAATTACAAGTGTCTTTTCTTTTTTGCTGGAGTGAATTGACCCTGAGAAGAACTTGTTGAATAGATAGTAATCCTGTAAATATGGCAAGTTGGCCAAACTGTGTTCACAGTTTGTTCTAATGAATGGTTTTGATACAAATTCTCATTGGAATATGTGAAATAAAGATTAAGTTATATTTAAAAGATACAGTTTGGCAAATACATTAAGACTGCCACTTATTAGCATGCGTCATTGCAAAATGGTGGAATAAGTAGATAGATGGTGTTCTTGAGGTGAAATATTATGATCATCTGGAATTTTGTATGCTATTCAAGAAACCTACTAGAAAGTAATGCTACCCGAGTTTTTGTTGTTGTTTATTTTCTTCCAAAGCCAAATACATCTTAGTGCCTACGTTTTCATACCGTGTGCCATGGATCTGTGGGTAGTTCCTGGTACTTAATCCCTTATGTATTTTTTTATGTTTTTTTTTTTTTTTAAAGTAGTAGTAAATGCCAAACTTTTCTGAAATAAGATGTCACAGAAATAATTGGAGTTATTATATACATTCTGGATAATCTTCTGTTTGTCCTTGCATATTGTTTCCCCTTCCATATTATTTCCCACCCTTGTTTACCCTATTCTCTGCCCCAGGGACCTAACCTGTCTAGATTTCATCGGTGGGCTCCTGCTTGGGCTTGGTGAGTGGGAGCACCAGCAGGAGGTCAAAGGAGATAGAATGAGGCTAGGGTGTTACTCTCAGGCCTCTTTCCTGCTGGGTGTCCTGGGTTGCTAAAAGTGATGGCTTTCCTGTCGGGTGGTATTCTCTACACATCTTCCTCCCTGGTTTTGATAACTACTGCCTCTTCTTGTCTCTTCATGCCTAAGTGTCCTACCAGCTTTGTAGTTTCTCTGTATTTTGCATATACTTTTGCATAATAGCATAGTCTCTAAACTGCCTTTGAGTCACCCGATTTGATTTTCTATTTTTTTCTGCCAGGATTTTGAATGATACGTATTTCCATCTTCTTTGGTTTATAGTAAGTCATGATCATTTATGGTTTTCCTTGGGCCTAATTCTTTAGGCTTTAACCTTAGCCTCCTAAAAGAGAGTTCACTGAGTAGACTGGTCATGGGCTCCTGTGTGCCCCCTGTTCACAATATGGCCTTTTATAGACTTGGGCCTTGGTGTATATTCAGTAGACTAATGTGTTTCTTGAGAATCAAACAAACTCATTTTATCCTAAGGGCCTAGCCTGACGGAAACTTATTCTTTCTTTTGGGCACTGTCCACTGGCCTCCTTCCCTAGAACTTATTCCTCCTATTTAACTCTGTGTTTGTATCTGATAACTAGCCTTTGGCTACCCACCTTTCCCCACTACACTTCCTCACTTCTATGAGTCAACTTTTTTTTTTTTTTTTTTGAGACAGAGTTTCGCTGAGTCAACTTTTTAAGATTGCGCATAAGTGAAAACATATTTATCTTCCTGTGCCTGGCTTATTTGACTTACCATAGTGTCTAAGTTCATACATGTTGCCACGAATGACAGAATGTTGTCTTTTTTTTAATAGCTAAATAGTATTTCATTGTGAATATATGCCACATGTTATTTGTCTGTTGATGGACACTTTACGTTGATTCCATATCTTGTCTATTGTGAATAGAGCTGCAGTAAACAGGAATGCACATCTCTCCTTGACATACTGATTTCCTTTCTTTTGAATACCCAGTAGTGGGATTGCTGGATCATATGATTGTTCTGTTTTTAGTTTTTTGAGGAAATTCCATACAGTTTTCCGTAATGGTTGTGCTGATTTACATTCCTACCATCATTGTATAAGCGTTCCCCTTTCCCTGCGTTTCCACCAGCATTTTTGTTTGTTTTGCTAATAGCCATTCTAACTGTAGTGAGATGATACCTCATTGAGGTTTTGATTTGCTTTTCTCTGACCATTAGTGACGTTGAGGATCTTTCCATATACCCTTTGGTCATTTGTGAGAAATGTCTATTTAGCTCATTTGCCTTTTATTATTATTAATTTTGAGACAGAGTCTTGCTCTGTTGCCAGGTGCCAGGCTGGAGTGCTGTGGTGCAGTCTTGGTTCACTGCAACCTCTGCCTCCCAGGTTCAAGCAGTTCTCCTGCCTCAGCCTCCCAAGTAACTGGGACTACAGGCGCGTGTTACCACACCCAGCTAATTTTTGTATTTTTAGTAGAGACGGGGTTTCACCATGTTGGCCAGGATAGTCTGGATCTCTTGACCTCATGATCCGCCCGCCTCAGCTTCCCAAAGTGCTGGGATTACAGGCGTAAGCCAGCATACCAGACCTATTATTATTTTTTTAAAGACGGAGTTTCACTCTGTCACCCAGGCTGGAGTGCAGTGGTGCAATCTTGGCTCACTGCAACCTCTGCCTCCTGGTTTCAAGCGATTCCTGCCTCAGCCTCCTGAGTAGCTGGGACTATAGGTATGCACCAGCATTCCCAGCTAATTCTTGTATTTTTAGTAGAGTCAGGGTTTCATCATGTTGGCCAGGCTGGTCTTGAACTCCTGTCCTCAAAAATGATCCACCCACCTTAGCGTCCCAAAGTGCCTGGATTACAGTTGTGAGCCACCGTGCCTGACTACATTTGCCTGTTTTAAAATCAGACTATGTGAGTTTTTGCTCTTGAGTTGTTTGTGTATTCTGAGTAATAATCCCTTATCAGACTAATAGCTTGCACATATTTTCTCCTGTTCTTTTCTGGTCTGTAGGGTTTCTGCATAGAAATCTGCTATTAGTCTAGTGGGGATTCCCTTTTATTTGACTTGATGCTTTTCTCTTGCTGTTTTTAGAATTTTATCTTTGTCTTTGACTTTTGACAATTTGACTATAATGTGCCTTGGGTGTATAACTACCCAGTAACTACAACTACCTTTTTGATTGAATCTCTTTGGGGACTTTTTGGGTGTTTTGGGTCTGTATGTCATATCTCTCCCCAGACTTGGAAAGTTTCCATCTATTATTTCTTTAAATAGATTTTCTATGTCTTTCTTACCTCTGGAATTCCTGTGATAGGAATATTTGTTGACTTAATGCTCTCCTATAAGTTTTGCAGGCTTTCTTCACTCTTTTTCATTCTTCTTTTTTTTTTTCCTCTCTCTCTCTTTGACTGGGTAATTTCAAACTACCTATCTTCAAGTTCTGAGATTTTCTTGATGAAATCTTTTGAAGCTTCCTATTGTATTTTTTACGGAATTTGTCGTAGTTTTTCATCATTACATTCTTTAACTGCATGATTTGTGTTTGGTTCTTCTTCATACTTTCTTTTTGTTGAATTTCTCACTCACATCCTCATTTTAGTGAATTTTCTATCTAATTTTATTGTATCTCTTAGAGTTTCCTTAAGATAATTATTTTATTATATTTTGTTATTACTTTTTTGAGACAGACTTTCACTCTGTTTTCTGTCACCCAGGCTGGAGTACATGGCATGATCTTGGCTGATTGCAATCTCTGCCTCCCAGGTTCACATGATTCTTGTGCCTTAACTCCCTTCTCTTCAGACTCCACCACCCACCAAATAGCTGAGATTACTGATATGAACCACTGCATCTGGACAAGATTTTAAATTCTTTTTCTGGCAATTTGATTTCCTTTCCCCCCACCTTTTTTTCCCTTTTTTTAAAAAAAGGGAGGGTCTTGCTTTGTGCCCAAAGCGGTGTTTTCTTGGCAGCCTCAAGTGATCCTCCAGTCTCAGCCTCCGAAATTGCTGGCGCTACAGGCGTGTCACACCCAGCTAATTTTTTTTGGTAGAGATAAGGTCTTGTGTTACGTTGCCTGGGTTGGTCCCGAACTCCTGGGCTCACAGTGACTTCCTTTTTATTGGGTTCTAGTATTAAAGAGTTACGTTCCTTTGTTGGTGTCTTATTTACTTGCTTTTTCATGTTTCTCCTGTCTCTGTTTTGATGTCTTTGCACCTGGCAGGACAGTCACCTCTTCTATAGTCTTTTAAATGGCTTTTATAGAGACTTTTCCTTGAAATTGGATTTTAGTGTGCTGGCTGGAGAGTGTGTGGTGACTCTGTGTTCAGGAGGAACATTGGTACAGTCTTCATGCAGCTTCTTCATCTGTGTTCAAAATCAACAGTAGCTTTGGGTGCCTCAGTTGCCAAGGCTGTAGAAGATGGTGGTAGTTGTGGCAGTCATGTAGGTCCTTGATGTCAAGGGCTTTTGGGATTCTCCTCCTGTTTATCCCACAGTAGGTGGGGTGATCCTTCTTTGTGTCAGGTATGACACAATGTAAGCAGCTGCTGTGGCACTGGCTTCCAGATACAGGTGCTCGGAATGGCTGTGGGACCGGGGTCCCAAGTTCAGGGTTTTGTGGACTTACTGTGGCACCTGTATCTTGGGATGTAATGAGTGCCTGGCTTTGTTCTCTCTGGCAGAGTTGGATGTCGGTTGCCCATAAAGCCAGGATCTGTGAGTCTGAAGCACTTCAGTAGCTTTGGCCTAGGGGCCTAGGTTGAGGTGTGATTCTTCCCCTAGGGAGCAGGGCACAGCATTGGCACAACTAGGGAAGAAGGGGTGCTCTGGAGGTTTGGGCCCAGGGAGCCAGGGTGTGCGTATCTACAATTTGGGAACCTGAGCCAATAGGGCTCAGTGGCAAGTTGGGGCCCAGAGGATGAGGTACCATGCAGCAGTGACTCTGGTCCCTCGGATGGTGGAGCGTGGCAGTATCCAAGGCTCTGTGAAGCCAGGCGCAACAGCAGCATGTATCGCAGAATGGCAGTTGTGTGTGCTCTGGATGGGGTCAGGGTACAGCGCAGTGATTACCTACTCTGCAAGGAGAGGAGTGTCTCAGCAGTTCAGACTCCAGGGGTTCCCACTTTAGGGAGAGGTGTTTGGCCTGTAGGGCGAGTGTCTCTGCTCAGCCACTGCTCTGTTTTCTTGGATGCAGGTTACTCTGTCAGCTTAGCCCTGGGATGCTCAGCTGCTTCAGGGCAGCAGTTCCTGAGGAGACAAGGTACTGCTTCAGCTGATGCCTCAAGGGCATGACTTTTCTGGGCAGTCCAGGCATTGTTTCCTTGGGCTGCAGGAAGCTACTTCTGCTAAGGTATTTTGTTGCCTGACTGCTCTGGGTGCCATTTCCTTGCATGCAAGGCACTGCTTCAAATTGGGCACCAGTGTGGGGTGACTCCTCTGAGCAGTGAAGGTACTGTTTTCCTGAAAGGAGAATGATACTGTTTGAATCGGCATCCCCATCCAACTCTCATGTTGAATTGTAGTCCCCAGTGTTGGAAGAGGGGCATGGTAGGAGGTGATTGGATTGCAGGGGCTGATTTCTCCCTTGCTGTTCTCCTGAGTGAATTCTCACAGATCTAGTTGTTTAAAACCTTCCCCTTCACTCTCTTCCTCCTTCTCTGGCCATGTAAGACATGATTCCTTTTTCTTTGCCCTCTGCCATGATTGTAAGGATCCTGAACGACCCCCACTTGCCACCTCCGCCAGCTCTGCTTCCTGTACAGCCTTCGAAACCATGAGCCAATTAAACCTCTTTTCTTTATAAATTACTCAGTCTTGGGTAGTCCTTCATAGCGATGTCAGAATGGGCTAATACAGGGAGAGAAGTAGGGTAGATAGAGTGGCTTCCTTTCTCCTTGGTCCCATGAGTAAGGGTATAACAGTTGCTTGCAGCTTGGGGATGTTTGGCCAATGGGTTGTGATAGTCTGGTGGTGACTTAGCCTTGGGGATGAAGGGAAGCTGTGGCTACTAACACCAGGAGCAAGACACACTCCAACTATAGTTCCGTTTCCAAGATGGTATAGTGCAGTAGTTGCATGGACCATAGAGGGCAAGTCACAGTGTTGCCCCCTTCTTGGAGGGAACAGAGCAGTGTGGACTATAGGCAGCTCCCTCAGCTGGGCTTAGTGCCTGTGAGAACTGCAGGGACAGTGGTGAGGTCTATATGTGTCCGAGGTATTGATGGGGGTTGCTGAGATGCTGTTGCTTACCTCCTTCCAGTAGGGAGGTTTTTCCTGGTTCCCAGGTGATCCTGGTTGGGATATAGGGTGGTGGAGGCCTGGTGTTTCCTTCTTTTTTTCCATGTGGCTGCCTTGAGTTTTGTAACTAGGGTTTTTGTAATTCCTCTGATGCACTCTGGTGCTCTATCTCAGTTATTTTTGTTAAAATGTAGCTGTTGAGTTGTTGTTTTGGGTGTTGTTTTGAGGGGGATGAATGCTAGGAGGTGCTAGTTGGCCATCTTATGTCACTATTTTAAACCCTTTGTAAACATAAACTCAGTTAATCTTAACAGAATAATGCGAGATGGATACTATAACTGGTCGCATATTAATTTTAATAGAGGTTATGTAATCTGGCAAGGTCTCTCAACTGACAAGTAGTGGAGCCAGGCTTAGAACCCAGATTATTTGGCTCCAGAGGACAGAGATACTGTGTTTTAATTCTTTCTATAATCCCTACTGCCTCGAACATTGCCTGGGAATAGTGGTGTTCAATAAATACTTGTTTAACAACTGAGCGACTAAACTGCTTTGCTGTACTGGAATTGGATTCTAAGTGTGACCGTAATCAGTTGCTTTCTAATTAAGTGTGGCTGGAATATTATTTGCTGACTAGAAGTGCAGAATTTCATTAGCTCTATGCTGTTCTTTGATTGTGAATGTAAAAGGGATGGCAGAAGTAAGGATGAGTTGGCATCGACCATGGCTCCTATGAGAAGGACCACCTCTGCCTCACTTTGTGGACTCTGGCTTCCTAACGTGCTAGTTATGTAATAATGCCTTGATGCTTATATTCCCTCCCTCCGTGTACAGAGAGCTTATTGAGGTATTTGGTAAGAATGTAATGCTTCTTATTTATTAGTCTATGAATTCTTGCCTTTTGTGATTTTTTTTTTTCCCTGAAATCTTGAACAGACACTGAATAGTGATGTTATTGTCAGTGTTTTATTTGAAAATAATTTGGACTGGTTGGCTTATTTGACCATGGACCACCCCCCCCTCCCTTTTTTTTTTAAGTGTAGCCATTTGTATCCAAGAGAAATCTATGGCTATAATTTTATATTGTTAAGAGAGAAATGAGAGGAGGCTTTCACTTGAATTCTCAGCTCTTGGTTAAACGCAGTGTGATAGATTGCTTAGAAGTTAATGAATCCATAGGATTCAGATTACATTGAAAGCAGTTCTTTGACTGTTCCTGAGTCTGCTTGAACCATCACTGGACTGGTGAAGTTGGGGATTATGAAAACTAAAGTAGACCAAGAGACTAATTTCATAAGTAATTAATATGTTGCTTAATAGGCCACTTTCCTCAGTAGTCTGGATTACTTATTGGCATTATATATGTTGAAAAGAATACTTTTAATCATTATTCTTACTACAATAAATAGTGCTGTATTGTGATAGTGTCCATTTCTTTCTTTATTTTATTTTATTTTATTTATTTATTTATTTTTTTTGAGACCGAGTTTCGCTCGTTACCCAGGCTGGAGTGCAATGGCGCGATCTCGGCTCACCGCAACCTCCACCTCCTGGGTTCAGGCAATTCTCCTACTCCGCCTCCTGAGTAGCTGGGATTACAGGCATGCGCCACCATGCCCAGCTAATTTTTTTTGTATTTTTAGTAGAGATGGGGTTTCACCATGTTGACCATGATGGTCTCGATCTCTTGACCTTGTTATCCACCCACCTCGGCCTCCCAAAGTGCTGGGATTACAGGCTTGAGCCACCGCGCCCGGCCCATTTCTTTATTAAGAAATTTCTTTGTGCTAAGGCAAGAGCAGCTCTATAGAGAGAAAAAAGAATAGTTTAGCAGTCAGGACAAATGATGGATTTCATTGTTATTTTCATCATAGATTAAAATATATCCCTCATACTTTGTAAATAGGAGTCTATCAGAGATACAGTATGATGAGGGCAAGACATTTAGAAAATGCCACATAGAACATATGCATCAGCTGTTTAAGCATAATGGTTAGCCCTAGCTCCTTGTCATAACTCAAGTCTTGAAATCATCACTAATTCTCTAAATCCACAGGATCCTGTTTCTGAATATTTAGCCCAATGTAGTCTTTGGAAAAGTAGAAGTTTGTACCATACCAGGCAGTGGCTTAGGAAAGTCGTGAATTACTATTCAGCAATAGTAATTATGGCACCTACCAACTTGAGATGACCATGAGTGTCTTTGGTAACTAACCTTTAAAGAGGCTATGCTGATCTAAGTCATAGATAGTTAGGAGGAATGCCAAAGCTGATTGCAAAGCATTTTTATAAAACAGTGGACGATTTAAGTGCTTTAAGGCAAATTCTTTCCTAGAAAACTTTTAGAACTCCCAAGATTGTGGTGAAGGCATTTAGAAAATGCCACAGAAAATATGAGCACCAGCTGTTTAAGTGTAATGTGTAGTCACAGCCCCTTGTTGCTTGAGTCTTTAAATGATCACTGATTCTTTAAATCTACAGGGTCCTGTTTTTGAATATTTAGCCTAATGTACTGTGTTACAGGGCATTTGGAGTGCTGTGAGCTATTACTTGGAAATTTAGATTCCAAACAAGAAAGAATTCTAGGAGGAAAAGTAAGCTGTCATATTATACAAGGTTTGAATAAAGATGCAAACCTAAATATATATACTAAGATGAAGTTTCAGAAAAAGGAAGCCAGTTTGGTGTCTCTAATGCCTAATTAGGGACTCATCTAGAAAGATGAACCACTAAATAGCTAAGTCAGACAGCTAATTGAGTAATTGACTTTGTCCTTTTTTAACTTGGGTCAATTTTCTCTTACTGTTTACACATGTAATATTCAAAATGTTCAAATGTATACTCTAGGATTCAGTTGATGACATTAACATTGACATCTTAACATGTAAAATAGAGTTGGCTACATTTAGTGATCATTTACAGTTATCACTTGTATTCTTCTGTGGTGGTGATCCACTTTTATAAAAGCCCCCCCCCCCCCCCCCAGTAATGTGGGTATAAGGGGGATACCAGAAATACCCGCTTCCCATTCCCATCTTGTTTATTTTTGGCATCATTTATTGATCACTTAGCATATCTACTCAGCCTATCAAGTGGATGCCATCGTTAGTGGAAATGATGCCAAGGACCTCAGATCCTTCATACTGTGAATTGTAATTATGGGGTAGAAGAAATTTAAGAAAAAAAAAAACGTTTTAAGACCACATCTATGCAGAGTATTGTAGTCATAGACTGGGGTTATTAAGCATATATGTCTCAACTTTATGGCTTAGTGACCTGTGAACTGTTTAATGTACTGTGTATGAAAAGCATGGTTCTGTGTCCTAAAGTGGTCTTTGGGGTGGGGAAGAGGAGGGGAGGAGTTACATGCTTGTGAGAATAGCCTTGCCATATCCTCACCTAGTTTATCTAGTTCATGCATACCTATGGTATCCTGGACCAAATTTCACAAAACTCTTAAAATGAAATTGTGTAACTTAATAAAAAATAATCTTCATAATAGGGCTTAACTCTGTTTGAATGTATTTCTTCATGATCTTTCTATTTTTGATTGGAATAGAACATATATCTATATAGAGTTGTAATCAAGATGCTAGGGAGTTTTGTCTTTTATTTAATGCCTTACTGAGTGCTGTACTAAGTACTTTACATACGTTATCTCATTTAATCCTCAAAACAGTAAGATGCCTATTACTGCTTTTCTTTGACAGAAGGGGAACCTTAGCTCTGAGGGTTTAAAATAAGGTCACAGTATATCCAGGAGAAATCTAGGTCTGTGTGATTACAAAGCTCAGAATCTTACCTGCTAACCCATACTGCCTTCTTTGATTGACTTTCAACTAGATTGTTAATGAAGATAATGTGTCTAAGTAGTAGAAATTCTAACTTTTCAGCATTTACCGACAAATTTTTACATGAGTCGAACCCATATAAAGAGTGCTCCAATTTCTTATTTTACTCTTGTAGGAACTGAAAGATGTTGGCCATCGTGATCAGATGGCTGCAGCTAGAGGAATCCTGCAGAAGAATGTTCCGATCCTCTATACTGCATCCCAGGCATGCCTACAGCACCCTGATGTCGCAGCCTATAAGGCCAACAGGGACCTGATATACAAGCAGCTGCAGCAGGCGGTCACAGGCATTTCTAATGCAGCCCAGGCCACTGCCTCAGATGATGCCTCCCAGCACCAGGGCGGAGGAGGAGGAGAACTGGCATATGCACTCAATAACTTTGATGTAAGTTATGCTTGGGTGGAGATTTCTAGCTTTTGACCATCCCTTAAAAGATAACAGGTTTCTGGGGAAAAGTGATCAAGGCTTCTAATGATAGCTCAGTTTCCACTTAGATCTGTAATCTAAGTCAAAGGAAATTATGAATCATCAGTTTACTTGATTTTAACTTGGCCTAAAACATTTATTTTTAGTTTGAATTAAACTTCTGGATTCTTTTATGTAGCTTGTGTTTCCTATGAGGTCATTCTTTATTGAGGATATGGGTTTGGTTCATTTCAACAAGATTTTGACCTTCTGGCTGATACTATGGTAGATAGAGAAACAAAGTACACATAGGGTCTGCCCCCGAGAGGCTGTGGTCTATTGGGAGACAGAGAAACATCCTAAGTGACGGCAGCAAAAGTACCATCATTCTAATCTTTGTCTGCCTAGGTATACTTCTTTTCAATGACTACAGTGGAATAATGAACAAAAATTTGATCAAGTGGAAGCAAATTTGGGATTAAAATACTTAGCATAATGCCATAATTACTTTTCATAAATGATGTTCTAGGTCTGTCCTGTGTACACAATTCTAATGTTAATTACCTGGTGGGTTATGTTTTTAATTCTACCCACAATGCCTCATGGCTTCCAGTAGATGGCAGCAGTTTAAGTTTTTTTTTTATTTATTTATTTTATTTTTTTATTTTTTTAAGGGCTTTAAAAGTAATGTTGGAGCAAATTAAAAACAAATAAAGGAAGAGAAATTTTGTTCCAGGTGGCCAGCATCCTTTCATAAAGTAGGGATGCTGTGAATTATAAAGTAATAATAATAAAAATACAGTGGAGTGCATTTTGTTTTTAATGTTTTGTTTTGTTTTGCCTTTACTTTTTCTTTCTTTCCTTTTGCCACCTTAATTTTGCTTAGGTAGCTGGTCCTTGTTGATGTTGATATACATGGCTGATTTAATACTTTTCATAAAGCAAGACGGCATGATAAAGTCTAAAGACCTTGGTGTTAGAACTCAGTTTTTACCATGAAGCTTTAAACATTAAACTATTTTATAACAGACTCTAACGGTGCATGTTAAAATTTACTAGCAATGTTGTTTTTTTCCCCCTCAAAATTTGGCAGCATTGGTATCTTTCAAAGTAGTAGCACATTTTGCCCCAAGTTGAGTAATATTTACCAGAAACCATTTAACTTCTCAGGGCCACAGGTATTTATTTGTAAAATGAGGGTTTGTACTAAATGATCTCAAGCCTATTGAGGCTCTGTTACTGTATTAAAATTCTGTGATCATTATTTTGTATTCAGTTTTGACCAGAGAAATCCTGTAATAACCTAATCTGGTAAGAAAAATGATCAGCTAAAATGTAGGTTAGTAATGAACTGAAGGTATTGGATATTCAGTTTGAAAACTGAGGGTTCTTTGGAAGGGAAGGAAGAAATGTAAACTTGTTGGAAAAGGGCAAGGTTTTGGTAGAAAAAAATTTGGCATTTAAGTTGAAATCAATAAGGACATAGTTTCTATAAAGAAAAATTAAAGCCATAATATTTGCACAGACATTTATCAGTGTGAGAATAAATTATATCAAGTGGAGAAATTGGAGGGAGACCAATAGCTGCTGTCTTGAGCAGGCTGATGTTTCACCTGGTACCTATAGTTTACTTGTGACCAGACCTCACTGAGTACTTAGGAAAGCTGGATGTAAGTGGAGTCGGGAAGGAAAAGGGAGAAAGAAAAAGGATTTATTTATTTATTTCTTGAGATGGAGTTTCGCTCTTGTTGCCCAGGCTGGAGTCCAATTTTGGCTTACTGCAGTCTTTGCCTCCCAGGTTCAAGCGATTCTCCTGCCTCAGCCTCCAGAATAGCTGGGATTTACAGACATGCACCACCACACCTGACTAATTTTGTACTTTTAGTAGAGATGGGGTTTCTCCATATTGGTCAGGCTGGTCTCGAACTCCCAACCTCAGGTGATCTGCCTGTCTCGGCCTCCCAGAATGTTGGGATTATAGGCAAGAGGCGTGGTGCCTGGCCGAAAAAGGGTTTATTTTTATTGGAGCAGTTTGTCCTCATACAGTAGTTTTTTGGGAGGATTGCTATCACCTCTTACAGAATAGTAGAGATCTTTGAGGAAAGTAAGTCTCTTAATTTAGACATAGGATAAATTTGAGACTGAATTATTTAGAAAATTTGAGCTGTGTAAGGTGAGGAAAATAGAAATTAATTATAAATGCATTTCTTTTTGAAACTTTAAGGTTAGAAATCAATCATGTGTGTGCACACATGTGTATATTTTAAGAGACAAGTTCTTGTATGGCCTATGCTGGAGTGCACAATCATAGCTCATTGCTGTGTGTTCAAGTAATACTCCTGAGTAGCTGGGACTGTTGGTGTGTGCCACCATGCCCAGCCTATTTAATTTTTTTGTAGAGCTAGGGTTTCACCTTGTTGCCTAGGCTGGTGTTGAACTGGCCTCAAACAATCCTCCTCCTTCAGTCTCTCAAAGTGCTGAGATTACAGGCATGAGCCACCACACCTGGCCTGTTTTGTTTTTGTTTTTTTTGTGGTGCAACAGTTCTGAATATCACATGGCAGTTTTATATCCTGCACGTAAAAGAGAGGTAACTTTTATTTTCTTTGTAATTCTATTTTTTTTTTTTTTTTTTGAGACGGAGTTTCGCTCTTGTTACCCAGGCTGGAATGCAGTGGTGCGATCTCGGCTCACCGCAACCTCCGCCTCCTGGGTTCAGGCAATTCTGCCTCAACCTCCTGAGTATCTGGGATTACAGGCATGCGCCACCATGCCCAGCTAATTTTTTGTATTTTTAGTAGAGACGGGGTTTCACCATGTTGACCAGGATGGTCTTGATCTCTTGACCTCCTGATCTACCCGCCTCAGGCTCCCAAAGTGCTAGGATTACAGGCTTGAGCCACTGCACCTGGCCCTTCTTTGTAATTCTTATCTGATGATTTGAATTGCTAGTATTATACAGGTTTACCTTTAGATATTCAGAATAAGTTATGTGAGCATGATATATTTGTATTTGTGATACCATCCCTTGTGCACACCGTTTGGCTGCATAGCATTACTTCTAGTACTTTCTTTGATGAGTGATCAACAGTAGGCCAACTTCTATGGGACAGCCCCTTATCTGCTAAGAAGTATAACTTTCTTTCAGATGTTGGAATCTTTGTGTTAAATCTTGATATTACTAATATCACTTTCCTCACCTTGAATAAAGGAGGGAACAGAGATGAGTACTGAATGTTAATTCAGTAATACTTCTCTGCAGAAACAAATCATTGTGGACCCCTTGAGCTTCAGTGAGGAGCGCTTTAGGCCTTCCCTGGAGGAGCGCCTGGAAAGCATCATTAGCGGGGCTGCCTTGATGGCTGACTCATCCTGCACTCGTGACGATCGTCGTGAGCGAATTGTGGCAGAATGTAACGCTGTTCGCCAGGCCCTGCAGGACCTGCTTTCGGAGTACATGGGCAATGTGAGTTTGAAAGCTTTTCTTTGAAGTAGATATTTATGAGGAGTTTTCTATAACATGTTGGATCTGAGATGTTTCATTATTAATATCAAATCAAATATGTCCTTGACTCCTCGATTTTTGGGGGTAGGCCAGATTTTTTAAGGAATGGATAAATGGCTAAATGGCTCTTCCCTCTCTCCAGCTTTTTGAGAAATTTTAAACTTACAAAAATCATGCAATATATACCTAGGAAATTTATCTGTATTCATCAGTTAACATGTAGATACATGTATAGGTGTGTGTGTATATAAATATATGTGTATATTTGTGGATATATACAAACATGCTTTTTTTCCCTCAAACCTTTGGAAGAAAGTTGTAGACGTTGTGATTTTTTACCTCTAATATTTTAGAATGCCTCTCCAAAGAATAATGACCTTCTATATCACTAAAATTTTATTGTCCCAACTAGGTGGCTGATTAACTTTGGACAAAGGGGAATGTTGAAAACTTGCCTCTTCAGTATTTGTAGTTTGTGAAATTTTTTTCATGAACCATGTTGAATGTCATAAGAGTAGATAATTGCCAAGTAGAGTTATATGAAGCAAACTCTGAATAGGGGGCTTTTGAATTTTTAAGGTTTGTGCATAAAAACCAAGGCTATACATTTGATACCTGACTTTTTTTTTTTTAAAGGCCATAGAAGATTCTGTATTTGTTGATTTTTCTCTATTGCCATATAGCTTTCTTTTTTCCTTCCCTTACACTTCTTCTATTCCAGTTATTTAATGCTAACTTAGGGTCCCTGTCATTTAGACCTTGGACCCACTATTTTACTGTGGCTAATTAGCAATTAAGTAAAAAAGTTATATGAAATCATTTTAAAGGGAAGAAGGACAGTACAAATTAGTTGTCATCACTAATGGTTTTTTTTTTTTTTTTCTTATTTAACACATTAAAAATATCTTGGTCCTTTCTCATTTGTTCGTTTGCCATATATCTTGTCTCTTCACTTACAGGCCTTTATAAGTTAATGTGTAATGATGAATCATGATGGAATTTTTAGGGTGAAAATGAATGCCTTCCTCTGTTTATCTTGGTTCTACCACACTGAAATTAGTGATGCATATTGATTTTTTTTATTTTTATTTTTATTTTTTAGTAGACAAGGGGTTTCACCGTGTTAGCCAGGATGGTCTTGATCTGCTGACCTTGTGATCTGCCCACCTCAGCCTCCCAAAGTGTTGGGATTACAGGTGTGAGCCACCCGCCCAGCCCATATATTGAAGTTTTTAAAGCCATTGTCCACTGGATATGGTGACTCAAGCCTGTAGTTCCAGCGCTTTGGGAGGCTGAGGTGGATGGATTGCTTGAGCCCAAGAGTTTGAGACCATCTTGGGCAACATGGTGAAATCCCATCTCTACAAATTATACAAGTTAACCTGCCATGGTGGTGCACGGCTGGTCCCAGCTACTTAGGAGGATGAGGTGGAAGAATCGCTTAAGCCTCAGAGGTTGTGGTTGCAGTGAAGCACAGTCGTGTCACTGTACTCTAGCCTGGGCAACAGAGCAAGAGTGTATTTAAAAAAAAAAAAAAGGCCATGTTTTGATTATAGGCAGTCTACTTCAGAAAAATGAGATTAGAGATTTTGTTGAATCAAATGGAAAAAGCCATTTTTAAGTCACAGTGAAAATATGGGACACATTTAAAAATCCATAGCTAAGATTGAATTAGAAAATTATTTTTTAAAATGGGTATGTTGAAGAATGGCTCACAATGTTGCAGTCTTAAACCGGGGAACAAAAACTCATGATAGGTAAGTGGATCAGTCAACTACTATCATGTGTAGTGCTGGAAGTGGTGTAAAAGTGTCTAATGCAGTTATGATTAGGAAACCACTTCAAAAACAGACTTTGGTGGGAAGGAGGATGTAATAAATCTGTTCTGATTGCTCCATTCTAGAGCTTCCTAATCAGTATATAAGATATTCCTTGAGTCTTGGGGTTTCACATTCTTGGGCCTGTCACGCCAGTCATGAGTACTTTGAGGTTTCTCCCTAGAGTGCCATACAAACAATGCTGTCTATTCATGCCATCGATGTAAGAAAAAGTGGGAAACACTCATTTATACTGAAGACATGGAGACCACAATAGCATTCTTAAATGAAAACTGGAACAATGTGTGATGTGAGGCTGAAATTTGAATGTTAAGGTAGGGGTCTTGAAAGAAATCTTGAGATTTAGAAATCATTTTAGGAGATGGTCTCTGGGTATGGTGAAAAACTTCAGTGTCCTTGTATGGACTCGTGTAACGGTGAACAGGCTTGGTCCTGTCAAAAAGCACTGAAGTGAGGATAAACGGAGAGGGCAGTGGAGCACACTTGAAGAAAGCTTAGCATGATGAAAGGGTCTGGAAGAAGCAGAAGCAACTGGGGATAGATTTTTGCTTATTTATAAGGCATTCCAAAACATTTAGAACCTCAAGTGAGTGTCAGAATATAACCAGCAATGTCTGCCTGTCACTCAATTCATTCTGAGAATGTGTCACATGCAGAGCAGTGTTTTGGGCACAATGTAAGAGGAGGAATGAGACTCTGATTCCTCCCTTATGGAATAGACAGTTTCTGTGGGGGGTTTAACGGGAGTGTCATAGGTACAGACAAAATGCTGTGGAAATTGCAATGAGGTTGAGGTTATTTCTAGATAGGAAATCCAGGAGGTTCTCTAAAAGATTTATTTTGAAATCTTTTGGTTGACTTCTACCTTGATTTTTTTTTAAATGGTTCATTTTAAGTTTTTCTATTGAAAAATGTTAGATAATTGTTATGTGGAGAATTGAAATGACCTACATTAATGAAAACTTGTTTACTACATGGAACTTTGTAAACATTGTTGTGAAGTCCAGAAAGGCTCACATAATACTCACTTTTTCTATTTCCTAGATTCTCTCATATTGTAATTAATACTTTTATAGTCACACATTCTTAAAGTGTCTTCATTTTGTGTTGCTTATTACCAAGCTCCACTGGCTTTTTCTCTGAGGCAGCGATTCTTAACTTTGGATGCACATTACAGTCCTTGGGCAACTTAAAAATCCTGATGTTTCATGTGTACCCCAGACCAATTAAGTCAGAATCTCTGGGTCAAGATCTAGGTGTCAGTTATTTTAAAAGGCTTCCCAGTTGATTACAATGTGCAACTAAGGTGGAAAAACTGCTCTGGTAGTTTATTCTGTTTGTCCCTTTCTGTCCCCACTGCCATTATCTTCAGTGTCTCTTCACTCTCTCCATTTTCCACTTTGTTCTGCCTGCTTAGGCCAGGCTGAGCTGTTGTCTTTAGTAGGACATTATTCATTACGTCTGGAAACTCCCTTCCTACCTTGGTAAACCTAATCTGCTTTTTCTTCAGGGTCCACATTTGGTTTTCATCTCTCTGCTGAAGGCCACTTCAAACTACATCATCTTACATTATTTCTCTGGTGACTGAAATTTTGTGCCTTATTGTATACTTCCTTGAATTATTGTTTAATTGTGTTTCCTTTATTTTATTCTACAACTAGGTTTTAAACCTTTGGAACATGACAACTGTTTAAAAATATTCATTCGTTGTCTAGTATAATGCTGTCAGAGGTAAATCCTTGCTTAATGAACTCATGCTGGTTTGGTAGAATGAATAAAACGAATAATTTTGGATTTTCATGGTGTTAAGGACACAATAGTGTTGGGGGGAAAAACCAAAGACCCTTACCCTTATGGGCCTTACATTCTACAGGGGATGAAGGAGGAGGCTGTGGTGGTTTATTTCTATTTCCTATAGATCTCTCAGTATACAGATGACATTTGTTGAAAAATTAAACCAAATACTCTGAAATAAGCAATTAAGTGAAAGTGATACCTTAAATCAGAGCGGAGTTAAATTTAATTCATCTGCTGAGGGCCAGTCCCTTTTAACGTTTCCAAGGGTCAGGAGGCTAGCAACATTAATGTTATTGCTTGCATTGTGGTTTGATGAAGAGTTGGTAGGGTAGTCCTGGCTCTGCAGCTAACTCAACTGTACAGGCTCTAAGGAAATATTGATAAAAGTAATGCATTTGACCTCTACTTACTTCACATTAGGGAAATACCACAGATGCATGACAGTGGAGGTGTTGCGACCCTCAGTGTATCCTTGTAGTTTCACAGATGACTTCCAGGTTTCCTTGAAATGAAATGTGGTTATATTGTGGTTAAGTTTAATTTGTTTTTGCTCTGTCAGCCTGAAGTTCCTCTGCCTGTGAGAGAGAAAAACAGCTTTGGATGGATAGCATAATCTTAAAAGGTTTAAAAATAAATGGATTGAAATTGAAATGTAATTTTGAAAATGTTATTACTATTTTGTTTATTTTTTTCATAATTGAAAGCCAGACATGTACATTAAATTACAGAACCACCACTACTGTTAGCATTTACGGATATATATTTCCAGGTTTTTTTTTTCCTCCTTCTGTGCAGAACATAAAGTAACAGTTTTATCTCTCAGTATTTTCTGCATATAAACATGAAATATCCATAGAACTAGGTTTCAAATTATTAAGTTAATGAGTTAAAACAGTCTGCTGTCTGTTGATTGGTTAAAATTTCTGGTTTTCAAATATATAGCTGATTTGGTTGCCCAGTTGTGTGATTTAATGTTCTCTGAAGTTATTTCTGTGCTACTGAGAAAGACTTCTGAAGGGCCCTATGCTTTATATAGCTGACCTCTTTATTCTTCTGAGGGATATGCTGACTGTTAATATGTTCATTTCTTCCTTTTTAAAGGCATGTGTTTTTCTCATAGTAGACTTTATTGGAACCAGACTTGTCTCTGTTACCATACCCCCCTTCAACCCTGACTCCTCAATGAACAAATAAGCAAGACTACCCCTTTCCCAAAACTCCAAATATGAAAATACTTAAGACAGTATTGAAATATAAAGGACCCTTAGCCTTTGAAATGAACTCATTTGTTTTTGACCAGAACATTCTTGCCCAGCAGATCATGGTCATGTTTGACTGACTGGCATTAGGGCTTATAATTGTTAAGAACAAACATATGCCGTGGGTTTGAGTAGTACTGTCTGTCTCCTGTTCAATATGGTAACCACTTGCCATATGTGGCTGTTGAGCACTTGAAATGTGACACGTGTAAATTGAAATTTGCTGTTAAGTATACACCAGATTTCAGAATGTAAATTATCTCATTGATAATATTTTAGATATATTGGTTCAAATAAAATCTGCTATTAAACTTTTACCTGTTTCTTTTCACTTATGGCTACTAGAAAAATCATATTTACAGTGATTATGTATCTATAACGTATCTGTTATAGAAATTGTATGAGTGGTTTATTTTTGGCTTGCATTGTATCTCTGTTGGATAGTTCTAACTGATAAGTAATCAACCAGCTAAGGTGAGTAGATAAGAGATTAGGATCAACCTCACTGAATGTCCAGAATGTCATGGTAGTCCATGCATAGTTTCTGTTACAGCTTGTATTTTTTAAAATACTTAAAACTGTAGTTTTAGGCAGAAGAAAACTCGTTCAGTTTAGGACCTGGTAAGGATAATGTTCCTTAAGGATTTGTTTTATCCCTGTTCTTGCCCGAAAACATTGGACATAGTAGTTGTAGGATCCCAAAAGAAGAATGCAATAACTGGACATATTTTGGTTGGACTGGACAGATTTTTGAGGAATGTGATTATGTTAATATGTCAAGTATAAAATTTTAATTTGATTTGGGTACTAGTTTGATGTGCAATTTATGAATGGTATGCAGCTAATGTTCATTTCAAAGATCTTTTGAAAAGATATATTGTTATTGTAGTGAAGTGAAGCACTCAATTTAGATGCTTATCCTTTCTCAGTTTTGCAAATGCCTTCCTGGAATCTCCTTAGCATAGCCAGCGCTTTTGAAGGACTCTGAAGAGCTTTTTATTGCATTATTTTGTGGCTGCACTTTCTTCTCTTCAAAGTTAGAGTAGCTTAATTTTTTCCTGATTATAAAAGTTCTGTATTCATTATATATTGTCTGTAATATATGCACCACTCATTTTTGTGTATAACATTCCAGACTTAATTCTGGATATGTGTATATATAGACTTATATCTGTTCTTTTCTTACCTTTTCCTCTTTTAAAAAATGTTGTTAGTAATGATTGTCCATGCTTTTATACTGCTTACCATATGCCAGCCATTGTGCTGAGAGACCTATCCCCATGATAACCCTGTTGAGTTGATCATTGCTCAAAAATAAATATAATACAGGTGCATTTGAACTTGGATCTTTCTGACCTGAAAGTCTGAGCTCTTCATACTTTTACCATTGTATATCTTCCCAAGTTAACAAATGTGATTTTATAACATCTTAATGGTGGCGGAGTTTTCCTTTAAAATTAAATACCCCAGAACTAAAATAAATATTAGAATCTAAATTTCAATATTAAGTTTCTGAAACTGAATATCCTAGCCTAAATAAAATAGTTCCAGGTCTGGGATAGCTTCTTGAAGTGGGTGGAGGAAAAGAGCTTTTTAGAGTATCTTTCCATGCTGGATTGGTGGTACTTGAGTGTCGTAGATGTTTAAATGGGCTCTGTGGTGTGCAGGTACAGAGGCTGAGTTTTGTTATACAGTTATGGTATGATTTCCATCTTTCTTTGAGCTCTTGGGTTTTCTGCAAGAATTGCTTACCTAAATTAGTAGTCCATAGTTCTGTAGAGGCATTTGAAGATTATTTTACTGAATTGTTAGTGTAAGCTTTTCTGTGAGCTACCTAATATACAGGGAGAGTTTATGTAAGTAGATATTGCATTGAATGCAGAATTTGAGTATTTGTAGGACTTGATTTTTTGACAGCAGCATTTATTTTTATTTTTTATTTTGTTTTTACTGTATATGTTTAAGGTATACAACATGATATTCAGATATGCATAGTTAAATGATTACTACAGTCATGCCATTTAACATATCTGTTATCTTAGAGTTACCTTGTGTGGGTGGTAAGAGGGCCTAAAATCTACTCTCTTAGCAAGTTTTCCAAATACAATATAATACAATACTGTTAACTATAGGCTTCACACTATAGAGTAGAGCTCTATATATTTTTTTTTTTTTTTTTTTTTTTTTTCCTGCTCTGTCACCCAGGCTGGAGTGCAATGGTATGATCATAGCTCACTGCAACCTCTGCCTCCCTGGTTCAAGTGATTCTCATACCTCAGCTTCCCAAACATAATAGCTGGGATTAGAGGCATATATTACCAAGCCTAGCTAGTTTTTGTATTTTTAGTAGGGATGGGGTTTCATGCTGTTAGCCAGACTGGTCTCAAACTCCTGGGCTCAAGTGATCCATCCACCTTGGCCTCCCAAAGTGTTGGGATTACAGGTGTGAGCCATCAAGCCTGGCCAAGAGCTCTAGATTTATTCATCCTGCAACTTTGTACCCGTTCACAATAAATGTCCCCTACTCTCACCATCTGGTAACCTACCTTCCTACTGTCTTGTTTTTATGTGTTAGAGAACATGTAAATATCATGCAATATTTTTCTCTCTGTGTCTGATTTATTTCACTTAGTATAATGCCCTCCAAGTTCATCTATGTTGCAGAGCAGCATTTATTTAATTTGGAAACCCTGTTTGTCAAAAATTAATGTGCGATTTTTTTTTTTACTGTTCAAGATAAAGAGTTTAAAAGACCTTAACTCTGAGGAAGACATCTTACCCCAGTTAAATTTATGTTGCTTTCAAAGAGGTTTGAAGTACTTCCTGTGTATAAGCTACCCTGGCATTGTGAATTACAGTATTTAGCAGGCAAGTTCTTAACCTTTATTTAATACCAGAAAGATACATGTTTATTTATTTGTTGAATTGGTGCTGGCCTGATGGAGCAGTAGTGGAGTGGGATTTTGAAATCAGGATGATGGAGCAGGCATGTAAGCCTGTCCGGTGTCAGGCTACAGATAGGAGTTTAGCTTCCTCAGGATTGCTGTTAGACTGTCCTTTATATCACTTTGTGCTCTTTAGCTGTCAAGCGGGGTTGAAAAGACTTCATATCTAAAGCAATATTTCTGGATTAACAGGTAATAACTTCTAAATATATCAGATTAGTAATTAGCTCTAGCTGATGGGGCGATGGGCACTATACATTTTCTTTGATATTTTTTCCCACGTTTTTGAAAATGTTTTTTATGTTGTTAATGTCACAAAGTTTAGAAATAAACTTAGACCCTTAGATTTGTGTGTCTTAGATTTTTAGGTTTTGTTTATAATCATACCATGTTTGTTTCCAAAGCACTATTAATAGGGACATTTGATGGTGTTTCACACATCTTAATATGTGGATTCATTCTTTCCAGGTAATGATTCATTCAGGACTGGTTTGACTAAAGGGGTTAGTTTGCGGTTTTTTTTGGTTCTGAAAGACCTTTACTGGATGGTTCCTTCCAGAGTGGGGGACAGGACACACATCCACACGCTGTGGCCAGGCATCCCCAGACACCTCAGTCTCATGAGCTCAGGGCAGGATGCTCACAGCTCATGGTCAGCTCAGCATTCGGGTGGGCTCCAGTGTGGTCACTTCTCTAGGGGCGTGTAATTGAGCAGCTTCTCAATCAGGTCCACATGGGCCAACAGCATCTGGCAGCAGCAGTAGTGCTTTAGGCCCAGGGCGTCTAGGGCATCCCCCTTGACGCCTGCAGGATCCCCAGGTAGGCCTCCCAGTTATTGCTGACAGTCTTGCCACGGGTGAAGCAATGAACGGGAATGATGATGGCGGCAGTGCAACCCAGACTGCTGTTAGTTTGGTTTTTAAAAAAATTACAGTATACATTTCTATTAAGTCTTGAAATGAGACTCAGTTATCTCTCTGTGATAGCATTTGCTTCATTCTTTCCTTGTAGTATATATTAAAGTGATTTTTGAGCTAGGAAGTATAAAATTGTGAAGTTAGAATTTGGAAGTGGTGTTTGTTATCATGTGGTCTAGGGCTTGACAAATTTTAATTATCAGGTCAAGTCTAGCCTGCCACCTATTTTTACAAATAAAGTTTTATTGGAACATAGCCATACCCATTTAGTTGTTTCTTCTTCCTCCTCCTCCTCCTCTCTTCTTCTTTTGTCTTTTCTCCTTTTCCTCTTCTTCCATTTTCTCCTCTTCTTCCTACCCCCTCCCCCTCCCCTCCCCTTCTCTTCCTCTCTTCCCTCTTCCTCCCCTCCCCTCCCTTCTCCTCTTCTCTCTTCTCCTCTTCTCCTCTCTTCTCCTCTTCTCCTCTTTTCCTCTTCTTCTCTTCTCGGTTTTGTTTGTTTTGAGGTACTGTAGTGGTGCAATCATGGCTCACTGCAGCCTTGACTTCCCGGGCTCAGGTGATTCTGCCACCTCAGCCTGCCCAGTAGCTGGGACTACCGGTGTGCACCACCATGCCTGACTAATTTTTTTAGTTTCTGTAGAGATGGGTCTTGCCATTTGGCCAAGGCTGGTCTCAAACTCCTGGGCTTAAGCATTCTGCCTACCCCAGCCTCTGAAAGTGCTGGGATTACAGGTGTGAGCCAAGCCTGGCCCAGTAGTTTCTAAAGAGACTGCATGGACCCAGAGCCTAAAATACTTGCTATTTGGTCCTTTATAGAAACTTGCCAATTTTTATTTATTTTTTTGAGATGGAATTTCGCTCTTTTTGCCCAGGCTGGAGTGCAGTGGTATGATCTCAGCTCACTACAGTCTCTGCCTCCTGAGTTCAAGTGTTGCAGTCTCCAACTACAATTGTAGATTCCACCATTCTTTATTTCAGTTCTTGGATTGCTATTCCATGTGTTCTGCTCAGGATTTTTAGTTACATTCAGTGGGACAAACAGGGTGGTATATATTTATTACATTTAGCCAGAACCAAAACTCAATCAGTGTTTTCAAAGCTGAGTCTGAAACTAGTGAGGTGTTAGGTCATGGACATACCAATGTTTGAGTAGTTAGGACTAGAACTAAGGCTTTTGATTTTTTAGTCTAGAGATTCTCCTGCGGTGTTCTTTACATGTGATGCCATGGATGATGGGCAATAAGCTGATACTTCCATAGGATAGAACTTGTTAAAGCTTGATCAAGTCATATAATCTCCCCAGGGCGCAGCTTTCTTGGCTGGAATTGGGGTCATTAGTAGCTGCCCCTTTAACTGACCTTGTTAAAATGCACAGAGAATCAAGACCAAGGAAACCATGAGGATGAGGATATAATGGGTGGTGGTATTCAAAAATACCAAAATGCCTTGGAACAAAAGAACAGAAAAAATAAAGTGTAGCAAAGAATAGGGTGAACAGGGATCTGGATGGGCGGGGACCAAGGGACATGTCTTCTGTGACAGGTGCTTTTCAGCTTTCTGTGTATGCTTCATTGCTTGCGCTCTGCCTCTAGCAAGGAGCCAAAGTGGCAGTCTTCATCTCCAGTCTGCGTGATTTTGTAGTTCAAGCATCTAATCACAGCTGACAAGTCTCTCCCTCTCCTCTTAGTGTGTGTGTGCAGTGCCAGGTTTGATGAGAAACATAAAACTATAAAATGTGTGTGCAAATATGCAAATTTGTATTTTTAGGAGAAATAGTTTCTCCTTCAGTTATTCTTTTTGGCTCAAGGAGTAGGCTTTACTTTTTGACAAAGTCGTCATGTGTTGATAATAAAAAAAATTGATTTATTAAAAACATTGTGATTGTTTAAATGTAGCCAACTAATAGTTGTGAGAGGCCACCTATTTAGCTTAGGATGCCCATATGTGACAAATACGTAAAACTAAAAGCTTATCAGTCAACCCTTATATTTTGTATCCATTCATCTTAAAACTTTTTTTTTAAATTAGGTATCTTATAGGACTTAAGGTAGTCAATAAAAACTCATTGTGACTATGGCAGTTAAGGATTAAACAAATTGGGTTTGTATGTTTGGTTTTTCTGCCCTCAAATTAGCCACAATGTTTAGTGTTTTTGTCTTTAACCCTCTCCTCCCCCCAATAAATGTAGTTACATAAAGGGATGCCATTGAAATGCTTTTCATGATGGGCAGGTTGTCATGAGCATTGAGTTTCTAAACTATCCTTTTCAGAGACAGGAAATTTCCTCTTCTCTGACTTCAGACCTTCTGTGTTGAAAGTTGCCTCTTTGGTTGATACATTTCTTAGTCATAATGCCAACTTAGAGGGGCACATGTCTGTGGAATACATTTTTATTCTTAGAGTGGATTATTTTATTCATTTTGAGTTGAGTCTTTGTTCATATCTGATGACTGCTAATGAAGTCCTTGTCAGTAACTCAGTGGCTTGCTTATTTATTATTTATTTATTTATTTTTATTTATGGAGACAGACTGTCTCTCTCTGTCACCCAGGCTGGCTGGCTGGCTTGTTTGTTTATTAAGACAGAGTCTTTCTGTCGCCCCGGCTGGAGTGCAGTGGTGTGACCTTGGCTCATTGCAACCTCTGCCTCCTTGGTTCAAGTGATTCTTCTGCCTCAGCCTACCAAGTAGATAGGATTACAGGCGTGTGCCACCACATGTGGGTGATTTTTGTATTTTTAGTAGAAATGGGGTTTCACCATGTTGACCAAGCTGGTCTTGAACTCTTGGTCTCATGTGATCCACCTGTCTTGGCCTTGCAAAGTGCTGGGATTACAGGCATGAGCCACTCCGCCCAGACTATTTTAAAGAGGAATATTGGGTATATAGAACCAAAGACTGTTGGGAACTGATTCCATTTGATCATTCTTTAAAACTGCCATTAGGGCTTTTCATAATGTCATGATTTGAAAACATAAGGAAAATATTTCCTTTGAGTTATTATATGCTGAAATAACATCTGGTCAGTAAATACCTTACAAATATTATTTTCAGATGCTTTGGAATGATTGGTCTCCTGCTCTGGTTTTAACTCCATCTGAAGATTGTTGTTGTTGTTGTTGTTGTTATTTTTATTTTGAAACAGAGTCTCAGTGGCACGATCTCAGCTCACTGCAACCTCCACCTCCTGGGTTAAAAGCAATTCTCCTCCCTCAGCCTCCCAAGTAGCTGGGACTACAGGTGTGTACCACCATGCCCAGCTAATTTTTGTATTTTTAGTAGAGATGCGGTTTCATTATGTTGGCCAGGATGGTCTTGATCTCTTGATCTTGTGATCTGTCGGCCTCAGCCTCCCAAAGTGTTGGGATTATAGGCTTAAACCACCACTCCCAGCCCCAGTTGAAGATATTTTAATGTTTGCAGTTTATAATAATCTACCGAGCTGAATATAGTGTGGCATTATATTTCAAGGCTTCCTTGCTAACCGTCCTTTAAATTTAACACTGGAACATATTAGCTTGAATTACTTCTCTTTGCTTTGAGAAAGAATTACTGGTTTTATTAGATTCAAATATGAAAGTGATCTTCTAAGAGTGAAAAGATTACTGTTTTGGCTTGGCCTTGTTCTTATGTCTGTATGAATATTGCTTACTATTTCCTGGTGTAAAATGACCAGAAATATTTTATTAGAAAAAACTATACCAGCCTAGACAACATGAAAAAACCTGTCTCTATAGAGATAAGAAGAATTAGCCCAGTGTGGTGGCACACACTTGTAGTTCCAGTTACTTGGGAGGCTGAGGTGGGAGGACAGCCTCAGCCCAGGAGGTTGAGGCTGCAGTGAGCCATGATGGCACCATTGTACTGCAGCCTAGGTGAGAGAATGAGACTTTATCTCACACATACACCAAAAAGACCTGTAATACTGAACTATAATCTTTTAAGCTCATACTAATAAATACACTTGTTGCTGGGAAGCAGAGCATATTGTTTATTTTACTTTGAAGATTCTGTATTTTTGGTGAAAAATAGCTGAAGTCACTGTATATAGGAACATTGTTTTCTAAAATTGGCCATTAATGTATACCCTATTTAGTGATTTATGTTGTGATAAAGGACACCTTTTCAAAACTGTTTTTTCTTACGCCATTAAAGTTTTTTAATTAAGGAAACAAACTCAAGGTTTTAACCCATTTATGTCAGAGTTTACAAATTTTTTTTGTGAAAAATCAGACCTTGGTGAGGACCTTGAGCAGTAGTATATAAATAACTCCCACAAGTTTAGCGTTCCAGTAGTGGAACACTAGGCCTAAATGGGTTAAGAAATTTGTTGGATTTTTCTTTTTCGAAGCAATATTAAATATTGTATCATTCAGATAAAAATCCAATTGTAAAATTAAAATTTTTAATCATGGCAGTTAAAGAATATGACATAATTGACTAGCTCTTACTTGCTTTCTATAGGGCTAATTGGGCAACTGTAGAGATTAAAATCAAACTGTTCTTTTCAACTAGGTTTTCCTAGCCAATGCTACATTAACCCGTTTCGTTTCCTTTCTCTTCCTTCTCCTCCCCTCACCTCCCCTTTCTTTTTTTTTCTCTTTTCTTTTCTACAGAGTTTCACTCTTATTTCCCAGGCTTGAGTGCAATGGTGTGATCTCAGCTCACTGCAGCCTCAGTCTTTCATGTAGCTGGGATTATAGGCATGCACCACTATACCTGGCTAATTTTTTATTTTTTGTAGAAACAGGGTATCACCATGTTGGCCAGGCTGGTCTTGAATTCCTGATCTCAGGTGATCCACCCACCTTGGCCTCCCAAAGTGCTGGGATAACAGGCATGAGCCACCGAGCCTGGCCGCCTCCTCTTTTTTGAGATTGAGTTTTGCTCTGTTGCTCAGGCTGGAGTGCAGTGGTGCGATCTTGGATCTGCCTCTGGGTTCAAGCAGTTCTCCTGCCTCAGCCTCACGGTAGCTGGGACTATAGGCATCCACCACCACACCCAGCTAATTTTTTGTATTTTAGTAGAGCGGGTTTTCACCATATTGCCAGAATGGTGTTGATCTCCTGGCCTCATGATCTGCCTGCCTCGGCCTCCCAAAGTGTTGGGATTGCAGGCATGAGCCACCGCACTTGGCCTACTTAACTTTCTTAAAACCACTCTGAACCTAAAATTACATTAATTTTAGGATTATATTAATAAATGCCAATAATTTTATATTTTGGATTTAAGGTATTGATCAAGTTTCATTTATCCTTAACCGTCATGATTTGAACAGATGTGAACATTGGTTTAGGGGGAATGGTTACATACAAGATAATTCTTTACAAAGTGAGATGTATTGATTTGTTTAAAAATATTCCAGCAGAAGAAAAACCACTGGAAAGGTGACAAATGAAACAAGAAAGCAGAAAATTGATGATTTTTAAAGTTTGATGATGGTTAAGTGAAAGAGTCCATTTGGTATTCTCAGTCCTTTTGGTGGATATGTTAGAAAAAACTTAAAAGGTTTTTTTTTAAAAAATAAGGCCATCTCATCCCCATCATAGTTAGTTGAGCAGGTGTTAGCATATTAGATGTCTAAGGGCACACTCCTTGCCATGTGTGCACCCTTTGGAGCACATTGACATGTTTTACAACCCTTGGAAGGCCTTGTTTTATCCCACTCAGCCCTCTTCTCACTCTCCAGTTTATAGGCTGGCTGGTGCCTATGCTGATTATTAGGTCAATTAGATTCTCTTGGGGATTTGTGTAAGTAAATAATGGGAAAATGATGCAATTAGCAATGGGAACTGAAGAAGGAAATGATGCCATTAAGTAGAGCCAAGGTCATAGAGGTCTTAACAAAGTAAACTTGTAGGTGAGTAGCAGCTGTGAATTAAATAGGCAGCAAAGAAAGCAAGGATGGGTCAGGCATTTGAGATTGGAGAATGAGATTAGCCAGCTAAGAGGAGCGTCCTGGGCTTTCTATATGGTCCTGGGCTTTCTATATGGACGCTCCTAAGGCCAGTTGCCCAGCTGTAATTGGGTTCTTCTGTAGATGTGTCCTTGAAGTAAACCCTTTGTCGCTATATTCAATTTGGGTTTCTGGATTCTCCCAAAAGGAGTCTACTGTAGTTACTGAACAGCAGAATTTTCTTGGCTAAATTAAAAGTAAGCACTTTTTTAGAGGGTGAAAAATGGTCATTGCCTATTCATCAGGGGGTTTCATTGTGCAATTCTTCAAGCTTTTTTGGAGACTTGGTCCTTTCCCTAGCCTTTTTTTTTTTTTTTTTTTTTTTTTTAAAGCAAAGTGAAAGCAAGCTTATTAAGAAAGCAAAGGAATGAAGAATGGCTATTCCATAGACTGAGCAGCCTTAAAAATAAAAATAGAGATGGGGTTTTGGTATGTTGCTCAGACTGGTCTCAAATTCCTGGGCTCAAGCAATCTACCTGCCTCCGTATGCCAAAGTGCTGGGATTAGAGGTGCAAGCCACTGCACCTGGCCCAGAGTCATATTTTTAAAGCTCTATCTTGTATAGTGCGAAACCTTTTGTCTCTTGTCTGCTTGGCTATTATATAATTTAGTAGTGATATTTTTACATTGTTACTAGACTTTGATTGAATTGAATTTAATAAATGGCAGTAATCAGGTATTTTTTAGTGGAGGGGTTAGCTTGCTGTCTTCAGGTTTCCTATAATTGAATTTACCTCAGCACAGTTTTAGGTGGCTGTAACACTATTCTGTTGGCCAGTATAATTTTAGATTCCTCACTTTGGTTGTTGGTTGTTTGTTAAAATGATTCCTAGTTATAGAAAGTGACTCTAAATCTGTCATTGTCTTTATCTTTCCTTTTCTTTGGTGGTCTTTTTTAGAGGACAACAATAAGAATTGAAAAGATCTGTCTTAGAAGAGATAATACTAGTACAATGGAGATTTTTAAAAAACTTATCAATTATTTTATTACAAAGCACTGGAGCAAGTATAGAACTATGTATAGTAAATAGGATATACAAAGAAAGGGTTGGAATTCATTGGCACTGGGGAGTGGGCTACGGGAGAAACAAAAGATTTAGAGTCAAAAATTAATTAGTGTGTAGGGGACAGACCTCTTGGCTTGGTGGGCATGAAGAACCATTTAATAAGCGTAACTGGCTAGAAGCAGTCTTCTTTCCCCATTAGTAGGTAGCTCACTGACATTGTCATAGGTCTTAGGAAATGTTTGTTTTTCTCCCTTTAATTTGTTCCTGTGTACAAAGTTACTGCACAAGGAGCCAGGACTGAATCAGGCTTGAGTAATAAGGGGCTTGTGGTAATAGTTGTTTTGATCATATTGTTATTTTTGTATCATAAAATTTTAGATTGGCAACTTTCTTCTAGGGTGGATTTAGCCTTTGATACATTTTCTCTGGCCCAGGAATATGAGCTGCTAAAGTAGAAATGCATAAAACTATTCCGTTTAGCCTCTAGACAGTGACACATTAAGGACTAATGACTGCCAAAAGGAAATGTCAAACACTAAGCTAGTCTACTTTCTTTGGCAGCTGAGAATCCGGTGAATCAACAGTTTTAGGGGCTGTATATTTAATGTGGGTGGAGGAAGAGAGTTTCTGACATTCTTCAAGGCCCTGTTAAGTTCAGCAAAGTTGGACTTGGAGCCTAGTTCTACTTTTCTAAACCGAAGAAAGGCACATGCTATAGAATGAGGGTGGTTACTGTTTGTCATGTAGATATTATCAAATAAGACATTTTAAAATGTGTTTACAGGCTTTATTTTCATTTAATTTTTGGTGTGAAACAGCGTGCATTTGTGTGTGTGAGGGACATACTTAAGAGTTTTGATTGCCTTGGTCCCCCTTTTCACAAACAGGAATTATCTGAAGAGTCTTAATGGAAGAGGAAGGATAAATTTGTGATCCTTGAGACATAAGGAGCAAATTTAGACTAAATTTCTACTAAATATTATTGTTAAGAAAAGGGCAACAGATTTAGAGCTTTTAAGCTTATAACCAAGTGTGATTGCCATGTCCTGGGTACTTAACAGTTTAGTACTTAAATATTCACATGTAGATCTATATGTGAATGATAGCTAAAGGGTATAGGGGGTCGGTCGGTCGGTCTGTCTGTCTGTCTGTCTGTCTCTCTCTCTCTCTCTCTCTTCTTTTTTCTATTTTTTTTGAGACACAGTCTCAGTCTTTAGCCTAGGCTAGAGTGAAGTGGTATTATCTTGGCTCACTGCAACCTCTGCACCCCGTGTTAAAATGATTCTTCTCCCTCAGTCTCCAGGTGGCTGGGATTACAGGTGCCCGCCACTACACCCGGCTAATTTCCGTATTTTTAGTAGAGACAAGATTTCTCCATGTTGGCTAGGCCAGTCTCAAACTTCTGACCTTAGGTGATCTGCCCACCTCAACCTACCATAGTGCTGGGATTACAGGCTTGAGCCATCACGCCTGGTCTACAGGTACAGGGTTTCTTTAGGAGGTGATAAGATGCTCTAAAATGGACTGTAGTAATGGTTGTACATATCTGTGAATAAACCACAAAACAGTTTAAGTTGTACACTATCACTGGGTGAATTTTATGTGACTTATATCAGTATATAGTCTATATCAGTAGATAATATCTTACATATTTGTAGAACTATTTAAAGATATTTATGTGCTTTTTCACTTGTCAGTTTGCTAATGAGGTGATAAGTATTTTAAAACATATTTCTTGAAGGACTTCAGACAATTTGTTCATCCTACATGAAGTAAAGAGTATTTACCCCATTTTGAAACATGGCCCATGTCTGTTACTGCCACCAGAATTAAAAGCCTACGTTGTGTACATTGTTGACCTCTTTAATCTTCTGGCTTTGTATGGGGCAAACTAATGGCCTGCAGCTTTCTGTGACCATTTTATTTAAATTATAAAAATGTTGACTTAAGGATTGCTGAGTCAAAAATAGTTCAAAAACTCAAGTTACACTGAAAAGGTGTCATTTCAAGCTGACTTTTTTATTTTGAAGCAGGGTGTCTTCTCTGTGAAAAAGTGTTAGATCTCCACATTGTACATGTTGTTGGCCCTTAAAGATTTTTGAGTGGTTTGGATTATCTGAAGATTCTGCACATAATCACCTAAAATTTGATTATACAACTCTGGGAACTATGAAAAGGAACTAATTTTTCTGTTAATTACACATTTGATTATTATTTGCAGTCAGAGCTTGCTTTGGGGTTGAGTATTTTGGTTGAAATACTGTCTCTGATAAACACGTAGTAGTATCTGAAAGCTTTGTTCTAGGCCCACTTGAAGGATTTGCAGAAAAAGATGTAGCACAAGTTTTAAGTGAAGTGGTTTGTTTTAGCAACATTAACTCATTTACTTAAAATAGGTTTTTACTTTTTTGCTTCTATTGGGTAGTATTTGTAGTTCAACAGCATGAATTTTCAGCTTTTTCTGTAGTGAGGAGGGCGACTGACAACATTCTTTTTTTTTTTTTTTGAGACGGGGTTTCGCTCTTGTTATCCAGGTTGGAGTGCAGTGGCACAATCTCGGCTCACTGCAACCTCCGTCTCCTGGCTTCAGGAAATTCTCCTGCCTCAGCCTCTTGGGAAGCTGGAATTACAGGCACGCACCACCATGCCCAGCTAATTTTGTATTTTTAGTAGAGACGGGATTTCACCGTGTTGACCAGGATGGTCTCGATCTCTTGACCTTGTGATCCGCCCGCCTCAGCCTCCCAAAGTGCTGGGAGTACAGGCGTGAGCCACCGCGCCCGGCCCAACGTTCCTTTATAAAGCTGGCAGAGTTCCTCCCTCTCTCCCTCCCTTTTTGTAGATACAGGGTCTCACTACATTGCCCAGGCTGGTCTCGAACTCCTGGGCTCAAGTGATCCCTCCTGCCTCAGCCTCCCAAAGTGCTTAGATTACAGACAGGAGTGACAGGCTGATGTCATAATTTCATAGTCAAAGTGTTAGTTGAATAATTCAAATATAATGTCCCCTGTCTTCTTTTCATTGTTGCTTTATTTGGGGGATATTTACTTTCTTTTATAAAAGAAAATACTTGAAGAGAAGCCTGATGGTGGGATTTCAGGCACTGTGGCAGGAAGTAAGAAAGATGTGTTATGGTAGAGATGGTCACCCTTAGATCAGTGTGGGCAGTTGCTTGTGGGACATATTTTTGAGGAAGTACATTTCTCTCTAAATTGATGTACTAGCAGATAGAGCATATTTTTGCTGCCTCAAGTAAATTTTTGATACATTACAAAAAGGAAATATTTGGGCAACTCTCATTTCTGTTGCTTTGGAGCTTAGTAGTTATGAAGTTGGTGTTTATGTAGTATTGAGTAAAAGCTAAAAGTAGCAGAGATTGTATAGGCCTGTATATCTCTTGTTAGTTTTGAACTTGTTGGGAACACTTAAATTACCTATGTTTCTAAAAGTAAATCAAGTGGCACCTCTGTTGCTTTAAATTTTCCTTTGCTTAGCTGAGATTCCGGGGTCTTGCTTCTTGGGTAATAAAATCTACCTAATTTGAAGCTTTGCTTTCCTTCCAGAGATGTTTGAACTACGTTTACCAATGCATATATGCTGTTGGCATAAAGATAAATTTGTTATTGAAGGGATTTTCTATGTAGAGGCTGCTCTAGTGCTTGACAGCTGCACTGAGTATGAAAAGTTACCTAAGCTTTCCCAAGTCTCTTGTTGTTTCAACTGTGAATTGGGGATGGTCACGGTGCCTATGCACGCATCATGGTTACAAGTGTATAGAAAAGCGTCATATAAGTCACAGCCACTGCTATTCATACTAGTGCTACTATTAACATTGCTGTAACTAATAATGTATTTTATATTTGAATTGTTCACACTTCAAGTCCTCTATTTTAACTGTTCTGATTTCTAGTAGTTTCATAGAGCCGTTGGCATTTATCATTCTCCTCCAGGAGCTTAGTTTTCTCTCTCCTCCCCCTTTCCTTCTCCCTTCTTTTTCAGTCACGGTGAAACACATTTGGAGAATTTTCCCTTTTACATATGTATTCTGGTAATATCTAAAGACTGTCCCTGTTGACTGTGTTGCATAGGTTATTTTATTGCTCTCCATTTGTCTTAACTGTCTTGCCTGAAGTTGGTGGCTTTATTCCCAGATTCATAATACGCTCTCTTTACTATTAAAATGTACATTTTGCTTGGGTCTGGTATACTTTTTTTTTTTTTTTTTGAGACATTGTCTTGCTCTTTGGCGCAGGCTGGAGTGCAGTGGTGCAATCTCAGCTCACTGCAACCTCCGCCTCTCAGGTTCGAGTGATTCTCCTGCCTCAGCCTCCTGAGTAGCTGGGATTACAGGCGCAAGCCACCACGCCGGGCTAAGTTTTGTATTTTTGGTAGAGACCGCTCTCAAACTGCTGACCTCAGGTGATCGCCCACCTCGGCCTCCCAAAGTACTGGGATTACAGGTATGAGCCACTGCGCCCTGCCTTGCATACTTCTTTATAGTTAATTCTGAGTAATGTGGCATGAGGAAGCATGGCTCTGAGTGTTTATTCTCTGAATTGAGTTTTGTGTAGGCATCTCTCTGTAAAATTTCTTCATTTTCTACTCATTTTGGATTTATTTGGTGATTGCATTTGAAGTAGACTATTTGAATACTGTAACTATATAGCTTCATGTTCGTTTTCTGTAAGTTGTATTTATATTTCCTCTGTAGTTAATTTTTTTAAATTAGCACCAGAGGAAAAAGATATTGAATAGAGTTTTGTTGTTTTTGTTTTAAGAAACCCACTAGCTCATTGTTTAGGAGAATTTACATACCCTAGAACCGGTTGAATAATTAACCAAAAACAGTAAACCTAGGTATCATAGCCTATGTATTAAAACAAAACAAAACAAAACAAAACAAAAAGATGGTGGGACAGGCAGTGTGAGGTCTAGAAGTTTTTCCCTTTCATGTTATAATCTTTCTCTCTCTTTAGACCTCTTAAATCTCTGAAGGGAAAAATCTTATTAGGAAAATCTTTTATAGTTAAGCAGGGCTGACTTTGAAGTGAGGCACACGGGCTGGCTCGTATCATCACTCCACTTCAGAAGATGTGAACAGTTGCCGTCAGATGTTATCTCTGAACTTAGTCATTGGATTAATGGTTAGTTGCTTCAGAAAAGTAAAGAGTATTCGGAGAGCATTTCATTTGCTGGCTCTCATCGGGTTCTTGTTTTGAAAAAGGTCTGTTGTTGAGCTGAGATCTTTATGGTTGCATTTCCTTGTGCCTGATAAATATTTTTTTAAAAATTCTTAAAATAGGCAATGTATTTACATGGCTTAAAGGGATCTAAGAGACTAGTGAGCATTCCCTCTCATCCCTGTTACCTAGCCATTCAGTTTCTCTTCTTACAGCTTCTTGTGTATCTTATAGAAAAATTTTTATAGATACAGTGAAACACACACACACACACACACACACACAAACACAGAGTTACTCTTAAGATTTTTGTGTCTTTTGACTTTGTATTGAAAGTTATTTCACTTGATTGTGAAACAGGTTTTACTATGATAATTTGCTGGCTTACACTTATTTTGTTTTTTCCTTTTAAAAAAAAAGTTTTCCTAAGGATTACTTACTTTGCTCTCATGGCTACCGAATCTCATTCCACATTCCCTCTTTTGACCAAACCGTCTGCAGTTTGTGCTCTCTCTCTATTCTTTTGCTCATAAGAGTTTTCTGTCTTTGCTTTCCTTCTTCTTTCTTAGATATTTAATCCTGGATGCCTCTCTTCCTATTCTCTGTACTATGGCATTAGCTTATAGTCCCTTATTGCAGCAAACTCTGTAAAACTCACATGTCTGAAATGTAATCACTTTGGCTTGTTTCATGTTTGAATTGTTTTTCAACCAAGTCAGATCGAGTGGCCGTAGGCTAGTGCTCTGTCATTGACTGTTCTGTATAATGTTGAGGATACTTGTATTTAACAAATAATAATAGTACATCTTGCTGTATTATCTATGTAGCCATTAGGTATTTACCATCTTCTTTCGAATGTTTATCTCATTGTGTTAGATCTCTTTATACTTCATTAATTAATTTTTCTCATCATAGATGGTTTAAAGTCTTCATTCACTGTAACAGCTTTGAAAATTGTATTATTTCACTATAGTCTCTTTCAGTTTGTGTATCCAACAACTCCTATGTTCTTTAGCTCTGGATTCAGGGTCTCGTCCAGAAAATCTTCATTTGTTCTTTCGTAGTTTTGAGTAATGCTTTCTAGTTCTAGAGCCCAAAAATGGATGCTTCTACAGATTTAATTTTACAAACTGTTATCACTACAAAACAAACAAAAACCCTCTCTAATAAGTCTTTCAGTGACTGATAGTAGTTTCTGCTTTCTAATATTGGATCTTTAGCCATGCACAAAGAGTTTTTATGTTCTGTTTGGGGATATTGAACATTACCTTAAGCAATGGTAAAAATTGGCATGCTGTGTTATATGAAGAAAGAAGATGATTCAGTAAACAAAAGGCATTTATTGCCTTGTGCCAGCTGGCATCAGTATAGAAAACATGCAATGTAATGTCACCCATGATATATTCCTGGGAAGTTGAGGTTCAGGATAATTCCACAAAATGGTTTCTGTCTGGAACATATGGATGACAGAGGGGAGAGAATGCACACTGCCTTTTTCGTTTTCATTATTGGGCTCTTGTCTCGCTGAGCCTCTTTTTCTACGCTGTTGGGTATTTTTGTACCTGATCTCTGTCTGCAGGGCTACTGGGGCCCTTGACTTTACATCCTCCGGAGGTTGTTCAGTTGATCATTGTAGATAGTCATCATAGAATGTGATACCACTTTGCCTGTGCTTGAAGGTGGACTCTCATAGCATCCTTGAGGAATGGGTGACTACAGTCTCTAAGCAGGGGAGATATACACCTGGTTAACATGGGTACTACCTAGCTGGGCAAATACTTTTTTTTTTTTTTTTTTTTGAGACGGAGTTTCGCTCTTGTTACCCAGGCTGGAGTGCAATGGCGCGACCTCGGCTCACCGCAACCTCCGTCTCCTGGGTTCAGGCAATTCTCCTGCCTCAGCCTCCTGAGTAGCTGGGATTACAGGCACGTGCCACCATGCCCAGCTAATTTTTTGTATTTTGAGTAGAGACGGGGTTTCACCATGCTGACCAGGATGGTCTTGATCTCTCGACCTCGTGATCCACCCGCCTCGGCCTCCCAAAGTGCTGGGATTACAGGCTTGAGCTACCGCGCCCGGCCGCTGGGCAAATACTTTTAACATTGCCTCAGCATAACCCATGAAGATGAGCCTTGCCTGTGAGGCTGTGGGCTAATAGCCAAATGCCTTCCTTCCATACTGATTTTTTGCTTCCAGGCACAGCTCAAGGAGGTACTTACTTTTACCTCTCTCTCCGACAGTGTTCTAAGATAGTGATTCCAGCATTTTCTTCATTATACATTATTTTCTCCACTGCCTTCATACTTTTCATTTTCTGCTTCGTTTGGGGTGTGGGGATACATTTTTGTCACTTGTCTTCCTTTCCAAGACCCAGGGAATCTCATGGCTATTATAGTTTAGTTATAGTTTCTTCCTATATAGGTTATATTTTGTCTTTAATATACTTGTAAGAAATCAGGCTTCATTTTAACATGTACAATCATACAAAAATCTATAAAGGCAAAGGTAATCTTTTAAAATTTACATACACACATAACTCTTCCATAAATGAGATTTTCCCCTTATTTCCCTCTTCTCTTCTCCTCCCTCCTTCCATGCACCTCTTTCCATGTTCCACATCCTCTTCCGCTAAGAACCAGTGTTATCAATCTGTAATCAATACAGTGTACTTTCCTCTGTCTATAGATCCCTGCTTCCCTTCCCTCCTTGCCAAAATGTAGATTTTTTTGTTTAACATAGGTGTTTGCTCCAAGTGGGATCATTGTTTACAAACCTGCATCTTATTATTTATCAGTAACTCATGGAAATCCTTACAAGTCTTCTGGTTTACCTCTAATACATTCATTTTACTGCTGAGTAATAGTTTATAGCATGACCACACTCTGTATTATTTGACCACTCCCCTCTTATTGCTTTTAGAATGTTTTTAAAGCACTGTGAACAGTGTTGCAGTGAATATCCTTGAAGATTTATCCATGTGTTTTGTGTTTTTATTTCTCTGTGCTAACAGTAGGTGTTACTTGTTTTAATTTTGCTGGTCTCATGAGGATGAAGCAGTTGCTCATTATAAAATTTTTTTTTTTTTTTGAGGCTGAGTCTGTCTCACTGTGTTGCCCAGGCTGGAGTACAGTGGCACCTTGGTTCACTGCAACCTCCACCTACCAGTGTTTGAGTGATTTTCCTGCCTCAGCCTCCCAAGTAGCTGGGACTACAGGTTTGCGCCACCACCATGCCTGGCTAATTTTTGTATTTTTTTGTAGAGACAGGGTTACACTGTGTTGGCCAGGCTGATCTCAAACTCCTAGCCTCAAGTGATCTGCCCACCTCGGTGATTCTCGTGCCTCAGCCTCCTGAGTACCTGGGATTACAGGTGCATACCACCATGCCCAACTAATTTTTGTATTTCTAGTAGAGGCAGGGTTTCACTATTTTGGCCAGTCTGGTCTCAAACTCCTGACCTCAAAAGATCCTCCTACCTCGGCTGCCCAAAGTTCTGGGATTACAGGCATGATCCACTGCGCCCAGCCTGCTCATTATTACTTTAAGTTGCATTTCCCTTGACCACTGTTGAGTTCAGATAATCTTTGTAATACACTTGTAAGTCGTTGGCTTTGCTCTTTTGTGAAGTGTCTATTCGTATTCTTTGCCCGTTTTCTACGGTCACTTGTATGTTTTTCTTTGCTGGAGCTCTTTGTATATTAAACAGTCTCTTGAAATGCATGTGTTTCCTCCCCTACCCCCCACCTTTTTTATCTTTCCTAGCTAGCAAAGTGTATACTTAAAGAAAAAAAGTATGAAGTTTTGTATTTATTTTCAGGTAGATGTGTTTATCTTTTGTTTTATGGCTAGAGGATTTCCTGTTTTGGGTTAAACATGTATGTAAACCTTAGATTGTTTACATACATAATAAGTTTGGGTCTATTAGGGTTAAATCACAGAAGCAGAAGAACTAGGAAAGATATAAGGAATTTATTACCGGGATTTGACATATTACAATCACGGGCCCAGATTAAAGAGTTTATGTGAGTCTGTTGATTTTATGTTGCTTTTCTAAAAAGAGAGAGGACTTTTCAATTTGGTGTTTCTAGGAAAGAATCTTTACATTTCAAATGAGGATTTGAAATAAACTGACATATTCCAAATACAGATTCCTTTGCAAAAATGTCATGGGTGATAATAAGTTGCCTGACTTTGAGCTTTTGGGTGACAATAAATTGCCTGACTGAGCTTTTGGATTAAAAAAATATATATTTTCATATGGGCTATTTTAATTTTTTAAGATCAAAATTCATTTGACCTAAATGAATGGAAGCAGCAGCCTGATCGTAGGGTTAGTGAAGGTTTTTGGTAACTTTTCCTGCTGTAACATTCTATGATAAACCTTTCCTTCACAATTATCATTGATACTACATCTGCAAGGTTTTTCTACTGGTAAGTAGTTTTAAGAATATTTATTTTGTTTTTATATTTTTACCCACATCTGCAAAAATGTATGTGGATATCTGCAAATTATTTATGTATATACAAGTTTCTGAAGGCAAGCACTAAATGTGACTCTGCATATATTCAAGTGAGTGGTTCTTTTTCTAATCAAGTAAGAGCAGTCAGTATACGACTCAAAATCAGGGGAAGCCAAACTTAAAAAAAAATCTTTTACAAGAAATGAGCTAAATAATGGCTTTCTCTTTGAAATAAATAGGGGCTATTTTGTCTTGATCTGGGGCTATGGACTGTTTGCCTCCATTTTCCCCCAGCTGAACACATGTACTTGTGTCTGTACACATTCTCTTACATAGACTTAAGTGAAAAGTGTAAATGCTTGAGAGCTAGATAAACTTAAGTGGGAGAAGGAAAGGAGGACAGAACAGTTTGACAAACTCCTCAGACTGCAATAGTATAAAATATAGAAATTATGTGGTACAGTGAAAATAGAATAAAGGATTTAATTTTAATTTTAATTTTAATTTTAATTTGAGATGGAGTTTCACTCTTGTCACCCAGGCTGGAGTGCAGTGGCGCGATCTTGGCTCACCACAACCTCTGCCTCCTGGGTTCAAACGATTCTCCTGCCTCAGCCTCCCGAGTAGCTGGAATTACAGGCGTGTACCACCATGCCTGGCTAATTTTGTATTCTTAGTAGAGACGGGGTTTCTCCGTGTTGGTTAGGTTAGTTTCAAACTCCTGATCTCGTGATCCGCCTACCTCGGTCGGTCTCTCAAAGTGCTGGGATTACAGGTGTGAGCCACCATGCCTGGCTTTCTAGAATAAATGATTTTAAATGCAAATTTGATTTGACCCACTGAGCCTCTCTATTAGAAAAACGTTTCCCAGTAAGCCTCTCTTTAGACATTTTTCAGTTCCTCCTTCTTTGGATAATTTTTTGTCATACCACATTGTTCCCCCTTATTCTATGTAGACACTAGACACTTCATTAAAAAGGGTAATGATGGCTTATGTAATAATGTCATCCTGTGTATGCACATCCTGTGTGCTTCATACTCCACGGGACATACACTGAGTGATTTCCCTCCAGCACTGGTAATGTATTTTCACTGAACTCACATTTTTGAGTACCTGTTATAACCGTTGACAGATACTTTCCATTTCAGAGAAGAGAAAAAAAATTGAGATTTAGAGTGTGAAGAGAAAAACTGGTCCACTCAAACACCAAACCTATGACTGGCTTTTAAACTGTCATGTTTTAACCAAACAAGCTAACCACCCAGCACTTGTATATTCTATAGATAGATATTAATATAATTGTGGATGCAGGAAATTACAGATTTTACAGTAGAAGCCCTTTACTGTCAATGAGAGAAAACTCATTTCATACTGGGTTAAACTGTTGTTTTTTCCGGTTTCCTAAAAATTTGCATCCAGGTGAGTTTTCATCTTCCTTTTTTAAAACTTAGAATGCTGTTTTACCAGTGGTTTTTAGTTGCTGGCACTTGCCTGGGGGTGTTGGGGAGTCCATAATTTTGTACAGTGTTTGGTGGGCAAGATGAGATATTTACTTTGCCCACTGTAAGTATGTCTCTTTCCTTATAAAAAGAGCCGGAGGCCAGGCACATTGGCTTATTCCTGTAATCCCAGCACTTGGGGAGGCTGAGGTGGGTAGATCATGAGGCCACAAGTTCAAGACCAGCCTGACCAAGATGGTGAAACCCCATCTCTACTAAAAATACAACAATTAGCTGGGCATGGTGGTGGGCACCTGTAATCCCAGCTACTTGGGAGGCCAAGGCAGGGAATTGCTTGAACCCAGGAGGAGGAGATTGCAGTAAGCCAAGATTGCACCACTGCATTCCAGTCTGGGCAACAGAGCAAGACTTCATCCCCTACCCCCCAAACAAAACAACACCCCCCCCCACCCTCCTAAAAAAAAGAGCTGGAAAAGCAGCAAGAGTTGATTTTTGGTAGGTACTTTCCATTTGGGTTGACTAAATAAAAATGGCAGTAGAATTTTGCTGTCTGGCATTTCACAATTTTTGTAGTTTGCCTAAGTAGAGAAATTTTAGTTGCTAGTCTTGATTGTAATGAAAATGTGAAAAGACATGTATATTATTACTTGAGACTTTGAAGAACTCTTGTAATTACGATTTCTGAAAGAATCTTTCTAAAGAAGAAGAAAATATTTGACCCTGGAGAAGGGAACTAGGGACCTGATAGAACTAATTTTGGGTAGAGAATGAAGGGATTCAAAAATCCTGAAACTTGTTTTTTTTTTTTTTCTTTTCTAAGTATAACCCTTAAGATGTCATTTCTTATCTTTAATTTCTGTTAAGATGGGAAGATAACATAATGGCTTGGGGCTTTTATTAAAATTACGTTGATAGCCATGCCACATAGTTTTTAACAAAACCAGCAGTTCTACTGAGATTTCTAACAGTGAAGCCATTAATGAACCTCTTATATATGAACGTAACAAATTAAACCTTTTAATAAGACACTCTTTTGTAGTATGTGAGGGAGAATGTTAATGAAAATTAACATTCTCACTACACTGTGGTGGTGCTTTTCTTTTCTTTCTTTCTTTATTTTTTTTGTAAAGAATAAAACAGATAGGGTCTCACTCTGTTGCCCATGTTCAAGTATAGTGGCGTGATCCTAACTCACCAAAGCTTCAAACTCCCAGGCTCAAGTGATCTCCCACGTCACCACCCAAGTAGCTAGGACTACAGGTGCATGTTGCCACACCCGGCTAATTTTAAAATTCTTTGTTATAACAGTGTCTTGCCATGTTGCCCAGGCTGATCTCAAATGCCTGGCCTCAAATGATCTTCCTGCCTTGGAGTCCCAAAGGGCAGGGATTACAGGCAGAAGCCACTGTGCCTGGCCTGCACTTCTGTTTAATATTTGCACCATGTTAGGCAGCTAGAAATTATTGTTTACTTTAACTTGCTAAAATTTTAAGAGTACATGGCTAAGATTGGCAAAAGGATAGATTTTACTAGGGTAATGGGACTCAAGCAAGAGCATTTCCTTTCTCTGCCCCATGTTTTACAAGGTAGAAACTGGTTCTACCTTTTCTGTGCCTAATTTATGAGTATAAATCTCCATTGAGACTTGACAAGAAAGCTGTAAATATGGAAGTATTTTAGAGAGAAATTATGTATCTTTTCAGAAAATAGTTTTAGACTAGAGATTAATAATGAACACTTGAAAGTTATCATGGGAACTCCAAGGCTATCTTTGGTATATTCTGGTGAATGAATTATTTCTTTCATGTTTTTCCCTTATGCCCCAATCTGCTGCCTGTTTCTCTTGGAAAGAATCATTTGTTCTTTTTCAACTCACCATTGGTTCTTACCTTTGCCTGACCTTTAAATAAATCTCTTTATCTCCCTTAATAGCCTTTTTGTCTCTTCTCTTCTCTTTTCTCTTCTCTTCTCTCTTCCCTCTTCCCTCTCTTCTCTCTTCTCCTCTCTCTTCTCTTCAGCTGGTGGAAGTTAGAGGGTAGAGTGTTTGCTGCAGGACAGCTGAGTGGAAGGCTAGAACAGGTGCAAATTGGGGAGGCCCAGGGGGTTGGGGAAGCAAGTAAGGGCCTGGGCCAAAGTGGGCTTAAATGTAACAGCTGCTCAGTGCCCTAAGGCTCCTAACTCTCTGTTTCCTGACCTCAGACCGGGATTGGGAGTCCTCTGGGCATCCATTTTCCTTTTCTAATAGTGGAAGTTATGGATTTTTCTTTGCAAAACAAGAAAAATTGCCAGAATACGTCTTTCTAAATCACTGCTTTGATCATCATATCCTAGCTGTCTTCAGAAATCTGGAGTGACTGCTCTTGTCAACCATGTTAAATCTAAGCTCCCTTCCTAGCCCCAAAGGCTTCTTGTCATTTGTTCCTACTTTGGCCAAGCCCAGAGTAACTTCACGATTAATGGGCATCATTGCTCAGATTACTGGCTCTGGCTATCCCTGTACCCAGCCATATTGAAATCCTGCTATTCCTTTTATACCAAATTCAGTGCTCATTTCTCCACTGCATTCTTTAAATTTTTTTTAATTTTCTTTAAGAGATGGGGTCTTTGCATTGCTTCCCAGGCTGATCTCCAACTCCTGGCCTCAAGCAATCCTCCCACCTTGGCCTCCCAAAGTTCTGGGATTACAGGTGTGAGCTCCACTGCATTCTTAAGTGCCTTTCTGTTTTCTGAATATCAGTAATCTGGGTGACACTATCCATTCATATTTAATCATCAAAGCATGAAGCATGGTACTGTTAATTCATACAGGTTAAATGATTTATACAAGGTCCCATAGCTAGTAAGCAGAGGTGCTACACTTTGAACCCAGCCTGGCTCCAGAATTTGAGCCCTTAACCACTGTGTATAACACTGTAAGGTCTACTTGAAATTAATTGTGTATTAGATTACTGTAACTTACAATTTCCTTTCAAACACTTTATTTTGAAAATTATAGATGTAGAGAAGCTGAAAGAATTAGATAATGAATACTCATATATGAATCCACTTCCTAGATGCTATTACATTTTAAAATGTTTCCTTTGAGACATATTTAGTCATCCCTATACCCATCTTACTGTTTCGATACATTTCAAATTCAGTTGCAGACCCTTGTATATTCACCTCTAAACACTGTACCATATGTGTCATTAATTAGAGCAAAAAAAGAAATTTTTTTTTTTTTTTTTTAAATTTTGAGTCAGGTTCTTGCTCCGTTGCCCAGGCTGGAATGCAGTGTTGTTAACACTGCTCACTGAAGCCCTGAGCTCCTGGGCACCAGCAATCTTCCTATCTGAGCTTCCTGAGTAGCTGGCAGCACAAGTGTACACCACGACAGCTGGTTAATTTTATTCTTTTTAAAGAGACAGTTTCTTGCTATGTCATGCCCAGTCTGGTCTTGAACTCCTGGGCTCAAGTGATCCTGCCACCTTGGCCTCCCAAAATGCTATGATTATAGGTATGAGCTACTGCACCTGTCCCAGTGTTTTTAAAGGTAACTTATATACATAGTGAAATGTACAAATCTTGTGTACTATTAATGATTTTGATAGATGCACATAACTTATAACACAAACCCCTATCAAGATAAAATTATATGATTATCCTTTTTAATGGAATGTTTGGCTGTGTGTGTGTGTGTGTGTGTGTGTATGGTTTTTTTTTTTTTTTTTTTTGAGGTGGAGTCTCATTGTGTTGCCCAGGCTGGAGTACAGTGGCACAATCTTGGCTCACTGCAACCTCTGCCTCCCTGGTTCAAGCAATTCTCCTGCCTCGGCCTCCTGAGTGGCTGGGATTACAAGCACCCACCACCAGGTCCAGCTGATTTTGTTTGTAGTTTTAGTAGAGATTGGGTTTCACCACTTTGGCCAGGTTGGTCTCGAACTCCTGACCTCAAGTTATCTGCCTGCCTTGGCCTCCCAAAGTGCTGGGATTACAGGTGTGAGCCACGGCGCCCAGCCTTTGGCTGTCTTGTAGTTCAAGTACATGAGTTCTACATTTCCCTCAGAATTAAACCCTGCCTTTCTGATTGTTCATGATCTTTCATTGGTTCTTCATTTTATTACATTGACTTGAGGACAGTGCCATCTCCACCTTACTTGCCAGCTTACTTGGCATAGAGCATAGTATGAATGATGGGCTTGTTATTGTAGTCATCATTCTCAATTCCTAACTGGTATATATGTAGATTCTTCATTGATTAAAAATTCCTTTGACATGTCATGTTTCCAGTCCTTTTCATGAATCAAGCTGACCATATTCCTTTTAGTTTTCCAGTAGAACATGATTTGTTCAAGTGGCTTTGATGTTGAGGGAATGCTTTCCTTGATACCTCTCCTTTTTTTTAATTTTTTTTCCGTGACTGCTATTTTATAGGTATTGTTTAAGATTCCTCAGACTGGTTTAGGAGAAAAGGATGGTTTTGTGAGTCTCTTCTCCATCTATACCCATTCCCTTGGTGATCTCATCTAGGTTCGTGACTTTAAATACCTCTATTCACGGATGATGACTTCTAAATTTATGTTTCCAGCCTGGACCATTCCCCTGGACTTATCACCTCTACTTGGATGGCTAATAAACATTCTAACTTTAATATGTCACATATTGAACCTTAACTGCTCCGCATCCCCCACTTTTCTGATATGTTCTACTCATAGTACTCTTAGTCTTAGTTAATATCAGGTCTTGGTATTAAATTAGTTAAAATGCTAGTTACAAATAACAGGGCTTGGTGTGGTGGCGCATGCCTGTAATCCCAGCACTTTGTGAGGCCATGGCAGGTGGGTTGCTTGAGCCCAGGAGTTTGAGACTGGCCTGGGCAACGTGGCAAAACCCCATCTCTACAATAAATACAAAAATTAGGCAGATGTGGTGCAATGCGCCTGCAGTCCAAGCTACTTGGGAGAATCACTTAAGCCCAGGAGGCAGAGGTTGCAGAGAACTGAGATTGTGACTCTGCATTCCATCCTGGGTAGCAGAGCAAGACCCAGTCTAAAAAACAAAACAAAAAAACAGAAGAGAGTAAGAGAGTCTAGCCTTTCATAAGTATATCTAACCCCTATACTCCCTTCTCAATTTAAACTGAAAGAGAGAGAGAGAGAGAGAGAGAGTGTGTGTGTGTGTGTGTGTGTGTGTGTGTGTGTGTGTGTGTGTTTATGTATGTATGTAAAGACTGATACAAAATACTGGAAAGGTGTTATCTTCAAAATATTGATTATATTCCATTGCAGTACCTCTGATGTGGAAATAATTGATGAATAAATCAAATACTGATGATTGTTTTTGGAAAGCCAGTAGGTTTATGTTTTTACTGGAAATATATTTGTTTAATAATTTCAAAGTTATTAGGGTGGTAGATTTGGTGGGATGGATTTGGTGGGAATGTCAGCTGAACTTCAGATAAACCCTTTACAGTTTATCCTGTTCTCACATCTAATTCAAAGCAAGCACAAATTGAGTGTCTAAATGATGATATTACTTATGCACTGTAATTTTTTTTTGACACTATAGGAATACTGCATCAAAACTAAGAAAATTCCTGACTGCCTGCTGTTAGGTTTTCATGTGGAATAACAGATAAATCTTAGACTGACAGTTTGTTTTGTTTTGTTTTGTCTTGTTTTTGGAGATGGAGTCTTGTTCTGTCGCCTAGGCTGGAGTGCAATGGCCCAATCTCAGCTCACCGCAACCTCCGCCTTCCGGGCTCAAGCAATTCTCCTGCCTCAGCCTCCCTAGTAGCTGGGATTACAGGCACGTGTCACCATGCCAGGCTAATGTTTGTATTTTTAGTAAAGACAGGGTTTCACCATGTTGCCCAGACTGGTCTTGAACTCCTGACCTCAGGTGATCCACCCGCCTTGGCCTCCCAAAGACTGGCAGTCTTAACACAGTAATAAAATGGGCTCTAGTTGTTGGAAGTTGACAGTAAGTATCAGAGAGCAGTTTTGCACACGTTGGCTTGAAGGAACTTTCAGGAGAAAAGAGGGAGATGTAGTGATGTCCCAGTTGCCTGCAGGAGTGTGCTGAGGATGGTCTATTATTTTTCTTTTCTTTCCCACTGCCTTTTTTTTCTCCTGGTAAATTTCAAGGGAAAATAGAGAGGTAGCACTGTCAAGGCACTCCTGAACTAATTATTTTTTTAATTTATATATATGTATATATATATATATTTTTAAGACAGAGTCTCGTTCTGTTGCCCAGGCTGGCGTGCAATGACATGATCTTGGGTCACTAACTCTCCACCTGCCGGATTCAACAGATTCTTCTGCCTCAGCTTCCTGAGTAGCTGGGATTACAGGAACGCACAACCACACCTGGCTACTTTTTGTATTTTCAGTAGAGATGGGGTTTCACCATGTTGGCCAGGCTTGTTTCGAACTACTGACCTCAGGTTATCTGCCTGCCTCAGCCTCCCAAAGTGCTGGGATTACAGACGTGAGCCACCACAACCGGCTCTGAACACCGTTCTTAATGTGTGTACCACATGGGTGATCTGTGCATGGAGTAGTTGCTAGTGCCTGATCTTCCTGTCTTTTTCTCTGTTTGGATCCAAAACTGTGGTAGAACATACTTTGACATGAAAGGTTGCAGATTTCTTGTGGCCAATTCTGTGGAATTACAAGAAAACTGGAATGAAAGATTACTGCCTATTCTTACCCCAAGAATTCTACATTTATGAAATTTTTGCCGTATCTTCTACGGCCCAATTTACATTCCCCATTCAGCAAAAGAGCAAATTTTATTAAAGATGTGAAGGTTGTTGGACTTTATTTGATCATAGAATTAGAGTGAATGCTCATTATTAAAAGAAAAAGGGCAGGTATTCTTGGACTTTTAAAAGTGAAAGCAAAATGAATAAATGGTATTTTATACTTGAATTTGTATAAAGAGCAAAGAGAAGGGTGGACTGAAAAGATAGCTCAGATGAGTGACTGTGTTTTTTTTTTTATTGTGATTTCCAAATTGTGTAGATTGTTTTGCAGCTGATAGGCACTTAGTTTTGTGAATTTGAGAGAAGCAGGTAGTAAACCCAGGGTCAAGAGATGTGGGAAAGTAGAGAAAAGTTGTGGTTGAAAGAGGAGATAAGAGGATTTTCCTTGTTGGATAAACTAGATTATGATCTCAGAAAGACAGTACCAAGAAGGAAGTTTTCTTGACTTGAAAAATCTGGGCCATAATATCTGATAAGTTCTGATAAGATTGTGTGTGAGTCTTTCATTGAGATAGGTTAATTCTGAGCAAGCTTTCTATGGAAATGAGATTTCAGTAATATGAAGGATTACTATCCAGCTATCACAAAACATATGCTCCTGCGTGCATTGAACTAATGGATTTTCTTTGTGTTTTTAAATTCTCATACCTCTCCTGCCCACACCCCTCAATAATTCTGGCAGATCTGCCTTGGAACCAAATCTGCCACAATTGAAAGGGCTGTTTCCTAAATTAGATGTGATAGACTCAAGGTACATTTTTTTCTAAGCAAATAGGAACATAATAGTGATCCTTAATTCTCAGCCATGTATTTTGTCCTAAAATATAATTGTCTGAAGCTGAGACGTCAGTGAAATGATTTCTTATGAAAAAAATAACATCTTTTTATGATAATGGGTAGTACTTGTTGTCCTATGTAATTTTGTTGACCAAAGAAAAGACATCACTTGATTTTAGGTAACTACCTTACTTCGAAGGAATTTTTGAATTAGGAATTTTAAACCTTTAGAAATTTAGCCTTGATTCATAAAGCTAAACCAAAGTAATATTATATCTACTATTATAGTACATTTTGAAAAGCAGATTACTTGACTGTGAGATAATGTGGTCAGTTTTATATCAATATTAGATGTAAAAAGTGTAATAAGGTGTTGAGGTTTACTGAAAGTTCTAGCTAATTATCAGTTCTCATTTTGAATACTGCACATTAACTTAGAGAAGAAAGACTAGAAAGCAGGGTTTTAGGAAGCAGCAAATGGGTCTAACATGTCTTTAATGTGATTACATTCTCTATTTGATGGATCTGTAGCATTTCACTCTCTACATCTTGCTATTAAAAATAGCAGAAACAATTGTGAGCACTTATTCTGTGCTGGCCTCAGGACTTTACATAAATAAACCCTCCTGTGGTGGTTTTTGCTATTAATTCTGTTTTACAGGTCAAAGGCCCAAGGCACATAAAGGTTGAAGGACTTGTCAAGGGTCACAGGCTCAAGTGTGGAGCAGGGCTGCTAACTGCTGTGCAACTTAACTTCCTCCTGTTGAAAATCCAGCTTTTTTTTTTTTTTAGTGGCTTCTAGAAAGAGACAGTTAAATTTCTGACCATTATTCAGGCTAATGATTGGTTTATCTTTTTTTTTACATGTGTAATTTATTTTTTTGAGACAGCATCTTGCTCTGTTGCCTAGGCTGGAGTGGAGTGGTATAATCATGGCTCAGTGCAGCCTTGATTTCCTGGGCTCATGTGATCCTCCTGCCTCAGCCTCCCCGGTAGTTGGGACTACAGGAAAGTATCACTACACCTGGCTAATTTTTGTACATATATATATTTTTGTAGAGACAGGGTTTTGCCATGTTGTCCATGCTGGTCTTGAACTCCTGGGCTTAAGCACACCTGGCTAATTTTTGTACATATATATATTTTTGTAGAGACAGGGTTTTGCCATGTTGTCCATGTTGGTCTTGAGCTCCTGGGCTTAAGCAGTCCTCTTCCTTTAGGCTCCCAAAGTGCTGGGATTCCAGGTGTGAGCCACTGCACCCACCTGCTTTATTTATTTATTTTTTTTTGGAGATGAAATTTCACTTTGTTGCCCAAACTGGAATGCAGTGGTGCAGTCTCGGTTCACTACAACGTCCACCTCCCAGGTTCAAGTGATTCTCCTGCCTCAGCCTCCAGAGTAGCAGGGACTACAGGCACACACCACCATGCTTGGCTATTTTTTTGTATTTTTTAGTAGAGATAGGGTTTCACTGTGTTGGTCAGGTGGGTCTTGAACTCCTGACCTCATGATCTGCCCACTTGGGACTCCCAAAGTGCTAGGATTATAGGTGTGAGCCACCACGCTCAGCTACTTTATCTTTTTAAATGTGTTCTTTCTTTTTTTTGAGACGGAATTTCGCTCTTGTTACCCAGGCTGGAGTGCAATGGCACGATCTCGGCTCACCGCAACCTCCGCCTCCTGGGTTCAGGCAATTCTTCTGCCTCATCCACCTGAGTAGCTGGGATTACAGGCACGCGCCACCATGCCCAGCTAATTTTTTGTATTTTTAGTAGAGACGGGGTTTCACCGTGTTGACCAGGATGGTCTCGATCTCCTGACCTCGTGATCCACCCGCCTCAGCCTCCCAAAGTGCTGGGATTACAGGCTTGAGCCACCGCGCCTGGCTTAAATGTGTTCTTAAGAAATTTTCAGTTATTGTCTTAAAGATTCTTACCTAAGGAGAACACATGTAAGTATCAAAAGCATTTTACAGCCCAGTTGGGTTCTTCTTGCCTACTGCACAGAAAAAGCCAGTATCCTGAGACAGTAGGAGTTGCAGCAGAGAAAGAGTTTAAAATCGCAAGGCCATTTTAGGTGGACAAGATACCTTTCAAATCCATCTCCCAGAGAATTTGAAGATTAGATTTTTCAAGATGGTTTGGTAAGCAATGGCTAGGGAATGGATACTGCAGATTGATTGGGCTGGGCATGAAATCATAGTGGTGTTGAAACAGTTTGTTGGTATGGGTCACCAGTCCAGGTGGTATCAGTTGGTCCACTAGAATGCAGTCTGAAAAATATCTCAAACACCAGTCTTTTTATCTTTTTTTTTTTTTTTTTTTTTTTTTTTTTTTTTAAGAGATGGGATTTTGCTCTGTTGTCTAGGCTGGAGTACAGTGGTGTGTTGTTCGCTCACTGCAACCTCTGCTTCTGAGACTCAAGTGATCCTCCCACCTCAGCCTCCCAAGTAGCTGGAACTACAGGTTTACCACACCCAGCTACTTTTGTATTTTTAGAAGACAGGGTTTTGCCATGTTGGCCAGACTGATCTCAAAACGCTGACCTCAAGTGATCTGCCAACTTCTCAAAGTGCTGGGATTATAGGCATGAGCCACCACTGCATTTGGCCTTTTTTTTTTTTTTTTTTTTTTTTAAAAAAAAGACAGAGTCTGGCTCTGTTGCCCACCAGTCTTAAGTTTCACAGTAGTGATGTTATTTATAGAAGCAGTTAGGAAAGTTACAAATCTTGCAACTCTTGACCAGTAAACAATTAAAGAAAGCAAGTTAGGAAACAGTAACGGGCCACTGTTTAGCTATGCTTAAACCTTATCAGAATAATTTTAACCTTACCACCTTTCATTAGTTTTACAAAGGCAGTTTCAGACCCAGAACGGGGGGTAGGGGTTGGTTTTTGGGAAGGGACTATGATCATCCTTGCTTTAAAGCTGTAAACTAAATTCCTCGGCTAAATTATAAACTAAATTCCTCCCATAGTTAGCTTAGCCTATGCATAGGAATGAACAGAGACAACTTGTGAGGTTAGAAACAAGGTGGAATCAGTTATGTTAGATTTCTTTCACTTTTGTAATTTTGCAACGGTGGTTTCATGTACAACCAGAGATGTTATGTGAAATATGCTTCTCTTCATTCCTGATGTTAGTGGAAGATGTTTTTAATTTTAAATTGTACTCCTCGTGTAGAAGATGTGTAATATAGCGTAGTAGGTATTTACTGGATGTCCCTTATGTGTTGGAGCCCTGTAGTCTGGTCCCAGGGATGTGATGAAGAGGAAACATGAGCTGTTCTTCAAGAAAGTGCTTGGTTCATTCTTGCAGAACTTGTAGGTTCCACCCAGCCTTGGGTCATGACAAAGGTTAGGTCATCACAGAGCATGCAGCATGCTTGTGCAGGCTCCTTACCTTAGCCTTTATCAAGGGTCCACATGAAGAGCATCTCTGCCTTTTCTCCAGAAGCTCCTTAGAGGTACAGTCCAGCATGGTTCCTTATTGTTCCTACAGCTGGCTCCATTTTATAAATAATTCACAGGATTTTTAACTTAAATGTCTCTCTTTCCAGAGAAACCAGTATGCTACTTTATCCAGTGAAAGCTGTTGGTTTCATTCTTTGCTTTGGCCACCAGGAAGATCAGGGCCAAATTGGTGTGTACTGTATACTAGAAGTAACGATTTCATTGCTTTACTAGGCCGATCTAACCCCTTTTGTAATTTATCAAAACGCTTTAGATCTGGTAAAGCATCTGGACCCCTACACAATATTGTATTATAATTTTAAGATGTTCTTGGATCCTGAAACATATCCTGGACCCTTACGGTTAAGGGTCCTGCTTTTGATCTTTTTATATCTTTATTTCAACTGTTCTGTACATAGTTTTATTCTAAGTTAACTTGACTTGATAGAAGTAAGTTATATGTAAATGATAAATAACATTGTTTTTAGAGGTTTGGGTACCGAGCAGTTGCCCTCCATGTATTTGACAGGTAGGCAATGGGAAATGTTTTTGTTCACCATAAGAGGAACTTTTTTGGCCCTCATAATGATTAAATTGGTGGGCTAATATAAATGTCTTTAGAGGCTATGGTGGCTCACACCTATAATCCCAACAATTTGTGGGCTGAGGCTGGTCTCTAACTACATACATACATACCTAACATACATACATACATAACATACATACATACAGTAGAGTTTTGGTCTAGTGATTTTCCAGGAAAAGCAACCTACAGATTTTGTTTTAACTCTTTTATTTATTTATTTTATTTTGGTGCAAATACCAGGGCCTAAAAGATGGAGGTCTTATGCTCTAAACGCAATTGTCAGTAGATATTCCGTAAACCTGTATGTTTATGACGTTTTTATGCCTCTTCTATGTGGTTTTTGGTAAAGTCTTAAAGCTATAAACAGGCTTTGGAAATTATCTATAGCACTGCAGTTTTAAAATCTGTTTCTGAACTAAGGCATGAGCCATTGGCCTCTGCCCATCAGGGTTGCTATTGACAGACAATTCTTCATGCTGGATCTCTAGTGGGAGTTCCTGAGTTGGAGGCCTTGGCCAAGGCTTTGCTCTTCAGCCTCCGTATATAGAGGGTAGTATTTTCATTTGTGGGCTTTGCAGGATACAATGCTTGATTATACTTGCCTTTGGAGATTTTTTGCTCTTTACTGTCCCCTTCAGACAGTAGAAGGGGAGGTTTAAGGTATGTCCCTTAAGAGTGTTCCCAAAACTAATGGTCAAATTCATGCTAAGGAGAAATGTTTGCACTAGCTATGACTTTCACTTCTTTTTCCCCTTCCCTCTTTGTAAAAGACAATTTGTAGTATATTTTGTCTAAGGGAGACATGACTACCCTAAAATTTTAATCATACCATGAGGAATCTATTATATATTTGAGTGGGAACCTGAGAATGCTGTGGCATACAAACAAAATTAATTAAAATAACTGATAAATCAGTTGTAGCTTTAAATGGGATTTTCGAAATTAAAATGTAGGAGAATTATGTTAATAAGCTCTGCTTTTTACTCTATCAAGTGTAGGAATGTGTTCCTTTGTGCAGTTTAAAACCACCATCACCTATGCCCTCTAGTGCTTATAGGATGAGTTTGACAATAAAATTGTGTTCCATGTTTCCTTCTTCTGCCCTAGTTACTGCTGAAATTCCTGGTGTGAGAGTTCTCTTAGTTGCTCTGATCCCAGCTTCCCTGAGCGTTGGAAAAAGTGTGGCTTTACTTATTCTCCCATCTGGTTCTACAATGCTGCTGTGGGGCTAGAGAAACAATAAGTGCATCTGGGCAAATATGGCAGACTCCTGGCAGTCAGCTCGTGGAAGCTAGGGCAATTTATGCCCCAGTGCTGCCCAGGTATAGAATACTGTCCTGAGGGTGTTTATCTGTACCAAGCCAAGGACATTATAGTTGACCCTTGAGCAACATGGGCGTGAATTGTTAAAGTCTACTTATCTTGGCAGGGGTGCCCCAGCTGGAGTGCAATGGCGTGATCTTGGCTCACTGTAATATCTGCCTCCTGGGTTCAAGTAATTCTCTTGCCTCAGCCTCCCAAGTAGCTGGGATTACAGGCATGCGCCACCACACCCAGCTAATTTTTTTTTTAGGAGAGACGGGGTTTCTCCATGTTGGTCAGGCTGGTCTTGAACTCCCAGCCTCAGGTGATCCACCTGCCTTGACCTCCCAAAGTGCTGGTATTACAGGCGTGAGCCACCGCGCCCAGCTGAGGTCTACTTACTTCTTTCCACCTGTGCTACCCCTGAGACAGTACGACCGACTCCTTTCTCTTCCTTCTTAGCCTACTCAACATGAAGATGATGACAAGGGTGAAGGAAGGCCTTTATGGTGATTTAATTCTACTTAGTAATAAATGTATTTTCTCTTATGATTTTCTTTTTTCTTTTTTGAGATGGAGTCTTGCTCTGTAGCCCAGGCTGGAGTGCAGAGGCATGATCTTGGCTCACTGCAACCTCTGCCTCTGGGTTCAAGTGATTCTCCTGCCCTAGTCTCCTGCATAGCTGGGACTACAGACGCACACCAGTTTGCCTGGCTAATTATCGTATTTTTAGTAGAGATGGGGTTTTACCATGTTGGCCAGACTGGTCTCAAATGCCTGACTTCAAGTGATCCACCCACCTCAGCCTCCCAAAGTGCTGGGATTACAGGTGTGAGCCACCATGCCCTGCCATAATTTTCTTAATAACATTTTATTTTATCTAGCATATTTATTGTAAGAATACTATACAGCATACATATAACATATAAAATATGTCTTAAATTTTGACTGACAGTATTAAATATGTTACTTAATATGGGCTGACCATTTATGTTATCAGTAAAGTTTCTAGTCAGCAGTAGCTATTAGTAAAATTTTGGGGGAGTCAAAAGTTGTATGCAGATTTTTGACTGTGTGGAGCAGGGGTTGGCATCCCTAACCCCAGTGTTATTGAAGGGTCAACTATAATTTAAAATCTTGCCTTTCTTTTCCCATCCATACTCACTGAGTTGGCAGCTGGGGTGGAGGAGGTCATGTAGGGATTCTTGTGGTCCCAGTGTGTCAGCACCTGTAGACCTCCCTTCTAGGAGTGGTGTGCAAGATGCTGCTGGGATGGACATCAACCAACCCCCAGGGTAGAGGCCAAGTCGCCGTTTGCTAGGTACAGGCAATTGCGTACCATTCCAAAGCTCTCTGTGGTTGCAGTTCATTGTAATGGAGGATTCAGAGAGGGGCAGCCAACCCCAGGCCCTGTGAGCCTGGGACAGCTGTTTGTCCACTTGCTCAGGCTCTTGACAGAGCAGCAGCTTATTGCATGACAGCTTTTTAGGCACTCTCCCTTCTCACCACTTTACCTTTACTTTCTTCTTTTCCTAGTTTTCCCTTTTTCTGAATGAAGACAAGTGATGATTAGCTGCCCCTTTTTTCAGTGGACACATTTGGCATTGTAGAGGAACATGGTACAAAACAATTGTTCATTTAAGATTTCTGTATGTGTCACAAATAGCTTTTCAAGTTTTACATGTCAAAATAGGTCATCAAGGAAAAGTGAAAAAAAAAAAACGTTCACTTTTTATAGTAGACACAATTTTAATAACAAAACTTTCCTGTACACTGCTCTTTATGTTACCCTCCCCCTCCCAAAACCCCCTGAATAATAGTATTTTTTTCCCACCCTCAACCCATCTGCCCACCTCCCACCCAAAAAGAAAGATGGCTCTTGAAAGTGATTGAACACAATGTATTTGGACTGTACTTTGAGTTTCCAGTCTCAGTGTTGATAGGAAGTTTCACCAAACATTCCATATATCAGATTTAAAACAAAAAAACAACCCACTGAGGACAAAATGTTAGTTGAAAGAGTTGCAGAAGTTTCCAAATGTTTGCAATAGCAGAATGAAAGCTCGAACAGTCATTTTCTGTTTGTTTTTGGCCTTATTCAAGTACTATGAGTTTGCTCCAGGTTAGAGAAATATTTAATTATCTATATAGATGGCCTTATTGTCTCTTTTCTTGTCTTTTTCTGGTTCAAGGGCTTTAACCAATAAGATATGAAAAGTATGTCCCAAAACAGACTTTTCAGATAGGTCTGTTGCTGTATTGCTGTATTAGGAAAATGATCATGTAAGTCAGCTGTTAAAAATATTCTTTAACAAATTTTGTATTGATATCCACACTTCAGAAAAAGAACAGGACATTTATAGCTTTTTCCCCTGATAGCTGTGTGTAGGAAGTGTGCCTTAAGAAAATGAAATGCCTGTTTTGAATTTTAGAATTCAAACCTAGTTCTACATGGGGCTCATTTTTATTGGAAAGATGGAGTCTAGCTCTTGGTGACTAGCATTAGAATAAGCAGATGGATTTTAATAATTAATGGCGTTGGGAAGTTCAGTCAATTCCATTTATTGAATTGGTACAGAAATTAACTTAGGCACATTAAGAAATTACATGTGTTAGTACAGATTTTTGGCTTAAAAATTAGTATCTTTGCTTTTTGATGCTGGCAGTGGGTATTCTCAGAGTTGTGTATGGATTTGCAAGTTTATCAGCCCACTCTTTTCAGAAAGGTGATTGAAATCCCTGGCAAGCTTCAGAAATGAATATAAACGATATCAAACTAGTTTTTGGTTTCTTGGTGGTATGATATCATAGTCTTCTTTATCTTTCCTAGTTCCAGAGAGGTTAATTATTTTTCTGGTTCTTAACGGTCATTTTCCCCTAATCTTAAAAATAGGAAAAAAAAAAAAAAATGGAATGAGTGGTGGTGGTGAAGAGGATAAAACCCCACCAAAAAACAAAAGCCCTGACACTGTGTAACCAAGATCCGCAGCGTTGCTGTGATCCTGTTCCGTTCTAGCCAATTGGTAAAGAAAGCACAGATGACTAACAGTCTAATCTTCAAACCTGTGCTGATTCTGAAACACAAATGGACAAAAATTAAAGGAAATCTTGCCTTCTATAGGCAATTAAAAAGGGAAATTTTTGCTTTAAATAAAAAAGGAAAATACCTTTTTGGTACTACTGTTATTCACTTTTCTTAAAGGGCATCACCAAAAAAAAAAAAAAAAAATGGAGGGCAAAAAATTTTGATTTTTTTTTTTTCAACTGGAAAGTATGCCTCACTAGCTATGTTGTTTCTCTGAATTAGTAAATGGCTTGCTTTCCAATTTGCTTTTCTCCGTACACTAAGGATTTTGCCAGTTATGGTCCTTTAAGGATTAAGGTGGAGATTCCCAGCCAAAGAAGGAGGTTTCTTCCCCATCCCAGTTTGAATCTTAATTTTGGTTGTGGTTTGGAATGATGGGAAAGACTCTGTTGCTGTCCTTCAGGGTTGATGGAATCTTGCATGCTCAGGACACAGTTCTGTTGTGACCAGGCTGTCTGTCACCTGACAAATGGCTGTGGTCACTCTGATAAATGGGTTGGTAAATTTTAGCTCACGGAACTCTTATTTGTAACAGGGGCTTCTAATTCAGCCTGTCTGTGGGGAAGTAGGATGCTGTGCTCTATCCTGTTAAATCAGCTTCTGTCTCTGCCCAGACAAGCCCAGGGTCTGGTTTAACAAGAGACAAAAATACCACTCAAGATCAACTGAATTGAACTGGGTTGAGACTTTGACAAACTAATCTGCCCACCTTAAAAATGTAGAGAACATATTGTTACTGTAATTTGTGATCTTGTCTGCTTTTTACTGAGATATGCTAGGTGAAGGGTAGTAAGGTACCTATCTCTTATTATTAAAGAAAAAAAATTGTGATTAAACCTTATGGATTTAACTGTAGTCTGTTATTTTCAGTTCAATCCTGGGAAGAAAATATGCTCTGAATGAAGGATACCATGTTAATGTTGATGTTAGGGAAAAGATCACTTTAAAAATGGTAGTGTTTTTTTCCTAAGATATTATGCCTTTTTTCTACATACAGTAAATGGCAGTTGTAAAAAATAGTAATTTTCTAAAATCAAGTTAGTGCTGTAATTTTACAGTTTTTTGAATATATGGAATGATGTTATATGAAAAAATTCTGTGTGAATGGGAAGCTTGCATCTAAATTCCAAATATGTAATAGACTTTCTGTAGAAATCATAATTGAAGAAACTGAGTACCTGTGATTCTTTTTTGCATGAAAAATGTGGCATTCTTATCATTTGTTAATTATGGAATGTTTATATTTACATTGGAGGATCTACCCCCTTTCCCTTTTCAGCAGCAGGTTCTTTCCCTGTTTGGTGCAGATTGTGTATAATCATTCTTGGCTGTCTTGTAACTCCAGCTAACCTGAGAGTCAGATTTCAAAATCTGCCTTTCCTTTTAATCCCTCACCTCTGTGCAGCCTTCAGGTTACAACTGTGTGGCTGCATAGCCATGTCGAGTTGTTCCACCATGAGATTCACCTCAGTGTTTCTTCACCTACACTGAACTGCACTTACAGTGTGAATGCGTATCTTTATTGAAAGATCAAAATTTATTATATAATAGTTAGAAAGTGCTTTTTTTCCATGGTTCCTTTATAATACAAGAATCAGTGTTATGCCTGTTACTGGCCAATTATTTTTACTTGGCTCTTTGAGGTTTGAAGATCAGGAAAAAGCAGAAGAAAGAGGTTTAAACCCCTTTGTCAAGGCATCTTTGATCATGATAGTTGAGAGAGAGAGAGAGTGAGAGTGAGAGAGAGAGAGAGAGAGAGAGTGTGTGTGTGTGTGTGTGTGTGTGTGTGTATATGTATTTGTGTATGTGTATGTGTGCTTTTACATTGGAGGGAGCATGTCAGGATTGTTAAATTGACTCAGTTTGTCTTATCTCCAAAATATTTTCTAAATCTTTTTTCACATATTGTTGTAAACATAGGATTTAGTAAGTTAGTACAATGACAATTAATACTAGTTTAAAACAATTGCCTAAATGCCACAAAAATCATGTCCATTATAAGTGAAACTAGAAATGTATGATAAGAAGTCGGTGTAATTATTTAGTATTGATTTCATTGTAATGAGACCTTTTCACAGTCACTTGGATTCATTGTGTAAATATATTAAAGTCAGTCAGCTTATTAGAATTACATTAAAGAGTTCTGCTTTCATAATAAGGACTTTTGATAATATCTACTAACCCAGGCAAAAACTCTGGAAGAAGAATGTTTAATATTTACCAGTCTTTAGCATACATGAAATTCTACTTCCCACACTGGTAGCAAATTGAAGATTTGAGTAAATACCAAATTATCATACAAGAGAACTTTACTAAGTCTCCTTTTAAGCAGCAAGATAGTTGTGGTACATGGGATGGAGAGCAATGATCAAACAGGTATTGATCCTTATCTGTTTCTGCCCAATACTTCTTTCTAAATTGTTTTCAGTAGAAAAAAATAGCATATGGAGACCTTAGTGTAAAGGTTTACACACAGTTGTATATAATTACATACATTTCTTATTTTGAAGTAAGCATTTTAGACTTTCCAACAGGAGTGCAAATTAATGTGAGCATTGATTCATTTAACACTTAAAATATGGTTCCATTTAAAAAATTAAAAATACTTCAACACTTCAAAAACTAAGTCTCCACTTAGTTTGGAAAATTAGGCTTAATGTCACCATTGGTAAAAATTAGATGTGTATTTAGCCTCTACTATGTAAAATAGGTTACTTATCTGATGTGATTTTTGATGACGGGTAGATATTATACTTCACATTCTTTGTATGGCAGCTGCTGACACTTGCACTGTCCATAACCATTAATGATGATGAAGGGTCCTTCATGGGTGGGTTCATATTCATTATACGGTCCTTGGTCTGACATGTTTGACATATGGAGTCGTGTTTGGGATCGGAGCTGCCTGTGGTTCTGAACCATTGAGCACTGCCTAATTCTTCTTAAAGTGGGAGGGCAGCACTTCCTGGAGATGAACACTATAAAAATAATAAAAAAGAAAGAAAACAATAAAGCCATTGTTCCCGTAATTACCCGCTGAGTGAAGATGGCATTGTCTGGTTCAGGAAAGTGTTCCTCAGTAGTAACTGCTATGCCTGCAGTAGTTGGGATTTCTTTGTCTCCCACATGGTAACTTGAAGAGCTTATTCTTTTTGTATATTCAGTGGTTGGATCTCTGTAAGTTGTAGCCATGACAGTCACAGTGGTTGACAAATTCCAGCAGAGCTGAAATCCATGGACTGCATCTAGAATATCCTCTCCTTGGGTGTGGTCAGGACTGTGGCATAGGATAGAGTGCTCCCACCGACCTTGGAAACTGCCCAGCCAGGAGGCCAGAGCACATATTCGGGCACTGCATTCCCATAGATTGCCAGAGAGGCCAACGGTTGTGAGGGATCTCAGGGAGTTTAAGATCTTGGAATCAAGGCTGTTTAACTTGTTGTTATCCATGAGGAGTATTTTAAGATTAGGCATTGTTTCAAACACTGTCAAGTCGATGGCTTTGATTTCATTTCCAGTCAGGTCTAGCTTTTCTAAAGTGCCCCAGGTCCACTCCATCCCACATGTCAAGTTGCTGATTTTGTTCCATTGTAAGAAGAGTGTGTGCAGACTGCTTAGCCGTAGGAAATGAGCAAAATTAATCTTCGTCAGCTGGTTGTGCTCTAGGTGAAGCTCTCTCAGTTTGATTAATCCTGCAAATCCATTGCGAGCCAAACTTCGCAAACGGTTTGTGCTCAAATCCAGAAACTCCAGACTACGACAGTCCCAGAACAGGCGTACTGGGATAGTCCGCAGGGAGTTGGAACGTAAATGCAAGGTCTGCAGCTTCCGAAGGCCATAGAAGAGCTCTGGGTGCAGAGATGACAGCTGATTAAAAGACAGGTCCAAATTTTGCAGGTTAATCAGTTGGGTAAAAGTTGTGTTTGGCAAGTAAAATATTTTGTTGGAACTTAAGATTAATTCCTTAAGTTTATATAGTCCTTGAAAAGCATCTTCTTTTACTGTTGAAATTTGATTGTGATCTAAGTGGAGCCAGGTAAGTTGACTGAAGCTGGCAAATTGGTCTCTTTCGAGCTCTGTGATGTGATTGTGCCTCAGGGACAGGCCCAGAGAGCCCTTGTCTGTCGTGTTTGGCACTGAGCGGAAGCCCTGAGAGTCGCAGTAGAAGAGCAGCTTCTCGCAGCGGCATTTGGGTGGACACGCCATACCCAGGGCAGGCAGCATTTTTAAAACCATGCTCATTGCATATATTGCTGCCAGCATAGGGGCCCCTAATGGCCACTTGAAATGTAAGCCTGCAGAATATAATTTAAGGAAAACAAGAAAATAGGATATTTTTCATCAGAACATATGGGCTATTAAAAAAAAAAAAACCAACATTATAGCAAAAGATTTCACTGCATATAACTTAATTTTCATTTACTACAGAAAAATTAACCTTATCAGTATGACTGCAACAAAACTTAAACCATTTAAAAAGAAGATAAAACATGTCTCTAGTAGCATCAGCATTATATGCTTTTGCCTAAACCTCAGAATCCAAAATATGACAGTAATTTCCCTCATAAAATGTGAATTCAGTAGCTTATTTTGAAAACGTGATTCCTTGTTGAATGTACAAGACATATAAATGCACAGACTTACCCATTCTTCTGAGCACATTGGAGGCTGCATTCAGTCGCGGTTGTTAGACTCAACGCAGTGAGTCTGTAAAAGGCTCTAACATGTAGGAGCCTTTGACCAGTTTCCTGTTTTCTGTTGTCTCAGGCTTTCCAAGTAAAATTGAATCCACCAGGATGAGTTGTTTTTTTCCTTAAGATATTCCTCTGGAAAGCATTGGTTTCATTTTCTGTGATTGCTCTGATCCTTAAATCAGTTTTGAATATAAGTTACTAAATTTCTCCACCTCTAACTGCTCAGCTGGTTAATCAAAGCTTCAGTCTCCTTTCCGCAGCCGTTAGTTCTCTTGGTCTTAACTTGTTGATGGCAGATGGGTGGCTTGTTGCAGAGAAGAGCTCCTGGAGCAGCATGAGTGCATTTACTGAAAAGCTTTTCCGAGAAACGGCACAAGAATGGATTTGCTTATGTGCTGCGACCACACAGAACTGTATATAGGCTGACGTCACCGGATGACGTGTCTTTTGTTTGGGTTTTCCAGAAGCTTTACTGTTATAAAGCACTGTGCTTTGTAACAGCATCAGGGTCGTTGCAAGACCCCCTGATTACAATAAAGCGAGAAAGAAGAAGTCTTGACTTAAAAACATGGTATTCCTTCAGTGTAGGAAGCAGCAGTGAGGTTGTAATAAAGGCTGCATTCAAGAAGACCCATCTGAACAGTGAGTTGGGTTAGCAGAGTGATGATTTTTAATGCTTGTGAGAGCCAGTGTTAGACTGCCGATTCTGCATAGAGAGATCATCTAAATGGGCAGAAGCCTGCACGATTTACGAAGTGCTGATTTAACACCAGCCTATGCAAGGTAGTGCTGCTGCTCTGGTAGTTTGGGAAGCTATTCAGTTGCCTTGTTGTCATGCTTGGTTAAAATAGAAGTGTGACTATAATTTGCTTTAGATGTGTTGATAAACTAGCTAAGTGGGCTTGGCTTCTTTGTTACCAAGAGCTTAACATTATAAACCAAGAATTAAGGGGGAGGGGAAGCTTGCAAAACAAAGCATGTGGTTATTTTTTTCTTTGAGAATTTCAGGGGAACTCTAACTCTAAAAAGATTTTCTTTCTGTCTCCTAATTTATAACAATGTTTTGTCGCCATACTGTCTGAAAAATAATGCTGAGTTGATCTTTAAATGTCCTCTTGGGAGGACAAGGCAGGTTGATACAGTCATTTTAATGCACATGCCCTAAGCATTAACAGTGAAGCAGAGATGATTTAGGACAAGTGATATGGTGTAGCTGGATTCTGACATGGTCTCTTGTATTTACCTCAGAGTCTCACCTACTCCATAACTAAAAAGCCTCCGCTGGTACTGAGGTTGGTGGTTGTGACACTGAAATAATAGAGCATTTGCACACTAGTTGCCACTGACTGACTTAACTGAGCATCCTACTGTTGTTGGAACCTATCTTGTTAATACAAAAGGTCACTCATGCTTTGGACTGGGATTTTTGTTTTGGCATGTTTTTGCTTGCCCTAACTCTGGTTTTTTCCCTGTTGAATGGTGTCATCACTTTTCAGACCTCACTTATGGATGTATTAGCTCCATGTTTAGTGTTATGTAAACACAAAAGATATTTCTAGATGAATCAGTGTTATATTTTCAGGCCTGACAAAGGTAAGGCCTTTCATACATCTTGCCTTATTGATTTGATCCAACATACCTATTTCTCCCGAATCATTGGCACTTATCCTTTGTGGGTCTTGTCTCAGACCTGAGGACAGAAATCTTTAAAACTACTGGTGGTGCCTGTGAAACAAGAACATTGTTGCAGAATATAATTTATTGTACAGAATATAATTTAAGGACAATAAGAATATAATACATTATATTCTAAATTATATTCTAAAGAACATTGTTGGCCTTTTCAGTTCTGAGGGATTCATCCCACTGGGCAGATCTAAGAAGTAATTAATTGTCTTGGGTAAAATTTTTCTGTTGTAGTGTTGTGCTGGAGTGAGAGTTGTGAGTCTCCAAGGCCCTTCCTTAGGACACTGTGTAAAGGTGCTGTGAAAACTGCAGCAATGCAGGTGTGTGGTTTGAGCCCTCCTAGAAGTGATTCCAAGATAGGATTAGAAGTACAAGGGGAAAAAATGCCTAGGAAGTACAGGGGACACAGAAGGCAGTAGGAATGCTCTGAGAGTCTTCATACCACAGGGCAGGTCTGATACCTGTGAAGGGAGAGGGGAAGCAAAGAAGATGAGATCGACAGTGTGGTTCTTAGACAAATTTCATGGGCTGAATGGAAGTTTCTAAGCTGAAGTTGCCAGTGAACAGACTCTTGGGTCCTTAGCAGTGAGCCTGCACTAGTAAGTACATCCTCTCTGTTCTTTCTTGTTGGTTAAAGAAGGGAAGGAAGCTGGGCACGGTGGCTCACGCCTGTAATCTCAGCACTTTGGGAGGCCGAGGGAGGCAGATCACAAGGTCAAGAGATCGAGACCATCCTGGCCAACATGGTGAAACCCCGTCTCTACTAAAAAATACAAAAATTAGCTGGGCATGGTGGCACGCGCCTGTAGTCCCAGCTACTCGGGAGGCTGAGGCAGGAGAATTGCTTGAACCCAGGAGGCGGAGATTGCAGTGAGCCGAGATTGTGCCACTGCACTCCAGCCTGGCACCTGGCGACAGAACAAGACTCTGACTCAAAAAGAAGGGAAGGAAGTCAGGCACCGTGGCTTACACCTGTAATCCCAGCATTTTGGGAGGTCGAGGCAGGCAGATCTACAAGATCAGGAGTTCGAGACCAGCTTGGCCAACATGGGGAAACCCTGTCTCTACTAAAAATACAAAAATAAATTAGCTGGGCACAGTGGCGGGCACCTGTAATTCCAGCTACTCGGGAGGCTGAGGCAGGACAATTGCTTAAACCCAGTTGGTGGAGGTTGCAGCGAGCCGAGATTGTGCCACTACAACTCCAGCCTGGGAGACAGAGCAAGACTCCATTTTGAGAAGGAAAAAAAAAAAAAAAGGGAAGGAAACAACAGGTCCTGGTTTAGACCCCGAGAATGCTACTCCCCCCATGACCTTAATCCTTTTTATAGTCTCTCTCAGTAGGCTAGAACTTCTTAACCTGGTTCCATAAACTGTCTGGTGAAATTTTTTTTGCTTGTTCATTTTTTTGTGGATAAGGTTGAGTCAGATTCCTACAGGGTCTCTCACCCTAGGTTTCAGAGCTACTGTTCTACAGGAACTTGCCCCCAAAAGTTCTAAGGACAGTAGTCTCATAGGAGTGGTCTCTCTTAAATTTCTGAAATGAAAATAAGCCCTTGGGATGTTGTAAATGCCCATATTGAAGTTAGCCACCTTCTGATGAAAAAAACCCTTTGCTACACAGGAGAAGCTGGATTAAATTTTTCTCTGAATTAATCACTGTAGTTCAATGGGGAGAAAAGCATTTTAGTCAGTTGGATTAGAGCCACCATGATTAGGAATGAGTTGTATGTTAACATGAAGGAGGACGAGCATCTCCTTCTCCTTAAACTCTTGGATTTTAGTCTACTTGGCCTACCTCTTATATACTAATAAATGGAAACTACTTAAATAATATTATCTGAGTACTATGATAACAGATTTGTGGGTAAGGAAAATTGCCCAGAGAAGCAATCAAGAGTAATTATTTTTTGATTGCCTCTAAAGAAGTGGGAAGTAATGCTTGCGGTATCATGGTGCCCAGAGAGCACAGCCTCTTCCAGGTCACAAGCCATCTTTCTCACCTGCCCACTCTGGATTCAAGAGGTTCAGGCTGTGGAACCAAAGAAGACGTGGAGTTTGCCTTAAAATTGGTAGAGTACAGAGTTCCCATTGATGGAATTTTGTATCATTTTTTGGTCTTTATCTTTCTTTAGCTAAAAGGGCTAAATAGATGTACCTGTTCTTTATAGTTTTTCTTGGTTTCACTGTAGAGCAGCTTTCTTCCTCAAACATACGCCTTGACTTAAAGTGGCAGTACTACTTCTGGAAGGTACTGTCCATATGATCTGTTTCAATTTTCACTGTTTTAGATGTTCATGATGAGGCAAAGGAGAAGTAAAATCTAACCCATCTCCTATCTGTAAATGGTTTTAAGCAAATTAAATGAGTCAGGGCTTAGGTGGCTGTAGTTGTTTGCATTCATCCACATGAGAGTTTGCATTCATCCACATGAGTGTTGCCGATTAGGGCGTTATTCCCCAACTCAGAGAAGCAAATGTACAGATATATTCATGAAATTTTCTATTCTTCTGTGGGAGGGAGGGTAGAAAGGGAACTTTATATTTGCTTTATGCTAAAAATGCAAATGTTTCTTTCATCATACCCAAATCCAAGAATTGTGTATGCCCTGGCACCAAAGTGTTGCCTAGAGGTGTTTTGAAGAAGCTTGTTAAAATAAACCTTGTTGCTGGCAGTCTCAATCCCGGGTTTTTTTTTTTTTTTTTTTTTTTTTTTTTTTTTTTTTTTTTTTAAAGAGCTATTTTTAGGGTGGAGGTCCTAGATTTAATGGGTCTTATGTCCTCTGCTAAGAACCTTTTGAGGTTTTAACTGGTAACCACATGCTTAGGCTTATGGTATAGCCAGACTTGTATTAGAGTAAGTAGGTTTCACTAGCTTGTCTTTTTTGAAGAAGTCCACATTAGACTACCAGAATCTGCATTTTTGCCTGGATCCTTGTCTCCATCCCTGCCTTCTGTTGATTTTATTTTGTTTTTTGTTGCTGTTGTTTTACACAGTGTCTTCCCTCTGTCACCCAGGCTGGAGTGCAGAGGCACGATAATAGCTCACTGTAACCTTGAACTCCTGTCTCAAGTGATCCTCCAGAGTAGCTAGGATTACAAGCACATGCCACCATACCCAGCTGATTTAAAAACTTTTTTTGGTAGAGACGGGGTAGGGGTGGGGTCTCACTGTGTTACCTAGGCTGCCTTCAAGAGATCCTCTTGCCTTGGCCTCCCAAAGTTTCTGGGATTACAGGTGTCAACCACCATGCCAACTGATTTCGATTTTTAAGGTCCTTTTGTTATCTTGTTAGTAAACACAATTGAGAAAGCAGTAGAAAGGGATTCTGGGTACACTAACAATGGTAAGCGTTGTTTCTTTGGATGTACCTTATACATTTTGGGATATATCCTTCTAGTTTTGGAAATGTGCATTTCAGCAGTTGTTGCTATTGGGGAGGGTTCAGAGTCAGAATCCTGTGACAGCCTGCTTCTCTTGTATTCTGTGTCCAGGGCTAGATAATTCAGCAGGAAATCTTGGAGCAGTGCATCTAAGTTGGACATTAGGTTACGAAAGATCTTCCATAGAGGTTTGGACAGATGAATGTTTATACCAAGAAGATCTTTTCTTTTTCCTATTAAAGACATCAAAACAAAAATAACAGAAGCGGTCTTGAAGTTTTTATGTGTGTTTGTTTCTTTGTTTTTGAGACAGGGTCTCTGTTGCCCAGGTTAGACTGCAGTGGCGTGATCATGGCTCACTGCAGCCTTGGCCTCCCAGGCTCCACTGATCCTCCCACCTTAGCTTCCCAAATAGCTGGGACTACCGGTGCATATCACCATGTCCGGCTAATTTTTTGTAAAGATGGGGTTTTGCCATGTTGCCCAGGCTGATCTTGAACTCCTGGGCTCAGAGTATCTGCCTACTTCAGCCTCCCAAATCTTGAAGTGTTGATTAAAGCATAGACTAAAATTTTTATGGCAACCCCCCTTTTTAAATTCTCTGCTAGTGGCTTCATTGTGTTCATGTTTCCCCTTTACTCTCTGTGTGGCATGCTCCATCTTTTATTCTGAAATAAATACATAGTTAAGCTTGGGGTTGTCCTTCCTGAATTTCTCCTCTCTACGTTTCTGAGTAGCTTTTGGTGTAGATGTATTTCCTCTTGCCTACATAGATGGCCAAGGGGTATACAAAGCCATTTGCACAGGATAGAATTAAGAGGTAAGATACCCATTCATACTTACTTGAAGAATCGTTCAATTTTTAGTGGGCTCTCTTACCCAATTTTCTAAATTTAATGGGTTAGTTTGCATGTTTGTTGACCAGATGCTAGCATTTCTGGTTGATGAAGTTTGAAAACCATGATTCGAGAACCCTCCTAATAGGTTCTGGGCTGGAGGTGCAGTGACAAGTGATACAGCAAGCCAACAAAACAACAAAACCAACATTGAATATATAATGTTGTCAGTGCAAAGAAAATTTGTAAAAATTTAGCCCAAAGAGAACAAGATCACTTCTTACTCTCTAAGGTTTATAGCAGCATGTCAACATTTCATCTACAGTTGAGATGTTGATTCCTCCTTGTATTGCACATTGCTGAAAAGGGCTTCTTGAGGCTGGAGGGAGCAGTGAGGTAAGACTATCCTCCTTGAGAGCTGGCTCGTCTTAATGCTTGTTCCATTTGTCTCTGTGTATGTCTGCAGTGTCTGTTCTGCTCTTGGTAATTTAAGGAGAGGGCACTCTTTGAAAAGAATTTAGAAATCTAGGGCTATATAATCATTGTATTCTATGATTGAGCTACTGTTGACCTTTTACATAAGGCTCCCAGCAACTCTTGTCACATGTTCAGCTTAGGCAGAGCCCACCAGCCATTTGTGGGCCAGGTAGAACAACCAAGGTCAAATTGCTTCTTCTGTTACTGATTAAATGTATGTTCTATGGCACTGTGTTGCCCAGCCCGTAGCAAGCCATTTAGCCTTACTCATGAAGACATTAATAGACACTAGTTTCCATTAGTTTTCCAACATTTTTCTCAATATTCTCTTCAAAGTTCTCTTTCTTCTTAGAAATCTTCTTGGTTGTGAGCCACAGCTTGGTTATCACTTCCTTTCTCAAGATCTTCACCTCTTGCTTTATTGAAGGTCTCTACTGTATGGATGACAGCCCAGTTCTTCTCTTTTGTACCTGGAAGTGAAGATGCTACATGATCCTTTCCATTCTTTATTGTCTTGGGTAGAAGAAGCTTCAGATGCTCATCCATACGTGGTTTTGTAAAATGCCATAATTCGTTGGTTTTTAAAAAAATTTTGTTTAATTTTCTAATGACTGGGGGAGGTATTTTATCTAATTAAGTCTTCCTGTTAAACTGATCAGACCTCCCTATTTGTTAGCTTTTTAAACAGTCCTTAAATGTTAAGGGTTAAAACACTGAATTTCACCCTCCTCTACCCACCTGAGGCCTACTCTAGATCAAAATGTGGATAGAAAGCAGAGGTTTATTTGAAGTCTTATATTTTAACTAGTGACAAGGAGGCAGGAGACTGATGACTTGCCACATAGATTACACATGAAGTCCTATGACTTTGAAACATGTGTCTGTCTAATTGGTCGTTGGTATTTCATTTCATTCATGTCCAATGGAAGACAAGTCAACAGGTAATTATCCTAAGGTATGATTTGAGAAAGTCTTTGAGAGGAAATATGAGATGGTGTGGGAGCATTCTGTGGGGGCACTGAACTTGAACTTAGGGCTGAGATTGGCCAGTGGAAGCTTCCATAAGGAAAAGTATCTCATCTGAATGATGGGTAGTTGTTGGAAGGAGGGGAGAAGAGTATTTTAGGTAGGTGAGGTAGAGTATGGCATGTCTGAAGAACAAAAATGTATGTGGACAGGTCAGCATGAAAGATGGCAGAGTGACCATAGGTCTATTAAAGCAATAGAAATGACCAGATTCCCCAGGAAGAATGTGTAGAATAAGAAGAAAAGAAAGCTTTGGCAGAAGCAATTATATGGATCTTTCCATTTAGAGCATTTTTCTCTCAGAAATACAGTGGAACGATGTTTGTTTTGTGCAGTCAGGTTGAGTAGCTTTTTTGTAGGTTCACCAGGAAACTTTAGCCTTTTCATTTAGGGACTAAAACGTGCCTTGAGACGCCAACAGCAATGCCAGGAGCATATTTCACCCTTCCAAGCTGACAAGGGTTGGAGTAAAGCTTCCTCACTACTTCCAATAATAGTTATACACTACAGGGTTGCTTTTCCTAAGGTTATGTTTGAGTAACTTAATTTTTATCCAGCTAACGCTAGAAATAAAAAATCATAACTTTTAATTTCCAAAGAAGTAGAATCTTGTTTTAAGATGAGCATGCTTTGTACTTTCCTCAAACTCAGTGTTAAGGTTTTGAGTGTGTATGTGTACTCATCTCAATTACGTTTTAAATGATTGGTACCCTAAACTTGCTATTTGGACTGTATTTTTCTAAAATGATGCTGTGATTTAAAAATGTTCTGTCTGGTATAACTTAAAGGGCTTAGTAAATAACTGCTCCTAAACTGCCCCCTTTCTGATTAATGAGGCATAAACCTCTATTTCCTGCAATAACAAGAAAGACAAATTGATTTTTCGGGTAGTTTGACAAAGACAGAATTAACAGATTCATGATGTGGGTTGCATTGCATCTTAAAGTGAATTTTGCCACGTGACTGTAATTATCTGAAAAGTCAAGTTCAAGGATTTGGTTTTACATAACTTTAACAGTAAATCTTTTACTCAAGTTGAGAAAATTCCTGGGCATTTCAGGTTGTAGGGGATTGAGTTTTCATGAAGTCTACATGCTCAACCTTTGGGTTTCAGATTCTAAATATTTTCTAGAACAAGTGATCTATTAGAAACACCAGAAAAACCTGGCTGGCTAGGAACAATGGTAAACTTTACAGGATTTATTTAGATAAATCTTATTGAAGAGAATACTTGAGTGTCTTAAGGAATATGCGGAGACTTTTCCTGTTTAAAGCATTAATTATGAAGTCAGTTTGACTGTGATTCAGTTTCAGCTACCTTTGTCTTAGATCCTGGTATTTAGATCTTTATGTCAGTAAATAATTGCACGTCTCAAGCTGACTAATGTCAACAAGAAAGAGTCAAACTCTATAGAATGCTTGAAGAAATATTCTGGGGCCTAGGCCAAAGGCACAGTCTCAAGAACATATTCCCAAAGTGGTTGGGTTACACCTTGATTTTTATACATTTTATGAGGATGGAAATCATAGGTAGACATCAGTCAGTACATGTAAGGTGTACATTCGTTTGGTCCTGAAAGCCTGGATAGTTTGAAAGGGTTGGAGGGGGGCTTCTGGGTCAGAGGTGAATTCAGAGATTTCCTGTGGTAGTTGATTGAAAGGATTAAGCTCTCCCTGAACAGCTGAAGTCAGTACCTTTTACCAGATCCTAAAAGGTGTCAGACTCTTAGTTAAATTTCTCCTAGATCAGGAAAAAAACCTAGAAGGGGAAGGAGATTCTCTAGAGAATGTAGATTTTCCCCAAAAGTGACCACTTTGCAGGGCCATTTCAAAATATTAATATTTCATAGAAATATATTTTGGAATAAAATAGTTGGATTTCTTTCAGGGCCTGCTATCTGTCATGTGATACTATACTAGAGTCCAGTTGGAATTTGGTATTTTATTGCTACAAATAATCTGCTTTGTCAGTCTTAGATCTCTGTTTTTAATGTTAGTGCTGGTCAGTTGTACCTGAATTCCAAAGGGAGGAGAGTATAACGCGGCACGTCCAACCTCCTCCTTCCCATGACGGCCTATACTAGTTTTTCAAGTTTACTTTGGACTGCCCTGGCTGAGACGGGGGTCCTTTCAGTTGGTTGGTTGACATTCATGGCCCTGAATAAATCAGTTTATTCCTGCAGGTTAAAGTCTTCCTATTTTGAATTAGTTTTTGTTGAGACCTCTTCCCCCACCATCAATATTAATGGAATACTTAATTTTATTGGCAGTACAAGAGTGCTGGGGGGGAAAGGATAAGGAATGAGACTGTAACCAGATTTGATAGTGATCATATCAATTTTTTGGTTGCCATTATTTCTTTTTTTTTTCTTTTAGACCAAGTTTCGCTCATTACCCAGAGTGGAGTGCAATGGCGCGACCTTGGCTCATCGCAGCCTCCGCCTCCTGGGTTCAGGCAATTCTCCTGCCTCAGCCTCCTGAGTAGCTGGGACTACAGGCATGCGCCACCATGTCCGGCTAATTTTTGCATTTTTAGTAGAGACAGGGTTTCACCATGTTGACCAGAATGGTCTCGATCTCTTGACCTCATGATCCACCCGTCTCGGCCTCCCAAAGTGCTGGGATTATAGGCGTGAGCCACCGCGCCCGGCCGTTGATCATATCAATTTTATTTATGTTTCAACTCTTAACTATTGCCTGTTGTCTCCTTTCTGCCCTTTTTAAATAACGTATATTCCTCAATATTTCTTCTCTTTTCTAACAGTCCATAGAGAAAAGAGTAGAGAGATAGATGGCATTTCCCCCAATTGACAGGTAAAGTGAATAACAAATGTACATTCAAGGCACTTAGTAAACAGTTCTCCCCATCCCTAACCATTCATCTGTTCTACTGGCTTATGTACTAAGAGCATACTCATACCAAAATGTCTTGAGGGAACCCAAAGGGAGGGCACAGGGCTAAGTTCCGTTGTCTGTTTGTATCTCTCCTGTGATTTACTGACATGTTTTTCAGAAAGAACCAAATATATTTTGTGAAAACAAGCTTTAAATAAACGTCATAGTTTAAACTACATGATGGAGGCAGTTCCAGGGACACAACAGTCTCCACCTGGGTTTTAAAAAGCTTTTGTCCCTTTTCGTTCAACTACTATGTTTTATTCTACTTGATTTCTGCTTAGAATGTTGCCTTGGCAAATCTCGACTTAACCCCTTGAGCTCTGAAAAAATACTGTTTTACATACTGCTTCAGGAGTGGCCAGTAGGTTCTTTTCTGTGCAATGTAACTGCATTAAAGCTTAGCCTAGGATTTTTTTTTTTTTTTAATGACTGAAGTAGTACTACAAAGCATTATGATTTGAGCTGCGTAATATACATTATTAGCTCTGACCTATCAGGTACATCTTAGTTTTTAAATTTGTTGTTTTACATTGTTTCAATGCGAGGTCCCATTTTTTCACATCTTGACATTCTTCAAATCTCAGAGTTCATCAAAATCAGGTGTACTCTGTTCTTGCTGCAGTTCAAGGAGAGCTGCTTCATTAATAAAATTGGTGTATACTGAACCTCAAAAATGTAAATTTAATTTTTAAAAGCCAAACTTAAAGCAGAGCTTTTTGTTTCTTGGCTTCTCTTATTTTTGGCAGAACTCCCTCAATTCCAATCATCTGATAATGTGAAGCCTAAGAATTGTAGGGTTGGGTTTTATGAACAAAGTCACGTATCCTCCCTCTGCTCCCCAGTATTTTCCAACTTTGGGTTTAAGAAGTTGTACTGTTTCTTCAGTGTTGATTTCAGCACAGATGTTTATAGGCTGTCATTAGGTGTCTTTGTAAATGAATAAAATCGCATCTCTTTTCCTTTTATCCAGGCTGGACGTAAAGAAAGAAGTGATGCACTCAATTCTGCAATAGATAAAATGACCAAGAAGACCAGGGACTTGCGTAGACAGGTAATCTGGATGAAAGTACTGATTGTTTTTCTGAGTTCTCAGTTTTGTAGTTTTGATTAGGATCAGATAATCTTAATCGAAATAATAAGCACTGGACTTAACATATATTTTTTTTATTGAGAGAAAGGATGGATTTTCACAAGAAAATGCCTATCTTTGTTTTCTTGCTAATATGCTTCTTAATGGCTAATCACATTTCACAAAGACATGGAATAGTACAGTCTCACTGTGTTGGACTGAATAAGTTAACTGTAGTGTGAAAGAGATGTACAGGTAGGAAAATAAATTTAAAATGACTTGGAGACCTGTGAAGATAACCCTGAAGGATCTTGTTGTATTGGCTATGTACAATACAGACCGAAATTTCAGTTATTTATTTGACTTGCCTTATTCTCATTATACACTTGCAGTTCCCTTAGATCTTTGGTGAAGTGTTTCCAGTTCCAAATATGGTAGGGAAAGAGAGATTTGAGGTGCAGAATTTTCTGAGCTAGTAAATAGAGAGTAAAAGAAATTGAGCCTTTTAATGATAAATGACCCCGTTAACATTTCGGAGTCAAATTGAGTTTTAGTCTTTAAAGAACTTAGGGTTGAATTTATAAAACAATGTATGAAGACTTGAGAAGTTGTAATATGGACAGTTTTTAAGAGTTAGTGGATAGATAGATGTTTTATTGCTTATGTCTGATATAAAGCAAAATTAAAGATAGTATATATCTTTATTCAGTTTCCTTTTAGTGAAGCAGTATCAGAAATGGTTATAGAGAACCTTAAGTTTTAAGGTTCATAGTATGTGAACCCTTTTAGATAAACCAGATAGCTCTTTTTTCTCTCTCCTCTTTTTATTTAGCCAGTTAGGTTAATTATATATATTCCAAGGCTATGTGCCAATTCAACCCAGAGCTGCTTTCAGTTCAGCTTTTGTATTATTTAAGGTGTAAGCCTTAGTTTTGTAATTCCCAAGAAAAAAGGATATTGTCTCAAAAGCTGAGATTCTGTTGCTGAAATGCTGTAACTGTAGGAATGTAAGCCGTTGTCTCCATGATCATATGTTTCCTGTGGTACAGATTACATAACTGCATGGCTTACATGAGAGGTCCTCATGGAAATGCAGCCAGTCTACCATAAGCTTCATTAGATTTAAGTGTGCAAGAGAATAAAAAGCAATCTATTTAATACCTTTTTGGTGGAAATAAAATAAATTTTTTTACAATTTAATTATCAGCTCCGCAAAGCTGTCATGGACCATGTTTCAGATTCTTTTCTGGAAACCAATGTTCCACTTTTGGTATTGATTGAAGCTGCAAAGAATGGAAATGAGAAAGAAGTTAAGGAGTATGCCCAAGTTTTTCGTGAACATGCCAACAAGTTGATTGAGGTAAGTGAATTAGCAGTTTCATTGACTGTAAGTAACTTGGTGAGGTGTGGTGAGTTTTAATCATGTTATTTAATTAGCCCTATTTAATTAGACTAGACTCAGAGCAGTCTTGTTGTAAAAGTGGAGAAACTGAGCCCTGACACGGGGCTGATCAGTTATATTTGCATGGTAGAAATCTGTATGTAAGTGGTTGGTTTGTAGGGTGGTAAGAAGAGAGTGAATTGTGATGTAATTTCCAGGTAAGTTAGGCCTACTCCTCCTTTTGCTAACTGAAATTCTGTTGTTTAATTTATCCATTACTGGTGTATTTTGGAAATGGGATACAAAATAAGCATATATTCAAGTTATTTGATTTTTGTGATTTGATTTTTTTTTTTTTTTTTTTTTTTTGAGACGGAGTTTCGCTCTTGTTACCCAGGCTGGAGTGCAATGGTGCAATCTCGGCTCACCGCAACCTCCGCCTCCTGGGTTCAGGCAGTTTTCCTGCCTCAGCCTCCTGAGTAGTTGGGATTACAGGCACACGCCACCATGCCCAGCTAATTTTTTGTACTTTTAGTAGAGACGGGGTTTCACCTTCTTGACCAGGATGGTCTCGATCTTTTGACCTCGTGATCCACCCGCCTTGGCCTCCCAAAGTGCTGGGATTACAGGCGTGAGCCACCGCGCCCGGCGATTTTTGTAATCTTAATGCAGAACATCTCATACTTGGTAAAGATACTCCATGAACTATTTGGCAAGCTGGTCTTTGTGTTAAAACAGAAAATGGGACTGTATGTAAAATGTGTGTCTGATACTTTTGGAATATTATAGTGATATTAGGCTATGTTTTGTTTCATTTTTGTTGGTTTGTTTGTTTTGAGACGCAGTCTTGCTTTGTTGCCCACGCTGGAGTGCAGTGGCGTGATCTCGGCTCACTGTAATCTCCGCCTCCCAGGTTCAGGTGATTCTCCTGCCTCAGCCTCCTGAGTAGCTGGTGCCCACCACCACGCTCGTCTCTTTTAAGTAGAGACAGAATTTCACCATGTTAGCCAGGCTGGTCTCAAACTCTTGACCTCAAGTGATCTACCTGCTTCGGCCTCCAAAAGCTTTAGGATTATAGACGTGAGCCACTGTGCCCAGCTAGGCCATGTTAATACCATGAAAATATTCCAAGGAAAGCATCAGTAATCACATCATTCATTACTAATTTTACATCATTTTCTTTAAACATTAATTTAAGTGTTATTCTGACCTGAATTCATTATGTACAGAATACATAGGTCAGTCTGCTATTCAAGTTAATGATTCTGGCATTTGGAACTAAAATTAGAAGACTTTCATTTTGTGTCTCCATTAAACATAATCTTATTCACAATAGTCACATGACAGCATGAGGTATAACCTCCAGATACACAAAGATTGCACTCAGGAAGCCAGTCTCCTATAAGTAGCATATGTATTAAAAAGTTTGTCCGCCCGGTAGGAAGCAAGGATGCTGCCAGCTCAAGGTCTTGGGTACCGGCACAGCGAAGGGCTCAGTGTGGCAGCTGAAGAGAGGGCAGTCCTTGTCTGTGCTAGAACACCCTTTATTAGGGCCAGCTGCATCATCCTCAGCCTCTCCAGCCTAAAAGAGCTGACACTTCGCACCTACTATATATCAGCAAATACAGTGTACTTCCCACAGCATTTCTCAGGTAAGGAAACAGGCTTAGAGAGGTTAAGTAAGTTGCCTAAGTTAATCTGGCTTACATCCCTCCAATAATGAGCACCGTGCACTTGAGCTCACTGGCTTGACGAACAGCCTAACACACCCACTGAAGCATTGAGTGGGCCGGGAGGTATTGGAGACCTTGCTCTAGGAGCTTTTTCCAAGCTTTTATATTTTATTTCATTTACTTCTGAACACCACTAACCAAAGGCCCCCTAGAATTGAGAGTTTGGTGTTTTCTATCACAGCTCAGTTCTGACCCCTTTTAACCTTTCTTCTCTCCACAACCCCATGAGTATTAACTATGCATTAAATAACACATGGCTTTTCATTGCTTGAGGCATAACCATAGGCTTTGTAGTCCTATTCTGCAAACAGTTAAATTACATTTACGGTAATAGAGACACTAGGATGTATAATTGCATATGTCCATGAAAAGGAAATGAATTTTTAAAGTGTTGTAGAAGCCCCAAATTCCTGACTTATGGCAGAACTTATTACTCAGTGACAAGGCTTCTCCTCCCCTACCCCATTTGTATTACAGCGAAACACTTTGAACTAGTCAGAGACTTGTTTTAAGCAAAGGTGAAATATTTAATTGTGAGTGTTTTGTTAATTTGTTGACTGCTTTATTTCTTCTTGTTCTCTCCTAACTGGATTAAATGTCTATAGGCCAACTTTGGTTTTAAGGACCATTTGCCATTTTCCCTGGGGTGTAAGGGAAGTAAGAGTGCTATATGAAAGCTGGGCAGGGCTGATGGCCATAAGCCTCTGGCAAGAAAGGAGGGGTTCAGACACTGCAGCCACTGAGAAATCTGCCAGATGTGTTTGGGTTGAGTGCTTCTCCTAAAATACTATAGTACAGTTCTGATGCTAACCACCAGAAGTTAGTGCAGACCCCAGAGGTTAAGGGCATGGTCCCCAATAAGATTGCCCTCATTTCACATGCCAGCTGCAAGTTCCAGGGTCCCCAGGCCACCTGTACTTCTGACTAGCTGTGTACAAATCTAAGGGGTTCCTATGACCCACCTCAGGTTCAGTAATTTAGTAGAGCAACTCATTGAATATTTTATTAGAAAGGATACTAATCAGGACCAGCCAAATGAAGAGACACATAGGATGGAGTCTGGGAAGGTCTCAAAATCCAGAGTGTCTATGCTCCTTCCCAGTGAAATTAAGGTACATCATCATCTTGTCACATTGATGTTTTTATCGACCAGAAGTGCTGCTGAGTTTCAGTGTTCAGAGTTTTTATTGGGGTTTCATTACGTAGGCATGATGATTGAATGATATGTTTGAACTCAGTCTCCAGTCCCTTTCCCTCAAAGCCCCAGTCCTCTAATCACATAGTTGGCCCCCTATCCTGACGAATCTCCTTGGCATAAACTATCAGGGGCTTGCCATACATGAACAACAGATATTCTTCCATTACTACTGAAATTCCAAAGATTCAGAGGTTTCCTCATAGGAATCCAGGACAAAGACCAGACCAGACAAATTATGTAATGCATAATACCTCCCCATCTTAAAGGTATGTGGAATGCATGATTTTTAGGTAGCTTGACTACATAGGCAAGCTTAGCATGCTGCAGAGTCATAAACACCACGTGGAAGAGGCAAAGCAGGGCAGGTTTGTTTCTGCAGCTTTACCGTAGATTTTTTTTTATGGTCATTACTCAGTGATTTACCACTTTTCTCATCGGGTGCTATTTGCTTTGAGCATTCCTTTTCCCTGGAGATTCTTTTTCTGAGTCAGGTTTTTTCTTCTCCCAGGGAATCTGATCACATCTCTTCACACCAGAGTAAGTGATCCTTTCTCATAGAATCATAGATTCTTACTCTGCTGTGTAAATCCCTTTCTCTTGTAATCTTTATTGTCATTTAGTCTTTCTTGGATCCTTCAGCAGTGGGAAAGTCTCCCTCCAGAGACAGCATACTTAATGGGTAGATTCTCTGGCTGTTAGGAGAGGGGAGCCACAGTTTCCTTTTTTTGGAATCTCTCCTGTCCATGTTCTTGCTGCTTACACACATGTGAATTAGAGGTACTTTAAACATAAAATAAATGGCCGGGTGCAGTGGCTCACACCTGTAATCCTAGCACTTTGAGAGGTCAAGGCAGACAGATCACTTGAGGTCAAGAGTTTGAGACCAACTGGCCAACATGGTGAAACCCGTCTCTACCAAAAATACCAAAATTAGCTGGGCAGGGTGGCAGGTACCTATAAATCCCAGCTACTCAGGAGGCTGAGGCAGGAGAATCACTTGAACCCAGGAGGTGGAGGTTGCAGTGAACCGAGATCACGCCATTGCATTCCAGCCTTGGCAACAGAGCGAGACTCCATCTCAAACAAAAAAAGATACATACGTGAAAGGAAAATAAATCTTGGGACCCCAAAATCACTAAGCTAAAGGGAAAAGTCAGTCTGGAAACTGCTTAAGGCAAACCTGCCTACCATTCTACTCAAGATCATTCCTCTGCTAACCTAGAAAAATGCATATCTGATTGATTGCTTCATTTGGAAAGGTGAATCAGAAACTCAAAAGAATGCAACTGTTTGTCTGTTATCTACCTATGACCTGGAAGCCCCTTCCCCACTTCAAGTTGTCCAGCCTTTCAGGCAGAACCGGTATACATCTTACATATATTGATTGATGTTTCATGATTCCCTAAAATGTATAAAACCAAGCCCCGGCCACCTTGGGCACAGGACTTCCTGAGGCCGTGTCATAGGCACGTCCTTAACCTTGGCAAAGTAAACTTTCTAAATTGACTGAGACCTGTCTCAGATACTTTGGGTTAACACATACTTGCATATTTTCAAGATGTGGTATAGAAAAGAATATAAAATAGCTTAGTTTTTTTTTTTTTTTTTTTTAAATTTTTTGAGACAGAGTCTTGGTCTGTCAACCGAGGCTGCAATGCAGTGGCACGATCTTGGCTCACTGCAACCTTTACCTCCAAGGTTTAAGCAATTTTCATGCCTCAGCCTCCCAAGTTGCTAGGATTACAGGTTCCTGCTACCATGCCCAGCTAATTTCTGTATCTTTAGTAGAGATATGGTTTCACCATGTTGGTCAGGCTCGGGTTGAGCTCTCAATCTTGGTCAAGTTATTCGCCTGCCTCGGCCTTCTAGAGTGCTGGGATTGAAGGTGTGAGCCACTGTGCCCACCCCAGTAACAGTTTTTTATATTGATTACATGTTGAAATAATTTTTGGTGCCTTTTTGCTTTTTTTTTTCCCCCAGAAAGAGTTTCGCTCTTCTTCCCCAGGCTGGAGCGCAATGGTGTGATCTCGGCTCAGTGCAGTCTCCGCCTCCTGGGTTCAGGAGATTCTGCCTCAGCCTCCCGAGTAGGTGGGATTACAGGCATGTACCACCACACCCGGCTTATATATATATATATATATATATATATATATATATTTTTTTTTTTTTTTTTTATTTGGTAGAGGCAGGGTTTCACCATGTTGATCAGGCTGGTCTCGAACTCCTGACCTCAGGTGATCCACCGCCTTGGCCTCCCAGAGTACTGGGATTACAGGCATGCGCCACTGTGCCCAGCCTACTTTTTTGCTTTTTGAATGTAGCTACTAAAAAATTTAAAAATTTAGGGCTGGGTGCAGTGGCTCAAGCCTGAAATCCCAGCACTTTGGAAGGCTGAGGCAGGCAGATAATGAGGTCAGGAAATTGAGACCATCCTGGCCAACATGGTGAAACCCTGTCTCAACTAAAATACAAAAAAAAAAAAAAAAAAAATTAGCCAGGCATGATGTCATGGGCCTGTAGTCCCTGCTACTTGGGAGGCTAAGGCAGGAGAATTGCTTGATCCCAGGAGGCAGAGGTTGCAGTGAGCCAAGATTGCACCACTGCCCTCAAGCCTGGGCAACAGAGTGAGACTTCGTCTCAAAAAGAAAAAAAAAAAAATCAGGACGGGTGCAGTGGCTCACGCCTGTAATCCCAGCACTTCAGGAGGCCAAGACAGGTGGATCACCTGACATTAGAAGTTCAAGACCTGCCTGGGCAACATGGTGAAACCCCATCTCTACTAAGAATACAATTAGCTAGACAAGGTGGCAGGCACCTATAATCACAACTACTCGGGAGGCTGAGGCAGGAGAATTCCTTGAACCTGTGAGGCAGAAATTTCAGTGACCCGAGATAACAGCATTGCACTCCAGTCTGGGCAACAGAGAGGGACTCCATCTCAAAATAAAATTCAAAATTCTTCTGTGGCTCTCGTACTTTTGTTGGGTAGCACTGATCTAGATGCTTTTCCTTTTCAGGGGCTCATTTTGTCCCAGGTATCTTGTGAATGCCCTCCACTCAAGTGTCAGCCCTCACGGAATACCTGCTCCAGGGTCCAAGGATGAGGGTAGAGCAGCGGAGACTGCCCAGTGTGTCCCAGGATGCCTTCAGCCTTTTGGGCAGCAGCCTCACTCTGTGTTGCCCATTGAGCTCACAGTTAGTCAGAGTCCCTAGGCTTTCCCTGCATAGGTGCTGCTGCTTAGTGTCGTCATGTTCCTTCCTATCAGTGTGGATGTGGGTGGGTGTTTGGCTCTAAGTATGGTTTTGAAGCTTACTAGTATAAACTTCTTATATTCCATCTCATGTTCTGTCCTATCTGGATTGCTGCTGCATTGTTTTATATGTTATTGGCTGTCCCCTTCCATTTGTGTCCTTTCTTTTAGAAAAAAAAAAAAAAATATATATATATATATATATATATGTATGTATGTATGTATATATATATATCCTTTCTCCCTTTATCTCACCTGATGTTTTATTTTTATTTTGTTATTATTATTTTTGAGACAGAGTCTTGTTCTGTCACCTCAGCCTCATGAGTACCTGGGATTATAGGTGCCCGCCACCATGCCCGGCTAATTTTTGTAGTTTCTGGTAGAGATGGGGTTTTGCCATGTTGGCCAGGCTGGTCTCGAATTCTGTCCTCAGGTGATCCACCTGCCTCAGCCTCCTTTAGTGCTAGAATTACAGGTGTGAGCCACCGTGCCTGGCCTCTAATGTTTTAAAAATGTTGCCTAAGACTAGGCATAAGATAGAACCTTTACTTTTTTTTTTTCATTTTTTTGAGACAAGGTCTCACTGTCACCCAGGCCCATGTGCAGTGGCACAGTCACAGCTCACTGAAGCCTTGACCTCCCAGGCTCAGACGATCCTCCCTACCTCTGGTGGCTGGGACCATAGGTGCACCACCATGCCTCGCTAATTTTTTGCCTTTTTTTTTTTTTTGTAGAGATGGGGTTTTGCCATGTTCAGGGTGTTCTCAAACTAAAGTGATCCTCTCACCTACTAGAACACCTCCTAGTAGGTATTCAACAACTACTAGGATTACAAGTGTGAGCTCCCGTGTCTGGTCTACTTTATTTCTTTGGCCACCTCCCTAGTCCACACTACCATCTTTCACTGGGCTTCTGTAGCAGCCTTCTAATTTAATAATAATATTATTATTACTTGCTTACACTAACCCTGTCCCTCCTCTGACCCACCCATCCTATGGCTTCTGTGTAATCTTGGGATAATATTAAAAAATCCAGATCCTCAACCATGGCCCATAAGTATGCCTGCCTACAACTGCCCTTAGTCCTGGGTCTCCCTTGATGAATGGCTTCTGCCATAGTTGACTAGTTCTTCATCTCTGACCATACCTCAACATGTCACCACCTGTGCCCTCTACCCAAATGTCATTTCTGCAGAGAGACTTTCCTGGAACCCTCATCCCCTCCATTACATCCTCCAGCAGTCATTTTTTTCATCCTGTCGCAGTTGTATGTCCTTTGTAGTGCTTCTTACTCTCTGAAACTATTGGATTTGTTTATTTTCTTATTTGTCTGGCCCCCACCTCATACTCCAAAAGAATGTAAGTTATCTGAGGACATGGGTCGAGAATAGTACCTAGAACATAGTAGGTGTTCCACAACTACTAAATGAGGGAAGCTGTTGGTTCTTTTTTTTTTTTTTTGGCAGAGGGGTGGTAGGAGAGTTTTGCTCTTGTTGCCTAAGCTGGAGTACAGTGGCGTGATCTCGGCTCACTGCAACCTCCACCTCCCAGGTTAAGCGATTCTCCTGCCTCAGCCTCCCAAGTTGCTGGGATTACAGGCATGTGCCACCATGTTGAGCTAATTTTTTGTATTTTTGGTAGAGACAGGATTTCTCCATGTTGGTCAGGCTGGTCTCGAATTCCTCACCTTAGTTGATCTGCCTGCCTCTGCCTCCCAAAGTACTGTGCTGGGATTACAGGCATGAGCCACCATGCCTGGCTGCTATTGGTTCTTAAAGTTAGTAGAGTTGCCCAGGTGCTCAACTTTCAAATTCCTGGGCTACCGCCTACCCCACTCCCCGAGATAGTGGGCTGAAGACTATACTTTAGAAATGCAGAGCTCTGGCCGGGCAGGATGGCTCACTCCTGTAATCCCAACACTTTAGAAGGCCGAGGTGGGTGGAACACGACGTCAAGAGATTGAGACCATCCTGGCCAACATGGTGAAACCCCGTCTCTACTTAAAATTTGTTGGGTGTTGGTGGCACGCACCTGTAGTCCCTATTCAAGAGGCTGAGGCAGGAGAATCACTTGAGGCTGGGAGGTGGAGGTTGCAGTGAGCTGAGAGTGCACTAGTGCACTCCAGCCTGGTGACAGAACGAGACTCCCTTTCAAAAAAAAAAAAAAAAGAAATGCAGAGCTCTGCATTATGACTAATCATCCGTGTTAGTGAACTTTGTCTTTTTCTGAAGTATCTGTAATATTTGCACAAAAGAGCATCGTAATGCATCATACATAAACAGTGCGTACGAGAGGGATGAACTGTGAAAACTTGTGGGATATGGAGATGATGGGGAAAAATTTGGAGTATTTTTTGAAAACGTTAACTGTCATTGATTTGAGCAGTTTTTTGGGGGATGGGACTAGCTAGAATGAAGCTTTCAAAAGCCTATAGCAAACTTTCTGCAGTTGAGGGAGAAGAAAATTGTAGTAAGATTATTATAACAAGTATTTATAGATTTATTAGTATGTCTTAATCACTGTTCTGGACACTAGGAATATAGTAGTGAATACAACAAAAATCCCTACTCACATGAAGATTGTCTTCTACTAAATATGTATTTTATATAGTGTATATGTTTTTTACAGTGTCGTAGAAACTGTACTGAGGTGATAGGTGAAAGTGGTCCATTTTATCAGCATTTGAAATGGAAGCTGAACAAAAGCTATTATTTCAGTAGCCTTTTAATAAATGACCAAAATAAATTTGGGACAGATGTGTTGACCCTTGCTAACTTGGTTTCTGGAAATCTTATATATTGCTTTAATAGAAATACTTTTCTTCCAAACCAAATAAAATAGTATAAAAAGGTTGTGCTTTAATTTGTAGTATCACATAAAGTTGCTTTAAATGTATGAATAGTTCCTGAGTAGTATTAGGAATAATACCCACTTAGAAGTGGAGTTTTATGGTGCCTTGTGTATATATCACCTTATGGAAATAGAAGATTTGTTTCAAGACTAAAAACTGCATATTGACTATTGAGATTTTATCAACAGAAGTAAATTTCTCTAGTTCCTCTGTGTATACACAGTGTTGAGGAGTCTGTGTGGTGCTGGCTGCCTATTGGATCTTTATTATTTTTTGAGATGTAGGTCTTGCTTTTTTGCCCAGGCTGGTCTCAAACTCCTGGCGTCAATATATCCTCCCTCCTCAGACTCCCAAGTAGCTAGCACTACAGGTGCACATCACTGTGCCCAGTTCTGGGTCCTTATTTTAATAAGAATCTTTTGTGATTTTACTTAAAAGCAAATAGTAGAATATTTGCTATGAGACCTCTGTTAATTATTTTGTGAGGATCTGGCTAGGACCTGTGACGGCCTCATACTGCACTGGTCGGTGGAATCTGGTAACTCCTGCATGGTATTGAAGCCACTTCTCTTGTGTAAAGGGTGCATAGATGTTGTGTATTCTCAAGGCCAGTGAGTAGGGGGAGCAGGAACTAAGGGCCAGTATTGGTGGGCTAGGTGGCTTTTCCCTTTACCATGTTCTTCTGTTCTGGAATGTAGCATAGCACTAAGGGCATTTTGTTCGTCTGTTTATAAAAAAAACATGGCCTTGCTTCAAGGAAAGGATAACACCTTTTATACTCACCTCTTTCTCCCCTATCACGTTAATGATTTCTTTATGTTGTTCTTCAATTTAAAGTGTACTGAAGTGAAGAATTTATTCGCTGTCAGAAATATTAACCTTTTTGTCAGTAATGCAGTACCCCTGTGTCCTTTTTAATTGCTTCATTTCTTTCCCACCTCCTTTGGCTGTGGGCATCTTAAACAGCTAAAGAGTATTGTTTTTCCTTTTATTTTGCTCTCTTCTGAATACATTTTGAATTTTGTGAATTGAGAGGGTGGCATGGGGAAAATGCCATTAATGAAATCCTGTGTATAAAAAGTATGTATTATTCATGTGATATACACAACTGATTGTGTTTCATCCTTTCCTCTTTGCTACCAGTAACTTCAGTCCAAAATCCTTTCCCTTCAGCTCCAGACCTTATATTTAAAATGTGGCTCTTATTATAATGAATTTGCTGCAATAGGATTATATTCCCTGCACTACCTTATGAATTAAGAACCAAAAAGTGAATGCAACTGGTATGCTTTGGAGCTGTTACCTGTATCTACCCTCTCCACCACACACTTCCTAACATACACAGTATTTCCCGTTAGCTGGGACTTCATAAGGTATGCCCTTATTGGTTTGTAATATATATTTTAACTGCACATTGAATGATCTGCATTCTAAGTTTTATTCCATAGTATTCTGATGATGTGTGGTAATGTGGCCTTGGAAAGGCTCTGTAAGGAGCGTTTGAATTAAACACTGACCTTATATGACTACCTGTGACATCTTGGGTATTTTCTCAGTGCTTTTGTATGATGCTGTAGGCTGATACTCTTGCAGAAAGCAAATTTTAAATGAAGCTTCAGTTTTCTCAGATTACGGAACGCTTTCATAAGAGAAGTTATATGTCCCTGGAGAGAATGCTGACGTTGGCTTCCAGAATAATTCTAAGCATACTGAGCTTGATTTTCCCACATTTTCAAGGGTCTGTAAGTTCAGACTCTTACTTTTGTTTCAGACAAAATGGGTCTTACATGTTCTATTTTTAACACTTCAACCAAAAATAAGATTTTTGGGCTGAATTTAACCACCTTGTCAAATTCTGGGATGATCAAGCAAAGGCAGTTGGGTGAACCTTGTTCTCAAGGGGGTATCAGAATTCTTCTTTTCTCTTGAAGCATTGGTAGGCATGATCAACGAAGCACTCTGCCCAACTTTTGCTCTGTTTCAGAAAAGAGATAACAGCTTTTGATACAGTTTGGGTATTTGTCCCTGCCCGAATCTCATGTTAAATTGTAAACTCCAGTGCTAGATGCGGGACCTGGTGGGAAGTGTTTGAATCAAGGGTGTGGATCTGTCGTAGCCAGTGCTGTTTTGTGATAGTGATGAGCTCTCATGAGATCTAGTCATTTAAAAGTGTGTGGCACCCCACCCCCTGCTTGTACTCTTACCATGTGATATGTCTCCTTCCACCTTTGCTTTGCACTATGGTTGGAAACTTCCTGAGGCCTCCTAAGAAGCGAGTGCTACTATGCTTCCTGTATAGCCTGCAGAACTACAGGCGTGTTCCACCACACCGGCTTTTTATTTTTGAGTGGGGGGAGCGTGGGTAGAGACAGGGTTTCACCATCAAGATCAAGAAAATAGTAGACAGTTGTTTACTAAACTTGCCATGCTCAAGTTTGGATTTTGGACTGAACTTATTGGTAGCAGCTGTGAAAAGATGAAACACAATTGGTTGTGTAGTTCTACTCTTTAGAATGAAGGAAATACGACCATTTACTCATGGGAAATAAGCTCATCCTAAAAATACTCAAAAAGAATTCTTACATGGATCTTTTATATTAATATGAGACACTGCATGATTAAATAGGGTCCACAACATTTTAATAATAAATACTGTGACAGATTCCATATGATTTTTATTTCTTCTAAGTGCCCCCTATGAAGAAAGTCCAGGTTCTAACATTGAATTGCCACTGAGATGTGTGTCAGAACAGCTATGATCTGGTGAGGAACTAACTCTGTGGCCTTCGGCTTTCCAGCGACAAAGTTGGGAGTACTGAGGACTCGGGGCATTCATGATCATTACTGACATGTGGATGCATCTTTACCATTACATTTTATTCTCTGTTTCTTAAGAGAACCCTCTGCTTCTACCCACCCCACCCCATTTCTTTATTTCTAACTGCTCTTCCCTCTTTTGGGCTGATTGAATCCCCCACCTTCTTTTTTTCCCCCTTGTTTGGAAGTTACACCCTTGACGGTTTTATTAGTAGAGACTGGCTATTTTAGCATGCATTTTTAACTCACAGGTTGAGGTTATTCAGTATCTTTTCCTCCTTCTGAAACAATGTAAGATCTTAGCATGGCTTAACTTCAGTTAACTTTACTCTCTAACTTAATATAATTGTTATTCAATATTTTGGTTCTTTTGATTTTTAGCCCCATGAGTTAGACCCTATTGTTAACTTATTAATTTTTTTTTCAACCTGTGCTTAAATTTACCCACCTGATATATTTTCATGCTTCCCGTTTCTTCTTATATATTAAGCCACTTTCTGGGATCATTTCCCTTCTTCCTGAGGTATATTATTTTTGTTTTGGTTTGGTTTTTTATTTTCTGAGGTATATTCTTTAGAAACTTTTTAGTGGCGGAAGAGGAGATCTGTTAGAAGTAAATGCTTTCAGAACTTTTTGTTTATTTTTTGTCTTAATGTCCTTATTTTGTTCAAATTGAAAAAATAATTTTATTGAATATATAGTTCTTCCGGAATGATTTTTTTCCCTCTTTTAGTTATTTGAAGATATTATTTCCTTGTCTTTCACTTGCATTGTGGCTATGAGAAGTCAGGGGTCGATTTTACTGTCCTTTTTTAATAGATGATTTGTTTCTGGCTATTTAAAAAAATCTTTGTTGTCCTGGCCAGGCGCAATGGCTCATGCCTGTAATCTCGCCACTTTGGGAGGCTTAGGTGGGCAAATCACCTGAGGTCAGGAGTTCAACACCAGCCAGGCCAACATGGTGAAACCCTGTCTCTACCAAAAAAAAAAAAAAAAAAAAAAAAAAAAAAAAAATTAGCTGATGTGGTGGCGTACATTACTCCCAGTTACTCGGGAGGCGGAGGTGAGAGAATCGCTTGAACCTGGGAGGCAGAGGTTGCAGTGAACCAGGATCACACCACTGCACTCCAGCATGGGTGACAGAGTGAGACCCTGTCTCAAATAAATAAATAAATAAACAAACAAACCTAAAGCCTTTTAAAGTGTGGATTTCTTTTTATTTGCCCTATTTGGAATTTGTCTTCCCAAGTCTGAAAGTAACATTTCATCCCTTCTGAAAAGTGTTCATCCATTATCTCTTTCAGTATTGTCTTTCCCATCATTCTCTATCTTCTTTCCTTTGAAATTCTTAGTAGTTATATAGCAGACTTTCTCAGGCTATCTTGCATGTGTCTTAAATTCTTTTGTGGTTTCCACATTTTCCATAAGTTGAAAATGTCTTGGTTTTTCTAAGCCAGGCATGGTGGCTCACGCCTGTAATCCCAGCACTTTAGGAGGCTGAAGCAGGTCGATCACAAGCTCAGGAGTTCAAAACCAGCCTGAACAACATGGCAAAAGACCGATTCTACTTAAAAATACTAAAAAAAAAAAAAAAAAAAAAGTTAGCTGGGCATGGTGGCACGTACCTGTAATCCCAGCTACTTGGGAGGCTGAGGCAGGAGAGTGGCTTGAACCTGGGAGGCAGAGGTTGCGGTGAGTCAAGAGCATGCCATTGCACTCCATCCAGGACAAAATAGCAAGACTCTGTCTCCAAAAAAAAAAAAAAAAAAAAAAAAATACATATATATGTATGTAAAAGAAAATGTCTTGGTTTTTCTAAAGAATTTCTTCATTTTGACTTTCTAGGTTACTAATTCTCTTTTGAGTCGAGTTTAAGTCAGTATTTATCTTAAATTTCTAGAAATGGCAGAAATTATTTTTTTCTTGAATTTCTATTTTGATCCTTTTCAAATCTGATGAGTCATTTTTGAATGTCTTTTCCTTATCTGTACTCTTCTGTTAAGATAAACATGTTTTTAATATTGCATTTTCAATTGTTTGAGTATCTGCGTCATTATGGATCTTATTACACAGGTGGTGATTTTGCTTACTCTTGCCCAAGATGGCTCATTTCCTTGTATACATTCTGTTTTTATTTTTAATTTGTGAGTTCATATTCCTGAAATTTTGTTGTGGGAATTCTTTGAGTCCTGTGTATACATTACCTTCCATGAGGGAAATTTTTAATTTATATTTGCTTCTGCCACCTGCTTAGAGGTACTACAAATACATGACCTCTTAAATGTAAAAGTTTTCTGGACCATATAGATAACATAATTGCTATACCTAAACCCCTGTGGAAGGCCAGCTTTTGATTAGAATTTGGAGTGGAGTATAGGGGCCTTTTCTTCTTTTCCTCCCTGAGCAAATGAATGCTTAGACTGACAAATACTCTTTTCGTGGTGGACTTTCTTGATCGATCTTAGGGTTGATGACTTACTAGGATTGTTGCCTGTTCCAGCTCTGTGCAAAGTTTCTGATCTGAGGCATCTACCTTGAGAGGGCCCTGGCCTTGGCCCGTTAAAAACCCAAGTTCTCATCATGAAATAGTACCTCTCCCAAAAGCCCCCACCCACCCACCGAAGAAACACTGTTTTTGGTGATTGCTTGCTTCTCTGAAGTTCTGCTTTCTCTTTTCTAGCCTCTGAGAATTTCTCTTAATTTCTCACCTGCTTAGCTCTGCATTAAAAAGTGGAAAAGCATTGTTAAAGCATCATCTCCATACCGTAAAATTACAGACTTTAAGAGTACAATTCAGATTTTGGTAAGTTTACAGAACTGTGCAACCATCACCACAAACTAGTTGCAGAATTTTTCTATTATCTATATATTTATCTATGTAAAATATATCTATATATATTTTATAATATTTCTATTATAAAAAATGAAGTACATATTTCATTTTTTAATATTTTAAGATCTCTTGTCGCTCTTAATAAGCTCACCAACACCTTTCCCTGGAAATTGGAAAGGTGCCTATTGGCATTTCCCCTGTGGGTTTGGAAGTAGTTGTTTAAAACTTCCTGAGTGGCTCTGAAATGTATATGACCTGTATTGGGGACTTCTCATTTTATGTACGACAAGTTTATAAAAGTTGAGTTTTTGATTTTATTGTTATTTTTGACTTTTAGGCATTCAGATGTTTCAAAGAAGAAAACTCAGGTGTTAGCTTGACCCAGGGGCACAAGGGGAGAGATGTATGTTTTGAGCTCTGTCCCTTTGGCCTGCTGCTGCATTGGTGGGTCATTATTTAGACTTCAGAGCTCCCTGTCCCACATCTCTTCTTAATTGTTTACTCCTACAACAGGTATAAGCTGTTATGAGAGTTGGTGATTAAAAGAAATCTTATCTTGTCTTCCTACAAACATTCCAGGGTAAGGGGAACTCAGCCAAATGGGAATCCAGGAGCAGTTACTGAAGGAAGTAGGAAACAACTTGTGTTTGAGTTCAGTAAATCATAAATCTATGTGTATTAGAGGAAGATAGTCATCATGGCTACAGAAGGAGCAGGATTGAAATAAAGTCATAATGGGATTTTTTTCCTAAATGAAATTTCATTTATCAAATTTAAAGATCATCCGTTGTGGAGTAAAGGTAGAGCCTTCCTAAAAGACTGAAAAAGCTGTCTGTCATGTACAGGTGTTTCATCTGTCGATCTGACACACTGGGGCTGTGAGTCTTCCTCCATGGCTCAGACTTAAGCTTGGGTTTTCCTGAAACCAGCAAAACCCAAGGCAGAGTGTTTGCATGTTTTCTGAAACGCACTCTTCCACAGGGTCCAAACTTCTACACAGTAGGCACAGATGGTACAAAAGAGGGCTGTCTGAGGTCAAACAGCGGTTGTGGTGTCAGTCTCAGCCCACTTCTTCGAATAGTGGGAACCAGAGACATTTTAGTTGCTAATACAAGTAACTGGTAGCAAAGATAATTTATTCTCCTAACAAATCCAGAGATATTTCTCACTGTTCTACAAAGTCTTGGCTCTGCTAGGTTGTCTGTGGAAGTTAACTGCTCCAAGTGTTCCCCTTCCCCTGTCCCCTCCCCCACTTGACAGAGGTTCGATTTGTCATCCAGGCTGGAGTGCAGTGGCGCGATTGCAGCTCACTTCAACCTCTGTCTCCCAAGTAGCTGGGATTACAGGCATGCGCCACCATGCTGGGCCAGTTTTTATATTTTAGTAGAGATGAGATTTCACTGTGTGGCCAGGGGCTGGTCTCCAACTCCTGACCTCAGGCAGTCTGCTCATCTCAGCCTCCCACAGGTGTGAGCCACCATACCTGGCCTTTTTCTTTTTTTTGGGACAGGGTCTTGCTTTGTTGCCCAGTCATGGCTTGCCACAGCCACGACCTTCTGGACTCAAGCTATTCTCCCAACTAAGCTTTCCAATTAGCTAGGACTATAGGCACATGACACCATACCCAGCCAATTTAAATTTTTTTATTTGATAGAGATGGAGGTCTTGCTATGTTGCCCAGGCTGGTCATAAACTCCTAGCCTCAAGTGATCCTCCTGCTTTGGATTCCTAAAGTACTGGGAGCCACTGCCCAGAGTGTTCCTCATTCTAACCTCAGGATCTTCTTTAGTCTTATTGTTAAGTGTCACTTCATTCTAGAGGCCCAGATTTTCCACAGAAAGAAGCATTTAGGAAGCTCCTCTCCTTTAATTGTAGTCAGGCCTGACACGAGTATGTGAGGTTAGCCTCTCAGAGAGCTATGGTCTTGATGTTGCATTTGCACATTTGTCATTGTTAGAAGTGAGTAGCCCTGTCCCTGGGGGGTGAATTGAAGCCCATTCATCTGGAGAAGACTGTTAGTGACAGACGCTCCTTCCTCCTCCCAGGTCTCCTGAAAATAGGCAGTGTGCTCTTATAGAACATTACTATTTCAACAGTACACCAGAAATATTTTAAAATAATGTTTTAAAATAAAGAACAAGACTTCCATAACTTTTGTTTTGCTAGTGTTTGTAATCATGAAACAGAAAAGATGCTTTAAATGAATCAGCCATTTAAGCCTTAGCCACACACTACCCTCATGTGTCTGATGTAGAGAGTACTTACATAATTTGCTTCTTTTTAAAAAAAATCTTTTCTTAATTTAAATATTTTTCTGAGTTTTAAGGATTCATAAGATTGAGAATACAGAAATATTTTCTATTCTAAATTCTAATTATAGAATTCTAAATATAGAATCTTTGAAATAAGATTAGGCTTGTCTTGACTGTCCTGGATCCAACATTCAGCTGCCCTCCTAAATTATGGGAATAGGCAGGGTGCTGGGCACCTCACCAGGGATCTTTGTTAGTCCCAAAAGGCTAGTTTTTCCACTGATCATCAAATTTTATGTTTGTTCAAAATGTTGTCTTAAAGCAGTGAAGCAATGGAAGTTATAGGTTTCTCTTCATTAATACATCTAATTCAGGCTTTCTCCTTCAATGAATATTTTTATTTCCTTTTTTAAAATTTTTTTATTTTTTTATTTTTATTTTTTTTTGAGATGGAGTTTCGCTCTTGTTACCCAGGCTGGAGTGCAATGGTGCAATCTCGGCTCACCGCAACCTCCGCCTCCTGGGTTCAAGCAATTCTCCTGCCTCAGCCTCCCGAGTAGCTGGGATTACAGGCACGTACCACCATGTCCAGCTAATTTTTGTGTTTTTAGTAGAGACCGGGTTTCACCTTGTTGACCAGGATGGTCTGGATCTCTTGACCTCATGATCCACCCGCCTCAGCCTCCCAAAATGCTGGGATTACAGGCGTGAGCCACCGCACCCGGCCCTGTTTCCTTTTTTTTTTTTTAAGTCTTACATTTTACAAAATTTATCTTAGGTCATATTTTGCAGTGATTTTTTTAAACAAACAAGTAGAAATATCCCTAGTCATCTCTGTAGATTGTCATCTTGAAAAGAAGTGTCTCTTTGCTTGGGTCCAGATGACAGAGAAGGTGGAACTGTAAGCTTCAAGGAGTATAAGTGTTGCTTCTTTATGTGATTTTGAAGGACTAATAAACATTAGAGATCTGACTTTCCAATTCCCTTACATTTTTATGTTTAAATGGCACGTCAGCTTCTTTTGTTTCTTTGTGTTTGGGCATTGCAGGATTCTGATAGTTAGCAGTCTTATAGAAAGCTGATAATCCTTAGCTGTTTACACTACAAACAACTGCCATAATAGTGTATAATTTTTCTGATGTGTTTATGTGCTTAAGTTGGGTGGAGGAGTGAAAATCAAAGGTTACTGCCATTGCCCTTGTCTAGCATTTAAATTCCCAGAAAGTGCCTCTGATGCTCAACTGCCTACACCTTTATCATTCATAACTCAGTTTGCAACTGGGGTAAAGATATGTCTCAGGCCGGGTGCGGTAGCTCAAGCCTGTAATCCCAGCACTTTGGGAGGCTGAGGTGGGTGGATCACGAGGTCAAGAGATCGAGACCATCCTGGTCAGCATGGTGAAACCCCGTCTCTACTAAAAATACAAAAAATTAGCTGGGCATGGTGGTGCGTGCCTGTAATCCCAGCTACTCAGGAGGCTGAGGCAGGAGAATTGCTTGAATCCAGGAGGCGGAGGTTGCAGTGAGCCGAGATCGCGCCATTGCACTCCAGCCTGGGTAAAAAGAGTGAAACTCCGTCTCAAAAAAAAAGATATGTCTCAGTACCATGTATTCAATTGGGTCCAGATATTGCTAATGGAATTGGCAAGCCTGTTCATTTAGAAACATGGATAAGTGATCACAGCCTTAGCAGTCGCTACACAGTAACATTCCAGAGCTTCAGCAAAGGAGGTATGACACAACTTGGAAAGATTGTCCCTGGCTACATGAGCTGTATAGTTGAGATGATTGGACAGGAACATAAAGATTTCAGTTCAAATTAAGCTGAATCAGCCAGGAGAGATTCAAGCTGTCAGTGTTTTGAGAACCCAGTTGAAGGGCAGTTTTGCTCTTAACTATGGAACATAATCAGTTTCCTTTTCCACTCTTGATAATGATTGCTTTTGGTCCATCTTGATGTTGTCTTCATGTAATTGTTTTTATTTGAAAAATTGCGCTGGGCGCGGTGGCTCAAGCCTGTAATCCCAGCACTTTGGGAGGCCTAGGCGGGTGGATCACGAGGTCGAGAGATCGAGACCATCCTGGTCAACATGGTGAAACCCCGTCTCTATTAAAAGTGCAAAAAATTAGCTGGGCATGGTGGCACGTGCCTGTAATCCCAGCTACTCAGGAGGCTGAGGCAGGAGAATTGCCTGAGCCCAGGAGGTGGAGGTTGCGGTGAGCCGAGATCGTGCCATTGCACTCCAGCCTGGGTAACAAGGGCGAAACTCCATCTAAAAAAAAAAGAAAAATTGCATGGAGTTTAAATAAAATTCATCTTGCCTTAAGTTAAACGTCTATTCCCTGTCAAATGAAAATAGCACCTTAGAGTTTTTTATTTCCTTCCTTCAAGAACACTGCAAAACATATTTGTATTTGAGGATAACAGCAGTTCTTCCCTGATACCCTCGATTCCTCAGCTTTTCTCACCTTATTGCCCATACTAGAAGAAACTTTTTCTGAAGTTACTGTTCAGGTGGCTTAGAGGCTGTGCAAAAGCTTTAAGTTACAGGCTCTGGGATCTTACAAGGTTTGGCACCAACCTGCAATGTGATGTATGTTATGAGTCTGTATAGTTTGCTTTGTGCAGAGTTAAAAATGTGTACTCATATAAGTAAATAATCAGGCTGCGAGAAGGGAGGCACCCTTGGTGCTCTCGTCGTCTGTTCTGGAATGGTCAGAGGTAGGGCCAGGTCTGTGTGTTTTCTTCAGCAGGTAAAAGAGAAAAATCTTTAAAGATTATTTTTTATGTTTATAGGTTGCCAACTTGGCCTGTTCCATCTCAAATAATGAAGAAGGTGTAAAGCTTGTTCGAATGTCTGCAAGCCAGTTAGAAGCCCTCTGTCCTCAGGTAAAGTATAACTGACATCGGTGACAGCATCACCAAACTGAATTTGATTAGAGTGGAGATGAGGTTTATTTTGTTAAATTTTGTTTTTAGCATTTTATATGGAAGTCTTGGGGACAAATCAGTGACACAGAACCCACATAGTTTGGCATATTTTTAAACATTAAGTGACATTTGTATGGGAGATTACATGTTACCTCTTGCTCTTCATTGAAAATGCATAGTGAGCTGGACACAGTGGCTCACGCCTGTAATCCCAGCACTTTGGAATACTGAAGTGGGTGGGTCACTTGGGCCCAGTAGTCTGAGACCAGGCTGGGCAACATAGCAAAACCTCGTTTCTAAAATCAAAATTTGCCCAGCATGATGGCATGCACCTGTAGTGCCAGCCACTCAGGAGGCTGCAGTGGGAGGCTGGCTTGAGCCTAGGAGGTGAAGGTTGCAGTGAGGGGAGATCATTCCACTGCACTCCAGCCTTGGTGAACACCCCTTGATGGGGGGGGGAGGGTATAGTGCCCCCACTGCTGGAAAATAAGGGGTGGCAGTGACCACAGTCTCCTTGAGGAAGAGTCTACACACTCCTTGAGCCTTGCATGAAGGCCATCTATGACTTCTGGCCATCCTGGAACCATGATGGTTACCCCACACTGTTCACCTACATCCATTTTAATGGCCAATATTTGGGTCTCTGTGCTGAAGGATACCAAATTCACAAGCTAGTTTCTTTATTCTGTAGTGTCTTAAAGCAGCCTTATAATACAGATAGTGTAACTTAATTCGGCCAGCTTCTGAAGTGAAAGCTCAAGAACTTGTCTCCATTCATATTGGAAGACTGGTGATTAAGTCGTGTTACGCATCTGGTACTCTAGAAAGACTCTGAAGCAAACACTTGTAAGTGCTTTTTAAGTGCCCAGTGTGTTGCCTGCCTTCTGTGAGGAGAGCCGAGTCTGTCTGGCCTGGCACTCCTTGTCATTCCAGGGATTTCTAAGGAGTAGAGGTGATGTTTCTGTATAAGAGGTTGCCTCTCCACTTTTTCATGTATAAAATGCTCATGGCACACTCTGAGGGCTTACCTCTTTACATGTTCTACCAGAAGGCAGTGGCCACAAATAAACGAGTGTAAGCAGGGGGACTAGGGTAATGAAGTAGAGGTCATAGGAATGAAGTTTCTGTGTTATGTCTACAACCAATTTTAAAATATTCTGTGACCATTATTTGGCTTTTTCATACAAATAATCCCTGACATTCAAGGCGGGCAACCAAAATAAGTAAAGCCTCTCTTGATGGTTATCAATCTGGCATTCTCGTTGGTACATAGGTTAGTTAGGGCATTTGGTCTAATCACTAACCATGTGGATTAATTTACCAATGAGAGTTGCTCTGTCTTAATATTACTGTGATGGGCCCATTGTGAATCACATCATCTGATGGACATTTTCCCATCGTTAGTTCAGTCTTGAAATCTGCCAGTCATTGACAGCTATGTAGATATTTGCAGTGGATCCAGTCACCACATCCAGAAGGATCTTGGATCGCCAAGTTGTATGAGACAGATTTGAATTTGGATTTCTAAACTGGCATTCTTTCCTCAAGTTTGTTTGCCATTTACCCTAACAGCACTTTGTTTTTAATGCCTTTGGTTTTCCATTTGGTTTTGAAATGCTTGAAAAGCGACAATGCTTTCACATATCTGTGGAAACAGATGGTAGCATACACTGATCACACCTACCACAAGAGTATTTATATAAATGATCTTAAAAACCAGGAAAAAAAATCACATGGAGAGTCTAGTAGATCCTAATGAAAATGATGGTGTGCATAACTTGTGTGGCTATGTCACATGGGCTTGAGTTAGCCATCAGAAAGCATTGTGTCTGCCTCTCCTTTGCAGTTTCATTTTTCCTACTAAAACATTTCAGGAGGAATAGGCTTTAGGCAGACAATGCCCAGACCAAACTTGGTACTGGATATGTGTCCTGCATAAAAACGTGTTTTTTCAAGTGTGATTATTCTTCAGACTCTCATCTGGGCTCATTGCTACCCTTTTTCACAAACTGCTAGGCATACAGGACTGGGCAGGTTCAGTAATGGCAAATAAAGTAGGTGTTCACAGACATGGTCACTGGGCATCATGTGCTTGTTTTGCAATAAGGCAGCTCTGACTCTACCCCAGCCCCATTATTGCCAGACCCTTTCACTGTTCTTCTTCTCCCTTCTCCCTTCTTTTCTTTTCTTCTTCTTCCTCTTTTTTTTTTTTTTTTTTTGAGATGGAGTCTTACTCTGTCACCCAGGCTAGAGTGCAGTGGCACAATCTCAGCTCATTCCAGCCTTTATTTCCTGGGTTCAAGTGATTCTCCTGCTTCAGCCTCCTGAGTAGCTGGGATTACAGGCGTGCACCACCACACCTGGCTGATTTTTGGTAGAGACAGGGCTTTACCATATTGCCCAGGCTGGTCTTCAACTCCTGGCCTCAAGTGATCCACCTGCCTCAGCCTCCCAAAGTGCTGGGATTACAGACATGAGCCACCACAAAAATTCTGCAATTCAGATTTTTCTGTCATGTCTCAATTTTAAACAATCGATAACTAATTTAAAGTTTTAAAAATCTTTGAGAAGGGTATCTCCAACTCTTCTGTGTCCTGCCTCTGGCCCACTCTAGCCCATGTGTTTTGTGCTCAGAGGGGCTCTCCTTCAAGGAAGCAAACAGCTGTCCCTTGGAGAAAGAGGGCCTTGATTGTGGAGACCTGCCTCCTCTCCAGCTTGATGTGGATGGTGATCACAGGCACCAAGGATCCTAATCTCGAGGTATTCCCTTCCAAGGTCTAGGCAAGTTAATCAACAGATTAGGTAACTAGGGTAGTTAACTCACTAGGAGCTTAACTTGATGTTTTAATATGCTGCAGCATGTAGACAAACATTTATTTTAAAGGGTTTTTTTTTTTTTTTTTTTTTTTTTTTGAGAGTCTCACTCTGTCGCCAGGCTGGAGTGCAGTGGCGCAATCCTGGCTCATTGCAACTTCCGTTTTCTGGTTTCAAGCAGTTCTCCTGCCTCAGCCTCCCGAGTAGCTGGAAGGGACTACAGGCACCCACTACCATGCCCGGCTAATTTTTTGTATTTTTTGTAAAGACAGGGTTTCACCATATTGGCCAGGATGGTATCAATCTCTTGACCTTGTGATCCACCTGCCTTGGCCTCCCAAAGTGCAGGGATTACAGGTGTGAGCCACCACGCCTGGCTGGCTGTGTTTCTTTATAGTAAGGCTACTGTTGACCTCTCTTCACAGTGTGGAAGAGGTGCTTAGTGTTTCCAGGATATGTTTGTGCCTCATGCCCAGGCTGCTGTACACAGGCAGCACTCAGTTTGGAGTTGGCTCCTGTACACTATTTTTAGTTTCTGGTGGAGAGAAATGACAGGTGGGACAACTAGAGGAGTTTTCATCCCCATTTTTAAGTTTGTCCTATAACAAATTAACTTTCGAGAGACATAGGGAAATCCATTCTGAAGGACTCACTTTTTAGCAGTTAAACAACTTTAAATGCAGACATTTGAGATAGTAAAGTTGAGTTCAGTCCCCTCTCTCCTCTCTCTCTCTCTCTCTCTCTGTCTGTCTGTCTGCATTGGCTTCTACTTGATGGCTACTCTCTCTTACTCTTCTCACTGGAAAGTCACCTGCCTCTATCCAAGCAGAGAGAGCCCCAGCCTCACAAACTTGTACAAGGAAGCAGTTTACAAATTGCTTTGGGAAGGGACCAAAATCTGTACCCTGTGTATCCCAGACATTCTGTTTTGCTTATAGATGTGCCCAAGATTTAATCTATGGTAGCTGCTTTAAATATTTTTAATTTTTCTTTTTTCTTTTTTTTTTTTTGAGACGGAGTTTCACTCTTGTTACCCAGGCTGGAGTGCAATGGCGCGATCTCGGCTCACCGCAACCTCCGCCTCCTGGGTTCAAGCAATTCTCCTGCCTCAGCCTCCTGAGTAGCTGGGATTACAGGCACGTGCCACCATGCCCAGCTAATTTTTTGTATCTTTAGTAGAGACGGGGTTTCACCATGTTGACCAGGATGGTCTCGATCTCTTGACCTCGTGATCCACCCGCCTCAGCCTCCCAAAGTGCTGGGATTACAGGCTTGAGCCACCGCGCCCGGCTAATATTTTTAATTTTTAAATTCAAAACCGTTTGGTGTGCTGGCCAGGAAGCAAAAACAAAAACAAAAAAACCCAAACTTTGCAAATGGCAGCAGATTTCTGACGATTTGAGTCTTTAAAATGAGAGGAGGGCATTTTGGAGATTATCTCACTCGATTTTTTTCTTAGTTCATTATGCAAGAATGAGTATTACACATTCATATTAATATTAAGTTAATACAAATCTGGCACTTAAATAATTTATAACGCCTGGTTTAATGCATGGCTTTTCTTGGAAATCTACACAAGGGATGAATTAAGTATTTCAAGGCTCTACTTATCTACATTTTCCTTTTTCTTTTCTTTCCTTTTTTTTTTTTTTTAGAGACAGGTTTTCACTCTGTCACCCAAGCTAGAGTGCAGTGGTGCCATCATGGCTCACTGCAGGTTTGACCTCCTGGGCTCAAGCAGACCTTCTACCTCAGCCTCAGAGTAGCTGGGACCACAGGTGCACTCTACCACACTTGGCTAATTTTTTTATTTTTAAAATTTATTTGCCCAGGCTGGTCTCAAACTCCTGAGCTCGGGTGATCCTCCCACCGAGTTTCCCAAACTGCTGGGATTACAGGTGTGAGCCCCTGTGCCAGGTCTCTTTTTTCTTTTGGTATTTCTCACTAAATTGAGAAGTTACTTCTGAAATTATTCATTCTTCCTTCTGCCTCCTAGATTTATCTTCCATATTGCTTCTTCTGTCCTTGTGCTTGTGGGAACCCTGATCATATTTGTGGCTGATATGCTTGACATGCATCAAATGAGCATAAACCCAGGCTGGCCTGGCCACTATCTGGTGGGAAAATACATAGCCCTTAAAGGAGCACCCCATACATACAGGACAGGGCAGACTTAATGGCCTCAGCTGTCACTTAACCTGTTATTTCACAGTCACGGGACCACCTGTCTTTGAATCACTTCACTTTTCCACTTCGGTATTCTCTAATCTAGTTTTTATGAAGCTGTTTCACCAAGAGCTCAAGGGACATTTTTTTTTTTTTTTTTTTTTTTTTTAGACAGAGTTTCATGATCTCAGCTCACCACAACCTCTGCCTCCCTAGTAGTAGGGATTACAGGCATGTGCCACCACTCCCAGCAAATTTGGTATTTTTAGTAGAGACGGGGTTTCTCCATGTTGGTCAGGCTGGTCTCGAACTTCTGACCTCAGTTGATGCATCCGCCTTGGCCTCCCAAAGTGCTGGGATTACAGTGGTGAGCCACCATGCCCAGTGGGAGATGTTTCTTACTAAAGTTTTTCTGAGCATTTTCTGTATCCTCCCATCTCTACCCTCCTGTGCCTCCCACCCCTCTTTGAGGTCTACAATAAGGCTTTTGTATACTGACACTGGATTGTTTTTGTTGTTGTTTTGTAATGTCTGATTTCTGTATCTTAAAATTGGAAACTGTTTCCTAATTTTCTTTCTTCTTGAAAAAAATCTGTATGTATTTGGTATTAGTTCTTTAAATGTTTGGGAGAATTTACCAGTGAAACTGAGTAACTGGTAAACTCTTGCTAGGCCTGCAATTTGCTTTGTGGTAAGGTTTTTAACGATGAGTTAAGTTTCTTTAATAGACATAAGGATATTTAGGTTATTTTTAAATTCTCGAGTGAGCTTTGGTAATTTGTCTTTAATTAATTTTCTACTCTTTATTTTCTTCTTTTTGCTTGCTTTGGGTTTAATTTGCTCCTTTTCTACTTTTAAAATTGGAAGCTTTAACTCATTGCCTTGACACCTTCCTCCTTTCCTAAGGTAACATTTAAACATTTTAATAGTATAAATTTCCCTCAAAGTACTGTTTTAGCTGCCCCACAAATTTTGATTATGATGTGTAAAATATTTTGGTTAAGATGGGCAGGAAGGACCTCACTGAAAAAGTGCTGTATAAACAAAGACCTGAAGGAAATGACAGAGCAGACCACACAGGATATCTCATGGGAGAGTGTTCAGGCAGAGGGAACACCAAGTGCAAAGGCTTGGAGGAAGGAGATCAGATATCTAAAAGAAGCTTAGGGATTGCATAGCCTTTCACGGTCATAGTCATAGGCCTTTGGCTTTTAATCTGAGATGGGAAACGATTGAAGGGTTTTGAGTAGAAAAGTGGCATATCTCACTTAGATTTGAACAAGATCTCAGCCAGGTGCAGTACCTCACTCCTGTAATCCCAGCACTTTGGGAGGCCAGGACAGGAGGATCACTTGAGCCCAGGAGTTCTAGAACAGCCTGAGCAACATAGCGAGACCCTGTCTCTACAAAAATAAAAATAAAAAATTAACCAGGCATGGTGGTGCAAGCCTATACTCTGGCCGTGTGGGAGGCTGAGGTGGCAGGATTGCTTGAGTCCAGAGGTCAAGGATACAGTGAGCCATGAGGGGATTGCGCCTCTGCACTCCAGCCTGGGTGACAGAGTGAGACCAAGATCTCTCTTGACTTCTGTGAAGAGTGATAGAAGCAGAGGGGCTCTTTAGGAAATTGCAGTATACAGAATAATAGCCTCCCAAATATGTCCATTTCCTAATTCCCTAAACCTGGGAATATATTACCTTACATGGCTAAGGGGACTTTGCAGGGACAAATAAATTAAGGCTCTTTAGATGAAAAGATGATCCTAGATTATCCCAGTGGGCCCCCCAATATAATCATAAGTGTCCTTATATGAGGGAGGCAGGAGCATCAGAGGCAGAGAAGAAAGTAACAATGATGGAAGCAGAGGCTGGAGTTTTGTGGCCACAAGTCAAGGAATGTGGGTAGCCTCAGGAATTTGGAGAAGTCAGTGACTGGCTTTTTCACTAGAACCTCCAGAAGGAACACAGATCTGGTGGTAATGTTGTTGATTTTAGCTCTGTAAGACCCATTTCAGAATTCTGACCTCCAGAAACTATAAGATAATAGATTTGTGTTGTTTTAAGCTGCTAAATGTGTGGTAATTTATTTACAAAAGCAATAGAAGACTAAAACAGATGTTATTGTACTAATCCAGGCAAGGGTACCGTGGATGTGGTGAGCACTGGTTAGAATTTGGATATATTTTGAAGGTGAAATTTACTGAAGGATTCGATGTGAAGTGAGAGAGAAAAAGAAGAGTCAGGGAATAGAACAGAGTTTTGAGCCTAAGCAGCCGGAAGGATGAAGTTCTCATATCATACTCTGATAAAGAAAGATGGTTTGTGGAAAGAGATAAGTTTGGACATGTTAATTTTGAGGTGCCTATTAGACATGCAAGATGCATGTCATGTTGAGGGAAGAGGTCTGGACAGGATGTGTAAATGTGTGAGATCATCAAGGGAGTGAGTCTACATGAAGGAAAGGTCTGGGAGTGGAACCAGGTCTCTAACATTGAGAGTTTCAGAAGGTGGGCATTGGCCAGCATAGGAGCCTGAGGAAGCGCTGTCAGGAACAGAGCCCCAGAAGCTGGCTGTGTCTTGGAAGCCAAGTGAAAGCAAAAAAAAAAAAAAAAAAGGTTTCTGGAAATAGATGAGATTGCCTAGGGGTGGGAAGAGTAGAAAGAGAAGGCAGCATAGGACTGAGCTTTGAGGAAATCCTGACACCATTAGAAGACGACAAGGCAGCAAAGGAGACAAAGACAAAGGTGGCCAGAATGTGGAAACAAAACAGAAATAGTGTTTGAGAAAATTCAACATCCAATCCTGATAAAAACACTTTACAGATTAGGAATAGGAGAGAATTTCCTTAGCCTGATAAAGAAGCTCCATGAACAATCGACAGCTAACGTTAAAGACTGAATGCTTTCCCCTGTGATCAGAAACAGGACAAGGACATCCTCCCTTGCCACCCCTTGTCACATTTTACTGGGGCTGAAGCCAATAAGAGCATTTTAAAACTTTCAGTCAGTACAGTGATGGTGCCTAGTTGGGAGCTCCTTGCAAGTTTAATAGTAACATTAATTTCCAGTTTTAAAATTATAAGTAAGAGTAACTCCCCCCCAACAGCTGTTTTCTCATCATTTGTACTTTACCTAAAGTAAGTAGTCCATTCCTTTTCCTGTTTTTCTACTGGTGTTTTAGTGTTTCCCTTACTGATTTACCTAACACTGTATATTTAATCTGTAATACATATTTAAATATAGACATACATAATTGAATTTGTAGGTTGGCTTATCCTGTTGTTATTCTGAAAGGGAATTTTCCAAGCCATAAATATTGTGACTAATGATGACTTCGTATATAAGTGAATTTTTCTTTAACTTCAGTCATGTTCATTTCTTTACAGATTGAACCTTTATATATTTCATATGAATTGCTTTGTGGGAGATCTGACACTCCCTTCATTTTTTATTCTGTTTTTTTTTTTCCTGGCATCTATATAGAAAGGCTATTGGTTGTTACTATTTTATATTGCCTTTAGTTATATTAATAAACTTTTATTCTAAGAGTTTTTTCAGTTGACGTACTTCAATTTTCTATATAATTTGCATTGGAATGTATAATTTTTTCATCCTCTTTCTAACAGCTTTTCCTATTATTTTCATTTCTCACCTTCATTGGCTAGAAAGTCAATATAATAATAATATATATTAATTTAACCAGTGGTGACAGTTAAGTATTCCAATTAATAACATCTTGATTTTTAAGGTAAATGATTCTATAGTTTCACAACTCCGTATTGTGTTGGATGATTACTTAAAGTAGTATGTTAAGGACATACCTTTATTTTTTTTTTAAAGAGAGAGAAGGTCTCACTGTCACTCAAGCTGGAGCGCAGTGGCATGATCATGGCTTACTGCAGCCTCGGCCTTCTGGGCTTAGGCAATCCCCTCCGCCTCAGCCTCCTGGAGTGTTGGGATTATAGGCGTGAGCCACTATGCTCAGCCAGGACACCTCTTTCTATTCCAGATTTAGTAAGAGTATTCAGAAATGAGTTTTGTACACATTTTTTTTTTTTTTTTTTGAGACAGAGTTTCGCTCTTGTTACCCAGGCTGGAGTGCAATGGTGCGGTCTTGGCTCACCACAACCTCCGCCTCCTGGGTTCAGGCCATTCTCCTGCCTCAGCCTCCTGAGTAGCTGGGATTACAGGCACGCGCTACCATGCCCAGCTAATTTTCTGTATTTTTAGTAGAGACGGGGTTTCACCATGTTGACCAGGATGGTCTCGATCTCTTGACCTCGTGATCCACCCGCCTCGGCCTCCCAAAGTGCTGGGATTACAGGCGTGAGCCACCGCGCCCGGCTTTGTACACAATTTTGTAATCAATATGAGAAACTTAGGCAAGGTGCTTCCCCTAATTATACTGTATGCGGTATATTACGGAACAAAGAAAGCAGTGGAAAATACTTAAAACATGTAATTAATTCCCTGCCCATGTTTACTTGGCTCTCTTAGGAAACATTTTCACTAACCAGATATTCTTACAGTGTATAGCTCCACTCTGATACATAGATACATTATTGAATTAATGAGTTAGTTAATGAAGAAAGTGGTCTTAAAATGGTGAACACATCTAGTGGATAAGGAGTGGCAGGAAGGAATACGTTTCTTGGATGAAAATGTGGGAGACCACAGCATAACATGTGAGAAAAACAAGTATCTCTCCTTGCAAATTATTGCCCAAACCCAGGCACTTATCGAAGTGTGGGGCTGTTATAGTTCAGAAACTGGGATGGGTCAATTCCCTATGCTTTTGGATCTATAATTGATAGTTGGATAAACTACCAGTTCTAAATGTTTAGGAGGGAAGAGGAATAGCGGCACCAGTCTAGTGGGTCTGATTCTTCTTTAATCTGTTATCACCTCCAGTCTTTGAGGGCTAAGTTACAACATTCTTGAATACCCCTCTAATAAATTGATAATTACACCCATGATCTGAAGCATCTGGAAACTCAACCCAGATTCCTCCACTCAGGGCTGTCCCCACACTCCTGCCTCATTGAGGTCCTGCAGTTTCTTCTTGTCTTTGCTTCCATCCCAAGTTGCATGATTATAAACACATTTACTTCTAATAACCCATAAGCACCTTGTACCTAGGAGTCCTACTAATTATCCTCTCTGCCCATTTTCATACTACTATCATTATTCACTTAAAGAACACAACCAAAAGGTTGAATAGACATCTCTTCAAAGAATATAAACAAACACTCAATAAACATATGAAACAATACCTGATGTCATCAGCCATCAGGCAGATCACTTCAGATCCACTAGCATGGCTAGAATTCTCCGAAAAGGGGGGAAATAACAAATATTAGTGAAGATGTAGGGCACTGTAACCCTCATACACACTGGTGGGATGTAAAATAGTTCAGCCTCTTTGGAAAAAGGTAAAGCAGCGCCTCAAAAGGTTAAACACAAAGTTTACTATATGTACGAGCAGTTCTGCTCCATTCCCAAAGAAATAAAAACACAGAAGCATGTTTATGAGCATTCATAGCAACATTATTCATAACAGTCAAAGAGTGGCAATAATTCAAATGTCCATTAACTGATGAATGGCTAAATAAAATGTGGCATATCCATATAATAGAATGTTATTCATCAACAAAAAAAAAACGAAGTGCTAGTACATGCTACACATGAATGAACTTTTAAAACATTATGTTAGGCTGGGAGCAGTGGCTCACTCTGTAATCTCAGCACTTTGGGAGGTGGTCAGGAGTTTGAGACCAGTGTGGCCAACATGGTGAAAACCCATCTCTACTAAAAATACAAAAATGTACCTGCTGGCGGCGCACACCTGTAAATCCCAGCTACTCAGGAGGCTGAGGCACAAGAATGGCTTCAGCCTGAGAGGTGGAGGTTGCATGAGCTGAGATCACACCACTGCACTCCAGCCTGGGCGACAAAGCAAAACTCGGTCTCAAAAAGAAAAAAACAGCACATTCGCGCGCGCGCGCGTGCACACACCCACACACACACCCACACCCACACACACACACACACAGTGTATAAAGTGAAAAAAGCTAGTTATAAAAGTTCGGATGTTACATGATTCCCTTTATCTGAAATGTCCAGAAAAGTCAATTCATAGAGATAGAAAATAAATTACTGGTTGCAAAAAAAAAGGTGGGTGGGGGGGTCGGCGATAAAGAGAATTGTGAGAAATGGCTGCTAATGGATATGGATGGGGTTTCTTTTTGGCACGATGAAAATGTTCTAAAACAATGTGGTGAATGTTGCACAATTACAAATATATATTTTTAAAAATCAGTGAAATTGTATTCTTTAAATGGGTATATTGTATGATATGTGAATTGTATCTCAATAAAGCTGTTTTTTGTCCTTTTTTTTTTTTTTTTGAGACAGTGTCTTCTTATGTTTGTCCAGACTGGTCTCAAACTCCTGGGCTTATGCAATCCTCCTGCCTCATCCTCCCAAAGTGCTGGGATTACAAGCTTAAGCCCCCGTGGCCAGCTGGTTTGTCTTTTTTGAGATGGAGTCTCACTTGTGTTGCCCAAGCTGGAGTACAGTGCTGTGATCACAGGTCACTGCAGCCTTGACCTCCTGGGCCCAAGCAGCGCTCCCACCTTGGCCTCTCAAGTAACTGGGACTACAGGCGTGTGCCACCATGCCCAGCTCATTTTCTTTATTGTTAGTTGAGATGGGTTCTCATTGTGTTATCCAGGCATTAAAATTAGTCTTAAACCTTAATAGATTATGCATTTTTTGTGCAGCTTTTTGTCAAATATGCCTCCATTAAAAAGAAAATGAAAAAATACTAATGCTTGGATCCAGCATATTTTTCATGAATACATTTTGATGATGTATCAAGAACCTGAAATACCAAATTTTCATCACAAGATTATTTGTAGTAATAGGTAACCAGAACAACCCAGACATCCAACAGTAGGAGAATAACAGTACATCTATAACAGAACAATAAAGTTAGTGTTTTAAACATATATTTAATGATGTAGAGAAGTATTTAAAATAAGAATCAGGATAGTTCATTTTATGTAGCATATACTTCTAAGTGTGTATTTTTTGATGTAGCTATGTATATGTCTGTATGAGAAGCAAAAAAGCCTAGAACTTAGTGTCACTGAAAATGGTAGATTTGCCACCACAAACGACGTTATTACGGTTTTTTGTTTTATCATTGTCCACAAACTGTCCACAGTTTGCAAATAAAATATGTATTACTTCACCATATAAAACCTATTGTTTAATACTCTTCCCCTTCATCTTTGTGGGGTGATGTCTCCTACTGAATCATGTGTAAGACAAAGCCGTGACAGTGAAAAAGAGTAAACAGTGAAGTTTAATATATTTTGTAGGTTATCAACGCTGCATTGGCTTTAGCAGCAAAACCACAGAGTAAACTGGCCCAAGAGAACATGGATCTTTTTAAAGAACAATGGGAAAAACAAGTCCGTGTTCTCACAGATGCTGTCGATGACATAACTTCCATTGATGACTTCTTGGCTGTCTCAGGTAATGAGCTGGTTCCCCAGAGAAGCATGTGAAGATGTGCATAATTACTTTTGTCTAAGTTATATTAATGGGCAAACACTCCTACGTCTTGGTAAATTATTCTAACAATAATATTGTGCTGGTTTTCATTTTAATGCTAAAAAAGCCATCAGCTACATGGTTTTCAAGTGATAGCTTCTCAGCTACTGGGGGGAGTAGCTGGGGTTGGAGATGTTTCGTTTAGGACTGGTCTTGATCCTAGGAGCATGAATTAGAAACCTGGCTATCAAAGGTTTTTCCCTGCTTGTATAGAGTGAGGTCCTCCAGCTGGGACCTGTAGAGCACCATGACCATCCATCTCTCTTGCTGCCATTGTGTTTAGAAAAAACTTTGACCTGTGTCTTGGTGGAGAAAGTGGTTATTTGTTATGAGCCCATGAAACTTAGGAGGGGAAGGGATTCTCAACACCATCACCTTTTGTTTCTTCTTTAAAATAATTTCTTTCCTTGTTAGAATGCCTCTCTTCTGTCTCTCAGGAATATCATAGTCGTAGTTTATCTGCCTACTTTTCCAAAGACTCTCTGTCTGCATGATGCATAGATAGAAAACAGAGAGGAAATATTTAAGTGCCATTTAATTATGAACTTGGAAAAAATAAATCTGGGTAATTCACCTCACAAAAACAGTTGATTTCATTATATAAACATAAACTGGTAATGACATAGTAAATTGCATTCATATAGAAAATGTCTGTCAAATGCAATTCAGTGTTTATCGCACAGAGATAAATTTCAATCCCATCTTCTTAGAGTTGAGTAACTATAAATGTGTTCTCCATTTAACGGGGCCTCTGTTGCCCTTGGCTGCACAGCTTGCTCTCTGAAAGTGCCGGACTTCATGAGGCCAGTGGCTGTGGGCAGAAGCAGAATCAGGGGCTAAGATTTTGTAGGGCTGAAACTACCTGTCACCCCAGGGAACCACAGGCTAGAACGTGGCAATGGGGCTTGAAACAGAAGCAGGGCTTAAGTATATGTACAGCACAATCCACCAGCAGTGACCTATATAAGGGTGACAGTGTGTTCTGCATACCAATGCCTCCCTGTCTTCGTGCTCTCTCCTTAGGATGGGTAGCCTTGGCTTTACATGAGAAACTGGGGAGCAGGCAATCTGTAAACTGCAAAAGGTGGGGGGTAAACCATGTTGTTGCAGCACTGCCAAATTGCAGGTGTTGGTACTTTAAAACAAAAAACTCATTTGCAAGCACATCTTTGCAGGTGCCAAAAATGCAGCAATGGCTTTTTTGGGAAATCTTGGCCTTCTGTTGTTTTTCCCAGTGAAGTACTGAATTATTCTTTTTCATCAGTTTAGAGAAAAACATTCCACCTTCACAGCACACTTTTAAGCAAACACCAAATTCTGAAATCTAAATGCAAAGCCCCCCTCCGGATAAATACTACATTCTTAAAGTTACTTTTTTGAGATTAGGTTGGGTATGTCTCAGGCTTGGTCTCGAGGGATTTTCAGTCCTCTTTAGAGCAAAATAAAATGTAACAGCATCAAATGTCCCTCATGCACCATTCATCAAATCAGCGAAAAAAGGGATTCTGCAGCAGCATTTAGTGGATTCCAGGCAGTATCTTCAGGGCACATGACATAAAAGAATGGTAAAGAGAAATCAGATTCCTTTAACAGATACACTGTTGTCTGGTGAGTGTGTTCAGTTTTTATGCAAAAGTATGAGAGTATAAGAAGGGATTGATTTGATGGAAAGGAGTTTAGACAGTTTCCATTTAGCAAATAAAATCACAGAACAGTTCTTTCAGTCAAAAGTGGTGGTGTTTTCAGAGCATCTGAATTTTAGAACTCTACCTGGTGTGTTTTTCTAATGTACTGTCACAGACCTGCTTAGGAATGTTTAAGTAAATTAAATCATGAATAGGGCAAGGCCATTCTTTACAATTCTTCTCATTCATATAATGTGCTTTTTTAGGGAGACAAAAAAGCATATTATGTAAAGAATTAAAGAATAGAGACAAGCAGGTGCCTGTGGAGGTTTCTACTGGAATGACCAGTTAATTTTCAGCATTCAAACTTCTTTATACTCTTAGGTACATACCTTACCCATGGTAGGTTTAGCATGTTTTGTTTTGTTTTGTTTTGTTTGAGATAGAGTTTTGCTCTTCTCGCCCAGGCTGGAGTGCAATGGCGTGATCTCGGCTCACTGCAACCTCCGCCTCCTGGGTTCAGGCAATTCTCCTGCCTCGGCCTCCCGAGTAGCTGGGATTACAGGTGTGCGTCACCATGCCCGGCTAATTTTTTGTATTTTTAGTAGAGACAGGGTTTTACCATGTTGGCCAGGCTGTTGGTTAGGATCATCTGACCTCAGGTGATCCACCTGCCTCAGCCTCTCAGAGTGCTGGGATTACAGATATGGGCTACCACATTAGCTTGAGCACTTTTTACGTCAGAGGACTAGAGATAGCCTCCCATCTCACCTGACACACAGCCTAGGCAAGTGTCATCTGCAGCAGTCACAGGCAGTATTTAGATGGGAAGCCACATCTTGGCCTGACTTGACCCTGCCCCATTTGCCAATGTCCCCTGGCCCTAAAGCACAGTGGTACTTTGGTGGACCCATAGTGAGATGGGCTTGTTTTTGAGTAGGGGGCTGCCTAGCAAGTGCCCAGCACAGGATTTGGCTTGAGGAAGGTGGGCTCATAGCTTTTACTAAATAAAAAGCAGGGATGCACCCTGACCTCTTGGAGTGGTTGTTTTCTGCTGTCTCTTGGGGTTTGAGGCCCTTTGGTACAGTGTGAGGTCTTACAGAATATTTGCATTTGTGATTTTCCACTGTCAAATTCTCTTACACTCCATGGGGCCTGGATATTGGTTATAGCTCTGCCCAGTCACTGAGAACCTGTCCGAGAGGAAATCGTTTATGGAATAGGGCTTCTGCTCCATTGTTCTGGATATTCTGTCCCATTGGTTCCAGAAATTCCCTCATACTTAGAAGTCATGTTCTGATCTGTTTCTCAAAAAGTAATGGTCATCTTGGTGCAGCCAACAAGACCCTGATGCCAGCATTTTATGAGGCTGTAGGGCAGGGGGAACTTCGGTCATTGTATGTCTAGTGTGAGACAGTAGCACCTGCATATAAAGAGAGGAATACGCATGATACCTCCAGGAAGGGGAGGGATAGGGTCTCTTCCTCCCCCAGCTGTTCTACCTAAATATTGCCTTGTAAAGATGGAAGATGGCTTAAGATGCTAGCATTCAGCAAACCAAGAATATATATTGACCAATCCCTTCAGGAGAGTGGTTTGAAATTTATCAAAGTGATAAAGACTCTGAATTTTATTTGGATTGTATTTGATAAACGTTTTCCATGGAAATGTTATTGATTTCCATTCCCTCACTCTGCTTATATGTTGCAGTTTTGGCTCTCTCTTTTTTTTTAAGGTGCAGGTGGGTGCTTAGAGAAGCTTTAATTTGGTTTATTAAATGTTTCGACTAAATATTCTTAGGAACAATATATTGCATTAAATGCTTTGGAGCAACACTTTGGAGTGGTAATTTATACTCGCCTTCATTAAGTATCAGTGTGTCCAAAGAATCTGGTCTGATTGAGAGGCCATTAAATAGAAAGATTATTGTACCTAAATTTTGGTTTTGTGTTTAATAGCAGAAATGCTAAGCTATAGCCAGAGTTTCTCTTTTTGGAGGAAGTGATAAGTTAGAAGTTAGATTAATGGTGTTTTTTTCTAAGCCTACTGTATAGAGAGTTTACATGTGAAGCCCTCAGAATAGCCCATGTCACTGGGTAAATCCTCTACATAAAGCCTGAAACATTGTTTTCATTTTCTTTGTGTGCAGCAGCCCTGCATAGGCTGCACCCTACACAGATACCCAGGGCAGAGGGTAAAAAGAAGAGGCTCTGTTGCCACACATTGTAGGATGAAGTTTTGACATCTTTTATGGAGAATGCCAGTTGGCATGGTTCCTGGAGAGCAATTAGGTACCATACTTCTACTTTAAACATATATGCCTTTTAACTCAGCGATCTCATGCTAGTCACAGATGTTTGCCAAAATACCTGAATAAGGATGTTTTCTTCAATTAAAATGTGTAAGAAAAGAATGAGTAAGTGAATTATGCCCCCCCTGCCCCCATCTATTCAGTAGGGTACTATGCAGCCATTAAAATGGGTGAAGTAGATCTGCAGGGCCAGACTTTGAAAGTTTTTCAAGGGAAAAAGATACAATATTGTCCATAATGTAATTCTTTTTGTGTTCATTTACATATTTTGTGGGGACTGTTAAATGTGTATGAATTTTGTTCTGTTAGAAGCACACCTATAAATCATGTATTGAACAGTTGTTGATGGGTACAGATTGGGGTGTCTATTCATATGGACCTATGCTGTTTCCTCAGCTAAAATGATGCATGGTTTCAGTTAGTGTGGGCACAGCCTGTCCCCTCCATTGACCAGTGGACTCATACCTACCCCCATCCAATTCAGTTGTGGAGAGCAGGCTGGGTGCTCTGTCGTGGGTGTGATAGCCTCAGTGAGGCTGGGGCTTTTCTAGAGACAAGTGTTTCATGAGGGTAGAGAATACTAGTCAGCTTCCTGAAGTGGGATATATTACTCTAAAATATGGCATACCTTTTTAGGTTCATCTAGAAGAATGCCAGGATGAATTCAAGAAAGTCTAAATGAAATTTTTTTTTAAAGAGGTATCTAAACGAAGATTTGAAAATCCTTGGTGGAAGTATTGGCCACTTTGTTTAGTGAATGGAAAGGAATGCTAGACTTAATATTGATTCTAAAACAGGGATGCGTTTTAAAATCAATGACATGAGAAAACATTGGTTCTTAGTTGTGTTACCAACATAACTTCTTTCCATTTTATTCCTTTCCTTTCCTTAGCAGTGCAAGTTTCATTTTAACAGTGTTGGGTTAGAGCCAGTAAAAGCAGCAGTTTTTAACCCAAGCCCTGTATGGTGGGCCTGCTCAGTATGTTTGTTTAATTCAAATTGTTATTTAGAGTTTTTATATATATATTTAATGCTTCTGATGGGCTCCAGATCCATTTATCCTTGTAATTGGTTCAAATATCCCTCTTAAAATTTGTTTTTATTAGAAGTTTAATATGTTTACTCTTTCAGTAGTTCAGTGGTATAAACTCTGGCAAGTCTCATAATTTGTAATTAATAGAGACCAAAATATGGTCTTAACTATATTGCAGTAATCTAGTTTTCCCTTCTCTAATAAGAATTCTTACCATTTCCTGGCCTTCCCTGATAAAGGTGTTTTTTGTTGTTTTGTTTTTGTTTCTGAGACGAGTCTCATTCAGTCGCCCAGCTGGAGTACAGTGGTGCAATCATGGCTCACTGCAACTTCAACCTCCCCGGTTCAAGTGATTCTCCTGCCTCGGCCTCCAGCTCTGCGTCATCCACTTTAATGGCTGCATAGTTCCCATAATTCACTTATTCACTCTTCTCTTGGAATTTTGGTTGCTTCCACGTTGTTATTAGAGATGAGTTTGAGCAAACCATTTGTTGTAGGATTCCTAAAAATTAGTGTCAGGCTTTTTGCTTTGAGGAAAAATAGTTTTCGTTTGTTGCCCAAATTCAGCTATATGACTGTTAGGAGTCACCCGTCAGCTTCATAGGTTTCTAGGGTTTTCACCTGTAGGGACCCTGCAAATATCACAACAAGCCCATCTGTGTACCATGAAGAGGGTTATTAAATAGTTCACCTCACACCTCAGGGTCCTCTAGAGGAGGCTTCAGCCTGCTTTCCAGCACCTTCTCCTGTCCCAAGGGTGTGCTGGCTTCTTGGTAGATTGTCTGAATATCATCAGCCTCTCCTGGAAGGAGAGGGAGAGGGGACAGTGGACTTTGTTCTAATTTAGCTTTCCTTTATTCGGGACATAGGGTCAGTGAAGCTAGAGGAAGAGAAGATATTGATGCTTCTATGAGAATTTTCTGCCTGGCGTACGGAACAACTGTGCTTCAGAGATGCGCATGTCTCCTTTTAAAAAAAAAAAAATATATATATATATATATATATATGGAATGAAGATTGTTATTCTTGGGGGCTGATAACAGGTTTACTTTCTGTCACTAGTCACTGGTCTCTCCAATGAAATATATGTAAAGCTTTCAGCACAGTGGCTGGCACCAAGTAAACAATAAATGATAGATGCCAGCATACAGTTGTCATTTCTTGTAGAAAGCCCCCCCGCCCATTCAGCTTTTTGCTTGTTCTCCAGAGAATCACATTTTGGAAGACGTGAACAAATGTGTCATTGCTCTCCAAGAGAAGGATGTGGACGGCCTGGACCGCACAGCTGGTGCAATTCGAGGCCGGGCAGCCCGGGTCATTCACGTAGTCACCTCAGAGATGGACAACTATGAGCCAGGAGTCTACACAGAGAAGGTTCTGGAAGCCACTAAGCTGCTCTCTAACACAGGTACAAGAACTCTTGCTTTCCAGTGCTCGCACACACTGCAGTCTTAGTGAGGCAGGCCATCCCATTGGCCCAGGCCCTGTGGTGAGGAAGAAGGAGGAAGAAGGAGGTGGGAACTCAAGATTTGGCCTCATGGCACATCAGGCTCCTAAGGAGCTGGTCATAGCCAAATTCAGGCCTCACAAGCACATTTTCTTCATGTGTATCTCATGAGTAATCACGAGACTAATTCTAAACACACTATTTAACATGAGTTTCTGAGTTAAGTCTCCTACTAGTGAGTAAATAACTAAATTTAAGGTAGGTCCCATTCTTAAGGCCTCAAGTTAGTCTCACTTCAAGTTCTCATCATCCAATCCATCTTTTGCAGAGAAAAAGATGATTTGAGTCATTGTGAAATACTGCATTTATTTCAACCATAAATACCCTTTATATAGGTAGAAGCAGAGGCTCTTCATCATAAGCCTCACCTCTTTCTGTCTGGCTGAGTGATTCAGGGAGGGCCAGGGGAATGCTGCTGCCTCCTGACCAGGGCACCTGCTGTGCCTTTTTCTCCACAGTCATGCCACGTTTTACTGAGCAAGTAGAAGCAGCCGTGGAAGCCCTCAGCACGGACCCTGCCCAGCCCATGGATGAGAATGAGTTTATCGACGCCTCCCGCCTGGTATATGATGGCATCCGGGACATCAGGAAAGCAGTGCTGATGATAAGGGTGAGTAACTGCATTTCAGACGTCTTAACAGCTTCTTTCTTATCATTTGCTAAACTTGAGCAATGCGTCATTCTAGAGCTCGGCAGATGCTATGGCAGTATATTAAAACCATGAATCTAAAAGCTGTTAGAATGAGATATATTTAATTATGTTGTCTAAAATGACTGTTAGTTACAAGTTATTGCCCAAACTTGGACCAAGAAGGGGAGCTAGCCTGAGCTGACGATTTAATTTAGGATAAACAGTCTCTACAACATGAGGCTTCAGTTTGAGTTAGGCAGGAAATTATAGAAAATAATGGCGCTCAAGCTAGTATCAGAGAAGGAAGTATTTTTGTATGCAGATTCGAGTTACTTTTCACATGGAGTGCCCCTCTCCTGGGAGGGGGATGTTGGAACCCCAGGGTGCTGGGGGAGGATTAACGGCTGTGGCGGCCCCAGGTGATGCTACCAGGCTCATGGCCAAGTGCTGATCCCCTTTCCCCATCGCCAGTGCGCCTGGAGGGCCTGTAGCACAGGCAGAGGAGAAAGGGGCCTTTGCGGCATCTGGTTGAGCTCCCGGCTTAACCATCCTGCTCTCTGACACTTTCCTGTCTTCATTCAAGAATCATCCTTCCAGCCCCTAGCCCTTTCAGTTTCTTGATATCTTGTCCTCTTCCGCCTCAGCCCCATGGCCATGGCCGTACCTCGGCTTTTGTCGCTGCCTGCCATTGTCTTTGTCATCCCAGGCGCCCAGTTTTATTGTTCAGCTTACACTGCGACTCCCAGTGATCCTTTGAGTCCACTGTGGTCTTCATTCAGGTGGTCCTCCCCATGTCACTCACTCAGCCCCTGTTGTGTTCTTGGTTCCGTCCTTTTTTTAGCTTTGAGTCCATAGTTGAATATACTCACTCCTCTGCCCTGCTGTTTCCTTACACCTGCCTTAGAAGCTGTAGTTCTAGCAAGATCCTGCTCTGTGAGCATAGTGCAGATGCTGCGACGGAGCTGCAGGAACTGTGGCCATTTGTGGGCCCTTGCTGCCCGCAATAGGTTCCTACCCACCCACACCTGTGCCCCCGTCCTATTTGGCCTCTTGCCGATTTCATTGAGGATGTTGAGACAGTTAGAGCATCCACCCTGCTGCATCCATGCCTGTGTGCTCTGCCTTCCTCCTAGGACCATGAGTATCCCTGTCAGTGCTTCTGGCCAAGGCCATCCCTTGTAGTGGCGTGCGTCTTCACCCCTTGCTTCCTGTACCTTTACCCAAGCCTAAGATGATTTCTCCCATTTTTCAGGGGGAAAAAAAAATCTCTTGACCCACACCCCTTCTCAGTCTCCTCGGCTGGTTTCTTCCATCTGTTCAGCCTGTGAAACATTGGTGTGGCCTGCTGGGAAGTCCTTGACCTCTTCAGAGTCCTGTCTAGAGGCCGACTCTCCTAAGTTCCACACTTGCCTGCGCACCTGGCCTCCCTGTCACTTGCTCCACCCAGGCAGCACATGCTACTTGATAGCAACTCTGGCTTCCCTTGCTCAGGCCCTGGCCTCGGATCTTTTTTGATGTCTCTTTTGTCCGATACCTCATATCTGCTTTATCTGTGAATTCTTTTGACTCTCCCTTCAAAGTAGAGAACCTAAACATACTCCCACCTTCATCCAAACCACCAGCACCTCTCACCTGGGTTCATCTAGGTGCCACTCAGGCAGTTCCCTGTTCCCATCCTGGGTGCCTGCAGTCTCATGAGCCACGGGGCAGCCAGAGCAATTTCTCTAAGCTTCAGTTGGATCTTGTTATCCTCTGTGCCAGCCTCTCCACAGGCCTCTGCGTCACTCACTGCTTACACTGGCCTACAAGGCCTTCTAGGAACCCAAAACCTCTCCAATCTCATCTCCTGCTGATCTCCCCTTGTACTTCTGCGGTTCGAGGCAAGCCAGTGACCTGGAGGCAGTGAGCTAAGCCCCTCTTCTGTGACTTCCTTGCTATTCACGGAGTTCCCTGGGCCATTGCCCTCCCCTGCAGCCTCCATGCTGCCACCCATCCCCCCGCCCTCCACCTCAAGAGCACCTTCTCGTGAGACTTTTGCAGATACTCGTATGGAGTTAAAATCCCCCTTTATTCATCACTGGTTTCTTTATAGCACTGGTCACTTTTAATGTGTCATATAATTCATTTGCTTACTTTGTTATCACTTCCTCCATTAAAGTATGCGTGAGAGGAATTTTTGTCTGTCATTTTGTATCTCCAGGGCCCAGAACAGTGCTTGGCACAGAGATACTGAATGAATGAGAGTGACTTGATTTTCTTGGCAAGAAAAGTTCTTTGGTCCTCAGTGGGGTGCTGGGGAAGCAGAGATGTCAGGAGGTGCTCCTTCAAAAAGCCGCTTAATGGATTGATCACATACCAATCCTGAAGGCATGTGTGATGGCAGCGTTAAAACTGTCAGTGCTGGCATTGTGTTTTGTGCCACCAAGTCCACAGGCCTCCAGGACCTCCTCCTGCTGATGTGCTCTCTGGTCCCCTGTGTGACCATCCACTGTTCTCACCTCATCTCATCAAGGGACAGCCCAGCCTTTTGCGCAACACGCTCTTGGTAGCTCCAGAGTGCTTCTCGCGTGTCTTCTTGTTTGAACCTCACAGCAAGTCCTTGGGCTGGGTTTGGACCAGGTCCTGGTGCAGATGAGGGACTTGCCTCACTGCCCTCCTGTCACAGGCCAGCCGGCTGGGCTGAGCGCCAACCCCAGCTGTTGTGCCTGCTGCCCCCTTACTGATAACTGCCAGAGGACAACATTGTGTTTCAAGTCAGTAGCTAATCACGAGAGGCTGGTAGTTTGTACAAAGTAAGAATTTTATTTCATAATTAAAGAGCTAGGACCAGTGATCAGTCTCTTAGGTATTTACCCAGCCCTTACCTGCCATATTCTCCCCTTGTTTCTTTTGATGAAAGTGAAAGAATACTTGGTGAAATCCCCGTCTCCACTAAAAATACAAAAATTAGCTGGCAGTGGTGGTGCATGCCTGTAATCCCAGCTACTTGGGAACCTGAGGCACAAGAATCTCTTGAAGCGAGGAGGCAGAGTTGCACTAATTTCAAGATGAGGCCACTGCATGCCAGCCTGTGTGACAGAGTGAGACTGGATCTCAAAGTTAAAAAGGAACAAAAAAACACTTATATCTTACAAAGAAATTGTGAGTTAATAAAAATTAACAACAAAAAAAGAAATAATGAGTTGAATCAGTGATAGCAAATGGGCCCCACACATAGTAAAAGCAGCCCAGGCCTGCTGTGAGCCAGGCAGCCCAGCATGTGCACCAGTGAAGCAGAGGCCCAAGACAAATACTGCGTGATTTTAACTTTATTCACCATACTGTTCAGAACACTGTACATTAAAATCCAGAATTCTGGGCTCTGTGCACCTGGCCAAGAGACTCAGGATGACTGGGGGCTGGTGGCCCAGAGATGTGTCTCACTTGTGATCTCTGTCTTGGTGGCAGACCCCTGAGGAGTTGGATGACTCCGACTTTGAGACGGAAGATTTCGATGTCAGAAGTAGGACGAGCGTCCAGACAGAAGATGATCAGCTGATAGCTGGCCAGAGTGCCCGGGTAAGGCAGCGCTCCGTGGGGCTGTTCAGCTTGCACTGCCAAACTTCCCCGTCCCTTTTCTTGTTTCCAGGAAAACACCCTCAGTATTCAAAACACAATTTCTCTTTTTCTCTGGCAGTAGGACTGAAGTTAAACTAAGTTGTGGCACTTGATAGTCACTTGTAGGCTTCACCAAGATACCTCCTCAGCTAGAGGCAGAGCAGGTCCTGGCCCTCCTCTGCAGAGCCCTGGGTCAGGAAAGGGCTAAGATTTAGTCAGTGCCATGTGTGTTGAAAGGATGGTGAAATTTGAAAAAGACTGCTGCCTTTGCCCATCTCAGTGATACCATGAATATGAACTATTTAATTATTAATGGGTTTTAAAAAATAACAGTGGTACATTCAAGGTGGCCAGTCAGAGCCATTGCATTCATTTGCGTCATTAAATCTTCAATCAATAGCATTTATGTTTTTGGGAGGATGCCAAGAAATATTTCTAAGGAGTCTTTTATTTCACTCCTTGGAAACCTGTTGTGAACAGCGAGCACATGCCTGCCTTATGTCCTGCTCAGCCATGAGCACTTTGGGAAGCTGACGGGGAGGAGCTCCAGCTGCAGGTCTGTGGGCTGGAGGTGGGCAGCAGGCCTTCAGGTGCTGCTTGAATATGGCCTGAGTGCCAGTACCTGAACATACCTGGCTCAGATGTATGTACCTCAGTCCTCTTTCCTCAGATATACATTCTAAAGCCCCTTTCAGCTCACCTTGAATAGTTGGAAATGTCCATCAGGGCTCACCATGGAAAGGGCTCCACACTCATCAATCCCTTTTCTCATGTTTTGTCTTATATTAAAGAATTAAGCAGGTTCCATCCCTGCACAGGTGTGATTCCAGAGCTTCCAGATTAGCCTTCCACCCCTCACACTCTTTCCTTCCATACTAAAACTTATGCTCGAAAGTGGGTCAGAAATTCAGGCTGCCATAAGTTTCTGCAAAAAATGAGAAGAAATAGCCCTTCAGGCAAAATGAAACCTATTAAAGCATTATCCTACCTATGTCATAGATTGCCTGTTGGAAATATTCTTGGCTAATGCACTCTGAGAACTTTATATTCTCTTTATGTAAGAGCTCTTTGTGCTTCTGATCACAGGCGATCATGGCTCAGCTTCCCCAGGAGCAGAAAGCGAAGATTGCAGAACAGGTGGCCAGCTTCCAGGAAGAAAAGAGCAAGCTGGATGCCGAAGTGTCCAAATGGGACGACAGTGGCAATGACATCATTGTGCTGGCCAAGCAGATGTGCATGATTATGATGGAGATGACTGACTTTACCCGGTGAGGAGCCCCCGGCCCCTGCAGGCTGCACATGGGCAGCTTTATTTCCCACAGGTCACCTGCATGGTGTTTCACACAGGCAGCCCAGCCCATGGGGCTTTGTGGACATCATCTGTTTTCTACTCATCTCCAACTGTGAGGGGCTTCACAGACAATGATCCTTGTTCTTTCTTCTCAGAGGTAAAGGACCACTCAAAAATACATCAGATGTCATCAGTGCTGCCAAGAAAATTGCTGAGGCAGGATCCAGGATGGACAAGCTTGGCCGCACCATCGCAGACCACGTAAGTGACAGGCCTGCCAGGTGGGTCTCCAAGCTCCTCCTGGGGCTCAGGCAGCCTAGCCTGGTCCATTCAGGGTAAGTTTAATGGGCCACAGCGCTTTTGCCACCCATCTCTAAAAATGGTTGTCAATCCCAGCATAGTTTGTAAGGATTCTCTAGAGCAGATGTCTAAGTTCTGGAATCTTCCATCACTTGGTAGCCAAAAATAACCTCTGCTATTGTCCATTATGTGTCACTTCCCTCTCTTCCCCTCTGGGCAGGGGCCAAGAGCAGCCAGAAGCGATGGAGACAGGTTTCTTCATCCTCAGCACTGTGGTTTTTCAGTCACCCAGCATTCGTCCTCCTATTCCCTCACACTGATAGGCACAAAAATATGGTTCCTACCACCTGGAAATTATATAGTACATTTCCTTTGTTTTTTTTTTTTTTTTTTTTTTTTTTTTTTTGAGACGGAGTTTCACTCTTGTTACCCAGGCTGGAGTGCAATGGCACGATCTCCGCTCACCGCAACCTCCGCCTCCTGGGTTCAGGCAATTCTCCTGTCTCAGCCTCCTGAGTAGCTGGGATTACAGGCACGCACCACCACGCCCAGCTACCTTTTTGTATTTTTAGTAGAGACGGGGTTTCACCATGTTGACCAGGATGGTCTCGATCTCTTGACCTCGTGGTCCACCCACCTCGGCCTCCCAAAGTGCTGGGATTACATGCTTGAGCCACCGCGCCCGGCTCCTTTGGTGTTTTAAGCATGATCAAGAGAAGCTCGTTCTCAATTACAGTTTTTTTCTGTAGTTAATAAACCCCTCACCATTTTCCCTGAAATACTTAAACTCTCAGCCTCATCTAGGCCACAGCATGTGTGAGACATGCGTCCTCGACACACACACACAATCAGTAATAGGGCCTGTTGTTTCCTTTGGCCAAATGTATCTTGACATAAACCAGTCTTGTCCTGTCTGCAGATCTCCATAGCCACTTGCTTGGACTACTGTGGCCACTCCTGATTTCCCATCCTTTCCTCTCTCGACTTCCTTCTGCATTCAGCTGCCAATACTGTCATCTGAAAATGCAAATCCCATGGCTCTGCTGTGCTTCCTCCTGACTGCTCAAAATAGAGCCCATCTTCAGCATGGCCTGCAAGGTCTCAGTTCATACCACTCACTGTGGTACACACCACTCTCTGTGGTACACTTTGCCCCAGCCTCACTGGAAGAAAATGTTTGCTATAAACACTTGAGAGGTGCTCTGTGTTTCTCCCTTTGGGTAAAGCCTTCTAGGCCAGTCCTGATCCAGGAGCCCCTAAAACCTTGAGGTGTGGGGCAGGACAGGAGCTGGGCAGAGGCCACCCTTTTCTCTTTGACCGGTCGGGACTTCACCATCCCTGACTGCTTTTTTTCGCTTTGCTTTACTCACTTGTCCTCCACCTCAGCCTATACTGAGTGGCTTCTGTCATCAGGCATTAATAATGCTAAGTGCCTCAGAGCAAAAGAGCTATTTGTTTACTTATCTCCTAACGTTCAGACTTTTCTCCATAGCTAGGTGCCTGCTTGCCAAGCAAGTGGCTTGTTCTCACTGTGAGGGGCATGGGCCTCCACCCTGCTGTGCAGGGCAAGGGGATCCTTGGCCGAGGTGGTTCCCTGCTATCACAGGAGGGAAGTTAAAGGGAGGCTCAGAAGGCCTTGGCTGTATAACCATTGCCGTGTGGCATAGGCAAGGGCTGTGACTGCCTCGGGTAATTTTGCTCCAGCAAGAGCAGAGGAAACATGTAAGTGCCACAAGGAACCTTTCAGAAACAGCCGTGGGGTGGGGGCTGCTTCAGCCAGGCCAGGGTGCTCAGTGCTAAGTCTGCTCTCCCTTCAGTGCCCCGACTCGGCCTGCAAGCAGGACCTGCTGGCCTACCTGCAGCGCATCGCCCTCTACTGCCACCAGCTCAACATCTGCAGCAAGGTCAAGGCTGAGGTGCAGAATCTCGGCGGGGAGCTCGTTGTCTCTGGGGTAAGCGTTAGCTGGGAAAAAAGAGGGTCAGCGGAGCGTGCTGACCCTTGTCAGAAATCAGGTCACCTCCTGTCCACATGCACACCTGCCCTACACTGGGAAAGTGCACTGTGCAGAAACCCCAAGTACTATCCCAGTCTCCGGAGGCCAAGGTGTGTCCATCGTCTGCTCCCTGTAGAACTGTGACCATTGCAAGGGCTGGAAGGCTAGCTGCCTCCCCTTTGCTGGCCACTCACTGGGAAAGAATTTTTTTTTTTTTTTAGAGACGGAGTTTCGCTCTTGTTACTCAGGCTGGAGTGCAATGGCCCAATCTCAGCTCACCGCAACCTCCGCCTCCTGGGTTCAGGCAATTTTCCTGCCTCAGCCTCCTGCGTAGCTGGGATTACAGGCATGCACCACCATGCCCAGTTAATTTTTTGTATTTTTAGTAGAGACGGGGTTTCACCATGTTGACCAGGATGGTCTCGATCTCTTGACCTCGTGATCCACCCGTCTTGGCCTCCCAAAGTGCTGGGATTACAGGCTTGAGCCACCGCGCCCGGCCTAAGAATTTTTTTTTTAATCTTCCTTTGGGGCCAGGCACAGTGGCTCATGCTTGTAATCCCTGCACTTTGGGAGGCTGAGGCGGGTGGATCCCTTGAGGTCAGGAGTTCGAGACCAGCCTGGTGGCAAAACCCCATCTCTACTAAAAATACAAAAATTAGCCAGGTTTGGTGGCAGGTGCCTGTAGTTCCAACCACTCGGGAGGCTGAGGCACAAGGATTGCTTGATCCTAGGAGGCGAAGTGAACTGAGATTGCACCACTGAGCTCTAGCCTGGTTTGACAGAGCAAAGACTCTGTCTCCAAACAAAACAAAACAGAAGAAAACCTTCCTTTTCTTCCCCCAGAGAGGAATTAAGAATAGACACAGATAGGATGCTTTCTCAAAAGCCCTTCACCTCAAGCACTCTGAGGGGTGAAGGGCTTTTGAGAAGGCATCCTCTATCTCATTTTACCAGGTTACAGGTCTAGGGCCTTTCTCACCTAGGGCAGGGGACAGTAGTAGTTTGTTGAGTGTACTGGGGTCCACCAAGCCCCCATGGCTTCTTTTAATCCCATTGAATCATCTGCTGGGGTCAACCAACTGGAGCACCGTTCCCTAGAGACAGGGACATTCACCATAAACATCTTACAGATCCAAGGGCAGGCACTTCCAGGCTGTTTAGACAAGAGCAGCCATTGAGGGTGTAGTTCTCTCTGACCTGCCCAGGCTCTGGTCTTGCTGAGGAGAGAGGCTCCCCTTCAGGCATAACCCACCTGTGTCCATGGGCTGGAGGTCAGCCCTGTGCTCCTCACCACCCATCTGTCTCGTAGGTGGACAGCGCCATGTCCCTGATCCAGGCAGCCAAGAACTTGATGAATGCCGTGGTCCAGACCGTGAAGGCATCTTACGTCGCCTCTACCAAATACCAAAAGTCGCAGGGTATGGCTTCCCTCAACCTTCCTGCTGTGTCATGGAAGATGAAGGCACCAGAGAAAAAGCCCTTGGTGAAGAGAGAGAAACAGGATGAGACACAGACCAAGATTAAACGGGCATCACAGAAGAAGCACGTGAACCCGGTGCAGGCCCTCAGCGAGTTCAAAGCCATGGACAGCATCTAGGTCTGCCCAGGCCAGCGGCCCCCACCCCTTGGGGCTCCTGAAGATAAGTCGCTGTTCGTCACTCACATGTATTTGATAAATACAACACTGATGTTAGATTCCACAGGGAAACAGGCAGACTGTGAACCAGTCCAGGTGGTGAATTTTCCAAGGACATACTTGTGTTTAAGTTGATTAAAAATGCTCTTAGAATGCATTTTAGAACGCATTTAGCTATATATTTTTATCGCTTAAATAAAAGTAAAAATTCCATAACCAAAGAGAATCCCACATGAAGTTGTTAGTAATGCTCTGACCAAGCCCAGATGTCCATTCTCTTAGTGGCAGTGTTAGGGTTTGAGAAAGGGAATTTGGCTCAACCTCAGTTAAGAGGGTGCAGTCCAGACAGCTTGACTGCTTTTAAATGACCAAAGATGACCTTCGGTAAGCAACCTGGGCATCTTAGGAAGCAGTCCGTGGAGAAGGAATCTTCTCAGAAAGGTCTTTAGAGGGACAAACTTGGTAAAACGTAATGTATCATGAAGAAAACTGATTACTCTCTTTATGACATGAGAATTTTAATGCATGGTTACAATTACTAATGTATGCTGCTGCAGGACATTAATAAAGTTGCTTTTTTGCAGGCTAGAGTGTCGTGATGCCATCATCAGAACACACCTTTTCCCCCTTTCTTCTAGCTTCAAATGCAAATTGATCATCAGGCTCACTTCTAATAATTGGAATGTTTGCCGCCTTGGGCTTGCAGCAGAAAAGCCTGACAAAATAGTGTTTGCTTAGGCAATAATTTAGACTTTACCTTATTTGTGATTACTATAGTGATTACTTTTAACTATAAGGCATAATTTACTATCTATCTTATTTAAATTTTATGAATTTGAAACTTTTTTACACTAACTTTTCCCAATAAAGTCCACTATGAAACCATGACATCTAAGAGGCTAAAGTTGTCTTTGCCTTCAAGCCTGGATTTGCCCACAGCATCTGTGGTGCTCTGGGCCCTCCCAGTGTCCCCGTCTCCCAGGATGGTGTTGCCTGGGGAGGGAGACTGGGACTGGCTCTAGGCTGCGTGGCTTGTGCCAGCCCATCGGGGTGGGCCATGCCCCTGCCCTATTGAATGCCCCACCCTGCACCCCCACCTTGGGAGTTCACATGTCCATTCCTCAAGGTTCAAGTCACAACTTCAGGGGTGTTCCTGTTTTCATTATAGGTATCTTCTCTCCTGCGTCCTTCCTGTCAGCACACACCAGGCTATGACGATAGTGGCCTTCGAGATGAAAACCTCCTTAACCCCGTGATCCTTCCCAGCTGACATCCCCATCCTAAGAAAGGTTCCCTAAAGATTGCTGTTTATCTCCTTCCTCACTTCCGTCCCCGCTGCCATTGTTCCCTCCACCTCCCCTCATCAAGGTGACTGCCTTCCATGCTGCCAGCCACACTGGCTCCTTTGAGACCTCACCATGCAAGCGACCCGAGGAGGAGGAGGACTACTAAACACTTTTCACTCGCTTCTGAGAGCCCCGCTCAGGTTCTGCCTTTCTTACTGGGGGCTCTGTCCCCTTTCCTGGGTCTGAGAGGTTGTGTCTGCCCCATCCCTCCTGAGCTCAGCCAGATTCCCGGCTATGAAGACATCCAAATGCCGACTTCACCCCAGAGCCTGGCTTTTATAACTGACTGCTACATTATGCTCCACTTGGATGTCTAATGAATCTCTCAGACTTGACCTGTCCAAACTGCTTTTGCCCTCTATACTTGCCAACGCCCACCCCACACCCTCCCTACTGTTTTCCCCACACCCACTGCCAGTCCCCTCCCTCCTCTCACCGAATGCCTAAAAACCAAAATTTTGAGGCGGTAGCGTAGCACAATGGACTTCTAATGATGAGAAATCAAAGTTCTGGTCTTTAAAACGTACGTACAATTTAACTGTTAACCGCCTGGCCTAAGCCATTGTGCTGTTAGTTACTGCTATGTAGCAAGTTGCAGCTAAAGCGACCTCACACGACTCCTGAAGGTCAGGAATCTGCAAGCAGCTCAGCTGGATGGTTCTGACTCGGGGTCTCAAGAAGTTGTGGCCAAGACGCCACTTAAGGCTGCCGTCTCTGAAGGCTGGACTTGGCAAAGATTTTCTTCCAGGCTCACTCGTCTGGCTATGGCAGAAGGCCTCAGTTCCACGCCACATGGCCCGTTCCACAGAGTAGCGCTCAGCGTGGTAGCTGGCTTCCCCAGAGCAGTGATCTGCGAGCTACAGCCAGATTGAAGCCACAGTGTTCCCTTAAAACCTGACATGGAGAGTGATAACCCATCATGTCTCTTCTCTGTGGCTAGATCAAGGGTGGTCCACTGTGGGAAGAGATGACGAGGCTGCCAGTGCCCGGAGGTGGGTGGCCATAGCCAGCATCCCTGCCAGTGTTCCCCACAGCCAGGTAGTCCCTGTGAGAGGTCAGCTCAGGTCATTCCGAGCTCAGACCTTCTAGTGGCTTCCACATCCCTCAGTAAAAGCCAAAGTCCTAAAGGCCTCTTGCTCTCACCATCCTCTGCCATCCTGCTTCTGTCCCTGAAGTTCTTCAACATGCCAAGCACATCCTGCCTCGGCCTTCGTGCCTGTGGTTCCTGGCCCGAAATCCACTTCCCCCGGGACCCCTATGCAGGCTTTAGCGTTTCCTTCCAGTCTCAAGTCTCCTTATCAAAAAGGACTCTGACAGGCCAAGTGCGACTCATGCCTTTAGTCCCAGCGCTTGGGAAGGCCAAGGTAGGAGGATGGCCTGAGCCCAGAAGTTCAGGCCCTGCCTGGGCAACATGGCAAAACTTCGTCTCTTTTAAAAAAAAAAAAAAAAAGTCCATTTATATATCACTCAGTCTTCCCTTGAGCCACAACGGGAAAGCAGCCCACACCATCCCTTGCTCCCTGGGCCCCTCCACCCTCTGCCAAGGCTTGCAGCACTCCGGCACCAGCCCTCACCAGACTGACCCTTGGGGAACAGCCAGGTTGGCTATGCTTATCCTCATCAGCAGCAAAGGGCCTGGCACATGTTTAACAAAAAGTAGTTGAACAATGCGGACCATTATGGTTTAAACCAACCCATCAGGTGTTGGAGGGCAAAAAGCTGGCAAATGAGGAGGTGCCAGGGTCCTGGAGAGCCACGACTGAGGCTCAGAGGCCCTGGCCTGAAATCCTGACCCTCACCTCACAGACCGGGACAGAGCGGGGCCAACCAGGAGAGGACCTGCCTGTGCATGTGGGGCCTGTGGGGTCTTCCTGCAGCGTGTGGGGCCTGCGGGGTCTTCATGCAGCCTCCGGTGTGCTCAGTGCTGCCCCTCTGCCATCTACAAAGGGGACCACCTCCCCTCTGCATCCTGGCACTTCTCATTCAGGATGGGCCCCTGCTCTCAGCAGTCCTGTTGATGCCTCTTAAGATGAGACCTGGGGGAGCAGAGCCAAAGACAACCCCAGTGTGCCTCCCCAGCCTGACCCCTCAGACCTGCTCCCTACTCCTGAACTCAGTGAGCCCACAGCCCCAGCTCTCCTGTAGCTGGCAGTACCCATGCCTCTCCCTGGATTGCTCTGCCCTGGTCCCCACCCCTCAGCACCCTGAAGGGGTTCCTGTGCCCCACCCCCCCACCCCCCCAATACTACATCTTCACAGGCCACACAGTTCACTCTCAGCCTTCATCCTCACAGCTTCCAGCTCCAGCCTGTTCCACCCTCCTCCCAGGACAAAGCCACCTCCCACAAAGCCAGAGAGAAGGAGCTGCCATGTGCTGGGCACTCAGAGCCTACATCCAGCCTTTACCCTCGTCAGTCACCCCATTTTGTCTGTGCAACTCAAAAGGTGTCAGTGCCGTTGCTGCACCTCGGGCTGCACAGCTAAAGTGACTCGGGAGGTGAAGCCACATGGTGGCAAGTGGCCCGGCAAATGGCTTCGGCTTGAGACGCACTTCCTCGAGGGCCCCAGCTTTGGGCCATCCCTCCTGGGCCCTCCCTCTGAGTAACATTAATGCCGATGGCCACTCCCTCCCCAGTCACAGCTTCTCTAGAGTCCTAGGGTTCCCTGCCCTTCACCAGCGCGTGTCCCTCATCTCCTTTACCAGCTCCTCCTCGTGGCCCCTGACACTGAGGTGGCTCCAGGGCTCCCACTTGGGTCCTCCTCTCCACGTCCAGTGACGCCCAGCAGAGGCTTGCCGGTCAGTGTTGAGCCACTGGCTCTCCAGGGCTGGGCTGAGGAAGATGCGAATACATGCACATCTGTGCATTTGGAAATCACCGGACCGCTGTAAAGGAATCACAGCACACCACCGTGCACAAAAGAAAGTCACACAGGACTCTTAACTGGGAATCCCAGCCAGCCAGTTGATTCCCACAGAAGGCTTTCAATGATTTTTGCAAGACTCTTGCATCCATGGCCAACCTAGGGTTGTAACTGAACAAACGAGACTAGTTCCAACAGGAATGCTGCTTCACAGTTGTTTACCTTAAGGAGTAAATAAATGAAAGTGAAACAACAAAAACTTATGTTGGACTGTCAGTGAGAGGCTTCTTTGCTGAGTCAGATAATAGTTGTTAAATACTTGAAGACAAATTTCTTCCTTTTTTTTTGTGCTACTGATGATGTAACTGCTATAGATAACACATATTTACATTTAATTGGCATTATTAACATTTTCTTCATCACTTTAAGTCTTGACAATCAACAAAACAAATTCAGCTTTGATCTGTCGTGTTTCCCAATTTCCATGGTTAAATGCTCCCACCACATCAGATTTCAAGCCGCAGGCTGGCAGCACTGAATGCGGAGTTGGGCAGAGAAGCAGCCTTCTACCACACAGACACGAGGACTGACTGCGGTAAAATGTCATTAGGATTACAACCTAGGTGAAAATTTACACGCAGTAAAATCCACTCTTTCTGATGTGTAATTCCATGAGTTTTGACAAACGCCGCCCTGTAACCACCAACACAAAGACGGAACAGTTCCATCACCCCTCCCTCAGGATTCCCTGGTGCTATCCAGGTATCATCAAAACATTCCCCAATCCTAAGTCCTGGCAACACCCTTCCCTATCATTTTGCCTTTTCTAGAACGTACATAAGTGGAATAATACAGTATGTGGCCTTTTCGATCTGGCTGCTTATGGCGAGGTGCATTTCAATAAGCACGGCTTCAAAATGCATGCAGATTGCTGTGTGCCTCACTGGCAGGCTCCTTCCAGCCAGTTCTGGGTCATGTTCTGTGTAAGGGTGCATCACAGTTTATCCATCCCCCAGATAGACATTTGAGTTGTTTCCAGTTTTTTATATTTTTTACAAATAAAGCTGATACAAGCATTGACACACAGGTTTTCACATGAACATTGACATTTGCTTATCTTTTTGAGACGGAGTCTCACTCTGTTGCCCAGGCTGGAGAAGTGCAGTTCTGCTCACAGCAACCTCTGCCTCCCGGGTTCAAGTGGTTCTCCTGCCTCAGCTTCCCAGGTAGCTGGGACTACAGGTGCCCGCCACCTGGCCTGGCTATTTTTTAATTTTTTTTTTTTTTTTTTTTAGTAGAGACAGGGTTTTTCCATGTTGGCCAGTCTGGTCTGGAACTCCTGACAGGTGGTCCACCCATCTCAGCCTCCCAAAGTGTTAGGATTACAGGCGTGAGCCACCGCACCCAGCCTGGACAGCCATATTTTTTAAAATGAGCCTTGACCTATTTATGGTACCTCACATCTTAAACAAAATTTAACTCAAGATCAATCAGAAACCTAAATGTAAGATTATAAAACTCTTAGAAGAAGACAGAAATCATTGTGACTTTGGAGTTAGGAAAAGTTCTTAGAGACAACACCAAAGTCACCATTCATAAAATTTAAAAATTGATAAATTGGACTTTATTAAAGTAAAAACCTCTGTGAAAGAAGCTGTTAATAGAATAAAAAGATAAGTTACAAATAGGGAGAACATATTTGTAAATCATCTGACAAATGACTTGTATCTAGAAAATGATCAGAACTCTCAAAATTCCTAAGAAAACAGTCAACCCAACAAAAAATTAGGCAAAAAGATTCAATGCCTGTAGTCCTAGCTATTTGGGAGGCTGAGGCAGGAGGATTACTTGAGCCTGGGGGACGCAGGTTGCAGTGAGCCAAGATCGCACCACTGTACTCCAGCCTGGGTGGCAGAGCAAGACTCTCCAAAAAAAAAAAAAAAAAAAAGCTGTCCAACGACTGCAGCACCATTTATCGAAGACCACCTCTTCTCCACTAAATTGCTTTTGCATGTTTGTCAAAAATCAATTAACTCTGTGTGGGTCTGGCCAGTGTCACACTGTGTTCTTACAGCTTTGTGTCTTAAAATCAGCGAATGTCAGCCCTCCAACTTTGTCCTTTTTTTTTTTTTTTTTTTTTTTTTGAGTTGGGAGTTTTGTTTGTTGCCCAAGCTGGAGTGCAATGGCACAATCTCAGCTCCCGCAACCCCCCAGGTTCAAGGGATTCTCCTGCCTCAGCCTCCTGAGTAGCTGGGATTACAGGTGCCTATTACCACGCCCAGCTAATTTTTGTGTTTTTAGTAGAGACGGGGTTTCACCATGTTGGCCAGACTGGTCTTGAACTCCGGTCCTCAGGTGATCTGCCTGCCTTGGCTTCCCAAAGTGCTGGGATTATAGGTGTGAGCCACCATGCCCAACCCTTGTTCTTCATCAAAATTGTTTTAGTTATTCTAGTTCCTTTGTATTTGCATATAAATTTTCAAATGAGACTCCTGATACATAAAGAAATCCTACTGGGATTGCATTGAATCTAGAGATCAGTTTTGTGGAGACCAACATCATTAACAATGTTGAGTCTTCCAACTCATGAACTCAGTACAGTTCACAAAGTTAGAGCTTCTGTGATTTATTTCATCAGGATTTCGTAATCTTCAGCATAACATCCTGTACATATTTCATTTTTTTCAGTTGATTTTTGTACACTGACCTTGTATCCCTATGACTGCTAAAGTCATTAGCTAGCTCTGTGAGATTTTTTTTACAGATGTCATGAGATTCTCTACATTGATAATCGTCTGTGAATAGGGACAATTCTATTTCTTCTTTTCCAATTTATATGCTTTGTATTTCATTTTCTTACCTCAAGGCACAGCCCAGAACTTCTAGCACAATGTTGAAAAGGAGTCAGGAGAGTAGGCATTCTGCCTATTTCCAGTCTAAGGGGGAAGGAATTCAGGCTTTCACCCTTAAGTTTGATGTTAGATGCAGGTTTTTATGTGGTTTCTGTTCATGAGGTTAAGGAAATTCCCTTCTGTTCCTGCTGAGAGTTTTTATTATGGGTACTTAATATTTGTCTCCATCTGTTGAGATGATGGTGTCGCCTTTTCTTCTTTAGTCTGTTAATATGATGAACTGATTGAACTAGCCTTGCATTCCCAGGGTAAACTCCATTTGGTTATATTATCCTTTTATATATTGTCACATTCAATTTGCCAGTATTTTGTTGAGGATTTTTGTAGAGACTTTAGAAAAATCTAAAGTCTTTCCCACAGCCTCCAGGATTCCCGTCACCATTACCTCCGTAATCTTGTTGATTACAAGGTTTATTGGCCTGTAGGGTATTTTTCTTGAAATATCTTTGTCTAGTATTGGTGTCTAGGCAATGCTGGCCTCATGAAATAAGTTTGGAAATGTTTTATTCTATTTTTTGGAGGAGATTGTATAAAATTGGTATTAGTTGGTACAATTTGCTAGTGAAACCATATGGGTCTGGAGTTTTCTTTGTGGAAAGGTTTTAAACAATTTCTTTAGTAGGTTTAGGGCTACACAGGTTATCTATTCTTGAATGGGCTTTAACAGCTTGTGTTAGGCAGAAGAATGGCTCCCAGATGCCCACACCCTAATTCCTGGACCTGCACATGTGTTATGTAACATGGCAGAAAGCAAATCCAGGTTGCAGATGGCACTGAGGTTGCTGATTGGCCGATTTTAAGACTGGATCTTTCGGGTGGGCCCAGTGTAATCACAGGGTCCTTAAAAGTGGAAGATAGAGGCAGAAGAGGAGGTCAGAATGGTGCCATATGAGAAGACCTTAACTTGCTTTTTTGGCTTTGAAGACAGAGGAAGGCCTAGGTGCCAAGGAGTACAGGTAGCCCCTCGCAGCTGGGAAGGCGAGGGACGGACCTTACCCAGAAAGGAGTACAGCCGTGCGACACCCAGATTTGTGCCCTGTGAGAACCGGGCAGACTTCTAACCTACAGAACTGTAAGAAAATCGTCTGGGGATGATTTAAGGCACCAAGCTCATGGTAATTTGCTAACATAGGCGGAGGCCGAGTTTCTCAAGGAATTGGTCCATGATTTCTTCTAAGTTGTCAAATTGATTTTACAATGTATTTACTTAGAGTTGTTCGTAATACTCACTCCTCACCGTCCTTTAATGTTCCTAGATCCTACAGTGACGCCCACTTTCCATCCGGGAGGCTGCTGATTTGTGTCTTCTCTCTTTTTCAAAGGACCGTCTTTTAATTTCATTGATTGTTCTCTAGTTTTACTGTCTTCAATTTTATTGGTTTCCACTCTTTATTATTTCCTTTTCTTCTGCTTCCTTTTAATTTGCTCTTCTTTTACTAGTTTTTAAAAATTACCTTTGCTTTCTTGGTGTTACTTAATTGTAGGCTTGCATCATTTAATTTTAATAATGGCTGTGTTTAACAACCAGCCGCCACATCCCAAACCCTGTGGCTCCCTTGTATGAGGTTCCCAGGCCCAGTCAGTCCCCAACAGTCTCTCCCTCAGCTCCAGGCTGTCTGCTGCTGCCAGGCAGCACCCCCACTTGAAAGTTCTGCTGATGGCTCAGTATAAACGTGAACAAATGGGGTCCAGCGCAGAGCCCCTTTGCTCCCCTACTCTCAGAGCCTCCCACTCTGGTGCCACCTGAAGCTGCCTCCTGGACTCCTCCCCACACCCCGCACCCCGGCAACGGAGTCCCTGAGCTTGGCCTCAGCGCCATCTGGAGTCTGCACACTTCCCACAGTCCTGTCTTCACCCTGCCCACATCCTTGTCTCCCCGCCCCCTGGATGCTGCCCTGGGCTCCCTGCCCCCTCCTAGCCCCTATGTCTTCTAGTCTCACTGCAACAATAAGAAAAGGTGAGGCTGGGCCCAAGGGCTCACACCTGTAATCCCAGCACTTTGGGAGGCTGAGGCAGCAGGATCACTTGAGCCCAGAAGCTCAAGACAAGCCTGGAAAACGCAGGGAGACCTCAACAAAAAATTAAGAAAATTAGCCAGGCGTGGCGACACGCACCTGTGGTCCCAGCTACTTTGGAAGCCGAGGTGGGAGGATCACTTGAGCCTAGGAGGTCAAGGCTGCAGCGAGCTGTGGTCACACCATTGCATTCTAGCCTGGGTGACAAAATGAGACCCTGTCTAAAAAAAAAAAAAAAAAAAAAAAAAAAAATTGTTTACTTCAGGTCTCTCCTCTGCACACAACTCTGAACAGACCCACCTCAAAGAAAAAACCCAAGTCCCTTCCACAGCCTCCCCAGGCGGCCCTCTCCCTTGCCAACTCCCCCTCCCATGGGCTCTGCCAGCTCTGGGCCTGGCTCTCGTGGCTCTTCCTGAAGCGCTTCGGCCTGTTCCTGCAGGACCTCTGCCTCTGCTATCCCTTGTCTACAAAGCACCCCCGTAGCTCATGCTCCTGTATCTGGCTCCTCCTCAGAGGCCTTCCCAACCACTGAGGGGAAACAGCAGCCCCCGCCCCTCTTCCCTCCCCACTGGGCTCCGTCTTCCCAGCCTGGCCCTCCCCTGGTGCATTCGTATTTGTCATGGTGCAGCCCTTTTCCCTCCAGTCCTCCCACTTACTGCCCTAGAGCAGTGCCTGGCTCCTAGGACCCAACCAGATTTGCTGAACAAATGAATGAAAGAGCGGCAGCCCAGAGATTGCCTCAACGCCTCCCCCATTTCTGCTCTGCTAGGATGAGGGCACAGCCCTGCATAGGGCTGACAAGCTGCCGGAGGACCCCATGAAGGGGACCCCTCCCGTCCCCTGACCCACACAGCTCCACCTTGGGCCACTCAACCCTCAGCCCACCACTTTGTCCGGCAACACTGCCACTCTCTCTGGCCTTCCTATATCTTCCAAGGCTGGACCCCTTGCCCTGCCTTTCCTGACTGCTACTCCCGCAGCCTACAGGGCTCAGCCTGGCCATCACCAGCTCTGGGAGGCCTTGGGTGGCCTCAGCCACCTTAGCAGCCTTCTCAGCTCCAACTCCTGACACACACGACTGCTCAACAGCCACACTATGAATGAAAAAAAAACAAACTCATAAAACCACGCTGCCAAGAGCAAGGTAAGGACCTAGGCCCACCACCCTCCCTGCCATCCTCCTACACTGGGGCCTGGGTCAGCCCTGCCCAGGAGCAGGGACCCGGTAACCACCCAGGACCTGTGGGTGTCAGCCCACACAGCTCTCAGCCCATCCCAAGACAGGGAGGAGAGAAAAGCAGGCTCCAGTCCCACAGAAGGAAGCCATGCCTCCCCCATCGCCATTCCCTGCCACACTTCCAGCCCCAGTCACGCTCCTTGACCACAGTTCCCAGGATGGCACCCAAAGGGAAGGCAGAGAAGGGGTTCCTTCCTGACCTGCAGACAACAGGCAGTGATGAATCAGGAGGTGGAGCCAGAACCCCCACAAGTAGCCCAAGCCCAGATCCTTCTCCCCAGAGCCACCCCACTGCCCTCTCCCCAGAGCGTCTGCTTAGCAGTCCAGGACAAACTTGGATGAGGCCAACAATGAGAGACTGTGGCCCCAACTCTCATCCCTGATGCTCTGTGTTTGGGGGGGGGCAGAGTGCACGTGGTCCCACCTCCCTGGCCTCAGGCTCAGCATCCTGGCGCTGGTCCAGCCTCCCTGCAGCCCCAGGTTCCTGGTCCTCGGTCCCAGAAATTCCCTAAAGAGCGCCTGGCCCAAAGCCTCCCTATGCTTTACAAAATCGCTGCTGAGGGCAGCACAGCTGGGAGCAGGGTGGACACTGGGGACGGCAGCTAGGCCCCTACTAGTGGCACTCCTCCCATGGGGACCCTTTCCACACCCTAGGCCAGACCCTGGTGGTCACAGAGGCCTCAAGGGCCAGCCTGGTCCTGACACAGCCCAGCGCCTTGCTTGGCCTCCCCGCCATGCCCCACACTCTCGCCTGTCCTCTGTTCCCACGGCCCAGCCTCCCACGAGTGCCTCTGTTCCCATGGCACTCACCTCTGAATGCTGAAAGTCCAGAACAGACTCCTCCCCAACCTGGCCCAAGTCCTCCTCTGTTCCAACCTCTGCTAGGGCAGCCCCACTCCTCAGCACACCTCCCCTGCCTGTTCCCAAAGCCACCCCGGAGCCTGCAACACTACCTCTAAAGCATCATCTGACCTTGGCCGGAGCCAGGCGCTGGCACCTCCTGTCTGAACCTTGCCCTGTCGTGGCCACACATGCCTGGCCATCTCTCCTGGTCCTCCCTCTGCCACCTGTCAATTCAACATTGTCCTATTCTAGGCGACATTCAAGCCTCCCACAGCACCATCAGCACCACGAGCCCACCTCTGCACCTCCAAGCAGATCACTTAGCCTCTCTGAGCCACGATTTCCTCATCTGTAAAATCTACTTCGAAGGCTCCTGCGAGGCTGTGAAGGCAGGAGGTACCCAACAGCTGGCAGACTGCGAGCCTGGCCCCTACTCTGCCCAAGCCCTGAGGCTTCCTGCCCTGGGGAAGCTGTTACTCTCTCACCAGCCTGGGATCCTGCTTCCTGCCTGCCCCGCTGTGAGGGGCCCCGTGCAGGCCACAGCTCTTCTCTGAGCTTCCCGGGTGTCGTGTTGTGGCAGGAGGTGAGCAGGAGAGGGGCTGAGAAGAGCTAGGTGGCCAAACAAAGGGACTGCAGGGAAGGCCACCCACTGACCCCATGGTTTTCTGGGCCTCAGTTTGCCCCCCAGCTCAGTAAAACTGAGATTTCTACAAGCAAGGCCTAGAGCCAGGGAGAGGAGAGAGTCCTGCCCCAGACTGGCCCTCCCGACTACCACCTGGGGGCTGGAGCGGCTGCCCGGGCCGACAGGAGCGAGCCTCTGGCGCACTGGGAAAGCTGAGAAACAAGCGCACCAGAACTCAAATCTGAAAAGCCCAGAGCCCGCGTTGCCATGGCAACCTGCAGCCAGCTCCGCCTGGCACTCCACCAGCCTGGGTGGGGGCCGGGACTTGCCAGGCACGGCTGCTCCCACCTCTGAGGCTTCCTCCTTGGGCTTGGCCCAGCTTCTGCTTGGACACAGGAGCAGAGCAAGGCCACAGAGTGGCACCTCTGCCCTGTCAGGTGGGCTGGGCAGATGTGGGCTCCCACTGCCAGCTTTCTCCTAGAGCAAAGCCCAGCCCCTGAGCCTCCAGAGTCCAGCACCACCCAGCACCCTGCCCAGCACCCCACCCAGCGTCCATCGCTCCAGCAGCCGCCAAGCGAATCAGCTGCCTAGGCCACCACAACACCCCTGCGTACAGAAAGGCCTCAGGCCTCTAAGCTGTTACATGGGCACCGGTAGAGGGGCAGTGAGATGATTCCCTGCCTTTCCTCACAGCTGGTTGCCAGCACTAGGGTGGCATCTCACGTGACTTTTCTCCTTTAGTGGCACTCCCTTTGACAGATGAGGAAACAAGCTCAGAGCACTTAAGTGAGTTCTGAAGGTCACAGAGCTGCTACGTGGTAAGCAGCAGAGGCTTGGAACTCCCAGGCCCAGGCCCCTGCCCTGGAGCCTGTCTGAACCTTGCCCTGTCGTGGCCACCCTGGATGCCCTGGGCTGAGCCCTGCACATCACCAGGGCCTATCACCTACCCACTCACCTGACCCCCTGGCCACAGGGTTGTGCCCAGTCTACACAGACACACAGCAGACAGAGGACGGCCTTCAGGTTTCCATTTAATGGCCAAGCCAGCACTGCCAAGATGTCTTCCTGCCTGAGGAGCCCACCCATGCTGGCATCCCTCAGCGTCACTAGCGGCATCCCAGTCCAGTCATGGTGTGGGCCTCATCTCAGCTCCTTCAGCAAGCTGTCCACAGAGCCCAGCAGCTCCCGGAAGTAGCCTTCGTCCTCACCGTCCTGCAGCTCCAGACTGGCCAGCGTCTGGTACTCAGCCTGCAGGCTGGCCAGCGTCCTGCTGAGCTGGGGGTCCTGACGGTAGCGGTCCTGGCAGGTGGTCAGGAGGACACCCAGCGTCTGCAGTACCTTTTCACGGGCATCGTGCTCAGGCAGTGCCAGGAGACGGGCTGTGATCTCGCACCAGCCCTGTTCCCGCAGGCCTGGCAGGAGGTGCACCTGGCGATACTGCTGCAGCTTCTCTGGGGATGTCTCCTGGGTCAGCTCGGCCTCCTCCTCGGCGAACATCTGCCATCCGCCACAGCCGGGTGCCAGGTGGGGCGGGGGTGGGGAGAGAACACATGGGAGCAGTTAGCTCACACCTGGCCAGCTCTGCCCTTCAGACATGAAGGCACAAGGCTGACCCCTGAGGGCCACGTCTTCCTCCATCCCCAAGTCTGACTCTATCCATTCATCCATCCACCAACAAAAACACCTGTGCAGTGCCAGGTACTGGAGAAACCCAGATGGAGACAGAGTCTTGCCCTCAAGAGACTTAGGGTCTAACAGGAGAAAACAAATTTACTGAATAATTCCTGAAGAGCATGATATGTTTAATCTCACAGTGTAGCATGGGGGCAGACAAGCTGGCTTTAAATTCCTGCTCCACGGCTGAATGACCATGGCTGGCATACAGTGACCCTGAGACCCAACATCATCACCTCCTAAGTGGAGAAACCAGAGCTCCCCATGCATGTTGGGAGGATGCCATGGAATGATGAACATGCAGTTGCTGTCCAGCACACCATGCAGACGCCACCAACAGGAGCTTGTGTATCAATTACCGCTATGCATGTCCCTTCACAAACATTAGCCACGCCAGCATCGCCATCTCTACCATCACCACCATCACTACCGCTACAAGTCCTCTGAGGACGGACTGCTGCTGCCAAAGTCTGGAGCACAGAGGAGACTGAGGTGGCCCTGAGTCTTCAGGGTGATGGGAGTCACCCAAGTGGATGGGGGAGAGGGCCATCCACACACAGAGGGCAGAGGGCCGCCGCAGGCCTGGGCCGCCTCGTGTTTGAAGAATGTCAGGTTGTTCTGGTGTACAGGCATGGGGCCTGAGGGCCAGGATGGGGCCCAGAACACACACAACCCTGCGTGCCCCTCCAAGGAGGTGACCTTTATGCTGTTGGCCTGGGGAGCTGAAGCAAGTCTGGGCTGGGAGATGCACACTCAGCCTGCCTGGAAAGTGCAGAAGCCCAGCTCCATCAGCAGAACACAGTGGGAGCCAATCCTGCCCGGCTGCCAGCAGTGGGAAAGGCAACACTTGAAACCTGACAGGCAGGCGGGTTACCCGAAGGTCAGAGGTAGAGGGTTGGGAGGGGGCAGAGATCACCCGTGCAGCTGTACGAAGCGTGCCTGTGCAGGGGAAGAAGCGATGCTTGCCCTCACCCCAGGGGAGAGTGAAGCAAGGGGAAGACGAGCCAGGAAAGAGGGATGCCCAGGAGAAGACAGCGCCACAGGGGACACCTGGTGCCTCCTGTGGCAGAAGGAAACTGTAGGGCTGATTGGAGCTGGCAGAGGAAGCTGGGGAGGGGTGCGGTCCTGCATCCTGGGACAGGAAAGGCTGAGAGGGACCCAGTGGTCCTTTCCTACTCACCCCTCAGTCCTGCCAGCTTCGCCCCCAAAACACATCCCAAACCCGTCAGCTCCGCCTTCACCATCCCACCCTCCATGCGCTGAGGTCCACTGCCTCTCACTCCCACCCTCTCCTCCAGCCCCCAAACCCTCACAGCCTGGCACTGCAGGTGATAAAGACGAAATCAATCCCTTCCCTGGGACTGTGAGGCTCTACAGGCTCTGCCCCTGCTGCGCACGGCGTGGACCCACTCACACCCATTCCTGTCATTCTAACTCTCCCCCGGGGCCTCTGGAGGCGCAGCTCCCACTCCCAGGTGCACCCCTGCATCGCCCCACTCACTCCATAGTTCCCTGCATGAATCAGCACCACTGACCGGCCTCCCCTGACTGCTCTTCTCTGCTTACATGCTACTGTGGTTTGAATGTGTTCCCTAAAAGTTAAAGTGCTGGAAGCTTAATTCCTAAGGCTGCAGTGTTGAGAGGAGGTGCCCAGGTCAGGAGGGCAGTGGGTTCCTTATCGGAGAGCAGTTGTTATTCTAGAAAGTAAGCCTGGCCCGGCATGCTTTTTTCCACACATGCTCTTGCCCCCTCACCTTCCACGATGTTACAACGGGACACAAAGGCCCCCGCCAGAGGCACCCACCCAATCGTGGACTTCCCAGCCTCCCGAATCATGAGCCAAAAACTGCCTTTTCTTTATGCATGATCCAGACCGGGGTATTCTATTACAGCAGCAGCAGACTGACTACGGCACATGCTCCGGGGAATTCTCTGACAAACATCTGCTCGAAAGCCCGGGCCCACGGGGACTTTGGACTATTTCCCCAGCATCCAGCACAGCAGACAGCACAGTTGGGCAGGGTCCCCCTGCAGCCCTTCAGCTCCTCGGATGCACCAGAGGCCATGGAATCCAAACCCCAGGTAGACATCTCACCGCTGCAGAAGCCCAGATGTCGGGGCCAGGTCTCTCAGGAGAGGCCCGGTCACAGGCCAAGGCACATATGAGGATACCCAGGGGGCTGGCAGACCCCAGCCCTGAAAGGGGTGTCACTACCCATGGGAATTCCATATTCCCCAGCTGTCATGACGACGTGCTACAGTGATCCCCTGGAGCTGCACGGTGCCTGTCCGTCATGGTGGACAGCTCAAAGCCCTCCACCTTCAGGCATCTCTGGACCCACCCCTAGTTGGGCTAGGTCTTCATTCTTTTCTAAGAGCTGCAAGAGGCTGGACTTTGTGGCACACACCTATAATTCCAATACTTTGGGAGGCTGAGGCAGGATCGCTTGAGCCTAGGGGTTCAAGACTAGCCTGAGCAACAGAGTGAGACCCTGTGTACAAAAAATGAACAAAATTAGCCAAGCATGGTGGCATGGGCCTGTGATCCCAGCTACTTGTGGGGCTGAAATGGGAGGATCACTTGAGTCCGGGAGGTGGAGGTTGCAGTGAGCCAGGATCGCACCACTGTACTCCAGCCTGTGTGACAGAGCAAGACCCTGTCTCCACTCCAGAAAAAAAAAAAAGAAAGAAAGAAAGAAAGAAAAACAGGAATCACAAGAACAGAGAAGCCCTGACTGCCTCAACCAGAGTACAGTCTGTCCTAAATCTCTCTGGCTGAAACTCATCCACTGTCCTCCCTGAAAGAAGAGGGCCGTTTCTGTGCTGTTTGTAGAGAGATACCGATCCTTCCCTCCCCAGTCACATCAGCACCCCAAAGGTTCCAGAGGCAGCCTCCCAGAGCCGGTTGCCTTGGGGCAGCCTTGGTGAGCCTGCCTGGTGGTAGTGTGCTAGCCATAGGTCAGTGCCATAGTGCCCAGGATGCCAGGGCTGGGGGCAGCAGAGACACACACCCAAGACACCAGAGAACACAGACCAGTTTCCCGTGGGAAATGCCCAGCCAGCCTACACGTCCTTCTCCAAGCCCACTGGCCCACTCCCAGAAGGTGAACTGTGGCCAGGCCTTATTAACTGGATCTGAGCACCACATAGCTGCCTGCTGGTCTAAGAAACTGGCAGAGAAGACAGAAACAGAGCGAGAGGTAAGACAGGCAAAGTGGCAGAGAGCTGGAAAGAGACAGGGACGGACAGAGCAAGGCAGCCACAGCCATCCTGACCCTCTGCCAGGGAGAGAAGGCCTGCAGGAGGCGTGTGCAGAGCAGGGTGAGGGCCCAGCCTCCACCATTCGGCAGCAGTTCCAGCGGCTGCGCAGCCCTGCCCCACTAGTCGGCATGCGGCTGCTATGGGGAGCATGAGGCCTGAGAGGCGACTAAGAAAGCCCTGTCAATGCTCACTGCAGCAGCTGAATTAAGAATCCAGGCCCGGCTGGTTTTCCTCTCTCCACCTTAATTAAGACACTTCTCAAGCTTGCAGAGAGGGCTGGGCACCAAGTCTTCTGCCAGGTGGTAAGAGACTGCGTTCCTGGGACTCTCAAGGGCAGTTGCTTTGAGGCCCTGCCCGGAGCCAAAGCCCCCAGAGGAGAGGAGGCACCTCCAGGATTCTACCATCCGCAGAGTCAGCACCATTTGGAGGAGCTCTGGGCTCCTGCACTGGCTGGAGACAGCTGCCCCATCCCTCAGCCTTTTGTCCCCTGGAGGCCTGGTCCCACCTGCTCCCGGGCTCGCCTCATGCTGAGCCCTCTGCCTGCACACTCGGCCATGACCACGGCCAGCAGGGCCCCCACCCTCTCCTCATCAGCCCTCAGGTTCTGGCTTAGCCACGACATCCACAGGACATCCTCCCTGGTGTCCCCACTCTCTTCTATCCGTCTGTCCAGCCATCCGGAAGCACACGCAAAGCAAACGAGAGGAGACCAGTAGGGCCTGGGCACTCACCTTCTCCGTGACCAGGTCGTAGAGCAGCGTGATCACACGCACGGCAAGCACCTCTGTGCCCTTCTCCTGCACCAGGCTCCTCAGGACCTGCAGCCCTCCCAGCTTCAGGAACTGCCGCTGGGCATAGGGGAAGTGGCGCAGCAGGGAGCACAGCGCAAACAGGACCTAGGGGCAGAGATCCAGGGGCAGGTGAGAGGCCAAACAAGTGGTACCTGCCCCAAGGCCCAGGGAAGGCAGCCAGAGGTGCCCCAACCTAGTGCTCATTCCTCCCAGCCCCACCCAACTCCTCAGGTACGGCTACACCACAGAACCCAGGACTGTGAGGCCAGGAGGGACTCAGGTACCTCCAACATTATCAAGTGGGTAAATGGCAGGTAAACAGAGGCCTAGGGTGGGAGGCCAGGAGTACAGCCCAAGGCCGCACCACGGGAGCTGCCCCCAGGCCTCTAGACACCTCGGCACACTGTCACCTGATTGTTGAGTGTGACCTCTCCCCCATGCTACCCAGCAGATGATGCTCAGGCCCCCAAGGTGACATGCACGGCCTGAACAGGGACCCTTTCCTTTCAGGCCCACAGGTATCCCGGGGCCGGGCAGGAGGAAGGGCATGGAAACACACCTTCTTCTTTGCTGTGAGTGGCTGCTCCGTGGCCAGGATTACCAGCAGCTTCTGTAGGGCTCCCCCTTCGATGGCCTCCACCTGGACTTTGGGGTTGCTGGGGAAGAAGCATAGGAAAGCGTGAGCACCCTGTCCAGCCCAGGAATCGGGTGGTGAGGGGACTGAGCCCACGCCAGCCATCCCAGGGGAGAAACGGGAACAATGGAGGTTCCCACTCGGGGCAAGTCGAACTCAGCCTGGGAAACAAAGACCATCTGGCACAGACCCATGTGGGAACAGCGGCCCACGCACAGATGACAGGGCTAAAGGCTCCCATGCCAGCCCCCACTCCGCAGCAGCCAAGGGGCTGGAGCCGGCTGGGAAGGTGAATCACCTCTACTACTTTAAAGACAGACAGCTCGATGCCAAAGGCACTCCTTCAGCCTCCTCCCATCCTCCCATAGGAAGCCAGTGCCGGATGTTCCTTCTCCGTGACCCCAGGCACATCACACACTGGAGCAATTACTAATGGGTCTGTTCCCCTCTGGGTCTGACGCCCCAAGGCCAGGGTCCCATTCCTCTCCTCTCCTGGGTCAGTGCTCAGACCGTACATAGAAAATGCTTGTGGGAGAAGGCAAGAACAAAGTGCAAGAGACAGGAGCCTCTGAATACCTAGGCAGATCCTGAAACAGGACAACGCACAGCCTCCCACTGGGCTCCCGCTCTATAACAGCAGCTACTGTCAGCTTCTCTGTCTCTGTATTCTCAGCACTCAGCACAGAGCCTGCCATGTCATAGGTCCCTGGACAGTAGGAAATGAATGAATGAATGAACAAATGAACAAACACACATGGGTACACCACCGGAACAGACCAACAAACAAGCTACACCAAAGTACTCAGAACCCTGAGCTGCCTCTGGAACTCCTCTCCCCATTCTTGGCTAGAGAAACAGTGATGTGATTAAAACATTTTAGGCCCAGACCTCCCGGATGAAGGGATGGGGGGCCTGGTGGGGGCCCCATCAGGGCAGGGTGTCAGGCAGGGGACATGGCTGGGATCCCTCGCAGGATACCCTTTTGCAGGCTCCTTGCTTTTCAAGATCACATTAAGGATCAATTAAGCAGCAAGTGCCAAGCACAGGGACCAGATGGTCAGGCCCTTGGGCAGGTCAGGCCTCCTCTCGCAGCAGCCTATTGTGAGGCCAGAGAGAAGAGAGGGGACACAAAAGCCTGAGGCCAGCAGCAAGTGAAAGGGACAGGCCAGCAGTCAGATGGTGGCTGTCACACCCACCCAAATAACTGGCAAAGGATGCTGCAGTCTACCAAAGCCACCAGTGCCTCTGTCTGCCTGACCTTAGCATGACCACAAGCTCCTAGAGACCCCAAAAGCACCAGTTCCTCCTAACTCCCAATGCTCCTGGCCAGGGGTCACTCATGGTGTCCCTGAGAGTGACATAGGGTGTAAGGAAACAAAGACAAATCAGAAGGAGCTGGCTCCAGAAAAGATACAGCATGCCACCGCACAGGAGAGGGCTCGACACACAGCAGGTGTACCCCCAAAGCCAGCCGAATGGAATGAAGATAGCTCCCCACTTCCATTCCAGGAGCCAGCTTCAAGGTCTAGAGCAGACCCAGGACACTGAGTCAGCATCCTAAAGGGAAAGGCTCCTTTGTACCATGTGTCACTCTGGAGCCTCCCAGCCAGAAAGGAAGAACAGGGTGGGTGCCAGCCTGTCCCACAGCAACTCCACCCTTGTGTCTGCAGAGCAGCCTGGAGATGGGCCAGAGTCCCTGGGGAAGGAGGCTGACAGCTCCTCTCCAGATAGGCAGGCAGGCGCTGGCTCAGGGGGCCTGGGAGCCGAGCTGTTCCCCTGCTTCCTACTTGAGACAGGCAGCTGCTTAATCAAAGCATGAGCTAATTAGGGCTGTCTCTGTCATCATGTGCCTAAGGAATGTTCATCCATGACAGGAGGGTCCAGGAAGAGAAGACGACCACGCTGAGAGCTTCACATAAACATCAAATGCTGCCTCCCAAAGCGGGGCTGTGACATCTGACACTGCATCAGCCTGTGGGAACACTGCCGAGGAGTCCCATCCCTCATGGGCCTTCGGAGCGGCACAGACAAGGCCCTCCAAAGACAGTACAAAGCTCATCACTGCACCCCATCATTGCAGCCCCAGTTAATTGCCCAGGGTTGGGCCACCAGAGCCCTTCCACTTTCTGCACTGGGACCAGGGCAAAGAGAAGTCCCTTCTTCAAGGTAGGCTGATGTGGGCCAAGAGCCACCCACGTCAAGCCAGCAGCAGCCCGGTCCCACTCACCCTGCCTCCCTCAGACAGGCTCAGAGCTCTCTGTCTCCCTCAGGCAAGCTCTTCCCACCTCATAGGCAAGAACAGAGCTCCAACAAGGGAGAAGTAAATTGGAGAGAAAAGAGGAAGTCTGGCCTTTTGTAAACTGCTGAAATCAGGCTCATAAGGTAATAAATTCACATTTCACCCACAGCCAAGTCCATGGGTAGAGCCAGACCATGGGCCAAACCTGGGCCGTGACAGTGCATGGCTTGGCAGCCCTGGCCCATGCCCTGCCTGACCTCTTCAGGTGATCAGCTTAAAGGGGGTGCCCAAGGAACTCTGGCAACTCTGGGCCCTATCCCAGGGTTCCCACAGCTTTGGGAGTTCCCTAAAAGGCCACCCTGTAAAGGCAAGGGGTTGGGGAAGCACAGCAGAGCAACAGGGGGAAGACGAGGCCTGTGCTTCCAGTTGCCTCTCAGTCCATCCAGCAGGGCCAGTAGAGCTGAAGGTTTCCTGAGCAATCTCCCCACAAGGGCAGAATCTGCTCCCAGAAACAGACCCTCTCTCTGCAGGCAGCTCAGCATTGGGCTCTAAATGCTTACAGCCAGGGGCTGAGGGTGGTAACTAACAAAATAGCTCAGAGTGAGGCCTAGGGATGTGCAAGGACCAGGGCCTGGAGGACCCTTGCTGGGAATCTCAGGAACAATGGCTGACGACCTTGGGCAAGCCCTCACCTGTGCCACAGAGCTAAGACTGGCTGTGTTAAAGACAGAATAGCTAATGGATGCCAAAATACCAGTGCCAGCCAATGCACTGTGGCCAAAAGACAATTACAGAAGAGGCCAGACCACATCCTGGAGAACACAGCTTTATTCAGCCTGGATGCCTCGAGCACATACACACATGCCAGCGTCATCCTCCTCCAGGCTATGGATTCCGGACCAGAGCTGCAGCCCACCCCTGGAGGGGCCAGCTCTGCTGGATGGAAGGTAGGTGTCCTGTCAGTTGGGGATCTGAGTGAGTTAAACAGGTGGAGGCCTGGCACGCCTCAAAGTGACATCAGTGGCACTGGTGTGCTCAAAGTCAACAGAAGGATATTAAGGACGTAGCTCATCTCCGATGTGATAAATGAGAATAAACCTTGTTCAGGGCTAAGCCGGCTGGACTAAATAAATACCATTAGCACTTGGATTACTGGGATGTTCACAATCAGCAGGCAAGTCAGCTGTCTGTGTGCAGAGGGACGACAGCAGCTGCTACTCTGTAAATCTTGCAGAGGGATGGGTTGGGGGTGGGGCGTGTTGCAGAAATGGAAGTGATTGCATTTGCAAAAACCAGAGAGTTTGGGTCAGGGTGACAGCAATTCGGGCAATCAGCCAAGAGTCAGAGGTCATATTTTAGCTAACTGAAGCTGAGCGAGTGTCTAGGTAGAAGGGGACTGAAGGAGCGGACAGGGAGGGCAGGCCAGCTCAGCCAGGGGCCCAGGAGATTGCTGCCCAATGCACACCCAGGGGGCTGCCTTCTCCACTCCTAGACTCAGGATTGGCTACAGAATTTTCAGGCCCAAGTGTGATATGAAAATGTGGGGCCTTTTGTTCAAGAATGATCAGAAATTTCAAGACAGTGAGAACAGAGCATGAAGCCAAGCATGGGCCCTTCTAAGCGTGGGGTGCTGTGCCCTGCACAGTGGCAGGGCCGACAGGGTGTACACAGAGCTCCTGCTTCAGGGCCGACTGGCACAACAAGGGCTGAAAAGAAAGTTTGAATTTCTGGAAAGGAGAACAACTGGAAAAGGCAGAGCTCTAGGATGGGCATAAGTAAGAGGGACTGGTTAGATGGGGGCCAAGGAAATGCTAAGATGTAACTGAAGAGAGCTTCTGTGATTGAGACTGCCAGACCAAACCAGGACACCAGAGGCACAGCAGAGGGATGTGCTCACTCATGAGTCCTCGTGACATTTCTAAGTGCAACAAATACTCTTTTTTCATTCCCTTACAACAGGGAAAAACCAGCACTTCTTGTCCGAAATGCCTCTGAGATGATGCCATGCACTGAGGGCAGAGGGCACGTCTCAGGGGTGTGTGGGGCTAGGCGTAATCATTCACCTGATACAGTGCAGACTCACCTTCTGGCCCAGAGAGAAAGATCTCCTCTGGTGGCCCCACCTTGTTTATGCCCTAATGTGTAGCCTCCATCATCTGGGAAAGCAAGAATTTGCAGGATGTGTAATCCTGAAATAGGTGGGTTAAACAGACACCTATATTCAACTGCCGTCCAGGGATAAGTGGGGTTAGGTAATCAATCAGTTAAGATAGAAACAATTGGCCCAGCACGGTGGCTCATGCCTGTAATCCCAGGACTTTGGGAGGCTAAGGCGGGTGGATCACTTGAGATCAGGAGTCTGAGACCAGCCTGGTCAACATGGTGAAATCCCGTCTCTACTGAAAATACAAAAATTATCTCAGTGTGGTGGCGGGCGCCTGTAATCCCAGCTACTTGGGAGGCTGAGGCAGGAGAATCGCTCGAACCCGGGAGGTAGAGGTTGCAGTGAGCCAAGGTCACACCACTGCACACCAGCCTGGGCGACAGAGCAAGACTCCATCTCAAAACACACACACACACACACACACACACACACACACAAACACAAACAGTTGCCGAACTGAATAAAAATGGAATAGGTTTAACAAAAAAAAAATAAACACAGGACAAATCTCCCACTGTAAAGTCAAGCTTCTAGGAGTAACAAAACACTCCTCCAGCAATATGAGCTGCACATCACTTGTGTGGTGGGACCTGAATGGTCTCAGGAGTTCCATCTGGATGCTGGGGAAAGGCAGGGCTATCATCTGACTCCTTCATGTACAATCCCCAACTGGAAGCCACCCACGTAAGCAACTGTGAGATACTCACTCCTCACCACAGTAACAGCAGCTCATAAGAGGGTCTCTAGAACCTCCTGACACACACACACACACACACACACACACACACACACACACATACACACACAGACACAATAATATGCCCTCCTCTGGGTAGATAAAGGGAACCTCAGAGGGAGGGGCAGCAAATCATCCTCCTGACGGACATCTGGTAGCTTTCCCAACATAGCCCTGCATCACAATCACCTGGGGCAGTTTATTTCCTGAAACCATTTCAGACTAGTGCTTTAAAAAATTACAGAAAATAGGCTAGGTATGGTGGCTCATGCCTGTAATCCTAGCACTTTGACAGGGTAAGGCAAGAGGACTGCTTGAGTCTAGGAGTTTGAAACTAGCCTGGACAAGGTAGTAAAATCCCCGTCTCTACAAAAATTAAAAAAAAAAAAAAATAGCCGGGCGTGGTGGTATGTGCCTATGGTCCCACCTACTCAGGAGCCTGAGGTAGGAGGATCACTTGCAGCCTGGGCGACAGAGATTCTGTCTCTCTAAAGAAAAAAAAAAATTATAGAGAAGTAATTACATACAAAAAAATAACTTACTGAAAAGTTGCAAGAATAGTAAGTGAACTCCCACCCAGATTCACAAATTGTGAACATTTACCACATCTGCTTTTTCATTTTGTCTCTATTAATATTTACACAGATTTTCTAAAATATTTGAGAGTAACTGCAGATATGAAGTCCCTTTACCCCTAAACATATCAGTGTGTATTTCCTAAGAACATAACCAAAGTACAATTATCAAAATCAGGAAACTAACACTGACACAATAATCTATAGATATTTATTCAGATTTTTGCCAACTGTCCCAACAATACTCCTTCCTCGCCACCCCCACTCCCCGTCTTTTTAAAAAGTTTTTTTTTTTTTTTAAAGATAGGGGTTCTCACGATATTGCCCAGGGTGGTCTTGAACTTCTGGCTTCAAGCAATCCTCCCGCCCCAGCCGCCTAAAGTGTTGGGATTACAGGAGTGAGCCACTGCACAGAGCGCTCTCAATAATATGCTTTTTTAGAAAAATAATTTTGATCCCACGTCCAATTGATGCCCACAGGATGTGCACAGCAGCATGTATCCTTGGTCTCCTTTCATCTGGAATGCTTCTTCAGTCTTTGTCTTTCATGACATGGAAATTTACATAGAATGTTTCTCAGTTTGGATTTGTCTGATGCGTTTTCATGGTTAGACCGAGGCTATGGCTTTGGCAGGAATATACAGTGTTGTATCTTTCTCGGTGTATCACATAGGAGGGCACGCAATGACCATAAGTACCACAATTGGATGTTTGCTTTGATTACTTGGTTATGGTGGTATCTGCCAGCTTTCTCTACTGTAAAAATACTAGTTGTTCCTCTGAAATTAGTATTTTATGGGGAGACACTTTGAGATATAAAGACAGCCTATTCCTCATCAAACTTTCATGTAGTAGTTTTGGCAATCATTGACAATTCTTGCTTAATTATCCCAGGTTAAGTATCTTAAGTCCAAAAATCTAAAATCCAAAATGCTCTAAAATCTGAAATGTTTTAGGCATCAACATGATGCTCAACGGAAATGTTCATTGGAACATTTTGGATTTTGGATTTTTGGATCAGGGATGCTCAAGTGGTAAGTATAAATGCAAATACGCCAAACACCAAAAAGAAAAAAAAAATCCAAAATCCAAAACACTTCTAGTCTCAAGAATCTCAGGTAAGGGATGCTCAACCTGTACCACGATGTTTGTCAAACGATACTCAAACTCCTACTTTATCCTTCAAACTCCTATCTTTATTTTTCTTGCTTCTAACTTTATTTGCTGGTACTCTACTTGGAAGAAGAGATTTTCCTTCTTTCCCATTTCTTCATTCATTCAATTATTGATGTCAGTATCGATTCATAAATTCTTATTTAATCTATGGAAGAGAATCCATTTCTATCATTTACTTCAGTGCTCAAATTATCCTTAATCACCAGGCCTTTTCATGCTGGCTTCTGTGTCTTTTTAAAATGTTTCCATCACTCTTTGAGAGTCTTTTCTTACCTTCTGGCACAAGATGTTCTTGTAATAAGATATTGCTCTTTTCCTATGCCAGCCATGAAATCAGCCATATCTCCAATGAACAATTGGAGCTCTTTTTGAAACTACAGATTCCAAGCCCTATCCTGCATATACTAAATCATAATCTCAGAGAATGTGGCTCCAAAGATCTGATTTTTCAAAAATGCCACATGTGATTCCTATGTTCTTAGGACCAGCATTTGGGATAACTAGAGCCAGTGCCCAATCTTTTATCCAGTACAGCATCTCTGGTAATTGGTGGCCCAGTACTTGAAAACTACATCATCAAAAAAGGGGGCTTTCTGCTAGTTTAAAACTCCTCCAATTGACAGAAAAATACATTCTGACACTGAGCTGAAATTGGCCATCATGAAGCTTATACCCTCTGGTCCTAAGTCTACTCTCACAGAAATAAAGGGTTGCCTGATGCTGTCCTGACAGGTCAGCCCTTCTGAAAGTTAGGAGCAGCCCACCATGCAAAGAATGCTCCACTCACAACATGGCCTCACAGGATTCTGCAGTCATTCTTAGTGTGACTCTTGAAACCCTCCACTTTCCTAAAGCTCTATGGGATCCTGTTCCACTTACTTACAGATCCCTACAGAGGTGGTGCCCAAACCTATATGCAGGGCTCCAGCCTGGCCAACTCCCCACCCAGAGTCCAGTGGGCCTGGCTGCCCTTGCCCCAGGGCCACTCTGCCCTAATGCCTCAGGCCACCTCTAGGCTTTAGGAAGTAGCCTCACAGAGCTTACAGTGGCCTGCCTCAGTCAAATTCCTAGAGGCTGCTCACATAATCTTCTGATGAGTCAGGGATCCCCAACATGGCTCTGAACCCAAACACAGGGCTTCAATTTTATTCTTACTAACGAATAAATATGATCAGGAGGCAAAAAGCAAATTACAAATGGTATGGGGTGATATAACATCATATACTTATTTCTGGGTGGTGAGACCCGTTTCAAACAAGGAATCTGAATCACTTAAAAATTAGAAGTTTAATAACAATAAAATTTAAAATGCCACTTGGCTACCTAGACCCTTCCTCCTAGCCTGTCACTATTCTTTTGGATCCTCACTGTCACGTATCTCACATGGTTATCCCTTCCCGATTAGTGCCATCTGTTCCCATGTCTTCACATGAGAACCAGAATACAGGTTACACAGGACAGAGTCTGCCACGAGCTCTTTGGCACATCACTATAGTGAAGGCTCTGGTGACACTAAATCATTTCTAAATAAACACTGATTAAGTCTGATTGTTCAAGCTGCTACAAATCTACATCTTTTTAAAATTATTATTATTCAGAGTCTCACCTCACTTAGGCTGGAGTGCAGTGGTGCAATCTCAGCTCACTGCAACCTCTGCCTCCCAGGTTCAAGTGATTCTCATGCCTCAGCCTAGCATGCAGGGACTACAGGCACATGCCACCATGCTCACCACTACACCCAGCCATTTTTTTGTGTGTATTTTTAGTAGAGACAGGGTTTTGCCATATTGGCCAGGCTGGTCTCGAACTCCTGGCCTCAAGTGATCTGCCTGCCTCGGCCTCCCAAAGTACTGGGATTACAGGTATTAGCCACAGCACCCAGCCTCAAATCTACATCTTTATCATCATTTCTCTATCTGATCTATTAGATTATCATGAGATTCTGTCAAATGTTTTCCTGAAACACAGGTCTTCCTCTGCTCTATTGTACCGGCCTAATCTACCAGCCTAGCAAACCTGAAAAAGAAAAGTGGAATTGGGAGGGAACTTGAGAGAGTCTCCTGGGGTACTGATAACGTTACATTTCTTGATCTCGTCATGGTTACATGGGTGTGTCTACTTTAAATAATTCATCAAGTGAAATGAGTTGAACTTTTCTGTATGGAGGGAAGTGGGAGGGAGGACTTCAGCATTAAACTAGTCCATCAAGACCGGGTTTTATGGAACCCAAACTAACTCTAAGAGATGACCTCTTTTCTTTAAAAACACTCCTAAGTCACATCTCAAAAACTTGCTGTTATTTTGAAAACCAGAACAGTTGCCCATCGTATCTCCTTGCCCCTCTCCCAATCCCCGTAATGTGATAAAGATTCCTGCACACAGTTTGATGATGGTGTCCCTAAGTTTCTGTCTGACATTTAATTTTTCAGACCCTGTCTAATTTGGAGAAAACAGTGGCTCATTTACACTTTTTTGCACATTCCTGGTCTCAAGTTCCACTTAACTCTTATGTTTTACTTTCTGCAGGAAGGTCATTCTCTTTAAAAGAGAAGGCAGAGGCAAACAGAATGAACAGCAAGGGCAGAGATACCCTCTCTGGCATCTGCTAAATCACCCGACCGAACTAGGTGGCCTAAAGCCTTCCTTGCCATCCCTCTCACTCACAACAGTAACTGCGCAGGAGCCTTTGTTGTTCTTAGTGTTCTCAGGTCTCACCCGTCTGGTGTTCCTGACAGTGTTCTCGATGGCTGCATCCTTCTCTATTTGCCCTTGGTTACAGGTCCCTTATTTAATCTCTAGACAAAATCTCTACTCGAACTGTGACCCCTGCAGCCATGTGGGTCTCTTTAGGTGGCTCCCTGTTCCCTGCAGCAATCACTCGTGACTCTATTAAGAACACTTCATTTTTCGAACTCTGAGTCATCCTTCCTTTCGAAGCTCTTGTTCAGACATTGTATGTACTTTTTCCTGGACCTTCTGAAATGTATTTTCCCTAAAACTCAGAGGCAGAGAGTTTTACCTTCCCCTTGGCTTCTCCAAACACAGTCACTTTCTGCTGAGGTTCCCAAAACTTTTTTTACCAGACAAATCCTTGTTGCTCAGAACATAATTTCAGTGAGGCCCTTCTCCTTATTGCTTCCTTAACCTCCTGAGAGAGAAAACGGTCAGAAAAGAAAATTAAGAATCAAAGCAAGTAAAGAATTTATTGGTTCCTTTTTATTTTCTAGAAGCAGATTTCCAACTGCCCAGATACCCGTATACCATGTCAGTTTGCTTCTGTGCCAGTTTTATAATTTCAATTCAAAAAGCCTCTTCTACACTGAGGGTAAAAAGCTGATAATTACGTCACAGTTGGTTGGCTGGTTTTTTGGTGGGCTTAAAAGCCAATGACCTGGACTTTTTTTTTTCCCCCACCAAAAGCCCAAACCGAGAAAGCAGAAAACTAAGTGCTGCTCTGGAGTCAGAGAGACCTAGGTACAAGTTCGCGATTCCAGTGTTCGCAGCTATGTGACTAAGTTACTAAGCCTCTCTGTACCTCAGTTTCTGAATTTGTAAAACAGGGATTAATAACAATAATATTTATCTCATGGGATTGTTGTGGGGATGAAATGTGATTTTATATATGTAAACACACACACACACACACACACATACACACTCTCTCTCTCTCTCTCTCTCTCTCTCCCCTGGCAAATGCCAAGCTTTAGGATAACAGCTGTTTTTATCATAATATACCATTTGACAGAAATTATTTTTACTTTTCTGCTAAGACAGAATGCCTCCTTCTCAGAAGGGAAAGGAGCTATCTGTGTTGGGGGACAAAGAAGACCTCCCACTGAGTGGCGTTAGATTCTCATTCTCAGCTCCTGGGACTGGATACACAAAGCCAGTAGGAAGGAATTCATGGGGGAGAAATGTAATTAACAAGCGAAAGGGAGAGATTGGGAGGAAGGATCAAAGTAGCTAATTAGAACTGGCTAAAGGGAGACCACAGGGTAGGCAACATGGAAGAAAGCAGGCTAAAGAGAATTATCTGCAGCCTCTAATTATTCAAACAATGTCCCTGAGTAATTGTCTCAGGCAGTCTGAGGGAGGCAAGGCAGGAGTAACAAGGTTAAGCAGAAGAAAATTTAGGCAAAACATATGGGAGATTTTTTCACAAGCTGAGATTTATCAACTTTATTAGAGAACACAGAGAACGTTATTTTAGGTCTTCTGTAACAGCTGGTGGTATAACTATCCCTACAGGTCTGGTGGCTGGGGGAGAGTGGAGGCGGCCAGACCCCACAGGGAAAGAGAGGATCCGAGGAAATGGCCCAGACTATACTGACTCCAAGCTTATAGGCAACACACCTTGTCAACAGGCCCTTTGAGGCTTCGGAAAGCGCTTCCTTCCTCACTCACTCAGATCTGCTCTCCCTCCAACCTCCACATCCCCTCACCCTCTCTGTGTTCTGTCATAAATTTGATAAATGTGATAAATCTCACTGTGTGAAAAATCATCTCCTCAATCAGAGCCAATGGAATCACGCAGGGCCTATTTTGTGTTTGCCACACAACTGTAGAAATGTTTATGAATGAGCCATCTCTCAATAGCGAAAGAAAAGGCAATGATCGTAGGACGGTCTATAGCTGAAAATGACAACACTGAAATACTTCGTTTACAGGATTTGGAAGTCGTATAGACTACAGATCTCTCTGCTGTGCAACATACATAACAAGTCCCCAAAATATCCTTTGTTTGCTGAGGTTTTGCTCAGATATTTAAGGTTCTGACAGTTTAAATATGGTGAACAATATGGTGAACCATCCAAATATTTTGCATCATTGGTATTTGGAAAGATCTTTAAGAACAATTAGTTCTAGTTCTAAGAGGCAAGTGCAGCACCCAGGCTCCCGGTTTTCCGTGGGGGCGGATCAACATGGCCTCCTCAGCCAGCTCCATTTCACATGGCGTCTCAGGACCCCGCTAGCATGGGTTTCCTGCACCTGGCCACCTGGCTCACGTTGTAACAGAGAAGAAAACTGGGTGGATCGGCTGACTCCCCAGCCAGACGCAGGGTTCACCAGGTCTCACTGGAGGCTGAGAAAGATACAGAGCCTCCCCTGATGCAGGAACAACACTGAGAGGCCTGATCTTGCTCAAGGCCCTTTGACCTGACTCACCAGAGGCTGGAATCGGAACCTAGAGGAAAGCGGAGCCTTCTCATTCTGTGGAAATCTTTAAGAACTAGAGAAAAGTTCCAATTACTTACAGCTTCCAGGGACAGATGATGAATGGCTTCGTTTGCGAACATGCTGTTTGTCTGAGGCTCTTTGTCCAGTCAGCTGGTTGACAAATACTGATCATGCCAAGTGTGCACAGGGGCCTCAGCTAAGAATACCAGGGCTGGAGCAAAGAACGAACATAGTTCCTGCTTCTATCAGATAAAATTAACAGCTGAAAGAGATGTGCAGAGAACTACTCTGAGAGAAGCTACTAGGCACGAAGGTTGTCTGAAAAATGGAGGTGCTGAGTGGGAGGGCATGCTGGAGGAATGACCTTGACAAGATCAAAAGTTATTAAAATAGAGGAGAGAGGCTAAAATTCTGTATGTACTGCCCAACTGAAGGCAGATAAAAACCTCCTTTTTTTTCCCCCAAAAGAAAATGTTAAGAATCGCCTTCCACAGAGCCTTTTAACTCTGTTTCTGATAAATCATTAAAAGGCCTTCTGCTGGAATCATTCTAATGCCAAAGAAAAAGTTACACTCATAAAATAGTTAATGTCAAAATGTAAATGGTTTGTTTAAGATTCAGCAATTGTTGCTGAATCAAACACAAAATCTCTATGGCTTGAATAGCAAGGGAAACAAAAGGCTTGACGATTTAGTGCTCGTTAAAGCCTGTCTGGCTGAATTTTAGATTGCAACTTAAAAGAAAAAAAACATTAAACCAGTTCAAGTGTGAACTGACATATGCACAGCAGTTTTCAGCTGCAAATGGAGCAAGGACACAGCCTGGAATGTGACTGGCACACGCCATGGCTGAGTATGGACCAATGTCCAGGGTACAAGGGCAGGGCCTGAGGGAATGTAGCCCCAACAAGGAAGTGTGGGGAAGCTGAGCCCAGGGCCCACCAAGGGCCGAGGGTGACACTGGGAAGAGGGCCAACCCCCATTAGCTCTTTCCTGAAGGGAGGCTGGGGGCTTGAGAACACTCAAATGCTAGGCAGGGGCTCCTTCCCGTCTGGGGAGGTGGGGAAGCTACAGCTTTTTGCTTTCTCTCCCCTTTTCTGGCCTTGCTTGTCAGACACTTGCATGAGCCACAGTGGGACTCCTGCCCCTACAAATCTCATCACAGGCCTGGTGATCCCCACAACCCTCAAGTCAGGTATTAGAAATAGTCGTTTATGGTAGGTTTGTGGGGTGCTAGGCAGAATCTGTGTCTAAATTCTCTTGCCTACTGGTATGTAAACCCTGAGAATTTCACCATCTGGGATTTACTTGAGCCTTAAAGACAATTCTGTCTTTCAGGGTCCTCTATTAGCATGCCATTGTCCATGGGTTGAGAGGGCCCTGCATAAGCAGGGTGACCACATAATTTATTGTCCAAACTGGGACACTTCTAAGAGTGAAAGGGGCACAATTAATTACTGCACTGGGACAAGAGGCATAAACAGAACATATGGTCGGTCACTCTGTATAAGGCTTTGTGTTAAGTTCTACGGAAGATACAAAGGTGAATAAAGCACTTTCATGGTCCGGGAACGTGGACCTTGAGCTGAGAGGCAGGGGATCCAGGGAACAGGCCAAAGCAAGACACCATGGAGGGGGATAACAGTTCTCGAGAGGGAACTTTTACAGCAGCTTAGCAAAGACCAAGGGCCCTGGAGCCACACAGATTTGACTTTGAATCCTGGACTTCTTTCTATATAAACTTGAGACAGGTCAATTAACCTATCTGAGACCCCGCTTCCTCATCTGTAAAATGAAGGTTACTTCATGAGGCTGTTGTGAGGATTAAATGAGATACCAAACATAACAGTACCTGACATGTAATTTTCAACAGGTTCAATACTGTTAGCATGATCAAGACTAGCCTTCTACTCAAACCCCCATTACTGCTGTAAATGTCCTGAGTCAGAAGGTGTGGGCAAGGTAGAAAGAATAAACCACTAAAATGGCAGACTTAACTTAGCTTCCCTCCAAACTAACCTGCCAAGGATCACCACCCAGGGCTGGGCAGTGAAAGGACCGGGATCACAGCAGCTCCTGAGAAGTGGACGACCCAGCCGCCTGGCTCTCCTGGTGCCCTGCTGTTTTTTCCCTGCTTGGGCCCTGGAAACTCTGGCTCAAGGTCAAGGAGGAATTACTCTGAAGCAGTGGTTTTCCAAGTCTGATCTCTGGGCAAGCAGCATCAGCAGTATCTGGGAGCTAGTTAGAAATGCAAATTCTCAGGCCTCACCCCAGACTCACCGAATCAGAACCATTAAAAGGGGGGCCTGGCCATCTGCGTTCTAACAAGGCTTCCAGGTGCTTCTGAGGCATGCCTAATTTTGACAACCACTAGACTACAGTATCCCTGGACAGATAACAAGCTGGGTCTCTGTCACCCTGCTGGGAAAGTCCTGCTTCAGGGGCCTGAGGCAGGGCCCAGCATTGGCCAAAAGACCCAGGCCGTGAGGGCCACTGCCCCAAAGATGAAAAGCTCCCATAAAACCCAGACCTACATGGCTGCACTGATCAAAATACAATAAAGAAGAAAGTGAGAAATCTGACAAAAAGAAAATGCAGCTTCAGTGGGGGACAAAATACAACAACCTTCTGTGGGAGATGAGAAGCATAAAAGAGACGTTAGATGTTCAAAGAACCAAATGTCGCAATGACAAAAAAAATAGAAGAATAAAGACAAAGTGTGGACATCAATGCCACATGGGCCTCAGTCTAATGATGGCAGTTGCAAGGAACAGCAGCCGTCCTCCCAGGACTACAGCCCGCTTTCCCCCGCCCCCAACACGACAGCCTATATAAATAGAGTCTTGAGGAAAAAAATTACCAGCAATTAGTCACTGAATCTGCTTGCTGGAATGAAGGGAAACTTGTGGAAAGTCACCAGAGGCTCTGGTGGGAAAAGCTCAGCTAAGGAGGCCACGCAGACAGGGCAGGAGTGAGACGATTAAGGGAGAAGGCCTGTGGGGTGTTCCTGCAACCTTTGATGCCTGCCAAGTCTTAACCTGGAAGGGAAAATGGAGGGCCTGGCCACTGGGCTATAATGAGCTCCAACCTGGGCCCACATCCAAGTCGGAAGTCCTTTAATGTGGTCTTGGGCTGGAGGCCGGGCAGGGGAATGAGGAGGAGGAGGAGGAGGAGTCGACATAACATGCCCTGCCCTGGGCTGCGGGTACCTTTCAGGGATGAAGCGGTAGAGCACAGCCTCTGACCACAGTGCCTCCACCACAGAAAGCCTGTGCCACACAGGTCCTCCTCTGGCCCCTGGGGAATATGCTTTAGAAGCAGTGACAGTAGCAGGCTCAGTGCGTCCATTCAGGAGATCTGCTGAAAATGACCCTATTTCAGGACCAAAGTGATGAGGAGGGAGGACCTCCCTTTCCCCGATGAATTTCTCAACTCATCTCAATCCTCTGAGAATCTCTCAGCGTGCTGTGCTCCCCACCGCCTCTGCCTAAGCGCCCTGCCCCTGCCCGTCCCCACCTTCGTCTGGGCAATTCCTACTCCAAGACCCCACCAGACACCATCTCCTCAGAGAAACACTCGCTGACCTCCTGACCCTCACAGGGTCCCTGCTATGCATTCCTGGGGCCCTCCTTCTTTCCATCCTCTTAACAGACCTGACAAGATCGGCTTCTCTTCCTAAACCGTGAACTCCTTCAAGGACCTGGACTGCGCCTTGTTGCCTGCTCAGCTGTGACCTCACTCTAGATGGCGAAGCCCAATGCCCGGCACGCAATTAACAGGAGCTGCCTGCAGACATGAGGCTGGCTCTGTGCCCCCTCCTGGCTGAGACACCGAGCCCCAGCACTAGGCATGTGGATGGGTTGGGCACATGACCTCCCTTTATGAGCACCTTGCCCACTCCAAGAGCTCATGGAGTCAGACTCCGCCACTGCCCTGGGTTTTGACTTCTCTCCCCAACTCCCTGCACTTTGATTCCTTGGCCATGTGTCCTCCTCACCGCATATCCCCTGGCTGCTTGAGAGAAGGGATGCAGCCCAGATGGTCAATATCCCCTTGGGGTCCCCCCTCCTGGGAATGTCTGTAATTGCTTGCAAAGAGAAGTTTATATATATATATGTGTGTGTATGTATGTATGTATAACCAAGAAACAAATTTCTAATGGTATTAATAGAATTTAGGCAGTAGCAGAATGAAAAAAAGATTTGGGGACAAAGGAGTTTCACATAATTCCTGAAATCACTTCTAGTAGGTAATGCCCACCTCTGCTGTGTCTAACATCAACCCCGACTCAATCTTTGGATTAGATACTGCCTGCCAGCCATGGCAGGACAGTCCACAGGTGGCCACTGTTCAGTCTCACCTGGCTGTCCTCCTTGACAATAGCCCTCTCGCTGTAGACTGGAAATGGGAGGCTAGAATCCTTGCTTTCTTTTCTGGTACTCTAACACAGGACCAGCCCAACTTTCCATCCCTATGTCAGGTCAGCATGGCATCAGAGATGGCCATTTGGCCATTCTCCTCCTGCAATACTTTATGCTCCACCAACCCGTTTCATCTGAGAGCCACTCACAGTCAGCTCTGCCCAAGGTCCCTGATAGACTGGCTGGTGCCAAGGATCCACTGAGGAAGTGGCACAGAGCCACGCAGGGGAGCAACAACACTGGAAGGGGGCAAGGTCAAGCTGACAAATATCATATACAATGAGAAAGAATTGCATGAACCGCGGTGGCATAATGTAGCATAACAGATGGATAATTAGATTTATTCTAAGAGCTGTAAAAGTAAGTAATTAAATAAAAATATGGAACAATGAATCTGCCACAGAATGACACCTAACAGCCTCACAAGGGCCTTGCAGCTGGCACAAGTAGCCTGGGAAAGAAGCAGTGGGCAGGGAACCTCTAACACTGCCCTGATGTTTCAGGCACAATAAATTTAGCGCCAGCTCTCACTGGGCACCAGGAAACAGCCTGATCTCAGAGGGAGATAATCACACCCACGGCTGCAGCAGTACTGTGCCATGGGAGTTGGCCTCTTCTCTACATCTGGAAGACAGCAGCCTGAGGTAGACAGATAAACGCCCCACCACTGGCGTGTTTGGCAAGGCCCCTGCAAAGCAAGACTGACAGATTGTATTTATTTTTGCAGAAGCAGAGGCAGAGAGGAAGGGAGACGAAAATGTATGCACAGATAACAGGACTCACCGCCACCAACAAAGGCAGGCTGGGAGACCCAGGTTCAGGCCTCCACTCTCCTCCCAAAAGTTGGTGGCAATGGTGAGGGTACAGTTACCACACAAGAACACAAGGCAAGCACCCAATGTGTGCAAAGCAAAGTGTTAGGTACAGGATTTCACCAGGGAAGTAGCTTCACTGGACATGAAATTAGCTATTTGGAAGAGACAGATCAGTGCAAGTTGTTTTGTATTAGGATTCTATTTTTAAGGGACCAAAATGAAATTTGAACTCATCTAAGGAAAAAAGAGTATGTTGGGTCCCATGATGAAAAGCACAGCTGGGTCCAGAGGCTCAAGCAATGTGCCAAGGCCCTCTCTCAGCCTGCACCTCTAGGCTTTGCTTCTCTTCAGTTTGCTCCTTGTAAACATGCCCATCCCAGCAAAAAGAGAGCTACAGCCTCCCAAATGGTATAGAATTCCAAGGAAGAACTTTGATTGGTCCTACTTGTGTCACATGCCCACCCCTGGACCAATCACTGTACAGATGGAAGCAATACTGAGTGGCAAGTCTAGGTCATATGACCAGCCCTAACTGGGAAGGGAACAGGTGGGGCATAAAGATTAACAGCCTCATCAGACCATGTGGCACTGGTGAAGAGATTCCCAAAGGAAAGGAAGTATTATTTTCCAAAGAGGAGAACAGAATATGTTGAGAGACCAAAAACGACATAAATCAAGAGCTTTCACAGCCAACCACATTGTTTTATACCACTCCAGGCCAAGGTACTAGATGAGAATTGACTACTTGAAGCTGGACTGGGAGGTGGCCAAGTCTATTAACAGTCTGGTTGGAGATTTGCTTGCAGAGATTCCATTTGACCCTACCGACTAGAAATGCTTCAAAGGCCCTGCCACTTGTACTTTTAAAAGCAGCCCATCCTTGCAGACCTGCCCCTGAGACCAAGCACAGGACCTTTTTGACCCAGCAGCCAATTCTGCAGGATTTTCTCACCAGCTTGAATCTTCTTCTCAGAGCAGAGACCATAGCGATTAACTCCCCCAAACCTGGAAACCTCAGCAACTTTGACAGGGGGTCGTTGGGGATGAGGCTCAGCCCAGAGTTGCTCCCCATTCACACCAATAGTTTCACAGGAAAGCTCTCTATTCCAAGAGACCCTTGCATCCTGGGGAGGGAAACTGGGCATATTAGCTGCAAAAGTAGAAAACTTCCCACATCCCCAGCACCACAAAAGCTGCCACTTTGCTCAGTGCCTGGCACAAAGGGCTCACAGTAGGGCTCTCTCCACAACCTGGCTTGAAGGAAGTGAGGTTCTTGGCCTTTCCTCACCTCCAGGGCCCACTGCACACTCTTCAAACACCCTCACTGGGCTCCGACCAACAGGCTCAGTCATCTCTCTGGCTAATTATCAAAGCAGCTTCCCTTCTCAAGGGTCTCCAGAAACTCAGGTCTCCTTCAGGCCACACAGATGACATCCTTCCTCCAAGAGCCCAGAATGAGCTCTGTAGGGACCTTGGGGAGAGCTGAGACATAGGAGACCTCATTGTTCCAAGGCCAGCTGGGGACAGGGGTTATGGAGACCTTTGGGAGCCAGACCCAGCAGAAGAATCATGAGGCTTCAGCTCCTGAGCTCTGCACAATCTTAAGTGATTCTGTTGACTTCACCAGCAACCTGGGACTCACCAAAAGCAGTGGTACTAGCCAATATCTGGCTACCAAGTTCTTTCTGCCACCATTATCTGTCCACTGAGGCCATCCCCAGAAATGTAGAAAGACAAAGCTTAGCTCCCACGTGGAGTACTTAAATGCTCTAGCCATGCTAGACAGAGGGGCAGTAAGGACAGGAGGGAGGACAGCAACCCGGGGTAGAGAAGTACTCATTCAGCATGAAGCTGAGGCTGGCCACAGTATTCCTCCAGTACAGTAGGAGCGATGCCTGCCTGGCCACCTGGCTGCAGGGATCGGGGCAAACTGATGAGTGTACCCCCAAGCCCAAGCCAATTAAAGGTTATCTTTACACAATTAAAGGTTGTATAAGGCCGGGCGCGGTGGCTCAAGCCTGTAATCCCAGCACTTTGGGAGGCCGAGGCGGGTGGATCATGAGGTCGAGAGATCGAGACCATCCTGGTCAACATGGTGAAACCCCGTCTCTACTAAAAATACAAAAAATCAGCTGGGCATGGTGGCGTGTGCCTGTAATCCCAGCTACTCAGGAGGCTGAGGCAGGAGAATTGCCTGAACCCAGGAGGCGGAGGTTGCGGTGAGCCAAGATCGCGCCATTGCACTCCAGCCTGGGTAACAAGAGCAAAACTCCGTCTCAAAAAAAAAAAAAAAGGTTGTATAAGAATAAGGAGATCCAGAGAGTGATCATGAATGCTGAAACACAGAGTTCAAAGGGCTCATGCCAGAAAACCCAACAGCAACTTCTATGTCTTAATTTTATTATTTTATAATAAGCAATTTAAATTGTAAATTATGTAAGTTCATGGTAAAAAAACAAAATCAAGCAGTATAGAAGGGTAGAAAAGCAAAGTCCCTGTTTCTCAGACTCTCAGATGTAAGAGCAGAGTGTTTTCTTTTTTCTCTTGAGACAGGGTCTCACTCTGTCGCCCAAACTGGAGTACAGTGGTGTGATCACAGCTTGCTACATCCTTGAGCTCTCAGGCTCAAATGATCCTCCTGTCTCAGTCTCCCATGTAGCTGGGACCACAGACATATGCCACTGCACCTAAGTTGTTTTTTTTTTATTACAGAGTTGAGGTCTCATTATGTTACCCAAGCTGATCTCGAACTCCTGGGCTCAAGTGATCCTCCCACGTTGGCCTCCCAGAGTGCTGGGATTACAAGTGTGAGCCACCGTGCCCAGCCTTGACTAATTTTTGTTGTTGTTGTTGTTGTTGTTGTTGTTGTAAAGAATAAGTCTCACTATGTTGTCCAGGCTGATCTCAAACTCTGGGCTCAAGTGATCCTCCTGCCTCAGCCTCCCAAAGTTCCAGGACTACAGGCATGAGCCATCATGCCCAGCCCAGATTTTTATATTCACATATTTAAAAATATATGTGCAATATAAATTTATATATAAATCTTTACCCATTTACTTTTTATATGAATGGATCACACTTCTACACATGCTATTTTCAATATAGAGACCCTACTCTCCAGAAGGAAGAGGCTCCTCGGGTCTCCTCGTGCGACCCTTGATATCAAACTGAGCAGCAAACAGAAGAGAACAGGGGTGGCTGGTCATAGTTTAAAAGACTCCAGGATAGACTAACATTTCAGAATCAAAATCTAAATCCAAAGAGCTCCTCAGGAAAGCATGAACTCAGATGCAATGGGGTCTCTCCCTGCAGCCCAGGGAGAGGGAAAACAGCCTTTGTAAACCGTTCCTCCCAGGCTCTCCAGTCTGTGGTTGGCAGCTTCGCCTCTCCGCATTTGCCATCTGAGGGCCTTCATTCTTCACTGTCATGCCTGTCACCGGCTCTGTCCTCCCGCTTTGGGCTCTGCTCTACAGCCTCCACACTGCTCTCAAACATCACCACTGGCAGGGCTTCGCAATTGAGAACAACAGGAGATGACCTCACGGCCTTTACATTCTAATGCCAGCTCCCAATTACTTGTACTGCTGAATAATTGAAAGAGGAGAATAATCCACTCAGCTGATTTGGGAAGCCAGCCAGGCACACAGATTATCTCAGAGTGAATTATTCACACTAGGGATAATTGGGAGTTGCCCAAACTTCTATTTGTGGTTCAGGCATCACGTGGAAGAACATTCAATATGGAAAGTATGAAAGCTAGAGAGGGAAGGAGACCTTGCTTCCGGGCCCAGGTTTCCTTTATGTTGCTTGGTAAGTCAGTGTCCCTCTCTTGGTCTCACTTAGAGTCAATGAACATAATGATGATATTAACATTAACAGTATTTTAGTGACAGCCCTTGCTGTCACAGCTCAGCTTCATGTGTATCATCCTACATTATCTCATTTAATCTTTACAATGAGTCTGTGAAGCACCATCGTCTTCTTCATCTCTGAGCTGAGGAAGCTGAGGCTTGGATAGGTTTAGTAACTTGTCCGGAGATGTACAGCATCAAGTGGTCTGTCCATCCATAGCCCAGGCTCTTACTCAAGAAGCTCTTTTGCCACCCACCTCTTACCTCTCCCACCTTGTAAGAGTCTTCCTTATAGAAGACATAAAACTGTAAAGGATAAAAGCAGCCCATTTTTAGTATAATACTGCCTACCCTCATCTTGAAATGACTGGATTTCAAGGTAAGAAAAATGGCTCCCTCCTGTGAAAGGTTGGCAAGAAGCTTGTAGGAAGAGGCTGGTCAGCTGGTCAATCCATTTCAAGAAATCCAGTGTCTGGAAGCACAAGCCACTGGCAAACTTCCAAAAGAGCTCGGTCTTCTCTCATGATCAAAGACTCAAAAATGAAACCACTGTCTTCCCCCTGACATGCCACCACTTCAGCCAAGAGGCAGCTACTGAGCTGGGCAGCTCAGCACCGTGAGGCCAGAGCACGGGGGAAGGGCATAGACTCTGCAAGCCACAATCAACACTTGCCTCAGCCAAGTGTCTATGAAGGGTGACTGACTGTCCTTGCATGTTTGGGGTCTCCTTCCGCAGTGTCTAGGACAGAGTCCCCGGATACTAGGTGTGGTGCCAGTCTCTGTCATGGTCACCAGCGACCCTCAGCAGCGATCCCAGCCTTTGTGTTGTTGCCTCCCACATTAACTGTAGATGATCTATGTGACGGAAAGAATAAAGAGGAGGTGATGGTGTCGAATTCTGAGGCTAGGTCACAAAAAGAACTGAAGTTTCTACCTTGCTATGTTGTTCACTCGGGGTGAAGCCACAGGGAGAACTGCACAGCCCTGTGGAGAGGCTCATGGAGAGGGAAACCGAGGCCTCTCACCAACAGCTGACACCAACTAGTTAGGCATGTCAAATGGAAGCAGATTCTCAGCCCCAGGCAACACCCAGCCTACACTTCCAAATTCCTGACCCAGAGAAACAGAAAAAAATAAACTATTACTGCTATTATAACCTACGTCGGAGAATAAATTGTTGTACAGCAACATGTAGCTAGTAAACTGGACAAGAGAGAAAAGAGCTGCTTCACAGTATTGTTTCCAGAAATGGCACATCCACAGAAGAACCAGACCTGGTGTCAGGGCCAGAGGCCACCAAAAGCCCTGACTGAGCCCCTATGGTGTTGGAACAATCTATAAGAAAAAACAATGACCTTCATGGCCCAGACATCCCAGCCCTCCAGTAAAGGAAGAGCGTGCAGAAAATATTCATGATGCCCATGCCTCTGCCTCCAGTCAGGATAACAATAACAATATTAGAAGCTACCATTACTGAGTGCTTACTGGGTGCCCAGTATTCTTATATTACCTTTTTCTTTTCTTTTCTTTTCTTTTTTTTTTTTAAGGCAGATTCTCTCTCTGTTGCCCAGGCTGGGGTGCAGTGGCATGATCTTGGCTCACTGCAACCTCTGCTCAAGCGATTCTCCTGTCTCAGCCTCTCAAGTAGCTGGGACTACAGGCAATGTGCCACCACACCTGGCTAATTTTTGTATTTTTAGTAGAGACAGGATTTCTCCATGTTGGCCAGGCTGGTCTCAAACCCCTGACCTCAAGTGACCCTCCCACCTTGGCCTCCAAAAGTGCTGGGATTACAGGTGTGAACCACCACACCGGCCATTACCTCCCTTATTCTTCATTGCAACCCTCAGAGGAAGCACATAGTAGGCACTCAAAAAATATTTGCTGCATGAATAAATAAACCACCATTAGGCAATTCATCTCTGTAACTGATCTATGTTCTTTTGGTATACAAGTATTGATCGACTTATGACCTGTGCAACTTACGACCATTCGACTTTACGACCACAATCGCTAGCCACTACTGCTCCGCGTCTGGCAGCGCAAACGTTGCCCAGCTGGGCATACGACAGTGCGTACCAGCTTCCGGCAGCACTACCATCTCCGTATGCACCATTTCAACTGTACATGTAGCCTACTCAACTTACGACTGTTCCGCGGTCCCAACCGTGGTCGTAAGTCGAGCACTAGCTGTAATTTCAACTTTCTGTGTTACATATTACTTTAATGTTTGAGAAGCTTACACTGAGGATATATTAGTCAGAGGAAATAATATATATGAAAGTAAAAAAAAAAAAAATTTGTAGAGCAAGCAAAGCTCTAATCGCTATGTGCCATCCATCACGTTTCCTAAAGAAGTGCACCTCCATTCTGAGCTGACTCTCTGAGATCTCACACATCCTGAGCTCCTTACACAGCTTCTTGAGAGCTACCTGGATCCACTAGAAAGCCCATTCACACAGTACCCTGTGTTGTTTAACCCTCCAGATTGTCTTCCACCTCAGAGGAAGGAACTAGGTATGCTGCTAGAGTGGCAGGATTGTTCTATTCATCTTACAACCAGGGCACCATGGCCAAAGACAGCTCCAGCAATGGAAAACCAGGCAGACATCATGGTCCTGAGTCTGGACAGCCACAATCTCATGATGAGAGTAGCCACAACCATGGAGAGCCATGAAGCTTTCTGACTCTATAACTAATCTGGGGAACAATAATCTTACAGTTATGAAGCGCCATCATGGCCATCAGATTTACCACCCAAAATCTTGGTGAGAGGAGGTGACTTGAACTAGATACCAGGAAGAGCTTCCTACCATGAGAGATTTAAGATAACAAGGTAGGCATACTGTAGCCTGAAAACATAAAGAGTGCATTCTCTCCTGCAAAGCCATCAGAGGAATTTTTTTTTTTTTTTTTTTTTTGGTGACACTGGGTCTCGCTCTGTCACCCAGGCTGGAGCAAAGTGGTGCAATCATAGCTCACTGCAGCCTCAAACTCTTGGACTCAAGCGATCTACCTCCCTCTGCCTCCCAAAGTGCTGGGATTATAGGTGTGAACCACTAAGCCAAGCCAGGGGATCATTTTTAAAATGTAAATCAGATCTTTTTACTCCCTTAATTAAAAGGCACCAGTGGCTTTCCGCTACCCTTAGAACAAAATCCAAATTTAGTGTACCTTGGTCTCCAGGTACACTGCCAACTTCCCCAACCTCACCTCTTCTTAGTCTGTTTGGCTTACCCCATGCCAGCCACACTCACCTTCTGGCTGCTTCCGCCACTGGCCAAGCTTGTTCCTACACCTCAGGACCCTTGCACTGGCTATTCCTGCTGCCTGGAAAACCCTTTTCCTAATGTGCATGATTCAGTCTATATTTGAGTTGAGGCCAGAATGACATCTCTTCAGAAAAGTCTCTGTAACTAACTCATCTAAAGAACCCTGTATCATCCTATTTTATTTTCTTCATAACACACATTATTGACTTTAAAATGCTAAAAATTCACATACCACACAATTTACCCATTTAAAGTGTACAATTCAACACCTTTTTGTGTATTCACAGAGTTGTGCAACACATCACCACAATTTTAAGGCATTTTTACTGCCCCCCCATACCTATCAGTAGTGACCCCTATATCTCCCCAACCCCCACTCCCTTAGCACTAGGCCCTACAGACTTGAATATTCCAGACATTCCACAGAGAAGGAATCATACAATACGTGGTGCTTTGTGGCTAGTTTTTTCACTTTGACTTTTTGAAAGTTTCATCCATTTACAGCACATATAAGTACTTCATTTCTTTTTATTGTTAAATATTCAATTGTATGGACATACCACATTATATTTACCCATTTCTCAGTCAACAGACACTTGGGTTATTTCCACTTTTTGGCTGCTATGAATAATGAGGCTACACACATTCATGTATGAGTTTTTGTGTAGAATATGGTTTCACTTCTCTTAGGTACACACCTAGCAGTGGAATTTCTGGGTCACATGATAACTCTACGTCTAACCATTTGGGGAACTAGTGTTTTTCAAAATGGTTGGATTAATGTACATTCCCAGTAGCAGTGTATGAGGGTCCCAATTTCTCCATATCCTCATCAACACTTGTTATTATCTTTTTGAGTGTACAGTGTTCTCTCATTGTGGTTTGGATTTGCATTTCCCTGGGAGTTGATGATGTTGAGCATCATTTCATGTCCTTACCGGACATCTGCATTATCTTCTTTGGACAGCTGTCTATTCAGATCCTTTGCCTATTTTTTAATTGGGTTTTTTTTTAATTGTTGAACTATAGGAGTTTTTAATTAGGTTGCTTTCTGTTGTTGAATTGTAAACATTCTTTATATATTCTAGATGCAAGTCCCTTATCAGATATATGATTTGTAAAAATGTTCTCCCATTCTGTGGTTTTCCTTTCCACTTTCTTGATGGTAACCTTTGAACCACAAGAGTATTTAATTTTGATGACCTACTGACTGACTAAAAAGTCAACTTCTGACTAAAAGATAAGGCATAAAAAAAGAAACACCTATCTGTCTTGTTCACTGTCACATCTTCAGTATAGCAAAATGCCTGGCACATAATAGGCAGTCATGACTCTTTTTAATAATTTTTTTTTTTTTTTTGAGACAGGGTCTCGCTCTGTCACACAGGCTGGAGTGCAGTGGTGTGATCTCGACTTAACGCAGCCTCTGTCTCCCACGCTCAAGTGATCCTCCCACCTCAGCCTCCTGAGTAGTTGGGACTGCCAGTGTAAGCCACAATACCCACCCAATTAATTCATAGTTTTTAATGAATAAATGAATTTTGTTTTTTGTTTCTCAAGACGGAGTTTCACTCTTGTTGCCCAGGCTGGAGTGCAGTGATGTGATCTTGGCTCACCACAACCTCCGCCTCCCGGATTCAAGCCACTCTTCTACCTCAGCCTCCCCAGGAGCTGGGATTACAGGCGCCTGCCACCATGCCTGGCTAATTTCTGTATTTTTAGTAGAGACGGGGCTTCACCATGTTTGTCAGGCTGATCTCGAACTGCTGACCTTGTGATCCACCCACCTCAGCCTCCCAAAGTGTTGAGATTACAGGTGTGAGCCACCACACCCGGCCAATAAATGAATTTTTAAGGCCAGAAGAGATGAGTGTTGGGATGGGCTATGAGAGAGGGATCCTTGCCAGAGGCAGGGGTGAATATCTGGAATCATTTCTGTCTAGAGGATCTGTAAAGAGGGAGAGAACATGGTCTTCCACAGGAGCACAGGGAAAGGAGCATGGGGGCAGGGTTAGATGCAGCACCCCTGAGAAGTGAACGGCATCATCAATAACAAACTCCCTGACTGAAATGCTCAGGTAGTCTTCCTGCCTTTTCAGCCACCCAGGGGAGCAAAAGACAGAACAATGGCTCAGGAATGAGGACAACTCAGGCAGAAGGGCCCAGTCACAGGCTGCGGGGGGAGGTTCTCTCCAGAATCTTCGGCACACAGCAACACCCCTGACGGGGGCTCTAGGCTCCTCCTTTACAAAACCGCTAGGGTCTGTGTGTCAGCATGGCTGACAGGAAGCAGTTATACTGAGTAAAAAGAGGAGATAAAGTCAAAAGATAAAGTTGATGGATATTTGGGTTGTTTCCACATTTTGCATATGAACTTGCCTCTTCTAGCCTTTGCCAAGAACAATAAAATAAGAGGTCTGAAGAGCCGAATGTCCAAGCCAGGGTGCTTCAGCAAAACACCTCAGGGATCCTGGACTTGACTGCCACGGGGAGGCATTTCACAGTCAAGCAAAGAGGTAGGAGGCGTGGCATGAGAGCTTAATGTTGGCTGAGTGCTAAAAAAAAGGTGGACAGTTAGGACAAGCAGTCTATGGGTCCCACGGCAGGGAATGAGATAACCTAGGAGACAAGCAGGAGTCCAGAAGACAGGTCTGGAAACTCATCAGTTGCAGCATCAATAAAGGGATTCAAACACAAGGGCCCTTGCCCTTCCATCCCGGATTTTCACTGTGTCACCTTTCATGATGGGAAAGGGAAGGAGGCACAGTGAGTTTTAGAGGCACATGCACACGTGCACACATACATATATGCAGTTGTCTCTGGGAAGGTAAATAAATATTCATGAACAGTTCAGTGTATGAAAAGCAAGGACAGAGGATGAAAAATGGTGCCAATTAGAAAGAAAGGGTAGTATCTATTTTTAAAGTGGATGAATAAACAATAAAGGATTGCTTGCTAAAAATACTGTGCTTGACCCTCCCCAATGGCAGAGTCCCTCTCCTGTGCTTGATGACAACAGGCAAACTCTCCCAAAGTGGCAGGTCTAATGCTGCCATGGTAGCCTCACGTTCTTATCAGAGGTTCACCCTGGGCTGGGTATGGTGGCTCACGTCTATAATCCCAGTACTTTGGGAGGCCAAGGCAGGTGGATCACCTGAGGTCAGGGGTTTGAGACCAGCCTGGCCAACATGCAGAAACCCCGTCTCTACTAAAAATACAAAAATTAGCCAGGTGTGGTGGTGCATATCTGTAATCCCAGCTACTTGGGAGGCTGAGCAGGAGAATCACTTGAACCCAGGCGCCAGAGATTGCAGTGAGCTGACATCACATCAGTGTACTCCAGCCTGGCCAACAGAGTATGACTCTATCTAAAAAATAAAAATAAAATAAAAAAAGAGATTCACCCTGGGTGCCTATCTCCAGTAAGAAGCAGATTTCTTGCGAGAAGCATTCTGGGTCTGGGACCACAAGCTGAGACAGGCACTCATGCCTCAGAGGTGACTCATGCTCTCAACAGTCCCCAGAAGCTTCCTTGGTGACAGGGGCAAGCGAATGGTGGACTCTACTGGAGAATCCAACTACAGAACCAACATAACAAAAAAGAAGGAAAGAGTCCCCAAATTATCCTCCCCAGAGTCAAGATCATATGGGAGTGTTTTACGACGGTCATGCCAAGGGACTAGTGAGGCACTGAAATCAAGTTTCTTATCCACTGCCCACTCCCGATACACATGCATCAGGATATCCCCCCTGGAATTAGATCTGACCAATGGCACATGAAAATAAAGACAAGAAGCAAAGCTCAGTATGATTCACGGACAGAGAAAACAACAGGAACCCAAATTATATGTGGGCCAGAGGCGGGCAGGGACTGCAGCGTTCCTGTTCTGTCCCAGATGCGCAAATCTCACCCAAGTCAGTCCTGCAGGAAAGGCGCTTGCTCTCCCACGCTCACGCCTGCTCTCGCGTGCTCTCAATCTCTCTCTCTTTTGTTCTCTCTATCTCTCTCTCTCTCTCTCAGCATTTATCACCACTTGGCACCATATTATGGTTAAAAGTCTGGCTTTCAAGTCACACTGCCTGGGTTCATATCTTGACTCTGACACAGTCTAGTTGGGTGACACTAGGCAAGTACTTAAACCTCCCCAAGCCTCAGTTTCTGCATGCATAAAATGAAAATAGTAATTGTTTTCACTCTGTAATAGTACTTACTTGGCCAGATTCAATAAGAAAGTGTAGTGACTCTCTTAGCTCAGTGCCTGGCATATTATAGGTATTCTTTTTTCTAAATATGCTTCATATCTTGGTCTAGACTCTAAACATTTTGAGGGCAGAAACCATGCCAAATGCATCTTTCTATCCCCTAAGAGTGTAACAGCGTTGAGGCCGGGTATGGTGGCTCACGCCTGTAATCCAAGCACTTTGGAGGCCGAAGCGGGCAGATCACCTAAGGTCGGGAGTTAAAGACCAGCCTGACCAACATGGTGAAACCCCGTCTTTAAAAAAAATAAAAATAAAGTAAAATTTTTAAAAAGTGTTTAACAGAGTTAAAATTCAGTAAACATTTGTCAAATGAGCTGGCTTCCCTGAGCATGCTTGCCATGGGCAACAAGCCCAGCTGGCATAGGCATTTGTCCAGTTCAAGGGCCTCAGTTGTTCTTATTACCTCAAGATTAATCCTCCCAACCACCAGCAAGGTGTGCAGGGTGGGCAGCATCTGCCCCTCCCTCCATTAGGAAAAGGTGAGAATAAACTGGAAAACAAACAGCCATGGGCAGTATTTGCAGCTCCTCAGAGTGATGCCCTATCGATTTCTAAGTGTCACTATTAATAACAACAACAACTGGCAGTGATACAACATTTTTCTTCCAAGACAATCAGAGCACTTTATAGGGACAATCTCATCTACCTCTCCATGGCTCCAGGAGGAGTAGGAGAATATTCCTCACTTCCAGTAAAGGGCAGGAGAGGCCAAGGGGTTTGGCCAAGGTCGCTGTACAAGTCAGTAGGATGCCTGTGCTTCTGGTCTCTGGGGCCCTCTGCATCCCTGGATGGTATCTCCCTAGGACAGAACTTCCCTAGAACAGTTCTTTTCAGATGTGTAGCAGACAAAGTTAACCTTTTAACAAAATACCTATGGGGCAGAGGGTGGCCTCAAGCACTATTCCAAAAGCATGCTTCTTCGTGAGAAGCCCTTAGACATGACCACTCCTTGGCTTAGTCCTCCTCTTCCTGTGTGTCATCAAGAATCACACCTACCAGATGGGCACAGTGGCTCATGCCTGTAATCCCAGCACTTTGGGAGGCTGAAGCAGGCAGATCACTTGAGGTCAGGAGTTCGAGGCTAGCCTGGGCAACATGGTGACACCCCATCTCTACTAAAAATACAAAAATTGGCCAGGCATGGTGGCATGCACCCATAGTCCCAGCTACTAAGAGGGGCTGAAGCACAAGAATCACTTGAACCCAGAGGGCAGAGGTTGCAGTGAGCTAAGATCACACCACTGTACTCCAGCCTGAGTGACAGAGCAAGACCCTGTCTCAAAAAATAAATAAATAAAATAAAATAAAAATCACACCTATGTAGTATTCCAGAGGCTGGTGTGCCACACAAAGGGAAGTAGGGCAAGGACAGGTCCCTTCTTATCCATGAGGCACACAGATGTGTGTCCAAGGAGATTCCTGTCCAACCACCCACTCTACCCTGCCCAGACTCCAATGCTCCATCCCTCCCCAACACAGAACTCTGCTCCCCAGAACTCTGCCTGGCAGAAACTATGAAAGTGAATGACAGTGATGCTCAAGCAGACAGACAGTCTCTGTGAGACACATGCCAAGTGAGCATCCCTCCTCCCAGAGGCGGATCCTAACCACCCCTAGACAAGAGCTTCCTCCCCTGGAAACAGCTCATCCAGCCATCTCCATGATACACACCCCGCCCACAGCTCTGGGCATTGGGCAGATAGGTGGGACAGGGGGCCACAAGTAGTGAATGTCATCCTGAAGGCTAAAATCAACACTTCCTGTCACACTGGGTTATGTCAGGGGATTAGCAAAGGTAACTAGAATGTGTACCTGGCCTAGATGATAGGTTCCAATTAAGATCTAAAAAATCAAAGGCTGAGGAAGGCACTAAATAAGTTCTCCTGCACCTTATATAACTAGCAGGCTCAAGTGTCTGGTCTGTCCTCTTGTCACTCAATAGAGCAGCTGCACTTCCAGGACTCCAGGAGAAACAGCACTCAAGGCAGATGAGAGGTAATATCCAGGCTCAAGTACAAAAGAGGAATGAACTCCTTAGAACCTGGACGCCAAGGATTACTTAGTCCAGACAGGACTGATACTACACCACTAACCCTCCCTCTCTTATTTTTATTTATTTTTTTGAGACAAAGTCTCACTCTATTGCACAGGCTGGAGTGCAATGGGGCGATCTTGGCTCACTGTAACCTGTACCTCCCAGGTTCAAGCAATTCTCATGCCTCAGCCTCCCAAACAGCTGGGACTACAGGCATGTGCCACCATATCCAGCTAATTTTTGTACTTTTAGTAGACATGGGGTTTCAACATGTTGGCCACGCTGGTCTCAAACTCCTGACCTCTGGCTATCCACCCATCTCGGCCTCCCAAAGTGCTGGGATTGCAGGCTTGAGCCACTGTACCCAGCCTCTTATGCATTCTTGAGGCTTGTAAGCTCTAGGGAATCAGGTATAGCCTCTCAAGTGGGATTACCAATCCCTATCATCCCCTTATACCCAGACAAAAGCAGGAAGGAAAATCTGAGCATTGCTTTCGTCTTGGGAGCCCAGGGTGTGGGCAAAGGGTCCAGCTGAGGCTGAGCTGGAAAGGGGGGTGATGCCTCTGATAAAAACAAAGGCTGTATCAGACACAGGGGGATGAGATGCTTCTCAGGCGCTATTCTTCACAAAGGGGACACCAGCAAAATAGGCAAATTAAACTCATTTGTGCCTGGCACAATGGCAGCAGTGGAAGCTACAGCCAGAGCAGCTAGAGGGGCCAAGGTAATGGCAGGACATGGCAGTGGGCACATGGGGAGAAGAAAAGCAGGGCTCAGCTCTTATCTCTACAGCAGCCTTAGGGTGTGGCATGGGCCCTGATTTACCTGCTCTCATGTGGGACCAAGAAACCTCACCTTCATCCCTGGGGGATATTTTAAGTATGTTCAATTTTGAGAGTGCTAGAGTTCAGAAGTGCTGTCAGGGGAGTTTTTTGTTTGTTTGTTTGTAACATCCTTCTGAGATGCTTGGCTGTCTTTCTTTCCTTCTAGAGATGACTGAGATCCCTTTATGGTTCCCTCTGACCTGACTGATTAGTGATTCCACAGGAAAACACCTACCATGACAAAATGAAAGTAGACTTCAAGCCACTTTCCTTTGGGCTGACTCCTATGCAAATGAGCTGCCTGCAGCCTGACTCACAGCAGTTCAAAATGAAAAAACGCAGAGAAACAAACCAGTGTAGTTTAACTGTAAGGGTGAGACTTGCCTATCACATGAAGCTTCTATGGGCCTACCCCAGCATGCTACCAGGGACTTGGAACGGGTATACAATTTAGGAAGTGAAGAATTCAGGGCACACTTCTGAAGCCAGAACCTCAGATATCTAGTGCTCTTGTTTCACAGAGAGAGACTTAAAGTCCCCCGGAAGTAAAATGATGGCTTTAATGCCAGTTCTCTGCCTGTCGACCCAAAACTATATCCCATGTGTCCAGACTCCTGAGTTCAGGATGAGGTCAGAGTCACACTAAGTCCGGGGCCCTTGTACTTGTTTCCATTACCTCCTGCCCCATGGCCATGGCTAGAGATAGGTGGTGGCAGAGCCTTGAGTAGGAACGTGGGCTTGCTCTCCCAGCTCCTGGCCAGTGAAGTAGAGACTGTTGATAAAGGCAAACCCTGCAATCTCTAGCTCCACAGATGATGTTCTGTACTAACAGGCCCCCTGGCAAGGCAGCAGGGCACCCATCATCCTAATGCACTTTGTGATTAACATGGCTGCAGTCTGCCTACAGCGCCAAGCCTTCTTCCTTCCCTCCCCCTGGATTGCAGGGCCCCCACAGGCAGCAGCTACCCCAGCTGTCTATTTGATCCAAACATTAAAAAAGAACACATCGGTCCATTCACTATAGCAAAGAGGCAGTTATTTCAAACCTATACATTATGCATCCCTGCTGGAAAGAAAAAAGAGCAAAATTAAAATTCTCTCTGGAAGACTTCTGCCCAGAAAGATAGAAAAGCACTCTGGAGTTGTACCTAGTTCCCAACTCCAAGCAGCTCTCTGCTGCCCTTCCCCCACTTCCCCTCCTGGCTGGACAGCTCCAGATGTGTCTGAGTCTCAACGATTCACTCTAATGATAATGCACCCTCTGAACAAATCATGGACTCTGATTGATTTAGGAGGCAACTTGCACAAATACCTGTAATCTAGTTCTAATCTTGTTTGTTTCCATTCCAATTATCCTGCATCAATGGTTTAAAAATGGGAACCGTCTGGTACATACATCCAATCCATTTTAATAGAGGATAAATCTGGGTTATTGTGACCCTTTCCTCTCCCAGACGCAGGACAGCACCAGCCATCTCAAGGCACTGATTGGGCTGAATCAACTCTAACTATTCAACTCTTCAAGGATTCAATTAATCATAAAGCCAATTCCATTCTAGGCTTCATCTGTCTTGCCTCCTTCAGGGACTAATAATCACTCACTGTGTGTTTTTACACACTCGTTGAAATGAAATTAAGACTGATTTCATCATGGAACACTCAAAAAGAAAATACATTTCTTGAAGAAAAATTTCAGAGCTACTTTTAAGTTCTGTTCAGATAGATATTTTAAACAAAAAATTTTTTAACTTTAAACTTCTTGACATTGTAAAATAATTCCTGCCCCTAAATCCTTGGAAAAGGTCAACTTCTCAGGAGGATAAGAAACTCTTAATGCTGGATCAGACAACAGAGAGACTCAATTTGTCCTTGGGCAAGACACTGGTACCTAAAACATGTGAGGGGAAAAAAAAATTGGGTCAATTTGATATTTGATGCTCTATTTTATTTCATTATGATGCATTATTTATTTTGAGACAGGTCTGGCCATGTCATTCAGGCTGGAGTACAGTGGCATGATCGCAGCTCACTGCAACCTCCTTAAGTGATCCTCCCAAGTAACTGGGACTACAGGCACATACCACCCCTCTTAGTTGCTTTTTGTATTTTTTTTTTTTTTTTTTTTTTTGTACAGATGGGGTTTCATCACATTGGTCAGGCTGGTCTCGAACTCCTGGCCTCAATCGATCCACCCACTTGGCCTCCCAAAGTGCTGGGACTGCATTACTTTTTTAAAAAATCTAACTAGTCACCCATCTTGAGACCAGAAGCCTAAAATTAAGAATTATTTTTATTTTGAATTACCTATTCATGAAGGCAGGGAGGTCAGGGAAGATAGACACCATGTTCTTTTCAATGCGTAGGACCTCTAGAACTTTTCAGCTGGTCCTGAGGAGTCTACACCCTCACACTCCTCTAAAGGGCACAATATATGGCTTTTATATTCACGAATAGCCTGGCTCTCAAGTGGCTGCCCTGGCAAACACTCTGAATGGAGCCCTCTTACCACACCCACCACTTCCCCTACCCTGAGGATAATCTCTTTACCAGGAGCATGACCATGGAAAGGGCCATGGCCCAACCAGCTGGCTGCCTGGATCTAGAGGCAAGCCTAACTTGTCAGCAGGTTTCAACAGGAAAATGAAAACAGTTGAGCTTTTTACTTTTTATTATATTTTCTGAGATGGAGTTTCATTCTTGTCGCCCAGGCTGGAGTGCAATGGCATGATCTCGGCTCACTGCAACCTCTGCCTCCCAAGTTCAAGCAATTCTCCTGCTTCAGCCTCCCAAGTAGCTGGGATTACAGGTGTGTGCCATCATGCCTAGCTAATTTTATATTTTTAGTAGAGACGTAGTTTTACCATGTTGACCAGGCTGGTTTTGAACTCCCAATCTCAGGTGATTCACCCGCCTCGGCCTCCCAAAGTGATGGGATTACAGATGTGAGCCACTGCGCCCAGCCAAACTTTTTATTTTTACTGTTCACAATTGCAAACACAAGGCATTTGGGCCTCTCCAGAGTCCAAAGCTCCTGGTGGCCATGGTACACCTAGCACAGACCAGTACACCTGGTTCTTACCAAACAGTCCCAGGACAGTGGAGGGAGCACACTGGAGCCAAAGACACACAAGCATGTGGCTTCTTTATTGCCTTAACAGATTTTAAACTAAAAATTTGAATTACAGACTCCCAATCAGAACGAATGACATAGGCATTCCAAACTTAACATCAAAGATGTTTTGTGAGTCACACTGGCTCTAAAAAGCCATCAGTAATCACTTCTTAGACACAATAATCAAATGCCTCCTTCATTTAAACAATAAATTCTGCCTAGTAATAAGTCTAATTAATTGAACCACTGTCATTTTTAAACATGGGTCAATGAAAGCATTTTCCCAAAAGTTTCCATCTGAGTCATTCTATAATTACTGAAAGCAAAGAAACTACCTCCTAATAAGCTCTTTACAGACTGATAAAGAATGATATTCAAGATAGAGCCTGAGCAACCCAGCAAAACCCCATCCCTACAAAAAAATTTTAAATTGGCCAGGCATGGTGGTATGTACCTCTAGTCCCAGCTATTTGGGAGGCTGCGGTAGGAGAATTGCTTGAGCCTAAAAGGTTGAAGCTGCAGTAAGCCATGACTGCACCCCTGCACTCTAGCCTGGGTCAGAGTGAGACCCTATCTCTATGAAACAAGGAAACAAAATACTTATATAGTTAAACAGAAAAAGTAAATTACAGAATGATGAATCTACAGTAAACTCCCTTTCATGTAAAAATAACATAAAAACAATATATGGATATATTTACTTGAACATGGAAAACTATCTCTACAAGAAACTGGCAATACTGGTTGCCTGGAGACAGGGAAGCAGGATAGCAAAGGGACACAGTGGAGGATACTTTTCATATCCTCTGGTGCCCTTTGAATTTTGAGCCATGTGACTATATTACCAAACCAGAGGTGAAAACATGAGGTTTAAATTTAAGTAAGTCATCTCAATAGACAGTAATCTGGACACTAACCAAAATACTACAGAGAAGTTTTCCCATGTTCCACAGGGAAAACAAGAATCTTACACATCCTGGCCAGGCGTGGTGGCTCACACCTGTAATCCCAGTACTTTGGGAGGCCAAGGTGAGTAGATCAGTTGAGGCCAGGAGTTCAAGGCCAGACTGGCCAACATAGTGAAACTCTGTCTCTACCAAAAAATACAGAAATTATCTTAGCCATACAGTCTGAGTGAACCTCTGTGCACAGATTTCCTGAACACCATCAAGATTAGCTATGGCAAAAGAGAAATGGGGCCACCAGTGGCCACTACACATATCTGGAGCAGATGGCAGCAACAGAGGGAGGGAGGGAAAAACGGAGATGGAAGAAAGGAAGACATGGAAGAAGGGAGAGAGAGATGGAGGGGAAGAAGGGTGGGAACAAGGGCTACACTCCTTTGTGTAGAAAACCTGTTGCCCTTTAAGGCATCGTCTAGCTTGTCTCTCCTTTGAAAAGGGAAAACTATAGCTCATTTAAGTCAAAAATTCATAGTGAGTTACAGGGCTGGAGAGGGTGGCTTTATGTGAACCCAGCAGGAACATATCACTTCTGATCCTAGGACTTCTCTAACTGCACAGGAAATGCCATCTGAAGGCCATGTCTTATCCTGAAAACTCATTGAGTTTCTGACTCATCTTCTCATTCTGGCTGCCAGCTGGCTCTGCGGTCTTGAACGAATCACTGCAGCAGAGGTAATGAGTGGGAGCAGAGGCTCCTCCATTCAGCCACTGATCACTGTCCATGGCTCTTTGGGAAAGGCATGTGTGCAATGGGCATTTCATGCTAAGCATCACAGGTAGGCACCAGAGCTTGCCTCTTCCTGCCCTCTATTCCTGGACTGCCCACCAAGTTTACTTCTAGTCCCACTTTCTCCTTGGGTCTTTGCTTCTCTCTGAATCTTCGTATCCCAATCTTCGTAACCCAATGTGAGCCTACACTTACCCAAGGGTTTTTCATCTAGGCAATGAGGATTGTGGAAAGGCACTTGCTCAGAGCAAAGGCACCAATGTGTCCACTGTGAGGGAAAGTGGTTCTAGGATACACACAGAGATCCCAGTCTAATGCCAAACAGCAACTCTACCAGGCCAGCCTTTAGTTTCAACTCCTTGCCACGAGAATCTAAATGACCAGATAACCATAGAAGGTAACCTGGGAGGACTGCTGACAATTGGGCAGGTGACTTTCATTCGATTTTTCAGATGCTTTCCCTCTGACGTTTTATTTATTATATTTATTTTGAGACAGTGTTTCATTCTGCTGCTCAGGCTGGAGTACAGTGGTGTGACCATGGCTCACTGCAGCCTCTACCTCCCAGGCTCAAGGGATCCTCCCACCTCAGTCTCCTACCATGCACGGATAATGTTGTTGTTTTTGTTAGAGATGGGATCTTACTATTTTGTCCAGGGTGGTCCTGAACTCCAGGGATCAAGTGATCCTTTCACCTTGGGCTCACAAAGTGCTAGGATTAGAGGCATGAGCCACCACACCCGACCCCAGCTGGCCTTTTTTTTTTTTTGAGACGGAGTCTCGTTGTCTCCCAGGCTGGAGTGCAGTGGCGTGATCTCAGCTCACTGCAACCTCCATCTCCTGGGTTCAAGTGATTCTCCTGCCTCAGCCTCCTGAATAGCTGGAATTACAGGCACCTACCACCACACTTGTGTAATTTTTACATTTTCAGTAGAGACAGGGTTTTACCATGTTGGGCAGGATGGTCTCAAACTTCTGGCCTCAGGTGATCCACCCGGCTTAGCTTCCCAAGGTGCTGAGATTACAGGCATGAGCCACCATGCCTGACCCCTAGCTGGCTTTTTAAAACAGCCTTTATTCTTTCCTTTTTCTCGGTGCTCTGAAAAAGGAAGGCTTCATGACAGAAGTCTCTATAGCCTACCCCACCCTGCAATTGCCAGTCAGAAAAAGTAGGAAGGCCTGAGACATTTTGCTTTCCGGCGTGTTGGCCAGATGCTCTGGATGGAGGCTGGGGCACCAGGGCCAGCTATAATCTTTTCCCAGCAGCCTGGCTGAAGTAGCTGTGGGACTAAGGCAACTGATTAAATGCGAAATAAAGGCTGAGAGAAATGGGATAGAAATAAATTGGCTTTAGACCTCAAGGTTGTGTATGCAAGTGAAATGCAATGGGGGCTGGGAGGCAGCCTGGGAAGTGAGTCTTAGAGATTTCCCTGAAACAAAGGGATTATGGATTGTCTAATACAAGGAAATCCTTCTGTTCCACAGCCACATGACAGCCTCTCTTACTCAGGGCTGTTCATTCCACATTTTGCACACACTCTGAGGTAATGGGATGCACTAACTTCCTGAAAAAGCCCCAAGACTCCCCCAGCAGGTCTTCTACCCAGGAAGCACAGGCTGCAAAGCAGGACTGTCATCATCAGGGTAGGATCGATATTTCCTGCCATCCTTCAAAAACTGCTTGACAGATTCTTCTCTTTAAATAATGGACTACTGTTACAGCAGAAGAGAGGCCAGGAGAGAAAACATCTAACTGATGAGAATTTAACAAACAAATACTCAAAAGTGTTTGGCAGAAGGAGAGAAGAGCAGAAATAAAATGGAGAAGGTTCTCCATCTATGTCCTCGTGATTTAAATATCACAGAGAACCCATCCAGAAGGGTCTTGATCCAAAAAAAAAAAGAACCATAGCAGCAGAGTTTAGAAGCATTTAACTCTGGTTAAATCAGGGCCATTTCTAAAAAGGTTGGTCTGAGCTCTTTTTCAGGTTTCCTGCCAATGGGCAGAAGCCTGGAGGTACCAGGCTCCTGATGAGGCTCATTTCAGTCAGTGCCCAGTGGACACCTTCTAATGCATAAGCAGACAGTGGAAGGAAAGCAAAGTGCAGAACAGATGTGCCAAGTCCCATCGCAATCACTACTCTGACTATGGGTGCTAGCCTGAATAACTAGACCTTGCCACAAATCCCACCTGCTTCCTCCCCATCATTACCTATATCCTCCAGATATCCAAGTCAACAGCCTGTGTTACTGATGAAGAAAGAGACTAGGGACCCCACTCAAGACCTTCAAAGTGATGACCCTTTCTGAGAGAGTCTGCTAGCTCTTCAAACTATAGAAAGAACATGGGCTTTGACACCAATGCTTTAGGTTTGAAGTCTAACCTTCCCATAAGCTAACTGCATGCTCTTGGGCAAGGACCCTCCTATGTAAACCCCTCACTCTGGCAGTTGTTGTGAGGATTATGAGACAGTACATGTAAAGCCCCTGCCCCACAGGCTCCTTTTCCACAGGCAGCCTTTCTCATATCCACAGCACACCTGGTCCAGAGTAGTCCAGTCCTCTTTTGGTATGCTATGCTCTTCTACACATAAGAAATAGAGTCATTGGTAATTTTTCAGGTTATCTTTTCAAACATCAAAAAAATAAACAATCCTAGGGAACTAATCTATGAGAACATAAAGGCCTAAGAATTATATAATGGATTTGGGGGTTCGGGGTAAGGGTAGGAGGGAGGTGAGGGATAAAAGACTAGACACACTGGGCATAGTGTACACTGTTCTGGTGATGGGTGCACCAGAATCTCAGAAATCACCACTAAATAACTTATCCAGGCAACCAAACACCACGTGTTCCCAAAATACTATTGGAAAAATAAAATTTCAAAAATAATAATTTTTAAAATATAAATAAATAATCTTACACTAAACTATTTGGAGCCAAGAGAAAAGAGAAACTTTTTCTTTTGTAACTGAAAGCTAGCTGAGGTGGGAACTGCTTGTGGTCCCCCACAATCTGTTCTCCCATTCTTCCACAGTAGCAAAATTTTTGCTGGGCAAATAAAGTATAAAAACTACATTTCTCGGCCTCCTTTGCAGGGAGGTATGGACAAAGCACTAAGTTTTGGCCAACAGATTCTAAGCAGAAGCATCATTTGACAGTCTCTGGGATCCTCCTTAAGAGATTTTTAAGTGCCCTTTATCTCCTCTTCTATCTTGCTCCTTACACCCTGCTCCCTGGAATGCAGACCTCGCCATCTGGGATGATGAGTAAAGGCTATTCCTTATGGATGGCATCCTAGTGTGACTCCAAGGAACTCAAGACCCAAGGGTCTACCCACAACAAAGCTGCCACACCAACCCTAGGCTGCCAACCTGAAGACACAGTTTACATGGGAAAAAATAAACATCTATCCTATTATGCCGCTTTCTGTCACTTCCAGAAATATGATGTCTAGGCCAAAGCCAGATGCATCCTTGTGTAATTACCTCCCCTTGAGTGTAGGAATATGGCATGCTTCCAACCAATGGAATACAGCAAAGGTGACAGGATACATACGACTATGTCTATGTGATTACACTACATAAGACCACAAAAACCATCTAGCAAAGACCATCTTTGCTAAGATGTTCTTAGCAAAAACATCTGTTTTGCTAAGAAACTCTCTCCCTTGCTGGCTCTGAAAAAGCAGGCTGCCATGTTGGGAGTTGCTTGTGGAGATGGCCATGTGACAAAGACCTGAGGGCAGCCCCCGCTAGCAAGAAACAAAGGTGTCTAAGCTGACAACCTGCAAAGAACTGAACTCTGCCAACAACCACATCAGTTTAAAAGGAAATGCCCCAGTCAAGCACCGTATTAGTGAGAATATGTGGCATTTAGTTTTCCATTTCTCCATTAATCTGCTGAGGATAATGGCTTTGCGCTCCATCCACGTCCCTGCAAAGGACATGATCTTGTTCCTTTTTGTAGTTGCATAGTATTCCATGGTGTATATGTATCACGTTTTCTTTATCCAGTCTACCATTGATGAGCATTTGGGTTGATGCCATATTTTTGCTATTGTGAATAGTGCTGTGGTGAACATAGGCGTGCATGGGATATATATGATATTTAATACATTCATATAATTTGCAAATATCAAATCAGTATCATTGGGATATCTATTACCTTAAGTATTTGTCTTTTCTTTATGCTAGAAATATTCAAATTACATTCCAGCTATTTTGAAATGTATTATATGATAGATTATTATAAACTACAGTCACCCTACTAACCTAACAAACACTGGTGCTATTTCTTCTACCAAAACTGTATTATTTTGTACCTATTAATCAAACTATCTCCATCTCTTCTTTCCCCTACCTTTCCTAGCCTCTGGTAACTACCAATCTTCTATCTTTATGAGATCCACATTTTTATCTACCACCTATAAGTGAGAGCATGCAATATTTGTTTTTCTGTGCTTGGTTTATTTCACTTAACATGATGACCTCCAATTCCATCCGTGTTGCTGCATATTAAAGGATTTCTTTTATTGTGTGTATGTGCCACATTTTCTTTATCCATTAATCCACTGATGGACATTTTAGTTCATTCCGTATTTCGGCTACTGTGAATAGGGCTGCAAGCAATAAACATGAGTATGTAGTTATTTTTTTGATATACTGATTTCCTTTCTTTTGGACACAAACCCAGTAGTAGAATTGCTAGATTATATGGTAGTGCTAATTTTAGTTTTTTGAAGGAACTTCATAGTTTTCCATAGTGACAGTTCTAATTTGCATTCCCAACAACAATGTACAAAGGTTCCCCTTTCTGTACATCCTCACCTGCATCCATTATTCCCTGTCTTTTTGATAAAAGCCATTTAAATTAGAGATGATATCTCATTGTGATTCTAATTTGCATTCCTTTGATGATTAGTGAAGCTGAACATCTTTTCATATACCTGTTGGCCACGTGTGTGTCTTCTTCTGAGAAATGTTTGTTCAGATCTTTTGCCCATTTTTAGTCAGTTTTGTTTTTTTGTTTTTGCTATTGAGCTTTTGAGCCACTTACATTTTCTGTTTATTAATCCCTAGTCAGATGGATAGTTTGCAAATATTGTATTCTATTCTGTGGGTTCTCTCTTTACTTTGTTAATTGTTTTCTTTGCTGTGTAGAAGATTTTTAGCTTGATGTAATCTCTTTTGTCTATTTTTGCTTTGGTAGCCTGTGCTTTTGAGGTCTTACACACAAAAAATCTTTGCCTAGAATAATTTCCTAGAGCCTTTCCCCAATCTTTTTTCTTCTTTTGAGACAGTATCTTGCTCTGTCACCCAGGCTGGAGTGTAGCAGCGCAACTGCAGCTCACTGCAACCTTGAACTCCAGGGCTCATGCGATCCTACTGCCTCAGCTTCTTGAGTAGCTGAACTACAGGAATGCACCATTATGCCAGCTAGTTTTATTTTTTTTATAGAGAAGGGGTCTCACTCTGTTGCCCAGGTTGGTCTCAAACTCCTGGCCTCAAGCGTTCCTCCTGTCTTGGCCTCCCAAAATGCTGGAATTACAGATGTCAGCCACTGCACCTAATGTTTATTGTAGTAATTTTTTTTTTTTTTTTATGACGGAGTTTCACTCGTTACCCAGGCTGGAGTGCAATGGCGCGATCTCGGCTCACCGCAACCTCTGCCTCCTGGGCTCAGGCAATTCTCCTGCCTCAGCCTCCTGAGTAGCTGGGATTACAGGCACATGCCACCCTGCCCAGCTAATTTTTTGTATTTTTAGTAGAGATGGTGTTTCACCATGTTGACCAGGATGGTCTCGATCTCTTGACCTCGTGATCCACCTGCCTCAGCCTCCCAAAGTGCTGGGATTACAGGCGTGAGCCACCGCGCCCGGCCATATTCTAGTAATTTCATAATTTCAGGTCTTAGACTTAAGTCTATAATCCATTTAGATTTGATTTTTGCATACAGTGAGAGACAGAGTTCAAGTTTCATTCTTCTGCATATGGTTATCCAGCTTTCCCAGCACCATTTACTGAAGAGACTATCCTTTGCCCCTTGGATATTCTTAGTGCCTTTGTTGAAAATAGGTTGGCCGTAAATGTATGGATTTACATCTGGGTTCTGGGTTCTGTTCCACTGGTCTTTGTGTCTTTTTTTTTTTTTTTTTTTTTTTTTTTTGCCAATGCCATGCTGATTTGGTCACTACAGCTTTGTAGGGTTTTGTTTGTTTTAAGACAGAGTGTTCTGTTGCCAAGGCTGGATTGCAGTGGTGCGATTTTGGTGCAATGCAAACTTGGCCTCCAGAGTTCAAGCAATACTCCCACCTCAGCCTCCCGAATAGCTGGGGTTACAGGTGCATGTCACCATCCCCGGCTAATTTTTGCATTTTTAGTAGAGATGTGCTTTCACCGTGTTGCCAGGCTGGCCTTGAACTCCTGACCTCAAGTGATCTGCCTGCCTTGGCTTCCCAAACTGCTGGGATTACAAGCACAAGCCACTGTGCCTAGCCAACTTTGTACTATATTTTGAGGTGAGGTAGTGTGATGCTTCCAGCTTCGTTCTTTCTGCTGAGGACTGCTTTGGCTATTTGGGGTCTTTTGTAGTTCCATGTAAATTTAGAATTGTCTCTTTTATTTCTGTGAAGAATTTCATTGGTATTTTGATAGGGATTGCATTTAATCTGTAAATTGCTTTGGGTAGTATTATCATTTTAACAATATTAATTAGTCCTATCCACGAGCATGGAAATTTTCCATTTTTGTGTGTCCTATATTAAACTGTTTTTATGATGCTATAGAGAAATATCTGAGGCTGGATAGTTTTTACTTATTTATTTATTTATTTACTTTGAGGCAGAGTCTTACTCTGTTACTCAGACTGGAGTGCAGTGGTGTGATCGCAGCTCACTGTAGCCTCAATCTCCCCAGGCTCCTGAGTAGCTGGGACTACAGGCACGCACCACCAACCTCGGCAAATTTTTGTATTTTTGTAGATACGAGGTTTTGCTATGTTGCTCACACTGGTCTCAAACTCTTAGGTTCAAGTCATCTGCCTGTATCAGCCTCCCAAAGTGCTGGGATTAATATGCATGAGCCACTGTGCTTAGCTGAGGCTGCGTAATTCATTTAAAAAACAGGTTTTATTTTGGCTCATGGTACTGCAGGCTGTACAGAAAGAATGGTGTCAGCATTTGATTCTGGTGAGGGCCTCAGGAAGTTTATAATCATGATATAAGGCAAAGCAGGAACAGGTGTCCCACATGGTGACAGTGGGAGAAGGGAACAGTCCCAGACTTTTAAACAACCAGATCTCATGTGAACTAACTGAGGGAGAATTCACTTATCACCAGGGAAGTGGTACTAAACCATTCATAAGGTATCTATCCCCTCTGATCCAATTATCTCCACCAGGCCCTACCTCTAACAATGTGAATTATCTTTCCTTTTTGTTTCTCCCTCATGAATAAAGTAGGATGCAGAGGATTACTTTTTTTTTTTTTGAGACTGAGTTTTTCTCTTGTTGCTCAGGCTGGAGTGCAATTGCTTGATGTCAGCTCACTGCAACTGCCACCTCCCAAGTTCAAGTGATTCTCCTGCCTCTGGCTTCCAAGTAGTATTACAGGCACCCACCACCACACCCAGCTAATTTTTATATTTTTAGTAGAGAATGGGTTTCACCATGTTGGCCAGGTTGGTCTCAAACTCCTGACCTCACGTGATCCACCTGCCTCAGCCTCCCAAAGTGCTGGGATTACAGGCATGAGCCACCACGCCCAGCCACTTTCTTGATTTCTTTTCCAGATTGTTTGCTGTCGGCATATAGAAATGCTATTGTCTGGAAATTATGGCCCAAGCCTGTAATCCCAAAGGTTTGAGAGGCCACAGCATGTAGCCCAGGATGGTCTTAAACTCTTGGCCTCAAGCTATCTTCAAGGAGTTCAAGACCATCCTGGCAACATAGCAAGACTCTATCTGTGTAAAAAAAATAAAAATATGGCCGGGCGCGGTGGCTCAAGCCTGTAATCCCAACACTTTGGGAGGCCGAGGCAGGTGGATCACGAGGTCAAGAGATCGAGACCATCCTGGTCAACATAGTGAAACCCCGTCTCTACTAAAAATACATAACATTAGCTGGGCAGGGTGGCACGTGCCTGTAATCCCAGCTACTCAGGAGGCTGAGGCAGGAGAATTGCCTGAACCCAGGAGGCGGAGGTTGCGGTGAGCCGAGATTGCGCCACTGCACTCCAGCCTGGATAACAAGAGCAAAACTCCGTCTCAAAATAAATAAATAAATAAAATAAAAAATAAAAATATTAGCCAGGCATGCTGGAGCACACCTGCAGTCCTAGCTACTGAAGCTGAGGCAGGAGGATTGTTTCAGCCCTGAGGTTATATAGGGACCTATGACTGCACCATTGCACTCCAGTGTGGGTAACAAAGACTCTGTCTCTAAAAATAATAATAAAGAATAAATGCTACTGGTTTTTGTATGTTTATTTTATATACTGCCACTTTACTGAAATCGTTTATCAATTCAACAGCTTTTTTTGGTGGAGTCTTTAGGTTTTTCTAAGCAGAAGATCATGTTGTTTGGAAGCCTAAGGCAGTCTTCCTGCCTTAGCCCAGTAGGTCAAGGCTGCAGTGAGTTGTGACTGCACCACTGCACTCCAGCCTGGGTGAAAGAGTGAGTCTCAGAAAAAGAAAAAAGTCCACATTGTCTAAATCGTCTCTTCCTTTCCAATTTGGATAGCCTTTATTTTTCTCTCTTGCCTAATTGCTCTGGCCAGGACTTCCAGTATTCTGTTGAATAATAGTGATTTAAGTAGGCATCTTTGTCTTCTTCCTGATCTTACAGGAAAAGTTTTCCATTTTTCCCTGTTCAGTACAATGTTAGCTATGGGTCTGTCATATAGGGCCTTTATTATTATGAGGTATGTTCCTTCTATATCCAGTTTGTTGTGGGTTTTTATCATAAAGTTAAATTTTATTGTCTGCTTTTTCAGCATCCAATGAAATGATTATATGGTTTTTGTTCTTGATTCTGTTAATGTGATATATCACGTTTATTGATTTGCATATGTTGAACCATCCTTGCATCCCTGATCCAAGGCAATTTTAAAGAAGAATAAGGATGAAGGCTTTGTTCTATTGGATGTCAAAAATTATATAAAGCTACAGTAATTAAAATATGAAATTGGTGCAAGGATTAAAAAAAGAGACCAATGAATCAGAATACAAACCAATACAAGTAAGATAATTCAGTATATAGTAGAGCAACCATTATACTTCACTGGGGAAAAGATAGACTCTTCAGAACCTAATGCCAGGACAATTCGTTGGCCACATGATAAAAACTAAAATTAAATCTACATCTCACGGCATACATAAAAATGTTAAAAACCTGTCAAAACTTTATACTCTTAGAATATATGCAAATATCTCTATACCTCAAGGAAGGATTTCTTAAAACACACAGAGCATAAACTTCAAGAAAAAGATTGATAATTTTGACTTCCTAAAAATACTTTAAAATGTCTGTAGCAAAAGGCAACATAAGCAATGTGAAATGACCAGCCACACACAAGAATATATTTGCTATGCATACAACTGACAAAAGACAGTATCCAGACTATATATAATTTATGAAAAACATATAAAATACATAAGTACCCAGATTATATATATAATATGTAAATGCCAACTAAAAAATCTATGGGAAAAAATAGGCAAAAGATATTAAGAGGCAATTTAAAAAGACAGTAGCCTTGACGGTTGTATTGAAAACACCAAACACGGCCAGGTGTGGTGGCTCACACCTGTAATCCCAGCACTTTGGGAGGCCAAGACAGGCAAATCATGAGGTCACGAGTTCAAGACCAGTCTGACCAACATGGGGAAACCCCGTCTCTACTAAATACACAAACATTAGCCGGGCGTGGTGGTGGCCACCTGTAATCCCAGCTACTCAAGAGGCTGAGGCAGGAGAACTGTTTGAACTCAGGAGGTGGAAGTTGTAGTGAGCCGAGATCATGCCATTGCACTCCAGTGTGGGCAACAGGGCAAGACTCTGTCGAAAGAAAGAAAAAGAAAGGAAAAGGAAGGAAGGAGGGAAGGAGGGAAAGAGGGAGAGAGGGAGAGAGGGAAGGAAGGAGACGGAAAGGAAGGAAGGAAAGGAGGGAAGGGAGAGAGGAAACAAACAAACAAACAAACAAACACACACAAGGGCCGGGCGCGGTGGCTCACGCCTGTAATCCCAGCAGTTTGGAAGGCCGAGGCGGGTGGATCACAAGGTCGAGAGATCGAGACCATCCCGGTCAACATGGTGAAACCCTGTCTCTACTAAAAATACAAAAAATTAGCTAGGCATGGTGGCACGTGCCTGTAATCCCAGCTACTCAGGAGGCTAAGGCAGGAGAATTGCCTGAACCCAGGAGGCGGAGGTTGCAGTGAGCCAAGGTCGCGCCACTGCACTCCAGCCTGGGTAACGAGCGAAACTCCGTCTCAAAACACAAATATATACTTAATCCAAACCAAAAAAATCTCAGAGCAATCTGTATGGTATAATTCCAACCGTGTGTGGGGGGTGAGGGTGGGGGCAGGGAATACTCAATTTATAAAGTAGTCAGGAAAGAGTAAATTCAGAAACGAGATACTATGCCATACCCATCAAACTGGCAAAAAATAGAAATTCTAATACAAAACATTGACAGGGATATGGAGAAATAGAAACTATCAAACACAGTACGAGTTTATTTCCACCAGCAACCACTTTGGAAAACAATTTGGCATTATCTAGTGGTACTGAAAATGTTCAAATGACCTAGCAATTCTATTTTAAGGCTATACCCTAGGGAAATACTTGCATATGTACCCAAGGAGTCATGCATAAGGATACTCATTGCAATGCTGTGTGTAATAGCAAAAAAAAATTGGCATCAACCTAAATATTCTTTAACAAGGGAATAAATAAGCATATTCAAACAGTGGGATGCTAAACAGAAGCTGTATACAGAGCTACATGTAACAATACAGAAAACTACTAAAACAGTTTCTATGTGTGTATGTGGTGGGGGGGATACAATGAAGATAGATTTCACAAACTATAAAAAATACATACAACAGGCCAGAAGTGATGGCTCACGGCTGTAATCCTAGGACTCTGGGAGGCTAAGGCGGGTCTATCACTTGAGCTCAGGAGTTTGAGACTAGCCTGGGCAACATGGTGAAACTCTGTCTCTACAAAAAATATATAAATTAGCCACGTGGCACTTGACTGTGGTCCCAGCTACTTGGGGGACTGAGTCAAGCCTGAACCCCAGAGGTCAGGGCTGCAGTGAGCTGAGACTGCACCACTGCACTCCAGCCTGGGTAACAAAAATGAGAACCTGTTTCCAAAAAAAAAAAAAGAAAGATATGATATGCACCAAATTCTTAGCAGTGGTTACCTCTTGGGGGAGAACAAATGGAAACAGAAAGAATTATGAAAGGGTCATCAATTATATCTAATATCTTTCTTTCTTTCTTTCTTTATTGCATTTTAGGTTTTGGGGTACATGTGATGAACATGCAAGATTGTTGCATAGGTACACACATGGCAGTGTGGTTTGCTGCCTTCCGTCCCCTCACCTGTATCTTTCATTTCTCCCCATGCCATCCCTTCCCACCTCACCACCCCCCCGCCCCTCCCCCATTTCCCCCCAACAGACCCCAGTGTGTAGTGCTCCCCTCCCTGTGTCCATGTGTTCTCATTGTTCAACACCCGCCTATGAGTGAGAATATACGGTGTTTGATTTTCTGCTCTTGTGTCAGTTTGCTGAGAATGATGGTTTCCAGGTTCATCCATGTCCCTACAAAGGATGTGAACTCATCGTTTTTGATGGCTGCGTAATATTCCATGGTGTATATGTACCACATTTTCCCTATCCAGTCTATCATCGTTGGGCATTTGGGTTGGTTCCAGGTCTTTGCTATTGTAAACAGTGCTGCAATGAACATTCGTGTGCACGTGTCCTTGTAGTAGAATGATTTATAATCCTTTGGATATATATCCAGTAATGGGATTGCTGGGTCAAATGGGATTTCTATTTTTAGGTCCTTGAGGAATCGCCACACTGTCTTCCACCATGGTTGAATTAATTTACATTCCCACGAAGCAAATACAGCAAATTCTAGTTTATTAAATCTGGGTAGTGAGTATAAAATTTTCTGAACTCCTCATTTAAATATTTCATATTTTTGAAATAATATGAAGAACAAATATATGCTCATTGCAGAAAAGGCTTTATTAAGTATATCATAAAAAAAAACCATGAAATAATAAGTTATCAATTTTCTCTAAATAAACATTTTAAACTTCCATATAGAAAAGTAGCCTAAATAAGAATGAAAGAGAAACAAAAATTGGGGAAAATATGTGCAAAACAAAAGGTTAATCCCTGAAATATAAAGAGGTCTATTGTTTTCAATGGTGTCCTAGGGCACAAATTGCTCCACAAAAGGATCAAATCAACTTTGTCCCCTTTGAAGGAATAGTTTCTGAGGTCCCTGTTTGATATTTCTTCTGATCCTAGGAGGACTCCTTCCAACTGGCTTACTCCCTGGTTCCATCCTGCAAATTAGCCCACCTACAGTTTGATCCTGAAGCTATATCCATGAATCTCCTCCCAGTTTCCTTTCACCACAACCTCCACAGTTCTTAAAAGTGTCCTTAGGCACAAACAGATGGAGAAACATTCCATGTTCATGTCAAGTAAGAATCAATATCGTGAAAATGGCCATACTGCCCAAAGTAATTTACAGACTCAACGCTATTCCCATCAAGCTACCAATGACCTTCTTCACAGAACTGGAAAAAAAATACCTTAAAATTCATATGGAACCAAAAGAGAGCCGGCATAGGCAAGTCAATTCTAAGCAAAAAGAACAAAGCAGGAGGCATCACACTACCGGACTTCAAACTATACTACAAGGCTACAGTAATCAAAACAGCATGGCACTGGTACCAAAACAGAGATATAGACCATGAACGGAACAGAGGCCTCAGAGGAAACACAACATATTTACAACCATCCGATTTTTGACAAACCTGACAAAAACAAGCAATAGGGAAAGGATTCTCTGTTTAATAAATGATGTTGGGAAAACTGGCTAGCCATGTGCAGAAAGCAGAAACTGGACCCCTTCCTGACACCTTACACTAAAATTAACTCCAGATGGATTAAAGACTTAAACATAAGACCTAACACCATAAAAACCCTAGAAGAAAATCTAGGCAAAACCACTCAGGATATAGGCGTAGGCAAGGACTTCATGACCAAAACATCAAAAGCATTGGCAACAAAAGCCAAAATAGACAAATGGGACCTAATCAAACTCCACAGCTTCTGCACGGCAAAACAAACAGTCATTAGAGTGAATCGGCAACCAACAGAATGGGAAAAAATTTTTGCAGTCTACCCATCTGACAAGGGGCTGATTTTCAGAATTTACAAAGAACTAAAACAGATCTACAAGAAAAAAACAAACAAGCCCATTCAAAAGTGGGCAAAGGATATGAACAGACACTTTACACAAGAAGACATACAGGAGGCCAACAAACATGAAAAAATGCTCATCATCACTGGTCATTAGAGAAATGCAAATCAAAACTACATTGAGATACAATCTCATGCCAGTTCAAATGGCGATCATTAAAAAATCTGGAGACAACAGATGCTGGAGAGGATGTGGAGAAATAGGAACACTTTTACACTGTTGGTAGGAGTGTAAATTAGTTCAACCATTGTGGTAGATAGTGTGGCGATTCCTTAAGGACCTAGAAATAGAAATTTCATTTGACCCAGCAATCCCATTACTGGGCATATATCCAAAGGATTATAAATCATTCTACTATAAGGACACATGCACATGAATGTTCATTGCAGCACTGTTTTCAATAGCAAAGACCTGGAACCAACTCAAATGCCCATCGATGATAGACTGGACAGGGAAAATGTGGTATATATACACCATGGAATATTATGCAGCCATCAAAAATGATGAGTTCGTGTCCTTTGTAGGGACATGGATGAACCTGGAAACCACGATTCTCAGCAAACTGACACAACAGCAGAAAATCAAACACCGCATATTCTCACTCATAGGCGGGTGCTGAACAATGAGAACACATGAATACAGGGAGGGGAGCACTACACACTTCGGTCTGTTGGGGGAAAATGGGGGAGGGATGGGGGGTGGGGAGGTGGGGAGATATGGCATGGGGAGAAATGCCAGATATAGGTGAAGGGGAGGAAGGCAGCAAATCACACTGCCATGTGTGTACCTATGCAACAATCCTGCATGTTCTTCACATGTACTCCAAAACATAAAATGTAATTTTAAAAAAAAGTTTTTTTTAAAAAAGAGTGTCCTTAGGTTCGAACTTCTGCACGCTCTGTTGCAAATGCAGTCAGTTCCTTTAGGAAGAAATTAGGAGCTACCTGTTTTATGGCCTGCTTCTTCCTCAGGCACAATCTGAGTTAGGACCCTGGAGCTAGAGGTAGAAATAATAACAAGGTTTTGAGTGCTCAGTGAGTTGGGGGACAACAGCCTAAGGCCCTTTTTCACATGGAACCACCATCTCAGGAGCTGGGGAAAGGCAATTAGGGCTCCAGTATTCTCTGTGTGCCACAGCCAAGATCTAACATCCAGCTTCCATTCTACAAGCAGGAGATGGGCTGAAGAAGTGACTCTCCCACCCCCCGACTCCCAAACTCTCAAATGCACTGGCCTGGGAGTTGGACTTAGCAACAGGCCCTTCTGGGAAGAAAGCCCTTGGGCTGGGGAGAAGGGAAGCTCTGGGTGCTTGGCTGCAGTAGTTTGGAATGGAGTCTCCACTTCACCAAGCTGGAAGCAGACAGTGAAGGAGAAGTCTTATGTCAGATAACATAGACTCCCACCTTTCACACCAAATTTCATAGAGTTTCTTGAGCAGATGTTTCTTTATTTACTATTTGTCCTTGGGACTATTCCCAAAGACTAATTTTTAAATAATGTGCACCAGTTTTACTAGGAGTGGGTCAGTGAAGGTCCTCATACTGTCATGCCAGAAGATGATGTCTCCTTATCATTTAAATATTTTATGATGAGCCTGTATATTCTCTGCAAAACCAAGGAGGACACTAAAAATAAAAACAGAGAAAGAGACAGAAACTGAAATCTGGTAGGAGGTAAGAAAGTAAGAACTTTCAGAACAGTAAGAGGAGCCCATGCTGGCTGGTTGCCTCCTTGCCAGTCTCTATAGTTCCACTCTTCTCTTTGCTCCGAGAGATGAATTATACTCTTTCTAATAACCTCAGCCCAACAAGAAGCCCTTAATGAAAAAACAGGCAGACCTGAAGTAGCTCCAACTTTGGGAAGCATAGTGGATTATTCCTTGAATCCAGATGTCTGAAAGGATGCAAATGGAACCAAGACAGAAATGTCTTAGGCAATGGGACCATGGTGGAAACTGCTGTAGAGAACTGATGAAAATTATCAGAGCCTAGCATCAGGCCAAGCAACTAGGCTAAGAATACCAAAAGCACTGTCTTCCCTCTTTTCCCACTCCTGGTACTTTGCAACTAATCTGTCTTTATCATCATCATCATCATTTACCTGCTTTAGTTTTTGATTATTATTAGTTTTTGAGATAGGGTCTTGCTATGTTTCCCAGGCTGGTCTTGAATTCCTGGCCTCAAGTGAACCTTCCACCTCAGTGTCCCAAAGTGCTGAGATTACAGGTATGAGCCACTGTACCTGGCCTCTGTTTTTATAACCCACTCTTTCTGTGGTTTCACTATGTCACTAGAAATGGATTTCTTCTGAATCGTGCTTGGGATTCAGTGGATTTCCTGAATCAGAATTCATGTCTTTCATCAATTTAAAGAGCTTTGAAAAAGTATCCGCCACACCTCTTTAAATACAGCCTATCTCATACATATTCTCTTTATTCTTCTGAAACTCATGTGAGAACTTTTTTTTTTTTTTTTTTTGAGACGGAGTTTCGCTCTTGTTACCCAGGCTGGAGTGCAATGGCGCAATCTCGGCTCACCGCAACCTCCGCCTCCTGGGTTCAAGCAATTCTCCTGCCTCAGCCTCCCAAGAAGCTGGGACTACAGGCGTGTGCCACCATGCCCAGCTAATTTTTGTATTTTTAGTAGAGATGAGGTTTCACCATGTTGACCAGGATGGTCTTGATCTTTTGACCTCGTGATCCACCCGTCTCAGCCTCCCAAAGTGCTGGGATTATAGGAGTGAGCCACTGTGCCCGGCCCTTGTGAGAACTTTGCATTCAAATCTTCACATCTCTTAACCTCTTTTTCATTTTTCTGTCTATGCTGCACTTTAGGTAATCTCTTCAATTCTATACTCTAGTTTACTTAATTACTCTTCAGCTGTGTCTGACCAGGTATTTACCTTGTCTACTGAATTCCTTTTTTTTGAGACAGAGTCTTTTTCTGTCACCAGGCTGGAGTGCAGTGGCGCAATCTCAGCTCACTGCAACCTCCACCTTCTGGGTTCAAGCAATTCTTCCACTTCAGCCTCCCAAGTAGCTGGGACCACAGGCGTGTGCCACTATACCCGGCTAATTTTTCTATTTTTAGTAGAGACAGGGTTTCACCATGTTGGCCATGATGGTCTTGATCTCCACCCACCCCAGCCTCCCAAAGTGTTGGGATTACAGGCGTGAGCCGCCACACCCGGCCACGACTACTGAATTCCTAACTGCAATTATTAAATTTTCAATTTCAAGAAGTTCTATTTGCGAATCAACCTAACTGTCCATTAATGGATGAATGGATAAAGAAAATGTAATATATGTACACAATGGAATATTATTCAGCCAGAAAAAATTAAGGAAAAACTGCCACTTGTGACAACACAAATGAAGCTAGAAGACATTATGTTAACTGACATAAGCCAGGTGCAGAAAGACAAATACTGCATAATCTCATGCATATGTGGAATCTAAAAAAATTGATCTCATAAAAGTAGAGAGTACAATGGTAGTTACCAGGGACTGACGTGGTTGCTGGGGCAGGGGAGTATTGAGATATTGGTCAAAGGATATGAAATTTCAGATGGACAGGAGTAGGTCCAAGAGACATATCACACAGCATGGTAACTGTAGTTAATAACAATATATAGCATTTTTGAAAAATGCTAAGGGAGTGATGTTAAGTGCTGTCACCACAAAAATAACTATGTGAGCAAGATCACTCTGGAATGTATATATACTTCAAAATACCATGTTTTACAAAATAAATACATATAATTTTATCTGCCAAGCAAAAAAATTTTTTTAATTTTAAAAGTTCTATTTGCATCATTTTCAAATCTGTCCATTGTCATTTTTGATAGCCTACTTTTTGCCCATACTTTTGATAAAATCTTATTTAAGCATATTATTTTGTATTCCATATTCTGTAAATTTTACTACCTGTAATTTTAAATTATTTATTTATTTTTAAAAATTATTAATAGAGACAGGTTCTCACTTTGTTGCCCAGGCTGGTCTCAAGCTCCTGGCTTCAGGTGATCCTTTTGCCTCGGCTTCCCAAAGTGCTGTGATTACAAGCGTGAGCCACTGCACTCAGCCTATCTATAGTTTTGAAGGTCTGATTATGTTGTTTCTGCTGTCTTTTACTCATAGTGCCTTACTTTTTATGTGCTTTGTGATATTTTGGTTGTGAGCTCATGACCATTGAGGATTTTTGTGTGTGGGGGTGTTCTGAAGCCTGGATATAAGTTACTCCAAAGAGGATTTGTTTCTGCATCTACCAGTAACCTGGAAATTCTGCTAACTTCAAACCACATTTTTAAAAAACTTTATCTCATGGAAATGTTCATGTATATACAAAAGTATAGAGAATGGTATAATAATCCCCATAGACTCTTCACTCAGCTTTCAAAATTATGAAGTCATAACTAGTACTGTTTTATCTATACTCCAACTCACCCACCTACCCACCTCCTCAGATCTCAAAATAAAGCACAATGGAGATACCCTATCTCTGATGTTTGTTGTTGCCGTTTTCTGAGATGGGAGTCTCACTCTGTTCCCCAGGCTAGAGTATGGTGGCATGATCATGGCTCACTGAAGCCTCAAACTCCCAGGCTCAAGCAATCCTCCCACCTCAGTATTCTGAGTAGCTGGGACCATAGAAACACACCACCAAACCCAGCTAATTAAAAAAAATTTTTTGGAGAGATGGGGTCTCCTTATGTTGCCCAGGCTGGTCTTGAAATCCTGGGCTCAAGCGATCCTCCCACCCTTGGCCTCCCAAAGTACTTTGATTATCTATGACCATGCCACCCTGAATATACCTAATCTCATCTGATCTCAGAATCTAAGCAAGGTTGGGCCTGGTTAGTACTTGGACGGGAGACCAAAGTGCTGGGATTAAGTCATGAGCCACCACGCCTGGCCTGACAACCTATCTTTTACCCATACATTTTTCAGCATAGTTCTCTAAAAAGGCTCTTTTCTACAAAAACAGAACAATACCTTTTTCATGCCAAAAACTTGATATTAAATATCAAGTAATTGTTTAAATGTTCCCAATTATCTTATAATTTTTTTTTCTTTTTCTCCCCTCCTCCCCCCGACAGATTGCTGATTTGATCAAGATCTAAATGTATTGTAGAGCTCCGGCATGGTGGCTCACACCTGTAATAACAAACACTTTGAAAGGCCAAGGCAGGAAGATCACTCAAGCCCAGGAGTTTGAGATAAACCTGGGCAACAAAGTAAGACCCTGTCTCTACAAAACAATAAAAAATAAAAACTAGTCAGGCATGGTGGCATACGCTTGTGGTCTCAACTAGATGGGAGGCTGAGGCAGGAGACTGAGTCTGTAGTGAGCTGTGTTTGTACCACTACACTCTAGGCTTGGGTGACAGAGTGAGAGCCATTGTAATTATAATTGGTTGATATTCATCTTAAATATCTTTTCATTTATGGAGTTCACCCCATCTCTTTATCTTTTTCTCTTGTATCTTATTTTGTGAAAAATCCAGTAGTCTGCCCGCTCCAGTTTCCCACAGTGTGGTCTTTGCTGATTCTATTATATCATTGAACATATCTCCTGTCTCAATATTTCCCTTAAATTCCAAGTCAGATCTAGAAGTAGGTTCAAATTCAGATTCCATTTTCTATCAAGATTGCCTCCTATGTGGTGTTATGCATTTTTCAGAAAGCATGTCAGACTCAGTTTCCCTAGAAAACAAACTGAAGATTTGTGGGCATTTTTCTCCCTTCCACTCAAAGCCAATTTGCCTTAATAATTCCTATTAAGTGGAAGATTTTCATTTTTCTAATTTTCTCTTTCATGGCCCCTAAGCTTTGTCTCTTGTCCCCCAAATTATGATTCCTGTTGAAACCAAGAGCTCACAGCCACTAGGGAACAGCAGATATTCCCAGGTCAGCTGTCAGTTTCAGTGTTTTTTATCTCTTAGGATTTGAGCTTTCTATTGTATTTGGCTTTAGAATTTCTCTTTCTTACAGGGCTACCACATAAAGAATATGACATTATTAAATTCCCCTGCAGCTATACAAAGCAGTGGCCCTATAGTTTCTTGTTGGCTGAATTAAGCATTTAAACAAATACTTAAATATTTAATACAACATCTTCAGGTATTTGAACTAAGAGTTTCTTATGAAATGTGCCATTTGACAGACTGAGAAGTCTCCCAGGCTGTTTTGCTTTGTTTCATTACTATTTAAATTTTAATTACAAAAATAATACACACTCACTGGAAGAAAAATCAAACAAAACAGAAGCATAGAAAAATTTTAAAGCCTCCTTACTTCTGCTGGCTTTCTTTCTCCCACCAATTTTTGATTTCAATTTTTGTGTTAGACCATTTATGTTCTAAGCAGCTACAGGAAACTTACCCTCTATAAGGTGCTGTGAGCACCACAGACTTGGGTACGAGTTTCCATGCTCAAAAAGCCTTCAATTTTGTTGGGGAAACAGATAAAAGATCTGGCTAACGACAGAGAAGTAGATGTGTTAAAGAGTCAGTTTAGGAATCCAATAACAAATGCTAATAAAGATGAAGATAAAACAAAGAACCTTGTGTGCTGGGGGTTATGTAGGGAAGAAATTAAGAAGAGGATAGTAGTGAAAAAATCTGAAGACAGCCACATAAAGGATGTGGAGAAGGCAGGGGTATATCACAAAGATAAATTCAAGCGAAATGCTAAAGGGACAAGTTTATTAAGCAAAGTGGTGCTTCCCTCCCTAGTATGAGGGCTTAGTTTCTGCAGTACTCAGGATAGCTGGTCACAGTCAGAGGTCATTTTCCTTTTGTCATTATTTGCCATTTGAAAAAAGTAATCAGACTTTGAATGGAGCTTAAGAGAGCTATGGCTATCCAATTTCCTGCGCCAATCTCGGTTAATACGCTAATCAATTTATCAGATGCAAAAGGCTTGAGCACCTCTCCTGTCACTGTAAGAGTGTGAAAAAATTAGCAACTAGAGACAAGAGGTCAGACAAGTGCTAGGGGTCACATTTGAACTTTTATTCAACACTGGCATCTCTAGCGAGTGACCTCATCCCAATCCCTTACCTTCTTTTTTCTGGGCCCTCAGCCAGTGGGGCTATACACTCATCCCCATGGCCTTAGATTTTAAAGGGTCAAGGTGCGGTATCTGAATCATCCATGATTACATCATTAATAATAAAAACAGCACTGTCCACTCAGCCTCCAGTGTTCTCTGAAAAACAATTCATTTCCGAGGTATCAATTTATTCTTTTGTTTTTCATGTATTCATTCAATAATTATTTCCTGAGCATCCACTCAGTGCTAGGTCCTATGCTACATACTAGAGAGACAGCAGCATAAAGATAGAAAAGGGAGCCTATCCCCTAAGTACTATCTAATAAGGGATATTAACAGTAAACAGGTAACGAAACAACTATATAACTGCAAATTGAGATGAATGCCATGAAGTTCAAAATGAATTTTTTTTAATTTAAAAGATCTGAGAGGGATTTTGGAAATATTCAAATGAATTCATATCAATATGAATATATGTTCAGTTGCAAGTAATGGAAACATGATTAACACTGATTTTAAAAAACAAAGACATTTCATTACCTCTCATAAGAAAAGTCTGGAAGCAGACAGTTCCAAAACATAGAAGTGGCCAAACTACATCATAAATAACCCAGTTTCCGCCCCGTGCCTTCCCCTCTATTATCCTTCTCAGCATGTTGGCTTTTTGTTCTTGTGCTTCTCACCTCACTGGTCCAAGGCAGCTACTGCAGCTCCAAGTCAGCTGCAGTTGAGGCAAGAAGAAGTGGGCAAGGCCTCCTTAATATCTTTTTATAAGAACAAATCCTTCCCAGGGGCTTGCAAGCAAACATCTCTTTATGTCTCATTGGTCAGAACTGGGTCATATGCCCATCTCCAAACTAGTATACATCCCTAGAAAATGGCATTTCCAAGGTTGTTTTAGACCATTTACGGCTCATTTCCTAGAACTGGGGAAGGGAAATTTCTGCCTGAACATGTTGCTGCCCTGACATTATTGAGGTTCCTTAGCAGATGAAAAAGGGGGAAACCAGGCACAGTGATGCACATCTGTAATCCCAGCCACTCAGGAAGCTGGGGTAAGAAGACTGCTTGAGCCCAGGAGTTCACGCTGTAGTACACTGCGTGATACTGTAGTATCCATTATAAGAGCACATAATCTCATTGTGTTGCAGGGGCACTCCGGCCTGGGCAACACGAGACCCTGTCTCTCTGGAAAAAAAAATACCTTAAAAACCAGAAAAACAGGGAATGGTTGTCTAGTAGACAACAATAGTAGAAATTTAAATGCACAGGACTTGTTCACCAAGTTAATGAGAAAGTGAAGGAAGTGGACTCATAAATATCACTCAAAAGTTTCAAACCTGGAGAACTACAATAATCGCAATGCCAAGAAGAGATAAAAAGAGAATGTGGGAAGAAAAGTCTAGTTTGTGAGGCAATAACGAGTTCCACTTTGTTAAGTTTGAGTTGTGGTGAGACAGTGTGGTAGCAATGTAGGAGAAGATCTCAGGAGGAAGGCTGGACTTAAATGTAGACACTGCAGTCATCCACAGTGAGGCTGGATTTGAAACCACAGGAATAGATAGGACCACTAGCGGAGAAAATGAAAAGAGAGGAGAACAAGGCTAGAGGAATCTGTGAATAGCTATAATTATTAACAGAAGATAGTAAGATGATGATGTTGCCAAAAAAGGAAAAGGGGAATGATTACTTACAGTCATCCCCAAACTAAGGGACTATAATGGCATGGCAGCCACGAGGTAAAGTTCCCAAAAGAAAGTAATGGCCAACATTTTGACTACCACAAAGATGCCAATGATGCCAAAGTATTCTTGAAAAATTTCAGAGACGGTACAGACAGAAACAAGATTGAAGGAATAGTAGTTTCAAATACATTATTTTATTTTTTTATTTTTATTTTTTATTTTTTTGAGACGGAGTTTTGCTCTTGTTACCCAGGCTGGAGTGCAATGGCGCGATCTTGGCTCATCGCAACCTCCACCTCCTGGGTTCAGGCAATTCTCCTACCTCAGCCTCCTGAGTAGCTGGGATTACAGGCACGTGCCACCATGCCCAGCTAATTTTTTGTATTTTTAGTAGAGACGGGGTTTCACCATGGTGACCAGGATGGTCTCAATCTCTCGACCTCGTGATCCACCCGCCTCGGCCTCCCAAAGTGCTGGGATTACAGGCTTGAGCCACCGCGCCCGGCTCAAATACATTAATTTAATGCTCGTGTGCACTCGTTTGTATTCCTTTTTGTCTACTTTATTTTTTTTTTTTTTGAGAAAGGGCCTTACTTGGTCACCCAGACCGGAGTGCAGTGGTACGATCATGGCTCACCACAGCCTTAACTTTCCAGGTTCAAGCAATCCTCCACCTCAGCCTCCCGAGTAGCATAGCTGGGACCATAGGCACATGCCACCATGCCTGGCTAATTTTTGTATTTTCTATAGAGACAGGGTTTCATCATTTTGTCCAGGTTGGTCTTGAACCCTGGCTCAAGCAATCTACCTGCCTTGGCCTCCCAAAGTGATGGGATTATGGGCGCAAGCCATGGTGCCCAGCTCCCAATAGCTAAAATTAATTGGTAAACCCTCAGTAGGAAGAGCACAACTGAGAAAATAAGAGAGCCAACAAAGCATGAGGTGGGAGGGAACAGGGTTGAGGGAGGGGGGTGTATTCATTTTACGAAGGGAGGGAGGGAGGGAGGGAGGGAGGGAGGGAGGGAGGGAGGGAGATAGGGAGATAGGGAGATAGATAGATAGATAGATAGATAGATAGATAGATAGATAGATAGGTAGATAGATAGGTAGAACCCAAAATCTGCCAAGGAGGTTCCAAGGAAGATGCCAAGGACAGAGAGGGAAGAACAGAATCTTGTTCCAGGGATCCATTATAAGAGCACATAATCTCACCAAGCCTAATGGCACTTGTACATCCTTTTTTGTACTAGGTTCAGTTCCATAACATCTGCAAACTGTGGAAAGTTCAAAAGTACTATAAACATGAATGCTTAGAAGCCCATGTAATTGCATAATAATTTATAAATGTGCAGATGATAATATGAGTTATTTAAAGATGGATATAGGACTCTAAAGATGACTGAGGCAGGGGCATGAGAACAACAAAGCCAGTGTTGCATGGGGCAGACATACGAGTTACCTGATAGTTTAACTCTCTTGACAATAAGGAGGTAAAGGTAATATATAGGGAGCTAAGAGAAAAACAAAAGCAGGCGGCCAGTTTGCTGAGACCCAAAACCAAATTACAGAAGGCTGCTGGCCTCTGAAATTCACAAAGTCTTTTTGAGACTCCCCTTAAACAGAAACACAAATGACTAGTCTGAAACTCGAGAGACTCCTGGTAGGTCAGACTGCAGACAGACACACACAAGTGCCATCATGAGATTTAATCAGGTCACAGAAAGGCCAATGAAAATACTTGACTTGAAGAAGGAAAAAGCAGGTTTGAGATAAAAGAAAAACCATGAAAAGATAAAGCTACTAAAAGCATTAGTGCCCCTACCACTGCCTATCTTTTGATGCAAGAGCTTGACCTGCCTTATGTGTGGGCAACAAACAGCAGAAAATAAATGTGTGTGATCCATATATAAGTGTGAATAATATTTAAATAAACTTTACTTCAGTGGCCATATAACACTTAGTAGTCATGTCAATTCCATTTACATGAATTCTCTCTTCTTGATCTTGGAATAATTGCTTCATGTTTAACACCAGGAAAGAGACCTCTTCATCCACACAAATGTATATGGAAGCCTTATTAAGCAATTAGCCCAAGTAAGCAAATAAATACCCTCAATTACGCAGCAGGATTAGCAAAGAGGCCAGACGCAGTAGCGCATGCCTATAAGCTCAGCACTTTGGGAGGCCAACGATGGATTGCATGAGCCCGTGAGTTCGAGACTAGCCTGGACAACATGGTGAAACCCTGTCTCTACAAAATAATAAAAATTAGCCAGGTGCAGTGGTGCACACCTGTAGTCCCAGCTACAGAAGTGGCTGAGTGGAAGGATCACCTGAGCCTGGGAGGCAGATGCTGCAGAGAGCCAAGATCCAGCCACTGTACTGTAGCCAGAGCAACAGAGACCTTACCTCGGGGAAAAAAAAAAAAAAAAGGATTACTAAGAGATACATGGTAGAATATGTGTCTTTACAGAAGAGAAAATGAATGAGGAGGATAAAGGTTTTTATTGTAGAAACAAAGGAACTAAGAATTTCTATAGCAGAAACTTAGTATAAAGGACACATTCTGATGAGGGTGATGATGTTGATACCGCCTTGTCACTGACAGGTGCTTTACAATCATTTTCACAGGTCATTGTATATTATTTGATACTCACTCAACTTTATGAAATGCAGAGAACACCTATTATTATCCCCTGTTAACAAAATTAAAAGGTAAGGCTTAGAAAGGTTGCCCATGGGCACACAGATAGGAAATGGTGGAATCTAAATTTGAAACTAGATTATTTGACTCTAGGTGCAGTGGTCTGCCTAATCCTCTTAAATGCCCAAACATCTGGACTGACTGAGCAGTATTCTTGCCCATCGGCAGAAAACCAGAAAGAATATTGTCTAGATACTATACCCAGCACTAGGACTCCATGATTCCAGGTTGCTTACTATTCCCTGAACACCCTCTTGACAAAGAGCAAGCTCATCACATCACTGTGTGTTTGTGCACAGGTGTGGCAGGTGTGTACACACCTGCAGACTAGGAGTAGTTAGGGAGGTGCAGAGCCAATACTTAAGACATTAAGAGTAAATGATGAATATCAGACTAGAGTACTGAAACCTACCTCTCTTCATAGAGATATCCTTACCTTGCATCAAGTTCCTCTTTGCAGAAAACACTGATATTTCTATGGTGTTTGGGAGCCTGCTGTGGCTTCCAAAACCTCTGGTGCCATACCATGCTGTCACAGTAATAGCCCTTCAGTGAGCCATCAAAAACCCAACTAGAACGTTTTCAATACAGCAATTTGCTTGCCACCAAAACACTAAATTGCAATATTTTATATTTATCTCTATTTAAATTTTAGTGATGCTGCATACATGTCAGCATGGTCTTAAGCTAATACAATCACAGAAAAGTCTTAATAACACCACACATTGGCACAGCCCCTGAGTGAGTTATGGGTCTGCAAAGAAGGCCCAATGCATGTTTCTCAAGTCACTTAATTAGTCCCCTTTAACTAGGATGTGACATGAAAATTCTACAGGGTTTCCCCTGAGAAATTATTTCCAGAAGCAATGCCAAGGGACATATAGTATAATTTGTTCATCTTAAAGGTAGAATAAAAGTACTTGGGAGTAAGGCAAAGATTTCCAAAAAGGGTCTGGAGAGAGAGGGTAATAAGGTTTGATTCAGTTCTTTCCTGGCCTAAGAAGTAAAAAGTGAGCTTTAGTAAGTTCTCAAGCCTCTAAAGCCTTATAAGGCTAAGACCCTGGACTTCCTGGACTTCCTCATGACTGGAACCGCAGCTACTAAGGTCAAACATGCAGATTTTCCATCTTTCCAGTGGCTGCACAGGAGGAGATTTCCCTGGACCTCCTGGGAGACTCTGGCTCTAGGAGGTGAGACCAAGGGAGGTGGAGCTTCCCTGGAGGCCAGAGCCTTGAACGTCAACACCATCAACACAGGGAGCCAGAGCTTTAAGATCCAGGCAGAGTGGTGATAAGGGAAACAAAGGCCGGCAGCGCCTCTCCTCACTGAACAACTCCTCCAGCCTTCCCAGCTCTGCCCTTCAACTCACAAAGAAAAGATGCTGAATTCCTTTCAGAGTGAGAGAGCATCACACTGAGATTCTGATTTAAAACACAAGCAAAGATAAAGCACAAAGGAAATCTTTTTGAAACAAAGTCTAAATGGTAAATATGTTCAGAATAGCTTTTCTCCTCTAACATCGTGACCTGCATCTAAGCATCTAATAGTCTCCACCCATGCCCTTGCAGCAAGAATCAGAATATTTGTTCCTGTTTTAAAGGCACAAATGGTCCTTAAAACAGATTTTCAAAAATGGGAGGAACAATAGCTCCAATGGACCAATTGCAGTATGCAGACATCTTGACCTTTGTAGGAGGTGTAGAATGATGTGGGGCCTACATATCTTTCTGCATCTACTCTTTTGAGATGCTACCTCCCCACTCCTCTTACCTTATCAGTATTCCATCACAAGCCAGACTAACTAAAATTCTCAAGAATTCCCAACCCAGAGAGTGTGATAACCTGACTGCATGTACATTGGTTCCAGACAACTAGGACAAGACACATTCCTCTCTGAAAGGTCCCCCCTTGGTCAGGCTTATTTATTCACCATTAGATGTAGCTTTACTGCCAAAAGGATCTACTCCTGTTTATTCCCCTCCCTCTCTACTATTTATAGTTCATCTTACTTTTTATAAATTTTATATATACTATGGAGACAAAAGTCAGAAATATGTATTTAAATAAATATACAGAAGTAACATAATTCAAAATATGTTAAATAATTGTCAAAAAAGTGGCAGAGATAATTCACTTAGTTTCCTGAGAAAGGAGGTCTTGATTTAGTTAATGGTAGAATTTGATAGGTATTCACATAGCTGATACCATGTATTGAACATGTATTAAGTGCGAAGCTCTGAACAAGCACTTTATATACATTGGTTTTTCCCTGGCTAATAACTCATCTCCCTGCTTGCACCTTATGACTGCTGCTCCCTTGCTGGACAGTCTACTCACAACACTCCCTGTGCCTAGCTGACTCCTTGACTCCTACAGCACCAAATGAGTTTTCCAAACACTGCAGATCATTATCGCTCCTCAGCTCAAAACCTTCAAAACCCTCCCATTTCCCTCAGACTAAAAGCCAAACTCTTTTTTTTTCTTTTTTGAGACAGGGTCTTACAGTGGCATCAAGATGGTTCACTGAAGCCTCAACCTTCCAGGCTTAAGTGATCCTCCCATCTCAGCCTCCCAAATACCTTGTATTACAGGTATGCACCACCACACCTTACTAATTTTTCTATTTTTTTTTTTTTTTTTTTTTTTGGAGACAGGTTTTCACCATGTTGCCCAGGCCAGACTCAAACTCCTGGGCTCAAGAGATCTGCTCACCTTGGACTTTTTATAAGCTTCGAATTAAACAGAGAATGTGACCTAAGGTGTTATTAAATGTCCATACACATAAGATGGGGGAACAAAGAGTCACAGATCGTGACAACCTGGTAAAAATTCATATCTACTTAGAATAAGGGCAGAATCAAATTTTACTCTAGCTTCACTGAGATTATACTGAAATGTCAGTAGCAATACGCACGAATTCAAGTGTACCCTTCCTCCAAGCAGATCAGGCCAAGAAATTCTGGCCAATGGGATGTCCATTACACTGCTCACCTGGAAAAGGCAGCCCCCAGCACAAACGCAGCATACTCCTTCACGAGGGGCTCCGTGCTGTTCAGCCCGTTGATCACCACTTGAAGACCACCGAAGGAAAGCAGGTCCTGTGCATTGTCCATCTGCAACAGAGGCACTGCTTAGCATAGCACGGCCATCAGGGAAAGCAAAGCTCTTTCTTTTGGTGACTATCAAAAAACAAATTTAAAAGACATGTAAAAAGCAATAATGGCCTTTCTGACTAACTAGGAGAAGGTTTATAAAAACCAATTTTTGAATAATCTTAAGTTTGAGAACTCCTAATTCATCTAACACGATTGATGAGCACCTGCGTGGGAATCAGCGGAAATGACACCTAGCTATTGCTTATGCCAAACATGTCCTGGAAAATTCTAATATCGTAATGAGTCACAAAGCTTACTCCTAATGTACAAGCTGTTAACACAAAGAATCTGGCGTCATCAGCACCACTAAATGGTGCCACGCTTCCTGTTGATGTCCAACCCCAATGGGGACAATGGAGGCAGCAGACTTTTTTTTTTTTTTTAAAGCTGATTTTTAAATTAGAAGCTAGAGACTATAAAAGGAGCCCTGTTATTGGAGGGGGGAGTTGCTATAAGAGTGCTAGGAGTGGAATAACAATAGTACCTTTCTCTTCCATCTAAGATTGACTGCATCAGAAGACATTCATGATAAAATATGCAAGAAAATCATCCTCCCAAAGGCTTTAGTCTAAGCCTGTGCTACTGGCTAGTGGCTATGTATCAGATAATGCAGAACATTTCTATAACTACATAAAGTTCTATTCAACAGCATTGATCTAGGCTATCATTTAAGCTCCAAATCCCCAAGTTCAGATTCTCTCTTTGACTCTATAGGGGATCTCATTACCCACGCTTCATTAGTACCCTGAAACAAGACAACTCACTTTCCTCAGAAAGGTCACTGGATCCTGTTTTCTACACGTAGCAGCTACAGCCTCCCTTGAATATATCTTTGCTGTCACAAAGCCTTCATCTTGCCCATATGCTAATCGCACTCTATCAATCATAAGGAAAATTCAGGAAGCTGGAGCCCAACAACTGTGGCTGCTACCCACCCTTCTCCTCCAGATTCCACAGGGTCCCTCCCTTTCCACCCACATCCTTGGCTCTCTGAACTAGGACTCTGACAGAGAAATCAAGTGTGAAGATTGGTATCTGACTCTGCCAGTGTTTTGTGGTGGCCTAGCCTATTGTTGCCACTTGAAAGATCATTCACACATATTTGGATGGAATCTCTATGAGAGCAGGGGTTTTGTCTGTCCACAGTTGTAGCTCCAGGGACTAAGATAGTGCTGAGCATATGTTTAGGTGCTCAATGAGTAACTGTTGCATTGATGCATATGAATGTGATAAGAAAAAAATGTTCCCTAAATAAAGCTCCAGTGTGAATAAAAAGGCAATTTGGGGTATCTGTGCCAACAAAATGAATGGGCCTCTGGTACTACAGACATGAAGTAATGGCTAAACCAGGTTGTGAGGTGAGCATGAAGTCTGCTCTGCCATGTGGCCCAGGCCATGGACATTTTTCTGCCCCAAATTGTTCTGATGAAGCAGAATAACTATTGAGCCACAGCCCAGCTATCTACAGAGACTCAGAGGCTGGTGCTTTGCTGACAATAAGAACCTCCCTTCCTTCCACATATGCTCTGATTTTACAATATAAGAATTCACTGCCTAAGGCCACGCCTGTAATCCCAGCACTTTAGGATGCTAAAGCTGATAGATCACGAGGCCAAGAGATCAAGACCATCCTGGCCAACATGGTGAAACCCCATCTCTACTAAAAATACAAAAATTAGCTAGGTATGGTGGCACGCATCTGCAGTCCTAGCTACTTGGGAGGCTGAGGCAGGAGAACTGCTTGAACCCGGGAGGTGGAGGTTGCAGTGAGCCAAGATCGTGCCAATGCACTCCAGCCTGGTGACCCAGTGAGACTCCATCTCAAAAAATGATAGTAATAATAACAATAATAATTCACTGCCTATTCTTTGGTTGTCCTTCCTCTAGGGTTTCTGGATATAAAACTATGGCTCAGAATCCTGTCATAGCATGCCTGGAATGGCCACTTATCAAAGCTGGTATGAGTTCCTAGCAGAGCAGCTGCCACTTGGTCAGCTCCAAAGCAACACAGCCCAGAGTCATGGACCTTCTGTTCTAGAGTCAGTTTATCTACATTACTACAATGATAATTCAGCATGATAGAAATGCTGACATTTATATAAGCACTTCAGCCTTTTCGAGGTGTTTTCTCATGTTTTATTTCACTAACAGTGAGGAAGAAACGATTCATTCTGCCCAGTGCACATCAAAAACTGGGTCCTCCCTAGTGACATACAGGAGAAGCCATGACCACAGCCCAGGTCCACAGCTCCCCATCAGGGTCTGGGGCCAAAACCGTTCTTGGGCTGCCTTCAGGGTGGGGTAGGACAGGCAGAGAGGAAGAGGAGGAGGGAGTGCAGGAGGGAACTATGCCAACATCCAGGAGGAGAGCAAAGAAGCAGGGCAGTGACAAGACAAGGAGAGAACAGGAAACAGCAAAGGGGAGAAATGGTGGCACATAACTGAGACATGTAGGGGGAGGCAAATGTACTGTCCCAGGTAGATAGGGCGGACGGAGACCACTCCTCTCACCATCTGCTTTCCGCACACAAGGTTTTGCTTTTCACATATCCTGTTTAATAATTCAAATATGGCTGTGAGGAAGCCTGGGCAGACCTGGTTTGGGTTCTTGGCAACCACGGCTCCTCAAAATGCCATTCAGTGAGTCTGGAATGAACATGGACTGGGGAAGTTCCTGGCTAAGAAAGTGCCATCTTCCTTAAAGCTGGTACTACATCACCCCAAGCTACCATCACAACCGGAACTCAGGCTGAGCCGTGTCCTACTTAATCCCCCAGTGAAATCACAGCTTCACACTGCTGCAGGGCAGCCTGGTGCACCAGACCTTCCAGTCGAAATACCAACAATCCAGAACGTTCCTCTACCAACAGAAAAATGTGGCTTCTGCCAGGGACTGGTTTGGGGATGACCTCAGGATGAGTCTGGTAAGGGGACCTGTAAAAGCAGAAGGGGGATGTCACCTTAGGGGAGACACCGCCAAGTGACAAAGGACCTACAAGGAAAAACAAAAACTTTGCTGGGGCACTGCTAGCCCAAGCCTCCTGTGGACCCATGACCTTCTAGGTATGATAAACTCTCTGGTCATTTTGGTGTTTCATGAGCAAGAGCCCACAGAGACCCGATACCTAAAGATTCATCCAAATATGTAAAAATGAAGCCTGTCAAATCAAAGGACTGAGTTGGCCAAAAACTCCTTGTATCCTTAATCCTTTAAATATCTCTAGTGGAAAAGCTGTTGGAGTTTTTGGTTTTTACCCTGGAGAGTAAGGCTGGAAAGCAGAAAAGAGAACCCAGGTTCGTTTTTTTCTCTAAGAGGATCAGAGTCCTGCTATTTGAGGCCTGAGAAACAGTTATGAGCAGAAAAAGAAGATGAAGAGGCTGCCCCATAATTCCTACGGATACAGTGCACACTCATTCCCTTTCACCACAGATGCTGGCAAAATCCTAAAGGAAGAAAGTATGTCTTTTAGCTCAGTTTATAGAGAACAAGGGCACTGTCGTGCATGGGAGGACATTGAGGATCTATGTCTTGACAAGGATCTCAAACAAGCCTTTGATTATGATTCCACAGCCTCCTGGGCCACTGTTGTCCCTAGTCTGGATTACTGTAATAGTCTCCTATCTGGTCTCTGCTTCTACCAAGCCCCCTATCTGCAGTCTAATTCTCAACACAGCAGCTGGAGGAATCCTTTTAAAAGTAAGTCAGATCACGTCATTCTTCTGCTCAATATCCTCCAATAGTATCCAAGTTCACTCTTTTCCATGGCCTACAGGCTCTCTTTATTTTTCCTCCCATTATCTCTCTGAGCTCCATCTGCTTTTCCTCTGCCCTCTCTCAACTTCAGTTGCACTGATTCAAACACACTAGGCAGGCTCCCACCACTGGGCTTTTGCACTTGCTGTTCCTCCAGGCTGAGATGCCCCTTCTCAATGCTGCCAGTTCCTAGCTCACTCTACTTTTTATTTTTCTACAATATTTATCATCTTTAAATATATTATTTATAACATATTCCTTTCTTATATTTGTCTATCTGCTTCTGCTGAAGGTAAGCCCTAATTTTGTTCAGAGACATATCTCAAGTGCCTGGAACAGTACCTGGGAATTAGTAGACACTTGATAAATTTATTTATTGAATAAATCAGTGGCTTTTATTGGCTCCTCATTAGTTCCACCTTTTGAGCTTAATTCAAAAGGTATCGGTTTCCTTTGAGAAACAGAATGGCCAAAAGTTTTAGAGCACAGAGTTAAGGGTCGGACAGACCTTGTTGCAAATTCCAGCTCTACCATTCACTAGGCTGGATGATCTTGAGCAATTACATAACCTCTCTGTGCCTCATTTTCCTCAAAACTTTTGTGCCAAAAGTTTTAGAGCACAGAGTTTAGGGTCAGACAAAATATAGAGAGCCTGTAGGAAAAATATAGAGAGCTTGTTGCAAATTCCAGCTCTACCACTCACTAGGCTGGATGATCTTGAGCAATTACATAACCTCTCTGTACCTCATTTTTCTCATTTCAGTTATGAAATGGGATTACTAGTGGTACCTACTCACAGGGCACCCATGGAAGTCAATGAATTAACATGTACAGAGCACTTGAAACAGTGCCTCGTATGTAATAACGCTCAAGAAATATTAGTCATTATAAGGCTGATCAGTTACTTCCCTGCTTCAAACTCTCCAATGGTTCTTAGGATCAAGGTTAAAACCATAAAGAGCATGATATTCCCAAACTCACCTCTCCAACTTCCCCCGAAACCTTCCCACTTCATCTGTGCTCCCCTCCAGGCCACTGGGCTCCAGTCACTCCAATCTGTTCCAGGCCCTCAATCTCACCAAGCTCTTCCCTGCCCTAGAATCTCTGCACATGTTGTTTCTTCTAGCTGGAATGCTCTAATCTAAGGATTGGCAAACTTTCTCTAAAGGGCCTGGTAGCAAATATTTTTTACTTTGTTGAGCCATATGGTCTCTGTCACAACTACTCAACTCTGCCATTGTAGCATAAAAACAGCAATAAACAATGTATGAACAACAAACAGGGGTCGCTGTGTCACAATAAAATTTAATTTATGAAAGGAGGCATTGGACCATATTTGGCCTATGGGCAGTAGTTTGCCAGTCCCTGCTCTAGTCCCCCCTCTTCACCCAGCCAACCCCAACTACCCTGTAACACTCGGCCTAAATGTCATATCCTCTGAGAAGCCTCCTTATTGTCCATGACTAGGCTCTAAGTTCCTCAGTTACATACTCTTACATCACCCTCTGGAGCCCTTATTACAGTCTTAAATTATCTCATTATTTAACCATTAATTTGTTCTACTGTTACTTACTTAATTGCTTCCTCTTCCAGACTACATACAAAGCTACATACAAAGGACTATGTCTATTTTATCTCTATGGTACCCTCAGAGGTACTAAGAAGGTAACACTCCACATGAAAAAAAGGTTGGTTAGCCAGGTATGGTGGCTGACACCTGTAATCCCAGAACTTTGGGAAGCCAAAGTGGGTGGATCACTTGAGGTTAGGAGTTCAAGACCAGCCTGGCCAACACAGTGAAACCCTGTCTCGATTAAAAACACAAAAAATTAGCTGGGCATCTCTAATACCAGTTATTCAGGAGACTGAGGCAGGAGAATAGCTTAAACCTAGGAGGCAGAGGATGCAGTGAGCTGAGACTGCACCACTGCACTCCAGGCTGGGAGACAGAGTGAGACTCCATCTCAAACAGAAAAAGAGGTTGGCTCTGGCCTCTAAGACTGTACCTTACTAAAAAAGACAATATGCCTGGATTAAAAATAGTCTATGCTCTGGGAGAGTAGTAAAGATGCTGATGCTATTTTCTTAGGGCTTAGAGAAGGGGGATTTATTTTTGGAGCTGTTGTTTAAAAGTCTGACTTATGGACAAAGAAATATAGTACCTGATGGACATAATACTCAAGATCAAAGAGTGCCGCAATCTTTTCTTCCAAACTGGAGCTGGTACTGTTGAACTTGTTGATCAGCCGTACCATGATCTGCATATCAGTCTCAATGACAACATTCAGCTCATCAAAGTCCTTCTTCAGTTCCTCAATGGGGCGGAAAAGCCGCTTTACCTCGGCCTGTCTTGCCTAGGGAGAGGAGCAAAGAGATGATTACATTGGTTGGAGACATCTCCCCAATATGTCTGTGGTCTACCATGGATACTCATCCTCAAAAAACTGCTGCTGTAAGCCTCAGTCTTCTCTAATCTGCACTATCAAAAATACTAACACTTTCTAAGATGCTCAGAGAAGAGAACCCTCAAAGTCCACCTATATAGGACTCTGCTCTAAAAACACACTCAAGATGTTCCAAGGTTCACTTATTCAATTCCAATTTCCAATGTTCAGGAAGAACAGAAAGGCTTCTTGCCACCATCACTGAGGTAAGGGGAAGCAATGCAAGCTCATCTTCAACCCCAAACATCACATGAAACAGCTAGACCTAAGGTAGGATAACCCACACCCTGCTTCTCCACCTTCCACAATCAGAATACCTTGGCCTTGCAGTACCCAACCCAGCAACATTTTAGGTTAACTTGGACAGAGAAAACTATGGGTAAGAGCTGTCAGAGCAGGAGCAATTTGCTGATGAAAATTAAATCACTGTCATTACTGTCACTCTAACCACAGGTATACGATTTGTTCAACTGTTTGAAATGGCTAAATTACTATATGTACTATACTTAAATGTTGAACGATTTTCTCTCAATCGCTCCCCACTCCACTCACATATAAAGATTTTAAAAACGAAATTACATTAAAGGTGTATAAAAGACTTTAATTAAATATTTTATACATGTGACACTGTTTTCTTCCCAATTTGAGAGGATACTGCCCATAAAGAGAGTCTGAAAAGTCACAGTAGTTTATGTATCTGTCTTCCAAGAAAAATTAAAAGGCACAGATATTTATAAAAAGCCAGATGAACAGCTGTCATCTCCAAATTGCTCATCTACTACCTATGGTTTTTTTCTCCCCAGTTACAAAGCACTCCATAGAAACACCAACCAAAGAAATCAATCAGCCTCTCTTAAAAAAAAACCAAGCTCCTAGAGGAACAATCACATCCATGGGGTACCACATCCTGATTCTCTGGGCTAAAACAACATGAGATACTCTCCCTGAAGCCAGCTAGTGGTCTCTGGATGGCTGCCAAAGCCAAGCAAAGAGGTCTGGGAAGGCTGAGTCACTTTCGAGAGCTGTGAGATGACGGGTAAGTGACCACATTAAGAAACTAGGGACATTTGTCTCACAAAAACGCTGTGCGCCTGGCTCTCAAGAAGGCCTTCCAAAAAAGAAAAAACAAAAAAGTTTTGGCCAGAAGCAGCAGCTCACCACTGTAATCCCAGCACTTTCAGAGGCTGCGGCAGGTAGATCACCTGAGGTCAGGAGTTTGAGACCGGCCTGTGTGACATGGTGAAACCCCATCGCTACTAAAAATACAAAAACTAGCCAGGTGTGGTGGCACACACCTATAATCCCAGCTACTCAGGAGGCTAAGGCAGGAGAATTGCTTAAACCTGGGAGGCGGAGGTTACGTCAAGCCAAGATCACACCACTGCACTCCAGCCTGGGTGACAAAGCGAGACTCCATCTCAAAAAACAAACAATTTTTACTTTCAAATAATTATAAATTCCCAGGAAGTAACACAAATAGTACAGAGAGTGTCATATACCTTTCATCCAGCTTCCCCCAATGTTAACATTTTACATAAAGATATTACAATGTCAAAATCAAGAAAAGGGCTGGGCACAGTGGCTCACGCCCATAATCCCAGCACTTTGGAAGGCCAAGGTGGGAGGATCACCTGAGGTCGAGAATTTGAGACCAGCCAGACCAACATGGAGAAATTCCATCTCTATAAAAAATAAATAAAAAATCAAGAAAAGGATATAGGTACAATACCATTGACTATACACGTTGTTCAGATTTCACCAGTTTTTACATGCATTCATTTACATGTATGTGTACCATTCTATGTAATTTTACCTGAGATATAAACTTATCTAATTACCCGAACAATCATGCTAAAGAACTGTCCCACCACGATCACAAAATCTACTATGTGCTACTCCTTTTTTTTCTTTTTTCTTTTTTCTTTTTTTTTTTTTTTTTTGAGACAGAGTCTTGCTCTGTTACCCAGGCTGGAGTGCAGTGGTGAGATCTCAGCTCACTGCAACCCCAACCTCCTGGGTTCAAGTGATTCTCCCGCCTCAGCCTCCCAAGTAGCTGGGATTACAGGCACTCGCCACCACACCTGGCTCATTTTTTGTATTTTTAGTAGAGACAGGGTTTCACCGTGTTAGCCAGGATGGTCTCAATCTCCTGACCTCGTGATCCACCTACCTCGGTCTCCCAAAGTGCTGGGATTACAGGCATGAGCCACTGTGCCCAGCCTGTGCTACTCCTTTATAGCTACACTTTATCCTCCCATTCTATTCTCTTACATCCCTGTGCCCTGGTAGTCACTAATTTGTTCTCCATCTTTATATTTCTGGCATTTAAAAAATGTTATATATACACAGTGGCTCATGCCTGAAATCCCAGCACTTTGGGAGGCCAAGGTAGGTGAACCACTTGAGCTCAGCAGTTCCAGACCAGCCTAGCCAATATAGTGAGATTCCATCTGTATTTACATTTTTTAAATTATATTTTTTAAAAAGAGTACTGGCCAGCAAAGATAAAAGAGCAGCAAACAAATGAAAGGTGGTAACTTTGCCAATGAAATTCGAATTGAATATACATGGAGTTATAGAAGAAATGGCTGACGGTGGAAATGTTAACACTGCCACTGTTTGATAAGCTCTGGATGTGCAAACAGAGGAACTTAGCAAAGGCAAACTTACAGACACAAATTAGGAAAGTGATAAAAAGGCTGAAATGACACTGGCAACAAACTTCACATTACAGGAATTCCCTGAGAATCTCACAACATTAAAAGTACAAAGGGTGAAATGTTGGAGGCTCATTCATACTTAGAAGTACAGTAATCAGCCAAGAGAAAAGATGCTTGCTCTATATTATTATTATTTTTTTATTTTTATTTTTATTTTTATTTTTGCATTCAGGGCCTCGAGCTATTGCTCAGGTTGAAGTGCAGTGGTACAACCACAGCTTACTGCAGTCTCGCTCTCCTGGACTCAAGTGATCCTCCCACCTAAGCCTGAGTAGTTAGGACTACAGGTACACGTCATCATGTCTAGCTAATGGGTAAGTTTTTACAGAAAACTTAAAAAACTGACTGGGTGTGGTAGCTCACATCTGTAATCTCAGCTCTTTGGGAGGCTGAGGTGGGTGGATCGTTTGAGCCCAGGAGTTCAAGACCAGACTGGGCAACATGGTGAAATCCAGTGTCTACAAAAAACACAAAAATTATTTGTATGTTTTGGACAGGTGCAGTGGCTTATGCATGTAATCTCAGCAGTTTGGGAGGTCAAGGTGAGAGGATCACTTGAGGCCAGGAATTGGAAACCAGCCTAGAGAAACCCCTTCTCTATCAAAAATACAGAAAGGAGCCAGGCATGGTGGCACATGCCTGTAATTACAGCTACCTGGGAGGCTGGGGCAGGAGAATCACTTGAACCTGGGAAGCAAAGGCTGCAGTGAGCCAAGGTCATACTACTGCACTCCAGCCTGGGTGACAGAGCGAGACTCTGTCTCAAAAAAAATTGTACTTTTTGACTTTTTGGTGTGGCATGCTGGAACACACCTGTAGTCCCAGCTACCTGGGAGGCTGAGGTGGGAGGATTGCTTCAGCTGTAATCCTGCCACTGCACTCCCACCTGGGCAACAGAGACCCTGTCTCAAAAAATAAAAAAAGAATTAAATGGAATTCTCCTTAAATTTATCTATTAGTTTAGTGCAATTTCTATCAAAATTGCAGCAAGATTTTTTGGTAGATTTTTTTTTTTTTTTTTTGGTAGAAAAAACTTTATTTTTTGTAGAAAACATAGACCATCTCTAGGCTATGTTGCCCAGGCTGGTCTCAGACTCCTGGAATCAGGTGATCCTCCCAAAGTGCTAGGATTGCAGGTGTGAGCTATTGTGCCCAGCATAATTCTAAATGTTTCTAATGTTTTAAATTACAATGTACTAAATATTAGTATTGCTTTTTCATTTATATATATGTTTATAACCAATAGCAATCTAGTTGTTTTAATGTCTGGCAAAACATTTTAAAGATCATGGAACAATCATAGTTTTTCCCTTGATTATGCTAAGATTGTTTTGCATAGTTTCAGTGTGCACATTTTTACAATTCCACATAACATAAAATGAGGACTGCTGGTATATGATACGCAAATATTTCCTTCCAGTAGTTTATCTTCTGATCATCTTAACAGGGCATTTCACAAAACTTTTTAATTTTGGTGAAGTTCAATTTATCAGTTTTTCCTTTTATAAATCTTGCATTTGGTGTCATGTCATAAGAGCTGTTCATCTGGTCCTACTTCCCAAAGATTTTCTACTATGTCTGGTCCTAAAAGTTTTTCATTCTTTTTAGTTTCACATTTTACATTTAAATCTATGATCTATTTTGAATTATTTTTTCTTTTTCTTATTTCTTTTGCCAAAAACTCCAGAGACTATACCAAGTAATCAATTACTTTTTTTTTAAAGGTATGAGGTTTAGATGACAGCTCATTTTTTTTTATTATGGATCCCCATTATTTGCTGAAAAGATTATTTGTCTTCCATTGAATTACTTTTGCACCTGTCAATTATCAGTCAGGTGTATTAGCGTGGGTCTATTTCTGGGTTCTCTACGCTGTTCCATTGATCTATGATTGTCTCTCTCCACCAACACCACATTGTCTTGATCACTGTAACTACAGAGTAAGCCTTAAAATCAGGTGGTGTGTTTTCTTCCACTTCTTCTTCTTTTTAAACTTTTAGCTATTCTAGTTCCTTTGATTTTCCACACAAACTTTAAGCTAATCTACAAAAAAATCTTGCTGGAATTTTGATAGAAATTGCACTAAACTTACAGATAAAGTTAGGGAGAATTAACATTCTAATTATGTTGAGTGTTTCAATCCACGGACACAGTATGTCACTCATTTAATTAAATCTTCTTTAACTTCATTATCATCTTTCACCCAGCTTTTATACTCTTCAGCATACAGATCTTGTATTTGTCTCATCAGATTTATTCCTAAATACTTCATTTTTAGGGGAGCAACTGTAAATGGTACACATTTTTAATTTCAATTTCCAAATATTCTGTTAGTATATAGAAATACAGTTGATTTGTGTTGTCTGTGTATCTTGTGACATTGGTAAACTCACTTATTAATTCTAGAAGGCTTTTTCTTTTTTTTGGAGGCTCTTTGGGAGTTATACCTGGACAATCATGTCATCTGGAAAATAAGATAGTTTTATTTTTCCCTTTCCTTGCATAACTGCATTGGCTAGGACTGTGCTGAATGAGTGGTGACAGTGAACATCCTTGCCTTGTTTCTGATCTCAATGGCAAAGTATTCAGTCTTTCACTGTTAAGTATAATATTGCATGAAGACTGTAAATGTTCTTTATCAGGTAAGGTTTTTATTCCTAGGTTTCTGAGTTATTACCATGAATGGGTACTGAACACAGTCAAATGCTCTTCGTGTACTAATTGACATATGATGTGATTTTTCTTCTTTAGCCTACTGATACGGTGGGTTATACTGATTATATTTTGTACACTGAACCAACTTTGCATTCAAGTAATAAACCTCATGTGGTTACAATGCATAATTCTGTTTACATATTGCTGGATTTGATTTGCTAAATTTTGGTGAGGATTTTTGCTTCCATGTTCATGAGGAATATTGGTATGTAGTTTATTTTGCACTCTGGTTCAGGTGTCAGCACGATACTGGCCTCATAAAACAAGGTGGGAAGTGTTTCTCCTTCTTACATTTTCTGGAAGAAATTGTGTAGAAATGATGCTAGTTATTTTTAAATGTTTGATCGGTATCTCCAATGAAACTATCTGAACCTGGAGGCTTCCTTTATAGGTTTTTCACTACAAATTCAAGGTTTTTTTTTAATGGTTATGGGACTACTCATATTATTTCATATTGGGTAAATTTGGGTAATATACTATTTCATGCATGTTGTCACATTTACATGCATAGAGTTGTTCATAGTATTCTCTTACTGTATTTTTTTTTTAATGTTTGTGGGATCTGTAATGATATTCCTGGTTTCATTTTTGATATAAGTAATTTTTATCTTAGTGCTTTACATGTTTGTCAGTCTTTTGTTTTATTTTGTTTGAGATGGAGTCTCACTCTGCTGTGCAGGCTGGAGTGCAGTGGCACAGTATCAGCTCACTGCGGCCTCTGCCACCTGGGCGCAACTGATTCTCCGCCTCAGTCTCCCGAGTAGCTGGCACTATAGGAGTGCACCACCATGCCATGTTCATATTTGTCTTTTTAGTAGAGAAGAGGCTTCACCATGTTGGTCAGGTTGGTCTCAAACTCTCGACCTCAGGTGATCTTCACGCCTCAGTCTCCCAAAGTGCTGGGATTATAGGCATGAGCCACTGTGCCCGACTATTTTTTTAGTCTTGATAGAGACTAAAAAATCACCTTTTTGGTTTCACTGATTTTTCTCTACTGTTTTTATGTTTCCAATTTCATGGATTTTTTTTTTTTTTTTTTTAGATGAAATCTCGTTCTGTCACCAGACTAGAGTGTAGTGGTGCAATCTTGGCTCACTGCAACCTCCACCTCCTGGGTTCAAGCGATTCTCCTGCCTTAGCCTCCCAAGTAGCTGGGACTACAGGTGCCTGCCACCATGCCCAGCTAATTTTTGTATTTTTAGTAGAGATGGGGTTTCACCATGTTGGCCAGGATGGTCCTGATCTCTCGAACTTGCGATCTGCCCACCTCATCTCCCAAAGTGCTGGGATTACAGGTATGTGCCACAATGTCCGGCTTGATTTCTGCACTTTATTTCCTTCCCTCTGCTTGCTTTGAGCTTGTTTTGATCATCTTTTCCTAGCAGGACCTTCCATTGTAAATACAAGACCTTACTTCTTCTCTAATAAAAGCAAATTTCTCTTTCAGCTTTAGTTGGTTGTATCCTGTAAACGTTGATAAACTGTGTTTTCATTTTTATTTAGTTCAATATATCTTTTTTTTTTTTAATCTCCCCTGAGATTTCCTCTTTGACTTGAATGTTTGGAGATTTTCTTCCTATCTATGAGCCTTCCAGTCACCGGCTGCCTTGGCAATGTCATCATCAACCTTTTTTTGGAGACAGACCCAGGGGGCCAATCTTGGGGGCCAGTGTCAGATACCAGCATTGATACCAGTGCCAGCACAGACGTGGCACCGACTTTACCATCTGTGCACCTCAGGTATACAACTTTCATCTCATTAGGGTTGAACTTCAGCAGTTTGCCCACTTTTCAATGGTTTTATTTTTTTCCTGTTATTTTGTTCAAGTTTCTTATAGATGCTGGATATTAGACCTTTGTTGGATGCATAGTTTGTAAAATTCTGTAGGGTGTTTGTTTATTGACAGTTTCTTTTGCTATGCAGAAGCTCTTTAGTTTAATTAGATCCCATTTGTTAATTTTTGCTTTTGTTGCAATTGTTTTTGGTATCTTCATCATGAAATCTTGGCCCGTGCCTATGTCCTGAATGGTATTGCCTAAGTTGTCTTCCAGGGTTTTTAGTTTTAGGTTTTATATTTAAGTCTTTAATCCATCTTGAGTTCATTTTTGTATATGGTGTAAGGAAGGTGTCCAGTTTCAATCTTCTGTGTATGGCCAGCCAGTTATCCCAGCAACATTTATTGAACAGGGAATCCTTTCCTCATTGTTTGTTTTTGTCAGATTTGTCAAAATAGCAAAGACATGGAATCAACCTAAATGCTCATCAAAGATAGACTGGATAAAGAAAATGTGGTTCATATACACCATGGAATACTATGCAGCCATAGGAAAAGAATGAGATCTATCCTTTAGAGAAACATGAATGGAGCTGGAGGCCATTATCCTTAGCAAACTAATGCAGGAACAGAAAACCAAATACCACGTTCACTTACAAGTAGAATCTAAATTATGAGAACACATGGACATGGAGAGGGGAACACCACATTCTGAGGCCTATTGGGTGGAGGCTGGGAAGCAGGAGGGGATCAGGAAAAATAACTAATGGGTACTTGGGCCTAACATGTGGATGATGAAATAATCTATACAACAAACCCCCATGACACAAGTTTACCTACGTAACAAACCTGAACTTAAAAGTTAAAAATTAGAAAATAAATAAAAACTCAAGAAGAAAATAATAGGCTGCATTTTCCCCTATTTTTTATTCATTTCATTGTTCGTTCTTTCTTCCTGATACTTCAAGTTTCTTTCTGTTCTTTTTTCATTCTATTTGGAGAATATCCTTTAGCCATTCTTTCAGAGTAGGTTTGCTGGTGAGAAATTTTAATTTTCCCCCTCTAAAAGTGTCTTGATTTCCCCTTCACTCCTGAAAGATACTCATGGCTATAAAATTCTGTGTGGACAGTTCATTTTTCTCCCAGCAACTGAAAAATATTCCACATACTCTGGCCTCTATAGTTTCAGATAAAAAATTCACTATCACTCAATTGTTATTACCCTATAGTTGTGTTGCTTTTTTCTAGGTGCTTTAAAGATTTTTCTGTCTTTAGTTTGCAGAAGTTTAACTGTGATGCATTCTGGTGTTGATTTCTGTGAGTTTATCCTGTCTGGAGTTCACTTGGATTCACTTGATGAATCTGAGTTTCTGTCTTTCATCTCATTTGGGAATTTGTTACCCATTGTTTCTTGATTATTTTTTAACCCCATATTCTTTCTACTTTCCATCTGGAATTCAATGACACAAATGTTAGATCTTTTATTACAGTCACCCAAGTCCCCAAAGCTCTGTTATTTTTTTTCTCCAATCTATCTTCTGTTGTTCAGATTGTGTATTTTATTTATCTGTCTTTAAGTTCACTGATTCTTTTCTTTGTCATCTCTGTTCTGCCACTGAGCCTATCTGGTAACTTTTAAATTTTTAGTTATTATATTTTTCAGTTCTATAATCCCATTTGTTCTTTTCCTATCTTCTGTTTCCTTGCTGAGACTTTGTTTCAAGAATGTTCACACTTGCTTGTTGAAGTGATTTTATAATAGTTGTTTTAAAATTCTTGTTAGACTAATTTCAACTTCTGAGTCATGTCAGTGTTAGCATCTGTCTCAGTCTCCTCAGGCTACCATAACAAAATGCCATATATTGGGTAGCTTAAACAACAGTCATTTATTTTTCACAATTCTGGAGGCTGGGTAAGTCCAAGATGTAAGAGTCGATGTGGTTTCCGGTGAGGGTCCCCTTTTTGGCTTACAGATAATCACCTTCTAGCTGTGTCTTCACATGGTAGAGAGAGACAGTGCTGGTCTCTCTGATTCTTCTAAGGACATTAATCCCTTTTGAGCCCAACCCTCATGACCTCTCCTAAACTTATTAACTCCCAAAGGTCCCACCTCCAAACAACATCACACTGCAGGGTTAGGGCTTCAACTTATGAATTTGGGGGAGACACAAACATTCAATCCATAACAGCATCTGTTGATTATCTAATTCAAGTTGTGATTTTCCTAGTTCTTGTTATGAGGAATAATTTTTAATTATATCCTAGACATTTTCGGTATTAAGTTATGAGATTCCAGATCCTACTTAATCTTTTTTAGTAGGTAGCCATCATATTTAAGGTTAGTATACCGGTTCTGGCTTACTTGTGTGGATTGTGGCTCCAATGACAATTTAGTTTTCAGAGCATTGTAGTGCTATTCTGGTCTGCTTCCTTTGTGTGCTACCCAGAGGCCAATCTAAAAACCTGGGCAGCATTCCACAATATAGTTCAGTTCATAAACTTTGTTGTATTAATTCTGGTCAGTTTCTTGCATGAGGCCTATTGGGTGGAGGCTGGGAAGAGGGAGAGGGTCAGGAAATATAACTAAAGGGTATGTCTAGGATTTCATATGCAAAATCCCTTTCTCTAGCTCCCCTCTCTCCCAAATCCTACCCCTACTCTCTAGTTGGGAGGGGAAACAGCTTCACCTGCCACCACTGGATGCTGGCCACTGGGATTGGGAGTCTAGGTCCTCTACTGACACCACTTTGGTGGGAGAATCAAAGCACTGCTTCATTGCTGCTGGCCTGAGGGTACAAGTTCATACTTCTCACTTATTCCACTGGCCCTACCCCAGAGAAGGAAGCAGAATGCTGCCTTACAGTCTCATTGCCTCTGAGTTGGGAATGGAAGTACAGACTCTTCATTCACCCCAACTGGTACCATGTCATCAGGGAGAAGTGAAAAAACATGTTGGTGCTGCCAGGCAGAGGACAGATACTCAAGTTCACCACTCCAGCAGGATAAGCAGCCTGCTACCGACAGATAGGGGTTGGAAAATCAGGATCCACACTTGGTCTCTCTTGGTAATACACCAGCAGGGGAAGCAGAGAGCACCAACTGGGCAGAGGGTGAAAAGTCAAGCTCTCTGCTCAACTCCCACTGATGACACCATCTTGGTGGAGGAAACAGAGCACTGCCTTCCACCACTGTTTTGCTATCAGGAATGGATATGAGTTCAGGCTCTCCATTTGGCTTCCAGTGACCCCAGTGGAGGAATCAGAGTACAGCTTGCTACTACCATCAAATAGGAGGTAGTAGTCCAGACTCTCCTACTCAATGTCCACTGCACTAGCACTAAGTGGGGTGGGGAGATTTTCATGATCTTGGGCGAGGTAGGACAGGTATCATAAATAAGGTTTCTGTCCTGTTAGGATGTGCTTTGCTCAATTCTTTGTCTAGAAATAGCAGGCTTTTCTTATAACTTTTTAAAATCTGCACCAGTTGACATTTCCAGAATGTGGGATTTGCCAACCCTCAGTCTAGAATATATAGAGGACAAAAAGAAAATCCAAGGAACTCACTGCCATGTCATTCCTCAAGCTCCAAGATCCCTAGCCAGTCTGCTTCCTTCTGACAGTGTTTTAGAGTCTTCCTAAATTTGCTTTTAGTATTATGTGCAAGGTTTTTAGCTACCCTTAGCTGGGGGAATAGGGAGAAATTAGCGTATTTTATCTTGCCAAGATTCGAAAGCATAAGAAGGTGGTATCTTAAAATGCAATAATTTATAGAATACAGGTGAACAATAGCTGACATAATAAAACATAAAAGCATCAAGCAATTTGTAGGGAAATAGAGAGGTAAGTAGATGAGATTCAACAATAACAACCCAAATCCGCTGGGAGAGAGAGAGCTTTTCCAAGAACCAAGGAACTCCGGGAAAGACTGATTCACTTAAACCTACTAAGCTACCAGTGGATACAACGTAATTGATGTTCTTCTCCCCCAAAACATCACATTCCCAAAAACCCACTAATTTAATCAAGAGGATATAGCTGAATATCTGATACTATTATATATATATAAATCACAAAAGTACCATCCTGTACTTGTAAGACACCACATAGGCTAGGTTTAAAGATTAATAAACAAAAAAAGAATGGCATCTGTAGCCAGGAGCTTGAGATATGTAACAAACTATCTAACCAATTTCAAATCCATTTATTTGCCGATCCCAGAGCCAGCTCGGATAGCACACTGGCAGTGAGCGGAGTCAATCCAGACGGGCTCCAAATGAAAGCAGGAGAAGGACCCCAGGACTTAGCACCTCAATGACGGTGCTAACAATCTAAGTTCCACAGCATCACGGAAAGAGTATGATAGCCAGATTATCAGAGGTGGGCAGCTGGTACAAATGAGCAGGAGCTAGGGTCTTACATTTTGGTGCTGATACTGGGATCTCCCTGCAAGGGGAGACAACTTTATTTTTTCTTTTTGAGACAGAGTTTCACTCTTGTCACCCAGGCTAGAGTGCAATGGCACAATCTCAGCTCACTGCAACCTCCACCACCTGGTTTGAAGCGATTCTCCTGCCTCAACCTCCTGAGTATCTGGGAGCATGCCACCATGACTGGCTAAGTTTTTTTTGGATTTTTAGTAGAGACGGGGTTTTGTCATGTTGGCTAGGCTGGTCTCGAACTCCTGACCTCAGATAATCCACCTGCCTCTACCTCCCCAAAGTGCTGTTATCACATGCGTGAGCCACCGTGCCTGGCTGAAAGGAGTATTTTTAATTACAAAAACAATTAGAACTTTTAAGTAATCTCTTGCTTTTACATTTTTAAATACTTTTATAAATATTCGTACTTTTCTACACTGATTGAATTACCAGGGTGGGGGAAGTGCCATCACCTGAGAAAAGGAAATCCACACACACTCCCAGGGAAAGCAAAGAGAAGAGAAAGGGTTAAGTGGGTCCTCTATCCACAGAGAAGACACTGAACAGGAGCTGACTTGTTAATGTTCCCATCAGTTCCACATGCAACCGAGTGAGTGGAAAGAAGCCAAAGCCCTAACCAATCCCAGGCACCCAGGTACTCAGGCACCCCTCTCCTGGCCTCACCTGTTCCAGGCAGGAGACATGCTTCTCCTCAGCCCCTCAGCTAATGCATCTGTGGTAGGATGCAATTTCAAGCACTGCCTTCCTTCACCCACTGCTGCTGCCACTGTGCCACACCACATATACTCTCCATGTCGGAGAAGTGATTTTGGCAAGATGAGTAAAGATATGGAGACTGGGCCTGTATTTCACACATCTTAAATAGGTAAACACCAGCTTCCCAGCCCCCAAGAGGTTCATTTTCCCAGAAATATTTACTTCTAAAAGATCAGAAGAACCTATGGCTTCTTCCAGTAATATACAAGCTGTCAAGAACCTAATGCTGCCTCTCTAAGATACTACCTCGGTTCAGGGGAAGGAGTAAAGAGATAAATAAAGGTAAATGACTGCCTAGAGAGGTGGCTCATGTCTGTAATCCCAGCACTTTGGGAGGCCAAGGTGGGCAGATCATTTGAGGTCAAAAGTTTGAGACCAGCCTGGCCAACATGATGAAATCCCATCTCTACTAAAAATATAAAAATTAGCCGAGTATAGTAGCAGGCACCTATAATCCCAGCTACTCAGGAGGCAGGAGAATCACTGGAACCTGGGAGGTAAACCTTGCAGTGAGCCAAGATCGTGCCACAGCACAAACAACCAGGCTATCTGGGCAACAAAGTGAAACTCCATCTTGGGGAAACAAACAAACAAAAAGGCAAATAAGGACTGTAAGGAGAAGGAGGAGGGAGAACTTAGGTCTCCAAGGCAGCATCATAGAAGCTTCTTTCAAAAACTGACAGGACTCAAACAGAAATACAGAGAAATGACTCTAGGAGCTCATGATCCATCTAAGAGTGAGACTTCTTCCTGGTATAGACCTGCACCTGTGAGCCCTCCCAGACATTAGGGGCATGGCCAAGGGGCTATAATTCTTCACCTTTTCCTCCTCTCAGTCTCTTAGCTTGTAGAGAAATTTAGAGCTAGAGGAACCCTCAGTCATCCTCTTGTTCTAGCCCCATGTTTTAAATTTAAAGAACCTGAGGCCCCGAAGAAACACATTTTGCTACATGTTCAAAGGACAAGGACAAGGACTCGGGCTTCCTGCTTCCTGGGCCAGCTCCTCTGTTCTTTTGGAACAAGCTTGTGCCTAATCCAAATGTAAGTGAGGCAGAGATCTGGGCTGTAAAATCTGCTCACTCCACTCAGGCTTATGATAATGGAGAGAATGGCTACCCCTGCTCAGTGCCTTCATTTCTCAAAACATGGAGAGCTGTTTGAAGAAACAGGATGGCAAACAGAATTCTAAGCTAAACCACAACAGAAATGCTCCTAGCACTGTTTATTTATATATATATATATATATATATATATATATATATAATCTAAAAGTGTTTCTTATTTGTCGTTAATGGTTCTTTAAATTATTTTACAATATTATTATCCCATGTTTATTTCAAGAGTTCCCATAAAAATGATTCCCTTCTCTGCAAAAACAAGGCCATTCTGCAGGCTTATACTCACAGGAAAAATCACCACACACCTTGTCTTCCTTTGAACTCTCCATCTCTGCTCCCTCCTTGAATTTTGCCAGTGCACTCTTGAGGTCCTGAGATGTATAGGTGTTGGTGTTGATATTCAGCCTGTTCAAAGAAAACTGAGAGTAAAGAGGAAGGCATGGCTGGGCTTGGTGGCTTGCACTTGTAATCCCAGTACTCTAAGTGGCCACGATGGAAGCATAACAAGATCCCATCTCTACAAAAAAAATTTAAACATATTAACTGGGATGTAAAGGTACGTGCCTGTAGTCCCAGATACATAGGAGGCAGGAGGATCACTTGAGCCCAGGGGTTCGAGGCTGTGGTGAACTATGACTGTGCCACTGTACTCCCACAGCTGGGCAACAGAGTCAGGCCCTGTCTCTTAAAAAAAATAAGAGGGAAGCACTATAGTCCCCAAGAAAGAAAATGTCCCTGGGTGAATGGCACCCTAAGGTAAGAGAGGCCAGGCCAGCTCTTTCAGTCAGCTAGGTGTCTAACAAAGTGACCTTACCCTGAAGCTAGAAGAAAGGCTCAGCTGAGAATTGGATTATTTCATGAAAAGGAAGAAATGGCATGGGGCACACAGAAGCCAACCACAAACAGAGGGCTCTCAGCCAGCTTCTCAGGCAGAAATAAGCCTGGAATATCTGTGCAATGCTCCTCCCTCAGCACACTGCCAGGGCAGGACCTCTCGGAGAGCAGTGGGCAGAGACACAGGAAGTAACAGGCACCCTTATTTACTAATATATTTTTCCATGAAAGGGGACAACAGGGCCCTGAGCCCTACAGCATGTTCCTGACCTGATTAAACAAGACAGCCTGTCTTCACAAAAACAAGTTGGATAGATTCACACCATAAGACCAATCTCTGAGTATAGAGGAAAGGCAGGAGGTATGTCTCAACCTGACCAAGGAATGGATTTGAGATACTAAGGAGTACAATCAAGGTCAGCCACCTTCCACAGCCAGCCTCCAAGGGGAGGAGGGAAAGGAATCAATGTGGCTATAATCTCGGGAACCTGCCAAAGACCAGACTGGTCTCCTCACAAAATTCCCTGGAGCTGATCCAAGCCACAGCTATACATCTTGACCGGAGAGAAGACATCCATCATGGGGAAGCAAGGTTTTACCACTAACATTCATTTTAGTTCAATGAACAGAGGTAAGCACAAGAATGATGTGGACAAAGGAAATAGTGGAGTGTGGACTGTGCTTAACAAGACTGGCTGGCTGGCATTGGGTTCAGGATTCCATATATCCTGGAATGCCCACAAGATTTCAGAGGTGAGGAGGAAGGGGCTACTGGCCTGCTCTACTCCAGGCTGGAAGAGCTCATCAGTCTCACAGTCTGAGATTCCAGCAGGCCTCAGCTCTCATGTACTAGGGCTTTCATTCTTCCTAGAGACCTTTCAGGACCCTGAGAAAAACACTCTTCTTCTTTAAACCTCAGTCCTCCTAAATTAATTAACAATAACTAGTAACTCATTTATTGAGCACTTAGCCATGTGTTAAGCAGTGTATTAGTCCCTTAAAAGGAATATTTCATTCAAATTGTTATCACAATCCTACAAAGTAGGGGGAGAATCCTGAATCCCTCTCCCCACAGAGCATCATCCACTGCCAGTGCATGAGGATAACACTGCTCCACCCGACACACCCAAAAGGGAGCTAAGTATTCAGGAACCATATCTTCAACACATTACCTCCTCCCTCCTCTAAGACTTGGTCAAGACTAATCCCATTATGCTGTGTATCTCCGTTTATGCTTCCAGTCTCACTCTCTAAAGCCATCTCTCATCACCCACTCTCAGTCCCAGCAACATACACACAAGCATGCACATGTGCACTCAAGTTCAGGCACACACATTAAACAGGCATGTGGTGTTCTCACTTCATTCTTCACTATGAAAAATAAATTAAAACTTCATTTTCCCATGATCAGCTCTACAAGCCAACCTGCACCTAAGTCTATGTTCTCTACTTTCCTTCCTAGTATAATGGATGAGTGTCCCTGTTCCTATTAAACTTAGTTCCAGATTGTACTTGTCTTTACAAAAGCTTTAATTCCCATAATTACACCAGTCCCTCCTGCCTGCATCATCAATTTCTCCCTTCAGCTGGATGATTTCCATCAGCACGTCAACTCCCCTTTGACCCCACAGTCTCTTCTGGTTATCCTAGCATTTCCCTGCTCTCAATCAGAGTAACACTTTATGAACACATTATTTTCACTCACTACCCCCAACTTTTTAATGCCTATATTGCCATTTACTGTAATCTGGATTCTGTCCTCACAACTCTACTCACACTGCTCATCAAAATAACCAATAATTGATGATCAAATCCCATAGACCCTTCTTCACTCACTTCACATTCCTCAACCACTAAGCAGCATTTGCACAGTTCACCCTTTGTTCTTGAAAACCTCTCAGTTGGGTGTGGTGGCTCATGCTGGTATCTCAGCACTTTGGGAGGCCGAGGAGAGAAGATTGCTCGAGTCTAGCAGTTCAAGACCAGTTAGGGAAACATAGTGACTCTATCTCTACAAAAAAAGCATGGTGGCATGTGCCTGTGGTCCCAGCTACTCGCAGGTCTGAGGTGGGAGGATCATTTGAGCCCAGGTTGCAGTGAGCCAAGATTACTCCAATGTACTACTCCAGCCTGGGTGACAAAGTGAGACCATGTCTCAAAAAAAAAAAAAAGAAAGAAAGAAAGAAAAAGAGACACTCTCCTTTCCTCGCTTCTGTTACCTCATTCCATGGCTCTTCCCCTTCCTTACTCCTCTTTAACTCTTGCTGGTTCCCCATCTCCTACCTGAGCCACATAGCCTGGAATGGCTTGGAGTTCAACCCCGGCAATCTTCTCCACCTTGACATCTTCCCCTAGTTACTTTAAATACCTATCTGTCAGTGATGCCCACATTTACGTCTCTAGCTCAGCCTCTCCCCTGAGCACCAATCAGACTCTTGCACAACTCCCTGATAGATCTGTATCTCAGATGTTTAACAAGTACTTCAAACTTATTGACTCTAAAACATAGCTCTTGTTAATCATCTAAAACATAGCTCCTTGTAAATCTGTCCCTCTCCCAAATTTTCTATTTCAACAAATAGTACTTACAAGCACCAGTTGCTTAAACTCAAAAATGTGGCTTTATCTTCAATCCATGCCCCTCCCTGCACCTTCCTTCTATCTCTACATCAAAATCAGAAGCAAGTCTTCTCGGTTCTACCTCCAAATTAAATCTCCAAATTCCTTCATTTTCCACTATGATACCCTAGACTAAGCCACCATTATGTCCTACCTGATCCACTGAAATGACATCCTGATTCTTTTGTCTACCTTCAATCTCAGGGACACACAGCAACTAAATCACCATTCTGCCTAAAATCTTCCAGTGACAGGTAGGCATGGTGGCTCACACCTGTAATCCCAGCACTTTGGGAGGCCAAGGTGGGTAGATCAGGAGGTCAGGAGTTCAAGACCAGCCTGGCCAACATGGTGAAACCCCATCTCTACTAAAAAATATATAATTATTGTATTTTTTACAGGCATGGTAGTGTGCGCCTGTAATCCCAGCTACTTGGGAGACTGAGGCAGGAGAATTGGTTGAACCCAGGAGGCAGAGTTTGCAGTGAGCTGAGATGGTGGCACTGCACTCCAGCCTGCACAACAGAGCAAGATTCTGTCTTGGGGAAAAAAAAAATCTTCCATGGTTTTCCATTACAATGAAGAACACACAACATGTTCCTCAAAACCCACATGATCTGGCCCCACATACCTCTCCAATCTCATCTCATATAGGTTTCCTTCCTTCTCTCTTCTCTTCTAGTCACCTTGATTGTTTTCTTGCTTCTCATACTTGACAAAGCCTTTTCCTTGATAAAGCCTGGGACTTCCTGTTGCTCCATCTGCCTGCAATGTCCTAATTCCTAAACCTATAAACCTAACCCAATTATTCTTTTTGTCCATATCATCCTTATTCTTGCCTCTCCCTTAACTGAGTGCTAGTGGTAAAAACCTTGCCCATCCCAACCCCCACCCCACCGGCTCCGCAGCTATCTCCTCTCATGCATATCTGAGGCTTGCATCAGCTCCAGGGATCTTGGAGAGGATACCATTCTAGTCTTTGGCAGGTTTCTGAGATCAGCCACATTGGTTCCTTTCCTTCCTCCCTTTGGAGGCTAATTAATCCATGATCAATTCCCAATACTTACATGTTTTAGAACAGGGTCAGCAAACTATCAGTAATGACAAGATAATATCTTACTTCTGTGCTTATATACCTGGTTTTCTGTCTGCCAGCTTTATGGAGACTGTTTTTGTTTGTTTGTGTGTTTTTTTTTTTTTTTTTTTTTGAGACGGAGTTTCGCTCTCGTTACCCAGGCTGGAGTGCAATGGTGCGATCTCGGCTCACCGCAACCTCCGCCTCCTGGGTTCAGGCAATTCTCCTGCCTCAGCCTCCTGAGTAACTGGGATTACAGGCACGCGGAGACTCTTTTGTTTACTACTATATCCCAATGCCTGGTGCATGGGCACTCAATTGGTTTTTGTGAAATAAATAAATAGATGAAGTGAATGGCCCTATCCTTGGCCCAACCTCTTAACCACCATGCCATATTTGACCATGGTAAATGCTCAACCCAAGATGGCACAACTTGAATGTTGTTTTACCATCAGACCTCCAAACCTAGGAGGAAGAGTCAGAGATGCTGGTTATTCCAGGGCAAAAAGAGAAGTACTATAGAGATGACAGGGATATAGACTAAAACCACTAGAGATGGCAATGCCTAAAGCATAAATAGCAAGTAGAAACTTGTTGCTAAGAGCCAACTATGCATTGAAGTAAGGCAGTGCTAAAGGAACCCTTTGTGACAAGCCAGAGGCAGGGTCTTCTGTCCCAAGCTTTAGAGCCCACAAGCATTGTAGCTCTACGTAGCTATGTGACCAGCCACACAACCAGTAAAAATAGTAGAGAGACTGCCACAGATTTTAGATGAACAGACTGTCCCCATCTCACTCTAGGCCAGTGGTTCTTAACTCTGTGGGATCACTAACTTCTTTGACAATCTCATGGAAAGCTATGGATTTTGTCCTCTAAACAGAATAAGGGGGCAAGCAAATAGGGTAACAAGTTCAGCGAACTGGCCCTGCCCTTAGGCCTCTGTTCCCATTCCAGTGCTAACGGGCCAGGAAGATACTATGAAATGGAATTGGAGGAGCTCCATCCCAGAAGTAGGAAGTCATCACCAAAGGCTCACTGAGCTCAGAGTACTGAATGTCCACACCACCTTGTCAATACCTTTGGACTTCTATTCAGATAGGTTTGTCATTAGCTATAAATGCTGAGAAGGAAGAAGAAATGTCCTACATATGCTGGGGGCCTTCCAGGCAGAGCCCTCAGAAACTCTCCAAAGGAGGAAAGTAAAAAGGCAGGAGCAGGGACAAATATTTCTCTCTTACGGTGTGTCTCTACAGATCACATGGATGGCTCTGCTGTCTATTCTTAAAAGATATGAGTAACAGAGAAGGCAGTAAGTGTTCACACTGATAATCTACAATCAGGAAGTAACTTCTCATAGTATAAAAACCAATAAATAAACTCAAAATTAATCAAATTCCAAACTCAGTATGATTTTTGTAAAGGAATTTTCTTTATTTTTCATTTATATATTTATTTTACTTGTTTGCTTATTTTTTGAGACAGGGTCTCACTCTGTTGCCTAGGCTAGAGTGCAGTGGCACAATCATGGCTTACTGTAGCCTCAACCTCCCCAGGCTCAAGTGATCCTCCCACCTTAGCCTCCCAAGTAGCTGTGACTACAGGCATAATACACACCACACACCCCGCTAATTTTGGTTTTTGGTGTTCTGTTTTTTTGTTTTATTTAGAGATAGGGTCTGGCTCTGCCACGCAGGCTCAGGAGTACAGTGGCGCAACCTTGGCTAACTGTAACCTCTGCCTCCCGGGCTCAAGTGATCCTCCCAACTCAGCCCTGTGAGTAGCTGTAACTACAGGCATGTGCCACCACATCCAGTTAATTTTTGTATGTTTTGTAGAGACAGGGTTTCACCCTGTTGCCCAGGCTGGTCTCGAACTCCTAGGCTAAAATGATCCACCTGTCTCAGCCTCCCAAACTGTTGGGATTATAGGTGTGAACCACTGTGCCCAGCCCCTAACTCAACATTCATAAACTAAGAAAAAAATAGATTTTTTTCTTCAGAAAATAAAACTTGGATTACATGTGAGAAAAGACTTCCTAAAAGTACTTTGAGACACTGAAGCAAGAGAGAGAGAGAGAGAGAGAGAGAGTGTGTGTGTGTGTGTGTGTGTGTGTGTGTGTGTTGCAGATGAAAGAAGTCTGGCAGGGGCCATGACAGTGACAGCTGATTATTTCTTACACGGTTGAAAGAAAGGAGTAATTGTCTGACCTGGCCACTCTAAGTATAGGCCTATCTGGAGGGATAAAGGAAGATGAAAGATCTTTCCCAATTTGGGGTGACTGCAAGGAGAACAAATGCCTCTATCTTAATATAAAGTATAGAATTTTCCAACAGTGAAAACTGTCTAAAACTGAACAGGCTGTTTTGCAGGGTGAGTGCCACCTGACAAAAGTATACATGGATCAGCCTAGTGACCTTCTGGCAGGCATGTCAAGGAAAAGACTAAGGTAAGAAGTGGGTCTCTAAAGCCTCCTTCTGACTTACTTCTAACTGGATTTTTGTTTTAGATTTTTTTTGGAGACAGAGTCTTGCTCTGTTGCCCAGGCTGGAGTGCTGCAGCACAGTCTTGGCTCCCTGCAACTTTCTCCTCTTAGGTTCAAGCGATTCTTCTGACTCAGGCTTCTGAGTACCTGGGATTACAGGTGCCCTCCACCATGCCCAGCTAATTTTTGTATTTTTAGTAGACAGGGTTTCCCCAAGTTGGCCAGGCTGATCTCGAACTACTGACTGACCTCAGATGATCCACCCACCTCGGCCTCCCAAAGTGTTGGGATTACAGGTGTGAGCCACCACACCCAACTTGCAAAATACTGTTTAAATTATAAATCCAGGCTGGGCACAGTGGCTCACATCTTTCATCCCAGCACTTTGGGAGGCCAGGGCAGGAGGGTTGCTTGAGTCCAGGAGTTTAAGACCAGTCTGAGTAACAAAGTGAGACCCTGTTTCTACAAAAATAAAATAAAAATTAGCCAGGTAAAGTGGCACACACATGTAGTTCCACCCTACTTGGGAGGCTGAGGCAATGAGATTATTTGAGCCCAGGAGTTTGAGGTTACAGTGAACTATGGTCATACCACTTTATTCCAGCCTGGACAACAAAGCAAAACCCTCTCTCTAAAATAAATAAATAAATAAAAATAAATCATCACTCAAGGACTATGTAACACTAACCACACTCAATCCGTAACTAATAATTTCCAATGCTTACATGTTTTAGCACAGGGTCAGCAAACTGTCTGTCATGACTGGACTCTTTCAGGCTCTGTGATCCATACGGGGTTCATCCCAATTAATCAACTCTGTCATTGTAGCAAGAAAGCAGCCATGGACAACATGTAAACAAATGAGCATGGCTATGTCCCATTAAAACTTTATAGACACTAAACTGTGAATTTCATAAATTTTCATGAGTCATGAAATATTATCTTTTGATTTTTTTTCCCCAACCTTTAAGAAATATAAAAACCCATTTCACTTGCAGGCTGAACCAAAGCAGGAAGCAGTCGCAATATGGCCCACAGGCCATAATTTGCTGGGCGCTGTGTTAGAAACTTTGTGGCTGGTATTTCTACTGAGCTTTCAAACTGCACACTTTCAGCAACCCCTGCAACTCCATGCCTCAACCTCCTTCCTCCTCATTCAGGAAGTAACAAGCAAAGAAAGCATGCTGATTCAAGGCAACAAAAAGAAAAACAGACACTGAATTCTCTCAAATTTAATAATCTAACCTGGTTATTAAGAAATAAGGCAACCTCTAGCCAGTGGAGAATGGCAGTAGCTTCTACTTTTACACTACAAGAAAGCCTGTTTTAATACTGACTAATGAGAGGAAAAGTTAGTCTGAATTAAAGACTTTAAAATGCAATTTTATTGTTCACCAAGGAAGTATTACTGCAAAGCAGAAGGCCTAACAGGCCTGTTTTAATGAATAGATGACTCATCTGTAATCAGCGCATTAATTGTTGGGATTCAAATGGGTGCTCTTAAAGTACTGGGAAAAATAGCTTCATTTTTAAAGCAGGTTAAGCATTCCCCCTACAGCCCTTTTTAAAGTATCAATTTGCTTTGCAAACAGTTTCTTTCCAAAGACTGTAGAAGTAAACTTTCATAAAACCCTGACAGATTTATCACAAATTCTATGCTATTAAATTTCAAATTAAAAAAAAAAAAAGGCACATGATTTGGATAACATTTTCAGTATTACAAAATCGATGTCATCACTTAGCCTTCCAGTCCCTAGGGCTGACACTGTACCTTTTGCCTTTCAAATTATTTCGGAACTTGTCCTCATATTGGAGTTTTGCCTCTCTTTCCCCAGTCTGAAGATTCAGCCGTACATAGGATCCTGCAGGGACAGCTTGCCCTAAAAGCCAAGAAGAGAAAAGGCTCATGAGGTACAGGGTCCTTGGAAGGTCACAGAGATGGCCAGCTAACAAGCCAACAGGACTTACTAGCAGTTCATGAAGATGCAACTCAGCTGTGTTCAGTTATCTCTTCAGTCTAGCCATCTCTCTCCCTGGAACACACACACCACTCACATACACTCACTTTGCTAATCTATAAGGAAATCTGTAAGGAAATGAGGTAAGATGGGCAAGAGGATACACACTTGAATCTAGAGACCAATGTCCCCCAATTAGAACCTGCATATTTAAGCTACTCTGTTTTTTTGAGCTAATAAAAGCTTTGTGTTATGTGCAGCAGGTAAGTGGCAGATGCCTACTGACTCCTCAGGACATGCGACATTACTGTCTCTTCCATGACACCCTTCCTGCCCCTCCCCTAACAGTCAATCCCACAGAACCCCAGACAGCCTGCCATCCCAGCCAGCTTACACCTCACTACCTTCATCTATTTAATTAAGCTTCTTCTATGAAGCTCTCTCCTCCGTAAGCACAGGGACTAAATTTCCTCCTTTTTGATTTCCCAGCCCTTAGGCCAGAGCTTCGCACATAAAATGTGTGGCACTTAATGTTATGAAAAGGAAGAAGGAAGAGACTGGAAGGCAAGAGGACAGAGCAAGCCAAGGAGGCAGGGAGTGGAGCCAAGAGAAACTGAAAACCTGCACCCACCTATCTATGGAGCTGATCCATAGCCCAGTAAAACAAACGTTGTGAATGGATGGGCTATTCCTAAGCACCGCACAAAACTACTCAAGTATAGTTAAAAAGCAACTGTGCAGTAGCACATACTATAAATGGAATGCTACACCCATTCATTCATTCATGGAACTGCCGTAGGGATGGAGAATTTCCAGGAAAACGCTTTTCAGAAGACTGGAAATTTGAGGCAAAGATGGTGCTTCTGACACTTGAACTTTGACTCTGCTTTTTCCTGCCAGAGGACAGCATTGCCTTGCTGTTGTTAAGTTTAAGAACCCAAATCAATGGCTTTCAGAAAAAATTCCTCCCATGGAAGCACACAGCACAAGTTCTCTTGAATAATCAGGTAAACTCAAGAAGGATAATGATACAGGCAAGAATTCAACAATTCTGGAAGCCCCATAGAGAACTCTTGAGTTCTCTATGGCATGAACATGTAATTAGTCATGTTAATAGTTATTTTTAGTAATAATGGTACTAATACTAGTAATAATTACAATAGTATTTTACATTTTCAAACTTTTGATCCAAGTTAGAACTGGAAAAGAATAAAGTATGTGAGTTTATAAGCTTCAGACATAATAGGTTATAGTGTGCTAAGGTTGCCAAAGAAGAGACTAGGATCTTATGTGAATCAACTTATTTTATTTGAGGAAAATACCAAAATCACTCCCTTCACATAAGCCACAACAGGGGGCAAGAGCAACCACAATACCATTAACTCAAAACACAGGTTGTGCTCGTTTAAAATACACTAAACATGTAATGGCAGCAGCAGTGGCAAAAGCAACAGGAAATGCAGTATTTCAAATACTTTTACTCCACTGGGGAAATGTCCAAGTTAGACAGATAGCATAATCTGACCTGCATCCTTTGAGAGCCCCTGCGAAGGAAGAAAATGTACCAGAACACAGGGGAAGGGCAAATCAAAGCAAACAGAAGCCACAAGATACATACAAGTAACAAGTCAGGGGGATGGAGAGCAAGGGGACAGGAAGAAAATAATGTCTGGATCCAGGAAAGCAAACAGGCCTACATAGTCTACAGCAGGTGTCCCCAAACTTTTTACACAGGGGGCCAGTTCACTGTCCCTCAGACCGTTGGAGGGCTGCCACATACTGTGCTCCTCTCACTGACCACCAATGAAAGAGGTGCCCCTTCCTGAAGTGGGGCAGGGGACCGGATAAACGGCCTCAGGGAGCCGCATGCAGCCCGTGGGCCGTAGTTTGGGGACGCCTGGTCTACAGTGTCTGTTTTCCCACCACTGGCTCCTTTGGAGCTGATTCCAAGGCTGAGTATCCCAGCCTGAGAAAGTCCTGTCCATATTAAGCAGAAGCCCTGTCCATATTGAGCAAGGCCACCTCATGCTTGAATTTCTACTCCCACTGGGACTGTCACTGATTTCAGTCACAGGCTAGGGCCCAGATAACAACTCTAGTTTTCTGGTATAGGGGGTAATCTGTGGTAGACTGCAACACCGTCACCAATTTTTTTCCTTCCTGCTTGTCACACTCTCTGCCACGTGACTTTACAGTGCCTGCTACTGCAGCGTGTACCTTCCCACACCTTGACTTTGGATTTTGCTTATCACATGCTCTGGCCAGTGGGATGCTGGCAAATGGGCCACAAATAGATGTTTGAAATATGCTTGCATGGCTGTCTCAATATTCTGCTATCATCATGAGAAGAGCATGCCACTGCTAGCCTTCTGGTCCAAGAAGGATGAGACACCCATGGAGAAGAAACAGTTAGGGCTTCATGTGCACATGGTTTATTGAGTGGTGCTCTCCAGATGACAGGAAATGAAAACCCAAGGAGGACTTTGTACCCCACCTAACCCCTCCAAGCAGTCAGAGGCCACAGGCTACCAGAGTGGTGGAGGCAGCAGCCCTGGGCAAGGAAGTTTTGGCTCCCCAGAGGGGTCCAGGAGCAGGTGACAAGAGTCTTGAGCCCCCACAGCAGCTGGGGAGGACATACCCCCTATAGAAAAAGGAGATCCCAGGGGGTCTGGGCAGGGAACCGAAAGCATCTGGTATAATGGCTTAAAGGTTTAGAGTGTGTCCTGGTCCGTTAGGGGTCCTATAACAAAATAACTAAGACTGGATAATTTATAAACAATACAAATTTGTTGCCCACAGTTCTGGAGATTGGGAAGTCCAAGATCACACCAGCAGTTTCAGTGTCTGGTGACGGCCTGTTCATCATAGAAGGTGCCTTCTAAGTGTTTTCACGTGGTGGAAGGGGCCAGAGGGCACCCTCAAGTCTTTTTTACAAGAGTACTGATCCTATTCATGGGGCCTCAACACCTCCTAAAGGCCCCACCTTCTAATACTATCATATTGGGTATCTGAGAACAACCTAAATGTCCATCAATTAATGAACGAATAAACAAAAGTAGTATATCCGTATAATACTATTTGCCATTAAAAGGAGCAAGAAATACTGATACATCCTACAGCATTGACAAACCTTGAAAACTTGAAACAAGTGAAAAACAGATGTGAAAAAAAGCCTATATCATATGATTCATTTTACATGAAGTGTGCAGAATGGGCAAATCCATAGAAACAGTAGCTTAGTGGCTGTCAGAGGCTGCGGGAAGGAAGGAATGGGGATTGACCACCAGCAGTCTGGTGTTACACAGCGGCAGTAACTGCACAACACTGTGGACATACAAAAAAACAAAAAAACGAAAACAAAGCCCACCAAATTCCCCCGCAAAAAAAAAATCATGAGGGAAATAATTTTGGGTTATACAAATCCCTTTACTTGAAAAACCATTGCATGCCTTCAGGGAATCCATCTGCAACTGTGGTAATCATCTAATGGCAATTTTCTACTTCCCTCCTTCTTTAACACATTTATTAATTGGGATTTATTTCACTGCAAGAAAAAATTGTAACTCCTCTACCTAATTATTTATATTAGTATGAACTCATGGATATTTTATTCTAAGGGTCCAACACTATTATTTATTTTGTTGCTCAAACTGTTTCAGCCTGAGCAATCAGAAATGCCTTCAGCTTGGCTCTTACACTGCTTTGAAAAAGCTTTTCTCCCCACCATCATTTTCTTTTTAAAAGCATTTCCTTACTTTCTGATTCCATAAGATGTTCCAAGTTCATCTTGTATTTTCCTTTCCCCAGCCCTGGAATCAGTCACTTTTCAAGAGCCCTACTTTTTTTGTCTTTTGTCATTTTTTTTTAATTGGATAACAGTGTTTAGAAGCCAAGATCTGGGTGCTAGGTGTGTTCATTACTACTAGGGTATTTCTAAGCCCTCTCAGTAGGTGGGGCAAAAAATGTGTGTGTATGTATGTAACAAAATACCTTAGACTGGGTAATTTATAAACAATACAAATTGTAAGTACACACACAAATTTTAATTATATATGTATACACACATACCTATACACACACACACACACACACACACACGGTGATAAGGCTTGGCTGTGTCCCCACCCAAATCTCATCTTGAATTGTAGCTCCCATAATTCCCACGTCATGGGAAACACCCAGTGGAAGGTAATTGAATCATAGGGGTGAGTCTTTCCTGTGCTGTTCTCATGATAGTGAATAAACCTAACAAGATCTGATGGTTTTATAAAGGGCAGTTCCCCTGCACACACTCTCTTGCCTGTTGCCATGTAAAGAGGTGACTTTGCTACTTGTTCACCTTCCATCATGATTGTGAGGCCTTACCAGCCATGTGGAACTGTGAGTCCATTAAACCTCTTTCCTTTACAAATTACCCAGTCTCAGGTATGTCTTTATAAGCAGCATGAGAACTAACATATGTAGTTTGGAATATATATATATGGTTTAGAGTAACCTCCAGGCCCTCCGTGTAATCATCAATCATTAATGTTTAAGGGACACTGAGTTACTTTCTCTGATTATCTGTGCCATAAGCAACAAAAGAAGACATCAACAGATGTTCACATATCTATACATACAGACATCTATATACATGCACACACCTGTATTTCTTGCTATGTTACTGTTGTGTGTATATATATCCATACATCTATATTTCTATATTTATCTGTATATATATATATTTAAAACTACAAGTTTATACTGATACTTCAGATTCCAATCTAACACATGGGCTCATTTGTCTTCTCAATTTATTTATTTATAACTTCTTTCTCTAACACTGAGAAACCTGGCTCTTATTATCTACAATGTATTTTGTTCTAGTACACAAATAAACTAGTTTCAAAATTGTTAATCCACATCCCTGTGAGAAATACATTTATCAAACTAGATTACAGTGTGCATGTACGGTTCTGTCTTTAGCTTTACAGTACCTGGGGTCAAGATACTGTTTCACAAAGTTGCTTGGGCTAGTTCTTCCCTGTCCACTTCATTAAGGTTATGTTATTAATCAGTAATACTTGCTTCATTTGTTAGTATTTGTATTCCATTTTATGGCTCCTGCCCCCTCCATATCCTGGTTGGCTTAATTATTTATTTGGGGAGCCCATCAAGAGTATGTGAACTATAACTACAGTTCTAAGAGTCAGAGCCATACAAAAAGAACAGTGTTCTGTTCTCTTCCATACTTTTTTTTGTATAGTTACTGTTTTTTTAAGCCATCAGGCTTTGAGGTGTTTTGTTTATTGTGGCATCCATTCCAATGGGCCTAAAACAAGAAATTGAAAGTATCATACAAATAACAGTTCTTTTTTCTGAAATTATATAGTTTCTTTTTTGTGTTAAAATGTCCTTTTAAAAAAGGAGATAATAATAGTGTGTTGATTCCATATTAAGGCCCTTAACCCAGCAAAATAAAAAGTTGGCCTTGATCCTCAAAAAAAATTATTTTTTTTTTCGTTTCAATTCATTCACTTCAGAGGGCAAAAAAAGAAAAAAATTTATTTTTAAGTTTTTCTGGTCCATAAAACACCACAGCCTAGAAACCACCTCTCCATTCTACCAACCTTCCCTAGGACATTTGAGAATTATTCCCACTTTACACTTTAAATACGTGAATTGAATAGTATATAAATTATATCTCAATAAAGTGGTTGTAGAAATGTATTCCTCCGGATAAAGCAATACCATCTCTTTTTGAAGCGCTGAATAGCAATTAGTCTATCAGATGCTGTTCAGTGTGACAGCAAATATTTCTAGGGACCAGGAAAGAGAGCTAAGGCTTAGGGCCTAGACACAGATCCAGGAGTGCTGTTCTCAGAATGTCAGGAAGAGGAAAATTAGCCTAGGAAGCCTGAGGCCATGAAGCACCAGGACAAGAGGAATCCTGGCCAAACGACAGGGAAGAAATAGTGACCAGGAGGTAGGAGCCACGTCAAATGCCCACAGGAGGCAGGCGGCAAGAGAGTGAGGAGGTTCATCTGTAAGAAAACAGGAATGATGAGAGCTGTGAAAAATGCCCCTTCTAAAAGTATTCCATTTTAAATACAGAAAAGACAAAACATATGGCCAGTTTGTAGCTAAAAACTATAGTTTACCTATTAACAAATAATACCTGGCTCAGTCTTTGCCCCAGCACATCCCAGTGCTTAGAAACTTGTCCCTCCCAGACTCCCAGTGACAGGGCCTCCTCAGCTGGTGCCCACAGTGAGGCTGCTATGGAGCCTGGCTGCCCGACTTCAACCACAACAGGCCAGCTGGAATTAATGCATGGTGCTCTTGGGTCTGCCTTGACATTAGGAGCCTTGTTAGTTATGAGACTTCAGGAGGGTTGAAAGGGATCAGATGTCCTCCCCAGGCTCCTGCCTGGAAATATCCCACTTCAGGGACTTCCAGTCCCACGTGGACACAATGGAAAAAGTCAGAGGTTGCCCCGGCTGGCCGGCTGGCCGTGCTACAAGCCCTGGGACTCTGCTCCTCACTCGGCTGTCTTTGTTGGCTGGGTGAATTCAGCCAAATTCCTTTATCTTTCTGAATCTTCATGCCCTTATGTGTCAACTGAAAAGAATTTATCACGTCTGTTTTCCCTAATGTGCTACATTGTTGTGAAGAACAAATGAAAAAAGAACTGTGTCAGTGCTCAGAAGAAATAAAAAGTACTCCAGGAAAAGCAGTCCCCTAAACAGCCCAAAAGGTAAATGTCAACCCAGATGAAGCAAAGACAGTTTATTTGTCAAGTCCTACAGATAGGTGTTAAGAGTAAAAACTCCCAGTTATGCTGAGTTTCTGAAGGGCAGGAACCAATTATTTGTGCCCACAGCTCAAGCTCAGCTCCAGGCACACAGTGGGCCTCCAGAAAGGTCAGCTTGAATGCCAGCTCCCTATTCCCCAGACCAAAAGGAATACAAAAATATAGAACAGGAAGCAATGACACTCACCTCGCTGGGGCCTCCAAGCTCCTAACTAGGACTGGTCAGAGCTGAGACTTTACAGGCCCAGTTGCCATGACTACCAAAGCCCTCTCCTCCTGCTTCTTTATTCAAAACCCCCAAACAAGTCCTGGCAAGAGCCCTGCCTTACACAAATGAGCATCTATCCTGTCTCCGAGGCAGGACTTGAACGGAACCAGTAACAAAATAACACGTACAAACCTCTCTAGGGTGCTGAACTCTGAAACAACACTTGATGTTATTGTGTTTTTAAGGGAACCAAAAAGGGAAACCTTTTTTTAAAAACAGCAAAATATATAATGAGCCATTCTGGTTCATAGTTACATTTACGTATTTTTTTAGAAGGACTACACAATGACAAACTCAGAAAAAATAGAAATATTCTCCAAACTGATTTTCACTCTGAATCATAGAGAATCTAGAATCCGGGCGGGGCCTTAGAAGGGTTCTCCAGCATAGCTTCCAGGCAAGAGCAGAAATCTCTAAGCTGCATGAAAGCCACTCAGAACAAAAGACTCCAGTTTCCCTCAGGGAACAGCTACCCTGACAGCTCCCACCATCCTCCTCCACCACTACCCCACTATCCTCCAAAATCTCATCTGTGGCAGCCTAACCCACGTCTCCTTTCTAGTCCTCAAGGAGGACAAACTACAGCTGGTCACCAACCGTTCTACACAGAAATTACAAGAGTAATGCTTTCCACGGACAAGGACTATCAATGCTACTTAGATTTCCTGTGTTCTAGTGAGAGAGGTACCTTGAACCGTTATCAGGACAAGGCTCAAAGTAACTACATCTGGGACATGGTGAGCCTCTGTCCACAAGTGGCTGGTCCACAACCATCCCCTGAGGACAAGGCAAGAGTATGCTCTTTTCCGAGCATTCTTTCTGCCACAACTTACCGTATGCCCACAGAGGGCCACTGCTGTGTTGGGCACTGGGAAGTATACTACGGTGAACAAGACCAATGCCTGCCATTGAGAAGTATGAAGTAAATGGGGAGAAAGGTAGCAACACTTAGATTTCCAAGTCCAGAGAACAGCTTTCAAGCAAGCAATGAGTAACTCCCTATGAAGCATCTGGAGCTCAGCATATAAAAAAGGCAGACAAGAAATAGGGAGGCCACTTGGCAAGCTGTTATAATTGTCCTAATCAGACGTAATGAAGCCTGAACCAGAGGAATGGAGAGGGAATGAGAAGACTGACACAGCAGTAAGGGATGATTTTGACCAGAAAAACTAGGAATTCTGTCGTGGTCCTGCAGCACTCCTACTGAGAAGAGCACCAGGCCTTTAAGCACGTGCAGTTACTCACTCCTTCCACCAGCCTAGGGGACCTACCACAGCCCCCAAATTTAATAAATTCAGGGATGGAATAAAGAAAACTAGGGGTGAAGGGGGCTACTTTCATGTAGGGACCCATCATGGGCATCACACCTGTTTCCTAGCCAGTTGACGCCTCGGCTCCCCTTTGATCTCTGCTCTCAATGCGTCTCACGTTCCTCTGACTTAGAGGAAGACCCACAGCCCCTTAGTCAGAGCACTTGGGCTTTCACACCCATGCTGGGAATCTGATCTTCAATAACCCAGCTGACTGCTGTGGTCCACTAGCTCCTGCCATTTCACTGTTTTTAAGACAAACTCCCCATCTCCCACCTGCTTCCCTCACCCCTCCAAAACTTTGAACACGTTCAGACTTCATTCAGTTTTCAATTATATATACATGAAAAGTATGCGTTGAGGGTGAGGAGATTGAGAAAGGACTCGAGAAAATGAGAAGAGAAAGGAAACAGCCAAGAAACCAAAGGTCAGGCAGTTGGGAGTAAACCACGTCAAAAAAATTTTTTTTTAATTCTCACCATAATTGAAGTTAACCCTGAGATACTGATAATGAGCTTTACTTCATAGTAAGGAGGGAAACAAACTGGCAAATTGGAAGTGAAGGAGTTAAATGTGTGTTTCCCAGAGGCCTTAGCACCACACTGCTCATTTTCTGGAGAAGACTCTTGAGGATTCCAGAGTGCCTGCATTTCCCACCCAGGCACAATTTCATTAGCAGCTCATTAGCAGGAGTGGTGCAACCATTTCTGACTCTTGTTTTTCATAATATTTATTGGTTAATTGACACTTTGAATACAGGTTGACTGAGACCCAAATGAAAGTGCTAAAACCACTCATTAAATTTAAAACACACAGATTGTATTCTAAATATACCCTTTGTTCTCATTTATTTTCCTCAAACAGAAGTCATAATTTAATAAGAGGGTTAAAAAAGCAAAGTGCCAAGACATTGTGCTTCAATTGTTAATCCTTTTCTTCCCCTATCAGTCCCCAGGAATCCTCTCTTCATAATTGACTCTTATTTGTTCTCATTTACAGCACCTGTTACCACAGATAAACATGGTTCTATGAAGTATTTCAGACCAGTATCAGCTACTACTGACCTCTACAATTTCCCTAGTGCCCCTACCACAAAAGCCCCTCAGTTTGGATACTCCCAACAATAGAAAAGAAAAAAAATCCATAGGGATGCCTGCAGCAAAATTCTTACGGTAGGATTTCTCTCTAGACCAGCTCTAAAGAATGGAACTCCACATCTATTTTATTTATTGCGAGGGGGTGGTGTGTGCAGGGGACAGGGAGGTGAAAATACCAATCAGAGTGGGAGAAGAGACAGATGAAGCAATAGGTACAGTGTAGAGACGGCAGTTACAGAAACAACTGGTCCTAAGTCCTTGTCCACCTCCCATTGGAGGAGCCCCCCCCCCCCACTTAAATATAGGCAACTAACAAAACGAGGTTAGTCACTTGAGCCTCCTTTCACCTGTCAAAGTGTAATGACAATCCCAATTTTCTGCCTTTTAGCTTAAAGTTCTGGATCATTGGTATTTAGATACCTACTAGTGTTGTGCTTTGCTTTCTTCACTTGTATTGCTGGTTTCACTAGAAAGAACTGCAGCCTTTAGCACCTGGATGACCTAGGCGATTGTTTAGCCTGATGGTAAAGGGCACAGACTCAGGAAGATCCAGTTCCAGGTCCAGTTCCACTACTTAATAGCTCTGAGACCTTAGGCAAATAACACCTACGACTCATCTGCAGAATGGGCATCAGAGTACCTACTTCACAGGGCTCACAGGGTTCACTGCAAGGAATAAGAGATCATGCATAGGAGATGCTTAAGGCTGACAACAGATAGCTCTCAATATTATTCTCTGCCTGGCTCTTGCCTCTCTGTGACTTGTTCAGTTTTCCCAGCTGTGAGAAAGGAACCAGTGCCATGCCATGATAAATGCTCAAACTGAGTGTTAATCGGCTCTCAATACATACCTGATTGAGTTCTGCAGAGGAAAGAGGAGTATATGATTTTTTGGAATATTCATGTCAGGCTGCCTCATTAAGGCTGCAAAAAATTCAGTAACAATGAAGGCTGCAGGGCATCCAAATTGAGAGGGCAGCAAATGAGCTGTTTAAACTTAGCCTGTACCACACGGAAGACACCCACTACAGCTTTCCATGGCTCAACCAACCTGCAGGCCACCAAACCCATTTAAGATGGGTCAGCCTCTGTTCCACTCCCAAAAAAATCAGAACAGAAATCAGAGGCCATATCCAGCAGCAAAACTGAAGCAAATGTGGGGAGGATTTAAATGAGCACAACTGCCAGCTGGCAACAAGGAAGAAAGGCTTCAGGTTTCCTGATAAACTTAGCTCAGTCACAAACTTAAGCCAGTTTTGCAACAATGCACCAAAGAGCTTACAAAAGCAGCTAACCTGCTCTGGCTTTCTGCTCCTCAGAGGGCTGTGCTGGCAGGTGCCCACCCAAGCATGGGCAAGGAGGTCTGGATGTTCTGGGCCAATGCGCACAGGTTAGTGCTCCAGCAAGCCTGCTGCTGTGCACACTTCCAACAAGCAGCCTGCCTCACACCTCCACCCCACCCTCACAACAGCTGATGCTGCCCCAGCTGCACCCCCATACACCCAATCCTGGGCAACTAATGGGAACTCTGCGCTGTCACTTGATTATAAACACTCTACCCACTATACACTCCCGAGACCTCTCCACGTACCCAGGAAGAAGTATATGGAACCTCTGGCCTTGGCGATCCCTCCTATTCATAGGCAGATTCAAGCCCTACTGACTACTTGTGGCCTGGATCCCTTTTGACTGAAGTAGTCTCCCAACAAGTCATCTCCCTGATATCCTCTTTCAAACCTCCATTTCAGATTTATAAAAAAGAAGGCAAATCCCTCATAACTGCAAGATCTCAGCACCCTGAGCTAGAAAGAACTTCAGGAGGTCATGAGACCCAACCGCCACTGAAAAAGATAAATGTTCCCTCCGTGTGCCACTGCAGTTAAGTATAGCATCCCCCAAGACAGCCTTGTTGGAACTCTCCTTCTTAAAAACCTTCAGTGGCTCCCTGCTGCCCTCCAAAGTACCAATAATACTACCTCATGGTGTTCAAAGACCTGCCTAACCTAATGAAATCCTTGCTGATATTCTCTGCCTTATCGCTCCTCATCCACAGGTACCCCAGGTACCCCATGCTCTGGCTAAACTCTCCCTATGCTTTTCTTAGTCCTTAATGCCAATTCTTTCCTTGCTTTTTGCCTGTCAAATTTCAATGCTTTTTTTTTTTTTTTTTTTTTTTTTGACATGTTTCGGTCTGCCACCCAGGCTGTAGTATAGTGGTATGTTCACAGCTCACTGCAGCCTTAACCTCCTGGGCTCAAGTGACAGTCCATTTTTTTAATAGCCTAGCTTGAATAACAACTCGATGCAGTTTTACACATTACCTGCCTATCCTTTCAATGTCTAGTGCCTTGCTTATTCTTCTCTAATGACACTTCCTCATTTTCTCTTAGTCATTTGGGTTCTTGTTAATCATTAAACAGACATTTACTGATCACCTACTATGTGCCAGGTTTTAGGAAAATTAAAAGTGAGACATGGCCTCTCTACTCTTTTTACTTTTTTATTATTTTTTTGAGACAGGGTCTCACTCTGTTGCCCAGGCTGGAGTGCAGTGGTATGATCACAGCTCACTGCAGCCTCAACCTCCCAGGTTCAAGTGATCCTCCCACCTCGGCCTCCCTAGTAGCTGGGACTACAGGCATGCACCACCACATCCAGATAATTTTTATATTTTTTGTAGAGACAGGGTTTCACCATGTTGCCTCTCTACTCCTGAAGAGATCACTGTGAGGGAAACAAATACATAAAAATTATGATATATTCTTAAAGTCTAGTGAGGGAAATACATAAAATATATTATTTTTTAATAAATAATTATTATATATTATCCTTAAAGTCTAGTGAGGGAAACAAATACATAAAAATTATATTATTCTTAAAGTTAGAACATCTTTATATTTCCTACAGTGCTGCACAGAGTGCTTTGTACATAGTGACTGTCCATTGTGTACATGTTGTAAAACAAAGATGAGTGAGCATTATGGAAAGAAAAACAATTTCCTCTTTCTGAAATGTGGGGCAGAAGGATGCGTTGTTGCAAAGACAGCCTTTAACTTGGGATCAGGGGAAAATAAACTTTTTATATTTAAATGTATTTAAATTCAACAGTATCACTCCTCGACCCACAAGGAAAATATGAGAAAGGTACAAAGACTGAGAATTGCAAAGACAGAAACAAGCAAGTGGTATAGATCAAAATAGAATGGGAAAGAAATGTTGTTTAGTTCTTAACTACTACTAAACCACATGCATCAGACTTTATCATGGGCTTCAGAGTATTATCACCTCTGATCACAGGATTTGATGAATGAACTATTGGTCATAGCTCTACAACTGCTCTTTCTTTACTAAGTAGAGAAACTAAGTAGCTGAATGTTTAAGAAACATTCAAGTATTTCCTAGTTCATTAAGTGGAAGGGGCTGGTGGTTAGGAAAGCAAGAAGAAGAACAACATTACTAGAGACCAGCTGGTGAAGCCTCTGAGATTATATGTGAAAGTTTTAAGTATACAATTACATTTTTCTAAAAAGGTCCACAGGTCTCATTAGTTTCTTAGAGAAAACTGTAACTCACTCTCCAAACATATATATAAACACTCATACCTTGAGGAGCCTCTGGGCCAATAATGACAAGGCCATGCACCAACAGACATTCTTACACTGTAGGTAAGGATAAATTAGTGAAATGCTTTTGGGCATCTGGCAACATCTATCAAAACTGTTACTGCTCATTCCATTTGACCCAGAAAACGCTATGTTTAGGAATTTATCTAATAGAAATGTTCGTGGAAATGCACAATGATATATGGATAGAATGTTCACTACAGCATTCCATTAATTGTAAACAACAAGAACCAATACAAATGTCCATCGGTAGGGGGTTTGTTACCCAATACAGCATATCCCTTCCATGGAATGTATTAGTCTTCAACAAAAAAGAGGGAGATTTGTACTGACATAAAAAGATCACTAAAACTAAGCAAAAATAAGTTGCACATATATGATTTCATCTTCCTTTTTAAAGAACATATGTCAATGTGGCAAGGGCAATGTCATCTAATCTACCAAATCCTCACATAAAAGCAGACTCCGACTAGATAGCAAAACTAAATCCTTGAGCAACATTTATAACAAAACCAAGTGAAAAAGGATTGGGAAGCAGTAAGTTGGCTGAGAGACCTGAAAAAAAAAACAACTAAGTAGCTGATAGGCATTCACTAAAAATTACAACGGGCCAGTGGGTAACAGCAAGTGAACTTATGTCTAACAGTGGACAAGGACAAGAAGTCTGGGGTAAGACTTCAAGGGGCCATAGCTGTCTAGCCCCTTGAATTCCCAAAATTAATTAACCAGTGCTCCCTACCAGAACAGGGCCCCACATTTCTGCTAAAAGCGAAATCAAAACTGAGTAGACTTGGAGAACAGAAATAAAGGAAACAGAGTCCAGATGAAACTGGAGGAGAAAAACAGAGCCAGGAAACCTCATAAAGCAAGCTGCCATGTTTTTGATCACTACTTGAAAACAAGAGAAGAGAAAACTTTCTCAAGCTTGACTCAGAATGAAAAGAGAGAGAAAAAAAGAAAGCACTATGGATTTAGAAAAGGTAATTAAAGCCATGCTTTTTTCTAAAAGTTCAAGAAACCTAATTTCACATAAAAATGAGCAACAGAAAGTATTATGGTACAATCCTATACAATAAAATTATAAAGAAGAAAGAAAAGAATAACATCCCTACATACAATGAAAGTATGCCAGAAAGACGTGGCCACAAACATAAAAAAACAGTAACCTCCTATTTCAAAATGCACTAAAGACATTTGTTAAATGATACAAGATATTCAATAATAAAAATCAGAAATGAGGCACTAGAGGCTATGTATGGTGGCTCACACCTGTAATCCCAGCACTTTGAAAAGTTGAGGCAGCAGGATCATTTGAGGATAGGAGTTTGAGACCAGCCTGGGCAACTAGGAGTTCAGGATCAGCCCAGGCAACATAGTAATCTCTACTAAAAATAAAAAAGTTAGTCAGGAATGGTGACACACACCTGCAGTCCTAGCTACTTGGGAGGCTGAGGTGGTAGGATCACCTGAGCCCAGGAGTTGAAGGCTACAGTGAGCTATGATAGCACCACTGCACTCCAGTCTGAGTAATAGAGCAAGATTCCGTCTCTAAAAAAAAAAAAAAAAAAAAAAAAAAAAGAAATGAGGTGCTAGAAATCAAGGAAGAATCAGAAATAAAAGAGCAAATATTCATAACAGAAAATGCCTTAAGATAAATAGAACATGAAAAGGAGGAAATTGGAAAAAACTGAACAAAAATGGGGAAAAGTAAGATTTGTAACAAACTAATAAACAATGAAGAAAGGCAAAGAAGATCCAACGTAAATATAAGAAAACCTAAACAGGGAAACAGAATGCCAAAAGCCATGTTTCTTTTTAAACGCTCAAAAAACCTAATTTCACATAAAAATGAGCAACAAAAAAGTATTATAATTTAAGAAACCTTTCCTGAAATTAAAAAATACTTAAAACTATGTATTGAAATAACACACTGCATACCTGAGAATATTGACCAGGAATGTCCAACAGTAAGGCATATTCTAGTAAAACAATTGGATTTTAAAGGCAAAGAAAAGATCATTTGGGCAGACAAGCAAAAATCAGCAACTAACTTATAAAGAAATTAGATTGTCATCAGTGTTTTTAACAGCAAAGCCTACTGCCAGCAGAAGATGAAAGAAAATGTGAGCCAAGGATTTTATATCCTACCAAAGTGCTTTGGGATGTAAAGAACACAGGCAAAGTTAACATACAAAAACACAAAGATTATTGTTTCAATGGGCTCTTCTTCCTGAAGAATTTATTAGAAAATTCATCTCAGACAACCGAATTAAGACCAGTGGTAAGCATTAAATATATAGTTATTTGTATAAATGACTTGAATAAGGGCTAAAAATAGAAGGAAGTATGTAACAGCTATATACTCTGAGAATATACATACAACACAGCTGGTAAAGAACAATGAGAGCATACACACAAAACAAGTTTTAAATTGTTTTCAGTAACAATATCAGGGATAGTATTACTGCCATTCAGAAACTGTTGTATGTATAAAATGAGATAGATCAAATAAGTAAAATTATTAGATATTCTAATTGTATAATCCCCTGTGTCCAGAATCAGGACTCACTAGTGTGGGAAAAAAAGAAACAGATGTAATATCAAAGAGATTAAATAAAAACCCTGTCGTCCTGAACATGAATAGGAAGCACCCATTTGAATGCATGAGGAATATTGTAACATACCTTTCCTATTTGTTGTCAACAGAAAAGGCCTAGAAACGATGATCAACACAATAGTAATGAGCGATCTAATGGCCAGAATGTAGTAGAGAAATGGCTAATTCCAGTCCTGAGAAGGAAATGTACAAGATGAGCTTAGAAGAGCTTGTCAAACCAGACAGCAAGAAAACTATCAAAGACTATTAGGGTAACATGAAAAGAACTCACAGAACTCACTTGAAAACCTTCCACTGGGCCGGGCGCGGTGGCTCAAGCCTGTAATCCCAGCACTTTGGGAGGCCGAGGTGGGTGGATCACAAGGTCAAGAGATCGAGACCCTCCTGGTCAACATGGTGAAACCCTGTCTCTACTAAAAATACTAAAAAATTAGCTGGGCATGGTGGTGTGTGCCTGTAATCCCAGCTACTCAGGAGGCTGAGGCAGGAGAATTGCCTGAACCCAGGAGGTGGAGGTTGCGGTGAGCCGAGATCGCGCCATTGCACTCCAGCCTGGGCAACAAGAGCGAAACTCCGTCTCAAAAAAAAAAAAAAAAAAAAAAAACAAAACCTTCCACTGACCACAGATTGAGCAATTTCAACTTCAATAAAATTAATTACAATGAATTAAAGCCCATATAATCCATGAGTTCAGAAAGGGAAAATAAATCATCTTAATTGATCATCTTCAGAGGATGACTAGGAACCAACTCATTATCTCAAAAACTGGTAAATAAGGAAAAAAGAACCAAACATTTATCCTGTCTTTCCTGTATGAACTTTACCACTGAGTAACAAAATAATACATATTGGGAAATATCTCTTTATAAAAGTAATGCAGCTAAAAATAAAAAATAAATTATATATTTGAATACCATCGTCTTGCAAGCCCACAAAAAGAGAATCAGTCAGACATTGAGCACTTTCTAATGAAAGAGCACAAAAGTGCCTACAGTTTTCCCAAAGGAATGGAACCTGTACCTGATTGAGCCTCTGGATCCAGCTGACAATTTGCAAGAAATACAGAGGTTAGAGAAACATGTTGAACTGTATCATTAGTATGAAATCAGTCTGGGAAATGGCCTGAGCTCCTCAATAGACAATTTATAAGTGGGTGGGTGGGGGGGACACATAGGAGGTTGAGGGGAGGGAATAGGTAAGTAACCTGTAAATTCAAAGAGACTTAAAAGATATAATAATTTTGTTTTTGTTTTTGAGATAAAGTTTTGCTCTTGTTGACCAGGCTGGAGTACAATGGGGCAATTTTGGCCTCCAACCTCCACCTCCCAGGTTCAAGTGATTCTCCTGCCCCAGCCTCCCAAGTGGGGCAGGAGCATGTGGGATTATAAGCATGCGCCACCACACCCATTAATTTTGTATTTTTAGTAGAGATGGGGTTTCACCATGTTGGCCAGGTTGGTTTTGAACCCATGACCTCAAGTGATTCACCTGCCTCAGCCTCCCAAAGCGCTGGGATTACAGGTGTGAGCCACCGCGCCTGGCACAACAACTTTTCTTAAATGGGCAACACTAAACTATAGTCCTGGGTGCAAAACTGAGTCATAAACTATTTTTAAAATGCAAAGAAGCAAATATTGTAAAAATCAGGAGAGTAGTTATATTTGATAGGAGGGAAATATTACAGTTGGAAGGACCTACTGATGTGCTAAGCAAAGTTCTCTTTCTTGACTTGGATGTGACTTCACCTGCTAATAACTCATTAAGCTACACATTCTGTATAATTTTCTGTATCAGTGTTTAATTTTACAATAAAAGCTTTAAAAGAGTAGACATTAGTATATGTTGTCTCTGGTGAAGAAACTGGACTTAGAAGGACTTGTATTTCCTAAATTATACATTTCTATAATTAGAACTTTTTTATAGTAAGCATTCATCCCTTTTATTATTAGCAAATTTTTATTTATTTAATTTTTCTGGGATTTCATATTGCTAAAAACATGATACCTTTATGGAAAAAATACGTAATTCCTTTTCTAGGCACAAAATAAATAACTTCAAAACTATTAAAAATATAAAACTGGCATATATTTTAAAAAGAAAAAGGGAAGGTAGCTGCAAAGAACAAACCAACAATTTGGTGTCTTTTATTATAGGAAGGGTTTGTTTGGGCTCCTTTAAAATATGTTGTTATATAATTGTAGTTATTATAAATTCTATACCTAAAACATATTAATACATTCTAAAATTAAAAGTAACTCAGAATACCACAGCCATAATCAACATATACTATTCAAACACATACTAACACATCCTGCTAGAGATGAATCCAACCAATCAAAAGTATATTGTGAACATAAAGCCAGAAATAAATTCTTGCATGCATTTACAGCCAACTGATTTTTGACAAAGGTGCCACAAACACAAAATGGGGAAAGGACAATCTTTTCAAATAAATGGTATTGGCAAAATGAGATATCCACGTGTAGAAGAACGAAATTAAACCCTTAGTATATTTTTGCATATACCATATGCAGAATCAAATCAAAATGGATTGAAGACTTACATGTAAGACCCCAAACCATCAAACTACTATAATAAAATACAGGAGGAAAGCTCCATGCCATTAGTCTAAGACTGACCTTTTAGATATGACCCCCAAAAACACAGGCAACAAAAGCAAAGTAGACAAACAGAATTACATCAAACTAAAAAGGTTCTACACGGCAAATAAAACAATCAACAGAGTGAAGAGACAACCTACAGAATGGCAGAAAATACTTGCAAACTGTACATCTGCTAGGGATAAATAACCAAAATAAATATGAAACTCAATATCAAAAAACAACCTGATTTTAAAATAGGCAAAGGACCTAAACAACTTTGGGCAAAGTTCCCAAAAGAAGATATACAAACGGCCAACAGGTATATTAAAAAATGATCAACATCACTAATCATCAGGGAAACACAAATTAAAACTACAATGAGGCATCATCTCACATCTGTCAGAATGGCTACTATCAAAAAGACAAAAGAGAAGTGTTGGCAAGGTTGTATAGAAAAGAGAAGCTTTGTACAATGCTGATGGGAATGTGAATTATTATAACCATCATGAAAGACAGTATGGAAGATCCTTAAAATTTTTTAAATAAAACTACCATATGATCCAGCAATCCCACTACTGGATAAACAACCATAGGAAATAAAATCAGCATATTGGGACCGGCGCCATAGCTATTGCCTGTAATCCTGGCACTTTGGGAAGCTGAGGCGGGTGGATCACTTAAGGTCTGGAGTTCAAGACCAGCCTGACTAATGTGATGAAACTCTATCTCTACTAAAAACACAAAAAGTATCCAGGTGTGGTGGCGCAAGCCTGTAATCCCAGCTACTCGGGAGGCTGAGGCAGGAGAATCACTTGAACCCGGGAGGCAGAGGTTTCAGTGAGCTGAGATCATGCCATTGCACTCCAGCCTGGGCAAGAAAAGTGAAACTGTCTTAAAAAAAAAAAAAAAAAAAAAAAAAAAAAAAAAACTCAGCATGTCTAGAGATGTCTGCACTCCCATGTTTACTACAACATTATTCACAATAGCCAAGACATGGAATCATCCTCAATGTCCATCAGTGCATGAATATAAAACAGAAAATATGGAATACTATTTAACAACAAAAAAAAATTAGGAAAAACTGTCATTTGCAATAACATGGGTGAGCCTGGAAGAATTATGTTAAGTGATATAAGCCAGACACAGAAAGTCAAATACCACATGATCTCCCTTACATGTGGAATCTAAAAAGGTTAATCTCATAGAAGCAGAGAGTAGAATCATAGTTAACTGGGACTGGGGTGGTTGAGGAGGTGGGGTAGACATTGGGGAGATGTTGGTCAAAGGATACAAAATTTCAGTTACATAGGAGGAATAACTTCAAGAGATCTATTGTATAACATGGTAACTATAGTTAATAATATATTGTGGCCGGCTGCAGTGGCTCACGCCTGTAATCCCAACACTTTGGGAGGCCAAGGCAGGTGGATCACCTGAGGTCAGGAGTTTGCGACCAGCCCAGCCAACATGGTGAAACCCCGTCTCTACTAAAAATACAAAAAATCAGTGAGGCATGGTGGCAGACGCCTATAATCCCAGCTACTCAGGAGGCTGAGGCAGAGGTTGCAGTGAGCCAAGATCGCACCATTGTACTCCAGCCTGGGCAACAAGAACAAAACTCCATCTCAAAAAAAAATTAATTAATTGATAAATAATATATTGAATTCCTGAAAAATGCCAAGAGAAACCATGTAAAGTGTTCTCACCTATATATATATACACACACACACACACACACACATACTATGTGAGATAATAGTAATGCATATATTAGTTAGATTTAGTCATTCCACAACATATATATACTTTGTTTTGTTTTTTGAGATAAGGTCTCATTCTGTCACCAAGGCTGAAATGCAGTGGTGCAATCACTGCAACCTTGAACTCCTAGGATCAAGTGATCTTCCCACCTCAGCCTGCCAAGTAGCTAAGACTACAAGCATGCATCACCACACCCAGCTAATTTTTAAATTTTTTGTAGAGACAAGGTCTCACTATGTTGCCCAGACTGGTATTGAACTCCTGGGTTCAAGTAATCCTCCTACCTCAGCCTCCCAAAGTGCTGGGATTACAGGCGTGAGCCACCATGGCTGGCCTGTTTATACTTTAAAATATCATGCTATACATGGTAAATACATACAAATTTGCCTGTGAATTTTTAATAATATAAATAAAAATGTAAACTATATATTCACAATGAAATACCTGACACAGTTTGCTAGAGTTAGGATTTACAAGGAAATGGTCCAGAAGTCTGGGAACAAGGGCCTTGGGCAAACACAAACCAACAAGTTGCTGAGCTCAACCTCAATGCCTTTATTCCCACATGACCTTGAACAGAGCCCTCACCTGACTAGCCAATCTGACCCTCAAGGATTACACAGGGAAGTCAGAGTGGAAGAAGATGTGTACTTCAGGAGGATTTGCTCCCACATTGGCAGTAGTTTGTGAGATGGGAGTGGAAGGGATTAAAGAGTTTTTTAAAATAAGAATCATTTCCCTTCATCCCCTCTTGCCTTCAGAGCTAAGCAACTTTTTTTTTTTTTTTGAGACAGAATCTCTCTCTGTTGCCCAGGATGGAGTGTGCAATGGCATGATCTTGGCTCACTGCTTCTCCGCCTCCCAGATTAAAGTGATTCTCCTGCCTCAGCCTCCCAAGTAGCTGGGATTACAGGTGCATGCCACCACATCTGGCTGATTTTTGTATTTTTAGTAGAGATGAGTTTCACCACGTTTGCCAAACTGGTCTCAAACTCCTGACCTTATGATCTGCCCGCCTCAGCCTCCCAACATGCTGGGATTACAGGTGTGAGCCACCTCGCCCGGCCAGCATCTCTTTTGATGAGGTTATGCTTAATGCTAAACACCTATTATAACTGAGAAGCAGTAATTACCAACCAGAATCTGTAAGCACTATCCACAGAAACCTCTGAAAGAAGAATGCCCTAACCAACTTCGACAGGGTTCAGTGCAGTTCTGCCTAAAGGCAGACGGATGGAAGCATGAAATTTTAAAAATTCCCATCCCCTGGAACTTTATTTTCCCTCTGCAGCATGAGATATCTCAAAACAAGGACATTAGTCCAAAGTGCTCTACAGAGGAAAAGCAATAATCCAAGGACTTTTCTGAACACGTGGCAGTCACTGAGATGCATGAAAATGATACATGTGCCTAGTTTTTAATGTCCACTCCTACTAACTATGCAAAACTGAAACTAGTTCCCTAAAAATCAACTGCTCCTGGATGTCCTACACAGTTGCTGCCACCTCCCTGGCTCTGCAGACATCAATAACAGAGCATGTCACAGGGAATAAAACACGATCATAAGATAATACTACATAAACACCAGTGTGTTTATGGGGAATAAATGTCAAGGTAAAACAGGAATATTTATTTTCTGTGTGGGAGATGGTGATTCTCTGTGTCAATGCCCCATTATACTGAATTGATTTTAGTTTTGCCAAATCACTAAAATATTTCACAATCTAATTTTGGAGGCTGTGACTGTCATAATGACAGAACCTGCAATGACCTTTCATAAGGTCTACTTTCCAGACATCTGGACTTCACAATCTCCTCCATCCTAAGATTCCATTTTCCTAGGAAAAGAGGCACAGTAGGGCATGGAAAGCTAGCAGGTTGTGATTCATTCCCAATACGATCTGCCAAGCAGGCCCATCCATGATCTTGGCCTCTTGAAATTCCAGAGAAGCTAGACCTCAAGTCCTTCCCAAGACCCTAATGTCCTGTCATTTAGTCTCTTCTGAAAGTTGCTTAAAGTGACATATAGGAAGCAGCTAATTTACAGTCCTATTCTTTTAATCTTGGTCAGCCAGATTTTCACAGACATCAGTTTATTTCACTTCATAATATATTAGACAAAACAACAGTACAGGAGTCAGCTCCAAGGCAGCAACTCACTCTCAGGGGTTCTGCTGACATTTATAAACTGATCCTATTTCTCTCTTGTGTTTTACGTTATCAGCTAAACCTGTCAACTTAAATTATTGCCTTGTAACAAAATCAGAGTTATCTATTACACTGGTATGTGTATATTTCTGAAGCTTTGTACCTATATCAAGTTTTGCAAGGGTAGAAAACAAGACCATAAATAAACAAACAGAAAATAGAATATGTTACCATTACGTTAGCAACAGAAGCTAAAAGTCAAATGCATTACATGGAAAGCCACTAAAACAGCTGAATATATAGACCTCGGGAACAGCAAAGCTTGATACTGACACAGTCACTTGTGCATTGCCCCATCCTGCAATCAATCTCTGGGCTACAGTACCTCAGAGTTCCTCCATTTCAAATTTAGAGGAGTAAACTTGATTATTCTTAGGGCCTGTGACAAGTGAGTAGACATATAAAAAACTGAGGACACAGTGTCAAAAAGGTCAGATTTATAGCCACCTCATTATTTCACCAGTACAGCAGATTAATAAACCAATTCCCCTTCTATTGGTATGGCTAATGGTCACTCTTATTCAAAGACCACTGTGACTTAAACTGAGCAATAAAAAAGCCCCAAGAAAGAAAGAAAAAAAACAATTCTCAGCCCGGCATGGTGGTTCACATCTGTAATCCCAGCACTTTGGGAGGCAGAGGCAGATGGATCACGAGGTCAAGAGATCAAGGCCATCCTGGCCAACACGGTGAAACCCCATCTCTACTAAAAATACAAAAATGAGCTAGGTGTGGTGGAGCATGCCTGTAATCCCAGCTACTCCGGAGGCTGAGGCACGGGAATCACTTGAACCTGGGAGGCGGGACTGCAGTGAACTGAGATCACGCCACTGCACTCCAGCTTGGGCAACAGAGTGAGATTCAATACAAAAAAAAAAAAAAAGAATTCTCCCCCTTCACACCCAACCCTGCCCCAGGGCTCATTCTGGTTCTTTATTCCCTCTCCCACATTCAAACTAAAAAGTTGTTTCCCAAATTTTTCTGGAATTTTATGTGGCTTAATATATAATACTTTTATGAACAAAATACAATTACTTTTGTGGGTACAAAATGAATAAATCACTTCCAAACTACAAAAAGTATAAAACTGTGACATATATCTCAATTTCCTCTACATTTCCATTATCCAGTTCCTAAGCCAAGATTTTCTTATTTCACATTTTTTAGATACTTTACAGTGACCCAATCTACAATAAACTCCATCTCCCTAAACTGTTGTTTTATAAACTGTGATTCCGGTCTAGCAACCTTTTTAATTGACTCAGAAATTTACTGTTTAATCTCCCTTAGCTTTTCCCAACAGCTACCACCATACCTCTTAAGGTCAGAAACAGAGATCTCACCACACAGCAAGAACTTTTCCAAAAGCCTCCTCTTTGAGAAAACCTCAACCTGAAAGGGCAGAATAGAGGGCACAATTCCACACAGAGGCACCAACATAGTCACTGGAGTGATGGGAGTTGAGAGGTATCAAAAAGACGCTTGATAACCCCAACACGCCCAAAATCCTACTAATCAAATCCCATTGTTAGAGAGTCAGCTCTTTGGTCCAAATCTGCAGCTTATGCTAAGCCAAGTCATATGCTTTAGTGCACCCTGGGAGGAGGAGATTGCAATGTAGGGGGAGTGGTATACGTGATTGTGCATCCCCATCGTCCTCATTCTCTCTAACACACTCCAGACAAACTACAACACGGAGCAAGGAGGCACCCATCCAGAGGGGACCTGGGAGATGAGATATTTACTTGTACAATGTGGATGTATTTTTCCATGCAAAATCTCGCATTTGCATCTCTGGGTACACAAACAATATTTGATTACTATACACTCTTGTTTGACAAATCTTACTTTGCCTAAAAATAGTTACACAGGGCCAGGCCTGGTGGCTCACACCTGTAATCCTGGCACTTTGGGATGCCAAGGTGACAGGATCTTTTGGGTCCCTTTGAGACCAGCCTGGGCGACATAGTGAGACTATATCCCTACCAAAAAAAATGTTTTTAAGTTACAAAGAATTATAATGGGCAAAAACTGTAACTGACAAAAAACTTAATTCTCATTCCAGGTTTCAAAGGAATTTTTTTTTAAAAAGGCCTGAATTTCTGGAATCGACTCTCCTGAAACCCTTTGGACTTTTTTGGAATGTAAGTCTTGAAAGCTTACATTTTCTCAGATGATCCTTTAGATTTCACCAGACCTACTTTCTCTACCCCTTCCTGCTGGGGAGAAGCAGAGCGGCAGAAGGCAAGACAACTCACAGAGGCCAGCTACATGACCAGTTGCAGGTTCTCTGCTCAGCCTCACAACCTGCATGTCAACGCTTCACCTTCCCAGTGGATAAAGAACCTCTACCACACTGCACACATCAAAGGCCAGGCAACACGAGGCAAAGAACCTGGCAAGCCACACTCATAGAATTTAAATTAGTTTTGGCTGGGTGCGGTGGCTCATGCCTATAATCCCAGCACTTTGGGAGGCCGAGGTGGGCGGATCACTTGAGGTCAGGAGTTCGAGACCAGCCTGACCAACATGGAGAAACCCTGACTCTACTAATAATACAAAAACTAGCTGGGTGTGGTGGCACATGCCTATAATCCCAGCTACTCAGGAGGCTGAGGCATGAGAATCACTTGAACCCAAGAGGCGGAGGTTGTGGTGAGCCGAGATCCAGCCTGGGCAACAAGAGCAAAACTCCATCTCAAAAAAGAAAAGGAATTTAAATTAGTTTCATTTTCTATTTAAGCAGTGTTCCATATATCTGTCTTTTACTAAAAGCTAATTAAAATCCTTTTTATTAGCAGGCAGCACTACAAAAGAGTTGGACCACCTCGCTGAGCGCAGCACTATTATTGCGATACGGCGTCAATGTTGATTCACATGATAAACAGAAGCACACTCATTAGATTTGTCCCATAAAAGACACACTCATAGAACACCACTTTCTTATAGGTCCTCAAATTTTGTTCAGGGTCTATTATATAAGGAACAGACTACACAAAACATTTCTGTCTTTTCTGAAACAGCTTGTCATCGCCTAGTACATGGTTAATGTCTGTGATAATGTTCTCCATCTATGCTGTCCATTACAGTAGTCCAGGTCACATGTGGCTTTTGAGTACTTGAAATGTGACTAGTAATACTAAGAAACTGAATTTTTTATTTTTAAAATGTTAATCAATTTTAATTTTAATAATCACAAATGGCTAGTGACTGCCCTACAAGATAGCACAGAAGTAGATCTTCATTTCACAAACACTGCATCCCTGGAATACTGTGGGCACCCAGTGAAACATCAGATGAAAAGGGGCTTTGAGAGGCATGATGGGCAGCACAAACATAAGCAGAATCCTGGCACCTTGCAGCAGAGGCCCCTTTGGGGGACTCAAATCTGATTTACCACACTGAGTAACTCCTGCCAGTTCCAATTCAAGAGACCCTGAGCCAAGGAGTAAACAAGAGCAGTGGTTCTCCAGGGTAGTCAGCTAGGACACCAGGGACCCATTAGCACTACATCTCTTCTGAGGACAAGAATTATGGGTAATTCCCTCTCTCCATAGCTAATTGTTATAACAGATACCCAACTCCTTGAAACAAAAAAGCTCAAGGGCCATCTCCATAATTGAAAGGAAGGCTGAGTATAATTGAATGCAAACATAAATAATGGATAAAAACAAGAACAGAATGTGCTGTCCTCCCAAACAATTCAAGAGAACTCTTTCAGAGATGGAGGAAGACAGGATAGAAAATAACTTACTAACAAGGGGCAAAGGGACAATGCACTGAGCTATATTTTAGTTGAGGTGGCTGCAAACAGAAAAAAATGAAAAGTTAAACTCTACTGAATAATGTTTTATAAGACTAAAGCGAAAAGTTCAACCAAGTAAGAAAATCACCTCACAATCATTTTACTCACATACAGCCCTTGGGGTTTTCCCACTTTCTGAGGTTTGAAGGAATGATCTCCATTAGCAAATCTCCACTGGCTACACCAACACTTTCCAGTGACTTTTGTCTTCCCTACACAAAGTCCAACTTTAGAAAACCAAAAGCAAGTACCGGAAAATCTCGGAGTTCTACTTTCTCTCATGTAGCTACAGCTATCATTTCTCAACAAGTCTCCAAAGCCTATATTTACACTTCAGATCTTAAACAAAATAATTTCTTACACAGCTGAAAGCTACCAACTTTACTGGGGGGAAGGGTGGCACATATTATTGTACTTGGCAATAGACTGTGAATGACGTATTTTTCTACAAATAAAACTAAATATAAACATAAAGCTTGCTTGATACAGATTTTACCACCCATTATACACACTAAGGAAAACAGTTAAATAAATCATGAGGTTTTTTATTAACATCAACATATGTCCATTCATTTTCATACAATGTATACAGTGTGGACACAAATGAACCATTCCATATAAAGAGCTATGAGCTAATGTTGTCCTGAAAGACTGAACACTGGCTAGCTAGATTATTCCAAGTCCTCGCTAGTTTTTAATCTTAATCTGACTACTGTGGAGTCCCTACCAAAAACCAACCTGACAGAGCAGACATCTGAGAAAGATAGCCTAAAGGACAGGCTCTTTATCCATTCTGCTAAGAGGATTCTATATTGTACTCTAGTACCAACTTAAGACAGAAGCATACTCACTAGATATGTCCCATAAAAGACAAACTCATTGAACACTGCTTTCCTGCATGTCCTCAAATTTTGTTCAGGGTCTACTATGTAAGAAACAGACTGCAAAAAACATTTCCATCTTTTCTGAAATAAGCTTGTCACTGTCCAGTAAATGGTCAATGTCTATGATAAAAATGCTTTTAGATCAATTCTTACCAGCACCGGGAAAAAGCTGCTTTCTCAACACACTGTTGAAAACTATTAGCTTTTTAACTGAGTGATAATTATGTGATTCATCATATTCCCTTTTTCTCTTGGCTACCAGGACGTTCAGAACTATATTTAGTATTTGGAACCTATAACCAAAGTAGCCAAATTGGTTATGATATGTTTTTTGCCAATCCCACACCCATATAATTTAATTAGCTTCAATTTATATTTAAGCAGTCTTCCATATATGCATCTTTTACTAAAAACTATTAAAATTCTTTTTATTAGCAGGCAGCACTACAAAAGAGTTGGACTACCTCGGTGAGCACAGCATTAACCACTGTTATCGCAATAGGGCGTCAATGTTGATTCACGTGATAAATTCTTGTCCTACAACAGACATCAGAGGGAAGGGAAATGGGTGAAGGCAGGATACTGGGAAGGGTGGCATGCTACAAAACACAGAATCACTCAAGAACAATGAAGGTGAGAAAATGCCCTTTCAAAAACAATTAGATCTGGACTGCAATATAAATTTATTTATTTATTTTTCTGAGACAGGGTCTCACTCTGTCGCTCAGACTAGAGTGCAGTGGCATGATCATGGCTCACTTCAACTTCTGCCTTCTAGGCTCAAGCCATCCTCATGCCTTAGCCTCCCAAGTAGCTGGGACTACAAGTACATACCACCACACCTGGCTAACAATATAAATTTTAGACAGAGTAAATATTATTTTCTATGGACAAGAAAATATATCAAAGACCTAAATAAACCTTCCCCAGTTCTTGGTCCTCTACACTGTACCACACTGCTGTGCCATGAACCACTGCCATGAATGGAGCCTCCGTAGACTATGTGGATGGCTACAGGAACCACAGAAGGCCAAGTATAGTGGCTCGCACCTGTAATAACAGTACTTTGGGAAGTCAAAGTGGGTAGATCACCTGAGGTCAGGAGTTCAAGACCAGCCTGGCCAACATGATGAAAACTCCATCTCTACTAAAAATACAAAAACTAGCATGCCTATAATCCCAGCTACTCAGGAGGCTGAGGTAGGAGAATCGCTTGAACCTGGGAGGCAGAGGTTGCAGTAAGCCGAGATCATGCCACTGTACTCCAGCCTGGGTGACAGAGCAAGACTCCATCTCAAAAAAAAAAAAAAAGAACCACAGAAGATAATGACAGAAAGGGAGAGAGGCCACAGCTGCTAAAAACTGAGACCAGCCCAAGCCATTCTCATTGCAGCCTAATAAATATGTAACAAAAAAGTGAGAAGACTTCTAATCTTTTAACAGCATAAGGGGGAAGCAGGCAGAAAAAAGAAAACTAGCATTACAAATTACCACTAGGTACTGGGCATTAGAATAGCTGCTATACACACATTATCTTGTTTAACTTTCACAACAATCGTATGGGTAGGTATTCCCATTTTACAGATGAGAATTCTTTGGTTACACAACTAGTGCAATTCAACAAATGTTTACCAAACACAAATTACAGGCATTTTGTATCCTGCAACTCACAGTGGTCCCTGCCTAGAGCCTTCAGGCTGATGATAGAAGTGAGTCTCCAACCAGGTCTGTATGGCTTCCAAAGTGGTAATTCCATTGCCCAACACTGCCTCCTCTCTGTGTCTGAGCCAGAATGAAGGTACGCAGAGTCTGACAGCACCTCAGAAACAACCAAATCCTGACTAGCTGTTGACACCTCCCCTGCCCACCCCAAGAAAGCTGATTGAAGCAAAATAGGAAAGTCTCTCCCATGTGCTACAATATAACTCTTTTTATACAAAGACCAGAATCTATGTTCCAAGATCGGGCTTGGAAACCCTTGCAAAGCAGACATTATTAAAGCTCAAAAGAGAAATTGGTGGAGACTGATAAAATAATGGATTCCCTAAGGGCTTGATAGCTCAGTCCCTTTGGCCCAAAACCCTTCTATCATTCTTCCTGTCATTCTTGGAAGGCAGCAATCCACACTGCAATTACTTGGTGTCTTGATGGACTGCTGAACTGAATTTATCTAATGCCAGGTTAGGGCCTAGGTTGCTATGTTGGAATGGATTCCTCTAGGGATCAGCAGGAACACACGTGAGGCTTCCAATCATGTCCTTATCAATCATAATCAGTGAGATCCTAGTCAGGAAGCTGGTCATGGATTAAGCCCAAGACCAACAGATAAGCCACATCAGTCATATAGCTCCAGCCATGGGAAGTCAGTCCCTCCCAAACCAGAGGAACAGGAAGACCTCAGGATACCTAGGAGACAGCAGGCCAGCTCAAAAAGCACTGATGCAGCAGCCTTTGAGCATGGGCACTGGGCCAGGCCCTGTAGGGGCTCAAGGATTCAAATGATACCAACTGCTCCTGATTTAGGAGCAAGAAGCAGGGAATAAGGCAAGTCCATAAATTACTGTAACCTGAAGCTTGATGTGAGCTTCATGAAAGAGGGTGTGGAGGAGAAGGGGAATATAAGTAAGAGTACCTGTCACTGGGAGAAATTAGAGAGATGAAAATTCAGATGTACCCTGAAGGTTGAGGACAACTTTTTTTCTTGCTTTATGTTTTCTCATCACTACAAAAATAGACAACCATTATTCTTTTTTAAATCAAATGTTACAGGAATATATTCTTACCCTGTAATTCCTATAATCATCATTTCTCTTCAAGTATAATAATTAACAAGGGCACAGTTTTGATTTTTTTTCTCTATATACATTTACACTTATTCTTACTAATACTTTTCTCAAGAATGGAATCACATCGTACTGTTGTGCAACATGCTTCACCATCTAGCAGCATGCTGTGAACAGCATCCTGGGGCAACACATGTACATCTCATCAGTGTCACAGTATTCCACTGCAAAGGATATAAAAGAAGATTGTTTAAACAGGTAGAAATGATATAGACTAAGGGACAGGGGAGTGGAGAAGGAGAGAAGACAAGAAAAAGCTACGGGGTAAAAAGTAGCATAAACAAAGTCAGGGAGGAAGGAAAGTCCAGGGCACAATCAGGGGAAACAGAAGCAGTCCCATGGCTAGAAAACGAAGTCAGTGTGTATAAGTGGAAAGAAAGGGAGAGGTTGTGGGGCCTCACCGTTCAGGTTGAGGAGCTGGATCTTAATTCTAACCAGTGGGAAACCCCTTCGGTTTCTTCAGGGAAAAATCTTGTGACAATAAGAACAGTAGTTTTGAAAGACTTAGACATGGTGGCCAGGAATTGTATGATGCACCGAGATGCAGATATACCTGGAGTTGGGGAAACTAGGTAGGGGGTTGTTGCCACAGCTTGGAAAGAAGTCATGGAGTGGAAACAAGAGAGGGCAGTGGGAATGGAAATAAGTGAAGGGACAGAGCAAACCAAGTGACTACGCTGGGAGAAAGGAAGGAGGGAGTGAGGGGAGAATGCTAATGTCATGATTAAATAGGAAGAATGAGCTTAGAGGGAAATTATCATCAGGCTGGCTTAGAAGACTGTGGAGCATGAATGGGACAGATAAATATATATCAGGGGGCTGAAAACATGGGATGGGGCACAGCGAATGAGGCTGAGGCTGGAAACATGGGCTTGGAAGTCATCTGCATGGCAATCAGGGCTCAAGCCAGAAATCTCTGAGGCAGAAAGACAGAAGGAACAATGTTTATGACAGCCTTGATAAATGGCTACATCTTTCCAGAAGGAAGAAGAAAAGGAGTCAGGAAAGTGCTAACAGTGGACTCCACTGAAACAACAGATGTAGAAGCAATTTGCCGGGGATGGCTTGGTGGTTCACATCTGTAATCCCAACTCTTTGGGAGGCCGAGGCAGGAGGATGGTTTGAGCCCAGGAGTTTGAGACCAGCCTGGCCAACATGGTGAAACCCTGTCTCTACTAAAAATAGGAAAATCAGCTGGGCATGGTGGCAGGTGCCTGTAATCCCAGCTACTTGGGAGGCTGAGGCAGGGGAATCACTTGAACCCAGGAGGCAGAGGTTGCAGTGAGTTGAGACCGCACCACTGCACTCTAGCCTGCATGATGGAGTGAGACTTCATCTCAAAAAAAAAAAAAAAAAAAAAAAAAAAAAAATCAAATTCTGTTCCACTGGTAAAAGTTAAAAAAAAAAAAGAAAGAAAGAAAAAATAATAATCAATTATATTTCTTTTCTAAAATATATTTATATAAATAGAAATGGGGTCTTGCAATGTTGCCCAGACTGGACTCGAACTCCTGGACTCAAGCAATCCACCCACTGCAGCCTCCACAAGTACAGGGATTACAAGTATCAGCCACTGCACTTAGCCAATACATTTCTTTCTTCATTCCCAACTCATACTCCACTCCTTGGGCTAACAATCAGAAATCAACAGCAGCCCAGACCCCAGGACCCTAACTTCCACCCTCTAGGCATTACTTCATTCCTAATCCAATATCCTGCTACAGTCCCATCTCTTTCCCATATGACAACAAGGTAATGGAATCAAAGGGGTTGATAAGTGTCTTAGAAATGATAGGTGCCGTGAGGTCCACGCTGTGTGGGAGAGTGGGGCCACAAGGACACTGAAAGACTGTAAGAACCAAGACAGGCCTGTAATCCCAGCTACTAAGGAGGTAGAAGCAGGAGAAGTGCTTGAGCCCAGGAGTTTCCTGGCTACAGTGAGCTATGAAGGTGCCACTGCACCCCAGCCTGGGTGACAGGGCGAGACCCTGTCTCAAAAAAGGAAAACAAGATGACCACTAATGCGCTATAGTCCTGGCTCCCTGATGTGAAACAATAAGCTTATGGGAATTGGGTGAGCAATCATACTATTTTGAGGGAGCAGTCATACAGTTTTAAGTTCTAGGAGAGAAGATGAGGCTGTTAGGCTATAAGAGGAAAATGTCAGAAGTAGGGGAAGGCCACAGGAGAAGAGGGTATGGACCCTGGAGTTTCTCAGGATATAGGAGGAACTGAGCTTAAGAGAAAACCTTCTCCCTTATACCAAGTTCTCAAATGATGGAGAGAAGAAAAGGCCTCCTCAGGGAGAGGTTACCAGACCACCACCCTTCCACATCCCAAGTGGCTACATGTGGCTAGCATCCAGCCACCTACCCACCTACAGCCAGGTGCCCACCCCCCACTCCAAGCTGGCCAAGGCAGCTGGCACCCATGTCTACTGTAATGTGGGTACCGCCGTAGCCCACCCTAGGACACTGCCTCTGCTCCAGGTTCTATCCTTCACCATCTCTTTCCATGCTAAGCAATCATTAGGCCTGTGGAGCTGCTGCCACTGGAGCTCAGACTCCTCTGAAAAGATGACAGAGAATCTGACCCTCCGCTTCCTGCTGCTGTTCTGCCCACAATGATTCTTTCATTCACTTGTTCGGCAAACAGTTGCTGACTGCTGACTAGGTGCCCTTTCCTTTTTGTCATTTCTCTGACAAATAATAGTGAAGTCAAAAACATCATGAAACATTTTCAAAATCCAAATCATTCCTGGTCAGTTGACTGGCTGACAATAAAGCCTTTTTAATAAGTGGGATTTCATTCCCCATGGAAACGCATGCTCCTGTCCTCAAAAGCCATTCTACCTGAGCTCATTCTACCTGAAAAGCAGAGTGTAACTGCTGGTGCCAGCTCCACAACCCCACCCAGTTCCTCTACCCCGCCCAGCTCCTGTCCATCTTCTCAGTTTCTAAGAACAATTTCTGGAGTCTTTGTGAAGAAGTCTAGTTCGCATATGCCTGGACTCCAAGCTATTCCAGCTGGACTCCCAACTAGACTGCCTATACTGTGGCAGATAAGGCCAGAATCCGCCACGGCCCTTTCAAGGGAAAACTTGGCTTTGGTCAGCAGACAGTCTACAATTTTCAGCTCCTGTAGGGTCTGCCTCAGTTGCAGAGAGCTACTTTGCATGAAGTCATGATCGTTTAGGGCAGCCTGTAACTGAGTCAGGCATGGATATAAAAACCTAATCATTTTGGCCTAATTCGGGATAATCTAAAGGACAATATTCACTTCACAACTCCCCACTGGGATGCACAAGGCTTCCTCAGACTTGCATCAGAGTTTGACTGCTTCCTCTGCCCAATCCTCCTTCCTCCCCCTTCTTCTCATGGGGGTCAGTCTCTAATAAACATACTGTATTCAAACCTCTATCTCAGCATCGGCTTCAGGAGAACCCAATCCACAACACTTACCAAAAGCTTTTCAAATTTGAGAAGCTGCTACACCTTGTGGGTTCTGTTTGTGGCAAAACTCCAAGCTCTAGTATATGTGGCTGGGACACTGTCTTAAGAGGGAGGCAGAAATAGTAACTATCCCCTCTGTAACTATGTAACATTTGGAGGACTCCTCAGAAGACCTTTTCTGAACTGAAACAGTGGGAAAAGATTTAAACTGTCCAGCACCACCCACAAATCATAACCACATTCTCTAGTTAGCACATACTATTCACCACTCAATCACTAGTTCACATTCTTACCCTTCCCTTGAACTTCTGACTCTCCACTCTCAGTGGATGCCTGGCCTTCTACAACACAGAGCAAACAGAAGGTATCAGATGGGGTCTCCCCAGCTTTCCACTAGCAAATGGAGGGAGTCCACCTTTTGAAGAACCTCACTTCTTACCCACCCTCTCTCCTGAATCTTCCACTTGTCCCTATGTGGTAGAGTCTCTCATCAACATTTATAGTCTCTAATTTATTTTTTGTTAAAAAAGACAGAGTTGGCTGGGCACAGTAGCTCACACCTATAATCCCAGCACTTTGGGAGACCAAAGTAGGCAGATCACAAGGTCAGGAGTTCGAGACCAATATGGTGAAACCCCATCTCTTAAAAAAAAAAAAAAACCAGAGTCCATCAGTAGATAAACAAATTTGTCCATACAATGGTATCTCCATACAATGATATCATCATTCAACCATAAAAAGGAATGAAATATTAATACATGCTACACCGTGAGTGAACTTCAAAATTATTATGCTAAGTGAAACGAGACAGACACAAAAAGGCATGTTGTATTACATGACTCCATTTATATGAAATATCCAAAATGGGTAGAGATCCAGAAAGACAGAAAGGAGTTTTGTGGTTGTCAGAGGTTAGAGGATAGGGAAATCTGAAGAAACTGCTCAGTGGGCATCGGATTTCCTTTTGAGGTGATGAAAATGTTTTCTGATTATATAGAGATGGTGACTGCACAACATAATGAATGTACTAAATACCACTAAGCTCTCACTTTAAAATGATTAATTGTATATTATATAAATTTTACCTCAATTTAAGAAAAAGAAAAAACTTCCCTAGGCCCCTTCTAGGTACCACCTTTTCTCATCTCCTTTCATTTCTCTTATACTGACCAACTTCTCAAGGAATGTCTACACCTCTTTATCCCCCATTCACTCCAAAGCTCACTCCACTCTCACTCAGTGACAACCACTGATGCTTCCCACTCCTCCCTTCCTAAGATTTCTTGGCAGCACATGACACAGGAGGCCAGTTCCTCATTCCTAAAGTAAGTACTCTGCCCTGACTTCCTTGAGACTGTACACCTGATGAGTTCCTGCTTCTACAGTCTCTCCTTTGCCAGCTCACCCTCTTCTACCTGACTATTAAGAGCTGAAACTTCAGCCAGATGCGGTGACTCACACCTGTAATCCCAGAATTCTGGGAGGCAGAGGCAGACGGATCATGAGGTCAGGATATCGAGAGCATCCTGGCTAACACTGTGAAACCCCATCTCTACTAAAACGCAAAAAATTAGCCAGGTGTGGTGGTGTGCACCTGTACTCCCAGCTGCTCAGGAGGCTGAGGCAGGGAAATTGCTTGAATCCGGGAGGCGGAGGTTGCTGTGAGCCAAGATAATGCCACTGCACTCCAGCCTGCCTGGCAAAAGAACAAGACTCCATCTGAAAAAAAAAAAAAAAAAAGAGCTGAAACTTCTCAGGATGCTTCTTGGCTCTCTTTGGGGCTCATCAGTTCTCATGTTTCCAACCGCCATCTAGATATACATACACACACACAAAGAGGTGTGTACAGAAATAAAACTAGAAGGACCTACTAGATAATAAAATGTTGCAAAGCCTCTGTAATTAAAACAGTTTGGTACTGGCACATGAATAGACAGAATTACAATGGAACAGAAAAGAACATTCAAAAACAGACCTAACTGCACACAGAAATTTAATATACAGTAACAGCAGCATCTCAAATCTATAGGGAAAACACTTTTTTTTAAGACAAGGTCTCACTCTGTCACCTGGGCTGGAGTGCTGTTGTGTGATCATTGCTCACTGCAATTCCTGGGCTCAAGCGATTCTCCCACCTCAGTCCCTGGAGTAGCTAGGACTACAGGCATGTACTATGATACCATGCTAATTTTTTTTTTTTAATTTTTTTGGTAGAGACAAGATCTCTCTAATGTTGCCCAGCCTGCTCTCAAATGCCTGGCTTCAATCCATCTGCCCACCTCAGCCACCCAAAGTGCCAGGATTATAGTAGGACTGAGCCACTGCACCTGGCCAAGTCAAACTTTTTAATAAGCAGTGTTGGGATAACTTAACAGACATACTGAAAAAGGTAAAATTAACCCCATGCCTTATGCCTACATATCAAGATAAATTCTAAACAAATATTTAAATACACAAAATGAAAGCATACAAGTACCAAAAGCAAGCATAGGTCAACTACTCTATAACCAGGGAGATAAATAACTTCCCTAATTATTACTCAAAATCAAAACTAAACCCAGAAGTTTAATAAATTTGGTTATGCAAAAATAAAAAGTTTTCTAAAAAATAAAAATGCATGGAAAAATATAAGCAAAAAAGACAAATGTCAAACGGGTAAAGTATCTGCAATTTAATATCATAGACAAAGTGTTAATACCTCTAATATATAAAGAGCTTTTAAAAAAATAAGGAGAAAATGACCAAAAACACAATAGAAAAAAAAGGACTACAGGCATGAACAGGCAGCTGACAGAAAAAGAAATACAATGCTCTTTAACTCTAGGAAAAGATGTTCGACTTTCCTTGTGACATGAGAAAGGTAAAATAAAACTACAGTAGAAAACTGCTTTCTACCTATTAGGTTGTAAGTACTCTGCAGGTGTGACTAGAGAAACAGAAATTTGCGTACACCAATGCTAGGAGTGCAAAATGGTACAGCCCGTACAAAGGGTAATTTGACAACATCTAATAAAATTATACCTGCATCTACCCTCTAGGAAATGATTGCAAAGATATGCTGGCAATAACCTGGATGAGCCTGGCAGTAGATTCTTTTCCAGAGACTCCAGAAAGGGACACAGGCTGGCTAACACCCTGGTTTCAGGCTGTCAGACCCTAAACAGAAGATTCAGCTAACCAGGACCTAGATTTCTGACCGACATAAGCTATGAGATAATAAATGAGATGGTGTTTGAAGCCACTAAGTTGGTGGCAATTTGTTTCACAGCTGTAATTTGCATATACAGCCCTGCAGATAGGGGAAAGGGTTCACACCAAGGCTGGAAATGGGAGTAAGTGGGCTGTGTGAGATCTCAGCCCACCTAGCTTGGCTGAAACAGGCAGAGCAGACAGGCAGAGCTAAGGACTCAGAACAGCTGAAGTTCTTGAGACCAGCCCTCCTTGTCCGACCATCCAACAGGAACATGGGAGCAGGAAGTGAGGAAAAGGGTCAAGGAGGGGAAGCCCTGGCAGGCTGCATTGCTGGTATTAATAAAAAGCATATGATCACTAAGACTTCAGATTTACCCTCAAGAATCTATAAGTACTTGTCTTTCTTCTACTTTCCCTTCTCTCTCTAGGGTCCCCCCCCCGCCCCTATTCTTTCCTGGACACTCAGATTTTAAACTAGATGACCTTGAAAAAAGTAGAGAAAACACACACACACACACACACACACACACACACACACACACACACAAAGGGAATCCATCATTTGGTAGAAATTTCTCCTTTGTAAGTTTCCCTTTTATATAAGACTATTTCTGTAGATAAATTGAACCCAACTGTGATATTTAAATAGTTTTAAGAAAGTGCATTCTGTTTTACTTGTAAAAAGAGGGGACCCTTGGCCTCTTCCTTGAGACAGGCAAAATGGAAGGGGATACAAGATACCCTGCTTATTTATCTCCAAAAGAAATCTATAGCCCCAGCCCCAGGCCCAGCCCAATTTTTGTGCCCAGCAGGAAGAAGCCTTTGTTCAGAGAGCACCACAGGTATGATGGGCACCACACCAAAGGCAGAAAGCAAAACTGCTCTATCTTTTGGCTCAGGACAAGGGGAACACGCAAACAACAGGAGTTGGAGAGTGTCAGGCACAAGGGAAATATCTTTTATCTCACATTTTGTTGCTCCTAATGACCTTGTTCAGGCCTCAAACCAATACGACTTCATTCTTTGGGAAGTGTATTCTATGGAAGCTTTAAAATATATTAAGAGGGTGCTATGCTTTAAATGTGACCTCCAAAGTTCATGTGTTGGAAACTTATTCCTGAATACAACCATGTGGAAACGGGTGATTAGGTTATGAGGGCTCTGCCTTCATGAATGAATTAATGTCACTATCATAGGAGTGGGTTCATTTTCGCAAGAGTAGTTTGTTTAAAAAGCAAGTCCAAGTCCAGTTGGGTGCAATGGTGCCCGCCTATAGTCCTAGCTTCCCAACTACATGTAAGGCTGAAGTGCAAGGACTTGCTTGAGTCCAGGAGTCCAGCCCTGGTAACAGCAACACTCTGTTTTTTGTTTTTTTCCTAAAAGGCAAGTTCAGCCCTGTTTTGCTCTCTCTCCAGCACCTGCTCTGTCATCACATGATGTTATGTCACAGCAACTAGGCCCACAACAGATGCAGCTCCTCAAACTTGGATATCCCAGGCTCTAGAATTCTAAGAAATAAATCTATACTCTTTATAAATTATCCAGTTTCAAGTATTCTGTTATGGCAGCATAAAACGTACTAAGAGATAAATCAAGTTGTAACACAGGCAAAGATAGGTGCTACTGAACAGGTGCTGCCCACAATCCTTCAGAGCGCAGTTAGCTCCATCTCTCTTCCCACACTAACCCAGTCTGTGCATGTGAAAAGTTACTAACCTGACATCATCTCCATAAAAGTCTCAGAGGACCTCCTGGCATGGGCGCTGAGGGTAGAAGAGATTGGTCCTTCTCCATGATCGTTAGTGGAGGTCTTCAAAACTCTTTTCATCCCTCACCCATTACATTTTTCTAAGGTACTTTTAAATTCTTTCAACCCTGTATCTACTACACTCACTGTGTGAGGTAGATTTTCTTTCATTTGTCCCAAATTTAACTCCCTTGGGATCACATGATGTCAGGCTCTACTGAAAAAGATGTGTTGAACCAGTCTACATTCCCACTACCTTCACCCTTCAAATGTTCAGTGCATGTACAGAGAAGCTCAACACATATTGTGAGTAGATGAATTTTCTTCTCTGGCTTTACTCCAAAGTAAAGAGTCCCATGCTTTTCCCACTGTCTTCACATCCACGCACACTCCACATCTGTCATGGGCTGAACTACAATCAGAGTAAGTGTTCCTCCTCTCAGAAGTCAGTCCTGGATCGTGTTTCCGATTTACAGACGAAATGGGGAAGGTATCTCATAAACCAGCCCTACCTGCAGCAGAAACAATTTCTGCCAGGAAAGTAGTAAATGAAGCCATTTATCTGCTCTTCCTGCTGATGGAGTAAACACATTGTGTTTCTGTACAACCCACCTCTCATTTCCATGCTGAGCAAAAGTGGAAAAGAAACAACAGGAATCATGCCCCCATTGGAATGGGAAACCACTGGTAATCTCAAAAAAGAAACAAAGGCCAAAACATAAACTCCTCACACACCTTAAGAAAAAGTAGGCAATACAACAGAATTCATTCTATCATGCATTAGCTAATCTTTATTGAATACCTGTTATGAGCCAAGCCCAGCCCTGAGCTCTGATGACCTAGATGTAAGCAAGACAGACCAAAATCTCTGTCCACTCAGGGCTTACATTCTAGTAGTGGAAACAGACAATAAACAACATAAATAAAATCTATAGATTTAATAAGTGCTAAGGAGCAAAATAATGCAGGGAAAGGGATATGAAATATTAAGAAAGGCTAAAACATTTTTGAGAGGGTAGACAGATGGCGTCAGAGAGAAGGTTACTCTAGTTTTTTGGTATTATCTTGGACTTAAAACTCAGTGATAGTACAGAGAGTTTCTAGAATTTCTGTATAACATTTACCCAGTTTCAGTTCCCCTAAAGCTATCATGTTATATTGCCATAGTACATTTGTCAAAACTAAGAAATCAACATTGGTACATTAGTGTTAACTAGGCTCCAGACACTTCATGATTCACTAGTTTTTCCATGAATATCCTCTTTTTGTTCCAGCATCCAATTTGCAATACCACAAATGCATTTAGATGTCATATCTTCTCTGGTCTAGGCCAGTTTCTCAGTCTTTCTTTATCAAAACCGTAATAGTTTGATAATAATAGATATTTTACAGAATGTCTGACAATCTGGTTTGTCTGATGTTTTTCTCATTAGACTGGGGTTGTTGGTTTTGAGGAAGAATACCACAGAGGTAAAGTGCCCCTTTCTCTCATCATACCAGAAGGTGCATCATATCCACATGACAACAGTGGTGATATTATCCTGGCTCACTTGATATCCTTGACCACAGGTAGTACTTACCAGATTTCTCCACTGTAAAGTGACTATTTTTCCCTTTCCAAAAAGTGTTTTTTAGAAATGAGTCAGTAAGTCTAACCCAACTGGAAAGACGTAAGCTCCACCTTCTAGAGGGGAGAGTATCTATATATATTACTGGAATTTTTTTTTTTTTTTTTTTGAGAGCCGTCTCACTCTGTCTCCCAGACTGGAGTGCAGTGGTGCAATCTCAGCTCACTGCAACCTCCGCCTCCTAGGTTTAACCAATTCTCGTGCCTCACCTCCTGAGTAGCTGGATTACAGGCTTGCTAAGTTTTGTATTTTTAGTAGAGATGGGGTTTCACCATGTTGGCCAGGCTGGTCTTGAACTCCTGGCCTCAAGTTATCTACCTGCTTGGCCTCTCAAAGTGCCGGGATTACAGGCGTAAGCCATCACACCCAGTCCTATTATCGGAATTCTTCTGCAGAAAAGATTTAACTTTTGGTTATGTGTGGTGGCTCATGCCTATAATCCAAGCACTTTGAGAAGTGCAAAAAGTACAAAATTACAAGAAATGCAAAAATCAGCCATTGTGGTGGCACACACCTATAGTCCCAGCTACTCAAGAGGCTGAGGTAGGAGGACTGATGGAGCCAGGGAGGTCAAGGCTGCAGTTAGTTGTGACTATGCCACTGCACTCCAGCTGGGGCAACAGAACAAGACCCTTTCTCAAAATTAAAACAAACAAACAAAAAAATACCTCTTGGGTTCAAGCAATTCTCCTGCCTCAGCCTCCCGAGTAGCTGGGACTACAGGTGCATGCCAACACGTCCAGCTAATTTTTTTTTTCTTTCTTTTTTTTTTGTATTTTTAGTAGAGACAGGGTTTCACAGTGTTAGCCAAGATGGTCTCAATCTCCTGATCTCGTGATCTGCCTGCCTCGGCCTCCCACAGTGCTGGGAGTACAAGTGTGAGCCATGACACCCAGCCCAAAACAATTTTTTTAAAGAAAGAAACATTTAACTTCTGAGAAGAGACAGAACAAGATGGTGGAATAGAAGGCTCCATCAATTGTCCCTCTCTTAAGGACACCAATTTAACAACTATCTGCACAAGAAAAGCACCTTCATGGAAACCAAAACTCAGGTGAACATTCACAGTACCTGCTTTTAACTGTATCGCTGTAAGATGCACTGAAGAGATAGAAAAGATATTCTTAGATTGCTAACACCCACGCCCCAAAGTGGCAGTGTGGTACGAAGAACATCTCTGGGCACTGACGGAGGGAGAGCACAACCATTGCGAGGCACTGAACGCGGTGCTGCCCTATGAGAGCAGATATAAAACCTGGACCAAACTTAGCTGACGCCTACCCAGGGAGGGAGCATTTAAACCAGCCCAAGCCAAAGGGGAATTACTGATCCCAGCAGTTTAAACCTGAGTTCCCACAAACCTTGTCACCACAGGCTAAAGTGCTCTGAGTCTCTAAGTAAAGTTGAAAGCCACAAGGACTGTAACTCTCAGGTGAGTCCAAGTTCTGAACTGGACCCAGAGACAGTAGACCGCTGAGTGGAGGAGGAGCGGGAGCACAATCTCCCAAGACACTAGTGAAGGCACCTAAGGGAATGCTGGCATCAACCCTCCTCTAACCCTAGGATGCACAACTCGCGGCTCCAAAACAGGCCCCTTCTTTCTGCTTGAGGAGAAGAGAGAAAAGAGTGGGGAAGACTTCATCTTGCCTCATGAATACCAGCTCAGCCACAGCAGGATAGGCACCAGTCAGAGTTGTCAGGCACCTGTTCTAAGCCCTAGCACCCAGATGACATTTCTGGATACACCCTGGGCCATAAGGGAACCTGCTGCTTTAAAGTGAAGGACCCAGTCCTGGCAGCATTAATCATCTGCTAACTAAAGAGCCCTGAGACCCTGAACAACCAGCAATGATACTCAGGTACTATGCTGAGTCAGCCTCTGAGATAGCTCAGCCAGGGTAGAGCATCAAGCAGGCCCTTGGGGTCCCCAATTCCGGGATCTGCCTCTTCGATGACATTTCTGGACCTGCCCTGGGCCAGAAGGGAGCCCACTGCCCTGAAGGGCGAGTCCTAGGCCAGGCAGCATTTACCACAAGCTGACTTAAGAGCCCTTGGGCCTTTAGGGAACATCAGCGGTAGTGAAGCAGTACTCCTCATGGGTCTGCAGCGGTTGTGGCCACACAGTGAGTCTCCTCTGCCTTTGGAAAAGGGAGAGAAGAGAGGGAAGACTGCGTCTTGTGGTTTCAGTGCCACTTCAGCTGCAATACAATCGAACACCAGGTAGACTTCTAAGGTTTCTGACTCTAGTCCCTGACTCCCAGACGGCACTTCTACATCAAGGTGCCGTCAGGGAACATATGTCCCAGACAGCACCTGGGGAAACTGGCTGCCCTGAAGGAAAGGACATGGGCCTGGCTGGCTTTGCTACCTGCTCCCTGTAGAGCCCTCCACCAAAAGTGGAGTCTTTAGGTTATTTAATAAACAAATTTAGCAAAGTTGCAGGATACAAAATGAACATATAAAAATCAATAGCATTTCTACATGCCAACAGCGGACAATCTGAAAAAGAAATTTTAAAAGTAATCTCATTTACACACATAAAATTAAGTATCTAGGAATTAACCAAAGAAGTGAAAGGTCTCTATAATGAAAACTATAAAACAATGATGAATGAAATTGCAAAGGACACCAAAAAATGGAAAGAGATTCCATGTTCATGAATTGAAAGAATCAATGTGTTAAAATGTCCACAGTACCCAAAGCAATCTACAGATTCAATGCAATCCCTATCAGAATACCAATGACATTCTCCATAGAAATAGAAAAACCAATCCTAAAATTTATATGGAACCACAAAAGAACCAGAATAGCCAAAGCTATCCTTAGCAAAAAGAACAAAACTGGAGGAATCACATTACCTAACTTCAAATTATACTACAGAGCTATAGTAACCCAAACAGCATGGTACTGGCATAAAAATAGACACATAAGCCAATGGAAAGAAGAGGGAATCCAGAAACAAATCCACATGCCTACAGTAAACTTATTTTTAACAAAGGTGCCAAGAACATACACTGGGGAATAGACAGTCCCTTCAATAAATGGTGCTGGGAAAACTGGATATCCATCTGCAGAAGAATAAAATGAGACCCCTATCTGTCACCATATACAAAAATCAAATCAAAATGGTTTAAATACTTAAGTCTAAGATCTCAAAGTATGAAACCACTACAAGAAATCATTGGGGAAAATCTCCAGGACACTGGATTGAGGAACGATTTCTTGAGCAATACACCACAAGCACAGATAATCAAAGCAAAAATGGACAAATGGGATCACATCAAATTAAAAAGCTTCTGCAAAGCAAAGGAAACAATCAACAAAGTGAAGAGATAACCCATAGAATGGGAGAAAATATCTGCAAACTACCCATCTGACAAGACACTAATAACCAGAATATATAAGGAGCCCAAACAACTCTATAGGAAAAAAAAAAAAAATCTAATGATTCCGTCAAAAAGTGTGCAAAAGATTTGAATAAACTTCTCTCTCTTTTTTTTTTTTTTTTAAAGGGAGTCTTGCTTTGTATTCCAGGCTTGAGTGTAGTGGCACAATCTCAGCTCACAGCAACCTCTGCCTTCCAGGCTCAAGCGATTCTCATGTCTCAGCCTCCTGAGTAGCTGGAATTACAGGCAACTGCCACCATGCTTTGTTAATTTTTTTTTTTTTTTTTTTTTTTTTTTGTAGAGACAGGTTTTCACCATGTTGGTCAGGCTGGCCTCAAACTCCCAACCTCAAGTGATCTGCCCGCCTCAGCCTCCCAAAGTGCTGGGATTATAGGTGAGAGCCACCACACCCAACCTGAATAGACATTTCTTTAAAAAAAAAAAAACATACAGGCCGGGTGCGGTGGCTCACGCCTGTAATCCCAACACTTTGGGAGGCCGAGGCGGGCGGATCATGAGGTCAACAGATCGAGACCATCCTGGCCAACATGATGAAACCTCGTCTCTACTAAAGATAGAAAAAAATTAGCTGGGTGCGGTGGCATGCGTCTCTAGTCCCAGCTACTGGGGAGGCTGAGGCAGGAGAATTGCTTGAACCGGGGAGGCGGAGGTTGCAATGAGCCAAGGTTGCGCCACTGCACTCCAGCCTGGCGCCTGGTGATGGAGTGAGACTCTGTTTCAAAAAAAAAAAAACATACAAATGCCAAATGGGAATATGAAAAGGTGCTCAACATCACTGATCATCAGAGAAATGAGCATCAAAACTACAATAAGATATTATCTCACCCCAGCTAAATGACAGGCAACAGCAAATGCTGGAGAGGATATGGAGAAAAGGGAACCCTCATACACTGTTGGTGAGAATGTAAATTAGTACAACCACTATGGAGAGTAATTTGGAGGTTCCTCAAAAAACTAAAAATAGAGCCACCATATGATTCAGCAATTCTACTGTTGGATATATACCCAAAAGAAAAGAAATCAGTCTATCAGAGAGATATCTGCACTCCATGTTTGTTGCAGCACTGTTGACAACAGCCAACACTGGAAGCAACATAAGTGTCACTCAACAGGTGAATGGATCTTTAAAAACATGGTACACGTACGCAATGGAGTACTATTCAGTCATCGAAACAAAAAGAATGAGATCCTATCATTTGCAACAACATGGATGAAACTAGAGATCATTATGTTAAATGAAATAAGCCTGGCACAGAAAGATAAACATCATATGGGCTCGCTTATTTGTGGGATCTAAAAATCAAAACAGTTGAACTCATGGATATAGAGGATATAAGGATAGTTACCAGAGGCTGGGAAAGGGAATGGGGGAGAGAAATGGGAGGATAGGAGTGGTTAATGGGTATTAAAAACAGGAAGAATGGCCGGGCGCGGTGGCTCAAGCCTGTAATCCCAGCACTTTGGGAGGCCGAGGCGGGTGGATCACGAGGTTGAGAGATCGAGACCATCCTGGTCAACATGGTGAAACCCTGTCTCTACTAAAAATACAAAAAATTAGCTGGGCATGGTGGCTCATGCCTGTAATCCCAGCTACTCAGGAGGCTGAGGCAGGAGAATTGCCTGAACCCAGGAGGCGGAGGTTGCGGTGAGCCGAGATCGCGCCATTGCACTCCAGCCTGGGTAACAAGAGCGAAACTCCGTCTCAAAAAAAAAAACAAAAAAACAAAAACAGGAAGAATGAGTAAAACCTACTATTTGATGGCACAATAGGGTGACTATAGTCAATAATAATCTAACTGTACATTTCAATAATTAAAAGCGTATAATTAGACTGTTTATAACATGAAGGACAAATGCTTGAGGTTAAGGATATCCCATTCTCCATGATGTGATTATTACCTATTGCATGCCTATATGAAAACATCTCATGTACCTCATAAATATATACACCTATAATGTATGCACAAAAATTAAACATAACTTTTTTTTAAGATTTAACTTTTTCTCTCCTATTTAGTCAATTATTTATTTATATAAGTTTAGACTCATGTACATTTTATAATTTGATTTATAATCCAATACTACCTTACCTATTTTGTTGCTTCATATCAATCCAGCTTTGGCCACTGGAAGAGAAAGTCACTTCTGAGGAAGGACTAAGGAAGTGAGGGAGCTAGCCACAAAGCCATCCAATAGAAGAGAATTCCAGGTTCCAAGGTGTGGCACCCTGATGTGTTTAGGGAATAAGAGCAAGGCCAGAGTGAATAGAAGAGAGGAAATGTAAGGAAGAGCAGCACAAATGAAATGACAGAGGTAGTGGTGAGCCACATCATACAGCTGTGCAGGCCATAGAAGGAGCTAACCCTTACTTTATGTGAGAAGGAACACCAGAGAATATTTCTAAGCACAGGAAGGCATGGTAAAAGGATCACCAGTTGCTGTGTTGAGAAATGACTGCAGGTAATTAGGACAGAAGGAAGGAGGGCTGGTTAGAGGTCTACTCAATAATCCAGGTAAGAGATCACAGTGACCATGAGGATGATGAGAAGTGGTCAAATTCTGGATATATTTTCAAGACAAACCTGCTGGGATTGGCTGTCAGATAGAATGTGGGGTGTTAGAGAAAGAAAGGGGTCAAGAATGACTGAGTATTTTGACCTGAGAATTAAAGGGATAGAGCAGCTATTAACTGAAGTGGGGAAAGTTGCACAAGTTGTTTTAGACTTGTTAAATTTAAGATGCCTATCCAAGCAGAGATGTCTAGTAGGCAGATGGATCTGAAATTCAGAGAAGTCTAGGTTGGAGATAAAAAACCTAGGAGTCATCAGCATAGAGATGAAACATGAAGCCATCAGACTACGTGAGTCAGCAACTGCGTAAGTGTAGACAGAGAAGAGCAGAGGTTCAATGACTGAGCCTGGGGCATTCTGGCACTGAGAGAAATCAAGACTTTCTTACCTTCCCTTTAATCAGAGACAAATATAGCAACTTTTTCTCTCAGTCACTGTGTACCTAGTACTCTGGATCCCATAGCTCTCAGGACTCTCAGAATATAACCTTAATTCTCCCTCACTTCTCTGTAATTGTCCATCCTCAGTCTGTTCTGTGATGCTGTATATCTGCTCACCATCATAAGACAGTCATTACTGCCATCACCTCTTTGCAAGCTGTTCTTCCCACCTGGAAAACCCTTTACACTCCACCTCAACAAATACCAGCTTTTTCAAGCCCCAACTAACCTCCTATCTTCAAAATTTACCTAATTACTCTCACAGTGAATGAGCCTCTCCACCAACGCAATCCTAACACCCCAATGACCACCAACGTTAACCTCTGTAACACCTGATGTCTGTACAACCAGATATTTATTAGTTATTGAACTGTGTGGCTAGCTAACTGTACCTATAAATGTTGTAGCTTCCTTTAAGAAGAACAGCATATCTACCTTTTCTCTTTCTACCAAAACAGCCTAGAACAAATACCTACCACATAGCAAGTGCTCGATAAATTGTGTGTGAATTGTTTCATGTCAATTCTGTTATTCAATCAGTCACCATGCTCCCTGAGAGTAGAGACTGTTTTGTATCTCCTCCGATTCTGGGTGAGACATAGGCAGGCATTCAATAACTGCTTGCTATCAAAGGGGCTGATGACAATGTGAGGTCCCTGGGGACCTTATAATCTTGGCACAAAACAATGAGAATGTGTGTTCTGCTCTTGCTGCCCCATCTCACCTAAACCCAGCTATTTCCTGGACAAAGAAGAAGAATCCAGAGACAACACAGAAATGAAATTCCAGGGCATCTGATGTTTAATGCAGAGAGATTCTCAAAATCATGGTGTTATCTAAAAAGCCTGGACAAGAGGTCATCCTCACTGAAATGCTGGGCAAAAAGAATCAGAAAAGATGAGCACTTCTACTATGGTGAACCCTAAGAACACAGAGAATACATCAAAATAAATATAAGTATAGGCCGGGCGTGGTGGCTTACGCCTGTAATCCCAGCACTTTGGGAGGCCGAGGTGGGTGGATCACGAGGTCAAGAGATCGAGACCATCCTGGTCAACATGGTGAAACCCCGTCTCTACTAAAAATACAAAAAATTAGCTGGGCATGGTGGCACGTGCCTGTAATCCCAGCTACTCAGGAGGCTGAGGCAGGAGAATTGCCTAAACCCAGGAGGCGGAGTGAGCCGAGATCGCGCCATTGCACTCCAGCCTGGGTAACAAGAGCGAAACTCTGTCTAAAAAAATAAAAATAAAATAAATAAAAATAAATAAAGTATATTCACTGAAGAATTATTTACAACAGTGAAAAACTGGAAACCATCTAAATGTCCAACCGTAATAATTAAGTTTAATTTGGTATATTCGTACGCTTGAATATATTAAAGAACAGCACCTGGAAAATGTTCACTTCATGCCTAAGACTTACTTTATACCTATGTGTGGGGCAAGCGGGGGCTAACTTTCATCTCCATTTCTTTTTTTTTTTTTTTTTTTTTTTGAGACGGAGTTTCGCTCTTGTTACCCAGGCTGGAGTGCAATGGCGCGATCTCGGCTCACCGCAACCTCCGCCTCCTGGGTTCAGGCAATTCTCCTGCCTCAGCCTCCTGAGTAGCTGGGATTACAGGCACACGCCACCATGCCCAGCTAATTTTTTTGTATTTTTGGTAGAGACGGGGTTTCACTATGTTGACCAGTATGGTCTCGATCTCTTGACCTCGTGATCCACCCGCCTCGGCCTCCCAAAGTGCTGGGATTACAGGCTTGAGCCACCGCGCCCGGCCTCATCTCCATTTCTAAAGGGAAAGTATCTGTCTCAAAATAGTCTGTACAGTAAGACTGCACTTTTCTGCAAACAACTGGAAGAACACAAGCCATAATGTTAATTTTACATCTGCACAGTGGGATCTGGGTGATTTTGTTGTTGTTGTCTCCCTTTGTGTTTTTCTGTTTTCCAAGTATTCTGCTTTGAAAACATATTACTTTGTCAGCAGGCAAAAAAAGAGAGAGAGAGAGAAAGTCATTTTAAAAACAAATATGTAAGAGCCAATTTCTCAACTATCTAGGCATCTGACTGCTAAAAGTCTCCTATTTCCAATATAAAATGCAAGAATCCGAAAGTCCTGCCCCCTCCTCTCATTCCTTCCCCTCCCATGCCACCCAAGACAGAAAACAGGTGAAACCATTAAGACCAAGAGCTTCTTTTTTTTTTTTTTTTTGAGACGGAGTTTCGCTTTTGTTACCCAGGCTGGAGTGCAATGGCGCAATCTCGGCTCACCACAACCTCCGCCTCCTGGGTTCAGGCAATTCTCCTGCCTCAGCCTCCTGAGTGGCTGGAATTACAGGCACGAGCCACCATGCCCAGCTAATTTTTTATATTTTTAGTAGAGACGGGGTTTCACCATGTTGACCAGGATGGTCTCGATCTCTCGACCTCGTGATCCACCCGCCTTGGCCTCCCAAAGTGCTGGGATAACAGGCTTGAGCCACCGCGCCCGGCCATACCAAGAGCTTCTTAAGGGAAAGATCTTGTCCTTTTGGTCTTTGGTCTCCCACCTCAAAATTCTCAGCACCCTGTGAGGCATTAGGTGCTCAGTAAACAAAGGGAGGGAAAAAGACATAGTGCACTTACAAGGCATAATTACCACTACTGTAATGACATCACCACCCAAGTACCCCTCCACCCTATTCTAAGTCTGATCCCTTTCCCTCCTATCTCTGAGCATTGTACAGGCCCGCCAAGCAGCTCTTAGAATAAGAGCTCTGATTGTACCATAGCAAGTATTGCTCTTTTGCCTTTCCCCCTTCCCCTTTCCTTCCTCCCTCTTCTTAAAAGGTGATCTTGCCTTTCAACTAGTACAATGTGCTGCACTGAACCAGCATGCCAGTCAGTCTGTGGAGAATCACTGAGAGAATGAATTTGAATAATAAAAGCCAGAACAAGGCGATACCTTGGAGAGAGACTTGGTATAGTACCTTCAATTCAGAACCTCATTTCAGTGGCTAATGCAGTTGTTGGAGACATTAGCCTAATTTTTGCCAGGAGAGTCCAGCAACACAGCAGTACTAAACACGGGCACAGAGGATCCTGCTCATCTCAGAGACAAAGTGTAGAGAATGAAATTAGCAGCACTGCACTTTTAGTGCAGAGGAAAGCAAACTCTCACTCCCCTCCCCCAATTCATCACCAATCATCTTTAAAATGAAAAACACAGAAATGTGTATGGGAGTCAATACAAGCATGAAGTTCAAGGGAAGCCAGGACCCTGAAGAAGCTCCCAGGGGGCACTTAGGGACTATGGGAAAGTTAATTTCAAAGGACATCCAATAAATGCAGCCCTACCACAGATCTTGTCATTGCCAAGCCCTGTTTGCTGCAGGCCTGGGAAGGCTCCAGAACCTGCTGGCAGGTCAGTCCGTTGAGGCCAAAAACGGGAAGGAGAGCCCACAAAGGCAAAACTGGAAGAAAGCGGCTCCACTCCAGACAGATCTACACAGACTGGAGTGGGGTTCCTAAAACAAGTGCTTCTTATTGGCTAGGTTAAAAAGAAGCCACACCTGGTCTGGTCTAGATTTGTCCTATGTCTCTCCCTATGCATCAGCCTCCACACTACAGGAGCCAAGGAGCTCAGGATCTTTGGCTTTGCTCTAGCTATGAGCCTTTAAAGAGGGGAGCATGCAGCTCAGAGGTAACAACAATAATCCTAGGTAACAGACTCTGCAAGGGCTTCCTGGCTCCTCCTAGACCATGCCAATAATGGGTTGAGCGTGGGTCTCCCTGGCTAGCCAGGCTGAAGAAGGCACTCCTTTCTCTTGTTCTAACAGAATGGTAGGCCAGAAGTGCTCTCTCTGCTTCTGCTGGTGTCTCATTGCCTCTGATTCCCCAAAGTCCCACTCTGCTCCCTACTCTATTATTCTGGGTCCTTTTGTCTTATCTAGGGATAGATGAAAAGAAGACAAAGTTTAACCAAGTCTTCACAGCCAAGGATTTTCTACAACCTAATGCCCCTTTTTCTCTCCTCTCCCCCAGCAGAGGACAATGTTACCAGTAACTCACGTTAACAGTATCATGGCTTTACCAGCACTAGCCTGGCGGTCTCAACGACCCCGACGTGTAAACATTGTAATGACAGACACAAGGACACCTGTATACCCAGATCTTTGAATGGGTTAGTAGGACTGCCAATCTTTTTGTTTGAATTGATTCCCAGGTAGGCTGTGGTTAAGGCTTAAGGCCTGGGCATTCCAATATGCCCTCACTGTATTTAACGCAGCAGTAGGCACATGGCAAGTACTCAAACACCTCAGGACTTGAACTCTTCCCAAGGGTCTCTCTGTGAAGTCCCAGGGATACGAGAGACTGTCAGAGACTGTCCTCTTTTCCTGACAGATACTAAAGGCGAACCCTAGAGAAGAAGGAAGGGCTGGTCAGAAGAAAAGCAGAAGAAATGAGAGGCTAGACAACCCAGACTCCACCCAAGAGGCACACGCAATAAGGGGAGCAGAGCAGGGATAGGGAGGCAGGACTCACTCTCCATACACACAGCCTGCCTGCCAAAATTTACTGGATGGCAGGAATCCTAGATCCGTGGGTGAGGATTGAGTCATGTTATGAATCTCCTTTTTCTAAGCAGCATGTGAAAAAACTCCTCCATCTCAGGAAGAGAAGGTGGGGAAGAGGGGGGCGATATGTGTTGGAAGATGGTGGTCGGCAACTGGAAGCACAGATTTCATTCTCATGCTAGAACAGCCTCCTCAAATTACAAGGGGTCCATTCCAGAGGAAGCTAGGCAGGCCAAGGAGACTAGACTGGGGCTTTGGATAAAGTCGAATGAAACTGTACCATCACAGTGTTGATAATTTCCCTGGAAGAAGCAAATCCTCCCATAGCCATAAATCAATCCCTCACTGCAACTGCAGAAATCTATTTAAAAAAAAAAAAATCAGCTATTACCAGAAATTCTAAATGCTCCACACTAGAAGCATAATTAGGGGAGATTCTGAAAGGTGCCCTGAGGCAGGCCATACACAGAGTAGAAAGGAGTTATATACCCTTAGAAAGCTCATTTAGGGAATGGGCTGTGCATAATGCATGCAGGCCCAGGAGTGCAGACACTCCCTCCCTGTGGCCTGCTCAGAGGCAGGCTGTGAGCCGCGACACTGGCAGATGGCTGCCCCGGTAGCAATCGTGCACGCTCCAACGGCCGCCTCCTCCCGTCCACCCTTGAGCACAGGCTTATATGCTCCCACAAGGGGTGGGGAGCACCGGCAGACATTACCTCCAAAGAATAGTGCCTTTCCCTAGGGAAGGTAAACATTTCCATCAGAAGGCAGAAGCCAGCACAAAGGCAATTTCTCTCTGTGCAGGGAAAAGGAGCCACAAACATAAAGTTGCTCAGTCAAAAGAGACAGATGATCTCTGCAAGCTGAGCCATGCCAAACTGTCTGTAAAGAGTTTGCACATCCATCAGCCCAAGTGGCTGTGTAGGGGAGGGGTAGGTAGGAGTGGGGAAGGCCCACAGAGGGTACAGGACTCTCTGGACTAAGAAGCCCCAGGAGAGGAAAAGCCAGTCATTTTTCTGCTAGGGCTCTAGCCTGAGCAAAGGTGCAGCAAAAGGCTTCATTTCCAGCAGATTTTCTCTCCTCTCTATCCTCCCAATCCATACCCAAGGTCTGTCCACTTCAAGCCTCTGCATTCACAAGCTTTTGGGGCCATTGGCTGTTCAATTTTGAGCCAGCCACTTCTCCTTCCCACTGGCATCCTCTACCTTTTTAAAGTCACGTGTGATTAAAAGAGAAATGGCAGTTCACTAGTCTTATGCCTAAAATAACCTATAGAGAAATATGGTTTATGAACTCCCCCGTAATACAATACATAATTCAGAGCCCAGCCATTTGTCACAGCATTGAGTAATCCACATGCATCCCATGGGTCTGACGATAAAATCTGTAAATCAATAGCAAAAAGCAGTATACCTTAGCCATTGAGTTAACATTTTTTAGCATTGATTTTTTAACTTAGAAAATATGGACTTCTGAGGGGAAATGCTTGTAAGGGAGTTGTGTGCTAGAATGAAAAACTCTATACTTTCCAGAACCCCCTGATAGCTGACTTCAATGCAAAAATAAAAACTCCAAGACTCACATTCTCCCAATGATGATAATGGTTTTCTTCTACAAACCCTGCTATTAGCATGACAGGTATGACCACATCAGTCAAAAGAAAAGCACACGTACCTTTTACACTCAAGAAAAGCAAGCAAAATACCTGCTTTGTGCAAGAGCAAGGCACTTAGCAGGAAAGAAAATAATAAATTATTGCAAAGGCTTCATCTTATTTTTCTTTCTTCTGAATGATCAAACAATGAACCCTGCATAGGGGTAGGCATCACAATCCACAAATATACTGCCATAGTGATTGGTGCTTAGGTACAGGGATAAAACATGCAGAATTACATTTATATTCCAAAGAACAGAGACAAGTGCCCTGATCACTTAGCCCTGCCGAGAGTCCGAATGCCAAATGAGTGGCCTCCTCCCCAGTCTGTGTGGCACCACGGCAGGATCCCATCTGGGGTGTGTGTCTGTATTGCTATCTGACCAATTATCTGCCTAGAACAGACCCTGCCTCAGGATGCAGCGGGTGTGCAGGTGCTTAAGAGGCAGGTGTTGGGGTCCCTGAGTAAGAGCCCTCCCTCTGACATGGGAGGTAAGACTGACTCAGGTGTTACCTGTATGCTGGGGGCACAGCTATACCCTGATGAGTTTCTCCTTTACTTAAAAAAATCACTTAGACATTATTCTATTTTAGCTTTTTATTTTGAAATAATTTTAGACTTACAGAAAAGTTGCAAAAAAGAAAAGAAGTACAGAGTTCCCATATACTCTTCACCCAGATTTCCCTGCTATCAACATCTTACAAAACTATAGGACAATTATCAAAACTAAGAAATCAACATTTATACAATGGTGGTAACTAAATTTAGGCTTTACTTGGATATCACCAGTTTTTCCACCATTTTTTTTCTCTTCCACAATCTAATCCAGGATATCGCACTGTATTTGGTTGTCACATCTCCTTTGTCTCCTCCAATCTGTGACAGTTCCTCAGTCTTTGTCTTTCGTGACCTGGACATACTTGAAAAGTACTGGTCAGTTATTCTGCAGACTGTACCTCAATTTGCATTTGTCTGATGTCCACTGATCTTTAATACAACAGAAAAAAACGGCAGCTAACATTTACTGAGATATTACTGTGCACCTGGCACTAAACATTTGTTTACCTTATATTTACTCTTTAAAATAACCCTCTGAAATAGGCATTATTACTACCCCTATTTTACAGAGAGGAATAGTTCATTAACCTTTGGTGGAATTAAGCAACTTGCCTAGCAACTAGCTATAAAAGACAGAGCTGAGGTGTGAACCCAGGTAGACTGACTCTAAAACCCTATACTATACGCTATATTCAAGGCACAGCAGCAACAAACAAATGCCAAAATAAAACCTGGGCTCTGCCCTTGGCCATTCCCTCCCTGAAGAGCACATCTCATTGAAGAAAGGGTATTATAGGCTTTATCTTCCTTCCAAAGGAGATGAAATACTCCACTTGAATTTCTGCCCATACAACCAGATTTTTTTTTTCTCTTGACAAGAAGCACCTTCCTGGATTAAGGGCAAAGAAAAGTCCATTGTTCTCCTGAGACCTTACTCTGAACTGGTGCCAGATGGAGGGAAAACAGATGAGCACGTAAATGTGCTTAATTCAAGAGAATTCTCTTCTGAAGCCTTCTCAAGTGTATGGAAACAGAGATGACAAAAAAGGGAAAGGGCTTCTAAGATTGTTTTTTTTCCCATGTTATGCCCAGAAATATCCAATGATGGGCAACACAAACGAACACCTTGCCTTTAATATCAGGCTCTTTGGGAAAATTGAGGTACAAACTATTCATGTGGCACATGGTGTGCATGTCAAGGGACAGGGCTATGGGAGGCAGGCTGGGAAGAATTCCAACTGCACTCCAGGATTTGTATTTAATGTTTATGACTTTAGATCACTCAGTTCCACAGACTTGATTTTTCCCAAATCCCCTCTCTGACAATGCTAATGTGTTTTTCCTCTAGTTCTGACTGATCAGCGAAATATGTGGCTGGAAGGACTGGCTTGGAAGTCATTTCTTTGATGCTAGCAGAATTGAGAAAATATTCCCCCAACTACAGATCCCTCCATTTATTTATCCCTGCCACCTGCCACTCAGCTGCAGGTAGAGGCAGCTAGGGAGGTAAGGTGGCAGGGATGGCAGGGTGTGAAGGAGGGGAAAAGGGAAAATGGCTGAGAGCATGAATACAAGGAAAAGAGAGAAAAAGAGCATTGTGTTCAAACAGCCACTTTAGAACCAAGACTTTTATTGATATGCACCAGCAGTGTCAGAAGAGGCCAGCAAATAGGTGAAAAATTCTCAGCCTTCCTTAGAACTTTTTTTCCTACTTCTCTTCACCCCACAAAGCACATCCCTCAAGTCCAAAATGAAGATAGACTCCTGTAAATGAAACACTTTATCTGGGTGCCTCCATTACTGCCAGCTTTGTAAAAGAGCCCTCCCCTTTGAAATCTACTATTCTATCTATACTGAAATATACTGTTCTATACTTTGATCAACTACTGGGAGCTGAAATGCTAACCGTCTATAGGGAACAATTCCTCCAGCCTCTCCATCTACAATTTAACCCAGTATGAATCTAAAGCCAGCAAACAGCCCTCAAATCACACTGTGCACAGGAACACTTACTCCACTGTGTTTAGGGGCATCAGAATCGATCCCTAAGATCCAACCTAGAAACCCAAATAGGGCAGCTTGGTAATTCTGCATCTGCTTGAATAATTTCCCCCTCTCAGTGTCAAAGACCTCTAAAATTCACATTATTTTGTTCCCATGCAGATGTCAAATAAAACTGCTTTCAGACCATGATCCTGCAGATTCCATCATCAGAAGAAAGGAAATCTGGAAAAAGCAATGGGATCTGAAGACCTTGTACCAATGGACCATGGGCTTCAAGAGAGACCAAGAGAAAACATAACTATTACTTTATGGGGTATCTTGAGAACTTAATATATACAAAGCATCTAGCACAAGGGGATGCTAATTTAAAAATGTTAGTTTTCTTAGTTTTCTTTTTTTTTTTTTTTTTGAGACGGAGTTTCGCTCTTGTTACCCAGGCTGGAGTGCAATGGCGCGATCTCGGCTCACCGCAACCTCCGCCTCCTGGGTTCAGGCAATTCTCCTGCCTCAGCCTCCTGAGTAGCTGGGATTACAGGCACGTGCCACCATGCCCAGCTAATTTTTTTTTGTATTTTTAGTAGAGACGGGGTTTCACCATGTTGACCAGGATGGTCTCGATCTCTCGACCTCGTGATCCACCCGCCTCGGCCTCCCAAAGTGCTGGGATTACAGGCTTGAGCCACCGCGCCCGGCCCGAGTTTTCTTAGTTTTCTTCCTTTCCCTACCCAACTGCTAGAATGGACTTCCTCGGTCCTATTTCCCCTTTTTTTTATTTTTATTTTTTATTTTTGTAGGCCCCTTCCAATCTAGGATTCCCTCAGTCATTTCTTGGTTATGAGATTCTAAAGAACCTCCTCACCTCCTCTCCCTCTAAGAGCCTGAATGACTTGGCCGGGAGCGTGGCTCATGCCCATAATCCCAGCACTTTGGGAGGCCAAGGTGGGCAGATCATGAGGTCAGGAATTCGAGACCAGCCTGGCCAGCATGGTGAAACCCCATGCCTACTAAAAACAAAAAAAAATTAGCTGGGCATGGTGGCACACCCCTGCAGTCCCAGCTACTTGGGAGGTTAAGGCAAAAGAATTGCTTGAACCTGGCAGGTGGAGGCTGCAGTGAGCCTAGATCGTGTCACTGCACTCCAGCCTGGGCAACAAAGCGAGACTCCATCTCAAAAAAAAAAAAAAAAAAAAAGAGCCTGAATGACTTGACAAAACGGGGAGATGATGAAATAGAGATTAAAAAGATGTTTGTGCAACATTTAGAGGGCTACTCGGGTAGGGGGTAGGAGCTGTTTCCTTTTTCCCCTAAGGAAAAAGAACTTTACAAGTATACCATATTACTATTCCTTAAAAACTCACCCCTGCCCAGATAAACTAATTATGGCCATCAGTAATCAAATCTGAAAACTTTTAATCCAAAGAAATGGTTCTCTTCTTCCAAACAACTGCATTACTCAAACCATAAGCAGACTGTTCTGGGAATTAAAGAAATTAAACTAAAACTCAATCTTTGTTTGCCCAAATCCACATATTATGGGGAAAAAGGCAAAACCAACAACTTACAAGTTTATGAATAATAGCAAAACAAAACCCCTACATGAACAGAAATATAATCAGCTTGATTAGCACCCAAGCAACACAAGGCTCACAAAGCCCCTGCACACAAGGCCCTGCTTCATGCAGGCTCTTTATAGGCTACCAAAAGATCAGTGGCTAGTGGCATGCCACCCCCACTCTGCCCTTATGCACTGCCAGGGCCTCAAAAGAGTTCCCTTGATGTTCTTTGCCTTCAGAAGATAGAAGGTTGGAGCAGGTTCAGAGGAGCTTCCAAAAAGCTCTCCAGAGCTTGCCAGAAACCTGGTTTCACAAAGCCCCACAGGCCAGATGGACAAAGGTCTCCCTCACCAAACCCATAGACAATCCGAGAGTCCCCATAATGATCCACCTATCATTCCTCAGACTCCAGTCATCCCACTGTCCACCTATGCACTGCCCAGGGCTCAGATCGCTCAAGAAAGTCACCAAACCTCACCCACCAGAATGTCAGGTTGTCAGGTGTCAACTGGACATTTCCTAATACTGGGTGATGCTTAGTTCTGACCTCTTGGTTATCCAAGCACCTTCCCTACAGTAGTTCTTCCCAACCTTCCATTTCTCAAGCACCCAAATAAGTACTTCCCTTTCATTGTCCAAAGCAGATGCCCATCCTCAGCTTGGCTCAGAAAACTGAAGACATCTAACAGGAGCTTCTTCAATTTCTGTTTATATCCCTCCCACCTTTCTGTGTCCCTTTCTAGCCTCTGCTTCTAATTTTCAGTCTCATCACATTTATGAAGCCAGGACTGTCCATCTGCTACCTAAATAACTTTGCCCCATCAATGATGTCCCCTATAGGATTTTTTAATCTGTCAACACTGATTCCTTTCCCCTCTGCCTTCCAACATACACAAAACCTCTCTCCAGCCAGCTCCGACGACCTCACTCAGGGAAGCCTTTCCTTCAGTGCCCTCTGTGTTCTCACTGAGCCACCTTCCTATTGGGGGTCCTCCATCACTATAAGCCCAGATTGGCAACCTATGGCATGGCCACCATGGTATCCCTGGCATCAAGCACTATATTTCCAGGAGTTCAACAAATGGGACACAAAATAAGCAAGGTTTTCAACATTGCTATTTCTAACTGAAATCACCCTTTTAGTTATCCTCGTATACTTAACTATCAAACTCCTCAAACCCAGAAGTTTACATCACCTTTCTTCATCTCCTCATCTCCCAGCACAGCTCCTGGTTGAATTCTATGACAGACTCATCTGATACACTTAGTTTCACACCTTTAAATCTACTGGCTTGTCAGTTCTCCTGCTGATCTCGTCCCTCGCCCTCACTGGCCCCCACTTCTGACGGAGTGAATGCTGCCCACCCCGGCCACCTCATTTTTTCCCCTGCATGTACCTGCCACTCCAGCCAAGCAGATATACTCTCACTTCAGGTCTCTGTTCATATTATCCCCACCAACACCACTACTCATACTTTGTTCTCTATCTAGTGAAGTACTACCTCTAAGTTATAGAGCAATTCCTACCTATAAAGCTCTGACAAAACTAAGAATGCAACAGGTTCTGTGAAAGTGCCTCTGATACAAGCTCTAGGCCGGCCTTTGAGAACTACTCCTAGCCCTGGTTAGTCTTAACCTTGGAGATGGCGTGGGCTGTCTTAGCCAGTGGGATGAGGCCAATATTAGAAAAGGAAGCAAACTCAGAGCTACAAAGATTCTCTGAATTAAAACAAGGTCTGTGGCATGAGGGCTGGACTATTTGGCAGCTAGTTTTCCATCATTCCTACTTGGTCTAAGTTTTCCATCTCAGCCATTTGGGTGTCCCAACCTTCATGAGCTGAGGTTATGCTACTCTGCTCAGTACTCCTGATTAAACCTCAGAAAGAACAGGTGGATAGAAGCAGAGGAAGGGGAGGATAAGGGCTTTGGGGTATACATTAAGCATACAAATGCTTGTTAGAAAGAGGATGGCCAACAGCTGCTCTCCATCACCACCCAAATGCACAGATTGCAAACTGGACCCTGGCCTCCCCCATCCGGGTAATGAAGGCCAAAGCCAGGGCAGAGACACTCTGGTGCCAGAGCAGAACTCAGCCAGCCGGCTGCAAAGTGGCCTCAGTCTTGGCAGTGGCTGCCATGGAGGTTGCAGACCTTCCTGGCCTGGCCTCCACCTGCTCTCCCAGGGGGCTGTGGGATTTAGCTGCTGAGGGGAAGTGATCAGCCATACTAGGAAGCGAGTCAAGAGGAGATCTCCCTACATGAGAAATGAGGTCTCTCTGCAATGAAGAGATGTAAACCATCCTCATGGAGCTTCCTGGGGCCTTCCTGCATTCCAGCCCACCATCTTTTTTCCTCTCCCAGTACAGGATAATTTGAAGCCTCAGAAACTGCTCCACAGGCCTCAAGAGACCTGGCATCCTGCCATCCTCCAAGTGGTTCTCTCTGACAAGCCTGTCTTACCAAGGAGAAAAGGAGATGCTCAGAGTGGAGAATGCTTAACAAAGGCTGGGGAGGTGGACATTATAGAAGGAAGGACCAGAAGTATAGGTAGAAGAGGAACAAATGAAGTTCTAAGGAAGTCCCCCCCAGAAGACTAGAAAGCCCTCAAAGTAAGAAGGGTGGTGTCGTGTAGAAGGAAGTAGCACCAAAGGTAAGCTCTGTTGAATATTTCATCCTCTGTTGAATATTTCATCCTGAAAAGTTGCCAGAGATAGCAACTTATGTCCAAGAAGACAGACCACCCCAGCACCACACACAATCAGACTGTTTCTTCTCTTTAGCCCCTGCCCCACCTTTCCAACACTGTCCTTCAGCCAGGGTGAAAGATCATTCAACAAAGACCCCTAGCTACACCCCTCCCTTAAGTTATTACTTCCTTAACAGCAGCTAATAAGTCCCACTGCCACACTGTGATGAGCTGCAGGGGCTTAGACATGAAGTGCCCTGAACCAACAACCTCACTCCCACCCACTCTCATAGGCCTCACATGTGTGTGCTTGTCTGTGTATGAAGGATGGGACAGAAGAGATCATACTCTTGGGGACCATGCAGAATGAGATGACCCATAAGGAAGATACCTCCAGGATCAGGGATGGAGAGAGGGAGGGTCACCTGCCTCCCAACCACAGATCCGGGAAGTGGGCAGAACATACTGGGAGCTTTGCCCCTTAGTCTCACCTTCATTGCAACTGTGGTATAATAACGTGTGGTCTTTTTCCCTGGTTCCTGGCTGGCTCAGTGTTTCTAAAACTCTTGGAATTTTTTGAGCCGTAAGAGTGTATTTTGTTATTCCTAACAAACCCCTTTCAACTACAGGGCTTTAATGCTAATTAGGTGACTCCTGGTTGGGGGTTCTAGATAGCTTCAGTATGGAGGCTGGTTGCCAGAAAGACCAACCCAGGATTAGAGGGCTGGAACTTTCAGGGGAGAGGAGGAGGATTGGAGATTGAGGTCAATTATCAATGGCCAATGCAATAATCCATCATGCCTACATAAGGAAACCTCCATAAAGGCCCTGAAACAATGAGATTCAGAGGGCTTCCTGAACTCCACTTGAGCATGAGGGTTGGTAGACACACTGAAGTGCTGGGAGGCTCTGTGTACCACCCCCCACCCCTACTCCAGTATCTTGCCCCATGCATCTACCTGTTATTTGAATTTAATTGCTGCACACCCACTTGGTGTCAGAGGACTGGAGAACCACACTGCCCCTCCAAAATCTGCAAACAGTGTCACAGAGTCACCCAGACCAGAGTCAGGTGCTCCTTCAGACAGATGTCCAGAGCCTGCAGGAAATCAGACTCCTCTCTTAAATGCTTGAAACCAGAGTAGTTGGTCTACTATAAATGAGGTTTTTAAAATTCAATTCCCTCTTATTGCTCGTGCAGATCTGAAATGATCTGACCAGATGGCTGGTGCTCTATAATTCTTGGATTGCTCTCATCAGTTGTTGATGATTTGGATTTTTTTCTTTTTCTTCCCCCTCCCCCATATGAACGTGTTTTTGCACAGGCTTCCTGCATGCTCACATTGAGTGAGTGGGCTCTTTGTGCTAATGCCAGTATTTCAGAGACTCACAGCCACCTGGAGTCAGATCAGGTCAATAAGGAGCCCCAGGTCTGTGCCTGGCTATGCTTCCCTGAGCCCACATGGGGCCAACATGCAGCACTGGCTAATGAGCAGAACAAGGGGGCCTCTGCCAAGGATGCCTCCTTATCTCTACTTCTCCTTCAGGTCCCCAAGGAAAGGGAGATAGCAAAGATGTATATACATAGATATATGTTTTAAAAAAGACAGTGTGTCAACTATGTTGCCAAGGCTGGAGTGCCCCTGATTGGCTATTTACAGGTACCGATGATGCAAACTCCTGGGCTCAAGCAATCCTCCTACCTCAGCCTCCTGAGGAGCTGGGACTACAGTCACACACCACCATACCCAGAACAAAGGTATATATCTTTTTTAATAACAACTATAGCCACTTATTGAATATGGCCAATGTGCCAGGCCCTGTGTTGAACATTTTACATGTTAACCTTGTTTCATTCTCACAACATCTCTGTGCAGTATTGTATTTTCATTCCTATCTTCAGATGAGGAAACTAAGGTTCTGAGATTCTAAGCAACCTGAGCAAGGCCACAGAGCTCAAAAAGAGAGCTGCAGATGGAGTTGGAGATTCAGCATCATAAAATTTGATGAACTGCCCCACACAGATCTCAGGGTTAAAGAGAGAAGGCCCTGGCCTTGCCATACCATCCTTTATGCCCTCACTGAGCAAAAAACACTTCCACCAGGGCATCCAAAATGCTTTGGTGGCTGCTTTTGTCTTTGTCTGTGTATCCTTTGTAAGATTATGAGCTGAATAGAGGGCAGGGGTCATGTCCTTTTTGCTACAAGATAATAAGGCACAGTGGTTAGGAGCTGGAGCTTAGAGCCAGACAAATCTAGGTTTCAGTTCCGACTCTATCACTTTTTGGTTATTTGGCTAAGTCATTTCTTCTCTCTGAGACTCAGTTCTATCTGTAAAAATAAGGAGAGTTATAGCGCCTGCCCTCAAAGGAAGCCTGGCAGAGTCACTGCTCAGTAAACGTGAACTATTACCTATATCTCTGGCTACAGATGATGCCTGGCACAAAGCAGGATCTCAGAAGATGCCCAGGGGGCAGGAACCCATTGAAGCTGGCTGTGACTGGCATACACAGACACAAAGTCCTGGTGTTCAGGGGTCCTCAGCCCCAGGACAAATTCCTGAGTTCCCTGCCCAGAACCCACAGGACCTGCTAGCAAACAGCTTTCCTCTGCTTGCTTGTGAACAGCTGATGCTGTATCCACACTCAAATGCTTGCTATGCCTCTTTAAGGTGAGGCAAATCCCAAAATAAACCAGAAGAGACAGGAAAATCACTTCTAGGAACAAGCAGCTCCCAGTAAGGATGCTGACAGTAATAACAGAGGCAGGTAGACTTCAGGAGATTCACCCGCAGCTGTTCCAGGACTGAGTGGCCAGGGCCCAATTCCTACTTGGACTGCAGAGAAGGCCCACGAAGTCATGGGTTGGTCCCCTGGTGTTCCAGGCAGCAGGCAGTCTGGAAATCTGCTTTCAAATGAGCACAGCCAAAACAGCCCATGAACCCCAGTTCCCCACTTGGGAGCCTAAGGACAACAGAGCTGTGGTCCTCCCCTAAGAGTCCTGAGGGGACAGAAGGTACTGAATGGGGGGCAATAACTGTCCATATAAACTTGCCATTTTCTTAAAGTCCACCACCTTCCTGTGCCATGCCACTGACTCTGAGACAGGAAACACTCTGCTAACCCTTTTTGTTCGTGCTTACCCCTTGCTCCGTGATCAAAGTCTCTGTTAAGGAAGGGAGGACACTGCATGAACATGCAAGTCTCTTCTTCACATCGTAAGTTCCCTTCCCCACGTAAAGTTACAGGGACAGAAACCAACATGCTCATGTACCCTCACTGGCATCCAATGATTCCACAATTGGATTGAGGGGGTGGCTAAGTGGAGAATTTACCACTGAAAATCAGAACAGCTGTGTACTGACTGATTTCTCCATGTTAGGAAGTGGGCAGAGGGCTTTGCATCTACCATCTCATGGCATACAACAGCCTCTGCAGCAGGCAGGGCAGGACACTTCCCCCATGCCACCAATGAGAAAAAACAAAGAACAGAAGGATTCCATGACTTGCCCAAGATCCCCTAAGTAGCAAAGCTAGGATTTGAACCCAGAACTGGCTGAGTCTAGTCTGTCCTCTTTACCACTAAATTATACCACCTCCCATTTACCTACCCATTCAGTTCCCAGGACTGACTACATTCCTTTTAACCTTTAGGTAGATGTGTTAGAAGCTCCCAGGCAAAATTCAGAATGTGGTAAATTAAATATCATAATCTGGTTGAACACATTTGCCAGCTATCCACACAGACCTCTGAATTTCCTAACAGTATACACAGAAAACACGTCAATCCTGTACTGGGGCCTCCACTGGTCTGATGCCATGATGCCAGATTCTTAATCACCCCACATCAGACACTGAGGCCAGAACAAGCCTCCCACCTGACCTCCCCTCACCAGTCCTGCTTTCGAGATGCAGTGTAGGCAAAAAATGCTCCTGGGATGGGGCAGGCACAACTGGAACCAGAGTTGCTTAGCCCTCTGAGCTACAGGGCCTCTGCGTCTAGGTGTAACTGCAACATACCAGCCTTTGGGACAACTCCAAGGGAATTTTGTAAAGAAGAGTTTACCACAGACTCTTGAGAACCTCCAAGGCAGAGGGTGATGTCAATGAAACATCAAGTTAACTATAAAAATCAGTGCTCTACTCTAATTCTCTGGGAGTCTCTCAGTGTCCACAGCCCACTCTTATCACAGGCTCTGGTTGTCCCTCCCCTCAAGGATACAGAGAGGGGCTCTTTTCTCTAGCCTTTAATAGCAGCCTCACTGCCCCGAGGGCTGCGCAAGGGGCCAAAGTCAGACCTGTCATCATTGTTCAGTCTGCAACGTGAATCAGGATGCTACTGGTTGAAGGGAGCTACTGACTCAACCACAGGGACAGATAGGGTAGGAGCTGAAGCCACAGGACACTGACTTCCATCTGCTCTGGGAACTTGCCTGGTTAAAAATGGTAGAAGGCGGCCAGGCATGGTGGCTCATGTCTGTAATCCTAGCACTTTGGGAGGCTGACACAGGTGGATTGCTCGAGCTCAGGAGTTCAAGACCAGCCTGGGCAAGATGGCAAAACCCTGTCTCTACAAAAAAATACCAAAATTAGCTGAGTGTGGTGGCTTGCAACTGTGGTCCCAGCTACTCTGGAGGCTGAGGTGGGAGGATCGCCTGAGCCCAGAAGGCAGAGCCTGCAGTGAGCTGAGATCACAACACAGGACTCCAGCCTGGGTGACAAAGCAAGACCCTGTCTCAAAAAAATAAAAGTGGTACAAGCAACACTATATACATAAAAACAGTGGATAGTCTGTATCTTCCACGCTCTACCCCTGAAAGCCTCCGGTTGTAGTCCTTAAGGACCAGTGGGGCTCAGGTCTCAAGTGAAGGCAGGTCGGGGAGGGGTGAGTGATAGCAGGCAGAGGTTGGATCTGCTGAACCCAGTACTTCTATTCCTAAAAGTTCCCTCTGCTCAATGCCATTAGCTCCCAGTTGGCTTCCTCGGTGCTTCATCACTCTTCTGTGGCAGCAGCTACCCATGTGCAAACCCGGCAGGAGCAATATTGCTACCAGAAAGCTGGCTGGCACAGCAAATGCTGCCCTGACAGCACAGCAGCAGTGGGGGCAGTGAGGACATGGTGATGAATATCAGCAAGGAGCTGATGAAACTACACTGTGGAAGCTGCCAGGGTTTGCTATCCACCTTGCCACTCCTGAGGACAGTCCCAGTTGTCAGTAGAGTAGGCACCAGCCAAGGACAGCTAGGACGGGGAAGCCATAGGAAGAGAGTTGGCCCAGGCTCTGGGATCAATGGCATAGGGCAAGTTAGCTGGATGACATAGGACAAGTTACCTAACCTCCCTGAGCCTCATTGCTTTCCATCTGAACGTAAAGATAGTAATAGTTCCTGTTACAGTGAAAACTGAACAGGATTACGCATACAAAGCACCTAGTACAGTACCTGAATATGGTACTGTACTCTACAATATGGTAAAGACTCTGCAATTGCTGACTATTCTCATTATTTTAAGCCCTGGGCCCAGGCTCATGAAAGGGTTAGAAAATTGTTTCTTCTGAGGATGCACTATTTAAAAACCAGGCCAGGACCAGCCCCTGTTTCTTGGAACAGGTTTAACAACAGAACACTCCTGCCCCACACTGGTGCTCAGGACTCTCCCATGAACAATATTTCAGCAGCACTGAGCCGAGCAGCAGAGCCCAAAATAGCATTTGCAGAGCGAGGCACATGTCATTGCCTCTCCAGTGCTTCAGAAGTGCAAGGAAAGTAAGTTTTCAATCACTTGCTCAGAAACCATGGCCACCCACCACCTGCCTTCCTTCCAGGGCACTCAGATGTTGCAATCTCTGTTCTGCTGGAAAATGAAGGTCCCCGAGTCCTGCAGCAGCAGCTACCACTCTGACAGACCATGCTATTCCCCTCCCACAGGCCAGAAATGAGCGGCCTGAAGGAGCAGCCCGGTAGGGACAGAGGACATATGTAGTTTGAATTTACAGTGTGTTTTGCGGGGACAGGGCTGGGCCTGGTACCTGGTCGAAGGGCCTGCCACTCATGTGTCGGGTGGAACACCTCCAGGACCTCGGCATCGAGCTCCTCCTCTGCTTTGGTTTCTTTTCTCTCTGTTTCTTTGGTGCTGCTCTTCTCTGGGTTGGTCAGGGCAAACTCCTTCTGAGAAGGGAAAACACAGGGCATGACCCACCGCAACTAGGCCCCAGGTAAGCAGAAAGAAAATAGCCTGAGGTGGCACATTCTTTTCCTCCATGCCTCCTCTCCAACAGACAGACATGTCTGGATACCCACAATTCCTTTCACAAGGTCAGTCTCAGAACCAGCACATATGAAGTAATAGGGCTAAACACATGTTGTCATGCATGTAAGTGGCACTTTTGAAAACGCATAGGGAATGACTCTAGAAGATCCCATGGTATCTTGAGCAGGTTAAGGGAACACATTAGGGACAGGGGCTGGCAAAAGGAAACAATAAGAGTCTTACTTTCTGATATGCTATTATACTGTTTGATGTTTAAAACTCGCATGTATCATGTTTACAATAAAAATAAATATATTTAGAAAAGAAAAAAACACATACATAAATTGGAGAGTAAGGCCTCAAATGGTCACTACAGATGTACAAAAGCTGGCAGCTAAGGCCCAACTGAGTCCCAAGGAGCCCAGCAGGGCACAATTCCCCAGAGTGCCTATGAGCCATTCAAACCATGCAGGAAGGGTACAAGTGGGAAGGTGGGGATCCAGCTGGGCTAAGGGAGGAAGATGCTCAGGTTGGAAACCACTTCTGTAAACCTGTTTCCTTCCACCCTGTGCAGAACATAGAGGATTAATGAGATCGTGTCTCTGGAGCATTCTCAGCTCAGGTGACAGTGATGCAAGATAAATACAAAGTATTATTCATTTTGCTTTTTCCTGGACTCTCATCCTTCCTATCCCATTTTTAAACCTATTCTTGCATAAAAGCAATAAGACCTCAGGAAATTCGAACCAGAGGGTTCCAGAGCTCTGGAAATTGCATTTGGGAAAGCAAGGAGGAACCCACATTGGCAGACAGGGAATATTTCAGCCTGCCCATCTCCCTGGTCATCACTTTTTCTCTGCTTCCCAATCTCTCCCCTAGCAATAAGAAGTATATTTCTTGGAATCTTCCTATGAGGCTGAATCCGTGCTGGTTACTTTACATAGATCTCACTTTGGTCTTCCAACAATTCTAACCACACCTGGGAGATGTTATATGCATACATCTGGAAAGTTAGTTAACTTTCAAATAACACCTCAGTCTTGGCTGGGAGCGGTGGCTCACGCCTATAATCCCAGCACTTTGAGAGGCCAAGGTGTGTGGATCGCTTGAGCCCAGGAGTTCAAAACAGCCTGGCCAACATAGCAAAACCCTGTCTCTACAAAAGATACAAAAAAATTAGCCGGGCGTGGTGGCGCACACCTATAGTCCCACTCGGGCAGCTGAGGCAGGAGGATCGTTGGAGCCCTGGAGGCAGAGGCTGTAGTGACATGAGATGGTACCACCACACTCCAGCCTGGGTGACAGAACAAGACCCTGTGACAAAAAAAATAAAGTGCTTCGCTCCAGCTCCAGTTAAGACCCCCTCCTACCTGGGACCCTCAATGATCTTTAGTTGTTAGAGAAAAGGTTAAAATGCTAAGGTACTGGTGATGACAACAGACCCCTCTAAGAATTTTTATCTTTTTTTTTTTTTTTTTTTTTTTTGAGACAGAGTTTCGCTCTTGTTACCCAGGCTGGAGTACAATGGTGCAATCTCGGCTCACTGCAACCTCCGCCTCCTGGGTTCAAGCAATTCTCCTGCCTCAGCCTCCCAAGTAGCTGGGACTACAGGCATGCGCAACCATGCCCAGCTAAGTTTTTGTATTTAGTGGAGATGGGGTTTCACCATGTTGACCAGGATGGTCTCGATCTCTTGACCTCGTGATCCACCTGCCTTGGCCTCCCGAAGTGCTGGGATTATAGGCGTGAGCCACCACGCCCGGCGGATTTTTACATTTTAACAAGAAATCAAGGCATGAAATTTAGATGGCAGAATTTCAGGCCTTACTAAGGACCAATAAGGAAAATATCTTGGCAAGAAGCTGCTCTCAAATCACACCACAAGTAATGAGAGGCACTGACTCCAGCATAGTGGTTAAGATGCTGGAATAATTCAAATCCCAGTTTCTCGTGACTCTGGAAAGTTATATAACTTTCTAAGCTTCAGTTTCCACATTTTGAACATGAAAATACTAACACCTAGCTCACAGATTAGATGGGGTACTATATTGTAAACCACTGCCCCTGGGTATATGGTAGCTGTTACTGTTATTTCTTGCAAAGGCAGACACAGATTCCAGGCTGGATGAGCCTGTGCTGTGACAACCAGGAGTGACTATACAATATGGCATCATTCAAGCAGGTCACCTGCACAGCCTGGTGCCTCATACCCCTCCTATCCCTTCAACTTAAAGTTTGCACAACTGTGAGCTCAAAAGAAAACTAGGAATAGAAGAGTAGGTGTACTTATGAGACCACAGAGAAGACAGACTGGCAGGAGGCACCCTCCATTCTGAGGACATGGACATCAAGGACTTCCAACAGCTGAGTTTCCAGAGGGCAGGCACCATGTCAGTCTGATGCCCCCATGCCTAGCACAGGGCTTAGTTTGAAACTGCTGAACAAACGGATGAATGAATGCCCCTTCCCATAGGCAGGTGTGTCTTTTGGGAGCCTTAGACTGAAGCAAGCCCGAAGTACCTGAGTCTGCTGCAGGTACTCGCCTCATATTCCAGAACAAGACCACCCTGTCTGCTAAGTACCCAGGCCTATATATACTACGATCACCCCTGGTTAGAAGCACTAGACTGAGGGATGAGGAGGTGGTTAATAAAATTTACCTTGGAGGTGTGTCAATGAAATGCCCCAGGGGCCAAGCAGGGATGCCAGTAAATCAGTGGACCAGGTGTAAACAACAGGGAGCGGTGGGACTGTAGAAACTGGAGCCCTCCTGCCTCCTTCCTAAGGGAAGCAGCTGCTACTCCGCTGGTCTACCACTGTCATGCAGGCATTCAACTTGAAAACAGAAATCCAGATTTCTATGTGAAATGTTCTTATTTTTAGAACACTAAAAGTGCCAAACTAAAATATCTAAGCATCAACTTGCAACTTTTTCTTTTTTAATTTTTAGTAGAGACAAGGTCTCCCTATGTTTCCCATGCTGGTCTTGAACTCCTGGACTCAAGCAATCCTCCCTCCTCTACATCCCAAAGTGCTGGGATTACAGGCATGAGCCACCATGCCCAGCCTCCATCCTTGCTTCAGTTTACCTATTAGCCAGATAATTCCTGGCAGGCTGTAAGCAAGCAGCCAAACTCTCATCAAGAGAAGCAGAAAGGGGAAAGGGAGATGGTGATGATGATAAGAAGATAGCACAGGAAGCCTTTCAAAACCCAGGTAGGCTGATGTTCATTCTAACTACTAAGGGTTAGGAAAGCCTCTTTTTCTAGGTTTCATTAACAAGATTAACAGAGTAGATTCAAGAAGGAGGGTTAGAATGAGACTGCTGAGCTACATGCTTCAAGTCCTAAGGAGGCCAGACTCTTGCAACAATCCTGCCACTGTTCAAAATGTTTTTTGTACCTCCTCTTGATATCATCTTTGAACCAGATTTTATGACACAAACACAAAATCTGTCATTATTTTAAAGTACACCAATCCCCTTAGTGGGGATTGACACAAAATTGGTACTCCCCAATCTAAGCTCATCTTGTTCACCAGACCTGGCTATGAGAGTCTTTAGATGCTTTGCCCAAATCACACCTAGCTATCCTCAAAGGCCAAAGGCTCAGAAGCACTGAGAGAGGTTCACTGATATGAACAAACCACAGGCTGGACAGTGAGTTCAAAAGCAGAGTTCCAGAGGAGCTTTTGAAAAAAGCAGCATCAAGAGGATGAGGTTGTAATGTTAACAGCAGCTACCATTTATTAAGCCCTGATCATATGTCAGGCACCCGGGCAAGATGCCTTCCATGCCTCAATTCATCCAAGTCTCATCGGTGAAGCACATATTGGTCCCATAGGAGGACAGATACAGGGCTTTTCAAAATCATGCTGCTCAGAAAAGCAGAGCAGAGATTAAAGTCCAGACCTGCCTGGCTCCAAAGCCCATACATAAGTTTTGACTCACTTCTATGATTATTTCATGGTTAGATGTCCTAATAAGTTGTGCCCTGAGAGCTGAGGGAATGATGCTGGGACAATGAGATCGCTTAGTATACCTACCAGCCCAGGCCCTTCCTTGGCAAAGACTTCCATGGGCCAGGTAAGAAACCATAGTCCAAGAGAAAGAACAAGCACAACTAGCCTCGCTCTGCCTAGGCAGTGTTCTGAACAGGAGAGAGAGACGCAGGCCAGCCTTTGGTCAGCTGTGAAATAAACCCGTGCTCTGCTGCCTTCCCAGCTGGCTCCTCAGGGCTCCCTTCCATGTTAGATTATGAGTACTCTCTTCTCCCTATCACCATCACTCCAAATACCAGTTTCCTCTCAAGTGACTGGCAAGAAATGCTAGATAAGGTGTTAGCTGACAACAGCTTACCATGTCACACTTCCTTGCACTTGTATCTGAATAAGAGATTCTTAAAAACCAAAGCCTACAAGATCCAAGAGAATGAATGAATCTCTAATGGTGGGTTGATAGACACTGTAACAGAGAGAGACTGCCAGGGCAACATTTTGGGACAGAAGCCTGCCTGACATAGCCCAAATTAAACCACAGAAGCAGCACTACCATACTAAAAAATTAACAGCTGACATGTATTAACCATTTACTGACCACATCGGGCCAATTTCAGTGCCAGGTGCTTTATATATAATCACATTGAATCTACACTAAAACCTTAAGAGGGAGGTACCAACACTGTTTTACAGATTAGGAAACAAAGCTCAGAAAGGGTCAAATTGCCAAAGTGAGAGGCAAAGGGATCTTACAAAGGGCCTGTGCTCCTTCCACAAGGCTCCACTACTGTACCTTCTCCCATTGTTCACCACCTTTTTAAAGCCCAATAACACACAACCACAGCCCTTCAGTGTCTACATACCTCCTGACATGTGGCATCCCGGGGAAGTACCACAGCAGGAGCCAGGGAGGAAGGCTGGCTCCAGATCATACTGTGATACATACAGCTGGCCTTTCCTAGTTGGGCATCAACCTGCCCAAATGCCTTTCTGGAGGACAATTCCAGGTCATCAGGAACACTTACCTGGACTCCAGGCTCTGAAGAAAGGATCATAACCACCTCCACCCCATTTTCACTGCTGTGAAGGTGGCTGGCTGTGTAATTTAGATTTTTAAATGACATCAGGGCAGCAATTTTTATGGTATGACAGAAAAGATGCTTCAACTCCTACTTGTGCTTAGCACATGATGAAAGATTATGACAAATGGATACAGCTTAGGAACAGACATAAGGATAAAAGCAGCTTCTGTTGATGAAAGTCAGTATTAACATTTTTCTGAGACTAGACTCAATCGAGCTAATATAAATGGGCCAGAATAATTATGCTCTGAAAGCTCATCTATTTGGTTGGACTATTATCCAAAAGGGACTTCCTAACTCAGTCCTTAAGTAAATTCATCAGCATGCCTTTGTTAATTGTGCATCTGCTAAAGCTCACAATGGGGAGCACGGCATCCTCATAAGCTACAAAGTTGGGGAGGGGACACAACCCTGGTCCCTCAAGGCTCTTTTCTGGGCCATTCTATCTCCAACCCATGCCAGAGACAGCCCCAACCTCATGCTGTAGCCAGTCCCATTCTCAGGGGCCTCTGGGATCCCATTCACACTGTCCTTGAAGAAGACACAAATAAACAGCACCAACAGGATCTCAGAGAGCAGTAAAAACTCAAAAGGTCTCCTGACTCCTAACTGTATGTTATCTCCTGCTCCACAAAGTGAGGGGAAAGGCAGAGGGAAAACAAACGATTTCAGAGACAAGGTGGAAGCTTGCCATGAGCCAAAGGTGAAACACAGCTAAGCTGGATTGTTATTAAATTCATCACAATTGTCATTTGCACTTCAAGGACCTCCAGCTCCAGAGCTTCAAGCGCTTTATCTAACATTTAGAGGGAGCCCTGGGGGTTGGGGAAGGTGGCCAGGGGAGGGTGAAACTGTCAAAGAACTGACAGTGAGAGCTTCTCAAGGGAGAAGAGAGGGAGGGCATTAGGAGCTGGTCAAGGGCAGGCTGTTGCTGAGACAAGCCAAGGAAACGGGGTCAGGAACCATAGTGTGCTGCACCAGGCCAAGCTCAGGGCCTTTTTGTGCATTCTCCTCCTGCCAGTGGCAATGGCAGAAGCCCTGAGCAGTGAGGTGTAGATCAACAAAGAGTGGTCCAGAAAGAACAGGGAGCTACAGACAAAAGGAAGGAGAATAGAGATAGAGATAAACTGAGAAAGTATAAGGAAGAGAGTAGAGGGGAAAAAAGTCTTACTTGGAACTGATGCCCACCACACAGGCACTCAGCTTTTGAGAAGAATTCTGACATTCACGGCTCTCACAAACTGACTGGCTATGTGATTTTGGCCAAGTTACTTAATGTCTCTGAGTTTTAGTCTTCTAAAAACGAAGACAAAAGCTGTAGCTGCCTACTTCATAGTGTTGTTGGGAGGATTAAATGATTGAATACATATAAAGTACTCACTATAAGATTTGGTACATGGAAGATTATATTAATTTGTCATCATCATCATCTAATTCCCAAAGGGAACTGTGCCAATAGTTTTAAACAAAGGCCAGAAGACACACAGGGATTGGGGGAAGAAGTCTACCTACTCCACAATCCACTGCCAGCCACACTCACATAAGAAACATAAAAGCCCACCCTACTCCCACAGCACCCCTGGTGAGAGGGAGGCCTTCGCAGACTTCATCAGGAATCCCTCCCATTTGCAGTAAGACATTTACCCGGTTCTGATGACTGAGGCAGAAGGTGAAGCAGGCAGCCATCAGCAGCCCAAGGAGCCTGCCCAGAGGAGCCATCCTAGATGAAGGCAGGCTCTAGTGAGCCGTAGTCAGGGACCTGTAGGTGCAAGCACAGAAAACAGAAGGTCAATGAAAAACTAGTGCTTGGTGTCCCTGCACCGATTCCCATGTCGCCACTTGCTCACAGATGTCAGACATTTCCTGCACAGAGGTATAACAAGTCTTCTACCACTTCTAGATAACTCTGAGGCCTCCATCTCCCATGGTGGGTCCAGCCATCCAACAAGAGATATGCCCTGGCTAGAACCATACAGTCAACCAAAACTCCTGCATAAGCTGTAACAGCCATGGCCCCTTCCTTTTTCATTAACAACTTATTATCAGGTTGTGGTGGGTAGCCTCAACTATGATAAGGAGAGAAGGAAACTAACCAACTGATCTGCATGTGAACAACATGGACCCAAATCCACATAAGGCTTTGTAACCATCCACTTCTAAAACATACCCCATTATCCTTCTTGAAGACAGATGGCATCAATATTGTCTAAGCGAGCAAAGTTCAGTATCTCCAAGCCACCAAACCTCTCACAATATCTTTCAGTCAAACAAATCAAAGTACAAGCTCCAGTAGCTACTACAAGGAAAGGCAAAGGCGGGAGGATCACTTGAGGCCAGAAGTTCAAGACCAACCCGCACAACATAGTGAGACCCTGTCTCTACAAAAAAAAAAAAAAAAAAATTTAGCTGGGCGTTGTGGTGTGAACCTATAGTTCCAGCTACTCAGGAGGCTGAGGCAGAAAGATCACCTGAACCCAGGAGGTTAAGGCTGTAGTGAGCCGTGATTCCACCACCGCACTCCAGCCTGGGTGACAGAGTAAGACCCCATCCCTACTAAAAAACAAAAAAAAAATTAAAAGGATATAAGGATGGGAGGATATCCCATGTTCATGAATTAGAGACTTCATACTGTTAATAACAATACTACCCCAAAGCAACATACAGATTCAGAGCAATCTCTGTTAAAATCCCAATGGAAAAACATATCCTAAAACTCATATGAAATTTCAGGCGACCCAGAATAGCCAAAATAAATCTTAAAAAAGAAGAAAGGGCTGGGTTTGGTGGCTCAACACCTATAATCCCAGCACTTTGGGAGGCCAATGGGTGGATTGCCTCAGCTCAGGAGTTTAACACCAGCCTGGGAAACATGACCAAAACACCATCTCTATCAAAAATACAAAAACTTGCTGGGTGTGGTGGTGCATGCCTGTAGTCTCAGCTACCCAAGAGGCTGATGTGGGGATCGCTTGAGCCTGGGAGGCAAAGGTTGCAGTGAGCTGAGATCGTGCCACTACACTCCAACCTGGGTGACAGAGTAAGTATCCATCTCAAATAAAAGAAGGTAAAAGAAGAAACTCAGAGGACTCACTCTTCCTGATTTCAAAAGTTACTACAAAGCTACAGTAATCAAAGGGTGATACTGGCGTAAGGATGGACAGACAGACCAATGGAATAAAATTGAGAGTCCAGAAATAATCACAAATATGGGCAATTTTTGACAGTGGTACCAAGACCATTCAATGGAGAAAGGACAGTCTCTTTAAGAAATGGTACTGGGACAATTGAATATCCACAGGTAAAAGAATGAAGTTGGACTCTTAAATCATTTATAAAAACTAACTAGAAATGAATCAAAAACCTACATTTAAGAGCTAAAACATAAAACTTGGAAACACAGATGTAATCTTAACGACCTTGGATTTGGCAAAGATTTCTTAAATATGACACCAAAAGCATAGGCAACAAAAGAAAAACAAATAAATTGGGCTTCATCAAGATTAAAAAGCTTTTGCATCTCAAAGGATATTATCAAAATAGGGAAAGGACAGAATGGGAGAAAATATTTGTAAATCACATCTCTGTTAAGGGTGTATTGACCAGAACATGTTGAGAATTCCTAAATCTCAACAATAAAAAGCATCCCAATTTAAAAATGGGCAAAGGCATGAGTTCAAGAACAGCCTGAGCAATATAGCTAGATCTCATCTCATAAAAATTTTTTTTTTAATTTTAAAAAAGCCAGGTGTGGTGGTGTGCACCTGTAGTCCCAGCTAATCAGGAGGCCAAGATGAGAAGATCTCTTGAGCCCAGGAGTTTGAGGCTTCAGTGAGCTATGATAATGCCACTGTGCTACAGCCTGGGCAACAGAGTGAGATTCTGTTGCTTAAAAAAAAGTAAGCATGGCCGGGCGTGGTGGCTCACATCTGTAATCCAAGCACTTTGGAGGTCAAGGCGGGTGGATCACCTGAGGTTGGGAGTTCAAGACCAGCCTAACATGGTGAAACCCCATCTAAGAAAAAGAAAAAAAAAAGTAAGCATTAAAAAATTAAAATGGGCAAAGGACTTGAATAAACATTTCTCCAAAGAAGATATACAAATGACCAATAGGGACATGAAAAGGTTCTCAACATCACTAACCATGAGGGAAATGCAAATCAAACCACAATGATACACCACTTCACACCCACAAGGATGGCTGTAATTTTTTTTAGTAAAATAACAAGTGTTGGTGAAGACATGGATTAATTGGAACGCTCATACATTGCTGGTGGAGATAGAAAACAGTGCAGCTTGGTGGCTCCTCAGAAAGCTAAATATAGAATTACCATATGTCCCAGCAATTCCATTCCTAAGCATATTCCCCAAAGAATTGGAAACGGATTTGAACAGATATATGTACATCAGTGTTCACTGCAGCATTAATCACAATAGTCAAAATGTGGAAGCGATCCAAGTGCCCATCAAAAGACGGAGTTTTAAATGTGGTATATACATAAAATAGAATATTATTCTGCCATAAAAGGAATGAAATTCTGATACCTGCCACAACATGGAAGCTTGAAAACATTATGCCAAGTGAAATAAAGACACAAATGCTCAGGCACTGTATGATTCTAATTATATGAAATGTTTAGACAAATTCATTTAGATAAAAAGTAGAAAAGCAGTAACCAGGTTGAGGAAAAGGGGAAATGAAGAGTTACTCCTCAATAGGTGAAGAGTTCTTGTTTGGAATAGTGAAAATATTTTGGTCTATTCTACTAAACTGGAAGAGAAATCAAGAAAACTTAATCCAAATTAGCAAATGATCTAGGAAAGAAAGGCAGAAGGAAAAGCAAAACAAACCAGAAAACCTTAAGAAAATTCAGGATGTGTCAGTATTAGTCCAGACCCTTATAGGAGGTTTTAATATTTATCCCTTAGCCCCAGTATACCTCATTAGGCAGTTTACTCAACTGAAGCTTAAGTGAGTTAATTACACAGCAGCACCTCTGAAGAGTGTGGTGTTTACCTTTTATCTATCCCACTCCTGCCACATGCCTCCCTGCTTCACCTTCAGAAACTGGACATGTGGCATGACTGCAGTGGGACCTAAAGCCTGCCTGAATCCACTCTCAGAAGTCACTACCCCTCTGCCCAGCCCATCTTCTCAGGGGTAGACAGAAACTTTCCCTAAGGACATCTGCAGCCATGAAGGAAAACAGCCCTGCTGGACCGCCACTGTGCTAAAAAAGCACAGCCAAATGGAAAAGCAAAGGCTTGGGTACTAAAAATAGCTGCTACACTCACCCAGCAGCAAAAGCCTTAGCTTTATGCCAGTTCCACCCCTTTTTTGCCGACAAAATGGAGTGGCTAAGTGCCACGAGAGCTTCCCCCAGCAACCTGGCTCCCTGGTGCACCAATCACACTGAAAGGCAGGGAGTGAGTTCACAGCACCACACTAGGTTCTGGACAGGTGGCTGGCCATCCCTGGGTTTGAGCAGGAGAGGGGCCAGGCTGGGTGAGATGAACAAGGGGCAGGGGTCGCCACATCAGGAGGGAGAAGGCTGGGGAGGCCTAGGGAGATAGCTCCTAAGAGGGCACAGCCCTAGAGCTTCCTATACTGCTCTACACTTTTCTTAATCCTGCAGCCTTGGCTGTGGGAGAAAAAAAAATAAAGAAACAGCATTATCAGGACAATGTATGATAAAACAAAAGATTAACCCAAAGCCACAGATGTCCCTCCCCTTCTACGAGAGCCTCATGTGTATACACACACACACACACACACACACACAGCGCTATGCGCTCCCTTCTTACAGCCTGGGATTAACAATGAAACCAGTCGTGCTGGGGAAAAAGAGGAGAAGGAAGAGCTAAATGAGAAGGAAATAGTCAAGGGCAAGGAAGACAAATGAGCAGAAGGAGGAGGCTCAGAAGGGACTGAAGAAGAAGAGGTCAGGGGCAGCTGATGCATAAACAGCAGCTTCCCCAGCTCCTTGGAGTGGGAAGGGGAGTGGAGGGTGAGAAAAATGGCAGCTCCCAGAGGGCTCCCAGCCATCTCCATCTCCTGCACACACACTAACCCTGTCAGAAACATTTTCTGCCAATACTAAGGATGAGAGATGGATTTACAGTGGATCCTTCATCTTCCCTCAATAATTCCACATGGACTGCATACCTGACCCAGTTATTGCCTCCATATATTTCTCCACAAAACAGGGAGCGAGAACGAGAAGAGAAAGAGAGAGAGGACAAGAACATGGAGCTGAGGTGGGCAGTGCGAGAGGGATGGGGAGATTGGGAGGACTGAGGAGAAACCTAGGTGAGGCTGGGAGAAAGGAGTGAGACAGTTTCTCAGGCTTCACCAGGGTATTCAGAGAGCAAGACTCTGCAGCATGCAGGCCCAGAAAACAGTGTTCTCTGTCCTTTTAAGGCCTGGCCTGCAGCCACCTCACCTGGCTTTGGTCCTTACTCAAGAAGTGGCAGGCATAGTTTACCCTGGGCTTTATGCTAAAGCTGAAGGAGAAAGGCAAGTGGCACACAGCTATGCTCTGCCAGAATGGCCCACCATCACAAGCAGGGACAGAGGCAGTAGCAGCAGCAGCAGCCAGCTGCAATCCCTGGCATAAGTAAAGCCAAAGTCATGGCATCCTGTTGAGGCACAGTTTGGCATGCCTGGCCTGATGATAGTGCCCTTCCCAAATCACTTGCCACCCCTAAACTCTGGGTTCACCTCATCACCTCATCAATGGCCCCTGCATACCCTGCAAAAAAAAAAAAAAAAAACGAAATCCTTCTCATCATCCTTGGCTTTCAGTGGAAGACAGACCTACATCTTTATATTTACAGCCCTCTTCTGACTTAAAATACCATCACTCTGTCCAGGAAAGGGGAAACTATTTTAATGTTTCACCAGTAACTCTTTCCTTAAGTGTCCTTGGGCTTTGGGACAAAAGAGATAATAAAGTACTTGAGATGGCCATTTTTCTATCAAAAGTGGCCATTTGTAGGCTGCACCTCTGCTTAAACAGAGGTTGGATGCACTCACCAATCTGTATTGCTAGCTTACTGCAGTCCAGAGCAGATGCTTGGGGAGCAGGTGGGAGGAGGCCACTCAGCCCCCACCTCCCTCAGTGCCTCCTGTCTTCCATGCAATTCAGACAAAACTGGGGGAGGGGACTGGGCCCCGTGTAAACAAGACATCTCTCCTTAATGCCTTTTCTCCAGAATGGAAAACCAAAGAATGGGAATGAGGATGGCAAGAAGCCAACAAAGGGAGAGGGAGCAGGACTGCTGGGTCTCTGGCAGCTTTTGACACGCCTGGCAGGGCCCATAGACAGTAGCTGCTTAAAAATTTCAGGACCAGAGCACAGAAAGAACCGGAAAAGGTTCTAAGTGTTCTGGGCAAGCAAAGACAACTCAGTAGCCTGCCCCTGAAGCCCTTAGAATTCCATCTTATAAAATGTTCATGTTATTAACCTACAGTGTCTGTTCACGTATTTCCCGAATCTTCTGGAGAAAGTGAAAGGGCAAGAATTCCTACTTCCATTCTATAAGGAAGAAAGTGAAACGAAAAGACAAAAGAAAAAAAAACACTGGGTAGTATAACACATGGACTTAAGAGTCAGACAGACCTAAGGCCAATTCTTGGCTCTGCCACTTCCTACCTATGTGATCTTGGATACAACTTCACTAGGCCTCAGTTTCTTCACCTATAAAATGGGTATATTAAGAATTTCTACTTCAAAGGTTGGTAGCAAGGATTAAATAAATAAATAGAAAGTGCTTGGTATAGCACCTAGCACCTAATCATCACTCCATTTTTTAACTGGTTGTTTTTTTGAGACAGGGTCTCACTCTGTCACCCAGTCTGGAGTGCAGTGACACAATCTTGGCTCACTGTAAGCTCCACCTCCCAAGCTCAAGCAATCCTCCCACCTCAGCCTCCCGAGTATCTGGGACTACAGGTATATGCCACCATACCTGACTAATGTATTTTTAATTTTTGTAGAGATGTGGTTTCACCATGTTGTCCAGGCTGGTCTTGAACTCCTGGACTCAACTGATCCACCCATGTCGGCCTCCCAAAGTCTTGGGATTATGGGCCTGAGCCACAGTGCCTGGCCCACTCCATCACTGGAATGGAAATGATGACTGCTGCCCCTGGACCCACAGCCCATCAGGGCCAGACCAGGCAACCACTCTCCAAATCTGCTTCCTGCCAGACCCACACTCTCTCCAGCTGACCCAGGCCTCAAACAAGGACCAAAGCCTTTTGTCGGGTAGCTACTCCTAGGAGGTAGGAAATACAAGTTCAAGGATGACTCCCTGGCTGAAAATGAAGAAACCCGAGGGAGTTTTCTGCTGAGCCCCAAGACCCAGCCCACTCAGCACTTGGCCCAGCATATTGGCATCCAGAGAGTCAAGCAACCAGCACGTAGAACTGCCAGCTGCAGGAACAGCTGTAAGACAATCACCTGCTTTACAAACTGACGGTTAGAGGATGAGCTCTTCCACAGACACACATTCATTACTATTTATGGGCTGCACAAAGTCATATGCACACATATAATCACTCACCTCTAAACAAACAGAAGTGCACTACCTAATTTAAGCAGACAAATATGAAGCTGAAGAAATAATGCCAAGAGGATGCTGAAAGGACGCCCCTGACAAGAGAGAACAGTGTGCAAAGGCTTAAGAAAAGAAATAGAATTTTAAAGAATTTGAAAGACAAGAAAAACAAGTTTGGAGTAGTCAGGCAAACAGGCTTTTTCCCCCTAAGACAATACTAAACAGAAAGTCAAGAGGTAGATAGCAATTAAATGGGAAGTCTTTGAACAGGAAAACAAACGTGGCTTCTAACTAATCCAGCCCCTAATTGGCAAGGCAGCTGTACTGGAACATCTCTGAGCCAGTGGTCATTCGTACAATGGGGACAGTATCTGCCCCGTGTTTCGAAGCCATGCCTTTGGCCAAGCAAAGAGGGACTGCTCTCAACAAACCCAAGGCACCCAAGAAAAAAGGTTATTAGAGGAGGCTGTTGGAGGGTAGAGGGTTCACAATGAATCCAAGCCTCTGCCTAACCAGAGAGCTACAAAGCCAAAATCCACTCTGCAGCCTGCAAGGGAGAAGAGTGGCAGTACAGATGTTAGCCCTGCCAGAGGGCACAGGGAGCCAAGAAGGGCTCCACAGGCCCAGCTGGGAACAGGCACTAGGAGTGAAGGCAATGTGGGATGGGATGAAATGGAAGGGCAGTGAGGGGCATTCCTAGCCCTTTCTCTGTACTCCCAGAGGTGGAACATAACCTACAGTCCATTCTCATTCCAGTAGAGAAGAAGGGAGCAAAACAAACTAGGGGAAAAAAAACAAAAACAGAAACTGCAATCACAGAGACGAAAGATAATGCCTCCAATGAAAAGAAATCAAATGACACGACCGGGCGTGGTGGCTCACGCCTCTAATTCCAGCACTTTGGGAGGCCGAGGTCAGGAGTTTGAGATCAGCCTGGCCAACATGGCGAAAACACATCTCTAAAAATACAAAAAAATTAGCCAGGCATCATGGCGCACACCTGTAATCCCAGCTACTTGGGAGGCTGAGGCAGGGGACTCACTTGAACCTAGAAAGAGAAGGTTGCGGTGAGCCAAGATCATGCCACTGCACTCTAGTCTGGGTGACAGAGTGAGGGTCAGTCTCTAGAAAAAAAAAAAAAGAAAATAAAAAGAAATCGCACGACAAGCAGAGTGTCTGAATAAAAAGCCTAGCTTGGCCCTCTCCAGATCTGTCCTACTTGGCCACAGCTTTCAAAGAATCTGAATGCTAGAAGAATGCAAGCTTAGGACTCAATCTTTATTTGGACTGCTGAAGACCCCAGAAGACATGGCAGGCACTCAATACCTACATAGAGAACAACTGGAATTCAGTGCCATTAGGCATGGAACTTATCAATAGATCCAGGAAGGCTGTGGCAACCTCATACCTGTTGAAGACAAAGGAGCAGACAGGGCTAAGGCAGGGCAAGAGTTTCAGTACTATCTGCACGGAGGTGATAATCAAAGCAACAGGAGCAGAGTGACTGTCTTAGGGAGAAATCTTAGAGAGAAAAAGACAGTAGGCCAAGGACAGTCTTCAACTCATGGTTGCAGGTCAGAAAAAGGAAAAAAGCAAGGAAATCAGAGGAGCAGCCACAAGATTAGTGCAGAACTACACAGGTCAAGAGAGTGGAGAATCATGAGAAAATCAAGTTGTAGACAACAACGTCAGGTGATCAGTCACTGGATTTGGCAATGAGGCAGTCAGAGGGCCCTCCAAAAGAGGGTCCACACATGAAGACATAGAGGCACAAGGGTAAGCCACTCCGAAAGGCTGAATGGGTCCATTAAAGTTTGAAGATTTGAGGCCACATTTCGAAATGTGATTTTCAACATTTCACTAGAGTGTTAATGAGAATAAAGAAAAAAATCCCTCTGGTGGTGCAACAGAGGGATTCTTCAATGCCATACATAAGTTCCTCTGATTGGCGTAGAGCCACCCCGCAACACACACAACTTCAGGGCAACGATGCACACAGTCACTCCAGCAGAGGGAGAGGGCAGGGAGGCAAATTTTCCCAAGAAGAAAGTCCCATCAGACACAATTCTACCTTCTCTGGGCTCTCAGCCATGCCTCAGACTGCCCAGTAGCTTTAGTCCTTACACTTTGTGGAACTGTAATATAACTGTAGTAATCAGCATGGCAGAGAGAGAGAAATACCCCAGTGCCACCTCTTCCTCTAGTATTCAAATGTACTACCTGGGCATCCCAGAGGAAAATTAATTCTGTCAAATAATAATTATAGTCAACACTTACAGAGACCTTTCCATGTTGCAACCAAAGTATTAAGCTCATTTACTCTCCACAACAACTCTCTGAGGTGTTTCCAATATGCTGCTCATTTTACCCATGAGGGGACCAAAATTCAGAGAGGTTAAGTAACGTGCCAGAGTTCATGCAGCCAGAGAGCAGTAGAGTCAGGATTCAAAGCCACTTTGGCCCCAAAAGCCATGCTCTTTCCACAACTGTGCTGTCTCTCCAGGGGTCTGTGAAATCAGCTGCAGAAACTGGACTCGCCATTTTATTTGTTCTGCAACAGTATAAATAAAAAGGCACATTTTGTGTCAGGACAGAAATTTTTAAATGAGCCTACTGGGGCCCTCTTGTGGAAAGACCCACCTCTACCATGTTCAAGTTTCTGCACGACAAACACACGCACACACACCACACACAGCAGCTTGATTACTAAATGCCCTTGGCACAGTCCAGCCAAGGAATAGGCACAGGCATTCAGGAAGAAGAAATCCCTTAACTCAGATTACAGCCAGGCTTCCTTTGTGACTTGCTCCCTTAACCTCCTCTACCATTCAAGTTTCCTAGATGTATACGACGCAAAACCGTCCCTGCTCCCCTTCATGGAGCCCAGTGCCAGGTGCACATGCGCACGCACACGGGCGCGCGCACACACACACATACACAAACAACCACAACCACAACCACACACACCATGTATATATACACACCCAATTATCTGGCAAGAACTTGACACCTCACCCCTCCGTGTAGAAAATACACAAGACGGAAGTATTTCTACGTGGCAGACAAAAATGGAGTCTTCTTTGATGAATGGGGCTTGACTAAGCATACCAGCAGGTGACCAGATGAATCAGAGGACTATTCAGGTCCTGGTCTGTACTTTCCAGTAGCTCCTAGACTGTAAGCTTCTAGCAAGATATAGACAAGGAGACCTACTCCCTGTACCTGATCCTTGACCCTGCCTAAGGTACTGGGAGTGATCAGCCCATGTCTGATAACAACCAAGGTTACCAGAAGCTCCATTCCCTTCCATCCCACTTCAGTGTAATAGAAAGAATGTGGGCTCTGGATTTCAAGCCAGGTCTCCTCAACTAGCTGTGTGACTTTGGGCCAGATGCTTAACCTCTACAAATTTCAACCCCTTCATCTATAAGGGGACTTGATAGTGACTATTTTGTAGTATGGCTGTCAGTATTAAATGAGATGACATAGAGCACATAGCACAGTGCCTGACACAAAATGAGAGCTCAAAAAGCTTGTAGCTCTCACTACTATTATTAGAGAAAATTCTGAGCAAAGAACAGGATAAGCAAAAGCAGCTAGGGCTTCTCCCCCATCCAGAACCGTCTTCTGTTCTGACAACCAAGCCCCTCCTTGGAGATTAGCTTCCCTGAGCCACAAGTCGGCCCACACACCTGGACTATACTCTGGGTGGTTATAGACACATTGCCATTGAAACCTTTAAGCGATGCTGGCTGGTTCTGCATCAGTGCCAGCTGACTGACATCAGACACTTCAGAGTCCGGCTTCCTGATGACTCAGGCCTGTCTCCAAATTCCTGCTGTCATTCTCCTACCTTTAAGGGGGAATAGGGGAGAGTAGGTACAGCCAGGGCAAATATGCAGCTGACTTAAGACTGCTGGGACCACTGTAGACAGAGGCAGCTGGAATCCAGGAAGTAAAGGTCCAAGGGCTTCTTTCTTCCCTCTCCTTTTAAAATAGTAACTGGATCTCCTTGACAGTATGCACGATGTGCTTTCTCTATAGCCTGCTCCCAAAGAACATGAGGGACTTTCACACCACCATCCACATACCACAGTCGCGGTTTGGCAGGGAGAGAGGAGAGATCAGAATTCATCTTTCCTTTCCCCTGCTGTCTCTAAGCTCCCAGAAAACATCAGGGCCTCTTAATGGGGCTAAAATAGGGAAGAAGGTATGATTTCCAATCTATAGCTCTAAATGAACTATCTGCTAACTTGTAAGTACAATTTGTGTGCCATTTTTATTGCAAGCATTCAGCATTCACACTCTAGAAGCAAATACCACACAAAGATAATTTCAGCATTAATGTCAGCTCCTTGAGCACACCGGGAACCTTACTACGGAAAAGAACATACAAAAGATATTTTGTCACTTGCCTCAAGTGGATGATATCCTGTTCACATTCAGTGGATAATGTAGCCTTCCAGATCTTAGTCTTAGACAACATAATTATTAAAAAGAAAAGGCCAGGCTCACACCTGTAATCCAGGATTTTGGGAGGCCAAGGCAGGCAGATCACCTGAGGTCAGGAGTTTGAGACCAGCCTGCCCAATGAGGTGAAACCTCATCTCTACTAAAAAATACAAAAATTAGTTGGGGCCAGGCACAGTGACTCACACCTGTAATCTCAGAACTTTGGGAGGCCAAGGCAAGTAGATCATTTGAGGTCAGGAGTTCAAGACCAGCCTGGCCAACATGGTGAAAACCTGTCTCTACTAAAACTACAAAAAAAAAAAAAAAAAAAAAAAAAAAAAAAAGGTGCCTGTAATCCCAGCTACTTGGAAGGCTAAGGCAGGAGGATCGCTTGAGGTAGAGGTTACAGTGAGCCAAGACTGAGCCACTGCCCTCCAGGCTGGGCAACAGAGCAAGACTCTATCTTAGGAAAAAAAAAATAAAGATACAAATTACAGCTTTGTAATAATGAGCTAGGCAATAATTAGGGTACTCCTTAAACTGATTGGGGAGCACCAAGAAAATAGCATTTACTTACAGAAACACGTATCATCAATACAAGGATGGGTCCCCAAGCACAGGACTTGCTACTACCATGTTGGTATTGACTATGTCTTCCAGGTAAGTCAGCAACTGAAACATTTTATTTTTAACACTCTTGAGAGCCTAAGACTATTTATAATATCAGATCCTTAAAAACTTGAAAGAGAGATGAATTTTAAAATGTACACATTTACATATGTGGGCAGAAACACAAAAATCAGATGCCTCTCAACACAGCTCAGGGAACCATAACTCACGGCTTTCACAATCCCACCTAACTCCCAGAGAAAATCCGTGCACCTTCTCCAAGGGATGGTAGGAAGCTGGGTAGGTGGCCAAGAAACAAAGAAACCTAAACTCAGCACTTGGCAGGACAATTAAGGAGTGGAGGATTTTAAATGCATTGTTTCTGACTCTAAATATGGCTACATTTATTACCAATTTGGGATCAGAAACCACATTTAGTTCTGTCATGACCACATGCTAAAAATATTAAGCAGAGTATTGCCTAGGAAACAGCAGTTGTCCCTGCTGCGGCAGTTCCACTTCAGAGCCACCTCTGCCATGGTCACAGGGTTCCCATCCTGGGCTTTACTGAGAGCCCAGTTACAAGCAGAACTGATACTGTCCTGCCAAGACTGCCTGCAGTTTAGAAGGCAGTGATAGCAACCAGAGCTAGGGACCGTTCAACCTCTTCATCTTCTCCAGGGCTGTTTTAGGTGTCAGTGAAGCTCTATTTCACGGGCCTATAACTAGAATCCATCTGACTGGGAGCTCCACAGGGGAGGGACAATTGTCTGTGTATCACATTGCTTTATTCTCAATGCCCAGCACTTTGCCTGGCACTCAAAAAATACCCATTGATTTAATAAAATCAATAATCTGAAAAGAACCATCTGGAAGAGTATAACGGAAAATAACATTGCCATTAAAATAGGTAAAAATATGGACTGTGGTGATACATAAAAACAGGTGCTGGCCAGGCACAGTGGTTCACACGTCTAATACTAGCACTTTGGGAGGCCTAGGTAGGAGGATCACTTGAAGCTACAAGTTCAAGACCAGCCCAGGCAGCAAAGTGAGACTCTGTCTCTACCAAAAAAAAAAATTTTCATTAGCAGGGCATGGTGATACACCTATAGTCTCAGCTACTCAGGACGCTGAGGTTGGGGGATGGCTTAAGCCCAGGAATTTAAGGCTGCAGTGAGCTATGATCACACACTGCACTCCAGGCTGGGCAACAGCAAGACCCTCATCTTTAAAAATAGGTGCATAAAAATTTGTTGAGTGCAAGTGGAAGCAGCAAAACCTAATGGCACACATCTCTAAATTACTACTTTGTGTGGTCACCTCTATGATCATATGTGAACTTAGAACTACGGAAAACTGTGCTCAGTGGAGTTTTTCCACCCTAAAATGTTAAATATCTGAGAAAACACTTTAAAATACATTATTTTCAGAACACAACCTACTCCCTAATCAGCTGACTTGTTCTGATCTCTTGGACGGCTCAGAGGCCTTGTTTTTGTTCAGCAAACCCAAGATTACACCATACACTCGTCAGCCCAAGGAAACACTGAACCCATGGAAAAAGCCACAGTCTTAAAATCCAACTTATCAACTTGACCCTGTTTGCCAGGGCAGCTCCCAGTCTACGTCATCAGTATGGCTGGCTGCCTAGACAGGTGGCCAAGATGGAGGTGTAAAGACAAAAAGTATGGAAAAGTTCACCTGGCCCAACTTCAAAGCCAAAGCTCCGAAAAGGTAGGAGCTTAACAGGCACTTACTGGCCAGTGAGGTGCCTGTTAAGAAGATTAGCGGTACACCAATCCTTCTCAAACTCTTCACAAAAACTGAAGAGAAAGGAAACACTTTCTAATTCATTCTATGAAGTCCGCATTACCCTGAAACCAAAGCCAGACAAAGACACTATAAGAAAACTCCAGACCAAAATCTCTTATGAATATACATGCAAAAAATCCTGAACAAAATACTAGCAAACCAAAACTCAGCAGCATATTGAGAGAATTCTACAACATGATCAAGTGGTATTTATCCCAGGAATACAAGAGTGGCTCAACATATGAAAAGCAATCAATGTAATACACCACATTAACAGAATGAAGGAAAAAGCCACGTGATCATTTCAATTGATACAGAAAAAGCAATTGACAAAATCCAATACTCTTTCATAATAAAAAAATACCCAACGAACAGGGAATAGAAGAGAACATCCTCAACATAATAAAAGGCATATATGAAAACCCCACAGCTAGCATCATATTTAACGGTGAAAGACTGAAAGCTTTTCGCCAAAGATCAAGAACACGACGAAGATACCCACTTTCACCACTTCTATTCAACATAATACTGAAAGTTCTAGCCAGTCAATTAGGCAAGAAAAGAATAAAAGGCATCTTTTATTGGAAAGGAAGATGCAAAACTATTCTATGTGCAGATGACATACATATATATGTATATGTAGAAAATATATATATATACATATACATACACATATATATATATATTTGAGATGGAGTTTAGATCTTGTTGCCTAGGCTGGAGTACAGTGGTACAATTTAGGCTCACTGCAACCTCTGCCTTCCAGGTTCAAGTGATTCTTGTGCCTCGGCCTCCCAAGTAGCTGGGATTACAGGCTCACACCACCATGACCAGCTAATTTTTTGTATTTTTAGTAAAGACAGGGTTTCACCATGTTGGCCAGGCTGGTCTCGAACCCCTGATCTCAGGGGATCTGCCCTCCTCAGCCTCCCAAAGTGCTGGGATTATAGGCATGAGCCACCGCGCCTGGCCAATGATATGATCTTATATGTAGAAAACCTTCACTAATTGGCCAGGTGCAGTGGCTCACACCTGCAATCCCAACACTTTGGGAGGCCAAGGGGGCAGATCACCTGAGGTCACGAGTTCAAGACCAGCCTGACGAACATGAAGAAACCCCATCTCTACTTTTGCATTTTGTAAAAATACAAAATTATCCGGGTGTGGTGGTGCATGCCTGTAATCCCAGCTACTGGGGAGGCTGAGGCAGGAGAATTGCTTGAACCCAGGAGGCAGAGGTTGCAGTGAGCCGAGATGGTGCCAGCCTGGGCAACAAGATCGAAACTCCATCTCCAAAAAAAAAAAAAGAAAAGAAAAGAAACCCTTCACAAATCTAGCAAAATAAAACCTGTTAGAGCGAATAAATTCAGTAATGTTGTGGGACATAAAACAAACACTCAAAAATCAGTTGTATTTCTATATATCAGAGATGAATAATCCAAAAAAGAAACTAAGAAAGCAATTCCACTTAAAACAGCATCAAAAAGAACACTTAGAAATAAATTTGACCAACAAGGCAAAAGACTTTACACCAAAAACTACAAAACACTGCTAAAGAAAAGATCTCCATTCCAATTTTTCTGCGTGCGCACATACACACACACACACACACACACACACACACACACACACAGAGATAAATAAGTAAGACATTTTAGGTTCATGATTCAAAGATTTGATATTGCTAAAATGATAGTATTACCCAAAGCAACATGGAGATGCAAAGCAATCCCTTTCAAATTTCAGTGTCATTTTTTGCAGAAATGGAAAAACCCACCCTAAAATTCACATGCAGTTTCAAAGGACGCTGAATACCCAGAACAATCTTGAAGCAGAAGAACAAAATTGATGGGCACAGAGATTCATGCCTGTAATCCCAGCTACTTGGGAGGCTGAGACAGGAGGATTGCTTGAGGCTAGGAACTCAAGGCTGCAATGGGCTATGACAGTGCACTGCATTTTAGTCTCAGTGACAGAGCAAGATCCCATCTCTTAAAAAAACAAAAACAAAACAAAAAACAGCAAAGTTGAGGAGAAAAAAAGAACAAAGCTGGAGAATTCACAAGTTCAATTTCAAAATTTACCATAAAGCTACAGTAATCAAAAGTGCGGTAATGATGTAAGGAGAAACATATAGACCAATGCAATAGAATTGTGAGACCAGAATTAAACCCTCACGTCTATATTCAACTGATTTTTACAAACATGTTATTCACTAAAAGGAGATTTAAAAAAAAAAACAAAATTTTAGGTCGGGCGTGGTGGCTCACACCTGTAATCCAAGCACTTGGGAGGCCAAGGCGGGCGGATCACCTGAGGTCGGGAGTTCAAGACCAGCCTGACCAACATGGTGAAATCCCATCTTTTAAAAAACAAAAAAAAAAAAAATTTTAAGCTAAAACTGGCAAGGCGCAGTGGGCTCATACCTGTAATCCCAGCACTTTGGGAGGCTGAGGCAGGCAGATCACCTGAGGTCAGAAATTCAAAACCAGCCTAGTCAACATAGCAAAACCCCATCTCTACTAAAAATACAAAAATTAGCTGGGTGTGGTGGAAGACACCTGTAGTCACCCTGTGCTGTGGCAGGCATTTGAACCGGGAGGTAGAGGTTGCAGTGATCTGAGATTGCACCACTGTACTTCAGCCTGGGCAACAGAGCAAGACTGTCTCAAAAAAAAAAAAAAAAAAAAAAAAAAAAAAAAAAAAAAAAGGTAAAACTATACAATTCTTAGAAGAAAATATATGGGCAGGCAAAACCTTCATGACCTTGGATTTGGCAATAATTTCCTAAAAACTGCACCAAAATCACAGGTGCTAAAAGAAAAATAAATTGAATTTCATTATAATATTTTAAAACGTTTGTGCAAAGGACATTATCAAGAGAATGAAACAAAATATTTGCAAATCACACATCTGATAAAGGTTTAACATCCAGAATAAAGAATTAACTCCTACAACAGAAAGACAAACAACCTAATTTTAAAATGGGCAATAATCTTGATTAGACATTTCTCCAATGATGTACAAATGACCAGGAAGCACATGAAAAGATGCTCAGTATCATTAGTCACCTTCAGGAAAATGCCAATCAGAGCCACTTCACATCTACTAGGTACGGTTATAATTATTAAAGAAAAGGAAAATAACAAGTGTTGGTGAGGATGTGAAGAAACTGGAAACTTCATACATCACTGGTGGGAATATAAAATGTTGCAGCTGCTATGGAAAAGTTTGGTGGTTCTTCAAAAAAGCTAAACATAAAATTACCATATGACCCAGCAATTCTTCGCTTAAGTAGATATCCAAAAGATGTGAAAACAGTGACTCAAACAGATGTCTGCATGTGAACGTTCACTGCAGCATTATTCACTATTAACCAAAAGATGGAAATGACTCAAACAGCCATCACAGATAAGTGGGTTTTTATAAAATGTGGGTGTGGGGGCATGTGTGTGTGTGTATATATATCTCCAACAGAATATTATTCAGCCACAAAAAGGAATCAAGTTCTGATACATGTTACAATATGAATGAACCTTGAAAGTCCTATTCTAGCCGGGCGCGGTGGCTCAAGCCTGTAATCCCAGCACTTTGGGAGGCCGAGGTGGGTGGATCACGAGGTCAAAAGATCGAGACCATACTGGTCAACATGGTGAAACCCCGTCTCTACTAAAAATACAACACATTAGCTGGGCATGGTGGCACGTGCCTGTAATCCCAGCTACTCAGGAGGCTGAGGCAGGAGAATTGCCTGAATCCAGGAGGCGGAGGTTGCGGTGAGCCGAGATCGTGCCATTGCACTCTAGCCTGGGTAACAAGAGTGAAACTCCGTCTCAAAAAAAAAAAAAAAGAGAGTCCTATTCTAAATTAAATAAGCCAGGCACATAAAGGACAAATATTGCTGGGTGTGGTGGGAGGATAGCTTAAGCACAGGGGTTTGAGGCCAGCCTGGGCAACACAGAGAGACCTCTATCTCTTAAAAATTAAAAAAATTAAAGGGGCATCATAATGACAAATTTTATGTTCTCTCTGTATATATATATGTAGCTAAGTATGTGAGTGTGAGTGTGTGTGTGTGTGTGTGTGTGTGTGTGTTTTGGTAGCGATGGGGGTCTCACAATATTGCCCAGGCCACTCTCAAACTTCTGGGCTCAAGTGATTGCTCCATCTTGGCCTCCCAAAGTGCTGCCATTACAGCTATGAGTGGCTGTGCCCAGCCTTATGCTATATATATTTTATCACACTAAAAAATTAAAAAGCAATGTAAGATTGCCCATGAGTTGGGAATTGTTAAAGCTGGACATTGGATACATGAATACATTATATTACTATCTTCTAAAAATTTAAGAAGGCCAAGCATGGTGGCTCACGCCTGTAATCCCAACACTTTAGGAGGCCAAAGTGAGACGATTACAAAAAACTAAAAAATCAGCCAGCCGTGGTAGCATGTGCCTGTGGTCCCAGCTATTCAAGAGGCAGAGGTGGGAGAATCACTTGAGCTCCGGAGTTGGAGGCTACAGTTAGCCATGATCGCACCACTGCACTCCAGCCTGGGTGACAGGGTGAGACTTCATTAAAAAAAAATGTTTAATAAAAATAAAAAATGTAATTAAGAAAAAAAGGATCTTTTCTGGTTTTGGTAGATATTCTTTGTCAAGGTCTTTTCCTAAAATGCTAAGAGTTTTATCATGAATGTGTGTTAAATTTTATCAAGTGTGTTTTCCACATCTACTAAGATGATCATACAGTTTTACTTTTTTTTTTTTTTTTTTTGAGACGGAGTTTCGCTTTTGTTACCCAGGCTGGAGTGCAATGGCGCGATCTCGGCTCACCGCAACCTCCGCCTCCTGGGTTCAGGCAATTCTCCTGCCTCAGCCTCCTGAGTAGCTGGGATTACAGGCACGCATCACCATACCCAGGTAATTTTTTGTATTTTTAGTAGAGACGGGGTTTCACCATGTTGACCAGGATGGTCTCGATCTCTGACCTTGTGATCCACCCGCCTCGGCCTCCCAAAGTGCTGGGATTACAGGCGTGAGCCACCGCGCCCGTCTAGTTTTACTTTTAACCTATTAATATGGCTAATTTTATGTATAGATTTTCTACTATGAAACCAACCTTGAATTCTTGGAATAAGCTCAATTTGGTCAGATAATCATTTTTATATTCTGCTGGATTTTATTTGCCATATTTTGTTGATTCTCCGTGTACTCCCATAATTCTCTGTGCAACTATGGTAAGATCCACAACTGTACTATAAATATGAATTGCCTGAGTACATGGACTCCTTCCTCATCTACTGTTTAATCCCTAGCTAGGTCTAACATACAGCAAGCACTTGATAAAAGCATGGCTGATGAACAATTAGATGAATAAATGGTTGAGTGGAGAGATGAACAGACGAGCAGATAAGTGTCACCTGACACTAGATACCTGACTAGTGTCACCTGCCCTAGTAGGGCAGAGCAGGTCTTCTCAGGCAGGGAGACTTCCCAAGGGGTTGCCAACCACTCCAAAGAGGTATCTGCTCTGTCTGTGGACAACTGAGTTTGTCCGCAGATCTGTAAGCTGAACCCTACACCCTGAGACTCTCTTCTCACCACTTACCCTCATCAACAACATTACACAAATCAGTGCCTGCCTTCAACAGGATACAGCCCTGGTATCACAGCACACCCCATAGCTTAGATCCTATGCGGGGGTTGAGGGGAAATGTGGCTTCAAACTCAGTGTTCCTCCCAATCTGAGTTTATTCCCAACAATCAAAATGGCCTCATCCCAACACTGATTGGCACAGCAAGAGCCCATCCCATTAACAATTCACTGCCTCAGCAGTACAGAGGAGGAGAGCAATCAGCAAGGGAAACAGCTGAATTATTTCAGCAGCTGTAAATTATGTGTTCTCTCTTCCCCTCCTCCAAGTCCATGTTCAACTGTGCCCCACGCCTCCACAATGAACTTCGGTCTGTCAAGCATCTATGTCAACCGCAGTAACCAAACTTAAGTTCAAGAAGCAATATTAAAAAGCATTCATTAGCTGATATTTAAATAACTGTGTTTAATGTCAACAAAATCACACTTTAACTTTAAACATCCCCTAGTCTATTAGTTGCTTAATTAAATTCCTTAAGATCCTTAGACACTGGTACAGAGCACACTGCCCTTGGGAGCCCTTCCCAGGCCCTGGCCTTGGCAGGCTGTGGAAGGGGAGGAGCCCTTATCCCTGGGGAAGTGCCAGGAGAGCTCTGGTTTTCTTCTAGAGTCTCCTAATGAGGTGATTTCTCTTCGCAGCTCTGCTGGTCTCTATAGGGCAGCAAGAACATGACAAATAAACATATTCTAAGCATGGAAAAGTGCCAAACCAGGCTACAATTTACTTTTCAAAGTGCATTTAAAAAACAACACACACACACACACACACACACACATAAACCCAAGAGAGTTACTTTTCCCATCTGGTATCTGTTCTCCCTAAGAGTGGTATATCACGAAACATTCAGGCATGTGAACAAGGGGTACACAATAGGATTTGTGACAGCAGGTAGGGTCAGGGGCCCTGCAAGATGCCACCAACCAAATCCCAGCCTGCCAGGAGTCATCAGCCTGCAACTGACAGGGGTACAGCTTAGCCAACAGCAGTGTCCTAGGCTGGAACCTGCAAAGGGACTCTGGGTTCCAGTGAGTGGGCTTGTGATGGGGATGCCAGAGGGACCCCAGGAAGTCTCTCCTGCCACAGTAGGCTCCATGGGGACAGCTTGCCAGCCAGCTTTCTCACCAAACCAGATTTGCTGTAAGGAGACGACATGCCAGCTACCTGCCCAGGTAAACATATCCTGGAAACAGTCCATCTCACTAACTGCCTCCAGGCAGAGCACATTCAGCCAAGAATCAGTAAGCATTAGGAGTCTACATTTTGGGCAGCAGATGCTCCGAACCCAATCTCACTGGGTCATGAATAAGAAAACATCATTTTAAGAGCAACAAGGGTGTGAGAGAGGCTAAGTGGCTGTCCCTTGCCTCACCGTTACAACAAGAGCCCCAGTGCTTTATAGTTTCCTTACAGAACTACCAGCTCACCTCTCAGTAAGTCTTACTTTTTTGTCCCTATCACTCAGCCCCTTCCTACACCTTCTATTTTGCCTAAAGGGCTTGCCCTCCTGCAAAGTAGGAGGCAATTCTTTCCAATTATTGCATCCTGTCTCTCACTGCTCAGGGATTCCTCTTGTGGCAGCTCTCCTTAAAACAGCCACTGCAGCCCCTGGTAATGCCAGCAGAAAACACTGGGTAGAAGAAGCTTGGTTAATATCACAGACTCTCACCCCGAAAGGCAACCATTCCCATTAACATCGAGGCACAAACTCCGGCCTCAGAGAAGCCAGATGCTGGGATTATAGCTCACAAAAATGTGAAGAGTACCCAGGGGAAAAAAAAAAAAAAAAACACTAAGCTGGCCAGACACATTGCTCACCTACTACCTGTGGTTACACACCTATGCCAAAGCCATTTCAACCCCAGGTGGGCAGTTAACAGCCATGCCAATCTAGAAAAATATATTTTTGCAAAAACATTTTTCACTCTCCCATATAGGAAAGCTACCAAAAGAGCAAACATTTGTGCACTATGAAAAGATGAATAAATCCATACTGCCTACTAGGGGCCGTATATCAAGTTGCCATCCCAAACGCATCCAACCAGAAGATTATTCATCCTTCCACACATATTTGTTGAGACCTGCTGCAACTCAGACATGTGCCAGGTGCTGCAGATACAAATAGGGGTCCTGTCCTCCAGGAGCTTCCACACAGGTAATGGAGACAGATTAGTAAATCGGCCATTACAGCAAATACTGAATTTAAAAAGAGCCCTGACAGATGACTGAAGCAGAACAGAACAGACATCTCGATCAGGAGATGGGGTCAAGGAGGAATCCTAGAAAAGGTGAGCTTTGGAGATTAAAAGAAGAAAAGGAATTATGGAAACAAAGACAATAAGAAAGGCATCCCAGGCACAGGCAATAGTGCTTTTTTAAAGGCCTGGAGGCGTGAAACTCGGAACATGCATTAATTTCAACAATATATGCCGAAGCAAAGTGCTTATGGGGAGCAGCATGGTGATATACATGACCTCTTTGCCAGACAGGTTAGATAGATTTCAAACACTAGATAGATAGCTCACTGCACTGTCTTAGCAAATCTCTGGAAGCCCTCTCCTTTTTAGAACTTCCGCATGGTGAAGGAGAGATAAGAGAAGGAAGAAGGAAGCCTGCTATAAGCCTGCAACTTGGATAAGAGGGTCACAATATCCAGCCAAACTAAGCTTTGTAAGTGAAGGAGAAATAAAATCCTTTATGGACAAGCAATTATTGAGAGATTTTGTCACCACCAGACTTGCCCTACAAGAGCCCCTGAAAGAAACACTAAGCATGGAAAGGAACAAGTACCAGTCACTGCAAAAGCAAACCAGTCAGCAAAGACCAAAAATGCAATGAAAAAAAATGAGTCAACTAATGGGAAAGAAAAGCAGTCAGTAACAAAATGGCAGAATCAAATCCACACATAACAATATTAACATTGAATGTAAATGGCCTAAACACCCCAATCAAAAGACACAGACTAGCAAACTGGATAAAAAGTCAGAACCCATCGGTGTGCTGTATTCAGGAAACCCATCTCACATACAAAGACACACACAGACTCAAAATAAAGGGATGGAAGATATTATCAAGCAAATGGAGAACAAAAAATCCATCCCAGACCCAGTCCCCCCACCCAGGGAGTGGATCAGCTGGAAACCCTGCAGGCAATCACAGCTCTCAGCTTCTTTTCTCACATCATCCATCACTGACCCCATCAGTTCGGTGCCTTCTATGTAGTACCCCTTGGCCCAGTTGTTTGAGGCCCCGCGCTGACCAAAGATGAAGTTGTCTGGCCTGAAGATCTGCCCGAAGGGCCCTGAACGCACTGTGTCCATGGTGCCTGGCTCCAGATCCACGAGCACAGCACGGGCCACATACCTGCCACCGCTGGCCTGCTTTTTTTTGTTCTCCATTGCAATCCTAGTCTCTGATAAAATGGACTTCAAACCAACAAAGATCAAAAGAGACAAAGGAGGACACTATATAATGGTAAAAGGATCAATCCAACAGGAAGAGCTAACTATCCTAAACATATACGCCCCCAACACAAGAACACCCAAATACATAAAGCAAGTTCTTAACCTAAAAGAAGATTCAGACTCCCATACAATAATAGTGGGAGACTTCAACACTCCACTGTCAATATTAGACAGATTGATGAGACAGAAAATTAACAAGGATATCCAGGACTTGAATGCAGAGGTGGACAAAGTGGACCTAATACACATATACAGAATGCTCCACCCCAAATCCACAGAATATACATTTTTCTCAGCACCACATTGCACATACTCTAAAATTGACCACATCATTGGAAGCAAATCACTCCTCAGCAAATGCAAAAGAACAGAAATCATAACAGTCTATCAGACCACAGCACAGTCAGGCTAGGACTCAGGATCAAGACACACACGCAAACCCACACAACCACTTGGAAACTGAACAACCTGTTTCTGAGTGTCAACTGGAAACTCTGTCTCAAAAAGAAATACTAGACTTCCATAAAATCAACCCAAATGCCCATCAATGATAGACTGGACAAAGAAAATGTGGTACATATACAACATGGAATACTACACAGCCATAAAAAATGAGTTTGTGTCTGTTGTAGGGACTTGGATGAATCTGGAAACCATCATTCTCAGCAAACCAGCACAAGAATAGAAAGCCAAACACCGTATGTTCTCACTCATAGGTGGGTGTTGAAAAATGAGAACACGTGGACTCAGGGAGAGGAGCATCACACATTGGGGGCAGTTGAGGGGGGTCAGGAGAGACAGCGGAGGGTGGGGAGGGAGAGGAGGGTAGGAAGGGACAACATGGGGAGAAATGCCAGATGTAGTATGCACCTAAAGTAAATAAATGAATTTTTTTAAAAAAGAGGGTCACAATAGTTTGTGACCTCTGATTTTGAATTCATTCCTTTGCCTGGCAACTCAGTGGTTTGTTAGCTCTTGCAAACTCCCAACTTCTATTTTGCTTAATAGAAGGAGTCAGTAAACAGAAGTTGGTGTTGGACTGTATTATCCACCCGTAGTGGTATAAACCCCAGCGGATAACTTAAACAGAAAAGCAGCCTGAGATTTTAGGTAGTCTTCCTGCCACCTCTTCTGAAGGATACGCCTGCTATACTTGCTTCTTGTATGTTTCACACTTAACAAGTCCAAAGTTGAGCTCCTGCCTGTCCCCCCCACCCACATCTCATCCACCTCTAAGACTGCCTAGCTCTACTGTATAAGCTGGAAACCCAAGAGCTCTCAGTCCCTTCTCTCCCTTCCCCACCTTCTCTCTATCCCCTGCCCAGCCATCATCAACTACTGCCAATTTTACCTATGTCCCTTCCCCTATGCTCCTGTTATCATGTCCAAATTGCTATAGCCACTCCCAGCTTCTCAAGTGAGAGCAACCCTTGCAAGCTGTCAACAAAGCCAGACCCAAGCAGAGCAGCACAATGAGGAAGCCAAAGGCACATAGCTTTGATGAATCTCTCATTTGCTCAACTCAGGGTTTCTGGAATACTCAATATCCAGTCTCCTGAGCCCCTCCTAAAGGCTCTCAATAAATGCCACTTTCTTCTTGGGATGAAGGGAGGCACTCACTCAGGGGGCCTATTCAATAGCAGAAACAAGCTAGAACGTGGGCTGCGGGGAAGGTTTGGTGCAGGCATGAGTACTCTGGAAATGCCAACACTTTGGGAGCCCAGCCCAAAGCCAGGCATTCAATTATGGAAATTATATCCCAGACAAGGCAAGCTTGGCTCCCCACAGCCCCACCACAGCACATGGAGACATTACACAGCCCCAGAGCTGAAGAGGCTTCACCCCTACTCCCTCTGCCACTCTCCCTTGCCATAAGGAAAACCATTTGGTGAAAGCAGGTAGAAGGCAACAATTTTCAAGAGGAGGATGTTGCTACTGATACCTTGGACATCTATTTTCCAAAATAAAGGACAAAATAGGTATTGAAGAAGGAGAGATCTGACCATGCCTCCCAGCCTCAACTCAATGGAAATCTTCCCTTTACCCCATTCCCAACCATTGGCCCCCACACCAGCCTAGAAGGAATAAACATATTTTGAATGAACGAACAAATGAATGAAAGAAATAGACTGAGGACAGAGGAAGGGGGCAACAAGAGAAGATGACGATCCTACTCAAAACTATCCTTCTCATTCATTCAGTTATCTCCAAGCACCTACTGTGTACTAGTGCAAGGTGCTGGGAAAACACGGGCATGCACCAACTGTGAAAGAGAAGGAAGATGGGGAGAAAAACACTCCTTCATCTCTCTGGAATGGCATCTTTCCAAATGCTACTTTAACAACACCTCCTGTTTTTCTGACATTAAAGCCATGCCAAACAGCACACATTGCAAACAAAAACTGCACATCTGATTGTATCCAGTACTGTGGGGCCTTGTGGTTTCTTTTCTAAGGAAAAGCTCGTTATTCATGTCCTTGATTAAAAATTTATCTAATTTGGCTTTCATTAGGTAGGTACAAGGGGAAAACACAGATTCACAGAGAGAACTTGCCCAGCAACAGGACTGTGATGAGCTCCAGCGAGTGCACAGTTGGGTCCCAACCCACCACCAACGAAAGAAAATTAAAAAGCTCACAACGTGGAGCATAAGCTACAGCCAAAAGGAATTATCTTCCCACAAGCATTTCTGTCGGATTTTTGGCTAATGGAAAAAAAACTTTCAGAAGAGAAGGAAAGGAAACCCCAAGGATATTTAACATATAACTTAGAATTTCTATATTTTTCAAATTCCCTTGCAGGGAGAAAAGGCAAAGAAGTCTTTATTTCTCAATCCTACTTTTCAAAACTTTTCCCATTGATATAACATCGTCATAAAAAAATTCAATTTGTAGACAGGATGGAGCAGAGGAAGTACAGTGGCTGAGGAATTTTAAGCTGCTGCAAAGAGGCTCTGAGGTGAGAGCAGGCAGAGCCACAGCAGAGGTGGGAGCAGCAGCCCTGAATACCAGAGCCTCAACAATGCTGCCTTGGGCCGTGGGTCTACGATCAAACACCAGGGACTCAGGTCTGCCGCAGGCCACACTCTCCACAATTCTTCAGGCTCCTATGCTCAGATAGTGATTTGGAGCAAATGGTCAGGCTTTAATGCAATGTCAAAGTATCCTGGGGTAAAAGATCAGCAAATTGCAAGTATATGTCTTGATTAAATGTTTATTTAGAATGCAGAGGGACTGGCCGGGAATGGTGGCTCATGTCTATAATCCCAGGACTTTAGGAGGCTGTGGTAGGCAGATCACCTGAGTTCAGGAGTTCAAGACTAGTCTGGCCAACATGGTGAAACATGGTCTCTACTAAAAATAGAAAAATTAGCTGGATGTGGTGGTGGGCACCTGTAATCCCAGCTACTCAGGAGGCTGAGGCAGGAGAATCCCTTGAACCCAGGCAGCGGAGGTTGCAGTGAGCCAAGATCATGCCACTGCACTCCAGCCTGGGTGACAGAGTCAGACAACATCTCAAAAAAAAAAAAAAAAAAAAAAAAAAAAGGAATGTAGAGGAATTATTCTATAGCCAGAGCATGAATTTGACCCTATCTCCCCTGCCTGAAACCATTCAATGGTTTTCCATGACCCTCAGAATAAAGGCCAAATTCCATACTCACAAACCTCCACCATCCAGCCCAGATCTACATCAGCAGCTTCATCTCCTTCCTCTGTCTAGAATTGGTCTTATACAACATTTCTTCCAGTGCTGAAGACATCTCGTCTCCCACCTCCAGGCTTTTGCACATGTCATTCCCTCTGCTTGGAATGCCATTTCCCCTCCTCTTTATCTGACAAATTCCTACTCAACCTAAAGGCTACAGCTTAAAAGACACTTCCATTTTGAGGCTTTCCCCAACCCTCCCCACTACAGCAAATTCAGTGCTGCCAGAGCACCTGTACTTCCCTGATCATAGCACTATTATACTGTCTTATATAGTTGTCCTTCTGCCCTTCCAGACCTTAAGCATCGCAAGGACAGAAACCATGTTCATTCTGCCTAACTAGCTCAACATTTGAGACAAAAGAGATGCTTAATAAATTATTATTATTATTTTTTTACATAGTCTTGCTGTTGCCAGACTGGAGTTCAGTGGCACGATCTCAGCTCACTGCAACCTCTACCTCCCGGGTTCAAGTAATTCTCCTGCCTCAGCCTCCCCACTAGCTGGGACTACAGGTGCATGCCACCATGCCCAGCTAATTTTTTTTTTTTTTTTTTTTTTTGAGACTGAGTTTCACTCTTGTTCCCCAGACTGGAGTGCAATGGCACAATCTCGGCTCACCGCAACCTCTGGCTCACCGCAACCTCCGCCTCCTGGGTTCAAGCAATTCTCCTGCCTCAGTCTCCTGAATAGCTGGGACTACAGGCGTGCACCACCATGCCCGACTAATTTTTGTATTTTTAGTAGAGACGGGGTTTCACCTTTTTGACCAAGATGGTCTCGATCTCTTGACCTCGTGATCCACCCGCCTCGGCCTCCCAAAGTGCTGGGATTATAGGCGTGAGCCACCGCGCCCAGCCTAATTTTTGTATTTTTAGTGAAGACGGGGTTTCACCATGTTGGCCAAAATAGTCTCGATCTCTTGACCTCGTGATCTGCCCGCCTCAACCTCTCAAAGTGCTGGGATTACAGGCATGAGCCACTGCACCTGGCCATTAAAATAAATTATTAAGAGATGACTTAGAGTCTTGTTAGACTCACTTCTCAGCTCTATCCTGGTTCACCCTCTAAGCCAGTTACACGCTTGCCACCACAACACCCACTCGCCTCCATGAACCCCTCACATTTCACAGTCCTTAGTGAATGGCTCACCCAGGCTTTGACCTTGAGCATGTTCGTCAGCCATCTGTGGCAGCATTTGCTATGTGATGGACAGAGTGTTAAGCAGCTGAGATACAGAGGTGACTAAGCTCCCTCTCCTGCCTTCTAAGAGAAAAAAGGGGCATATAAACAAATAAGCACCACATAGTATGGCAAGTGTCATGACAGTGAGATACACGGAATGTAGATGTTATTAAACCATTTTTCCCAGTGCTCCTCTTTCCACAGTACCCCAAGCTAACTGCACGCTGTCTTTCCTCATTCTCACAGACAGAAATCCTTCTAGTGCTCTTTCCCAGGAGTGTCCAGCCCAGACCAGACTTCTCCAAGCTGGGCTCCCATTCTGTTCCAGATTAATTCAAATTCTTTCTGGCTTCTCCTTTCTCACCTTCTTCAGTTCTTTTCTCAAGCATCTCACATACATACCTGCCTCTTTTCTTATCCTGAGCCAACTTGTCCAAACTATTATTTCTCCATCTCCTCTCTCAACTGTCTTGGATGATCACTTGGCATTTATAAGACATCTGCATTTACACAAAACGTACTTAACAGTCTCTGTCTATGATAAAAAAAAAAAAGGGGACTAATGAGGCCAAACTATCAGTAAAAAAAAAAAAAAAAAAGGCAAAATAAACCATCATCAAAGTTTTCCTCCTCTACTGCTTCTGATTGTAGATCCAAGTGCTAGGGCTTCACAGCCTTCAGAAAATGTTACCAATTCTGTCACATTTCCAGGGAGGTTATAGTGCCCCTTATTCACTAATGCCCAGGCAGTGACCCTCTGGCCTGCCCTTTCAGTCTCTCTGAATGCCAACGCCACTCTATCCGGCCATGTACTCATTTAATCAACACGTGCTAAGCACCCCTGTGAGCCAAGAATCATGTCTACCACAATGCTGTGCACACATCTTATACCTAACACATGTTTAATGTTTATGATTGAATCACTGATAAGAAGGAAACCAGGTGAGCCTCTCCTGTCCCTTGCCCAGGAATACCCCAATGTAAAAAACATTCGCCAATATAACTGAGGTCAGAACCTCCACCCCGAAAGCCTCTGATTCATTTAAGCCTAGACCAGGGAGACCTTTACTTCCAGCTAAGGAGATGCTGGCACAGCCCTCCCATCACCATGCCAAGTGAGCCAGAGAAACCACTGTTGTAAAACACCTTTTTAATCAAGTGACTTGTCTTCTGTTAGTGTAGATTTAGGGGAAATTTTTCTCAAGGAACCAAAATAAATGGAGGGGAAGAACAGAAGAGAAACTAATGAACATCGTAATTATCCCCCAAAGTTGCAAATCAGAACAATTCTTCACCTGAAGACAAGTATGAAAAACAAGATTAAAATGCTTCAGGGATGTGTTTGTGAAACAGCAGGTAATAGAACAGATAGAATGTATTTACAGTACCTCACTGGGGACACGTACCTTTTGGCTAATAGCTAACAGACACTAAATACCACTATAAAAATAATATTCTTCTATCCTTCATTATGGAGTTACAGTTATCCATGGGAAAGCAGGAACACAAACTATTTTGAATAAAATAAAATTCAAATTTCATTCTATTTTTTGAATGGAAAAAAATTAGGGATAATTTCAGAGTTCAAGCTTATTCTTAGATGTCTGGGCAGAAGTGAGTCTGAGCCAGGTTATACCCACTGTATTAGCCTGCTTGGCTGCTCTAACAAAATACCATAGACTGGTGGCTTCAACAACGGAAAATGTTCTCACAATTCTGAAGGCCAGAAATCGAAGATCAAGGTTCCAGCTGACGGCTCTCAACTTGGCTTGCAGATGGCTGCCCTCTTGCAATGTCCTCACATAGCCTTTCCTCAACGTACACACACACAGAGAGAGAGAGAGAGAAAGAAAGAGGAGAGACAGAAAGAGGAGGGAGAGAGAAAGAGGGGAGAGGGAGAGAAAGAGAGAGAGAGAGAGAGAGCGAGCACGCACGCCAGCGAGCGCTCTCTTTAATCTCTATGGAGACACTAATCCTACAGGATCACGGCCCAACCCTGATGACTTCATTTAACCTTAAGTACTTCCTTACACCAAATACAGCCACACGTGGTGTTAGAACTTCAACATATGAATTTTGGGAGACAACAAACATTCAGTCGGTTCATACCCACTAAAGGGAGAGACCTGTTTCCCATGCACTGATAAAAGAAAACAGAAGACTGGATAAGAGGGTGCCCTTCGGGATACCTATTGACCATGTGGGTGACAGCCAAAGAATCCAGGGCACAGGAGGCCGAAGCAGGCATAAGGGGGAACTGTCCCAGGTCAAATAAATTCTTTTTGTTTGTTTGTTTTAGACAGAGTCTTGCTCTGTCACCCAGGCTGGAGTACAGTGGCGGGATCTCGGCTCACCTCCCAGGTTGAAGCAATTCTCCCACCTCAGCCTCCCAAGTAGCTGGGATTACAGGCACATGCCACCACGCCTGGCTAATTTTTGTATTGTTAGTAGAGATGAGGTTTCCCCACGTTGGCCTGGCTGGTCTTGAACTCTTGCAAGGTCAAATAAACTCTTAAGGAACTATCCTCTCCCTTTCATTTAAAAAAAAAAAAAAACAACTAAATAATAATAGTAATATAAAATACATGTACACATAGCTACAATGCTTTCTGGATACCAGGCATCAACTACATACCTGACACATTACCAGGTGTTTAGCAAGCAAGATTTCATTTAAATCTCATGGCAATTCAGTACAGAATATATGATAAACATTTTTATTTTACAGATAAGAAAATAAGTTCATATTGGTGAAAATCACTTGTCCAAGGTCACCCAGTACGGTAGGCAGAAAAATAACACACCAAGATATCAGGTCCTAATCCCTAGAACCTATAAATGTTACCTTTTTTTTTTTTCTTAACATCTCCTTCTTGAATTAGTTATCTTATTTTTAAAAAAGAAGAAGCCAGGTGTGGTGGCTCATGCCTGTAATCCCAGCTACTTGGAAGGCTGGGACAGAAGGATCCCCTGAACCCAGGAGTTCCTGGCCAAAGGAGGGACGGAGGGAATAAGAGAAGAAAAGATCTTTGCAGATGTTATTACGTTAAGGAACTTAAAATGATTATCCTGGATTATCAGCGTAGGCCCTAAATCACAAGTATCTTTATAGGAAAGAGGCTGAGGGAGATTTGACGCAGACACAGAAAAGAAGCTGACAGAGATTTGTAGACATTAGACTTGAAGACTGGAGTAATATGGCCACAAGCCAAAGAATGCTGTTAGCCACCAGAAGCTACAAGCAGCAAGGAAGAACAGATTTTGCCCTATAGGATATAGAGGCAGCACAGCCCTGACAATACCTTAATTTCAGCCCAGTGATACTGATTTCAGATTTCTGGCCTCCAAAACCGTGAGAGAACAAATCTCTTGTTTTACGCCACTAAGTTTGTATTAATTTGTTACAGTAGCCAAGGGAAACTAATACACCCAGCTAGTAATGGCAAAGCCAGACTCTGATCCTGGGTCCTGTGACTCCAGCCCAGCACTCTCAAGCCCTGTGCTTTTCTCCTTTTCTGTACACAGCCTCCACTCTGATGGGTGACCCTTTCAAGAACTGAAGCAATCAGGACTGACAGCTTCTCTGCTACGGAGCCTTCTGACAAGCCTCTCCTTTCTCCCACCAAGATCACAGCAAAAGCTTATTGGAGACTGAATTATCATCTTAGTGTTCCAATTATCAGGTGTAGAGAGAAACAGACCAGAATCTACCATCTGCATGAGAAAGTAAATCAAACTATCTAACAAAGGTTTTCTTCTAATTTTTTGTTTGGACTTGTTTTTTCAATCACCGAGAAGCTCCAACCTCTGTTGCTCTGCCCACAATTTCTTCTTTCCCACAGAGACATGTTTGGAAGGATCAGACCACAAGTAATTCAGTTTCCTCTCTGCCCCCAGAGAAGGACTGCTATTCACCACTTTGACTTCCCAGGAACAATGAGAGATGGAGTGAGCCACCTGAGTCCCTCCCTCTCTTGAAGTTTTCAGGGTGAGTGTTGGTGTGAGCAGGCTGGCCCAGAGGTGCCTCTGGTTAACCAATTCTGGAATTAACAAGGAAGCTAATAAACACATTGTCAGGACAAAGGTAAAGCAACCCAAAATGCACTTTTTGAACCTATTCTGACAAGTGTGGTTCAGCTTTAATTATATATGACACTTCAAAACGCAGGTGGAGAAACACAGCAGTATGTTTTGTAAAAATAATGATGTCCTGGTAACAGAGGACACTGTAGCTGCTGTGGCTATGAGATCTTTGCAGAGGAGCCCGTAGAACCAATTTGGGGTTTCTGGGAGAAAAATCAGTTTGGTGGAATAACAAAGGGGAACACTTGGAATTTATTAATGTAGTGTGCAACAACAGTTAAATCATTAAAGTACGCAGAGGTCTACTTTTCTTTTTGCTAAATGCTCTTCCTCTCCCTCAACCCTATGTCTTCCTTCAATCCTTCAAGGTGCTTCTAGCAACTCTCTGCCTTCTTTTCCCCTGTCAAGAAGGTTCAATCTGATTTTTCATCAGTATCCCAAAACAATTATAGCTAACATTTAGAAAGTTACTCACCAGACACTGGGTTCACAACAATCCTACGTCATAGGAACCATCATTATCCCCCTATTACAAATAAGGTAGCTGAGATCAGAGAGGTTAAGGCACCTCCCCAAGGTCACAGAGCTAATCAATGGCAGAACCAGAATCAGAAAGCAGGTCTGACTCCAAAGCCCAAGATCTTAACTACAATATCAAACTGCCTGCCTCCAAATGACACCAAATGAATTGGGGAAGGTTACTAGTGTCAGCTAGAGAAGACCTAAAGGAGACAAGTTAACACATCTTTCTTTGGGTGAGCCTCTGAAGTGCTCAGACTCACAAAAATGTTCTCAGAACTCTGTATAGAAAATGTCTTCCATTCCTGCATCCTCAGAGAGAATCATCTTGAAAATGCAGTTAGGCCTGTAATCCCAGCACTTCGGGAGGCCGAGGTGGGTGGATCACGAGGTCAAGAGATCGAGACCACCCTGGTCAACATGGTGAAACCCCGTGTCTACTAAAAATACAAAAAAGTAGCTGGGCATGGTGTTGTGTGCCTGTAATCCCAGCTACTCAGGAGGCTGAGGCAGGAGAATTGCTTGAATCCAGGAGACAGAGGTTGCAGTGAGCCAAGGTCACGTCATTGCACTCCAGCCTGGGTAACAAGAGCGAAACTCCTTCTCAAAAAAAAAAAAAAAAGAAAGAAAAAGAAAATGTAGTCAGTCCCTAAGAATCCTTGGGGGAGGCAAATGGATCTAGACAGATGAGCCAAACTCCTCAGATTTAGCAGTACCTGAAGGGAGCCCACCGCTGCTCCTTCCACTTGCCTGATCTTAGGAGGCTGACACCAGCACGATCCTCATTCATTCCACCATGAGGGAAATAATGAAGAGTCCCCAAGTGTGGGGGAGAAAATAAAAAAATAATGTAAAAAGGAAAGGAATAAGAAGAGTACAAGGCTCTCTCAGTTAACGGCAGATGAGGAAAAAAAAAATGTAAAATAATTTGTTTTTAAAAAAAAAGAACAAAGCTCCAGCTCCTATTTATTATGTATCGGCAGGTTCCAATTTTTTTAGACAGTCTCGCTCTGTCACGCAGGCTGGAGTGGAATGGGGTGATCTCGGTTCACTGCAACTTCCACCTCCCAGGTTCAAGTGATTCTCTTGCCTCAACCTTCTGAGTAGCTGGGACTACAGGCACGTACCACCACTCCTGGCTAATTTTCTGTATTTTGAGTAGAGACAGGGTTTCACCATGTTAGCCAGGATGGTCTCAATCTCCTGACCTCGTGATCCACCCACCTCGGCCTCCCAAAGTGCTGGGATTACAGGCATGAGCCACCACACCAAGCTGCTTAAAATATTCTGGCTCCAAATTAGTTTTCTTTGTTGAGTCCTAATTATTGCTTTAGCTCTCTCCAAATGGGCCCCTAAAGATGTTGAAAAAATGTAACTGAAAGGTCAGCTTGTTCCGTGGGAACTGCAGGGAGACTCCCTGACATCCTGCTCTGAAACGCTATTTTGTAACTTTATAGGATAATACTTCAGAATTAATCATGGTAAAGAATTTCCCATTTCCCTTGGCAACCAGGCTAATAATGGAGGCTACAGGGTACAAGGAGAAAGAAAGATGGTACTAAAAGAGAAAAAAAAAGGCTCCATCTCCTCATTTAGCAGCACATGTGCAAAACAGGTTCCCGAATTCTACCCAAATCACTAGGCTAATACTGATGCCATCAAATTCCAAAGCAACATGACACTGTCCTTTCTGATGGAAGAAAGGCCAGCAGGATGTGAGGAAGTAAAGAACTGGGGCAGCAAAGAGAAGGGATGGAGAAGAAATGTAAACGGTAAATTAGGGCCAGAAGCCCTGCTGCTTCTCCTGCCAGGAGCTGGCAAGGAAGGAATGAATCAAGTTTCTGAAAGGTAAGACCATGAAAGGGGATGTTAAAATAAATTGAGAGAAAACGGAAAAAGATCAGAGGAGAGAAGAGTCTTATTGCACCAGGTTTGCAATTTGTCTACTTTCAGAGCTGAAGCTTTGAGTACCAGATTTTTAAAGGTTTATTTTAAGAGCTTTGAGGCCTCTTGGGGGTTGGGGGGGACCACTAATTGTACCTCTTTCAAAGTTTCCTGAATTTTGCTGCAATGGAGGGTATTTGCATAAAGCAGGACTAGTTCCTCTTAGAGAAGTGCCTATTCTTTATAACACAGTTGTGCTTGTGTGTGTGTGCATGTGTAGGAGAACAGAGATATTTGGAAGCTGTTTCCACCACAGCAGTATATTATTCTATCAGGTGCACAGGTGAAGAATACAGGGGCTGATCCATTAAATTATTGTGAACACAAAACGTAGGCAACTGATTTTGAAGTTCTTACTCGGGATTTAAGAAAGAAAATGAAATCAATGCAAGTCAAAATAAAAAGAAATGCAAGTATGTTTACTTTCTAAAAAAATAAGATAAGATAAAAAACCTCAACCTAAAAAAAATTTTCTTTTAAAGGTAGCCTCATTAGGCATCACAGAAGTGCAGGCTGTTACCATCCCTCAAAGTCAGGAGCATCTCAAGTTTGCAGACCCTGGCTGAGGTACCTTTACATGACACAGAATCATGAATGACAGTCACAATGAGGTAGGAGACTGTAATGGTGCCATTTTACCCATCCCAATCATATTTCCACAATCATACACACACACACACAAAAGTTATAGCCTGGAGAAGTAGAAAAGATGGAGCCTAACATATTACCTACAACCACAGCCAGAAGACAACTGTGAACATTTCTGAAAGAAAACACTCCTTTCAAGAACTCCAGAAGCAACACAGGGGCCAAGAAACAGAGAAAGAGAAAAAAGATTAAAGGAATGAGGATCATTAGCACAAAGACTGAAGAGGGGCAGCAAAAGAAGTGAGAAGAGCTTTAATAATGATTTTTGAGACCAGAGAAAGTTGCTTGAGAGCGCCACTCTATCAAAAAGCTGTTCTGCCAAAAAGCTGCCATCTGGTAACTACAAGAACCTTCAAATGCCTGTTTTGCTGGCTTATAGTTGAAATTCTTGCATAAAAAAGGGAGTGAGTTTGGGTGTGGTAGCTCATGCCTGTAATCCCAGCACTTTGGGAGGCCGAGACAGGCAGACCATTTGAGGTCAGGAGTTCGAGACCAGCCTGACCATCATGGTGAAACCCCATCTCTGCTAAAAATGCAAAAATTAGCTGGGCATGGTAGCACACGCCTGTATTCCTAGCTATTTGGGAGGCTGAGGCAGGAGAATTGCTTGAACCAAGGAGGTGGAGGGTGCAGTGAGCCAAGATCACACCATAGCACCATAGCCTGGGTGACAGAGGGAAACTCCGTCTTCAAAAAAAAAAAAAAAAAAGAGAGAGAGGAGCAAGAGCTTCACTAAAAGTGAACTTCTACATAAGTATAAACATAAAGACTATTCCAGAAGGATAGAGGATACTCAGTAACTAAACAAAGTTAAGACACTAACTTTTAGAGTAGTAACAAGAGTAGCCAAATACCCTTAGTCAGCTACAAGGCCAAGTCCTTTAAATAAGGGAAATGAACAAAGGAGAAAGCTAACAAGCAGGCTGTCCAATAGCCTTCATATGAGGGGATTATAGTGAAGAGTCAATAATATGCAAGTGAGGTTAAGGTAACCATGTGCTGTGAGAAAAGGAAAAGGGGAAGGCAGCTTCAGGTGGCAGAAAGGGTTCCTAGACATGAGTAGAGACCAGTACCTGCAAGGCTACAGTTCTCAACACACACAAAACTGTTTTTAGGAAAGCTAATGAACCTCTGGTGGCTAACCCTGTTGTAGACACTCTCTCATATCCACCCCTGGGATTTTATTCTCTTAAGAACCAGGTCTTTGAGGGCCAATAGCATTTAGGACTCAAATATTTTGGGCTCAGTTGATGGTAAAAATGGCCCAGAAAAAAAGTAATAAAATAAAAAAGAGAAGAAAAAAAAAAGGAAAAGGACTCAAATATTTGCAAAAGTGACTGGAGTCCCACATCTTCCTTACTCCAAGGAGCTTGGAGCACTTCCCTAGAAAAGCAAATAATTAAGATTGCCAGCCAGGTGCAGTGGCTTACACCTGTAATACTAGCACTCTGGAGGCTCAGGTGGGCAGACTGAGTCCAGGAGTTGGAGACCAGACTGGGCAACATCGCAAAACCATGTCTCTATTAAAAACACAAAAATTAGCTGGGCATGGTGGCATACGCCTGTAGTCCCAGCTACTTGGGAGGCTGAGGTGGGAGGTCACCTGAGGCTGGGAGGTGGTCGTTGCAGTGAGCCAAGATCACACCACTGCACTCCAGCCTGAGCGACAGAGTAAGATTGTCTCAAAAAAAACACAAAAAGTAGGATTGCCTAGGCCTTACCAGGTGGGCACACTAGCACTGAGCAGCTCCCCTACAGTCTCTATAGCTCCCAAATTTACTGGCCCTATGAAAGAACAGTTACACTGGTCCAGGGTCTCACTCCTATGGCCAATATTTGCCATGAAAAATCAGGCCACTACCAGAAAGAGAAGCACTATCCCCTCTGACCTCTCCATGTCTCACCCTACTATCAACTCACATTCTGCTAATTTGTTTCTTTCTGGCCATTGTCAACTCCTGTCTAATGACCTTATCTAAGAACTCAGGGAGTACTACAAAAAATGTCAGTAGAAAATTGGAGTGAGATAAATTTGCTGTATCCTGGCGAGCTTTTGTGTTTGTTTTATTCCAAACAAATTCACTAAAGCTTGTTTCCTTATAACAGAAATCCTAAAAAATCAATGCTCAACGCCTAGCAACCACAAACTCCCCTTTCCAATAACAAAATGCCAGGAAGAAAAAGTCATATAAAATGAAGTAACAGGGCCGGGCGCGGTGGCTCAAGCCTGTAATCCCAGCACTTTGGGAGGCCGAGGCGGGTGGATCACAAGGTCAAGAGATCAAGACCATCCTGGTCAACATGGTGAAACCCTGTCTCTACTAAAAATACAAAAATTAGCTGGGCACGGTGGCACATGCCTGTAATCCCAGCTACTGAGGAGGCTGAGGCAGGAGAATTGCCTGAACCCAGGAGGCGGAGGTTGCGGTGAGCCGAGATCGTGCCATTGCACTCCAGCCTGGGTAACAAGAGCGAAAACTCCGTCTCAAAAAAAAAAAAAAATGAAGTAACAGAAAAATAGCCTCTCCACAGACTGTTCCAATGAATGGAAGTGGGGGAATACAAAAGTTAATGACCAAGAAATAAAATCATCTTGATTATTTAAGGAACAAAGTAGTATGAATGTGAACACCTGTGTACCCAGGTTCTGAGTAATAAAAGAACACATTCTCATTCACAGCTCTTTAATTCAACAAATGTTGTTTGGTCATCTACTATATGCCAGGTACTGCTCCTAGGCCTGTGAATGTGACAGATAACATCTCTACTCTCACAAAACTTATATTCTAGTGGAGGGAAAACAGACTCGGCAAGCAGCAGAAAAGCAAGAAAAATACCAAGTGGTTAAGTTATGGTAACTTAAGTAGTCACTTTATACCAGATAAAAGGAAGAGCCTTTCTTGTAAGTAATAACAGAACTGATGAGAATGACAAAGAACTAATCTAATGAAGAATGAGAAAAGAATATTCTAGGCAGAGGTACAGGTGGAGCAAAGGCCCTCTGTTTAAGAAGCTGAAAGGAGCCGGGCGCGGTGGCTCACGCCTGTAATCCCAGCACTTTGGGAGGCCGAGAAAGGTGGATCACGAGGTCAAGAGATCGAGACCATCCTGGTCAACATGGTGAAACCCCGTCTCTACTAAAAATACAAAAATTAGCTGGGCATGGTGGCGCATGCCTGTAATCCCAGCTACTCGGGAGGCTGAGGCAGGAGAATTGCCTGAACCCAGGAGGCGGAGGTTGCGGTGAGCCGAGATCGCGCCATTGCACTCCAGCCTGGGTAACAAGAGCGAAACTCCGTCTCACCAAAAAAAAAAAAAAAAAAAAAAAAAGCAGCAGAAAGAGGCCAGGTGCAGTGCCTCACCCCTGTAATCCCAACACTTTGGGAGGCCAAGGTAGGTGGATCACAAGGTCAAGAGATACACTGGCCAACATGGTGAAACCCCCATCTCTACTAAAAATACAAAAATTAGCTGAGTGTGATGATGCGTGCCTGTAATCCCAGCTACTCAGAAGGCTGAGGCAGGCAAACCACTGGAACCCAGGAGGCGGAGGCTACAGTGAGACAAGATCACGCTATTGCACTCCAGCCTGGCGATGGAGTGAGACTCCATTCCCCGACAAAAAAAAAAAAAAAATAGCAAAAAGAAAGTTACTGTGTCCAGAATACAGAGGCAAGCAGAAGAGAGTGGGGAGGTTAGGAGATGAAGCTGCCAAAGCAGGCAGGTAGGGATCAGAATATGAAATGCCTTATAATAACCAGGGTAAGGAGTTTGGAGTTGATTCTAAGTATGATGGTGAGCCATCAAAGGGTGTCAGGCAGCAAAGTGATGTGATCCTTAAGAAATTAATGAGTGATTTAGTCTTTCCCAAGGGAAAAAAAAAGAAATTATTGAGAAAATTGGTAACTAATTCCAAGATGTAAACTGACTTTTCAAAAAAGTTATCTAACCACAGAAATTTAAAACAGTTTAATTTCCCAAGAGAAACGCTTCACTGTTTTTTGTTTTTTGAGACAGGGTATCACTCTGTTGTCCAGGCTGGAGTCCAGTGGAGCCATCTTGGCTCACTGCAACCTCTGCCTCCGAGGTTCAAGGGACTCTCCTGCCTCAGCCTCCCGAGTAGCTGGGATTACAGGTGCCCACCAACACACCCAGCTAATTTTTGTGTTTTTGGTAGAGATGGGGTTTCAGCATGTTGCTCAGGCTGGTGTCGAACTCCTGGGCTCAAGTGATCCATCTGCCTACCTCGGCCTCTCAAAGTGCTGGGATTACAGGTGTGAGCCAATGCACCCAGCTGCTTCACTGTGTTTTAATCTATCAGTTATTAAATATGCACTAAGTGAAGGGCACTGTACTAAATGTACTAAATATTAGGTTGGTACAAAAATAATTGTGGTTTTTGCCATTTAAAAGTAATTACAATTATTTCATCCTCACCCAACACTGTAAGTAGATATTATCATCTCACCTATAATTCCTATAATTCACAACTATAATTCCAGCACTTTGGGAGGCTGAGGTGGGTGGATCACCTGAGGCCAGGAGTTCAAGACCAGCCTGGCCAACAGGATGAAACCCCATGTCTACTAAAAATAGAAAAATTAGCCAGAGTGGTGAACTGCGCCTATAATCCCAGCTACTCGGGAGGCTGAGGCAGGAGAATCACTGAGGCCGGGAGGCAGAGGTTGCAGGGAGCCGAGATTATGCCACTGCACTCCAGCCTGGGCAACAAAAGCAAAATTTCATCTCCAAAAAAAAAAAGCATACTATGAGCAGGTTTACACTGACAAGCCTGATAACGTAGATAACACAAAACCTACCGAGACTGAATCACAAACAGAAATTCTGAATAGACAGACCTGTAACTCGTAAGCCAGCTGAACCAGCAATCAAAAATCTCCCAACGAAGCAAAGCCCTAGACCTGAAGTCTTCACCAGTGAATTCTACCAAATATTTAAAGAACATCAATCCTCTCAAACTTTTCCAAAGTATTGAAGCAGAAGGAATACTCCCTCTAATTCATTCTGTGAGGCCAGCACTACCCTGATACCAAAGCCAGACCGGCCGGGCAGGGTGGCTCACACCTGTAATCCCAGCACTTTGGCAGGTTGAGGCGGTTGGATCAGTTGAGATCAGGAGTTCAAGACTAGCCTGGCCAAAACAGCAAAATCCCCTCTCTACTAAAAATACAAAAATCAGCCGGGTGTGGTGGCACAGACCTATGATCCCAGCCACTCTCGAGGCTGAGGGATGAGACTCACTTGAACCCAGAGTGGAGGGTGCAATGAGCTGAGATACTGAGATAGTGCCACTGCACTGCAGCCTGGCGAGACTCTGTCTCAAAAAAATAAATAAATTAAATAAAGCAAGCAAGCAAGAAAGAAAACTACAGACCTGTATCCCTTATGACCTTTTTTGGGAGACAATGTCTAACTCTGTGGCCCAGGATAGAGTGCAGTGCCACAATCATAGCTCACTGCAGCCTCAAACCCTTGGTCTCAAGCAATCCTCCCACATTGGCCTCCCAAAGTGCTGGGATTATAAGCATAAGCCACTGTACCCCGATTCTTTGCTGAACGAAGGTGGCCTTTCCTTCAGTTTCCAATAACATGTTCCTAATTTCCATCTGAGACACCATCAGAATGGCCTTTGCCATCCAGATTTCTATCAACATTCTGATCAAGACCACTTAGATAATCTCTAAGAAGACGGAGGCTTTCTCTACAGCTCTCCTCTTCTGAACCCTCATCAGAATCACCTTAAATCTCCTTTCGTTGCAGTGCACCTCAAAACTACCCATTACCCAGTTCCAAAACTGCTTCCACATTTTAGGTATTTGTTACAGCAGCCTACTTCTCAGAACCAATTTCTTGATCTGCTCGGGCTGCTATAAAATAAAAATATTTTAGACTGGATAATTTATACATAACAGAAATGTATTGCACACAATTCTAAAGGTTTAGGTTTCAATATATGAATCTGGAGGGGACACACATTCAGACTATGGCACTATCATTATTCTAATATCATTTAGAGCTGAGAAAATTGGGTAGAAAAGTGAAGTAAATAATCCAAGGTCACACTACCTGCAAGTGGAGAAGCTGAGATTCTAACAAGTCAGCCCCAGTCCAAGAGCCAAGCTCCTAACCATTATGCAGCATGGCCTTCCAGATGATTAAGTGAAAGGGGTAGTGGGCAAGGCCACAGTATCACTAACGGTCTGGTCTAGGATCTATAACCACCCACCATGCACTTAACACTTAGTTTGGCAGCATGTGACTCTGACCCAGTTTTCTTTATACCACAGACAACTCCTGTACCTCAGTTTTCCTGGCCACACAGTGGGAGGAACAACTCCAGCCCATTTCCGGCCCTCCAGACATTGGTTGCTGCCAAGAGAGAACATGTGCACACCTATATCAACCAGAAGCAAATGTTACACAAACCACAGGTGCTGGCTTTGCTAACTTGGCACATCACATCTCTGGGAGTTGCCAGTGTCAGTGGCTTAAGTGGTCCAAGGTGAAAGGGGTAGCCCTTACCCAGTAGTGACAGCCAAGAGAGGGATGGTGACACAGCAGGTTACAAAGGACTCTGTAGCTGTCAGCCGTTAACATGTGACAAGCCTGAAACCTCCACACCTTTTTATGTGCAGATGGAAAGATGCCAAGTGCTGGCACCCTGGGCCACCATGTCTGCTGAGTGGCCAGGTGCCCCAACAACACACTGACTCCTGGCACTGAGAGAGCACATGAATCAGGAGGAACAAGGCTATACTTCAGGGGATTAGTCTCAAGACTACCATTTAGCTGACTGAAGGAAAACATCTATTACAGTAATGTTCCTTTTCTGATCTTCATTTTCACTCCTTCAACAAAATCCATCCAATATCCAAGAGGGTGCTGTTCATCTGCAAACCCAATCATTTCACCACCAAAACCACCACCAACTCTCCAAAGGCTTCCCCTGTTGCCCAGGTAAATATAAAATGCTTTGCCACAGCTGACAAGACCTGCCCTCACCAACCCCTCCAACCTCAGCTGTCTCCTCTCATTCTCTGTGCTCCAACCCTACTTTCAGTTCCTCATACAACTCCCCACTCCCCCACCCCCACCTCCCTGCCTGCTTCCAGAGCCTTTGCAAATCTAGGCCCTCAGCCTGAAATGTTCCTCAACCTCATGTCACTCTGCTTGGTAAACACTTGTTTGGTGTTCACAATATTAACTCGAACATCACTTTCTCAAAGAAGCCTTCTCTGATACCCTCTTAGCCCTAGGACCAAGTGAAATCCTTATCAAATGTTCTCAACTCTTTCAATACACTTATTGCAAGTGTAATTTCACTAACTTTGACATATGCATCAGTACACTCTAAGCAGGAACCCTATCTGACTTGGTCAAGCTGTATCTCAGGACCTAACAGTGTCTGGAATGTAACAGATGTTCTATATACAGTTGCTGATTGAAAAAATTTCAGAGAGAAGGAAAATGAAGCTGTATCCAAATCAAAGGGTTCTACTCAGAGCTGTTCTCCTCCCTATGTGACCTTAAGGCAAACTACTATCTCCCCTTCTTACAGAAGTTACTTTCTGTCCTGACATTCTTTAGGCTGGTGGTAGCCATAGTGATAAACTGGCCTACAGCCAATAACAGTCTAAAAAGATACCACCTTGTCTGAGTGCTCGAGGCTTCCAAAATAAAAGTCCCCCAGCAAAGGCCCAGGCAGACAGAAACACAAAAGCCTTTCCCCTGTGAAGACACTGAACCAAACCAGCAGCCCCTGAAAGAAATGAGTAATCCCCAGAGCAGGCGGTGCCCCCAAGTGTCCCACCCAAAGGAAGAAAGAAGGGGAGGCAAGGCTACAGGGGCAGAAGCAGGCATTCTGTGGCCTGATGAGATTTTAAATCCTCTTTTACTCCTTGGATAAAGCAGAGATGTACCCAAATACTAAATATCAAAGTCTCCCCTGATGAGGCAGCTTCCGAGGAAGTCCACAGATTGTGGCTCAGAAAAGCAGTATCAGCGTCTAAAGAAGTTCACATAAAGCTCTAATTAAGGCCATTTCCCCCCTGTAGAAAGCAGGAGGATCTTCTCTTTACCCTTCTATTCTGTGGAGTAGGCAGGTGGGGGGCGGTGGCATGAAGGTAGGCAGGAGTATTTATTAAGTACCACTTAGTGCCAGGAATAGTGACAGGTTCTTTATAGACAGAGCTATTAATGAAAAACAAACAGGAAATGAATGAGCACATACACAGATGGGTAGCTGATGCTCAGCAAGGTTAAGCAACTTGTCTAGCTACTGAATGGCAAGGTCAGGGGTCACACCCACAGCCGGATGTGGTGGCTCACACCTATAATCCCAGAACTTTAGGAGGTTGAGATGGGAGAATCATTTGAAGCCAGGAGTTTAAAACCAGCCTGAGCAACACAGCAAGATCCCAACTCTACAAAAAATTAAAAGATTAGCCAAATGTGGTGGTACATGCCTGTAGTCCCAGCTACTAGGGAAGCTGAGGTGGGAGGATCTCTTGAGCTCAGGAGGTTGAGGCTGCAGGGAGCCAAGACTATGCCACTGCATTCCACCCTAGGAAACAGAGCAAGACCCTGTCCCTTAAAAAAAAAAAAAAATCACACCCAGCTCTGCCTGAATCCGACTTTTTTCTCATACCCCAATGCTGCATTTGTGGGTCATCGCTTAGTCCCACTCTGCTCCTAACCCCTTTACCACCACATTCCTAACCAGAATTGGGAATGCAGCTCCTGGTAAGCTCTCTGGGAAAGTAGTCTTCTGTGAGCGCAACCCACCACAATTGATACATATAAAACTGAGACGCACCACCACTTCTCAGATTTGGAGCACAGTTTGTTGTAGGGAACAAAGTTCATCATCTACAACTATGGGCATGAGGCTAGGTTTTCTGAAAATCCAAAATGAGACTACAGTGATGAAGTCTCTGTCAAAGGACGGTGTGCTCCATCACACCATCAGAAAGACAGTACCTGCAGGATAGACAATCCCAGCTGAAGTCTCCATAGCTCCTCTAGCTAGGCAGAGGGTAGCAACTCCATACCTGAGTCATCTACCTCCACACAGCACCTTTTGCAAGGTTAAGCATCCATTCATTGTGCTGTAGTTCAAGGTTAACCCTTCCCCCTGCACTCATTTCAGGATCTGCCTCTTATCAAAAGCTACGCCAGCTGATTATTATAATGATAACTATTATGCCATTATAATAACATTATTGCGCTTTTTTCCTGCACTTGACATCTGTTGGCTGATAGGTTCAAACAGTACATAAGCAATAATTACGCAGTGCTCTCTCCTTTCCAACCAAGCCTCTAGTGTGACTCTTAATGTTACATCCAACTGCAACAAATGCCCAGCCTGGGCAGCAGTGGGAAACATGGCTCATCTGGGCTCACCCACCATGCCTCTAGTTACAGTGCCAGAAGCAGAGGCTCAACTAGGTCCCTAATTGTTAACACACTCCCCTGCTACAGGGATTTGGAGGAAAATACCACCCAGCAAGCAATTTATTGTTGAAAACCCCCCACAGGGCTGGAGGAGTTATATACAAGTCTCAGTACTGCAGAGGGACAAGCAGTACCAAATCACAACAGCACACACCACCACAAGAGAAGTACAGGAAAATGCATTCCTCCACTGGGAGTTCCTAAACAAATGATTCCCAGAGAGTCATTCTGCCTGCTTCTCCACACACAGATCTTGGCAACTGCTGGTAAAATTGGCAAAAGGGAGAGGAGGGGTGGGGCAGAAGGCTATCTCCAGGCTTCTATTTTGAAGCTGAGAAATCACTAAACTGGCTGCTTGGCCTTCTTTACAGGACCAACCAGGGGCCAGGATAGAGTCTAGAGGCCAAGGCAGAGAAGTCCCACCTCCTGTCAGCTAAAGCCATTGCATCTACCTTTCACACTGTTGATGACAATCAAGGCAGAAAAAGATGTGAGATTCTATAACTGCAGACTATCAATATGCCTGAATTATACATTAGCCCTATTAAAGTAAAGGCAACCCACAGTGAGACTACATAAAAAAACACACATGTTAAAACAAACCCCGCCAGGAGACCAGGGCTAGCCTGCTTTGTTTTCTACCCTGTAATACACACAGCTTTTTTTTTTTTTTTTAAAGAGGGTGGAGGAGGGGGTGGAAGGTTATTTGAATTTAAATTACCAGTGGACACTATAATCTGTGTGCAACGAAAAAAGGAACATTCAGGAGTGCCAAGTGCAGACTCTTGGGACATGTGTGGCCAGGGCAGTAGTAGCTAGGGGGACTTTCTCCTTCAGCCTCAGCACGCTGCTCTCATTGCTTGAGAGCAGGCAAGCCAGCAGGCAAGGTCCATGTGCCACAAAGAAGCACTGTTCCCTAGGTCCAAAGAGAAGATTGCTCTCTCAGAAGGAAATTAACATAACAAAACACAGAATGAGCAGGGTCAGTCATCCACAGAAACCACCTATCTAAGGGAGGGGGTTGGAAGAGGTGTTACTCAAGGCATGGATCACATCTGTCTCATTCATCACTGTATTCCCATGGCTAAGCAGGTCCTGGCACACAACAGTCCTCATCAAATAATGGTGGACTAAATGATAACCAGAAAGCAGCCTTAGGTTGGAAGCCACTGACAATAGCTAGAATCTAATTGTTCCTATTGTAACCTGTGGTAACAGAAGAGCCGTGGACGGCAACGAATAAAAATGAGTCTATCTCCAGTACCTGGTGCCTTAACAGACTGACAAATGTATTCTGGTCAGATTACAATATAGCCCTAGAAGGACAACATGGGAAGGAGAGAAGAGGAGAGGGAAAGAGAGAGAGGAACAAATCAGACAAAACATTTACTGAGTGCTTACCATGTATACATCTGAAAAGCCCAGGGGGTTTTACAGATGAGGACACAGGAGCAGGGAGGTTAAGTAGCGCCTCTAGAGTCACACAGCTGTTACATGGTTTAAACATGGGTGTATCTGATGCTATGACCCAAAAACTTTCCACCATAATTTGCCTTGGTTTCCTCCAGAGGGGAGCTAGCTTCCCAGTTAACCTCTCCTATAGAGGAGAGGATGCTCTCACATGTCCACATAAATCAACTTAGTCATCATGTTTCTTGCAGTTAGTTAATTGGAACTGTGACTCGATGATCTCTTGAGAATTTCTCATGCCTGCGACAGCCCCCCAGGAACTGAAACCTGGATAAGCTAAGTTTCCAGGACTGCCAAGCTGCATACCAGTAAGGCCCTAAGTCATCAGGTGGTACCTCTTTCTAGGACAAACCTCTTTTGCACAGCACAGGCCAGGTCTGGGCAAGGAAAGAACCTAAGTATGACCTTACATGCCCCTAAGTTTTCCTCAGAAATTCCAAAGAAGCCTTCCCTACTCCACCTGTGCCAGTAATGCACAGAATTCTATTTGAAGGCTTTAAATTCTGATTTCAGTAGGACTAGCAGAAATACAAAGCCAAGGATTTCTACGTGGTCCTTAGAAGCAAACGAGCCTTCCTTCCATGTCCATGGTGTTCCTGGCTCCCCGGAGCTCCCACAGACCTTCCACGACCACGTCAGGTGCAGCAGAGTAGAAAGGGCAAGGTGATTTTCCATATTGCATTCAGAAGAGACCAGAGGTAAGGATCAGCCAGTGCTTCTAATGGAAGTGAATACCCTGGACAAACTCAGGCAGCTTAGGTTGTACTAAAATACATTTTCAAGGTTGTCTGTTTATTTCACCTCCTGTATGAGGGCTTTCATCAGTTAAAATGGGTTTTTTCAAAGCACAGGAAAGCTGATGACTCACCCAGGTGCACAACAGCTGCTGCGAAGACCTGTGGGAAGAGGCCACCCAGCAAAGGCAGGCTGTGTAAAAGGGTCTCCAAGGAATGCCCTACATGCCAAGCCATATGCTATCAGGATATTAATCCAAACCCATCTTGCACACTTTACAATGTTTACTCTCTCTGGGATGTGGAGCATTAAATTATATCCAAGGACTACACAAGTCCTTCCAATTCTATTTCACACTTACTTCTTTGCTAAAAAGATTTGTAACCTGGAAACAAAGCCCTCTGCCTAATAGAAGCAATAATTCTCAGCAAAGAATAGGAAGCCAGACTGTCAGTTCAAACTCTCCTAAAAGGTCTTGCCCCAATGAAGCTTTAGTTTAGATTTCTCCAAGAAGTGGAGAAACCTACTACTGATCCCCTTTTTCCAGAGATGACAGGCCTGTGTGACTAAGTGTCCTGAGAGGACAGCTCAAACCAAAATAGGAAAGAGGGATCACCCCCACTCCATTCCTGCCCTAACTGCAATGGCCCTGGAAATGGTGAGAGAATTCCAAAAGGGACCCCTTCATTGCTACAAGAACTAAGAACAAGGCACGTGAATAGGCGACAAGGCTACCTGGGTTAGTCATAGCCCTATTCTGGCTAGCATTATGACCCTAAATGAGACTTTTGGACTCTCTAAACCTCAGTATTTTACTATTTAGACTTTCCAAACCTCAATATTTTACCACCATAAAATGGGTATGTTGTGTGCCCAGGCACAGTGGCTCATGCTTATAATCCCAGCACTTTGGGAGGTCAAGGTGGAAGGATCACTTGAGGCCAGGAGTTCAAGACCAGCCTGGGCAACATAGCAAGACCCTGTCTCTACAAAAAAAATTTTTTTTAATTAGCCAAGCATAGTGGCCAGGCACAGTGGCTCACACGTGTAATCTCAGCACTTTGGGAGGCCAAGGCAGGCAGATCACGAGGTCAGGAGATCAACACTATCCTGGCCAACACAGTGAAACCCCATCTCCACTAAAAATACAAAAAAAATTAGCTGGGCATGGTGGCACATACCTGTAGTCCCAGCTACTCAGGAGGCTGAGGCAGGAGAATCGCCTAAACTGGGGAGGCAGAGGTTGCAGTGAGCTGAGATCGCCCCACTGCACTCTAGCCTGGGCGACAGAGTAAGACTCCATCTCAAAAAAAAATAAAGAAAAATTAGCCAGGCATGGTGGCATATGTCTATAGTCCCAGCTCAGGAGGCTGAGGTGGGAGGATATCTTGAGCACAGGATCTCAAGACTGCAGTGAGCTACGATCACACGCCTGTACTCCAGTCTGGGTGTGAGTGAGACGTTGTCTCTAAAAAAACTACAACCAAAAAAATAAATAGGGATGTCATAAGGATCAGACTGAAAACAGTAAACAGTAAAATCTGAAAACAGTAAAATGTTGGATATGCTTTAGGCCTGACTGTTATTCCAAAGATCCCTGCATGAGAAACCCTAAGACATTTCTGGGGAGCAGACAGGCAAACCTATCATCTCTGAGAGGAAGTTTACAGCAACCAGGTCTGGCTGTTTACAGAGAAATCCATACATCAGGAGTAAAGTGAAGACAGAGTAAAATTTTAAGAGAAGACCACACATGGGTCTGCTCAGCTACTTTTAAAAAATAATAATATGGCAGTCTCCAAATAACATTGCTTCGATCAACATCATTTCCATTTAACACCGATGAGAAAAAAATAATTGGTTCCCAGCCAGGGCCACTGTTTGTGTGCAGTCTGCCCATTTTCCCATGTCTGTATAATCCCAGGTTTTCTCCAAGTCCTCAGTCTCCTTCCACATCCCAAAGACATACCTGTTAGGTTCACTGGTATGTGTAAGGGGTCCAGTCTGCAGGAGTATCAGGGTGTGTGAGTGCATCCTACAATGGGGTGGTATCCCATCCAAGGCTGGTTCCTGCCTGGTGCCCTGAGCTGCCGGGATGGGCTCTGGCCACCCAAGACTCTGAACTGAAATAATTGGGTAATAATTCCTTCCTAAAGGTATGTATAGTTCACATTTATCTCAATTTTAATATTAGAAGGGTTTTGGTCTTTAGAAATTTGGTCATGCCGGGTGCGGTGGCTCATGCCTGTGATCCCAGCACTTTGGGAGGCCGACGTGGGTGGATCACAAGGTCAAGAGATCGAGACCATCCAGGTCAACTTGGTGAAACCCCGTCTCTACCAAAATTACAAAACATTAGCTGGGCATGGTGGCGCGTGTCTGTAATACCAGCTACTCAGGAGGCTGAGGCAGGAGAATTGCCTGAACCCAGGAGGCGGAGGTTGCGGTGAGCCGAGATCGCGCCATTGCACTCCAGCCTGGGTAACAAGAGTGAAACTCTGTCTCAAAAAAAAAAAAGAAAAAAGAAATTTGGTCACGTTTCTATAACAAGAAATATGCTATAGGAACTTAACTCTTGTTTATACATATTAGCCTATAGTAAAATTGATTTTGTATATATAATTTCACATAAAGTCAGTTTCCAAGAACTTATGACTAATGTCAAATAAGGACTTACTGTACATGCATATGTTTCAAATTTGAAAAGACACACAAAGACATAAGGTGAAAAGTAAGTCTCCCTCATCCCCCATTCTCTAGTTACCCAGGGCCTCTCACTAGAGACAAACCACCGTTTTCAGTTTCTCATGTATTCTTCCAGAGATATTCCAGGCAGCTAATTTCTACAGGAGATGGCAACACTCTCACACCTAGATGGTGATGCCAGGCAAGTAAGCACTGCTGGGGCACTTAGGGACTATGAAATGAATGGGACAGCCAGAGGATAAGATATCACCTTGCAAAAGGTTCCATGGAGATGCAGACTTCCTTCTGGCTATTACACTGTTTCACTGTTTTGCCCCTTGACTGATCACATTTAAGCAGTGATTCTGTACAATGTATTTCCCTTTCAGTTGTATTTGTTCACCCAGAGCTCTTTCTCAGAGATGTCATTAACAGAAATGGTCTCTGGGACCTCGTGCTGCACCAGCCTGACCACCAGGTCCTTCAAAGTAGCCAGAAGCAGGAACAACCATCAAACCTGCCTTAGTAAAAGCTGGGCAAAAAGTGCAAAAGTCCTTGAGTCACATTTCTAGGGACAGAAGTTGCTTTTCACAGCCCAATAAAATCAGAATATAAGGGAGGATAAAGCCCAGACCACAGATGATGCTTTCTACAGGACCAAATCCAAGAGATTAAGTCACTACCCACAGAAAATCATAGGACACTTTTATCCAAAGATAGGCTTTCACCAAACATCCTCAAAAGTTTACAAGCTATGTCCTCCCCTCCCTTCATCATTTTATAAGGAATTTAAATGTGTGAAACTCCAGCTTCTACCCAAAGAATAGAGATGGGTAGCCTATAGGTCAAATCTAAATCACAAATATGCTTTGGTAGTCCCTAGAGATTCTGAATATCTGGATTCCCATATGACAGGAAGAGGCCATACTCACTAGACCTGTATGCACCCACAACAATAGCCCAAGTAGCAGCCAGCCCTCGTGGGGCACATAAGTACTCCAGTTTGACACAGGCCCACCATTCCCTGCTGCTTCTCTGTTCTTCATTTGGCCCTAAAAACATCTGAGTTGGAGACTCCCAGCCAGTGAGTAACGCAGGAGGCTCAACTGGCAAGTACATCAGCTGACCATTTACTGAATACTCTCTATGTGCCAGGAACTATGCTCAGGATTGGGTGCATGAAGAGGAATGACAGAGGCAGTGTCTTCCCTCCAGGAAGTCCTAATCCAATTGGGTTTATAAGGCTTATAAGGTTTATACTCCAAGGAATCCAACTGCTTCAGAAACATGCCCTCGGAGTGGAGCATGTGAACTCACTGTGGCTGGGAATCAAGAAATGCTTCAGGGAAGTAGGATTTCAACAGGATTGTTATCATTTAAGTTTTCATGTAAACATCCATTCAGCAACCATTTATAGTATCCATGTTACACTCAGCATTATGCTAAGAGACACATAATAAAGCACAACCCATATCCTTGAGAAGCTCATATGAGACAAACATCATACATAATAAAGTGTGCTGAATTCTATAATAAAGGTATTGCAATGGGGATACAGATGAGTACACATCAGGTAAGGCTCACTTCAGCACAAAGTGGGGAACTAGCCGGGCATGGTGGCTCACATCTGTACTTTAGGCACTTTGGGAGGCCGAGGTGGGCAGATCACAAGGTCAGGAGCTCAAGACCAGCCTGCCCAACATGGTGAAACCCCGTCTCTACTAAAACTACAAAAATTAGCTGGGCATGATGGTGCACCTGTAGTTCCAGCTACCTGGGAGGCTGAGGCAGGAGAATGGCTGGAACCTGAGAGGCAGAGGTTGCAGTGAGCCAAGATAAAGCCACTGCACTCCAGCCTGAGCAACAGAGCGAGACTCCATCTCAAAAAAAAAAAAAAAAAAAAAAAAAGGTAGGGAACCGGAAGAGACACAAACATGAAATCCATCTCAAAAAAAAAAAGGTAGGAAACTGGAAGAGACACAAACATGAGGCATACTGAGAGGATCATACGGATCAGTTTATCAGGAGCAAGGAGTACACGTGGGTGATGGTACGGGGCATATTAACTGAAGTGGTAGTATGGGTATACACTGCAATAGGCTTGAAACACCAAGACAGCCTGATACATTTAGAATTTATTCACCAGCCAGTGGGTGCTATTGAAGACTTCTGATATGATTTGAATTTGTGTCCCCACCCAAACCTCATGTCAAATTGTAATCCCCAATATTGGAGGAGGGGCCTGGTGGGAGGTGACTAAATCACAGGGGTGGATTTCCCCCTTCCTGTTTTCATGAGAGTGAGTTCTCACAGGATTTGGTTGTTTAAAAACGTGCAGCACCTCCCCTTTGCTCCCTTCCTCCTGCTCCAGACATGTAAGATGTGCCAGCTTCCCCTTCGCCTTCTGCCATGATTGTAAGTGTCCTGAGGCCTTTCCAGAAGCAGAACCCTGTACTTACAGCCTGCAGAACCATGAGCTAATTAAACCTCTTTTCTTTATAACTTACCCAGTCTTATATATTTCTTTATAACAGTATGAGAATAGACTAATACAGCTTCCAAGCATAAGTATTCTCTAATAAGCACAATATAAAGGAAGACCCAAAGGGGCAGTGGTATATCGTGTCCTGGAGGAAGCAAAAGCAAGAAACAGAAGGGTACTTGTGTAATAACTCAGGAACACAGTAACAGGAAACAGGGGAAGCAACAAGATTAGGTAAAAAAGATACTGCAGAGGCTCACCAAAAAGAAAAAGACAGTAGCATTTTCTTGAATATACTAATTCCTATTGTTTACCGATTCAGATTGGCCTTCCCTCTAAATAATGAGTTTTTTACCTTATTTGTTTCATACAGAGAAGGCATGGTTTATAGTCATAGTGCTTAGATTTAAAAAACAAAAACAAAAAAACTCAGCTTGAGATCAAAATAATGGGATTGGCTCCGGGGGCTTTTTCCTCACTCCCTTGCTACATCGAACCAGTTGTACATCTCAAAGGGAGAAACGGTCAACTCGAGCACAAGATCTGGGTCAGTGTATTCGACTGTGCCTCTGTGACTTTGCACAAGGACCAGAAATGAGCATACAAATCAGAGGAAAGCCACAACAAAAGTCAACCTTCCCTTTATGAGCTAATGGCTTCATGTCTGGCTGAGGAGCAGAAAGCAAAAGATAAGGAGAACACACTCTCTGAGGGATTAGGCAGGCTCCAGACTGGCCAGCCCTACTCCAGTAGAATCTCCATGTCAGACACTGCCCAGGAAACAAGGCCTGCTGGCTTAGGCACCTGATGAGAGAGAACCTAGGAAAGATGAGCACCAAGCTCAGTAAGGAAGGAGATGGCAGAGAAGCAGCAAAGCTCCTTGCTACTTGCAACTTCCAGTTATTCAGCATGAACTACCTATATCTGTTGATATAAATAAGATATAATACCAATCAACTAAGAAGAAAAGGAGGTAATAGTTAAGATAAAACTTGCTTGGTCAGCATAAACTATCCTCAAACCAAGTCTTGGCTCAGAAACTGGCAACTACTGTCGTCAATAATGATGGCAACACAGAGCATTTACATCAGGGGTCCCAAACCTCTGATACTGTAGCCTGTTAGGGACCCAACCAAGGAGGTGAGTGAGCAAAGCTTCATCTGTATTTACAGCCGCTCCCCATTGCTTACATTACCATCTGAGCACCAACTCCTGTCAGATCAGTGAAAGCATTAGATTTTCTTAGGAGCACAAACCCTATCATGAACTGCGCAAGTGGGGGATCTAGGTTAAACACTCCTTATGAGAATCTAATGCCAAATGATTTATCACTGTCTCCTATCACCCCCAGATGGAACCATCTAGTTGCAAGAAAAGCAGCTAAGGGCTCCCACTAAGTCTACATTATGGTGAGTTGTGTATTTCATTACATATTACAATGTAATAATAATAGAAAAAGGCCTGGCATCACGCCTGTAATCCTAGCACTTTGGGAGGCCAAGGTGAGTGGGTCACTTGAGGTCAGGAGTTCAAGACCAGCCTGGTCAACATGGTGAAACCCCATCTCGACTAAAAATACAAAAATTAGCTGGGTATGGTGGCACATGTCCATAATCTCAGCGACTCAGGAAGATGAGGTAGGAGAATTGCTTGAATCTGGGAGGCAGACGTTGCAGTGAGCCGAGATTGTGCCACTGCACTCCAGCCTGGGTGCCAGAGCGAGACCCTGTCTCAACAAAAAATATTAACAGAAATAAAGTGCACAATAAATGTAATGCGCTTGAACCATCCCAAAACCATTCCTCACATCCCCCAGTCCATGGAAAAATTGTCTTCCATGAAACCAGTCCCTGATGCCAAAAAGGCTGGGGACTGCTGATTTACATTATGCCAAAGGAAGTATTTACCACATATATTCTCTCAATTCTTTTTGTTTGTTTATTTACTTATTTGAGATGGAGTTTCACTCTTGTTGCCCAAATTGGAGTGCAATGGCGCAATCTCAGCTCACCACAACCTCTGCCTCCCGGGTTCAAGGGATTCTCCTGCCTCAGCCCCCTGAGTAGCTGGGATCACAGGCACGTGCCACCATGCCCATCTAATTTTGTATTTTTAGTAAAGATGGGGTTTCTCCATGTTGGTCAGACTGGTCTCGAACTCCTGATCTCAGGTGATCCACCCACCTCAGCCTCCCAAAGCACTGGGATTACAGGTGTGAGCCACTGTACCTGGCTTATTCTCTTGCTTCTTAAGACAGCTACAAAAATACGTATCATTTCCATTCAACAGATCATAAAACTAAGGTTTAGAGAAAATAAGAAACTTACAATCAGAAATGAGTAAGCAGATATCAGAATGTGAATCCAAATGAGTCTGATTCCAAAGTGTGTTTAAACCACTCTGACATACACTCATACCTTCTTTCTCTTAGAGATGTATTAAAGGTTTGCTTAAGTCACCAAATAAGGTCCACTGTTATGACTGGCCTCATTCTTTACAGAAAACAAACAAGTATGGCCTGAGCATTGTTTCTTTGTTTCTAACATGGGGGAAGACTTCAAATCCATTTCCTCTGAGGTAAGAGCAAGAGAAAACACATTTCGACAGGAGTAGGAGAAAAAAAACAGCATGACAGCCAAAATCTTAAACCATGAGGGTATAGGATCATGTACAAGGCAGTAAGTGGAAACAGGGCCTCCTCCTTCCCTGGAGACTTCTAACTGCAAAAGCATCTTGCATCTTTACAGTGCTTTAAACAGTTCTATCAGCTTCTATGGCTACCCTTTGTAAGCCCCCTAGCTTATGTCCCAGCTCTAACAATACTAGAGTCCCACAATTATGTGGGTGGCCCAAAAAAGATACTACCATCAGGTGGCCCACTTCACTTCTCTGGAGCTCAGTTTTTGTCATCAGAAAAATAAAAACTCATCAAATGCAAAATTGAGGCACTGAGCAGTAGCATAACTACAAGTGTATTTCTGGACTCTTCACTCATCCACGGTACCACGAACAGCTGGCCCTGATGTTCGCAAGGAAATAAAGACCTCTAGAATGATATCTTCCAGCCCAAAACACCATCATTTTAGACTTTAGCAGCTGGTCCAAGGATGGAAACTTAACTTCAAGAATACAGTCAAACCCAACTCCCCATGAGTATGTGATGGGGTGCAGGGAAAGACAAGAAGCAACCTTAGGCCGGATGCAGTGGCTCATGCCTATAATCCCAGCAGTTTGGGAGGTCAGGGCAAACAGATCACCTGATGTCAGGAGTTCGAGACCAGCCTGGCCAACATGGCGAAACCCCATCTCTACTAAAAATACAAAAATTAGCCAGCCGTGGTGGTATGCACCTGTAATCCCAGCTGCTCGAGAGGTTAAGGCACAAGAGTCACTCGAACCCAGGAGGCAGAGGTTGCAGTAAGCTGAGATCACACCATTGCACTCTAGCCTGAGTGACAGTGAGACTCCGTTTCAAAAAAAAAAAAAAAAAAAAAAAGCAGCAACCTTAAATACCTTCCTTACAAGCTGGCCCCTTAAGCTTCCAATAGCTACTATCCACAGCACTCAAAGCAAAACCAATCAATGTTGTCTGTATTGATTGACCTACTTTGTTATTCCACTGGGCTGAAACCTGCTAGTTTTCTAGAGTTTGGTCAGATGGCTGCTGTCCCCTTGGGACCCTCACAGAAATTAAAGGTATTTAAGCATGAGATTATCCCCAGAGGTAAAGAAATGTTCATTTAAAAGTCCACTGGTACAGCTGGACATTGTGGCTCACACCTGTAATCCAGTGCTCTAGTAGGCCAAGGAAGGGCATCACTTGAGGCCAGGAATTTAAGATCAACCTGGACAATGCTGCAAGCAAAACCCTCTCTCTTAAAAAGCAAAACAAAACAGGCCGGGCGCGGTGGCTCAAGCCTGTAATCCCAGCACTTTGGGAGGCCAAGGCGGGTGGATCACGAGGTCAAGAGATGGAGACCATCCTGGCCAACATGGTGAAACCCCGTCTCTACTAAAAACACAAAAAATTAGCTGGGCATGGTGGTACACGCCTGTAGTCCCAGCTACTCAGGAGGCTGAGGCAGAAGAATTGCCTGAACCCAGGAGGCAGAGGTTGCGGTGAGCCGAGATTGTGCCATTGCACTCCAGCCTGGGTAACAAGAATGAAACTCCGTCTCAAAAACAAAACAAAACAAAAAATTAATTAGCCAGGCATGGTGGTGCACACCCAGGGTCCTAGCTATTTGGGAGGCTGAGGTCGGAGGATTACCTGAGCCCAGGAGTTGGAGGTTGCAATGAGCTATGATCACACCACTGCACTCCAGCCTGGGCAACAGAGTGAGACCCTCTTAAAAAGGGCCAGGTACAGTGACTCACACCTGTAATCCCAGCACTTTAGGATGCCAAGGCAGGCATATCACAAGGTCAGGAGTTCAAGACCAGCCTGGCCAATATGGTAAAACCCCATCTCTAGTAAAAATACAAAAATTAGCCAGGCGTGGTGGCGCTGGCCTATAGTTCCAGCTGCTCAGGAGGTTGAGGTAGGAGAATCACTTGAACCTGGGAGGCGGAGGTTGCAATCAGCCGCAATCACAAAAAAAAAAAAAAAAAAAAAAAAGGCCAGGTATGGTGGCTCACGCCTATAATTTCAGCACTATTTTGGGAAGAGTAGGCAGGCAGATCATGAGGTCAAGAGATCAAGACCATCCTAGCCAACATGGTGAAACCTCGTCTCTACTAAAAATACAAAAATTAGCTGGGCGTGGTGGCATGTGCCTGTAGTCCCAGCTATTCAGGAGGCTGAAGCAGGAGAATCACTTGAACCTGGGAGATGGAGGTTGCAGTCAGCCAAGATCACACCACTGCACTCCGGCCTAGGCAACAAGAGCGAGACTCCGTCTCAAAAAAAAATCTACTGGTGATGGGGGCATGGTGGTACATGTATGCAATCCTAGCTACTCAGGAGACTGAGGTGGGAGGATTGCTTGAGCCCAGGAGTTCAAGACAGCCTGGGCAACACAGCAAGACCCCATTTTGGAAAAAAAAAAAAAAAAGTCCATTGGCATCAGCTTTCCTCACCAGAACTTTAGGATGTGTCTCTGATTCTTCTTCCAGTTTCTAAATCTCTTTCCCATCACAAGACTGAAGGGCCAAACTACTTGCAGAGAGGGAAGTAGCTAGATGTGGAGATCAGTTCACTGACTACTTTGATGTTCTTCTGCCAGTGATGATAAGTGGTAATTAAATGCCATAATCAAGAACTTCCTCAGTCACAACATAGCCTGTGAGCAGACCTCAGAAACATACCCCTTTCTGTTTCTCTGTAGGTATGAAATGTGACAAGGGCCAAACATCAGACCCTTCCCAAAGGCTCCAATATCCAGTCTGGGAACACCTGGGCCAACACAGCAGGCCCAGCTGTGAAGACAGAAGGCCTAAGAGGTACCAGAGAAGCAGATGGTAAATGGACCATGTCAAAAATCCAAAGACTGTAAGAAAATTAAAGAATAAACTTGGCTGGGTGTGGTGCCTCACACCTATAATCCCAGTACTTTGAGAGGCCGAGGCAGGAAAAATGCTTGAGCCCAGGAGTTCAAGACCAGCCCGAGCAACATAGTGAGACTGTCTCTACAAAAAAATAAAATTACAGGTGTGATGGCACATGCCTGTAGTACTAGCTACTTAGGAGGCTGAGGCAGGACGCTAACTTGTGCCCAGGAATTCAAAGCTATGATCATGCTATTATATTCCAGCCTGAGTGACAGAGACCCCACCTCTATTTAAAAAAACAAAAACAAAAACTAAAAACTCAACTCCAGCCAGCCTCTTTAGAGGAGTCCAGGTAGAAGTCATCTCTCTCACCTCCACCTTCATTCCATTTTTCCAACTCTCTTAACAGCATTAGATTTTGAGGCTGACAATTTGGAGTAACTTCAGAAAGGGACAAACGTCTGCTCTGAAATATTAAGATTATCAATAAGCAAAGCAGAATGCCATGCTTAATAATACTTGCACTCACAAATATCTAACAGCTAAGGAGTTTATCAGGCCTGCTACACCTTTTTGGTTATACCCTGCAGGCAACAAGCTCAGTGCTTAGAAACAGCTCACCTGGTTGGAAAATTAAACTAGTAGGAACAAATTTACAGCTTTGACCCTCTTAAGGCCAAGTAGCTTAATTCTTTCCATGACTGCCCTTAGCTAAACCAATCATCTCACACAAGGCCCAAACAGGAGAGAACAGCAAGGGCACTAGCCCTAAGGAGTCCCCACCCTTCAAAAACTCAGTCAGCTGCTCAACAGCAGGTCTCTTTCACTTTAGTGTCCCCAACAGATTCCACAGAGCCAAGTAGGGCCTTGAGGAAATTAAGCTGAATGTCCTGCTAATAACTTCTAACTCACAAGGTCAGGGTGGAAGGGCAGCTCAGTGAAATGGAAAGAACTTTGGCATCAGAGCTGGGTTTAAATCCTGGCTACACCAAACTTTTTTAACCTTGGCCAAATCATTTAACCTCACCGAATCTTCTTCATCTGTAAGATGGGGGTTAACAACTCTCTTACAGAGTTGACTGGATGAGATGATGTTCCTGCTTTTACTAGTTTGAGGCCCTGAAAAAGCTTGTGGTGGCTGGGCAGGATGGTTCACACCTGTAATCCCAGAAATTTGGGAGGCCACGCTGGTGGACCATCTGAGGTCAGGAGTTCAAGACCAGCCTGACCAACATGGCGAAACTCCATCTCTACTAAAGACAAAAAAAAAAAAAAATTCCAGGGCATGGTGGTGGGCGCCTGTAATCCCAGCTACTTGGGAGGCTGAGGCAGGAGAATTGCTTGAACCGGGAGGTGGAGGCTGCAGTGAGCCAAGATCATGCCATTGCACTCCAGCCTGGGCAACAAGAATGAAACTACATCTCAAAAAAATAAAACAAAAATCTTGTGGTAATAGTTGTTTCTTCTGCATAGAAAACAGACGTTGATGACTATATTAAAGAAAGAATATCGAATAAGACCATGTATCTCAATGAGTGCAGTATCACCCCAAAAGGGGTGAAAATAGATTTTTGGGGAAAAAAATGTTAGATATTAAATGCTTTGTGACCAGGCCGGGTGCAGTGGCTCACGCCTATAATCCCAACACTTTGGGAGGCCAAGGTGGGTGGATCACGAGGTCAAGAGATCAAGACCATCCTGGTCAACATGGTGAAACCCTGTCTCTACTAAAAATACAAAAAATTAGCTGGGCATGGTGGTACGTACCTGTAGTCCTAGCTACTCAGGAGGCTGAGGCGGGAGAATTGCTTGAACCCAGGAGGCAGAGGTTGCAGTGAGCTGAGATTGTGCCATTGCACTCCAGCCTGGGTAACGAGTGAAACTCCGTCTCAAAAAAGGAAAAAAAAAATGCTTTGTGACCAACCAAAGGGCCACAATACAAAAACAGATACACAGTACATCTGTATTAAAATTCCACTGGAGAAGGCCGGGCACAGTGGCTCACGCCTGTAATCCCAGCACTTTGGGAGGTCAAGGTGGGCAGATCATGAGGTCACGAGATGGAGACTATCCCGGCCAACGTGGTGAAACCCCATCTCAAGTAAAAATACAAAAATTAGCTGGGCGTGGTGGCGTGTGCCAGTAGTCCCAGCTACTCAGGAGGCTGAGGCAGCAGAAATGCTTGAACCAGGAAGGTGGAGGTTGCAGTGAGCCGAGATCATGCCACTGCACATCAGCCTGGTGTCTGGCGACAGAGCAACTCTGTCTCAAAAAAAAAAAAAAAATTAGCCAGATGTGGTAGTAGGCACCTGTAATCTCAGCTACTCAGGAGGCTAAGGCACAAGAATCACTTGAACCCAGGAGACAGGGGCTGCAGTGAGCAGAGATCATGCAGAGATCACTACATTCCAGCCTGGACGACAGAGTGAGACTGCCTCTTAAAAAAAAAAAAAAAAAAAAAAAAAAAAAGCCGGGTGCGGTGGCTCAAGCCTGTAATCCCAGCACTTTGGGAGGCTGAGGTGGGTGGATCACGAGGTTAAGAGATCGAGACCATCCTGGTCAACATGGTGAAACCCCGTCTCTACTAAAAATACAAAAAATTAGCTGGGCATGGTGGCACGTGCCTGTAATCCCAGCTACTCAGGAGGCTGAGGCAGGAGAATTGCCTGAACCCAGGAGGCGGAGGTTGCAGTGAGCCGAGATCGCGCCATTGCACTCCAGCCTGGGCAACAAGAGCGAAACTCCATCTCAGGGAAAAAAAAAAAAAAAAGCCATTGGGGAATAGACAATTGGGGGAAAAAAGTCTCAAAACATGATAATTAACAAAAGGTAGAAAAATAATTAGATGACCCTAAAGGATTGATTCTTAGATGAACCCTAAGGACAGAGTGTTCATTAATTTGTATAATGGTCATAGGTAGGGTAACCAACCTATCCTGGTTTGCCCTAGACTTTCCTGCTTTTGGCACTGAAAGTCCCACATATGGAAATCCCTCTGTCCTGGGCAAATTGGGATGGTGTTCCACCCTCCTCCTGAGAGAGATCAATGAAGGCATTCCCATTTCACAAATGAGGTGACACCAAGAAACACAGTGGTTGTCATGGATTTACAGCACTTCAACAGCATTCCTGAGGCAAGACTGGCTCTTTCCATTTGTCTAGTCCTATGATCAGAACTCTCTACCCCTGACTTCCACTTTGGCAGGGAATGTTACTCATGCATTGAATATGCCACTTTCCTCTCAATACCAAAGCCAAGAGGAGTAATACGAGAATGAGGGCAGATAAGACCAGCCAGCACAACCACACCCTTGTCTTATAGCTGGTGGAACCCCAAGTCTGGGCTGAACACAGTTCTGTTGCTACTGGATTCCGGGTAGAAATTTGCACAAGAAAGAATGCCCAGTATAAAACCCTCAGAAGTTAGGAAAATTCCATGAGGTTCTCCACGTGTGTCTGAGCAGCCTGGATCTTTTACAAGGTTTTTGTCCCAAAGATAAACTTAGTTATTGTTTATGCTAGGAATCAGGGGTTGCCCAAAGCCTCACTCTGAATGGCAACAGGCTATTCTCCTACTCAGCAGTGAAATCCTTGGTGAAAGTAAATGAAGAAAAGGGCAGGATATTCCCTCTTTAGACTATGTGTATAATTAAACTCCAAGTCTCTCTACTGTAGAAGACTAACGTTTGCAGCTTAAGGCCGACTCAGAGAAGGATAAAATATTCATGCTCACTCAGAAAGAGAAAAGATTAGCTCCACATGGATGGCTCTCCAAACTGACACCAAATCCAGGAGTTAGAGATGTCTGTGCTACAGAGGGTGATCCAAGCACCAGCTAGAGCCCTTGGAGAAAAATCCCTAGGAATAGCAACCAAGGGACTAGCGTTTTAAGAACCTTCAGATTAGCGCTCCTGAAAAGAGGCTTTCTCCAAGGACTGGCAGACAGCCTCTGCAGCAGAGCTTCACTTAGGAAAGGACAGAAATGAAGGAAGAAAGACAAGGGGCAGTCTGACCAGGTCAGAGTACGAATTCGCACGCATGTGAAAAAGAGAATCTATTTCGAAAAAGGTACAACTTCCTTTTAGAGACTGTCATGTTCTTTTGAATATTCTCATTAATAGCTCATCTTCATTCTTTGAGGGTGAAAACATTTATTGCATTCCTATGTCCCAAGAGCTTTCATGTGTATACCTCATTTAACCACCCTTCAAAATAAGTATTCCCACTTTTATGTAGCAGTACACTGAACCTCAGAGGTGAAGTAACTTGTACAAGGTTATGTGGCCAATAAGTGGTAGACTCAGAATTAAAACTCACATTCATTACCCTCCAAAAATCTGTTATTTCCACTTCAAAAGAACCGTTAACTCATCTGAAGACAGACAAGTCAGGTGACAAGGTTGCTTACTCATGCCATTCAGGGATAAATATATGTAGGCTGTATGCAGTGGCTCACACCTGTAATCTCAACATTTTAGGAGGCCAAGGCAGGAGAATCACTTAAGGTCAGGAATTCAAAACAGCCTGGGCAACACAGCAAGATCCTGTCTCTACAAAAATTAAGATTACAAAATCAGCTGGGCCAGGTGGTACACCCCTATAGTCCCAGCTACTCAGGAGACTTTGGTGAGAGTATTAAACCCAGGAGTTCACGGTTGTAGTGAGCTATGACTATGTCACTGCACTCCAGCCTGAGCCACAGAGTGAGACCTCATCTCAAAAAATAAATAAATAAATAAATATATATATATATATATATATAGAGAGAGAGAGAGAGAGAGAGAGAGAATGGTTTAATAAGAAACTGATCTCGGCCGGGCGCGGTGGCTCAAGCCTGTAATCCTAGCACTTTGGGAGGCCGAGGTGGGTGGATCACGAGGTCGAGAGATCAAGACCATCTTGGTCAACATGGTGAAACTCCGTCTCTACTAAAAATACAAAAAACTAGCTGGGCGTGGTGGCGCATGCCTGTAATCCCAGCTACTCAGGAGGCTGAGGCAGGAGAATTGCCTGAACCCAGGAGGCGGAGGTTGCAGTGAGCCGAGATTGCGCCATTGCACTCCAGCCTGGGTAACAAGAGCGAAACTCTGTCTAAAAAAAAAAAAAAAAAAAAAGAAACTGATCTCTCACATGGTTCAAAAAGTTCTCTGAAAACAATTCCAAAAGCAGATTTTTAAAACTGCCTTGGACAACAGCCAAGTAACTTAGGCGATGCCACACTCAACTCCTACCACCTACACCTGCACACACCACTCTAAAGGAGAACATTCATTGGTGGATTAAGTTCCCAGGTGCCTGTTATTTTAAAACCCATTTAGTTACCTTTCAGTTTCACTTAATTAGCCTTTTCTCCTGGCAATGAAACACACCAGGGCTCACAGGTGGCCTCAGTAGAGAAGTAATAGCTGGCCATCAGAAAACAGGGAAGGGGAAGTGGGATTCAAGGTACTAGGCAACTTTTCATTCCTGGACTGCCACGTCCTTACTAACATTTCTATCACTTGTAAAATGGGAGCAGACAGTCTCTTCTATTGCCAATTTCATCAAAACAGCACACGTAATCACGAGCAGATAAAATTCACTAAACTAAAAAAAGGTGAAATAAATCTGGTGTGACAAAACCATCTTGAAAACCCAGCCACGTTCTCAACTAAAAGCATACACCAAGTTCTGACCCATGTTGTACCAGTTTCAATCCCAATATCGTTACACTCTGACTTCCATCAAAATCCTACCCATTTCCAAATCTGGCTATACTTTTATCAGAAAAGAAAAAAACTTGGGTGGGGTGAGAGCTGAAAGGCCACACACAACAAAATACCTTTCACAATGCCCAAAAAAAAAAAAAAAAAAAAAAAAACCTGTTTATAGGCCCTAGCAGTGGTTCACACCTGTAATCCCAGCACTTTGGGAGGCCGAGACGGGCTGATCACCTGAGGACAGGAGTTCAAGACCAGTCTAACACGGAGAAACCCAATCTCTACTAAAAATAGAAAAGTAGACGGGCATGGTGGCGCATGCCTGTAATCCCTGCTACTCAGGATGCTAAAGCAGAAGAATCGCTTGAACCTGGGAGGCAGAAGTTGTGGTGAGCCGAGATCACACCATTGCACTCCAGCCTGGGCAACAAGAGCGAAACTCCATCTCAAAAAAAACAAAAAAAAATGTTTATAAGCACATCAGTTTCTTCTCTTAGCAAATACAGAAGTTTCATTCTCCTCCTGTCTACTTAGTGTGGGTTGACTTAACCCCCTCCTCATCTCTCAGAGCAGTTTATGGTTTTATTTCGGTTTCTTGACGTGGGCTTTAATCGAAGCCAGGCATTTAAAAATCTTAGAAAACTGATCTTACATGTATAAGTAGTCAAATATTTTTTAAAGAAATCAAATGGCATTCTAATTCCTCCGGTGCAAAGAAAACCCCAGCCCCGGCCTCACAGGTGTTAGCATTTCCTGATTCCTGGCTTTCCCCACGCAGAACCCCATTCCAGGGACTCATAGGTCAAGGCTTTCTCTCCTGACTTCTGAACCAAGGATTTCCAAAGCCGGGATTCTGGAACCACCTGAATGAGAACCTCCTGGGATAATAAGCACTGCAGCTGCCCACGCACCACCTTATCCGAAATCCCTGGGGATGGAGTCCAAAGCTTAAGCACAAACCCTCTCGATCTGAGAGATAACACTAACCAAAGTAATGTTAACATCTAAATGCTAATTTTCTATCTTCCAGTTCAAAAGAAAACAAGCAACAGGAGAGTGGCAATACTTCCACATGGGAGGAGACATACGGTCTCGGAGATCAACACCCAAACCACCCCTTCTTCGGACAGATATGGAAACTGAGGCCAGGAAAATGAAACAGGGAAGGACATTAAAAACATGCGGAGCCAAAGCCACTCTCGAATTTCCACGGCCTCATCTCCTGCCAATAAAGACGTGAATGGAGACATTCCGAGTGCGAAAGGCAAGAGAGGTGGGCCTTAGGCAGGGAGCCCCGGGCCCACATGGACGACCCGCTTTGGAGACACTAGTGAGGATGTGTGGGTCCCGAGAACACTGCTGCGAAGGCGCCGAGGCCGCCGGCAGGAGGTGGCCCAGGAAGCGCCCTGAGCCCCCCGCCCAGCTCCAGGGCCGGGCGGCCCTCACCACCCCTACCTTCGGCTTCCCGCAGCCGAGTGGCAGACACAACCCCCACAATTCCAGGCGGCCGCGACGGCGACAAGCTCCCCCTGCGCAAACGCGGCGGCGACCGTCTGAGCCCGTGAGCTGGCGACCGTTACGCCTCTCGCGGCCTCGCCCAATCGCGGGCTGCCAGAACAGCGCGCCGCGCCCGCGTCCGGCACCAAGTCCGGAGCCCCACCCCTGGCACCGCCCTTCGCAGAGTCCTGCACGGGCTGCCCCCGTGCCCCTCCTCCGGAAGAGAGAGGGCTAAAGAGATTCCTGCACACCTGCTTCTGCTTCCAGGCTGGAACTGCAAGTTTCCTCTGATTTTCCAACGGCGTTAATTTCTTCCTAGCGGAGGGACCATCAGAAAGCAATCAGAGGGGTGTAGAGTAAAAATAAATCAAGTTCTTATGATTCAGTTTGGGACAGAAGCCGAGAGTCTCAAGCAATAAAGTTTCCCACAAATTTAGCAAAATAGGACACCTGTAAGTCACTCACTTTATATACTTGTGTATTGTGTAAATTTTTGACAAGGGCCAATTATTTTTAAAATAGCAGCAGGTGGCCGGGAGCGGTGGCTCACACCTGTAATCCCAGCTCTTTCGGAGGCCGAGGTGAGTAGATCGTTTACGGCCATAAGTTCGAGACCAGCCTGGCCGACATGGTGAAACTCGGTCTTTACTAAATATACAAAAATTCGTTGGGCGTGATAGTGGGCGCCTGTAATCCCAGCTATTTGGGAGGCTGAGGCAGGAGAATCGCTTGAACCCATGAGGCAGAGGTTGCAGTGAGCCAAAATCGTTCCACTGCACTCCAGCCTAGGTGACAAAGTGAGACTGTCTCAAAACGTAATAAAATAAAGGTCACTTGCAGTTCTGATTTTTTTTTTTTTTTAAGACAGGGTCTTGACGTCCCAGGCTCAAGGGATCCTCCCCCTCAGCCTCCAGTAGCTGGGACCACAGGCGCGTGGTCCCGCTAATTTTTTTTTTTTTTTTTTTTTTTTTTAACGGACAGGATGTTGCTATGTTGCCCAGGCTGGTGTCAAATTCTGCTTTACCATTGAATATCACATTTTCTGTGCCAGGTGTTACATATACATTATAGTTACTTATAATGTCCTCTGAGCAGAATGGTCATCCCCTTTTTATAAATGGGGAAGCTGAGGCTCAAAGAGGCTAAAGGAGTTATACAAAGTCATACGGTCAGAAAGTGGTAGAACTAGGAGTTCAAGCTTTTAGGTGCCTCCAAGGTCTTGTTCTCTTTACACTGTTCACCTTCAGACCTTCCCCTTGCCCAGACACGCTTAACCTGATGAGTAAAATGGCTGCCCCCTGCCGGGCTCGGTGACTCATGCCTGTAATCCCAGCACTTTGGGAGGCTGAGGCTGGTGGATCACAAGGTCAGGAGTTTGAGACCAGCCTGGCCAACATGGTGAAACCCCCATCTCTATTAAAAATACAAAAATCAGCTGGGCATGGTGGCAGGCGCCTGTAGTCCAAGCTACTCAGGAGATTCAGACAAGAGAACTGCTTGAACCTGGGAGTTGGAGGTTGCAGTGAGCTGAGATCACACCACTGTACTCCAGCTTGGACGACCGAGCAAGACTCTATATCAAAAAAAAAAAAAAAAAAAAAAAAAAAGGCTCCCCATTCCTACCCTCAGAGCCCCCACACAGTGATTCCTAGTCATTCATGAGTGGAGAAAAGGATAATCCAGACAAGCAGTGACCTCCCCAAATGGCAATATTCCCCAATAGCAAACAACCTAGCTATGGAGTTCTTTGCCTTTTCCATGTACTATATGAGTTTCTAGTAGTCAATTTAACTTCTTGATTATGTTTACTGCAAGCAGATGGGAAATTGACTTCATAGCCACTGAGCTTAGTTAGTAGTCTGGGAAGGGAGAACAAGCCCCTGGGCAGTAGTTCAGTGAATAGTGCCAGTTTATGAGAAGGGTCTAGATAAAACACCTGGGGCCAGAGTTGGAAAGAGAGTAGCTCACTTTTCTCCTGGAACACACAGGAGACCGGTGAGAAGAACTGGGCCTAAGAATAATTCTAGCTTACATCACTCCCTAGTACCATGAGGATAAATAATAAATGTTCAACAAATACCTATCTCATGAGTAATAAATTACAGAATGAACATATAAATTATAATTGAGACTGGCACAGATTATAAAAAAGATATTAATAAAGTGCTACAAGAGTAAGAGCCTTAAAAATAGAATAAGTTCAAATCTTATAATAGCATGAATAAATGAATGCTTGGGCCAAGAGAAGAGTCCGGCTGAACACAGCTGCCAGTGCTCAAAGCAGGGCCCGTCTTTCTCCTTGGGACAGATCTAACCAGCTCAAATCTGTGGTAGGAAAGGGATAGTCTGCCTCCCACGCCCACCCCAACCCCAGTCTCCAAACCTTGAAAAACCCTGCCATGGTCTGAATGTTGGTGTTTCTCCTAAATTCATGAGGTGAAACCTAATATCCAATGTGATTATATTAAAAGGTGGTCAGGTTGAAGGGAGCTGCCTTGCCTCTTCTGCGATGGATCTCTGCTTCTACCATGTGAAACTAAGGCAGCAAGGCACCATCCCTGAAACAGGAAGCAAGCTCTTACCAGCCCCTAAATCTGTTAGCACTTTTATCTTGGATTTCCCCATCTCTAGAACAGTAAGCAGTACATTTCTATTTATAGATTCCACAGCCTAAGGTTTTTGTTATAGTAGTTCCAAGACTAAGACATACCCTGACACAACAACTTTCTCAGAGGAACTTGCTCTGAAATCAAGCCTGTTGAGCTGCTGAAGCCAGTGTGCAGGGTTGGACCTAAGCAGACAGCCTCTAGTACTTACACAGTCCCCAAGCAAGGAGGCCCACTGTATAGGTGAGAAGTTTGAAGTCCAGGGATCACTGTGGGTGCTGGGATTGTGGTAGTCTCCTGTCTTTGTTTCCTTGTATAAGTCTTGGACCTGGGCAAAAGTAAATTTAAAATTTTCTTTTGGACCAGGTGTGATGACTCATGCCTGTAATCCCAGCACTTTGGGATGCCGAGGCGGGTGGAATACCTGAGGTCAGGAGTTCAAGACCAGCCTGGTCAACATGGCAAAACCCCATCTCTACCAAAAAATATAAAAATTAAGACCAGGCACAGTGGCTCACACCTGTAATCTCAGCTCTTTGGGAGGCTGAGGTGGGCAGATCATGAGGTCAGGAGATCGAGACCATCCTGACCAACATGGTGAAACCCCATCTCTGCTAAAAATACAAAAATTAGCTGGGGCTGGTGGTGCGCTACTGTAATACCAGCTACTCAGGAGGCTGAGGCAGGAGAATCGCTTGAACTGGGGAGTCAGAGGTCACAGTGAGCTGAGATCACAACACTGCACTCCAGCCTGGCGACAGAGCAAGACTGCGTCTCAAAAATAAATAAATTTTAAAAATACAAAAATTAGAGAGCCATAGTGGCGGGCACCTGTAATTCCAGCTACTTGGGAGGCTGAGACAGGGAGAATTGCTTGAACCTGGGAGGCAGAGCTTGCAGTGAGCCAAGATCATGCCACCGCACTCCAACCTGGGAGACAGAGTGAGACTCTGTCTCGGAAAAAAAAAAAAAAAAAAAAAATTCCGGATTCTCCCCAGACACCGAGGATGGGATCATGGCGCCCCAAACCCGCCTCCTGCTGTTTTTGGGGGCCCTGGCTCTGGCCCTGACCGAGACCTGTGCTGCGACGTCCTGAGTGGGAGAGGCCCCAAGTGGGATGGAGCAGGAGGGGCCGGAGTATTGGGACCGGGAAACACTGACCCTCAAGGCCAGCGCACAGACTCACGGAGGGAACCTGGGGACCCTGCTCCGCTACCGCAACCAGAGTGAGGCCGGGTCTCACACCCTCCAGACGACTTATGGCTGCGACCTGGGGCCTGTTGGGCGCCTCCTCCGCGGGTATTACCAACATGACTTTGATGGCAAGAATTATATTGCCCTAGAGATCCAAGATGGCTAATCACTAGCAGCTCGGGATTGTAGCTCCCAGCGAAAGCGCAAAGAACGAGAGGACGCCACACCGTCACCTGAATTCTTGTTACTCACGCACCAGGAGATTCCCAGCGGAGGAGCCCCACGGGTCGCCAGCGCGACTCTTGTGACCGGCGAGGTGGTTTTGCCGGCGCCTTGGAGCGTCGGTTCTTGGTGCAGAGTCAGAAAAGCACCATCAATCTTAATGCCGCTGATTTAGTCGGTGCAGTGGGTTGCTCAGATTTTGGCGCTGAGAATCAATAAGTTGGACGTCCACTCAGAAACCCAATTACAAAGACAGGTAAATACAAAGACCACAGATCGATAAATTTATAACGAAGGGAAGAAAACAGCCAAAAAAGGCTGAGAATACCCAAGATCAGAACGCCTCTCCCTCAGCAGGGGATCACAGTTCCTCATCAGCAATGGAACAAGGCTTGATGGAGAACGAGTGTGTTCCAATTACAGAAGCAGGCTTCAAAATGTGGATAATGAGAAACTTCTGTGAATTAAAAGAACTTGTTTTAACCCAATCCAAAGAAACTAAGAACTTTGAAAAAAGATTTGACAAAATGTTAACAAGAATACACAATTTAGAGAGGAAAATAAGTGAATTGATGGAGCTGAAAAACACAATACGAGAACTACGTGAAGTATGCACAAGTTTTAACAGCCAAATTGATCAAGCAGAAGAAAGGATATCAGAGGTCGAAGACCAACTCAATGAAATAAAACAAGAAGACAAGATTAGAGAAAAAAGGATAAAAAGGAACGAGGAAAGTCTCCAAGAAATATGGGACTATGTGAAAAGACCCAATCTACGCTTGATAGGTGTACCTGAATGTGACGAAGAGAATGAATCCAAGCTGGAAAATACGCTTCAGGAAAATTTTCCCAACCTAGTAAGGCAGGATAATATTCAACTCCAGGTAATACAGAGAACACCACAGAGATATTCCTCAAGAAGAGCAACTCCAAGACACATAATCGTCAGATTCACCAGGGTTGAAATGAAGGAGAAAATACTAAGGGCAGCCAGAGAGAAAGGTCAGGTTACCCACAAAGGGAAGCCTATCAGACTTACAGCAGATCTCTTAGCAGAAACCCTGCAAGCCAGAAGAGAGTGAGGACCAATATTCAACATCCTTAAAGAAAAGAACTTTCAACCCAGAATTTCACATCCAGCCAAACTAAGATTCACAAGTGAAGGAAAAATAAAGTATTTTGTGAATAAGCAAGCACTCAGAGATTTCATCACCACCAGGCCTGCTTTACAAGAGCATCTGAAAGAATCACTACACATAGAAAGGAACAAACAGTATCAGCCTTTCTAAAAAAATACCAAAAAGAGCATCAATATAATGAAGAATTTACATCAACTAGTGGGCAAAATAGCCAGCTAATATTAAATGGCAGTATTAAACTCACATATATTTATTATTAATTCTAAATTTAAATTGACTAAATCCCCCAATCCAAAGACAGACAGGCAATTTGAATAAAAAACTAAAACCCATCAGTATGCTGCATCCAGACCCATCTCACATTCAAGGATACACAAAGACTCAAAACAAGGGATGGAGAAGGATTTACCAACCAAACAGAGAGCTAAAATAAATAAATTAAAAGCAGAAGTTACAATTAAGCAACAAAGATCAAAAGAAGCAAAGAAGGACATTATATAATGATAAAAGGATCAATGCAACAACAAGAAGAGCTAAAGATTAAATATATACACACCCAATACAGGAATACGCAGACATACAAGACTTACAAAGAGACTTAGACTCCCACATAATAATAGTGGGAGACTTCAACATTAATATTAGACAGATCAATGAGACAGAAAATTAACAACGATATCCAGGACTTGAACTCAGATCTGGAACAAGTAAATGTAATTAACATTTATAGAACTCTCCACTTTAAATATACAAAATATACACTCTTATCAGTACCACATCCTATCAACTTAGAAGTTTAAATGAAATGTTGGTTGGCTCCTTGTTTGTTATTCTCTTCCCTCATTTTCTTTCACGTCTCCATTGTTAAGGACAATTATAGGCATACCCATATTTAGATTGCATTCTAGCCCGGGCAATAAAGCAATACCCCCATCCTCTCTCCCTCTTCCTCTTTCTCTTTCTTCCTCTTCTTTATTCTTTTTCTAAAAAAAAAAAAAAAAAAAAAAAACAATTACATTGCCCTGAATGAGGACCTGTGCTCTTGGACAGAGACTGACAGGACTGCTCAAATAACCCAGCGCAAGTTGGAGGCCGCCCATGAGGCGGAGGGCTCAGGGCCTACCTGGAGGGCACATGCCTGAAGTGGCTCCGCAGATACCTGGCCAAGGGGAAGGAGACACTGCAGCATGCAGATCCCCCAAAGACACATGTGACCCATCACCCTGTCTCTGATGGTGAGGCCACCCTGAGATGCTGGGCCCCGGGCTTCTACCCTGCGGAGATCACACTGACCTGGCAGCGGGATGGGGAGGACCAAACTCAGGACACCGAGCTTGTGGAGACCAGGCCAGCAGGGGATGGAAACTTCCAGAATTGGGCAGCTGTGGTGGTGCCCTCTGGCGAAGAGCAGAGATACACATGCCATGTGCAGCACAAGGGATGGGAGATGGGAGCCCCTCACCCTGAGATGGGAGCCGTCTTCCCAGCCCACCATCCCCATTGTGGGCATCATTGCTGACCTGGTTGTCTTTGGAGCTGTGGTCATTGGAGCTGTGGTCACTGCTGTGATCTGGAGGAGGAAGAGCTCAGGTGGAAAAGGAGGGAGCTGCTCTTAGGCTGCATGCAGGGACAGTGCCCAGGGCTCTGATGTATCTCTCATGGCTTGCAAAGCCTACGACAGCTGCCTTGTGTGGGACTGAGATAAGAGATTTCTTCATGCCTCCCCTTTCTGACTTCAAGAGCCTCTGGCATCTCTTTCTGCGAAGGCATCTGAATGTCTCTGCATCCCTGTTAGCATAATGTGAGGAGGTGGAGAGACAGCCTACCCCATGTCCACCATGACTCCTGTCCCCACGCTGACCTGTATTCCCTCCCCAGTCATCTTTCCTGTTCCAGAGAGGTGGTGCTGGGCATCTCCATCTCTGTCTCAACTTCACAGTGCACTGAGCTGTAACCTCTTACTTTCTTACTGAAAATGAGAATTTGAATATAAATTTGTTTTCTCAAATATTTGCCATGAGAGGTTGATGGGTTAATTAAATAAGTCAATTCCTAAAATTTGAGAGAGAAAATAAGGACCTGAGAACCTTCCCAAAAAAAATTCCTTTTAAATAACTAAACAACAGGCTAAAAACCATGTTCCTCTTGCAGTTCTGTTGGAGAGTTTCTAGATTCCCTCTTCTACTCCCCAGAAGAGCAAAGGAAGGCTTGGAAGGGTAGAGAGCCTGAGGAATCACCTTCAACTCAGCCACCATCAATCAAATCAAAGGAAACCACAGCACCCACCTCCAGAGCCCTGGCTAGGCAGAGATTTATAAGATCAATTTGGCCTTCCTCAACAAGCAGAATGTGTTGAGTAGATCATTTCTCCTCTGATCAGCCTTTCTCAATTAATCTCCCACAAGCCTCATACCCTGTTGTGTGAAAGCATTCCTGGCATCAGGAATTGGCTCCCTGCTCTCTCTGGAAGGGCCTTGAATGTTGAATGGGGAGCAGGAGCCCTCGCTCTGTCTCAGGACTGTATTGACCTGCTTTCTCCCCTCCACCCCTTCCTCTTTGCCCACCCAGCTTTCAGAACACACCTCAGATCCTGCTGCCAGGAGTCCCTTCTGGACTGCAGACATTTTATTCATTTGAACATGAGCACCAAGCTACATGCCAGCCATTGACTCTGGGGATACAACTGTGAAACAGTCCTACTGGTTCTTATCCTTGAAGAGCTCAGGGTCAAATGAAAGACACAGAAATGTAAACAGAGCAAAACAGCCTGACAAGCACCATTTAACAGAAATATTAAAGGGCTAGGTGCAGTAGCTTATGCCTGTAATCCCAGCACTTTGGGAGGCTGAGGTGGGCAGATCACCTGAGGTCAGGAGTTCAAGACCAGCCCCTGACCAACATGGAAAAACCCTGTCTCTACTAAAAATACAAGAATTAGCCAGGCGTGGTGGCACACGCCTATAATCCCAGCCACTCAGGAGGCTAAGGCAGGCGAATCTCTTGAACCCAGGAGGCAGAGGTTGCAGTGGGCTGAGATCACGCCATTGCACTACAACTGGGGCAACAAGCGTGAAATTCAGTCTCAAAAAAAAAAAAAAAAAAAAAAAAGCTCCATTGTATAGCTTTCGAGGTTCTGAGAGGCAGTACAAGGCAGGGGTGTGAAGGAAGCCAGAGCACTCAGCATTCCCAGAAAAGCTAAGTCAAGCAGCCAACATAGAAGAAGCAGGAAGCTAAGGGGCGTTCCAGGGAAAATCAAGAGGACCTGCTCCCGAACCAGATTTCTCCACTGCCTGGGCCGCACTCGGATGGAGTGGGCTGCCATGGCCGAGGCAGGGCAGAGACCAGATGTTCTCTACTGTAGGACCCAAGCAGCACCTGAGCAGCTCTTCACGACAGTCAAGAATTCTAGATCTCTCCACCCCAAGGGGGTTCAAGGACTATAGTAACTATGCTTTTCTCTGTCTCTGGCTTATTTCTGAAAATGTCAGAAGCAAAAAAGTGCTGGTGGCGGAGGGTGGGAGGAGCGGGAAGGAAGCATTTCCAGCCCCTGTCAAAGGGATGTGAGGGTTCTGTATGGCAGCCTCCCACCTGCGGGAAGGCTTTGGCAGTTCCAAGGCGCTTGGACCAGAAGAAGGTCAGTAAATTTAAGCTGTATTTGCTCTCAGCTAAACAAGCCTTTTCTGGTTCAAAGGAAAAACACTCAAAAGAAGAGATCCAGAAGACAGACAAAATTTCAAAGTGTTCTCACCAAACAGCTTCCCACTGAGGCCAAAGCGAAGCCCCAAGAACCATGACTCTGTCTCCAGAAGCACCTTCAACCACACACCTATTAATGTACACAGACACCTGACACCAATGCACTGCCTGCAGACAACCACAAAAGCACAGAATCACAGGAATCCATACACAGGGCAGACACAGCCACAGCCCTGTCCCAGTTATCTACTGCTGCATAACAAAGCATCCCTAACTTGGTAGCTTAAAACAACAATAATTTATTTAGCAGTTTGGACAAACCTTAGCAGGGAAGAGTTGACTCTGTTCCATACACTCTCAGCTAGGGTGGCCCAACAATGGCAAGATGCTCGCCCTCATGGCTGGCAATTGACGACGGCTGCCGGTTGGAACCTCAGCTGGTGCTGTCAGCTAGGACACTGACAAGTGGCCTCTCCAAATAGCTGCTTGGCCCCCTCACAGCTTGGTGGTTGGTTTCCAAGAATGAGCATCCCAAGAGAACATGGCATAAAAGTATGTGGTATTTCTATGATCTAGCCTCAGAAGTCCCGTAGCATTACTTCTGCTGTACTCTATTGGTTGAGTGAGTCACAAAGGTCAGTCCACATTCAAGGAGAAAGAGAACCCACCTCTCATTGAGAGGAGTATTAATATCCTGTTGTAAAGAGAACATGTGGAATGGGCTGTATCCTGGCAGACACTTCTGGAAAATACAGTTTGCCACAGCCCTGGCATACAAACTTACGCGCATGAACACAGCTTACACATTCAGACTCATATAACACACAGTCATGTTTATACATATAAATTAAAACATTCTGCATTCACTTACATGAACACTCTCACACAAAGATATGCACATTGCTACAGGTATATTATTTACATAATTATACAACTAGATATGTATAATCAGATGTGCCAACATACACATATAGAGTAGCCTTGAAAACTCTAAGAGATCCTAAAGAAATCAGACTGGGCTGGGCACAGTGGCTGACACTTGTAATCTCAGCACTTTGGAGGCCAAAGCGAGTGGATCACAAGATCAGGAATTCGAGACCAGCCTGGCCAACATGGTGAAACCCTGTTTCTACTAAAAATACAAAAATTAGCCAGGCGTGGTGGCACATGCCTGTAGTCACAGCTACTTGGGAGACTGAAGCAGGAGAATCACTTGAACCTGGGAGGCGGAGGTTGCAGCGAGCCAAGATCATGCCACTCCAGCCTGGGCGACAAAGTGAGGCTCCGTCTCAAAAAAAGAGAAAGAAATCAGGCTGGAAGACTGGGCACAGTGGCTCATGCCTGTAATCCTAGCACTTTGGGAGGCCAAAGTGGGTGGATCACTTGAGGTTGGGCGTTCAAGACCAACCCGACCAACATGGAGAAACCCTGTCTCTACTAAAAATACAAAATTAGCTGGGTGTGGTGAGGCATGCCTATAATCCTAGCTACTCGGGAGACTGAGGAAGGAAAATTGCTTAAGCCCAGGAAGCACAGGTTGCAGTGAGCTGAGATCTCACCATGGTACTCCAGCCCGGGCAACAAAAGCGAAACTCGATCTCAAAAAAAAAAAAAAAAAAAATCAGGCTGGAGAAGGTGGAATATATATCAGCTGTCCCCTACCCCTCCTCCATTTTTCTACCAAGAATTCATACCTACAAAAGTATGAGTGTGAAATGCAGAATTTACCAAAGGTATCATAGGAATGATGGAGGAGGGTAATACCACACTCCCCAAGCAAACAACTTGAAAACCCACAGAAGCAGTCCCAGCAAGTCCCTCTCCCGCCCCGTATTGCCTCCATGGATCACTTTTTACCTCCTCTTTCCCTTGCACCACACCCATTGAGCCAGTTTACATTTCCCTCTTCTGAATTCTCCCTCAAGCTTCCAGATTCCTTACCCCTTTATTATACAGAGCAGTTCAGATTTGCTTAGCCCCACGATAAAGGGTTGATATAAAGACAGACATCAGCTGTAAAGGAGGTGACTCCCTCTCATGGACCACTTGTTCTCTTATTCTTGTCATCTGCATCACACCAAGATGTCTGACTGGCCAAGAGGAATTCACTCTATATTCCAAATTTGGGCCGAGCCAGGTTGTCTGGTGACATAGTTTGGATATTTGTCCCCACCTAAATCTCATGTTGCAATGTAATCCCCTGTGTTGGAGGTGGGGCCTGGTGGCAGTGTTTGGGTCATGGGTGCAGATCTCCCATGGCTTGGTGCTGTCCTCACCATAGTGAGTGAGTTCTCACGAGATCTGAGTGTTTAAGTGTGTAGCACCTCCCCCCACCGTGCTCTTGCTTTTGCCATGTGGCGTGCCTGTTCCTGCCTCACCTTCCTCCATAAGTAAAAGCTACCTGAGGCCTCCCCGGAAGCTGAGCAGATGCCAGTGCCATGCTTGTACAGCCTGCAGAACAGTGAGCCAATTAAATCTCTTTCCTTTAAAGTTACCCAATCTCAGGTTTGTTTTTTTTTTTTTTTTTTCTTTGAGACGGAGTTTTGCTCTTCTTACCCAGGCTGGAGTGCAATGGCGCGATCTCGGCTCACTGCAACCTCCGCCTCCTGGGTTCAGGCGATTCTCCTGCCTCAGCTTCCTGAGTAGCTGGGATTACAGGCACGCGCCACCATGCCCAGCTAATTTTTTGTATTTTTAGTAGAGACGGGGTTTCACCATGTTGACCAGGATGGTCTCGATCTCTTGACCTCGTGATCCACCCGCCTCGGCCTCCCAAAGTGCTGGGATTACAGGCTTGAGCCACCGCGCCCGGCCAAGGTATTTCTTTATAGCAATGCAAGAAGGACCTAATACAACTAGAATTGTTCATTGCAATCTTCACCACCACCACCCTCACACCTGCCCAACCTGGAAGAGTCCTATAAACCAAGCCATTGCACGGCTGTTGTAGGACCTATGTTGTAGGGCCTATGTGGACCCCCATTCCTGGCCCAGTCTACACCTACCCGGACACAAGAGCCAATGCTGTTTCCTCAGCCAGGGAGCTGCAGAAGGGATGGATGGTATCTGCTGTAAGAAAATCCTGAGCATGCTGAGTGCAGTAACTGACCACAGCAGCATAGTCCTTGGTGAGCAAGCCAATGATGGGAGAACCCATCTCTCTGCTGACACTGTCTCTAACAAAGGTTCCCACATGCCAGAGCTCTGGGACACGTGGAGAATAAAGATTGCTGTGCAGCGTGTCTCAAACATTAGAAAATCGAAGCCAATATAATTGTCTGCATAGAACCTGAATTTGGAATTCTGTAGCAGTTAAGACAACTTTGAAATCAGACAGGGCCAAGTCCTTACTGCCTCTCACTAGCTAAGCAACTCACTCAACTCTAACCAGCCTTAGAGACTAGCTTTCTCATCTGTAAAATGGAGATGATACTAGTACTTACCTCAACCATTGTTATGGAGATTAAATGAGATAATAACAAGTAAAGCATTCAGCCTAGTGCCTGGCACACAGGAAGTTCTGAATATATCTTAGCTATTTTTTTATTTCTTTTTTTTTTTTTTTTTTTTGAGATGGAGTTTTGCTCTTGTTACCCAGGCTGGAGTGCAATGGCACAATCTCGGCTCACCGCAACCTCCACCTCCTGGGTTCAGGCAATTCTCCTGCCTCAGCCTCCTGAGTAGCTGGGATTACAGGCACGCGCCACCATGCCCAGCTAATTTTTTGTATTTTTAGTAGAGATGGGGTTTCACCATGTTGACCACGTTGGTCTCGATCTCTTGACCTCATGATCCACCCGCCTCGGCCTCCCAAAGTGCTGGGATTACAGGCTTGAGCCACCACGCCCAGCCTATTTTTTTATTTCTTATTTTTTGAGACAGAGTTTCACTCTTGAGGCCCAGGCTGGAGTGCAATGGTGCAATCTCGGCTCACTGCAATCTCTGCCTCCCAGGTTCAAGTGATTCTCCTGCTCAGCCTCCCAAATAGCTGGTATTACAGGCATGTGCCACCACGCCTGGCTAATTTTTTATATTTAGTAGAGACAAGGTTTCACCATGTTGGTCAGGCTGGTCTCAAACTCCTGACCTCAGGTGATCCACCCGCCTTGGCCTCCCAAAGTGCTGGGGTTACTGGCGGGAGCCACCGCACTCAGCCTATCTTAGCTATTATTAGTATTACTCTTGTGCTAGAAGCTGGGCAAAGTTAAATCACACAGGTGTGGGTACTTACAAACTCACACAGGGGATTCTGCTTTATGTCCCTACTTAACATTCCAGACAATTACCTCACTCTCAGACCTACACATCATACATCATGCCCAGATTATATGGATGCTTCCATGAAAAGGTTGAAAGAAGAGGTATTACTCAGGTAGACAAACTCTCCCTCCAGCTAAAAATGAGACACACCGGAAATGAGACACACCAGTATGGGAACGTTTCTGGACCAGAGAATTTTGGGTACTTTTCTGGGGAAAGGATTACTGCATCCCCTGAGCTGGAGGAGGATGACAAGCTGACTGGTTTTTCTCAGAAGTGTCTTTATTACTCCACATATTGGTGCACACAACAGGCTGACTCAGGCAACAAGAGGTTGGCCACAAGCAACTAATCATTCTTATTTGTTTAGCTATTGCAGCTTCCCATTCCCCGTGGCCTCTGCAGAGATGCCCAGGGTGAGAGGCATTAGCTCCAAGATCATTATGGAATTATGAGACCCATCGAACTATCATTAGAGCCACTGTTGGGAAGTAAATATTCCTCGGCTAGGACTGGGTTGCATAGCCATAGGAATCCTGCTCCTCAGGAACTGGTAGGGGTAAGAGCTGGGGACTGGACTGAGGTTGAGGGGCCCTTCTCCAGAGCAGGGGATCTAAAGACCATGGCCTTGTCTACACCTCACTCTGGGCTACAATGCCAATAAAAACCTAATGTTAAACAGAACCTTACAGTTCATAAAGTTTGCTCACATTCCTTATGCAATTTAATTCTCACAGGAATCCCGTGAGATAACCATTTTATTGCCCCTCATTAACCAAAAAGGAAACTGAAGTTCAAATGCGCTGAGAGATGCAACATATCCTGGGGCCCTTGACAGCCCCAAATTGGAATATGTGGACCGACGTGCTCCCTAAGGGTCCAGGAAGCCCTCAGCCTTGATTTAGCTCCAAATCTAATACTTTCATATTACAAATAGGTCAGATTCCACCTGCCAGAGTGTGTCCATTAGTTAACAGATTTATTGAGTTCATGTGCTGGGTGCTGGGCTACACACTGGGAATACAATTGTGAGTGAAGACTGTTAAAGATGGCCTCCAATTCTTTGCCACTCCCGTCCTCAGGAGGTGAGGCATCTTTTGTCACCCTTTGAATCTAGGCTGGCCTGTGACTGCTTTGACCAATAGAGAAGTGATGCTATCCAGTCATGAACCTAGTCTTTTCTTTTTTTAGACAGGGAGTCTCACTCTGTCGCCCAGGCTGGAGTGAAACGGAGTGATCTCAGTTGACTGTAACCTCCACTTCCCAGGTTCAAGCAATTCTTCTGCCTCAGCCTCTTGAGTAGCTGGGATTACAGGTGTGCACCACCGTGCCCAGCTAATTTTTGTATTTTTAGTAGAGATGGTTTTTCACCATGTTGACCAGGCTGGTTTCAAACTCCTGACCTCAAGTGATCTGCCCACATTGGCCTCCCAAAATGCTAGAATTACAGGTATAAGCCAATGCACCTGGCAATCAGCCTAGTCTTTAAGAGCTTCCACTTTGGTTGCTTGGATCCATTAGCCACTCTATAATAACTCCAACCACCTTGACAGGTGTGGAAAGGGAGAGGCGCCCGGCTGAGAGCAGCTTTCCAGTCTCCTGCTAAAGCACCAGACATGTGAGTGATGCCTTCTTAGATCTTCCAAACCACACCACTCTATAGATGGTGTGCCATGGAGAGGTCCCAGTCAATATCACATAGCACAGAAGAACTTCCTAGCCAAACCCTTCCTCAATTCCTGACCCACAAAATCATGACATACAACAAAATGGTTGCTTCAGTCCATGGGTGGACAAACTATTCCTATAAAAGAACAGCTAGGCTGGGTATAGCGGCTCATGCCTGTAATCTCAGCACTTTGTGAGGCCAAGGTGGGCAGATCACCTGAGGTCAGGAGTTTGAGACCAGCCTGGCCAATGTGGTGAAACCCCTGACTCTACTAAAAATAAAAAAATTACCTGGATATGGTGGCACACGCCTATAATTCCAGCTACTCGAGAGGCTGAGGCAGGAGAATCGCCTGAAACAGGAAGGCAGAGGTTGCAGTGAGCCGAGATCACGCTACTGAACTCAAGCCTGGGTGACAGAGCAAGACTCTGTCTCAAAAATAAATAAATAAATAAAAATAAAAGACCAGATAGTCTTTATGGGTCACATTACCATCTCTGTCACATATTGTTCTTGTTTTTTCTTGCATTGGGTTTTTTATTACAACCCCTTAAAAACTTTTTTTATAACAGTTCTTAGCCGGGCGCGGTGGCTCAAGCCTGTAATCCCAGCACTTTGGGAGGCCGAGGCGGGTGGATCACGAGGTCGAGAGATCGAGACCATCCTGGTCAACATGGTGAAACCCCGTCTCTACTAAAAGTGCAAAAAATTATCTGGGCATGGTGGCACGTGCCTGTAATCCCAGCTACTCAGGAGGCTGAGGCAGGAGAATTGCCTGAGCCCAGGAGGCGGAGGTTGCGGTGAGCCGAGATCGCGCCATTGCACTCCAGCCTGGGTAACAAGGGCGAAACTCCGTCTCAAAAAAAAAAAAAAAAAAAAAAAAAAACAGTTCTTAATTTGCCAGTATGCAAAAAAAAGACCACGAGCCGGGCACAGTGGCTCATATCTGTAATCCCAGAACTTTGGGAGTCCAGGGCAGTTAGATCACTTGAGGTCGGAAGTTCAAGACCAACCTGACCAACATGGTGAAACCCCTCGATACTTAAAATACAAAAATTTAGCTGGGTGTGGTGGTGCACTCCTGTAATTCCAGCTACTCTGGAGACAGAGGCAGGAAAATCACTTGGGCCCAGGAAGCAGAAGTTACAGTGAGCCGAGATCCCACCACTGCACTCAAACCTGGGCAATAGAGTAAGACTTCGTCTCAAAAAAACAAAAACAAAAACAGACTGTGGGCTAGATCTAGTACATGGGTCCTATTTCATCAGCTTGTTTTAATCCATAAAGGTATTGGGTAGTTTATAACCTAGCAATAGCTAGCCAGAACAGTTCCTTTTTTCAGGAAGCTAAAATTCTGCATATAACACAGGCATAAAACAAAAAATAAATAATAATTAGTAATTAATCAAATTACTACACATAAAGGAGATAAGCCAGGCGCTATGGGACTTAATGTCATTGGGGGCTCCAGGAAAGGCTTCCCCCAGAATCCAACACTTACAGGTGAGACTTGAAGGATCACTTGAAATTTGCAGATTAAGAAAAGGAGAGAGCTGGGCGCGGTGGCTCAAGCCTGTAATCCCAGCACTTTGGGAGGCCGAGGCGGGTGGATCACGAGGTCAAGAGATCGAGACCATCCTGGTCAACATGGTGAAACCCCGTCTCTACTAAAAATACGAAAAATTAGCTGGGCATGGTGGCACGTGCCTGTAATCCTAGCTATTCAGGAGGCTGAGGTAGGAGAATTGCCTGAACCCAGGAGGCGGAGGTTGCGGTGAGCCGAGATCGCACCATTGCACTCCAGCCTGGGTGACAAGAGTGAAACTCCGTCTCAAAAAAAAAAAAAAAAAAAAAAAAAAGGAGAGAAAAATACAGTGGTTCAGCCATTTTGGCCCAATGTGGAAACTTCTGAAAGCAATGCTTAATCCAGAGCTGTCTACTGGATTGACCAAGAGCCTGAATCACATTTGACTTATTCCTCTGCCCAATTCTGCTTCTGGTTCCTTCTTTTTACAGGTGTTGTTCCACAGTAAACATCTTGAACCCTGAACTGTCCCAGTACCTGCCTCCGGAGAACCCAACCTGTGAGGCTGGCAAAAAACAAAAAGAGAATTTTAAAAAATATATTATTTTTTGAAACAGAGTCTTACTCTGTGTCACCCAGGCTGGAGTACAGTGGCAGAATCTCAGCTCACTGCAGCCTCCACCTCCTGGGTTCAAGCAATTCCCCCGCCTCAGCCTCCTGAGTAGCTGGGATTACAGGCATGCACCCCCATGCCCAACTAATTTTGTATTTTTAGTGAGAAGAAATGGGGTTTCGCCAGGTTAGCTAGGCTGGTCTTGAGTTCCTGACCTCAAGTGATCCACCCACCTTCACCTCCCAAAGTGCCAGGATTATAGGCGTGAGCCACCACATCTGGCCGAAAAGAGAATTTATTGACTCATGCACAGTCATGCATTGCTTAGTGACTGGAATACATTCTGAGAAATGTGTCTTTAGGCAATTTTGTCTGTGCAAACATCAAAGAGCATATTTACACAAACCTAGATGGTATAGCCCAGGGGTCCTCAGCCACAGACTGGTACCATTCCATGGCCTGTTAGAAACCGGGCCTCACAGGAGAATCGCTTGACCCGGGAAGAGGAGGTTGTAGTGAGCCCGGATTGCTCCACTGCACTCCAGCCTGGCAACAGAACAAGACTCCGTAGAACAAAAAAAGAAAGGGGGAAGCGGGAATGGGGAAGGAGGGGGAAGGAGGGGGAAGGGGAAAGGGGGAAGGGGGAGGGGGAAAAGGAGAAGAAGTAGGAAGGGAGGGAGGGAGGAAGGAAGGAGGGGAGGAAAAAGGGAAGGAAAGAAAGAGAGAGAAGAAAAAAAAGAAACAACAGAGAGAAAAGAACACCCCCTCCATTTACAGCCCCTTCCCATTTTTCACATTACTGCCCCAGCTCCGCTTCCTGTCAGATCAGCATTAGATTCTCACAGGAGCACAAATCATATTGTGAACTGTGCATGCAAGGGATCTAGGTTGTGTGCTCCTCATAAGCACTAACTAATGCCTAATGATCTGAGGGGGAACAGTTTCATCCTGAAAGCACCACTACCCTCACTCCACGCCCACATCCATGGAAAAATTGTATTCCCTGAAACCATCTGTGGTGTCAAAAAGGTTGGAGACCACTGGTATAGCCTACTACACACCTAGACTGTATAGTATAGTCTATGCTCCTAGGCTACAAACCTGTACAGCATGTTGCTATACTGATTACTGTAGACAATTATAACACAATGGTATTTGTGTATCTAAACATATCTAAACAGAGGGCCGGGCACAGTGGTTGATACCTGTAATCCCAGCACTTTGGAAGGCCAAGGTAGGTGGGTGAATCACCTGAGGTCAGGAACTCTAGACCAGCCTGGCCAGCATGGCCCATCTCTACTAAAAATACAACATTAGCCAGGCATGGTGGCACATGCCTGTAATCCCAGTTACTCGGGAGACTGAGGCAGGAAAATCGCTTAAGCCCAGAGGCAGAAGTTGCAGTGAGCAAAGATTGTGCCACTGCACTCCAGCCTGGATGACAGAGTGAGAATCCATCTCAAAAACATAAAATAAATAAAAATACAAAAATTAGCCAGGTGTGGTGGTGCACACCTGTAATTCCAGCTACTCAGGAGACTGAGGCACAAGAATTACTTGAACCCAGGAGGCAGATGTTGTAGTGAGCTGAGATCATGCCACTGCACTCCATACTTGGTACAGAGTGAGACTCTTATCTCAAAAAAAAATTAAAAATTAAACATATCACCGGGTGCTGTGGCTCATGCCTGTAATCCCAGCTCTTAAGGTGGCAGAGGCGGGAGGGTAGCTTGAGCCCAGGAGTTCAAGACCTGCCTGGGCGATAAAGCGAGAACTTGTTCTCCGCAAAAGGGAAAAAAACAAAAAGACAAAAAAATAAATAAGCGTAAAAATCAAACATATCTAAACATAGAAAAGGTGCAGTGAAACTATGGTAGTATAGTCTTATGGGTTGACCATCGCATATTCGATCCATTCTTGACCAAAACATTATTACACGGTGGATGGCTATAATTGAGAAGCCCACAGCTACAAGCACAGGTGGATTGGGAGCTCCACCTTAGCATGATACACAGACCTTCAGTTCTAAAATCAGGAAAGTCCCTGGCAAACTAAGACAATTAATTATTCTAGCTCCAGTGTGTAAACAGGTCTTGGCATCTCCATTTCTTGGTGTCTCCATTTCTTGGCTCTGCTTTCAGCTGAATTGGATAAATCAGTCTCTGGATCTACACACAGCAAGACAGGGCAGCAGCTCCAGACCCTGTATTCTCTCAAGTTAGAGTCCTGAAAGAAAGGAACTAGTTTGCCTCCCTCTTGACTCAGTCTTACTAGCTCTTGTTGGTCTACTTGAGACATGCGTCCACTGTTTTATTTTATCTGGTTTAGTTTTTAAATTGAGATATAATTCACATTTCCATAGCTGGCAGATCACTTGAGCCCAGGAGTTTGAGACCAGCCTGAACAACATGAGAAACCCCATCTCTATAAAAAATACAAAAATTAGCTGAGAACGATGATGAGTGCCTATGGTCCCAGCTACTCCAGAGGCTGAGGTGGGAGGAGTGCGTGAGCCTGGCAGATAGCCACTGTACTCCAATCTGGGCAACAGAGCCAACCCTGTCTCAAAAAAAAAGAAACCCTATACTCAGTAATAGTCACTACCCATTCCCCCTCCCTCTGGTGCCTGGCAACCACTAATCTTCTGTCTCCATAGGTTTGCCTATTCTAGATATTTTATATAAATGGAATTATGTAACATACGGCCTTTGTGTCTGTCTTCTTTCACTTAGCATAATGTTTTCAAGGTTCATCCATGTTGAAACATGAATCAGTACTTTATTCCTTTTTATTGCTAAATAATATCCCATTGTATCAATATAAAAAGTTGTACATGAGAGGCCGGACGCGGTGGCTCAAGCCTGTAATCCCAGCACTTTGGGAGGCCGAGGCGGGTGGATCACAAGGTCAAGAGATTGAGACCAACCTGGTCAACAAGGTGAAACCCCGTCTCTACTAAAAATACAAAAAGTTAGCTGGGCATGGTGGCACGTGCCTGTAATCCCAGCTACTCAGGAGGCTGAGGCAGGAGAATTGCCTGAACCCAGGAGGCGGAGGTTGCGGTGAGCCGAGATCGCGCCATTGCACTCCAGCCTGGGTAACAAGAGCGAAACTCCGTCTCAAAAAAAAAAAAAAAGTTGTACATGAATGTTCATAGCAGCGTTCTGCTGCCAAGTGGTAGACAGTTGGTTTGCTTCCACTTTTTGACTATTATGAATAATGCTGCTATAAGCATTCTTAGACACTTGACCCTTGAACAACACAAGTTTGAACTGCAAGGGTCCACTTATATGCAGATTTTTTAAACCAAATGCAAATTGAAAATACAGTATTCACAGGATGTGAAACCTGAGTACATGGAGAGCTGACTTTTTGTATACTCAGGCTCTGCAGAGCCAACTGCAGGACTTGAGTTTGTGTGGATTTTGGTGTACTCGGGCATCTGGAACCAATCCTCTGCATACACTGAGGGTTGATCGTACCAGTTTACCTAGAAGTGGAATTGCTGGGTCAAATGGTAACTCTATGCCCCTATTCTTGAATCAATCACTGTGGCCTGATAATAGTATGGTATGAATAATTTAAACCTAAGTCACATGTTCTTTTTTTTTAATTAAAAAAAAAGGCAGGGTCTCACTTTGTTGCTCAGGCTGGAGTCCAGTGGTGGAATCTCGGCTCACTGCAACCTCTGCCTCCCAGGTTCAAGCGATTCTCCTGCCTCAGCCACCTGAGTAGCTAGGATTATAGGGGTGTGCCACCACACCCAGCAAATTTTTGTACATTTAGTAGAGATAAGGTTTTGCCATGTTGGCCAGGCTGGTCTCGAACTGCTGGCCTCAAGTGATCCACCTGCCCCAGCCTCCTAAAGTGCTAGAATTACAGGCGTGAGCTACAGCACCCAGCTTGAGCCACATGTTCTACTCCTCATGCTGAGGATGGAGTTAGTTTCATTAGAACCAGATGGAATGAGAAGAAAATGATGGTTCACCAGGAAGAAACGGAGGACAAAAGGAATCTAGGCAGCAAATCTACAGATGGTCATTGCAAATAGCTACATTTATTGAATGCTCACTATGACCCAGCACTGTGTTAAGTACATGCATTATCTCATCTAACATTTACAACAACATCATAAGGATTCTATTATTCTATTACTCCCCTACAGATGCAAAAACTCAGCTCAGAAAAGGTGAATAAGTTGCCCAAGTTTATATAACTGAAAATTGAGGGCTTGAACCCAGGTCTGATTGCAAATTGTCAGAGAAAAACAGATCTTGAGTTAGGTTAAAATATACGTGCTTTGCCGGGCGCGGTGGCTCAAGCCTGTAATCCCAGCACTTTGGGAGGTCGAGGCAGGTGGATCACAAGGTCAAGAGATCGAGACCATCCTGGTCAACATGGTGAAACCCCGTCTCTACTGAAAATACAAAAAATTAGCTGGGCATGGTGGCACGTGCCTGTAATCCCAGCTACTCGGGAGACTGAGGCAGGAGAATCGCTTGAACCCAGGAGGCAGAGGTTGCAGTGAGCCGAGATTGCACCACTGCACTCCAGCCTGGGTGACAGAGCGAGACTCCACCTCAAAAATAAATAAATAAACAATTTAAATAAATAAACAAATATGTGTGTGTGTGTGTGTGTGTATATATATATATATATATATACACATATATATATATATATGTATATATACACCTGCTAAAGTCTCTTTTACATCATTTGCCCAATATTTTTATAATCATTTGGAAGGAGTCTGTGTAACCAAAAATTTCCTTTCACACCAAGGACAAGGAAGAACAGGTTTTTATCATGAAAGAAATCATAGTTGACATTTTTTCCCTTTAGATTTCCAAGTAAGCTTCCCAATTTTGTCAGATATCACATTATTGGCATTGAGATTAAGCAGCTATATTTCTCAGAAAGTCTCCATGCTTTTTGTCACCACTCATCTTTTCCTAACAGGCCTAGAAATCCAGCTAAATTCTGCTTGCCATGAGCTTAGGAAGTACAGAACTCCACACCATGCTCATAACCTCCTCCAGATAAGATTTACATGAGCTCTTCTGTAGTCCTCATGATGAGGACCTGGGGCCAGGGATCTCTGACTCCCTACTCTCTACTCCTGTGGACCAGAGCCCCAGTGGTATGAGATGGGTAGGACAGAAGATGTGAGGTAGCCAAAGAGTTGAAGAATATAAGAAGTTGCATTTCAGATGAGCAAGGTGGCTCACGCCTGTAATTCTAGCACTTTGGGAGGCCAAGGCAGGAGGATCACAAAGTCAAGAGATTGAGACCATCCTGGCCAACATGGTGAAACCCTGTCTCTACTAAAAACACAAAAATTAGCTGGGCATGGTGGCATGTGCCTGTAGTCCCAGCTACTGGGGAGGCTGAGGCAGGAGAATCACTTGAACCTGGGAGGCAGAGGTTGCAGTGAGCCAAGATCACACCACTGCACTCCAGCCTGTCAAAAGAGTGAGATTCCGTCTAAAAAAAAAAAAAAGTTACATTTTATTGCCACCACCCGCCACCAATTGCGAAATGTCAGTCCTTAGAGTATCACAGCAGAATAACCTCATATTAAACTGTGTAGTATATTAAGCTTCATACTAAGCTACAGGCTTACAGCACCACACTGACTCTTCCTTGAGAGACCCCATTCCACCACCCTCTCCTCCCTAGTACACACACATCTCCATCAAAGCAACTTGCATCCCAAGCCCTTGAAAGATTTACTGCCAGTACTGCAGACAAATTAGTGAATACCCGGCAGTCGATTCCAAAGACAGGATGCTCATTTGCATGAGGAGTTGCATGTCATTTGCATTATATTTGCAATCCATTTGCATATCACGTCTGCCCTGTCAAAATGTACATAAATGCTTTATACTTTCACTTTTTTTATTTTCTAAAGAGGACTACACCCCCACATCCTGCCCAGACTGTCTGGGAAAATTACTGGTTGAGTATTCCCAGCTTGATTGTAAAGAGCCTCACGTGCCATGCTGAGATTTCAAACTGTGGAAGAGCCCCAAGGATGTCAGAACCTAGCTTGAGAAACTTCATTCATTCATTTATTCAACACATCTTTATTGAACACTTATGATGTGCACTGTTGTTCTAGGTACTGTAGATATATCTGTGAACAATGAGATAAAAATCATTACAGCATTAAAAGTTAAATGCTGTCATTTCAGACAATCACTTGGCACCAACCCAATCAATAAATACAAGTGCAAAACAAGGCACTAAAATCTCCTGAAAGTGCTTGGTTATAAGGTCATCCGAGTGTTACAGACTATGCTTATGTTGTTATTATTACTTTGTTAAGATTAATCCTGGCCAGGCATAGTGACTCAGTCTGTAATCCCAGCACTTTGGGAGGCTGAGGTGGGAAGATTACTTGGGCTCAGAAGTTCGAGACCAGCCTGGGCAAAATGGCAAAACCCCATCTCTATAAAAAATACAAAAATTAGCCAGGTGTGGTGGCTTGTGCCTATAGTCCCAGTCCCAGCTACTCTCGAGAGTGAAGCAGGAGGAACATTCGAGCAGGGGAGGTCAAGGCTGCCATAAGCCATGATCCTGCCACTGCATTCCAGCTTGGGCAACAGAGCAAGACCCTGTCTCAAAACCAAAACAAAAGATTAATCCTGAAATTAAACAAATACTAAGCTTCTTATTATTTTTCTTTTCTTTTTTCTTTCTTTCTTTTTTTTTTTTTGAGACGGAGTTTCGCTCTTGTTACCCAGGCTGGAGTACAATGGCGCAATCTCGGCTCACCGCAACCTCTGCCTCCTGGGTTCAAGCAGTTCTCCTGCCTCAGCCTCCCGAGTAGCTGGGACTACAGGCGTGCGCCACCATGCCCAGCTAATTTTTGTATTTTTAGTAGAGATGGGGTTTCACCATGTTGACCAGGATGGTCTCGATCTCTTGACCTCGTGATCCACCCATCTCGGCCTCCCAAAGTGCTGGGATTACAGGCGTGAGCCACCGCGCCCGGCTCTTTTTTTTTTTTAAAAATAGAGACGAGGTCTCACTATGTTGTCCAGGCTGGTGTCAAACTCCTAGGCTCAAGTGATCCTCCCATCTCAGCCTCCCAAAGTGTTAGGATTACAAGCATGAGCCACCATGTCCAGCCAGTAAACTTCTTCTTTTTTTTTTTTTTTTTTAAGACATCCATACATATTCTGCTTATGTAAGCAAACTTCTTAAAGTGTACTCAAGACACCTGAGAATGTGTCCCCAGGGATCCATGAACACCAAATTTGAGAAACACCAGTTAGGGAGCCATTAAACGATTTAAGTAGGGAAGTAGCCTGGGTTTACATCTCAGATCACTCTGCAGCCATGTGGAGGGGACATTGGAAGGGGCAGAAGGCCAGAGGCAGATAGATCAATAAAAGACGTCAATAATCTAGGTGTGACTCAGATGTGGGACTGTCCACATTGCCTGCCTCATGAATCCTATGGCCCCCTCACTGATGTCCATCTGAAATTGGGTCACACCACACACTGGGCGGCTTCAGAGGTTTTCAGTGAAACTTCATAGTCATGTGGGAGTCATAACATGCAATGTTTCACTTGAAAATTCAGCTTGGTGGTAGGCATGGTGGCTGATGCCTGTAATCCCAGCACTTTGGGACGCTGAGGCAGGTGGATCATTTGAGTTCGAGACCAATCTGGCCAACATGATGAAAACCTGCCTCTACTAAAAATACAAAAATTAGTCTGGGTGTGGTGGTGGGCACCTATAATCCCAGCTACTTGGGAGGCTGAGGCAGGAGAATCACTTGAACCTGGGAGGCAGAGATTGCAGTGAGCCAAAATTGTGCCATTACACGCCAGCCTGGCCAACAAGAATGAAACTCCGTGTCCAAAAGAAAGAAAATTCAGCTTTGGGCATGTCTCTCCAAATTCTCACATAGTCACTAGTCCTTCTCAGTTCTTCCTTCACCCAGCTCTCAACTGACTCTAGCCTCTTCTAGTTTCTCTTTTCTTGATCTCTTAAACCCTGGGACTCCGAATTCATCATCCCTTTATTTTGTGGAGCAATTGAGCTTCTATTCCTAAATCTCAGGATGTGCAGGAAAACAAGGGCCCTTCAGTTCCAAGATGTACCCTATGGGAGGTTACAAATAACTTTTTAAAGTCTGTCCTTAAGAAAAAGCCAGTAAGGTCCTTATCAAGAGCAAAGCTCTGTAATGGAGACGAGAGATTGAGACATGGGAGAGGGAGAATGAGAACATAGCAGGGAAGACCAGCCCATGGCCCAAACACAAGAGTTCAAGGGGTGGGTCACTAACGGTTCTCATTAGGTCTCAGAAACATGGTTAGTATGGATTGGCTGGTTTAGATGCTCAGAGGTGCCCAGATAGGGTCTGGTTCAAAACCCAGGGTGATACCAACATATAAAGAGGAGAAGGGTAGCGAAGGGGAGCCCAAGGAGAGGAAATGATGAGTGGGGTAGAGAGAAAGAGTAGCAGAAACTAAGAGAAGAGTTTCAAGAAAGAGGGAGCCAGCAATATAAAACTCCATGAAGAGGTCCAGTACCAGAAAAACTGGAGAAAAGTCACTGTATCTAGCAATTAAGGTGACTTTCTAAGAACAGTTTTGATGAGGTCTTATGTGAGATACTCTTGATTACTGACCCAAAACCCATTTTCCCACTCTTTTTCCTTACCAGCAGGGACTACCTCACATTATAAGGCCTCAAAACTGCTAGATACTTTCCCAGCATCCCTCCCCCCACCTCCTTTAAACCTAGGGGTGGACATATGACCAGTTCTGGACGATGGAACTTAGGAGGAAGTTTTCTGGAAGATTGTAGAAAAGAATTTTTTCCCTAATACAGTAAATATGTTCAGGGAGAAATCTTCAATCCCTTGCTTTTCTTTTCTTTTCTTTTCTTTTTTTGGTTTGAGTTTTTTCGTTTTCTGAGATGGAGTCTCCCTCTGTCACCCAGACTGGAGTGCAGAGGTGTGATCTCAGCTTACTGCAAACTCTACCTCCCAAGTTCAAGCAGTTCTCCTGCCTCAGCCTCCAAAGTAGCTGGGATTACAGGAGAGCACCATGACTCCCAGCTAATTTTTGTATTTTAAGTAGAGACGGAGTTTCACCATGTTGGCCAGGCTGGTCTCAAACTCCTGACCTCAAGTGATCCACCCGCCTCAGACTCCCAATGTGCTAGGGTGACAGGTGTGAGACACCACGTCTGGCCAGCCCTTGCTTTTCTGCCTGGGGAGTTGCCATGTGAGCTCATACTATCCAGAGCTGTGATAGCCATCTTAGGACTATGAGAAGCCCAAAATGGAGCAAATACCTTGAGGATGGCTAAAAGGAAAATGAGAAAAGCCTGGCTATTTGATGACATTACTGATGGCTGAACTAACCAAACCTGGAGCCACCTATCTCTGGGTTTCTTGTTATTTTAGATAAATACTATTACTATTTAATTCACTGTGGGTCAATTATTCCATTATTTACAATCACAATACATGGTGGCCAGAATTACAGTTATTTAGGAGGGATTGAAAAACAAGAAAGATACTAAGGTATTCTCCAGTGGTTTCTAAATGCCAGTCAAAAAACTACCTACATTAAAATCACATGGGGCTGGGCAGAGTGGCTCACACCTCTAATCTCAATACTTTGGGAGGCTGAGGCAGGAGGATTGCTTGAATCCTGGAGTTTGAGACCAGCCTGGGCAGCATAGGGAGACCCTGTCTCTACAAAAAAATAAATAAAAATTATAAAAGAAACTTAGCCAGTTGTGGTGACATGTGCCTGTGGTCCCACCTGCCTGGGAGTCTGAGATGGAAGGATCACTTGAGCCCAGAAGGTTGAGGCTGTGATGAGCTGTGATCGTGCCACTGCGCTCTAGCCTGGACAATAGAGTAAGACTGTGTCAAGGAGAGGAGAGGATGAGAGGGGAGGGAAGGGGAGGGGGGAAAATTACACAGGAGATTCTTTATGTCCTTTATTTTGATAATATTCTGATACGGTACATTCAGCACAGATCTCAGGGATCTTCCTCTTTAATAAGGGCCAATAAGGGCCTCAACCAGTACACCGCTGTGGAAAATCATTGTCACTTTTTTTTTTTGGAGGCAGCGCCTCACTCTCTAGCACAGGCTGGAGCGCAATGGTGCACGCAGTCTCAGCTCACTGCAACCTCTGCCTCTCAAGTTCAGACTATTCTCCTGCCTCAGCCTCCTGAGTAGCTGGGACTGCAGGCGTCCACCAGCATGGCTAGTTGTTTGTGTGTTTTTTGTTTGTTTGTTTGTTTTGTATTTTTAGCAGAGACAAGGTTTCAATATGTTGGCCACGTTGGTCTTGAACTCCTGACATCGTGATCCGCCCCCTCAGCCTCCCAAAGTGCTAGTATTACAGGCAAGAGCCGCCACGCCCAAACTTTTTCCTTTTTTTTGAAATGGAGTCTTGCTCTTGTCGCCCAGACTGGAGTGCAATGACACGATTTCTGCCTCCCAGGTTCAAGCGATTCTCCTGCCTCAGCTTCCCAAGTAGCTGAGATGACAGGCACCTGCCACCATGCCCAGCTAATTTTTTTTAAATTTTTAGTAGAGAGGGTTTTTAACCATGTTGGCCAGGCTTGTCTTGAACTCCTGACCTCAGGTGATCCACCCGCCTCAGTCTCCCAAAGTGCTGGGATTACAGGTGTGAGCCACCATGCCCAGCCTATTGTTACTTTTGTTTTGTTTTGTTTTGAGACAGAATTTTGCTTTGTTGCCTGGGCTGTAGTGTAGTGATTCAATCATAGCTCCCTGCTGTCTTGAACCCCTGGGCTTAAGCCATTCTCCCACTTCAACCTCCTGAGTAGCTAGGACTATGGGTACACACAACCGTGATCAGATAATTTGAGGAAAAAAAATTTTTTTGTAAAGATAGAGGTCTCACTCTGTTGTCCAGGCTGGTCTCAAACTCTTGGCCTCAAGTAATCCTCCCACCTCAGCCCACAAAAGGCTGAGATTACAGGTATGAGCCACTTTGTTGAGCTTCATTTTTTAATAAAACTAAATATATACCTATCCTATGACTGGCAAATCCACTCTTAGATATTTTACCCAAGAAAAGTTGAAACATGTATCCACAAAAAGGCATGCATGAGAATGCCCATAGCAACTTTGAAAAAATATAGCTAGGGGTCTCGCTTTGGTGCCCATGCTGGTCTCAGATACCTGGCTTCAAGCAATCCTCCTGCTTTAGCTTCTCAAAGTGAAGGGATTACAGGTGTGAGCCACCCTGTCCAGCCCATAGCAACTTTATTTATAATAGCTAAAACTGGATACAACCCCAAATGATCATAACAAAAGAACAAAATAAATTGGAGACTGGGGACAATCTATTGTAAGGATTACCAGTCAGATGTCGTGGCTCATGCCTGTAATACCAGCACTTCAGGAGCCTGAGGCAGGAGGATCATTTGAGGCCAAGAGCCTGAGACCAGCCTAGGCAATAGAGCAAGACCCTATCTGTAAAAAAAAAAAAAATTTTTTTTTAATAGACAGGGTTTCACCATGTTGGTCTGCCTGTAGTCCCAGCTACTTGGGAGGCTGAGGCAGTATAATCCCTTGAACCTGGGAGGTGGAGGCTGCAGTGAGCCAAGATCACGCCACTGCACTTCAGCCTGGTGACAGAGGGAGACTCTGTCTCAAAAAAAAAAAAAAAAAAAAAAAAAAAAAAAAAAAAAATGCTCCCTTTGCCAACACATATATTAAAATTAGAAAGATACAGAGAAGATTAGCATGGTCTCTGAGCAAGGATGACAGCAAATTTTTGAAGCGTTCCATATTTTTAAGAAAGGATTACTAAGTAGCATTGAAGGCCTGATCACAACTGAAAATCAGACATTGGAGCTAGTTCTATGGTTTTCTCTAGCAGCCTGGAGGCAAGAGGCAGAAAAAAAGAAAATGAACCTTGTATGATCTACTTCTGGAAATTAGAGTAGGAGGGACAAAATGGCCAGAGGCAAAGGAAATAGACATAGTAATGAGAATGGAGGGAAATGGCTCTATTTGTCCTAGAGTGGTTTAGAAGCATCCTGTCCAGAGTTTACCTTCTTCTGTTCCCCACACTTCTGTGCTTCATGACTCAAAGGTAAGAAAATCAGCCAATCAGCCAGAAGCGGTAGCTCACGCCTGTAATCCCAGCACTTTGGGAGGTCAAGGCAGGTGGATCACCTGAGGTTGGGAGTTTGAGACCAGCCTGACCAATATAGAGAAACCTCATCTCTACTAAAAATACAAAAAATTAGCCAGATGTGGTGGTGCATATCTGTAATCCCAGCTATTCAGGAGGCTGAGGCAGGAGAATTGCTTTAACCCGGGAGGCAGAGGTTGCGGTGAGCCGAGATCATGCCATTGCACCAACCTGGCAACAAGAGCAAAACTCTGTCTTAGAAAAAAAGAAAGAGAGAGAAAGAGAGAAGGAAGAAGGGAGGGAGGGAGGAAAGGGAGGAAGGAAGGAAGGAAGGAAAGGAAGGAAGGAAGGAAAGGAAGGAAGAAAGAAAATCAGCCAATCCTCTTTGCACATTGGGACTCAGGCTTAAAGGAGAGAAGGTAGTAGAAGTCACAGTTCATGTTAAAATGAGGCTCAGCAACAGATCCAGGACAAGGCAGGGGTGCCCCTAAGATGTTGCTCTAATCTGGGAATGCCAGGAAGGGCAGGAGTAAATCCTGACTTTGTGTGGCCACGAAGGAGGAGGAAGCTGCTCTCACTGAGGGTATGAGGAGCTGTCATCTGTAAGGTATAGCAACTCACAGCCTAAAAAACTAATTGGGCTGCTCCAGATAGGAAATAAAATGAAAATTCTGTCCAAGCAGGTGTCCCACTAGCTCAGCAGGAAGCTGGGCACTGATTTGCATGTGCCAACATCCTCTTCTCTCTCCCTTCTCCCTAGTCACAGCTGGGTTTATGCTACGCTCCAGGGAGGGGCATCAGAGATATAGAGTCTTACAGAGCTGGGAAAGAAGCTTCCTTGGGAGCGAAGTCTAGGAAAAGAGAATAGAAATGGCTGTACCATTACAGCTCTAATTTCACTTCCTCTCTGTCCTTGCAGGCTCAGTGTAGAAGGAAAAAGAAATAAACTAATACTTATGAAAGATCTACTTCATATTGGCCAAGCATGGTGGCTCATGCCTGTAATTGTAGCACTTTGGGAGTCCAAGATGGGTGGATCACTTGAGATCAGCAGTCCAAGACCAGCCTGCCCAACATGGTGAAATCCTGTCTCTACTAAACATACAAAACGTATCCAGGCGTGGTGGTTGGCACCTGTAATCCCAGCCCCTTGGGAGGCTGAGACAGGAGAACTGCTTGAACCTGAAAGCAAGAGGTCACAGTGAGTTGGGATGGTGCCACTACACCACTACACCACTGCACTCCAGCCCAGACAACAGAGAAAGACTCCATCTCAAAAAAAAAAAAAAAAAAAAAAAAAAGGTCTGCTTTGCATCTAGCCCTATGCTGAAGTCTTTCACATTAATCTTCCCGACAACTCTGCAAGTCCAAAATCATACTCATTCTTTTTTCTTTTTGAGATGGAGTCTCACTCAGTTGCCCAGGCTGGAGTGCAGTGGTATGGTCTTGGCTCACTGCAACCTCCGCCTCTGGGGTTCAAGCAATTCTCCTGCCTCAGCCTCCTGAGTACCTGGGATTACAGGCACCTACCACCACACATGGCTAATTTTTTGTATTTTTAGTAGAGATGGGGTTTCACCATGTTGGGCAGGCTGATCCCAAACTCCTGACCTTGTGATCAGCCCACTTTGGCCTCCCAAAGCACTGGGATTACAGGCATGAGCCACTGTGCCTGGCCACTCATTCTTACACATAAGGAAAATGGAGTTTGAGGGAGCAGAAATGTCACACAGCTAGCAAGGGGCAAGCCAGGAACCCAACACAGGGCAGTTTTACTCAAACTCTGAAATTTTCTACTCTAGTAAGCTGAGTAGGGTTTTCTGTGTGTATTAAAGATTAATTGACCCTATGGTTAGTGTAGACACTGAACACAGTTTATACAGCATTGACTTGCAGGAAAGGGCTCAATTGCCCAATTCCCAGGGCTCCTAGTGACACACAGAGCAATGACTGAGACTGATATTCACCAATAATAATAACATCAACAATGAGAGCCACCATTTCTTGAGATTTTACTAAGTGGTGAGCAACTTTTTAAGTGCTTTGTATTATCTAATATTTATTCTCACCATAACCCTGAGAGGCAGTCAACAATTATTCTTTCATGAATCCATGCAACATCTGAAAAAACTGATCACATGCCAGGCCAGAGAGCACATCTCATCAGAAACCAAAAAATCAATTTGTTAGCAGCAGAACTCATCCTAGTCACAAGTCACATGGCACCAGAGTATATTACCGGTGGCGAATCTGCATGGGTCTGTAGCAATGTCAATTCTTGCCTCCTCAGAGGAAATAATTTGACCAAGGGGCACAAGGCAGAAGGAGAGATGGAGACAAGTTTTAGAGCAGGAGTGGAAGTTTATTACAAAGCTTCAGAGCAGGAATGAAACAAAGTGAAATACAGTTGGGGCCGGGCACAGTGACTCTCGCCTATAATCCCAGCACATTTGGGAGGCAGAGGCGGGCAGATCACCTGAGGTCAGGAGTTTGAGACCAGCCTGGCCAAGATGGTGAAACTCCGTCTCTACTAAAAATATAAAAATTAGCCAGGCATGGTGATATGTGTCTGTAAACCCAGCTACTTGGGAGGAACCCAGGAGGCAGAGGTTTCAATGAGCTGATATTTGAGACTTTGTCTCAAAAAAAAAGTGAAAAAGGAGGAAAGTACACTTGAGAGATCACATGCGTGGCATGTATATGTTGCCAAACTTGTGGGGTCTTGTGTTGCTTCTGTCCTTGGGGCCTTGGGGTGGGCTGTCAGAATGAGCAGTGTCCTGCGAGCTCTTAGGAAGGGAGTATGCGCAGTATGCTTACTGGAGTCATAGCATGCTCGCTTGAGGTGTCCTTCCCTTACCAGTCTAGCATTTCTAGAGGAAGGTCATATACCAGTTAAATTCCATTTTGCCTCTTAAAGTGCATTTTTGGGCCCACTTGCTCAACTCCTGAGATCTTATCAGAAAGCCGCTGATAGCAGTTTCAGGTGTTTCCTAGTAGGAGACTGACTTTCCCTGGTGCTATGACCAATCATTATTTTAGAGAGACAGTTAACAACTGCCTAACCATCACCTGATGGTCACCTGGCACTCCTGGTGTGTGGGTATCGAGAGGAGCCCTCTCCTGCCCTGCTTATGCCTGACTAGCTACCTACTATAACAAATTGACCACTTTCTCTCTCTCTCTCTCTCTCTCTCTCTCTCTCTCTCTCTCTTTGAGACGGAGTCTCCCTCTGTCACCAGGCTGGAGTGTAGTGGCACAATCTTGGCTCACCGCAACCTCCACCTCCCGGGTTCTAGTGATTCCCCTGCCTCAGCCTCCCAAGTAGCGGGGACAACACAAATTGACCACTTTCTCTAATCAAAATAGAACTCAAGGTCAGGCACGGTGGCTTATGCCTGTAATCCCAGCACTTTGGGAAGCTGAGGTGGGGAGATCACTTGAGCTCAGGAGTTTGAGACCAGCCAGAGCAACATAGTGAGACCTCATCTCTACAAAAAATAAAAAATCCTTCATCAGCCTAGGGAGATAAAATAAATAAATAAAAATAAGTTAAAATTTTTAAAAATTAGCTAGGCATGGTGGAAGGTGCCTGTGAGCCCAGCTACTCAGGAGGCTGAGGTAGGAAGATCACTTGAGCCCAGGTCGTCAAGACTGCAGTGAGCAGTGATCACTCCACTGCACTCTATTCTGGGTGACAGAATGACACCCTGTCTCAACAACAACAACAAAAAAAAAACACAACAAAATAGAACTCAATCACAGAAAGATAACAGGAGCCCCATGCATTTGGAAACATTTCTAGAATCAAAATGCAGATATTTACAAATAAAAAATAAATCAAAATGCAGATATTTACAAATAAAAAAGTAGCCATAGAAGACAAAGGGTTTTTGTTGTTGTTGTTGTTGCTGTTGTTGTTGCAACAGAGTCTTGCTCTGTTGCCCAAGTTGGAGTGCAATGGCACGATCTCAGCTCACTGCAACCTCCGCCTCCCAGGTTCAAGTGATTCTCCTGCCTCTGCCTTCCAAGTAGCTGGGACTACAGGCGCCCACCACCACGCCCAGCTAATTTTTGTCTTTTTTTTAGTAGAGATGGGGTTTCACCATATCGGTCAGGCTGGTCTCGAACTCCTGACTTTGTGATCTGCCTGCCTCGGCCTCCCAAAGTGCTACAATTACAGGCGTTAGCCATCGTGCCCAGCCCAAAGTGGTATTTAAAGGGAAATGTATGGCTTTAAATGTTCATATGAGAAAAACAAGCTGGGTGCAGTGGCTCACTTCTGTAATCCCAGCACTTTGGGAGGCTGAGGCGGGCAGATCACCTGAGGTTAGGAGTTTGAGATCAGCCTGGCCAGCATGGGGAAACTCTGTCTCTACTAAAAATACAAAAAATAGCCAGGTGTAGTGGTGGGTGTCTGTAATCCCAGCTGCTCGGGAGGCTGAGGCAAGAGAATCTCTTGAAGCAGAGGTTGCAGTGAGCCAATATCACGCCATTGTACTCTAGTCTGGGCGAAAAGTCTTGAGTGAAATTCCATCTCAAGAAAAAATAAATAAATAAAAATACAAATATAAAAATTAGCTGGGTGTGGTGGTGGGTGCCTGTAATCCCAGCTACTTGGGAGACTGAGGTAGGAAGATAGCTTGAACCTAGGAGGCGAAGGTTGCAGTGAGCCAAGATTGCCCCATTGCACTCCAGCCTGGGCAACAAGAGCAAAAAAAAAAAGAGAGAGAGAGAGAGAGAGAGAGAGATACTATAGAGAATCAACAAAAATTTTTTGACAAGCTCAATCAAGAAAAAGGCATTTAAAAAAGCATAAATAATATTAAAACATTTAACAGGAGATAGAGCTGTATAGCAGAAAATTTAAAGTCATAAGAGAACACTGTAAAAAAAATCTTTTAAAGCAATAAGCTTAAAAATTTTGATGAAATGGATAATTTCCCTTAAAATGGAAAAAATCCTGTAATAGAAATGTTATTATTTTTTCTTTTCTACAGATGAAAAAACCAAGGAGCAGAAAAATAACTTGGTCAGATTCCCATTGCTAGTAAGAGATAGAGTCTAGATTTGAAGTCCCAAGCAGTAGACATATGATTCTTCTTCCCTCCTTCCCTCCCACAGACATTTACACTGAGCACCTACTAGACACCAGTTATTGTGCTAGAGATTACAGGGATAGAAGACAAAATTCTTGCCCTCTAGAAGCTCCCAATTTAGGAGACGAGACTGGGGCCAAGATTAGAATGAGTTAAGTAAAGCACCCAGAGCACAAGATTTAAAGATGTGTTCATTCTCAGTTGCAAAACTACTTAAATTTTGTGCCCTCGCCCCGGCCCTTCTAATAAGCGTAACCACAGCTGCAAAAATACATGCTTTCAACAACTTGAAGCCAGTAAGACTTCTATGCTCCAGATATGAGGAAAGGGCATTCTAGGCAGGGGTACTAGTACAAGCAAAGGACAGAGCAGAGAAGCAGCATGATCCCTGGTGGGAACTATAAGCAGTTTGGTTTTTCTGAGGCACACAAATCAATGCAAGGTGGAAAACGGCAAGACGAGAGGGTGAAGGAGTGGCCAAGGTCTGGATCATCACTGGCACTTTATACCATGCTAAGGAGCTTAGACTTTAAGGGTTTAAGCAAGGGAGTGATACAGGCGTAACAGTATTTTACAATAATCCTTCTGGCAGGAATGTAGATGGTGGTGAGGATGGAAACAAGGCAGAAAGCAGAGCGATGAGTTAGGAGGCTGCAGCAGCATCCAGGCAAGAGAGGAAGAGAGCCTGCATTAGAGCAATAGCAGTTGAAATGAAGAAAAGGAACCGGGCACAGTAGCTAACGCCTGTAATTCCAGCACTTGGGGAGGCTGAGGCGGGAGGACTGCCTGAGGTCAGGAGTTGGAGACTAGCCTGATCAACATGGTGAAACCCTGTCTCTACTAAAAATGGAAAAGATTAGCCAGGTGCGGTGGCGGGCACCTGTAATCTCAGCTACTCTGGAGGCTGAGGCTGGAGAATCACTTGAACCCAGGAGAAGGTTGCAGTGAGCCCAGATCGTGCCACTGCACTCCATCCTGAGCAACAAGAGTGAAACTCCGTCTCAAAAAAAAAAAGAGGTTGGGCGCCGTGGCTCATGCCTATAATCCCAGCACTTTGGGAGGCCAAGACGGGTGGATCCGAGGTCAAGAAATCGAGACCATCCTGGTCAACATGGTGAAACCCCGTCTCTACTAAAAATACAAAAATTAGCTGGGCATGGTGGCGCATGCCTGTAGTCCCAGCAACTCGGGAGGCTGAGGCAGGAGAATTGCTTGAACCCAGGAGGCGGAGGTTGCAGTGAGCCGAGATTGCACCATTGCACTCCAGTCTGGGTAACAAGAGCGAAGCTCCGTCTCAAAAAAAAAAAAGAAAGAAAGAAAGAAAGAAATGAAGAAAAGGAAATGGATTTAAGAAATATTTGAGATGTTGGCCAGGCGCGGTGGCTCAAGCCTGTAATCCCAGCACTTTAGGAGGCCGAGGTGGGTGGATCACGAGGTCAAGAGATCGAGACCATCCTGGTCAACACGGTGAAATCCCGTCTCTACTAAAAATACAAAAAATTACCTGGGCATGGTGGCGCGTGCTTTTAATCCCAGCTACTCAGGATGCTGAGGCAGGAGAATTGCCTGAATCCAGGAGGCAGAGGTTGCAGTGAGCCGAGATTGCACCATTGCACTCCAGCCTGGGTAACAAAAGTGAAACTCTGTCTCAAAAAAAAAAAAAAAGAAATATTTGAGATGCAAAATTGGCAGGACTTAGTGGTTGATTGAATGTGGGAGGTGAGAAAGTGGGAAAAATTATAAATGAGGCCCCTCATTACCTAGTTTTTATCCTGAATAACTAAAGAGTATAGTAGCAGCAGCAAAGTCCATCCGTCTGTTTCTCAATTCATTCGTATACCCAACAATGTATCCATCTGGTTAGTATTCATTCATTCATTTGTCCATTCATACATGCATGTATCCATCTATCAATACAGCTATACTTTGATCAAATTCTTATGACACAACACAATGAAGAATGCATATGTAAAAAGACACAATACTTGGCCTTATTCATTTATTAATTTATTCACTAAGCTTTTATGGATATCCTCCTATGTGCCAGATACTATTCTAGATAATGAAGGTATAGCAGTGAACAAGCAGAAAAGGTCCTGATTTTAAGGGCCTAATGTTCTAGTGGGAGATACAGATAGAGTGCAAATAAATAAATTTTTTTTTTTATACACAGTTTCGTTCTTGTTGCCCAGGCTGGAGTGCAATGGCTCCATCACGGCTCACTGCAAACCCTGCCTCCTGGGTTCAAGCAATTCTCCTGCCTCTGCCTCGAAAGTAGCTGGGATTACAGGCATCTGCCATCACGCCTAGCTATTTTTTTGTATTTTTAGTAGAGATGGGTTTTTAACAGGTTGGCCAGGGTGGTCTCGAACTCCTGACCTCAGGTGATCCACCCATTTCAGCCTCCCAAGGTGCTGGGATTACAGGCATGAGCCACCACACCTGTCCAGAAATAACAATTTTAGATAGTGAAACATCTTTGTAGTAAAAGAAACTGAGAGTCCTTGGAAAAATGGCTGATTTTAGATCGGAGCAGGAAACATAAAATGTAAGCATGGAGAATCTTGTAGTATCAGAAGGAAAGGAAGGGCTCAGACAAAAACACATGTTGGGAGTGTGTCAAAGGGACATAGGAACCAACTGAAAGAACTACCAGTGACCAAAATTGGTACCATTTGAGCAAAATGAAACATTATTGGATTAAAACCCAAAGTATAAAATAAATATCCACAATGATATAAATGAATTAACTGAATAAACAAATGGCAAAGAGAAAAATCTTAATTGCAGAATTCTGAATAATTTATTTAGACACTTCAAGGACGTGGATCACAACTCCCCGCTCCTTAAGTGTAGGCTGTGAATAGTAACTTCATTCCAAAGAGTATAGGATGAGAAGAGGGAGATAACTTTACAGTGTAGAAACCTGGCAAACTTAAACTTAGGTGATCAAGCTTAAAATCAACAGCAGTAAGTCATGCTGCTTGATATGATGTGATAAGAATGTCATTTTATTTCTGTGCTCTTCCTTCCAAAACCCCATAACTCTAATCATGAGAAAAACTTAGATAAATCCCTGTCAAAGCACGTTCTACAAAATATCTGACCAATACTCCTTCCAAGTGTTAAGGTCATCAAAAATGAAAAAAGTGTGACTGCTGGGTGCAGTGGCTCACACCTGTAATCCCAGCACTTCAGGAGGCTGATGCAAGTGGATTGCTTGTGCCCAGGAGTTTGAGAGCAGCCTGGACAACATGGTGAAGCCCTGCCTCTACAAAAAATATAAAAATTAGCAGGTGTGAACAAAACAAAAGAAAAGATTTTAAAAAAAACGAAAGATAAGAAAAAGAAAAAAAAAAATTAGCAGGTGTGATCATGCACACCTGTAGTCCCAGCTACTTGAGATGCTGAGGCAGGAGGATCGCTTGAGCCTGGGAGGTCAAGGTTGCAGTGAGCTGTGTTTGTGCCACTGCACTCTAGCCTGGGTGACAGAGTGAAACACTGTCTCAAAAAAAGAAAAAGAAAAGTGGCTCAGAGCAGTGTAAGGAATGTGGGGGTCTGCAAAATTTATCAGGCCCAGAGAGACATGAGCCTGAGACTCAGTTACATCCCCAGCCCATGCCTGGGAGAAATTGTTTAAAGGTATTTTGTTTTTTCTTTCCTTTCCTTTGGTTTCAGATTAGCTGATAAATTATCTAAAATGTTGCCACAAGTTGCACAATATGATCCTCACTCATTATTTTCATGTTCCTGGAATTTGTGATGCAAAGAACAATGTATAACCAATCAATAGCTTATGTTATTTTAACGAACCAATAAATTATTGGTAAACAATTTAGGAACTATCCTCTCACTTTTTTTTTTTAAATCTCTTGAAGACTCATAATTGCTGCTAATTAGAGCATATATTCAGGGGAACTTGAACCTATGGCTCTGGGCTACAGTTTTCAACCTGGGTCCATGTAACTTATCTATATTAACTTTGCTTCACTTTCTTCTTTTAGGCCAACAGTGCATACTACAGTAAGATAATAATAGAGGGAGTGTGCAGTATATAGACACTCTATTCTGTCTTTCCAACTTTTCTGCAAATCTGAATCTATTCTAAAATTAAAAGTTTGGCCAGATGCAATAGTTCACACCTGTAATTCCAGCACTATGCCAGGCCAAGGAGGGAGTGTTACAGCCTCACCAATGCACCACCATGTAGCAGTCTCTTTTTGTGAGTTAACTCCGAAATACCTCACATGATCAAGATAATTAAGGAGCATGGACACAAAGGGTGAGGTTGGAGTGAAAGTTTAATAAGCAAAAGAAGAAAGTTTGGCCAGGCATGGTGGCTCACACCTGTAATCCCAGCACTTTGGGAGGCTGAGGTGGGTGGATCACTTGAGGTCAAGAGTTTGAGACCACCCTGACCAACACGGAAAAACCCATCTCTACTAAAAATACAAAATTAGCCAGGTGTGGTGGTGCATGCCTGTAATCCCAGCTACTTGAGAGGGCTGAGGCACAAGAATTGCTTGAACCTGGGAGGTGGAGGTTGCAGTGAGCCGAGATCATGCCATTGCACTCCAGCCTGGGCAACAAGAGTAAAGCTCCATCTGAGGGGGGAAAAAATCAGCTGGGCATGGTGGCACATGCCTGTAATCCCAGCTACTTGGGAATCTAAGGCAGGAGAATTGCTTGAACCCAGGAGGCAGAGGTTGCAGTGAGCAGAGATTGCGCCATTGCACTCCAACCTGTGCAATAAGAGCAAAACTCTGTCTCAAAAAAAAAAAAAAATTAGTTTTCAAAGGACAGTTTATTAGTTAAGAACATTCCCATTGTTGTGCATACAATCTCCAGTACTCTTTTCACCCCACAAAACTGAAACAACTCTGTACCCATTATGTGGAATCTTTTTTTTTTTTTTTTTTTTTTTTTTGAGACAGTCTTGCTTTATAACCCAGGCTGGAGTGCTGGAGTGCAGTGGCAAGATCTTGGCTCATTGTAGCCTCCAACTTGTGGGTTCAAGCAATTCTCCTGCCTCAGCCCCTCAAGTAGCTGGGACTACAGGCCTGCACCACTATGCCCCACTAATTTTTGTATTTTTGTTTTGTTTTGTTTTGATATGGAGTTTCACTCTTGTTGCCCAGGCTGGAGTGCAATGACATGATCTCAGCTCACTGCAACCTCCGCCTCCCAGGTTCAAGCAATTCTACTGCCTTAGCCTCCCAAGTAGCTAGGACTACAGGCACATGCCACCATGCTTCAGCTAGTTTTTTTTTTTTTTTTTTTTTTTTTTTTTTGAGACGGAGTTTCACTCTTGTTACCCAGGCTGGAGTGCAATGGCGCGATCTCGGCTCACCGCAACCTCCGCCTCCCGGGTTCAGGCAATTCTCCTGCCTCAGCCTCCCGAGTAGCTGGGATTACAGGCACGTGCCACCATGCCCAGCTAATTTTTTGTATTTTTAGTAGAGACGGGGTTTCACCATGTTGACCAGGATGGTCTTGATCTCTCGACCTCGTGATCCACCCGCCTCGGCCTCCCAAAGTGCTGGGATTACAGGCTTGAGCCACCGCGCCTGGCTTCAGCTAGTTTTTGTAGTTTTTTTGTAGAGATGGGGTTTCACCATGTTGGCCAGGCTAGTCTCAAACTCCTGACCTCAGGTGATCTGCCCACCTCGGCATCCCAAAGTGCTAGGATTACAGGTGTGAGCCACTGTGGCTGGCCTAATTTTTGTATTTTTAATAGAAATGGACTTTTTCCATGTCAGCCAGGCTGGTCCCTAACTTCCAACCTCAGGTGATCCACCCACCTTGGCCTCCCAAAGTGCTGGGATTACAGGCATAAGCCACCATGCCCAGCCCCCATCTAGGTTTCTATGATGTTTGCACAAGTACAAAATCACCGTACAACTAATTTCTCAGAGGATATCTCCATTGTCAAGCAATTCATGACTATGTGCCACAACTGATTTAGCCATTCTCTCATTGGTGTGCATTTGGGTTATTTCCAATTTGGGGCTATTATGAGTAAGATTTCTTGGAACATGTCATTTTTTGTAGACATATGCACTCATTTATCTTTGGTAGTTACCTAGGAGTAGATTAATAGATAGTACAAAAGGTATATGTTCAGCTTTAATAGAAACTGCCAGGTACTGCCAGGTTACCTAAGTGCATGTATCAGTTTACATTCACACCAGCATTGAGTGAGTATTCCAGTTGCTCCATATCCTTGCCTCCAATTGGTATTGTCAGAATTCTAGCATTCTGGTTTGTATATAGTGGTATCTCAATGTGGATTTAGTTTGTGTTTGTAAAACTGCCTTTGTAAAATTATGACAGTAAAAGAAGTCTGACATGGCTCATTCTATGTTACTTCTAACCTGTAAACGATCTCTGCTCATTCCTAAGCATAGGCCAACCCAACCATGGGAAGAATTATAGTTGATAGTTTAACTTGAAAGCAAGGATGATAACAGTCCTTCCCTAAAACTAACAATCTCCTTGCTCAGGGACCAAAAATTCAGCTTTGTAAAACTGGTGAAAGACCACGAGATTAGGATTATGGGAGGAGGCTGAATTCTGCTAAAATGTAGGCATAGCATAATTCTGCTAAAATGTAGGCATATGATCCCTTACTACTCAGGAGTCCTGTGGTCAGAAGCCACCAGATTTGTGACTTCCCCAATTGTTCCAATAGATAACATCACCATTGTAGAATCTAAGATTGGTCTTTTGAGGTTTATTTTTAGACATTCTGGCAAACAACTGATCCTGCCTAATTCCTCAGTCCTGAGACTCATGACTTAATGGGTCCTGTGACCCTACCCAGAGGCAGACTCAGTGCAGGGGGACTGTTTTTCCACACTCCAATTATTTCATGCCCAGCCAATCTGTAGCACTCATTCCCTGGTCCCCTGTCCACCAAATTGTCCATCAGAACTATCATCTCTGAGTTCTTAGGGAGATTCCAGTTCTCCTGTGTGTCTGGCATTGCATCAATTAAACTTTTTTGTTGTTGGGACAGAATCTTGCTCTGTCACCCAGGCTGGATTGCAGTGGCACAATCTCAGGTCACTGCAGCCTCAACCTCCTGGGCCCAGTTGATTCTCCCACCTCAGCCTCCTGAATAGCTGGCACTACAAGCACTCAAGCACTCACCACTTTCCCAGCTTTTTTTTTTTTTTGAGACGGAGTTTCGCTCTCGTTACCCAGGCTGGAGTGCAATGGCACGATCTCGGCTCACCGCAACCTCCGCCTCCTGGGTTCAGGCAATTCTCCTGCCTCAGCCTCCTGAGTAGCTGGGATTATAGGCACGCACCACCATGCCCAGCTAATTTTTTGTATTTTTAGTAGAGACGGGGTTTCACCATGTTGACCAGGTTGGTCTCGATCTCTTGACCTCATGATCCACCCGCCTCGGCCTCCCAAAGTGCTGGGATTACAGGATTGAGCCACCGCGCCCAGCCTCCAGCTTTTTTTGTTTTTGCAGAGACAGGGTCTCCCTATGCTGCCTAGGCTAGAAACTTCTTTACTGCAATACCACAGTCTCAGTGAACTGGTTTTGTCTGTGCAGTGGGAAGGAAGGACCTGTTGGGTGATTACATTTCCTCAATGAATAATAATATTGAGTACCATCTCTCTTTTTTTCATGAATAAAGTAGGATACATTATTATTTTAACAATGTGGACAACTTTGAGAAGAGGGCAGATAATATTTGACTTAATAGTCTTTTTTAAAATTATTATTCAAGATGGCATCTCACTCTGTTGCCCAGGCTAGGGTACAGTGGCACAATCTCAGATCGCTGCACCCTCCGCCTCCCAGATTCAAGTGATTCTCTTGCCTCAGCCTCCCAGGTAGCTGGGATTACAGGCACTCACCATCATGCCCAGCTAATTTTGGTACTTTTAGTAGAGACAGAATTTCATCACGTTGGCCAGGCTGGTCTCAAACTCCTGACCTCAGGTGATCCACCTGCCTCTACCTCCCAAAGTGCTGGGATTACAACAGGTGCAAACCACTGCACCTGGCCTGACTTAATTTTTTCTCTCTTTCTTTCTTTCCCTCTCTCTCTTTCTTTCTTTCTCTTTCTTCCTTTCTTCCTCTCTTTCTCTCTTTCCTTTCCTTTCTTTCTTTGATGGAGATTCACTCTTATTGCCCAGGCTTTAAGCAATTCTCCTGTCTTAGCCTCCCAAGTAGCTGGAATTACAGGCATGAGCCACCACACCTAGCTAATTTTTTGTATTTTTAGTAGAGATGGGGTTTCTCCATGTTGGTCAGGCTGGTCTCAAACTGCCAACCTCAAGTGATCCACCCGCCGTGGCCTCCCAAAGTACTGTAATTACAGGCCTGAGCCACTGCGCCTGACCTGACTTCATATTCTTGAAAGACGACTCTGACTACTGAGTTTAAAATAGACTATGAAATAAGGTGGATGAGGATGATGGCTCAGACTAGAGTGGTAATGACAAAGTTGGTGTGAAGTGGTCAGATGCAGAATATATTTTGAAGACACTGCTTACGGAACTGACAGATTTTGTGGAGACTAAGAGGAAGGAGTCAGGGATCATCCCTAAATGTTTCACTTGAGCAAAAACTTAAATGGAGATATTACTTGGGGAGAATTGGGTCCTAAGCAGGTACAGGGGATGGTGCACAAGGAATCAAGAATTCTCTTTTGGACATACCAAGTTTTCGATTCCAATTAGACATACAAGTAGAGATGTCGAGGAGGCATTAGATATCTGAGTCTGGAGCTCAGAAGAGAGGGTTCAAGCTAGAGATATAAATTGGGAGTTGTCAGTATTGATAATACTTAAAGATTAGTGCTGGAGAACATAACTCAGAAATGAGCATGAACACAAGACAGCTCGCTGGGCATTCAACATGCAGAGGATAAAGCTGTCCTCACAAAGTTAACAAGAATTCTGGACAGAAACACAATTACAATTAAGCATTAATCAGGCAGCACTTTGACTTTCTGCCTTGTAACTGAAAGTCACGTAACACTAGATGCTGACCATCTGTATCCTTGTTGTTCCTATAGATAGGATTTCTCACATTAGAATCATAAGGCTTCTATTTAAGAATTGCTTAAGTAGATCCTGAATTCGAGCAGAACAGCTGATACTAAGTGGTTTAAAGACCCCTACAGAGGAATCAAATCAGTATCAGAAGAGTTTCTTCATCTCCCTGTTCCGTAACTTCACCATGAACTCTTCAGCCAATCCACGGTATCCATACCTTGGCTCACTTCAAAACCCTTAAAAACCCTAGCCCCAAACTCCTTAGGGAGATAGATTTAAGGATTCCTCCCATCTCCTCATTCAGCAGCCCTACGATTAAAGCTCTTTCTCTGCTGCAACCTGGTGTCTCAGCATATTGACTTGCCATGTGTATCAGGCAACAGAGCTATGGAGTTACAACAGCATGAAGACAGAGGAAGGAGCTGCGAGGAAAACAGGAGGAAAACCAAGGGAATGTTGGTGCCCAGGAGGCCAAGTGAAGAAAATATATCAAGAGGAAGGGTATGTATGATAAACTAGGTCAAATGTTGCTTAGACCTTGAATAAATGACAGCTGAAAATTGAATAGATTTGGCAAGAGGCTTCAAGTTGCTTCTTATGCAAGAGAGGCGCTAAGAAAAGTGAGAAAGAAAAGGGACCACCTGTGTTGCTCTGGGGAAACGCCAGAATATAATGCTTAATCAGGCTGCCTGAGGGTGAGGGTGGAGGATGTTTAGAAAAAGAAGATGAAATGCTCCAGATCGTCCACTTCAAACACCTGTGTCTCAGGCCATCAGCCCAAACAAGGCAATTACTGAATCTTATGGCTAGAAGGATCATCACTGAACAAAAGAATCTCTCATCTTCCAGGGAACTACACCCAAACTAACCACAGGTCTAAAATATCCTATCCTTTAGTCTCCAGCATTTATTCTTTCCAAAACGTATTAGTTCCTGGTGGGGAAGGGAGGATATTGCAAAGAGAAGAACCTCCTGGCTGAACGGATCATTCTGGGATTTTATTCCTTCATCAGGTATTTATGGAACTCCTACTATGTTCCCAGTAGTATATAGATACTATGGAAACAGCAGAGAACTAATCAGACAAAACTCCCTGCCCTCAGAGAGCTGATAGTCTCCAGCATCCCTGTACTTTCCTCTAGTCTCATTCTCTTTCTTCCATGCTCAGAGGCCCTACCTAAGGCTGTCAGGCAGAATTGGAGGGTCAACCCATTAACCCCTGAGCCTTCAGAGGACATATAAAACTCTCCCTTTTAGAACAAAGTACAAAGACCAACTCCCTTCTCAGAGGGTACATTTTCCCCGGGAAAATTTCCCAAAACTCAAGCTGGGAGCAGAGGCCCCACATCTGGAGTGCAATTAGTTTGGATGTTACTGCAATTACCACGTAGGCTCCAGACAAAGCCCAGTCACAATTGAGGACAGGATTTTAAATCACGACTTTCCAGAGTCTCATTAGGTAATTGATGCTGATCACATTGCTTAATGGGGAACCATAAAATGTTTGCTATTTATATTACAGTGGGTAGAGAAAAGGCTCAACTAACCAGATAATTAACAGATGATATGAGTGACTAGGGTGAAGGGGTAGAAAGAGGCAAGGAGACCTGGTGAAGTGTACCTGTCTCTGGGTTTTAACTTTTTCATGGTAACAGTTGTTTGGCCAGATTCAGAGGAGAATGTGTCCTGGTCTTCACAAAGCCCAAAGCTGCTCTTCCCGGGAGCAAGAGACTGAGATAAGAATTGTCGTTTAATAGGATTTTCTACAGCTGGCTACATCATTTGCTAAATGAGCAATTTCAATCATCCTTTCTCTATCCACTAGGAGGGAGTTAAGCTTATTTATCCTCCAGCCTGTATCCCCACCTCTCATAGCTTCACTCCCTCACCGTTTTTAGCTGGAAAGATGGTCTGGTTGAGGTACAGAAGGCACAGATTGAAGCAAAACATTTTGGGTCCAACTGAGTTCACCTTATCATGAGGCTATAAGGGTCAACCCCATTCCCCACCGTGCACACCCCAGAGCACTCTTAGGGACCCATAAACACCATCCGTATGCCAGTCTCTCCAGAACAGAAGTCCCAGGGCAGGCCAACTCCCCTGATACTTACCAAAAAGGGTTGTAACACTTCCCACTGCAGAAAGCGATTGGCAATGAGATTCATTTATTTCCATTATTGAGACACGGGGCTTTTCAACAGAGAGCTTTCATTAAATCCCATAAACCAAGGCATATAAGGCATCCCCATAACCACCAGGTATTTGGAAGAGATCCTGGGGAGAAGAGGGGGATGATTTGGGGAGGGAGAAAGCCAGACCACCTACTAACACATGGGCTAAAATTGGGGTAGAGTATGTACCTGTTGAGTTAGAATTCATTTTTCCCAAGATTCTGCCTCTTGATCGGCCTGGGACCTCCCCACCCCTGGATTCACTTCAGCTTGCTTCATATGGATGCCCATTCTTCCTTTCTCCTGTCCCTCCTTTTCTCTTCTCTCTCTCCCCTCTTATATGTTTTTCCCTTCTCCATTTGCACTGGAATGGAGAGATGGTATGGTGCCCTAGCTAAGGGCAAGGGCTTTCTACCCAAATTGATCTACAGCTTCAATAGAATCTCTATCAAAATCTCAACTGGCTTCGTTGCAGAAATTGAGAAGCTGATCCTAAAAATTATATGGAAATGCAAGAGACATAGAATAACCACAACAATCTTGAAAAAGAACTAAGTTCTTTCTGATTTCGAACCTTACTACAAATCTATAATAATCAAGACAGTATAGTACTGGCTTAAAGACAGACATGTAGATCAATGGAATAGATTTGAAGTGAAAACACACCTGTAGCACCAGCTACGTAGGAGGGTGAAATGGGATGATCACTTTGAGCCAAGCAGTTCAAAACCAGCCTGGGTAATATAGCAAGACGTTGTCTCTATAAAAAAAAAAAATAAATAATTTTTAAAATAATAAAAATGGGCAAAGGATCTAAACAGACATTTCACTAAAGAAGATCTGCAAATGTTGTTCTCTATGCAGTACCTAGAAAAAAAAAAAAAAAAGAAGGTCTGCAAATGGGCAATCAACACATAAAAAGATGATCAGGATGGGTGCAATGGCTCACACCTGTAACTCCAGCATTTTAGGAGGTCAAGGCAAAAAGATTGCTTAAGCCCAGGATTTTGAAGTCAGCCTGGACAACATGGCAAGGCCCTATCTCCATAAAAAATAAAGAAATTAGTCAGGTGTGGTAGCATGTGTCTACAGTCCTAGCTACTCGGGAGGCTTCACCCCAGGAGTTTGAGATTGCATTGAGCTATGATCATGGCATTGCACTACAGCCTGGTCAAAAGAGTGAGAACTTGGCCGGGCGCTGTGGCTCACACCTATAATCCCAGCACATTGAGAGGCCAAGGTAGGTGAATCACACCCAAGGTCAGGAGTTCAAGACCAGCCTGGCCAATATGGTGAAACCCTGTCTCTACTAAAAATACAAACTTAGCTGGAAGTGGTGGCATGTACCTGTAATCTCAGCTAATCGGGAGGTTTAGGCAGGAGAATTGCTTGAACCCAGGAGGCAGAGGTTGCAATGAGCCAAGATTGTGCCATTGCGCTCCAGCCTGGGCAAAAAGAGCAAAACTGCATCTCAAAAAAAAAAAAAAAAAAAAAAAAAAAAAAAAAAAAAGAGAGACTTTGTCTCAGTAAAATTAAAAAAATATATATATATATATATTTATAATCAACAGCATTAGACATTAAGGAAATGAAAAGTAAAACCATTGGATACCACTTCACACCACTAGAATGGCTATAATTTTAAAGATAAATAATAACAAGTGTTGGAGAGGATCTGAAGAAATTGGAACCTCCGTAAACTGCTAGTGATATTACAAAATGGTACAGCTGCTTTGGAAAACAATCTGGCAGTTCCTCAAAATGTTAAGCACAGAACTACCATATGGCTCAGCAATTCTACACCTAGATATATACCCAAGGGAACTAAAAAACGTGTTCACACAAAAATTTGTACACCAATGTTCACAGCAACATTATTCATCATAGCCAAAAAGTGGAAACAATCCAAATGCTCATCAACTGATATATGGATAAATACAACGTGGCATATCCACACAATGGAATATTATTCAACAATAAAAAGAAATGAAGTACTGATACATTCTGCAACATAGACCAATTGTGAGAACATTATGCTAAGTAAAAGAAGCCAGTTGGCCAGGAGCAGTGGCTCATGTCTATAATCCCAGCACTTTGGCAGACCAGGCAGGTGGACTCCCTGGGCTCAGGAGTTCATGACCAGCCTGAACAACACAGTGAAACCCGTCTCTACTAAAATACAAAAAATTAGCCAGGTGTGGCAGTGTGCACCTGTAGTCCCAGCTACTCAGGAGGCTGAGGCAGGAGAATTGCTTGAACCCAGGAGGCAAAGGTTGCAGTGAGCCAAAATCACGCCACTGCACTCCAGCCTGGGCGACAGAGTGAAACTCCATCTTAGAAAAAAAAAAAAAGCCAGTTAAGAAAGGCCATACATTGTATGTTCCAGTTATATAAAAAGTCCAGATTAGGCATATCTATAGAGATAGAAAATAGATTAGTAACTGCATACAGTTGGGGGAATTTGGAATTGACCACAAATGGGTATGTGGTTTCTTTCTGTGGTTATGAAAATATTCTAGGATTGGTTGTGTTGATGGTTGCACAGCTCTGTATATATACTAAAAACCATTGAATTGGGCATTTTAAATGGGTGAATTGTCTAGTGTATAAATTAAATCCCGGTAAAGAAACAGACAACCCACAAAGTAACAGAAAATTCTTTATGAAATTGTTACCACTAAGAGGTCTAATAATCATATTTAAAAATAATACTCCAATTTGGGAAACAGAGCAAGACTCTGCCTCAAATAATAATAATAATAGTTTCTTTCTTTCTTTCTTTCTTTTTAGATGCAGTCTCTCTCTGTCACCAGGCTGGAGTGCAGCAGTGTGATCTTGGCTCACTGCAACCTCTGTCTCCCAAGTTCAAGTGATTCTCCTGCCTCAGCCTCCCGAGTAGCTGGGACTACAGGCTCGCACCACCATGGCCAGCTAATTTTTGTAATTTTAGCAGAGACGGAGTTTCATCATCTTGGCCAGGAAGGTCTCAATCTCTTGATCTTGTGACCTGCCACCTTGGCCTCCCAATGTGCTGGGATTACAGGCGTGAGCCATGGCACCTGGTCAGTTTCTTAAAACAAAAAAGTAAGGGCTTTGTTGTCAAATCTCAGTTCTGCCACCTGCTGACTCTGTGACCTTGGACAAGTTACTTAACTTCACTAAGCTCAGTTTTCTCATCTGTAAAATGGACATTAGATCATTTTGAGGATTAAATACATGAATATGTAAAGACATCTAGCACATAATAGGTGCTCAGAAATGGAAACTACAGGGAAGAGCCAAGGAATGGCAACAATTAAAGGAGTGAGAAAGAAAAAACAATATTTTTGCAAAAATGCTATATCCATACATTTATGCCTAACATTTGGCTGGGTTCTAAGGACATAAGGAGAATCCTGACTTTGAGGAGCTGAAAGGGTGAGGGATAAGGCATTCCTGGAATAAAAATCCTCATAAATGAGCCAAGGGCTCAGAGTCATGGGCAGGTTGCACAGGGGCAGAGAGAAAGGCTTTGAAAGGGGAGGAGACTTTAAGAATTGGCCACGTGGAAAAGGGCAGAGTAGGCATTTGTCCTTTCCCCTACTGTGGGTGACCAAAAGGATATAAAATAGCCCCCTCTGGAGAAAACTGGATAGAGTTTACTCAGGACAGGCAGAAGCAGAAATCCGAAGAGAAATTGTGGGTTGATTTTTCATGGCCAGGATGGGGAATGAAGCTGGCACAGGAGGTGAAAGATAAGGCCTGCCTCCCTGGCCTTGCAATAGGTGAGCTGAGCCCTAGAACTCCTGCCCTGTCCCTGGACTAGCTCCCCTTGGCCCCTAAGCCCTGGATCTCCTGCTCCCTCCCACCAGTCCTCTTTTGGGGAACAGAACCTGATGCTTTGTGGGCCGAGCATGATGCCTCCAGCACTCCTCCCTCTAGTGACTCATTCCCAAGACTGGGGGTGGCAGGAAGTGCCAGGGCCCCAGAGTTGCAGCCCCATCCGGATTCTGGCAGCTTACAGACATCCTATATTCTTCCTTCCTCCCCCCACCCCCGCCACCTCCCTCACTTTCAGCTCTGACTCTTGACATTTCTACATAAGAGACACCCACCTCCCCCAAATTTCTTCTTGCCTTTCTATTGCCTCCTCCAGTACCTCAACTCTAGCCCCCAGGGGCTGCTGGGTTGATACAGCCTGATCCCAAGGGGAATGGGCAAAATCCACATCTAAGGGCCGTTTCCTAGGAAAGGTGACCAGGCAAGGTCTGTATCTTCACAGCCAGGTCTTTGACAGGCAAGGCCCATGACTAGAAAGCATTCTGATTGACACTTAAAACAACAACAAAATTGTTTTGCTCCATGCTAAGCTCTTCACAAGCTTTGTCTTATTTATTCCTCACAACAACTCTAATACAGATGCCATTATCACTGGCATTTTGCAAATAAGAAAAGTAAGAGGAAATGTGAAAAGTAGCAGAGCTGGGACTTAAACCCAGGACTCACACCCCGGGCCTTTAACTGCCAGGCTCCTCTTCCTGTCTTGGGAACAGAGGGCAGTGGAGGCCTCTTTGAGCACAGCCCCTAAGTCATCTAGGGCAGTACATGCAATCCTTATGCCCTTGGCACAGCTGCTCTGGGTTCTGGTTTCAACTGTAGCCTCCCTTCTAGTTCTCCATCCCTTGGTGAGCATGTCCCACTCTCCGCTCCAGTGGGGTGGAAATGTGGAAGACTACACAGAGGATTCTCAGTCCCCTCAACAGCTTATCTTCCTATTCAACTATTAGGACAAACAGACATCAGTGTGATTCCAGGGTTCCCAGGGACTCCCTAGAAAGAGGGAAATCAGATAGTAATGCTTATATGTGGAGGCAGGCAAAAGTAGACTATAGACACCCAAGCATGGGGTTAGCTGAGGTTTACAGGCAGAGCAGACATCTGTCAAACCAAAGAGGCATAGAGACAGCCCACATGACAATAAAAATAATGATACCCTTGAATTATGTAGCACTTTATAATTTCTCAAGCACTTTGCAAACATTCGATCCTCCAGATGACCTCCTAGGGCCCAAGGAAGCAGAAAGCATCTTTTATAAGCTGTCACCACCTGTCAAGCTGTCCCCCAAGAAGGGGAGAGCCAGGAGCCAGGCAAGGCAGTGAGTGAGTTAACCAAACCCAAGCCACAGTAAGTAATTGATAGTTTTTATGGAGACTTTATCCTCAGACTCCTTAGATATCATATTTCCATTAGATTACATTTACATAACAGTGCAGGGTGAGAGACCCTGATAAATCTTCTCTGCATGGGGATGAATACTGTGGAAATGTACTTTTGTTGACAGCGATTTGTTTTACTACACTATTGCCCTTCAATCTAGGGAGGAAAGAGCAAGGCTATTGCTTTATGGAGGGAGGGAAGGAGGGAAAGGAGGAGAATGGGAGGTATAAAGATAAAAAAAAAAAAAAAAAGAAAAAAGAAAACAAAACCAATTATATACCTAGCACCTTGAACAGTCTCTGATCCAAAGTAAGTTCTTTTTTTTTTTTTTTTTTTAATTTTTAAAATTTTTTTATAGAGATGGGGTTTCACCGTATTGGTCAGACTGGTCTCAAACTCCTGACCTCAGGTGATCCACCCGCCTCGGTTTCCCAAAGTGTTGGGATTACAGGCATGAGCCATTGCACCCAGCCCCAAAGTAAGTTCTTAATAAATATCTGTTGTAGGAATGAAGGAATGGAAGAACGAGAAGCTCACAGGGAGCAATTGCTGCCCTGCCTCTCCTGAAGGGTGCTAGCGAGGGTGGACTGAGCGCAGGTGCTGAAGTTATTATTATCGTTCCGTAGAAACAGAGGGGACAATAATCAGCTGGCATTCATTTCAGAGAAAGTGCATTTTCTCCTCCATACTCTTCAGCTGTCTTTTTTTTTTTTTTTTTTTTTTTGAGACGGAGTTTCGCTCTTGTTACCCAGGCTGGAGTGCAATGGCGCAGTCTCGGCTCACCGCAACCTCCGCCTCCTGGGTTCAGGCAATTCTCCTGCCTCAGCCTCCTGAGTAGCTGGGATTACAGGCACGTGCCACCATGCCCAGCTAATGTTTTGTATTTTTAGTAGAGACAGGGTTTCACCATGTTGACCAGGATGGTCTCGATCTCTTGACCTCGTGATCCACCCGCCTCGGCCTCCCAAAGTGCTGAGATTACAGACTTGAGCCACCGCGCCCGGCTCAGCTGTCTTTTTTTCTTTTTCTTTTCTTTTCTTTTTTTTTTTTTTTTTATAACTTTCCTCAGACATTCTGCCCTTTCCTGCCACCTGATTAATCTGCATCCTCTAACAGTGTCCTTCTCAGGTTTTCTAGCTCTCATCTCGTCCTTTTGGCTTTCCTGCTTCTTTGTTTGTCTTTCCTATGCCTCTCTTGAGGGAAAGTTCACCCAGCTGAATTGTAATTGGTGATTTCCAAGGCCAAGAGGAAGTTCAGTCTCACACCAAAGTCTTCTGCCTGCAGAGGGCACTTTTCTCCATCTGTAGAAAGGGGTGAGGTTTTTGCAGGGTTTTTTGAATAAGTGCTGGTGAGTCTGTGGGGGAGGGGCCTCAGGACCACAGCACTCACATTAACTTGCTATCCAGAGGCTTGCCAAAGACTTGGCCACAGGAGCCCCATATACCAACAGAACAATTTCCTCTCCCTCTGTATGTGCTATTTGGTGTTATTTACAGTAATACTAATTAGAGGAAAAAACCTTCTGGGTTTTGAGAACTCCTCAGTCCATGGCATGGCAGGGTCTGCTGCGGGTATAACTGGCAAGACCATGAGTTAAGGGCAGGAGGGCCTTGTCACATAGGACCAGCCATGTGTCGGGGTAGGACTTGAAATTCAGACAGCTCTGAGTTTGACCTGGCTCACCTCACCCACCTCCTGCAAGCCTCATAGAAGGATGGTTGCCATTAAAGTGGACACAGAAACACCTCTGGGCTTTTGTGAATGCTATGTTTTCTGCCTAGCAGTCCCTTTCTGTCTTCTCCATCTAGCTAACACTAAATCTCTTCTTCAGTTCTTTCCCCAAATTAGACATTCCTCCTAGCACCCTCAGAATCCCTATGCTGAACCAGCTGTAGTACTTAGCCAGTCGTGTTGGAATTATTTCTTGCAGGAATGTCCAACCTACCCAACTCTGAGCACCTCAAAGTCAAGAAATAAATTTTATCTTCCCTATATGCCCTGAGTCAAGCCACATACTGAGCATAAAAGAATAATGTCCAGGCCGGGCGCGGTGGCTCAAGCCTGTAATCCCAGCACTTTGGGAGGCCGAGGCGGGTGGATCACGAGGTCGAGAGATCGAGACCATCCTGATCAACATGGTGAAACCCCGTCTCTACGAAAAATACAAAAAATTAGCTGGGCATGGTGGCACGTGCCTGTAATCCCAGCTACTCAGGAAGCTGAGGCAGGAGAATTACCTGAACCCAGGAGGCGGAGGTTGCGGTGAGCCGAGATCGCGCCATTGTACTCCAGCCTGTGTAACAAGAGCGAAACTCCGTCTCGAAGAAAAAAAAAAAAAAAAAGAATAATGTCCAAACCCAGAGACTTTCACTTGCTCCTCTTCACACTGCTGCTCCTTGCTCTGTTGTACTGAGCACCTGCTATGCACCAGGCACCCTAAATGTGTTGTCTTATTTAATCTTCATAATGGCCCTTTAGTTAGATATTAAATGAGGTAATAACCATTATCTCTTACCTGGACTGTGGAAAGAGCCTCCCCCTGAAGAAACACTGAGCAGTTTTTCCTCATCTGACACCCAGCTTCCATTCTTGCCACCTACAGTCTATTCATACAGCAGCCAAAGTGACCCTTATATTTTTTTATTTTTTTTTTTGAGAAAGAGTCTTGCTCCATCACCCAGGATAGAGTACAGTGGTGCAGTCTCAGCTCACTGCAACCTCCATCTCCTGGGTCCAAGCAATTCTCATGCCTCAGCCTCTTGAGTAGCTGGGATTACAGGTACCCACCACACACCTGGCTAATTTTTTTGTATTTCTAGTACAGACAAGTTTCACCATGTTTGCCAGGCTGGTCTCGAAATCCTGACCTCAGGTGATCCACCCACCATTTCAAAATGCTGGGATTACAGGCATGAGCCATCATGCCCAGCTGAGTAATCCCTTTAAAATCGTATCTTGGAGGCCGGGCGCGGTGGCTCAAGCCTGTAATCCCAGCACTTTGGGAGGCCGAGGCGGGTGGATCACGAGGTCAAGAGATCGAGACCATCCTGGTCAACATGGTGAAACCCCATCTCTACTAAAAAAAAAATACAAAAAATTAGCTGGGCATGGTGGCGCATGTCTGTAATCCCAGCTACTTGGGAGGATGAGGCAGGAGAATTGCCTGAACCCAGGAGGTGGAGGTTGCGTTGAGCCGAGATCGCGCCATTGCACTCCAGCCTGGGTAACAAGAGCAAAACTCCATCTCAAAAAAAAAATTAGATCTTGGACCAAGTGTGGTGGTTCATGCCTGTAATCCCAGCACTTTGAAAGGCCAAGGTGAGCAGATCACCTGAGGTCCAGAGTTCAAGACCAGCCTGGTCAGTATGGTAAAACCCTGTCTCTACTAAAAATACAAAAAATTAGCCGAGTATGGTGGCTTGTGCCTGTAATCCGGCTACTAGAGAGACTGAAGTGGGAGAATTGCTTGAACCTGGGAGGTGGAAGTTGCAGTGAGCTGAGATTGCCCCACTGCCCTCCAGCCTGGGCGACAGAGTGAAACTCTGTCTCAAAAATTAATTAATAAAATAAAATAAAATAAGTTCTCTCCCCAGCTCAAAGCCTTTCAATGGCTCCCTATTTCACCCTACATAAAATTCAAATTCCTTACCATGTCCTACAAAGCCCCACATGAACTTCCTCACTCTCAATCCACAAACTTTGACCTCATGCCCTAACACTCTTCCCCCTTGCTCTCTCTGGTAAGCCGCATGGGCTTTCTGACTATCCCTCAAACATTGCTACTTACTCACACTCCTGCCTCAGGTCCTTTGTACTGGCTGTTCCCTGTGCCTACAGAGCTTTACCCGTGATATCCCCATAATTTGTTCATTTTCTTAAGTTTTTGTTCAAATATCACTTCATTAGAGAGGTCTTCCCTGACCATTTTTTGGTGCTTTTAAAATCTGCGCACAAAAGCCGAGGGTGGTGGCTCGTAATCACAAAAGCCAAGGAGATAGCTCACATGCCTATAATCCCAGCACTTTGGGAGGCCAAGGTGGGCAGATCGCTTGAGCCTAGGAATTCGAGACCAGCCTGGGCAACATGGCAAAACCCTGTCTCTACAAAAAATAAATATAAAAATTAGCCAGGCATGGTGGTGCATGCCTGAAGTCCCAGCTTCTCTGGAGGCTGAGGTGGGAAAATCACTTGAGCCCAGGACGTTGAGGCTGCAGTGAACTGTGTTTATGCCACTGCACTCCAGCCTAGGTGACCCCCCAAAATAAATAAATAAATAAAGCCTAGAGTGAGATCCACACAAATAAACACATAAAGTAAAATATGCCCACAAATTCTTTGATACTCCTTCCTTCAAGAGGCAGAACTAATTCACCTCCCCTTAATTGTTTTATGTACTTACTGACGCCCCTCTAAAGAATAGAATGGACGGCCGGGCGCGGTGGCTCAAGCCTGTAATCCCAGCACTTTGGGAGGCCGAGGCGGGTGGATCACGAGGTCGAGAGATCGAGACCATCCTGGTCAACATGGTGAAACCCCGTCTCTACTAAAAATACAAAAAAGTAGCTGGGCATGGTGGCGCTTGCCTGTAATCCCAGCTACTCAGGAGGCTGAGGCAGGAGAATTGCCTGAACCCAGGAGGCGGAGGTTGCGGTGAGCCGAGATCGCGCCATTGCACTCCAGCCTGGGTAACAAGAGCGAAACTCCGTCTCAAAAAAAAAAAAAAAAAAAAAAAAAAGAATAGAATGGAATAACAATAATGGTATGTGACTTCTAAGGCAAAGTAATAAAAGGCATTGTGCTTACCTCAGTCTGCTCATAAGAAAGCATAGACAAACCCAAAGTGAGGGATATTCTACAAAAGACCTGATCAGTACTCTTCAAAATTGTCAAGGTCACAAAAAAGACAGACTGGGAAACTGTCACATGTTGAAGGAGACTACAGAAACATGATGACTAAATTCAACATAATATCCTAGATGCGATCTTAGAACAGAAAAAGAACATTAATGGAAAAACTGATGAAATCTGAAAAAAGTTTCATTAACAGTAATGTACCAATTTATTTTTATTTATTTATTTATTTTTGAGACAGGGTCTCACTCTGTTACCCAGGCTGGTGTGCAGTGGCGCAAACTCTGCTCACTGCAACCTCCACTGCCTGGGTTCAAGTGATTCTTCTGCCTCAGCCTCCCAAGTAGCTAGGATTACAAGTGTGCACCACTATGCCTGGCTAATTTTTTTTTTTCACATTTTTAGTAGAGACTGGTTTCACCATGTTGGTCAGTCTGGTCTTGAACTCCTGACCTCAGATGATCCACCCACCTAAGCCTCCCAAAGTGTTGAGATTACAGGCGTGTGAGCCACCACATCCGGCTATTTTTTTTATTTTTTTGAGACAGGGTCTCACTCTGTCACCCAGGTTGGAGTGCAGTGGCACATTCTCGACTCACTGAAACCTCTGCCTCTCAGGCTCAAGTGGAGGATATAATAATCATTATTATAATTATTATTATCATCAACAATTCTAAGGATGGGCCAGGACAGGGAGACCAAGGAGAGCTCAGTTCTGGAGATGGAGGAAAGGAGAGGGAGCGAAGAATCTAGGCCACGTGCGTGGCTCACACCTGTAATCCCAGCACTTTGGGAGGCAGAGGCAAGCAGATCGTTTGAGATCAGAAGTTTGAGACCAGCCTGGCCAACATGGCGATACCCTGTCTCTACTAAAAATACAAAAATTAGCCAGGCATGGTGGGACATGCCTGTAATCCCAGCTACTCAGGAGGTTGAGGCACGAGAGTCACTTGAACCTGGCAGATGGAGGTTGTAGTGAGCTGAGATCCCACCACTGCACTCCTGCCTAGATGAAGGAGTAGGACTTTTTCTCTCTCTCACACACACAAAATGTACTCTCCCTCTCCTTTCCTCATTTTCCTCCAGGTCCCAGGACCAAGCACAACCTGACTCCATTCATGTTGTGCTCATCACTTGGAAACCCTTTCCCATTTGATAATCTCCTCTTCTTCCAAGGCCCAGCTCCTCTTCTCTGTGAAGCCTTTCCATGCTCCACTGGGCTGGGTTAGTCATACCTTTTTCTTGGCTTCCACAGTCCTTTGTACATGTCTTTCTTTCTTTCTTTCTTTTTTTTTTTTTTTTTTTTTGAGGCGGAGTTTCACTCTTGTTACCCAGGCTGGAGTGCAATGGCGCAATCTCGGCTCACCGCAACCTCCGTCTTCTGGGTTCAGGCAATTCTCCTGCCTCAGCATCCTGAGTAGCTGGGATTACAGGTGCGTGCCACCATGCCCAGCTAATTTTTTGTATTTTTAGTAGAGACGAGGTTTCACCATGTTGAACAGGATGATCTCAATCTCTTGACCTCGTGATCCACCCGGCTCGGCCTCCCAAAGTGCTGGGATTACAGGTGTAATTACCCAACGCGCCCAGCCCCTTTGTACATGTCTTTCTAAAGCACTTTTCAGATAACTGGACCTCTGTACCCTGGGGCTTAGGTAGAGGCTCCTAAAAGGAATAAGCAGGTCCTTGGGCTACAATTCCAGGCTTGCAGTTACCTCCCAGGGAACTTGGCCCCTACTGGAAGGCAGGAGGGAGAAAATAGGCAAGGAGGTGGAGGGCAGGGCTATGCTGGGGCTTCCCTAAACCTTTCTACTTTCCTTCTTCTCTTCTAGTCTTATCCTCACTACCAAGGCAAGCCTGCCCAAGACCTGCCTGCCCGCCCCTGTCTCACCTAAGCACTCTGTCAAACGTCGTTTATTTGAGCCATATTAACTTTTTCAGGCACCTCCTTCTCCTTAGTGCATGGTGCTCCTCTCATAATATATACACTGAGTTCCTTCCTAACATCTGCTCTAGGGATCTGAAGGCCTCATGATATTTGGTGTTGAAGACAGGTTTGAGGGAGCATTTCCTTTCCAGAAGAACGGCTTGTGCAAAGGCTTGAAGAGCCTGGTATGTTCTGGGAATCACAAAAGGTGATAAAACACTTAGTCTGGCCGGGCGCGGTGGCTCAAGCCTGTAATCCCAGCACTTTGGGAGGCCGAGGCGGGTGGATCACGAGGTCAAGAGATCGAGACCAACCTGGTCAACATGGTGAAACCCTGTCTCCACTAAAAATACAAAAAATTATCTGGGCATGGTGGTGCGTGCCTGTAATCCCAGCTACTTAGGAGGCTGAGGCAGGAGAATTGCCTGAACCCAGGAGGCGGAGGTTGCGGTGAGCCGAGATCGTGCCATTGCACTCCAGCCTGGGTAACAAGAGGGAAACTCCATCTCAAAAAAACAAACAAACAAACAAACAAACAAAAAAAAAAAAACACACACTTAGTCTGTAAAGTGAGGTTGCGAACAGTGGGTGATGAGGCAGGACAGGTAGGCAGGAACCAGCCTTGGTGGAGGGTTTTCCTTCGTAGGCTATGAAAGCCATAGAAGGTTTCTCAGCATGCCGAAACTCACTCCCCTTCCACTCAGTCCTCCTCTTCTACATCCCTTCCTAGCTCTTTCTGCCTTAGTAACACCAAAGAATTCTTGAGAACCTTCACTATGTTAGCTTTCTGTTCACATTACCTTATTTCAAGCTTTTAGTACCCATAAGCGAGAAAATGGGTTCAGTAAGTTATTTGCCCTAAGTCACAGGTCAAGGAAGAAGTGTCCATACTCTCTATCCATTTCTAAATCTCTTATTTGAAGAACAAATTAGAGATTTTTTGTTTTTGAGACAGAATCTGACTGTTGCCCAGGCTGGAGTGCAATCGCTCAATCTCAGCTCACTGCAAGCCCTGCCTCCTGGATTCAAGCAATTCTCATGTCTAGCCTCTCGAGTAGCTGGGTTTACAGGTATTCACCACTATGTCCGAGTAATTTTTGTATTTTTAGTAGAGAGGGGGTTTCGACATTTTAGACAGGCTGGTCTTGAACTCCTGACCACAGGTGATCCGCCTGCGTTGGCCTCCCAAAGTGCTGGAATTACAGGCGTGAGCCACGTCGCCCAGCCACAAATTAGAGGTATCTATCAAGGCACCTTTGAGATCTGGAGGCAAAAGAGTAAAGATTGAGTCCAGGAGCTGGGCAATTCTGCAGGAGAAATTTCCAGATTCTGATGAGGTCCATGTCATTCAGTCTTAACGCACCTCTTTGTGCTTGGCAGACAGTCTTTTCCCATTCTCCTTAGTTATTTTCTTAGTTCACATGCTTACTCCATTTTCCAGGTCCTCCTTCACGTCCTTGGACATTGTTTGCCCTTGTGTTCTGGGTTGTGGGAGATAGGTGTGTTGTGAAAATGCTTGGATGGATCATGACCCTTGGGAACCCATCTGAATATTTTGGATAACTGCAGAAGATCACCATACCTCCCCTCTCCTCCCCCAGCTGTAACAGAATGGCTTTGGCCTCACCCTGGGCTTCCCAAATACTTTTTTTTTTTTTTTTTTTTTTTTTTTTGACGGAGTTTCACTCTTGTTGCCCAGGCTGGAGTGCAATGGTGCATTCTCGGCCCACCGCAACCTCCGCCTCCTGGGTTCAAGCAATTCTCCTGCCTCAGCCTCCCAAGTAGCTGGGATTACAGGCATGTGCCACCACGTCCGGCTAATTTTTTTTGTATTTTTAGTAGAAACGGGGTTTCACCATGTTGGCCAAGATGGTCTCGATCTCTTGACCTCGTGATCCACCCTCCTCCAAAGTGCTGGGATTACAGGCTTGAGCCACCGCGCCCGGCCCGCTTCCCAAATTCTTTAACAAAGGTTGGCTCCTCCCAACCTCATCTCTAAATACATAATCACATGTGTTTCCCAGAACATGCCAAGCTCTTTAATCCTTTGTATGTGCATTTTCTCTCTTTGGAATGCCAGTATTCCCCCTACTCCAAGTTTTAGACCAGGAAAATTCCAAACTATTCTCAATCTCAACTCAAATATGACCTCTCCCCCACCAACATCATTATCATAACTCAGAACATCATTTCTTGCCTGGACTCCCTAACTCATCTCTAGGATTGACACTCTGGCCCTACCCCATCCATTTTTCATACTGCACCCAGAGTAATTTCTTTTAGAGACAGGGTCTGGCTCTGTCACCCAAGCTGGAGTACAGTGGCATGATCATAGCTCACTGAAACCTTGAACTCCTGGGATTAAAGGATCCTCCTGTCTCAGCCTCCAGGGTAGCCAGGACTAAAGTTGCATGCCACCATGCCTCACTCTTTAAAACATTTTTTTTTTAGATGGAGTTTCACTCTTGTCCCCCATGCTGGATTGCAATGGCGCCATCTCAGCTCACTGCAACCTCTGTGGCTTCAAGTGGTTCTCCAGCCTTAGACTCCTGAGTAGCTGGCATTACAGGCACCGCCATCAAGCCCAGCTAACTTTTGTATTTTTCATAGAGATGGGGTTTCACCAGGTTGGCCAGGCTGCTCTTTAACTCCTGATGTCAGGTGATCTGCCCGCCTTGGCCTTCCAAAGTGCTGAGATTACAAGCGTGAGCCACCACACCCAGCCTAAAAACAAATTTGTTTTTGTAGAGATGGGCTGTTGCTCTGTAGCCAAAGCTGGTCTTGAACTCCTTGCCTCAAGCAATTCTCCTGCCTCAACATTCCAAAGAGCTGGGATTACAGGCATGAGCTACCTCACCTGGTCTACTTTCTAAAATGCAAACTTGATTTTTCACTCTCCTTAAAACTCTTTTTTTTTTTTTTTTTTTTTTTTGAGACCGAGTTTCACTCTTTTTTTTTTTTTTTTTTTTTTTTTGAGACGGAGTTTCGCTCTTGTTACCCAGGCTGGAGTGCAATGGCGCTGTCTCAGCTCACCGCAACCTCCACCTCCTGGGTTCAGGCAATTCTCCTGCCTCAGCCTCCTGAGTAGCTGGGATTATAGGCACGCACCACCATGCCCAGCTAATTTTTTGTATTTTTAGTAGAGACGGGGTTTCACCATGTTGACCAGGTTGGTCTCGATCTCTCGACCTTGTGATCCACCCGCCTCGGCCTCCCAAAGTGCTGGGATTACAGTCTTGAGCCACCGCGCCCGGCGGAGTTTCACTCTTGTTACCCAGGCTGGAGTGCAATGGCGCGATCTTGGCTCACCGCAACCTCTGCCTCCTGGGTTCAGGCAATTCTCCTGCCTCAGCCTCCTGAGTAGCTGGGATTACAGGCAAGCGCCACCATGCCCAGCTAATTTTTTGTGTTTTTAGTGGAGACAGGGTTTCACCATATTGACCAGGATGGTCTTGATCTCTTGACCTCGTGATCCACCTTAAATGGTTTCCCCTGCCCTAAAGGTAAAGTCATAACTCCTTAACCTGGTTTTAGGCTCTTTTACCTCACTCCCACCCACTTCTCTTGCTTCTTATTTTCTGGCCCCATCTACTACCATGCTAGTACTTCAGCCAGAGTTCCTGACATATATTCTCAGCTCCTTGAAACTTGCCTCTCTTGACCCTATATTGATGTTCCCTTGGCTTGGAACTCTCTCTCTTCTTCTCCCAGCTAACTTCTACTGGCCCTTCAAGTAGGTCTTAGCCTGAACTCACTTCACCATGAGCCCTTCCAGAATCCCCAGACTAGGTGAGCTGCCTCCACTTCCTGCTCTTACTGCCCAATATTTTCCCCAATACAGCAGTGATCCTGTTTTTTAACTGCCTACTTATTTATTCATGTTTCTCACACCCAATAGGGAGCTCTCTGACAACAAGGGCCTACCTTATTCCTTGCTTAGCCCAGGGTCTAGTAGGCTCTTTATGAATAATTGTTGAATTGGTGAGTGAACAAATCCTTCCCTGTCTTCATAGCACAGACTCAGGGACTGCTGCAGCTTCTACCACCATCATTCTCACAGTTACTATTCCAGATCATAAGTAATAGTCTGGGTATTCTTTTCTTTATGGACTGGGATTGCCCTTTTAACATTTGTACCCCTATTGCTTAATACAGAGCTCAGCATTCATCTTTTCATCTACAAGGTAGACAGGGCCCTGCCCTCAAGCTCACATTCTAGTGGCAAACAGTGAGTCCTCAGTGAACAGGAAGCTCAACAGATCTCAGCCCTACTGGGAACCCTCTGGAGTCTTTCCTTCAGGAGCTACAAAGCAGGAAGACAGGTTCTGCGGGAGGAGAGTAGATTCTCTTGGTGACCTCTGGACCTCTCTTTGTCCAGGTCTTCTTGGGACTGGCCATCAAGCATCAGTAGCAGGGAGGGAAGAAATGAGGGAGGAAGAGAGAGACAAGTATAGAGAAGGTATGAGTCCCTAAAGACAGGCAATGGTGTAGGGCTCAATGCCCATGGCCACTTTGCCGAGGCAGTTTGGTAATCAGCTTTCTTTCCTACACTAGAGCAGAAGAAAGAAATACAGCCACATAGTGAAAGACATAAAAGGATAGAGATGACAGAAGAAAAGGGAAGGAGAGAAAAAAATGGAACAGAGAAGGAGGAGGAGGAGCAGTGGGGATTGGGGGAAGGAGGAAGAGGTGGAGTGGGGTTAGGGGAAGGGGAAGAGCATAAGGAGGGAGGAAGACTGAGGCACAGACAGAAGGCCTGCAGGAATGAGCCCTGCCCGAGTCGTTGGTGGCCAGCTCTGGAGTATAGCTCTTCATTTGGGTCACCTGGGGAAAAAGAGGATTCAATTTGGAACCCTTGGAATTCCCTAGATGCTTTCAGGAGCTCACTAATCCCTCAAGTTGTCTCTGGCTCCATCTGGCCATCCCAGGAGGCTTCTGTCAGGGACCTGCCAGCCCCCAGACCAAGATATATTCATTACGGACTCTCTCAAGCAAAGGGCAAGTGAAGGAAAAACAGCTTCTCTGGGAACAGCAGCCACTGATTTTCTTCTTTAAAAAAAAATTTTTTTTAGTACATATATAATTGTGGAAACCACTGGTTTTCATATTTCTCAGAAAAGACCCTGTGTTGATCTGTTTCCTAACTAGGGGTTTCAGGCCCTACTCTCTGAGATACTGGCCTGACAGTATCCTAATCTGCAGGCACAAAGCAGAAACTTCTCTGAGCTGGGAGCTGGGGAGGCAGGGCTCCCAGACACCAAGCCGCAGACTGGGCTCCTTACATTAATGCTGCTCTTGCCAAAAACCTCAGCTGCTCGCTCCTGAGGCTGGGATGCCATCTGCTGCTCAGCTTAAGAAACTGGCTGATGGGCTGCACAGCCCAGGCTGAGTCTGGTGGGGGCTGGGCAAGAGGCCCACCCTGGGTCTCAGGAGAGCCATGTTGTTTGTTTCTGGATAAATCCAGTACTGGCCTTCAGGGACAGAGCAAATACTCTGTCTATTCCTTGTCCTCAGTCATTCTTCTTAGACTAGACAGGATGCCTCTCTTCTACAAGAAGAGACCTAGGGATTTTAGGGGATGAGTGGTCTGCTCTGCCCTTAATAAAGTTCAGTGTCATCTCAAGGTTAAATTACCCAGAGAGGTCTCAGGCTGCCTTTGAAATTCTATAGATTTCCTCAAAGGGTTTCTTTTTTTCTTTTCTTTTCTTTTCTTTTTTAATTTTCAGGTTTAACTAAGATTATTACAAGTTGAGTTAATTGGCTGAATGAAATAATGAGGCCAGGCCTAGAGGAAGTGGGGCTTTGAAGAAAAAAGCATGCTCATGCAGAACTGAAATAAAACCTTCAGACTCCCAGCAGTTTTTGAAGCCCCTGCTCTCTGGGTTGTCCTCATTTAGGCTTCAACCCAGATAGGGTTGGAAACTCCAGTATTTTAGGGACCACATATTTGTTGGTATTTCTTGAAGAAGTGGTTATTCTGAGGAAATTTTCTACAAGCCACTGTAGTGGCCAGTCTCCAAGATGATCCCCAATACTGTCCATGTCCTGATATTCATGCACTTGTAAACCTCCTCTCCCATATGGAACCAGGGTTTGTCTATGTGGCAGAAGTAATCAGAGTATGGCAGAAGTAATCATATGTAACGTACAAGATTAGGTTATAAAAGACACTGTAGCTTCTTTCTTGGTCATTCTGTCTCTCTGACCACTTGCTCTGGGGCAAACCAGCTGCTGTGCAGTGAACAGTGCTGTGGAGGGTCATGTGGTAAGGAACTAGGCCTTCTATCAACAGCTACATGAGCCATCTTGGCAGCAGATTCTCTCGCCCTCGTCAGGTCCTCAGGTGGCTGCAGCCCTAGTGGACGGCTTGACTACAACCCCATGAGCAACCCTGAGCCACCTTAGCTGAGCTGCTCCCCAATCCTGACCCCCAGAAACTGTATGAAATAAACATTTGTCACTTTTAAGTTATTAAAGTTTTGGGATACTTTGTTTTGCAGCAACATAATAAATTTGTTATATGGTATTATTATATCATGATACATCATCTGTGTTATATCACCTTTTTTTTCTTATAAGGTCTGCTGTCTGGACTCCACCCCCTTAATCTCTCTAACCTCATCTTTTACCACCCTGCCCCCAACCAACCCGCTTAGTCTCACCCTTGGCTCAGTCTGCCTCAGACCCTTTGAATTTGCTTTTCTCTGATGAACTCCCTCCCACTCAACCAACCCCAAAATCTCCTTCAAGTCTTCATTCAAATGTCACCTCCGCAGTATAGCCTGTCTTGACACTCTTTACTCCTTGTATAGCAACTCCTACATCTTCCGTTGTTCCCCCTACTGTATTCTTAGCCCTTATTGTTATATAACATGTAATAAAATATCTTTTACATATTTATCTTGTAATTTCTATCTCCCTCCACTAGAATGTAAGGTCCATGAAGGCAAGAATTTGTTGTTTTGTCTACTTTAGTTAATGTTGTATTCTTAGCATCTGGAATAGTGACAAGCACATGGGAGATATGCAATATATTTAGTTGAATGGAAAAAAAATGAATGTCATAACTTACCATTTATATCTTCTAGATGTCATATATCATATGATAGGTGACATATATGTTATCTTTAAATGCAGTGCAAGGCAGTTCAGAGATACAAGGACCATAAATAAGAAGACCCAGCCAGGCACGGTGGTTCACACCTCTAATCCCAGCACTTTGGGAGGCCAAGGCAGCAGATCATTTGAGGTCAAAACTTTGAGACCAGCCTGGCCAACATGGTGAAAACCTGTATCTACTGAAAATACAAAAATTATCTGGGCATGGTGGCAGGCGCCTATAATACCAGCTACGCAGGAGGCTGAGGCAGGAGAATAGCTTGAACCCAGGAGGTAGAGGTTGCAATGAGCCAAGATCATGCCACTGCACTCCAGTCTGGGAGACAGAGCAAACCCCTGTCTCAAGAAAAAAAAAAAAAAAAAGAAGAAGACCCAGCTTTGTTGCTTGCTGGCAAGCTATGTGACCATGAGCCAGGCATGTAACCTCTGTCTGCTTTACTCATCTGTAAAGTAAGACTAATATAACTTCCCTGTCCCATCATATAGTAGTTGTAGGGATCAAATAAGATGATAAATGTTACAGCATTTTTAAACAGTCTAACACATGATGTAAGTGTTTCTGAAATGTATTCCAAAGACTACTTATCCCAAGGTGTGAAGAAAAAGAAAGATCAAAGAGATTTGAAAAATGTGGGTTCCCATATTCTAAATCCTGATGGACATTTGCAATTCACATTAGCACTTGACATGCTCTGAAAGTTCTGCACATAAACATCTACTCCAGGTGTACCTGACTATACATCGGGAAACCATGCTCTACACAAATACAGAGCATTATCTTTATTATCAGAATAGTACTGTTAGTTTATAATTATTATTATTATTTGAGACAGAGTCTTGTGCTGTCACCCAGGCTGAGGTGCAGTGGCACAATCTCGCCTCACTGCAACCTCCGCCTCCTTGGTTCAAGAGATTCTAGTGCCTTAGCCTCCCAAATAGCTGAGATTATAGGCGCCCACTCCCAAGCCCAGCTAATTTTTTTTCTTTTTTCTTTTTTTATTTCTTTTTTCCCATACATCCTCTGAAAAAAAATTTTGTATTTTTAGTAGAGACAGGTTTTCACCAAGTTGGCCAGGCTGGTCTGAAACTTCTGACTTCAGGTGGTGCGCCTGCCTCAGCCTCCCAAAGTGCTGGGATTATAGGCATGAGCCGTCGTGCTTGGCCTGTTGTTACTTTAGATCAAGAAGGAATGCTAAAGTTCCTGGAACAAAAATTCCAGTGGGTTGGATGATGAGATCCAGCAGCTTAAATGGAGATTGGAGGAGGGAAGAAGGAGAAGGAGAAAATAGAAAAGGAGGTGGCACAAGAGAGGAAGGAAGGAAAATTAGAAAAAAGAAGAAACAAAAATGGCGGTGAAGGGAGAAAAGCACAGCTAAACTAATCCCCTTTGAAAATAACTAGAAAAAGGCCGGGCGCGGTGGCTCAAGCCTGTAATCCCAGCACTTTGGGAGGCCGAGGCGGGTGGATCACAAGGTCGAGAGATCGAGACCAACCTGGTCAACATGTTGAAACCCCGTCTCTACTAAAAATACAAAAAATTAGCTGGGCATGGTGGCGCGTGCCTATAATCCCAGCTACTCAGGAGGCTGAGGCAGGAGAATTGCCTGAACCCAGGAGGCGGAGGTTGCGGTGAGCCGAGATGGCGCCATTGCACTCCAGCCTGGGTAACAAGAGCAAAACTCCGTCTCAAAAAAAAAAAAAAAAAAAAAAAAAACGAAAATAACTAGAAAAAAAGGTAGCCTGGAGGTCTATGGATGGGGTGGGAGAGGGAATCCTGGAATCTTAGCACTGCCTGCCGAGCCCGGCTTATTCCTTTAAGTATGGCCTCTGCCAATTTCCACAGTTGGAGCTCAGGCTTCCTTTACAACTTTAGGGAACCTCTGATTGAAGAGATTTTTTCTTTATATTCTTTATAAAAAAATAAATAAATCAGGTAAACCAAATCAGCAGTTTCTTAATTTAGTGTACTTATTAAGTGCCTGAAATGGCAGCTGCCATTTTTTCCTTTCCTTATGAGCAATAAGCCTTGGCAGCATGCCTGGCTTGGAAAAGGAAGAGGACCAGTCATTCCTCCCGAAAGGATTCCTTAGGCTAAATGGGACATGAAGGGGCCATCAGGTTTATTCTTGACCTCCAGGTAGGCCTGCTCTGGCCCAGCTGAAAAAGATGTTCCTAGAAAAGGAGATTTTGCAGCTCTCTCAGGCATCCACTCAAATTTCCAGACCTCATAGTGAAGAAGTCCTTTATTATATCTCATTGCAGTCTTTTTCCTATAATTTCAATTTTTATTGCCTTTCTCTTATTCCAGAATAAGGGAGTGATCTGTCATAAGATGCATGCATAGTACAATTTTATAGTAACCAGTATAGAAACAACCCATCTCTCTAGTCGTATAATTGGTGAACACCATTTGAAAATCCTCATTTCCAGTCAATTGAAAGACTAGGTTTTATCTTTATTCATTTATTTAAATAAATAAAGATGAGTTCTCACTGTGTTGCCCAGTTTGGTTACTTATTTATTTTAAATTGTGGGATTCAAGTTGAGGGGTCTTTAGTTTCCTTACACTGCTGTGAGATATTTGGTTTACTGTCTAATATACATGCTGAGGTTCTGACTATTTTACATGCCCATTTACTGTTTGGTAAACTTAGTACCAGGAAGGTACCAGTAACTCCACCAAAGGGATGCCTGAGAAAGCTGCAGAATTTCCTTTTTTTAAAAGTATCTGTTTGAGCTGGGCCAGGGCAGGCCTACCTGGAGGCTTTTCTGTGACCAAATCTGAACTCACTTTACCTGATGTCCACTGTAATCTCCACAATGGTGAGGACTGTGTCTGTTTCATTTATCATTGTATCCCTCCTAGAGCCTAGCACAGGGCCTGCCACATGGTAGATACTCAATATTGGTTCAATGAATGAATGATGAAGTCAAACACTCTTTAAAAAAAGGTAAGAGAACCAACCTGGTACAAAGATTTTTAAAGGCCAGTGTTTAGTTTAAAAAAGAAACAAGGAAGAAGAGAGATAGCCAGGAAAAGAACAAGAGACAGCAAGATAAGAAAACTCAGCACAAACAAGCAAGATAAAAATAGCCTCTCACCACCACTGTCCTTTTAAAATTACTTTCTATATTTGAGTCTAAGTGACAAGTGAAATCTCCTCTGTAATTTCCCATGTGTTCAGTTTAATGAATTTCCGGCAAATGGTTTCAGTATTGGAGGGCCAATTTGGACATTGTGGGGGTGGGGTTGGTGAGAAAATGAGGGGTATGGAAATAGACTAACAAACTGAGTCTAGAAACCAAATGAAGGGGTGATTGAAGGCATGTGAGGAAAGAACCAAGTCCTGGAACTTGTTCAACTCTAAGAAGGACTGGGAATTGGTCTTGCTCTAGCTGATGTCACCATGATGTTTCCCTACATGCTATAGAGGGAGCTCACAATCCCAGGCTGCCTTGCAACTATGCTCTGTACCACATTGCCTATTTTTTTTTTTATTGCATTTTAGGTTTTGGGGTACATGTGATGAACATGCAAGATTGTTGCATAGGTACACACATAGCAGTGTGGTTTGCTGCCTTCCGTCCCCTCACCTGTATCTGTCATTTCTCCCCATGCTATCTCTTCCCACCTCCCCACCCCCCCGCCCCTCCCCCATTTCCCCCCAACGGACCCCAGTGTGTAGTGCTCCCCTCCCTGTGTCCATATGTTCTCATTGTTCAACACCCGCCTATGAGTGAGAATATACGGTGTTCGATTTTCTGCTCTTGTGTCAGTTTGCTGAGAATGATGGTTTCCAGGTTCATCCATGTCCCTACAAAGGACGTGAACTCATCGTTTTTGATGGCTGCGTAATATTCCATGGTGTATATGTACCACATTTTCCCTATCCAGTCTATCATCGTTGGGCATTTGGGTTGGTTCCAGGTCTTTGCTATTGTAAACAGTGCTGCAATGAACATTCATGTGCACGTGTCCTTGTAGTAGAATGATTTATAATCCTTTGGTTATATACCCAGTAATGGGATTGCTGGGTCAAATGGGATTTCTATTTTTAGGTCCTTGAGGAATCGCCACACTGTCTTCCACAATGGTTGAATTAATTTACATTCCCACCAACAGCGTAAAAGTGTTCCTATTTCTCCACATCCTCTCCAGCATCTGTTGTTTCCCAATTTTTTAATGATCGCCATTCTAACTGGTGTGAGATGGTATCTCAATGTGGTTTTGATTTGCATTTCTCTGATGACCAGTGATGATGAGCATTTTTTCATATGTTTGTTGGCCTCCTGTATGTCTTCTTTTGTAAAGTATCTGTTCATATCCTTCGCCCATTTTTGAATGGGCTTGTTTGTTTTTTTCTTGTAGATCTGCTTTAGTTCTTTGTAAATTCTGGATATCAGCCCCTTGTCAGATGGGTAGGCTGCAAAAATTTTTTCCCATTCTGTTGGTTGCCGATTCACTCTACTGACTGTTTCTTTTGCCGTGCAGAAGCTGTGGAGTTTGATTAGGTCCCATTTGTCTATTTTGGCTTTTGTTGCCATTGCTTTTGGCGTTTTGGTCATGAAGTCCTTGCCTACACCTATGTCCTGAATGGTTTTGCCTAGATTTTCTTCTAAGGTTTTTATGGTGTTAGGTCTGATGTTTACGTCTTTAATCCATCTGGAGTTAATTTTGGTGTAAGGTGTCAGGAAGGGGTCCTGTTTCTGCTTTCTGCACATGGCTAGCCAGTTTTCCCAACACCATTTATTAAACAGGGAGTCCTTTCCCCATTGCTTGTTTTTGTCAGGTTTGTCGAAGATCAGATGGTTGTAGGTATGTTGTATTTCCTCTGAGGCCTCTGTTCTGTTCCATTGGTCTATATCTCTGTTTTGGTACCAGTACCATGCTGTTTTGATTACTGTAGCCTTGTAGTATAGTTTGAAGTCCGGTAGTGTGATGCCTCCTGCTTTGTTCTTTTTGCTTAGAATTGACTTGGCTATGCGGGCTCTCTTTTGGTTCCATATGAAGTTTAAGGTGTTTTTTTCCAGTTCTGTGAAGAAGGTCATTGGTAGCTTGACGGGAATAGCGTTGAATCTGTAAATTACTTTGGGCAGTATGGCCATTTTCACGATGTTGATTCTTCCTAACCATGAACATGGAATGTTTCTCCATCTGTTTGTATCCTCTCTTGTTTCGTTGAGCAATGGCTTGTAGTTCTCCTTGAAGAGGTCCTTTACGTTCCTTGTTAGTTGTATTCCTAGGTACTTTATTCTCTTTGTAGCAATTGTGAATGGCAGTTCGTTCTTGATTTGGCTCTCTTGAAGTCTATTACTGGTGTATAGGAATGCTTGTGATTTTTGCACGTTGATTTTGTATCCTGAGACTTTGCTGAAGTTGTTTATCAGTTTCAGGAGATTTTGGGCTGAGATGATGGGGTCTTCCAGATATACAATCATGTCATCTGCAAATAGAGACAATTTGATTTCCTCCTTTCCAATTTGGATACCCTTTATTTCTTTTTCTTGCCTGATTGCTCTGGCTAGAACTTCCAGTACTATATTGAATAGGAGTGGTGAGAGAAGGCATCCTTGTCTAGTGCCAGATTTCAAAGGGAATGCTTCCAGTTTTTGCCCATTCAGTATGATATTGGCTGTTGGTTTGTCGTAAATAGCTTTTATTGTTTTGAGATACGTTCCATCAATACCTAGTTTATTGAGGGTTTTTAGCATAAAGGGTTGTTGAATTTTGTCAAAAGCCTTCTCTGCATCAATTGAGATAATCATGTGGTTTTTGTCTTTGGTTCTGTTTATGTGGTGAATTACGTTTATGGACTTGCGTATGTTGAACCAGCCTTGCATCCCCGGGATGAATCCTACTTGATCATGGTGGATGAGCTTTTTGATATGCTGTTGCAATCGGTTTGCCAGTATTTTATTGAAGATTTTTGCATCTATGTTCATCATGGATATTGGCCTGAAATTTTCTTTTCTTGTTGAGTCTCTGCCGGGTTTTGGTATCAGGATGATGTTTGTCTCATAAAATGATTTGGGAAGGATTCCCTCTTTTTGGATTGTCTGGAATAGTTTCAGAAGGAATGGTATCAGCTCCTCTTTGTATGTCTGGTAGAATTCAGCTGTGAACCCATCTGGACCTGGGCTTTTTTTGGGTGGTAGGCTCTTAATTGCTGCCTCGACTTCAGACCTTGTTACTGGTCTATTCAGGGTTTCGGCTTCTTCCGGGTTTAGGCTTGGGAGGATGCAGGTGTCCAGGAATTTATCCATTTCTTCCAGGTTTACTAGTTTATGTGCATAGAGTTGTTTGTAATAATCTCTGATGACGGTTTGGATTTCTGTGGAATCTGTGGTGATATCCCCTTTATCGTTTTTTATTGCATCAATTTGGTTATTCTCTCTTTTCTTTTTTATTAATCTGGCTAGTGGTCTGTCTATTTTGTTGATCTTTTCAAAAAACCAGCTCCTGGATTTATTGATTTTTTGAAGAGTTTTTTGTGTCTCTATTTCCTTCAGTTCTGCTCTGATCTTAGTTATTTCCTGTCTTCTGCTAGGTTTTGAGTTTTTTTGATCTTGCTCCTCTAGCTCTTTCAATTTTGATGATAGGGTGTCAATTTTAGATCTCTCCTTTCTTCTCATGTGGGCACTCATTGCTATATATTTTCCTCTAGAGACTGCTTTAAATGTGTCCCAGAGATTCTGGTATGTTGTGTCTTCGTTCTCATTGGTTTCGAAGAACATCTTTATTTCTGCCTTCATTTCATTGTTTATCCAGTCAACATTCAAGAGCAAGTTATTCAGTTTCCATGAAGCTGTGCGGTTCTGAGTTAGTTTCTGCATTCTGAGTTCTAACTCGATTGCACTGTGGTCTGAGAGACTGTTTGTTATGATTTCTGTTCTTTTGCATTTGCTGAGGAGTGATTTATTGCCAATTATGTGGTCAGTTTTAGAGTAGATGTGATGTGGTGCTGAGAAGAATGTATATTCTGTGGATTTGGGGTGGAGAGTTCTGTAAATGTCTATTAGTTTTGCTTGTTCCAGGTCTGTATTCAGGTCCTGGATATCCTTGTTGATTTTGTGTCTGGTTGATCTGTCTAATATTGACAATGGGGTGTTAAAGTCTCCCACTATTATTGTGTGGGAGTCTAAGTCTCTTTGTAAGTCATTAAGAACTTGCCTTATGTATCTGGGTGCTCCTGTATTGGGTGCGTATATATTTAGGATCGTTAGCTCTTCTTGTTGCAGTGATCCTTTTACCATTATGTAATGTCCTTCTTTGTCTCTTTTGATCTTTGTTGCTTTAAAGTCTATTTTATCAGAGATGAGAATTGCAACTCCTGCCTTTTTTTTGCTCTCCATTTGCTTGGTAGATCTTCCTCCATCCCTTTATTTTGAGCCTTTGTGTATCCTTGCATGTAAGATGGGTTTCCTGGATACAGCACACTGATGGGTTTTGGCTTTTTATCCAATTTGCCAGTCTGTGTCTTTTGATTGGGGCATTTAGTCCATTGACATTTAGGGATAGTATTGTTATGTGTGAATTTGATACTGTCATTTTCATGCTACCTGGCTGTTTTGTTGGTTAGTTGATGCAGATTCTTGATTGTGTTGATGCTCTTTTACCATTTGGTGTGTTTTTGGAGTGGTTGCTACTGGTTGTTCCTTTATATGTGTAGAGCCTCTTTCAGGAGTTCTTGTAGGGCAGGTTTGGTGGTGATGAAATCTCTGAGTGCTTGCTTGTTCACAACCACATTGCCTATTGTCTAAAGAGTTTTGTTTGTTTAAACAGAAGGCCATATGTTAATAACAATTTCAAAGATTAGAGGGAATAAAGAGACTGTGGCTCTTTCAGGTCCCGCGTGCCTTCTACATAGCAAGTATGCCATACATATTAAACTGAGTCACAGTAAGGGGATTGAGTTACGGAGGGAAAGCATGGGGATGCCCAGTACACCCCTCCGCATCTGTTTGTGCTGCCTTCAGTTTTTCCAGAGATGAGGGACAGAGCTCTGAGAGGCCACAGGACCCAGAATGCAAAGTCCTTTTTCTTTTTGTCCTTAAAATTGATAATAACAAGTCGGGCATGGTGGATCACACCTTAATCCCAGCACTTTGGGAGGCTGAGGTGGGCAGATCATTTGAGCCCAGGAGTTCAAGACCAGCCTGGACAACATGGTGAAACCTGGTCTCTACAAAAAATATAAAAATTAGCTGAGGGTGGTGGTACATGCTGGTAATCCCAGCTACTTGGGAGGCTGAGGCAAGAGAATCACTTGAATCCAGGAAGCAGAAGTTGCAGTGATCATGCTACTGCACTCCAGCTGAGCTATAGAGTAAGTGAGATTCTGACTGGAAAAAAAAAAAAAAAATTGACAATGACCATGCAGCCCACAATTACAAGCAGAATTGTAGATTTTTTTCAGGCCCTCAAGTATGCTGTTTTTCTTTTGTGTATGTGTGTGTGTATTTTTTTTTTTTTTTTAAAGATGGGGTTTCTCAGGCCGGGCGCGGTGGCTCAAGCTTGTAATCCCAGCACTTTGGGAGGCCGAGGCGGGTGGATCACGAGGTCGAGAGATCGAGACCATCCTGGTCAACATGGTGAAACCCCGTCTCTACTAAAAATACAAAAAATTAGCTGGGCATGGTGGCGTGTGCCTGTAATCCCAGCTACTCAGGAGGCTGAGGCAGGAGAATTGCCTGAACCCAGGAGGCGGAGGTTGCGGTGAGCAGAGATCGCGCCATTGCACTCCAGCCTGGGTAACAAGAGCGAAACTCCGTCTCAAAAAAAAAAAAAAAAAAAAAAAAAAAAAAAAAAAAAAAAGGGCCGGGCGCGGTGGCTCAAGGCTGTAATCCCAGCACTTTGGGAGGCCGAGGCGGGTGGATCACGAGGTCGAGAGATCGAGACCATCCTGGTCAACATGGTGAAACCCCGTCTCTACTAAAAATACAAAAAATTAGCTGGGCATGGTGGCACGTGCCTGTAATCCCAGCTACTCAGGAGGCTGAGGCAGGAGAATTACCTGAACCCAGGAGGCGGAGGTTGCGGTGAGCCGAGATCGCACCATTGCACTCCAGCCTGGGTAACAAGAGAGAAACTCTGTCTCAAAAAAAAAAAAAAAAAAAAAAGGCCGGGCGCGGTGGCTCAAGCCTGTAATCCCAGCACTTTGGGAGGCCGAGGCGGGTGGATCATGAGGTCAAGAGATCGAGACCAGCCTGGTCAACATGGTGAAACCCCGTCTCTACCAAAAATACAAAAAATTAGCTGGGCATGGTGGTGCGTGCCTGTAATCCCAGCTACTCAGGAGGCTGAGGCAGGAGAATTGCCTGAACCCAGGAGGCGGAAGTTGCGGTGAGCCAAGATTGCGCCATTGCTTTCCAGCCTGGGTAACAAGAGCGAAACTCCGCCTCAAAAAAAAAAAAAAAATCATATGCCCTAAAACCTACACATTTAAAGAGTGCAATTAAATAGTTTTTGTTATAGTTACATGTAACCATTGCCACAATTTTAGAACATTTTCATCACATCAAAAAGAAAGTCCAAGCCCCTTAGCTATCACCTTGTCCCAACTGCACCCTAAGCAACCCCTAATCTACTTCCTATCTCTACAAATGTTCCAATTCTGGACCTCCATATGGATGAAATCAAACAATATGTGACATTGTATGACTAGCTTCTTTAACTTAATGTTTTCAAGGTTTATCTATATTGTAGCATGAATCAGTACATGATTCTTTTTTTTTTTTTTTTTTTGAGACAGCGTCTCTCTCTGCTGCCCAGGCTGGAATGCAGTGGCACAATCTCCACTTGCTGCAACCTACCCCTCCCTGGCTCAAGCGCATGCCTCAGCCTCCCAAGTAGCTGGGACTACAGGCATATGCCACTATACCAGGCTAATTTTTTGTATTTTTAGTAGAGACGAGGTTTCACCATGTTGGCCAGGCTGATCTCAAACTCCTGATGCCAAGTGATTTACCCGCCTCAGCCGCTCAAAGTGCTGGGATTATAGGTGTGAGCCACCACACCTGGCCTCTTATTTATTTATTTATTTTTTTTGAGACGAGCTCCTACTGTTACTCAGGCTGGAGTGTTATGGCATGATCACAGCTCACTGCAGCCTCAACCTCCTAGGCTTAAGCAATCTTCTCACCTCAGCCCCCTAAGTAGCTAGGACTACAGTTGTGTATCATCATCCCCACCTAATTTTTTTATTTTTCGGAGAGATGGGGGTCCCACTATGTTGACCAGGCTGGTCTTGAACTCCTGGACTCAAGTGATCCTCTTGCTTCAGCCTCTTCAAAGTGCTGAGATTACAGGGTTTATTCCCTTTTATGGCCAAGTAATATTCCATTGTGTGGATTTGCCATATTTTGTTTATCCATTCACCAGTTAATGAACATTTGGTTTTGGAGGGCTATTATGAATAATGCTGCAATAAACATTTGTGTACAGGCTTTTGTGTGACAGATTTTCATTTATCTTGGGTGCATACCTAGGACTGGAATTGCTGGGTCATAAAGTAACTCTATGTTTAATCATTTGAGGAACTGCCAGACTGTTTTCCAAAGCAGCTGTATCGTTTTACTCTCCCACCAGCAGTGTATGAGGGTTCCAATCCTCCATATCCTTGCCAATCCAACTATGCCTTTTTTTTTGAGATGGAGTTTTGCTCTTGTTACCCAGGCTGGAGTGCAATGATGACACAATCTCAGCTCACCGCTATCTCTGCCTCCCAGGTTCAAGCAATTCTCCTGCCTCCGCCTTCCAAGTAGCTGGGATTACAGGCATGCACCATCATGCCTGGCTAATTTTGTAGTTTTAGTAGAGACAGGGTTTCTTCATGTTGGTCAGGCTGTTCTCAAACTCCTGACCTCAGGTGATCCACCGCCTCAGCCTCCCAAAGTGCTGGGATTACAGGCGTGAGCCACCACACTGGGCTCCAACTATGCTTTTGAGAAATAACAAGGACAACTGAAGAGCCTAACTCTAATTTGGGTAGCTAGTACATAGCAACAAGAGGAGTGCAGGGACAGAAGAGGGGTTCCTCCTCTATTCTAAGCCCTTAGAATCAGCCAGAAAGAATACAGCTATCTCTAGTACTCTTCCTGACCTCCTAGGCTATGTTAGCTGCCCCCGAAATGTGCCCAAGAATACATATAGTACTTGTCATTCTTCTCCACTAGACTGTAAGCTTTAGGCAGGCAGGAATCTCTATTGTTCTGACTTTATCTGCAGCACCTAAACAGGGTCTGGCACATAACAGATGCTTCGTAAATGCTAATTGAATGAGTAACTAACTAAACAAATGACTAGATATTTCTCTACTGGTGGTTCCTGTCCAGGGAGAAAGGAAAAGAGCAGTCTTAGAGGCAAAAGGCATCAAGGAGGGAAGCAAGAATGAGAGGAGAGATGGAGAAGAAAATGAAAGTCAGTCCATAAGCCTGGGGACTTGGTGTCACTTGAGGTCAGCCTTAAGTTATAAGGTCAAACTCAGAGCTAATGGACTTGCCCTAATTCTTTGCTTTCCATGTGGCTGCATTTTTTTCTAGAAATGCTCCCTTTTATTTTTTGTTATTATTCCCAACAATTTTGTCTTTGCAAGAAAAAGAAACAAAAAAGTAGAAAAGCAGTTGTTATTACAGGTAAAAGAAAACATAAATCGACCCAACAAAATTAATTCAGAATTTACAAGGATGGAGGTCCCATGGAGGAAAAAAATAAATCATCATCTAGGTTTTTCTCCAAAGGTCATTGAATGGCCTATAGCCCAAAAAGTTGATCACAGGACATGAGAATATGGCTCACCTCACAGCCATATTGATAATGGCTGGCCTTTCACACAAATCCTGCCTTCTACCTGGACTAATCTGAATCCAATGATCACCAGGCTATTCGTCCCTCTCTCCCTAAAAGCCTGCATAGCTTCCTGTCCTTGGTTATTTCCTGTCTCTCCTCTGAAAACACACATGCACATGCACACACACCCACACACACACACACACACCCACACCCTGATCTTTCCTTTTCATGAATCCTCAGGGTAATTCTACCCTCTCCACTTTATGTGTTTGGAAGGAAAGATAGCAAAATACATAAGATGCCAATGCAATTCCTCCTTTAGCAGAGCTCCGCAGGACAATTACCCACCCAATTTGCCTGGTTTTATAGCTCTCAGAACCCTCCTTTATGAACATGCTGTGACAGCCGGATGTGGGCATTGATTATGGCAGCAGTCTTCAGCCACATTCCTATTTAACTGCAAAGCAGAGCTCCTGCCTACCAGCCCAGCACTGATCATGTGACTTTTTAAATTACTATATTTATGTAAGCCCTTTCCCTACCAGAGCCTGTGTCCAACTCCATCAAAATGGGGAGGATTTGAACTTGCCACTTCCCCTTCAGTGGCTCTTTGGCCGTATAACCTAGGGTCTCTTGCTGGAATCAAACTGGGGCTCTGGGCTTTCTTAGGAGAGATCTGCAAGGGTTGGGGTGCACAGGAAGCATATCTTTTTCATTATGAAAGAACTGAGAAAATCGACAATGAAACATATTGGCAGGGCTGGGCGCGGTGGCTCACGCCTGTAATCCCAGCACTTTGGGAGGCTGAGGCGGGTGGATCATGAGGTCAAGAGATCGAGACCATCCTGGTCAACATGCACTCGATGAAACCCCGTCTCTACTAAAAAAAAAAAATACAAAAAATTAGCTGGGCATGGTGGCGCGTGCCTGTAATCCCAGCTACTCCGGAGGCTGAGGCAGGAGAATTGCCTGAACCCAGGGGGCAGAGATCGCACCATTGCACTCCAGCCTGGGTAACAAGAGCGAAACTCCGTCTCAAAAAAAAGAAAGAAAGAAAGAAAGAAAGAAAGAAAGAAAGAAAGAAAGAAAGAAAGAAAGAAAGAAAGAAACATGTTGGCAGATGCCAAGGGCAGTGGCTGGTTCCCAGGGACTCACCTGGCAATGGTGCCAGGTGTAAGAAATCAGCAGAACTCACAGGATTGGTGGTTGCTGTTGGGGGGCGGGTGTCGGAAAGGAATTTAGGGGAATTAGAGAATGGAATAAGGAATTGCTGTTTGTAGGCCTTTTCCCTCTGGACCCCAGCTTCACCACCTGTTTAGCAGGACAGAATAATACTGACTCTAGCCAGTAGAAGAAGGAAGTTTAAGTGTTCCAAAGAAATCCTGGTAACCTTGCAGGCAGTCTGTCCTGACCAAGGACTCTGCCTGATTGTGCCATGGTGCAGGGCAAGTTTAGCAGAGAAAGCCACTGTTCTTCAGCTGCGGCTGTTCAGTGAAAAATTCCACTGCAGGGCACTAGGGATGCGATCCTGCAGTGGTAAGCAGTAGGAGTGACTGGCTTAATCTATTCGAAAACCTCCTGGGAAGATCCCGAAGACCGCAAACCAAGGTGACCTGTGTGGGTGGGCAATCCATTAGCCGAATGACAGAGCTGCCGCAGAAAGCCAGAAAAAGGATATGCGTGGGAAGCGCAAAACCGTGGGCTGCGTCTGCAGCAACGGAAAGGCGCCACGCTCGTGAGGGGAACCAGCGTTCCGGGGTCGCTCAGTGTGGGCAGACAGAAAGCCTGGCTCCACTAGGATTCACAGATTCTCTCCTGAGCAGCAGCGAAGTCTGTGCCCTTTCTATCCTTGAGAGATGGGATGGGAGTCCAACAAACGCAGCCATTGCTGAAACCCCAGCCCTTTTCTCCTATAAGAAGCAGGATTACCTCCGCCAACGAACTCGCATTTTTTTTTTTTTTTAAGTCCGGCCTTTCCTAGGTGGGGTCAAGGGCCCCGCCCACCGAAGCCACGCCCAGCAGCCGCCCCGGGGCGGGGCTCTCCTGGGCTCCCGCCTGCCCTTTCCCCTCCGGCCTCTGCCGGTGCTGCTGCACCCTGCGGAGCTCCGAGCACGTGCGCGTGAGTAAGGGCCCAGTGGGGAGAGTCCTTGGAGGTTTCCCAGCCCAGGGAATGAAGCAGTGCAGGAAGGCTTCTGCCGGTGCACGGGACGAAATTAGGGTTCGTTCCCTCGTGACCCCGAGCTTGGAGGGCATCTGAAAGAGACCTAGGCCCCAGAGTCATCCCCTGTTGTTCCACCATCCCTCTTTCCTCTTCTCCCTAGGGAGTTCTCTAGAGCCTGACTCCGAGAGCGTGGATCTCCCAGTGCCAGGGGCAGGGACTTTGGGAGGTTTGTGAGGAACAAATGTCCGATGGAACTGAGTCAGCGCCTTTAACCAGAGCTTTGAAAGGGGCAGGCTATTTTTAGATCTGTTTTTAGACCCAGCGAACATGAACCCTCTCTATTCATTTTCCTGTTCCTCTAAATTATGTGGAGGAAGGTAGGAGTGAAATTTAGGGATGGCTGGAAAGAGATATGATCTTTGCCTTACATAAATTATAACGGTGACTGTGTAGGAATATTATCATCTGTGCAAACATTTTGTTTATTGCCTTTAATCAGTAGTTGAGGTCTTGGCACGACTACTACCTCCAATTCCCCTCACACCCAATACTGCAGTTATTTTTCTAAGTGTTAATTTTTATTGTCCTTTAAGAAGTCCCATATTGGAGGCCCTCTTCTAAACACTTTTAACCGGTTTTCCCATTGTTCACTGCCCATTTCTCTCACGGGATAACTTTTCCCTTTCTACTCATGCATATTCACCATCTAAGCCTTTTTTGGAATGTAACTCCTCAGGTGTTTATTGTGTGCCCACACTGTACCAGACATTATCCTGGGAGTTAGCTTATATTCCACTTAAGCCTCCCAATCACCCCATGTACAGAGTACTATTAGTAATATCCCCATTAGGCTTGGTGCACTCACTCGCGCCTGTAGTCATAGCTACTCAGGAGGCTAAGGCGGGAGGATTATTTGAGCCCGGGAAGTGGAGGCTGCAGTGAGCCATGATTGTCCCACTGCACTCTAGCCTAGGTGATGGAGAAAGACTCTGTAATAGAATATCTCCATTCTACAAATGAGGAGACTGAGGTATAGAAAGGTTAAGTTACTCACCCAGTGTCATTTGGCTAGACGCTGGTTAGGTGATAGAGCATCCTGATACTTGTTTAATCTACTCTTTTGCTACTGTTGAACTTCTGTGGTGTATAAGTAACAAGATGTGAAAACAAAGCTAAACAAGGATAAGCTTTTGGTTTTATTGTCTTCTGTTTCTGTGGCTCAGGCCTAAGTTACCGAGTTTTGAGGGCAGGGACTCTGAGCTGCACACGTGTTCTCTGTTGGCTGACTAACCTGGAGTTTCATTGCAGAGAGGCCAGCTATGGCAGATGGAACTGCAGGTGAGTGCAACCCCTTTAGCCCTCTTGGTTCCAGCTGTAGGCAGCTGCCTAGGTTGTCTTGTACCTAGGCAAGTGTTACACTGCTGGGAGAACAGCAGCCAATAGCTGGTTGGCATTCTGGCCTTGGTTCATGCCAACTCTGTGTTGACTACCCCAGGATGCCAGCATAGTTGCTTATCCATTAAGGCCAGGGGTGTTTTTGGCTTCCCTGGGCCAAGCACTGAAAGAATAAGAATTGTCTTGGGCCACACATAAAATACAGTAATGATAACTGATAGCTAAATTTTTTTTTTAATTGCAAATAAAAAAACACAGCACTTTGGGAGGCCGAGGCGGGTGGATCACAAGGTCAAGAGATCAAGACCATCCCGGTCAACATGGTGAAACCCTGTCTCTACTAAAAATACAAAAAATTAGCTGGGCATGGTGGCGTGTGCCTGTAATCCCAGCTACTCAGGAGGCTGAGGCAGGAGAATTGCCTGAACCCAGGAGGCGGAGGTTGCGGTGAGCCAAGATCACGTCATTACACTCCAGCCTGGGTAATAAGTGAAACTCCGTCTCCAAAAAAAAAAAAAAAAAAAAAAAAAAAACCTCATAATGCCTTAAGAAAGTTTACCAATTTGTGATGGGCCGCAGGTTGAAAAAGCTTTCATTAAGATTTAATCTGAGAACATGACTTTTTGCAGAGAGAGTAAGTCCGGACCTTCCTGAATAGTTCTGGTCTAACAGGTTTGGCTAGTATGAAGTTACTTGAATCATACCTTGGAAACAGAACAAAGCTAAGGAGAAAGGGGAGTTGGTTAAAATAAATGGAAAAGTCACACCTTTGTTTTTAGTGCCTACCAAGTGCTCAAAGAGGGCCAGATGCAATGGGATTTTTGCTAATTTCATTAAAATTAAAGTACATGGCTCCCACTACTCACCATAAAACCTAGTCATGATACCCTTTGTAGAGGGATTTTTTTTTTTTTTTTTTTTTTTTTTGAGACGGAGTTCCGCTCTTGTTACCCAGGCTGGAGTGTAATGGCGCGATCTCGGCTCACCGCAACCTCCGCCTCCTGGGTTCAGGCAATTCTCCTGCCTCAGCCTCCTGAGTAGCTGGGATTACAGGCACGCGCCACCATGCCCAGCTAATTTTTTGTATTTTGAGTAGAGACGGGGTTTCACCATGTTGACCAGGATGGTCTCGATCTCTCGACCTCGTGATCCACCCGCCTCGGCCTCCCAAAGTGCTGGGATTACAGGCTTGAGCCACCGCGCCCGGCCTTGTAGAGGGATTTTATAGCCATAGTTATATATGGGATGCCTTATTAGGGAAACTGATGCAAATTCACTTTAAAATTATGGGCATTCTCTAGCTTTTTTTTTTTTTTTTTTTTTTGAGAGAGAGAGAGAGAGTCGCTCTGTCACCCACGCTGGAGTGCAATGGCACAATCTAGGCTCACTGCAACTTCTGCCTCCTAGGATTAAGAGATTCTCCTGCCTCAGCCTCCTGAGCAGCTTGGATTACAGGCACCCACCACCACACCTGGTCTTGAACTAACCTCGTGATCTGCCCACCTTGGCCTCCCAAAGTGCTGGGATTACAGGCGTGAGCCACCACCCCTGGCCTCTCTAGCTCTTTAATAAAATATTAAATATTGCTGGGTGCAGTGGCTCACGCCTGTAATCCCAGCACTTTGGGAGGCCAAGATGGGCGGATCACGAGGTCAGGAGTTCAAGACCAGTCTGGCCAACATGGTGAACCCCTATCTACTAAAGATACAAAAAATTAGCTGGGCATGGTAGCACGTGCCTGTAATCCCAGCTACTAGGGAGGCTGTGGCAGGAGAATCGCTTGAATCCAGGAGGCAGAGGTTACAGTGAGCCGAGATCATGCCATTTCACTTCAGCCTGAGTGACAGGGCGAGACTCAAAAAAAAAAAATTGATTAAGAGGGCTCTGGGAACTGGCTAACTACAACCACCCTAATTTCTCCTTTTCTCCTTTGGGCAGACAATATATATATTCACTTTAGTTGCTTATTGATTTTTGGAAATGAATAGTTGGCTGCCCCATTAAAGTGGTAGCTATTGAGTCCTCTTTGTAGTAGTTTTGTTCCCAAGTAGTTGGGATGATAGGTGCAGGCCACCATAACCAGCTGGTTTTTTTGGTTTGTTTTAAGACAGGAGTCCTGTCGTCCAGGCTGGAGTGCAGTGGCATGATCTCTGCCCAGTGCAACCTCCACCTCCCAAGTTCAATCAGTTCTCCTGCCTCGGCCTCCCAAGTAGCTGGGATTACAGGTGTGTACCACCATGCCTGGCTAATTTTATATTTTTAGTAGAGATGGGGTTTCACCATGTTGGCCAAGCTGGTCTCAAACTTCTGACCTCAGGTGATCTGCCTGTCTTCTGACCTCATGATCCACCCACCTTGGCTTCCCAAAGTGTTAGGAATACAGGTGTGAGCCACTGTGCCCGGCCTTTTTTTTTTTTTCCCCCCTAGTTTATAAAGAAAGTCTCACTATGTTGTCCAGGCTGGTTTCGAACTCTTGGGCTCAAGGAATCCTGCCTCCCAAAGTTCTGGGATTACAAGCATGACCCACAGCACTGCGCTGGCCTGGAATGCTAATCTTTTGAGAAAAAATGACCCTCAGTTGCTGTGAAAAGTGACATCCTAGTTTCCACAGGAGGAACTGGGGAGGATACTAGGGGGCAGGGGGAGTTGTTTATCAAAGCTTGTTTTGTTAGATCAGTTGGCATTCCCTTAACAGGATTCTCTCAGCTAAATGTGAGTGCATTGTGTGAATGCCTCAAGTGTTAACTGAATAGCCTTTTACATATGGGGTCTTAAGACTAGCAATATCTGTAGGGCTTGGGGGATGGTTAACTTCATGGTACTCTAGGCAGGGAAAAGGCAAATTATGGTAAATAAAGTAATTCCTGACTGAGGCTATAGAAAAAAGAGTAATTGTATATGTTACATGGGGTACAATGTGATGTTTTCATGTATCTTTACATTGTGGAATTAGTAAATCATGCTAATTAAATCTAGCACCTCACCTACTTATATTTTGTTGTGGGGAAAACATTTAGTATCTTTTCACAATTTTGAGATACACAGGCCAGGCTCAGTGGCTCACACCTGTAATCCCAGCACTTTGGGAGGCTGCGGTGGGAGGATCATTTGAACCCAGGAGTTTGACCAGCCTGGGCAACAGAACGAGATGTCATCTCTATAAAAAATAAATCAGGTGAGCATAGTGGCATGCACCTGTAGTCCCAGCTGCTTGGGAGGCTAAGCCGGGAGGATTACTTGAGCCAGGAGATTCAGAGTGCAGTGAACCATGGTCATGCCACTGTACTCCAGTCGGGACGGAGTGAGATATTATCTCATATATATATATATATATATATATATGTGTGTGTGTGTGTGTGTGTGTGTGTGTACATACGCAATGCTTGTTTGTCTTCCTTTTTAGGATGCCTTGAAAGTAGGGCATCCTTCAGCCATCTGAAGAGAGGAAATAATGGCAGATGACCGTCTGCATATGCAGTTTTTTTCAGGTAAATATCCCCGTTCATTCCAATATTGACTACCTCCTCCGTACCAGGCCTGTTGGCTAGTTGGTATCTATCAGGAAACAATTGGGAGGCAAATTAGCCTATATTTGTAAGATCCATGAAGGAAAAGACAGGATGTCTTGTTTTATTTACTGCTAGATCCCAATCACAGCGCTTGGCACATGGCAGGGACTTTCTGAATGTTGGATAAAACAACTGAAAACATGAGAAAGGGATTCCTGTTAAAAGGTTTGACAGCAGGGTCTGCAATCAGTGCTTCCACACCTGTTTTGCAGCCAACATTCAACTGATATGTCTTTTACCTGGAGTGCCTAGGTATCTGAAACAAATAATGAAAAAGCTGTTTCAGGAATCATCCAGCGGTTGTCAGCTATCCAGGCTCATGTGATGCCTGTGATGGCGTTACACTGTTGGAAGAGCAAGCACTGTCTTATTGAGGTTTGGCTCCAAGCACTGTTCTGGTGTTGTAGCTGAGTACCTTTGGGCAGTGTTTTGCACCTCTGAGAGTGGAATGACTCCTCCTGTGGAGTTGGTCCTAGTCTGGGTGCGAACAATTTTTTTTTCTGTTAGAAAAAGGACCCTTTCGACTGGGCACAGTGGCTCATGCCTGTAATCCCAGCACTTTGGGAGGCCAAGGTGGGCAGATCACCTGAGGTCAGGAGTTCAAGAGCAGCCTGACCAACATGGAGAAATCCTATTTCTACTAAGAATACAAAATGAGCCACTGGGATTTTGCCTGTAATTCCAGCTACTCGGGAGGCTGAGACAGGAGAATCGCTTGAACCTGGGAGGAGGAGGAGGAGGTTGCAGTGAGCCAAGATCGTGCCATTGCACTCCAGCCTGGGCAACAAGAGCAAAACTCCATTTCAAAAAAAACAACAAAAAACAGAAAAGGAAAAGGACACGCTTACTTAGAGGCAGTCTGTCATTTGAATCGTAGATGCCTTCACCTGAGTGACATCTAACTCCATCAGGACCACAGATGTCTGACAGCCCTGTGCAACACCAAGATAACTAATGTATGTATGTATGTTGTCTTTTTGTCATGTAGGTCTCAATTAACTTATTATAGCTCAGATGGGGATGGGGGCTTAAAAGTATGTTTTTAAAATTTATGTAGAGAAAAATAAAAATAAAAATAAAAAAAATTTATGTAGAGTATCAGAATTTTAGAGAATTCTTAGAATCTAAAGTCCAGCCCCTCATTTTCTAGAGCTCTGCTGTGCAATAGCTATATGCTACATGTGGCTGTGTAAGTTTGTAAAAAGTGAAATCACTGGCTGGGCACAGCGGCTCATGCCTATAATCCTAGCACTTTGGGAGGCTGAGGTGGGTGGATCACTTGAGGTCAGGAGTTCAAGACCAGCCTGGCCATCATGGTGAAACCCCATCTTTAAAAAAAAGTTAAATAAAGCTTTTTTTTTTTTTTTTGACGGAGTCTCACTCTGTTACCCAAGCTGGGGTGCAGTGGCATGATCTCAGCTGACCCCCCCCGCCCCAGGTTCAAGCAATTCTGCCTCAGCCTCCAGAGTAGCTGGGACTACAGGCATACATAACTATGCCTGGCTAAGTTTTGTATTTTTAGTAGAGATGGGGTTTCACCATATTGGCCAGGCTGGTCTTGAACTCCTGACCTTGTGATTCACCTGCCTCAGCCTCCCAAAGTGCTAGGATTACAGGCATCTTTTTTTTTTTTTTTTTAGAGCCGGAGTTTTGGTCTTGTTGCCCAGGCTAAAGCATGATGGTGCAATCTTGGCTTACTGCAACCTCCGCCTCCTGGGTTCAAGTGATTCTCCTGCATTCAGGTAATTCTCCTGCCTGGAACAGCAGTGCATGATAAAATTTCTGCATTAGTGGAAATGTTCTCTGAGCTGCCCAATATGTTAGTCACTAGCCCAACAGATTCTGAGATTAAGAAACTGATTTATAGGCTGAGCACGGTGGCTCATGCATGTAATCCCAGCACTTTGTGAAGCGGAGGTGGACAGATCACGAGGTCAGGAGATCAAAACCATCCTGGCTAACACGGTGAAACTCTGTCTCCACTAAAAATACAAACAATCAGCAAAAGTTTGAGATGTTGTTTTGGTTTTGTTGCCCAGGCTAGAGCACAATGGCGCAATCTCAGCTCACTGCAACCTCACCTTGTACTGTCACATGCCTATAGTCCCAGCTACATGGGAGGCTGAGACAGGAGAATCCTATGAACCTGGGAGGCGGAGGTTGCAATGAGCCAAGATTGTGCCACTGCACTCCAGCCTGGGTGACAGAGGGAGACTCCATCTCAAAAAAAAAGAAGAAGAAAAAAATAAACTGATTTATTAAGGCCAGGCACAGTGGCTACGCCTGTAATCCCAGCACTCTGAGAGGCTGAGGCAGGCAGATTACGAAGTCAGGAAATTGAGACCATCCTGGTCAACATGAAGAAACCCCATCTCTACTAAAAATACAGAATTAGTTGGGTGTGGTAGCATGCCCATCCTAGCTACCAGGGAGGCTGAGGCAGGAGAATCACTTGAACATGGGAGGCAGAGGTTGCAGTGAGCCAAGATTGTGCCACTGCACTCCAGCCTGGCACAGAGTGAGACTCCATCTCAAAAAAAAAAAAAAAAGAAAGAAAGAAAAGAAAAGAAAAAAAAATCAGTAGTAAAAATAGTCTGTGTTTTTTATGTGTTTGGGATTTGTTTTTTGGTTTTTGGTTTTTTTTTTTGCATGGGTTATTTATAGCCATTCTTTCCACTTTTGCTGTGCTCCAAGGGAGATGTTTTAAGAAAGAATAGCAGTCTTCGCTTCTCAAACTCAGTCACAATCTCAGTCTGAGCTGGTAAAACCAAAATGACTCCTAAGGAAAGAGAAAAATTTCCTGTCATGAATAGTCACAGTGTTTTAAATCTGGGGCCTCAAGTTCTAAGCATAGAGGTTGTCTTCCTGACTACAGTAGGGCTATCCGTGTGCAGAGAGAGGTTCCTGTGTTGCTACTTGAAAAGAGATAATTCATTGGTATTTGTGTTTCTGTATTTAATATCCCAAAAGGTATCAATGGTATAGTCATGTGCATTAAAATAATATGATGGAGTTTTCTACTTTGATAAATGAAGTTAATTACTCACCTACTTATCCCTGTTGTGTTAGAGACAAGCTACCCCAGAAAACCCCCTTAGTGCAGCTGACCCCCACTCTGATGGCTCTGCAGCTGGATTCCTAAACTCTTATCCAGGTGCCACAGCAAGGCTACCAGACATTTCACGTTGAGCAAAGCCTGGTTACAGCTATCTGGGCAGCACAGGAGAGGTCATGAGAAACAAACCTTTGTTACATGTACTTGTAAATTCTTGTTTTACACATACCTGTAAATTCCTGTGTTTTTTTTTTTTAACTGCCACCACAAAATTCACAGGATGATGTATTTGCAAGTGTTTCACAAGCTGAAACTATCTTCTTGCTTGTTACAAGCTGATAGACTATCTTAGTCTGGAAACTTCCTTAGGCCCCTCTCATCCCATATAAACCCCTCATTTTGTAATCTCAGGGCTGCCTCTGACTGTTATGGAGCAGCCTGGCAGGTCAATAAACTTGCTTGCCTGACTTTGGGTCTACTCGTCCTTTCTCTTGGCTGAACTTACATTTTGGTGCCAAAACCCGGGAGTGGGTAGGCTCTAGCCTGGCACCCTTAGAGAGCTCTTTCTCTATCCCTCCCTCCCTCTCTGATCACCCCTCTCCCAGCCACCCTCCCCTTCCCAAACCAGCTGAAGACCTGGAGGATCTCCCAGACTCTTGCCATCTACCCAGAACCCTTGACCGTCTCTGCCTTCCTGAAAGACCCAGCACTGGGCCAACGGCTTATTCAGCCTCCAGGCCTCTGGTTCTTCCATTTCAGGTATGCCTGACTCAGCAGCTACCTCCTCTATTCCGGACAAGGCCCACAGGAAAGGAGGCACCCTCTCCTGCCGTCCTTGTCATCGGCAGTCTGTTTTTCCTCTACCTACATCCTCATTTGCTACAGGAGCCTCTCAGTCTACCCCTCCCAAAACTACTCCCGCTGGGTGTCTCCTGCATAATCTTAATCTCGGCTTCCATTCAGAGGTTCGTCCTAAGAGACTTATCTTTTACTGCAATACTGCTTGGCCTCAATACAAACTAAACAATGGCTCCCGGTGGCCTGAAACTGGCACTTTTGACTTCAATATACTTAGAAACTTAGACAGCTTTTGCCACCACAATGGGAAATGGTCTGAAATTCCTTATGTTCAAGTTATCTTCACTCTCTGTAGCCATCCTTCCCTCTGCCAGTCCTGTTCTACTTTCCAAATTATCCTTGCTTGCTCCAAACCTGACTTCTTCCCATGGCCCTGGCCAATGACTCATCTTCTGCCACACTCCCCATAGCCCCAGCCAACTACTCCTTTTCCTCTGGCCCTACCTCTTACCCACACCAACCACCCTGCATCTGACTGAGTCCTCCCTGTCTCCACCCTTTACCTGCCCAACATGCTCAGCAACCAGCTCTCTTGCTTCCCCTCTGGGAGGTAGCAAGGACCAAAAGGATCATCTGTGTCCACCTCCCCTTCTCCCTCTCTGATCTCTCCCAGATTGAAAAACGTCTCAGGTCTTCCTCCAATCCCGATACTTATATCAAAGAATTTAAATATCTAACCCAGTCTTATGAACTCACTTGGCATGATCTCTATATTATCCTCTCTTCTACCTTCCTTCCGGAAGAGAAGGGAAGAGTCGCTCACAGCTCGGGCACATGCCGATGATCTTCAGGCAAGATCCTACTAGCTGTAGGAGCCGCTGCCATCCCCTGGGAAGAGCTTTTCTCGGAGTACCATCCCATAGACCCTGGCCAGGTGTCCTTTAACCATATGATTACTTGCCTTATTGCTGGCCTTTACAAAGCTACCCATAAGGCCATGAATTTTGAAAAACTTAAATTTCCCAAAAAGCAGATGAAAATCCTGCCCAATTCCTTTCCCACCTTACAGAGGCTCTCCAAAAATATACTTGTGTCAACCCTGCCTCCTGAGCAGGAACTATTGTTCTTTTTTTGCCATGGAGCAAATTTATTGTGAAAGCTCATGGAGTGAAGAAGGGATGGGGCAGGCTCTAGGAGGCTGAGTCAGAGGCCTCTGAGCTGTCTTTGACATCTGTGCTCTCTGTGGTCTCACTGACCTCGCTGAGGTCCTTGCTGTTCCCACCACTATCATCGACAGCCAGGCCCTTCTCCTCATGACAGGCCTCTCCTGAGCTCGGAGGTGAACTGCCTTTGCTGTCCACCTTATTCTCAATGGCACCCAGCACCACGTGCCTGCCCTTCTTCAGCTCCAGGTGCCGCCTCAGATCATTGGCCATGTGCGTGAGATCCTGCTTCATGGCGAAGGCATCCTCCACATCTGCATAGTATCTGGGCTCCACTTCACAGATCTGAAAGTTGAGTGTGTTGGAATAGAGGTGCAGGGCAGCCCGGTTACTCTTCCTGACACGCAGGGAGATGTACTTGGCATTGAAGTTCTCTATCATGGCTCGAGAGGCCTGGACCATCAGTTTCTGTGCCAGACTGAGGTGCCAGTGGGAACGCTTCACAGCCAATGATGTGATATGTCCATGGGGCACATCATCTGGGTCCCCTTCCATTTTGGCCAGGACATACATACCCCACAATCTTCCCATTCTCACCCTCAGCAATGTAAGAGAACTGGGGCCAGGAGAGGCCATGGTAGAAGTAGTATTTCATCTGGTAGTTCTCGGGCAGGCAGAGGAGGCTGCATCAGGTCCTCTGGCCTCGCACTGCAGATGTTCATAACAGTGGCAGGGCTCGCGGGTCCCAGCAGATTGTGAAGGCACAGTCAGCTGCTGCCACGCTCAGAAGCAATGCCAGGAGTGCCAGGGCTGGGGCTTGGGCTGTGCTAGCTAGGGTGGAGCTATTGTTCTTAATACCCATTTTATCTCCCAATCTGCCCCCAATAAGATGGCCCTCAAACAAGATCTTAACCTGGCTTTCAAAGTCTTAAATAACAGGGATAAGCAAAGTAAATTAGATAAAGCCTGAAGAGAATGTGCCAAATACCAGCTTCTAGCTGCAGCTGTCCATCATCAGCCTAGCCATTGTACCCAAGGGCACAAAAGACCTGATAGCAGTAGCCTCCCAGGCCGTGTTTTAAGTGCAGCAAAGGAGGCCACTGGGCGTGGGCATTTCCTAACCTATGAGTGCCAAAAAGCCCTTGCCCAGTCTGCCAGCAGACAAGCCACTGGAAGTCTGACTGCTCAACAGACAGAAAAGCCTGCACCTCAGAGCCACCACCCCTTCAGCAAAACAAAAAGTGACACATTGCTTGTACTCCCACAGCTCCTCAGCCTAGTCACTAAAGACTGATAAGGCGCAGGGCCCCCAGCCCCATCTGCCATCACTGCATCAGAGCCCAGGGTAACTCTACTAATGGCATGTAAGCCGATGTCTTTTAATTGATACCGGGGCCACCTACTTGGCTTTGTCTAAATTCTCAGCACCAACTCATCCCTCTCAGGTCTCAGTTGTGGTTGATGGACTCATCTGACATCCATGCACCACCAGACCTCTTACTTTTTCCCTGTTTGATACTGTTTTCTCACATTCTTTCCTTATGCCTTGTTGCCCCATCGTAGGCTGAGACCTAACCAAATTCAAAGCTTCCATCACCTTTTTCTGTTTCCCACAACCAGATTCTCTCCTATTCCTCTCTGGTACCACATCAGCCCTTGACTCCTCCCCCCATTATTCACTCCCCACTTCTCTTGTTAATCCAATAGTGTGGGATACCACTACCCCTTCTCTAGGAGCTCAGCATGATCCCATCAAAATCCAGCTAAAAGACCCCTCCAAATTTCCTAATGTCTCTCAGTATCCCATTTCATTAAGGCACCTAAAGGGCTTACAACCCATCGTAAACAGACTCCTCTTGCAAGGCTACCTTAGGCCAATTCATTCTCCATACAGTACCCCTATACTCCCTGTCACAAAGGCAGGTGGCTTATATCAGCTAGTCCAAGACCTCCGGCCCATCAGTCAGGCAGTCCTTCCCATCCATCAGGCAGTTCCCAATCCCTATAGGTTCTTTTCCCTTATCCCTCCAAACACAACCCATTACATGCTCATTGATCTAAAGCAGGCGTTCCCAAACTTTACACGGGGCCAGTTCACTGTTCCTCAGACCATTGGAGGGCCGACACATACTGTGCTCCTCTCACTGACCACCAATGAAAGAGGTGCCCCTTCCTGAAGTGCAGCGGGGGCGCCGGATAAATGGCCTCAGGGGGCCGTATGCAGCCCGCAGGCCATAGTTTGGGGACGCCTGATCTAAAGGATGCCTTTTTTATCATTCCTCTTCATGCTGACTGCCAAAGTTTTTTTGCTTTCACTTGGACTGACCCTGAAACCCTCCAGTCACGACAACCTACTTAGACAGTCAGTCCTCCCCTAAGGCTTTAGAGATAGCCCTCATTTCTTTGCACAAGCTCTAGCTCAAGACGTCCCCTCTCTAGACTGCTCCCCTAGCCGGCTCCTCTAGTATGTGGACAACCTCCTCCTCTGCAGCCCCTGCCTAGAGGACTCTTACTCACACTATTACCCTTCTAAACTTTCTTACCACCCTTCTGTGCTTTCTTGCTTCCCCCTCCAAAGCACAACTCTCTACTCCAACAGTGACTTAATTAGGAGTCCCAACTGTTCCCTGGGGCTGGAGCCATGACCCTGGCACAGGCAGCATTAATAGACAGCCTACCTCCACCCTCCTCTAAGAGTGAAATCCTTTCTTTCTTAGGACTAGTAGGCTTCTTCAGAATATGGATTCCCAACTTTGCCCTCCTAGCCTGCCCCCTCTATGAAACAGCCAAAGGCCCTCTAAATGAGCCTCTAAACCAGGCGTCCCCAAACTTTTTACACAGGGGGCCAGTTCACTGTCCCTCGGACCGTTGGAGGGCCGCCACATACTGTGCTCCTCTCACTGACCACCAATGAAAGAGGTGCCCCTTCCTGAAGTGCGGTGGGGGGCCGGATAAATGGCCTCAGGGGGCCGCAGTTTCGGGACGCCTGCCCTAAACCCTTCACACAACATAATCCCTAGCTTCCACAGACTTAAAGCAGCCCCATAACCGCTCCTGCTCTATCTTTGCCTGACATCTCAGCCTTCACTCTCCACAGCCGAAAACCATGGAATAGCCCTTGGTGTCCTTGACCAACAAAGAGAAAGTCCTCCTTCCTTTGCTCCCATAGCTTACCTATCTAAACAACACTGCCCGAGGGTGGCCGACCTGCCTCAGCCCTGGCAGCAGCCACCACCCTAGTCTTAGAAAGCAAAAAACTAACATTTGTTCAAGACACCATAGTCTACAGCCCACATAATCTACAAGATCTCCTCTCCTCCCGAGTACTGAGCACACTTTCTCCTTCTTGTATCCAACTACTCCATGCCCTCTTTCTTGAAAACCCTGAGTGCTGCCTCTCCAAAAGTGTTCCCTTGATTCTACATCTCTATTTCCAATATATTCCTCCCCTCCCACCCACTCCTGTATTGAAATCCTTTATCTCCTACAGCCTCATTTCCCTAATATCTCCCCTGAATCTCTCCCTGACCTTGATGACCAGTTATTTATAGATAGTTCCTCTTCCAAGTCAGTCGACTCCCATAAAATCACTAGGTATGCAGTCATCTCCCTTGACCAAATAACTGAAGCTAAACCCCTAATGCCAAGGACCTCCTCCCAAAAGGTGGAACTTATAGCTCTCACCAGGGCTCTAACCCTCTCCAAAGGCAAACAAGTCAACATTTTTACGGACTCCATATATGCCTATCACATTCTCCACTCACACCGCCATCTGGCAAGAGAGGATTTCTTACTACATAAGGAACTCCTGTCACTAATGGTCCCCATATTTACCAGCTCCTCCAAGCTGCACACCTCCCAGCTAAATAGGAGTTATACACTGTTGAGGACACCAAACAGGATCAGATGAGATCTCAAGAGGAAACAGAAAGGCTGACGAGGAGCAAAAGAAGCCTCACTTTCTTCCCCTGCCCCTCTCCTCATTACCCCCACAATCCAACTCCAATATTCCATCACTGAAAAAGCTTCACTGCTACAAGGGGTCTCCTTCCAAAGGAACTGGACAGTCAAAGATCAAAAACTCATCCTCCTCCAAGAACAAATCAAAGAAATTCTAACATCTTTTCACCAGTCCTTCCATATCAGTGCATGCCCCTTGTACCTTCTCCTTCGCCCTTATTTCTCTTCCCCCACCTATTTACCTCACTGAAAGACATAACCTCAAACTGTCATATATGCTCTGTCACTTCCTCCCAAGGAGACTTCTGCTCTCCTATCCCTACACATCAGCTAAGAGGAACACTCCCAGGGGAAGACTGGCAAATAGACTTTACCTACGTGCCTCCTGCCAAGAAGACTAAGTTTATTCTTACTCTTGTAGATAAACCTTCTCCGGGTGGGCAAAAGCGTTTTCCTCATCTCCTCAGAAACAGCTACAGTAGTCTCTCAAATTATTTTAACAGAAATCATCCCTAGATTTGGTCTCCCACACTCCATACAATTAGACAACAGCCATAGCTTCATCAGCCAACAAGTCTCTCAGTCCCTCAGTGTCCAGTGGCGCCTCCATATCCCATACCAACCCCAGTCATCAGGAAAAGTTGAAAATGCAAATGGGATCCATAAATTCAGTTAACCAAATTCACTCTTGAAGGCCAGAAACCCTGGACCTCCCTTCTGCCCATAGCCCTAGTCTGCATCAGAGCCAGTCCAAAAGCATCCTCCTTCCTCAGCCCTTTTGAGTATGTATGGATGCCCTTTCCTCTTACAAAACAGATCCCCTTCTAACTCATCTAGGAGAATACCTCCCAACACTTTCCCTCATCCGCCATCTTCTCCGTGTACAAGGAGACCTGGCCCTCCCAAAGCCCCACAAAGTCCCCACCAACTGGACCCTCTTACCAGAACACATCTTCCTAAAAACTCTTAACCCATCAAGCCTTAAATCAAAGTGGGAAGGTCCCTTTCAAGTTCTCACAACCCCCACCACAACTAAACTCTCAGAACGTATCTCTTGGTACCATATTTCCAGATTAAAAAGAGCTCCCCAAACACCCACTGACTCACCAGTTGGCATCCTCCACTGATTCTCCAGTACTCTTCTCAGCCCAACCAAACTCCACCTTATGCCTGTTCTTGAAGAAGACCCACTGCTGTCAGCACCTAAGTCCCCCGCTCCAGTAAACACATCTCTAGAGTAAAAACTGGCCATCAACCTTCCTCCTCTTAAAAGCCACAAGTACTTCCCAAATCCCTAAAGAAACTTAAATGCCCTGCCCCTCCCTATATTGCCACTTTTTCCAAGGCACTCTGTGTGACTTCTGAGATGAAATGTAGCTGTTTACCTTTTTATTCGCTATTGCCTATCTATCCCTCCTACTCCCTTGGCTGCCCAGCACCACTGCACCCCTCCTTCCTATCATCCCTAACTACCTCTAAAAAACACTCAGCTTTGCTGAACCAGTCCAACTCGACCCTAGCAAAAGACTGCTGACTATGCCTCTCCCTGTCAGTTACCACGTATACTGCCATTCCTGCCTCTGCAAAAACCTGGTTTTTACCAATTTAACCTATCACCCCCAATATGAAGGTAAAAGCCCCTCTTAAACATGCAGTTATTAACTGGATTTTGCATCTCTGAAACAACCAAAAATACCTTGACAGGACGTACAGTACAACTTCTGTGTTCCTATATCTCCAGTCTCACCCAATATACAGACAATAATAACAAGCCTATACACAGCCCCATAACCATGAATAAGCTTTAACTCTCCAAGCACCAATTTGCTTTCAACACAGTCTTCAGGCCTACCTCTGGGGCTCCTACTGCCCCGTCAATGCAACGAGACCTTATAGCTTTAGGCCCCAACCGACTACGAAAACTTGTAAATTGGCGGGGGGCAGTGGCTCACACCTGTAATCCAAGCACTTTGGAGTCCAAGGTGGGCGGATCACCTGAGGTCGGGAGTTCAAGACCAGCCTGACCAACATGGTGAGACCCCGTCTTTTTAAAAAAACTTGCAAGTCTCCCAGGCAACTCCATTTAAGCATCCTGTCTGTTTTTCAGGACCCCCTAGAGTCATTAGCAACTTTCTACTTAACAATCAGGATTGGCTGGACGCGGTGGCTCACGCCTGTAATCCTAGCACTTTGGGAGGACAAGGTGGGTGGATCACCTGAGATCAGGAGTTCAAGACCAGCCTAGCCATCATGGTGAAACCCCATCTTTTAAAAAAAAAAAAAATCAGGATTTTGCAATGGAAGGCATACCCATTGTATGACTATACACCCGTGGACCCCTTGCAGCACACCAGCCACCCCTGAAGAATGCCTCCTTATACCCACATTTAACCACTCTTCTGAATGGATCCTAGTAGAATCAAACGACTTTCTCCAATGGGAAAACAAAACACACGGAGCTACTCGCCTTTCCCCACTAACCCCTATTGAGAACAATAGACTCACACACGTTTTCAACATACACAACCAGTTCTGTCTGCCCAACCAATGCATATCTTTCATGTGCAGGACCTCAACTTACCTCTGCCTCCCCACTAATTGGACTGGCACCTGCATCCTAGTCTTTCTAAGCCCCAAAATAGACATTGCCACAGGGAACCAAAGTTTACCAGTACCCATCAAAGCTCAAGTCCGCCAGCGCCGAGTCTCGAAGTTAATACCCCTACCAATAAAACTTGGAATTACCATAGCCACAAGGGATAGCAGGGCTGTCCACCTCCCTGTCCTACTATCACACCCTCTCCAAAGATCTGTCAGATAGCTTACAAGACATAGCAAAACCCATCCTTGACCTCCAATCTTAAATAGATTCTCTGGCGGCAGTCACACTCCAAAACAATCGAGGTTTGGACTTTCTTTTTTTTTTTTTTTGAGATGGAGTTTCACTCTTGTTACCCAGGCTGGAGTGCAATGGCACGATCTCGGCTCACCGCAACCTCCGCCTCCTGGGTTCAGGCAATTCTCCTGCCTCAACCTCCTGAGTAGCTGGGATTACAGGCACGCGCCACCATGCCCAGCTAATTTTTTGTATTTTTAGTAGAGACGGGGTTTCACCATGTTGACCAGGATGGTCTCGATCTCTTGACCTTGTGATCCACCCGCCTCGGCCTCCCAAAGTGCTGGGATTACAGGCTTGAGCCACCGACCCGGCCGAGGTTTGGACTTTCTCACTGCCGAAAAAGGTGGACTATGCACCCATGTAGGAGAAGAGTGCTGCTTCTATACTAACCAGTCTGGGCCAGTACAAGATGCTGCCTGACGGTTAAATGAAAAAGCCTCTAAAATCAGATAGTAACTCAGGCTCCTGGATTAACCTTTGGAATGGGCAGCACGCTGGCTGCTGCCTCTCCTAGGCCCTGCCATAACTCTTTTCCTCTTTCTAGCATTTGGCCCCTGCCTCTTACTTCTCTTTACCCAGGTTTTACAGGACTGAATTACAGCTTTCACCCATGGGACAATATGAGACATGATGTTGCTCCAAGAATACCGACAGTTTCAGGAATGACAGTCCCTACAATCTAGCCTCTCCCACCAACTGTTGCCCCTCTAACATTACCTATTAAAAGGCTGGAATGTTAGGGACAAGCTGCCCCAGAAGACCCTCTCAGCACAGCTGACCCCCACCCTGATTGCTCTGCAGCTGCATTCCTAAACTTTTTTTTTTTTGAGACGGAGTTTCGCTCTTGTTACCCAGCCTGGAGTGCAATGGCGCGATCTCGGCTCACTGCAACCTCCACCTCCTGGGTTCAGGCAATTCTCCTGCCTCAGCCTCCTGAGTAGCTGGGATTACAGGCATGTGCCACCATGCCCAGCTAATTTTTTGTATTTTTGGTAGAGACGGGGTTTCACCATGTTGACCAGGATGGTCTTGATCTCTTGACCTTGTGATCCACCCGCCTTGGCCTCCCAAAGTGCTGGGATTACAGGCTTGAGCCACCGCGCCCGGCTTTTTTTTTTTTTTTTTTTTTTTTTTTTTTTTTTTTTGAGACAGAGTTTCACTCTTGTTACCCAGGCTGGAGTGCAATGGCTTAATCTCGGCTCACCACAACCTCCGCCTCCTGGGTTCAAGCAATTCTCCTGCCTCAGCCTCCCGAGCTGGGATTACAGGCAGGCGCCACCATGCCCAGCTAATTTTTGTATTTTTGGTAGAGACGGGGTTTCACCATGTTGACCAGGATGATCTCGATCTCTTGACCTCGTGATCCGCCCGCCTCGGCCTCCCAAAGTGCTGGGATTACAGGCATGAGCCACCGCGTCCAGCCTCCTAAACTCTTATCTAGGCACCACAGCAAGACTACCAGACATGTTACATTGAGCAAATCCTGATTACAGCCATCTGGGCAGTGCAGGGGATGTCATGAGAAACAAATCTTTGTTACACATACTTGTACATTCCTGTTTTTTAAATTCCTGCCACAAAAGTCACAGGATGATGTATTGTAAGTCTGTCACAAGCCAATAAACTATCGTTGTGCTTGTTTGATAGATTATCTCAGTCCGGAGACTTCCTTAGGCCCCTCTCACCCCATATAAACCCCTTGTTTTATAAGCTTGGGGTTGCCTCTTCTGACTGTTAGAGAGCAGCCCGGCAGGTCAATAAAATTGCTTGCCTGAGTCTATTCGTCCTTTCTCTCAGCTGACCTTACATGTTGACCTGATTTTTTTTTTTTTTTTTTTTTTTTTTTTTTACAGAGTCTTGCTCTGTTGCCCAGGCTGGGGTACAGTGATGCAGTCTTAGCTCACTGCAAACTCTGCCCTGGGATTCAAGTGATTCTCCTGCCTCAGCCTCCCAAGTAGCTGGGATTACGGGGGTGCACCACCACGCCCAGCTAATTTTTGTATTTTTAATAGAGATGGGGTTTCACTATGTTGGTCAGGCTGGTCTTGAACTCCTGACCTCGTGAGGCACTATGCCTGGCCTGAATTTCTTTGTTGTTGTTCCCTTGAAAGGCTCAGAATTTTTTTTTTTTTTTTTTTTTTGAGACGGAGTTTCGCTCTTGTTACCCAGGCTGGAGTGCAATGGCACGATCTCGGCTCACCGCAACCTCTGCCTCCTGGGTTCAGGCAATTCTGCCTCAACCTCCTGAGTAGCTGGGATTACAGGCGTGCACCACCATGCCCAGCTAATGTTTTGTATTTTTAGTAGAGATGGGGTTTCACCATGTTGACCAGGATGGTCTCGATCTCTCGACCTCGTGATCCACCCGCCTCGGCCTCCCAAAGTGCTGGGATTACAAGCTTGAGCCACCGCACCCGGCCAATCTTGAATTTTTAAAAAATTGAGGGAACCACAATTAATAAACACTATTCCTGGCACCTGTCCATGATTTCACTTGCTGAGTTGAAACAAACTAGTGTCAGTGGGATTTTATGTTGAAATTTTGGATCATGTCACTCAAATTTCAATCAGGAAAGCAAAACCCAGAGGGATAAATTCTGCAAGTCCCAAAGGGACACAAAAAGGTGGCTAAGTGCCTGGGAATTCACACAAAGGAAAACATCATGCTAAGAGCAACTAATTAAGAACTTAAAAAGAGTGACAATGACTCCTGTGAATATTGTTGCTTAATTAGGGCTTTACAAACAGCTCCAGTTAATGGACCTGTCAATATACTCTTGAAAAACAATTTCACTGAATTAACAAATTAACTGTAATAACTTAAAATTTCTGTTTAGCAACATCTTTCTCCTTAGCTATTTAGGAACACTTGTAATGAGCCAACTTGCTGAGTCATAAATTTGTCAGTTTAGTAGACTACGGCTTGTTCAGAGGAATCCCTGTTATTTATTTGGCCTTCCTTGCCCTCCAGTAAAGGCCCTTTAGGCTGTGAGAATGTTTGGTGCTGCTTCTTAAGGGTGATATACTTCTTGGGAAAGTATAATAAGAAGGACCTTAAAATGTATTTTATTTTATTATACTTTTAGATTTATAGAAAAGTTGGGAAGACGGTACAAAGAGTTCCCATATATGCCATGCCCAGTGTCCCCTAATAACATCTTACATTGGCATATTATGTTTGTCACAATTAGATGCGCTAATATTGATACATTAATATTAACTAAAGTCCATACTTTGTTCAGATTTCTTTCTTTCTTTCTTTCTTTCTTTCTTTCTTTCTTTCTTTCTTTCTTTTTAAGGCAGGGTTTCGGCTGGGCATGGCGGCTCACGCCTGTAATCCAAGCACTTTGGAGGCCAAGGCCGGTGGATCACCTGAGGTTGGGAGTTCGAGACCAGCCTGACCAACATGGTGAAACCCTGTCTTAAAAAAAAAAAAAAAAAAAAAAAAAAAAAAAAAAAAAAACGGGGTTTCACCATGTTGGTCAGGCTGGTCTCGAACTCCCGACCTCAGGCAATCTGCCCGCCTCAGCCTCCCAAAATGCTGGGATTATAGGTGTGAACCACTGCGCCTGGCTGGATTTCATTAGTTTGTATGTAAAATTTTTTCTGTTCCAGGATGCCTTTGAAGATACCACATTGCACTTACTCATGTCTTAGGCTCTTGTTAGCTGTGATAGCTTCTTAGACTTGTTTTTAATGACCTTGACAGTTTTAAAAATTCCTGCTTAGGGCCAGGCGCAGTGGCTCGCGCCTGTAATCCCAGCCCTTTGGGAGGCCGAGGCGGGTGGATCACGAGGTCAGGAGATGAGACCATCCTGGTCAACATGGTGAAACCCCATCTCTACTAAAAAAATACAAAAATTAGCTGTGTATGGTGGCGTGTGCCTGTAGTCCCAGCTACTCGGGAGGCTGAGGCAGGAGAATTGCTTGAACCCAGGAGACGGAGGTTGCGGTGAGCTGAGATCGAGCCATTGCACTCCAGCCTGGGTAACAAGAGCAAAACTCTGTCTCAAAAAAAAAAAAGTTCCTGCTTAGGTATTTTGTAGAAAGCCTCTCAGTTGGGATTGAGTTTTACTCTTGGGTTCATGGGGTTTCTGGGTTTGGGGGAGGAAGACCACAGGGGACTAATCATATATCATAGGTGCATTAATGTTAACCTTGATCACCTGACTGAGGTCTTATTTACCAAGTTTCTCCACTGTAGTTACTTACTCCTTTCCTCCTATTTTCCATACTGTACTCTTTGGAGTGAAGTCACTAGGCATGGTCCACATTAAGGGAAGGAATGCGGAGTTGTGCTTTCCTTGGAGGTAGAGTATCTAAGTTATTTGGAATTATTCTGAAAGACTTGTTTTTTATTTCCCATTTATTTCATCTACTTACACCACCATGAACTCCTGGATATTATTTTATGTTTGGATAATAGTCTAATAATTCATTGTTCCAGGTTTGACTATTGAGATCCTTCAGTTATCCCTTTGGGGATAACCTTGTAAATAGCTTACATCTCGTTAACATACTATCATAACTGTTGCTGTTTTTAATTAAAAATAATTGTTTAAAAATTGAGATGGAGTCTTGCTCTGTTGCCCAGGCTGGAGTGCAGTAGTGCAATCTCAGCTTACTGCATCCTCCGCATTCTGGGTTCAAGGGATCCTCCTGCCTCAGCCTCCTGAGTGGCTGGGATTTCAAGGGTACACCACCATGTCTGGCTAATTTTTATATTTTTAGTAGAGATGGGGTTTCACCATTTGGCCAGGCTAGTCTAAAACTCCTGACCTCAAATTATCCATCCACCTCAGCCTCCCAAAGTGCTGAGATTCCAGGCATGAGCCACTGTACCTGGCCTGTTGTTTTTATTTATTTATTTATTTATTTATTATTATTATTATTTTTAAAAAGATGGGGTTTCACCATATTGGTCAGGCTGGTCTCGTACTCCTGACCTCAGGTGATCCGCCCACTTCAGTCTCCCAAAGTGCTGGGATTACAGGCGTGAGCCACCATGCCCGGCTGCTGTTTTTTAAAATAGTTCCTCACTTTATGGCACCATAAGATGTTCCAGGTTCACTCTTGTATATTGTTTATCTCAGTGCTATTTCTCCAAGAAGCCTTGGTTCTTTTTATTGGAAAATGGTATGGAGGAATCAAAATCTGAGTGTTGGATATACTCTCGATACTGAGGTGTTCTGTCAGCTGACAGAACAAGGTATATGTTTATATTACCTTGAGAATATGAATCCTGAGTTCATTGCTTCCTTAATTTTTTTTTTTTTTTTTTTTTTTTTGAGACGAAATTTTGCTCTTGTTGCCCAGGTTGGAGTGCAATGTAATCTTGCCTCACCGCAACTTTTCTGCCTCTCAGGTTCAAGCAATTCTCTTGCCTCAGCTTCTTGAGTAGCTGGGATTACAGGCATGCACCACCACGCCCAGTTAATTTAATATGTTTAGTAGAGATGGGGGTTTCTCCAAGTTGGTTAGGCTGGTCTTGAACTCCTGGCCTCAAATGATCTGCCCGTCTTGGCCTCCAAAGTGCTGGGATTAAAGGCGTCAGCGACCATGCCTGGCCACCTCCTAAATTCTTTAAACCTTCCATTTTAATTTTGTGGTCTTAGTTAATTCTGCCATGTAGAGAATAGTGGTTAAGCCTGTTGTCTTTGATAATGGATACTGTGGTCCTTAGATGCCTGATTTTCACCCCATAAGCTTAGAGGGTGGGGATTATGTTATCATTTGTAAAAGGGAGAAGCCAAGTGCAGAACTAAGGATTTTGATGAGTTGAAGGAAAGGAAAAATGCTCCTCAAGGCAAATGCCTTTGAGTTGGAATCTGGGCTTCAGCAGAGTGACAGCAAGTAATGGTTTGGACATAAGGCAAAGAACAGGAGTGGTGGAAGGGGAAAGAACAGACAAGTTCTCTCCCAGCCTCTGCTACCTCTAACGCCATAGCATTCTACCCTTTTCTACACTGGGCTTCCATTTCTTACCCCAACCATGATCTGTTCTTCCAGGCACTGTCATTTAATTTTCCAGATGCTTGACCTTCTGATTTGTGTACTGCCTCCAAGGCTGAGTTGCAGTGAGTGACAATAATCTGTGCTAATTACTCATCTTACCAGAAGACTTATACCCCTTTTAAAGGATTTATGGCTTTTAATAACCGAACTCTATGCTAGATATTGGATAAATGGTTAACAGGACACAGTTCTTGCTTATCTTGCTATGGTCTGTCAAGCTTTATACAGTCTAGCCTTATCTCTCTCACCCTCTTATCTTTATAACCCTTAAATTCCCTGGTTCGGAACACTGGTTTCTTTTAGTCCTTAATTAATTAGCCTTTTGTCACTACCTCTCTATACTTGCTGTTTTTCTCTTCTGGTTCCATCTTGATATTGCCTACTTGGAGATCTCAGCTCAATTAACACTCTGCAGAGCAGCTGCCTTCCCCGTCTGGCCACCCATTATATGTGTCATAGCACCATGTTGTACCATAGAGCTAGACACAGGAGCCATGTTGTCTTGAAATGTATTCACCAGCTTCCAAAGGTTTACCTCAATCCCCTTTACTCAAGAAGCCTCAATTCTACTGACAGCTGACTAAAGAGCTTCAGCTGGTAATAATTACCTCTCTGTCATAATGTACCCCAAATAGAGTAAGAATATCATGCTTTTCAGGGCCGGGCGCAGTGGCTCACACCTGTAATCCCAGCACTTTGGGAGGCCGAGGCGGGTGGATCACGAGGTCAAGAGATCGAGACCATCCTGGTCAACATGGTGAAACGCCGTCTCTACTAAAAATACAAAAAATTGCCGGGCGCGGTGGCTCAAGCCTGTAATCCCAGCACTTTGGGAGGCTGAGGTGGGTGGATCACAAGGTCAAGAGATCGAGACCATCCTGTCTCTACTAAAAATACAAAAAATTAGCTGGGTAAGGTGGTGCATGCCTGTAATCCCAGCTACTCAGGAGGTTGAGGCAGGAGAATTGCCTGAACCCAGGAGGCGGAGGTTGCGGTGAGCCGAAATCACGTCATTGCACTCCAGCCTGGGTAACGAGAGTGAAACTCCGTCTCAAAAAAAAAAAAATACAAAAAATTAGCTGGGCCGGGCGCGATGGCTCAAGCCTGTAATCCCAGCACTTTGGGAGGCCGAGGCGGGTGGATCACGAGGTCGAGAGATCGAGACCAACCTGGTCAACATGGTGAAACCCCGTCTCTACTAAAAATACAAAAACTAGCTGGGCATGGTGGCGCGTGCCTATAATCCCAGCTACTCAGGAGGCTGAGGCAGGAGAATTGCCTGAACCCAGGAGGTGGAGGTTGCGGGGAGCCGAGATCGCGCCATTGCACTCCAGCCTGGGTAACAAGAGCAAAACTCTGTCTCAAAAAAAAAAAAAAAAAAAAAATTAGCTGGGCATGGTGGCGCGTGCCTGTAATCCCAGCTACTCAGGAGGCTGAGGCAGGAGAATTGCCTGAACCCAGGAGGTGGAGGTTGCAGTGAGCCGAGATCGCGCCATTGCACTCCAGCCTGAGTAACAAGAGCGAAACTCCGTCTCAAAAAAAAAAAAAAAAAGAATATGATGCTTTTCAGTAATACTCTGGTGAGTAAGGCTGAGTCTCGTTTTTGTTTTTGTAAAAGAATTTTTTTTGGACATGAGTACAGTGGTATCAGATTACCAAATCATTTGCTAGTAGAACCTATTTGAAGCTGAATGTAGCCTCTAAACATTAAGTGTTAATAATGGATGTGGCTGGGCACAGTTGCTCACGCCTATAATCCCAACACTGAGAGGCTGAGGTGGGCAGATCACTTGAGGCCAGGACAGGACCAGAATGGCCAACATGGTGAAACCCCGTCTCTACAGAAAAAATACAAAAATCAGCCAGGTGTTGTGGTGCATGCCTGTAATCCCAACTACTTGGGTGGTTGAGGCACAAGAATCCCTTGAACTCGGAAGACAGAGGTTGCAGTGAGCTGAGATCGTGCCACTGCACTCCAGCCTGGGCAACAGCGAGACTGTCTCAAAAAAAGGGGGAAAATAATGGATTTGCAGAGCCCTGTTATTTAGATTTCAGACATCTGTTAACTAAAACACATGTGTGGGCTTTTGTTACTTATTTTGGTAATCTGTAAATATCTTTATATTTGAGAAAATTTGTGAAACATCTTTGTGTAAATTATGACTTGCAGAACCTCTCTTACAAGCAGGCATACTGGTAAGTAGCTGCCAGAATATAACTTATAACCAGATTGAAGTGTATAATTATAACATGGTTATTATTCTGGGGTTCTATATAAAATAAAATCTTTGAATCTGTGGCTTTTGTCATTAGGGTATACTTTGGGACAAGTGGCAACAGAATATCAACACCATTTACTACATGTTGACCATGTTAAATTCATTTAACACATCTCTTAATCCTTTCAATAGCCCTACAATGTACATGTTATTATTTGCCGAAAGTCACACAGTCACACAAGAACTTGTATGGTGTTCAATGAATCTGGCTCCAAAAGTAGCTTTAAGTTTAATTTAGGACCTTTCATGTATAGTGCCCTCAAGTCTTGTTGTAGCTATCTGCTTCGTCAATCATCAACCTTGTTCAATCTAACATTTTGAAGGGACTACTCCAATGCTTTACTTCCATTCCAAATTTTTTTTTTCTTTTTTTTTTGAGACAGGGGCTCTGTTGCCCAGGCTGGAGTGCTGGAGTGCATGGCGTGATTTCTGCTCACTCCTGCCTCAGCCTCCCAAGCAGCTGAGATTACAAGCATGCGCTACCACATTCAGCTAATTTTTATATTTTTAGTAGAGACGAGGTTTCACCATGTTGGCCAGGATGGTCTCGATCTCTTGACCTCATGATCTGCCCACCTTGGCCTCCCAAAGTGCTGGGATTACAGGCATGTGCCACCTCACCTGGCCCAAATTCAATTTGTCACATGGTCTGAAGTGCAATGGCACAATCTCATCTCACTGCAGCCTCCTGAGTAGCTGGGATTATAGGGGTGTACCACCATGCCTGGCTAAGTTTTTTTTTTAAAGACGGGGTCTCACCATGTTGGTCAGGCTGGTCTTGAACTCCCCACCTCAGGTGATCTGCCTGCCTTGGCCTCCAAAGTGCTTGGATTACAGGCATGAGCCACCAGGCCCGCCCTGGTTTTGTATTTTTAGTAGAGACCAGTTTCACTGTGTTGGCCAGGCTGGTCTTGAAATCCTGACTTCAAGTGATCTGCCTGCCTCAGCCTCCCAAAATGCTGGGATTACAGATATGAGCTACCACCCTCAGCACTAAGGCATTTTAAAATTAATTTCTCAAGGGTTTACTTAAATTTTTAGAAGATGAAGATGAAGTTGGACTCCCCTTTTATATAAATATAGTGGTATATGCCTGCTAAATTGCGGGATATAATAAGACTTGAGGTTGGGCCTGGTGGCACAAGCCTGTAATCCCAGCTTGAACTCAGAAGGCAGAGGTTGCAGTGAGCAGAAATGGAGATTGCACCACTGTGCTCCAGCCTGGGTGACAGAGCAAAACTGTCTCAAAAGACTTAAATAATCACATTGTAAACAAATTATTACATGATAATGCAACACAAAGTAATCGTTGGATTATTTCAAGAATATTTGCAGTTAATTGGTCTCAATAAAAATTACATAATCTCCCTATATGCTAAAACATTTGCTGTCTGGGATTGGTGACTCGTGCCTATAATCCTACCACTTTGGGATGCTGATGCAGGAGGATCCTTTGAGTCCAGGTATTCAAAGCTGCCATGAGCTATGATGATGCCATTGTACTCCAGCATGGTGACAGCAAGATCCTGTCTCAAAAGAACCATTTGCTAAAATGGTTGAGATTCAGCACTCCTAAACTTACGAAATTTATCTGACACCAAAAGCCACAGTAATGCTTAATGGAGAAACCCTGAAAGTCTACCAATTGAAAAGAGAAAGCTTAGGCCAGGTTCAGTGGCTTACACCTGTAACAGCACTTTGGGAGGCCGAGGTGGGTGGATCACGAGGTCAGTAGTTTGAAACCAGCCTGGCCAACATGGTGAAACATGGTTTCTATTATACAACATGGTCTCTATTAAAAATACAAACATTAGCAGGGTGAGATGCTGTGGCGGAGGTTGCAGTTAACTGAGATCCCACCACTGAACTCCAATCTTGCCGACCGAGCAATACTGTCTTTGGGGAAGAAAAAAGATCCTGTGGAATGATTGAGCTGTAGCCAACTGGAAACTCCACTCTGACTTGTAGATGCCATGATCTCTCACCTGGAAGCTCAGCTGGGCCTGCTGACTGTGGCATCTTTGTTCTTTTCTATGGCTTGAGATTCTCACAAGCAGGTTCCAAGTGGATAAAAGCAGATTTTAAAAGTTCATTTCTGGGTTATGCATGGTAGCTCATACCTGTAGTCCCAGCATTTGGGAAGGCCAAGGCGGGACGATTGAGTGAGCCCAGGAGTTGGAGACCAGCCTGGACAACATGGTAAGACCCTGTCTGTAAAAAATAAAAAAAGAAAAAAAAAAAGAAAACATTAGCCAAGCATGGTGGTAGGCACCTATGCTCCCAACTACTGGGGAGGCTGAGATGGGAGGATTGCTGGATACCGAGAAGTCAAGGCTGTATTCTAGCCTGGGCAACAGAATGAGACCATCTCAAAAAGAAACCCCACCAAAACCAAAACAAAAGATTATTTCTGTATTCTATTTCTATTGGTTAAAGCCAGTCACAGGACCTTCCAGATATAGGGTGAGGGGAAATTAATTGCATCATTTCATGAGAAGAGCAGCACAGAACTTGTGGCTATATTCAGAATTATATATATATTATATATATATATACACACATAATATGCTTTTTATGCATATAGGAACTTCTTAGAACACCTAAGAAATGGCTGATAGTCATTGACTTTTTTTATCGTAGGGATATATAAATCAGGGGAAACTTCATAGAACATCAGTAAGGTGGCAGAATAGAACAGTCTGGTGCTTAGTACCTCACAGAAATACCAATTTGAACAATAATCAATTCAGGAAAAGAGCTAAGGAAGCCAAGTGGCAGATAGTAGTACCTGGATAAGGCACAGAAATAAGAAAAGATGCAAATGAGAACCGGATTTACCTTGTATGCAAACTCCAGCCCCACCTCAGTAAAACCCACTGGCAGGCAGGCCCTCACAGCCTCATACTCCAGGCTGGTACCTGGGACCCCAGGTCAGGCTCAAGCACCTGTGGACCTATACTTCAGGCTAGCTCCCATGTACAGGCTTCAGGCCCACTGCTGCACACACAGGTGGCAGGCTAGCCTACCATATGGTGTGCTTAGTTTCTCTGGATGAGCTGACTGCTAAAAAATTTTCTCAGCTGAAGCCAGTCGTAAAGACCAGAATAAGTGTCACTTCAAATATGCAGATATAATGCATGGCCATAAGGGTCATAAACAATCAGGAAATCACAAAAAGGAGCAAAATAAATCACTAGTAACCCTAAAGCAGTGGCGATTTATGGACTGCCTATTAAAAATAATGATTTTGAGCTGGGCACATTGGCTCACGCCTGTGCCCAGCACATTGGCTCCCAGCACTTTGGGAGGCCAAGGCAGGCAGATCACGAGGTCAAGAGATCAAGATCATCCTGGGCAACATGGTGAAACCCTGTCTCCACTAAAAATGCAAAAATCAGCTGGGCATGGTGGCACATGCCTGTAGTCCCACCTACCCGGGCGGCTAAGGCAGAGAATCACTTGAATCCAGGAGGTCGACTTTGCAGTGAGCTGAGATCATGCCACTGCACTCCATCCTGGTGACAGAGAAAGATTCCATCTCAAAAAAAAAAAAAAAAAAAAAAAAAACGGTAATGATTTTGTTTTACAGTATTTTGTTTTTGAGAGTCTCCCTCTGTTGCCAGGCTGGAGTACAGTGGTGATCTTGGGTCACTGCAACCTCTGCCTCCCCGGTTCAAGCGATTTTCCTGCCTCAGCCTCCTGAGTACCTGGGACTACAGGCATGTGCCACCATGCCCAGCTAATTTTTGCATTTTTAGTGGAGATGGTGTTAGCCAGGATGGTCTCCATCTCCTGATCTCGTGATCTGCTTGCCTCAGCCTCCCAAACTGCTGGGATTACTGGTGTGAGCCACCGTGCCAGGCCAAAAATAGTTATTGAAGAAGCTCAGTGAGCTACAGGGGACATCCAGATAGAGAACTAAATGAGGGCTGGGTGTGGTGATTCACACTTGTAATCCCAGCACTTTGGGAGACCAAGGTGGGTGGATCACCTGAGGTCGGGAGTTTGAGACCAGCCTGACCAACATCGAGAAGCCCTGTCTCTACTAAAAATACAAAATTAGAGCCAGGCGCGGTGGCTCAAGCCTGTAATCCCAGCACTTTGGGAGGCTGAGGCGGGTGGATCACGAGGTCGAGAGATCGAGACCATCCTGGTCAACATGGTGAAACCCCGTCTCTACTAAAAATACAAAAAAAAAAAAACTAGCTGGGCGTGGTGGCACGTGCCTGTAATCCCAGCTACTTAGAAGGCTGAGGCAGGAGAATTGCCTGAGCCCAGGAGGCGGAGGTTGCGGTGAGCCGAGATTGCGCCATTGCACTCCAGCCTGGGTAACAAGAGCGAAACTCGGTCTCAAAAAAAAAAAAAAAAAAAAAAAAAAAAAAAAAAAAACCAAAATTCGACAGGTGTGGTGGTGCATGCCCATGATTCAAGCAACTTGTGAGGCTGAGGCAGGAGAGGAGAATAGCTTGAACCTAGGAGGTGGAGGTTGCAATGAGCCAAGATTGTGCCATTGCACTCCAGCTTGGGCAATAAGAGCAAAACTCCCTCTCAAAAAAAAAAAATCAGGAAAACAATACATGAATAATATGAAGTTCAACAAAGAGAAATCATTAAAAAGAACCAAATTCTGGAGTCAGAGAACACAATGACTAAACTGGAAAATTCCATAGGAGCTTCAACAACAGACTCAAGGAAAAGAATCAACGAATTTGAAACAGATCACTTGAAATTACTCAGAGGAACAAAAAAATGAAAAAGATAGTCCAGGCACAGTGGCTCACGCCTATAATCCCAGCACTTTGGGAGGCTGAGGCGGGCAGATCACCTGAGGCCGGGAGTTCGAGACCAGCCTGAGCAACATGCAGAAGCCCCATCTCTGCCAGGCGCAGTGGCGCGTACCTGTAGTCCCAGCTACTCGGGAGGCTGAGGTGGGAGGATCACTTGAGCCCAGGAGTTCTGGGCTGTAGTGCGCTATGCTGATTGGATGTCCACACTAAGTTCAGCATCAGTATGGTGACCTCTCAGAAGCGGGGACCACCAGGTTGCCTAAGGAGGGGTGAACCAGCTAAGGCCGGAAACGGATCAGATCAAAACTCCCGTGCTGATCAGTAATGGGATCACACCTGTGAATAGCCACTGCACTCCAGCTTGGGCAACATGGCGACGTCCTTTGTGGACAAGGTTTTTGATAGTACAGCTTATGTGAAATAGGAATAATGGTACATTGGCCAGGCACAGTTAACTCACACCTGTAATCCCAGCACTTTGGGAGGCTGAGGTGGGCGGATTGCTTGAGTTGAAGACCAGTCTAGCCAACATGTGAAATCCTGTGTCTACTAAAAATACAAAAATTAGTCGATCATGGTGCCATAGGCCTGTAATCCCAGCCACTCAGGAGGCTGAGACAGGAGAATTGCTTGAACCTAGGAGGCAGAGGTTGCAGTTAGTCGAGATTGTGCCACTACACTCCATCCTGGGCAAGAGAGCCAGGCTCCGTCTTAAAAAAAAAAAATGGAATAATGGTACATTACCCTTAATGGTAATTAAAATGTGTTATCAGTATAGCATGTATAGTGGTCTATTCTTTTTTTTCTTTTGGTAGAGACAGAATCTCATTCTGTTGCCCAGGCTTGAGTGCAGTGGTGCAATCTCGGCTCACTGCAACCTCCACATCCTGGGTTCTAGAAATTCACTGCCTCAGCCTCCCGAGTAGCTGGGACTACAGGTGCACACCACTACACCCAGCTAAATTTTTTGTATTTTAGTAAAGACGGGGTTTCACCATGTGGCCCATGCTGGCCTCGAACTCCTGAGCTGAGGCAATCCACCTGCCTCAGGCTCCCAAAGTGCTAGGATTATAGGCATGAGCCACCACGCCTGGACTAGTGGTCTATTCTGCTAGACTCTTGAGCTCCACGAGAGCAGAGACCTTTTATTTTGTTTACTACTGTGTATTGGCAAATGTATACCAAATGTGAATTTGAATACTAAATGTGAATACAGCTTTTGACCCATCCCTCCTCACAAAGAGGCCCACTTTGAGGCCAAAATCCTTGTCAATCTCCATCAAACCAAGATCCTTAAGATTTGTCTTTTCCATTATTGTAGAATGTTCTTCATGAAACAAGCATTTGATGAATGAAATCTTGCATTAACTTTTGTTGTCAGGACAGGGTGGTTCACACCTGTAACCCTAGTACTTTGCAAGCCAAGGCAGCTGGATCACATAAGCCCAGGAGTTCGAGACTAGCCTAGGCAACATAACGAAACCCTGTCTCTACAAAAATATCACCAAAAAAAAAAAAAAAATTAGCTAGGTATGGTGGCGTGCTCCTGTAGTCGCAGCTACTAGGGAGGCTGAGGTGGAGGAACGCTTGAGCCCAGGAGATCAAGTCTACAGTGAGCCAAGATTGCACCCCTGTACTCCAGCCTGGGAAACACAACGAGACTGTCTCAAAAACCAACAAACCAACAAACAAAAACCAAACTTTTGTTTCCTTTTTTTCTTTTTTTTTGAGACAAAGTCGCACTCTGTCGCCCAGACTGGAGTGCAGTGGCACAATCTTGGCTCACTGCAACCTCTGCCTCCCAGGTTCAGGCAATTCTCCTGCCTCAGCCTCCTGAGTAGCTGGGATTACAGGCATGTGCCACCATGTTCAGCTAATTTTTGTATTTTTAGTAGACACAAGGTTTCACCATGTTGGTCAGGCTGGTCTCAAATTCCTGACTTTGTGATCCACCCACCTCGGCCTCCCAAAGTGCTGGGATTACAGGTGTGAGCCACTGTGCCTGGCTTGTTTCCTTTGTATCTTTTTGCTGATAAGCTTCTAAGCACCTGTTATATTTCTTTTGAATCTCCCACAACATCACCAAGTTCCTCAATAAATAATTACTCAGTTGAAAAAGTTTGACTTTCTCTGCACAATCACTGGATAGCATTAGAACCTTATCCGAACATATAGGTAGCTGCATATCTGAATTGAGATTTGATAGGCAGTCATGTTTCTGTCTGCTAGAGGACCAGAGGCTGTTGTTTCATCTAAGAGTTCAGAACAACATAAGGGGATGGCTTAGCAAAGATCAGCTGGAATTAGACTTGCAGAGTAGAAAGCAGATCAGATTTTGAGTGGAAGATCCAAGGATCACTGAAAAGTCGGATAACCCCCCCCTACCCACTAAAAAATGTTGTCTTTCCAAGCTAGCTACATGGTGGGTTTTTTTGTTTTTTTGTTTTTTTTTGAGACCGAGTTTCGCTGTTGCTACCCAGACTGGAGTGCAATGGCCCGATCTCGGCTCACCGCAACCTCCGTCTCCTGGGTTCAAGCAATTCTCCTGCCTCAGCCTCCCGAGTAGCTGGGACTACAGGCATGCGCCACCACGCCCAGCTAATTTTTGTATTTTTAGTAGAGACAGGGTTTCACCTTGTTTACCAGGATGGTCTCAATCTCTTGATCCACCCGCCTTGGCCTCCCAAAGTGCTGGGATTATAGGCGTGAGCCACCCCGCCCAGCCTACATGGTGGGTTTAAACATCATCTCTTGAGGGGAGCCCCAGGCCTTGGTGAATCCTACCAAATTCCTTTTCCAAGCCTGTCAAATGATTGTAAGCTTTGTTGAAACCTTTGAAATTCAGAACATAACATACAGATGTAAAATTGCAGTTCCACTTTCATGCTGGCTATGTAAACATTTTCCCTTCCTGGGTTTGGTAGCATACACCTGTGAGTCCCAGCTACTTGAGAGGCTGAGGCGGGAGGATAGCTTAAAGCCTAGGAATTAGAGGCTAGAGTGAGCCATGATCAAGCTACTGCACTCCATCCTGGGTGACAGAGCAAGACCCCGTCTCTAAATATATACCTGTCTCTAAGTTTATATATATAATTGAAGAGAGAGACCCAGGCATCTCAGATTTAGTAGAGACGGGGTTTCACCATGTTGACCAGGATGGTCTCAATCTCTTGACCTTGTGATCCACCTGCCTCGGCCTCCCAAAGTGCTGGGATTACAGGCCTGGCCTGAAACCCTTTCCATATGTAATTCCCAAGACTACACTGAGCCGGGCGCGGTGGCTCAAGCCTGTAATCCCAGCACTTTGGGAGGCCGAGGCGGGTGGATCACGAGGTCAAGAGATCGAGACCATCCTGGTCAACATGGTGAAACCCCGTCTCTACTAAAAATACAAAAAATTAGCTGGGCATGGTGGCGTGTGCCTGTAATCCCAGCTACTCAGGAGGCTGAGGCAGGAGAATTGCCTGAACCCAGGAGGCGGAGGTTGCGGTGAGCCGAGATCGCGCCATTGCACTCCAGCCTGGGTAACAAGAGCGAAACTCCGTCTCAAAAAAAAAAAAAAAAAAAAAAAAAAAAAAAGACTACACTGAGACCCTTTTCATATGTTAAGCTATAAACCTAAGATTCTTCCACGTGTAATATCTAAAGTATAAGCCTATACAAAGAAGGAACCTTCCTTTGTTAGGGGAGCTTGGCTGTTAGGCAACTATGCCACCTTGCTCCTTGCTGAATAAACTCCTTCCTCCTGTATTCCGTGTCTGAGAGATCCGTTTCCTGCCGCTCCTGCTACATAACAACAAATAAATATACAAATATATAACTTTCCCTCTTGCAGCTCCAGCCCCCAACAGACTTTCTCAAAGAGAAAATTGACATTATCTGACTATAATGTCCATGTCTTCCTTCTACCAAATCTAATGAATTTCAGCACTATCAGCTCCATACCTCCTGTTACTGTAAAGGAATTTATCTTGCTTCTCTATCCTTTTAGGAACCTCCATTATGGATTATCCCATCTCCTTGCCTTTCCAACAACTCCTTCCCTAAGATATCCTTACTGCCAGTTAATTGTGCTCAAGTCCCTCACATAGTAAAACAAAAAACCCTTAATCCTGCTTCTCCTCTAGTCTCTTCATAGCTGAAATTTTCTGCATTGAGTAGTTTCTGTCTTCCTTCTTCCCATACTCAGCCCTTCCAGTCTGACATATCACGTTTTACTGGAAGCAACTCTCAATGTTACCACTGATACCCATGTTGCTAAGTCTTGTAGATGTCATGGGTCTTCATCTTGGCTTCTTAGTAGCATTTGACCCTGTTGATCACTTTGTCTTTGAAGTATTTTTTGTTGTTGTTGTTTTAAAAGCAACACAATTTCTGTGCTTTCCTTCCTTGCCCTTCCCTCACACATACATACATATATTTGCTTTACTCTCCCAGCCTCTGTCCACTAAGTTTCTTTTGCTGTGCTTGAGTAAAGTTCCCCAAGGATTGGTGCTCAGGCCTCTTTTTTCACTGCACCCACTTAAGGCTCTTTTTCTTTTCTTTTCTTTTCTTTGAGATGGAGTCTTGCTCTGTTGCTCAGGCTGGAGTGCAATGGCACGATCTTGGGATCTTGGCTCATTGCAACCTCGGCTTCCTGGGTTCAAGCGATTCTCCTGCCTCAGCCTCCCAAGTAGCTAGGATTACAGGCACGCATCACCACACCCAGCTAATTTTTTTTTTTTTTGAGACGGAGTTTCACTCTTGTTACCCAGGCTGGAGTGCAATGGCGCGATCTCGGCTCACTGCAACCTCCGCCTCCTGGGTTCAAGCAATTCTCCTGCCTCAGCCTCCTGAGTAGCTGGGACTACAGGCACGCGCCACCATGCCCAGCTGATTTTTTGTATTTTTAGTAGAGATGGGGTTTCACCATGTTGACCAGGATGGTCTTGATCTCTTGACCTCGTGATCCACTCACCTCAGCCTCCCAAAGTGCTGGGATTACAGACTTGAGCCACCGCGCCCGGCCAGCACCCAGCTAATTTTTTATATTTTTGGTAGAAATGAGGTTTCATCATGTTGGCCAGGCTGGTCTTGAACTCCAGACCTCAGATGATCCACCCGCCTCGGCTTGCCAAAGTGCTGGGATTACAGGTGTGAGCCACGGCTCCCAGCCACTCTTTTTGTTTGTTTGTTTTGTTTTTTAAATAGGGTCTCTCTTGATCTGTTGCCTAGACTGGAGTGCAGTACCACCTGCTCCCAGGCTCAATCGATCCTTCTACATCAGCCACCCCTGACTCTCCCTACCCCTTCCCTGGAGTAGCTGGGACTATAGACAGGAGTGCCACCATGCCCGGCTAATTTTTGTATTTTTGTAGAGATGCGGTTTTGTCATGTAGGATGGTCTTGAACTTTCTGGCCTCAGGCAATCCACCTGCCTTAGCCTTCCAAAGTGCTGGGATTACAGGTGTGAGCCACTGCACCTGGCTTTAAGTTTATTTTTCAGCTCCTGTTACTTCATTTACAGCATTAACTTGTAAATTTACCACTAACCCACAATCTTCCCCTGAGCTCAAGACCCATATATACCATTCTTTCCTTTAAAATACATGTGTCCCTAACCGAATTTGCATTGGATAGTATTAAAAAAAAAACTTGTATTCCCCAGTTTATCTTAAGATTCTGCATTTGAATTTGTAATCCCAGGGAAAAGGCCCTTTCCTAGGTCTCCAACCTTTTTTAGTGTCTATGCACAGGAGGCTGAGGCAGGATGATTGCTTGAGCCTGTGAGATGGAGGTTGCAGTGAGCCCTGATCACACCATTGCACTCCAATCCAAGCAACAGAGCAATTTATCTCCAAAAATAAACAAACAAGAAACTAGAATAAATCTTCAATTTTCCAAAGCGTACCTCAGAGTTTTCACGCATTCTGATCCCTTTGCTTGGGGATGCTTTATTCCCTTCATCTAGTTAATTGCCTACTCATCAAATATTACCTCAAATCTCAGTTTCTCAGGAAAGTTTCATCTGCATAAAATGTAAGCTCTATGCCGGGCACGGTGGCTCACGCCTGTAATCTCAGCACTTTGGGAGGCTGAGGCGGGTGGATCACGAGGTCAAGAGATCGAGACCATCCTGGTCAACATGGTGAAACCCCGTCTCTACTAAAAATACAAAAAATTAGCTGGGCATGGTGGCGCATGCCTGTAATCCCAGCTACTCAGGAGGCTGAGGCAGGAGAATTGCCTGAACCCGGGAGGCGGAGGTTGCGGTGAGCCGAGATCGCGCCATTGCACTCCAGCCTGGGTAACGAGCGAAACTCCATCTCAAAAAAAAAAAAATGTAAGCTCTATGAGGGCGGTGCTCTGTCTACTTTCCTGCGGTTTGCCTGAGACCCAATATACTGACGTAGTAGGTACTTGAGAAATATTTCTTGTATCACTGACTAAATTAGATTGAGATAAAATACTATTGTGAACCAATGGCTTACTACTTATTTTGTAGATAAAGCAATTTACCCTGGCCTGAGATGGTAACTTCACTTCACTTTTCAGATAGTGCCTAGTTGAGTCATCAAGACTCCACTGACTAGCTTTTTCACCTTTTTTTTTTTTTTTTTTTTTTTTTTTGAGACGGAGTTTTGCTCTTGTTAACCAGGCTGGAGTGCAATGGCGCCATCTCGGCTCAACGCAACCTCCGCCTCCTGGGTTCAGGCAGTTCTCCTGCCTCAGCCTCCTGAGTAGCTGGGATTACAGGCACGTGCCACCATGCCCAGCTAATGTTTTGAATTTTTAGTAGAGACGGGATTTCACCATGTTGATCAGGATGGTCTGGATCTCTTGACATCGTGATCCACCCGCCTTGGCCTCCCAAAGTGCTGGGATTACAGGCTTGAGCCACCGCGCCCATCCTGCTTTTTCACCTTTATTAAATAACATAACTTTTGTATTTTTGAGACAGTGTCCGATTCTATAGCTCAGGCTGGAGTGCAGTGGTGTGCAAGGCTCACGGCACTTGCTCAAACCATCCAGCTCCAACTCAAACCATCCTCCTTAGCCCTCTCCCATACCAGGTGAGTAGCTGGGACCACAGGCATGTGACACCACACCCAGCTAATTCTGTATTATTATTATTTTTAGTAGAGACAGGGTTTTGCCATGATGCCCAGGCTGGTCTGGAACTTTTGAGCTCAAGTGATCCACCCGCCTTGGCCTCCCGTAAGTGCTGGGATTACAGGGGCGAGGCACTGTGCCTCAAATTACATAACCTTTGAATGTCTGTTTTGTGATCTACCAAATGGTATCGCATAGTAGCTGCCTCTCAAGGTTATAGTAGGGTTATGTGTAAGCTGCTTATTGCATTGCCCACTCTATAGAAAGAACTCCATATTATAATCATTAACTGTGCTGGAAAATTCCCAACTCTCCAGATGCGGAGTTCTGCAAGGATGGTTGGGGAGAGTTGCAGCCAGATTAGGGTCTCCAAACAATTGATTTAAGCCTGAATTTCCCTAATCTGAAGGCTGGCTGGAGCTCAAATTCCTCCAACCTGGGTACTGAACCAGTATCTCAGTCTCAAGGGTGTACTGCATTCAGACAAATTGAACAAAGGCGAAGGTGGGAAAAGGCTAGCTGTCTTTCGCCTCAAAGACCCTCCTGCACAGAATTCCTGATATTAAAAACCAGCTGGCTGGGTGTGGTCGCTCATGCCCTTAATCCCAACGCTGAGAGGCAGAGACTGGGAGACTGCTTTAGCCAAGGAGTTCCAGACCAACCTGGGCAAAATAATGAGACCCTGTCTCTACTGAAAAAGTAAAAATAAAAATTTTAGCCGGGTTGGGCGCAGTGGCTCACGCCTGTCATCCCAGCACTTTGGGAGGCCAAGGCAGGCGGATCACCTGAGGTCGAGAGATTGAGGCCAGCCTGATCAACATGGAGAAAGCCCATCTCTACTAAAAATACAAAATTAGCCAGGTCTGGTGGCGATGCCTGTAATCCCAGCTACTTGTAAGGCTGAGGCAGGAAAATTGCTTCGACCTGGGAGGCAGAGGTTGCTGTGAGCCGAGATAACACCACTGCATTCCAGCCTAGGCAACAAGAGTAAAACTCGGTCTCAAAAAAAAAAAAAAAAGAAAAGAAAAATTAGCCGGGTGTGTAGTCTCAGCTAGTGAGGAGGCTGAGGTGGGAGGATCCCTTGAGGACAAGAGTTTAAGGCTGCAGTGAGCCGTGATCACGCCACCGCACTCCAATACGGGCGACAGAGTGAGACCCTGTCTTAAATAATAAAATAAATAAATAAATAAAATCCAGCCAAAATGGTATCGTTTTCCTTTTGTTGCCCCAATAGCTAGCGCTTCCCACCATTCCTTGGCAAACAGAACAACCAGAGAGGATAGAAGTCGGGTCTGATCCAGGGACTCTCGGGAATCGCTTCTAACACGTACCCTATTTAAATTTTGTATTATGGTACTCAGGAGGTTCACAAACCGCCTTTTCAGGCATGGGACTCGAACTCGTAAGCCATAGCTGTTCCTCTAGTTCCCGCCTCAGCCGGATGACAGAAAGGCTAGCTCCAGGGTTAGACAACTACCACAGGCGAGGGCGCGAGCGAGGTGCGCGCGCCGAGTAGGGGGAAGGGCCTGGCGCGCGCCGCACCAGACCGAGGGGGTGGGGGCGAGCTCTCTCGCGAGAGTTGGTTTGTTCTGGGGCTGCAGCCGCTGCCACCACCTCTATCCAGTGCCGTTGCTGCGGGGGATTGTGGGAACCTCCGCGTCCCGCTCGCTGGGAGAGAGGTACCTCTCCTTTTCCCTCTCTCTTTCCCTAAGGTAGGCGTGAAACGGGTAAGAGTCGGGGTGGGGTGGCTGGGGGCTCTCTGTGTCCGCCGGGAGGGGACAACGACGGCGACAGGGGCCGCGGGGAGCCGGCGGCGCGCCTTTCTTGCTCGCTCCCGTTCTGCCTCCCTCCGCGCTGCGTATGTGAGCCGCCTGATCGGCGGCCGCCATGTTAGGAGCGCAGTGGCGGCGCAACCAGCCTTCTCGGGCGGCGGAGGTGAGCGGTCCGGGAGGGAGACACGCGACCGACCGAGGGCTCAGGGTGTGGCGGGAGAGTCGGGGTGAAGAGGTGCGCTGGTCTGCCGAGCTTCCCGCGCGTCCTGGGCTCGTTGTGGGCGGGGGCGGGACGACGAGCCCGTTACACGCGGGCCGCGGCGCTGAGGGGGAGGGAGGAGCGCTCGAGGCCTGAGGGACAGATTGTCCATTGGGGGCCTGTCGTTTGGGGAGGATGATTAAGATAGCGAAGTCCTTGGGTAGCGCCAGTCCCAAATAACGCGTTCGCCTTTTTTTCCTCTGAAAATGTTCCTCAAAATGGAGGATTTCGCAGACTCCGAAGAGCCTGCTGTTTGACCAGGTTTCTTTCTTCTCCCGATGTCACGGCCTTCGTGCCGCTCCTCGCCCATCGCCTCAGAGCGCCCCCTGAGATTCCCGGCCCAAACGCGCGCGCGCGTCGTTAGGTGGACATCAGAAACAACTCCTCCCCGCCCCCCAACGCGTAAAAATGGCCGAAAAATTAAACGTTAACGCTTGTTTTTCGTACCGGGTCGTGGAGCTAGCCGCCTGCAATACGCTGCGAGGCGGTTGATTTGCGCTTGTTTAGTCAGTCACCTCACATCCTTTTTCTCTTTATCAAAATACTATTAGTTCAGGTTCCTCTGGAGAGGCTCGTGTGGTGTGGGACCTTCCGGTTTCCAGACAAAGGGTTTTGGAATACCAAGGTGTAGTCGCCGTATCGTTCTTTGCATTTCGAGCTCTGTGCCATGTTCTGTGTTCTACATTTACTGTAGATGAATATTCCCTAGGCGTTTATCCTGCTCTGTGGCCCTGTTCTGTGGAATATTCCTATTGGATCAGTTACAGTTTTTCAGTCAGACATTTCCAGAACGGTTAATGGTGGTTCTGAGATGTCTAGTCTTTCGGGCGCGCTGGAATAATGTGAAGAGTCGTTGATTTCGTAGGTAGTGGTCACGAGATTTTGTATTGATACTGCGTTCTGTGTTTTAAACCTTGGTTTAAGATTTTTAAATAGTCGATAAAATACATTTTTCTCCTCAGGAAATCTGAACAGTTGACTGGACAAAAATGATGTTTTAGGCTATTTTAATGTTAAAAAAAAGTTTCCCTTTAAAAACATTTCTTTACTAACGGCTCAGTCATCTATGCAGTCTGTTGACGTTGTTTTTCACATTAGCATTGTTTTAAAAATCAAGAAGGGCTTGAGACATTTTCGTTGCAGAAACGCTCTGGATGATGCCTTTTCCACTTAAATAGAATGTTTTTGCAAACTCGAAATTAAACACCATTAAAATACTACATGAAGATTTTTCTCGTTGGTTATGTAAGATTTGAAAAAGATAATTTGGCCAGATGTTTGTGAAGTGCTATAAATTTCTTCTTTTGCACATAACAGTACATGCTTATAACATTACTTTGTACTTTACCCAGGGAAGTTTCACTTTCTCATCTTTATGTATTTTTAAGTTGTGTACAGCTTTTATATCATATTTTGAACTAATTCGGAAGGTTTTAACCACCTTTGATCTGAGCATTAGTTAAGTCTTTAAGCATGCTAATTTTCTTACTAATGCTTTTAGAGTTTTTAAACACTAATATTATAACTCAGTTAATGGTTTTTACTGAGGAGTGCAACGATGATGTCATATTTTAGGAGCATCGCGTAGTTCAAATCCCTAATTTTATAGAAGAGAAGATTAAAGCCCAGATAGGTTGTGACCAGTTGCAATAGTAGCAATACTGCCAGTGTGGTCTGGAGAGGCCTTGGATCTTTTTATCTGAAACAGGATCGCTCTGTTGCCCAGACGGGAGGGCAGTGTCGCGATCACTGGCTCAGGGTTCACAGCAGCCTCTACCTCCCAGACACGAGTAATCCTCCCACCTCAGCCTTCTGAGTAGCTGAGATCACAGGCAAGCGCCACCATACCCAGCTAATTTTTTTTATCTTCTGTAGAGACATGTTCTCCCTATGTGGCCTAGGTTGGTGTTGAGCTCCCGGAGCCCTTGGATCTTGATTTGGTCCTTGATTCAGACTTCTTCACAGTATAGTATAACAAATGGGCTTAAAATGGAAAGACTGCTTATAGTAATTTATCCTAAGGGAATAGTGTGACAGATAAATTTTTTTTTTTTTTTTTTTTTTTTTTTTTTTTTTTTTTTGAGACAGAGTTTCGCTCTTGTTACCCAGGCTGGAGTGCAATGGCGCGATCTCGGCTCACCGCAACCTCCACCTCCTGGGCTCAGGCAATTCTCCTGCCTCAGCCTCCTGAGTAGCTGGGATTACAGGCACGAGCCACCATGCCCAGCTAATTTTTTGTATTTTTAGTAGAGACGGGGTTTCACCATGTTGACCAGGATGGTCTCGATCTCTCGACCTCGTGATCCACCCGCCTCGGCCTCCCAAAGTGCTGGGATTACAGGCTTGAGCCACCGCGCCCGGCGACAGATAAATTTAATAACAGTTAATGGTTTTTGAAAATCGAAAGATTCAAGTTTTGGGAATCTGCTAATTCTGTTCTGGAAGTGGAAATCTTATACAGCTGAAAAGAGTATTTTTAGGCTGGGCGTGGTGGGTCACTCCTGTAATCCCAGTACTTGGAGAGGCAGAGGCCGGCGGATCACGAGGTCAGGCGATCCACACACCATCCTGGCTAACACGGTGAAACCCCATCTCTACTAAAATAAAAATTAAAAAATACATAAATAAATAAAATAAAATAAACCAGGTATGGTGGCACACGCCTGTAGTCCCGGCTACTTAGGAGGCTGAGGCAAGCGAATCGCTTGAACCTGGGAGGCGGAGGTTGCAGTGAGCCGAGATCGCGCCACTGCACTCGAGCCTGGGCCACAGCGAGACTGTCTCAAAAATAAACCAAAAACAAACAAAACTACACAGTATTTTAGTTGAAGAGTAATGATGGGAAAATGGTAATGGTATATAGTTTTAACTGTACAGGAAAATATTGTAAACTGCTAATGTCGTTTGATTGTATTTTTGGGGTTTTTTTGTTTGTTTTTTGAGATGGAGTCTCCCTCTTTCACCCAGGCTGGAGTGCAGTGGTGCGATCTTGGCTCGCTGCAGTCTCCGCCTCCAGGGTTCACGCGATTATCCTGTCTCAGCCTCCTGAGTAGCTGGGATTACAGGTACGCGCCACCATGCCCAGCTAATTTTTTGTATTTTTAGTAGAGACGGGGTTTCACCATGTTGACCAGGTTGGTCTCGATCTCTCGACCTTGTGATCCACCGCGCCCGGCCAGTTTTTGTATTTTTTAGTAGAAATGTGGGTTCACCATGTTGGCCAGGCTGATCTCAAACCCCTGACCTCATGATCCATCTGCCTCTGGCTCCCAAAGTGATGGGATTACAGGCGTGAGCCACCACGCCTGTCCGGTTAGATTTTATTATTATTATTATTACTATTTTATTTTATTGGCACCACGTTTCTCTCGTTGACCAGGCTGGAGTGCGATGGCAGGATCTTGGCTCACTGCAAACTCCACCTCCCAGGTTCAAGAGTTTTCTTTTGCCTCAGTCTCCTGAGTATCTGGGATTACAGGCATGTGCCACCCACCACGCCTGACCAATTTTGTATTTAGTAGAGATGAGGTTTCTCCATGTTGGTCAGGCTGGTCTTGAACTTCCGACCTCAGGTGATCCGCCTGCGTTGGTCTCCCAAAGTGCTGGGATTACAGGCGTGGGCTACTGCACCCGGCGGATTGTTTTCAAAAGGACAATATAAAACATGAAAATAGACATACATCCCAAAATGTTGGCTCAGGTTTTGGCATTATGAGTAATTTGTGTTTCCTCCCTGGTGTTTTTTCTGAATTTATTACAATAAATTACATCTACTTTTGTAATGAGGGGAAAAAATGAAAAACATTTTGTAAATGCTGGAACTGTTTAAAATTATTAGAATCTGCCGTATTTTTTAAGGGAAATTGATAAAAACTAGCTGCTTCAAGTCTGAAGTGAGAAGTACTCAGAAGTGACAGAAAGTAGTGCTTGTGTAACATTCTGGTTATTAGATACAAGCAAACACAGGAATCAGACTATTCTTCCGCAAAAATGTTAAAATCATTATTATTGGCTGGGTGTGGTGGCTCATGCCTGTAATCTCAGCACTTTGGGAGGCTGAAGCGGGCAGATCATGAGGTCGGGAATTCAAGATGAGCCTGGCCAAGATGGGGAAACCCTGTCTCTACTAAAAATACAAAAATTAGCCGGGCGTGGTGGCACGCACCAGTAATTCTAGCTATTCGGGAGGCTGAGGCAGAGAATTGCTTAAACCTGGGAGGCAGAGCTTGCAGGGGACTGAAATTGCCACTGCACTCCATCCTGGGTGACAGAGCAGGACTTGGTCTCAAAAATAAAAATTATTATTGGAAATAGTACTAATTAGCTTACAGTATGAACTGCAGCCAAAGAATTGAATAATGGTCAGATATTCTTAGAACGTCTTAGGGATACTTGATTTTATATACCTCCTTTAGTTAGATTTGTAGTACAGCTATCCCATACTTCTGGCAACAGGTTCTAAAAGTGGTTGATTGCAGCTGGGCGCCAGTAATCCCAGCACTTTAGGAGGCCTAGGCGATCATCTGAGGTCAGAAGTTCCAAGACCAGATTGCCCAACATGGCACTATCCTGTTTTTACTAAAAAATACAAAAATTAGCTGGGCATAGTGGCGAACACCTGTAATCCCAGCTCCCTGGGAGGCTGAGGTAGGAGAATCACTTGAACCTAGAAAGCGGAGGTTGTAGTTAGCCGAGATCACGCCACTGCATTCCAGCCTGGGCAGCAGAACGGGACTGTCTCCAAAATTAATTAAAGTGGATGATTGACTTAATATTTGGGATAGACAGTGTTAAGTGTTGGGATGGATTGGAAGCGTTATAGGCTGGGAGTGTAATTTTGCCATTTTCTGTATATGTGGTTGGTTATTGTAAGGCACAATGCTGTCCAGGAAATAAAGTGCTGTAATTTCTAATTATTAGCTATGTAGCAGACCTTTCTCATTGAATCATTAGGATTAAGGGCTTTGAAGTTTTTGGTAAAAGTTTGTGTTGGCCAGGTGGCTCATGCCTGTAATCCCAACGCTTTTGGAGACTGAAGCTGGTGGATCATGAGGTCAGGAGTTCAAGACCAGCCTGGCCAACATGGTGAAACCCCGTCTCCACTAAAAATACAAAAAAAAAGTCAGGCGTGGTAGTGCAGGCCTGTAGTCCCAGCTCTTTGGGAGGTTGAGGCAGGAGAATTGCTTGAAACCGGAAAAAGAAGTTGCAGTGAGCCAGGATCATCCACTGCACTCCATCCTGGCGATGGTGGGAGACTCTGTCTTGGGGGCGGGGGGGGGGGGGAGTACAACTTCTAGGTTTTAACTTATTTAACACATTTCTATTATAAGCCTATTTGTAAACTTGTAATACGATAAAAGTTATATGACAGAGTGCTATTATCTGACCTGACCTCAATCTGATTTGTTACTGTGGCACTTCTGTGTGAATGCAGTGCAGAGTGCCTTTGATGTGATGCAGCTTTGGTGTAATTTTCTGGTTGTGCATCAAGCCCTAGTGTTCTCTATATAGATAAAGCTCCAGACTATTTGGAAGTGAAAAACCAAATAATTATGTGAAGTAGAAATGAAAGCTTAGGTTTGGAAAAATTTTAAAACTATTCCAAAATTTAAAGTACACCTCCTCAAACTTTAGAAACATCTTATCTGGCATTCTCTTTAATCTAGCATCCCACTAACCTTTGGTTGTTGGTACCTATTCTCGGGCAGAAACAGGTTAGTAGGATAACAGAGAGGAGGGTGCCTGTGGGGCAGGAGAGAGTAGTTCTCAACTAGGCTGATGGTTAAGGGTAAAGAGCAACAAAGTGCCTGTGGCAAATGTCTTAGTGGGCCAGCAGTAAATGCAGCAAGTATGAAAAGTAATCATTTAATTAATCTTAAGAAGCTGTATCATCTGCATTTAGTTCATGAAGATGTGTAACTTTCAGATCTTTTGAGATGATACGTATGGTTTTTTCCTGTTTTGTGGGATTATTAGGATATTAGGCATCCCCCTTTGGTAGAGACACAGAGAGGAACCTATACCATATGTGAAAATTAAAAGAATTATTTGAGCACCCAACTTCAGCAGTAGTTGGGGGAAAGAAAAGTAATGTCAAAGAAATAGAAACATTTGGGGGGGCGTGGTGCCTCATGCCTGTAATCCCAGCATTTTGAGAGGCTGAGGCAGGCAGATCACTTGAGGCCAGGAGTTCAAGACCAACCTGGGCAACACGTGAAACCCCATATCTACTAAAAACACAAAACTTAGCCAGGCGTGGTGCGTGCTTGTAATTCCAGCTGATGGAGAGGCCGAGGCAGGGGAATTGCTTAAACCTGGGAGGTGGAGGTAGTGAGCCAAGATCGTGCCACTGCACTCTCTCCTGGATGACAGAGCAAGACTGTCAAAAAGAAGAAATACAAACATTTGAACTCCAAATATTCTTTGTGTATAGAAAAGTTTAGTGGATAATTAAAACTAGAACAGAGGCTGGGCACAGTGGCTCACGCCTGTAATTCCAGCACTTTGGGAGGCCAAGGCAGGCGGATCACTGGGTCAGGAGTTCGACACCAGCCTCACCAACATGGTGAAACCCCGTCTTTAAAAAACAAAAAAAAAGGAAAAAAAAAATAGAACAGAGAGAAAACAAACCTGTGAGTTGAGAGATTTTTAGTTATGTGACTGGAAGGGTTGGAAAAGCATATCAGTGTAGTGCTTGTGTCTGTCTTTGTGTGGGCCATGGTATTTTGGAAGAGCACCATGGAGGAGGAAGTTTTGCAATTTTGCACCAAGGGACACCAAGAAACACTAGCAGTGTTCTTGCTAATGGAAAGAAATTGAAACCAACCTAAATGTTCATCATCTGCAGAATAAGTACATGTACATACATAATGGTATCTATATTGCATTGAAAATGTAGGTTTCGTCGGGTGCGGTGGCTCAAGCCTGTAATCCCAGCACTTTGGGAGGCCGAGGTGGGTGGATCACGAGGTCAAGAGATCGAGACCATCCTGGTCAACATGGTGAAACCCCGTCTCTACTAAAAATACAAAAAATTAGCGGGGCATGGTGGCGCGTGCCTGTAATCCCAGCTACTCAGGAGGCTGAGGCAGGAGAATTGCCTGAACCCAGGAGGCGGAGGTTGTGGTGAGCCGAGATTGCGCCATTGCACTCCAGCCTAGGTAACAAGAGCGAAACTCCGTCTCAAAAAAAAAAAAAAGCAACTCAGAGCAGTACAATCTAAGTCAATTTGCATAAAGTTCAGAAATGCAAAATTAACACTTTTTTAAGGGTACATGCAGTAAGTAGTCAAACTTAAAAACAAGAGGAGGGAGTCATTGGAAATTACTATGTAGATTTATTTCCAAGGTCTTGTTAATGTTCTTTGTCATATTTTTTAATACACTGGTTTGTATAATTCATTGAATGATTAAAAGGGGGGTGCTAGGCCTTAAGAAAATTACTAGAATTACGTGAAATGAGAGAGAGATGCATCCTAGCTAAATAATTTACACAAACATTGAGCAGTTTCTGTAAATGGAATGGCAAGCAGAACTTTCTAGAAGGTGTTTCATTGTGATTTGGGAAAAGGTTTAGAGAAGTAGAATGGAACCGGTATATTAAAGGCATTGAAAATCACATGTGAGGCAGGGCACAGTAGTTCATACCTACCAGCACTTCACGAGGCTGAGGCGGGAGGATCTCTTGAGCCCAGGAGTTCCTGATCAGCTCAGGCAACATAGTGAGACCTTATCTCTACTAAAAATGTGAAAAAATGGTTGGGTGTAGTGGTGCATGCCTGTGGTAACTGCTGAGACAGGAGGATCACTTGAGCTGAGATTGTGCCACTACACTGGGCTACAGAGCAAGACCCTGTCTTGAAAAAGAAAAGAAATCGTAGTGTGGATTTCATGTGGTAAGTGGTAGGGAGTAGCAGGTTTTTGAGCAGGAGTGTGTGAGATGAGTGATGTTTCAGATTGTTTATATTGGAAGATGATGAGGTGTAAGCTTCGGTGCCAGGAGGCCAGCTAAAAAGCAGGAGGACTAAAATTAGGTCAGAGAGACTAGAAAGGTCAGGTCTGTGGCCATATACCCTAAATGCACCTGATCTTGTCTGATCTTGGAAGCTAAGCAGTGTTGGACCACGTTAGTACTCGGATGAGGTAAGGACTGCAGGGTGAAGGGTGATTTAAACACAGGTTGGCAATAGAGAATGAAGAAAGATGATGTTTAATTTGTCCACTTTTACTAGAATCACTGCAATATAGATACTTAATCTGTTAAAAGTTACTACCAGCCGGGTGCGGTGCTCACGCCTGTAATCCCAGCACTTTGGGAGGCCGAGGTGGGTGGATCACGAGGTCAAGAGATTGAGACCATCCTGGTTAACATGGTGAAACCCCACCTCTACTAAAAATACAAAAAATTAGCTGGGCATGGTGGCGCATGCCTGTAATCCCAGCTACTTAAGAGGCTGAGGCAGGAGAATTGCCTGAACCCAGGAGGCGGAGGTTGCGGTGAGCCGAGATCACGCCATTGCACTCCAGCCTGGGTAACAAGAGCGAAACTCCGTCTCCAAAAAAAAAAAAAAAGTTACTACCAGTCAGCCAGGTGCAGTGGCTCATGCCTATAAATCCCAGCACTGTGGGAATCTGAGGCAGGCGGATCACAAGGTGAAGAGATGGAAACCATCCTGGCCGACATGGTGAAGCCCCCGCTCTACTAAAAAATACAAAAATTAGCTGGGCGTGGTGGCGCACATCTGTGGTCCTACTGGGGAGGCTGAGGCAGGAGAATCACTTGAACCCGGGAGGTGCAGGTTGCAGTGAGCTGAGATCGTGCCACTGCACTCTAGCCTGGTGACAGAGCAAGACTCTCTCAAAAAAAAAAAAGTTACCACCAGTCTTTAATTCTGGTTATTAAAGCTGATTCCTGAACCAGCTTGGCATTAAAATTGACACATGAAAGAGACTGCAGTGCAGATAAAAAGTTTATAAACTCTTTATTCATGTGTGCTTGGATCAGTCCTTTTTACCTCTCAAAGTTTTTCTCATTACAAACAAAGAAAACTAGGCCGGGCGCGGTGGCTCAAGCCTGTAATCCCAGCACTTTGGGAGGCCGAGGTGGGTGGATCACAAGGTCGAGAGATCGAGACCGACCTGGTCAACATGGTGAAACCCCATCTCTACTAAAAATACAAAAAATTAGCTGGGCATGGTGGCGCGTGCCTATAATCCCAGCTACTGAGGAAGCTGAGGCAGGAGAATTGCCTGAACCCAGGAGGCGGAGGTTGCGGTGAGCCGAGATCGTGCCATTGCACTCCAGCCTGGGTAACGAGAGCGAAACTCCGTCTCTAAATAAATAAATAAATAAATAAAATAAAATAAAGAAAACTTAATTTTACATTCTTGGTTTTATGAGGATCAGATTATACCAAATGAGATGATTACTATGGTGCCTAGGGTGTGCCAGACACTATTTTAGATGTTTTATGTAGACTAATTTGTTAAGGCTTCTTTTTGAGACAGAGTCTTGCTCTGTCACCGAGGCTGGAGTGCAGTGGCGCAATCTTGGGCTCACTGCAACCTCCACCTCTGAGGTTCAAGTGATTCTCCTGCCTCAGCCTCCCCGGTAGATGGGATTACAGGCACATACCACCACGCTTAGCTAATTTTTGGTGTTTTTTGTTTGTCTACATTTTTGGAGACAGTTTTGCTTTTGTCGCCCAGGCTAGAGTGCAATTTGGCACGATTTTAGCTCACTGAAACCTCCGCCTCCTAGGTTCAAGGAGTTCTCTCCTGCCTCCGCCTCACGAGTAGCTGGGATTACAGGCGCCTGCCACCATGCCTGGCTGGTTTTTTGTATTTTTAGTAGAGACAGGGTTTCTCCATGTTGGCCAGGCTGGTCTCGAACCTGTGACCTTAAGTATCTTCCCACCTCAGCTTCCCAGAGTGTTAGAATTACAGCTGTGAGCCACTGTGCCTGGCCTAACTTATTAAGTCTTTACAGCCTAATGAAGTAGGTATTATTTTTATTTCCCCCCACTTTTTTCCTCAAGGTCACACAGCTGTTTGTAATAGAACCAGGATTCACACGAAGGCTTTTGGGCCCCTAAATTTCAGTATATGAAGTAACGGTGTTGTAGAAATGTTTGTGGAAGTCTTAGGGATACAGATGGAGCAGCTTTCTTTTTTTTTTTCACTCCCCCAGAGGCAGAGTCTCCGTCTGTTACCCAGGCTGGAGTGCAGTGGTGTGATCTCGGCTCATTGCAGCCTCCACCTCCTGGGTTCAAGTGATTCTCCTGCCTCAGCCACCTGAGTAGCTGGGACTACAGATGTGTGCCACCACACCTGGCTAATTTTTGTATTTTTAGTAGAGATGGGGTTTCACCATATTGGCCAGGCTAGTCTTGAACTCCTGACCTCAAGTGATCTCCCCCCTCTGCCTCCCAAAGGGCTGGGATTACAAGCATGAGCTACTACACCCAGCCCAGAATGGAGCCTTGAAACAAATCACTGATTTTGCTTAAGCAGAAAAGAAAGTAAAGCCAGGTTTGTGTTGTAGATCAAATAGAGACTGAACTTTATCAGGTAAACGGAGTTAACTTTCTATCTTGTAGTATGGGTTTACTTAATCAATTCTGTGTAGTGTTAATCTGTAACTATTTCTTGCCTGATTGAAGGTCACTGGGAAAAAGTTTTAAACCTAGGAAGAAGACAATATTATTCCAGGTCTGAGTCAGAATTTCTTGAACTGGGTGACATGGAAGTTTTCTATCTTAGCAGCTGGTGCCACTCTACAACACTTGTATGTATCATGAATTAGCCTAAGGATCAAGAAATGGACTAGAAGTTGACTTCACATGTGTTAGATGGATTAAGAACAATGGTCTTAAAGCACTTGAAAATATTGATGATTGTGTTTCAGTCTTCCTGGCACTACGCTTTACAATGTTTTATTTTTTCTATTGTGTGATAACACGTGTTACTTTATATAAAATTGAAACTTTTATCATTATTATTATTATTTTGAGATAGAGTCTCGCTCTTTCACCCAGGCTGGAATGCAGTGGCGCAATCTCGGCTCAGTGCAACCTCCGCCTCCTGAGTTCAAATGATTCTCCTGCCTCAGCCTCCTGAGTAGCTGGGATTACAGGTGCATACCACCACATTCGGCTAATTTTTGTATTTTTAGTAGAGACAGGGTTTCATCATGTTGGTCAGGCTGGTCTCAGACTTTTGACCTCAGGTGATCCACCTGCCTCGGCCTCCCAAAGTGCTGGGATTACAGGTGTGAGCCACCATGCCTGGCTTATTAGTAATACATATTTTTGAGACAGACTCTCACTCTGTTGCCCAGGCTGGAATGCAGTGGTGTGATCTCAACTCACTACACCTCTGCCTCCTGGGTTCAAACAATTCTCCTTCCTCAGCCTCCCAAGTAACTGAGATTACAGGGGCATGCCACCACACTTGGTTAATTTTTGTATTTTTAGTAGAGAAGGGGTTTCTCCCTGTTGGCCAAGCTGGTCTCTCCTTACGTTCGGTGGTCTGCTGGTGTCAGCCTCCCAGAGTGCTGGCATTTACGAGCATGAGCCACAGTGCCCAGCTTGAAACTATTTTCTGCAGGGTTTACTGTTTAAATTATTTAGTAGTTTATTTTTTAAAAACTCTTCCCCCACCACGATGGAGTCTTGCTCTGTTGCCCAGGCTGGAGTGCAGTGGTGTGATCTTGGCTCAACTGCAACCTCTGCCTCCGGGGTTCAAGCAATTCTCCTTCCTCAGCCTCCCAAGTAGCTGGGATTACAGGCATGTGCCACCACACTTGGCTAATTTTTGTGTTAGTAGAGATGGGATTTCACCATGTTGGCCAGGCTCATCTCAAACTCCTGACCTTGGGTAATCTGCCTGCTTCTGCTTCCCAAAGTGCTTTATTACAGGTGTGAGCCACCACATGTGGCCTATTTTAAAAACCATTAAGCCACTCAAGGTATATACCATACTGAGATGAGACTCTGACGCTCAAAAACAGAGAGCGTAAGATTTGAAAGTGGCTGAAATTCTAGGAAAAAAATGTAGTTTCTCAACACACTTCAAAAAGCAAATCCTTAAATAATTGTTAAAAATGTATTAAGTGATATATACACCAACATTAAAATGAAAACTAGCACTTTAAAGTGGAAACTGTCGTAAATTCTTTATAAAATTTAATAAATAAAAAAATTAAAAGAATAACTGAAACCTGTTCTTGAATTGAAAATTAGTTGGATGCTTTGTTTGAAAGTCCTGACCACGCCGGGCGCGGTGGCTCAAGCCTGTAATCCCAGCACTTTGGGAGGCCGAGGCGGGTGGATCACGAGGTCAAGAGATTGAGACCATCCCGGTCAACATGGTGAAACCCCGTCCCTACTAAAAATACAAAAAATTAGCTGGGCATGGTGGCGCGTGCCTGTAATCCCAGCTACTCAGGAGGCTGAGGCAGGAGAATTGCCTGAACCCAGGAGGCGGAGGTTGCGGTGAGCCGAGATCGTGCCATTGCACTCCAGCCTAGGTAATAAGAGTGAAACTCTGTCTCCAAAAAAAAAAAAAAAAAAGTCCTGACCACAAGAATCAATATGTTTATGTGATTGATAACAAAAATCAAGCGCCTGCATTTCCAAATGATGCTGCTTTGAAATTACTGATAGTCAACTATGTCTGACATCTACCAGTGACATGGTTAAGACATTTTTACTAAATTGGTATTGTTGATTGTTACCTAAAACATATTTGGTATATTTTCATATGAATAAGATGATAAATGACAAAGGTGATTGGCCTTGATGGAAAGAACATTTGGAGAATCTGAACATTTCTTGCAGTTCAGAAGAGGAAACTGGTTTTCTGGCTGTTGCTTGTAAGTTTCAAAGTGAAGTTAAAGGATTAAAATAATGTCATTATGAAGGTATTTTTTCCTTGAGTATCTCTACGTTTATGGATAAACCATAAATCATCTTTTATAGTTTTATGGGTAAATAATCTCAAATTCGTTGTGTGTGTTTTAAATTTCTGACTACAAAGACTGAGGAGAAAACTTTTTTTTTTTTTTTTTTTTTTTTTTTTTTTTTTTTGAGACGGAGTGTCGCTCTTGTTACCCAGGCTGGAGTGCAATGGCACGATCTCGGCTCACTGCAACCTCTTCCTCCTGGGTTCAGGCAATTCTCCTGCCTCAGCCTCCTGAGTAGCTGGGATTACAGGCACGCGCCACCATGCCCAGCTGATTTTTTTGTATTTTTAGTAGAGATGGGGTTTCACCATGTTGACCAGGATGGTCTCGATCTCTTGACCTCGTGATCCACCCGCCTCGGCCTCCCAAAGTGCTGGGATTACAGGCTTGAGCCACTGCGCCCGGCCGAAAACTTATGTTTAAGGAGTGATTATCTCTTTTTTTTTTTTTTTTTTTTTTTTTTTGAGACAGTTTCACTCTTGTTACCCAGGCTGGAGTGCAGTGGTGCGATCTCCGCCCCCTGGATTCAGGCAATTCTCCTGCCTCAGCCTCCTGAGTAGCTGGGATTACAGGCACGTGCCACCATGCCCAGCTAATTTTTTGTATTTTTAGTAGAGACGGGGTCTCACTATGTTGACCGGGATGGTCTCGATCTCTCGACCTCGTGATCCACCCGCCTCGGCCTCCCAAAGTGCTAGGATTACAGGCTTGAGCCACCGCGCCCGGCAGGAGTGATTATCTCATACAGTTGAGAGCATGGGTAAATTTCCATGTGTTGTAGTAGATAACCTGTCAGCATTTTCGGAAGCCAAGGCAAGATGATCACTTGAGCCCAGGAGTTTGAGACCAGCCTAACCAACATGTTGAAACTCCCTCTCTACCAAAAGTATGAAAATTAGCAGAGCATGGTGGCATGTGTCTGTAGTCCTAGCTATAGGTGGGAGAGGATGGTTTGAGCCTGGGTGGCAGAGGTTGCAGTGAGCCTGGGCAGTGCACTCCCGGGTACGATGCCATTCCACTCCAGCCTGGGCGATGGAGGAGCCAGACCCTGTCCCCCCAAAAAAGAAAAGCTAAAGGTCTTTTCATTTTTTTCTGTACCTCCTAAGAAACTAAAGTTGGTTTGGGCTTATTTCAGTGATTCTGCTAAATAACCCTCTGAAAGAATGTCTATGGACTTACAGGTAGTCTTTAAGGAAATTTAGATATGGAGCAACTGTTTACTTCTGTTCTCCATGAATTTTCAGGATATGTTAAAATTTTCAGAAATATTTTAGTATTCTAGTTATTTTAATTGGAGAAGAAGCCAAGAACAAAAGTCAGATTCTCATGGAATGGTTGGTGGACTATTGACTGACACATTTCCTAACTATACATAGGGATGATATTCAGATTTGTTTCGATGTTAAATATGAAGCTAACATTTTTAAACAACTGAAAATTGTTTCATAAAATAGTTTGAAGTTCCAAGTTGTTTTGCATTGTCTATAAAAATGAAATTTTAAGCTCATTTTTAAGAATTTGGTTATTAAGGTTGTGGTAAATGGCATTTGTGAAGTGAAATTGTGGATAATGATAGTTTTTAGGGGGTGGAGGTGCTTTCTTTTTGGAGGTGAAAGGTTCTGCATTGATGGGCATTTACACTATTGCATAGAGATTTAAAATAGGTAAATTGGATTTTGATAATAACTGTTCTGCCAAAGCTACTATATTCAAAATTGTTTTAATTGCTAGTGTAATTTAAAGACAATTTTGTAATTACAGGATAAAGCATAGTAAAAAGAAAGCCAGGCGCGGTGGCTCAAGCCTGTAATCCCAGCACTTTGGGAGACCAAGGCGGGTGGATCACGAGGTCATGAGATCGAGACCATCCTGGTCAACATGGTGAAACCCCGTCTCTACTAAAAATACAAAAAATTAGCTGGGCATGGTGGCACGTGCCTGTAATCCCAGCTACTCAGGAGGCTGAGGCAGGAGAATTGCCTGAACCCAGGAGCTGGAGGTTGCGGTGAGCCGAGATCGCGCCATTGCACTCCAGCCTGTGTAACAAGAGCAAAACTCCGTCTCAAAAAAAAAAAAAAACAACATAGTAAAAGAAGCTAATCTTTTGTAAATAGTAAATGTGTCAATATTGTACTACCTTTACTAATACGCAATGAGTCTTAACGTGAATGAGCCTTTAGAAGTGACTCGTGTGTCTTGGTCAGCATTGACATGATAGAGGAACTGTTTTCATAAATGCTTTTTCAACAGAGCTGCCATGTCTAGTTTCTCTCAACTTTTGTTCTAATAAAACCATTTTAAAGAATTTGGTTTATTTGTGGTTTGATCCAAAATCCGACTTAAGTTGCTTTTCACTAATTTTACCCTAATATCCTTGATGGAGCTGCGTTTTAAGTTGAACCTGGGTATCTTAAAAATACTAAGGTTGTCGTTATGGAATTACACGTTTTCATGGGATTTACATTGTTTGTCTTGCCTCTTTTCTGAGTTTTTCTGACATCCATTTTCTGTTTGTCTTAAGGTTATCCTTTACCTTTGCTTCTCGTAACTTTTTCCTTTTGTAGATCCACTGTTTTCCTATGAGCTACCAAAATACATAATTGAGAGCTCTGTAATCTAACAACCATATTTCTTTAAAATATGTCCATCAAAACAATGTTAGACATAATTGTAATACCATTATATAATTTCTCTTAGGGAAAAATAGTTCAAAAGACTGACTTTTTAGTAATACAAAGCTCTGGCTACAACATGAAGGTCAAAGCTGCAAACATTTTTATTTTGAAAAACCCTCTAAAGGTTTTGGCTTTAAAAAATGTGAAAATTTAGAGGGTCCACCACCATTTACATAGCATCTCAACCACCGTTCTGTGTGGCATTTATAAGACAAATCAAAGAAACTTTCATCCAAAGAAGTCCACTTACTCTCGTCTTTATTAATCTTAAAGCTTAAGTAGTTTACATAGTGGATCTTGTCTAGAACTATTAATAGTTTCTTTGGTGTCTTTTCTCAAATTCATCTTTCTTGGTGTGCAAAAACATCTTCCTGTAACTCCAGCCACCTCTTATAGCATTTCTGTGTCTTTTAAAATTTGATTATATCTATTTTTAAAAACCTAGTCTAAATCTTTCTTACCTGCAACTTTTTTTTATACTTCCTCTGCCACTGTATTTGTCCATTGTATCCTTGATTTAATCTATCATTGGTGGAATTGGTCCTGTACATAGACTTGTAACTACTGGATATTGTCTGGTTTTACTGTTAAAGTTTAACATATTAGGCTACCAGTGCTGAGTGTATTGGTGATCAAGAAATATAAAACATAACCGAGCAGTGCCTCTTAGAATTCTGTACCAAACAACTTCAGGTTTACTTCTGTGTATAGCTGTGATTATAAAATTGTTTCACTGAAGATGTTATGTATATCTTTTAACTAATATTTTATGATAATGATGTAAATGATTTGCAAATTCTTATGTGACAGTTTTTGAGGTACAACAATAACGATTTAAGAAAGAAAACAATTTCATCTAGAAACACTGTCTTGGGGGGATCATAATCCGAACTTAAATTTTCCAGGTGTTTTGGGCTTTTCTTGTGAAAAGTTTGCAGGAAACTGTAACCAAGATCTTATTTTCATTTTTACCTGTTTTGTGCTCTAGATGAGCTATGAAACCCTGAGCATTAAATGAGTACTGATGGATGCTAATTTGAGGAGTTCCCTTCTTTAAATCACCTGTATTTCCTGTAACTAGGTTTTTTCTTGGGAGGGCTCCTGTTCCTGTACTGACCAGAGTTAGTTCTCCTTACTTTAAAAAGATTAGATATGAAGTACACATTGCCTGATAGAGGATGGTCAGTAAGAAGGCAATTAGTTGTGTAACTTAAATTTGGGCAGCAATCCTTAAAACTACAGGAAGTGACTTATTTTTCTTATTCACATCTGTCTTCACCTCAAATTGATTTTGCTATATAAAGGTCTCAGCTATTATATTTGGTCTTATATCTTATATTAGGTACTTCAAACCTAAGCTTCATTTACTTGTGATTTTACTTGGTCTTTCCGATAGTGATAACAGGTCTCATTTTCCAAAGCACAGTACAACTGATTCATCTTTGACTTGCTGACCTTGATTTTTTTGTTTGTTTGTTTTTAGTCTTCTGGAACTTAAGCATCATACTATAGGGTGTATTTTTATTCTTCTAAAAGAAGAAACCCATCTATATTTTTACCGAAATTTTGATGTACTCAGACATCTAACCTTTCAATTTACGTGTTTTTAAACTCAGTATGAAATTCCCTTTAATAGTTAAGCTTTAGCATGAAATACTGCTTTTTAAATATCTATATGCAGGCTCTGCATACATCAGGAATCTGTTTAAGTTATGTAATAAATTCCTTGTTAAGTTTGAGATCTTAAATGTTTTTTTTTTTAATCAACATGATGCATAAGTTTTTTTTTTCTTAAAAAAACGGCATCTGCTTAAAGGGATTTATGACTAAAATTGCTTATTTTTCTACAGAGTTGTCTGCTGGTTCTCAGCTTGAAGAAGATTCTGCAGTCCTTATTGATCCTTTTTCTTGGCGTTACCATTTTTTGAAGCAAAGTTAACCTAGCTTTCTAGTTTGAGCTTTCTTTTTGGCCGTCTTTAAAAAAATTTTTTTTTAATCTATAAAATAGACAAGAGCTAGTTCTACAATGTCCAAGTCATTCCAGCAGTCATCTCTCAGTAGGGACTCACAGGGTCATGGGCGTGACCTGTCTGCGGCAGGAATAGGCCTTCTTGCTGCTGCTACCCAGTCTTTAAGTATGCCAGCATCTCTTGGAAGGATGAACCAGGGTACTGCACGCCTTGCTAGTTTAATGAATCTTGGAATGAGTTCTTCATTGAATCAACAAGGAGCTCATAGTGCACTGTCTTCTGCTAGTACTTCTTCCCATAATTTGCAGTCTATATTTAACATTGGAAGTAGAGGTCCACTCCCTTTATCTTCTCAACACCGTGGAGATGCAGACCAGGCCAGTAACATTTTGGCCAGCTTTGGTCTGTCTGCTAGAGACTTAGATGAACTGAGTCGTTATCCAGAGGACAAGATTACTCCTGAGAATTTGCCCCAAATCCTTCTACAGCTTAAAAGGAGGAGAACTGAAGAAGGCCCTACCTTGAGTTATGGTAGAGATGGCAGATCTGCTACACGGGAGCCACCATACAGAGTACCTAGGGATGATTGGGAAGAAAAAAGGCACTTTAGAAGAGATAGTTTCGATGATCGTGGTCCTAGTCTCAACCCAGTGCTTGATTATGACCATGGAAGTCGTTCTCAAGAATCTGGTTATTATGACAGAATGGATTATGAAGATGACAGATTAAGAGATGGAGAAAGGTGTAGGGATGATTCTTTTTTTGGTGAGACCTCGCATAACTATCATAAATTTGACAGTGAGTATGAGAGAATGGGACGTGGTCCTGGCCCCTTACAAGAGAGATCTCTCTTTGAGAAAAAGAGGGGCGCTCCTCCAAGTAGCAATATTGAAGACTTCCATGGACTCTTACCGAAGGGTTATCCCCATCTGTGCTCTATATGTGATTTGCCAGTTCATTCTAATAAGGTGAGTTAATGCAACAGATGCTTCTAATTTCTTTTACATTGTAGTGCCTATTTACCTATATCTTTTACTCTAATTCTGTAGTCTGATGACATTGAGTTGATCGAGCATTTTTAAACTTTTGAGAACACTTACTTTATTTGGAAGGTAATTGTTTTTGAGCATTTTAAACCAGGGCTTTACATTAATACATTCTGCCTAGATTACTTCTGGCCACAAAGCTGTCATCCACTGAGATTATCTTGTTGGTTTTTGGCATCAATATGTTCTTCTTAATCATATATTTAAGCAGGTTTTTTTTGTCTGCTTTGTTGAATTGTTTTAAGTATTTTTTTTTTTTTTTGCAGTCAATGTGCTCTGCCATTTAGGATGCTAGATTTCAGCTCTCCATCTGTCTTGATTGCTGATTTGTACGTAGTAAAGATGTATTCTTGAACAATTCTCTTTTTTTCCTTATCTGTGGCTACAGGGAAAGAGTTAATGTAGAGCCCTGGTGTTTGTTTCAGTATGTTTCATATTTTAGATTAGTTCATTCTTCTTTTTTAATTTCCCTTTAACACAAACTCTCATACTATGACTGAAATTTTTCATCATTTTTTTTCTCCTTTTCCACAACTTTCTTAAACATACTTCAAAACTCACTTTTTATTATCCCATATTGCATCTATCCCTTTAGAGACTTGGACAAATCAACTACTACAGTATCCTGCTCTGTGTTCCTCATAAACAAATTCTTTTTCTGAGTTAGGCTTAGACTTCTGATATAGCCATTTGAAAAGAAAATCTAATTCTCCTTTGCTTTAATTATCACATCTGGCAAAATGGTAACTTTTTCAAAATGCCCTTTTAAATATGTTGTCCTTTCTCTTTCAACTTTTTCAGTGTTACTCGTTCTGACTTTTTTCCCCCGAATATATGGTGCAGTTGACTTAAAGTCATCATTATAGCACCCCACTAGCTTGATCTATAATCTGTGACCATCCATTTTTCCTGATGTGCTCTACTTAACTGGAACAAGTTGCTGCCATGAAATTGATTTGATGGTTACTATTATAGGGTTTTTCTTTACAGTAACATCTGGAAGGGTCATTTTCTTTTCATAGCTAATCCTTGGATAAGCATTTTTTAGTGAGTATTGATTTTTTTTTAGTAGACTAAATCATACCATTAATGATACTGTTTTTAATATTCTGTTAAGGAGTATTATCAATCACTCCCTTTCCTTATGTTTGGATCTTAGTATTTTTGGCTTTTAATCTTTAGTCTGTACCAAAGCAAATTAACATAAATGCTAAATTTAGGTTCATTTAAACATTTAAGAAGATGTTTTTGATTAAGAACTATAACCCCAAACTCATAAAGCCAGCAAATTTTAATTGATATATATTTTGCATGTTAACTTTTCCTACATTTGTTGGCTATGCTAATTATATCATGGAATTCATTTTAGTTTTTGATCAGCACTAAACTTTAAATTTTAGATTCCAGGTGAATTTATAGAATGAAAAGGTCCATTAAACATTGGTGACTCCAATTTTTCTATATTATTTCTTGCCTGTTTATAAGGACATAATAGGAGAAATGGCAATATGACCAATGTTCTCAGAAAGGATCTCTAAATTCTGATGGAAATAGATAGTTACAGTGTCTCAAATGAGAGTATTAAGGGACTTAAAATCTTTGCTATTTGGAGTCATTAAGCTTTTGGGACATCATAAAGGAACACAACGGAACCATGAGAGGACTTATATCAGAGGAAGGTTTCTGTTTTTATGTATGATTATGCTTTTTTCTCTCCAAATTTTGCTACCTTCTAGTTCCTGAAGAAAGCTAATAACTTAAATGGATCTAAGTTAACAAAAGAGCAGTTTTTATATATTTGATGATCAACTTTGGATTCAAGAGTAAGATACCCTACCCTAGTGCCGGAGGTACTTTTAGCCTATAAAAATGCTTACTTAGGTCCACGCCAGTTTTTGTATTCTGTCAAAAACTGAGTATATCTGAGAACAATTTTAGAGGCCTTTTGTTTAATTCTGTGGTTTAAATGTGTAAATTGAACCAGCTTTAAGAAGTTTATAAACACATGGATTATCTGAATTTCTAGTTTTCTAGTTGCTTTACTATGTTTTCTATGTATATGTATTCTATTGAAAAAATATTTAAATATTCACTTTAGCAGTGGACCCTTCTCATTTTATAACTGCTACAGATATGACCTTAGAGAAAATTTCTGTGATGAAAGTAGATAATGAACATTTTTTAAACATTTAATCCTGCTCTCTGGTATTGCTGCATAACTTGGAAAATCTGTTCTTTTTACTTAGTGGTATTGTTAAATAGTCTACATGATCAAAGGTTCTTATTGTGAAATAAGAAACTTAAGTAGAAAATGATTTAATTTGTCATGGAGTGTCATTATTTTTAGTTGACTTTAAGTGATGGTGTTGCTTTTATTTCTTTCTAGGTCACTTTAGAATATCAAATTGCTTTTCTATGCAATCTCAAACTTTCTCAGACTCCTTTCACTTAAAATTACCCACTGCAGTCCTTTGGCTGTCTTGTCATTTGAGTTTATATTAATATTTTTTCTTTTAGTATTAAAAGTCATTAAGTTACACTTTTTTCTGCCATTCTGCAAGTGCTTCCCAAATTCTTTTTTCTTTCTGTAAGGTATCTCAAATACGTCAAGGTGAATGTAGTTTTCCTACAGAAATGTCTGAATTTAAAAAGTACATGAATCCTTTATTCTGTTTTTGCAGGAGTTATCTCAGTTGTAGAGTCCAAGGATATAGGTTTTTTATAAAGCCCTTTCACTTAGTCCTCACCATAAACCAAACATTAATAGATCAGTAGTACAGATTAGTCATGGGTGAGTTTGGGAGGTATGTGACTGATTTTCTGATCTTGACCGTGTATCACTTCAAAAGACCAGACACACTTTTCCTGTAAGTTTGAACCTTTAAAGAACATGGGGAATTGGATATAATTTCTGTTCAGCTATGTACCCTTTCCAGCTCCTATGAATTAGAAGCATGCCTAGTAGAATAACATTTATTCCTCTCCTGAACTTAAGGATATTTTCAGTAAAATCTGAATATTTTTAATTCAGAGAATTCCAAGTTAATGGGTATTTGTTTAATTAATCCTTTTTTTTTTTGAGAAGGAGTCTCATTCTGTCGCCCAGGCTGGAGTGCAGTGGCATGATCTTGGTTCACTGCAGCCTCTGCCTTTCGGGTTCAAGCAATTCTCTTGCCTCAGCCTTCCAAGTATATGGGATTACAGGCGTGCATCACCGTGCCCAGCTAATTTTTTTTTTTTTTTTTTTTTTTTTTTTTTTTGTGAGATGGAGTTTCGCTCTTGTTACCCAGGCTGGAGTGCAATGGCGCGATCTCGGCTCACCGCAACCTCCGCCTCCTGGGTTCAGGCAATTCTCCTGCCTCAGCCTCCTGAGTAGCTGGGGTTATAGGCACGCGCCACCATGCCCAGCTAATTTTTTTGTATTTTTAGTAGAGACGGGGTTTCACCATGTTGACCAGGTTGGTCTCGATCTCTCGACCTTGTGATCCACCCGCCTCGGCCTCCCAAAGTGCTGGGATTACAGGCTTGAGCCACCGCAATTTTTTTGTATTTTCAGTAGAGACAGGATTTCACTATGTTGGCCAGGCTGGTCTCCCAACTCCTGACCTCAGGTTATTCTCCTGCCTTGGCATCCCAGAGTGCTGGGATTACAAGCCTGAGCGCTACGCACAGCCAAGACTTGTAAATTTTGTGAACTTAACCTGTGGCTCCTCTGGCTTACAGCCATTTTTATTTTCTTTTACTATGTATTTTTATTTTATTTTATTGAGAAAGGATCTCGCTTTGTCACCCATGCTGGAGTGCAGTTACATGATCTCTGCTCACTGCAACCTCTACCACCCAGGCTCAAGCTTGGCTTGTTCCACCATGCCCAGCATTTTTTTTTTGTTTTGTTTTGTTTTTGTTTTTGTTTTTGTTTTTGTTTTGTTTTATTTTTTTTTTTTTTGAGACAGAGTTTTGCTCTTGTTGCCCAGGCTGGAGTGCAATGGCGCGATCTCGGCTCACCGCAACCTCCGCCTCCTGGGTTCAGGCAATTCTCCTGCCTCAGCCTCCTGAGTAGCTGGGATTACAGGCACGCGCCACCATGCCCAGCTAATTTTTTGTATTTTTAGTAGAGACGGGGTTTCACCATGTTGACCAGGATGGTCTCGATCTCTTGACCTTGTGATCCACCCGCCTCGGCCTCCCAAAGTGCTGGGATTACAGGCTTGAGCCACCGCGCCCGGCTTTTTTTTTTTTTTTTAAATAGAGATCGGGTTTCACTATTGCCCCTCCTGCTCTCAAACTGCTGGGCTTAAGTGATGCACCTGCCTTGGCCTTCCAGCGTGCTGGGATTACATGCATGAGCCAGATGGTCTCCAATAAGTCAGTGGTCTGTTACTTTCCAGTTGAAACTTAGGTATCCCAAATAGCTGATTGTAGAGACAGCTGGAGAGATCTTGAGTTCCTTAGCTATTAGCCATTATTTAAAAAACAATCTAGCTTGAGAGACATGGAAATAGTAGTTTATAGCTTCTAACATTTTAAGGAAGGTACTATTCTTTTTTGGGGAGTGGGAATATATTACTCTATTTGGATGAGTTCCATCTTAGTTCTTTCACTGGATTTTTTTTTTTTTTTTTTTTTTTTTTGGAGACGGAGTTTCCGCTCGTTACCCAGGCTGGAGTGCAATGGCGCGATCTTGGCTCACTGCAACCTCCGCCTCCTGGGTTCGGGCAATTCTCCTGCCTCAGCCTCCTGAGTAGCTGGGATTACAGGCACGCACCACCATGCCCAGCTAATTTTTTGTATTTTTAGTAGAGACAGGGTTTCACCATGTTGACCAGGCTGGTCTCGATCTCTTGACCTCGTGATCCACCCGCCTCAGCCTCCCAAAGTGCTGGGATTACAGGCTTGAGCCACCGCGCCCGGCTCTTTCACTGGATTTTATTTTATTTTGCCAGATTGTAGTGCAGTGGCACAATCTTGGCTTACTGCAGTTTCCGCCCCCAGGTTCAAGTGATTCTCCTGCCTTAGCCTCACAAGTAGCTGTTATTACCAGTAGCCACCAGCATACCTGGCTATTTTTTTTTTTTTGGACAGAGTTTTGCACTGTTGTCTGGGCTGGAGTGCAATGACACGATTACAGTTCACTACAACGTCTGCCTCCCAGGTGCAAGCAATTCTCCTGTCTCAGCCTCCTGAGTAGCTGGGATTACAGGTGCTCGCCACTATGCCCGGCTAATTTTTTGTGTTTTTAGTGGAGATGGGGTTTTACTATGTTGGCCAGGCTTGTCTCGAACTCCTGACCTTGTAATCCGCCCGCCTCGGCTTCCCAAAATTCTGGGATTCCAATTTTTGTATTTTTAATAGAGACGGTTTCAACATATTGGCCAGGCTGGTTTTGAACCCCTGACCTCAGGTGATCCTCCCACCTCTGCCTCCCAAAGTGCTGGGACTATGGGTTTGAACCACCCCACCTGGCCTTTCACAGGATTTTAGATAATTTTACTAGAGCATAGGAATGTATTGTAAACTTTTGTAATGTAAATGTAAACCAGTGTGTTTTTTTAAATAGGATCCCATTTAGAAAATACCAATCTGCAGTTCTTTGAAAGCATGTATCTTGTAATTTGGTACCTTAATTTAGTTTAGCTCTCAGTGAGATGCCCCCCTTTAAAAACACATTGCCTGACCATGTTTTATATTCTAAATATAATTGTATTGGGTAGTGTGGGTGTTACAGAAATTACCTCAATTTGTGGGAATTTGTGAAACATCAGTAGTAGTTGTAAAGCAGGAAAACAAGACTGCTTTATATTCAGTGCAGTAAGTTTGCTCCCCCCCCCCCTTTTTTTTTTTTTTTTTTTAATGTATGGTCCCTGTGCCTGGCAAGGGTCTGATAAGCAGTTTACCTTTATTAACTCATTTGCTTTTAATAATAACCCTATGAGACTATTGTCCCAGTGAATTTAAATAACACAGGCCAAAGATTCACATCTCTAATTTGGGAATGGAACCTAGTCAGTCTAATAGCAGAGCCCACTTCTTCTAAATTCTTTCTTACATTGCCTGAAAATTTCACTCATTTGTATCTGTATTTTTTTTTCTAAAGGAAATTTATTTGAATAAGAGTTAATTTTTCAATTTAAAATAAACCCTGAAAGAGCGAATAATGATAGAATGTTATGTTTCCCTCCCTAAATTTGGAAAGAGGCATTTCTTAAATTTGCTTCTTTATTTTGGGAAAATATAAACAGTTTAATATTTTGATAAGTGGGATTCATTTTCTAGAAAAGCCATTCCTGTTGAATCATGTTAGCTTTTTATGATAAAGCTAATCGTGTATTTTTCATTCACTGTGTCTTTAGTAGGTAGTAAACCTGGAACATCCTCAAAACTTGGATGTGATTACAGTTTTTGTTTCTGTTTTGTTTTGTTTTTTTGAGATGGAGTCTTTGTCACCTAGGCTGGAGTGTGGTGGTGCAATCTCAACTCACTGCAACATCCGCCTCCCGTGTTCAAGAGATTATCCTGCTTCTGCCTTCCAAGTAGCTGGGACCAGAGGCATGCACCACCATGCCTGGCTAAGTTTTTTGTTTTTTGTAGAGATGGGGTTTCACCATGTTGACTAGGCTGGTCTCAAACTCCTGGTCTCAAAAGATTCACTCACCTCAGCCTCCTAAAGTGCTGGGATTACAGGCATGAACTACCACACCTTGCCTAAAAAAATTCTATTTTTAACTAATTGTTCACATTTATAGCATGTATCTTGTAGAAAGGTAGATATAAACATGGATGTTTTCTCATTCAGAGTGCTATAAAATTGCAATACTATTTCCATACAATGAATACTTAGTTTGTTCCACAGTAAAAATTAGTAAGTCTTGCTGATCTCAAGGTTAGTTACTACTCTTGATCTTTATTAACTCTATGTCTTTTCCCTGTCAAATCTCTTAAGTATGTTGGCAAGTGATCCAGCTTTTCCAAGAATGTGCATAGCGTATTTGAGGGCAGGATCAAGCTTCAAGGATTCAGAGAAATGGTTTTAAATTAAATCAATGCAATATAGTGAATGGCAGGTGTTTGTACTGCCTATGATACTGCATAGCCATTAATGTCCTAGAGTTTGAATGGTTCAGATGAAAATATTTTAGCTTTATTTTTTGTTAATTCTACTAATTTACTTTGCTGCAGGAGTGGAGTCAACATATCAATGGAGCAAGTCACAGTCGTCGATGCCAGCTTCTTCTTGAAATGTAGGAGTTTGAAATACCTTTAAAACATCCTTATCGTGAATCAGAATCAGCCATTATTGGTTTTTGGGAATTCATCATTTACTTGTAATATCCACAGTGTTATTATCACATAGTGGTACTGTATGGGCAATACTATTTACAAGTAAAATGTTTAGATCTGGAAATTTCATATTGAATATTAGATGCAGTAATAATGATGTTTTGTTATTTAACATTATTTCTAGGATACATACACATTGATCATTACACAAATCGAAAGAATTTTTACTAGACATAGTTGAAAGATTTGATATATACAGTGGAGTCACTAGCATTTTTAATAATAAGTGCTCTAAAAATGTAAAAGATACAGAAATAAGGGTAGGATATTAAAAGATTCTAAATAGTTGTCCAACAAAATTCTTGGTGTTGTATTTTTTTGCTTTTGAGATCTTTGGTTTTGAGTTCAGGCTGCTACCATGAAATGGAATTCCTAAGGAAACTCCCTGCTTAAGGAGCACACACTGCCCATTGTTGACTGGAATTGTAATTTTCATATATGCTTAGCTCTGTTGGGGCTGTTCTTTCTTTCTAATGTCACAACTCAGCTATGCTCTTGGTATTAATACTGGAGAAGGGAAATCTGTGCTCTATTCTTGTTTCTATGTAACCCACATTTCTAATTCTTTGTGCAACACTTCGTACAATTTAACAAATACAGGAAAAACTTAATTTCAACATTATCTACATTTGCAAGCAATATGAAACAAGTTTATTCTGATTCATGTGGATTATTTTGAAGCTTGGAAATTTTTCTTTTGAAATATCTATATGAAATGCTTTAAAACTATGTTTCTAACACTTAGACTCTCAGATAACTTTACTAATAAATGATCTCTATTTTAGAGGCCAAACAAGGCTGCTTTGTGAAAAGGACAGTTTTATTTTAAAGTTAATTTTCTGGTCTTTTTAAAGCTACCCAGAATGGAATCCTGACAATGATACAGGACATACAATGTAAGTTAAATTTTTTAAGCTACCATTTGTAAAGGAGATCAATGTAAGGAATTCAGGTTTAACTTTCAACATTTCATGAACAAAATATTCTCAGATTTTCTTTACTGAAAATGAGAGTTTGATAAAATTCACTTTGGTTTACAATTTTTAGAATATGTATATAGTAATTTGTGTTTTTTTATTGTTAATGTAGAGTTTTCCCTAGATACTTCACATATACCCTAAAAGATTGAAGTGGTTGTGGTCATACATGGGGTGCTTTAACATTAAATTTTAATTATTTCCTGTGGACCTCTTTATCATTATTTATATTTTATGTCTTTACTAGGGGTGATCCATTCATGTTGCAGCAGTCTACAAATCCAGCACCAGGAATTCTGGGACCTCCACCTCCCTCGTTTCATCTTGGGGGACCAGCAGTTGGACCAAGAGGAAATCTGGGTAATTACATAAAATTCATGTTACTTTTCCCTAAGTAGCCCTTAATGAAAATTTTTATTTTTTTTATTTTTTTGAGGTGGAGTTTCGCTCTTGTTGCCCAGGCTGGAGTGCAAGGGCGCCATCTCGGCACACTGCAACCTCTCTGCCTCCCAAGTGCAAGTGGTTCTCCTGCCTCAGCCTCCCAAGTAGCTGGGATTACAGGCACCCACCACCACGCCCAGCTAATTTTTGTATTTTTCGTAGAGATGGGGTTTCACCATGTTGGCCAGGCTGGTCTCTAACTCCTGGCCTCAGGCCATCTGCCTCCCTCAGCCTCCCAAAGTGCTGGGATTACAAGCGTGAGCCATTGCTTGGCCAAAAATTTTTACCTATTTTAGTGCCAGTGTCACTCTGTCACTAGGCTGGAGTGTAGTGGTGTGATCTTGGCTCACTGCAGTCTCTGCCTCTGGGTTCAAGTGATTCTCATGCTTCAGCGTCTCCGAAGTAACTGGGATTATAGACGCGTGCCACCACCCCTGGCTAATTTTTGTATTTTTGGTTGAGACAGGGATTTCTCTGTGTTGCCCAGGCTGGTCTCAAACTCCTGGCCTCAAATGATCCATTGGCCTCAGCCTCCAAAAGTGCTGGGATTAGAGGCCCGTAAACCACTATGCCCAGCCCCTTACTGAAAATTAAAGGCAATGATTATAGGTTAAAGAAGGCTCATTCAAATATTACTCAGAAGTAACATTGCATGAAAAGTGATGGTAATCATATATTTGTAAGAGCTTTTCATTTGTGTTTGGAAGATGTGTATTTTTTAGTAAAATTGTTTTTTTAAGCAAATGTATTGATTACAAGACTGAAAACTTTATCCTCCCTTAAAGGTGCTGGAAATGGAAACCTACAGGGACCTAGACACATGCAGAAAGGCAGAGTGGTCAGTAATAAAGCTTTTGCTTTTGGTGTATTTACAATTTGGAGGAATATCATTTGCCTTAAATCCTTACTAGTTGAATCTGTTTTATGGTCCTTACAGGAAGATTGCTGTAGTTTGAAAACCATCAGGTTTTTATATGGCTTTGATAATAATTAAAACTTTAATTGAATTTTATCTGCCCATATCCAGTGAGCTCACCTTGATTCAGCATCTTTTTTTTTTTTTTTTTTTTTTTTTTTGTGAGACGGAGTTTCGCTCTTGTTACCCAGGCTGGAGTGCAATGGCGCGATCTCGGCTCACCGCAACCTCCGCCTCCTGGGTTCAGGCAATTCTCCTGCCTCAGCCTCCCGAGTAGCTGGGATTACAGGCACACGCCACCATGCCCAGCTGATTTTTTGTATTTTTAGTAGAGACGGGGTTTCACCATGTCGACCAGGATGGTCTCGAACTCTCAACCTCGTGATCCACCCGCCTCGGCCTCCCAAAGTGCTGGGATTACAGGCTTGAGCCACCGCGCTCGGCTATTATTTTTTTTAAGACGGAGTTTCGCTCTTGTTACACAGGCTGGAGTGCAATGGCACGATCTCGGCTCACCGCAACCTCCGCCTCCTGGGTTCAGGCAATTCTCCTGCCTCAACCTCCTGAGTAGCTGGGATTACAGGCATGCGCCACCATGCCCAGCTAATGTTTTGTATTTTTAGTAGAGACGGGGTTTCACCATGTTGACCAGGATAGTCTCGATCTCTTGACCTCGTGATCCACCCGCCTTTGCCTCCCAAAGTGCTGGGATTACAGGCTTGAGCCACCGCGCCCAGCCTAATGTGTAGTTTTAAAATTCTCTAGAATATTGCCAGTTGTTATTTTACTTACTCTCTTCTGTTGAATTGTAGATTATAAAAAGTTCTAATGTATAACTGGTTTTATATTGCTTTAGAGAGACCTAATTGCTTGTTTCTTTTCCTCTTGACGGACAGGAAACTAGCAGAGTTGTTCACATCATGGATTTTCAACGAGGGAAAAACTTGAGATATCAGCTATTACAACTGGTGGAACCATTTGGAGTCATTTCAAATCATCTGATTCTAAATAAAATTAATGAGGTATGAGTAGAAATAATGATACTCATTTATTCATACCACTAATATGTTTTCTATAAGAATTAAATGATTTTGGCTGAGAGAGGTGGCTTGCAACTGTAATCCCAGCACTTTGGGAGGTGGAGGTGGAAGCGGGTGGATCATAAGGTCAGGAGATCAAGACCATACTGGCCAACATGGTGAAACCCCCATTTCTGTTTTTAAAAACACAAAAAATTAGCTTGGTATGGTGGTGCACACCCGTAGTCCTAGCTACTCAGGAGGCTGAGGCAGGAGAATTGCTTGAACCCAGGACACGGAGATTGCAGTGAGCAGAGATCGCACCACTGCACTACAGTGTGGGTGACAGTGCAAGACTCTGTCTCAAAAAACAAAGAATTAAATGATTTTGTATTAGAAAAATAAAACTTAAGGTAATCTTAAATTTATCAAATACGGAATGTAGTAGAGGAAAAGGCCAGTAGTTGATAAATGTCAATAATAATAATTAGAATACTAATGGATTATTATAACTTTATAGATTATGATCCTTAGATAGTACTTGTTATTATACTACTGTAAGAGCTGTAAAAGGAAAATTCTGTGGAAAGCCATATCAGATCTGTACCAAAATGATATTGTTAAGTCATTATTTTTAGTCCAGCAGGCATAGTAAATGATAAAGTAATACAGTAGAATGACTAATGTGAGATAGCATTTATAATAAAATAGTAAATTGGCAACATTGTTTTTTGGGGGGTTTATTTTGTTTCTTTGTTTTGTGAGACGGAGTCTTGCTCTGTCTCCCAGGCTGGAGTGCAGTGGCACGATCTTGGCTCAATAGACTCGGCCTCCCCAGCTCAAGCGATTCTCCTGCCTCAGCCTTCTGAGTAGTTGGGAGTACAGGCAGGCGCCCACCATCATGCTGGCTAATTATCGTATTTTTAGTAGAGATGGGGTTTCAGAATGTTGGCCATGCTAGTCTCCAGACGTCAGATGATCTACCTGCCTTGGTTCCCAAAGTGGTGGGATTACAGGCTTCAGCCACTGCCTGGCCAACGTTGTTTTGTTTTATTTTTTCATTCTTTAAAGTATTTCCTATTTAATAATTAAATATATCTGGAAAGATTTAGGGCAGTGGTTTCTAATAGAAAAAATTTTAGTTCAATGTGACAAGGCTGATTGGAAAAAATATAAAGAAATAATTTTTTGTACAATTTCAGGCATTTATTGAAATGGCAACCACAGAGGATGCTCAGGCCGCGGTGGATTATTATACAACCACACCAGCATTAGTATTTGGCAAGCCAGTGAGAGTTCATTTATCCCAGAAGTATAAAAGAATAAAGGTAATGTTTATTTTTTCAAGCTGTTTATCAGTTTAATAAGTAATTTCAGTATTTATTAACTTTGGTTATTTAACATTACTGCTGAGGCCAGGTGTGGTGGTTTACACCTGTAATTCTAGCACCTTGGGAGGCCAAGGTGAGAAGGATTGCCTGAGGCTCAGGAGTTTAGGACTAGCCTGGGCAACGTAGCAAGACCTTGTCCCTATAAAAATAAAATAATTGATAAAAACTAAGTTACTCTTAACTGTTGACTAATTATTATTGCACATCTGTCCTTTTGTTGTTTTTATTAAAGAAACCTGAAGGAAAGCCAGATCAGAAGTTTGATCAAAAGCAAGAGCTTGGACGTGTGATACATCTCAGCAATTTGCCTCATTCTGGCTATTCTGACAGTGCTGTCCTGAAGCTTGCTGAGCCCTATGGGAAAATAAAGAATTACATATTGATGAGGATGAAAAGTCAGGTAATATACATAAGGAAGTTCTAGAGAAGACAGTTTGTCAAAGTGATTTAAGATTTTTCAGTATGGGGCTGGGCACGGTGGCTCATGCCTGTAATCCCAGCACTTTGGGAGGCCGAGGCAGGCAAATCACCTGGGTCAGGAGTTCAGGACCAGCCTGGCCAACATGGTGAAACCTTGTGTCTACTAAAAATACAAAAAATTAGCCAGCATGGTGGCATGTGCCTGTAATCCCAACTACTCTGGAGGCTGAGGCAGGAGAATTGCTTGACCCTAGGAGGTGGAGATTGCAGTGAGCCAAGATTGCGCCACTGCACTCCAGCCTGGGTGACAGAGGGACTCTATCTCCAAAAAAAAAAAAAAAGATGGGGGAGGAGAACATCTTTTGTATTTATCTTTTTTTGTCTTAAACACTTTTGTAATTCAACAATTCAAGTTTGTGTCCTTCCAGACTTTGTCTTTCTTACAGTATTTTAATATTTTCTAAGCTTATTACTTTCTTGCAGAGTCTATATAGATGATTTGGTATTTGGCACTATGGTGATTCTTGGGGATTTTGTAAATCTGGCAGGTTGGGTGTTGTTTTATACGGAGTCTCACTCTGTTGCCCAGGCTGGAGTGCAGTGGCACCGTCTTGGCTCACTACAATCTCAGCACTTGGGGAGGCTGAATCAGGAGGATCACCTGAGTCTAGGAACTTGAGATCAGTCAGGGCAACGTGGCGAAACTCCATCTCTACAAAAAAAATGAGCCAGGCATGGTGGTACATGGCTGTACTGCTAGCTACTGGGGGCTGAGGTGGGAGGATTGCTTGGGCCCAGGACATCTAGGCTGCAGTGAGCCAAGATTGTGCCACACTGTATTCCAGCTTGGGTGACCCAAGACCCTGTCTCAAAAAAAGAAAAAACTTATTAAAAATTTTTAACCAGTAGGTAGAATAAATAAGGTTTTATACAATTTTGTAAAATATAATGTGCTTTGTGGTTTTTCCTTTTTTTTTTTTTTTTTTTTTTTAAAGGCTTTTATTGAGATGGAGACAAGAGAAGATGCAATGGCAATGGTTGACCATTGTTTGAAAAAAGCCCTTTGGTTTCAGGGGAGATGTGTGAAGGTTGACCTCTCTGAAAAATATAAAAAACTGGTACTGAGGGTATGTAGTACTTCATTTGTTATCATTTAGAAGTCTGTTTTTATGTATTTAAAGCCACAACATTCTTCTTAATACTTTGGTGTGCTAAAAATACAGGATTATTGAAATGTAGGTTTGTTGAAAGAGATAAACCTATTGAAATAAACTATTGAAAAATAACCTTGTTTTTTCTGGTCTTTAATAGCAGAAGTTTTTAAACTAGTCTTCCCTAAAGGAGACAACTTTATTGCTCTTACCTTTTGAAGGGTTTCATAGAGTTCTACTACCACAGTGTTTTATTTTCCACTTCTCTGACTATGGTCGTAAAGATGAATGTCTGACTGTAGGCAGCTTAGGTTCTCAGATATGTTTATGGGGATGAATAAACTAAGTTGGATATATGGTTTGTCTCCAATTATTAATTCACTGGATAATTGTGTATTCTATAAATGAAGATATTTTAATATATTTATTTAACTTCTGCAAAACTTTTGTCTTTTAGATTCCCAACAGAGGCATTGATTTACTGAAAAAAGATAAATCTCGGTAATTTCATTTTTTTTTCCAGATGTGTGAGTATATTCAACTTTACTTTTTCAAACGACCAATAAATTGTGGTGTGTGTTTTTGATTTCAGGAAAAGATCTTATTCTCCAGACGGCAAAGAATCTCCAAGTGATAAGAAATCTAAAACTGATGGTTCCCAGAAGACTGAAAGTTCAACTGAAGGTAAAGAACAAGAAGAGAAGTCCGGTGACGATGGTGAAAAAGACACAAAGGATGACCAGACAGAGCAGGAACCTAATATGCTTCTTGAATCTGAAGATGAGCTACTTGTAGATGAAGAAGAAGCAGCAGCACTGCTAGAAAGTGGCAGTTCAGTGGGAGACGAGGCCGATCTTGCTAATTTAGGTGATGTGACTTCTGATGGGAAAAAGGAATCTTCAGATAAAGCTGTGAAAAAAGATGCAAGTGCTTCAGCAGCAGCAAAGAAAAAACTTAAAAAGGTAAAGATTTAATACTGATTTGTTTTAATACAACATTATATCTGATCAGTGTTTCAAGTTATCTGCCTAAGCAGGGTGAGATAAGGGGAATTACATGATTTAAATCAGAAAATAAATCAAATAGGAACCAGAAGGTAAGCATTTTAATCTAAACTCTACAATAAGTAAATAAGGCATTGTATTATAGTTGGCAAAAAATACCAGCTCAGAGGAAATTTTTAGTAAAAATGAGGGAGAAGGACTCAAAGTACATATGCTTCTGTATTGTACTGGTAGTATATAGGGAGGTAGCCTTAGAGTGTAGCTTTAAAAAAAAAATGAATAGGACATGAGATTACACTAAGTTAACTGGCCCAAGATAGTTAAAACTTTTGCCTCTCATTAAAAAATGATTAAATAATTTTTCCTATTTGAGAAATGTAGCCCTGGTCAGATAATTTAGTACTTTTTAAAACAAGTGTATTTGAACATATAAGTCATTTAGAAGTCACATATGAAAGCTGGGCATGGTGGCGCATGCCTGTAATCCCAGCTACTCAGGAAACTGAGGCAGGAGAATTAATTGCCTGAACCCAGGAGACGGAGGTTGCAGTGAGCCCAGATTGCGCCATTGCACTCCAGCCTGGGTAATGAGCAAAACTCCTTCTCAAAAAAAAAAAAAAAAAAAAAAAGTCACATATAAAGTGAATATAAATATAAAAATACACACATGATACAAGGAACAGTAAAACAAAAGGACCCTCATTTTGCTGACTTCCTAGCTTAAGGAGTAGGGCATTAAAATGCCTTTGAGGCAAACTCCTTATGTTAAATGGCTCTTTAATTAAACGCTGGAGTGAGCCAGGCAAGGTGGCTCAATGCCTGTAATCCCAGCACTTTGGGAGGCCCAGCAGATCCCTTGAGGCCAGAAATTGAAGACCACCATGGTGAAACCTCCTCTATGCTAAAAATAGAAAACTAACGGGATATGGTGGCACACGCCTGTAGCAGCTACTTGGAACACTGAGGCAGGAGAATTGCTTGAAACCAGGAAGCAGAAGTTACAGTTAGCTGAGATCACACCACTGCACTCCAGCCTGGGTGACAGAGCGAGACACGGTCTCAAGAAAAAAAAAGTAGAGTGAAATGAGATTTTTGCCATCCTATTCCATATTCCATTGGTTCCTTTTATGCAACATTCAACTCAAAACCAATATTTACCTCTGGGTTTTTGTTTGATGGCTTGGTCAAGTAACTTCATTTATTTTTCTAACTAGAGCCAATCGTTATGTTTACATTTGTAAAAGCTAATAATTACTGGCATTTATGACATTCAGTGCCATACGTTTTTGTAAATTTTTTATATATACACATTTATTAATTTAATCCTCAGCATAACCATATGCAGTTCATACTGTTATCTCTGTTCCATAAATGAGGAAATTGAAGTATGGAGAAGTTAAATAATCCCATACTCCTTATAAAACACAGAGCCGGGGCCGGGTGCGGTGGCTCAAGCCTGTAATCCCAGCACTTTGGGAGGCCGAGGCGGGTGGATCACAAAGTCGAGAGATTGAGACCATCCTGGTCAACATGGTGAAACCCCCGTCTCTACTAAAAAAAAAAAAAAAAAAATTAGCTGGGCATGATGGCGTGTGCCTGTAATCCCAGCTGCTCAGGAGGCTGAGGCAGGAGAATTGCCTGAACCCAGGAGGCGGAGGTTGCGGTGAGCCTTCAGAGTTGTGTTTTCTCAGGAGTCTTACTCTGTCCCCGAAGCTGGAGTGCAGCAGCTTCATCTCAGCTCACTGCAACCTCTGCCTCCCAAGTACCTGGGATTACAGGCGCCCACCCAGCTGAGTTTTGTATTTTTAGTAGAGATGGGGTTTCTCCATGTTGGCCTGGCTGATCTTGAACTCCTGACCTCAGGCGATCTGATCTGCCTGCCTCAGCCTCCCAAAGTGCTGGAATTACAGGTGTGAGCCACTGTACCTGGCCCAGAGCTTGATTTTTTAAACCATTACAGTGTTTCAAACTGAGTGTTTGCTCTAAAGAGTAGGTATATTGTAATATACTGTATTGCAGAGGACATTGCTCAACTTCTACCAAATCAAATTTTTTACACATTTCCCTAGCCGCATTCTAGTATCAGAAAAGGTAAAATATGAATATCCTTATTTAATTTCTGCTCTTTGTGTGAGGCAGACCTTCCATTTTTTTTTTAGCTTTAAATAAGCTAAATTATTTTTCAAGTTAACAGTCAATTTTTGAGAGAAAGGAAGAAGTCACTATTTTGACTGAATGAATAAGACAAAGACGCTATCCTCTTCCCTTCAAGTAAAGCAAACAGAAGGGATGCTGGCAGGATAATTGTTGCAGAGTAAATTTGTCTTTCTTAACAGCGTCGTTTCCCAGGGATTATGGAAGGTTTTGTCACTCTAGATGAGGTTGGTGATGAGGACGATTCGGAACTTCAGAAACTTCGTAAATCGGGCATGACATTTAAATCTGGTGACAAAAATGATGATGGTTTGGTTGAAATTAAGGTGGACAAGATCGAGGAACTTGATCAAGAAAACGAAGCAGCGTTGGAAAATGGAATTAAAAATGAGGAAAACACAGAACCAGGTGCTGAATCTGCTGAGAATGCTGATGATCCCAACAAAGATACAAGTGAAAATACAGATGGTCAAAGTGATGAGAACAAGGAGGACTATACAATCCCAGATGAGTATAGAATTGGACCATATCAGCCCAACGTTCCTGTTGGTGAGATTTAAGTTTTTTGTTCTTCGCCTTCCTCACTTTCCCCAAAACAAACTCTTAGGTCTTAAAATAAGATTTTAAAGTTGGTCTTACGTAAGCTGTGATAGCATTTTGAATTTGCTTCGTTTCTATGGGAAACAATTGATAAATCTTAATTGATACATTATCTTTTCCTCTTAACGCATCTCTCTGACATGGTATTGTTTTATGTTGTCATTCCACAATATGTTCCCTTTTCTCCTCATAAAATGTTGTGTAAATTGCACATGCTTTTTCTTTTGTTTTTCTGTATTATATTTCTTTTTAAGAATACAGTTAGGTGGGACCTCAAACATCAATTAGGTAATAGCAAAACATGGTTCTGGTTTTGTTTCTGATTTTTATATTAGGGTGTGTTGGACTTTTCACAAACATGTCTCACTTATGTTGACAGGTAAAAAATTGTGAATTCTAAATAAAATCTTCAGTTTAATTTGTAAGAATGTATGTTTGTGTTTCTAGGTATAGACTATGTGATACCTAAAACAGGGTTTTACTGTAAGCTGTGTTCACTCTTTTATACAAATGAAGAAGTTGCAAAGAATACTCACTGCAGCAGCCTTCCTCATTATCAGAAATTAAAGGTAAGACTGAATGTAAAAGAGGAGAGTTCTTTGGTGAAAACAACTTACGGAAGTAAATGGGATATATAAGTAAAATGTGTATAGTGTTCCCTGTAGACTCAGTGCAGTGCTTTATCCTGAAGATAACTTTTCTTTCTTTCATTTTATCTATTTATCTCTTACTTATTTGTATATTTTTGAGACTGAGTTTTACTGTTGTCACCCAGGTTGGAGTATAATGGAGCAATCTCTGCTCACTGCAAACTCTGCCTCCCAGGTTCAAGAGATTCTCCTGCCTCAGCCTTCTGAGTAGCTGAAATTACAGGCATGCACCAGCACCCCCAGCTAATGTTGGTATTTTTAGTAGAGATGGGGTTTCACCATGTTGGCCAGGCTGGTCTTGAACTCCCGACCTCAGATAATCACCACCTCAGCCTCTCAGAGTGCTGGGATTACAGGGATGAGCCACTGCTCCCAGCCTCCCCTCTCCTCCCCTCCTCTCCCCTTCTCTCCCTTCCTCTTTTTGAGACAGAGTTTTGCTCTCGTTGCCCAGGCTGGAGTGCGATGGCAGTCTTGGCTCACTGCAACCTCAGCCTCCCAGATTCAAGCAATTCTCCTGCCTCAGCCTCCCATGTAACTGGGATTACAGGCATGCGCCACCACACCTGGCTAATTTTGTATTTTTATTAGCGACGGGGTTTCTCCATGTTGATCAGGCTAGTCTTGAACTTCTGACCTCAGGTAATCCTCCGTCTTGGCTACCAGAGTGCTGGGATTATAGGCCTGAGCCACCACGCCTGGCTCCTTTGCCTTTGCCTTTCCCTTCCTTTCCTCTCCTCTCTTCCCTCTACTCTCCCCTTTCCTTTCCTCCAGAATCTCGCTCTAACACCAAGCTGAAGTGCAATGTCACGATCGCGGCTCACTGCAACCTCTACCTCCTGGATTCAAGTGATTTTTCTGCCTCAGCCTCCAGAGCAGCTTGGACTTACAGGCACCATGCCTGGCTAATTTTTGTGGTTTTAATGGGGTTTCACCATGTTGACCAGGATGGTCTCGATCTCTTGACCTCTTGATCCACCTGCCTCGACCTCCCAAAGTGCTGGTACTACAGGCGTGAGCCACTGTGCCTGTCTTTGTTTCTTTATTGATGGATTATCAAAACACCTATTGAGCCTCTTGTCATAGTTTACCCTCATTATGTAACAATTCAGTGTTTTCTAACCATATGATAAATTATGTGATAGAATTATTCAGTACTCTTAAATTGTTGTTGGGCTATACTTTCTAATTTGGAAGTTACTGGGAGTCCGAATACAAAAAGTGGCATGTCCATTTACATTAAATAATTTTTAACATTGACATTATTAATAGTGACACTTCAGTTACTTTTATGACCAAAAGTATATAAAGATCAAAAGCATAAATACATAAACAACAACATCACTAAAGAATAATTCCTGGGCCGGTGCAGTGACTCACACCTGTAATCCCAGCACTTCTAGGAGGCTGAGGCGGGTGGATCATGAAGTCCGGAGTTCAAGACCAGCCTGGCCAAGATGGTGAAAGCCTATCTCTACTAAAATTCCAAAAATGAGCCAGGCATAGTGGCAGCTGCCACTAATCTCAGATATTCAGGAGGCTGAAGCAGGAGAATCACTTGAACCCACGTGGCAGAGGTTGCAGTGAACAGAGATTGTGCCACTGCACTCCAGCCTGGGCAATAAAATGAGATTCCATCTCAAAAAAAAGAAAAAATAATAATTCCTACTGAGATATATTGAAACTTGTTTTGTAATTATCCGCTTCTTTGGACTATTTGTTGAAATAGTGACTGAAGCTTAAAAGTAGTTACCAAACAGCTCAATTGTAGATACCTTGGGTTTTCACACCTCTTCTTTTTTTTTTTTTTTGAGACGGAGTTTCGCTCTTGTTACCCAGGCTGAAGTGCAATGGCGCGATCTCGGCTCACCGCAACCTCCGCCTCCTGGGCTCAGGCAATTCTCCTGCCTCAGCCTCCTAAGTAGCTGGGATTACAGGCACAGGCCACCACGCCCAGCTAGTTTTTTGTATTTTTAGTAGAGACGGGGTTTCACCATGTTGACCAGGATGGTCTTGATCTCTCGACCTCTTGATCCACCTGCCTTGGCCTCCCAAAGTGCTGGGATTACAGGCTTGAGCCACCGCGCCTGGCCGGGTTTTCACACCTCTTATAAGTTAACTATAGTTATTCAATCATTAGACATGTTCTCTCTTGACTAAATGATTAAATGTAATCTTTTAATTTTGGAAATGATTCAGCTTCTTGGCTGTGTATCACTTTTATTAAAAAATGTAACAGCTCTTGGGCTGAGCGCGGTGGATCACGAGGTCAACAGATCGAGACCATCCTGGTCAACAAGGTGAAACCCCGTCTCTACTAAAAATATAAAAATCAGGTGGGCATGGTGGTGCAAGCCTGTAGTCCCAGCTACTCAGGTGGCTGAGGCAGGAGAATTGCTTGAACCCAGGAGGCGGAGGTTGCGGTGAGCCAAGATCATGCCACTGCCCTCCAGCCTGGGTAACGAGCAAAACTCCGCCTCAAAAAAAAAGAAAAAAAGTAACAGCTTTTTGCCATTGTATGTCTCTTGCCATCTGTAGATGAAGAAAGAATGGTGATTATTTGCAGTGGTAGCACCAATATAGTACAAATATAGTACAAATATTTTTATATGCTTTGTTTTTAAGCTGTTTGGGGTCAAAAACTATATGTATTGCCAAGAAGAATACGGAAAAAATATAAAAGATTGCCAGGTGCTTGTGGCTCCTTTTATTATTTCTTTGTATTTTAAAGAAACTTTACTATTAAGCAATACAGTAACTTGCTAATGGTAAATTGATACTTTTTTTTTTTTTTTTTTTTTTTTTTTGGAGACGGAGTCTTGCTCAGTCGCCCATGCTGGAGTGCAGTGATGTGATCTCAGCTCACTGTAATCTCCGCCTCCGGGGTTCAAGCAGTTCTGCCTCAGCCTCCTGAGTACCTGGGATTACAGGCACACAGCACCATACCTGGCTGATTTTTGTATTTTTAGTAAAGACAGGATTTCACCATGTTGGTTGGGCTAGAACTGATAATTTCTTTCTTTTTTTTTTTTTTTTTTTTTTTTTTTTTTTTGAGGCAGAGTTTCGCTCTTGTTACACAGGCTGGAGTGCAATGGCGCGATCTCGGCTCACCGCAACCTCCGCCTCCTGGGTTCAGGCAATTCTCCCGCCTCAGCCTCCTGAATAGCTGGGATGACAGGCACGTGCCACCATGCCCAGCTAATTTTTTGTATTTTTAGTAGTGACGGGGTTTCACCTTGTTGACCAGGATGGTCTCGATCTCTTGACCTCGTGATCCACCCGCCTCGGCCTCCCAAAGTGCTGGGATTACAGGCTTGAGCCACCGCGCCCGGCCGTGGGTTATGTTTTTCATTTTCTTTAAAGGAAATAATGGCTTCTAATTCTTACTGTTTTCCATTAACTATATAAAGTTGATAAATTCCAATGAGATGAAAAGAAACTTTGGAAATTTTAGATTCGATTTTTTTAATATGTCTTTTGTACTTTCATTTGTGTTTTAACGGTGCTCCAGTGTCTAGAGACTCTAGAAGTCAGTTTTAATGGCAGGCTTCAGCGAGCTACACTTGTGGCTCATTTATCTGCTTTTGTAAGGTTTTGCTAGAACCCACAGCCATAATCATTTATGTGTCATCTATATTTATTTTAGTTTATAACTGAGTGCTGGATTGAGTCATTGCAAGAAAGACTGAATGGCTCAGTAAGTCTAAAATATTTACTGCTGGCCTTGCAAGAAAGTGTTTGTTTAGCTGATTTAATGAGTAGTGCATTGATGCCGGACGTGGTAGCTCATGCCTGTAATCCCAGCACTTTGGGAGGCCAAGGTGGGCCGATCACCTGAGGTCAAGAGTTTGAGACTTGCATAGCCAACATGGTGAAACCCCATCTCTACCAAAAGTACAAAAAAATTAGCTGGGCGTGGTGGTCCTTGCCTGTAATACCAGTTACTCGGGAGGCTGAGGCAGGGGATTGCTTGAACCTGGCAGGTGGAGGTTGCAGTGAGCTGAGATCACGCCACGGTACTCTAGCCTGGGACTCTGTCTCAAGAAATGAAAAGCATTGAATAAAAATGCATGTCATTTAAACCAATAGTTGTTCTTGGGGATAGTGTCAGTTAATTGTGACTTGTCATGTTTTGTCATCTCTAAAAATTAGGGTTAATTACAACATTTGAAATACCCATTTTTCACATTTTACCACCTTTTTCCCATGCCTTAATGTAATGTCCTCAAACAGTTTTTATATACTAATAAGGATTAACCAATTGTTGAAAATATTGACAAAATGATAGTTTAAGTCCCTAAACTTGGATATATAGGATATTTTATTTTGGAAGTAATCTATTTTGCCATGTTTCTCTTAGGTGACTTAATTGCTGTAATTCTTTTTATTTTTAGAAATTTCTGAATAAATTGGCAGAAGAACGCAGACAGAAGAAGGAAACTTAAGATGTGCAAGAAGATTAAATGACTTCAAAGAAAATAATGGTTCTTTGTTTTTAATGTTAACCTTTTTTAAATACAATACTGATAGTTAGAAAAAAATTATTGTACTCTTTTGTTTTAGTGGAGAAATAATAGATGTCTGTTCATGTGTTAAGTGTTATAGCAAAAAAAAAAAAAAATGCATACAGTTAAGTTAATGAATAGCTTTTGTTTTATCAGAATGGCAACAGACCGAAGTACTTTGTAGAGATTGACTTTGTAAGCTAATACTTAAGACAACTTGCACCACTAAGAAAAAAATGTAGAACCGTTTGGAAAAATGAAATTTAGTAGTTCCAAGTTTCAAAGAAATGTCAACATTTTGTTCCATTCAATAAAGAACAAAATTGATAGTATTTTTATTACTTTCATCTGAAACATTCCATATTTTAATCTGAGCCTTGCAGATTTTTCATTTGGAGTTTGAACCTGTTTTGGTGCATTTCATTTTTGGAGAACTTCATTAATGTGAGATTGGCAATTCAGATGCAGGTGCAGTTTTCTGTTGATGTCATGCTGTTGTTTAGGTAATAAGAAATATTAAGTAATTGGCTTTAGATTTTGTAATTTTTTTCCCTGAGTTCCTGCTAGATTTTGTATTCTAGTAGTCAATGTATTTTCAGTGAAATGTAAAAATATTCCCGTTCTCTTTGACCAGTATTAATTTTTGAGATCTTATTGCTTGTCACTTGAATCCCATAATTGTCATACATCTCTGGTATAAGCAACATTTAATTTCTGAAGTGTGTAGACCATCTCTTCATATTTTCAAGATGTAATTTTACATTTCTGCATTTTAAAAACAGTTTGGCCATAATCCTAGATGCACGCTTCTAATTCATGTACCTGCACATGTGACCTTTGTGAACAGAAATTTGCATGTATAATTTGTGTTTACTTGTAACTTTCTGGTTATATACTGCTTATATCTGTGGATTCAAGTTACTGAAGTGAATACCAATAAAAAAAAAAACCTTAGGCCATGTTCATTGGTTATACATGTTTGGAATGTTAACCAACATATTTGTCAGTTGTGGTTTTTATTCATTCTTAAACTTTGTGCATGCTTTAACAGTTGATTACTTTTAAATCTATAGCTAGTGCTCTAAAGACTGCTGCTGCCGCTAAAGACCTAAGTGTTAAAAATTTTGGTGCTGGTGGATTTCTTGTTCCTGTTACATAATTAAAAGTGAGACCATTCGTAGTCTTTAAAAAAACCTTATGAATTAGAAATGCTACAGGTGAACAAATAGCAAAAGTGTCTTGTGTTTAGACGTGTTGGTGCCTAACAGTACAATTGGAAATAATATGGATGAACAAGAGTTAGTTGTGCCAGCCTTTCAGAATAATTATGTGGGGATTCTTGGTATATTGGATTATATATTGTAAACTATTTGTTTTTTCTTCCCTGACACAGGGTCTTGCTCTGTCACCCAGACTGGAGTGCAGTGGCACAGTCAGCTCACTGCAGCCTCAGCCTCAGCTTCTCAGGCTCAAGTGATTTTCTACCTCAGCCTCCTGAGTAGCTGGGACTACAGGCTCATGCCACTTTTGCCTGGCTAATTTTTGTTTTTTTGTGTGTAGATTGGGCTTTCCCATGTTGCCCAAGTGATCCGCTCACCTCAGCCTCCCAAAGTTCTGGAACTGTAGGCCTGAGCCACCGTGACTGGCCAAAAAACAAAAGTTTTAATTTTGAAAAATTGACAAGAACAGGATAGGCATTGTCTTTCAAATGTTCAGACCCAAATGTATTATATTTCAAATAGTTGGATATATCTTATGGTCTCTCCCATTCAAAGGCAGGTGATGATTTTAATGTGACATGCACAAAAAATCCTTGCCAGTTTACTTCTGCAATTTAATTTTAGCCTTTACTAATTTTACCCACTTCTGTTTAATTCCAATTTTAACTAACAGCAGCTACAGAAAGCATTATATGCACAGTGGAGTTCTTCAGTGTTTCCTGTCGTTGATGGCTTTTTCATAGCTTCTACTTTGCTGGATTTAGCAAGTTGAAGGAAAGAATGCTTTGTTTACTTTATTGTCTGCATATGAGAGTATTTAGAAGTCAGAAATCGTAGATAAGCTGTTAGTGATAAATCTGTAAAAGCCATATCTCAGATTATGACGAACCTCTACTTTTTTCATGAATTTCTCCTCAGAAAGACAAACCTCTACTTAAATTTGCTGTTAACATTTTTCCTACAGATATTTCAGCCCCTAGTTTAACCTTACATTATCCTACAAAAGTGAATGAAACTTTTAGAAATACCTTGAGTTTGTTTTACAATACTTCATACTTGACCCATTGCTGGTAAATTTGGGGTCTGAGCATGTCCTTTATAAGACTTCAGTTGGATAGCTTTTAATACTGCCTTGAGGATCCTAAAAATAAGATTATTTGAAATAATGTTATACTGAAGATTATGAATTTCCAACCATGTGTGCACATTGATACCTTGAGACTTTTTTCTTGAAACTTTTCTCGCCCAGGCTGGTGTGAAGTGGCGTGATCTCTGTTCACTTCTCCTGCTTCAGCCTCAACCTTGGACTACAGGCACATGCCACCATGCCTGGCTAATTTTTTTATTTTTTATTTATTCATTATTTATTTATTTTGAGACGGAGTTTCACTCTTGTCACCCAGGCTGGAGTGCAATGGCGTGATCTCGGCTCACCGCAACCTCCGCCTCCTGGGTTCAGGCAATTCTGCCTCAGCCTCCCGAGTAGCTGGGACTACAGGCACGCGTCACCATGCCCAGCTAATTTTTTGTATTTTTAGTAGAGACGGGGTTTCACCATGTTGACCAGGATGGTCTCAATCTCTTGACCTCGTGAGCCACTGCGCCCGGCCTTTTTATTTTTTTAGTAGAGATGGGGTTTCATTATATTGACCAGGCTGGTCTCAAACTCCTGGCGTCAAGTGATCTGCCTGGCCTGCCAAAGTGCTGGGATTATAGGCGTGAGCCATGGCCATGGCACCCAGCCCCTCCAGTGATTATAAGTGGTATCATTCATTCTGAGGTACTTTTTAGAAGTAGCCATTATTAGAATTTCCTAACGACAGGTTACACCTTTTTTTTTTAAGGTTATGGGGACTGGAAAAGGAAATCGTGAACTATTGAGTGTTGCGGCAGGTATTATACAGGGGGAAGAGTGTACTTCATTTTTTACTTTAGCTTTATTGACTGGATTTTTTTGTCAGCCTAAAGATTGTGACAAAAGCAGCTTATAGTATGTAATAAAGTCTGCTGTAACTGCAGAGCAGCATATACGCTGTTTAATATAACTTGCATTAGGACAGAAGCACCTCTGGATATAGTCAGTTGATTGCCTTCCATGGTAGATAAAGTTTAATGTAGCTGAAAGCCTGGGTATTCAGTGTTGAATGAGTTTGAGGTGGTTTTATACCCTGTCAAAGGACCCTCCTCATTGTTGAGCTAGCTGAGTTTGAAGCACCCTCCCACTTTGATCCTTAAGCGATAAGGTCAAGATTCTTAGTCAACACTGGTGCCCAAACGGGAATATTTTTCCCTTTAGAACCAATGGTTTTCAAATATTTGCCTGAATTAAATTTACCTACAGGTTAAAGCATTACTCACTGCCTGCCAGATTTTTAAACAGTAAGTTTGGGTTGGGTACTGATGATTGCTCGCTGCCTGCCAGATTTTTAAACAGTAAGTTTGGGTTGGGTACTGATGATTTGCTTTTTTCTTTTTTTTTTTTCTTTTCTTTTTTTTTTTTTTTTTTTTTTTTTGAGACATCTTGCTTTGTCACCAGGCTGGAGTGCAACCTCCAGCTCACTGCAACCTCCCCCTCCCAGGTTCAAGCAATTCTGCCTCAGCCTCCCTAGTAGCTGGGATTACAGGCACTCACCACCACACCCACCTAATTTTGGTATTTTTAGTAGAGTCGGGGTTTCACCATCTTGTCGAGGATGGTCTCCACCTCTTGACTTTGACTTTGTGATCTCCCTGCCTCAGCCTCCCAAAGTCCTGGGATTACTGGGCGTGAGCCACTGCACCCAACCAGTTTGCATTTTTGAGAGCTTGTTTGGATGTTCTCACCGGAGTTCAGCTACTTGTATATGGAAGACTTGTCCTCCTCTATTGGGGATGGTTGTCCTTTTCAACACACCACGCAGCGTCGGGAGGGGCACACTGGGACCCATGAGGAAGGAAGGGGGCAGCTGTCCAGCCAGCCAGATCAGCCAAATCAACCCTGGCAATCAGCAGGGTAACAGATAGCGCAGCCAGATCACCCTCACATCCAATAATTTGCATTTTTAACAAGTTCCTAGGTGATTGCAGTGTCAGATCAAGCTTTTTTGAGAACTTCAACTGAAGATGTGTTGGTGGTAGGTCATTGTAACCAGATCCTGCCTGGTTTGGTTACTGTTGCCTTAGGTGCTGATTTTGCTATTCTTTCCAAAGCTAAAACTAAAGGAAAAATAGTCACCATTTAAAAAGATTTATGGGAGACAACCGCTTCCAGAGCCATAGATGCAGTTACCCTTTATTTTTTGCTAAACATAAAAGTTTTGTCATTTTATTGGGGATGTGGTAGGAAATTGCAAGGAATGATACTGGAACAGAACTATGATGGGAATTAGCCATTTTGTCTGACCAAGTGGTTTTTATGTTTTTCCTTTGTTGCACCTCTCAAGTGTAACATGGGAACTAATGATGCTTGGTAACAACTACTTTGTTGAAATTTAACGTGAATGGAAAAATGGAAATGGTTCTCTATCACTCCAGCAGTTCTAACTTGCTGATGGAGCTCAGTTAAACCTCTATTTGGTAATCTGAAACTTGATTTTTTTTTTTTGTCAAAATAACTCCCTATGAAGGTTAGTTGAAAAAATGAGTACAGTCAGGAAGTAACAATTTTGACAAGAATTATATTTTTAAGTTTTTTTCAACACAGGGTTTTGCTTTTGTTGCCCATGCTGGAGTGCAATGGCACTATCTCGGCTCACTGCAGCCTCTGCCTGCCAGGTTCAAGTGATGTTCCTCAGCCTCCCAAGTAGCTGGGATTACAGGCACCTGCCACCACACCCAGCTAATTTTTTTGGTAGAGACGGTTTCACCATGTTGGCCAGGTTGATCTTGAACTCCTGACCTCAGGTGATCCACCTGCCTCGGCCTCCCAAGGTGCTGGGATTATAGATGTGAGCCACCCAGCCCAATTATATTAATTTTAAAGAATTTAGGGCCGGGCGCGGTGGCTCACGCCTGTAATCCCAGCACTTTGGGAGGCCAAGACGGGTGGATCATGAGGTCAACAGATCGAGACCATCCTGGTCAACGTGGTGAAACCCCGTCTCTACTAAAAATACAAAAAAACTAGCTGGGCATGGTGGCGTGTGCCTGTAATCCCAGCTACTCAGGAGGCTGAGGCAGGAGAATTGCCTGAACCCAGGAGGAGGAGGTTGCGGTGAGCCAAGATCGCGCCATTGCACTCCAGCCTGGGTAACGAGTGAAACTCCGTCTCAAAAAAAAAAAAAAAAAGAAAAAAAGAATTTAACTTAAGAGTTTTCAGCTGGGCCGGGCGCGGTGCCTCAAGCCTGTAATCCCAGCACTTTGGGAGGCCGAGGCGGGTGGATCATGAGGTCAAGAGATCGAGGCCATCCTGGTCAACATGGTGAAACCCCGTCTCTACTAAAAATACAAAAAATTAGCTGGGCATCGTGGCGTGTGCCTGTAATCTCAGCTACTCAGGAGGCTGAGGCAGGAGAATTGCCTGAACCCAGGAGGCGGAGGTTGCGGTGAGCCGAGATCGCGCCATTGCACTCCAGCCTGGGTAACAGGAGTCAAACTCCATCTCAAAAAAAAAAAAGTTTTCAGCTCTGTGCTAACTTTGAAGTTTTCTTGTTTTTTGTTTTTGAGATGGTCTCACTCTGTCACCCAGGTTGAAGTGCCATGGTGCGATCATGGCTCACTGTAACCTCCACCTCCCCAGGCTCAGGTGATCTCTCCATCTCAGCCTCTAGAGTAACGGGGACTACACGTGCATGCCACCACACCCAGCTAATTTGTGTGTTGTGTGTGTGTGTGTTTGTAGAGAAGTTTTGCCATATTGCCCACACTAGTCTCAAACCTGGACTCCAATAATTCACCCACCATGGTTTCCCAAAGTGCTGGGATAACACTGGTAGGCCACCACTCCTGGCCTCTTTCAATTGTCAATTATAGCCTTAGAAAGTTGTAATTTCCATACCATTTTAAGAACTCTGTAAAGTCAAATATATGGTAGGGGCTATGAAAATTAGTGAAAAGAGGCCAGGCGCGGTGGTTGACACCTGTAATCCCAGCACTTTGGGAGGCCGAGGCGGATGGATCACGAGGTCAAGAGATCGAGACCATCCTGGTCAACATGGTGAAACCCCGTCTCTACTAAAAATACAAAAATTAGCCAGGTGTGGTGGTGTGCGCCTGTGGTCCCAGCTACTCGGAAGGCTGAGGCAGGAGAATCGCTTGAACCCAGGAGGCGGAGGTTGCAGTGAGCCGAGATTACACCACTGCACTCCAGCCTGGCAACAGAGCAAGACTCTGTCTCAAAAAAAAAAAAAAGAAAAGAAAAGATTGGGCGGGGCGCAGTGGCTCAAGCCTGTAATCCCAGCACTTTGGGAGGCTGAGGCCGGTGGATCACGAGATCAAGAGGTCGAGACCATCCTGGTCAACATGGTGAAACCCTGCCTCTACTAAAAATAAAAAATTAGCTGGGCATGGTGGCATGTGCCTGTAATCCCAGCTGCTCAGGAGGCTGAGGCAGGAGAATTGCCTGAACCCAGGAGGCGGAGGTTGCGGTGAGCCAAGATTGCGCCATTGCACTCCAGCCTGGGTAACAAGCGAAACTGTCTCAAAAAAAAAAAAAAAAAGAAAAGATTAGCGAAAAGAGTAGACGCTTTTAAGGAAGGGGTAGTCTATTGAGTGTGGTAGACAAGAGTCAATAAACATCTCACTTCAGCAGGATTTGTATACTTGAGTTGAAAGTACCTGAGATTAGGTACAGGATTAATAACCTTTATGAACAATGATAACATGCTTCACATATTGCAATATTTATGAGGAATTCCTTATAAGGACCTGATCCAAAAGGGTATACACAAACAGCAGCAGGAATCCCTACCTTTGATTAGGACAAAATGCTTTTCAAGTTTCACTCCTTGCCCCTGCCTGTCAAAAACAGGACCAATTTCAGTTTGCTCAACTTTGACAGGGTGGTTAAATCAGAGGTAGCAGCTTCTCACTGGCTATTTGGATTTTGAGATTTAAAATGGGAAAGTTTGTTTTCCTACATAATAGGAAAATTAAAAACATCACAGAGCAATTAGATCCCAGCTACTTTCTTATTAACTACCAACTCTACTTGTTACATTGATTTTTTTTTTTTTTTTTTTTTTTTTTTTTGAGACAGGGTCTGGCCTCTGTCACCCAGACAAGGACGCAACGATAGCTCACTGCAGCCTTGAACTCCTGGACTCAAGTGATCCACCTTTCACCTCTCAAGTAGCTAGGGCTACAGTCATGTGCTGCCACACCCAGCTAATTTTTGTGGGCTGTGTGTATGTGTGTAGAAATGTGGTCTTGCTATGTTGCTCAGGCTGGTCTTAAATCCATGGGTTCAAGGGATCCCCCTACCTTGGCCTCCCAGTGTGCTAGGATTATAGGCATAAGTCACCATGCCCGGCACTTCACTTTTTTTTTTTTTTTTTTTTTTTTTTTGAGAGGGGTCTCGCTCTGACACACCCAGGCTGGGGTGCAGTGCTTTCATTTCGGCTCACTGCAACCTCCACTTCCCAGGTTCGAGTGATTCTCCTTCCTCAGCCTCCCTAGTAGCTGGGACTACAAATGCACAACCACACCAGACTAATTTTTATTATTGTACTTTTTTAGAAGAAACGGCGGTGGAGGGGGTCTCATCATGTTGGCTAGGCTGGTCTCAAACTCCTGACCTCAAGTGATGCACCCACCTTGGCCTCCCAAAGTGCTAGGATTACAGGCATGAGCCACCTTACCTGGCCACCCGACCTTGCAGCCTCGAAATCCTGGGCTCAAGCAAGCCTTCTGCCTCAGCCTACAAGTAACTGAGACAGGAGTGTGCCACCACACTTAGCTAATTTTTAAAAATTTTTGTGAAGACAGGGTTTTGCTAAGTTTCTCAGGCTCGTTTTGAATTCCTGGCCTCAAGCATTCCTAATGACTCAGCATCCCAAAGTGCTGGGATTACAGGTGTGAGCCACAGAATCCAGCCTATGCCCTATTTGAATAGGGAACCTGCTTTATGGTGTCATGAGAGACTGTGGAAAGGGATTGCAGTTTAAGGGATGATTGGTGTAATGGACAGCGAGACTTTAATGATACTGTTATGCCAGATCAAGTATAAAAATTTAACACCAAGACAAAAGTATGCCAAATTGCAGGGTCTTTATTGCTGGCAGCCATAGAGGACTCACGTCTCTCCAACCTGTGGCCACAAGCTCAGGGGGAGCAGGGTTTTTAAACTGGAAAACCACATCCTGGTTTTAGGACCAAGAGGGTGAGGGGATGCAGGACAATCAACTTTACAGCAAGCTAGCTGTTTTTATTTACAGAAGCCAAGGTCAGTTACTGCAAGGAAAACGAGGCAGCAAAGAATTATCAAAGGAAACGGGGCAGCAGTTACAATTTATTTTTGGAAAAAAAAAAAACGGTTTTCTTGGTGCTTGCAAGGTACGGGGTTTAAGATGGTGTTGCTTAGGTTCTAACTCTGGGTTAGCTATGGCACAGTCCCCCGTTTCTATGTACATTGAATCAAATCATTGATTTTTGTACTTGGAGGGGCTGCTCAGTTTGGTACAAGGGCTCATATTCGGATCTGAGGACCATTAGTTTTACAGAGTTGATTCTTGACTGGATTATGTTGAGTAATTGGTTTAGGAGGCAAGGTCCAATCATAGGTCCTAGTATAAGCAGGATTAGAGGTTCCGCTATTGCAGTAAGCAGGGAAGTAAGCCATGAGGACCAGGAGAACAATTTTTGATACCAATTTTCTGAGGCTTCCTGGAGCTGTCTTCTGGTTTCTAAATTTTGTCTGACCAAGGAGAGACTGTCCCGGATAAGGCCTGACTTATTAGCATAAAAATGGCATTGTTCATTGAGGGCATCGCAGAGCCCTCCTTGTTTTAGGAAAAAATTTGTTCCGTTGTAACTCAGGGGAAGAGTCTTATTACAGAAGTGTTTGTAAGGGGAATTGGTGAGGGTGTAATCAGGGGAGTGGTAACATTTACCCCTTCTCTTGAGATCTCCCAAAGTTAGGTGGAGTATTTTTCCAGAGCACGGAGTATTAGACAGGGTTAAAGTAAGTTGTGCCATTAGGCCCGTGTAAAATGGAGGTTGAGGATTTAAACATAACCAACAGTCTATACCCAAACTCGAGTTGGTTAGGTTAAGTAGGTGGTGGATAGAAGACAATAAATCTAGGAGTTAAGGCTTTCCACAGTTAAAGTTAGGGTCGTTGGGGCTGAGCAAAGGGAGTAATAATGGAGAAAAGGGGGCTTCCTCGGCCGGGCACGGTGGCTCAAGCCTGTAATCACAGCACTTTGGGAGGCCGAGGCGGGTGGATCATGAGGTCAAGAGATCGAGACCATCCTGGTCAACATGGTGAAACCCCGTCTCTACTAAAAATACAAAAAATTAGCTGGGCATCGTGGCGTGTGCCTGTAATCTCAGCTACTCAGGAGGCTGAGGCAGGAGAATTGCCTGAACCCAGGAGGCGGAGGTTGCGGTGAGCCGAGATCGCGCCATTGCACTCCAGCCTGGGTAACAGGAGTCAAACTCCATCTCAAAAAAAAAAAAGTTTTCAGCTCTGTGCTAACTTTGAAGTTTTCTTGTTTTTTGTTTTTGAGATGGTCTCACTCTGTCACCCAGGTTGAAGTGCCATGGTGCGATCATGGTTCACTGTAACCTCCACCTCCCCAGGCTCAGGTGATCTCTCCATCTCAGCCTCTAGAGTAACGGGGACTACACGTGCATGCCACCACACCCAGCTAATTTGTGTGTTGTGTGTGTGTGTGTTTGTAGAGAAGTTTTGCCATATTGCCCACACTAGTCTCAAACCTGGACTCCAATAATTCACCCACCATGGTTTCCCAAAGTGCTGGGATAACACTGGTAGGCCACCACTCCTGGCCTCTTTCAATTGTCAATTATAGCCTTAGAAAGTTGTAATTTCCATACCATTTTAAGAACTCTGTAAAGTCAAATATATGGTAGGGGCTATGAAAATTAGTGAAAAGAGGCCAGGCGCGGTGGTTGACACCTGTAATCCCAGCACTTTGGGAGGCCGAGGCGGATGGATCACGAGGTCAAGAGATCGAGACCATCCTGGTCAACATGGTGAAACCCCGTCTCTACTAAAAATACAAAAATTAGCCAGGTGTGGTGGTGTGCGCCTGTGGTCCCAGCTACTCGGAAGGCTGAGGCAGGAGAATCGCTTGAACCCAGGAGGCGGAGGTTGCAGTGAGCCGAGATTACACCACTGCACTCCAGCCTGGCAACAGAGCAAGACTCTGTCTCAAAAAAAAAAAAAAGAAAAGAAAAGATTGGGCGGGGCGCAGTGGCTCAAGCCTGTAATCCCAGCACTTTGGGAGGCTGAGGCCGGTGGATCACGAGATCAAGAGGTCGAGACCATCCTGGTCAACATGGTGAAACCCTGCCTCTACTAAAAATAAAAAATTAGCTGGGCATGGTGGCATGTGCCTGTAATCCCAGCTGCTCAGGAGGCTGAGGCAGGAGAATTGCCTGAACCCAGGAGGCGGAGGTTGCGGTGAGCCAAGATTGCGCCATTGCACTCCAGCCTGGGTAACAAGCGAAACTGTCTCAAAAAAAAAAAAAAAAAGAAAAGATTAGCGAAAAGAGTAGACGCTTTTAAGGAAGGGGTAGTCTATTGAGTGTGGTAGACAAGAGTCAATAAACATCTCACTTCAGCAGGATTTGTATACTTGAGTTGAAAGTACCTGAGATTAGGTACAGGATTAATAACCTTTATGAACAATGATAACATGCTTCACATATTGCAATATTTATGAGGAATTCCTTATAAGGACCTGATCCAAAAGGGTATACACAAACAGCAGCAGGAATCCCTACCTTTGATTAGGACAAAATGCTTTTCAAGTTTCACTCCTTGCCCCTGCCTGTCAAAAACAGGACCAATTTCAGTTTGCTCAACTTTGACAGGGTGGTTAAATCAGAGGTAGCAGCTTCTCACTGGCTATTTGGATTTTGAGATTTAAAATGGGAAAGTTTGTTTTCCTACATAATAGGAAAATTAAAAACATCACAGAGCAATTAGATCCCAGCTACTTTCTTATTAACTACCAACTCTACTTGTTACATTGATTTTTTTTTTTTTTTTTTTTTTTTTTTGAGACAGGGTCTGGCCTCTGTCACCCAGACAAGGACGCAACGATAGCTCACTGCAGCCTTGAACTCCTGGACTCAAGTGATCCACCTTTCACCTCTCAAGTAGCTAGGGCTACAGTCATGTGCTGCCACACCCAGCTAATTTTTGTGGGCTGTGTGTATGTGTGTAGAAATGTGGTCTTGCTATGTTGCTCAGGCTGGTCTTAAATCCATGGGTTCAAGGGATCCCCCTACCTTGGCCTCCCAGTGTGCTAGGATTATAGGCATAAGTCACCATGCCCGGCACTTCACTTTTTTTTTTTTTTTTTTTTTTTTTTTTGAGAGGGGTCTCGCTCTGACACACCCAGGCTGGGGTGCAGTGCTTTCATTTCGGCTCACTGCAACCTCCACTTCCCAGGTTCGAGTGATTCTCCTTCCTCAGCCTCCCTAGTAGCTGGGACTACAAATGCACAACCACACCAGACTAATTTTTATTATTGTACTTTTTTAGAAGAAACGGCGGTGGAGGGGGTCTCATCATGTTGGCTAGGCTGGTCTCAAACTCCTGACCTCAAGTGATGCACCCACCTTGGCCTCCCAAAGTGCTAGGATTACAGGCATGAGCCACCTTACCTGGCCACCCGACCTTGCAGCCTCGAAATCCTGGGCTCAAGCAAGCCTTCTGCCTCAGCCTACAAGTAACTGAGACAGGAGTGTGCCACCACACTTAGCTAATTTTTAAAAATTTTTGTGAAGACAGGGTTTTGCTAAGTTTCTCAGGCTCGTTTTGAATTCCTGGCCTCAAGCATTCCTAATGACTCAGCATCCCAAAGTGCTGGGATTACAGGTGTGAGCCACAGAATCCAGCCTATGCCCTATTTGAATAGGGAACCTGCTTTATGGTGTCATGAGAGACTGTGGAAAGGGATTGCAGTTTAAGGGATGATTGGTGTAATGGACAGCGAGACTTTAATGATACTGTTATGCCAGATCAAGTATAAAAATTTAACACCAAGACAAAAGTATGCCAAATTGCAGGGTCTTTATTGCTGGCAGCCATAGAGGACTCACGTCTCTCCAACCTGTGGCCACAAGCTCAGGGGGAGCAGGGTTTTTAAACTGGAAAACCACATCCTGGTTTTAGGACCAAGAGGGTGAGGGGATGCAGGACAATCAACTTTACAGCAAGCTAGCTGTTTTTATTTACAGAAGCCAAGGTCAGTTACTGCAAGGAAAACGGGGCAGCAAAGAATTATCAAAGGAAACGGGGCAGCAGTTACAATTTATTTTTGGAAAAAAAAAAAACGGTTTTCTTGGTGCTTGCAAGGTACGGGGTTTAAGATGGTGTTGCTTAGGTTCTAACTCTGGGTTAGCTATGGCACAGTCCCCCGTTTCTATGTACATTGAATCAAATCATTGATTTTTGTACTTGGAGGGGCTGCTCAGTTTGGTACAAGGGCTCATATTCGGATCTGAGGACCATTAGTTTTACAGAGTTGATTCTTGACTGGATTATGTTGAGTAATTGGTTTAGGAGGCAAGGTCCAATCATAGGTCCTAGTATAAGCAGGATTAGAGGTTCCGCTATTGCAGTAAGCAGGGAAGTAAGCCATGAGGACCAGGAGAACAATTTTTGATACCAATTTTCTGAGGCTTCCTGGAGCTGTCTTCTGGTTTCTAAATTTTGTCTGACCAAGGAGAGACTGTCCCGGATAAGGCCTGACTTATTAGCATAAAAATGGCATTGTTCATTGAGGGCATCGCAGAGCCCTCCTTGTTTTAGGAAAAAATTTGTTCCGTTGTAACTCAGGGGAAGAGTCTTATTACAGAAGTGTTTGTAAGGGGAATTGGTGAGGGTGTAATCAGGGGAGTGGTAACATTTACCCCTTCTCTTGAGATCTCCCAAAGTTAGGTGGAGTATTTTTCCAGAGCACGGAGTATTAGACAGGGTTAAAGTAAGTTGTGCCATTAGGCCCGTGTAAAATGGAGGTTGAGGATTTAAACATAACCAACAGTCTATACCCAAACTCGAGTTGGTTAGGTTAAGTAGGTGGTGGATAGAAGACAATAAATCTAGGAGTTAAGGCTTTCCACAGTTAAAGTTAGGGTCGTTGGGGCTGAGCAAAGGGAGTAATAATGGAGAAAAGGGGGCTTCCTCGGCCGGGCACGGTGGCTCAAGCCTGTAATCACAGCACTTTGGGAGGCCGAGGCGGGTGGATCACGAGGTCAAGAGATCGAGACCATCCTGGTCAACATGGTGAAACCCCGTCTCTACCAAAAATACAAAAAATTGGCTGGGCATGTTGGCGCGTGCCTGTAATCCCAGCTACTCAGGAGGCTGAGGCAGGAGAATTGCTTGAACCCGGGAGGCGGAGGTTGCGGTGAGCCGAGATCGCGCCATTGCACTCCAGCCTGGGTAACAAAAGCGAAACTCCGTCTCAAAAAAAAAAAAAAAAAAAAGAAAAGGGGGCTTCCTCAGTTAAGGGGGTGATGGCAGCAAGGGAAGGAAATACGGGGCAGTACAATTCCTGCATTTGGCCCTATAGGGTGGTTAGGTTGGGGTGTGGTTTTAAGGGAGGTTGTCTATCTGGGTTGACAGTACAGATTAGAGAGTCGAAGGTAGTGACCATGAAGAGCGAGCGCGTATGTCTTAGCTTTAGTGAATCAAGGTAGGAGTGGTCAATGCTCCATTGTCCTTCCCGCAGGCCAGTCTTGACGTGGGTGTGGTGAATCCAGGCTGTTAGTCCCTCCACTTTAAGTGCAGTGGGGGTGGTCAGGATGACTGTGTAGGGTCCCTTCCAATGAGGGGTGAGGCCGGAGGTGGTGAATCTTTTAATAAAGACTGAGTCTCCTGGTTGGAAGGGGTGCATCGGCTGGGCAGTGAGGTCCACTGAAGTGGGGGTAGGACGGATGTCTCTGATGAGCTGGTGCACCTGGGATTGAACAGACTAGAATGCCTGTACGGATTTAAGGAGGGTATGGTTATGGACCTCAGCATGTATGGTGTCTGTGGGTCTGGGGAGTAAGGGAGGGGGTCTTCCAAACATAATTTTAAAGGGAGAGAAGCCTTTTTGGGAGGGGGGTGCATTGGATGCGGAGGAGGACAAAAGGGAGCAGGCTGACCCAGTTTTCACCGGCCTCTAGGATGAACTTTGTTAGGGTTTCTTTTATGTGTCTGGTTCATCCTTTCAACCTGCCCTGAACTCTGGGGGCAATAGACACAGTGTAGTTTCCAAGATATGCCCAGGGCCTTGGCCAGGCCCTGAGAAACTTGTGCTGTAAATGCAGGGCCATTATCCGATCCCATAGTCAGGGGCAAGCCGAACCGAGGAACCAGGTCCTGTAACAACTTTTTTGCTACTACCAGTGTGGTTTCAGACCTAGTAGAGAATGCCGCGACCCATCCAGAGAAGGTGTCTACAAACACAAGGAGGTATTTATAGACACACGCTGGGGGCTTTATTTCAGTAAGGTCTACCTCCCAGTGTTCTCCCGGGCTAGTACCGATAAGTCTTCTCTTTACCTGACTAGACCTACTGCCTCCTGGATTTACCCTGGCACATATATCACATTGAGCTGTAGTTTCCCTGACAAATTCGTGTAGACATGGAATATGGTATCTGGCCCTCAGCAGCTCAGTTAGTTTTGGCTGTCCTAAGTGTGTGGCCTGGTATGTGTCCTTAACTAGAGCCTGTCCTAGAGCCTCGAGGACCACAATCCTTGTGTCTAGCAGAATCCACAATCCTGGGGCAACTGAATTGAGGCTGGCAGAGTTACAACGAGGGGGCCACCATATTATGTCACCCAGGCAGGGAGGTAGGCTGTGTGCAGTAGGGGGCTGGAGATTTCAATGGATTTTTTTTTTTTTTTTGAGATGGAGTTTCACTCTTGTTACCCAGGCTGGAGTGCAATGGCGCGATCTCGGCTCACCGCAACCTCCGCCTCCTGGGTTCAGGCAGTTCTCCTGCCTCAGCCTCCCGAGTAGCTGGGATTACAGGCACGTGCCACCATGCCCAGCTAATTTTTTGTATTTTTAGTAGAGACGGGGTTTCACCATGTTGACCAGGTTGGTCTTGATCTCTTGACCTCATGATCCACCCGCCTCGGCCTCCCAAAGTGCTGGGATTACAGGCTTGAGCCACCGCGCCTGGCTGGAACTGGTTTTAACTATGTTTTTTTTTTTTTTTTTTTTTTGTCGTTGTTGTTTGTTTGTTTTTAAGCCAATTCAGATGGAAAAGTTCTGCTGCAGAGACCACAGATTCTAAGCAAGACAAATTATACTAAACATAAAGTCCTGCTGCCTTCAGCTTCTGAATTTTTCCAAGAGACTTTTTTTCCCTGTTAAACTGGCTCCACTGACGATTTGAACCAGCAACCTTGCAGTTGCAGACTCTATACCTTAACTACTGTACTAACAGGCCACTTGCAGTAAAGACAGGCAGAATACTTTTTTTGTCGTATTTTGGATACAAATACTACACCCTGAGGTGGTGTGGCCTGCCTGAAAGCTGGGTGGGGCTGGCAGCTGACAGAGAAAGGGAAAAAAAATGCTTTTCATGTCAGTTTAAAACTTAGCTTGCAGCTGCTGGGCCAGCTGCGAATTCCCCGCCCCTGCTGCTTTTGGTCGCCTTGACACACGGACAATGAAAAGCATTAAATTCCTCTCTCCCTCCTCTCTGTCTCTCTCTTCTCTCTCTCTCTCTGTCTCCTCTCTCCTCTCTTTTCTCTCTTCTCTGTCTACTTTCTCTCTCTCTTCCTTGTCTCCTTTCTCTCCTGTCTCCTCTCTCCTCTCGGTCTCCTTTCTCCTCTCCTCTACTTTTTCTCAATGGTTACTCGGGTCTTGTGGCTTTTGTGGTATTTCCAATTTTGGCAGGTGTTACACTTATGTTCTGCTTTCCCCAGCACCGGTTTTAAGAGTGCCTCTACAGCTAGATCTTGTAGGGAAAGTATAATCAAATTAACAGGTCTGTCTCTGGCACAGGCCAAGGGAACAGTTAGCAGGGTAAGGATAGGATTTTCCTAAGAAGCCCCAAAAGGGCCAGTAGTAAGTCTTATAAAGGTTTTGCCAATCAGTCTCTATTAAACCGTGGCAGCCTACTTCCCAATAGTCGGGATGGTGCCACTATGCTGACCTGTGGTGAGTGTTTGGGCAACACCCATAACAACACCGAATTTTTCTTGACAGCAGAGACAATTACTTCCTTTTCACCCTAAATGAGTTAAGAGGGCTGGTAGTTTCTTATTTAAGGTTTAACTCCCTAAAACAGAAAAAAACTACACCCAAGTCGTTGGGGGCAGAATTTTTTCTCGGACATAAAAAAGAGGAAGAATGAGGCCTCAAAGATAGAATAAAAAGAAGAAAAGGAAAGAGAACAGAGTTATTTCCAGGAGTGTAAACTTAATCAGAGTTCCTTGAAGTCAATGGTCACTTGGTCTAAACCACTGTATATCAGTCAACAGGAGTCTAAAAAAACTGGTGAATCTACAGTAAAGACAGAATCACATATAGGATTGACAGACAAAGGATGGTTGCCCCCCAGATGGGAGACCAGTCTGGTGCCTGCCCGGCCACATCCCCGGAGGGATATTTCAGGATGCCTTGGCTAAGGTGTACCCGTATAAACCCCGGGCCTGGTCACCTCAGAATTTTTAGTTCTTTTTTTTTTCCAGAATTTTTAGTTCTGAGATGAATCACTGTTATGCCTTATGATGCTCTCGTGGAACCACGGGTGAAGTCTCTCACAAGCCCCATAGCCTACTGGCCATGGGACTACATATATACACATTCATTATAATTTACACAGAGGTTACGGGAAACAACTGAAAACTAATACCAGAGCCTCCGCACAATCAGAGGTTACAGAAATACCAGAGCCTCCACACAATCAGAGGTGACAGAAATACCAGAGCCTCGGATGACGTCTCATGGAGGCTTGCCTGGTCAGAGTTGCAATGACGGTGTCCAGTCCCCTGACGCAGGCTACAGATACAGATGGACCGGTCCCCAGATTTCAGACCCAGAACAGACTTACCTCCGGAGGTTTCCAGGACCCTGAAAGAATTTGGGGCAAATGTTGGCGGAGTGGTCGCTTGTCCATCACGGGGCTGGAACTCTGGGGCCCTGGAACATAATCAGGGGTGCCTCCCCCAGAGATCCCCAAGGTGGAAGCAGCTGCCCAGGTGAGGTTCTAAGGGCTTTTGTCCAGGTAATGGAGGAATATAAATAAAATCTCGCTGGGGCCTCCAAAAAGTTATACCAGATCAAGTATAAAAAATTAACACCAGGCCGGGCGCGGTGGCTCAAGCTTGTAATCCCAGCACTTTGGGAGGCCGAGGGGGGCAGATCACGAGGTCGAGAGATCTAGACCATCCTGGTCAACATGGTGAAACCCCGTCTCTACTAAAAATACAAAAATTTAGCTGGGCATGGTGGTGCGTGCCTGTAATCCCAGCTACTCAGGAGGCTGAGGCAGGAGAATTGCCTGAACCCAGGAGGCGGAGGTTGCGGTGAGCCGAGATCACGCCATTGCACTCCAGCCTGGGTAACAAGAGCAAAACTCCGTCTCAAAAAAAAAAAAAAAAAAAGCCGGGCATGGTGGCTCAAGCCTGTAATCCCAGCACTTTGGGAGGCCGAGGCGGGTGGATCACGAGGTCAAGAGATCAAGACCATCCTGGTCAACATGGTGAAACCCCGTCTCTACTAAAAATACAAAAAATTAGCTGGGCATGGTGGTGCGTGCCTGTAATCCCAGCTACTCAGGAGGCTGAGGCAGGAGAATTGCCTGAACCCAGGAGGCGGAGGTTGCGGTGAGCCGAGATCACGCCATTGCACTCCAGCCTGGGTAACAAGAGCAAAACTCCGTCTCAAAAAAAAAAAAAAAAAAAAAAGCCGGGCACGGTGGCTCAAGCCTGTAATCCCAGCACTTTGGGAGGCCGAGGCGGGTGGATCACGAGGTCAAGAGATCGAGACCATCCTGGTCAACATGGTGAAACCCCGTCTCTACTAAAAATACAAAAAATTAGCTGGGCATGGTGGTGCGTGCCTGTAATCCCAGCTACTCAGGAGGCTGAGGCAGGAGAATTGCCTGAACCCAGGAGGCGGAGGTTGCGGTGAGCCGAGATCGCGCCATTGCACTCCAGCCTGGGTAACGAGAGTGAAACTCTGTCTCAAAAAAAAAAAAAAAAAAAATTAACACCAAGATAAAAGTATGCCAAATTGCAGGGTCTTTATTGCCGGCGGCCACAGAGGACTCACATCTCTCCAACCTGTGGCCCCAAGCTCAGGGGGAGCAGGGTTTTTAAACTGAAAAACCACATCCTGATTTTAGGACCAAGAGGGTGAGGGGATGCAGGACAAACAACTTTACAGCAAGCTAGCTGTTTTTATTTACAGAAGCCAAGGTCAGCAGTTACTGCAAGGAAAACGGGGCAGCAAAGAGTTATCAAAGGAAACGGGGCAGCAGTTACAACTTATTTTTGGAAAAAACCGGTTTTCTTGGTGCTTGCAAGGTACAGGGTTTAAGATGGCGTTGCTTAGGTTCTAACTCAGGGTTAGCTATGGCACAATACCTCCTAGATCATTTTCCTGATTTTGGCTGCTGCTGAAACACCAAGTGTATCTCTGGCCCATCTTATTTATTTATTTATTTTATTATTTATTTATTTTTATTTTTTATGTTTCTTATTTATTTATTTTTATTTTTTAAAAATGGGGTTTCACCATAATGGCCAGGTTGGTCTTGAACTTCTGACCTCAGGTGATCCACCCACCTCAGCCTCCCAAAGTGCTAGGATTACTGGCCACCGGGCCCAGTGGTCCATCTTATTTTAAAAGACAAGGTTCTAGACGACTGAATGTGGAGAGGACATGGAAACAAAGCTGAGCTACACAAAGTCAGCAGGGAAGGGTTTTCCTGGCTGGAAAAGAGGAATTGCTTCTGCCTTTCCAGTTATTCACATCTGTAGGCACACATGATGATTTTGCAAAAACCTTTACCTATTCTCCACCTACACATTATTTTCTATATCCTGCTCATGCTGCTTATTCCACCTACACAAGTTTGGCTCTTCAAGGCCAGGTGAGTTTTAAACTTGACCAACTTTTCTAGGAAAACCTACCACTTACTGTCTGTGTGTCCTCAGTGCCTAGAACAGTGCAGACATAAGTAGGCATGTTTAAAGTTTATTGAATAATTTGAATACTACTTTATCCCCTCACCTACTCATTCAGAGCAGGGACCTTTGCTTACCCTGCAGTGTTAGAACCTTACTCAACCCTACATACCTGCTCTAGCTAGCTACATTCTCTGACTAGCTTGATATAAAGGAACATAGGGACAAGAGCATTACTGAAGTACTATAGGAACCTATGTTACAGTTCATGTTGAGGTATGTTCCTGTTTATAAAGGCAATTCAAGCTTTCCTAGAGAACTTAGACAATATTTTAAAACTCAACAACTATTGATTCCTTTGAAATCTGACCTCCTGGAAGTACTGCTATTAACATTTTGTTGATCATTCCATCAGATACATGGCATTTACCACTGCAGAGGCAGTACAGTCACTTGACGCCGGGAGGTGGAGGTTGCAGTGAGCTGAGATCACGTGACTGCGCTCCAGCCTGGCCAACAAGAGCAAAACTCCATCTCAAAAAAAAAAAAAAAAAAAAAAAAAGAGAATGCCGGAGAGAGATCCAAGATGGCTGATCACTAGCAGCTCGGGATTGTAGCTCCCAGAGAAAACGCAAAGAACGAGAGGACGCCACACCTTCACATGAATTCTTGTTGCTCACACACCAGGAGATTCCCAGCGGAGGAGCCCCACGGGTCGCCAGCGCGACTCTTGTGACCGGCGAGGCGGTTTTGCTGGCGCCTCAGAGCGTCGGTTCTTGGTGCAGAGTCAGAAAAGCACCATCAATCTTAACGCCGCTGATTTAGCCGGCGCAGTGGGTTGCTCAGATTTCGGCGCTGAGAATCAATAAGTTGGACGTCCACTCAGAAACCCAATTACAAAGACGGTAATTATAAAGACCACAGATGGATAAATTTACAACGAAGGGAAGAAAACAGTCAAAAAAGACTGAGAATACCCAAGATCAAAACGCCTCTTCCTCAGCAGGGGATCCCAGTTCCTCATCAGCAACGAAACAAGGCTTGATGGAGAACGAGTGTGTTCCAATTACAGAAGCAGGCTTCAAAACGTGGACAATAAGAAACTTCTGTGAGTTAAAAGAACTTGTTCTAACACAATCTAAAGAAACTAAGAACTTTGAAAAAAGGTTTGACGAAATGTCAACAAGAATACAAAATTTAGAGAGGAAAATAAGTGAATTGATGGAGCTGAAAAACACAATGCGAGAACTACGTGAAGTATGCACAAGTTTTAACAGCCAAATTGATCAAGCAGAAGAAAGGATATCAGAGGTCGAAGACCAACTCAATGAAATAAAACAAGAAGACAAGATTAGAGAAAAAAGGATAAAAAGGAACGAGCAAAGTCTCCAAGAAATATGGGACTATGTGAAAAGACCTAATCTACGCTTGATAGGTGTACCTGAATGTGACGAAGAGAATGAATCCAAGCTGGAAAATATGCTTCAGGATATTATTCAGGAAAATTTTCCCAACTTAGTAAGGCAGGATAATATTCAACTCCAGGTAATACAGAGAACACCACAAAGATATTCCTCAAGAAGAGCAACTCCAAGGCACATAATCGTCAGATTCACCAGGGTTGAAATGAAGGAGAAAATACTAAGGGCAGCCAGAGAGAAAGGTCAGGTTACCCACAAAGGGAAGCCTATCAGACTTACAGCAGATCTCTCAGCAGAAACCCTACAAGCCAGAAGAGAGTGGGGACCAATATTCAACATCCTTAAAGAAAAGAATTTTCAACCAAGAATTTCACATCCAGCCAAACTAAGCTTCATAAGTGAAGGAAAAACAAAGTTTTTTTTGTGAACAAGCAAGCACTCAGAGAATTCATCACCACCAGGCCTGCTTTACAAGAGCTTCTGAAAGAACCACTACACATAGAAAGGAACAAACAGTATCAGCCTTTCTAAAAAATACCAAAAAGTAATATAGCATTTTTTTTTATTATTTTTTTTTTTTTGAGACGGAGTTTCGCTCTTGTTACCCAGGCTGGAGTGCAATGGCGCAATCTCGGCTCACCGCAACCTCCGCCTCCTGGGTTCAGGCAATTCTCCTGCCTCAGCCTCCTGAGTAGCTGGGATTATAGGCACGCACCACCATGCCCAGCTATTTTTTTTTGTATTTTTAGTAGAGACGGGGTTTCACCATGTTGACCAGGATGGTCTCGATCTCTTGACCTTGTGATCCACCCGCCTCGGCCTCCCAAAGTGCTGGGATTACAGGCTTGAGCCACCGTGCCCGGCCCAATATAGCATTATTAATTCTAAATTTAAATTGACTAAATTCCCCAATTCAAAGACAGACAGGCAATCTGGACAAAAAACTAAAACTGTATGCTGCATCCAGACCCATCTCACATTCAAGGATACACAAAGACTCAAAACAAGGGATGGAGAGAGACTTACCAACCAACCAGAGAGCAAAAATAAATAAATAAAAAGCAGAAGTTACAATTTTTGCCTCTGATAAAATAGTATTTAAAGCAACAAAGATCAAAAGAAGCAAAGAAGGACATTATATGATAAAAGAATCAATGCAACAACAAGAAGAGTTAAAGGTCCTAAATATATACGCACCCAATACAGGAATACCCAGACATACAAGACTTATAAAGCGACTTAGACTCCCACACAATAATAGTGGGAGACTTCAACATTAATATTAGACAGATCAATGAGACAGAAAATTAACAACGATGTCCAGGACTTGAACTCAGATCTGGAACAAGTGGACGTAATTAACATTTATAGAGTTCTCCACTTTACACAAAATGTACACTCTTATCAGTACCACATCATATCAACTTAGAAGTTTAAACGAAATGTTGGTTGGCTCCTTGTTTGTTACTCTCTTCCCTCATTTTCTTTCATGTCTCCATTATTAAGGACAATTATAGGCATACCCATATTTAGACTGCATTCTAGCCCGGGCAATAAAGCAATACCCCCATTCTCTCTCTCTCTTCCTCTTTCTCTTTCTTCCTCTTCTTTATTCTTTTTCTTAGTATTCTTTTTCTCTTTCCAAAATAAATAAATAAATAAATAAATAAAGAATGCCAAGGAATACTGGGCTCCTGATGCTTAGCCACAATGGTGATCTTGGAGTTGAGATCATAACCCCTTTGTGTGGGAAAAACAGCATTGGCCTTTGAGTGGTTCACATGATTTATCAAATATTTTTGATTACCATACCATTATAACCAATTAAGTGGCTTGTGTTACTAAATAATAAATTCAATTATCTCGTGTTTACCTTTTAAGAGAGTCTGGTTTAGGCCAGGCACTGTGGCTCAGAGTGTAATCCCAGCACTTTGGAAAGCCAAAGCAGGCAGATCATTTGAGCCCAGGACTTCAAGACAAGCCTGGGCAATGTGGCAAAACCTCATCTCTACAAAAAATTCAAAAATTAGCCAGGCGTGGTGGTACATACCACTGTGGTCTTGGTTCCTCAGCAGGCTGAGGTGGGAGGATTGCTTGAGTCAGGGAGGTTGAGGCTGCTGTGAGCCATGATCATGCCACTGCACTCCAGCCTGGATGACAGAGTGAGACTGTGTCTTAAAAAGTGTCTGAGTCATCTTGGATTATATAAATACCTATTTTGTTCTGTTCAAACGTCTTCCAGCCTCAGGTTGATAGCTTATCTTGACAGTTTAGAATATAGATCTGTAAATGTGGCCAAAGTGGTTGACCCAGGAGCTAGGGCAGAGCCATCTGCATTCACTTCTTTTGGGCTTTGGACTGGCTCAAAACTGTACTCTGAAATGGCCCTGAAGAGGAACAACCTTTTTTTAAATTCAAGCCTTCCCATGGAGGGAATTTTTTGTCTTAGTAAATACTACAAGTATGTGCTTTTTAAAAGATTCAAATTTTTCAGGAGAGTAAAAAGATAATTATTTGTACCCATTTCCTAGTCTTTCATTTTCCCTCCCCAAAGGGAAGAAATTAGTTTGTGTCCCCCTTTAAAAGATATCATGTCGGCCGGGCGTGGTGGCTCACGCCTGTAATCCCAGCACTTTGGGAGGCCAAGGCGGGTGGATCACGAGGTCAAGAGATCAAGACCATCCTGGTCAACATGGTGAAACCCCGTCTCTACTAAAAATACAAAAAAATTAGCTGGGCATTGTGGCGCGTGCTTGTAATCCCAGATACTCAGGAGGCTGAGGAAGGAGAATTGCCTGAACCCAGGAGGCGGAGGTTGAGGTGAGCTGAGATTGCGCCATTGCACTCCAGCCTGAGTAACAAGAGCGAAACTCCGTCTCAAAAAAAAAAAAAAAAAAAAAGATATCATGTCGACATATTTGAACATCCAGATTTGTAAAACACATGCTCTCTTCTTTGCATTGCTTAGTGTCTCTAGAAATGTATCTTGGGGCTTGTCAACGATGACAAGAAGGAAGCATAGGTAAGAATAACAGGGTCCAGTGCACCCAGGATCCCGGACTAGGAAATTCATGAACCCGGAGGTCACACCCTTCTATCCTGTCTGGACAGGGTATTTCCTCCTTTAGCCACCAAGAAGCTTGCACAGGTTGTCTGGGAACCATGCATTTGTATTTTGCGTTTGCTTTCAGCTTCAAAAAGTGTGTTTTTGTGTCTGCACGTGTCTGAGTGCGGGGACTTGCATATCATTTAGTATGCCTCTGTGATTTGCCTTAGTTTATCATGTTTCTGTGTCAGGATCTTTTTTTTTTTTTTTTTTTTAGGCGGAGTTTCGCTCGTTACCCAGGCTGGAGTGCAACGGCGCGATCTCGGCTCACCGCAACCTCCGCCTCCCGGGTTCAGGCAATTCTCCTGCCTCAGCCTCCTGAGTAGCTGGGATCACAGGCACGCGCCACCATGCCCAGCCAGTTTTTTGTATTTTTAGTAGAGACGGGGTTTCACCTTGTTGACCAGGATGGTCTCGATCTCTTGACCTCGTGATCCATCCGCCTCGGCCTCCCAAAGTGCTGGGATTACAGGCTTCAGCAACCGCGCCCGGCCTGTGTCAGGATCTTGATGCGACTCGGTGCATGTCGCTGTTAGTGTGACATTGTGTATCATTCTTGGGTATGGGTGTCTGTGTGTTATGTCGTTATCTAAATGTTACTTTCTAGGGTGTGTGTGTGTGTGTGTGTGTGTGTGTGTGTGTGTGTTTGTGTGTATATTGTCAGGGTGCTCCTCAGTTCCCAGCTCCCTCCCTCATCGCATCCCATCATTCTCGAAAGATGGGCGGGTGTATGGACAGTGGCGCGCCCCGACTCCTACCTCCCAGAGAGAACGCGTGACAGCGTTCCTGGTACACCCCGAAGCCGTCCTCAGGGGCGCGCTGGAAAGGCCGTTGCGCGTGCACATGTGTGCGGCCTCGGAGACTAAGCCTTCGGGGTCGCGCGTTCTCTCGCGCGCCCTCTAGTGGCTTGGGAGGGCAGAGCTGACAGAACAAGAGGGCGGGGCTGGCAGCGACGGAAGTGAAGTCACTTCCGGGCTGGGGTGTTTGTTTGGACTGGAGAAGGGAGGCGGCGGGCTAAGCGCACGTCGAGCGGGGGAGCGGCGCTGCCTGTGGAGATCCGCGGAGGCCGACAGGATTCGTTGGCTGCCGTCCCCGCTGCTGTGCACTGGGTGAGGGATCCCCTCGGGCGAAGTGGCGACAAGGGTGCAGCGGTTGAGGGACAGCACCGCGGCGACGGCAGAGGGACCTAAAGGGTTTCCTGGGTGGTTGGCCGCCGAGTCTCTTGGCGGCCTCCGTTATTCGTTGCCTCTTTGCACCAAGTCTGAGGGATGAGCTTGGGCCTATTTCGTTTCCCTCTTCTCTGAGACATGGCCGTCGCTTTTTTTTTTTCATTGTCATTATTTATGATTTGGATCTCGCAGCTCTCTATCCGGGTCCTCGGTGGCGCGAGGGTTGCCGGGATAGCACTTTCTCCTGTTCCCCATTCCTTGGGTCCTTTCTCCCTCCGCCGGGTCCCCTTTCCCCTGCCCCCCACCACCGCCTCGGCAACAAAGCTCATTGTTTCTACCCACTTTACGCCTGCGCGTCGCCACGCGCAGCCCCTACTTGCTGCGCTTGCGCGCCTCAGCCGAGGCTGGGGTTTGGGGGGAGAGGGGCGGAGGGACTGGCGGGCTGTTGGCGACCTCGGGGAACGCTGCAACCGTCGACAGGCCTTATCAGAAGATCGCATTTCTCCCGTTTCTTCGCCATCCCTACCCCTTATTTTTGTTTGTATTGTAGCTCATGATCCGGAAAAGAAAACCTTTGGGGTACTGGAACCCTTACCTTAGGAGGGTGTTGAGTTAGACGAACTTTAAGATTCACTTACCTTTTGATAATTTTCTGTGCTTACTCTCCTCCTTCCCCCACCACCGCCACCAAAAATAAATAAGGCTTGTGATGAGCTTAGGTCTGCAAAACATTTGTTGCAGCAGCCAGCAGTGATGTTTTTTAGTGACTCCTAAAAGTGGTCTTACCTGCTTCCTTTTGTTTCTCTTCTCTGATTTGGCACCCGTATCCAACTCTAAAAAGAATTTGGCTTCCAGTTTGCCTTGGAAGGTGTACCAGCTGACAGCCTTTGACGTTCATTTCAACAGGAAGCAGATGCTCTTTTTGGGTGGGCTGGCTAATGTTGGAACGTGGTGGCTTTGTTTTTTCACAGATTTCGTTTGAGCAGTTAGATCAGGTGTTGGTGTCGCTTTTGAAATTTCAAAAGCGTAGGTTACGTTTGCGATAAGTAAAAGTTCTTTATAAGAATTTTTAATGAGACTTCACTATTTGCTTTTGTGATTCTGTTTTCAGTTGGTGAAAGACAGGATATTTGGGGAAAATTAGACTGTTTATACTACTTGTCAATTGTGAACTTGAAGAAAACTTTCTCACAGAAAAATACCACAGGATAGGTAACCTGATAAGCTGTAGAGCTCGTTTGTGTCTCTTTAAGGGATGGAGGTTAGCGAATGGAGATTTCCTATGATGATTCAAGGCTGTGCATGTTGCTCCTTGGAACTTAAATTGAGGTAATTTCCACCGTCTCTGGGTCAGAATGAGTTTATAGCAGGCTTTTCCTTAAATAATAAGCACTCTGTACCTTATTCAGGTTTATCCCTTTATAAGTAGAGTGTGATGCCCCAGTTTTAGTGAAAAATTTTAAATTTATTAAATGAACACTTAGCACAGCAATTTGGTTGATATTGTGGGAGGTTAAAGAAGTTGGAAGGTAAGACCTCTGCCCCCTTGTAGTCTAATAACCTTTTGTGCTTTTAAAACATTTTCTTGTAATTTACATCCTGTTGTCATTCATTATCATGACAACTTGTGAAATAGGCAGAGCAAGTTTTATCTTGCCCACTTGGGAATTAAGAAAATAGAAGCTTGAGAGATTATTTTTATGTAGCAAATATTTATATAACGTTTAGTGATGCCGGGCATTGTTCTAATTGCTTTTTACAAATATTCTTTGTGTAGTTTGCAGGGGGGAAAAAACAAGCAAATACTAATTTGATCCACAACATAGCTAAGAGGTAGGCCCTACTGTAAAATGAAGAGAACACATGAGAGATGTGAAGTAACTTGTCCAATGTCACATAACTAGTGATAGCCGGAATTCAAATCCAGATAGACCAGAGATTGTGCACTCTTTTTTTTTTTTTTTTTGAGACGGAGTTTCGCTCTTGTTACCCAGGCTGGAATGCAATGGCGCGATCTCGGCTCACCGCAACCTCCGCCTCCTGGGTTCAGGCAATTCTCCTGCCTCAGCCTCCTCAGTAGCTGGGATTATAGGCACACGCCACCATGCCCAGCTAATTTTTTGTATTTTTAGTAGAGACGGGGTTTCACCATGTTGACCGGGATGGTCTCGATCTCTCGACCTTGTGATCCACCCACCTCGGCCTCCCAAAGTACTGGGATTACAGGCTTGAGCCACTGCGCCCGGCCGAGATTGTGCACTCTTAACCAATATACAGTGCTGTGTGATTTAGTGACAGGTCTAGGGTACTTTAAGGTGGTCAAGTAGCATAGCTGGGATTTGAACCGAGGTCTTCTGACTGTGGTCTAAGATTAAAGTTGTTCAAGTCATTGCCTTTGTGATGTAGACCACCTGTTGCACAGGTACATGAACAGTTTACATTCAGTGTAGGCTGTGGTTCAGTTCCTTTTTCTTTTCTTTTTTTTTTTTTGAGACGGAGTTCTGCTCTTGTTACCCAGGCTGGAGTGCAATGGCGCGATCTCAGCTCATCGCAACCTCTGCCTCCTGGGTTCACGCAATTCTTCTGCCTCAGCCTCCCGCGTAGCTGGGATTACAGGCACGCACCACCATGCCCCGCTAATTTTTTGTATTTTTAGTAGAGACGGGGTTTCACCATGTTGACCAGGATGGTCTCGATCTCTTGACCTCCTGATCCACCCGCCTTGGCCTCCCAAAGTGCTGGGATTACAGGCTTGAGCCACGGCCCCCGGCCACATTCCTTTTTCTTAGGTTTTTTTTTTTTTTCCCCCCATTGTTTAGAGTGGAGCTGTCCAATAATGTAGGTATTGTATGGTTATGAGCACTTGAGATGTGGCTAGTGTAAATAAAGAACTAAATATTAATTTAAATAGCTCTATGTAGCTGATGGCTACCATATTGGATGGGCGCAAGTTTGGAGGACTTGAAGTGCCTCTGCTTCTTGTATCAGTTTGTATAAATTTGGGTGGCATTTCTAATGTGCTTGAGCTTTTATCGTAAGTAAGGATGGCCCATCCTTGCTCTCACCTAATTAGCCTTGTTACAGCTGTAGTTGAGATTAGGATAGACTTTGATTGGAATTTTCTTGTGACATTGTTTCACCTCCTAAGGTTTAAGATCTGTGATTTTTACCTCGTCCCTTGGTCTGGAGACCTTTAACTGCCCTAAATTTTTTTTTTTTTTTTGAGACGGAGTTTCACTCTTGTTACCCAGGCTGGAGTGCAATGGCGCGATCTCGGCTCAGGGCAACCTCCGCCTCCTGGGTTCAGGCAATTCTCCTGCCTCAGCCTCCTGAGTAGCTGGGATTACAGGCACACGCCACCATGCCCAGCTAATTTTTTTTTTTGTATTTTTAGTAGAGACGGGGTTTCACCATGTTGACCAGGATGGTCTGGATCTCTTGACCTTGTGATCCACCCGCCTCGGCCTCCCAAAGTGCTGGGATTACAGGCTTGAGCCACCGCGCCCGGCAACTGCCCTAAATGTTTAATCACCAGATAGATAATGCTAATTGTTATGCTCCAGGTTCTCTACCAAGGTACTGTTAACCTTGTATGGATGAGGAAACCGTGACTCAGAGAGGTTAAGTAACTTGCCATGGTCACACAGCTAGTAAAGCAGCCTGGTTCCAGAGTCCATGTTTTTAAATCATTATCTTATTGCGTCAAATAGTAAGACAAAAAAAATCGGTGCTTTTCACAGACTTCAGAGTAGAAAACAGAACAATTGAAAAATTTATCAGTCCTCCCTAACTGCCAGAGGAAGTATGCTTAAACGTATATATTAGTAAAATCGATAACAAAAATATATATGCAAATAAGGATCACAGTGGTTCAAAGTAGAGTCCAAGGGAATGGGAAAAGATGGTGCCTATGGAGGTGAATTAATGAAAGAAGCAGAAGAGAACTATATTTGAATTTTAATGAGAATTCTTAAGTGATGAAACCAGTGGAGAAAGATTGTAAAACCTAAAAGATTTCTTTTTTTTTTTTTTTTTGAGACGGAGTTTCGCTCTTGTTACCCAGGCTGGAGTGCAGTGGCGCGATCTCGGCTCACCGCAACCTCCGCCTCCTGGGTTCAGGCAATTCTCCTGCCTCAGCCTCCTGAGTAGCTGGGATTACAGGCACGCACCACCACGCCCAGCTAGTTTTTTGTATTTTTAGTAGAGACGGGGTTTCACCATGTTGACCAGGATGGTCTTGATCTCTCGACCTCGTGATGCACCCACCTCGGCCTCCCAAAGTGCTGCCATTACAGGCTTGAGCCACCACGCCAGGCCAGATTTTTAAAATAAAGAAATCTTGGCCGGGCGCGGTGGCTCAAGCCTGTAATCCCAGCACTTTGGGAGGCCGAGGCGGGTGCATCACGAGGTCGAGAGATCCACCATGAGACCATCCTGGTCAACATGGTGAAACCCCGTCTCTGCTAAAAATAAAAAAAAAAATTAGGCCGGGCGCGGTGGCTCAAGCCTGTAATCCCAGCACTTTGGGAGGCTGAGGCGGGTGGATCACGAGGTCAAGAGATCGAGACCATCCTGGTCAACATAGTGAAACCCCATCTCTACTAAAAATACAAAAAATTAGCTGGGCATGGTGGCGCGTGCCTGTAATCCCAGCTACTCAGGAGGCCGAGACAGGAGAATTGCCTGAGCCCAGGAGGCGGAGGTTGCGGTGAGCCGAGATCGCACCATTGCACTCCAGCCTGGGTAACAAGAGCGAAACTCCGTCTCAAAAAAAAAAAAAAAATTAGCTGGGCAAGGTGGCACGTTCCTGTAATCCCAGCTACTCAGGAGGCTGAGACAGGAGAATTGCCTGAACCCAGGAGGCGGAGGTTGCGGTGAGCCGAGATCGTGTCATTGCACTCCAGCCTGGGTAACAAGAGCGAAACTCCGTCTCAAAAAAATAAATAAATAAATCAGTCAATCTGTAGACAATGTAAAAGGACACTGCTGGAAACCAGTATGTCTAAGAGGCGTTTCAGGAGGGGAAAAAAATAGCTGAAGATACAGTAAAGCCCTAAGGGTTTGCTGACTTCCAGGCAGCAGTAATGGGGAAAAAAATTGCTCTTACCAACCAAAATCTGGTGAAATATATGAATTTAAGTGTTAAACATCTTAAACTGTCATCTAGAACAAAATTTTTTTTATTTTTATTTTTTGAGATGCAGTCTCACTCTTGCTCAGGCTGGAATGCAGTGGCATCATCTCAGTTCACTGCAACCTCCACCTCCCAGGTTCAGGTGATTCTGCCTCAGCCTTCCTGGTAGCTGGGACTTCAGGCAAGCACCACCATGCCCAGCCACTTTTTGTGTCTTTTTTTTTTTTTTTTTTTTTTTTTTTGAGACGGAGTCTTGCTCTGTCGCCCAGGCTGGAGTACAATGGCGAGCTCTCAGCTCACGCAACCTCCGCCTCCCGGATTCAGGCAATTTTCCTGCCTCAGCCTCCCAGCTAGCTGGGATTATCGGTGTGCACCATCATGCCCAGCTAATTTTTGTAATTTTTTTTTTTTTTTTTTTTTGAGATGGAGTTTCGCTCTTGTTACCCAGGCTGGAGTGCAATGGCGCGATCTCGGCTCACCGCAACCTCCGCCTCCTGGGTTCAGGCAATTCTCCTGCCTCAGCCTCCTGAGTAGCTGGGATTACAGGCACGTGCCACCACACCCCGCTAATTTTTATATTTTTGGTAGATACAGGGTTTCACCATGTTGGCCAGGCTGGTCTTGAACTCCTGACTTCAGATGATCCACCCTCCTTGGTCTCCCAAAGTGCTGGGATTACAGGCGTGAGCCACCGTGCCTGGCCTGAGTGATGAATTTAGTAAAATATAAATGGATGATAATGTGAATTGTCAAGTATTCAATTCAAAAATTATTTTAAAAGAGTTAGAGAAAACCTAATAGTAGGAATCTATCAAGTGCTAATGTCCAAAAAACTAAAGATCAGGGAGGGAAGAAGTAGGTTAATAAAATAATTTTAAAAGGCTTGCTTTGGCCCAGAGCAGGGATTGGGTTGGGTGTATTGCAGAAAGAAAGACATTCTAAATGGGTGTAAAGAGGTGGTTTTTTTTTTTTTTTTTTTTTGAGATGGAGTCTCTCTCACCCATCTCAAGTGGAGTGCAGTGGCATGATCTCAGCTCACTGCAACCTCTGCCTCCCAGGTTCAAGTGATTCTCCTGTCTCAGCCTTCTGAGTAGCTTGGATCTACAGGTGCACACCACCATACCTGGCTAATTTTTGTATTTTTAGTAGAGACAGGGTTTCACCATGTTGGCCAGGATGTTTTTGATCTCCTGACCTCGTGATTCACCTGCCTTGGCCTCCCAAAGTGCTGGGACTATAGGCATGAGCCACCACACCCGGCCCTTAAGAGTATATTTTTAATTGACAGGAAAATAGCTAAAGCTATTAAGTGTAGGAAAAATAAACACTATAGTAAAGAAATAGTTAATAGAACATTTGAAAAAGCATAAGAAAAGTAAACATGAAATTATAGTGAAAGACATAGAATCAAACATCGATTATAAGAATGTTAATTTCTATCCAAGTCACGGCACCAAAAAAGAAAAAAAAAAGTTAATTCGTGACTGGGCAGTGGCTCACACCCATAATCCCAGCACTTTGGGAGCCTGAGGTGGGCACATCACCTGAGGTCAGGAGTTCAAAACCAGGCTGGCCAACATGGTGAAAACTGGTCTCTGTTAAAAATATGAAAGTTAGCCAGATGTGGTGGCAGGCGCCTGCAATCCCAGCTACTCAGGAGACTGAGGCAGGAGGATTGCTTGAACCTGGGAGGCAGAAGTTGCAGTGAGCCGAGATCACACCACTGTGCTCCAGTCTGGGCATCAGAGCGAGAGTTCAACTCCTTAGGAAAAAAAACGTTAAGTCTTTATGAGACAAAGATTCTCAGACTGGGTCACATATTCTATCTACTGTAGTGCAGGAATTAGATAAACCATTTCAGAATTGAACAGATAAGTAAAGTGTAATATGTGTCCATCATTCTTATACTTTAGAAATAGAAATCACATATTCTTCCGTTTAAGCTTAAGTAATATTTTGCAAAAATTAATCATTGTTGTATGCAATCAAAGCTGTAATGATTTCTAAACATGAAGGTTTTCTGGCCACATTTTATTTTTATTTTATTTTATTTTATTTTTTTTTTGAGACGGAGTTTCGCTCTTGTTACCCAGGCTGGAGTGCAATGGCGCGATCTCGGCTCACCGCAACCTCCGCCTCCTGGGCTCAGGCAATTCTCCTGCCTCAGCCTCCTGAGTAGCTGGGATTACAGGCACGTGCCACCATGCCCAGCTAATTTTTTGTATCTTTAGTAGAGATGGGGTTTCACCATGTTGACCAGGATGGTCTCGATCTCTCGACCTCGTGATCCACCCGCCTCAGCCTCCCAAAGTGCTGGGATTACAGGCTTGAGCCACCGCGCCCGGCTCACATTTTATTTTTTATTTTTATTTTATTTTGAGACAGAGTCTTGCTCTCTTGCCCAAGCTGGAGTGCAGCGGTGCAATCTTGGCTCATTGCAACCTCTGCCTCCTGGGTTCAAGCGATTCTTCTGCCTCAGCCTCCTGAGTAGCTGGGATTACAGGCATGCACTACCGTGCCCCGATAAATTTTAGTATTTTTAGTAGAGATGGGGGTTTCACCATGTTGGTCTGGCTGGTCTCAAACTCCTGACCTTTGCCTGCCTCCCAAAGTGCTGAGATTACAGGCGTGAGCCATGGCTGGCCTGGCTGCATTTTATAACATAATTAGAAATCAGAGCATTGACCAGGTATGGTGGCTCACGCCTGTAATCCCCGCACTTCGGAAGATCTGGAGTTCGAGACCAGCCTGGCCAACATGGCAAAACCTCACGGCTACTAAAAATACAAAAATTATTCTGGCATGGTGGCATGTGCCTGTAGTCCCAGCTACTCAGGAGGCTGAGACAGGAGAAGTACTTAAACTCGGGAGGTGGAGGTTGCAGTGACCCAAGATTGCTACTCCAGCCTGGGTGACAGAGTGAGACTCTGTCTCAAAAAAAAAAAAAGAAAGAAAATTTAAAAGTCAACCGGCGCCGTGGCTCACGCTTGTAATCCTAGCACTTTGGGAGGCTGAGGTGGGTGGATCACCTAAGGTCAGGAGTTCAAGACCAGCCTGGCCATCATGGTGAAACCTCATCTTAAAAAAAAAAAAGAAAAGAAAATTTAAAAATTGAAACAGTTTAGGTTAAAAGATCATGCCTGCACTTCATCAAAGGCTTAAGCAACAAGAATTAATAGAAAAAACAGGCAAAAGACTGATGAATTTATATGAAAAGTTTGTTGTGTTCTTTGTACTGTTTCAGTTTTTGATATTGGTATAGAAATACACAATTACAGAATAAAGAATCTCAGAATAGATACAGACAAATGTGAATTTAATTATGATAAACATGAGGAATATGCTTTTATTAGATAATGGGGAATGATATTATTTATATGGAAAAATGTAGACCCTTCACATCATACACAAATGTTCACATCAACTTTAAGTTTTAAATATAAAAATTTGAAGCTATAAAAATACTGAGAGAAATTATAGGAAATATAACCTCAAGGTGGGAAAAGACTTCCTTGATGCTGTAAAGGAAAATAAATGTCATTTTTAACCCATCTGATTGCAAAAATAAAATACACATTCATAAAATCCAAGATTGTTGAAGATGGAGCAAAATGGATGCATCCAAACACTATAAATGTTATAACTATAACATTTTTATAAATAATCTGTCATCTCTTACAGTAAAAATGCACATGGCCCTTGGCACAATTATTTCCACTTACAAGAGTATGTCCTATAGGAAGCACTACTACCTTGTCTCTACTAAAAAACAAGAAAGATCATAGCAAGATTGTTTGTAATAGCAAAAAGTGGGAACATAAATGTACATCAGAAGGGGGGTGGTTGAGTAAGTGCAGTTGCATCCATTAAAAAGTGAAGTATGCTAATACCTGTTGCCTGGTGAAGACTTTATGTAACATATTTAGGAAAATTCTATTAAAATACAAAAATCCTTTATGAATGTTTCTGTAAACAGAACTATGAAATGATACATATTAAGTTGTTAACATTGATTAATTACCTCTAGGATAGGATCAGAGATGGAGAGGGGAACAACTTAATATATACACTTGAGACATTTGTACCCCTAACTTGTATTTTCTTTTCTTTTTTTTTTTTTTTTTTTTTTTTTTTTTTTGTAGGTAGTGTGTACTTTTTACATTCATTCCTGTCACTTTTTTATTTTTATTTTTTTGAGAGACAGGGTCTTGCTCTGTTACCCAGGCTGGAGTGCAGTGGTGTATCACGTTCAAGTAATTCTTCTGCCTCAGCTTCCAAGTAATAGGGTGTACAGGTACACACCACTATGCCCAGCTAAAATTTATTTATTTATTTATTTGTATATGTGGGGTCTTGGTATGTTTCCCAGGCTGATCTTGAATTCCTGGCCCCAAGTGATCCTCCCACCTCGACCTGCACTTTAATGCTTGCTTTAAAGTCCTTTCACTTTACTGCTTGCTTTCCTAACAAAATTGATCCTAAATATGTGCAAAGACCCCTGTGACCAAAAATTTTCAAATAAATACTGAAAGCATAAAGTGCAAAATAACTGTTTATGACAAGTCGAGCATCCAGATTTGATACTTGAACTGTTCCAAAGTCCAGAACTTTTTGAATGCCAACATGACACTCAAAATTTCAGATTTGGGATGCTCAACTGTAAGTATAATAAAGTATTCCGGCCGGGCGCGGTGGCTCAAGCCTGTAATCCCAGCACTTTGGGAGGCCGAGGCGGGTGGATCACGAGGTCAAGAGATCGAGACCATCCTGGTCAACATGGTGAAACCCCGTCTCTACTAAAAATACAAAAAATTAGCTGGGCATGGTGGCACGTGCCTGTAATCCCAGCTACTCAGGAGGCTGAGGCAGGAGAATTGCCTGAACCCAGGAGGTGGAGGTTGCGGTGAGCCGAGATCGTGCCATTGCACTCCAGCCTGGGTAACAAGAGCGAAACTTCGTCTCAAAAAAAAAAAAAATAAAAAAAAAATAAAAAATAAAGTATTCCAAAATCTGAAAAAAAAATCTGCAACACTTCTGGTTCTAAGCATTTTGGATAAGAGGTATACCACCTTTATTCTGTGATTTTTTTTCACCAACAACTACTAGATACATTAAACTGGTTTTTCTGAGTTATTCTTACTGTGTTATCAAAACATGTTATCTCCTTTGCATGAGATTAATGCTGAACATTTTTTATTTTTGATATATTTTCTGACAGTTTTAGGGTTTTAAAGCATAACATAGGCTGGGCGCGGTGGCTCACGCCTGTAATCCCAGCACTTTGGGAGGCCGAGGCTGGTGGATCACGAGGTCAAGAGATCGAGACCATCCTGGTCAACATGGTGAAACCCCGTCTCTACTAAAAATACAAAAAAGTAGCTGGGCATGGTGGCGCGTGCCTGTAATCCCAGCTACTCAGGAGGCTGAGGCAGGAGAATTGCCTGAACCCAGGAGGCGGAGGTTGCGATGAGCTGAGATCGTGCCATTGCACTCCAGCCTGGGTAACAAGAGTGAAACTCCATCTCAAAAAAAAAGCATAACGTGCCTTGAAACAAATACAGGATATAAAAAGCCTCGGGAAAATTATTGGCTTTCTCAGTTAATTCCTGCCAGTTTTATAGTGGGTCAGAATGAGGCATAAGCCAAAGATGGTAACAGATGAGGCTGGGTGTGGTGGCTCACACCTGTTATCCCAGCACTTTGGGAGGCCAAGGTGGACGGATCACCTGAGATCAGAAGTTTGAGACCATCCTGACCAACATGGAGAAACCTGGTCTCTACTAAATACAAAATTAGCCAGGTGTGGTAGTGCATGCCTGTAATCCCAGTTATTTAGGAGGTTGAGGCAGGAGAATTGCTTGAACCCAGGAGGTGGAGGTTGCCATGAGCCAAGATCACACCATTGCACTTCAGCCTGGGCAACAAGTCCTGAAACTCTGTCTCTTAAAAAAAAAAAAGAGTAACAGATGAGTATAGTCAGTTTCTCAGTTTTGTGTTTTTGTTTTCTTCTGTGACTTATTTGTACCAGAGTTTTTATTTAACTGTATTTGTTTTTTGTTTTTTGTTTTGAGACAGAGTCTCGCTGTTGCCCGGGGTGGAGGGCAGTGGCACAATCTCGGCTCACTGTAATCTCTGCTTCCTGGGTTCAAGTGATTCTCCTGTCTCAGCCTCCAGAGTAGCTGGGATTACAGGCGCGTGCCACCATACCCAGCTAATTTTTCGCATGTTTAGTAGAGACAGAGTTTCACCATGTTAGCCAGGATGCCTTTGATCTCCTGACCTTGGGATCTGCCTGCCTCGGCCTCCCAAAGTGCTGGAATTACAGGTGTGAGCCATCGCGCCTGGCCTTTTTACTGTATTGTTAAGTCATTATCTGCTTTTGGCCCTTAAACGTGATTCAAGCAAATCAGGTGCTGCTTTTGTGTGTCCAGTATTTCCTCTAAGTTTTAACTGTTTTTGTTCTGAAGAAAAGCATTCTCTCAACCAAGGGAGACTCTCAGCATATCTAGGTTTGAGCTCATTGACTCCTGGGATGTTGAAGTCACCTGTTTCTGGCTATTTCTGAATAGGGTGATGATATACCCCAGCTATCCACATTTTTACTGTGTATTATTTTCTTTCTTTTTTTTTTTTTGAGGTGGAGTTTCACTCTTTGTTACCCAGGCTGGAGTGCAATGGCGCGATCTCGGCTCACCGCAACCTCCGCCTCCTGGGTTCAGGCAATTCTCCTGCCTCAGCCTCCTAAGTAGCTGGGACTACAGGCACGTGCCACCATGCCCAGCTAATTTTTTGTATTTTTAGTAGAGACGGGGTTTCACCACGTTGGTCAGGATGGTCTCGATCTCTTGACCTCGTGATCCACCCGACTCAGCTTCCCAAAGTGCTGGGATTACAGGCTTGAGCCACTGTGCCCGGCCAATTTTTTTTTTTTTTGAGACGGAGTTTCGCTCTTGTTACCCAGGCTGGAGTGCAATGGCACGACCTCGGCTCACCGCAACCTCCGCCTCCTGGGTTCAGGCAATTTTCCTGCCTCAGCCTCCCGAGTAGCTGGGATTACAGGCATGCGCCACCATGCCCAGCTAATTTTTTTTTGCATTTTTAGTAGAGATGGGGTTTCACCATGTTGACCACGATGGTCTCGATCTCTTGACCTTGTGATCCTCCCAAGGTGCTGGGATTACAGGCGTGAGCCACCGCGCCCGGCCTGTTTTTGTTTTTTCTTAAGTATTCCTTTCGAAGTTTATTGTTGTATTGGCAGTTCTTTTTAGTAGTTTTGTAGAGATGAGGGTCTCACTATATTGCCCATGCTGGTTTTGAACAGCTGGGTCTGGAGACCCACCTCAGATTCCCGAAGTGCTGGGCCCTGGTGCATGTTTTAGAGTCAGGCTACCTTGACTTGAATTTCAACTCCACCATTTACTAGTTATGTAACCTGGTAAAAGCTACTTAAGACTTAATTTCTTTGTCATGGAAATTAATTGGACCATAATGGCTGTATCCACAGGACTTTTGTGGGTATTAAATAGGTGATGGTGGTAAGCCCCTTAAATGCAATGCCTTTGTTGGGTGTGTACTTTTTGTGAGTTCTTTTTTTTTTTTTTTTTTGAGACGGGGTTTCGCTCTTGTTACCCAGGCTGGAGTGCAATGGCGCGATCTCAACTCACTGCAACCTCTGCCTCCTGGGCTCAGGCAATTCTCCTGCCTCAGCCTCCTAAGTAGCTGGGATTACAGGCACGCGCCACCATGCCCAGCTAATTTTTTGTATTTTTAGTAGAGACGGGATTTCACCATGTTGACCAGGATGGTCTCGATCTCTCGACCTTGTGATCCACCCTTCTCGGCCTCCCAAAGTGCTGGGATTACAGGCTTGAGCCACCGCGCCCGGCGGGTGTATACTTTTTAAGACAGATATATGCAGCTTTAGCAGTGCTTAATTTTGGGAAAAGGGCCGGGCGCAGTGGCTCAAGCTTGTAATCCCAGCACTTTGGGAGGCTGAGGCGGGTGGATCACGAGGTCGAGAGATCGAGACCATCCTGGTCAACATGGTGAAAACCCGTCTCTACTAAAACTACGAAAAATTAGCTGGGCATGGTGGCATGTGCCTGTAATCCCAGCTACTCAGGAGGCTGAGGCAGGAGAATTGTCTGAACCCAGGGGGCGGAGGTTGCGGTGAGCCGAGATCGCGCCATTGCACTCCAGCCTGGGTAACAAGAGTGAAACTCCGTCTCAAAAAAAAAAAAAAAAAAAAATTTGGGGGGACAAGGATTTGAAGTGAGGATTATGTTTGGTGGTAAGGAGGGAGTCCGCTACCTTTTTTGCTCATTTTTTGCTGTCGCAGTTGAAAATGTGTAGCTAAAAGACTGACTAGCATTGAAAGAACACACTCTGGGTATACATTCAGGAGAACTGAAAAAACATGCTCATATAAAAACTTGTACACAAATACTGATAACAGCATTATTAATAGCCAAGAAGTGGAAACAACCCAGATGTTCATTAATCAGAGTGGATAAACAAAGTGTGTATCTCCATACAGTGGAATATTGTTTGGCAATAAAAGGAATGAAATGCTGATACATACTATAGAGACAGAAAGTAGACTAGTGGTTGCCTGCAGTTGAAGGGCTTGGGAAATGGAGAGTGACTACAGATGGGTACGGAGTTTCTTCTTGGGGTGATGAAAATGTTCTGGAATTAGGCAGTTGTTGTGTTGTAAAAACCAGTGAATCAGTTTAAAATGGTAAATTCTTTTTTGAGATAAAGTCTTGCTCTGTTGCCCAAGCTGGAATGCAGTGGTGTGTGATCATGGTTCTCTGTAGCCTTGACCTCAGGCTCATGTGATCCTCCCACCTCAGCCTCCTGAGTGTCTGGGAGGTGCGCACCACTATACCTGACCTTTTTTTTTTTTTTTTTTTTTTTTTCTGGAGACTGAATCTCACTTTGTCACCCAGACTGGAGAGTGCAGTGGTGCGATCTTAGTTCATTGCAACCTCCACCTCCTGGGTTTGAGTGATTCTTCTCCCTCAGCCTCCTGTGTTGCTGGGATTACAGGTATGTGCTGCCACACCTGGCTAATTTTTGTGTTTTCTATAGAGATGGGGTTTTTGCCATGTTGGCCAGGCTGGACTTGAACTCCTGACCTCAAGTGATCTGCGCACCTTGGCCTCCCAAAGTGCTGGGATTATGGGAACCAGCCACCATGCCCCGTGTGAAAAGTAGAATTTTATGGGTATAAGTTGGGACAGGATACAAATTGGGAAGATAGTGCAAAGCCATTTTATATTGAGATGTCTTTGTACCTAACGTAATGATAGGTTCAGATGCAGATTTAAGCAAAGTTCCATCCAGTTGGGAGGTAGGATTGATCCCAGCTATTAATAGTATTAGAGGATTAGCTAAAATATAATTTTTTTTTTTAACAGTAAGCAGTTTGGTAGCCTGCCATATAACAATGAGTAATTTTCAGCTGGGTGCAGTGACTCATGCCTGTAATTCCAGCCCTTTGGGAGGCCGAGGTGGACTGATCACTTGAGAACAGGGGTTCAGTGCCAGCCTGGTCAACATGGTGAAACCCTGTCTCTACTAAAAATAGAAAAAAATTAGCCAGGCATGCATGGTGGGACACACCTGTAATCCGAGCTACACAGGAGGTTGAGGCAGGAGAATATCTTGAACGCAGGAGGCAGAGGTTGCAGTGAGCAGAGATCGCACCACTGCACTCTCTGTCTTAAAATAAAAAGAGCCGGGCGCAGTGGCTCAAGCCTGTAATCCCAGCACTTTGGGAGGCCGAGGCGGGTGGATCACGAGGTCGAGAGATCAAGACCATCCTGGTCAACATGGTGAAACCCCGTCTCTACTAAAAAAAAAATACAAAAAATTAGCTGGGCATGGTGGCGCGTGCCTGTAATCCCAGCTACTCAGGAGGCTAAGGCAGGAGAATTGCCTGAACCCAGGTGGCGGAGGTTGCGGTGAGCCGAGATCGAGCCATTGCACTCCAGCCTGGGTAACAAGAGCGAAACTCTGTCTCAAAAAAAATAAAAATAAAAATAAAAATAAAAAGGTGGAGTGCAATGGCGCGATCTCGGCTCACCGCAACCTCCGCCCCCTGGGTTCAGGCAATTCTCCTGCCTCAGCCTCTGGAGTAGCTGGGATTACAGGCACGCGCCACCATTCCCAGCTAATTTTTTGTATTTTTAGTAGAGACGGGGTTTCACCATGTTGACCAGGTTGGTCTCGATCTCTCGACCTTGTGATCCACCCGCCTCGGCCTCCCAAACTGCTGGGATTACAGGCTTGAGCCACCGCGCCCGGCTAATTTTCTTATTTTCTTTAGAGGAACTAATAATTTAGTCAAAACTTGCTGTCAAAATAGTTTTTCATCCAAGTTTAATGATAAATAAAAATAACAGATATCCAGTGTCTTTTTTTCTGTCTTGTCTGCTTTTACAGTGACTCAGTTCCCTAACAAATCATATTTTCTTTCTACTGACACCCTAGCACATAACTCTGAGTCTGTTTCTGCCTTTCTTCTTTTGTTTGGTTGTATTGTTGTACAATACAGACAGGGTCTTGCCCTGCCACCCAGGCTGGAGTGCAGCGGCACAATTTCAGCTCACTGCAATCTCCACCTCCCAGGCTCAGGAGAGCCTCCTACCTTGGCCTCCCAAGTAGCTGGGACTGCAGGCATGCACCATTATACTATGCTTTGCCATGTTGCCCAGGCTGGTCTCAAACTCCTGGGCTCAAGCGATCCACCCCTGTTGGCCCAAAGTGCTGGGATTATAGGCATGAGCCACCACACCCAGCTTGTTTCTGCCTGCCTGCCTGCCTTTCTTTCGTTTTTTCTTCTCTATTTTTTTTTTAGACAGAGTCTTGCTCTTTCGCCCAGGCTGAAGTGCAGTGGTGTGATCTTGCCTCTGTAACCTCTGCCTCCTGCGAAGCTGGGATTACAGGCGTGCACCACCACATCTAGCTAGTTTTTTGTATTTGTAGTAGAGATGGCGTTTCTCTGTATTGCCCAGGTAACGAACTCCTTGGCTCAAGTGATCCACCTGCTTTGGCCTCCCAAGATGCTGGAATTACAGGAGTGAGCCAAGACATACATACTACAACTAGGGCTGAAGTTCCTTAGTATGTTTTAGTTGAGGACCTCTCAACAATTAAAATTTTCACCCCTGTGATCCTATTGTCAGTATCTCGTATTTGTCATATTATGTAAACAGCTATGGATTTTACACTTATGTTCTCTTAAGGATAAGTCTGTAAAATTAATTTAAAGGGCCAGGCAACACACATAGAGCTAGTCTTTTCCTGAAGATTATCCCAAAGGGAAAAAAAATACACATATATTTCCAGTAGGAGATTTTAGAGTTAGTATTTTACTTGATTATGATAAATTTGAAGTAAGCAGACCTCAATAGCCCTTTCTTTGGCACAAGTCACAATACTCCTTGGGTTTAGGTACAGGTAAATTGTCATGTAAACTGCTTTTAGTGATTTCAAACTTAATGAATTGGAATATTTAGAAGGTGAAACCTTGCTTTTCAAATTTTCAGTCTGCAATGTATCAATTAGGTTAGATCATGTTATGAGCTATTGAGTAGTATAAGACATCAGACCTGTATTTGATACTACTTTTACTCAGATGAGAAGATACTGGGCCAGGCACAGTAGCTCATGTCTGTAATCCCAGCACTTTGGGAGGCCGAGGCAGGTGGATAATTTGAGGTCACGAGTTCAAGAACAGCCTAGCCAATGTGGTGAAATCCTATTTCTACTAAAAATACAAAAATTAGCTGGGCAGTAGTGGCATGTGCCTGTGATCCCAGCTACTCAGGAGGCTAAGGCAGGAGAATTGCTTGAGCCTGGTGAGGCAGAGGTTGTGGTGAGCTGAGATCCTGCCACTGCACTCCAGTCTGGGCAACAGAGTCAGACCCTGTCTCAAAAAAAAAGATATTAGATGCCTGAAACTCACAGTACAGTGAGGAAACCCAGACATGGAAGAACATGACATGGACCTAGAGAAAAAGCAGACAGAGAATGGGCTATGAAAGAGAGATCCAGAGCTGTACCTGAGGAACCTAAGAAGTTATTAAAAATCTGTTTTCACTTTCAATCCCTGGACTTTTTGAAGTCAGTTTTAAAAAATGGAATTTGCTTTTCATCATTTCGTCACTTGATGACTCAGTCTTCTAGACCATGCTTGTTTTTTTGTGGCTGTTTTATTTGAGATAGAGTCTCGCTGTGTTGCCCATGCTGGAGTGCAGTGTGATCTCAGCTCACTGCAACCTCCTCCTCCTGGGTTCAAGGAATTCTTCCACCTCAGCCTCCTGAGTAGCTGGAACTATAGGCATGCGCCACTGTGACTGGCTAATTTTTTTGTATTTTAAATAGAGACAGGGCTTTACCATGTTGGTCAGGCTGGTCTCAAACTCCTGATGTGAAATAATCTGCCTGCTTTGGCCTCCCAAAGTACTGGCAATACAGGTGTGAGCCACTGTGCCAAGCCGACCATGTTTGTTTTATAAAGCAAGCAATATGTAACAGAAAATATAAATTGGATGGTTTGGAGAGTCCATGTAAGCAACTGATGGACTTTATTTACTGTTATCAGAAAACATTAAATAAAAAAGAAAAAATATAACTCAAGACAGTTGCAGGTGGGCAAAAAAAAAAAAAAAGAAAACATTAGATGTGGCTGGGTATGGTGGCACACTCCTGTAATCCCAGCACTTTGGGAGGCCTAGGTGGGCAGGTCATCTGGGGTCAGTTCAAGACCAGCCTGGTCAACATGGTGAAACCCTGTCTCTACTAAAAATACAAAAAAATTAGCTGGTCGTGGTAGCACATGCCTATAATCCCAGTTACTTGGGAGGCTGAGGTGGGAGAATCACTTGAACCCAGGCAGTGAAGGTTGCAGTGAGCCAAGATCGTGCCACTGAACTCCAGCCTGGGCGACAGAGTGAAACTCCATCTCAAAAGGAAAAAAAAAAAAGAAAACATTAAATGTTTTAGGCTCTCCTCAGCTATTTCTTAACATTAAAATCATTTGGGAAAAAAATATGAAGCTTTCCATTTGCTCAACTTACTATGTATACTTAATGTATCATCTACTTCTAACACCTATTCATGATGCCTGCTAATAATAAACAGGTGCTCACTAAGAACTGAAAGGATCAGCTGGACCCAGTGGCTTATGCATGTAATGCCAGCACTTTGAGAGGCTGAGGTGGGAGGATCACGTGAGCCCAGAAATTTGAGACCAGCCTGGGTAACACAGACCTTGTTTCTACAAAAAAATGAAAAAAATTCAGCCGGGTGCCATGGTGCACACCTATAGTCCCAGCTACTTGGGAGGCTGAGGCAAGAGATGGAGGCTGTAGTGAGCTGCAGTCGAACCACTGCACTCCAGCCTGGATGATGGAGCAAAACCTTGTTTCAAAAAGAGGAAAACCTGAATGAATAAATTAACTGTAGTGTTGTTCTTTTAAGGTTAAAAACGACAACTAACATCAACCATGAAAGATCCAAGTCGCAGCAGTACTAGCCCAAGCATCATCAATGAAGATGTGATTATTAACGGTCATTCTCATGAAGATGACAATCCATTTGCAGAGTACATGTGGATGGAAAATGAAGAAGAATTCAACAGACAAGTTAGTTTTTTTTGTACAAACATGTTATTTTTTATATTCCATTTCAGTCCTCAGTATGATTGTACTTGTTCCTGAAGTGTTTATCTTGTCCTTTATGTATTAAATATGTAGATTGATGTGCCACCATTCCTATTTATTTGGCTGCTGATTACCACCAGGCTTAACTGCTTACAGAAATAACCTGGGGAACTTGAATCAGGAGGACGAGGGTGGAGCCTGGGAAACTTCTGCAAAGCTCCAAGATGGTTCCAATGAGCAATCAGATTTGGAAGCCACTGCCTTATGCCAGTCAGATTGCTGTGTTACCATGAAAGTCAAGAGAATTCAGGAGTCAGGACAAGACAGGCACAGATTTAGGATCCAGAATTATACTGGTTTTCACCTGCAGTCCTTGATGTGATCAGCCTGAAAAATTTGATACCACTCTTCTGTTGAGAGAACTGTCATGCATTGATAAACGTTGTCTTTTATTCCCATATGTCTGGAATCTGTTCCATTTTCTAATTCCTCACCTAATTATGGCTTTAATAACCAGCAGCCAGCTTGACTTTTCCATATCCGGTGATGGATATTCAAGAGTAAAACACTTAAGTCTTATTTTTGTGAGGATCAGTTGGGTGTTTGGTTTTTTTTTGTTGTTGTTTTTAATTACTCATTCTTTGACTCTGCCCCTTAGTTGTTTTGTTTTATTCATTTTGGGGTTGGATTATCGTTTGTATAGTTTTAAAGTATCACAGGTAATTCTGATATGCATTCCTTGAAGAGAGCGTCTCTTTTTACTTCTTCCCTGCCACCCTCAATGGAAAAAAGAATGTTCTATAATAAAAGTAAAAATATAGCAAAACCCTAAACAGATCCTCACAGGTCATTATAGTGAGCATTTTTTTTCCTTAGCACAGAAGCAGAAAAGAAAGTATGACCTTGTGCTTTTAAATGGTTTAGTTCAAGATATTTTAAGCCATTCCTAGTGATATATATCAAGTGTGTTACAAATTATCCTTTATTATAAATAATTGCAGGCCGGGCGCGGTGGCTCAAGCCTGTAATCACAGCACTTTGGGAGGCCGAGGCGGGTGGATCATGAGGTCAAGAGATCAAGACCATCCTGGTCAACACGGTGAAACCCCGTCTCTAATAAAAAATACAAAAAATTAGCTGGGCATGGTGGCACGTGCCTGTAATCCCAGCTACTCAGAAGGCTGAGGCAAGAGAATTGCCTGAACTTAGGAGGCGGAGGTTGCAGTGAGCCGAGATCGCGCCATTGCACTCCAGCCTGGGTAACAAGAGCAAAACTCCATCTCAAAAAACAAAAAACAAACAAAATAATTACTACAAATTATCCTTTATTATAAATCTAGATAGAAGAGGAGTTATGGGAAGAAGAATTTATTGAACGCTGTTTCCAAGAAATGCTGGAAGAGGAAGAAGAGCATGAATGGTTTATTCCAGCTCGAGATCTCCCACAAACCATGGACCAAATCCAAGACCAGTTTAATGACCTTGTTATCAGTGACGGCTCTTCTCTGGAAGATCTTGTGGTAAAAAGTTACTTTTCATCTTTTTAAAATGTAGTGCATCTTTTTCATGTCGAAAAGCCAGCTGCCATCTATTTAAGAATTCTACAGCCGGGCGCGGTGGCTCAAACCTGTAATCCCAGCACTTTGGGAGGCCGAGGCGGGTGGATCACAAGGTCGAGAGATCGAGACCATCCTGGTCAACATGGTGAAACCCCGTCTCTCCTAAAAGTGCAAAAAATTAGCTGGGCATGGTGGCACGTGCCTGTAATCCCAGCTACTCAGGAGGCTGAGGCAGGAGAATTGCCTGAGCCCAGGGGGCGGAGGTTGCGGTGAGCCGAGATCGCGCCATTGCACTCCAGCCTGGGTAACGAGAGTGAAACTCCGTCTCAAAAAAAAAAAAAAAAAAAAAAAAAAAAAAAAAAAATTAGCTGGGCCGGGCGCGGTGGCTCAAGCCTGTAATCCCAGCACTTTGGGAGGCCGAGGCGGGTGGATCACAAGGTCGAGAGATCGAGACCATCCTGGTCAACGTGGTGAAACCCCGTCTCTACTAAAAATACAAAAAATTAGCTGAGCATAGTGGCGCATGTCTGTAATCCCAGCTACTCAGGAGGCTGAGGCAGGAGAATTGCTTGAACCCAGGAGGCGGAGGTTGCGGTGAGCCGAGATTGCGCCATTGCACTCCAGCCTGGGTAACAAGAGCGAAACTCCGTCTCAAAAAAAAAAAAAAAAAAAAAGAATTCTACATTTCTTCCCCTTCAGAAATTATGCTGCTCTGGCTAGGCATGATGGCTCATGCCTGTAATCTAGCGCACTTTGGGAGGCCGAGGTGGATGATCACTTGAGGTCAGGAGTTTAAACCAGCCTGGCCAACATGGCAAAATGCCATCTGTACTAAAAATACAAAAATTGGCTGGGCACAGTGGCTAATGCTTATAATTCCTGCACTTTGGGAGGCCTAGGTGGGTGGATCACCTGAGGTCGGGAGTTCAAGATCAGCCTGGCCGACATGGTGAAACCCCATCTCTACTGAAAATATAAAAATTAGGTGGGTGTGGTGGCACATGCCTATTATCCCAGCTACTTGAGAAGCTGAGGCAGGAAAATGGCTTGAACCTGGGAGGCAGAGGTTGCAGTGAACGGAGATCAAACTATTGCACTCCAACCTAGGCAACAGAGTGAGAGTCTGACTCAAAAAAAAAAAAAAAAAACTGGGCGAGGTGGCTCATGCCTATAATCCCAGCACTTTGTGAGGCCGAGGCAGGTGGATCATGAAGTCAGGAGTTCGAAACCATCCTGGCCAACACAGTGAAACCCCATCTCTACTGAAAAATTAGCTGGGTGTGGTGGTGCGTGCCTATAATCCCAGCTACTCAGGAGGCTCAGGCAGGAAAAGCACTTGAACTGGGAGGCGTAGATTGCAGTGAGCTGAGATCGTGTCATTGCACTCCAGTGTGGGCAGCAGAGCTAGACTCTGTCTCAAAAAAAAAAAAAAAAAAAAAAACAGAAAAAAGAAATTGTGCTGCTTTTTTTCAGTGAAAGCAGAGTCTCACGATGTGGAGTGACTTCTGGCAACACTGTGGAGCTAGTCTTAGACTTCTAGCTCCTGCTTTTAGTCCTGATGTTGCCCTAGGGTACTTAAATGTCCTAAAGAATTACCAATTTTAAAACACAATATTACCATGTTACTTGCCTATATAAAAATAGCTTGATGGAGAAGTTTTGCTCTTTAATCTTGCCTTGGCTGAGCATGGTGGCTCACGCCTGTAATCCCAGCACTTTGGGAGGCCGAGGCCGGCAGCTCTTGAGGTCAGGAGTTCAAGACCAGCCTGACCAACATGGTGAAACCCCATCTCCACTAAAAATACAAAAATTAGCAGAGCATGGTGGTACATGCCTGTAATCCAAGCTACTTGGGAGGCTGAAGCAGGAAAATTGCTTGAACCCAGGAGGTGGAGGAGATTATGGTGAAACATGCCATTGCACTCCAGCCTGAGTGACGGAGTAAGACTCCATCTCAAAAAAAAAAAAACTTAAACATTCAGTGAAATACGCAAATTTTTATCTGAAAGGTAAAAATTTCAGAGATCTTTTCCTGACCCAGGATTTCATTGACGTACCCAGTTTGTTTGGAACTGTGGTTTAATAAAGAATTTTACGGCCGGGCGCGGTGGCTCAAGCCTGTAATCCCAGCACTTTGGGAGGCCGAGGCGGGTGGATCACGAGGTCAAGAGATCGAGACCATCCTGGTCAGCAAGGTGAAACCTCGTCTCTACTAAAAATACAAAAAGTTAGCTGGGCATGGTGGCACATGCCTGTAATCCCAGCTACTCAGGAGGCTGAGACAGGAGAATTGCCTGAACCCAGGAGGCGGAGGTCACGGTGAGCCGAGATCGCGCCATTGCACTCCAGCCTGGGTAACAAGAGCGAAACTCCGCCTCAAAAAAAAAAAAAAAAGAATTTTACAAGCTCTTAGCAGAAAAGAGACACAAACCTAGATTTGCATTTTTGTTATTCTTAGTGTCTCATTGCTAATGATATAAAAAGTTTTCTTTGGGAATTGTGATAACTAAATATCACCACTAGAGGAGAACTGGTAAGGTCCACTGAACTAATCTGTACTCCGTAATTACCTATGAAGCATTAAATACAAAAATCAGTTCTTTAGTTGCATCCCAGCATGCTCAGTTGTCTGGGCATGTTGATTTTTTTAAAGTACTCCAGAAGATTTATTATATAGCCAACCTGTCTGAATTGGGCATTTTGAAACCATTCTTCTAAAGGATGGTGTAGAGAACACTGATATTTACATAGCCTTTGTTGCAGTAAGTGATGGTAACCCATTTGAGCAGCCGTATGATCTGAACAGTCTCGGTGGGTATGATTACTTACAGCTACATTAGTCACCATAAATAATCCCAGTTGCCCTGTAATGTATAACTTTAATCTGTACCCTGTATAATTCCATAGTACAGAAGCTGATTTGTTTTTCTCAGTCTATTTGATACTACTTTGTTTCATTGTTATTCTTCTGTGACTCTGAAAAGATTGTTCATTTAAGAAGATTATGTTGTGGTCATCCCAGCACTTTAGGAGGCCAAAGTGGGAGGATCACTTTGACTCAGGAGTTTGAGACCAGCCTGGGCAACATAAGGAGACCCTGTCTCTACAAAAAGTTTAAGTTAGCTGGGTGTGGTGTCACAGGCCTGTGGTCCCAGGTACTAGGAAGGCAGAGGCTAGAGGATAGCTGGAGCCCAGGAGGTCAATGCTATAGTGAGCTGCGATTATGACAGTGCACTCTAGAATGGGCAACAAAACGAGTCCGTCTCAAAAAAGAGAAAAAGAATGCTGTTTTTCCCCCTAAACTTCACACTTTTTTTTTTTTTTTTTTTTTTTTTTTTGAGACAGAGTTTCACTCTTGTTACCCAGGCTGGAGTGCAATGGCGCGATCTCGGCTCACCGCAACCTCCGCCTCCTGGGTTCAGGCAATTCTCCTGCCTCAGCCTCCCGAGTAGCTGGGATTACAGGCACGTGCCACCATGCCCAGCTAATTTTTTGTATTTTTAGTAGAGACGGGGTCTCACTATGTTGACCGGGATGGTCTCGATCTCTTGACCTCGTGATCCACCCGCCTCGGCCTCCCAAAGTGCTGGGATTACAGGCTTGAGCCACCGCGCCCGGCAACTTCACACTTTTAAAGTGTAGATACAGTATTTCCCTTGGAGGAAGGGAGCATATATCCTGTCCAAAGAAACTGCTGTGTATAAATTACAAAACTAAAATTATTTTTCCAACATGGTGTTGGAAAAATATTATGCAATAGTCTTGAAGTGATGTAAGGTCAAATTCAGTGTAAAAGCCTGCCAGCGTACCTACATTTCAGGCCCTGGAACCTGCCCTCATTTCTTTTTATTTTTATCAACTTGCAATCTAAAATATCGCAGAGGAAAATTTCTAGCTGTTCTTCCTGGATGCTGACAAGTCTACTTAGGATAGTAAAGATTTAGCGACATAGCATAACATTGGTACAAGTCTCTAAGACTCAGACTTTGCCCCCCCGCCCCCTTTTTTTTAACTGATGCAAAAAAATGGAATCCCAGAGAAAAGTGACTTATCTGAATTTACATAGAAGTTAGGGGTAGAGGTGGGATATTGGACTTAGGTCTTCTTGTTTCCCATGCAGTTGTCTTTTCCTGTTATTTGCCATGCTTCCTGTGGGAATTAGAAGATGGCAATTGTCGAAAAACAACTCCATGTTTTTAGTGAGGATTCTAAAGTAGAATTAATCCATCAAACAATTCTCCACTAACTTTAATCATAATTTCAACACTTGCTTAGCATGTTTCCTTGGTATTTGGTGTTTAAAGAAAGCTACATACCATAATTGAATTAACAGAATTCCTTCTTCAGTGCTATTCCTTTAATTTATATGACGTTATTGGATTTCGGATTACACTTAAGCAAACTGAATTTGAATTCCTACTTTCTCTTTAGAAAATTGATATAATTTGATATGATATATAGGTTACATCTGGTCCCTCCTTTTTGGGGTTAAGTGTAGTCGTACAGTTCTTTTGTCTTACTTTTTGAAAGGTGTTTTTGCATAAGGATCTAGGTTGAATTGAGTATCTGAAACTATCTGTTAACGAACTTGCTTTTTTATATACTTATTTTCCAGGTCAAGAGCAATCTGAATCCAAATGCAAAGGAGTTTGTTCCTGGGGTGAAGTACTAAAATATTTGAGTAGACGGGGCCCTCTTTTGGTGGATGTAGCACAATTTCCACACTGTGAAGGCAGTATTAGAAGACTTAATTGTAAAAGCTCTCTCTTGTCACTGTGTTACACTTATGCATTGCCAAAGTTTTTGTTAGTCTTGCATGCTTAATAAAAGTGCTGAGACTGTTATTAAGTAAAAAGCTGTCAAACATTTACTGAAAATAGAATTGGCCCCATGGCTTCATGTGAAGACAGCAAGGAAAGAAGCACCAGTCAAGTTGTGAACAAGCACCAAATTAAAAGACCTAAACCTTACTAAATTGTCTTTTTTTCAGGCTAAACTGGTCTCTTAATGTTAACTAACACTTGTGTCTAAACTTTAAAATCAGTAAATTTAATTTGAGTTCCAACTGTTAAGCATATTTGAGATAATTTGTTGTAGACAGGTATGTCATATGACTGAGGCTACAAGGTAGTTAGCAGATGAATGCCAGTCCAGGTTTTTCTGATACGTTATTGTGTTAGAAATACTGAGTTCTAATGTTACATCTGAGGAAGTATATAATTGGAGAATTGTAACTTCTAAGGGATTCACTGCATCATAGGTATGCCTGTGTGGATTCTAACATATGACCAATACCAACCCATAATCCAGCTGAACAAAGATACTGTAACATTATGATTTGAGTGGTGCTTTTCCTTGCTTTGTTAACCATCACAAGAGTCTGCAGCACAACTTTTCTTTTAACAAAGCTAGAACAGTTTTGGCTTCTTAAACTTCATATTTGGGTAGGTTAAGCTGCCATACGTGTTCAGTGTGAATAGTGTTTAAGTTGAAAATATTGTAAAAAAATTATATTTTTTCAAAAATATTTAAAAAAATAAATAATAGTAGAACTGAGCAGATGGTTGTTTTTATTGGTGCTGGAATGTACTGTAGTGTCGTTACTTTAGTATGGGCCTAGTGCCTCAGGACTACCTTGCTGGCAGAAATGCTAAGCGATCAGACTTTGTTAGATTCCAACTAACAGATATGTTGCCGTGCAAGTATCTGTTCAGAATACAGCAGTAGAATAACTCCATTGTCCATCCTTGCTTCTTAATCACCTCAGGCTGCAGTGTCAGGGGAATCCTAGACAGCCATGTAAGAAACTTTATGACTGACCAATATGATGGTGACCTTACTTTAATAGAACTTCCATTGTCTTTTGTTTTTTCACAAGGGCTCTTCTTGAGCTTGTTAGGTTGAAAAAGATGAAGAAAGCCATGTAGTCATTTCTGACTCACATTCTTCTGGGAGAGGGGTTCTTTGGTGTGTGCACCTGTGCCCCAGTGTGTGGGGTTATTTTGGGCTTTTTGTTTGTTTTGGAGACGAAGCCATGCTCTGTTGATCAGGCTGGAGTACAGTGGCGCCATTTCAGTTCATTGCAACCTTCACCTCCCAGGTTCAAGCAGTTCTCCTGCCTCAGCCTCTCTGGTAGCTGGGATTACAGGTGCACGCCACTATGCCCGGCTAATTTTTGTATTTTTTTTAGTAGAGACGGGATTTTGCCAAGTGTTGGCCAGGTTGGTCTCGAACTCCTGACCTCAGGTGATCTCTCACAAGAATGAAGATTCTCAAATGTAGCTTTTGTTGTGGAAAATTTTTTAAAAAGAGGGCTCTAGCCAGACTTCTCGATGTCAATCCTGTGATCGTGGCCATGTCACTTAACCCTCTGTGCCTTCCTTTCCACATCTCTAAAATGGCAGTAATAACTGTCTCTGGATTATGTGAGTAGTTAATACATATAAGCATTTAAGACAGTCTCTGGCACATAGAAAGTCCTGTTTTAAGTGTTGTTATTTTTACTATGAGGAGTCATTTAGGCTAACCTCTCTTTTTTTTTTTTTTAAGACAGAGTTTCGCTCTTGTTACCCAGGCTGGAGTGCAATGTCGTGATCTCAGCTCACCGCAACCTGTGCTTCCTGGGTTCAGGCAATTCTCCTGCCTCAACTTCCTGAGTAGCTGGGATTACAGGCACACGCCACCATGCCCAGCTAATGTTTTGTATTTTTAGTAGAGAGGGGGTTTCACCATGTTGACCAGGATGCTCTCGATCCCTTGACCTCATGATCCACCAGCCTCGGCCTCCCAAAGTGTTGGGATTACAGGCGTGAGCCACCGCGCCCGGCCTTAGGCTAACCTCTCTTTTTGAGAACTTTTCTTGTCTGAGGGAACATGCACGTTGAAACCATGTCAGTGTTTAATTAGAGAGCCAGGCATCTGCATTCAGATAGTGACAGAGGGTTTCTGAGCATCAGCTGCCCATGTGTTACGAAGCCCTAAGGACAAATGATCACCTCATCAGGGCCTGTACAGGCATCGTTTTAGGATAAAGGCATCCTGTTTTAGAGGGTTTTAATTTTACGATGTTATTGAAATAAGGTACAGTGTATATGAGAGGATTTTTCATGTTCTTGTGCTGTTCTTCTCAACCTTTTCCATGTTACATATCAAAGTGATACTTGTTTAGCATACTGGAGTACAAGAATGAGGTTGCCCGTGGCTGGAGTTCTTAGCTCAAGAACTCCAGTTGGCCCAGATTTTGCCCAGGTGTATGGAAGGCTAGAGGATCTGCATTTCAGCATACTTGTAGCCTCTTAGTGGCCCATACCAGTTGAGAAGTTCTGCTCTTACTATGAAATGGCAAAGGAATTCCACTTAAAATCCATATATTGACTTTTTACCGAGTTCACCTTCTCTTTGAGGACATTGAAACAGGTTACAAGAAAGGAAACTGAGTAGTTTGGTTTTAGCATAAGAATGTTTTGATTTTTCAACCGTCTCACAAAAACTATAGACACATCCTACCTTTCCTGGAAGTCATTTTTTAGACCTTGGTGCACACAGATGCAGTTTCTGTATTTTCTGGAGTGTCTTCTGGAATTGGAAACTGATCTTTTGAACTTGAAGAAAATCCTTTGAAGACTGGGCAGATAGGAATGTATTTCAGAAAAGCAGTTCTCTTTACTATGCCCATCCCAATGGGGAAGTCATAGCTCTTGAGGCTGGAAGACGTGTCACTGTTGGCATGAGCCCCAGCTTTCCACTGTATCAGACCACGCTCCTCTGGGCTCCCTGGAAGAGGACAGTGGGGTCATTTACTAGGGTCAGCAACCCTCAGCTGCCTCTTACTTCCCATAACCCAGTCCTAAGGCAGACTTCTGGAATCAAGTATCTTTCTTAACTATCATCTGGTCCTAAAAAGCAGCTGTATCATTTCTGAGCTCCTAACTTGGCCAGAGCTCTAAGGAACACTAAAGGATACTAGTTATAATTAGTATTTATTATGTAACTACAGTGTGCCAGGCTCTGTGCTAAGTGTTTTAATTTCATTATCTTGTTTCTTCAAAACATACCCCTGGGAGGTGTATAGGCACCATTACACAAAATTTTAAGACGAAGAAAGGGAAAAAAGGTGAAGTAGTTGTCAACCTAAACCTGTGTGTGGCTAATGTGTGTTAGGCCCCTGGGGACCAAATTGGGCCGAGATTGTGTTCTGGGGTTAATGGAGGCATATTTTGAAACACTATAATCAGTATTAATATTTAGTATTATGATTCTGTATGTAAAAAATAAACTCATTTACGATACAAACTTCAGAAAGTCAAGCTAAATAAAATCTTTGATGGAGGTAGGAATATGACATTTTATTTATATATATGTATATATACACACACACACACATATATACATATATATACACATACACACACACACATATGTATATATAATTTTTTCTTTTTTTTTGAGACAGAGTCTTGCTCTGTCGTCCAGGCTGGAGTGCAGTGACTTGATCTCGGCTCACTGCAACCTCCACCTCCCAAGTTCAAGCAATTTCTCCTGCCTTAGCCTTCCGAGTAGCTGGGGTTACAGGCACATGCCACCACACCGGCTTATTACTGTATTTTTAATAGAGATGGGTTTTACCATGTGGGCCAGGCACTAGTCTCAAACTCCTGACCTCAAGTGATCCACCCACCTAGGTCTCCCAAAGTCCTGGGATCACAGGCATGGCCATTGCACCCGGCCAATAATTTTTACAACTAGGAATTCTTCCTCAGGTCGGGGAGGGGCACATGAGATCTTGGGTTTTCATAAGAGGGCTGGCATTGACAAAGACTGAAATACTGTAAATGTAGCAGAAGGAGTGGAGATGTCCACTTGCTGGCAGCCCAGGCCGAGAACAACCCTGTGAGTAACACAAACCAACTCATGTTTCAGAATCTTACAGGAGGGCACTGAGGGAAAGTGGAGTCCTCAGGGAAGACTACCTGGAAGAGACACTGTTTGACTGGGCTTGGCTGTACAAAGAGCACACACAGATGGGCAGAGTAGAGTGGGATGAGCCATAGTTATGGCATAGGATTATATTCTTGGCGTCTGATTACCTTACACCACTGCCAAAACACATGGCAGCCAGACCAGAGCTTTCTCTAGCCAACCAGTCAGCCTGCCCACTACATCCCGACCTTCAGTGCCTTCTCTACTTCTCCAAGCCCCTTCCTTTTTCCTAGGCCTCACCTACTCTCCCTCATCAGGAAACCCTGCCAATAACTCCAGCCCAGCTTCACTGGCTTCATTGTGCACTTAAATCCAGTTTTACCACCTATCTTGTGCCAGGAGCTCCTCTAAACAAATTGTTACTGACTTAACACTTTTTGGAATATCCTCTCAGTGTCTGATTCTGGGCTAAGCTGGTAAGCTCTAGCAGCATTTGCTGAACTAAGTGGACTGCCCTCTATGGTTGGGCTATGGATAGGTAAAGAGAAAGAGCAAGTGCAAAGTAGCCCATCCCCAGCAGGAAGTTAAGGACTGAGAAAGTCTTTTGCTACTCCATGGTTAAGGATGGGGTTTTGAAACAGCTAGACCTTGGTATGAATCCAGTTTGTGTGACCTTAGGCAAGTGACTTAACCTCCTTGAGCTTTAGGTTCCTCAGTGTATACTGCTGAGCTTATGTGGCGTGACACACACGGTGATTCCTGGCAGGGATGGTTATGATGCTCAGACGGGTTGAAAGGTGAGGTGTGAGGGACTCAGGCAGTTCTGCAGCTGTCTTTAAAGACAGCTGGAGGCTGGGCGCGGTGGCTCAAGCCTGTAATCCCAGCACTTTGGGAGACCGAGGCGGGTGGATCACAAGGTCGACAGATCGAGACCATCCTGGTCAACATGGTGAAACCCCGTCTCTACTAAAAATACAAAAAAATTAGCTGGGCATGGCGGCGCGTGCCTGTAATCCCAGCTATTTAGGAGGCTGAGGCAGGAGAATTGCCTGAGACCAGGAGGCGGAGGTTGCGGTGAGCCGAGATCGTGCCATTGCACTCCAGCCTGGGTAACAAGAGCGAAACTCCGTCTCAAAAAAAAAAAAAAAAAAAGACAGCTGGATAGCTCAGTCTAGCTACCCAAGTCATGAAGAAGCCTCTTGATAAACAGGCGCCTCTACTCAGATGCTCTCCATCTCCTCATATTCCCTAGGCATTGAGGCTGCCATGACTGTCTCAGGGCTATAGGATGGTCTGTTCCAGCCCCCAGTTCAGCATCCTTTAAATGAGAAGGGGTGAGTACCATGTTCAAATACCCACCCATCCACCCACAGGACAGCTGCTACCAAGAGCACCCTCCTTTGATTCTGCCTAAAATCCTATGGAGAACCCTGGCCCTCCTCTGTCCTTCCCACTTTGAGAGAGGGAGGCCAACCAAGGTGGGCGTATCACCTGAGGTTGGGAGTTTGAGAACAGACTGACCAGCATGGAGCAACCCTGTCTCTACTAAAAATACAAAACTAGCCGGGTGTGGTGGCACATGCCTGTAATCCCAGCTACTCAGGAGGCTGAGACAGGAGAATGGCTTGAGCCTGAGGCAGAGGTTGCTGTGAGCCAAGATAGCACCATTGCACTCCAGCCTGGGCAACAAGAGCGAAACTCCGTCAAAAGTGTATACATACATACATACACACACACACACACACACACACACACAGAAGAGAGAGAGAGGTGGCCAGTTGTGGTGGCTCACACCTATAATCCCAGTACTTTGGGATGCTGAGGCTGGAGGATCACTTGAGCCCAGGAGTTTGAGACCAACCTTGGCAATAAAGTGAGACCCCATCTCTACAAAAAATTTAAAACAGCTGGGCATGGTGGCATGCACCAGTAGTCCCAACTGCTTGGGAGGCTAAGGCAGGAGGGTCACTTAAGCCCAGGAGTTTGAGGCTGTAGTGAGCTGTGATTGTGCCACTGCACTCCAGTATGGGTGACAGACTAAGACCCTGTCTCAATTAAAATACATATCCCAGATTTGTGATGTTTTAATTTTGTGACTATGACTTCGTGGTCATAGTTTTTGAGGATGAAGTAAGACACTTCGCTCTGCCTCACCTATAGTAGATGTTTGGTAAATGTTAACTGTTTGTTATCAGAGCACTGGTGACATTTATTTTATACATTTACTGGCACCTTTTAGCGGGCCCCACAAAGTATCCTCAATCTTTGCAAAAAGCTCTGGTACCAGAGGGAGATGTTGGTGGCTCTTCTAGTCGCCATTGTGACATATTTGGAATGGATGGATTTTGCCAACAAACTGATGCTGCATTTATCTGTGTCCTGCTCTTAAGAAAGCAAATATACGGACAGGCGCGGTGGCTCAAGCCTGTAATCCGAGCACTTTGGGAGGCCGAGGTGGGTGGATCACGAGGTCGAGAGATCGAGACCATCCTGGTCAACATGGTGAAACCCCGTCTCTACTAAAAATACAAAAATTAGCTGGGCATGGTGGCTCGTGCCTGTAATCCCAGCTACTCAGGAGGCTGAGAGGCAGAATTGCCTGAACCCAGGAGGCGGAGGTTGCGGTGAGCCGAGATTGCGCCATTGCACTCCAGCCTGGGTAACAAGAGCAAAATTCCATCTCAAAAAAAAAAAAAAAAAGAAAAGAAAGCAAATATACCCCTCAGCCCGGTGGCTGTTAGAAAATAGATGTCAGGCACAGTGGCTCATACCTGTAATCCCAGCACTTTAGAAGGCCAAGCCGGGTGGATCACCTGAGGTTGGAAGTTCAAGACCAGCCTGACCAACATGGTGAAACCCCATCTCTACTAAAAATACAAAATTAGCAGGGCATGGTGGCACATGCCTGTAATCCCAGCTACACAGGAGGCTGAGGCAGGAGAATCGCTTGACCAGGAGGCGGAGGTTGCAGTGGCCAAGATTGGGCCATTGTAGTCCAGCCTGGGCAATAAGAGCGAAACTCCATCTCAGGAAAAAAAAAAAAAAAAAAAAAAAAAAAAGGAGGCCAGGTACAGTGCCTCATGCCTGTAATCCCAGCACTTTGGGAGGCCGAGGTAGGCAGATCACTTGAGGTCAGGAGTTCAAGATCAGCCTGGCCAACATGGTGAAACCCCATCTCTACTAAAAATAACGAAAATTAGCTGGGTGTGGTGGCATGCACCTGTAGTCCCTGTCACTCAGGAGGCTGAGGCAGAAGAATCACTTGAACCTGGGAGGAGGAGGTTGCAGTGAGCTGAGATTGCACCACTGTACTCCAGCCTGGGCAACAGGGTGAGACTCCGTCTCAAAAAGGAAAAAAAAAAAAAAAAAAAAAGAATGGCCGGACGCGGTGGCTCACGCCTATAATCCCAGCACTTTGGGAGGCTGAGGCGGGTGGATCACGAGGTCAAGAGATCGAGACCATCCTGGTCAACATGGTGAAACCCCGTCTCTACTAAAAATACAAAAATTAGCTGGGCATGGTGGCGCATGCCTGTAGTCCCAGCTTCTCGGGAAGCTGAGGCAGGAGAATTGCTTGAATCCAGGAAACGGAGGTTGCGGTGAGCCGAGATTGTGCCATTGCACTCCAGCCTGGGTAACAAGAGTGAAACTCCGTCTCAAAAAAAAAAAAAAAAGAAATGGAAGAAATGGAGAGGAAAGGATTCATAGGACTCAACAGTGACTCTCCTGGCCCCATCCTCTTCAAGACCTCTGAGGCATGTCTGTGCCTCATTCTGTCCCTCTAGCCTGTGGGCACTCCACCAGCTTACCTGTTCCTGCAAGGCCTGCATTGCCTGGGACCTAGCCACAGCTCCAGCTTAGAGGCCGTCTGTTGGAATGCATGAGTTCAGCCTAGTTTTTCATTCCCCTCCCAGGACAGAACCATACCTGGCACTGTGTTGTCAAGTATGAAAGCAAGGCACCCGCCCACAAACATCTCCGTGGTCAGCAGCACCGTCAGAATCTGATCCACTTCAAGAATGCCTGTGGAATAGGCCAAGGGCCAATGGGTGTCATGGTTCAATCTAGAGATCAGAGTTCAGGGACTTTCTCTTGTGCAGCCATGGCAAATGAACAGTACAAATCTCTGTCTCAAACCTATCTGTGCCTCTGTCTTTCCTATCTCTGGGTTCAAATCCCAATTCTGCCAGTTGCTTGCCAGTTGTTGACTTGGGACAAGTCACTGAACCTCTCTGAGCCTCATGTTCCACATCTGTAAAGTTGAAATGATAATGGATAAATAATAAATATAAATCAATAGATAAATAGAGCTGTTTTGAAAATTAAATGAGCACATGTAAAGCTCAATATCTGTCCACAGGAAGTGTCTTAGTAAAGGGCAGCTGTGACCCAGCCTCTCAGCTGTTGATTCACATCGAGTTGGGTGGGATTTGTGCCTCTAGTCGTGTGGAGCCTTTGAGGGAGGAGGCTGTGCTCAAAATTTTGGGCCCACCCCACCTTTGGAGACAGTAAACAGCAGGAGGCACCTGTATTGATGGCGCCAGGGTTCGACTCCAGGTAATTGGGCAGCGTGAGCCCGAAGAACATGGAAAATCCGAGCACGAAGAGGTTGCGAGAGGAGTTCATGTCCACGAACTGCAGGTTGGACAGCCCCACAGCTGTAATCATGCCTAAGGGCGCAGGAGAACCTCTGGAGCGCCGCGCACGCGCAGTCCATGCGGGCCCCCACCACTCGGCGACCCGCGCCGCGCTCCAGGGCTCGCGCCAGACACTCACCAAAGAGAGTGCAGAACATGCCCCCCAGGATGGGGTCAGGGAGCGAGGCGAAGAGGGCCGTGAACTTGCCGATAGTGCCCAGGACCAGCATGATAACTGCACCGTACTGCACCACGCGCCGGCTGCCCACCTGCCAGGGAGCCAGGGGCGGAGCTAGACCTGGGGGCGAGGCTGGGGCGGGGTTAGGTCCGGGGGAGGGGTCTGTTATAAGAGGGAGGCAAAAACCGGCTGGGGCTTCATGCGGGGGCAAGGCCTCTCAAAGACAGGGTGGGGCTAAATCAAAGTTGGGACCGGGTTGGGGCGGGGCCTGCAGCCCAAGGAATTAGGGCGGGACTTGGCGCTGCTCCGGCTCTTCGCGACACCTTGGTAATCCCCAGAACGCCAATGTTGGGACTGGAGGAGGTGGACCCGTTGCCCGTGCCCAATAGTCCCGCGATGATGCAGCAAATGCCTTCGGTGAAGATGCCTCTGTAAGAAAAGGGTGAGTCCCGGAAACTCAGTCCAGCCTCTGCACCAGCCTGTGTTCCTCCCTACTCCCACGCCTACTCCTGTGGGCAATTCTGGCCTTCAGTTTCCTCCTCTGTAAAATGGGGATAAATGCTGGTGCCCGTCTCACAAATGCTTGACAGATTGCATAAGAACGCACAGCCAGAGCCGGGCACAAGGAGGGCTCTCAATGACGGTGGTTCCCCTCGGACTCTGCCATCTACTCAGCTACTCCCAGCAACCACACAGAGGGTGATGAGAGGGCACCCTGATCGCATGCGCAATGAGGTCTGGAGTGTGTTCCCGACTTGCCCAAACCTACCCCCTGGGCCTCCACCCCGTTCCTGTGTGTGCTTCCTTGTGGGAGTCCTGAGATCAGATACTGAGGAGGGCAGGTAGGCTACCTGTTGATAGCATGTACTGGAGGGGGTGGGGCACCAGCCAGGCGCGCACAGGCGTAGTAATCTCCGATGGACTCAATGATGCCTGCTAGAGTCGCGCTGAACATTCCCAGGACGGCAGCCGCAGTTACTGTGGGCAGGCCCCACTGACCTGTGCCGGAGGGAGGCCGGAGGGTAGTTACAGTGAGGAGACTGTGATGGTCAGGAATAGACAGTGCAGTGCTGGAGGGCGCAAGGGCAGGTAAGGGGACCTTGAACTGGGATGGGAGCCGTACAGTTGTGGGAGCTTATTTGGGTCACTCAGAGTCAGGAAGTGGGACTGAAGATTTGTCTAAGTAAAACACCACTCTGCTGGGCGCACTATAAATGTGCAGCTAATGCTAGGTGTGTCACCTGCTGGATTGTAGTCACCAGGGGTCTGTCTTATAGGTGGTCTCAGTTGGGGGCAGAGGGGCCAAGTGGTGTTGCTCACAGGGATAGGGGATTCGGATCCAGGGTGCAATAGCCATGACATCACCACGGGCATCAGTTCGTGCCTGGAAGCCATAGGCTTTTGGGTCTGTGGGCAGCACGTCCGTCAAGGTCAGGACATAGCAGAGCAGCCATACGGTCATGATGGCCAGCATGATCTGAAGCAGGGGGGTAAGGGGGCGCTGAAGGCACTGGAGGTCTCAGTCGGTCCAGGCTAACCAGCTCCCACCTCAGCCAGAGTCCTGGCCATAGTCCCAGCCCCAGCCGCCTGCCAGGTCCTCACAGGAAACATTTTGAAGATCTGGATGCGGAGGACAGTGAGGCCCTTGCCCCAGCGGTAGACAGGCAGCAGGAAGGTGAGGTTGCGCAGGTACTGGGAGAAGAGGATGATCAGGAGAATGGAGCTGGGGGCAGAGGCACAATCAGGAAGTGGATGGTAGGCCAGGCTGGAGCCAGGAGCCAGGACGAAGGACATGAAGAGGGTGGGGTGCTGGGGCTGGGGAGGAATCAGGCCTGGTGCCTGCTCACCAAGCTGAGATGCCCCAGTGGGAGCCAGCTCGGTCGCCAGCAGCTTGGAAGACAGAGAGGCCAATGAGGGAGACAGTGGGGGTGACCGTGAGAGGCCCAATGTAGTTGAGCAGGGCCCCAGGCAGCCCCAGCAGGCCAATCACCACCTCCACCACGCTGGACACCATGATTGCACCCTGGACCTGGAAGGGCAAACATCAGCTGTAAGTCACCATGTAAAGACCATAACCTGGCGGCTAGCAGGATCAAAGCTCCTGGACCACCTCCTCAAATCCCCAAACTCAGTGGCCACCCTCACTCCCATATAGCCCCTCCTCAGGACCCAGCCTCTTCCACTCGAACATGCAAACCCACCTCCCGTATCCGTGGGTGCCAGATATGAGAGGTATTCAGGGGCAGACTCCAGTTACCGTAGATCTCCTCTGGGGGTTGAGTCAGGGACACACACGTGAACCAGGTACAGAGACAGACCGAGAGATGCTGCCATGGCTGCACCCTGGTGTCTGGACCCAGGACAGGCTCAGACCTCCAGGTCTCTAGACCTCCCCTTCTCCCCTGTGCAGACCCGAGAAGTGTACCCACCTTCCGGAGGGCATTTCCATCTCTCCAGAGCCAATATGGCTTTGGCTGGAACCAGAAATGCAAAGGCACTGGCCTGGAACAGAGGCAGCCTGGAGGAGCGGCAAGAGCAACAGGGGAGGGAGGGGTGGGATGGGGCAGGGTGGGGAGGAGGGATATAGTTGTAGGGAGATCGGGAAAGGAGGGCACAGAAAGAGGGACAGAGACACGAAGGACAAGGGCACATGGAAGTCGTTGAGGCCCCAGGGAAGACCATCTCTAACATTTTGGTGGCCCAAGGAAGAAAACAAATGGAGCTCCCAGCTCAAAACTTGCCCCCTTTCCTTCCTCCTGTCAGCTCCTGCACTGTGAGGAGAGAGCACAGGGCTGGAAGTGGACAGCTCAGTTCTGGAATCCAAGCTCCTCACACAGTCTTCCCCTGCCTGTCACTGCCCAAACAGCTCAAATGCCACCGGGTCTAGGGCTTTGCACTCAGGGCGTGGGGCCCCGGGAGAGTGGGCTGTTGAAGATGCCAGCACCGGCCTTGGGAGCCATTGGGCAGTATTCAGAACAGACCTTAAGAGGGGAGAGCCGGCTGGGCGCTATGGCCCACACCTACAATCCCAGCACTTTGGGAGGCCAAGATGGGTGGATCACCTGAGGTCAGGAGTTCGAGACCAGCCTGACCAACATGGAGAAACCCCGTCTTTACTAAAAACACAAAATTAGCCAGGAGTGACAGTGCATGCCTATAATCCCAGCCACTTGGGAGGCTGAGGCAGGAGAATCACTTGAACCCACAAGGCTGAGGTTGCAGTGAGCCAAGATTGCATCATTGAACTCCAGCCTAGGCAACAAGAGTGAAACTCTGACAAAAAAAAAAAAAAAAAAAAAAAAAGGAGAGCCAGTGAGGGCACATTCCCTTAAACCTGCAGATGCCTGGTCTCTGAAATGCACCTAGATCAAGGTGCCCAGGGTCAAGGCCTCACTCTAAGGCTGGCCTGGGATAGGAGAAGCAGGTGGAGGTAGATAGCGGCTTTTTTGTCTCACCGGTATCCTCTGGGAGACCACCTGCTCCTGTTGTGTGGATCAGGAGTTGGGGGGGGCTGGGCAGCTCACCGGATGCCCAGGGTGGTCTGGATGAGAGTGGTGATGCCCACGCACGTGAAGATGGTGCCGATGAGCTGACTGACCATGTGTTGGTCATGGCCCACACACAGCGCCTCGGCCAGCAGGAAGGGCACGGCGATGGTGCCACTGAAGCATGTCAGGTAGTGCTGGGCAGAGGGAGGGAGCAGAGTGCATTAGGCAGGACCCCAGAGCTCCAGGGAGAGGGGACAACCTAGTGTCCTCACACCTGCATCAGCAAGCCTGGACCTGCGCTGTCCGCCCAGTACTGGCAGTCCCACAAGGGATTCCCTGAGAGCTACTGCTCACCACTCTGGGATTACTAATCTCTGCTCAAGTTATTCCTGCGGCTTCTGTGGAGTGGGCTCCACTCTCTGTCACCAACACTCCACCTGGCAAGCGTCACACGCCCCAAGGGAGTTCATCTTCTCTCAGGCCTCCTCTTCCCCAGCCCTGCCTGCTGACAGCCACTGTGCTGACCTCAGTTTTCTCTTCCTGTTACCCAAGATACCCTCTGCTGGCCAGGGAGGGGCTGGAGGCCCTGGGAAGTGCACAGAGTGAGGGCAGGGAGGGCCTGGGGACACACCTGGAAGCCCAGCAGGATGCACAGGTACCAAGGCGGCACGTCCTCAATCTTATACAACATGTCAAACTTGGGCTCTGTGGGCAGGGGCATCGGGGGGTCTCTGGTGGATTCATGCTGAGGGAAGCAGAGAGAAGTAGCTTAGGGTAGAGTAATGGGGACAGACAAAACTCCATTCTGCCCTGGAATCCATCAGGTAGCCCAAGTGGCCAGTCAGCAACTGAGAGTGGGGTCCCTGCCCTCCCCAGCAGTCCATCCACCCGGCTGCCACTCGCTCTGGCCACAGTTGTCTCCCCCTTCACATTGCTTCCTGCAGGGATGAGTCTACTGAGCCGACTTCCAGAGCCCTCAGGACCTGGCATTCTAGCCAGGGAAATGGACCCCTAAGTCAGAAGTCTTGGGAGACCACAGGAGAGGGGGCTGAGAGGGCTCAAGACTGTGGACAAGCCCAACCTGGTCCCACTTCTTCCCCCTGGAGATCCTTAGGATGTTACTGGAGGGGAGGGTAGGCCCCTCCTGAACCCCCACCTGAGTCAGCCAGTCCCAAAGCTGACACCTCCTTCACCCCCACGTCCACCCATCCCCCAGTTGCCACATTCAGTTTGGGCCAGTCACTCTTTATTGAGTTCATCAGAGCATTTATCTCTGGCCTCCACAGGCCCTCCCACCCCCACCCCACCACCTGCAGTCCCCAGCACCTGTGTCCGGCCCTCGGGGTCCTCCTGGGCCCTCATCTCTGGGGCACAGGTTTGAGCTGTTCCTGAGGAGAAGAGGGGATGACTTTACGAAGGCCAAGGAGGAGGACTTTACTCCACATATCAGGCATTGTTCGAAGTAAATCTGTAACCAGATGCCCAGCTCCGGATTGCGAAAGGGGGGCCCGTGCAAAGGTAACGTATTAACTTTCGCTAGAGTGGTAAAGGCCACCCGAGCCTCTGCCACATGTGTTCTTCCCTGCCTGCATCTGTGCCTGGGTGCCGGACCTGTTCTTGTTTTCCAAGAGAGGGCCAGAGTTGAGTTGAGGGGTGAGGACCAGAAGTTTACCAGGCCCCAGGTGAGGGGAGAGAAGAGGGAGTGGAAACCAGCATTTATTATGTAACACCCTGTATAAGGCCCTTCCTCACTTATTTATTTTTTTATTTTTTTGAGACAGAGTCTCACTCTTGTTGCCCAGGCTGGAGTGCAGTGGTGTGATCTTGGCTCACTGCAACCTCTGCCCGCTGGGTTTAAGCAATTCTCCTGCTTCAGCCTCCCGAGTAGCTGGGATTATAGGCATGTGCCACCACACCCAGCTAATTTTGTATTTTTAGTAGAGTCGGGGTTTCTCCATGTTGGTCAGGCTGGTCTCGAACTCCCGACCTTCAGGTGATCTGCCCACCTCAGGATCCCAAAGTGCTGGGATTACAGGCATAAGCCACTGCACCTGGCCCCTTCCCCACTTTTTAGTAACCGATTAATCATTATCATCATCATCACAGTCATTCTCGTTATTGAGGAATGGCCTGTGCCAAGAAACATGGATATGCACTGTCCCAAGTAGCCCCTGTGCTGGGCGGTATTCACCCCTTTCACAGCAGAGGAAACAGATTCAGTAGATGTGATTTGACCCAAGCCAAGCAGATAGCAAGGTTGCAGAGATCAATCCTAAAATTCAAGTTGGTCTAAGCTACCTTACCCCCACCACCCCGCACCCCTCAGGGTCCCTGAGGCAGGCAGCAGATGGGCCCCTCCCTGCAGGTGGAGCTGCCTAGGCTGGCCCGGCCTGGCCTGCACCCTGGGTCAGGACACCGATCCCTTTCCCCTCTCAGCCACGTAATTTCTGGGACCCAGTGCAAAGTAAGAATGTGGGGCCTTTGTTCCAAAAGTATAAAGAATTTAAAGACAGCCACAGCAGAGCACTGGATGGAGCATAGGGACTTTCTATGTGCCGGGCCCTGTGTGGCTGCCCAGCCCAGCCCAGGAAGGTAGTCTTGTGCCCAGCCCGTCTCCCTTCCTGGCAGGCCCAGCCTAGCCTGGCCCTAGGGCCTGAGGATGGCAGATGGGGACATGGGGTGGAGGTGCTAAGAGCTCAGTCTCCTCAGCTGGTGAGGGCCAGGCCTGAGGTTGCCATTCTGTTCCCCTCTGGGATGCCCCAGCCTCAGCACTCTAAGGTCCACCTACTTCTGAGTCGCTGTGCCCATGGCCAGGCCCTGCCCGAAGGGTCCAGGGGCAGCATCACTCTCCAGCTGGGCAGCAGCTTCATGTCACAGCCCTGAATCTGCCTGTGTGTCCGGCGTCGACACTTCCTTTGTCTGCCTGTCCTCTCCTCTCCCTCTTGGCTCCTGCTCCCAGATTTCCAAAGTTGCTGGACCAGTTTGAAGCCTCTGCAACTCCCCAGCACTTTCCTCTCCACCCTCTCCTCCCAGAACTCCCCAGGGGACTGTGGAGACCAAGCCCCACCCCTTGCACACACAGCTCCATGGACACTCAATTCAAGCCAAACCACATAACACGCATAGAGAACGAGGTGGAGAGCAAGGTCCCAGATCCACAGTAGCATGAAGGGGCCCACACACCCAGATCTGATGCAGCCTCTCATCAGCCCACAGAAACACAGGTCCACGTCATGGAGGCCTGGCTCCACACCCGGTCCTACTGGCAGTTTAGTGGGTTTCTTGGGTCCTGATTCTCCTCCCGGTGTCTAGGGGTTCTCTCCTGAGTGAAGGCCAGGGAAGATGGGGCTTCAGGCAGGTCCTGGAACAGGTAAAGGATGGAAGGGGCTGAGTGCAGCTCCCAGGAAAGCTCAAGTGGCCAGGGCCTGCCCGGGCACCTCCATTCCCCCCGCAGCCTACCTCCCCTGTCCCCTAAGTCTGAATCCCCTCCCAGCCTGCTACTACTCAGCCTGAGACTTGGCCCGAACCTCTTCTGTTTTGGTTTCTGCATCTGTCCAAGGGGGATTAGATTGTCTTCCTACACATGGCTCATGTGCAAAATAAAAGTTTTTTTTTTTTTTTTAAGACAAAGTCTCACTGTGTTGCCAGGCTGGAGTGCAGTGGCATGATCTCGGCTCACTGCAACCTCTGATTCCTGGATTAAAGCTATTGTCCTGCCTCGGACTCCTGAGTACCTGGAATTATAGGCACCCGCCACCACGCCCAGCTAATTTTTGTATTTTTAGTAGAGACAGGGTTTCACCATGTTGGCCAGGCTGGTCTCCTACTCCTGACCTCATGATTCATCCGCCTCGGCCTCCCAAAGTGTTGGGATTACAGGGGAGAGCCACTGTGCCCAGCCCATAAAAGTATTTCTAAAAATAGGGGTTAGAATGTTCTGTCTTTCCTCTGAGGGCTTGGGCAGATCAGAGACACTCACAAAGCAAACTCAAAGTCCTGGTGCCACCGATCTATGGTTCCCAGACCTGGGCGGGGCCCAGGCCTCCTTTACTAAGGAAAAGGCTCCAGCCAGAAGAATTTCCAGGGAAAGCAGCATTGAGGACCAAACTGTTGAATCTGGCTGGTCAAAAACCCAGGGCCCAACCATACCAGCTGGAGTCAAAGGCAGAGTGCGGAAAGTGAACAGCTACTGAGTGTAGACCAGGTGAGCTGCGTGCTCTGGGAGGCGCAGACAGCATGGAGTGGCTGGAGTAGGTGTGCCACGAGGCGGCCTGTATGCAGCTGTCCTTGGTTCTCTTTTCTCATGATGGCTCTGAAGACCTGGGATGTCACTGAAACCGCCTTTGCAAAATTATGATTGAGACAGTGAAAGAGATCTAATTGAATCAGCTCCATCTTGCTTCTAATCTCCAACCTGTCCTTCTTCATTCCTGTGTGAAGGCTGAACTCACCTTGGCAGAAACTTAGTTTTTCCTTTATAGTTTAAAACAAAGGCAATAACAGCCCTTTGTCAAAGCAGATCTCCTTCTCGCCTGGGGACTGGATGGCTTTTGTAGGACTATTAGCCACAAGATTAGAAATGATGGTTTAGGAGTCATGCAGCTGGAGACTATAAGATTCTGACCCTCTCTAAACTGTTCTTAAGATCAGTGCTTGAGATACTTTACAGACCCTGCACTTGATGGATCGGCTGGCACCGCCCAGAACAATCTGTGGCTCCCACCGAGGAACTGACTCAGCATAAGAAGACAGCTCTGACTCCCTGTGATTTCATTCCTGACCAATCAGCATTCCTGGCTCACTGGCTTCCCTGCCATCCACCAAGTTGTCCTTAAAAAGTGCTCCCCAAATGGTCGGGGAGATGGATTTGAGTAATAAAACTCTGGTCTCCTGTACAGCCAGCTCTGCATGGATTACTCTTTATTGCAATTCCCCCATCTTGAGAAACTGGCTCTGTCTGGGCTGTGGGCAAGGGGAACCCCTTAGACAGCTACATCACCACGCGATTGACGGCTCTCTCTTACCTCTGGAATTTGTAGGGATGTATATTGGGCCTGCCGTAGGAGGGATGTAATATTGTGAAATATATATTTGGTCTTTGACCTCATTTCCTGGAGTATAATTTTTAAAATCTTAAAATCCCCAAAGTGATGTCTTTTTGTGTGTTAATGATTGACTGATGGCTGGCAGCCCCTTGGGTAGCTTCAGGACAGGGGCTGGTCACCAGAGAAACCAAGGCAGGATTTCAGCCCCCCATCCCATCCTCGCCGAGGGAGGGCAGACAGGCTGGTGGATAAGTTGTTCACCAATGGCCAATGGCTTAATCAGTCATGCCTATGTAGTGAATTCTCCAGAGAAACTCAAAAGGACAGGGTTCAGAAAGCTTCTGGATACCGAACACGTGGAGGTCCCTGAAGGGTGATGCGTCAATTGAGGGCAGCTCCAAGCCCATTCCCCATACCTTGCCCTGAGCATCTCTTCCTCTGTATCCTTTGTAACATCCTTTATCAGAAACTAGTAAACATTTCTCTGAGCTCTATGAGCCACTCTAGCAAATTAGTTGAGCTCCAAGATGGAGCTGTGGGAACCTCATCTTGAAGCCAGTAGGCCAGAAGATCCAGAGGCCTGGACTTGGAACTGGCATCTGAATGGGGGCAGAACAGGGGACTGAGCCCTCAGCCTTGTGGCTCTGATGCTATCTCCAGGTAAATAGTGCCAGAATTGAATTTTGGAGGGCACCCAGCTGTTGTCGGCTGCAAAACTGCTTGCCTGGTGTGTGTGGGGGGAAGCCCCAAACGTTTGGTCACAGCTGTCTTCTGTGTTGTTGTGTGATAGAATAGGAAAAGCATTTTGAAGGCCGGGCCCGGTGGCTCATGCCTGGAATCCCAGCACTTTAGGAGGCCAAGGTAGGCAGATCACCTGAGGTCTGGAGTTCAAGATCAGCTTGGCCAACATGATGAAACCCCGTCTCTACTAAAAATACAAAAATTAGCTGGGCATGATGGTGGGTGCCTTAATCCAAGCTACTTGGGAGGCTGAGACAGGAGAATTGCTTGAACCCAGGAGGCTGAGGTTGCAGCAATCTCAGATCACCCCACCGCAGTCCAGCCTGGGTGACAGAATGAGACTCTGTCTCAAAAAAAATTTGATTTGAGAATTTTTTTTTTTCTTAAAAGGACTATCAGCAGAAATACCAATGTCTGTACTCCCAGCCCTCCAAGGACCTTTTGCAGAAAGAATAAGTGAGGTCACTGGGTTTTATTTGAGTCCAGAGGGGAAGGCCTTGGCTCCTACCCAGGCCCCAGTGCCCTGGAGCTGGAGGAGGGAGGCAGGGTGGTAGCACAGAGCAAGGCCTTCCTGCCCTCCTGGCCGTCTGCAGATGGGGAGTGGAGACCCTCAGAGCAAGCCCAGCTTCCTTCAGAAGAAGGCACAGTCTGGCACTAGAGTTCTTCTCTTGCATTTGACATCTCCTCCGAGCAGGCCCCGTGGGGCCCCCCACACAGCAATGCCTCCAGAGCCCCTCGGCCTTGTTGGTGGGCTTCATAGATCTGGTCTTCTCCAAACTCCCCCAAGTAGTGAAAACAGGTCCTGGAGAGCCTAGGGGAACCCAGCAGGAGACTCAGATGCTGCTCAGTCCACAGTGGGGCAAACCAAGGCTCCAGAAGCTTCATTCTATTCCCCAAACCCCAGGCATCACCTGGTAGGCCAGGGGCCCCCTGTGACCATCACGCTGATGCTTGGCTCTCGCCCCTCGCTAAGTCCTGGGCCTGTGAGGTGTTTCACTTGGTCCACTTCTCGAACTCCATAGCTGGTGGCAGTGGGGAGAAGAATACAGCTTTGGCAAGGAGAGACTCATCTCCACACCAAGCTGGACATGCTGGGCATTTGCAGAATTCAGAGAGGGAAAGCCCTTGGCCCAAGGTCACTGTCTGCTGGCCACCTGCTCTCCCCCACTGGCTCTCAGCTCCAGAGCCCAGACTTCATCCCAGCCAGACCCTCTCTTGGACCAGAGTCCTAGTGGAGTATACGTGTGGGGTAGCGGGTGAGTGGGAATCTCCACCCACTAGCCCTGACCTTGGAGGAGGGAGGTGGAGGCAGAATTGGCAACTCACTCCTGCCAGTTCCGAGAGCAGCTCCGGTCCAGGACATCCAGGTAGACAGACTCGCTCAGCTCCCGCTGCCCCCCGGAGTTTGGGGAATGAAGTTTGGTCTCTGCCTCTGCTAGATTTTGCCACATCTGGAGCAAGGAGGGAGTAGGAGCCAGGGCCTCAGGACTGCTGCTCAGTTGGGGGGAGGTGGGGAGAATAGGAGCTGAGTCTCTGGGGAGAATGAGGCAGCAAGAGAGCCGTTTGAGCAGGAAGCACCTGTGAGGCTGCTGCACAGCCCTGCCCCGCCCCCAAAGCTCCCTGGGATTGGGGTGGGGGGTGGGGAGGAAATGCTGAAGTGCTAGGTGAGGCCTGGGCACTGGGGCCCCTCCTCCAGGCCACACCTGCCCAGTGGCATGTGCCATTTTATTAATTAATTAATTTATTTTGAGACAGAGTCTCACACCATCCATTGCCCAGGCTGGAGTGCAGTGGTTCGATCTTGGCTCACCGTACCCTCTGCCTCCCAGGTTCAAGTGATTCTCCTCCCTCAGCCTCCTGAGTAGCTGAGACTACAAGTGTGTGCCACCACACCCAGCTAATTTATTGTAACTTTTTAGTAGAGACAGGGTTTCATCATCTTGGCTAGGCTGGTCATAAACTCCTGACTTCAGATGATCCTCCCTCCTCAGCTTCCCAAAGTGCTGGGATTACAGGCGTGAGCCACCTCGCCCAGCTGGCACATGCCTTTTTTTTTGAGACAAAGTCTCACTCTATTGCCCAGGCTGGAGTGCAGTGGCATGATCTTGGCTCACTGCAACCTCTGCCTCCCAGGTTCAGGCAATTCTCCTGCCTCAGCCTCCTGAGTAGCTGGGATTATAGGCGTGTGCCACCACGCCCAGCTAATTTTTGTATTTTTAGTAGAGATGAGGTTTCACCATGTTGGTCAGGCTGGTCTCGAACTCCTGGCCTCGTGATCCACCCATCTCGGCCTCCCAAAGTGCTGGGATTACAGGCGTGAGCCACCGCGCCCGGCCACATGCCATTTTAAACCACAAGAACAAGGAAAGAAAAACTAGAGCCCAATCTTCAATAGCACCTGCACTCAAGCCCCCCACCCCACAGAGACACTAGCATGCAGGCATGCTCAGCAGAGGTGTGTGTGGACCCAGACACACGAATATTCACATGCAAGTGTTCACATGTGTGCACATGCACCATGTACACATAGCCAAAGCTGCCCCGTCAGGTCTGGGAAGGGAGTCCAGACCCAAGGATGGGCCTGGAAAGGGAGAAGTCCAAGGGCAAATGAGTGATTTCCTGGGGTCTCAAGATACTATGGAGGTGTCCCAGATTGTTTGCTCCCTGTTAGGTGGGCAGATGGGTAAACTGAGGCATGGAATATAATGAAAGGCTGTGTCTGTGGCTTGATGCCCAGTGGTGGGGATTGGGGATCAAAGGCTGGTGGTAGAATGTGAGGTGGATGGAAGGGTCTGGCATGAGAAGGGGTATGGCAGGGCAGGGTGACAGTGGTGAAGGACTCACCTGGTAAGCCACAGCTCTGCAGGCATCACAGCGCAGGTGAGAGGGCATGTGGGTTGAGTACTTCTCCTCATCGTCCAGTTGCGGGGCAGTGGCTGTGAGTGGGGCCCTGTCCCCGAGTCCCCCTGGGATGGCCCAGGCTCCAAACAGCAGCAGCAGTGACAATGACAGCCTCATGGCCCCAGGAGCCAGCTCAGCAAGTACAGTCTGTGGCTGGGGTGCAGATGTGTGTGTGCTTGTATGGTGTGGGGACCGCCACAGAACACCTGGCCTAGACCAATGGGGAACTGACACCTCACTCCTCCCCTTCCCCTCCCATTCCCTTCTCTAGGGCCCTGGAGACGCCACGTGGACATGTCCTCTAGCTGGACCCTGGCGCCAGCCATCTAAGCTCCATTTCACAGATAGGGAGCAATGAGGAAAGGAGAGGGGTTGGGCCTGGGCAGGAACACATGGAGGCTGATACCTCCCACATCCTGTGATCTGGCTGAGTGGCAGGCACTGTGCTGAGTGCCTTGTGGGAAGAGGTCGTTGGCCGCTGTCATCTTTTTTTGTTTCAGTGATGTTTCTGAGAAATGAGACTGTCATGTTTATTCTGCCCCTTCTGACACAAAGGCTCAGAGAGAAGTGACAAATCCAAGGCCACATAGCTAGAGGGGCCCTGCTGAGAAACCCAAGCCTGATTGACCCCAGAGCCCCCTGGCACTCAACCACCAGAAGGAATGAGGTGTGGCTGCGAGCCTTCTGGGAGGCAAATTCAGAGAGACAGGGATGCTACAATGTTTCAAAGACACACATGGCCTCCTTCCCTAGCCCTGAGGTCCCCTTCACCCAGGCCATACCCAGGCATGGAAGGGCACTGTGGAGGGTGTTGAGAGGCCGTGGCAGGAAATTAGGCATCTCACACCAGTTATTTCAGTCATCACGGCTCCATGGTCAGTGATTTATTACACACCGCAGCGAGGTAAGGCACCTGGGGTGGCCCCCAGGGCCCTCCATGCCATCAGAGCTGGCGTCTCAGCCAGAAAATGGCCGGGTTGTTCTGATTCATAGTTCTCCAGTCCAGGGCAGAAGGCAGGGACTGTGAGGGACATGGGCCCCCCAACAGGCCTGGAACAACAAAGGCATCCATCCCCATCCCTGCCACTGCTTCTGATGGAAACTGTCCTTCCCAAACTCATCACATCACACACCAGGCTGGCAAGGGCCAGCCATTTCCAGTTCACAACTACACACAGACCCCCACACAGACCTCCTACCTCATGCAGACCCCTTCATCTCCTTCAGAGGCTCCTGGAATTCAGGGCAACTGAAGGGCAGGCTCTGGGCCCTGTTCCTTGCTGCGACTGGTCTGTAGGGCCAGCCCCCTCTCTGGGCATTGTTGCCACATCTGTTACTGGGGGAGGGAAACTGCCAAGAGCTTCAGGTCCCTCTGGCTACTCCACCAGGGGTATCACTTCTACTGCCAGCCCTAACCCACCTTCCAGCCACACAAAGGGTTAAGAGGCTCCTGTGGGACGAGAGCCCAACCACCCTCCATCTTCTCAGACCTTCCGATGACCATCTCACCTACTCCCGATGTGGGGGGTGGGGGCTGAAGCCCCACTCCAGCCCAAAAACAAGTCTGCTCAGCTCTGAGGGCCAGGCTCCCCATCTTCCCACCCCAAGTTCCAGGCTCACCCCTCACCCAGGCCCTCCCTGTATTATTTCCTTGCTTCACCTCCACCTATTGCCCCCGCCTTAGCTCCCTTTCTCAGAGCCAGCCTGGCCCAGGGGCTGCACTGGCCACTTTCACCCGGGTAGCCTCCAAGGCCAAAGCTCAGCTCCTCTTCCTAAGAGCAGATTTGACAGCCAGAGTCCTTACCACTGCCTCACCAGGGGCACTGGCCGGCCCCACCTCAGCTGGGCCCGCCCTCAGGGAGGCCAGACAGTTCCCTTCCCTGTCGCCTGCTGCTCCCGTTCCTGCTGCCCCGGGGCAGCCCCAGCACCTCCTCTGATTGGCTCCTGGGGACAAGCCCCAGGGATGCCTCACTTTCACTATTTGCTTGCCTGCACATACACATATACACACCCACACACCAAACCACACCGCACCCTGGGAATGCCTGGGAAAGGGATACATAATTTTGTTGGGGAAGGAAGTAGGCAACCGCTTCCTGGGTGAGCTCCAGCTCCACTAGCCTCGGGGCTCAGATTCATTCTCTGAAGATCACTTCCGGTCCGACGACCGGCCGGGATGAGTTAAAGACGGAGGTGACGGAAGGAGAGGAGGGTAGGGGCTTGAATTTCAGAACCTCCCAGGCCATCCAAGGGTTCCAACTCCATGGGTATCGGGCTGGGGCCTCACAGCGGGAACAAGGAGCCCTTGCCGGGCTGAGTAGGACCCGAGCTGGAGGGCGGCGCACAGAGGAGCAGAGGAGGTGCGGGGCTGGGGGTCCCGCTCACCGGCAGGTAGTAGGTCCGGTCCAGGGGCCCTGCCTCAGAGGCCCACGATAGCTGGGGGCTGCCGAGGGCCTGCGGGCCTGGGGACGGTGGCAGGGAGAGGCTGGGGATAGACCCATAGGCAGGCGGGTAGAGGCCGCCGAGCCCCAGGGCCAGAGGGGTGTAGACGCGGTGGGGCAGCCCGGGGGATGAAGGCGGCAGCAGCACCTCCACGTACTGCCCACTCTCGGGGTCGAAGAGCACCCTTAGCCGAGGCTGCCGCGGTGCCTCCACAAAGTAGTAGCGGCCGCTCTCGGGGTCCACCAAGATCTTCCCTGGGGGCGCAGCCCCGGGCGGCCTACGCGCTCCCTGGGAGGGGCTTTGCGGGGACCGGTCCGTGGGAGGCGCCGAGGCAGCTCGGGGCTGGGCGGGGGCCATCCTGCCAGCCGACGCCAGGGTCTCCCGCGGCAGTGGCACCTGGACCGGAGCCCCGGGCTCGGGGGCCTTAGGTGGTGTCTTCGGTTTGGGTGCTATCCCCGGGCTCGGGCTGGGGTGCACCTGAGGGGAGCTGGGGCGGGGCGATGGGGCCCCTGCTGGCCCTATGGGGGAGCGCTGGGATGAGCGGCGGTCGCCGCCTAGGGGGCTCGTCCGACCCTCGCCTTCGGGAACGAGGCGCTGGGCCTCTGCATCCCTGTTCTCGCCACCTGGGCCGCGCGCTCGCACTCCCGGGGTTACCTCGGGCCGGCGACCCAAGGCCAGGGCCCCAGGCAGGCGGATCTCTGTGCGCTTGAAGGGCTTCGCCGTGCTGTTCTCTGCCCTCCGCCGCAGGACCCCGTTGGGCTGTGAGGCGTCGCGGGGGACCGTGTCGAAGGATGGCTCTGGAGGCTCGTAGGGGTGCGGCACGACCGGTAGAAAGTCCTTGATGAATACCGAAGTGTAGTGAGCCGGGGCGGGGGGCCCCAGCGCCGGCAGCTCTTGCGTCTTGGATTCGCCGCCCTCCTCCCTGCAGGTGTCGGCAGGAGGCGCAGGCAGCCCAGAACCTGGGGTTCCCGCCGGGAAGCTTGGCGCGTACGTGGTCTTCACCAACTTACGCACGTCTCGAGGCCGCGGAATGGCCACGCGCGGGCGTCCCGAGGCCGCTTCCCCAGGACCCAAGACTTCTGGGCACTTTTCGGAGTCCAGGGTGCCTACAAGGTGACTGCCGGGCGGCTCAGGTGCTGCCACCTCTGGGGAAGGCTGTCTGACTCCAAAGGCAAGATCCGGAATCTCCCGCGTGGATGGACTCTGCACCTCTGTTGGTTCTGGAGTCCCGGGTGCTGACGGTGTAGGTGGTGCCAACTCCTCCTGAGTTAACCCATTCTGAGCTTCCTGAGTAAATACTACCGATGAGCCCGGCCCCATCGGATCCCACGTCTCTTGGGGCGATGGGCTCCAAGTTCCAATAGGACGATCTGGCGCCTCCCATGGCAAGAAGGCCAGCGGGGACGGGCTGCTACGTGGCTCTACCGCATTCCCGACTGCCGAATGTGGAATCTCCCACCGGGAAGGGGCTTCGAGGGATGGACCCCTTTCTCCTGCAACACACTGTTTCCACTGGGAAAGGGTCGGAGGGGAAGGGCTTCTGCTGACAGTTTCCTCGACGGCGGGATTCTGATTTTCCCAGGCGGTGGAGGCTTCAGGGAACGATGGGCTACTCACCCTCCGAGTACTCCGATCCCACGGGGACAGGTTCCGGGGGGACCGGCAGCGAGGACCCCGCACAACCCCATTTGGAGCCTGCCATGGCAGGGACGGGCTCCTTGGCCTCACAGCCTTACTCGGAACCTCCGAGGGGACCCTACACTCAACAGGCGGACTCCATGCCTTCTGGACAGTTCGATCTGGCGTTTCTCTCGGGACCCGAGTCTTCCGTGCCTCCAGGATCTTCTCCTCCGACTGAAGGAAGATGCTGGAGCTAACAGGACCCAGCGGCTCGGTTCCGGGAGCAGGCTTGTCGCGCCGAATTGCGCGCTCACGGAGGCTGGGCCACGGCCTCGGGGCTTTGGCGGAGGCCAAATTATCTTGTACGCGAAGTGGCCGAGACTTAGCCTTTTCCAGGACCACGCGGGTGCTGCGGGCCGTTTCCCGGGTTGCAGGATTCGACGGCCCCGTGGGGCCAAAGGTGTTACTGCTCAGGGCCGGGGCCTCCGGGCTCAGTTTTCTGGCCAGCGCTGTCTGCACGAAGCCCGCGGCGGCCTGCAGGCGGCCCAGCGACTCATCCAGGGAGCCGGTGCGCAGGAGCAGCCGGGGGCGAGGCGCGCTGGCCGCCCGTGGGGGACTCTGGGGCCGGGGGCGTAGCTCGATCTGACGCTTGGGCACTGTCCGCGGCCTGGCGGGCGCGGCGCTCTCCTCCACAGCCACCTCCACACACTCGAACTGCGCTGGGGCGGCAGGACTTGGCCCGCGGGGCCGCAGCTCTAGGTAGGTGGCCCAGCGGGAGCTACCGTCGGGGGCCTGCGACTGGCGAGGGGCCGGGGCGGGAGACTCTGGCCCCGGCGGCAAAGGGCTGCGGAAGGCCGGCTCCGTGAGTTGTTGTTGCGCCTCGCTATCCTCTGCGCCGGAGCAGCCGAACAGGGGTCCGACGCCGAAGATGACTTCCATCTCCCCCGACGGCAGCGTGCGCAGCTGGGGCTGGGTTGGCCGTGGGCCGGAGCCCGAGCCTCGAGGGAAACTCGAGCCGGGCCTGTGGCGCTGGCGGCTATTCTGGGCGCTGACGGACAGGCGAGGCTGCGCGCCCGCCCCCCGCCCAAGGGCCACCCAGGGCCAATTCGCCGGGCCTTCCGCGTCCGGCCCAACGTCCGGGGGCTCCGGAGAACCCGGAGCCGTGTGGTAGGAGCCTGACGAACCGGAGGAGTCCTGGCGCCGTGCGGGGGCCGCGGGCAGCTGTCTCGGGATCCCAGGCAGGGCTGGCGGGGCGAGCGCGGTCAGCATGGTGGGGCCGGACGCCGCGCACTACCTCCCTCGCATTCGCCTCCGCTGGTGGCGCCGGCACTGTCCCCGCCCCGCCCGAGGATGCCGTGGGGTCACCGCGCCTTAAAGCGGCCGCGTCCACTCCTGAGCCAGCGGCACCGGCAGCAGGAGAGACCTGGGCCCTGCACCCTTCCCTCTCCAGCCTCCATGTCCAATCAACCCCTTTCTCAGGCACAAGCCAGAGCACCTGGTGTGGGCTCCAAGCTTTGGCTGACGGGCAGGTGAGGGAACGGCAGGCCCACCTTTTGAAGCCCTGGAGCCAGGAGTTAGGCCCAACTTCACCCATCACAGGTGAGGGAACTGAGGCCCAGCTGCGATCCGCCTGCAGTCAGGCACTGCTGTGCGCGGTTCAGGCTGTGAGCCGGGGAACCAGGCCTTCAGGCTGGGCGACTCAGGTAGTGCAAGCAATTTCATCTTCCCCTCAGCCCCGGGTGTCTTAACATCACTGCAGGGGATCCCCATCGCCATTGCTGGCCTCAGCTAGAGCTCCTAAGGGTGCACCCACCACCTTCCTTGACCCCAATTACGCTCTCCCCAATCCCCAACCTTCAGCAGAGTAAGCAGCACTGCTAGAGGCCTCCCTGGTGCCTCAGGGCCCCAGGAAGGTGCTACCCCTGGCTGGACCCATTGCCCTCAGTGGGACCTATTGGAAGGGGCTGGAGTGGACAGTTCTAGCTTTCACAGTCTGCCTCAGCTCCTAGAACAGGCCCTTGATACCAACATGGAGTCCCATGGGAAGCTTCAAAGTAGCTTGTGGTCCCAGCTCCAAAGCCCCTGGAGGTCAGAACAGCCCTGTGCTCCCCAAGATACTCAAAAGGCCCTCATTTCGGCCCCCATAGCCTTAGGACCTGCCCTGGAGACAGGCGCTGGTGGGGAGGCAGCCACCTCCTGTCATTGTCTTACAACAGTGGGCCCCACTTGCCCTGAAACTTCTGGCTTCAAGGTCCTGCTATGACTCAGGCCCCAGCTGGCCCTGGGGCAAGAGCACTGGCCCCTCCTGTGCACTCAGCCTCAAAGTGACCCAGGACAGGCTACACTGGGCTAACCTGACCCCTGAAGTGGGTCCCTTGCCTGGGTGTGTCCCCGTGATCACCTAGGGTACACTCAGTGACAGCTTCTGAAAGAATGTAGCCAGCCCATCCCATCCTGCCCTGCCTGTGCAATTTGAGCAAGTCCAGCTCCCTTCCCAGATTGTTTCTCCACCTGAAAACCAGACACAGCAGTCTTTTCCCTTCCTCCCATTGGTGAAGCTCCCACTTGTTGCCGGGAGGTATCAGCAGGTACAAATTCGATTTGCAGGTATAACATTATTGTTATGTGATGGAAACTGACTTCCCAAATTCCTTCTAGTTCTGGAACCCCCTGTTTTTGAAGATTCTGGTCAGGGCTTCCTGCCCTGTAGTCAAGTTGAAAGAGTTAAATTTACCAGGACAGTTAGAGTGGGGTGTGATGTTACTGGGTAATAAGGGCTGTTTATATAGGAAAGGATTAAATACCCAAAGTGGTGGTGTCTACCAGACAACAAAGACCCAGCTCCTCCCCTAGGCTACAAGCCCCTACCCTGTGGACCCCTACTACTACCTAAGAGGGAGAGAAGTAGCAGGGGCTAGAGGCTGGGGACTCCCAGAGCAGAGCAGGCAGAGGCTGGGGATTACAGCCAGAGAACAGGAAGGCAGTGGCCATTTTATTTTTCCCTGGGATACTGGTGGCTGCAGGCCTGACGCGTTCCTGAGGCTTTCTTATGCTTCTGGTCCAGCACCTGGGCCATGTAGCTCTCCTGCTCCTTCTGGATCCGGAAGTCAGACATGTGATTCCTGCAATGTAGCCGGCTGGTGGTGGGCTGTGGACAACCCAGGGTAGGTGGAGGCCAGAGATCTGGCTCCTTAGTGTCATCAACATCCCCAGCCGAGCCCAGACCCCTCACCTGAAGATCTGCTTCTGCTGGCTGATAACTTGCTGCAACTCTTTAATCTCATTCTCTTTGCCATTAAGTATATCTTCTTGCTTTATAATGTGAGACTCAATCTCTGTGGGGGAGAGAGGCAGGGAGGAGGGGTGGTTCCCATCCCAAGAGCTCCTTCCTGAGATAAGGCATTCCCTCATGGGGCTTTTCAGAGCTTGGCTCCCCACCCACGAGTTCTCCATGAAGAACTGCTACTACCTTAGTATGAATGAGTTTATTGTGCAGTCTTGGGGGAGTGCAGTGTTTGAGGTTTGTTGTCAGTGACTTCACAAGTCTATTCTGGACCAGAGGACCCACATGAGGGCAGGAGAAGGTCCTTAGAGAGAGGTGGGCAGTCCTGTTCAAAGGCAGGAAGATGAATGGCACCTGTCCTCAACTCCTGCAGGTCTTTACAGATGTCGCCTCCTTGGAGAAACTCTCCCTTATCTAAAAATTACATTTCCCAGTACTGCCTACTCCCTCTTCCTGATTTATGTTTCTTAACACTTTTACCTAACATACCATATATTTTACTCATCTGTCTTCTCCATTACTGGGGTGTAAGGTACACAAAGACAGGGATCTTTGTCTTATTCACAGCTTTATCCCTAAGGCCTAAAACAGTACCGAGCACATAGTAGGTGTACGGAAAGCATATTTCCAGACCGAATGAATGGGATGTCCCTGGGGCTTTAGGACTTAGAAGCATGACTTAGTTCAGTCATCCCAGTCCAACCAAACCTCCTGAGGGCCGGCTGGATGCCCAGCCCTGTGCTAGGGCTTCAGGGGTGGTGGGAGAAGATGGAGTTGCCTCAATTTTCAGACCTGTTTCATCATCTCAAAGATGGGGAAAGAGACAGCCCTATCCCATGGTGGTGTGGGGAGGACGCAGTGAGATAGTGGTGGCACACAAAGCCTACCCCCAAATTAATTGCACATTTGATGCAAAGATGACTCTCTGAGACAGGGCGATGGCTTGAGCCCAGGAGTAAGAGACCAGTCTGGGCAACATAGTGAGAACTCACCTCTAGAAAACTAAAAAAAAAAATTAGCTGGCCATGGTGGTGGAATGTACCTGTAGTCCTAGCTGCTTGCTGAGGCAAGAGGATCACCTGAGCTCAGGAGTTAGGGCTGCAGTGAGTTATGACTGTACCCCTGCCTGGGTGACAGAGCAAGACCCTGTCTCTAAATAAATAAATAAATAAATAAAAGATAAATTTTCTGTGTTGGATCAAAATCCAAGGAGGCTGTATGGATCTGGGGGTGCTTCATTTATATAACTGTTCTTCATGGTGCCCTGGAAAATTCTGATTCCCACAGAAAGAAAATCCTACTGTCTTTAAAGGTTGGACAAGGGGCTGGGTGTGGTGGCTTACACCAATAATCCCAGGACTTTGGGAGGCTGAGGTGGGTGGATCAGCTGAGGTCAGAGTTTGAGGCCAGCCTGGTCAACACGGCAAAACCCTATTCTGCTAAATGTACAAAAATTAGCCAGGTAGCCGGGCGCGGTGGCTCAAGCCTGTAATCCCAGCAGTTTGGGAGGCCGAGGCGGGTGGATCACAAGGTCAAGAGATCGAGACCATCTTGGTCAACATGGTGAAACCCCGTCTCTACTAAAAATACAAAAAAAATAGCTGGGCATGGTGGTGCGTGCCTGTAATCCCAGCTACTCAGGAGGCTGAGGCAGGAGAATTGCCTGAGCCCAGGAGGCGGAGGTTGCGGTGAGCCGAGATCGCGCAATTGCACTTCAGCCTGGGTAACAAGAGCGAAACTCCGTCTCAAAAAAAAAAAAAAAAAAAAAAAAAAATTAGCCAGGTATGGTAGCACATGCCTGTAATCCCAGCTACTTGGAGGCTAAGGCAGGACAATTGCTTGAACCTGGGAGATAGAGGTTGCAGTGAGCTGAGATTATGCCACTGCACTTCAGTCTGGGCAACAAAGTGAGACTCCGTTTCAAAAAAAAAAAAAGTAAGTGGCCAGGCATAGTGGCTCACGCCTGTAATCCAATCCAAGCACTTTGGAGGCCAAGGTGGGCAGATCACCTGAGGTCGGGAGTTCAAGACCAGCCTGACCAACATGGTGAAACCCCGTCTTTTAAAAAAAATAGGCTGGACATGGATTGATTAGCTAGAACACAAACTCTGAAAATACAGAAATGTCTAAGCACTTGAGGCACAGCATGGAAAAGAGAGACAGGTGCAGGTAGAGAATGAAGATATGAGTTCACCAGGCCATGGGGTGAGGACTCTTGAACCTCCTGCCCAGGCCATCCAGCTAATTGGTATTACTTGTGAAGTTCGTATGGGAAAAAGAATTAGAAATATATGTGACTCTTTGAAAAGAAAAGCCTGTGGCACCCGATAATGAGAGAATGGTTAGAAAATCTCTTTGAAAGTAAAGAACTATGTAAAAACCAGACTGAAACCACTCAAGGGTAGTTTGTAGGGGTGGAGTGGGGTGGGAGGATCTGGCCAGGGTGAGGTCCACATCACCAGATTGGCTCAGGAGGGGTTTAGAATATTCTGGGCGAGGTAGCCAGGACCTGTCCCCATGACCCACACACCTTCCAACAAGAGATCCAAAGCCCTGCGGTCTTGAGTGATCTCTGTTGGAGGGAAATGGCCTAGAGGAAGGATGTCTCTGGCCCCACCAGGAAAGAACCCCAGGTTCTTTTTTGGGAAGTAAGGGAATGCCTACGGAGAGGGCAAGACTGAGGGTACCAATGGCCTTGGGCATGGGGGGCAGTGACTGCCTGTCGGGCCCTGCCCTGGCAAGAGCTGGTGACCAAACTACTATGAGACCTGTCAGCCTGCCTGGCCACATCAAGATGTTTGCTGGCATCTTCCCAGTGAGAGCACTCACCAGGGGAGAGAGATGTCTGGACTGGTGGAAGGCAGGGTACCCAAGGCTCCAGGTGGGAGCCCTACCAGGAAGGACCTTGAACCTTTTGCACTTGGGCTCTGGCCTACTAGAGATCTGCTAAAGTGAACGAAGCAGATGTTGCACCTGGAATTCATACTTACTTCTTAAACCGTGTAAGGGGAGTTTAGCATTCTGGGAAGTGAGACAGGCTCCTGAGGTGTAGGGGCACTGGGTAGCTGATTCTGAAGGTGCTCTACAACTTACGGCACCAACTGAGCCAATGAGTGGCCTGCAGGCATCTGCACAGAGCACAGCTGAAAACTGGGAGCCCACACAATAGCTGGCCTATGCAAAAGTTTTAAAATTTCAAAATCAGCTGCCAATACTAAAAAGTCAAAAAAAGCTTCCATTAAAACTTGGTTTTGGCTGCGCGGTGGCTCATACCTGTCATCCCAGCATTTTGGGAGGCCAAGACGGATGGATCACCTGAGGTCAGGAGTTAGAGACCAGCCTGGCCAACGTGGTGAAACCCCATCTCTACTAAAAATACAAAAATTAACTGGGCGTGGTGGTGTGCACCTGTAATCCCAGCTACTCAGGAGGCTGAGGCAGGAGAATCACTTGAACTGGGGAGATGGAGGTTACAGTGAGCCGTGTGCCACTGCACTCCAGCCTAGGCAACAGAGCAAAACTCCGTCTCAAAAAAACAAAAACAAAAAACAGGCTGGGCATGGTGGCTCATGCCTGTAATCCCAGCACTTTGGGAGGCCAAGGCGAATGGATCCCGAGGTCAGGAGATCCAGACCATCCTGGTCAACACAGTGAAACCCCATCTCTACTAAAAATACAAAAATTAGCCGGGCATGGTGGCACACGCCTGTAGTCCCAGCTACTCGGGAGTTGGAGGTTGCAGCAAGCCAACATCATGCCACCACACTCCAGCCTGGGTGACAGAGTAAAACTCTGTTTCAAAGACAAAAAACAACAACAAACAAAACAAAACAAAACTTGGTTTCCCTGGGCCTGGTGGCTCACAACTGTAGTTCCAGCTACTCGGGAAGCTGAGGTGGGTAGATCACTTCAGCCCAGGCACTTGAGACCTAGTCTTAAAAAAATAAAAATAGCCAGGCGCGGTGGCTCAAGCCTGTAATCCCAGCACTTTGGGAGGCCGAGGCGGGTGGATCACGAGGTCGAGAGATCGAGACCATCCTGGTCAACATGGTGAAACTCCGTCTCTACTAAAAATACAAAAAACTAGCTGGGCATGGTGGTGCATGCCTGTAATCCCAGCTACTTAGGAGGCTGAGGCAGGAGAATTGCCTGAGCCCAGGAGGCGGAGGTTGCGGTGAGCCGAGATCGCGCCATTGCACTCCAGCCTGGGTAACAAGAGCGAAACTCCGTCTCAAAAAAAAAAAAAAAATAGTCAGGCATGGTAAGCCCAGCACTTTGGAAGGCCGAGGCAAGTGGATCACGAGGTCAGGAGTTTGAGACCAGCCTGGCCAACATGGCGAAACCTTGTCTCTATTAAAAATACGAAAATTAGCTGGCATGGTGGTGCATGCCTGTAATCCCAGCTACTCAGGAGGCTGAGGCAGGAGAATCACTTGAACCCAGGAGGTGGAGGCTGCAGTGAGCCAAGATTGCACCACTGAACTCCAGCCTGGGTGACAGAGCGAGACTCTGTCTCAAAATAAAATAAAATAAATAAATAAAAATAAAAACAACCCTTATTTCCATTTTAAAGATCTGGTAATCCTGGTCCCCCATCAGCATGTGCACCCTTCCCTATTGAGTCCTGACCCTGAGACTAAGGGTCAGCTCCCAAATAGGACAGTGCTCACCCTGTGTTCCTCTTGTATCAGTTAGGAGTAAAGTGCACTATTTTTAACCCAGCAAAGTGGGAAAACAAAAGGTGGACTAAGAAGGTCGTATATTTCAGGAAAAATGGGAGCAAGCCCATTTCTTTATGGTGGTGAAGAATATAATACACCGACTGCTTCCTTCATTTCCGTGGCCTGCCTGGTCCCTTAAGGCCTTTTCGAAGGTGTGGCCCACCCGGGCCTGCCTGTATCCTCAGCTGGGGACAGGTGTTAGAGTGAAACCCTGCCTTTGACACAGGCACTGGGCGGTTAGGAAAGAGCCCATTTACATAATTGTGGTGGGGAGCACGGGCCTCCCGCCTACCATTGCACTTGGTGATGAGCTGGTCCTTCTTGCTGGACTCCTGTAGGACTTTGCTCTTGACACTGGAGAGCCTGGGTGGGGAAGGTAAGACGGGAGGGTGGGCAGGTTGGCAAGCAGATGCATCCCCCAAACCCCACACCTGCTACTGAGGCCCACTCACGCTTTTTCAAAGGCCAGCTTCTCTTTCTCCAGCTGCTTGGACAGCACCTCTACCTCTCCGAGGGCAAACTGTAATTTCTCCTCTTCCTTGGCCAGGAGGACCTTGGTCTTGGCATGGGCAGCTTTCTCTTCCTGCAGGGGCAGCAGCAGTCACCTCATTACCCTAGGCTGCCTTAGGTCTCCTAGACCCCCTTAACCAGCCCCCCTTCTCAGAGGGATGCATAGAAGCCAGAACACAGGGAGATTCTAGCCTTGCTACTGGGGCTGGAGGTTCTCAGAGGCCAACCTTTCTTTTTCTTTTTTTTTTAGACAGAGTCTCACTGTGTTGCCCAGCCTGGAGTGCAGTGGTGTGATCTCAGCTCAGTGCAACTTCTGCCTCCTGGGTTCAAGGAATTCTCCTGCCTCAGCCTCCCAGGTAGCTGGGATTATAGGCACCTGCCACCATGCATGCTTGATTAATTTTTTTTTTTTTTTAGTAGAGACAGGGTTTCACCATGTTGGCCAGGCTGGTCTAGAACTCCTGACCTCAAGTGATTTGCTACCTCAGCCTCCCAAAGTGCTAGGATTACAGGAGCAAGCCACTGAACCCATCAGAGGCTAATACTTAATGAGCCTGCCTAACCACAGGGGTCCTGGGAAATGGGGGAAGATTAGGAGCCTGCAGAGGCCATTACTTACCACCAGCTTCTTCTCTACTGCCTGGAACTCTTCTTTACTGACAAAATTTTCATCCTGGAGAACCATCTGCAACAGAGCCTGGCTGAGTGAGGGCTTGGGACTGGGGTAGAAGGGGTGCCCTCTAGGGACCAGGACCAAAAGCCGATAATAGGATGATGCTCCTGGTACCTAGGATGAAACTGAGGCCCTGAGAAAGGAGAATTCAGTTCCACAGATAAACAGACTCAGCTCTAAGTGCTGCCCTCAAGGAGCAGCCGGTCTCATGGAGGAGGCAGTCCACAGCCAGCACTTCTAACATATTGTGTGCCTTGATGGGTAGACATAAGGGGATCTGGTGCTCAGAGGAGGCCCCTGGCCCAGCCTGGGGAAGGGTCAGAATCACTTCCAGAGAAGGGGACGTTAGACCTGAGATCTGACTGCTATATACAGTAGGCCAGAAGAGGGATAGTGAGAAAAGCACTCTGGATGGTGAGGACACACATGCCAAGGTCAGCTGCCAAGAGAAACACCTGGGTACTTTCTGGGAATCAAAGGCAATTCAGTGCCTAGAGTTCCATACATTTTGTTGAATGTCAGCATTAGGGTGGCAAATAGGACCTCTCTCCCCTTTCCCCAACATTCAACTTCCCAGAAGGGAATAAACTGTCTAAGAACAACTTAGAGCCGGGTGCGGTGGCTCAAGCCTGTAATCCCAGCACTTTGGGAGGCCGAGGCGGGTGGATCACGAGGTCGAGAGATCGAGACCAACCTGGTCAACGTGGTGAAACCCCGTCTCTACTAAAATTACTAAAAATTAGCTGGGCATGGTGGCACGTGCCTGTAATCCCAGCTGCTCAGGAGGCTGAGGCAGGAGAATTGCCTGAACCCAGGTGGCGGAGGTTGCGGTGAGCCGAGATCGCGCCATTGCACTCCAGCCTGGGTAACAAGAGTGAAACTCTGTCTCAAAAAAAAAAAAAAAAAAAAAAGAACAACTTAGAGTGAGAAATAGATGTGAAGCCAGTTTTATTTCTGAGATGGAGACACATCCCAACCTTGTTATCAAGACAGAAAAACCATGAACTCGCCAGACGCGGTGGCTCAGGCCTGTAATCCCAGCACTTTGGGAGGCCGAGGCGGGTGGATCACAAGGTCAAGAGATCGAGACCATCCTGGTCAACATGGTGAAACCCCATCTCTACTAAAAATACAAAACATTAGCTGGGCGTGGTGGTGCCTGTAATCCCAGCTACTCAGGAGGCTGAGGCAGGAGAATTGCCTGAACCCAGGAGGTGGAGGTTGTGGTGAGCCGAGATCGCGCCATTGCACTCCAGCCTGAGTAACAAGAGCGAAACTCCGTCTCAAAAAAAAAAAAAAAAAAAAAGAAAAAGAAAAACCATGAACTCCAGCTGGTTAGGATTCCATCACGCCTAGCCACGTAATCTGTGACTGCAATGCTTTGCACCCATTAGCTGGGGTTTGATTGAGTTCTTGGAGGCCCCTAAGTTAGCGTTGGCAAGAGCCAAATCTGCGCTTACTGCATTCAGCATGGCACTGCCTTTGACTCTGGGGCAGGGTGTCCATAACAGAGGGGATGACACAGTTTTTCTGCCTGCACACGAGGCCCATGGGAACCCAGTGAACTCGTCTCCCCTGAAAATGAGGAAACTGAGGCTCAGGGACTCTCTACCAGCTCCTGTAGCAACCAGGCAAACAGAATGGAGAATTTGGCTTGATTTTAGTTAAAATTCCCTGGTTCAGGAAGGTCCGCCCCTGAGCCCGGCCTCCTCCTGATGACGCCATGGGCCATGCGTTGTAGCCACGCCCCCGCATCGGAACAGGCCCTGGCCCCCCTTCTCCCCGAGCTCCTCTGGCTGCATACCACGTTCCTCAGCTGATGGATCAACTCCTCCTGAGACTCAATCACGTCCCGCAGTTGATCGAAGGCGAGACACACAGATCCTGACCCCGCCTTCGACCACCCGAGGGGCGCCGCCATCTTTCGCCCCCCGCCAGCTCGTTGGAAATGGCTGCCTCGGAGGTGCTCCTCGCCGTCGCCCACCAATGAGAATGCGACGCCACAGAGCACCCTGGCAACGCACCGCCTCTTAAAGGAGCCGCCGGGGCAGAGAAACTACTAACAGCCCTTAAGCATTTAAGTTTATAGGAAATCGCGCTTTTATTACGTCATCTGTTTCTCACGCGGTCTCGGGAAGCCGGCAGGGCCTGGCTTATACTTGCCTTGTCTGCGAGCAGGTAACGCTCAGAACACCAGCCCTCAGCCTTCACCCAGGGCCTGTTCAACTGCATGACCGCGAAGTGAGAGCCAGCGTAGGCAGCTCCTGCATCTTTAGCTTCTCATGCTTCTTTCTCCTAAGAGAAAGATTTACATACAATGGAGGACATTGTAGATTTCAGGAGGCTGGAATCTTATACAGTTTCCTCCATTGTATGAGATTACAGCCTCCTGAAACACACTTAGTACTTAGGGTGCCTAACCCTAAGCGCGGAAGATAGAAAAAAATAAAAAACGAGAATGGCTTCACCTGAGATCAAAGTCTTCATATTCTGATACCAGGCTCTGGGCAGCTGCACGAGAGCCATGTGCCATCACCCCCGGAGGAGGGCCCTGAAAAGATTAGGAGGACTGAGGGGGCTTGAAGAAGGAGAGTTGTAAAATGGAAGCAGGGAAGGATACGGTGATAAAGGACACTCACCAAGTCTCCAAAAGTCTCCGCTGAGGCCTTTTTTCCCCCCCCAAATAAGATTAGATTTTGAGAACAATGGAGCGAATATATATTGTGTTCACTATTTTGTGGCACCATTATGTTTATGTTATTTCATGTGACCCTCATAGAATTCCTATTAGCCCCTTTTAACCCAGGCTCTGTGAGAATGAGAAGGAATAATTTGATCACTCTAGTAAGTTGTGGGACTGAGTTCTGACATGGGCAGTTTGGTTCCAGAGTCCATGTTCTTGTTTATTTGTTTTTTTGAGATTGGGTCTCACTCTGTTGCCCAGGCTGGAGTGCGGGGACATGATCTCGGCTCACCGCAACCTCTGCCTCCCGGGTTCAAGTGATTCTCCTGCCTCAGCCTCCTAAGTAGCTGGGATTATAGGCACCTGCCACCACACCGGGCTAATTTTTGTGTTTTTAGTAGTGCCGGGGTTTCACCGTGTTGGACAGGCTGATCTCAAACTCCACACACCTCAGGTGATTTGCCTGCTTTAGCCTCCGAAAGTGCTGGGATTACAGGCGTGAGCCAACGTGCCGTTTGTTTTTCCAGACAGGGTCTCACTCGGTCACCCAGGCTGTGGAGTAGTGAGAACACAGCCCACTGCAGCCCTGACCTCCCCAGCTCAAGGGATCCTCCTACCTCAGCCTCCTGAGTAGCTGGAACCACAGGCATGCACCATCACACCCTGCTTTTTTATATTTTTTAATAAGAGGTTCTCACTGTGTTCCCCAGGCTGGTCTTGAACTCCTGGCCTCAAGGGATCCTCTCACCTCAACTTCCCAAAGTGCTGGGATTAGTGGTGAGCCACCCTGCTCAGCGTTGGAGTCCATGTTTTTTTTTGTTTTTTATTTTTTGTTTTTCTGAGATGGAGTTTTGCTCTTTTTGCCCAGGCTGGAGTGCAATGGGGTGATCTGGGCTCACTGCAACCTCTGCCTCCCAGATTCAAGTGACTCTCTTGCCTCAGCTTCCTCAGTAGCTGAGATTACAGGCACGCACCACCGCACCTGACTAATTTTGTATTTTTAGTAGAGATGGGGTTTCACCATATTGGCCAGGCTGGTCTCAAACTCCCGGCCCCAGGTGATTTGCCCACCTTGGCCTCCCAAAGTGCTGGGATTACAGGCACGAGCTACCACGCGAGGCCTGGAGTCCATGTTCTTGTTTGTTTGTTTGTTTTTTGTTTTTTTGGGGACCGAGTTTCGCTCTTGTTACCCAGGCTGGAGTGCAATGGCGCGATCTTGGCTCACTGCAACCTCAGCCTCCTGGGTTCAGGCAATTCTCCTGCCTCAACCTCCTGAGTAGCTGGAATTACAGGCACGCGCCACCATGCCCAGCTAATGTTTGTATTTTTAGTAGAGACGGTGTTTCACCATGTTGACCAGATGGTCTTGATCTCTTGACCTCGTGATCCACCCGCCTTGGCCTCCCAAAGTGCTGGGATTACAGGCGTGAGCCACTGCGCCCGGCCCACAAGTCCGTGTTCTTTTTTTTTTTGAGACGGAGTTTCGCTCTTGTCACCCAGGCTGGAGTGCAATGGCGCGATCTCGGCTCACCACAACCTCCGCCTCCTGGCTTCAGGCAATTCTCCTGCCTCAGCCTCCTGAGTAGCTGGGATTACAGGCAGGCACCACCATGCCCAGCTAATTTTTTGTATTTTTAGTAGAGATGGGGTTTCACCATGTTGACCAGGTTGGTCTCGATCTCTCGACCTTGTGATCCACCCGCCTCGGCCTCCCAAGGTGCTGGGATTACAGGCCTGAGCCACCGCACCCGGCCCCAAGTCCGTGTTCTTAACCAGGATGCTGTGCTGCATTTTTGTTGCACTTCATGGATAATTAAGTTATGTAATTTGATACCCCCAAGTAGGAATTGAATATATTAACAAGGAGTTTGGAGAAAAATGTTACCAGTGATTACAAAGGGAGGTAGAAACTTCAGGTTAAGTCACTCACGCTGCTCCCCAAAGCTCCCAAATGGCCGGACAAACTTGGCCATCCCTGTGGTTTTCTCAGCAGGAACCCTTGTTTTGTTTCTTGCATTTGTTCTCATGGACTTGGCCACAAGGCCATCTCTGTTGACCTCTCTCTCTTTTTTTTTTGAGATGGAGTCTTGCTCTGTCACCCAGGCTGGAGTGCAGTGGCGTGATCTTGACTCACTGCAACCTCTACCTCCCAGGTTCAAGCGATTCTCCTGCCTCAGCCTCCTCAGTAGCTGGGATTACAGGCACCTGCCATCAAGCCCGGCTAATTTTTGTATTTTTGTAGAGACAGAGTTTCACCATGTTTGCCAGGCTGTTCTCGAACTTCTGACATCAGGTGATCTGCCTGCCTCGGCCTCCCACATTGCTGGGATTATAGGCGTGAGCCACTGCACATCACTGACCTCTCTTAAAGGGCCTAGAACAATAGAGTTCAGCAGAACTTCTAGTGATGAAAATGTTCTATATCTGCACTATTCATTATGGTAGCCACTAGCCACATGTGGCTCTTAGCACTTGAAACATAGCTCATGTAACTGAGAAACTGCTTTAAAATTCTTTTTTCTTTTTTTATCCTTTTCTCAAGGTCACTTTAATCATAGCTCTTTAACATTTTTGAATTTTTGAGTTCAAATTTAAATGGCTATGGGTGGCTACTAACTACTGTACTAGAGAGTGTGTGCCTAGAGGGCACTGTGTAGGTTGTGTGTGCCTCAGCACAGACCCCTCTCAGAGCTCTGTGTACCAAACGTGAATGATCACCTGAATCGCCCTGCACGAAGCTGCACATTCCTCTGGGGCAGTGATCCCTGAGCCTTCCCCACGAACTGTATTCCCTCCCTAGGGTCTTTCGTGGGCACTGCTTGATGTCTCTTGGTATCCAACATCCACCTTCACCAGCTGGAACAGGCTGCTCTCCGCGTATCTGGGGCAAAACTCTGGAGAGCAGTAGGCTCCAGCAGTCACCTGGAGGTGGAAGGTTATAAGCAAGACAGAACCATGGATCCAGGTTCCTAGCATGGACATGAGGGGTGGTCACCCTCGTTGGGCACTACCACAGACTCCTACTCTACATGTTGAAAGGCACTTTGGGCTCCTGGCCAACCAGGACTCAGTGAGACTCAGGATGACATGGCATCACAAACAGCTCTGTGATCCTTCCTGGGAAGGGCTGCATTTCCGCACAGCCTTGTCATTTTGGCTGATGTTCTGTTTATCTATTGCATAATAAACCACCTCCCCAAATTTTTTTTAAGTCATTGAAAAAAATTATTTTGTTCATGAATTTGGCAAGGTTCAATGGTGAAAGCTTATCTCTACTCCATGCAGTGTGAGCTGGGATGGTTCAATGGTGTGTTAGAAGTTCTACTTCCAACATGGCTCACTCACGTGACTGGCAAGTTGGTGCTGTCAGCTGGGAGGTCTGCTAGGGCTGAGGACCAAGGGTCTTGGTTTTTCTCCATGGGCTGCCTGGGCTTTCTGAGAGCATGGAGATTAGGTTAAAGAGAAAGCATTTAAAGTGACAGAAAATGGAAGATGCCAGTTTCTTAAGGCCTGGGCCTGATACCTGGCATGCTGTCATTTTGCTGGGTTTTTTTTTTTTTGTTTTTTTTTTTTTTTTTTTTTTTTTTAGGTGGAGTCTCACTTTGTCACCCAGGATGGAATGCAATGGCACGGTCTTGGCTCACTGCAACCTCTACCTCCCCAGCTCAAGTGACTCTCCTGCCTCAGCCTCCCAAGTAGCTGGGATTACAGGGACCTGCCACCATGCTTGGCTAATTTTTGTATTTTTAGTAGAGATGGGGGTTTCACCATGTTGGCTGGGATGATCTCGAACTCCTGACCTCGTGATCTACCCACCTTGGCCTCCCAAAGTGCTGAGATTACAGGTGTGAGCCACTGTGCCCACCTCATTTTTACTGTGTTCTATTGGTTAAGGAGTCACAGAGTCCAGATTCCAGAGGAGGGGACACAGATCCTGCCCCTCCACCACCTTTCAATGGGAGTAGTGTCAAAGAATTTGGGCTGCCCTTCTAGAGCAAATCCTTACGACAGATGGCACACCACTCCCTTCAAGGTTCATTTCAGGTAAAACCAGACAGGAACTTAGTCTAGTGGGAAGAATCAGACAATAATCAAACAACCAGGTAAATCTAAAGGGCTATTTAGCCAGGTGGGACTAAGCTTCTGTGCAAGGGAAAACGTCTCTGAGGCAATGATGTTCCATCTGAAACCTATTAAGATAACCAGGAAGCACTTTAGCAAAGAGGGTAGGGGCAGGTGAGTGGGTAGGGATAGCAGAAAGAGGGAACAGTATACACAAAGTCCCTGGGGCAAAAGAGGTTGGTAGAGTGTAGTAACTAAGGGCTGGTATGGCATAAAAGAAAAAGATTTATAGGGCAAGAGGGGGCTTGGGGAATGTTTAAAGACCAGGAACTTGGCAGAGCCTTGCTAAGCAAGGTAGGCCATGCTAAGGACTTTGATGATTTTTATTTTAGGGACAAAAGAAAGCTACTGAAATATTTTATGCAGGAGGATGACGTGATCCAATTTATGCTTGGAAAGGTCTCTCTGGCTGCAGTGAGGTATACAGATGGGAGCGGAGCTGTGTAGGTGCACAGAGACTACTTTTACTGAGAAGGCTACTGCAGTGAAAGTGGATGGTAGTTTGAGAGTCAGATGGTGTCACAGATGAAAGGTTTAGGATGTTCTGGAGGTAAAATTGATAGGGCTTAACAGAGAGGTGATGTGGGGACATGGAAAAGGTGTTTTGGTTGTCTCTTGCTAGAAACCACCATATAATGTAACGGCTTAAAACAACACTCTTTTTTTTGACAGAGTCTTACTCTGTCGCCCAGGCTGGAGTGCAGTGGTGCAATCTCAGCTCAGTGCAACCTCCACCTCCCAGCCTCAAGCAATCCCCCCACCTCAGCCTCTCCAGTAGCTGGGATTGTAGGCGCGCAGCTATTTTTTGTAATTTTCAGTGGAGATGGGGTTTCACCATGTTGCCCAGGCTGGTCTTGAACTCCTGGGCTATAGCCATCTGCCTTAGCATCCTTAAGTGTTGGGATTACAGGCATGAGCCACCACACCTGCAATAAAATGGCAGCAGTCGTTTTATTATTTGCTCACAATTCTGCAGTCTGAGCGGGACTTGGTGGGGCAGCACATTTCTGCTCTGCCCATCATCTAGGGTAGCACAAATGGCTCATTTGAGTCCTCAGTTGTTGCTGTCAGTTTGATTGCTTGGTTCTCTTCTGCATGGTTTCTCCTTTGGTTAGTGGAGTGGTCTCAGCGTAGTTGAATTTATGTGGTACCTGGCTTCCCTCCAAGTACAAAAATGGAAGCTGCCAGTTTTGCCACATTCTATTGGGCTGATCAAAGGCCAGCCCCAATTAGAAAGGGGACTACACAAAGGCATGACTATTAGGGGATGCCAAATTAAGTCGGCCACAGAAAGTTTCCTGGGTTTTTGACTTTATTTTGTTTTTAGAGATGGAGTCTTGCTGTATCACTCAGGCTAGTCTCCAGCTCCTGGCCTCAAGTGATCCTCCCACCTCAGCCTTCAGAGGTAGCTGGGATACAGGTGTGCACAACAGTGCCTGGCTTAGGTTGCTGACTTTTACACTTGGATGGGTGGAAGTGCTAGTGATGGAGGTGGGGCACTGGAAGAGTCTTGCTTCCACAATCCTTCACCAAATAAAAATCCACTCACCTCTGTAGGAAGGGCGATTATATTTCACATCTCTCTTCCTCAGAGTTGCTTTCACTGACCCCTCAGACTGGGTTAAATCCCTTTGTTATAGCGTCTGTGATCCCCCCTTGGTCTCCCTTTAGCTATTCATCACGCTGCGGACGCTGTGTAAGCCTGGCCTCTCCACTAGATGTGAGCTCCAGCAGCCTTGGTGTTGGGCCTTACCTGTTCCCTGACCCCCATCCCAAAAGCCCAGCCCACCTGGCTCAGAGTAAGTTCTCAATCATTGCTGAATTGCATCTCCTCTCACTTTCTTTTTCAAATGAAAGCTATCATGACCAGTTAGGATCATGTGAATATCATTTTCTATATATATATATTTTTTTTTTCTTTAATTGCGTTTTAGGTTTTGGGGTACATGTGAAGAACATGCAGGATTGTTGCATAGGTATATACATGGCAATGTGGTTTGCTGCCTTCCTCCCTATCACCTATATCTGGAATTTCTCCCCATGTTATTCCTCCCCAGTATTTAAAAAAAAATAATTATATATATACATATATATATGTATATATATATACACACATATATATATTTATTTATTTATTTAAAGACAGGGTTTCACCATGTTGGCCAAGCTGGTCTTGAACTCTTGACCTCAGGTGATCCGCCCACCTAGGCATCCCAAAGTGTAGAGATTACAGGCTTGAGCCACCATGCCCGGCCTATTTTTTTCTTTTTTAAATAATTTTTTTTCTTTTTTAGAGATGAGGTTTCACCATGTTGGCCAGGATGGTCTCTAGCTCCTGACCTTGTGATCCACCCACCTCAGCCTCTCAAAGTGCTGGGATTACAGGCATGAGCCACCGCGCCTGGCCCATTTACTATATTTTTAAATCAATACTTTCCTAAATATGGGCCACTAGGAACAGAGCCAGCAAGGAACTGGGATAACACCTGAATTTCTGATGCTAAGTGTAGTTTTTATCGGTCTATTGGCTGTGATATACTGCGACTGCTGTTATCTGATAGAAAATGTGGAACTGATGATGCCAACAATGCTGTCTACTATTCCAAATGCAAATAATCCCACTGATGGGTGAGGGAAGACTGGAGCAGATGCCAACAGCTTCTCTAGTCCAAAGTGGCTCCAAGGGAGTCAGGCAGTGGCCAGGGATGCCACGGGCAAAGGTAAAAGAACCAAGGAAAAATAGCCATTCTTTTTATACAAAATTGTTTAATGTTTTTCTTTGTTAAAATATACTCAATCCAGATGTAGTGGATCAGGTGACCAGATTTTTTCAAGATTCTTAGTCCACCAGGAGCTGATTCCATTTGTGTCATCGCTACTCTGGTCACAGAACATCCACATCTTTAATTCCAAATACTGAGCGTGATGTAAATGATGTACTCAGTATCTAACACATGGGTATATACTTAATTGGTGCATCACATATCAACAGTGCAGCCTCAAGAAAAAAAAAGATGTTTTGTAACTTGGGCCTTTCCAAAAATAAATATATTAGGACACTAAACTTACACCTTAAATGAGGCCAGAATAAATATGAACGAAGTGCAAGCTCCTGTGAGGAGCAGTGCATGCAGACAATGAGCTTGCATGTGTGGTGTGGCCAGTTGGAACAGAAGCCACTGGAATCACACAGTGCCTCCTCACAAAGCCCAGCCTGAGTATGAGGAGGAAAAAGAATGACGCATAGCTTGGCCAGGCTGCTGGACCCCATGTTCCAGTGGCATCTGGAGTTCGCTGCATTTTTTTTTTTCTTTTTTTGAGGCAGAGTCTCCTTCTGTTGCCCAGGCCGGAGTGCAGTGGTGTGATCTCTGCTCACTGCAACCTTCGCCTCCCAGGCTCAAGTGATTCTCCAGCCTCAGCCTCCCAAGTAGCTGAGATTACAGGTGCCTGCAACAATGCCTGGCTAATTTTTGTATTTTTAGTAGAGATGGGGTTTCACCATGTTTGCCAGGCTGGTCTCAAACTCCTGACCTCAAATGATATGCCCTCCTTGGCCTCCCAAAGTGCTGGGATTACAGGCGTGAGCCACTGCGCCTGGCCAGTTCACTGTATTTTCTAATACTTTCCAACAGAAAGCAGAGAAGTGGCGTTTCCTTATTGGTCACTACTCATGGGATGTGAGGCCGGAAGCTGATCAAGGAAGTTTACACATTTTCTGGCTTGTGCAGATGAGCCCTAGGGTTGCTAATTTAGGGACATGGATTCCTTCAACCTCTTTGTGATGAGAAGGATTTTTGTCCTCCTTCATTTGAATGAGACCTTCAGTTTCTGCCTGAGCCTCAAGCCCTATTTCTGAGCCCTGCTCCCATCATACATGTCTCCAATCTGCAATAATGCTCAAAGAAACAGTCTAGAGCTGGGTGCCAAGTTCTGACAGCAAGAATAAGCCCTACCTAGAGTTTATGTATGATCAGGAGATCTTCCAAAGGATGTAGGCAAGAGGAAAAAGCTTATTTTACCACCATGCAGACGATCCATCTAAAATATAACCCAGGAAATTATAGTTTAACAATATTCTGGATAGTATCAAATAGATTAAACTATCCTTCAACCGAAAGCAAATACAGTTCCCTTGAGGAAAAACAGATGTGAATGTATGGTCTATTGGTAATAAATAAAACAGTACCATCAGTGCTATAAAAACAGACAACCAGTGTGTCATTTAATGTAGTTAGTTACTATTGCCTCTATTTAGTATCATCACAGATTACTCATCACTGCCATGAAGTCCATAAAATATGTGACTACTTGATTCCTGGGCATCTAGAAAAGGGTCTTTTAACCTGTCAAGTTAGTTTCATTATGGCCAATTTTCTAGCAAAGGTTGGGGATGGGGAGAGGAGAGTTTCAATTTTTGTGTATATAGGTGAACTTTCCATAAGCCTGTTTGGCTCATGGACACATTTTACAATCTAACTTCCCTTAGTCACTCAGATGGGATCAAGAAGGGCCCCCCAAACCAGGAGGACAGACCTACTAGGGCAGCAAAATCTGGCTATTTCTAGAAATGCTCCCTCTCCCTACAACTGAGCAGTTGTCCCCTGCAAGCCACTAAAGCCCTCAATCTTTACCTATGAACCCATCTCCTGACTCTGGAATGCATACAGAAGCATGGTAGGGAACAGCTGTTCCGCTGTTGATGAGCCATGCTAGGCACGTCTGTGTAAATCATGGCTGTGCATTGGGATGAAGAAACTTTGCTTTGGAGATCTGTTTTAATGTAGACTCTTTTTTTTTGTTTTGTTTTGAGATGGAGTCTCACTCTGTCACCCAGGCTGGAGTGCAGCGGTGTGATCTCAGCTCACTGCAACCTCTGCCTTGCAGGTTGCAGCAATTCTTGTGCCTTAGCCTCCCAAGTAGCTGGGACTAAAGGTGTGCACCACCAAACCTGGCTAATTTTTGTATTATCAGTAGAGATGGGGTTTCACCATGTTGGTCAGGCTGGTCTTGAACTCCTGACCTCAGGTGATCCACCTGCCTCAGCCTCCCAAAGTGCTGGGATTACGGGCATGAACAACTGTACCCGGCCGACTCTCTAGCAGAAACTTTTCCTCCAATCTGAAGAAAGCATGGAATGTAGGCTTCAGTCACCTAATGATCCTTCCAGCTTCAGAGTCATGATAATCCAGGCAGCTCAGCTCCACAGGAAGGCACAGCCCAGGCAGTGACTGAATTCTTCCTTGTAACCAGTGGGAAGGCTGCCTGCCCGTGAGGAACCTCTTATTTTGTGTACAGAATTTATGTTAGACAGGGTCCTACTTCCTAAAGAGTAGCAAGGACATTGTCCTTAATGGATGCAGGATTGCCACAGAAAGGATGCGGGGTCATGGAGTAGGGTGCACAGAGGCATCCTCAGGAAAGGTTCTGCTTCACCAGTCTGGCTAGAATCACCTGAGACATGAGGATGCTCTCTCCCACTTTCTACTTGACACAGCCTATCGTCTAGCTCTGCCACCACCAGCTGTATGACCCACGTCAACCATTCATCCTCTCTGGGCCAATGTTCTCATTCATAGAACCAGGGATAATACATCTACTTCAGAGTTGTGAGGAGGTTTAAGTAAGAAAATATGTGTGAGAGCCCCTGCTTTATAGTGGGCACTCATTAAATGTTGAATGCATGAAAAGCATCTCAAATCACAAACCTTATAGAACATTGGGTTAAACAAAGTGGCTGCTAGGGCCAACGCTAGACCCCCATACCCAGGAAGAGAGGGTCTGTCCCCTCTATCTCTAGGCTTGAGCAAACAGCCTGGAGAGCTGGCAATGCCTCCTCCTGGGTCTGCCCATCTGCCTCTGTGGCATGTAGGAACTCAGCCCAAGTGCAATGACACCAGTGCTGATACTGAGGGGAAATGACTGAAGGGACATTCTCTAGGTTCTATGATGGACTAGGGAGGCTGCATAGAGGAGCTGAGGCTCAGTCTTGCATTATACCTTCACCCCAACCTTGCCTCCTGATGCTGCTTAGTAGTTTTAATTTCTGGACCCTCCAAAAGAGAGAGAGTTAAGGAAATAAAGGAACCTCAAATCAGGCAGTTTGCTAACGCAACTAACTGAGCAGAGATTGGAATATTAGAAAACTATTGACTACGATTGTTTAAATTTCTCCGTATTCCCTTAGAAAATAGAAAGCTGGGCAGGAACAGGTTCCAAAGGCTAAATCTTGGCAGAAGATAATGACTCTAATGAAGGGAGAGGTATAATTCTTGGTAGACAGCGTAAATAACTAATATTAAGATTTGGCTAAGCTTAGGAATGCCTGGGTCTTCAGACTTCACTGAAGAAGGGAAGAAGGAAGAAAACACAGATCTGCTGTGGGATGCCCTGAACTACATTCACAGAGGCAGCATGGGCGTGGAGCATGGTGACGGAATCCAGAGCTTTGCCGTTCACTTAGCTTAGAGGAACTGCTCCTGGCCCCTGGAGCCACTCCCCAGGAAGGAATGTGTGAAGACATGACTGGCTCTCGTGCCCATGCTCCTGCCACTCTGCCCAACCAACGAAGTTAGCAAATAGTAAAGTGTTCATCATTTCCTAATTTTGTATTATAAAATGGAATCAGGAACATAAATAGGAACAAGTAGCAAAACCCCAGCCCTGCGTAGGGCCATGATCCTCTCAGCCACCTCTGCGTAGGCCAATAAGTTTGGAAAGTTTCTCACAGTTTTCAAGTTTCAGCGACTCTGCTTTCTGTTTCAATCGTTCATCTCTGTATAATCCTGCCAAATTTGTCAACTCTGACTCTGAAAGATAAAAGAGGTAACCAGTTCATCAAGAGTTGAACTCCTTTGTTTCATTTCAACATTTCTGGAGTCAAAGCTCCTTTTACTTCATTTCATGCTTTTTCTTTCAATTAAACTAAGAAACATTTACTCATTTATTCATAAAACATGTCTTAGGCACTAGACCTAAGTGCTGAGGATTAAAGGGCACCTGTGAGCCTGCAGTCCAACAGTATCTGTGCTCTCTCATAAAAGCACTGGACTTAGTTACCAAGAAAACACTTGGCACCAGACTTAGGAAACCTGCGTGTGTGCAGTGAGACTGCCCCCCAGCCTCCTACCAACGGGATTCCAACGGCAGCTGGGAGGGAATGGAGTCCAGTGGCCTATTCCTGTCATCTGAAATAGACAGCTGCTTTATTCTTCCCCTGCACTGCTGCATCATAACTCACATGTGCAAAGGGACACAGAGCCTACTGCTGTCGGGTATGGGTCTATAGAAGTCCAGGGCGCTACCGGCATTCTTCATTCCCTCACCACACATGGGGTCCCTAACTCAAAGGCCAAAGGCAGCTGGGCTTTTTTAAAAGTTGAATCATCCGGATCGGGTAACCTTTGTCTCCTTGACTAAATGAACTTCATTTTCTCTTCGTGGTGGTGAAGGTCACTCTATTTTTAACCAGAATATAATCTCTGCTGTGTCTCCCGACTCAATGGTGGGTTGGCTGCCTCTATTTTTTATTCTTTTGTGAGGTTCAGACATTCTCAGGGAGGATTGCCTGAAAGCACCTTCAGAGACGTATTGCGTATTATTAGCAGGATGGCATGCTTGGATGTGGTGTGTGACTTCTGAAAGCCTCTGACAGCAGGCAGCTACTCAGTGTTTAAAGGACCAGACTTGGCCGGGCGCGGTGGCTCAAGCCTGTAATCCCAGCACTTTGGGAGGCTGAGGCGGGTGGATCACAAGGTCAAGAGATCAAGACCATCCTGGTCAACATGGTGAAACCCCGTCTCTACTAAAAATACAAAAAAATCAGCTGGACGTGGTGGCGTGTGCCTGTAATCCCAGCTACTCAGGAGGCTGAGGCAGGAGAATTGCCTGAACCCAGGAGGCGGAGGTTGCGGTGAGCCGAGATCATGCCATTGCACTCCAGCCTGGGTAACAAGAGCGAAACTCTGTCTCAAAAAAATAAATAAATAAAAATTTTTTTAAAAAAGGACCAGACTTGTGAAAATGCTATTTTAGTCGTTTTGAAATATGCCTATCTATTCTTTTTTTTTTTTTTTTTGAGGTGGAGTTTCGCTCTTGTTACGCAGGCTGGAGTGCAACGGCACTATCTCGGCTTACCGCAACCTCTGCCTCCTGGGTTCAGGCAATTCTCCTGCCTCAGCCTCCTGAGTAGCTGGGATTACAGGCACGCGCCACCACGCCCAGCTAATTTTTTGTATTTTTAGTAGAGACAGGGTTTCACCATATTGACCAGGATGGTCTCGATCTCTTAACCTCGTGATCCACCCGCCTCGGCCTCCCAAAGTGCTGGGATTACAGGCGTGAGCCACCGCGCCTGGCTGCCTATCTATTCTTAATCATCTTGCTGACAGATTTTGTTTTTCTTGGTGGAACGAATGACACCTGTCTGATTAATCAGCAAACTGCCTGGAAACAGGAATTATTATTTAGCCAGGGGGAACAATGGGCATTGCTTTCTGAATAAGTTTCTATCAACACAGAACACTCTGGCATTTCTGCTCACAATGATGCTATTTACCCCAAGTAAGGCCCAAAGTGCAGATAAAGTGCAGGACTCCAGGGTGAGGAGTGGATATGCATTAAAAAAATCTCCCCCTTCAATGGAGGCTGCACAGCCTGGGCTCTAGCACAGCAGTGGCTTGGCAAGCACTGGGTCTCCCAGGCTCCAAAACAATGTGCTCTCCCCACGTGGTGAGGGTGCCTGCGGCGCCTGCTAGCCAGGGCTTGCCTTGGCACAGTCACCCTTGCAGGTGATGGGGCTCCATGGAGGATCATGGGCTGTATCCAAATGAAAGCTCTCTCTGCTCCTGCATGCTGCCCAGGGCTTGGCACTAACTCCAGTCTTGGGCTTCTTTGGTATCTAGGTAACGTCTGCCGAAGGAGGCCTCTGTGAAGTCAGTCTATGCCTTCAGTCCTCTAGAGTCACAGTTATACCAGTATTGAAACAGATTCTGTGGTTTTGCTTTTCCTTGAAATGATTTCCTTAGGTTTTACATTTGCCCAGCTTTTCTAAATGCCTCGCTCCCTGAAATATTGCTCCAGGAAACATTAAGGGCTAGTGACTCTATATTTTCTACATTGAAGGCCACTTCAACAAGCTGATGAAAGATAACTGCTTTTCTCAAAATATCACATTGCTTTTCATAAAGCTCATGAAACCAGGTCAGAGACCCCTGCTCCAGAGCAATGACCTTGTACAAGGTCAGCGTTTCAAGGAACCACGTCCCACATCCCCAATACCAAGCTTAGAGCAACTTCTCTTCAAACTGCCAGTGAATCCTTTCATCCTTCAATGAGCAAAGGGTCAACTTGAAGAATATGCTACTTTTGACAAATTCTGTTAATATTCAATAACTTCCAAGTAATTAAAAAATTTTTTTGAGAGTAGCAGGTTCAAGAGAATACCTTTTCCGCCGGGCGCGGTGGCTCAAGCCTGTAATCCCAGCACTTTGGGAGGCCGAGGCGGGTGGATCACGAGGTCGAGAGATCGAGACCATCCTGGTCAACATGGTGAAACCCCGTCTCTACTAAAAGTGCAAAAAATTAGCTGGGCATGGTGGCACGTGCCTGTAATCCCAGCTACTCAGGAGGCTGAGGCAGGAGAATTGCCTGAGCCCAGGAGGCGGAGGTTGCGATGAGCCGAGATCGCGCCATTGCACTCCAGCCTGGGTAACAAGGGCTAAACTCCGTGTCAAAAAAAAAAAAAAAAAAAAAGAGAATACCTTTTCTTCTTAGCAGAAGGTTCCCCTTCCTCTGAATGCCACTGTAACCGATGGACAGAGCATTGAACCTTAAAGGTAACTGACACAGGCACATTGCCAAAAGAAGCCAGACCCAGAGCCTCTCCTAAGAACACACGGCACAAGAGCCCAGATTGGAGTCTTGACAGCTGAAACACTGCAACAGATCTCAACTACCCTCAAGATCCAGCCCCATGAGACGGTGCTGCATCCAGTCTACAGTGCAAAGCCAGGTAAAGCCAGGACTCCACCAGAAATCAGGCACTTTCTATGTGCCTGATACTGAAATGCACCATTACATTCCAGCCTGGGTGACAGAGAAAAAATTCCGTCTTAAAAAAAAAAAAAGGTTACCCAGATTAAGCATTCTAAGGAAGAGCAGAGAAAATAAATGAACCAAAGCTTTGAAAAGTCAATGGCTAACCTTGCTAAAAACAGTTTGCATTTGGCATTTTGCCAAGAGCGAACTTTGTTCTCAAGTGGGTTTATTTTTACAACCTCCAAGTGCTAAATTTAACCTTACTGGCTGCACTTGCTGCTGGATTCAGAGGGCAGATGCTGCTTATTCTCAAATGGCACTTCGGTTGTGTGGCGGCTCTGCACAGCCACTGTACTTAAATGCCAGAAATAGATTTTTAAGGGGTGTGTGCTGATAGCTCCCATTTGGAACTTGTAGGTACACACATCATGCTTACTCACTGGATTTACTTTTATTTATTTATTTTTGAGTTGGAGTCTTGTTCTGTCACCCAGGTTGAAGTGCAGTGGTGCAATCTTGGCTCACTGCAACCTCCACCTCCTGGGTTCAAGCGATTCTCCTGCTTCAGCCTCCAGAGTAGCTGGGACTACAGGCATGTGCCACCATGTCCGGCTAATTTTTGTATTTTTAGTAGAGATGGGGTTTCTCTATGTTGGTCAGCCTGGTCTCGAACTGCCAACCTCAGGTGATCTGCCCGCCTAGGCCTCCCAAAGTGCTCGGATTACAGACATGAGCCAGTGTGGGCAATTTTTGTATTTTTATTTTTATGCCAATTTTTGATCAATTTTTGTATTTTTAGTAGAGATGGGGTTTCGCCATGGCTGGTTTCAATCTCCTGACCTCAGGTGATCCACCTGCTTCAGCCTCCCTAGGTGCTGGGATTACAGGCATGAGCCACCGTGCTTGGCCACTCAGTAGATTTTTATTTATACCTGGAGAATGTCAAAACTCTGAACTAGGCCTCATGGGGATGGGGACAAAAGCTTAGAAATGACCTTTGGTGCAGTCCTTACCATGAGCTCTTTGCTTAATTCCAGCATCTTACTGTCACAGAGGAAGATGTGGGGCGGGGGGATGTGTGAAGAATGTGAAATGCAGATTTTCATCCAGTTCTTGCAGAAAGCAACAAAGTCAAAGCCCTCCCAGGACCCAGACAATGGGGACTTTTAGGACATACACTGGCTTTCACCTGATTTGGATCCATGTATATACTGCCTTTTTTATTGAGAAAGACTCTCCCTCTGTGGCCCAGGCTGGAGTACAGTGGAGTGATCACAGCTCACTGCAGGCTGGACCTCCCAAGCTGGACCTCCTGAGTAGCAGGAACCACAGGCATGTGCTGCCACACCTGGCTTACTTTATTTATTTATTTGAGATGGAGTCTCACTTTGCTGTCCAGGCTGGAGTGCAGTGGTGTGATCTCGGCTCACTGCAACCTCCACCTCCCAGAGTAGCTGGGACTACAGGCACGTGCCACCAAGCCTGGCTAATTTTTTGTATTTTTAGTAGAGATGGGGTTTCACTATGTTAGCGAAGATGGTCTCGATCTCCTGACCTCATGATGTGCCTACCTCGGCCTTCCAAAGTGCTGGGATTACAGGCGTAAGCCACACCTGGCTTATTTTTATACTTTTTCTAGAGATAGGATTTCACTATGTTGCCCAGTTGGTCTTGAACTCCTGGACTCAAGTGATCCCCTTGCCTTGGCTTCCCAAAATGCTAGGACTATAGGCATAAGCTACCATGCCTGGCCTATATACTGCCTTTTAGTATAAGGTCTTTTTTTTTTTTGAGACAGTCTCACTCTGTCACCAGGCGCCAGGCTGGAGTGCAGTGGCGCGACCTCGGCTCACTGCAACCTCTGCCTCCCGGGTTCAAGCAATTCTTCTGCCTCAGCCTCCTGAGTAGCTAGGACTACAGGTGCACGCCACAACGCCCAGCTAATTTTTTTGTATTTTTAGTAGAGACGGGGTTTCACTATGTTGACCAGGATGGTCTCGATCTCTTGACCGCGTGATCCGCCTGCCTCGGCCTCCCAAAATGCTAGGATTACAGGCGTGAGCCACCGCGCCCAGCCTAGTATAAGGTCTTTATTCTGCTCCAAAATTCTTTCCTGATTTTTGATTCTTGTAAAATCTAATTGAGATATGGGGTAGGGTATTTCATGAAACCTCAGTGTTTTTCAATAAAAATGGAATTTCCTCCTCCTGTTTAATTTCCTCTTATATCCCAGAGTCATTGCTCACCAACTTCCTAATGTACCTTGAGAGAACAGTGGGTCTTTGCCCTACAGAAATAGGGGTCAGAGATCAGGGTCCCTAAGGATTGAGCTAGGACACTAACCCTGCTGTTATTCACAATCCTCAGCATTTTCATTGTTTTCTACTCCTGAGAATCCTCTCTTCAAAAGACATTTGTTGAGCACCTGTTCTGAAGCGAGGGCTGTGCCAGGGCCCTGGGACACAAAATTAGTTAAGACCAAGTTCTTATTCCCAGAGAGCTCATAGTCTCTTAGGGAAGACTGACATATATCTCTGGAACTCTAACACTGTACAATTGGTTCTATGTTAGCAGGCTGAACAAAGTGCTTTAAGAACACAGAGGAAGGAGAACTTAACTTGAGGGTGGAGTTGGGAGTGTGTGATGGTCACTGAGGGCTGAGTGGCACTGTGACCCAAGAGCTAATTTTATCAGACACCATTAGGTATGTTGCACTACTAGGTAATAAAGCTTTAGAAATGAGTTAGAATTTGCTTTTTAAACATGAGCCAACACTTCAGTTAAAAGGGTAGCTCCTGAGAAATAAAAAAGAAAATAAAAATAATTAACCAAAACCAAGTTTTAGAAGATACGGTCATTAATGGTGTGTGTGTGTAGAATTCAACTGGGACCAAAGGTGAAGCTGTTCTCAAGTGGGACCAAAAGTGAAGCTGTTGGCTGAGACAGGGCTACACCTGCTGCAGACACGCCTTAGTAACACTTGCTGAAGCTGCAAGCCAGTGGCAGATGCGTTATGCCCACCGTCTCCGGAGAGGGAAATAGTGGAAAGGCCTGCCACACCCACGCCTACTAAAGGGGCAGACCAAGGGGGTCACTTTTGTTCTGTGTGGCCACAACCAGCTGGATAGGAGGGTAAGGGACACCTCATTCAATACCAGAAACCTCTAAACCTTTGTTGTGGCTAAAAAAGTTAGGCTGGCTCAGGGCCAGGCATGGTGGCTCATGCCTGTAATCTCAGCACTTTGGGAGGCCGAGGCGGGTGGATCACAATGTCAAGAGATCAAGATCATCCTGGCCACTATGGTGAAACCCCGTCTCTACTAAAAATACAAAAATTAGCTGGGCATGGTGACACACACCTGTAATCCCAGCTACTGGGGAGGCTGAGGCAGGATGATTGCCTGAACCCAGGAGGTGGAGATTGCAGTGAGCCAAAATCACGCCACTGCACTCCAGCCTGGAGACAGAGCGAGACTCTGTCTCAAAAAAACAAAACAAAACAAAACAAGTTAAGCTGGCTCAATCAAATTTCCCTCTAGGGAGTGTGGAATTGGGAAACTGTAGACCAAATCAGCGAGCACCAAGAACTTACAGAGGTGTGTGCTACAGAAGGGGGCACTGACTGGTGAGGCTGGGGAATTCGAGAGAGTGACAAGGAGGGTGGCAACCATAGTAAACCATGGCAAACAAGGTTATGAAGAAGGGAAGCTGGAAGAAAGAAAGGAAGGCAGCTGGTGGGGAGAGGAGAAGGGGCACATGGGCAGAGAGAGGTAGAGACCCAAAGAGAGACAGACATACAAACAGGTGACTAGCGCCACCGAAATTCCTAAGATTTCCAAGTCCTGGCCACATGCATCCTGTCAATAAATTTCCCCCCACTTTTTGGTAGTATCCTGAATGGTTTGTCTTTTGACTCTGTTCACATAAATATGTGTAGCCCCAAACAAGAAGAGAGGAGGGATCAGGAAGCTGGGGGTGCCTCCTGCTGGGAACCACGGCCACCAGCTAATGCCCCTTTTACAGCATCTTACTTTGTTGTTTCTCCTTCCAACAACTCGTCTGGATATAATCAATGTAATCCTTCTCTATTGTCTTCTCCAGGTCATTCAAAGAAGCTCCTCTGTAGGCCTTGTCAAAGTTTTTATCCACAAAGTAAGGCACCTGCAGGTTCTGAGTTTCTCTAGAAATGGTGTAGCCCAAGGTCCTGAAACAAGGAGAGAGAGAGAGGCTCATGTGAGCTCATAATATTTGGGAATATTACTCTTAGCAGTAGCCTCGTACATATCATCATCATCATCATCATCATGATCTGTTCATAGAGCAGAGGCAGATATCATTTTCTAACGTACCCAGTACTATTTGCCTTGCAAAGTTGTAAATATAACATCATCATAATTGGTATTACATGAGCACGTTCATACTATGAATTCAGGTTCAGCATAAATGGTGTATCCTCTTAAAGGACTCACCTCTCTTATACTGCTCTCTGTCCTAAAAGAAGAATGCTGAATGCTTTAAAAAACCAATTTTTATGTTGTGTAGGATCTAGTACGGTGCCTGACAGAGTAGGCTATTAGAATTGCTGGCTGAATGAACTGATTATGTTATATAGCAAATTATCTGAAAAAAAAAAAAAAACAAACAAAAAAAAACCAACAACAACAGATAGCTCGCACCAACCTAGAAGCAGTATTTCGGACATGATAAAAAGTACTTTGCATGTAGCTGCGAATTGAGAACTGCAAGAAACTCAGATAGAAGATTTCAATGATGCTTCAGAGCTAACTCTCTGTGGGTCCAAGGCATCCAGTAGTATCTGGTGCTCAGCAACATTAAGAGTACTGAGCTGGCTGGGCGCAGTGGCTCATGCCTGTAATCCCAGCACTTTGGGAGGCCGAGGCGGGTGGATCATGAGGTCAAGAGATTGAGACCATCCTGGTCAACATGGTGAAGCACCGTCTCTACTAAAAATACAAAAAATTAGCTGGGCATGGTGGCATGTGCCTGTAATCCCAGCTACTCAGGAGGCTGAGGCAGGAGAATTGCCTGAACCCAGGAGGCGGAGGTTGCGGTGAGCCGAGATTGCACCATTGCACTCCAGCCTGGGTAACAAGAGCGAAACTCCGTCTCAAAAAAAAAAGAAAAGAAAAAAAAAGAGTACTGAGCTGATTAAATTCTAACCATAAGGAAGTATAGAAAGGACCTCAAACTCAAGTTAAAACAATGTGACAGCAATGTGCAAAACCCAAGCTGGTTTTCTTCAAACTGGACAAATTGTACCTTAAAGGGGCTCTATTTTATTTGGCCTTTCCCTGGCCCTCACTCTTGATCCCCTCTACTTACAGAGTAAGAGCCGAGGCCATGACTGCTCTCCCCTCATTCTAGGGAGGGGTTTACAGTGCAGGTTCGTGCTTACCCTGCTGGCCTCACAAGAAAGAAAGCTGAAGTACCATATGGAAAAACAAGAAAAGTTGGGAAACAGAGGGAATCAGGCCAGTGTGACCCGAGGGCAAAAACCTCTCTCTGAAGGCCGGGCACAGTAGCTCATGAGTGTAATCCCAACACTCTGGGAGGCTGAGATGGGTGGATTACTTGAGGCCAGGAGTTCGAGACCAGTCCGACCAACATGATGAAACCCAGTGTCTACTAAAAAATACAAAAATTAGCCAGGCATGGTGGTGCACACATAATCCCAGCTGCTAAGGAGGCTGAGGCATGAGAATCACTTGAACCTGGGAGAAGGAGATTGCAGTGAGCCATGGCTGCACCACTGCACTCCAGCCTGGGAGCCTGGGTGACAGAGCAAGAATGCCTCAAAAACAAAAACAAAAAACCTCTCTCTGAGTCTCAGTTTTACTCTCTGCAAAAGGAAAATACTGGCTGGCACAGTGGCTCACGCCTGTAATCCCAGCATTTTGGGAGGCTGAGGTGGGCAGATCACCTGATGTCAGGAGTTTGAGACCAGCTGGCCAACATAGTGAAACCCTGTCTCTACTAAAATATAAAAATTAGCCGGGTGTGGTGGCACACACCACCTATAATCCCAGCTACTCAGGAGGCTGCGGCACAAGAATTGCTTGAACTGGGGAGGTGGAGGTTGAAGTGAGCCCAGATTGCACCACTGCACTCCAACCTGGGTGACAGAGCGAGAATCTGTCTCAAAAACAACAACCAAAAAAGGAAAATACTGACTTGGATTGACCTGGAATGACAGTCTTCAGTCTACAGTCATCACTCACAAAGACTCTTCCTGTTACATATTGTCTAATAAATTCTACTTTTGAAAGTTTTTTTCCACTAAACTATAATAATGAGTAACAACTTATTATTCGCTATTAACAAAAAAGATAATCTAGTGATTCTCAAACTTCAGTGTGGACCAGAATCATCTGGAGAGTTTGTTAAAACTCAGGCCTCTGGTCCCACCCCCAGAGCTTCTAATTCAATGGACATGGAGGGCCCTAGAATCTGCCTTCCTAACATGTTGCCTGTTGATGCTGATGATTGCTGATCTGGGGACCAAACCTTGGGAACTGAATCAACTGAAAGAATTAATTGAAGAAATGTTTAAAAATCCTATCAGAGTTTATAATCTGTATGCCATAGGCATTACAATGAATTTCTGTATTTTCAGCGAAACAAAGAAATTGAAAATAATCACTTGATCCTAGTTATTAATACCATGCTCTGAGACCCACAGGGTCCAGCAATCCTATCAGCAGCTCAATGGTCTTTATAACTCTACCATGGTGTGAAAATGAGTTCATTAAACCTTCAATTCTACTGATCCTTCAAAAACCAGTTACTGCTGTTCTGCAGCCGACCAGATGGTGTCACTATAGAACAAAACAATCTATTTCGTGAGGCACACAGGAGACTGCTTCAGTATTTTTGAGTCTTGGCACCATGACTACCCAGCTGTTCCTTTAAACATCAAATCGGTGTTTTCCACAGCAAAAGGTGAAATGAAATGTTAGTAATTTAGCAGCAAAACCTTCAAGTCTTTCACCCCCAGACTGTTACTGAGAAAGATTTAGAAATATCAGACTTACGATTTATAGAATAGACTATATGGGGGATTAGTAGCCAGCAGCTGAGTAATGACAGATATAATCACAATCACAAGAACTGGAAGTAGCTGAATAAATGCAGAATACGTAGTCTAAAAAAGAAAACAATACTTACTGTAAGTGTTCTTCATCAATATAAAGCATACTGAAAATAAGATAGCGGTCCCAAAGAAAATAACAAGTCACCGACACACTGCCCAGGAGGATCCACAAAGCCCCAGGCTTTTAGGGGAAGGCTCTACTCTCAGCTGAGAAGCACAGGTTGGCCACTCGTAATCAGAAAATTCAAAATTGAAAACGTTCCAAAATCTAAAACTTTTTGAGTGCCAGAATGACACTCAAAGGAAATGCTCATTGCTTTTTTTTTTTTTTTTTTTTGAGAAATGATCTTGCTCTGTCACCAGGCTAGAGTACAGAGACACAAACATGGCTCACTACAGCCTTGACCTCCTGGGTTCTGATGATTCTCTTGCCTCAGTCTCCTGAGAAGCTTGGACCACAGGTGCACATCACTGTGTCCAGCTAATTTTTTTTTTTTTTTTTTTTTTTGAGATGGAGTTTCACTCTTATTGCCCAGGCTGGAGTGCAATGGTGCGATCTCAGCTCACCGCGACCTCCTCCTCCTGGGTTCAAGGGATTCTCCTGCCTCAGCCTCCCAAAGTAGCTGGGATTACAGGCATGCACCACCACGCCTGGCTAAATTTTGTATTTTTAGTAGAGACAGGGTTTCTCCATGTTGGTCAGGCTGGTCTCAAACTCCTAAACTCAGGTGATTCGCCTGCTGGCCTCCCAAAGTGCTGGGATTACAGGCATGAGCCACCATGCCTGGCCTAATTTTTAAATTTTTGTAGAGACAGGTTTTGCCATGTTGCCCAGGCTAGTCTCGAACTCCTGGGCTCGAGCAATCTTCCTACCACAGTCTCCCAAAATGTTAGAATTACAGGTGTGAGCCACTGCACCCAGCCTCAGATTTTCAGATTAGGAATGCTCAACTGTTTAATGGTATAATGCAAATATTCCAAAATCTAAAAAAAAAAAAAAAATCTGAAATCTGAAATACTACTGGTCCCATTTACTTCAGGTAAGGGATACTCAGTCTATACCAAATAACCTTCATTCTCTCTGCTGAGCAGGTTGAAGGAGGCCCAACAACAAACTGGATCGACAATCAGCAATCCCCCTGCAGTGCCCATTTATAAGACCAATGAAGCAGACATCTCTAGGTCAATCTGCCCAGACTGTGTCTCTTACAGGAGTGGGGCTCTAGGAGCCAGATTAGCATTATGCAACTCTGTCACTTGGCTACAGCTGGTTGGAATGGGGAGACATCTAACTCTAACAGAGATAATCACATTTTCTCTCCTAGGAATTTGGGGTTGAGACTCATCACCCTTCTTTTCTGGGTCATCACTTTAAGGAAGAACACACACTCTCAGGCACTGTAGACTAGCTATTTGCAAGGAGAAGTAGAATAAGCAAAGCTGCTCTGTGAAAACAAAACAGAGGCAAAGAGTGGCAGAAAAACTGAAGACAATTTGGCCCCAGAGAGTCCTGCAGAGCACAGCTGCTTGGGAGCCTGACAGTTCCTTGTTCCTGTCTGTCATGAGGCCCAGCTGTGCTTCTTGTCCTTTGATCCCTTACCTTAAATCCCCTTCAGTTCTAAATATTTTGAAGAAAGTTCCTATTTTCTGCAGCCAAGAAAACTTTGAGGCCAGTGTGGTGGCTCATGCCTTTAATCCCAGCACTTTGGGTGGCCAAGGCATGAGGATCACTTGAGCCCAGGAGTTCGAGACCAGCCTGGGAAACATGGTGAAAAAATTAGCTGGGCATGGTGGCACACAACTATAGTCCCAGCTACATGGGAGGCTAAGGTGGGAGGATTGCTTGAGCCCTGGAGTTCGAGGCTGCAGTGAGCTATGTTTGTGCTATTGTACTCTAGCCTGGGTGACAGTGAGACCCTCTTTCAAAACAAAAAGAGCCTTGATGAAGTCAGCCCCACAGGGGAGCTGAGACCCTGGGAGAATCACCCAGGGTCTGAAGGAAGGGATGGGCAGAAGGAAGGGATGCCATTCTGCCTATTTAGGCCAATTATTCAGCTCTTCTCACCATTGCTTTTGCTTTCCTGAAGCACATCTTAGCAACATATCTCAAATTCAACTACTAAAACTTGACCATGTACCATCAAGGTTGGCCCAGTACAACTGTTTATGGGCAGCAGCACTCCTCCCTCCCTAGGTACCTGAGGTTTCTCTTCTTCCTCCTCCTTCTGAGTCTGTGTCCTCTCATGTCGGTGCCGTCGGCGGTAATAGTGAGTGTCATCTGTCACATTTGAAAACATATGAATATTTCCTGGAAAATAAAGAAAAACAAATACTCAGTATGGGATATGGCAAATACTCCTTCCTTGCCTTTTTATTTCTTTTTTTGGAGACACAGTTTCACTCTGTTACCCAGGCTGGAGTACAATGGTGTGATCTTAGCTCACTGCAACCTCCGCCTCCTGGGTTTAAGTGAATCTCCTGCCTCAGCCTCCTGAGTAGTGGGGATTACAGGCACCTGCCACCACACCTGGCTAATTTTTAAATTTTTAGTAGAGATGGAGTTTCACCAAGTTGGCCAGGCTGGTCTCGAACTCCTGACCTCAAGTGATCCACCCACGTTGGCCTCCCAAAATACTGGTATTATAGGCATGAACCACCACGTCTGGCCCTTCATTCCTTTTTTCAAGGTCCTTGTTCCCAGCTAGGTTTGTTAAGGATAGAGTATTGGCCTATTTTACCCAGCAGAAAAAAAATACAGTAAGCAAGCCAAGTGAACCAGCTGGAGCTAAAGCATGCTGAGCTCTCCCGACTTCATTTAAATAGTCCTTTGCAACTAGTGAGAGAGAACCCCGAAAGGCTAGAAAAGTGAGAGCATTTGGGCCATGAATCCTATTTGGCATGCTCACGTCTGCTTCCGTGCCCAATACCACATTGTGTCACTGATATCTTTTAATAGCAATTCATAAAATTCAATTTACTTCCTGGGCACTGAATTGTACCAAATTCCAACTTGCTGGGGGTCACTTTCCAATCTTTTATCTTTGTAAGTGCTATTTTATAATAATAATAATAATAATAGGCATTTTGTTACTTATTTATAAGGCACTTAAAAGTATCTAATCCTCACAGTGAAACTGTGAAGTAGGTATTATTAACAGCCCCATTTTTCAGGAGAGGAAACAGGGTCAGAGAGACTAAATAATTGGTCAAAATTATGCACAGCTGGAGGCTGGAGACTTGCCTCAAACTCCTGCTCAACTGATTCCAAATCCTTGCTGTCTCCATCATACCATCGTCTCTCTATTCAGATTTTCAAACAGGAGCTTGCTGAGAGCCATAAAGAAAGAAATATTTTAAAGATAATTTTGGGATACTAACCTGTAGGAAAATGTCCTCCAAAGAAGACATTGAATAGCTCTTCTGGAGTGATGTCAGCTTCAAAGTCCCTGTAATAATTATAAGGTCTGGCTCGAGGGGCAGTGAAAGTCACCTGTTCATCTCCGTATTCATCATAGCGAAGTCTCTTATCAGGATTGCTCAGGACTGCAAACGCATTTCCTATTGCTGCAACCAACGAGAAGCAGCACATGAGAACACAGTCTGTGCTACAGCTGACAGTGATCACAGCAGCAGTGATGAAGAGCCAAGAGGTGACTCATGCTGGACAACTTTGCAGGGGCCCAAGGAGAGGTGCTTGGGCCTAGAAAGTTCTCCAAAGTGCTTGCCCTTGAGGTTTTCCCTGATTGCCAGAAACAACAACACTGGAATCACAGGAATTAAGAACTACTGCTGAAGTGAGAGTTAACTCCCAATCAACAGTCCTGGAGTCATCCCAGCTGTCCTAGAAGTTAGGATCCCCCCACCTCAGTTTTGGTTCCCAGTCACCACAAGTCTCAGATATGTTGGGAAAATGTTCTCCAACTGGCCAGCACTCTCATTCATAAAAACTGGCTAGGCACAGTGGCTCATGCCTATAAAATGAGGCACTTGGGGAGGCTGCAGTGAGCTGAGATCACATCATTGCACTCCAGGCTGGGCAACAGAGCAAGACTCTGTCTCAAGAAAAAAACAACAACTGTTCTTTACTTAATTTTTTTATTTTTTTTAAAGAGATGGGATATTGCTACATTGCCCAGACTAGTCTCAGATTCCTGGCCTCAAGTGATCCTCCCACCTTGGCCTCCCAAACTGTTGGGATTACAGGTGTGAGCCACGGCATCTGGCTAAAAATGTGTCCTTATTTCACTTGAGTGCAATAGTTCATGTTGGAAACAGTTTACCCATCAGTAGTGATATTCTAACTTATTAGTCAGAAAAATTTCCTGAATTCTCTCCTGAAACAATCTTTTTTTTTTTTTTTGAGACAGAGTCTCACTCTGTTGCCCAAGCTAGAATGCACTGGCTCAGTCTTTGCTCACTGCAACCTCCGCCTCCTGGGTTCAAGTGGTTTTCCTGCCTCAGCCTCCCGAGTAGCTGGGACTACAGGCACCCACCACCATGTCCTGCTGATTTTTCCATTTTTAGTAGAGACAGAGTTTCATCATATTGGCCAGGCTGGTCTCAAACTCCTGACCTTGTGATCTGCCCACCTCAGCCTCCCAAAGTGCTAGGATTACAGGCGTGAGCCACTGCGTCCGGCCTCCTGAAACAATCTTAATAAAAATCCTCCTGCATGCTGGGCACAGTGGCTCACACCTGTAATCCCAGCACATTGGAAGTCCGAGGTGGGTAGATCACGAGGTCAGGAGATCGAGACCATCCTGGCCAACATGGTAACCCCGTCTCTACTAAAACTATAAAAATTAGCTGGGCGGGGCGGCACACGCCTGTAGTCCCAGCTACTCAGGAGGCTGAGGCAGGAGAATTACTTGGACTAGGGAGTCAGAGGTTGCAGTGAGCCAAGATTGCGCCACTGCACTCCAGCCTGGTGACAGAGCGAGACTCTATCTCAAAAGCAAACAAACAAACAGCCATCCTGCTTGATTGAAAACAAAGTCTTTGTCATAATCTTATTTCAGTTTTCTTTAGATAATTATTTTCTGAAATTAAGAAATATATTTCCAATGTCTCAAAAAGGGTTGAAAGGCTGAGTAGTTACATATGTTTACCAGTATGTCTCCTCTCTTTGTACAAATGTGCAAACCTTGCCCAATTTCATTTAAACATAAAATCAGTAGCACCAATCAATAGAAACCTAAAAAAAAAAAAAAAAAAAAAAGTATTTTAAGGCATCCCCAACTCCCTCCCTGTAATTCAGTCAATACTGTCATAAACACAGTCAGAAAGAGTATTTCTTCATGTTTCTTTTATCTGAGGAATTGTTAAATGTTTGCCTTGCCACTCTGTTACCCACAACTCTCTTTATATATACATATGTACATACATATTGTAATAAGTATACACTTCTTTTGCTGAATCATTTGAAAGTAGGCCACAGATATTATGACACCTTGCCCCTAAATACCTCAACATATATCTCCCAAGGAGAAAGACATTCTCCTGTGTGATCACAACACCATTATCACAGGTAAGAAAATTAATATCAATCCATTATCATCCAATGCATCCATGCAAGATTCAAGTATTGCTTTTAGTTTTATGTCTCTTTACTTTCTTTTTTTTTTGAGACGGAGTTTCGCTCTTGTTACCCAGGCTGGAGTGCAATGGCGCGATCTCGGCTCACCGCAACCTCCGCCTCCTGGGTTCAGGCAATTCTCCTGCCTCAGCCTCCTAAGTAGCTGGGATTACAGGCACGCGCCACCATGCCCAGCTAATTTTTTGTATTTTTAGTAGAGACGGGGTTTCACCATGTTGACCAGGATGGTCTCGATCTCTCGACCTCGTGATCCACCCGCCTCGGCCTCCCAAAGTGCTGGGATTACAGGCTTGAGCCACCACGCCCAGCTCTTTACTTTCTTTTAATCTAAAACTGTCACCTTTTTTGTTTTTCATTATGTTAACTTTTTTGGAAGAACAGATCAGTATTCTTATAGCCAGGTTTTCCCTGATCGCCAGAAACAACACTGGAATCACAGGAATATGTTTCTTTTTGTTTTATTTTCTTTTTTTCCCCACCTGCAACTGTCTTGATTGAGTTATAATGTTTCATATTCTAATTGTTTCCCCATTATTAGATTTAGGTCAAACATTTTGGCAAGAATACCACATAGGTGACAACCACCTTGGACTCAATGGTTTTAGTATTCACTGATGATCTTTGCCTGAAACAATTATTTGGAGTACAGTGGTTCAATCATGGTTCACTGCAGCCTTGATCAAGCAATCCTCCCACCTCAGCCTCCCAAAACAATTTTTTTAATTTTTATTTTTAGTAGAGATGAGCTCTCACTATGTTGCCCAGGCTGGTCTCAAACTCCTGAGCTCAAGCAATCCTCCTATCTCAGCCTCTTAAAGTGCTGAGGTTTACAGGTGTGAGCCACCATACCTGGCCAGGTGAAGCTCTTAAGATTTGTACTCATGTGTTAGGTACAAATTTTTTTTTTTTTTTTGAGACGGAGTTTCGCTCTTGTTACCCAGGCTGGAGTGCAATGGCGTGATCTCGGCTCACCGCAACCTCCGCCTCCTGGGTTCAGGCAATTCTCCTGTCTCAGCCTCCTGAGTAGCTGGGATTACAGGCACGCACCACCATGCCCAGCTAACTTTTTGTATTTTTAGTAGAGACGGGGTTTCACCATGTTGACCAGGATGGTCTTGATCTCTTGACCTCGTGATCCACCCGCCTCGGCCTCCCAAAGTGCTGGGATTACAGGCTTGAGCCACAGCGCCCGGCCCAAAATACTTTTAAAGAATATATTTCATCCGAGTCACAGCACCAATAGAAAATTGAAAAAGTTTTTTAAAAATAAAATTAAAAAGAATATATTTCTTTCTTTATTTTTTTGAGATGGAGTCTCCCTCCTGTCACGCAGGCTGGAGTGTAATGGCGTGATCTCAGCTCACTGCAACCTCCACCTCCTGAATTCAAGCGATTTTCTTCCTCAGCCTCCCAAGTAGTTGGGATTACAGGCATGCGCCACCACACCCAGCTGGTTATTGTATTTTTAGTAGAGACGAGGTTTTGCCATGTTGACCAGGCTGGTCTCAAACTCCTGACCTCAGGTGATCCACCCACCTCAAGCTCCCAAAGTGTTAGGATTACAGGAGCGAGCCACTGCACCCAGCCGAAAGAATATATTTCTTAAAATTTCATGGAGGAAAGGCACAGTGGCTCACACCTGTAATCCCAGCACTTTGGAAGGCGTAGGTGGGCAGATTGCTTGAGCTCAGGAGTTTGAGATCAGCCAGTGCAACATGGTAAAACCCCATCTCTACAAAAGATGCAAAAATTAGCTGAGCATGGTAGTGCTCACCTGTAGTTCCAGCTACTCAGGAGGCTGAGGTGGGAGGATCACTTGAGCCCAGGGGGCGGAGGTTGCAATGAGCCAAGATGGCACCACCACACTCCAGCCTGGGTGACAGAGTGAAACCCTGTCTCAAAAAAAAAAAAAAAAAAGGAAAGCAAGAAAGAGAAAGAAAAAAGGTGAAAGGAAAGAAAGAAAGAGAAAGAAAGAACAATTAAGGTAAGTGGATAAAATCAAGTGGGAGCTGTGTTCATAATCACTATTTAAGAGGTGTGCAGGGGGAAAACCCCTCCTTATGGCCTCATAAAACAACTATGGGGAAGGCTAAAAACAACTTATTATGACCAACCATGACAAGGGCAGCACTGAGCATTGATTCAGAATCAGACCTTTGAAAGCATCTGTTGCTCCAGGAGCACAGTTCTTGTCAGGGTGAAATTTCAGGGCGAGTTTTCTGTACGCTTTCTTAAGCTCTTCGTCACTGGCATCTCGAGAAACTCCCAGAATTTCATAGTAATTTCTGCATTTCTTGATCCTAAAAAAAAAAAACGCAAAAATATATGTCTACAAAGGCCCCTTTTGTACGACTAACTGCAAAACAATACATCCATCTTCCCTCCAATCTGTGGGACCCAAAACAAACCTATGAGAAAATTAGTGCAAACGTTAATGAAACATTCACATTCATTAACAATGTCCTTCTCCCATCCTGAACTTAATGCCTTTCAGAGTACTTTTACATCTACTATTTATTCTTCCTATATCCCTGCAAGTGAGTAGAACAAGTATGCTAATCCTTACACCAAGGTTCAGGCTAACATCCTGAGAGAGGAACCACAGGACAGCAAAGCCAAAAGAAACAGTTAATCTCCCTGTTTGTCTATAATTTTTTCTCTCTTTTTCCTATAGCTATCTTTTTAAACTGTGTTTTTGTTGTTGTTGTTTGTTTGTTTGTTTTTGTTTTTTGGTTATTTTTTGAGATGGAGTCTTGCTCTTGTTGCCCAGGCTAGAGTGCAATGGTACAATCTCGGCTCAATGCAACCGCCACCTCCCGGGGTCAAGTGATTCGCCTCAGCCTCCCAAGTAGCTGAGATTACAGGCATGCACCACCAGGCCTGGCTAATTTTTTGAATTTTTAGTAGAGATGGTGTTTCTACTAAAACATCATCATGAGGTCAGGAGATCGAGACCAGCCTGACCATCAGGTTAGAAGAAAAGAGCCAACAGAACTAAAGTTTATATAGTAAAAATTCTTCTGCTTCATCATTCCCTGTCCCCCAGCATCCCACCACAGGGACAACTATCATTAGAAGTTTTCTGTGGATCCTAGATAGAGAAAGAATACAGGTATAGTCCTCTTCATTTTTTTTTTTTTCCTACCTAAATAGAAACATAATCACCTTTCTACATCTTGCTTTTGTTTAAAAAAAAAAAAAAAAAAGGCCAGGTGCAGTGGCTCACGCCTGTAATCCCAACACTTTGGGAGGCCGAGGAGGGTGGATCACGAGGTCAGAAGTTCAAGACCAGCCTGGCCAACATGAGTGAAATCCCATCTCTTAAAAAAAAAAAAAAAGAAAAAAAGAAAAAAAATTTTGGGCTGGGCATGTTGGCTCACACTTGTAATCCCAGTGCTTTGGGAGGCTGAGGTGGGAGGACTGCTTGAGGCCAAGAGCTTGAGGCCAACCTGGGCAGGATGGTGAGACCCTATCACTATGAAAAATTTTAAAAAGCCAGGCATGGTGCCTTGCATCTGGAGTTCCAGCTACTCAGGAGGCCAAGATAGGTGGATCACTTAAGCCCAAGAGTTTGAGGCTGCAGGGAGCTACGATTATTCCACTACACTCTAGCCTGGGCAACAGAGCATGATCCTGTCTCTAAAAAACAAACAACCAAAAAACAATGTATCTTGGAGATCAATCCTTAACATATAGAGATGAGTATAGAATAATAGTTTAGACTAGACAATAGTTTAGGTTAGAGTGATAGTTCTGAACTTTTGATCTCAGCAATACTGTATACTCTAAAAAAATTACTGATAGGCGTGGTCCAGGAAGACAAAAAAAATTACCAAAGACCTCAAAAGAGCTTTTGTTTATATGACTTGTATCAATCCACATTTACTATACCAAAAATGAAAACAAAAATTTTCTAAACAGTGATGATATAATTACATGTCATGTAGCCTCTCAAAAACTCTATAATCATGAGAAAATCAGTGAAAAAGATAAGTATTATGTTTGTATCATTATGACTACAATTTTAAACTTGTAGACCTATCCCTTAAAAGGGTCTTGGGGCTCCCCAAACACCTTTGAGAACTGCTGGACTAGAGATGAACTCTGGAGTCAAGATGCCTTGGTTTAGATTTGATTTTGCTGTGTACTTAACCTCTAGAGCTTGATGTTATCTTCTGAAACGGGCTAATAATTATACCTATATTTCTCAGAGTTGATTTTATGATAAAGTCTTCATCAAAGAACTTGAAAGCATCTAATACTAAATAAATGTTAACTAGTATCATATATCTACCTCATTCTTTTTTTTTTTTTTTTGAGACGGAGTTTCGCCCTTGTTACCCAGGCTGGAGTGCAATGGCGCGATCTCGGCTCACCGCAACCTCCGCCTCCTGGGCTCAGGCAATTCTCCTGCCTCAGCCTCCTGAGTAGCTGGGATTACAGGCACGCGCCACCACGCCCAGCTAGTTTTTTTGTATTTTTAGGAGAGATGGGGTTTCACCATGTTGACCAGGATGGTCTCGATCTATCGACCTCGTGATCCACCCGCCTCGGCCTCCCAAAGTGCTGGGATTACAGGCTTGAGCCACCGCGCCCGGCCTTTTTTTTTTTTGAGATGGAACCCAGGCTGGAGTGCAGTGGCATGATCTCGGCTCACTGCAACCCCCCTCCGCCTCCTGTGTTCAAGCAAGTCTCCTGCCTCAGCCTCCTGAGTAGCTGGGACCCGCAGGATCGTGCTACCTTATCCAGCTAATTTTTTGTATTTTTAGTAGAAACAGGATTTCACTATATTGGCCAGGCTGGTCTCAAACTCCTGACCTCAAGTGATCCACCTGCCTTGGCCTCCCAAAATGCTGGGATTACAGGCATGAGTCACCATGCCTGGCCTACCTCATTCTTTTTCTTTTTTTTGAGACAGAGTTTTACTCTTATTGCCCAGGCTGGAGTGCAATGGCACAATCCTCGGCTCACCGCAACCTCCACTTCCCAGGTTCAAGCAATTCTCCTGCCTCAGCCTCTAGAGAGGCTGGGATTTCAGGCACGTGCCACTACATCCAGCTAATTTTTTATATTTTTAGTAGAGATGGGGTTTCACCATGTTGGCCTGGCTGGTCTTGAACTCCTGACCTCAGGTAATCTGCCCGCCTCAGCCTCCCAAAGTATTAGGATTACAGGTGTAAGCCACTGTGCCTGGCTGACTTTTCTGTTTTATTTTTTAAATGTCTCTAAAAATGTTTCCAGTCAGTATCAATCCTCCTTCCACTGCTTGCTTTAGTGTTCAGTGTCTGTTACATAAAAGGGTCCATGTTGTAAAAGAAGTCAAAAGTAGTCCCAAGGCCGGGTGCATTGGCTCAAGCCTGTAATCCCAGCACTTTGGGAGGCCGAGGCAGGTGGATCACGAGGTTGACAGATAGAGACCATCCTGGTCAACATGGTGAAACCCCGTCTCTACTAAAAATACAAAAATTAGCTGGGCATGGTGGCGCGTGCCTGTAATCCCAGTTACTCAGGAGGCTGAGGCAGGAGAATTGCCTGAACCCAGGAGGTGGAGGTTGCGGTGAGCCGAGATCGCGCCATTGCACTCCAGCCTGGGTAACAAGAGCGAAACTCTGTCTCAAAAAAAAAAAAAAAAAAAAAAAGTAGTCCCAAATAACTGGAACCCATCTGCCATATGGTCTAATGTGAATTTGTTTTCTGGCACTGCATCTTTGATGTCTTTCATCATTTCCTTGATTGGCTCTGTAGTCAGTCCTATGAGGTCATGCACAACATCTGGACACAGTTTTCTCCAGCAGAAATTGATTGTTTGGGGATGATGGCTTTCACAGCTTTTTCTGTAACAATGGACTCTTGAATGGTGTAATCCCTACACCTGGCTAAGTTTTTATTTAGTAGACACAGGATCTTGCTATGTTGTTCAGCCTGGTCTTGAACTCTTGGCTTCAAGCAATCCTCCCATCTCAGCCTCCCAAAGTTTTAGGATTACAGGTATGGGCCACCACACTCAGCCTCAACTATATTTTCTTTTTTTTTTGAGACGGAGTTTCGTTCTTGTTACCCAGGCTGGAGTGCAATGGCGCGATCTCGGCTCACCGCAACCTCCGCCTCCTGGGTTCAGGCAATTCTCCTGCCTCAGCCTCCTGAGTAGCTGGGATTACAGGCACGTGCCACCATGCCCAGATAATTTTTTGTATTTTTAGTAGAGACGGGGTTTCACCATGTTGACCAGGTTGGTCTCGATCTCTCGACCTCGTGATCCACCCGCCTCGGCCTCCCAAAGTGCTGGGATTACAGGCTTGAGCCACCACGCCTGGCCAACTATATTTTCTTAATTTCATTTTTTGATTGTTCATTGCTAATATATAGAAAACAATTAATTTTTGTATATTGATCTTATATCCTATAACTTTGTTCAACTTATTAGTTTTAACAGTATTGTGTGTGTGTGTGTGTGTGTGTGTGTGTGTGTGTGTGTGTGTATTTGTTAGGATTTTCTATTTAAAAAATCATGTTATCTGTGGATGTAGTTTTACTCTTCTATCTAATCTGGATGGCTTTTATTTCTTTTTCTTCCTTAAATGCCCTGACTTGACCCTCTAGTACAATGCTGAACAGAAGTGGCAAGAGTGAACAGACATACATGTCATGTTTCTGATCTTGGTGGGAAAACACCCAGTTGTTCACCTATAAGTACGATGTTTTAACTGTGGATTTTTGTAGATGAACTTTATCAGGTTAAAAAGTTCCCTTCGGCCGGGCGCGGTGGCTCAAGCCTGTAATCCCAGCACTTTGGGAGGCCGAGGCGGGTGGATCACAAGGTCGAGAGATCGAGACCAACCTGGTCAACATGGTGAAACCCCGTCTCTACTAAAAATACAAAAAATTAGCTGGGCATGGTGGCGCGTGCCTATAATCCCAGCTACTCAGGAGGCTGAGGCAGGAGAATTGCCTGAACCCAGGAGGCGGAGGTTGCGGTGAGCCGAGATCATGCCATTGCACTCCAGCCTGGGTAACAAGAGCGAAACTCCGTCTCAAAAAAAAAAAAAAAAAAAAGTTCCCTTCTATCCCTGGCTTTTTGAGTGTTTTGTATTATGAAAGAGTGTTGGATTTTGTTTAATGCTTTTTCTGTACCTATTGAAATTATCATGTGATTTTTGTCCTTCATTGTATTAGCACAGTATATTACATTGACTTGTGTGTTATACAATCCTGCAATACTGGGATAAATCCCACTTGGTCAAGATGTATAATACTTTTTACATTGCTTTATTTGTTTTGCTAGTATTTTATTGAAGATTTTAAAATCTATATCCATAAGGGATCTTGGTTGATAGTTTTCTTTTTGTTGTTGTTGAGACGCTCTGTCATCCAGGTTGGAGTGCAATGGCACGATCTCAGCTCATTGCAACCTACATCCCCCGGGTTCAAGCAATTCTCTTGCCTCAGCCTCCTGAAGTAGCTGGGACTATAGGCTCCTGCCACCACGCCTGGCTAACTTTTGTATTTTTAGTTTCGCCATATTGGCCAGGCTGGTCTCAAACTCCTGACCTTGTGATCTGCCTGCCTTGGCCTCCCAAAGTGCTGGATTACAGGCATGAGCCACCACACCCAGCCCATAGTTTTCTTATGATATTTTGTCTGATATTATATTTCTGATGAATTTTGTCTGGTTTTGGTTACAGAATAATACTGACCTGAAAGAGTGAGTTTGGGAAGTATTCCCTACACTTGTAGTTTATAAGAGTTTATGAAGGATTAGTGTTAAGTCTTCCTCAAATATTTGGTAGACTTCGCCAGTGAAGCCAGCTGGACCTGGACTTTTCTTCATTGGAAGTTTTTTTTTTTTTTTTCCAGGCAGGCTCTCTGTCTGCCACCCAAACTAGAGAGCAGTGGTGCAATCACTGCTCACTATAGCCTTGACCTCCCAGACTCCATCAATCCTGCCACTTCAGCCTCCTGAGCAGCTGGGACTATAGGTGTGCACCACCATGCCTGGCTAATTTTTGGGTGTGTTTGTTTTTTTTTTTAATGTAGAGATGAATTTTTGCCATGTTGGCCAGGCTGGTCTTGAACTCCTGTGCTCAAGTCATCCTCTCACCTCAGCCTCCCAAAATAATGGGATTACAGGCATGAGCCACTATGCCCACCCAAAAGTCTTTTGATTGTTAATTCAATCTCCTTATTTGTTGTAGGTCTACTTGGGATTTTTTTTTTTTTTTTTGGAAATAAGGTCTCACTCTCACCCAGGCTGCAGTGCAGTGGCACTATCATAGCTTACTGTAACCTCAGACTCCTAGGCTCAAGTATCCTCCTGCTTCAGTCTCTAAAGTAGCTGGGACCACAGGCATGTGTCACCATGCCCAGGTTTTTTGTTTTTTTTTTTTCTTTTTTAGAGATGGGGTCTTGCTATATTGCCCAGGCTGATCTCAAATTCCTGGTCTCAAGCAATCCTCCTGCCTGAGCATCCCAAAGCACTATTAAGGGTATGACCCACTGTGCCTGGCCTCCAGTTTTTCTTGAGTTAGTTTCAGTAATTTGTATCTTTCTGGGCATTTGTTGATTTTACCTAGGTTATCTAATTTGTTTGCATAGTATTTAGATTGGTAGGGATATCCTTTCTTCCTTCCTTCTTTCCTTCCTTCCCTTCCTCCCTTCCTCCCTCCCTCCCTCCCTCCTTCTTTCCTTCCTTCCTTTTTTGAGAGATAGGGTCTTGCTCTGTTGTCCAGGCAGGAGTGCAGTGGTGCAATCATGACTCACTGCAGCTTCAGCCTACTGGGTTCAAGCAACCCTCCTGCCTCAGCCTCCTGAGTAGCTGAGACTACAAGCACGTGCCACCACACCAAGCTAAGCTTTCTTTTTTGTAGAGATGGGATTTCACTGTGTTGTCCAGGCTGTCTAGTTCCTTAAGGTACATTAGGTTACTAATTTGAGGTCTTTAAAAATATATATAAGCATTTAGAGCTATAAATTTCCTTCTAAGCACTGTTTAAGCTGCATCCTATATATTTTAGTATGTCATGTTTTCATTTTCATTCAACTCAAAGCATTTTCTAATTTTCCTAGTGATTTATTCTGTGACTTATTTGCTTATTAGGAGCTTGTAGTTTAATTTTCACATATTTGTGAATTTCTCAAATTTCCTTCTGTTTTTGATTTCAGAGAACATATACTATATGATTTCAATCTTTTTAAATTTACTGAGGCTTGTTTTATGGCTTAAGATATGGTCTACCCTGGAGAATATTCTGTGTATCCTTAAGAAGAAAATGATTCTGTTGTTGTTGATACAATGTTCTATAAATGTGTGTTGCGTCTAGTTGGTTTCTGCTGCCTCTCTTAAAGCAGAAGCAGGTAGTCAGTTCATGTTATACCCTAATATTCCACTTCTACTCAGTCTTCCTTCTGAGGTCAAGAAGCTAATATGCTTCAATCATCATCATCGTCATCAGTCAATACTTACATAGCACAACGTGGTACTCTTCTAAGCACTTTCCATAAAATCACTCATTTAATCCCACCACATGCTCACCTTTGTACCCCAAGCAGCTGTTCCTCACTGTAAGTGGAGCTCCCCTCAGCCTGCCGGGTCTGATTCCATTCATTCTCAGACTTCTTCTCCTTTTGTGCCTTCATGCAGTTGCAACAGCCACAGGGGTCATGATTCTCAGGTGGTGTGTCTTCTGGGTATTTGTTTCTTCTAACTGCATCAATGTAAGCTGCAAAGCAACAGCCCCTCCATTAGGTCTCCATCTGACCCTGAAAATCAACTTTTCGACTTACCTTAACTCTCTAGGAGGCTGCTCATAAGCATGAGAAGGTAAGTATAATGGCCAGGGCTAAGGAGGTCAAGCTGACTTTTAAGCATTCATATGAAGCTGAATAAACATCTGTTTCTCTGTGGTCAATGGTCAGAAGAGACATTGCTCATAAAATAGCATTTTTTGTTGCAGTGCCTCCCACCCCTAAGATTTAAAGTAGAGAGGAGTTCAATTCTTTTAAACTAACAATTATAGAACTAATATGTACCAAGGCACTTGGCTAGATAGATCAAGGGGGCAGATGAGTAAGACCTACTCTTGAGCACAAAGAGATTACAGTTTAATGCAAGCTTGTCCAACCCGTGGCCCACAGGTGGCATGAGGCCCAGCATGGCTTTTAGCCCAACACAAATCTGTAAACTTTCTTAGAACATTATGAGATTTTTTTTTTGCAATTTTTTTTTTAATAGCTCATCAGCTGTCATCAGTGTTAGTGAATTTTATGTGTGGCCCAAGACACCAAGACAATTCTTTTTCCAATGTGGCCCAGGGAAACCAAAAGGTTGGAAACCCCTGGTTTAAAGGGAGAAGATTCAATAATAACACCTGTAGAATGTAAAGAGGGTCATAAGCAATTCAGTGAAAAGGGGCAGAGCACTCATGTCTTCTCTGGAGGACCTGGGAAAGGCTTTAACATCTTTCTTCTGCTTAACATCCCTCAGCTACTACCCACTGCTCCTGGACACACTTCCTCTAAATCGGCCTAGCTAACTCCAACTCCAACGCATCCTTCTTGTCACTGTTTCTAACACTTTCTGCAAGAAGCCTCCCTTGACAGCCAGTCTGCATTAGATGCCTTGTCCGTGTGCTCCCCAAATCCCTGACCTTGCTATGTAGCCCAGGCCATTTTGTATTATTAGCCTGTTTTGTAATTGGCTCCTCAGTCATCAAACTCTCTCAGTGGGCTGCGAGTCTTGTGAGCTAAGGAACTCGTGTCAGTCAAATCTTCACTGCAGAATCAGGATAATGCGGGGCACACAATAGGTACTAGATAAATACTTTTTACCTGACTGTAGGGTGGAAAAGGCTAGTCCTGATGCCGGCTGGAGCGACAAGATCAAAGAGGGACTGAAGGTCAGGTGGCCCAGTTAGGCGGAGGATAGGGGCCAGGTTAGCAAGCTGCGGGGAGACCGCAGCACCCCACGGGCCCTCCAGTCACCCTGGCACGGGCGGGGCCTGACCCGCTGCGGGTCCTGGGCGGGGCACGGGCGGGGGAGGGGGCGGGGCTGGGGGCCGGAGGCAACAAGTCGTCACTGGTGACTCTGGCTCGCCGTCGGTCCCCAGCTTCCCTACCTCATCCTACTCTGGCTCAGCATCTTCTCACAGGCCTCTATCCCTCACCTCAGGCCCAGGATCTCAGCCCTTGTGCGTCTTCAGGATCCTCATCCCTGATCTTTCCCGAACACCGCCCTGTCCCTCCCTCGGGCGGGAACCTAGTACCTTCAGTCCAGCGTTCCCCGCTGCCCAGAGTCGCCGCCATCTCTGTTCCCAATCAGCAGGTCCGCCTAGCCTCCCGGAGCCCGAGGCTGAAAGAGAAGGGGGCGCGGAACGCGGGGCACGCTGGTTATTGTAGTCCAGTCCATACGAGCTCCTGGAGCACTGGACTACAACTCCCGGCAGGCTCTGCGCCAGAGGCCGTGGGAGATGCACAGAAGCAAAGGACTTGACCTTCGAGAGGAGACCTGTAGAAGAGTGTTGCTGCCAGCTGCGTGCAGCCCTGCTCTCCTCATTTGTAGGGTTGCCATAGACTTCGTCCCCGCCTAACCCTCTGGACATTCAAGGAGGGGCGACTAAGGTCCTGCCTGGAAAGGGCTTTGCAAACTATAGGCTCGAGGGTGACAGTATGACTATTATGCTCCTCAGGGATGTCTTTGAAGCATATGCTAATGCCTGTTCTGTGCAAAGTCAGTGGTAGGCCCTGGAGATTCAGAGAGGGGTTTTGGAGATGCCGAACCTCTGCCTTTGGAAGCTTAAGAGTCAAGAAAATAGAAAAGTGATGTAGATTTATGGGATTGGAGGGCAATCTTGGTATGCCCCTGCTGCCCCAGCTCCTCAGGCACTGGACATCAGAGGGTGTCGGGGTGGAGAAAGAAGACATGGAAAGGTATTGGGGCCGGTATTAGAGCCTCCATCTTTGCTGTTCCGGTCCTTCCTCCAACCTGTCCTACTCCAACCCCCTCTGACACCCTTTACCTCTCTTCCAGCCCAGTTGTCTCTTTAGTCCATTCTTTTATTTTCTGAAGGACTAGACATTGAGATTAGTAAAAAGGAAATGAGGAAATAAATATTCTTGTTTCCCATCAGTTACGGGTGGAGCCTAGCAAAGAATAAAAGCAACTTTCTTCATAGGTGGATGGCTATAGTTCATCCCCGAACAAAAAATTACCCTGAATTCACTGAGATCTTACCGAAGAAGATCAAATCAATCATGGTATCAACTAGAACCGATATAGGCAGTGGGGAGAGATGTATATTCCTGGACATAAACTTGGAAGGGTAAAAGCCCCAGAGGGCATGCAGTTCCAGCCTTTTCCTACAGTCACAGCCCTGGCATCAGTGACATCGTGCCCACTTAAGAACTTAGAGAACAAGGCCTCTCAGTGGAAAAAGCACTGGCCTAGAAATTGTATGGGCATTATATTAATAGTTGGAGTTTTGCACAAATCATTGTGTGATCCTGAACAACTCCTTTTTCCTTCATCTTTGGCCTCAGTCTCCTCACCTATAAAATGAGAAGGTTGAATTCAATTCGTAGATTTTAAATTGAGGAATCCTTAAGGCTCAATGTGTAGATGTCTCTGGGATCTTCTATTGAGGAGTGGGAGAGGGTAGGAAGGCATAGCCGGGAAGGCACCTTACCCTTCTTCAATCAAAGCAGCTCTGCTTTTTTCTGTTTTGTATTTTGTGGCCTACTAGAGGAAAGAAAATCCACATGTTTGAAAACTACCAAACTAGTTGACCACTAAAGGCTTGTGTCATTTGTAATATCAGTTTCTCCTGGAGCACTTAAAGACAGCGTTCTTCCCCCACCCCCACCCCCATAAGCACTGAGAAAGTAGTCTAGAAATTTGGTCATTTTTACTTAATTTAGGAGGAGGAATTTAGCATAGTGGTTAAAAAATCCACATAGGATTGATGTAGGATATAATAAGATAATGCTTGTCAAGCTTTTAGCACCTCATCTGGCATGTAGTATGTGCTTAATAAATGCTGGCCACTGTTATAGACTGGCTCAGAGGAGGAAAAACCGTTTTTTATGGTTTGACACTGTAAATTAGGAGTGAAGGGGTGTATGTTGGGTATATCATAAAGTCTTGGATATGATTAAGTGGACCCCATTCCTGTCTATCTGTCAATCATTACCTGCAAATAGGACAAGAAGCAAAACACTGCCAAAAAGGGCTGAGAAGCTGCTTTTCATGCACCCTAACCCCTGAATCCAGCCACTAAAACCAGTGATTTTCTCCCTTTCAAAAAGAGAAGAAGACGGCAAAAGTGAAATAGTATGAGAAGGTTTCGGGTCATCCTAAATTCCATGAATTATGTATGCCCTTAAATTTGAGAGGCAAAGGAGGCCCCAGAACCATGAGATGAATCAAAAGCTCAGCTCTGGGACACTGGACCTCTGACTACCTAACCTAATCCAGGTAGCAGTGTGCTCACAGAAAGCTCTGCAGCTGAGGGACCTGATCAGGGACATCTATCAGGTGGTTGAATATAAAAAGGAAGTTTTTCTGGTTTTGGGAGGCTAGACCACATGCTCTAGAAGATGAACAGCTGAGGGTGGGATGGACCTTGGAGTCCAGGGGAACAGGGCAAAGGTCTGGAGGCACTACTTGGAGATATTAGAATACCATGAAGTCAGAGGTATTTGGCTGAAAGTGGGCTGCTAGAGCACTACTGTAGGGGTTAACTGGATTGAGAAGAGGAACTATGAATTATGAGACTATTTAGGAGCAGAGCCTAGGCTCAAGAGTATTGGACAAGATTTGGGAAGCTGGAGTTTCTTCTCAAATCTTAGCAGCTGTCTGGTAGCTAAGCATCCTCTCTCCTCATCCTCTGAAATCTTCCATCCCCTTCTTTTCTAGACTTCTTTTCATTTACTTCTAGAACAGTAACAAAAATGAGTTAGCATTATGACCTTCTCAAATATTGCCAAGTGTCTAAATGTATTCTTCAGTTTGTTTACACCTCAGCTAACACTTCTCTGGATGCATTTTTCTTTCTTTCTTTTTTTTTTTTATGAGACAGAGTTTCGCTCTTATTGCCCATGCTGGAGTGCAATGGTGGGATCTCGGCTCACTTCAGCCTCCGCCTCCCAGGTTCAAGCGATTCTTCTGCCTCAGCCTCCCGAATAGCTGGGATTACAGGCATGCGCCACCACACCAGCTATTTTTTGTATTTTTAGTAGAGACGGTGTTTCTCCATGTCAGTCAGGCTGGTCTCGAACTCCCGACCTCAGGTGATCTGCCCACTTTGGCCTCCCAAAGTGCTGGGATTACAGGCGTGAGCCACCGTGTCTGGCTGAATTTTTCTTAAGATTGTGTCATTTGGACTAACGTGGAACTCGAAAGCTCAACATCGAGAACATTTCTGTGTCAGTTTTTGCTTAAGCTCATCAGCTAGTTAGCAAAAATCGTCCCCACTGTCAAGTTCAATGTCTATGTTTTGTAAAAGAGGAAGCTATGGGCCCAAAGGGTACAGGATGGAGATGCTGGGAGAAAGCAACCCACAGGAAGAGTGAGAGGGTAGCTGGGAAGGAGGTGAGGGAAGAGAAATTGGGATCTCCAAGGCAGTTCACAAAGAGAAGGAGATGGGCATGGAAAGAAGTTCGAAGAGGAGAGAAAGGAGGACATCCACAAACCCAGGAAAAGACTGGTGTACAGAATCACACAGTGTTTTCCAGCACATTCAAATTGAATAGAGTAGTACTAGCCAGGCTTGGTGAAACTGTGTGTCAGAACTAGGTCAAGGGGGCCTGCAGTGATCCTTCATCTGCTAAACCATTTCACCTTAGGGTCAGCCTCAGGTTTCTTTCAGTTTTCTCCACTTACTTTTTTTATTTTTAGAGACAGGGTCTTATTCTGTCACGTGGGCTGGAGTGCAGTGGCGCTATCACAACTCACTGCAGCCTTGATCTCTTGGACTCAAGTGATCCTCCCACCTCAGCCTCCTGAGTAGCTGGGACCACAGGCGCATGCCACTATGCCCAGCTTTTTTTTTTTTTTTTTTTTTTTTTTTTTTTTTTTTTTTTTGTCGATACAGGGTCTCACTATGTTGCCCAAGCTGGCCTGAAACTCCTGGGTTCAAACGATTCTCTCACCGGAGGCTTCCCAAGTGTTGGGATTACATGCATGAGCCACCACGCCCAGCCTCCACTTACTTTTTAACAATATGTGTTGAACTGTAGTGGATTCTTGTTGGTGATACTGAGGTTTGTCCTGTGCCCTACATGACTAAGATGCTGCCCCCTCCAGCCCTAGAAGAAAGAAGCTGAGTAAATGATCCTCCTGTTCCACTGGGCCTGTGTGTCTGAGCTGGTTTATCGGTTGCCCTCCCACAGGATGGGGGAAGAAATGAGAGAAAGACATTCTGCCACAAGCCCCCCATCCCTGCCACCTGTTCCCCCTTTAGGACCACGTAGTCCTGTGTGAGAAAAAGGCTGCACTCAGATTTCCTGTCAGAGGTGGGGTCTTGGATTTGCGTAAATAGTAGGATCTTCCACGAGAAACCTCCCTACTAGAGTTTGCTCCAGAGCAGAATTCAGCATTGAGTTCATCCTCTACCCCTTCCCAAAGGATAGAGTTACCTAGCAACAGGAAAATCCACATGGCTCATGCCGTACTGCGGTGTCAGTGTCAGGGTAAAAGCCTTTAAATCTCAAAGATTATTAATACCAGTTCTCTCCCTCTTCCCCCACATATAAATACCTTGTGACTAACAGCTCATATATGCAGGTCATTGCCCAGAGTCAGAGGAAAATGTGTGATTTTATACTGAAGATGTCAGCCGACTTTCCTAGAGTGAAGCCCCATGTCCTTGACCTGTTTAGTCCGGTATGGCAAGCAGCTGTACTGAGTGCCCATGGCAGGCAGAATAACAACAGCACAGACAGAATCCAGACATTGTTATGTCACTGAGGGGATTCCACCCCAATGGTGGATGTTAGACCAGAACTGGCTAGTAAGTCATGTGCTGTAGGCTGTGAGATTTAAATCAAATACATATGAATTATTTAAAAAATATTAGCCAAGGCTGGGCGCAGTGGCTCACACCTGTAATCCCAGCGCTTTGGGAGGCCAAGGTGGCCGGATCACCTGAGCTCAGGACTTCAAGACCAGCCTGACCAACATGTTGAAACCCTGTCTCTACTAAAAATACAGAAGTTAGCCAGACATGGTGATGGGCACCTGTAATTCCAGCTACTTGGAAGACTGGGGCAGGAGAATTGTTTGAACCCGGGAGGCGGAGGTTGCAGTGAGCCGAGATCAAGCCATTGCACTCCAGCCTGGGCAACAAGAATGAAACTCCATCTCAAAAACTAGCCAAGGATGATGGCTCACACCTGCAACCCCAGCACTTCAGGAGGCTGAGGTGGGAGGATCTCTTGAGCCCAGTAGTTCGTGACCAGCCTGAGCAACGTAACAAGACCTCATCTCTACAAAAAATTTAAATGCATTAGCAGTTGTGGTGGCACATGTCTATAGTCCCAGCTACTTGGGAGGCTGAGGCAGGAGAATCCTTTGAACCCAGGAGTTCGAGATTGCAGTGAGCTACGATTGTGCCATTGCACTCCAGCCTGGATGGCAGAGCCAGACCCTATCTTCCCTCCCCCGAAAAAATACTGTAGTATTGCTTTCATAGGTTAGGTACCCCCACAAAATAGACTCCTAGATGCTGAGATTTGCACACTAACGGTTTCTTGGTGAGTGCTCCTGGAACAACAGCTGTGGGGAGTAAGGAAAGCAGGAATGTGGGGAGGAGAATTTAGGTGAGGGGTCCAGGTCTTCATCCGCACTCCCAACCCCCATCAGCCAATCATCAACTAGCTGTGAGTCCTCAGCAGCTGTCACCCAGGTCTGGGGAACAAGCCTTGATCCTAAAGCGGGGCCTGTGTGTTGGTGCCCCACTCCAAGCTGTCTGCTACAATCACTCACTTCCCAAGAATCTCCACATACATTATCCCATTTTACCTAGCCACTAGCCAGTGATATAGCCAGGACTAGGTAGGGGACATTCTTCCCCGTTAGTACACAGGAGAAATGAAACTTCTGAAAATGTGAAAGGCTTGTCCAGAGCCACTTGAGACTTGTCTCTGGCTCCCACCCAGAGTGATCTCTACTTAGCAAACTGTTCATTTTTCCTTACATCTAGAGCCTGTGGCACTGTGGAATATAAGAATGAGAAAAGATAGTGAAGGCCAAGTCATCGAGCCACCTCACTTTACAACCTGTCAGGCATGGTGGCTCATACCTGTAATCCCAGTACTTTGGGAAGCCAAGGGAGGGGGATCACTTGATCTCAGGAGTTTGAGACCAGCCTGGCCAACACGGCAAGAGCCTGCCTCTACAAAAAAAAAATTTAAAAATTAGCCAGGAGCAGTGGTTCATGCCAAGAGTCCCAGCTACTTAGGAGACTAAGGTAGGAGGATTGGTTGAGCTCAGAAGCTCAAGGCTGCAGTGAGCCATGATTGCGCCACTGCACTCCAGCCTGCGAGAGGGAGTGAGACCCTGTCTCAAAGAAAAAAAATAAATAAATAAAAATAAAAATGTAAGAGAACAGGCTTGGAGAAAGGGGACAATTTCACTAAAGTCAACCTGCAAGTCTGTGCCAGGGCCCAACTTTATGACCAGATTTCCTTCACCCAAGAGCCAGTTTATATTACCTAGGATGTGCTAGGCACAGTGTGTCACACAGGAGCTGCAGACACCGGCAGGTTACAGGCCCTGTCCTGGGGCATTTTAGAATACAGTAGGTTCTTTTCTCTTTTCTTTTCTTTTCTTTTTGCCTGCCTGCCTTCCTTCCTTCCTTCCTTCCTTCCTTCCTTCCTTCCTTCCTTCCTTCCTCCCTCCCTCCCCCTCCCTCCCCCTTCCTCTCTCCTTCCCTCCTCCTTTTCTTTCCTTCCTTCCCTCCCTCCCTCCTCCCTCCCTCCCTCCTTTCTCTCTCTCTCTCTCTCTCTCTCTCTCTCTCTCTCTTCTCTTTCTTTCACATCTTACCCTGTTACCCAGGCTGGAGTGCAGTGGTACAACCAACCATGGCTCACTGCAGAAGAAAGTGATCTCCTACCTTAACCCCCTGAGTAGCTGGGACCACATGTACCACCACACCCTGCTTATTTTTGTATTCTTTTGTAGAGACAAGGTCTTGCCATGTTGCCCAGGCTGGTGTCTCCATGAAAATCTCATCTTGAATTGTAATCCCCATAATCCCCACATGTCGAGGGAGAGACCAGGTGGGTGGTGATTGGATAACGGGGGTGATTTCCTCCATGCTGTTCTTATGGTAGTGAGTGAGTTCTCATGAGATCTGATGGTTTTATAAGGCAGTTTTCCATGACCTTGCTTACTCTCTCTTCTGCTGCTTTGTGAAGAAGGTACCTGCTTCCCCTTCCACCATGATTGTAAGTTTCCTGAGGCCTCCCCAGCCATATGAAACTGTGAGTCAATTAAACCTCTTTCCTTATAAATTACCCGGTATTTCTTTATATCTGTGTGAAAACGGTCTAATAAAATACAATATTTGAATATTATTATTTATAATAATAAAACGGTCTTGAACTCCTGCCTCAAGCAATATTCTACCTTGGCCTCTCAAAGTGCTGGGATTACAGGCATAAGCCAACATGTCCTGCTCACTAGGTTTCTGCAGTCTCATTTTAATAGTTTTAATGAGACACAGACACTTTGTTCTAGGCCATCTCTCTCATATCGCCTTGAGAAGTCCGAATCAGAAAGAATAGCATACTGAGAGCTGGGCGCAGTGGCCCACACCTATAATCCTAGCACTTTGGGAGGCTGAGGTGGGCAGATCACCTGAGGTCAGGAGTTCAAGACCAGCCTGACCAATATGGTGAAACCCCATCTTTTTTTAAAAAAAAGAAAGAAAGAAAAAATAGCATACTCTTGCTTCAGAATTAGTAAGCAGTATTCTCCCTGTGTTCCAAACTGCCAATTAGCTGGTACTTACAAAGTCAAATACTCCTGGAAAATACACATGGACAACTCCTCCCTTGATTTTCTCCAACATTCATTTCCAGACTAGTGTTTTAGTAGACATGCCTAAGACTAAGAAAGCAGACCTCCTTTCTTTTCCTCCTTCTCTTTAAATGACTTTCCAGTATTTCTACAATCTTCTATTCTGTATCTAGGACATAAGATAACAGTTGTATGGGGTAAGGTGGGGAGGGTTTGGGTTGATGAAGTCACAGACCTATCCCCACTGCAAATCTTCCCAATGTTTATACCATAGTTAAGACCAAAGTGATGCATGTCTACTCAGGGGCAAGCGGAGGACATTTGCCCACATCTCATTTACCTCTCCCCACTGGCATTTCCTAGTCAAAACTTATTTCTTGGTGATGACTGATCACTGTTTACAGTCCCTTGTTTCTCTCCTCTACTGGAGTGGTTAGTCAGTTGCCTCAACTCTATCTAATAAACCAGGTGATACTCTGGTTTCTCTTCAGATCATATAAATCTTTCACCTTTTACTAAAGATTCCTGTGGAGAGGAGCAACTTTGAGTTTTTAGCTAATTTTTTTGAGGCTTTGCTTTAGCAAAACTAGTATAAAGAATAAAAGAAAACAACAATGGCTGGGTGCGGTGGCTCACACCTGTAATCCTAGCATTTTGGGAGGCTGAGGCAGGTGAATCACATGAGGTCAGAAGTTCGAGACCAGACTGACTAACATGACGAAATCCCGTCTCTCCTAAAAAAATACAAAAAATAGCCAGGCATGGTGGCACACACCTGTAGTTTCAGCTGCTCAGGAGGCTGAGGCAGGAGAATTGCTTAAACCTGGGAGGCAGAGGTTGCAGTAAGCTGAGATCACGCCACTGCACTCCAGCCTGGGAGAGAGTGAGAGTCCATTTCAAGAAAAAAAAAAGCAACAACAACAACAAAATCCAGATGAACCTGATAAAACCTGACAAAAACTTCCTTCTATCAACCATCGAAGTTTCTCAGAGAGCTGCCCATAGGGGCAGAAACCTTCATGTATGTCTGGCCTAGGAAAGAAAGCCCCAAAGCTGCTAGAACATGCTGTTAAGAAATGTGCATGGGAGCATAGACCTTAAAAGTAATTAGACTGCAGACCAGAAAATAATTTTAATGCAAAGTAGAAAAGATCGGTCCACCTTGTCATTCTTCTTGCTCTTGCTCTGTCACCTCCTCTTTCCTGTGACTTTGAGAAGGTGGGAGAAGCAGGTAGTATTTCCACAGCAGCTGTCCATATAGGAAAGTGTCTCTCATCTTAGTAGCTTGCTACCAGATCTGGGGCAATGCTAGTGTCCTTTAGATCTGGGAGCTGACATGAAACAATAAAATAATTTACATGTGGTTCATTGCCTCTACCAATTCCATCTCTTCCTCCTTGTAGTCACGAGGCAGCTGCATTATCCTTGGACTCACGGGGACCCAAAGTTGCTTTTAAAGAACCTGCAAAATAAATGCATAATGGGGAAGAGTGAACTTCTTAGGAGTGGCGGGGTAGAGAAGAGGGGAGAAGAGCCTGGGTTTCTGAGAGTATCTCCTTTCTGGCCTGAAAGTAGGAGGAGGAGGGGAAAGGTGAATTTCGGGAAGGAAGGCAGGAAACAGAAAAATGTACCTTCTCTGCTGAGAGACTTTGTTTGCCGTTATTCATGTTGATGTTCTTCATGGAGATGAGGGTGATGCTGTCTTTCTCTCCATTGGCTGTGGAGCCGCTGGGGGAGGAAAGGGGTCTGGGTTAAAAAGAGGAGGAGGGCAGGTCAATGGGGAGTCAAGGAACTGTGAAGTTGTTGAGCCTTAGACCTTTGTCTGGAGAAATCTGTATTTTGGTGGTGGACCATTGTGAAATGAGAGTGTACTTTGAAGACCAAAGGACTTTATTTAGAGATGGAGTCTCACTCTGTCGCCCACTCTGGAGTACAGTAGTATGATTTCGGCTCACTGCAACCTTCACCTCCTGGGTTGAAGCGATTCTCCTGCCTCAGTCTCCTGAGTAGCTGGATTACAGGCATGTGCAACCACGCCCAGCTAATTTTTGTGTTTTTTAGTAGAGACAGGATTTCACCATGTTGGCCAGGCTGGTCTTGAACTCCTGACCTCAAATGATCTGCCCATCTTGGCCTCCCAGAGTTCTGGGATTACAGGCATGAGCCACCGCACCTGGCCAAGACTTGCATTTAAATTTTGGTTTTACGCCGGGCGCAGTGGCTCAAGCCTGTAATCCCAGCACTTTGGGAGGCCGAGGCGGGTGGATCATGAGGTCAAGAGATCGAGACTATCCTGGTCAACATGGTGAAACCCCGTCTCTACTAAAAATACAAAAAATTAGCTGGGCGTGGCGGTGCGTGCCTGTAATCCCAGCTACTCAGGAGGCTGAGGCAGGAGAATTGCCTGAACCCGGGAGGCGGAGGTTGCGGTGAGCCGAGATCGCACCATTGCACTCCAGCCTGGGTAACAAGAGTGAAACTCTGTCTCAAAAAAAAAAAAATTTTTTTGGTTTTACTACCTACTACTTGTTTGATCTTGACCAAATTCCAACCTCTATTAAAGCCTCAATTTAATTTTTTTATTTTTTGTTGAGACAGGTTCTTGCTCTGTCACCCAGGTTGAAGTGCTGTGGCACGATCACAGCTCACTGCAGCCTCAACCTCCTGAGCTCACACAATCCACCTCTCTCAGCTTCCCCAAGTACTGAGATTACAGATGTGAGCCACCATACCCGCCAAAGCCTCTTTTTATTTTTTTATTGTTCCAAGATGGAGTCTTGCTCTGTCACCCAGGCTGTAGTGCAGTGGCACAATCTTGGCTCACTGCAACTTCCACCTCCCAGGTTCAAGCAATTCTTCTGCCTCAGCCTCCCTAGTAGCTAAGATTACAGGCACTCACCACTATGCCTGGCTAATTTTTGTATTTTTAGTAGAGACAGGGTTTCACCATGTTAGCCAGGCTGGTCTTGGACTCCTGACCTTATTATCTGCCCGCCTTGGCCTCCCAAAGTGCTGGGATTATAGGCATGAGCCACCACACCTTGCCCAAAGCCTCAATTTTTAAAATGTATAATGAACTAATAATGTCTTGGTTTACACCTATACTCCCAGCACTTTGGGAGGCCAAGGCAGAAGGATCACTTAAGAGGAGTTTGAGACCAGCCTGGGCAACATAGTGACATCCCATATCTATTTTAAAAATTAAAAATTAGGCTGGGTGCGGTGGCTCACGCCTGTAATCCCAACACTTTGGGAGATCAAGGTGGGTGGATCACCTGAGGTTAGGTGTTCGAGACCAGCCTGGCTAACATGGTGAAATCCCATTTCTACTAAAAATACAAAAAATTAGCTGGGCATGGTGGCACACACCTGTAGTCCCAGCTACTTGATGTGCTGAGGTGGGAGGACGGTTTGAGCCCTGTTGGCATCATTATGCTCCAGACTGGGCAACAGAGCAAGTCTGTCTCTTTAAAAAAAAAAAATTAGGTGGAGGGAGGGAAGAAAAAAAAATAATTAGGCTGGGTGCGGTGGCTCACACCTGTAATCCCAGCACTTTGAGAGGCCTAGAAGGGTGGATCACCTGAGGTCAGGAGTTTGAAACCAGCCTGGCCAAGGTGGTAAAACCCAACTCTACTAAAAAGTACAAAAATTAGCTGGGCGTGGTGGCAGGCATCTGTAATCCCAGCTACTTGGGAGGTTGAGGCAAGAGAATCGCTTAAACCTGGGAGGCGGAGACTGCAGTGAGCCAAGATCGCACCATTGCACTCCAGCCTGGGGGCAAGAGTGAGACTTTGTTTCAAAAAAAAAAAAAAAGTAATATATACCTTGAATAATCGCTATAAAGATTTGAGGTAATATTATAAAATATATACCTTTACGTTTGGCCCATAGTAGGTACAAGTGGTTCCTAAGCTTAGAGAGAATGTCTTTTTATATTAGAATCTGAATTCCCACACTTCCATGATGGGGTTATAGAGGCTTAGCCCTGGGGGTGAAGAGTCATTCTCCTGTCACTGCAGTGTTCCCTTTCAGGTCTGCCCCTGTCCTGCTCACCCCAGCCGTGGCCTCAGGGGATCCTATCAGAATTGTATGTGTGTGTATGTGTGTGTGGAGTGAGGGGTGTGTATGTGTGGTATGAGGTAAGTGGTGTGAGGTATATATGTGTGTGGTGTGGAAGGGGGTGTGTATGGGGTCTGTGTGTATGTGGTGTGAGATGTGTGTGTGATAGGGAGTGTTGTATATAGCATGATGTGTGTGTGTGGTATGGGGTGAATGAGTTATATGTGGTGTGTTGTGTGCATGTGTATGGTGTGGGGTATGTGGTGTGGGTGTGTGTATAGCGTGAGATGTGGTATGTGTGAGGAACATTTTGAGAGGTGTGAGGTGTTGAGGGGTGTGTGTGTGTGTGTGTGTGTGGTGTGATGCATGTGTGGTGTGTGTGTATGTGGTGTAGGGGGTGTGTATGTGTGGTATGTGCGGTGTGAGGTGTATATGTATATGTGGTGTATGTATATATGGGGTGCATGTGTGTTTTGTGTGATGTGTGGGTGTATGGTGTGTGTGGTTTGGGTGGGTGTGTGGACTGTGTGTAGTACAAGGTGTTTGGTGTGTGTAGTATAAGGTATGGAGGTGTGTGGTATGTGTGTAGTATAAGATATGAAGTGTGCGTGTGGTGTGGGGTGTGTGTGTATGGTATGGGATGATGTGTGGTGTGTGTGTGTGGTGTATGTGTGTGGTTTGGGTAGGCATGTTGGGTATGAGGTGTGGGATGTGTGATGTGTGTGGGATGTGGGTATGTGTAGTGGGGTAAGGGATGTGTGGTGTGTGTGTGGTGTGTGTGTGTGGTTTGGGTGGGTGTGTGGGGAGGGTGGGTGCATATAGTATGGGTATGAGGGTGAGTATGGTGTGGGTGGGTGTGTGGGGTATAGGGTGTAGGATATGTCTGTATGTGTGTATAGTATAGGATGTGTGTGTAGTGTGAGTGTGTGTGTTTGGAGTCAATGTGTGGGGTATGGGGCATGCTGTATGTTTATGGTGTGTGTGGGATGTGTGTGTATAGTATAGTGTGTGTGTGGTGCATGGGGTGCATGTGGTATGTGGATATGTATGTGTAGTGTCGGGTATGGGATATGTTGTGTGTTTGTGGTGCAGGTGGGGGTGTGTGTGGTATGTGGATGTGTGTGGGGTGTGTGTGTAGTGTATGGGTATGTATGCATGGTGTGGGGTGTGGGATATGTTGTGTGTTTGTGGTTCGTAGGGGTGTGTGTGAGTGTGGGGTATGTCTTGTATGTGGGTATGTGTAGTGTGGGGTATAGGGTGTGTGGTATGTTAATGGTGTGCATGGGTGTGTGTGTGTGTGTGTGTGTGTGTGTGTGTGTGTAGTATGGGGTATGTGTGGGGTGTGGGGTGTGAAGCCTGTGACATATTTGAGGTGTGTGTGTGAAGGGGTGTATAGTATGGGGTGTGTGTGGTTTGTGGGGTGTGTGTGGTAGGTGGGTATGTGTGTGTAGTGTGGGGTGTGGAGTGTGTGGTGTGTTTGTGGTGTGTGTGGAGGTATGTATAGTATGGAGTGTGTGTGGTGTGTGATGTGTTGGGGATGTGTGGTGTGTGGGTATCCGTGTGTATAATGTGGGAGGCGGGGGTGGAAGTGTGTTTGAGGTGTGTGTGAAGGTGATCTCTATAGTATGAGGTGTGTGTGGTGTGTGGGGTGTGGTGTGTGGGGTGTGTGTGAGATGTGTGGGTGCATGTATAGTGTGAGATGTGGTACGTTTGAGGTTGTGTGTGTATAGTATGGGGCATGTGTGGTGTGTCGGGTATATGGTATGTTTGTGATGTATGTGTGTGAGTACATATAATATGGGATATGTGTGTGGTGTGTGGTATGTGTGGTGTGTGAGTGGTGTGTGGTGTGTGTGTGTGTGGTGTGTGGTGTGTGGGGTGTGGGGCATGTGGTGTGTTTGAGGTATGTGTGGAGGGTGCATGGTGTGTGAGATATGTGTGTAGTGGGGTGTGGGGCATGTGGTGTGTTTGAGGTATGTGGGGTGTGTGTGATGTGTGTGGTGTGGTGGTGTGTATGTGTGTAATAGGGTGTAGGGCATGTGGTGGGTTTGGGGTGTGTGGGTATGTGTGTGATTATGGGGTGTGTGTGTGTGATGTGTAATGTGTGTGATATGTGGGTAAATGGGTGTGTGCACTGGGGTGTAGGGTGTGTGTGTGTGTGTGTGTGTGTGTGATTATGGGTGTGTGTGGTGTGTGGGTGTGTGGAGATGTGTGTGGAAGGCAGGAAGGGTTGGCTCCCTCTGGGAACTGGGGTCTGGGTGTGACATAGAAGATTCTTTTGACCATCTTACCTTTCAGACAGCCCTGAACTCCCAGGCTTCTGGGGATCTGTAAAAACCAAAGGCACAGGTTGAGGGTCACATGCTGTAACTCAGAAGTCCAGGTTTCCCCTCAAAGCCCACCTGGGGTCCCCTGCTCATGGAGTGGCACTCATGTGCCATTCCTTGCCGTAGCTGCAGGGGGTGCCCGAGGGCAGGGCGCGCACCTTCAGACTCCTTGCTCTTCCGACACTTGAACCTCAGGCTGACCACAGCGACGAGGATGATCACCACAACCACCAGAATGACAATGAAGCTGATAACACCTGAACAGAGAAACGAACGGGGTGAAGGGGAGCCAGTTGGGGAGACAAAGGAGCCAGCAAGAGTCCAGCATTCCCTTCCTAGCTAAGTACTGTGTAGACAGACTCCAGGAGCAAAGTGAGTTCCAATTCTCTGCTGAATAGCTGAGCTTTTAGCCTGCCGCCCCCTAGCCAGAGTGGGCTCTCCAGCCCAACTCCACCGCCCATGAGAGCATGGAACCCAGCACAGCCAAGAAGAGCTGTCTGGAGGGCCAGGGGTCCCCCTCCCACAAGGGCCTTCCTCATCAGCCAGAACCTCCTGGAACAAATGGGTGAGATTTGAACTTGTGTTTCCAGACCTCAAGTCCAAGTCAATTCCAGGGGTGAGGTTTCCCCCCATGTCCCACCTTCTCCTCCCGCTCTCACCAAATGCAGCCACGGTGAGCACAGTCTCTGATGTGGGTTTGGGCAGGATGGTCACATCTTCCCTCGTGCTCAGGCTTATGGTGGTTGAATTGGGAGGAACATTTTGAGATGTGTCTAAAATGGAGTGGGGTCGGGGCATCAGGGAAGGGGACTGATACAGCCTATCAGAGAGAGCTAGCTGCCTTCCCCATTCCCCCTTCCTAGGGATTTATGCTGCAGAGCTGCTGTCTGTGTTGTGCCACGGTAGGGGTGGGAGGAATGCTTCTGCTCAGGTACAGATCCAACAAGCCAGGCTGCCTGTTAAGGGGCACAGGCTTCTGGCCCTCTTAAAAAAATGCTATCTTGGCCGGGCACGGTAGCTCACGCCTGTAATCCCAGCACTTTGGAAGGCTGAGGCGGGCGGATCACTTGAGATCAGGAGTTTGAGACCAGCCTGGCCAATATGGTGAAACCTCGTCGCTACAAAAAAATACAAAAATTAGCCAGGCGTGGTGGCACATGCCTGTAGTCGCAGGAAGCTGAGGCAGGAGAATCGCTTGAACCTGGGAGGTGGAGGTTGCAGTGAGCTGAGATCACACCACTGCACTCCAGCTTGTGTGACAGAGATAGACTCCGTCTAAAACAAACAAACAAACAAACAAAAAACAAAAAAATACTAGCTAGGCCTGGTGGTGCATGCCTGTAATCCCAGCTACTCGGGAGGCAGAGGTTGCAGAGAGCTGTGATGGCACCACCGCACTCCAGCCTGGGCAACAGATGAGACTCTTCAACAACAACAAAAGGTGCCATGTCCCCTGTGTCTTCCCTCCTCAACCCATTGTACTTCAGGTCCAATTATTGTTCCATTCCCTTATCTCTCCTCACTCCCCAAATAAGTCTGGGAGAGTGAAAAATCTGAGAGCCAAGGGATAAGATGAGGGAAAGGGCCGCAGACATCTCCTGCCGCCTCCTCTTCGGGGTGAGTGCAGCGGGACATACCTCCGTTTGTGCCTCCGCCTCTTCTACTGCTGGGGACACCTGCGCCTGTACCATGAAACAGCATGACCAAAATGGAGCATCCCACACCAGCTCTTCTTTCTCGCTGCCTAGCCAGGGCCAACCTGCCCTACCTCAGAGGAGTCTAGCCCTTTCCTGGCCTTTTCTGCCTCCCTTTTCCTTCATTTTGGGGTCTCCTTCCCCTCTGTTTCCTCTCTGGCTATGCATTTCTCAATCTCAAGTCTAAGTTCCTTTTACCTTCATTGTGACCAGGCCCAAGTTCCTGTCCCTACACCCCACCAAGCCTCTTTCCTGAACCAGGTGCTGCTGATGTGGGTCCTGACTCCTGCGGTCTCCTGAAGAGGGTGGAAGGAGCCCATCCAGATGGAACCCAGTGTCCTTCACCACTGCCCCTGCCCTGGGCACTCACCAAGTCCTGATGTGTGCATCTGTGGCTTGGCCCAAGTGACGCCTAGCCAGGTCGGGGAGAGCCCATCTGCGGTGCCTGCCCTTGGCGTCATGGGTTTACTGGCTGCCATGGGGGCCTGCGCCGCCTTCTTTGGAGCTGCTGTGAATGAGGAAGCACGTGCGGGCCTGCTCAGGGCCTCGGCCGGCCTGTGCACCGGAAGGGCTCTTCAGTCCAAAATCTTCCTCTTCTTTCCTGCTTTCAGTTCCAGAAGGGGCCGTTCTCTCATTCACCTCTGGGCAGTTCCCTCTGCCTGGAATTAGCCCCACTACCCTCCATCCTACAGTCTCCACATGCTCAGCTGACCCTTCTGGCTCAGCTTCAGAGGCCACTTGCTGGGAATCATCCCTGGTCCCCCAAGTCTGAAGTGATGATGTGTGCCTGGGCTCCCACACTTCTGCTTGTGCCCACCGCAGCCCTTCTCACCCTGCATGTCATCATCAATGTAAGGTTCTGTTTCCTTGTCTGTTCCCCCCACCCCACCCCAGGCTATATTCTCTTTTAGAGCAGAAACTGTATCGGGGTCCTCCCTGGGCCTCCCTGGATGGCGTTTGTAGTCTGAATGGCACAGTACCTGGGGTACCGGCGCTGGGCACATGGCTTGTGCTGTTAGTCTCTGAGGAAGGAATGTATCCTGCAAGGACAGAGGCAGATGGGGAGTCGGAGGTGGGGCAGGTTTGGTGACACCACACTCCCTCACCCATCCAAGAACCCCTGGGCTCCAAGCAGGTCTGAATGAATGGGTGTGAGCAGGAGCAGGGACCTCAGCAACCGCACTCAGCACTCACTCACCTGGGTTGGGAGAAATGGGCTCTGTGGTCAGACTTAGGCTGCCGAAGGCTCCTGAAACAGATCATCTGAGGCTGAGGGGTGCGCTGCCTCCTACTGTTCCATTTCCCTGTCTTCTTCCTTAGATCTGTGTGTCTTTCTCCCTACCTCATCCCCCACCCCTCACCCCTAACCATTCGCCTCTTTTTTCTTTCAAGGCACATGAGACTGGGCCAGGCTGAACAAAAAAATCCTTAGATGAGCTCAGCCTTGGTGAGTCCTGAGAGCTCCCCCTCCAGCCCCAGCCCCAGCCACAACCACCTGAGGTTAACGCTAAACTGGCATAGGGCTCCTCTCACCCTTCCTAAGCTCCTAGGTCTACATGCTGGAGTAGACCCCTGTGTTTGGTCTTACCCTGAGAGCTAGAGGTCTGGGTCGCTGTGGGCTGGGAGTTGTGGCCTGCAAGAGAAAGCAAAACATGTATCTTGGTAAGTCTCCTGCTCAGCACAGAGCCCAGAGAGGAATCCTTAGAACGCCTTCTGGCCCAGCCTGAGCAACATAGCAAGACCCTGTCTCTAAAAAAAAAAAAAAAAATTTTTTTTAATTCTCCCGTCATGGTAGTGCACACCTGGAGTCCTAGCTACTCAGGTGTGGGGGATGGGATAAGGAGAAAGACACACAGATCTAGGGAAGAAGACAGGGAGACAGAACAGCAGGAGGCAGCGCACCCTTCAACCTCAGATGATATTTGGGAGGATTGCTTGAGCCCAGGAGGTCTTGGCTGGCTGCAGTGAGCTATATGATTGCACCACTGCACTCCAGCCTGGGCGACAGATGGAGACCCTATCTCAGTAAGATAGAAAGAGAGAGGGAGAAAAGAAAAGAAAGAAGAAAGAGGGAGAAAAAAGAAAACAGAAAAAATCCTTTTGGCTTTTTAAGCCTACCAGGCTGGAAGGTAGACACACTAGGCAGAGGGCTAACGGGTGCCGGCTTCCTCTGAGATTATGACTCAATAGCATCATCACCACCACCTCATGGTGCAGGGTCCCAGAGTCCTTTCCTGTCTCTTCAATCTGATATGGGCATTTTACCAACCTGACAGAGTCAGGGGAAGGTTATTTTAAACTGGGGACATTTCTAAGGACAGAGGATCAGTGACCTGCCACGCCTAGACAAGGAAGGGCCCAGGACTCCAGGTCTCTAGGCTCATGTTTACCCTAAGCCACTGTCATCCTGGTCCTGCCCCCAGGGAAGGGGCTGAGCGATGGGAAGATGAGTGAGTTGGGGATGGGGATTAGGGCTTGTATCTTGGCTGGAGGTAAGGGCCTGTGCAGGAAGGAAATTCTGAGGTATATATTCGAGGCAGGAAAGCTCTAGCATGAGCAGTCTGTTCACTCTTACAGGCAGAGGATATGTCGGAAATGGCTGTTATTGACCAAACCCAGAGAGGGGTCAGTCACCAGGAGTCCCTAGTCAGAAGCCCTCACTGGCTTTTTTGTAGGCACATGTGTGTCTGCGGGGCTCTATGCAAATGTGTGTGCATGCTCATGAGCCCCTGTGTGTCCCGCTGTGTATGTGGAACCTGAAAGGTCAGGTTGCATTTGCTTATTTTCCACAATGAAATCATTCTTGAAACCTGTGAACAATGTGAAAGGAAAACAACGTGGGGAAGTGGAGCCGCCCAGCTGGGTTCCCGTCCCTCTGCTGAGTAGGGACTGCAGCCCCTGGCCTTGCTCTCCTGCTCCCCTGGTCTCTCACCATCAGGGAAGCATCCAGCCCAGGCCTGGGTGGACAGAGGCGGCCAGGTGCCAGGGGCCCACCCCAGCCTACGGCAGCCTGCTGTTCTGCTTATTTTTCTTAAGCCACTGCCTTCCTCCATGGGGCTATCACTTGGATAGTGTAGAATTAATTGTTTCCAAGTGTAAAATTGCCAAACCCTGGGCCATGTTTTTCTAGATCACCATTTCTGAGAGCCCCATTCCCTTGTTGGGTGAGGGAGGATGGTCAAGAGGGGTGTTAAAATTTGTAGGAAGCCCAGGCTAGAGAAAACCCTTTCTAGCTGGGAATGACTCTGGGAGAATCCTTTTAACCCAAGGCATGTCCTGAGAACATCTATCAGTTATTAATCCAGCATATCTAATGTAGTTTTTTTTTTTTTTTTGGAGATGGAGTTTCACTCTTGTCGGCCAGCCTGGAGTGTAGTGGTGCCATCTCAGCTCACTGCAACCTCTACCTCCTGGGCTCACGCGATTCTCCTGCCTCAGCCTCCCAAGTAGTTGGCACCTGCCACCATGCCTGGCTAATTTTGTATTTTTGTATTTTGTATTTTTAGTAGAGACAGAGTTTCACCATGTTGACCAGACTGGTCTCAAACTCCCAACCTCGTGATCCACCCACCTCGGCCTCCCAGAGTACCGGGATTAGAGGCATGAGCCACTGTGTCCAGCCTAAACGCTGTAAGGTTATAACTTAGTTTTCGGCAGGAAGGCACAGGGAACTGCCCTCCTGCATTTATCTAGAAAGAAAACTATTTGGTGGCTTGGGAAGAGTTCCAAAGTCACAAGCTTCAAGACCCACTAGCCTGACCTTTCTTTGCTTCTTGCCCCTCCTCCTACCCAAACTTCTTGTCAGCAACAAAGATCCCTCTGTGACTAGGGGAGGGGCTTAGGGAGCATCTGTGTCTATAGCCAGGGGTGTCTCTGACAACTGGGCATGCAGAGACCCGAAGAGCTCCAGCCACAGGAATTTCTGATTTCCCTGGTCTCCCCTCTCTAATCTTTGTCTGCTTTGTTCCCTTCTAGTCTATCTCCACACACCCCACTCCCCATTTTCCGCAAGAGCATAGTTTAGTAAGTAAAATCATGAATTTTAGATTCTGACAAGCCTGAGTTCAAGTCCTGGCTTTGTCACGGTCTGACCTAGGCCTCAGTTTTTCTTACTTTAAAGTGCAAGTGACCAGCCTGGGCAACATGGTAAACATTGTCTCTGCAAAAAATACAAAAATTAGCTGGGCATGGTGGCATGTGCCTGTAGCCCCCAGCTACACAGGAGGCTAAGGCAGGAAGGTTGCTTGAGCCCAGGAGGTCAAGACTGCAGTGAGCCATGATCATGCCACTGTACTCTGGTCTGGGCAACAGAGTGACACCCTGTCTCAAAAATAACTAAGTAAAATGCAAGAGGTATTAGTACCTCTCAAGTTGTCGTGAGGGAAGGAAAACACATATGAAGCACTTCACACAGTGCCTGACATGCTCAGTGAATGCCAGACCCTTTGGGTTTTGCCCCATTCTCTCAACTCCTCCAAGTCTCAGGTTTGCCCTGCCTCTGGGTAGCCACAGCCAAGTCCCTTTGTGGGCCTAAATGTGCTCAGGGTTCCTCAGTCCATCAAAATGAAGGAGCCAGGAAGTGCTCTGAGTGCTTCAGGATGAGAGGTTAGGAGACGGGTGGTGATCGTGGCTTGGGTAGAGCTGATACAGGGCATTTGAGAGCCCTGGCACTTGCCTGGGAGAAAACAGTAGGTAGGGAGGCTGGGAACAGTCTAGGCCTGTGAAAATGCCACCTCGGGAGCCTCACCTGCAGTTCCCACAACAGCCTAGTCCCCCAGACCAAGACCTGTGGCTCTGTCCTGGAGGGGGTAGGCAGGGATGGGGACAATCGGAGTTTTGTCCTGCAGCCCGTGGGCTTTTAGAGAAATGCCTGACCTCTCCGGGAGGCAGTGTTCTGGTACTCTGGCCCTCTTAACCACCACCGACGGGGGGCCACCACCCCACCCCATCTGAGCCCTCTCGCATGCTCTTTCTGCTGCTTTGAGCACAGAGGACTTGTGGAGGGTGAGGTGGGGGCTGGGCAGGGATGGTCAAAGGGAAGTTACTGCCCTGTGAGTCAGAATGTCCTGGACTTGTCATGATTCCCAGCAACTGCTCCCTGATGAGAGGACCCCCATGAGCAGCTTTACAACTCATTGGCTGGCACAGCCTGTCGCAGAGGTACCATTTCCGAGTAGCCTCCTCTGGAAGTCATCTCCTCTAGCCCCCTGGACGTGAGAATGTTATGTACATCCTCCTTGGTGAATAGTTTGTTGTGTATTATCTAACCTGAGTCCCTCTTGCTGTGATTTAAGTTGAAAATCAACATGTGGAATTCCTGGGTTGCTACTCCTCATGTGAAAGGAGAGAACAGATCCTCTGTGAAGCCCAAGGTGCAGACGATTTGTGTTAGAGCAGTTGATAGAGTGGCTGTCGTCAGCCCGGCCCCAAGATCAGAAGGTGAGGCTCCACAAGCAGCCACAGGTGTATTGAGCCCGCACACATCCTAGAAGGAGCTTTTGAGCCTGGAACTCACACTAACACAGCTGCCTCTCACAGTTGAGGAGGCCAGCCTCTATGGGAAGCCCAGCTCCCCATGGACAATTTCCCACAAGAGGGTTTCACCGTAGCTCCATTTTACCCCTGCCTGGTAGTCAGGACTCCCCAATCCAACTGATCCCCTTCATGGAAAGGCTCTGGAATTTCCCTTGGGCACAGCCCTGGATGGAAATCGTGTGTGTCCTGCGAAGGGGACCCGGCACCCAGGACGGCCAGCTGCAGAGAGGAATTGTGAGGGAAAGCAGCAGGGGCCTCTTACCTTGAAGCAGGAGGAAGCCCAGTATCGCCCAGCAGAACTGCGTGGCTCCTGCGGTGCCCATGTCAGCTGGGTATGTGGCGGGCAGGCAGCAGCTCAGTGGAGGCTCTATCCATAGCGGAGAAGAGAGAGGGAGTGCTGGGGCGGGGTGGGGGTGGGGACTGGCTCTCTAGGAGCTTCCTGTCAAAGAATAGAAGGAAACACGTTGGGACTAGTTCCAGTCAGCCGTGTCCAGACGAGGACATGAGGCTGCAGCAGGGACTGTGCCCGCCCAGCGTGGCCTCTAGGGCCTATGCATGATGACTATCCATAGCCACCTGGCCCTATCCCCATTCTCTTCTCTTCCGAGGGGTCCATCAGGTCCCACCACAGACCACCTGGGGGTTTTCCTTGAATCTAACACCAATCCCACCCCATACTGTTTCAGACGGGGTTCTCCTCTTCCAGGATTCAGCCTGGAAACCCAGCCCACCAGCCGCCCATGCTCTGTGGACTCTGAATTCTCCACATTCCTCTCCTTCCTCAGGGATCCCAATGCAGATAGGACTCCTCACATCTTTCAGAGAGGCCCTACACCCATGATTATTTTTCCTTTTTTTCTTTTTTTTAGAGATGGAGTCTGGCCGGACACAGTGGCTCATGCCTGTAATCCCAGCACTCTGGGAGGCTGAGGCAGGAGAATCAAGAGATCAGAAGTTTGAGACTAGCCTGGCCAATATGGTGAAACCTCATCTCTACTAAAAATACAAAATCTAGCTGTGGTGGCATGTGCCTGTAGTCCCAGCTACTCGGGAGGCTGAGGCAGAAGAATCCCTGGAACCCAGGAGGCAGAGGTTGCTGTGGGCCAAGATTACACCGCTGCTCTCCAGCCTGGAGACTCCAGCCTGACAATGCGAGACTCTGTCTAAAAAAAAAAAAAAAAAAGAAGAGATGGGGTCTGGCCAGGCGCAGTGGCTCACGCCTGTAATCCCAACACTTTGGGAGGCTGAGGTGGGAGGATCACAAGGTCAGGAGTTTGAGACCAGCCTGGCCAACATAATGAAACCCCATCTCTACTAAAAATACAAAAATTAGTGGGGCATAGTGGCAGGCGCCTGTGGTCCCAGCTACTTGGGAGGCTGAGGCAGGAGAACTGCTTGAATCCGAGAGGTGGAGGTTGCAGTCAGCTGAGATCACACCACTGTCCTCCAGCCTAGGCAACAGAGTGACACTCCATCTCAAAAAAAAAAAAGATGTTGTCTTGCTATATTGCCCAGGCTGGACTCAAACACTGGGCTCAAGTGATCCTCCTGCCTCAGCCTCACAAGTAGCTGGGAATTCAGGCATGCACCACCATGCCTGGTATTGTTATTTTATTTTATTTTTTTGAGATAGAGTCTCCCCCTGTTCCTAGGCTGGAGTGCAGTGGTGTGACCTCAGCTCACCACAACCTCTGCCTCCTGGGTTCAAGCCATTCTCCTGCCTCAGCCTCCCGAGCAGCTGGGACTACAGGCATGTACCACCATACCCAGCTAACTTTTTGTATTTTTAGTAGAGATGGAGTTTCACCATCTTAGCCAAGGTAGTCTTGATCTCTTGACCTTGTGATCCGCTTGCCTTGGTTTCTCAAAGTGCTGGGATTTCAGGCATGAGCCACCTCTCCCAGCCAGTATTATTATTATTATTATTATTTTTTGAGACGCAGTTTCGCTCTTGTTACCCAGGCTGGAGTGCAATGGCGCGATCTCGGTTCACCACAACCTCCGCCTCCTGGGTTCAGGCAATTCTCCTGCCTCAGCCTCCTGAGTAGCTGGGATTACAGGCACGCGCCACCATGCCCAGCTAATTTTTTTGTATTTTTATTAGAGACGGGGTTTCACCATGTTGACCAGGATGGTCTCGATCTCTTGACCTCGTGATCCACCCGCCTCGGCCTCCCAAAGTGCTGGGATTAAAGGCGTGAGCCACCGCACCTGGCTGTTATTCTTAACAGAAGAGCAAGAGTGCCTATTTGAAGCACCCCTCCCTCTGTGCCCTCACTGGGGTGAGGTGTCTCCCGTCCTCAGCATCCAGCAGCACTCATCCTTATCCCAGGATTCTCCCTCCTGCAGACTGCATGCCAGCATTGTGACTTTGTTCAGTATCCCTAGGACCTGGCACAATGCCTGCCACATAGCAGGTCCTCAGCACATACTTACTGAACTAAACTCAAAAATTTAAGGTCAGGGCTGCACAGTGGCTTATGCCTACAATCCAGCACTTTGAGAGGTTGAGGCAAAAGGATTTCTTGAGGCCAGGAGTTTGAGACCAGACAGGGCAACACAGCAAGACCCTGTCTCTACCCAAAAAAAAAAAATCATAATAATTAGCCAGGCATGATGGTGCATGCCTGTAGTCCTGGCTACTCAGGAGACTAAGGTGAGAGGATCTCTTGAGCCCAAGAGTTCAAGGCTGCAGTTAGCTATGATCAGGCCACTGCCCTCTAGTCTGGGCAACAGCATGAGACCCTAACACTGAAATTAAAGAAATATATATATATATATATTTGAAAGCATAGGAATGTTACAAACAATCCTGCCTCCTTAATATTAATTATATTATTGTTATGAATTTCCTTCCAGTCTATTTGCCTTCCAGTCTTTGACAATGTGCATATATATATGCAATCATTTATAAGATTGGTATCTTTTTTTTCTTTTTCTTTATTTTTTGCCCAGGCTGGAGTGCAGTGCACTATCTCTGCTCACTGCAGCCTCTGCCTCCCAGGGTCAAGCCATTCTTGTGCCTCAACCTCCAGAGTAGCTGGGACTGCAGGCTCATGCCACTACACCCAGTTAATTTTTGTATTTTCAGTAGACATCGGGTTTCACCATGTTGGCCAGGCTGGTCTCAAACTCCTGACTTCAAATGATTCTCCACATTGGTCTCCCAAAATGCTGTAATTACAAGCATGAGCCACCCTGCCCAGCCCTTCTTTCTTTCTTTCTTTCTTTCTTTCTTTATTTATTTATTTATTTTTTTTTTGAGACAGAGTTTCGCTCTTGTTACCCAGGCTGGAGTGCAATGGCGCGATCTCGGCTCACCGCAACCTCTGCCTCCTGGGCTCAGGCAATTCTCCTGCCTCAGCCTCCTGAGTAGCTGGGATTACAGGCACGCACCACCATGCCCAGCTAATTTTTTGCACTTTTAGTAGAGACGGGGTTTCACCATGTTGACCAGGATGGTCTCGATCTCTCGACCTCGTGATCCACCCGCCTCGGCCTCCCAAAGTGCTGGGATTACAGGCTTGAGCCACCGTGCCCGGCTTTTCTTTATTTTTTAATAAAGGTTCTATTTTGAAGCAATCACAGGAAAAGTTGGAAATACATTACACAGAACTGTTTTCCCTGAACTGTTTGAGTACATTGTCAACAGGATGCCCCATCACCCCAAATAGTTTAGTGTGTATTTCCTACAAGGGATAGTCTCCTACATAATCACAATATAGCCATCAAAATTAGGAAATTAACATAAATATGTTAATACCATCTAACCTTCAGATCCTATTCAAATTTTGGCAGTTGTTTCAATAATGTCCTTTATAGCAAAAGGATCCTGTCCAGAATTACTCATTGAAATTATCTTTAGTATCCTTCAGTCTGGACTAGCTGAGCCTTTCCTTGATTTTCATGACCTAAACACTTTTGAAGGGTACAGTCCAGTTATTTTACAGAAGGTGTCTCAATTTGGGTTTCTCTGGTGTTTCCTCGTGATAAGATTTAGGTTGGCCGGGTGCGGTGGCTCACGCCTGTAATCCCAGCACTTTGGGAGGCCAAGGCGGGTGGATCACGAGGTCAAGAGATCGAGACCATCCTGGTCAACATGGTGAAACCCCGTCTCTACTAAAAATAAGAAAAATTAGCTGGGCATGGTGGCGCGTGCCTGTAATCTCAGCTACTCAGGAGGCTGAGGAAGGAGAATTGCCTGAACCCAGGAGGTGGAGGTTGCGGTGAGCTGAGATTGCGCCATTGCACTCCAGCCTGGATAACAAGAGCGAAACTCTGTCTTAAAAAAAAAAAAAAAGAAAGAAAGATTTAGGTTATTCATCTTTGGCAGTAATGTCAAAGAAGCAATGCTGAGCCCGTCTTCATCCTTCAAATAATGCATGATTTTTTTCCTTTTTTATTTTTATTTTTTGACGTGGAGTCTCATTCTGTCACCCAGGCAGCAGTGCAGTGGCACAATCTCTGCTCACTGCAACCTCTGATACCTGGATTCAAGCCATTCCCCTGACTCAGCCTCCCTAGTAGCTGGTATTACAGGTGTCTGCCACTGTACCCTGCTCATTTTTGTGTTTTTAGTAGAGACAGGGTTTCACCATCTTGGCCAGGCTGGTCTTGAACTCCTGACCTTGTGGTCCACCTACCTTGGCCTCCCATAGTGCTGGGATTGCAGGCGTGAGCCACCATGCCTGCCTGGTTTTGTTCCTTTTCTTTTTTTAAAGAGACAAGATCTCAGGGCTGGGTGTGATGGCTCATGCCGGTAATCCAGCACTTTGAGAGGCCAAGGAGTGAGGATGGCTTGAGCTCAGGAGTTTGAGACCAGCCTGGGCAACATGGGAAAACCTTGTCTCTGCTAGAAATAGAAAAAGTAGCTAGGTTTGGTACATACCTGTAGGTCCAGCTACTCACGAGGCTAGGGTGGGAGGATGGTTTGAACCTGGGAGGCAGAGGTTGCAGTGAGCCAAGATTGTACCACTGCACTCCAGCCTGGGTGACAGAGCCAGACCCTGACTCAAAAGAAAAAAAAGAGAGAGAGAGTGAGAGAGACAGAGTCTGGCTCTGTCACCCAGTCTGGAGTGTGACGGTGCAATCTCACCTCACTGAATCCTTGAACTCCTGGGCTCAAGTGACCCTTCTGCCTCAGCCTCCTGTATTGCTGGGATACAGGCATGAGCCACGATGCTAGCTAATTTTTTTTTTTTTTTTCTGAGACATAGCCTTCTTGTGTTGCCCAGGCTGGAGTGCAGTGGCGCGATCTAGGCTCACTGCCACCTCTGCCTTCCAGGTTCAAGCAATTCTCCTGCCTCAGCTTCTGAGTAGCTAGGATTACAGGAGTGTGCCACCACTCCCGGCTAATTTTTGTATTTTTAGTAGAGACAGGGTTTCACCATGTTGGTCACGCTGATCTCTAACTCCTGACCTCAGAATCTGCCCAGCTTAGCCTCCCAAAGTGCTGGGATTACAGGTGTGAGTCACCGTGCCCAGCCTGGCTCAATTTTTATTTTTATTTTTATTTTCGAGACAGAATCTCACTGTCACCCAGGCTGGCCTTGAACTCCTGGGCTCAAGTCATCCTCCTGCCTCAGCCTCCTGAATAGCTGAGACTATAAGTGCACACACCACCCCCACCATGCATGATTTGGATTTGTTTCATTACTCAGGAGGTTTGCTTTGATCAAAAGGCGGTGTCTGCCAGTGTATTAGTTTCCTGTGGCTACTGTAACAAATTATCACAAACTGGTGGCTTAAAACAACAAACATTTATTCTGTTACAGTTCTAGAAGGTAGAAGTCAAACTCGAGGTGTCAGCTGCACCACAGTGGCTCCCAAGGCTCTAGGAGAGAATCCGTTCTTTGCCTCCTCCTGCCTCTGGGGGTTGTTGGGCATTCCTTCGCGTCCCTCAGTTTGTAGCGAAGCGCTATCATCTGCACCGCCATCTTCACATCGCTTCCTCTGTCTTCTCTTCTGAGTGTCTCTTAGAAAGACACTTGTCATTGAATTTAGGGACTGTCTGGATAATCTAAGATGATTTTAAGATTCTTTTTTTCTTTTGAGACGAGGTCTGGCTCTGTCACCCAGGCTGGAATGCCTTGGGCTCACTGCAACCTCCGCCTCTCAGGCTCAAGCAATCATCCCATCTAGCCTCCCTAGTAGCTGGGACTACAGGCACACATCACCATACCTGGCTAATTTTTTTTATTTTTTTGTAGAAATGGGGTTTTGCCACGTTGCCCAGGCTGGTCTTGAACTCCTGGCTCAAGTGATCCACCTCCCTCAGCCTCCCAAAGTTCTGGGATTTTTTTTTTTTTTTTTGAGACAGTCTTACTTTGACCCCCAGACTGGAGTGTAGTGGTGTGACCTCAGCTCACTGCAACCTCTGCCTCCCAGGTTCAAGCAATTCTTCTGCCTCAGCCTCCCGAGAAGCTGGGGTTACAGGCATGTCCCACCACGCCTGGCTAAATTTTGTATTTTTCGTAGAGACGGGGTTTCACCATATTGGTTAGGCTGGTCTTGAACTCCTGACCTTGTGATCTGCCCTCCCAAAGTGCTGAGATTACAGGCATAAGCCACCTCGCCAGGCCTGGGATTTTTAATTACATCTGCCAAGACTCTTTTTTTTTTTTTTTTTTGAGACGGAGTTTCGCTCTTCTTACCCAGGCTGGAGTGCAATGGCGCGATCTCGGCTCACTGCAACCTCCGCCTCCTGGGTTCAGGCAATTCTCCTGCCTCAGCCTCCTGAGTAGCTGGGATTACAGGCACACGCCACCATGCCCAGCTGATTTTTTGTATTTTTAGTAGAGATGGGGTTTCACCATGTCAACCAGGATGGTCTCGAACTCTCGACCTCGTGATCCACCCACCTCAGCCTCCCAAAGTGCTGGGATTACAGGCTTGAGCCACCGCGCCCGGCTTTTTTTTTTTTTTTTTTGACACTGAGTCTTGCTCTGTCACCCAGGCTGGAGTGCAGTGGTGCAATCTCAGCTCACTGCAACCTCCATCTCCTAGGCTCAAGCAATTCTCCTGCCACAGCCTCCGAAGTAGCTAGGATTATAGGCACCCGCCATCATGCCCAGCTAGTTTTTGTATTTTTGTAGAAACGAGGTTTCACCATGTTGGCCAGGCTGGTCTTGAACTCCTGACCTTAGGTGTTCCGCCCGCTTTGGCCTCCCAAAGTGCTGGGATTACAGGTGTAAGCCACCACACCCAGCCCTTGAGGAGATAGTTTCTATATCTTTATATAAACTCATGTATTTCTGTTTTATTCACTGGGTTGGAATACAATCATTTATTGTTCTGATGCTCAAATTGTCCACATTTGGGCCACTCTTAGCCCCACCAACCTGACCTCTGTGTCCTTTTGACATGTCTTCATCATTTTTTGACTACTTCCTTACTTTCTGGCATAAGATATTCCAGGCTTACTTTTTCTTTTTCTTTCTTTCTTTCTTTTTCTTTTTTTTTTCTTTTTTCTTTCTTTTTTTTTTTTTTTTTTTTTTTTGAGACAGTCTCACTCTGTCACTACCCTGCTGGAGTGAAGTGTCGTGATCTCAGCTCACTGCAGTCTCCTCCTCCCATGTTCAAATGATTCTCCTACCTTCTCCTGCCTCAGCCTCCTGAGTAGCTGGGGTTGCAGGCACATACCACCAAGTGGGGCTAACTTTTGTATTTTTAGTAGTGATGGAGTTTCACCATGTTGCCCAGGCTGGTCTCGAATTCTTGACGTCAAGTGATCCACCCACCTTGGCCTCCTGAAGTGCTGGGATTACAGGTGTGAGCCACCGTGCCTGGCCTCCAGGCACATCTTGTGCTTCACCTGCCCCAGCCCTGGAATCAGCTTATTTCTTTAAGGAGCCTTCATTCCTTTTGGTGCAAATGGTATTTGGAAACTGAGGGCCAGGCACGGCGGCTCATGCCTGCAATCCCAACACTTTGGGAGGCCTAGGCAAGAGAACTTTAGCTCAGGAGTTTGAGACCAGCCTGGGCAACATAGTGAGATATTGTCTGTGCAAAAAAAAAAAAAAAAAAAGTTTAAATTACCCTGGCATGGTGGGGTGTGCCTGTAGTCCCAACTACTCAGGAGGCTTGAGTGATACTGGGAGGTCGAGGCTGCAATGAGCCAAGATCATGCCACTGCACTCCAGCCTGGGCCACAGAGTGAAACTCTGTCTCAAAAAAATTTTTTTTTTAAAGAAAAGAAACCAAGATCTGAGTTGTCAGTGTGCTCTTTGGTGCTAGGATGTAGTGTGTCTAAAGCCCTTCTCTGGCTTCCATGATCCTTAAATATTGACTTACTGGATCACTCCCTGCAGTAATCAAGCTCCCATTTCTGCTCCCATTCCTTCCCCACCATGGAGATGCCTTCCTCACCCTTTCACCCTTCCTCATTTGAAGTGCACAATTCAGTGGCCTCAGTGGCCTTTTTTTTTTTTTTTTTTTTTTGACAGTCTCCTCTGTATCCCGTGCTGGAGTGCAGTGGCACAGTCTCGGCTCACTGCAACCTCCCCGTCCTGGGTTCAAGCCATTCTCCTGCCTCAGCCTCCTGAGTAGCTGGGATCACAGAGACACATTGCCAATCCTGGCTAATTTTTGTATCTTTAGTAGAGACAGGGTTTCACCATGTTGGCCAGGCTGGTCTTGAACTCCTGACCTCAAATGATCCACCCACCTGGGCCTCCCAAAGTGCTGGGATTACAGGCGTGAGTCACCATGCCAGCCTCAGTGGTTTTTATATATTCAGAGAGTTGTTTACCTATCCCAAATAAAATCGATTTTATATAACATGTCCAATTATCCTAAAAAGACACCTCACACCCCTTATAGACCTATAGCTTTTTACAAGGCTAGAAGTGGGGCGTGGTAGAGGAAAGCAGCCTTTGCTCCTGGCTTACTTAACCAACTCTGGCCCAGAGTTCCCAATGACCTCAAAAGTCAGCCAGTTATCAGACCTGCCCTGAGTCTATCATGGCAACCCCACTCTGGCCTGCTCAGGATGTCTCCACAGGCCCCTGTCCTTCACCTCCCTCTGCAGACTCCTCAGTATGCCTGCCTTTGGTGGCAATAGAGTGAAAGAAGGGTTGCTCTTTGCCTTCCATTGGCCAGCAAAGCCACTTCTACCCTCCCCGGAGAGATGGAAAGGAAAAGTGACCCTAGTGTATGGAGCTGGGTCAGGGACCTCCAGCCCAGCACGGTGATGGTAGGGAGGACCCCAGGGTCTTCATTTTTGGTTCCAGCACTTGAGTCTCAAAAGTCAGGGCATTTGTTCTCTATGAAATAAGGGCAGATTCTTGATCATTGTAGCCCCCTCCACCCACCCTAAGAGGCTCTGTGACAACAAAATCCAGAAAGAGACAGTGGGAGCAAAGCAGTGAGCATTCGGTCATGGCTCAGAAGTGTCCTCCCACAGGAGAAGGGCATTCTGCTTGCTCTAAGCCTCCAGGATTAAGAACAGATATGTTTGTGTTGTGGGGTGGGGAAGGGGTACATTCCTCTAGGTTCCACTTCTATCAGAAAACTTTTGTTGTCAAGAAACCCCCGTGGTTCTCAAAGAATGAGACATGGTTCCTGGAATCGCTTGAACTCAGCAGATGGAGGTTGTAGTGAGCCAAGATTGTGCCTATGCACTCCAGCCTGGGCAGCAGAACGAGACTCAGTCTCAAAAAAGAGAGAGAGAGAGAGAGAGAGACAGGGTTCCTGGAAAAATGAGCTGCCACACACCGATAACATAAGACAAAGTGTGACAAATGTTAGGAGGCGGTAAGAAACATTACACTGTAAGGCTTAAGGAAAAGAAAGTTTCTCAAGTACAGGGCTGAAGAATTCATACCTAGAGGAGGCCACACTTGACCTAAGCTGTTAACAGATGGTTAAGGTTTAGATGGCGGGAATAGGCGGGCAGCTCACAGCAGTAGTGAAGTGACACAGAAGATGGAGAAGTTCCACCATCTTCCTCTTGGAAACCCTTTAGGCAATAGATCCAGGATGAATGAGGGAGGGAAAGGGAAGAAGTAGTCATCAGAAGAATCAAACATTGGGCTTTTGGACCCAGGGACAGGAGCCCCAGTGGAGGTATCTGCCAGAGCAATGGCACATGTGTCTTGAGGAGGCAGGAGGTGAACAGCGGTGGCTGAAGTTCAGGACCTGTGGCAGAGTCCAGATTCCCTCTGGCTGAAGTCTAAATGGACCAAGGTGAGAAGCAGAGAATGAGCAGTGCCTCTGATCACACTGGGAGGGGGTCAGCCAGGGCCTTCAAGGTCAGCCAGCAACAGGTCCCACTTAGTTTGCAGATCAGGTCAGCAGCCCGGGGATCTGGGCTCAATGTGAACTTGGAGGTCTGCGTGGGGGGCTTGGATGTCAGGATGTGGGACAGCTCGGCTGAGAGACAAGGAACCAGGAGGCTGCATTCTGCTTCACCCTGGATCAAGATTCTAACGCAGGGGAGTTCCCAGGGCGTCTCCCGCTCTCCAGACTGGAAGAGAGGATGGTGAGTGCACAGCAACAGACAGAATGAGAAAAGGCTGGTCCCACAGAGTTAGCTGGAGCCAAAAAAGTAACTGTCTCTAGAGAGAGGAGAGATTGGTGGGCAGTTTTTGTGACTTGGACATTAAAACACATACATGCTCTCAAATGAAGTTGCATTCAGGCAAATGCAAAGAAATATAGAATCTGTATTTATAAAAACCAAAAGGAAAAAAGGGAAAACAAAACCTTGTGTGAGAATAAGAAACATCAAATTCTATTGTTATTTTTTTGAGATGGAGTCTCCCTCTGTTGCACAGGCCGGAATGTAGTGACACAAACATGGCTCATGGTCTCTGACCTTCTGTGCCCAGTGATCCTCCCACCTCAGCCTCCCGAGTAGCTGAGACTGCGGGTATACACCACCACACCCAGCTAATTTTTAAAAATTATTTGTAGAGATAAGGTCTCTACAAGAGACCTTATTATGTTGCCAAGACTGGTTTTAAACTCCTAGCCTCAAGTGATCCTCCTGCCTTGGCCTCCCAAAGTATGGGAATTACAGGCGTGGGCCACCACACCCGGCCATTAAACATGGAATTCTATAAGATGGTTATCCCTGTGGTGAGAAGGAGAGGCGAGGTCAGGAAGTGAGGACTTCTGTTTTAATTGTCATGTTAACATTTTAAAAATAAATGTGACAAACTATTGAGAGAAGACAGAGCTCATGGCTGAGACTTGGAGATTTAGAGTTGTATTATGTATTTATTAAAGAGAGAGTGTATTATCTGCAGTTTCCATTGTGTCTGAACTATTTCATTTAGAAAGAAAAGATCAAAGGACAGTAACTCCAGGAAATCGGTTGGGGCGAGGAGCCAGCATGACTTGGTTGGGGGCAGGTTGGGTTGGGGTGCTGGCCAGGCTTCTGGGATCTGGTGGAAGAAGGGCGGGCAGGCACACCCAGGCTCCTGAAGCTGGCAGGGGGCATGAAAGGAGGTGCCAAGGAGGAAGATTAAGGTACTCAGAGTTAAGGGCAGAGCCCAGGGTAGCCCAGATGTTCCCGGAAGGAAGTGCAAGCGAAGGAGAGGGCGGTAAGAGTGTGTGCACAGGGTGTGTGCCTGTGGGCCCCGCAGACGTGGCAGCTCCGGGTAGGGGCTGTTCTAGGGCGGCCAGCCCTCCTTTTCCCAGCTGGCCACCAGTCTCAAAGGGAGCCCTGTGCCGGCCCGGACAATGCACCAGGTAGACTCTGCTTGCCCCTTCCTGCCAGGCTGGGCTGACTCCCTGTGAGGGGCCCCATGTCTGTCACCCGCCTGAGCTTCCCCTTTTCCTCTGTACATCTAGAGCTGCTTCCCCACCCCCTGCCCTGGGAGCTTTGTGGCCTGGGACCCAAAGATACTTGCAAGGTAGGGAGTTGGGGGGGGTGTCTTTCCACAGGCAAAGGGATGCGTGTGGGAGATGGGATGGCTTGGACAGTGGGACTAGGGACTAAAGGAAATGGGTTTGTCTTGGGCAGCCTTTCCTGGCCTACCATGGGTGGGGCCACGCTGAGGGTGCAGGGTTAGAGGGATGGGCTTCACCCTCTAAGATCTGCTCCTGGGTGGCCCATCTGGGAAGGGGAAGCTAAGGAGGAAAAGGTTTTGGGCCTGTGAGGACCTCATCAACTCTAGGGCTTACAGTTTTGTGTTTTGCCACCTTCACTACAGTGCCACCACCCTTATCTAACACCCAGCAGGGTGGAGACAGACAGGGGTACAGATCATGACCTCCAGCTTTTGGTGGAACACTGAGACTTTGACAGAGGAAGACTGGCACAGGTCTCCTCAGTCCATCCTGAGCAGAGCCAGGAGTCCACACTGGGCACCCCCTCCCCTCCAGGACCCCAAAACCTGATGCTGAGACCTCAGCGGGGTGGCGGGCACACAGTTATAGGAGAGACATCCCCCTGTCTCACTCCAAGCTTCTAAGATTCATGTCCCCTCTACCTCTCCCCTGGCCAGGGTGCTGTCTGTCTGACTTCTGTGCAAGTGGGGAGTAAGGGGAGCCTAAGATGCTGGACAAGGACCTCCTTTTCCCAGGACTTTAGGCAGCAGGTACTCTCTCGCTACTGCCCAGGATGTGGGGACAGCAGCCCATAGCATGCCAAGACTCCCGACCCAGGGCACAGGATCTATTGAGGAATTTTGCTGGAGACCTGGGAAGAGGCAACAGTGGGAAGAAACTTGTGGGGGCCAAACTCTCTATGCTGGACTGTGATGAAGCCAGCACTTTGTCCCTATCCGAATGACTTTGTCTTCCTGCGTCTGTTTCTTTTTTCTCTATCTTTCTGTCCCTGTTTTTATGTATCTTTTTCTTTCCCTTTTCTTCTTTCTCCCTCTCTGTATCCCCCTCTGCCTTTTCTGCCTTTTTCTTTTTCATTTTTTTTTCTTGAGATGGAGTTTTGCTCTTGTTACCCAGGCTGAAGTACAATGGTGTGATCTCAGCTCACTGCAACTTCTGCATCCTGGGTTCAAGCGATTCTCCTGCCTCAGCCTCCCAAGTAGCTGGGATTACAGGCATGTGCCACCATGCCCGACTAATTTTGTATTTTTTAGTAGAGACAGGGTTTCTCCATGTTGCTCAGGCTGGTCTTGAATTCCTGACCTCAGGTGATCTGCCTGCCTTGGCCTCCCAATGTGCTGGGATTACAGGTGTGAGCCACCGTGCTCAGGCTGCCTTTTTCTTTTATGGTCTCTGTTGCTATGTGGTTTACCTCTGTATTATCTGTCTCTTTCTAGGTCTTTACTCTGACTTTTTGTCTTTCTGCCTTTGTCTCTGGTCCCTTGCCCCACCCCCCACCTCAGGTTCCTTTGGGTATTTGTCTCTATTTTGGTCATTTTCTGTGTGTATACATCCATGTCACCCTCTCTCTCTGCCACTCCCCTCCCAGGCTGGCCACTACTCCTGGCCTTCTCCAGCTGTGAACAGTTCATGGGGGCAGGAGCCCCAGAGGCAGCTTCCGGAGGTGCTAGGTGGCACCTGGGAACCACCTCGAGGTGATGGGCTGCACATAGTCACCGTCATCGTCACTATCTTTGTTCTGCTGGCAGTCTGCATCGTGGTGGCAGTCCACTTTGGGCCAAGGCTGCACCAGGGCCATGCCACACTCCCTACAGAGCCACCATCCCCAAAGCCAGAGGATGGCATCTACCTCATCCACTGGCGGGTGCTGGACCCCCAAGACAGTCCTGAAGAAGCACCGCAGGGCCCTCTTGTCCCTGGCTCCTGCCCTGCGCCAGATGGACCCAGGCCCAGCATCGATGAAGTCACACATCTGTAGCAGCGAGACTGGAAGGTTAGCCTGACCTAGCTCAAAACAAGAAACCAGACAGAGAAATAGGGCAACAACAAATTGGAGCCTGGGCATCAGAGCGTCAGAAGGGCACACTGGACTCAGCTGGAGCTGCTGTCTCAGAACATTTATAGAGAAAGCCCTGTGGTGGGCAGGAGACATCAAAGAAGCTCGAGGGCCCTGCCCAGACACATGCTGCTGGGGGCCTTCCCAGGGCCCGAGGCCACCTCAAAGGTCACTCCCTCTTCAGGGGCCACCAGACCCCTGAATCTCCTTTTCTGAGTCCCTGCCCCTTCACCGAACCCCTAGTCTCCTTCCCTTTCGTTGTAACGTGAATCCAGCTTGGGAGGTTCCACCAGCACCCCCAAGCAGGAATGCCAGAGGTCCCGTGGAGAGGCCCTGATCCTACAAAGGCCAGCCAGGGAGAGCCCAGGCAGGGAAGCTGGGGTCCACCTTGCCTGAGACTCCCTGGGCTCAGGGAAATGATGAATGCCTATCCTCCGTCGGTCAGGGGCCATCCTTCAGCTGTCGGAGCCCAGACCTTGTTGACAAGCTCCAAAGTCCTTGTAAGCCCAAGCACAATTTATAGTTCAAAGACTGGCTTTCAAAGGCACCCCCCGACTCTGTCTTGCCTCCCCAGAAGGGATGCGGGGAGTTTAGGAGGCTCTCATTGCCTTCCACTTTCTTTTTTTTTTTTTTTATTTTGAGACGGAGTTTCACTCTTGTTACCCAGGCTGGAGTGCAATGGCGCGATCTCGGCTCACCGCAACCTCCGCCCCCTGGGTTCAGGCAATTCTCCTGCCTCGGCCTCCTGAGTAGCTGGGACTACAGGCACGTGCCACCACGCCCAGCTAATGTTTTGTATTTTTAGTAGAGACGGGGTTTCACCATGTTGACCAGGATGGTCTCGATCTCTTGACCTCGTGATCCACCCGCCTCGGCCTCCCAAAGTGCTGGGATTACAGGCTTGAGCCACCGAGCCCGGCCTGCCTTCCACTTTCTGTGTGCCTGGGCCTGTTGGAAAAGCCTAGAATGTACCACAGGACATGTCCCAGATCTTTCCAGCTGATGAAAAAACAGGAAAGGAAAAAGGAGCTCCATGGAACTTGTTTGGGGAAGGAAGGAGTGGGGTGGGGACCACTACCAGCAGGGGGAGGGCCTGGGTCTAGTCAGCAGGGGCTCAGGAAGATGCGGCCAGAGGCCAGGAAGACAAAACTGGGCCTCCTGGTGGCTCATGCCTCCTGGTGGCACTGCCTTCCCCAGCACCTCTGAATCTCACTCATCTGCAGTCCAGAGCATGCAGACAGTCATTTATGGCAGGACCTCTGGTACTTTACCCTGGGGAACCCCTGGGGGCATTGGCTGGGAAATAACAGAAGATAAAAAGGAACAGAGGTGGAGACTGCAGTGTGTGCAGCGGACAGGCTCGCCTCCTTTGGGACTGGGGAGAGGCAGCTAAAATGTCAATAGCTGCCCCTTGTTGGACAGGGGCAGGACCTACAAATATGATACCATTCGCTCCTCGAAACAACCTCCAGGGGAGGGGCGGCTGCTCTCCCTGTTTTACACTTGGGGAAACTGAGGCTTGTTTATCAAGACACCTAGGTAGACACAGGTGCTAAGTGGTGAAGTCAGGACTTTGAACCTGGGGTCATTAAACTCCACAGCCTAAGCCCTATGCTAGGGACTGGATGGATTGGAAAGACCTTTGATTCTGGGCTGGTTTCTGGTATACGAGCCACTGTTGTGATGATGGAGGATTCTCAGGCCTTGGGGACAGGGTGGCTGGGATATTTCAGGAGAGTGGGGACTGTTCCCGCTTGACCCCCTTGGCTCTGTCGTCCTTAGGGGGAGCCGGTTCCTTCTGACCAGTGTGTGTCTGTGTGGAGCATTTCTCCCCAGCGATGCTGTACTCAGAAATGTATACTGAGCATTTATGATCAAAAAAAAAAAAAAAAAGTGGGAGGGAACGAGCCCAGACTGGTGGGACAAATGGAACTAGCAGAGATGAGCTGCCTTCCCTCCCAGATGGAGGCAGCTGTGCCTCCACAGCGTTGTCACGGTGGCTCAGTTGTGACCATGATGGCGAAAGGTACAAAAGGTACAGCATGGCAGCTGGCTGTGCTGTCCAAGGCCCTCCAGGAACTGTCCCATCTCATCACACAAACTCTTTCTCCCTTGTCCCTTTGCAGGCTCACTCATCTGGCACGTACAGTTAGTGACCCCTGCTCCTTTGAGTGGCCCCTTGCCCAGGACACAGCTGTGTACCCTTCATGGCATCATCTGTGTGCTGGCTCAGGCCAAGCCTGTGTGTGGTCCTTGCTCCCCAAGCCTCTCACTGGAGACAAGGGCACTGAAAGGATAGGTGCCCTCAGCACAATGGATAGGCTCCGTCCAGATGGGAAATGATACCCAGTCCCCCTGCTGGCCTGTACTAGGATGAGGAGGGGTGCAGGGAAGCATGCATGTGCAGGCAGGTTTGGGGCATCAGGGACAGTAAATCCCATCTGTTATATCAGTCGGAGTCCAGCAGGAAAAAGATGACACTCACATTGGGTAATCTGAGCCGTGCTTTAAAAAGGGATCATTGAGAAAGGGTGGAGTGTCAGGACACCAAAGGTGAGAGGGAGGACTCTAGTGGGGTGGGGGTGGGGCCTATACACAGCTAGACTAAGGGGCCAGGGGAGGAAGCAGTTCCAGAACCTTAGAGACAGTCTTGGTTATGCAAGGGTTGCCCGGCAGGAGAGCCCACAGCAACCTTCATGCTGCAGGGTGGGAGCAGGAGGATTCACTACCCCAAATTCAGCCTCCTCCCCTCCATTCTCTCGCTGGGGGTCCCCAGTAATGAAACATGACCACGAGCCAGAGGGCAAGGGAGCCTGTTGATACCATCGAGAGAGTTTGGTATACCAGAGCAGAGGAAGGGGAGAAGGGTGGGGAGTAGGTCTGGAAGGCCCAATGAAAGACACGTGGCACATGGCTTAAGCACCTAGCATCCAGAGCTTACGAGAAACTTCCACACACTCAGTTCTCACTACAACCGTGAGGGCAGTGATTATGATCCCTTTCATAGGCTGAAACCACTGAGGCTCAGAGAGGGGAAACGACTGGCCCAAGGGGACAGGACTCATCTCGACATGTCAAGTCCTGGGCCCTTCCCTGCAAGGCCCCTGTGGGAGGAAATGGCTCTGCTGGACATTCAGCCACTGAAGAAAGCCCCCAGTCCAGAGCTTTGGAGACCACCGGAGGCTCAGGCAGAGTGAACTTGGGTCTCAGAAGAGATCCGAGCGGAGAGGGAGGGGCTTTTCCATTCCACTGATGAGAAGCTCAGGCTCTTGGGACATCGTGGAGGTACTGGGCACCTCTGTGGTCTTCAAGCTGCCCACAGTAACTTCCTCCTCTTCCTCCTGCCGCAGATGCCGGAGAACCTCCTGGGACAGCAAGAAGCTGCTTCCATCTGCAGGTTCTGAAACAGGGAGATGGTGGAGAGTGGAGTGAGGAGTTTACACATTCCCACTTGAACACGTCTAGAAGACTTGCTGGGAAGATCCCCTAACCCTCCCTACCCGCTCTTCCTACCCACCCTGTACCCCAGCCACTGGGGCTAGAGTTTCATGGAATCCTAGAGCTACAAGTGGTTTCCGGGAGAATGAAATTCCACCCTCTCACTTTTAGAGCTGATGCTCAGAGAGGAGCAGAAACCTGCCTGAGGTCACACAGTGAGGGAGCAGCAGAGCCGAGGCTGCAGCACCAGCCTCCTGTGCCCGGTGCATACCGGCCTGGGACTCTTCTCTTTCCTCTGAAATCCTAGATAAAGTGACAGGCCATTAGAACTCACCTCTTCAGGCTTCACGGAGGGACTACAGTCAAACACTTAAAAAAGCATTCTGGTATGCTGAGAAAAGGGGGGCTTCTCCCAGGGAAGGAAGGACAGACCCAGGGTGTCGTGCTGCCATAGCGCCTTCTGACTCTTTGGAAGACCCTGGGACCCCTGAGTCCCACTGCCCTCCAGCCTATCAACTCCTCACCCTATCAACCCCTCGTCCCATCAAGCCCTCACTCCATCAACCCCTCACCCTATCAATCCCTCACCCCATCAACCCCTCACCCCATCAACCCCTCACCCTATCAACCCCTCACCCCATCAACCCTTCACCCTATCAACCCCTCACCCCATCAACCCCTCACCCCATCAACCCTTCACTCCATCAACCCCTCATCCCATCAAGCCCTCACCCTATCAACCCCTCACCCTATCAACCCCTCACCCCATCAACCCCTCACCCCATCAACCCCTCACCCTATCAACCCCTCACCCCATCAACCCCTCACCCCATCAACCCCTCACCCTATCAACCCCTCATCCCATCAAGCCCTCACTCCATCAACCCCTCACCCTATCAATCCCTCACCCTATCAACCCTTCACTCCATCAACCCCTCACCCTATCAACCCCTCATTCCATCAACCCCTCACTCTATCAACCCCTCACCCTATCAACCCCTTACTCTATCAACCCCTCACCCTATCAATCCCTCACCCTGTCAACCCCTCACCCTATCAATCCCTCACTCCATCAACCCCTCACCCCATCAACCCCTCACCCTCTCAATCCCTCACCCTATCAACCTCTCACCCTATCAACCCCTCACTCCATCAACCCCTCACCCTATCAACCCCTCACCCCATCAACCCCTCACTCTATCAACCCCTCACCCTGTCAACCCCTCACCCTATCAATCCCTCACTCCATCAACCCCTCACCTTGATAGACAATGAGGCGGCAGTTGTTCTGAGACTCAGGGGCATCTGCCAGGATGTCCTCAAGTGTCCGGCAGAAGAGTTTGGCCTGCTCAAGCCGATCCTCCCGGCTAAAGCCAGCTTGGCCATATTGTGACATGGCAAACAAAGTCTGCAGAGGGGAGGCGTACTCCAGGACACAGGCGCCTGCCTGGAGGAGGAAAGAGGAAGACCAGACTAAGCCAGCACCCAGGGGGAGGGAGAATGGAGGGTCCAGTCCAGGACCTGGCCCCCAGTGTCACAGGCTGAAGACCCACTCCTTCAGCTGTAATGATGGAATCATGGGAGGCGACCACCCTGATGAGGTCTATGCTGTCTGGCCTGCCTTTGCCTCTGATACCCAATTCTGAAATCAAGGCCAGGGCTGGACTAAATTTACCCTTCACAGATCTTCCTCCTAAGATCCCAGGGCAAGGCTGGGTGTGGTGGCTCACGCCTGTAATCCAAGCACTCTGGAGGCCAAGGCAGGTGGATCACCTGACGTTGGGAGTTCAAGACCAGCCTGACCAAAATGGTGAAACCCCGTCTTAAAAAAAAAAAAAAAAAAAAAAAAAAAAGATCCCAGGGCAAGACCCACAGAGTGAGGCTGTCAACTGCTGCAGCTGGGAATCAGGTCTAGGGCTGGGCTCTGGGGTTCAACTCTGATCTGGGTTCCCCTGCACCCACATGAAATCCTTCAAATGTTCTCACAGCCTTTGTCCAGGGCAGCTTTATGGTCAAGTGCATGGTACAGTCGAGTTGAAATTGTTCACTTTCCTACTGTGTCTCTGAGCTTCAGTGTCCTCCTCTGTAAAATGGGGATGCTAACAGTCCCTACCCCATAGGGTGGTGGTGAGAATTCAGTGAGGTGGTCAGATGACACACCCAGAATAGCAGCCAGCATGTAGTAAGTGCTCAATAAATGTTACTAATCATTATCGTTTAGAGCTGAATCCTGCCCAGCCCTAGGGACACTACAGCTCAGAGAAGGGCAGTGAATTTTCATCAGTGCTTGGCCAGGGCCCAGGGTTCTGGGGGTCCTGACCCCTCCCCAGGGACCCCCACTTCCCTGTGCCCTCACCCGCTGCCCGTTCTCCAGAAGCTCATAGATGCTGTTGGTGTAAACCCGCTCCTTGATGCCAGCACGGTCAATGGTCTGCTGGGGCAGTTTACCCAGGAAGCGAATGTTGGGGTCAGCTGCACTCAGGTTGTCAGGCACCCCACAGTCCAGCGGGAAGAGGATATACAGCCGCTGGCTCGCTGGACCCCTTAGCACATTGTTGTTATGCTGATTGTAAGTTCGAATCCGGGCCTGGAATCCTGAGGCAGGGAAGCCCAAGAAGTCATTCCCGATAACCCTCTCTCCTACCTGATTCAGGACTGAGACCCGGGTTATTGGCCCCACAGTGTGTGGGTGCCAGAGAATGGAGAGTCCAATGTACTCTCATTGTACAGGAGGCCAGGAGGGGCAGCGCCTCCGAAAACCCTCCTACCATTCCTGCTATGACCCCGCCCTTCGCCCCCCACACTTCTTTCCTCAGGTGTCTATGTCAACCCCACTTGTTCCCACTATGGCTTTCGGGGCTCTGAGAGGCAGGCAGAGCCCTGGGAGGCGACATTCCCAGCTTTCTCGTGTGCACAGAGCCAGGCCTCTAGCCCCAGATCAGTCTCCTAGCAGAAGCCCTAGGAGACAGCAATGAGATATGGAGGAGCTGCAGCTTTAGCCTGCAAGTCAGAGGAATAAAACATAAAGGCTTAGGCCGGGCACCTGTAATCCCAGAACTTTGAGAGACTGAGGCAGGTGGATCACTTGATGTCAGGGGTTTGAGACCAGTCTGGACAACATGGTGAAACCACATCTCTACTAAAAATACAAAAATTGGCCAGGCATGGTGACTCATGCTTTTAATCCCAGCACTTTAGGAGGCTGAGGCAGATCACGAGGTCAGGAGTTCGAGACCAGCCTGGCCAACACAGTGAAACCCCGTCTCTACTAAAAATACAAAAAAAAAAGTTAGCTGGGTGTTGTGGCGGGCACCTGTAATCCCAGCTACTCCAGAAAATTGCTTGAATCCAGGAGGCAGAGGCTGTGGTGTGCCGAGATTACACCACTGCACTCCAGTCTGGGAGACAGGGCTAGACTCCATCTCAAAAAATTAATTAATTAATTAAAATGTTAAAAATACAAACATTAGCCAGGGATGGTGGCATGTGCCTGTAATCCCAGCTATTCAGGAGGCAGAATCGCTTGAACCCAGGAGGCAGAGGTTTAAGTGAGCCAAGATCTTGTGGCCACTGTACTCCAGCCAGGGCAACAGAGTGAGACTTCATCTAACAAAAAAAAAAAAGGCTCCACAGTGCAGTAGTCTAGGGTCCAGGCTCTGGACAAACCGGGGTTCAAAACCTTTCTCCTCCTCTCTCTAAGCTATGTGATGTTGGACAAGTCACTTGATCTCTCGGAACTATACTTAAAAATAAAAAAATTCTTAAAAAGGGGGCCAGCTCTTTCCGCCATCTTTCTGTGCTACCACAATGGTGCACATGAATGTCCCGGCTGATGCTCTCAAGAGCATCAACAATGCCAAAAAGAAAGGCAAACACCAGGTGCTTATTAGGCCGTGCTCCAAAGTCATCGTCCGGTTTCTCACTGTGATGGTGAAGCATGGTTACACTGGTGAATTTGAAATCATTGACGATCACAGAGCTGGGAAAATTGTTGTGAACCTCACAGGCAGGCTAAACAAGTGTGATGTGATCAGCCCCAGATTTGTTGTGCAACTCAAAGATCTAGAAAAATGACAGAATAATCTGCTTCTGTCCCGCCAGTTTGGTTTCATTGTACTGACAACCTCAGCTGGCATCATGGACCATGAAGAAGCAAGACGAAAACACAAGGGAGGGAAAATCCGGGGATTCTTTTTCTAGGGGTGTAATACATATATTTACAATTAAAATGCCTCATGGATCGAATCCGAGTCACGGCACCAAAAAATAAAAAATTAAGGCCGGGCGCGGTGGCTCAAGCCTGTAATCCCAGCACTTTGGGAGGCCGAGGCGGGTGGATCACGAGGTCGAGAGATCGAGACCATCCTGGTCAACATGGTGAAACCCCGTCTCTACTAAAAATACAAAAAACTAGCTGGGCATGGTGGCGCGTGCCTGTAATCCCAGCTACTCAGGAGGCTGAGGCAGGAGAATTGCCTGAGCCCAGGAGGTGGAGGTTGCGGTGAGCCGAGATCGCGCCATTGCACTCCAGCCTGGGTAACAAGAGCAAAACTCCGTCTCAAAAAAAAATTTAAAAAAAAATGCCTCATGGAAAAATAAATAAATAAAAAATTAAAAAATAAAAAAAGAGGCCAGACATAGTGGCTCATGGCTGCAATCCCAGCACTTTGGCACTTTGGGAGGCCAAGGTGGGAGAATCACCTGAAGTCCGGAGTTCGAGACTAGCCTGGCCAATGTGGTGAAACCCCGTCTCTACTAAAAATACAAAAATTAGCCAAGTGTGGTGGCAGGCACCTATAATTGCAGCTACTTGGGAGGCTGAAGCAGAAGAATCACTGGAACCCAGGAAGCAGAGGTTGCAGTGAGCTGAGATTGTGCCACTTCATTCCAGCCTGGGCGAAAGAGCGAAACTCCATCTAAAGAAAAAAAAAATCTGGTGGGACATGGTGGCTCACCTGTAATGCCAGCACTTTGGGAGGCCAAGGCAGGTGGATCACCTGAGGTTGGGAGTTCAAGACCAGCCTGACCAACATGGAGAAACCCTGTTTCTACTAAAAATACAAAATTAGCCAGGCATGGTGGCACACGTCTATAATCCTAGCTACTCAGGGGGTTGAGGCAGGAGAATCGCTTGAACTTGGGGGACAGAGGTTGAAGTAAGCCGAGATCGCGCCATTGCACTGTAGCCTGGGTAACAAGAGCGAAGCTCTGTCTCAAAAAAAAAAAAAAAAAAAAAAAAAAAAAAAAAAAAAAAAAAAGCTGGGCACGGTGGCTCAAGCCTGTAATCCCAGCACTTTGGGAGGCTGAGGCGGGTGGATCACGAGGTCAAGAGATCGAGACCATCCCGGTCAACATGGTGAAACCCCGTCTCTACTAAAAATACAAAAAATTAGCTGGGCATGGTGGCGCGTGCCTGTAATCCCAGCTACTCAGGAGGCTGAGGCAGGAGAATTGCCTGAACCCAGGAGGTGGAGGTTGCGGTGAGCCGAGATCGCGCCATTGCACTCCAGCCTGGGTAACAAGAGTGAAACCCCGTCTCAAAAAAAAAAAAAAAAAACTAAGGCCAGCTCAGTGGCTCATGTCTATAATTCCACTTTGGGAGGCTGAGGTGGGTGAATTACTTGAGGTCAGGAGTTCAAGACCAGCCTGGGCAACATGGTGAAACCCTGTCTCTACTAAAAATACAAAAAAATTTAGCCAGGCATGGTGGCAGGCACCTGTAATTTCAGCTACTTGGGAGGCTGAGGCAAGAGAATCGCTTGAACCCAGGAGGTAGAGGTTGCAGTGAGCTGAGATTGTGCTGCTGCACTCTAGCCTCAGCAACAGAGAGAGACTTTGTCTTAAAAAAAAAAATCTGCCAGGCGCGGTGGCTCAAGCCTGTAATCCCAGCACTTTGGGAGGCCGAGGCGGGTGGATCACGAGGTCAAGAGATCGAGACCATCCTGGTCAACATGGTGAAACCCCGTCTCTACTAAAAATACAAAAAATTAGCTGGGCATGGTGGCGCGTGCCTATAATCCCAGCTACTGAGGAGGCTGAGGCAGGAGAAGTGCCTGAACCCAGGAGGCGGAGGTTGCGGTGAGCCGAGATCGCGCCATTGCACTCCAGCCTGGGCAACAAGAGCGAAACTCCGTCTCAAAAAAAAAAAAAAAAAAAAATCTAAAATAGGGATGGGCACAGTGGCTCCTGCTTATAATCTCAGCACTTTGGGAGGCTAAGGTAGGAGGATTGCTTGAGCCCAGGAGTTCGAGACTAGGCTGGGCAACATAGCAAAATCCTGTCTCTTGTTTTCATTAAAAAAACTAACTAAATAAAATAAAACAGGAATGAAGATTTTTCCTTCCTCACACAGTGTGAATTAGAAAATACGCAGGAGGGCACACAGCATGCAGTAAATATTTACTGAAAGAATGCGCAAGTGACCTTGGACAAGTCACTTAATGGGTCTAAGCCCCATATTCCTTTCTGTTAATCAGGCATCATAGTAAGATCCTTCATGCCTTGGGATCAAAGGATTTGGTAGACATGAAAATGCTTTGAAAAGCATAGTGAGTTCTGGAAACACAAGAGGCTGTGTGTCTTAGTGTCTGTTTCGTAGACCTGGAAATAGGGGCTTAGAGGATGGCCCACCTGGCAGGATCAGCCGCAGGTACCCGATGTAATATGACCATGCCAGCCCATGGGCCACATTGAAGTTCCCTTTTTCACAGACTGCAGAGATCTCAGCTGGGGCCAGGCCCTGTGGACAGCGGGATGGAGCTGGAAGGCCCTCATCAAGAACACCCAGAGAACTCCTCCCACGAGGCTTCCCAACCTGCTGCTGACTTGATCCCTCCTTTGCCATTGCCGAACCCGCTGCTCCAGGACATGATAGCTCTACTCCACTGACTCCAACCTTTAAACCAGTCCCACTCCCAGTACTGAGCTCAGGACAGGCCACATCCCGTTTCCACAGCCTCGACTTGGCCAGAGCTTCTGCCTTCCCCTGTGTCATACCTTGAGGTCCAGGAGAATGTTCAGTGCCTGTGAGAAGCCCAGGAGGGCAAGCGTCCAAGTGAAGGGCCGGCCAACCGCATTTGGGAGGGAGCAGTAGAAATAGCTGGACAGCACCAACTGGGCCCCAAGGCGGCTGGGGCAGCCTAGGCAGGCCCGCACAGCCCTCCAGTAGCTGCCCTGGTACCTGTGGGTGACAGCCAGGCCCCAGCCCCCAGCCCGGCTCAGCCAGAGAGGTTCAGGAAGAGCAGGGGTAGGCATCAAGGGAGTGACACATGCTGGATACCCCATCCCCGTGGGTACTGCAGTGAGTCACCTGGAGCGGATGTGGCGCAGCTCCTCAGCCAGGCTGCAGAGCCTGTTCAACAGCAGTCCCAGCTGCAGGGAGGCTAGGTGGAGGACTAGAAACTGGAGAATGTCCTCTGCTGGCTCTCCTAGCCACCAAAGAGTCACCAGGCAGACATTCAGCAGAACCAAGGCTGCCTTCTGGGTCCCGTGACCCCGGGGATGTGGGATGGATGGATGTAGGCTGGAGTGGGGCATCTGTGGGCACCAAGAAATCCACGACCATGCTCCCCTCACCCTCCTGCCCTTGTAGGACTGAGGCTCTGGCTGGGTACCTCCCGCCAGCTCCCCTTTCCCTGGTGCCCAGCCACCCTCAGAGGCTGCTTGTAGAGACACCTCTAGGAGACAGGCTGGGAATGTCACCCCAAAACTCCTGTCCCAGTGAGGTTTGCTGAAAGCAGAGCAGGGCCTGCACACACACACCCCACCAAGCCCAGGGAGACCATGGGTGTAGTGAAGAAAGAAGGCAGCAACTATCCCAGACCCAGGCTGGAAGCTGTCCTGTGCAGCCTTACCCAATCAGGAACCCTTGGGGACCTGGGTTCCCCTGTCCCCAGAATCCACCTCATGGAGGACCTTAGTCAACAAAATGGAAAACAGGGCTGGGCGTGGTGGCTCACGCCTGTGGTCCCAGCACTATGAGAGGCTGAGGTGCGCAGATCACGAGGTCAGGCATTCGGGACCAGCCTGACCAACATGGTAAAACCCTGTCTCTACTAAAAATACAAAAATTAGGCCGGGCATGGTGGCTCAAACCTGTAATCCTAGCACTTTGGGAGGCTGAGGTGGGTGGATCACCTGAGGTCAGGAGTTCAAAACCAGCCTGGCCATCATGGTGAAACCCCATCTTTAAAAAACAAAACAAAACAAAAATCAGCTGGGTATGGTGGCGGGCACCTGTAGTCCCAGCCACTCAGGAGGCTGAGGCAGGAGGATCGCTTGAACCCGGGAGGCGGAGGTTGCAGTGAGCCCAGATCACGACACTGCACTCCAGCCTTGGCGACAGAGTGAGATTCGGTCTCGAAAAAAGAAAAAGCCAAAGTGGAAAACAGAGCTCAGGGAGTGGGAACAGGGCAGCCAGCAGGCACCCCCTTGCCTCTGGGTGCCATGGGCCCTAGGTTTGGCATTCCACCAGGCTACTCTTGAGCCTACCTTCTGCCTCCAGGACATTGGCTGCTCCAGATGATGACAGGGAGAGAAGGCCCAGTGCTACCAGCAGACAAGGGCAGCTTCTCTGAGTGCAGCCTGAAAATGAAATGTTACACAATTGCTTTCTCCACAACACCCCAGCCCTGGCATCTCTCCAAGCCTCAGCTTTAGTTGTGCTGGGAGAAAGGGTATTTCCTGCTCCTCAGGAAGGGAGGTAGAACCCTTCCCTCAAAGCCCTGATGAGCTGGGCATGAGTCTTGGGGTCAGGGGTGAGGCTTGAGAAAGCCCCCATTCCATTGCCGTTTGCTACCTGCAAACCGAGGGTGTTTAAAAACGCACTCACCACAGTCACAGCTCTGACCATCAGGTTCCCCTCAAGCCACCACGATCACTGTCCCCAACACACTGGACCCAGCACCTGAGCAGGACTCCACAGGCTCAGCCAAAGGCAGCACACACATCACACGATGTTTCCCCGTCTCATATTTTTCTTATGGTTTCCAGGATGCAGATCCTCTTTTTCTGAAAAGCATGACCTAGGAGAGAGGAGTGGAAAATAAACAGTAATTTCCTGTAACAAGAGCCTTTTTTATAAAGCACTTGGAGGAAGAGGAGGGGCACAGAGGAAGGGGGGTTTGGCTCTTTGCAGGAAATGACCACGCCTGTGACTTCTCTAAGAGAGCCCGCTAGTTTCTGCCCAGAAGGCCGTTGTGGGGATGATATTAAGCCAGTGCACAAGTAATTACGGGCCTGGCACAGTGGCTCAGGCCTGTAATCTCAGCACTTTGGGAGACCAAGACGGGTGGATCACTTGAGGTCAGGAGTTAGAGACCATCCTGGTCCACATGGTGAAACCCCATCTCTACTAAAAATATAAAAGTTGGCTGGGCATGGTGGTGGGGGCTTGTAATCTCAGCTACTCAGGAGGCTGAGGCAGGGAAATCACTGGAAACTGGGAGGCAGAGTTTGCAGTGAGCAGAGATTGAGCAATTGTACTCCAGCCTGGACGATAGAGTGAGACTCTATCTCAGAAAAAGAAAGAAAGAAGAGAGAGAGAGAGAGAGAGAGAGAGAGAGACAGACAGAGAGAGAGAGAGACAGATAGAGAGAGAGAGAGAGAGAGAGAAAGCAAGCAAGCAAGCAAGCTGGGCACAGTGGCTCACGCCTGTAATCCCAGCACTTTGGGATGCCGAGGAGGGTGGATTACCTGAGGTTGGCTGTTTAAGACCAACCTGACCAACATGGTGAAACCCTGTCTCTACTAAAAATACAAAACATTAGCTGGGCATGGTGCCTGTAATCCCAGCTACTCAGGAGGCTGAGGCAGGAGAATTGCCTGAACCGAGGAGGTGGAGGTTGCGGTGAGCCGAGATCGCACCATTGCACTCCAGCCTGGGTAACAAGAGTGAAACTCCGTCTCAAAAAAAAAAAAAAAAAAAAATCCCCATTCCAGAGAGGCCCTGCACCCCACCTCCCAACTCAAAAAGAAGGAACACATGCCCAGAGAGGCCAAGAAGAATCTAGGCAGATGGGTGTGGCTGGGTTTCCCCACTCATTCTATTAGTATTAGAGCATAACCTTTCTGTCCAATTCTATTTCTTTCTTTCCTTTTTTTTTTTTTTTTTGAGACAGAGTTTCACTCTTATTTCCCATGCCCAGGCTAGAGTGCAAGGGCACAATCTTGGCTCACTGTAACCTCGCCTCCCAGGTTCAAGTGATTCTCCTGCCTCAGCCTCCCAAGTAGCTGGGATTACAAACATGCGCCACCATGCCCAGCTAATTTTGTAGTTTTAGTAGAGATGGGGTTTCTCCATGTTGGTCAGGCTGGTCTTGAACTCCCGACCTCAGGTAATCCACCCGCCTCAACCTCCTAAAGTGCTGGGATTACAGGTATGAGCCACTGTGCCTGGCTGTCCAGTTATATTTCAACAAGACTGTCCACACTTTGATGAATCATAAAAATAGACAATTTGCCCTCCATCTTTGGGTCTTCATTCTGAAGGCCTCTGTGACACATAAAACTCTGATTAAATAAATTTGCGTATTTTTTCTCCTGTTATTCTGCCTCTTGTCAGTGATTTTCAGCAAGCTTTCAGAGGACGAAGGGGAAATTTTTCCTTGGCCTTGACCCAAGCTTGTAATTCCTTTGGGATGAGTAGTGTCTCTGGCTGCAGTAAGCTGCCTCAAAGACAGGGCAGGCCTGGAGAGTGGGGTTAGGATGGCACCCACAGAGCAAGAATAGTTCATTCCTGTCCAGGTCAGAGGGTCCTGGCCTTGACCCTTCCCCACATCATGACCAGACATGAGAAGACACACATTCATAGATTCCCTGGCCTTAGGGGAGCAATGAGGCTTCCTGGAAACTCTGGTTTTTGAAAATCATGTCCTAAGAATGGAGATAATTCCCTATGCTTTCTCTCCCCTACGTTTGGCTCACCTAAAGACCTAGGAGAATATACGACAAAGTGCTAACAAAGGTTACTCTGTGCAGTTGGAATATGGGTGATTTTTATTCTATTGTCCTTTTTGGCTCATTATGTTTTCTAAGATTTATTTTCCCTACATTGAACATGTATCATATGTTTAATGTTTAAAATATGCTGTAAAGAGAGAAAATCCATTGGGATTGCTCACGCCTGCAATCCCAATGCTTTGGGAGCTCAAGGCAGGAGGATCGCTTGAACCCAGGGAGTTAAAGGCTGCAGTGAGCTGTGATCACACCACTGCACTCCAGCCTAGGTGACAGAGCAAGACCTAGTCTCAAGAGAGAGAGAGAGACTCTCAACATTGTCTCAGTCTTAAGACATCCCTCCACTCCCTTCTGTCCCATCTCCCTCTCCTCTGACCTACCTGCTACTCTGGGAACCTGCTTTAATGCAGGCCTTGCAGGTGCAGAAGGCATTGAGGCCAGGTCATTCAGGTAAGGTAAGCCGTGGCTTGGCCAAGAGGAGTGGTAATGATGGGGGCCATGGAAGCAGGGAGGCCACCCTAGCCTGGCCTGACTGGAGAGAAACGTCCTGTAGGGTGGGGGCAGGAGTGCAGGCTGCGATGGGAGCAGAGGCCCCACAGCCTGGGCCTTCCAGCGCCAGGCCAGGATTTCCATACACCCTTTATCCATGTGGTCCTTCCCAGTGTGTACTGTGCTCTGCTGGTGCAGGCCAGGACTTGTGGTCATAGCAGCTACAATACAGCCGGACAGGAGAAATGGGCAGAATATAACTGTATATGAGTAACTAACTACAGATGTGGCAGGGCTCTGAGGAAGGTTCAGCCTGCTGCCCTGAGCGGAAACTCGAAAACCCCGGGCGAGGTTTCCCTGAAGGCGGCCATTTAAGCTGAGTTTGGAAGGAGGATGGGAGTCATGGGGGAGCAAGTGGGTGTGGAACATTCTGAAAGGAGCAGTGTACACAAAGGCCCTGGGATGGGAAGGAGCTGGGCCAGTGGAGGAACAGAGAAATGGCTGGAGCGGCTGGGGCTTGTAAGCATGTTGAGGGGTCTATGTTGGTTTCCAATAACTGCCATAAGAAGGCATCATAGATTTGGTGGCTAAAAACAACAAATGTTTATTCTGTCCTAGTTCCAGAGGCTAGAAGTCCAAAATCAAGATGTTGGTAGGGCTGGGCCACACTTCCCCTAAAATCTCTGGAGTAGCGGTGCCCAGCATTTTTGGCACCAGGGACTGGTTTCTTGGAAGATAATTTTTCCTCAGACCGGAAGGGGGATAATTTCGGGATGAAACTGTTCACCTCACATTCGAGCATTGGTTAGATTTTTCTAAGGAGTGCGCAACCTAGATCACCCACATGTGCAGTTCGCCATTGAGTTCTCGCTCCTAGAGAATCTAATGCCGATCCTTTTGTAGTTCATGAGCATGATGATTGGGTGTTCACACGCTTGTGTGAGATGTGCCACCCTCTAACCTTGTTACGACGCCTGCACATTATCCATCTGACCTGAAATTAAAAAAAAAAAAAAAAAAAAAAGAGAGAGAGAGAGAATCTAATGCCACCACTGGTCTGACATTAGGCAGAGCTCCAGCAGTAATGCTCGCTCTCCCACCACGTCCTGGTTCCTAACAGGCTACAGACCAGTACTAGTCCAAGGCCCAAAGACTGGGGACCCCTGCTCTAGAGGAGGATCTCTTCTTGCCACTTAAACCTTCTGGGAGTCCCAAGTGTGCCTGGACCAAATCTCTGCCTTCTTTGTCACATGGCATTCTCCCTTCTGTGTGCCTGTCTTCACATGGCCTTACTTCTCATGAAGACACAGGTAAGGTGCAGTGGTTCATGTCTGTAATCCCAGCGCTTTGGGAGGCCAAGGCAGGAGGATTGCTTGAGGCCAGAGTTCAAGGCCAGCCTTGGCAACATAGGGAAACTCCATCTCTTAAAAAAGATCGTTAGTCCGCACGCTCCTGTTCCCGACTCACCGCTGTTTGCTCTTGCCCAGGAACAAATCGGTCAGGAAGCCGCGCAGCAGCGATGGCTTTTAAGGATACCGGAAAAACACCCGTGGAGCCAGAGGTGGCAATTCACCGAATTCGAATCACTCTAACAAGCTGCAACGTAAAATCGCTGGAAAAGGTGTGTGCTGACTTGATCAGAGGAGCAAAGGAAAAGAATCCGAAAGTGAAAGGACCAGTTCGAATGCCTACGAAGACTTTGAGAATCACTACAAGAAAAATACCTCGTGATGAAGGTTCTAAAACATGGGATCATTTCCAGATGAGAATCCACAAGCGACTCATTGACTTACACAGTCCTTCTGAGATTGTTAAGCGGATTACTTCCATCAGTATTGAGCCGGGAGTTGAGGTGGAAGTCACCACTGCAGATGCTTAAGTCTGTTATCTTAATAAATTGATTACTGGTTGTTAAAAAAAAAAAAAAAAAAAAAAAAGAGTAGGCCGGGCACGGTGGCTCACGCCTGTAATCCCAGCACTTTGGGAGGCTGAGGCGGGTGGATCACGAGGTCAAGAGATCGAGACCATCTTGGCCAACACGGTGAAACCCCGTCTCTACTAAAAATACAAAAAATTAGCTGGGCATGGTGGTGCGTGCCTGTAATCCCAGCTACTCAGGAGGCTGAGGCAGGAGAATTGCCTGAACCCAGGAGGCGGAGGTTGCGGTGAGCCGAGATCGCGCCATTGTACTCCAGCCTGGGTAACAAGAGCGAAACTCCGTCTCAAAAAAAAAAAAAAAAAAAGAGATCAAGGCCATCCTGGTCAACATGGTGAAACCCCGTCTCTACTAAAACAAATACAAAAAATTAGCTGGGCATGGCGGCGCGTGCCTGTAATCCCAGCTACACAGGAGGCTGAGGCAGGAGAATTGCCTGAGCCCAGGAGGCGGAGGTTGCCGTGAGCCGAGATCGCGCCATTGCACTCCAGCCTGGGTAACAAGAGCGAAACTCTGTCTCAAAAAAAAAAAAAAAAAAAAAGTGACTAGGGGCAGTGGCTCATGCCTGTAATCCCAGCACTTTGGGAGGCCAAGGCAGGCAGCTCACCTGAGGTCAGGAGTTCAAGACCAGCCTGGCCAACATGGTAAAACCCCATTTCTACTAAAAACACAAAAAATTAGCTGGGTGTGGTGGCAGGCACCTGTAATCCCAGCTGCTCGGGAGGCTGAAGTAGGAGAATCGCTTGAACCCTGGAGGTGGAGGTTGCAGTGAGCTGAGATTTGCACCACTGCACTCCAGCCTGGGAGACAGAGTGAGACTTCATCTCAAAAGATAAAAACAATTAAAATAATTAGCTAGGCATGGTGGCTCACACCTGTAATCCCAGCTTCTTGAAAGGCTGAGGCAGGAGAATCGTTTGAGCCTGGGAGGTGGAGGTTGCAGTGAGCTGAGATTGCACCACTGCACTCCAGCCTGGGGGACAAAGTGAGACTCGGTCTCAAAAAAAAAGCACCAGTCATTGGAGTAGGATCCACCTATCTGCAAAGGCCCTATTTCCAAGAAAGGTCACATTCACAGCTACCCGAGGTTAGGACTTCAGCGTTATGTTTTTGGAGACACAACTTGATCCATAACAGGGTCAGTGGTGTAAGAATGGGACTGGAGGGTGGGTGTGACCCTGTGGGCTGTGGCCAGGGCCTCAGCGCCTAGGAAGTGTCACAACGGCTGCATGTATGGGACTGTCCTCAGCAGTCAGACACATCAGCTGTATTGACAGGCAGGGACGTTGCAGCTTTTCCAGATTGACCATCTGGTCCTCCAAAGAGGAAGCCGAGGGCCATGGAGGGAAGTTAGGCCCAAGTCCCAGGTTGTCTGGTTTTCTGGCTTTGACTGTCAGGCCGGTGGTGCCGAGTTCCCACACTCCGCTGACAGCCTGCTCACTTCCTGCAAGTTGCTCCTTCCCTCCAAACACCCCGGAAGTACTGTCTGGGCTGGCTCTCCTTTCTATTTCTAGGTAACTTGCAGCTCTCACAAGCCTTCGGTGAAACTCATCATCGGTGTTCCCGATGAGAAATAAGCCCCCATGCTTTCATTCAGGGGATGCTGGGCCTTGAACAGAGTGTGAATGGTGTAGGGAGGCCTCTGGCCTCTACGGAGCCACTCTTTTGCCCACACAACATCAGTGCCCATTAATCCTGCCAGAACAGGGACGTTGGGGGATTTTGATATCAGTTGATCACAGTAGACCTGGTTTCCAATCTGGCCTCTGCTTCTCCTGGCTGTGTGACCTTGGCCCAGATAGGCAACCTCTTTAAACCTAAATTTCCTCATACTTAAAATGAAGATAGCAATATATTTTATCTGACAGAATTGTCTTGAGCATAGAAAGAAATAATGCATGTGCAGACCTGACCTGTAAATGCTCAGTCATTTCTCCTTTTTTTTTCGAGACAGACTCTTGCGTCTCGCTCTGTCACACTGGCTGGAATGTAGTGGCACAATCTTGGCTCACTGCAACCTCTGCCTCCCGGGTTCAAGTGATTCTCCTGCCTCAGCGTTTCGAGTAGCTGGGACCACAGGCACGTGCCACCACACCAGGCTAATTTTTGTATTTTTAGTAGAAACGGGGCTTCACCATGTTGGCTGGGATGGTCTCCATCTCCTGACCTCATGATCCGCCTGTCTCAGCCTCCCAGAGTGCTGGGATTACAGGTGTGAGCCACTGTGCCTGGCCTAATTTTTGTATTTTTATTAGAGACGGGTTTCACCATGTTGGCCAGGCTGGTCTCGAACTCCTGACCTCAAGTGATCCACCTGTCTTGGCCTCCCGAAGTGCTGGTATTACAGCCATGAGGCACCCTGCCTGGCCGTTTTTTTTGTTGTTTTTGCTTGTTGTTTGTTTTGAGACAGGGTCTGTCTTCCAGGCTGCAGTGTAGTACAGTGACAATCACAGCTCACTGGAGCCTCAACCTCCCAGACTCAGGTGATCCTGCTACCTCAGTGTCCCAAGTAGCAGAAACTATAGACTTGTGCCACCATGCCTAGCTAATTTTTGTATTTTTTTTTGTAGAGATGGGGTTTCACCAGGTTGCCTAGGCTGGCATAGAACTCCTAAGCTCAAGCAATTCACTCACCTTGGCCTCCCAAAGTGCTGAGCTTACAGGTGTGAGCCACTGCACCCTGCCAGTAATTGCTAATTCTTATGACCATCATTATCACCACTGACAATCACACTCTTGGAGTTGCCAGGCCCTGTCACTTTGGTTTCTATCTTGGGCTCAAATCACCTCTCCTGCAGACACTGAGATTTGATGTCTAATCCAGGGGTGGCTTCTGTGTCTGACTCCAGCTGCCCCTCTGTTATAATTCTATTGTCCCGTCTTGGAACTAATATTGTGTCACGGTCTTCCCTAGACAGGCTGCTATCCTAGTAGACATGATGGGGAAAGAGGGGGTAGATGATGGCGTAATTGTGGGCAGGGAAGCGCAGCTGGCTGGCAGAGCTCCTGTATCTTCAGGAACTAAACAGTGGACCCACATTTTCTTGGAAGGAGGTATCTAGCAGGATACAGAGATCTACCATTTATCTATTTATTCATTTTGGTAACAACTTTATTGAGACGTAAGTCACATATCACATAGCTCACCAACTTAAAGTATACAATTCAATTCAGTGGTTTTAAGTATATTCACATAGTTGTGCAGTCATCAACACAGTTAATTTTAAAACATTTTTGTCACTCCCAAAAGAAACCTGTACCTTTAGCCATTGATACCGTTTGGCTGTGTCCCCACCCAAAATCTCATCTCGAATTGTAATCCCCAGAATCCCTACATGTCAAGGGTGGGACCAGATGGAGGTAATTGGGTCATGGGGTGGTTTCCCCCATGCAATTTTCTGGATAATGAGTGAGTCTCATGAGATCTAATGGCTTTGTAAGTGTTTGGCATTTCCCCTGCTTACACTCATTCCATCTTACCGCCCTGTGAAAAATGTGCCTGCTTCTCCTTTGCCTTCTGCCATGATTGTAAGTTTCCTGAGGCCTACCCAGCCAGGCAGAACTGTGAGCCAATTAAACCTCTTCCCTTTGGCCAGGCACTGTGGCTCACGCCTGTAATCCCAACACTTTGGGAGGCTGAGACAGGCCAATCACCTGACGTTGGGAGTTCAAGACCAGCCTGACCAATATGGAGAAACCCCATCTTTACTAAAAATACAAAAAATTAGCCAGGCGTAGTGGCACATGCCTGTAATCCCACCTACTCAAGAGGCTGAGGCAGGAGAATTGCTTGAACCCAGGAGGCAGAGGTTACAATGAGCCAAGATTGCGCCACTGCACTCCAGCCTAGGCAATAAGAGTGAAACTCTGTCTCAAAAAACAAAAATCTGAGGGCCGGGCGCGGTGGCTCAAGCCTGTAATCCCAGCACTTTGGGAGGCCGAGGCGGGTGGATCACAAGGTCAAGAGATCGAGACCATCCTGGTCAACATGGTGAAACCCCGTCTCTACTAAAAATACAAAAAAATTAGCTGGGCATGGTGGCGCGTGCCTATAATCCCAACTACTCAGGAGGCTGAGGCAGGAGAATTGCCTGAACCCGGGAGGCGGAGGTTGCGGTGAGCCGAGATCGCGCCATTGCACTCCAGCCTGGGTAACAAGAATGAAACTCCGTCTCAAAAAAAAAAAAAAAAAAAAAAAAAAAAATCTGGGCCAGGTGCTGTGGCTCAAGCCTGTAATCCCAGCACTTTAGGAGGCCGAGGCGGGTGGATCATGAGGTCAAGAGATAGAGACCATCCTGGTCAACATGGTGAAGCCCCATCTCTACTAAAAATACAAAAAACTAGCTGGGCGTGGTGGCGCGTGCCTGTAATCCCAGCTACTTAGGAGGCTGAGGCAGGAGAATTGCCTGAGCCCAGGAGGTAGAGGTTGCGGTGAGCCGAGATCGAGCCATTGCACTCCAGCCTGGGTAACAAGAGCGAAACTCCGTCTCAAAAAAAAAAAAACTGGCCGGGCACGGTGGCTCAAGCCTGTAATCCCAGCACTTTGGGAGGCCGAGGTGGGTGGATCACGAGGTCAAGAGATAGAGACCATCCTGGTCAACATGGTGAAACCCCGTCTCTACTAAAAATACAAAAACTAGCTGGGCGTGGTGGCGTGTGCCTATAATCCCAGCTGCTGAGGAAGCTGAGGCAGGAGAATCGCCTGAACCCAGGAGGCGGAGGTTGCGGTGAGCCGAGATCGTGCCATTGCACTCCAGCCTGGGTAACAAGAGCAAAACTCCGTCTCAAAAAAAAAAAAAGAAAAAAAAAAAAAAACTGGAAAAACCTCTTCCTTTTATAAATTCTCAGTATTTCTTGATAGCAGTGTGAGAATGGACTAATACAGCCATCAGCTACCAACACTGATACCTCATCCCAGACAACTGCTAATCTGCTTTCTGTATCTATAGATTTGCCTATAGTGGACACAACTTAAATGGAATCATGCAATATGTGCTGTGTCTGGCTTCTTAGAATCATGTTTTTGTTTGTTTTTGTGAGTGTGTGTTTGAGACAGAGTCTCACTTTGTCACCGAGGCTGGAGTACATGGCGTGATCTTGGCTCACTGCAACCTCTGCCTCCTGGGTTCAAGCAAATCTTCTGCCTCAACCTCCTGAGTAGCTGGGATTATAAGCAGAAGTCATGATGCCCAGATAATTTTTTTTTTTATTTTTAATAGAGATAGGGTTACACCATTTTGGCCAGGCTGGTCTCGAACTCCTGACCTCAAATGATCTGCCCACCTCGGCCTCCCAAAGTGCTGGAATTACAGGCCTGAGCCACTGTGCCTGGCCCTTATCTTCGTGTTTTAAAGGTTTACCCATGTTGTAGCATGTATCAGTACTTCATTCCTTTTTATCCTTTTTATTGCCAAAAATATTCCATTGTGTATAATATTCCATTGATGAAGTGATATCTTTTTTTATTTTTTTATTTTTGAGACGGAGTTTTGCTCTCGTTACCCAGGCTGGAGTGCAGTGGTGCGATCTCGGCTCACCGCAACCTCCGCCTCCTGGGCTCAGGCAGTTCTCCTGCCTCAGCCTCCTAAGTAGCTGGGATTACAGGCACACGCCACCATGCCCAGCTAATTTTTTGTATTTTTAGTAGAGACGGAGTTTCACCATGTTGACCAGGATGGTCTCGATCTCTCGACCTCGTGATCCACCTGCCTCGGCCTCATCTTATGTTTTTATTAAAAAATTTTTTTGGCCAGGCGCGGTGGCTCAAGCCTGTAATCCCAGCACTTTGGGAGGCCGAGGCGGGTGGATCACGAGGTCGAGAGATCGAGACCATCCTGGTCAACATGGTGAAACCCCGTCTCTACTAAAAATACAAAAAATTAGCTGGGCATGGTGGCACGTGCCTGTAATCCTAGCTACTCAGGAGGCTGAGGCAGGAGAATTGCCTGAGCCCAGGAGGCGGAGGTTGCGGTGAGCCGAGATCGCACCACTGCACTCCAGCCTGGGTAACGAGAGCAAAACTCCGTCTCAAAAAAAAAAAAATAAAATAAATAAAATAAAATAAAATAAAATAAAAAATACAAAAAATTGGCTGGGAGTGGTGGCATGTGTCTGTAGTCCTGGCTACTTAGGAGGCTGAGGCAGGAGAATCGCTTGAACTTGAAAGGCGGAGGTTGCAGTGAGCCGAGACCTCACCACTGTACTCCATCCTGGTGGCAGAGCAAGACTCCGTCTCAAAAAATGAAAAAAATTGGGGGGCCAGGTGCAGTGGCTCACGCTTGTAATCCCAGCACTTTGGGAGGCCAAGGTGGGCAGATCACCTGAGGTCAGGAGCTCAAGAACAGCCTGGCCAACAGGGTGAAACCCTATCTCTACTAAAAATACAAAAATTAGCCAGGCCTGGTGGTACATGCCTGTAATCCCAGCTGCTTAGGAGGCTGAGGCAGGAGAATCATTTGAACCTGGAAAGTGAAAGTTGCAGTGAGCGGAGGTCGTGCCACTGTACGACAGCCTGGGCAACAGAGTGAGACTCCATCTCAAAAAAAAAAAAAAAAAAAATTGGAAAGGCCTGTTATACAGGGTTAGCAGGGCCTGAATCACCACCCTGACCCAGACCTGACCTGAACTGCAACCCCAACCTGGACAGCTACCTGCCCATGACCCCAGTGGATTTTATACACAGGAAGTCAGACAGGGAGGGAGAAAAATAGGATTTGATGTCGTCACATTGTCTGGCATCCGGGGGCTTTTATTCAGAGTTGGGTAAGAGCCTCCACCTGGAAAATGTGGACGGCAAGTTGTGCATTATGTGGTTAACCTGACTTACTTTGAGAAGTTGGTGCTCCTCATCTTGAGGAATGCAGATTCCAGCACTGGCCCAGGGCAGAGTGTGCATCATTGATGAGAGTGGGAAAATGAAACTCTTTAGTCAGCCTTTCATCCAAGCTGTTTGTCAGATGCTGGCACAATCCCAGTCCCTAGAGGAGAGCCACTGGCCCTCGTAGAAGAAATCAGAAACAGAAATGGCGTGAAGGTGTTTAATGTCTCCAAGGAAGATGGAAGCCACCTTCTGCCACATACTGTGCCATGTGTGCAGGGCAGCAGGAATCGAAAACATGTGCATTCCTGCTTTTCTACCCATGAAGAAGTGCCCAGTTCAAGAGGAGCCCAATGGAGCCATGCCTGTCAAGGCTGTGTGCCCTTGGGGTTTTGAAAGTTTGTGGGCTTTTCCAATGAAAACTTAACAGCTGTTTTCCACAAAATGTTTAAAAGATCAATTTAGCCTTGATGCTGGATTGTCTGTACAAGATTAACAATCCATTGTGGCTTATGAATGCTTTAAGATTCTGTTTATGGCCGGGCGCGGTGGCTCAAGCCTGTAATCCCAGCACTTTGGGAGGCCGAGGTGGGTGGATCACGAGGTCAAGAGATCGAGACCATCCTGGTCAACATGGTGAAACCCCGTCTCTACTAAAAATACAAAAAATTAGCTGGGCATGGTGGCACGTGCCTGTAATCCCAGCTACTCAGGAGGCTGAGGCAGGAGAATTGCCTGAACCCAGGAGGCGGAGGTTGCAGTGAGCCAAGATCGTGCCATTGCACTCCAGCCCGGGTAACAAGAGCGAAACTTCGTCTCAAAAAAAAAAAAAGATTCTGTTTATTTCCTCATGCACATGATTTGGATAAATTATGAGATGAGCAGTGGTTTTCAGAGTATTAGATAGAATTTGCCCCCACTGAAGTTTATAAATGTATTCGGGGGAGGAGGGGAAAGAGATCACTGCCTAATCAGTTTTGTAGGTCATGAAAATGAAATTCCTCTCCAGGTACAGTTTCAGTCTCATGCAACTTAATAGCAGTTATTTGATTAAAAAAAGATTATTCCGGCTGGGCGTGGTGGCAGGCGCCTGTAATCCCAGCTACTCAGGAGGCTGAGGCAGGAATATCACTTGAACCCGGGAGGTGGAGGTTGCAGTAAGCCAAGATCATGCCACTGCACTCCACTCCAGACTGGACGACAGAGCGAGACTCTGACTCAAAAAAAAAAAATTATTCCAAAAGAAAACCATTTTAGGTTATCTCCCCAATTATTCCTGTTTGTTTGCTTATTGCTTAATAAATATAAAAATAGGCCGGGTATGGTGGCTTACACCTATAATCCCAGCACTTTGGGAGGCCGAGGTGGGCAAATCATGAGGTCAAGAGTATGAGACCAGCCTGACCAACATGGTGAAACCCCATCTCTACTAAAAATATAAAAATTAGCTGAGCATGGTGGTGCATGCCTGTAATCCCAGCTACTCAGGAGGCTAAGACAGGAGAATTGCTTGAATCCTGTGAGCCGAGATCAAGCCACAGCACTCCAGCCTGGGTAACAGGGCAAGACTCTGCTTCAAAAATAAATAAATAAATAATTCTAATGGTTACAGACAAAATAAATTTTTTTCTTTCTTTCTTTCTTTTTCCTTTTTTTCTACAGGTGTGCATCACCATGCCCAGCTAACTTTTGTATTATTAATAGAGACAGGGTTTCACCATATTGGCCAGGCTGCTCTTGAACTCCTGACCTTGTGATCAGCCTCCTTGGCCTCCCAAAGTGCTAGAATTACAGGAGCAAGCCACCGTGCCTGGCCAAAAAATATTGTTTCAGTCCAGGAGAGTGGCTCACGCCTGTCCTCCCAGCACTTTGGGAGGCCGAAGCCAACAAATCACTTGTGTCCAGGAGTTCAAGACTAGCCTGGCCAACATGGCAAAACCCCATCCCTACTAAAAATACAAAAAATTGCTTTCAGTCCTAGGTTTATGTGGGGCCATGTCTCAAATCACCCAAGGTCCCCTCAGATCACCCGGAGAGGCACTGGGACCTGGAGCAGTGAGCAAAATGAATACCTTCCAAGACCAGAGTGGCAGCTCCAATAATAGAGAATCTCTCTTGAGGTGTAGTGATGCATGGAGGGACTTGGAGCTTGCTATTGGTGAAATTCTCCAGGCTGAACAGAAAATTGAAGCTAACCTACAAAAGGTCAAAGCTCAGATTTACAGTTGCATAAGCTGTCACCTGAAATGTCTTAGAAGCCGTGAGGTGTGGCTATATTAACAGGTGGACTTCATCTATCAGCTTAAAGAGGAGATACTTCTCAGCAGGCTTAGCAGTTCTACTGGTTATTGGGCCAGTTCAATTGTCTTACTCATCAACTGG